>NC_080672.1:104001097-106996097 GCF_030247195.1 Topomyia yanbarensis | reverse complement strand
CTTTCTATATGAGAAAGGCAAAAATGTGCCAAAATCCAAAAAAGTGAATCGTAGTCAAATTTTTTTTTCGAGTTTGCATCAAATCTCGACGTTTCATGCACCTTGAACACATTTAGCATCAAAAATAAAAATTCTATTTTTAATTTTTCCTATAGTTTATATGAGAAATTTCTGTGTGGCCGTACTCTGAAACCCGTAATTCCGGAACCAGAATTCCGATCGATCCAAAATTCAATAGCGGCCGATGGGAAGGTTGCACCTTTCATTTGAGACTAAGTTTGGGCAAATCGGTCCAGCCATCTCTGAGAAAAATGAGTGACATTATTTGACACATACGCACATACATACACACACACACACATACACACACACATACATACATACACACACACATACAGACTTTTTCCGATCTCGACGAACTGAGTCGAATGGGATATGACACCCGGCCCTCCGGGCCGGGATTAGGTTGACGTTTTTCAGAGTGATTGCATAACCTTTCTATATGAGAAAGGCAAAAACTTAAAAAATCCATGTTTTAAAATTTAACAAAATGTATTGAAATTTTCATAAATTTCGAAATCTGAAATTTCCGTTAAAACTTTTAAATAATAATTTTTAAAATTCTTGATATTCCTTAAATTAAAATTAAAATGATTTTTTTTAATATTTTTAAAAAGATGAAAAAATTTCGTTCTCTAAAATATCTTTTAAAAAATTTATTTTTTTTTAAATTTTTAAAATCCAATTATTTTAAATTTTTTAAATTTATAAGTTCTAAAATTCCCACTAATTCGTAATTTTACAAATTTTAGTTCAAATAATTAAAATTAAAAAAAACACAAAATTTGTGGAAAATTTAAGATTTTAATATTAAGATATCTAAAATTCTAGAATAATAATAAAAATGAAAATTCCAGGATTTAAAACATATGGCGGTCCAAAAGTTTTCCAAATTTAATGTTTTAAAATTTTCAGATTGGAAAATATTTTCAAAAACTTAATTCATGATATCAAAATTTTTAAATTCACGAATTTTTTTGAGAATATGTTGTATATTTTAAACTCAAAGAATTCAAAAAAATTTAAATTTATGACATGTTTGTGAAAATTTTTTAAAACGTACATTAAATATTTCAACTTTTTTGAAACTATTAAAATTAAATTTATTTTTAGAAAGTTTTAATGTTTTAAAACATTAGTGTTTTAAAATTAGTATATTCGAAAAAATTTAAAATTTTACAATTTGTTTAAACTAATTTTAAAATTTTCGATTTTTTTACACGTTTTAGATATTTAAAATTTTGGAGGCTTTTACATGGCTTTGGTTTGAAATTTTTGAAGCGCTGTTTTCTTTTTCGTTAATTTTAAGAATTTTTACCAATTTAAAGATTTTACCAACTTTTTCAAACTTTCACATTTTTTTTAAATTTTAAATTCTAACTAATTTTATAGTTTTTACAATTATGTTTTATAGGCGTAATAAGAATGACTATTTTCCTGACATAATAAATGGAAATCAACGTGTATCAATTGTTGATAATTGATCCACTAAGTTTATTAAAACTGATACATGTAATATTGCTTGAAGATGTTTGCAATACTTTCAATCCATTAAGCCTATTGGAGCGATTATTTATATTTCACATTATTTTTTTATGATTTTTAAAAATACTTTTGAAACTATTAAAAAATATTGAAACTTTCAAATTTTGTGAAATTTTTTGCATGCTTTAAAACATTTAAAAATTTTGAAAATGGAAATCATATTTTTAAAAAATTGGTAAATCTTGAAAATTTTTCTGATTCATAAAATTTTGGTTCCTGAAGCAGCAAATCCCATTTGCTTGTAATTTTTAAAACTTTTTAAGATCACAAATAGTTTTTTTCTAAATTTCACAATTTTAAAATTTTTGATCTTTAAATTTAAGTTTTATTTTTTTTCAAATGCACAGAAATTAAAGTTTTGGATTTCTTTTAACTCATAACTTTTTTAAAACGTTAAATTTGGGAACTTATTATTTGAAATATGTTAGTTTACACTCTTGTTAGAACTATTTTAATTGAAAATATAATTTAGTATTACAATTTTATCTGTCAATTTGCATAAATTTTAAAATATGTCTAAAGTTGTTGTTAGGGAAACTAATTTATCGGTAGCTTCTCCATGACGCAATTACATTTAAAAATAAAAATAAAATAAAATAAATAAAAAAATAAAATTTTTCAAACAATGAGGTGTTCAACTTTCAACATATTTTATTGATTTTTTTTAAATGCCGCCGCTTTTTTAAGTGCATGTTTTTTTCATAAAGAAGAATTCATTCGAAGTTGTAGCGAATGAATCCTTCTTCGCAAAAAAATGTAGGCTGAAAAAAGTGGTGAAAATTTTACAAAAATATTATGTTAAATACATGAATAGAAAGGAAATGCTTTAAATGTGACTCCATCATGTAGCGTCAATCCGGTGTTAGCTTAGTCCAGTCACTAAGTTAGTGTCGGATTCTGATGAGACGAAGTCGAAACGAAAATTTCATTACTAATTTAGTTATAGGTTTTGTGCTCTACATGTGCAAAGGTGGTTTTAAATAATTTTCTCCTTAATGGAGAAAAATTGTTTTTAACAAGATTTTTCTCCACCAAACAGAAATATAGCAAAGTGCATCTTGCATTGGCTTGCAAAGCCAAACCAAATGTTTCGATTTCATCATCACGACATCACGCTTGATTAGCGGTTTGCTCGGGAACAAAAAATATGTCTCCGATTTTTGGAGCTAGTGTCATTCCGGCGCTTGCTTAGGAATGGCACTAAGTTAGTATCGGATTCTGATGAGACGAAGTCGAAACGCAATTCCGTAATTTTATTACAAAATATGGTACTAAATATCGTTTCAAACGCTCTTTCGAATTGCTTATTAAGTCAGATAATCTACGAACAATTAAAGGATAATTCGAGAGGCTCAGACACAAATAAAAATAAGCAGAATTATAAAATGAATATAAATACAGATAATATAATATACTAGAAAATCTGTAGAAAATAATTAGCTAAGAGTTATATATCCAGCTGGAAGATTAGTTCTACATATCTCAAACCAAGTGTGTTTGCCGAATAGTTCAATCACACAATTTGGAGAAGCTCCAATAAACTTAATCATAAACAAATATGTAATTCAACAGCTATCAACCAAATCTAGGTATATCCAAATATAATCACATCGACGATCGTTTGATTGAGAACCATCAACTATACATTTTCCCATCTTAATTAGTAGCTCAATTTCTATCAGCAAACTAATTTACCCCGCCATTAAATTTCGCGGTAAAATAGCTTCTAATTAAACATAAATTCTACTCCCAGTTCCGTCGGCACCAATTCGTTCCACAAGTTACTCTGCGAATTAGCCCTCTAATTGATGGTGCAAACCTTTCCAACCCGTTTCGTTGCATCATCAAAGCACACAGTCACTAGTTCGTGACCTAGTTCCATCCTCCTTTCTTGCCCGCTAGCTTTGAAACCAAACGGTTGCCGATGGAAAGCCAAGCAGCACAATACCTGCGAGACCAATTCGCCATAGCTGCATCTTGTGTTTTAATCTCTCATCCTTTATTTATCTTACCCGAGTTCGTGCTGAACGCTACCATTCCCGAACTTCGTCAAGGGTAGAGCAATTTTCGGCCAGTGAAGAGTGCTGCCTCCCCGTCACAACCTCTTAAATACATAATCACACTTCTTCGGAAGTTTATTGCATTCTCAGCAGCAACCCCTGGCGAGTCGTTCAAATCAACGTTCATCCGTTGTTCACTTATGCAAAATGTGACCGAAAATAAAACCGGCTGACTCCCCCCCATAAGAGTGCAATTTTCATCGCTAATAGGACAAAACAGACTCGCGCGGTACCATCATGATGATATTGTCTGTCGATCAAATTCACAGGCACGTGCGCGCAGCGCGATTTGCGCGAGATCAACGCCATCATTATCATCAGTTCTCACAGCACGAGCGACTGGCACATTATCGTTGATTGATACAATTCTTCCTTGCGATTCAGCAGTCAGGCGGCGCAGCAGTCAGCACCACCCACCCACAGTGGTGGGTACCTGCAATCAATTTTCAACGAAAGCTGTTCCACTCCCAAATGGAAAATGCATTCCGTTCGGCGCGCATGACGACAGCCCCGTAGCGAAAATGACGAGCATGAAAAGCACAAAAATTATGGCAGACACCGCCGAGGCAAGTACTTTTGTGTTGATTCAACTAGTTTAATTTCGTATTTTCATTTTCATATTTCGGTTTGTCTTGTGTTGAAGAAGCATGCTTCCTTTTGCCTTTCCCTTGCGCTGGCAAGTTGCTGTAAGGCAGCAACAGCGGGAACGCGAAGCATATCTTTGACGGTGCATAAAATATAACAGCAATTAAAATCAAAAATCCATACCACCTGCTGCTACACTTTTACTACCTGCTGGATCGCGAAGAAGAGGAAGAAGAAGTTTGAACGGAAACAAAGAACGGTGACAGACATGGTAAAGCACAGATAGCTTGCTTATGACTGTTATAGCCGTAAGCTCAAACGCGTACTAACTATATTTAAATCGGACTAACTTTTAAACCGGCCTAAACTATTTTGTAAGCTTTAACCTAACGATGCTGTCATTTATATGGCTGCGTTCTGATCTGCAATACACGACAATGTTAAAAAACAAATTCATGTTAAAGAAAATGAGTAAATTAGACAACACGGAGAATTGTTTTTCATTCCGATATTTTCTTGCAGTAAAATAGCTTTTCTTCGTCATATGTCTCGTTCCATAGCGTGTGAGAACAATTTTGTCATCATGTAACTGATATGTTTCTGAACTTAAACACCAAAAAATAATGAAATTTAAGCGACATGTAAATCAATACGAATGTAAACATACAAAGATTGAATCAAAAATTTGATTGAAAATTACGTTAAAATCAATTGGAGTATCAAACAGCATACAATTTTACGCTTTCATTACATGTCGTTCATTTTACAGCAGTATTCGAGTAGAAATACATTGAAGTGGTTTTCCGTTTAAAGAAACTATAATTTTCAATCCACATGTATAATTATAAGAAAATTCGTAGAAGAAAGCACGACAAGTCGTGTGTATTTATGGTGGAACTTCATTTTACATTTATATTCATGCTCCAAATATGTGCAGTGTTAACAGCGACATGCGACCTCTAGTAGTTATAATCTCTTTTGGTTGAACCATCGTTTGTAACTGGTGCCATGATAGTTATTTTAAACTTTGATTAAAAATTGGTTGAAATATTTCAATTTGAATTCAAAATGAACTGTGAATATCATTCTAATTGAACACGATACCTGTCGACACGGGGGGAGAATACGTTTCAAGCTAATTTCACATGTTTGGAATAAATATCAATTATAAATAAAGGTTAGATCACACTCTGCGAATTAAAATTGTACGCGTTTTTTTCAGCGAAGCTTAAATAAAAAGTGAACAAATGTCAAACAAAAAAATTAAACTTTGACAGAATGATCACAAGTGTTATGTTTCATATTGTTGATTGCATATTTCTGTAATGCATCAATGCAGATTGGAACGATTTTATTTGCTAACAAAATTTCTACGATTTTATAAATAAACAGAAATGAAAGTTTTAAGCATCCTAGTAATATACTTTTACGAACAAATATATCGATAAAATATTTTTATTTGGATGTTTTATGTGAGTTTATTCATATAGGAAAAATGCGTATATTTAAAATCTTTTATTTAATATTTGCTTAGGGTATTTATAGAGTTACTTTGTAAGCAGTCAACATTCTGATTCAATTTGTGAACTGGTAGTGAAAATAAGAAAATTTATAAAATAGTGCATTTTACGATCTACATCCGATTGTCATTTATTTGGATATATTCAATAAAAAAAACTAATTTTTTTCGTTATTCACTTTCTTTGATGTGAGATACGACAGATATATGGGCAATAATTCGTGATAACATGTTATTGATTTATATTAAGGAATAAAATAATCCCACTTTTTCTCACAGCGATATGTAAAAGAAAACAATCAAAACAATTCTTATTGCAGTTTTGATTTCGAATTCGTAAAAAAACTTTGATCTGAATATGAGATAATCGATTCGATTTATCCAAATGCTCTCCTGTAACTCTTCGATGAGCAATTGGAATCAAGCGTGTAGAGAAGGAAAGAACAGAGAAATCAAAATACAGGTAAATATAGTTCGACGGTGCTTGTCTTTCCTACCTGTTAAAACCTGTTATTTATTGCCATCTATATTGCGAGCAAAGAGAGCCATATTAATCCAGAAGAAAGCCGCAGAGAGGATTGAAAATAACGAAGTATGCGCAAGAGGAGCATGTCATATTTTTGTCTTTTTCCGGTAACATGATGCTGCCATTTGCATTACTGCGTTCTGATCGGCAGTACACGGCAATGTTAAAAATCATACAATGAGGTTAATAGAAAATTCACTGTTTATGCCATTTAATAGTCTGACGTATTTATATTTTGTTAACATAATTTTGGAATCCTCGATTTAGCATAAACAAAGTAACATTAGAATTATTTAAGATTCAAGTGGCTAATACTACGTTCACACAACAAGTAAAAACGTGTTTTAACGCTATCTCGATGACATTTTTCTTGTTGCTAATTATTATAACATGTTTTAACTCTGTAGTGTGAACATAGTATACAACGTTATTTCACTATTTTGCTAATAATGGTGCATACTATCGTGAACGTTATAAAGTTGTATTGTTAGACTCTAGCCACTCCAAGGATTGAAAAAGCTTCTCTAACATTATATTTAGTAGTCAGACAGTTCAGCCAAATCTGACTATTTCAAATTAAATCAAAAGCTTAAGAACAATAATGGAAGCTTACTTTTTTGGAAACGTTTGTATTAGTTGCTGTGCTGCAGCACATGAAAGAGCCAAAAACAATGATTTATTTGCTTCAGATAATTGTGTGGTCATTGGAAAAGAAATCTGACATTTCAGACTGGTGGGGCTTATTATACCATCCTACCCAACTACTCCACTAACCATGAACATAGAATTTGGCAGACCTACTTTGCTGAAAATGAAGTAATTCAAATTATCAGCACGATTACCTAATGAATCCTGAATACCAAAAGTTCAGTAATTGAGCTGAGAATTTGACAACTTCAAAAGTTGATTTTCAACGAAGTTAATCTGTCAAATGGGTTAAATCCAAATTGCTGAGCTTTCAACATCTTGGATTGCTAAAACGTTCAATTCAACGAAATTTTGCGAAGTCGTGCGAAAATTGAGAAAGCTTCAAATCCCAGTTACAAAATAATAAGTTACAATTAATTACTTCCTATAGTCTGCAATCTGTCTGATAATCAATTGACAGATATAACTTAACAAATTGAACTTGACACTTGATGCAGACAGTGAATCTTCAGGAGGCACCTCGACAAAATGCGGTGTAAACCGTAAGTGAAAATTTCCTGGACTAATCGTACTGAATTTTGCACAGTTTTTCTTCTTCACATCATTGTCCAGGTAACTACAAAAGCTTTTTGCAAAATGCTTGATATTATTATTTTTTCAATAGCATTTTTATCGTTTTTTAGCAATAATCGGACTTTGGCTTCAAAGTGCTACAAAAAGTACGAAAATCGACCAAGAAATAAAAGCTCCATTAGTTACTTGTGGAGTGATGTTAAAAACAACTATGCAGATCTATCAACGATTGGTCCAGCAGATTTTGAGTTATGGTGTACACCGCAAAACCAGTTTTCGACGTGGCACCTGACTGAATAGACAAATAATCTTTGTATCGAAAAAAAATTAAGGAATCCATTGTTTTGCCGATAATACCTTACACAACCCCCCTTAAGTTCCGACACGATTTGGGCGATTCTTCCGCATTCAACTTTTTGTATCATTTTTCCAAGTCATCTGTCCAGTCTCAACTTTCACAACTTCTTTCATACCCTGTGCATTTCTGTTCTATCACTAAGAATTAAACGACAATTTGTTCTACAGTGGAATGCTAATCGCCCAAGATCTGATGGAAAATTATAAATAGTGAAACAATATAAGCAAGCTTCAATATTATTTAAATAACGATCAAAATGAGAATATTTGTAGCAGATTGTTTGCCGTCATAGTGTTATTTTGGTTGTATGGCATGGCTTTATTTACAATCTTTTATTTAATCTTAGTTTGGATTCTTTCGAAAGCAGTAAAAATATAAGAAAACATCCACTTGCTTATTGTGTTCTTTGTGAGAAGAGTAGAAGAAGTAGAAAAGGGTACACATTGTGATTATATATTCTTTTTTTTCCTCTAGTTAAACTAACTAAAAAATTGTGGGTAAATTAAACAGCTTCACTCATTTTGCCATAAGTAAACTAACAAACGAAAACAATTTTTATTTAATGCAGCTCTGCATCCAATTATAAAATTTCGTTCTGCGGTTAGTTTCAAAATGATTCGACTTCTGCTAACCTGCAATATAACTCTTCGACATGGCATTTTCAAATGAGCGTGCAGCACCTTATGGATAGGACGATAAAGAATATAAAAAAATGACATTTAAAACTCGATTACACCTGTTTTTCGTACGGGATAAAACTTGCTTACTTGCCCTCATGTGGTTTGTGTGCAACATGGGTCATAATATTGCACATAAAGGTCAAAAAGTTGATTCAAATTATTGAGATGTATGCAAGAGGAACATGGCGGCCTTTTACACTGTTTTCATTTGGCTTCAGGATGCAGCCATTTCTGCAATGACAGGTACTAACGTGTTAGACCGAACTAAACTCAGGCCTAAAATCAAAGATAGTACCGTGCGGCGGTACCAACTAGCTTTAAGCTTACCGCTATTAGTGTGCAGGGGGGACTGGTTCGGCGGGAGCTTGTATGCATGTTTGTGCACTCGAATCACCTGTGAAAATTATATTGCCCCATTTGTTGTTGGGAAAAAATGACTTCATTAATGCGCGGAGATTTTCTTTACACTTTCGTACTCCGGATGCTGCGCGCGAGTGAGCTCCACTTGTGAACAGATGAAAGTTTTGCAGCTGAAGTGCAAATTATGCATGTATGTAATATTAACATGGGAAACGATCACCACGATGACGGTGATGAATGCCTTTTCTAGAAATATAAACAACGCTAGAGAAATATGTTTGCGCTGGGTTTCTGAAGGAAGTGAGGAATAATATTGCGATTAAGGCGACACTCTTCCCTTATGCTGCCAAGGCCAGGTTTGGATTAGAGAGTGTTAAGAGATTGGATAGCGTGTTCCATACTAGCACTTTTTCGGTTTGAGAACAATATGAAATGAGAAGTGTTCCAAACTTATGAAATCTACTTGTTAGGAGTCTGGCAACTCTTCCTATTACTTTTTATTGAGAGACAATGAAAAGTGTCAGATTGGTGAAGAGTTTTTTGAAAAAAATACAATTATTTCCTTTTGGGCAATAAAATTAGCTCGATTTTGAAAAAAATACTCTAGACCCTATAAGTTGGTGATGCAAATTTGTAAAAATAACTACTTTTAATCCGAAAATTTGGTTTATGAGAGGTAAAAATCGCAAAAAAAAAATGAATAAAAGAACGTCTGTAATCTGTGGTCTCATTTTCCAACTTATCCTCAGAATTCAGAGGTTATTTATTGTTAATCAGGTAAAAACCAGCAACCCACCATAATTTCTTTTTGAATTTCTGATCCAGCTCGATATGTCTTTATATTTGCACCAATCTCGGCGGAAAAACATCAAACATTACAAAGACTGACGTTTTCTAACGGGCGGTAGATGTAAATAAATGTAAATATATTATAAAATTAATTAATAGCCCCAAACTCTGCGCCTTATGAGGATATTTTCAATATGAATTTGAATTCACTCCTAGTTTAAACATTAACTTGTTTGAAACCGCCATCAACCATGCGTCTGCATTGATGTAATTTCAAAGTGGACGCATGGTAAATGGTGGCTTTAAACAATCTGAGATTTGGATTGCGACTGCGATTGAATTCAAATCCAAAATGATCTGTTGAAATACAAAATAGAGCCAAATCAGTCATATCAAACATAAAAGAGAACGTGACTATATTGTTGAAATCAGGATACAAATTTGAAATTGCGGGATATCTGAAATTCTTTTTCCGTCTATTTTCTCGCACTGAATTTGCAAGAACAAGCTATCAATCATCAAAAGAATACTTTTCCCACAAGATAGACTTTTCTAAGGACCAGGCAGAAGCAGATGGATGCCGAACTGGACGAATGAAACGCTTTCATACTCGCTGTTGGAAATTATTTAAATCCAGCACCTTTTGCGTTGAAATTACTTCCCTGTATTCAACTCGTTCTGTTAATTAGAGATGGGCGAAACACTTCACTCCGAAGAACAATTCTCTATTGAATAATTCCGTAAAACAGTTGGTAAATTTAACTGATTAAATCTGGCGGGTGGTTATCATGAAAATAGTCGAATTTGTAAAATGGCCTCAGTTGTATAATGTCTAAGCGAGAACCCTTGCAGATGGAATTCGTGTTTCGACTTCGTCTCATCAGAATCTGACACTAACTTGGTGACAGGATTAAGCTAGTGCCGGATTGAAGCTAGCTCCAAAAAATGTAGACACAATTTGTGTTCCTAAGATAATTCCTAGTCAAACGCAATGTCCCACAAGAAAGAGAGCTCATTTTAAGCTGATGAGAACTAATTAAATCGAAATATTTGGTTTGGCTTAGCAAGCCAATGCAAGATGCAATATGCTTTATTTCACCTTAGTGGAGAACAGTTTTGGTAAACACTACTTTTTCTCCATTAAGGAGAAAATTGTTTAAGCCCATCTTTGCGCGTGAAGAGCACAAAACCTATAACTAAATTAGTAATGGAATTTGCGTTTCGACTTCGTCTCATCAGAATCCGACACTAACTTAGTGACAGGAATAAGCTAGCGCCGTTTGCTACCTACTGATATCTTTCATTATAAAAGAGAGTGACGATCAAATTCCTGTCAACTTAAACGCATTCCCTTTAATTTTTATACTTATTGAGAGTGAACTAACAGGAGCTGGATTCTCAAAAGGGTTCTCTGTTATAATCACTCACCACAATTTCAGACGAAACGGGAAATGTTACTTACTAAAACACTGCTAACGGCCAATTGCAACAGGCCGTGATTCTGATTCTGATATCAATTGGCTGTACGGTTCACATGTGAGGACGTAAGGATTCATGATAGCGAGGGAACGAGCGATTATATGTTCGCGTTTGAGGCTGCGTTTAAACATTCTTAAGTGCAGTAATCATCGGGACGCAATGTTTGCTAGATCCCGTGCATAGGTTTGCGTGAATGATCACATATACATGTTCGTATATGTGGCTGGGGCTGTATTATCGCGCAGGGCTCGATCGTTTATATGTTAACGAGGGGTTTATGTAACACGCGGTTTTAAAAATTCGTTGGTATAATCGTGTAACCACCGTGGGCTTCTAAATGTTCGTGCGAACAGCGATTTTACGTATACGGTTTAAAACTAAAAGGTAGTGTCTACCTCATATCACTGAAGCATCCGACCAGAGCGCCCTGAGATTTCTAGTGTACTTAAGGTTGTTTTTTGAGACGAAGATTGAAATGACATGGACTGTTAGGACGTACGTTAGAGACTGCCGGACGTGACCGATTCATGATCGCGATATGTATTATCGCGAAGGACGTGAGCGTTTTCATGTTAATGGGTTTGGTTGTGTGCGAGTTTTAGTAACGCATTTGCATATTTGAATTCGTTTATGTAATTGTTATTCCGTTTGCGTATTAAGGAGAGCTTATGGATGTTTGTGCGCGCTGTCATTCTGATGTTTAATTTTGAGTGTACGGTTCAGGCGAAGGAAGAAAGTTGGCGCTTAAGACCGCGTTTATAAATTCATAGGTGCTACCGCGTAGAACAAATCGCCGGGATATTTTTATGATTGCGGTTGCAAAAGATTAGAGTATTTATGTCACTAAGCGCGTTCTTTTTGTCGCGGGTACTAATGTGTTCCTACAATCGTGTGGTCGTTTGCTTATTCTCGTGTGCTTTTGATTGTCGTCGAGAAAGAAGCGGCAAAAGAAGAAACCATTTATTAATTAGACATTCATTCAATAAAGGTTAGATGGACATACAATTCGTATACTACAGAGTAGTATATATTGTAACAATCATGCGCAAAACAGAAAAACAAAATGAGAGATGAGAAAAGCAAAGCCATACAACACATGCAACAAAAGACAATATTCCGAGTAATGCACTTTCAAAGACAAGACAGTTGAAATAAATGATAAAATCAGATTTTTTTACGGTCCAGTTTACATAGTTTCAAAACCGTCAGCTTTGGAGGCATAAATAATTTAAATAGATAAATAAAATAATACTGTGCATCTTTAGAGAAAAACAATTTGGTGATAAATTACCCTAAAAGTTATTATTGTGAATTGCTTCTTCTAAAAATATGTAAAGACTTGGTGTCTTCAGTAAAGTTGTTGAGAATGGCATTTTGAATAGTTTAAGACATTAATGCGGTAGTATTCAGGGTTTTTGCGAAAAAAACCTTTAAATCAGTTGTTCTAATATAGTTGTATATGATAACCATAACATTTGTATAGCCTTCTGTGAAATTGTTTAAAACAATAAAATGCTCATGCTACCCAATATACGGAATTTATAAACCAACAGATTTAAGAAAATTTCATAAATATTCTTTTATATCTTGGTATGTGGTATTCATAGAACTTTTATGTCTTCAACAAAAATGTTTCAAATGTCATTCTTCACGACTCTACGAAAGAAACCAAGTCTCTACATATTCATTTCTTGAAAAAGTAATCCTCAACAACTTCCTTTAAAGGCGATTTTTCTAGATTTTCAGAGTGACGTGCACTAAGTGAACTAGTGCGAGTACCGGAAGATTAAAACCAATTGCAGCGGTCCGTGATTCTGATTGTGATATTAAGTGTATGTTTGATGTGGTGATGTTTAGATTTCATGATCACGTGGACACGAGCGTTTATATGGTCGTGCTTGAGACTGCATTCATTAATTAATAAATTCAGTAAGGAAATTAATCACCGTGATGATTTCATATTCCGCTTGCATGATCACGTGGGCTTTTGAATACACACATAATTTGTTCTGCCGAATCTCAGTTTTTTCGTATTGATATCTGAGACTCGAAAAATATTTCACCGAAAATCAGCAAACAAATCTCACTTTACTGAGATATCACAAATTATCGAGCCGAATTGTGTGTGTGCCCTGAGGCTTCTATGTATATAAGTTTGCTTTTTTTAGACAAAGACTAAAAGCATGGACCTGAGTTTTTAGAACCTAAGACAAACGTGACCGATTCATGACTGCGAGAGAAAAGGTGTTGGTAAAATATCACTTGAAACCGCGTTTATAAATTCGCAAGTGTTAACATATTGACTTGATCACCAGAGCGATTATGCGGATCATTGTGATAGTATGCGTGAGTTTTATAATAAATTTAGCATGCGTGACCAGAAGCAAAGGACGAAGTGTTTCTATGCTAACGTGTTTGATCGTGTGAACGTTTTATGTCGCAAATGCTAGCGTGTACAGAGCTTCGCGAATTTTAATATTGTGGTTCACGCTATCATTCATGTTTAATTTTCAGTGTATGGTTCAGATGAAGATAGAAAGCGAGCACCCTACCCTTAATGGAGCCTACAACACCTAATCATCCTAAGACTTGCTATCTAGTGTATATAAGTTCGTTTTTAAACTGGGAAATCCCAGACCAGTACGATGCATGCTAGCGCGAGAGCCGATGTTTGTATACTGGCGCTTGATACTCCGTTAGCAAATTCGTGAGTGCAAACTGGCACTTGATAGCGCGTTTATAACTCATAAGTATTGCGTGAATGATCACGTAAGCGAACGGGTTTGTATTATCGCGAAAGTCTCGAGCGTTTGTATGCTGCATGTTCTTTTAATCGCGTGTACTAATGCGTTTCTGTAATGGTGTTATCGTTTGCATAATTCCCTGTGCGTTTGATAACAGCAAAAAAAAGAAAACACCGTAATTAGACATTCAATTAGTGAAGGTTCGATGGAAGTACGACTCGTATACTACTGTATATTAAAGAAAGACATTAAATATTGTAACAATTATGCGCAAAGCTACGAAATATAATTTAAATGAGCACACTAAAAATAACAGTATTCCTTTAGATGCATTTTTAAAGTCAAGAAAACTGAAATAAATGTACAGATAAAGATTTTCTACGATTAAAATCTCACGCGCTCTTATAGAGAAAATGAATATTTTATATGACGTAAATAACTTTACGATATATTTTTCTATCTGACAATATTATTTTATTGTATCGATTTTGTTGGCTATTTTCGGCAAATTTGAGACTAAGAGAAACGAAAGCAATGAAATTGAAAGACGGATAGGTATTCTAGAGCGAATCAGTTATAAACTTAGAACGGAAAACTAGAACTAGGCAGGCTCATATGGGCATGATCGAAAGGAAATGTGAAGAATTTTTTGCCTTCTGCATAGTAGGAGTTGGGCGTTCCACCCAAGTCTACCGCATGGTCTATGGTAGAACATAACTCATCATCATTAGTTTTCCGTTCTAAGTTTATAACTGATTCGCTCTAGAATACCTATCCGTCTTTCAATTTCATTGCTTTCGTTTCTCTTAGTCTCAAATTTGCCGAAAATAGCCAACAAAATCGATACAGTAGAACCTTGCGGCAATTAAAACATAGTAACAATATTATTTTATATGTATTGATACACTAAATTAAATATTGTGAACTTTTTAAGGTAAAACTCGGACTGAACGGCATAGAGAAATACGAAAAATTTACGTTTTTACATGTAATTGAGAAAGTTTATGTGAATTGGAACGCTATTTTTATGTGCATCTTACAAGAGGTAAAGTTACAAGATTTGCTGCCCAATTTCGAAACAGAAAATGTGATTGTTCATTGTGTAGACGTTGTTAGCATAAAGCCGCTGAGGATGACTGAACATGTTAGTAAGTCGAAACGTTCGGTAAAATGCAGTATGTTTTAATTTTCACCGAAAAAAATAGATGACCGTCCATACCAAAATAATACAGTGCATCTTTAGAATTAATAAATTTGCAGATTAATCCTCCTAAAACATATTTTTGTGAATAGCATCATCAAAAAAATTAAAAAGATTTTGTCTTCAATACTGTTATTGAGAATTTCAGCAACTTTACTGAAGACATGCAAGATTGGTATTCAGGGTATTAAGATCATTAGAATGTTTCGTGTTTCGGATTCTCCTCGTCAGTGCCTGACGCCAACTTAATGCTAATTAGATAAGTCCAAATCAGCACCAAATTGGTGCTAGTTACTTAGTAATTAGTAACTAACGCCAATTCGGTGCTGATTTGGACTTATCTAACTAGCATTAAGTTGATGTTAGTTACTGACGAGGAAAATCCGAAACACTAAAAAACCATGCTTTA
Organism: Topomyia yanbarensis; assembly: GCF_030247195.1. Classification (NCBI taxonomy): domain Eukaryota; kingdom Metazoa; phylum Arthropoda; class Insecta; order Diptera; family Culicidae; genus Topomyia; species Topomyia yanbarensis. The sequence continues at coordinate 106,980,561 of NC_080672.1, read as the reverse complement.
TTACTTTATTTGTGGTCTTTTTTTATTTATTACTTTATTTATGCACAAAAACTTTGGTACTATCCAAAAATTTTCCCGTTTGGGAATTTTGTACGCAAATATGTGCCTAATATTATTAGCTATTTATTCACAAGATGCTTTGTACTTACGTAGTTATTAATTTTTTTCGAAGACACAAACCGTTAGCGGACCTGAAATTATGTCATCTTGAACGTAAAAACTGCTTTTTAACATTTATTTTAGTTTGCTTGTCCTTAAAAGTGCAGAATTTGAAGACATTGAAGACGTTAATTACGTCATTTCAGCACTCTAATGTATACCATAAATAGCGACTTACTAAACATTTTTCATTGTTATTTATTTTTAAACCCGCTGGGTGGCACAGACTTAATTATTCAAATTATTCAAAAATATGAAAAATGAAAATATGAATATACGCACATACACCCATCCTGGTGTGCTAGACACTTAAGGAAAGCGCCATTTTTTCATCATTTTTTTTATTGAACGGTGTTGGTAATATTACGATTTTGATTTCTTTTGTCAATCATGCTTGCGCATCGCGAAAATCCGAACTGGTCGGAGGCCAAGTTAGCTTAATCGTTAAAAGTGGTTAAACCAATAATCATCAATGTAATAAAAATAGTCGGGAAACAACATACGTCAACCAATTTGATTAACCTGATGTCTAGCTAAATAATGAATTCTGCACTTTATACAAATTGAACTTCATAAAGAAACATTATATGATATTTAATAAAAAAAATCAATCAATTTACACGCAATTTTGTTTGACCACATTTAGTTCTTACCCTCATTAAAGCCAGGATGAAGTCCAAAATTCCTATAAATCGACGAGCCCCCGAAGGTGAAATAGCATACTCAAGCAATTGCAACCAATGGTATTTCATTTGGAACACCCACAAATAGCGCATTGTCTTCTCTTATTTACCAGCCAACAAACCATAAATCGTCACCGTCGTCGTCGTCGTCAGACCCAATCTCTTTCAACCCCCGATATTTCCTGGTTGTGTGTACATGTGTCTACTGACGAGTAATAATTTTCTTAAAGTAATCTCCAGTCGACCATAATTCCGATGCTGCAGCTCCACCCCTTCAACCAATACTAGCTTCCTGCACCTGCCTTCCCAGTGGCAGCAGAATCATCCTTTGCTGCAGGCGCCTATACAACAACAGTAGCAGCAATAGTAAACGGTACGCCTTTCGACAAAGAGAAAAATAACGTTTCTAACATAGCGGCAGTAATAAATTCTCACTCGAGAAAGCCCCAAGATTCCGAACCATCACAAGATTGGTATGCGAAGTACATGGGGGTCAGGAATACCGATGCAGGGGTTTTCAAGATCTTCTCCTGCTCAGCCGTTCATATGTCGGGGTTGACTTAAAGTAGGGGGCTTGAAATTGTGTGTTAACCTGTAAAGGATGCTGAGTTGCTTTATAGGGAAATATGTGGCGGTACTTTAACGAACAATATATCTATATAATTGTATCATAATCTAATATCTCAAAATCTTTTGTCAAGATTTTCAGTGTGTGTTGAAGCATCATAATACTTTAAGAAGATATCCATCCTTTGTGTTTCGATTGAACACCAAAAAAGTATGAATTTTATTGGTCACGTAATTGTAAACATGGCGCAATTTACCCAAACGAATTTACCCCCCTCACGCTTTCCCTTTGATTTTACATAATTGAAGTTAAAATTAGTTTTTTCGGCATAAAACTAAATTTTTCAACACTTAAAAAAGGCGAGAAAATATAGTAAAATTGTGTGGTCGTCATATTCAACTTCGTGTAACAGAAAAAAGAAACGTGAAACTAAGTCCTTTTGATGCTCGTATATGACGGGTTCAGGAGACGAAAATTCACTCGATTTTTTTAAAGTGTGCATGTCTCCTCAGTAATAAGCAGAATCAATGTAGCCGTCAGCGAGATACTACTACTACTAAATCGGATAAAATGGTCCAAAACCATTTACTTGTGGGCACAGTTAAAAGACTGATCGGGACTGACGTCCCGAAAGTACAGAGGCCAAGTTGGTTCTGACTTGGCTTCATGTACACAGGTAGTATGCCAAGTCTCTTGCCAGTTTCTGAGGAGACGGAGTCGAGATACAAAAACCCGACTTATTAAAGTATTACTATGGTTCTCCCATAGATCGGACTTTTGTGTTTCGAAATTGTCTCATCGCTAGCTGACAGGTCCGTCTGAGAAGCAGCATAACAATATGTGTAAACCATTCATCATACATATGGAAGATGTGCTCAAAACACGCGTAGTCACTCGAAGAAAATTTACTTTTAGGTCCGTTGCGTCTCGCCAGTAGTATCACGATAAAATATTAGACCGCTGTCATGCAGCATAAATAGCCGGTTTCGAGCTCTAGCATTTGAACGGAATCAATGCACGGATGATACATAGATGCCATCAAAACAGTAAGGACTGCCAACATCTTAGATATCGATAAATTATAATTTTTAAACAGTAATAATTAATGTAGTAAACCATGAAGATCAAGTATTTTCGATTCCGTGGAGATCAGCTCCTGCTTGGGAAATTCTGAACCGCTTTCTTAGCTTTCAAGGAAATAAGGTTAATTCCATTTTAAATTACTATAAAGTATCTACAATATCTAAATTTCGCATTATCCCTTCATCTCCTTGTAAAACATGTCCATTTTTCTATGCTCCAATCATCCAACTTCTTTACAGGCGTAATTAGTTGGATTGGGGACTTTTTAATATTGTTATTCCATTGTAGCATATTTCCCCCAATTATAGAAATCCGAAAACGTCCAGAAAAAGGGTGTGTGATTTAAAAAAAGTCACTTTTGAAGGATACACAAATAACAAATTGCTTGCCTATTCAGATATTTCTAAGCGAACACTTTCAGTTTTGACTCGCTCAGAGAACATGGAGTTTTGTAGCACTTGACAAACAACACCGACGGGTCATTTGATCGCGGCAAGGGAGTGACGTGTTGAGGATTAAGGGCAAATTCGCCAACTGTAGCTTAATCAACGCCTATTAGTGTCTACACAAGATCTACGGAGAGTAACACACAACATGACGTAAAACAATCCATCGGGTACACTAATGCACAGGTCGGAAAAGAAGAATTCATTCGTCCAGTTATTGGCATAGAGATCTTCCAATCAGCCACGAACGACAATGGCCAAAAGTTGATCAATCTCGCCGCAGAGGAAGCATGCCTTGAGACACCCGAATGGCAAAACTTGCTCGTAAATTGACCATGGTATTGATACACGGTCGACATTTAACCGAGGTCATTTATGTCAGGATCTCCTGAGGACTGAACGTCGACTCTGACAAATATCAGGTGGTGTGTAATACTATGTTCACACTACGAGTTAAAACGTGTTTTAACGCTATCTTGATGACATTTTTCTTGTTGCTAATTGTTATAACATGTTTTAACTCTGTAGTGTGAACATGGTATACGATTCGCGCAAAACTGTACAATATAACGGATTTCAGATGTAAGAGTACCGTGCGACTCAACATACAGACGCTATCGGCTGAGGAGCTGTCGAGGAATATTCCCGAAAGCTAGACGTACGAATCGAAGATAGGCCAACAAGAGATAAACTGAGCGCAGCGAGGCAGCGGTACAGCTATATAAATGTCCGGTATCACACTTAGAAAGACTATTAAAAAGCAACGAATCAGAAGCCGAATGCTTGCAGCGGCTACACGTTCTATCAGGGAATGATATTCTAAACTGAAGATAAAAGTCGGAATAACCGGGTGTACAAACTGCGTGACCAGGAAATATATAAGTAGAAGAAAAAATACTTTTGGATTGATTGGATGGCCTCATATGCGCTATCAGACATCACACAAAGGTTCACAATTTCGAGTGTAATAATTATCGAGGTATGCTGATTCTCAATGCCGCCCATAAGATACTCTCCCGCTTTCTGTTTAGCAAACTGCGTCAGTTAGCTGAATTCTTTGGCGATGACTACCAGAAGCAGGCACCGAGAAAGGCGTTCAATGACGGGACCAGATGTTTACCGTGTGACGAATTTTGGGGACGGACTCCTGATCTGTTTGTGGATTTCAAGGCGGTGCACGATACAGTCAAACGAAATGTACTGTGGTAGACAATGGTTAAATAAAACTTTAGTTTCACCTTTTCTCGTCTTTTTATTTTAGGAATACAGAAAAACCTGCTGGAGCTGAGCTTCTTTAAATCTCGCTCTCCAGAAGGCATAAAACCTCCTCATATTTTGTACCAACAGATGAGAAATATCCAAATGAAGCGGTTGATTAAATATAACTTATAACTAAAGAGATTATCATTAGCATAAACAGAATAAATCACTAGAAACTAATACCTAAACTACCAAGACAAGGATCTTCGAAACAATCGTTCTACAATACCGCGAGACAGATGATAAACAAAAACATTGAAACAACAATTAAATAGACAACACCTACTAGAAAATGGCACATTGTAGACGTAATTGGTTCTGGCACGAGCGATTCTCAAAAAAAAATACGAGATCTACTATAAGACTACGGACGGCGGATATCAAAATCCACAATCTGCAAGAGATCTGACCAATCAATTCTTGATTGAAGTAGGTCAGCAAAGAAAACTGGTTATGGTTAGTTTTGTCGAATGCTGCGGTAAAATCGGTGTTAATAGTCGACCTGTGGACGTGCTTGTAAAGATTGAAAAATAAAAGATGTCTCTGATACTAGATTCGTGGAGGTTGATCGATTAGACATCAAGCCGTGACGAGTCTCTGATATGTAATTCAAGCACTTATGTGCGATAAAATCGAGAACTATTAACAGCTTAACAGCACATCACGTATTCCACGATAATTCGAAATGTCGGATTTCTTCACCTTTTTGAAGACTGGTAAGATATGCGGCGTTTCTTCCACGAAATGGGAAAACCCGACTGTAGAGAGCACAATACGAGAATACTATTTGGAATGTTTTTTCAATACTATGAACGGAATACCATCTGGTCCACCGTAGAACGATGAATTCAGCTTGGAGTTTTACGACCAAACAGATTAAGCTGATTCGCTAATCGTTAAAATAACCGAAGACATTCGTTTGTGACGTTAGATGGATTGATACAGGGCATAGTATTCTCTAATCTATTGTTCAATATAGCGCTCCAAGGTGAGAGACAAATATCTGATGTTCACAGGAACGCAACCATCATAACAAGATCTCTCCTTCTTGGTCTCACAGACGACGTCGACATCATTGGCGTTGATCGCAGAGCAATGGAAGAGGCACTTGTTCCTTTAAAAAGAGAGACTAGACTAATAAATAAATTCAGCATAAGTAGGCATTGCATTTATCGCTCATATAAGTTAATGCGTCCGGATAATTTGCTACTACGACAATAAAAACACACGAAAAGTTATTGTCACTCACACAACTTCTCCGGATAAATACAACGTGTTATTTCTCCGGATAAATAAAACCGCCGGAGAATGAGCGAATGATTTTATCACGGTCTCCTTTTTGAGCTCGCTGCCTTGCTGTCGCTATTCCAAAACACGAAAAAACAAGTCTATCGAACTTCTTTGCCGCTATTCTATGCGATTAAATGTTTATTTTAACGCTTTTATTGATTTTCCGGTGAGAAGGAAAAAAAAATTATCCGGAAAACTATTCTCACGCTATTTGTGGAGACGGAGAATTTTGCGACTCATCTTATCTCGGAAAAGTTGGACATCGGATAAGCTTCTTCTCGCGTGAGTGAGAGAGAATTACAATGCCTGAGCATAAGGATAGGGGCAAAATTTTAAAAAGCGGAACAAGACCTACAGGAAACAAAAACTTCAAAAAAACAACATTTGTTCGATTTCGATCTTTGTACAACTTGTCATAGAACCGAAACTATGGTTTTAATGAACGATTAGCCTGCGTAAAATTAAATACCAGTTCACAGACAGGTCCATATTTTTATAATACTGTGCTAGGGGAGCACGTTAGATTAATAAAACGGATAAACTCGGAATAAAAGTGTTGGTTTGGTAAGCGATCTGTTCACGTGACATCAAAAGTTTATCGTTCTTTACAGTGGGTACAATCAATGATGAAGATTACAGGTTCGAATACGGTTTTAACCTGTGCATCAAAAGCATGATAGTTTCCGATTGTTTTGACCAGATCTAGCATCTGCGCATAGTGTCGGCAACTTAAGAGCTACTCAAGAGTCAAAATGTCACAAAAAACGAAGAAAGCAGATAACTGAATTCTCCATGTGTTTCAGAGAAGATTTCTGTGCTAAACAGCTGGAAGCATGCAGAAAATGCAAAAATGGCGCAGGTGCATGAACCTCAAGCTTGTACCAAGTATAGAAACACGCTGACATCGGAAGGTTATAATATATTGGCACTGTATGGGACTCACGACTCACTTTCGTGCCTAACCACTAACACACTCTTTACTCTTTTTTCGCCCTTCTTCCGCACGGAACTACATCAAGGTATTGCTTTGTGGGGGGGCTCGTTGTACTTGCGTCGCACCTCTTTCATCTGCTCTAACTCGGATCCTCACTTGGTCCATGAAATGGTTCCACCTTTGTGCCTTCATTTAACTCTAGACTCTTCTCTTACTTCTTGTATCCATCTATTGCATCGCCATTTGGCTCTCATCCCAGTGAGCCGTTTAGATGCGGATTCATGAGCCATTCTTATCACGATCTACTCGTATAGTCCCCGGCGGTGAACTTACGCTACTCCGACTGAGAGTTCTCCGGTGGAGGAATTTCTCCCGTAACCACTTCCTTGAGCCATTTAGCTCCCAACTGTACCGAGATCTACTCGGATATTATCCGGCGGTGAGCTACCCTACTCCGACTGAGAGTTCCCTGGTTGCGGAATTTCTCTCGATACCGATGTCTGTTTCGTGAACCAATTAGCTGCCATTTTTGACACGATATATAGTCCATGGCGGTGAATCTACCATAGGAAGATGTGTGTGTGCGTTCAAGGCAACTAGAGAATGGAACCGAGTAATCTGGGAATACTCACTTCGTCTTTGCACAACTAAACGATAAAATAGTGGAAATATCTGGTAGCTGATCACGGAAAAATAGCTTTGCGGATATAATCAGAATTTTGAGATAGAACTAAATCTAACATTTGCTGGACGCTCGTAAGTTGCCTACTCCGGAAAGCATCTTATGATGCCTTACGAGGTATGGAATACCTGTTCTAAATGGATCCTCAGCTATATTAATAATGTAGTACCCGGTTGGTACAACCCGCTTCCAACTACCTCAGATTCGGGCAATTTGTAACATATAGAGCAAACAGGCACAAAATATAACCTGAATAGTGGTCACAGTGGCAAAGTTTCCTCTAACAAAAAAGTTCCCTTAAATTCTGAAATAATCTATTTTTATTCTGACAGCACTTGATCTGCTGTAGAAATTTGTCATTTTCCAACATTTGATTAACTTTAGATAACAAATCCATAACTATACTTGCTCACTAGCGCCACCTGGCTCATCTATACCAATCTATCTGTCCCCAATAGGGTAGCTCAACAACTTTGTCCAAAATACTATCTTCTTAATCTATCTCTCTTTTATAATAGAACTTCATCTACAATTTACTGACAACAAAAATGCTTGCGCTGCACAGTAAGTGAATTCTGAAATAGCTCATAGAATTTTGGTTAAAACATCGGGTAGCCATTGATCTCCTGAAGAACTTTGTCAAAGACAACAGCTGTCTAGATTATCGTAGCCTTGATATATAAATATGCATAAAATACATGCTCACTAACGCCACCTAGTGGATAAATTTATAGTAAACTATACATCTTTGGGCAGTCCGTGACCTCCAGCATCGTCATTATCGGAGCCAAACAATCCGGCTGCTTCGGATTAGGGTCGATTTTGGATTTCAGGTGAATAACTTTTCCGAAGACATCACAATCTATCTATCTATCTATATATATATAAAAGTCAATGTTTGTATGTATATGATTCATGGACTCCCAAACGGCTTAACCGATCACCGTCAAAATTTATGCGTAGTAGGCATTTGCTATGGAGCGAATTTGTGTGCTATTGGTTGGGGAGTTTCTGCCCGTCAGATGGAGCTTCGGAACAAATTGTGTTTTCTGCCTGTTTTGTTGAAATTCGCAGCAACGCGCGATGGGTATTAGCTAGTTATTAATAATTCCGATATTGGGCTACCAACATTAAAAAGTACAGCGTCGTCTAGTCTAGTCTAGGCTGCACATACACAGCCAATACATGTAGGGATCCTGGAAAATTGCAAACGTTCGCCTACAATTTTTCTTGTCAATATTAATGTTTGTGGTACACATGATATGTGAGACAATCATTAAAGCGGCCAGGCCAACTGTGCAGCGTACAAAGTGAAGATGATTCAACATTATACGGCAATTAAATTATTCATTTAATGAAGAATTTAATCAACGAACTATTTCATACCTTGAATAAGGAAGAAACGTGGACAACCGTACCGACCGTTTCAATTTGATGGGGATTTGATAAATCGTTGGGAGTGGCTTGGTTAATAGGATTAATGTCACTCCTTTGGTCCTAGGTTCCTGGGATGGGATAGGATTTGACAGTGGGAGAAATTCAAGTGAATCTATCCATCAGCAAACAGCCCTTGACCTCGTCAAAAACTCAGTTTAAATATGATCACTTGCGCGCTACTGGCTGAACGGTTCGAGAATTAACTTGGATTTTTATGTTTCAAATTCATCTCGTCAGTAACTAGCACCAACTTGGGTTGCGTCAAGCTAGACAATGTATCTAAACTAGTATCCAATTTAGCACTAGTTAGACACTAAATCCAAACACAATTACACGACATACTTGAAGCCTAAAACAACGGGTAAGTCCCGAGTGATATCTCGAGAAAAAAAGTTGACGAAAAAGCGATAACGGAAGCAATATTTATTCCCAAACTGGAAAAAATGGATTAAACCAATTTGTGCATTAACGAGAGCTTCCCGGGACTAGTCAGTTGCTTTAGGCGTCATGTAGGTTATATGACTGTTTGGGTATAGCGTCTAACTAGTGCTAATTTGGGAAGTGGTTTAGATACATCGTCTAACTTGGACCCAAGTTGTCCCAGTTACTGATGATATGAATACGAAACACACAAATCCACAAATCGTTTAATGCTTTAATTCGCTTTTTGGAATGAATGTTGAATACGGTTTATGGTTGCACAGAGAAAGCGCAAAATTCGCAAACGAAAAAAGCAGCTTTTTTCCACACCGTATGTCAGATCTTCATAAAAATCAATCAGCAGTACTGTAACAACATTGTACATACGCTGATTGATTTTTATGAAGATCTGACATACGGTGTGGAAAAAAACTGCTTTTTCGTTTGCGAATTTTGCGCTTTCTCTGTGCAACCTTATGCATTTTCGGTAAGCGGTTGATTACATATAGGGGAGAGTGAGGACACTTGATCCTTGGGGGTATTAGATTCCCTGGCCATGTCTCATAATCTATACGCATAAAGTTATCACAATATAAAAATAAAATGAAATATTTGCTCGTTTATGATGTTTAAACAAATATGATGTATTACGTTTGGTTTGGAAAAGTTGTGCAATATTTTAAAAACACGTGTTCAAATCCAGCTCGAAGATCTTTTTACAGATTTTTTGAACGGTTGTATGAGATCGTCGAACTAATCATTTATGAATATTTTCAAATACAATTACTTTCTAAGGGCTTTTGTCTAGAAAAACACGTTTTTCGAATAAAAACTTTTACAACACAAACAAAAAAAAATTAAATTTTGGTCACCTCATACAACAGGTATCTTTGATCCCTTTAACACTGGGTATTCTTGATCCCTATCATTAGTTTTCTCAAACACTTAAGAAATGTATAGAAATAGAAAAACCTGATTTTCATAAAGTACCTGGCACTATCAATTGATTCAAAATGTTTATTCCGAGACCAAATCACGGTATAAGTTATTGAAGGTTGGAAAAGCCAGTTAAACAGCACTGATTTTCCGAAAATACTTGTCTTGACTTTCTACTGTGGTTAAAGATTGTCGTGCATCTAAAAAGGTAGTCTTATTAATTAATTTGTCAGTAAAGGTGGTTAACTGAACTTTCGTGTCTATGTGTCATAGTGTGCTTTGTTTCTTTGACCCTAGTAGGCCGGGGATCAAGTTATCACACGTTTTTACAAAAACCTCGTTTTGGCATGATTTTCAAAACTGTTCATATTACTGACAGGACATAGTATTCGGATTTACACATTATTCATAGCTCTTACAATTCGAATTGAGTACAAGATGGCGAATTTTGCAATTAAAATTTTGATTTCATTGAAAAGTTATACAAAAAAAAAACAAAAGTGGGTTCGAGCGTACCCACTCTCCCCTAAAGTGAGGTTTGAAACAGCAAATAACAGTTTCCCGTATATTGAGGCTATATTTCAAGCAGAAGTAAACTGCGTAGTCTATGTTCAGTGCATTTTTGCGAGGTAATACAACTAAGAGCCAGCCTGGAGGAATGTTATTACGGAAGTAAAAATTGAACTGAATGTAATTGAATGAAAGCGGTGCGCCTAACGAATGAGTGATGCTGCAAAAAGTAACTGAAACACAGCAGAACTTGAATTGATCCTTGTTCGTCTCGGATGCTCACTCGAATATGTCGATGTTGCTATTGGACAAACCTTGCAGCATTTAAAATAAACCACTACACGTAGTAAAGAGAAACACAATTCCTGATCCTGTCTTCTACTAATCTCGATCCGTCTTCCTACTGCACTTTTATTCACACGCTTTCTACGAGTAAAACAACAGTTCTTTTGTGATGTTGCGTCTACTTAACGATTTGTGTTATGAGCGCACAGTGGTCGGAAACGCCAAAAACCTATTTTAATCCACCTAGCGGTGCAATTGTGCCTTTCTCAATCATGAATCACGAGAATGTGTGCGATGTTCATATTCATTAAAAACTTTTAAATGCAAATATTACATTTTATTATTATACAACACATGACAACTATATACAAGAAAATAAATCATTATTCGAGATCTACAATTTTGAAAAAGAAAAAACAGCCATGGTAATATTGAACTGAAAAAAGGTGCGAAAAGTCCCAAAAAGTCGATTTTTATAAAAAAAATGTTTCGAGATAACATAAAATCTCGACGTTTCATGCATTTTAAAGATGTTTGGCATCAAAAATACGAATTCGATTTCTGAAATTTAATGGGGTCCCCCCTTTGAAAAAAAAATTAGAGTTCCGACTTATATGGGAATTTCATATGTGACCGGACGATTTAGTCTATATTTCCGGACCCATATAAGCGATCCGTACGAAATTTTATAGACATCTGTGGGGATATTATAGCTATCATTTGGGACTAAGTTTGTGAAAATCGGCCCAACCATTTTCGGGAAACTGATGTGAGTTCGTAAATTTTGAAAGAGGGCCGCTTTTCCCGGGCACTTCCGGAACCGTCTATGGTGGTCAATGTAGTCAACGAAAGTTTGGTTGGCCGTCGGTGACCTAGAACAGCAAATTTAAGTTGTTTGAGAGACATTTTAGCGAAATTTTTACCTTTTTTGCTTTCATCGGAGTATCGGTTTGAATCACAATTTGCTATGTGATCGCACGCCACAATCTGTAACTCCGGAACCGGAAGTCGGATCGGAATGAGTTTAAATAGCCATTTACGGGGACGCAATACCTTTCATTTGAGGCCAAGTTTAGTCGAATCGGTCTAGCCATCTCCGAGAAACCGATGTGACTGTTATTCTGAATTTAGATACTTCCGCCGGGGCTTCCGGAACCGATGATGGTGGCCAATGTGGCCAAATAGTCTTTGAATGGATGTTAGTGACCTAATACTACAAATCGAAGCAGTTGTGGTCATATTTTGGAAAAAATTCACCTTTATACATTCATTGCAGAAGTTATTAAAATCGACATTTTCTGCGTGTTCGTACTCATCACCCTGTAATTCCGGAACCGGAAGTCGGATCCATTAGAAATTCAATAGCAGCCTATGGGAACGTTGCACCTTTCATTTGAGACTAAGTTTGTCAAAATCGGTTCAGCCATCTCTGAGAAAAATGAGTGACATTTTTGGTCACATACACACACATATACGCACATACACACACATACATACATACACACATACATACACACACACACAGATATTTGCCGAACTCGACGAACTGAATCGAATGGTATATGTCACTCGGCCCTCCGGGCCTCCGTTAAAAAATCGGATTTCAGAGCAATTGCAATACCTTTCTATTGAGAAAGGCAAAACGTAAACTTAATTCACTAGAGGCCAAACCATTGAATATATTCACAGAGTGTCTCTAGAGGAATTGTTTGTATGAATATTCCCCACAATTTGATAACAATTAAAATTAGACATGGCTTACTATGATCGAACTAAAAAAATAACTTTTTATACTAACAAGGTAGAAAGTTGGTGCCTTCGACAAAGTTTTAGAACTGCTCATAATGAAGAATTTTATTGAAGAACTTGAACTTGTAGGACTAAAGGTTATCGATTTATACAGCGTTTTCTACGGCAACCTCTTTAAATTTAGTTTTGTTATTAAAACTTTTACCATTGTGACTTTTTGTGTAAACGATATTTAAGAGAAATATGGAAGCATTAAAACTACATAATATTATTGAAGACATATGTAAAAATACAATTTCGTTTCAAAGTTATTGATTTTAACATTTCATACGCCAACTAAAATAGGTGCAAACCAAAATGCACGAACAGGCACTTTTTTCAATATCTAAACTATGCATAATAAAGATAAGAAAGTTTGATCCGTGGCACTCTAGAACTCTATGAAAAGGGTACGCTCACTGTTTCATGTTTTTTCCTTTTTCCATAGAAAAATCAACAACAAAAAATTTTCAAGTTCTTCAACAAAATTCTTCATTATGAGCAGTTCTAAAACTTTGTCGTAGGAACCAACTTTCTACCTCGTTAGTATAAAAAGTTAATTTTTTAGTTCGATCATAGTATGCCATGCCTAATTTTAATTTTTATCAGATTGCGAGGAATATTCATACAAACAATTCCTCTAAGGATACCCTGTGAATATTCGATGGTATGGTCTCTAGTGAATTAAGTTCACGTTTTTGAGGTTTTCGACCTCAAATTCCACCACCATTTAAAGCTTAAACCAAAAAAATAAAACCAAATAATAACACAATTAGAAGTGTCATAAATATTTAAAAAATGAAATTTTTTGCAAATAAGCGAATTGGGTCACAAATTAAAAAAAAAACCCAATATGCGAACGAAAGTTTGTGTCATTTACATTTTTTCCTTTAAAAAAATATGAACACTCATTCACACCATTCAACCTTCGCAGACAAAAATTATTCACGTCTCATCGCCACATATAGTTATGCTTTGGCACATGGCGAACGATCGCCATGGAATGCTGGAAAGAGGTCGCGGAGACGACATGATTTTTCATCGTTATCAGTGACAAAAGTTTCCTTGTACACCACCGGAATGAACCGGGGTGGATCTTGGCCCCATTCTGGCCGCCAGGTAAGGGGACTGGGGCATGTGTATCGTGTAAAATACCCCGCCGAGAGTAAATCGGATATATGTGCCGTGTCGTATACTATGGAGACGTGCAGAAAAGTACCTCGACTATTGGTGTCGAATGAAATACAGTGATGTCCCGATTTCGTCAGCTCCAGGATACATTTTAACTAATAAAAGTATTTAATTTTCTTCCTTTTAAAAGGAAGAAAATTAATTTTTTGTTTGTTTTAGAACTCATTGTCTGTCTAAGCGAAAAACATGTTTGTACTAATTTGTGCATGAAGAGCTCCTCAATAACTAACTCAAATATAATCGGATTTTTTGTTTCGACTCCGTCTCGTCTTGGGCGTTAGTTAACAAGTGCTAAAAAGAATCTCTAAAACTTAAATAAAGTCGGATATTTTGCTTCGAATCCGTTTTATCAGTAGCGTAACTGTTAGCTACTAACGGTTAAAACAGTTTGATGCTACTGATGAAACGAAGTCGAAACACTAAATCAGACTTTATTAATGCCTTTGAAATAATTCTTTTTGGAACTGTTGGTGGTACCGACAAAATCGGAAAGTTGACAAAATTGGCAACTGACCAAATGGAAGACATTTCGACATACATATTTATAACATCTCCGGTGCGGGGGTGATAATGTAGTGAGTCTATTTCATTTTTTTACTCGCGGCAACCGGCAAAACCTCACAAGAACTTATTACGAACCAAAATTTCATTTATCGTAATCAGGTTGTATATCATAATTATGTGCGTCTTTCTTCCGGTTGTGGTGGTGGGTGGCTTTGGAAAATGTTTTTGATGTGAAGAAAATATAGCGAAAGCAGCTCTGCAAGGGGAGTCCTATTCTGCCGGAGGGCGGACCCGTTAATGGTATCTTCCGGGTACCGAGTAGGTTCTTGATTTATTCATTTGTTCTGATTTTTTATTCGTTCATTTAGGACAGCAGCCTGGGGTGAAGTGCGTGTGTTTCAGTAGGCCGATATATGAAACATCGTAGGATCTGACAGACCTGATTTTGCATATTTTTTGAAGTAGGCACGCTTGGTAAGCTGATTCGAGTAAGAGAAATTTACGTAAGTGTACGTAACTAACTCTAATGAAATGTGTGACAATTAATTCAAAGAACTGAATAAATAGGTAAATGCTAAAAGAACGTAATTCCCATTAATGATACTAGCTTCTGCTAATATTATAAAGAGCTGAGTTGACTCCTATTGACTAGTAGAATCCAACCGCGCTATGCATTTACATTATCAACACCCAACACTTAATCTTCAGAATCAATTTTTGCATAACGAACCAATCTAACGCATACGGGAAGTTAACCCATAACCACTAACTATAACCATCCGGATGCCAAGGTCTGCTGGGTTTATTTATCATTTCAAAGATCCAATTTCTACCATCCTATTAATAATTAATTGTGGCGATGATTAGAAACTGTTTCGCAATGCATGCCCCCATTTTTGCCAAGAGGCTGACTATTACTACTGCCGAGTACCGAGAGATGCACGACAATCGATAAATATCGTCATCGATTCAATATCTCCCCTCCGGTAGTGCAGTACATAGTATGTTGCTCTGGATCTGCGCCACACACAAACACACTCTTCATTTGGAAAACGGTAGATCATTATTATTCAAACGCGCTTTCATTTCCAGCGTCACACGGTGTGCGTGGTGGATTCTTCGATGCCGTTGACTTTCCATGGGACCTACTGAAAAGTCACGCACATCGTACAAATGTATGCTGCTGGGAGCACTCGCTTGATCGAATTGAATACAAATGAAGCGATACGAGCCTCTGAATGGCACTACTGTACAACCACTGGGGTAACAGAGGTGAGTTGGAGGGACAAAATTAATAGCTCCCGAGTGGTCCGGAAATTAGTGAAATGGTTCAGAATTATTGAAACCTTCTTTCAACAGTATTTACCCTTTACCCCACAAGTGGCGCTGAAACGGATCATGCTGTCTTTGACAAACTACAAGATCCAAATGACTGATTACAGTCAAAAAGAGTTTTAGTAATTTCTGATCTACTTCGTCCAAGTCACAAAGTCTCTGGGACGTATGCTACGGAGAATGATTGATTTTGTCCTACTAGATTCCATCCGGAACCCAGTGTGCATTGGCTGCCACTAGCTGTCTGAGTCATGGGAAAATGCTGTAGCGCCAGCGTTGAGAAGAATAGATGTGTGCCGATACGGATTTGACCCGGTACCTGAGTTGAAGTGAGAGCAGATTAATCACCACCACCGATGGCTTGCAGTCGCTTTGGAAGCTTCTACTAGGTGGCTGGTAAACAAAATTTTGAAACGATTGCTGGTGGAACTGAAGTCTTTATAGGATGCACAACAAGCAACTATACGAGTTTTCAATTAGCACAGGAGTCAAATTCAATTTGCACCTCAAAATAAAATTTAACTCAAACAGCAGTTTCGGAGCTCCATAGGGTGGCCACTTGGATCCGCCACTATTTTCAACCTTCCTTAACAGCACTGTGAACTGTGTACGATAAGAACAATGATTTCGTTGATAAATAACTTGACATCTGTTGGATTTGACGCACTGCTGACATTAAATTTAACTGTACAGAAAAACTGATGCAGACTTCCATCTGAACTAAGAAATCACAAATACTGCAGATGTTCAATCAAATAAAGTAAATAAAATTTCAATGTCTGATGATAACGACTTATATGTTTAACAAATCTTTTTAAATGTTAGAATTTAAGATATATACTTGAAAATTATTTTAACATGATCTTTGATGTAAATTTGTGTGCCTTGCAACGCTTTTTATATGCATCCTACAAATTTTCTAAATTTTGACGGCGCCGTTGGCTGAGTGGTAAGCGTGACCGCCACTCATTCCAATTTGCCTGGGTTCAATTCCAGCCGAAGTCTGAGATGAAAAAATCTGTGGTCACGTCTTCCTTCGGAAGGGAAGTAAAGCCAAGCCGTTGGTCCCCGGTCCATGAAATTGGTGGATCGATATCTAATCCAGATAGTGAAGTCACCTCTCTGCCGTCGGTAAAGAAGAAGTAATCCAACTTCTATACTCTTACTAACAAAAATATCCTCCTCCTGTGATACTTGTGGAGTGCGCAGTAGTACATACGGCCTCTAGCAAAAGCAAGTATCGAACTAACAATTCCTTCCCTTTCCTTCCGCGATCTACGTTCGGGCCTGGCCGGCGCCGGTATTGATCAGAAACACTTTAGGATTACCAGGAGTTGCACATTGAAAGATGTTTCGCTAATCCCAAGTATAATTATCTACTGATTCCCTGTGCAACTTCAGCTAGTCCCGATCGATAACGGAGTAGCAGCCAGGGGTGGTCGCATAAGCTCAAGCTCAAGCATCCTACAAATTTTCTAAATTTAATTATCTGAATCAGAGATTTTGAAATTAATAAATGATAACCTTTGATGTGGTCAGAGGTGGACTTTGACAAGAAAAAATGTCTGAACAATTCACGAATAATGTTTAATAAAACAACTAGCTAATGCCCATCGCGCGTTGCTTCTACTATCAACGAAATAGGAGTAAACTTGTTCCGAAGCTGACAGATAATCTCCAACCAATAGCACACAAATACGTTCCATAACAAATGTCTACCACGTCTAAATTAATACAAAAAGGAACACTACTTAATTTTACAAGCAAACGACATTGTAGACTTGAGGTAAATCTCTCCGTTTCCTGCAGTCACGAACGGCGCACTCCGTTCGCCACATGAGCAGATCGCTTGCCAAATCATGCATTTATTGGTAAATTTTGAAAGATTCTGCTTCCTTACTTCGTCCGGAACATCAAACTTGTGCTTGGCGATGAAGAACAGTAGCCCAGGAAGCTGCAGGAGGTCCGCCTTGACGTAAGTTTCATCATCCATGATAAGACAATGAGACTCCGTCAGCATCTGGGTGTACAGTTTCCGGGCCCGTGACTTTCCCACCGTATTTTACAGTTTATCACGATTTAGAGCCTTCTGCACTTTGTACGTATGCAGTTCATCCCGGTCTTTGGCTCTCTGAACGAAAAGCTTGGACAGATTCAACTTTCTAGCCACACCTCCAACCGAAGCATTGGGATTCCGCGTTAACGCTTTCACTATACGCTTGTCATTCTGAACACCAATAGAATATTCATTCTGACCGCATTTCTCCTTCCGTTTGATGCCCAGAACTTGGTAGTAACGTTTAATCACTCGACTGGACTGCACGATCCCGAGTTGTTTTCTGATGTCCCGATGAGAGAGTTAAGGATTTTCTACAGATGCTTGCGCAAAATCAATTCGCGACGTTGCTTTTCGGTTGACACCATTTCTTCCAATTTTCGAAAAACTGACAACGATAAAAATATAGTGTAAACAATACACTCCAAACTACTTCTACTTAAAATTTCAAGAAAAAATATGGGTTATTCTCTACAGCGTTTTATACGTGATGCAATTTGATATGGGACACCCTTTATGTGATCGAAAATGGATAGAGTAGCGTATTGAACCTATCCCGTCTTGTGCAGGAAAGAAAAGCTTCCAAAGTTTTGGCTCAAGAATCGTATTTCTATAAAGGAAACTTCAATGTTGAAAAACTACTTAACATCGCCTTTCGTAACTTTCAACAAAAACGCCTTGACAAATCCACGTGAAATGTCTCGTGCACACACTTGTGAATAGTGCTAATGATGCATGTCTTATATTGTTATTGTGCTGTCAGAGTCAATATGACCATCGACAACATAAACAAGAAAAACGTCTATTCTTCGATTTATTTGCGGCTTAACAAATCAACACCTTCTGATGATTTCAAAAGTTGTATCATACTGTGGCAGTTTCCACTCATAAACCAATGTTTGATGCCAATGCCCATCACCTAATTTGAAGTAGCTCAGATATCAATTTGAGGGGCACCGAACTGATGAAATACTTAAGTAACACAAATTTGCCTATACGTAATGTAGTAAATTGTCCATCATTTGCACGAAGTAGCAGAGAAAAGGTGTTAGATGAAACTGTCTGCTCTGACGCATGAGTTGGCAAACTGGGTCGTGCCTAACCAGTTCGAACCGACGTTATCTATATCAAAAGTTCATCATTTTTGATCATTTAACTTCTAAGTGTAGAACCATCGCGCGGGTTTCTGTGTAATAATTCAATTTTGAAAACGTGGAAATAGAAGATTGGATTAAATTGCGTGGACTTTGCTAGAATGTAAATTACCCCCTTTTTTGATCGAACCGTTGATGCGTGCAGATCATTTCCGCTCCTTCTACAATTCTCGGTAAATAGAAAAGTGAATCACTTCCCACAACATCAGGTGTTCAGGAATATTGACAGTGGGGTAAATGTTTTGAAAAACACAAAGAAAAAATACACAATCGCAGAGGTGCTCTCGAAAAATACTTCGAAGTCTTTGAGTCTCAATACTTGCCGAGCGTACGCAAGGTTGGAGAAAGATCACTTTTCGATTGCTCTGAAAGATGATCTGTTAAAAGATCTTCACGGGCGTTTCTTTTCAATCCCTCCTAACTCTTTCATCCGTAGTTTCAGTGGGTTTGGCTTAAAGTAGGGAAACCCAGAGCTATTAAGACCATGGAGGTAATTCGGACACCCTCGATTTCTCAGAAAAACGTAAGACTTTCTGACTGTCGTACATATTAGTGGAACCACTCTTCTAAAACATTGATTATGAGAGCTGAATCCAATTTTTTGTTGTTTTAGTAAGGAAATACAACGTGTTTCATTTTTTTGCCATTCTCAAAACAAAATCATTATAATGGTAAAACCGTGATAAAAACAACAAACAAAAGTGAAAAAATAACAGGTAAGTTTTTTTGGAAAGCTCAGGACTCCTATTTTATGGAATGATTTTTGTTTGGGTGAAAACAAAGATGTTTTCAAGATACTCACTTCTTTTGTGCGAAATGAGCGCACGGAGCTATTCGGACCCCTATTCCATCAACCACCGTTCAGCGGCTGGCGGCTACGCAGAAGATTGCACACACCGCAGCAAAGAAAATACATGATGCGCCAATCGACAGCTGTGACTAACTAGATTAAGTTTTCGTAACGCAATTTTTTTTTGTTTCTTGAGGAGTTTCTCCATTTAAAAAAAATGACGGTCTTAATTGCCTTGCAAGGAGATCCGAATTACCTCTACATTGTAAAAGGATGGAAAAACGTAGCTTTGCAAATCATCGCGTAGTGCTGCATGGAGTGGTGAAAATGAACTTTTATTGCACCAAAATGTAGCTGAGATTTCAAACTAACAATTGGGACCTTTGACCGAAAAATTCTTTCACATCTATCCATCAAAAAAGACGATTTTCTTATGTAGATCCGAGAAGCACCGGGTTCCCCTGTAGTATTGGTCGGTTCTCTTCGGATAACGAAAAAAGCTGTACTTGGATGAAGCAGAAACTGGAGGAGAAAAATGGAAGGGCAGAAAACATCCGTTTTACTGTCGAATTGCCTGCCAAATCATGTATTTTTTCCAAATTTCACATTTCTTATTTTGACAGTGTACTACACCTGTGTAGTCGGTGCTACACTCATTCAAACTTGGGTGTTATCAGTCTCAGTCTCTTTTTTGACGTAGAATACTTCTAACGTTTCAATACGGGGCCCCGTTTAAAAAAATCTGTTGAGATATTTTCCCAGTTTTGAAATGCAAATAACTTCCATTGCACTGAACTAAATCACTACACTATCTGATCGAAAATATGTACACGTATATTGTATTTGATTCCATAAAATGGTCGACTACTATGAATAGCGAAAATAATTTATTTTATGAAAGTAGAATTATCTGCGCCATGATTGGTCCGTGCTATTCCCCATTCATTTTACATTGCATTACAAGCAAACCCGTTCTTCTCTTCTGCCGACTTGAATTCGTTTCAATCTTGATACTGCGTGGCGGCGGCACTGATTTGCTAGTACGTAGGTAATAACACGTTGAAAAAAGTGTGCGCGTTTTTCCCAAAAGTTACATAGGTGTGTGTGTTGATTTCAAGGAAGTTGTATTTCAAATAAAAAAATATGCTACGCAACGAAGAAGAGAGAAGGAATATCAAATCAAAACTCTTCATGCGAATGCAATAGTCACCCTGAAAATGGCAGGTTTGCTGTTTTCTCGGCATCGCACAGAGGAGTAACTAAAACAAATTCCTGGCCAATAACCAAAATATTTTTTTTCGATTTTCTATTTCGTTATATTTTTTTACATACCTAAATGCCTGCTGAATAACGTGGCCAAATTAGGAGTATGTCAAAAATTGTTAAAGATTTTTTGGTTGGATGCAAAGTGGTGATATTTTAAGGAGGTTTTTAGTCATTTTAATTATACAGGGTGTTTGGTTCATGGTTAAGAATCTCTCGGGGGGTGATAGACTGCCATATTTGGAGAAAAAAATCGTTCTACACATACCATGAAATCTCAACCGTTACAGAGTTATTGAACTTTTTGTGTAAAAAACTTATTTGTCTTAAAAACCTCTAACTTTAAAAGTATACTTTGTATTTTAAATATTTCAGTTCCATTCGAAAGGTGAGAAAATTTCCTATTCAATGGTGCTCTCATATCTTTTAAGTAATTAGTTTTAATTACCTGTTAGCTGTAAAGTAGTTAAAAGTTAGTGTTTTTGAGGAGGTTTTTGCTAATTTTCTCGAAATAATGAAGTATGATTATAGCAATATCCATTATCCAAAAGTTGGGTTTTAGGACGATTCATAATTTGTTCTTGGACGTCATATTTCTATCTCTTCTAATTTCTTTGTAATTTCATTACTATACTTTTCCTGTAACCGACTTGCAAGTGCTTAAAAGACTCTAATCTGAAAAATATGCATTATATCGTTATTTACAAGATTTAATTGGAAAGCTGAGAAAATTTCCTATCAGTGTATGTACAAATATCTTTTAGTTAAGTGTACTAAATGATTTCTTACTAACGAAATAACTCAAAATTTGTGTTTTTTGGAGAGTTTTTTAATTATTCTTCATTATTAATCAACAAAATTTATCGTTACTATTATTCATTTGATGCCCCTTAGTGTTCTCTATAACTTTTTATTTGACACTTTGTCTATATCTCTTTTCATTTTGCTGCTATTTAATAGTTAACACAGCGTGACCTCGCCACAAATGTAGTGGGTTCGAAATCGTTATTTTTGCATATGAAACGATGTGATAAAAACGATTTTGCGTCGAAACCAAAAGAGATAATTGAATGGAGTCAAAGAAAGAACTGTAGAACTTGCTGAGATGCATTATTTCCATGATAATAATGGTGATGTTTATTATTTACTATTTAAAGAAAATTAACGAAAATGCTAATAATAGCACTAACTTTAAACTAATTTACTTTTAAAAGAATACTAAATTCACTTAACTGAAAGGTATTAATACATTTTTCACTGTAGAATTTTCCTGGTTTTCGAATAAAAAGAAAAAAAGTACAATAAGTGCCATAATTTTTCAATTAGAGGTGGTACTAGTGAAAATGAGATAAAAATATCCAAGTTGAATAACCAAAAATCGTGAAAATAAGAAAAGGTAAGTGTATCATGTCAAAGAACGAATTAAGCAGCTCATCAAGACTAACAATCTGAATTATTAAAATGATGAGGTTAACTATTTGAATTTTCAATAAATGAACGAAAAATCGTTTAAAATTGTTTAATTTTCAATAAATTACTTTGAAAAGGCTACTTAAACTCATTAGCTGAAACATGTGAGGGCATCACTCAATGCGAAATTTTCTCGCCTTTCGAATGGAACTAAAACATTTAAAATACAAAGTATACTTTTAAAGTTAGAGGTATTTTAAGACAAATAAGTCTTTTACACAAGAAGTTCATTAACTCTGTAATGGTTGAGATTTGATGGTATGTGTAGAACAATTTTTTTCTCCAAATATGGCAGTCTATCACCACCCGAGAGATTCTTAACCATGAACCAAACACCCTGTATATCCAGCAATATCGCTTTCTAGTGATGATGACTGTAAGACAATATTATTACAAACGTAGTAGAACACAGCCTTTTGTATAACTTTAGGCTCAAACCAACTGAAAATAGTAGTGTTGTTCTGCATTGCATCAACTTAAAAAAAAATAGTTTTTTGAACATTATATTCTAAATTTGAATGATAAAAAAGATACATTATACGGCGAGATCCGGTAAAGTTTCTGAAGCAGTATTACAAAAGTTGATTCCAGCTATCTGAAAAACATTAGAACTCTTCCGATCTTGTCCGATCCACAGATTCTAAGCGATTTGAAAATATTGAAATGTTTAGTAATTTGAGGTACAACGAAATGCTGTAGGGCCAAGCACTATGTTTTTCAAAATGTATCTCTATGAAAATATGCACAGGCTTTTCTTCCCCCTTTTCCACTGATCAACTGTTTTTTGCAACTGGAAAACCAAATGTATTCACAAAGATCACCTCGAAATTACTAGTATTCGAAAGGATATAGAAAATTGACCTATGCACTGGTAGGTGGATTGATGCCAAATTGTTCCAAAAACCAATTTGAGTCTATTTTTTGTTCTTATTAAGGCATAATAAAAGCAATAGCAGTAACAAATAGTTTTGGCCAGGAATTGACCCCAGTTACTCCTCTGTGCATCTTTTGCCTGCACACAAAGTAAAATTTAATTCTTTTCGATCTTCTTTGGCAGCAGAATTCTATGGATGACAGGCAACTCACCATCCCGGGCAATATTCACGCCGCTGCAGCTAACGGGAAATAAACCTGGCCTTTTTGTTTCCACGGGATGCGTTTCCTACCAGCTCGAATAGTTCGGCGACGAGATATTCCATTACACGGTCGGCCTTTCTCAGTAGACGCTGGTTTCGACCGACAGGAAACTGGAGACACGCGCAACCATTCACTTTTCCTCCTTTACCACATCCATACATAGAGAGTGTAAGTGTTGCGTGGCCAACAAGAATGTAACACACGAATGATGCCGCACTCGCATGCGACGCCCGGTTTTGTACTTGGTTCAGTTTGCGTTCGAAGCCAAATGGGCTGGATATCGAATGAAATCAGTTTATTTTCACCTTGAAAGAGGAGGAGCTTCGAACAAAAACTTTTCAACATTTGCTGCTAGGTGCATGAAATTAGCGAGAACCAATCAGGGATAAACTTCAGTCAGATAATTTAAAACCATTTTTCTTGTGTGTGTGTGTGTGTGTGTGTGTGTATGTGTGCGTGTGTATGCTGATAGCGACCCGTCGAAAGTAAAACTAATAGTTAGTGAAGGAAAAGATGTTCAAATCTAAATAATTGATTGATAGTTTGATAGCGCTGATAAGGACTAATTTGTTTTCCAAATAAAATATGCTCTGTGTGTTAGATTTTTGTTCCTATAGGCCCCCTTTACTAGCACGGAGCTGCACAAACTAATTGTTACAGTCATCCCACGGAGCCAGCTCAATTATAATGATCCTTCCTTCCGATGTACAATGTACACTCCGTCTACCCAACAAGGTTGACTAATAGAAATCACAATTCTTTCTGTTCAAGATTTGCGGCTCGGTGAATAAAATTAGCGATGACGAATCACAGACTGACTTCGATCGGGTATTTTCAAATACGATTTTCGTGTTGTGTACGAGCTACTTTCAAACCATCAGAAATTAATATAATTGCCTTTGCCTGCTGGTCACCACACAAACTAATTCGTCCACCAACCGTGTATAGCTTACAAATATTTGCTTCTCCTTTTCGCGCTTTGAGGAGATGCTTCATTCGCTCTAAACCGTTCAACACGAATGATAATGGATCAAATCTGTAGCGAACCTATATTTAAAACGTTTCATCATTTAATTGTTCTGTTAGTGCACCATATTGACGGCTCCTCTCGGGATGAGCTGAAAATTTTCACAATTTCCGAGTAGTTTTCGAAAGATTTTTAAAAACAGTTTTTCATTTCATAGATACTCCAAAATTTAATTTAACTTTGCTGAACACATTTTCATCAAAATAGCGAAGAAAATGCTACAATCCATGTTATATTTTAAAAAATATGAGCGTTCCAAACTAATTCTAAGAAATTTTGGAAATATTGAAAGGTAAGTCGTTAGTCACGACAAAAAAAGAAAGGTAGGTAATGCCAGAGACATAATCGAAGTGAAGTCGAATACACTTTTGGCTAATACGAATGTAGCAAATTTTACTATCTTCTCAAAAGATGTTATTAAAACAAGTGGTTTATGTTGCGCAATATGGGCAATCAAACACCCTTCAGATGTCATATTCGTATAATTTGACTGCTCACTGATATGCCATGATCTCGTCCAATGATGTTTTCGATTTCAATCCACGAAATTGCAGAATTTTTGGTTCCATGGTAATATCTTCAGTAAGTGTCGTTTATCATGGAGGAGGATTGAATTTCAGAGAATCGGTTGTAATCTGCTGTTCGAAATGCTTTATTCCATTATACACCAGGAAAACCCAGAATGTGCGACTTATTCCGAGATTTGCTTTATGCTCCTTTCAAGTTTTGTTTTGTAGGCTCGTTGGTACATGACGCGCTTTCATTCACCTATAGCAGATTTTATTCCGATATCATTCCAAAATATAATAGTTTATATCATACCTTTTGTTTTATCTTAAGTTTATTCGGGAAATAGGCACAAAAAAACCTGGAGAGTGCTAATACTGTGACCACGCTTATTCTATCATTCCTCAGAGTGATTGACAGTTACAACCAGTCTATAGACAAATTTCGCGCAAAATCGTATTCAGAGTTGGCAGCGCCCTCTCAGATTTTAATGAAACTTTCTGTACATGAAGACTTTGTCACAAAAAGCAACTTTGCCTACTTTGTTTTTGCAAAAATGATCTAGACTGTCTTTTGAAAACGGTCAATTATGTTCCCTGCCTACCGTCAAAAATTCAAGTTGAGCACTTTCAAGGAAAAAAAGCTATTTGATAAAAACTTTTCATTGTCCAAACTGATTTTTTTAGTGTATTTTTATTCACGGTCCATAGCCCAGAGATCAGGACCCAGAATCCCTAGGAGACAACCCCCACTTCAAATTTCATAGCGCAGAGTCCCGAGGAGAGAGACTAGAATCCAGAGTCGCCAGACCCAAGACACTGAGACGAGTCTAGAGTCCAGAATCCAGAGTTCAGTGTCGAGAATGCAGAGTCCAGCGTCCATAACACAGCGAACGGAATCGCAGAATTCCGAAGACAGAGTTCAGAATCCAGAATACAGAGTTCCGAGCGCTGAGTTCAGAGCCCAGAGTTCAGATGCCAGAGTACAAAAATCTAGAGTCCAGCACCCAGAGGCCAGAAACCAGAGTCATATGTTCTTATCCCAAAATACTGAGCCCAGACTCCTCAGTACATAATCCAGAGCCCCTAACCCAAAATAGTGAGACCAGAGCTTAGAGTCCAGATTCCAGAGCTCAGAGTACACAATCCAGAGTTCAGATTCGATAATCCAGAGTTTAGATAGCCCTGCGACCAGAACCCAGAGTCCCGACCCAAAATCCGGAGTCCAGAATCCAGAGCCCCGAGTGCAGAGTTTAGAGTCCAGAATCTACAGTTCAGAGTCCAAAGTCCAGAATCAAGACTCGGAGCCCATAACTTGTAGACCAAAGTCGACAGTCCAGAGTCCATAGCACAGAAACTCGAAGCGAGAGCTTAGAATCTAGAGTTAAGAATACAAAGTCCAGAGTTCAGAGTGCATAGAACAGAGTCGGGATCCTGGGTCCAAAGTCCAGAGCTCTGAGACCAGAATCCAGAACCCAAAGTACTTAACCCAAAATACTGAGGCAAGAGTTCAAACTCCAGAGCACATTGCCCAGAGCCCAGGGGCCAGAATCCAGAGTTCAGAGTCCAGAGTCCTCAACCCAAAATACTGGGCTCAGTGTACCGAGTTCAAAGCCCGAGGTCCAGAGCCCAGAGTCCAGAGCCCAGAGTCCAGAGCACAGATACCAAAATCTAGAGTCCCGAGGAGAGAGTCCACAGTCCAGAATCCAGAGACCCGAGTGAAGAGCCTAAAATTCAGAGTCCAGCGTCTAGAGTTCAGATTCCAGAGTGAAGGTTCAAGCCCAGATATCAGAGTCCAGAGTGTATAGTATAGAAATTCGAGGCCTGCGCCAAGAGTCAGGCCGGCGATGAGAATTAAAAGAGTCCAGAATCTAAAGTTCAGTTTCCATAGTCCAGAGACCAGAACCCAGAATCCCGATGGAAGAGTCAAGAGACCAGAATTCAGAGTCCCGAGTTCAGATTCCAGAGTTCAGAGTCCAGACTTCAGAGTCTAGAGTTAGGATTCCAGAGTCCAGAATCAAGACCCCAGAGACCATAATGCAGAGTCTTGAGCCCATAGCACAGAATATCAAGGCCAGAACCCGATAGACTGAATCCAGCGTGAAGAGTGCAGAGTTCACAGTCTAGAATCTAGACTTTCTGGGTATTTTCAAAATGATATTAACGAGTAGGTGCCAGATATTTGTCTGACGCCATGTTAAAATCCAAGATGGCGACTTACGGACGTAAATTATTACGATTACACTTCGTATTGTTTATCTTTGCACAGCACTTGATACTGTTTAACTTTGCTTTACACAATTGATCCATAATGATAATTTAACTAGAACGGCTCTTCACAACTGTTGTTACTAGACTGCTTTAAGGCCTTAGTTTTATAGTACTGTTATTTGGTAAAATGAGTATTGATGCTGGTAAAATACTGGTAACCAGGGTAATATGCCAAACGAATACCAAATTCGTTGCTGATACTTTTTGCAGGTATCAGGCAGCTAGCAGTTAACTTTTTTTCCTTGAAAGTGCCCAACTTGAATTTTTGACGGCAGGTAGGGAACTTAATTACCTGTCTTGGAACAAAATTTCATCTAAATTAAAGATTTTTTTTTGTAAATCGACTTTAAATTTTTAAAATCTATTTTTTTTCAGTTTAGGAGTCGATGAAGAATTTTTTCAATAATCTGGATGAATTTGTACGGCTTTCTCAGTCAACACAAAGCAAAACGAATGTTTTTTTACTGCCCGACGTTTCGGCCTTTGGTGTTGGCCTTTTTGAAGAGAAATACTGTCTTTTGCTTTGTGTTGACTTAGACAGCCGTACAAATTCATCCTGATGAAACTATCCCGTCATAAACATAACCTCAAACATTTTGCAATAATTTATACCAAAATTTTCGAATTTTGTAAAAATCAGTTCTACACCATTTTTTGCAGGATTTATCAAAGTATGCCAAGCAAAGTATGCCAAGTGGCTTTTTGTGACAAAGTCTTCATGTACAGAAAGTTTCATTAAAATCTGAGAGGGTGCTGCCAACTCTGAATACGATTTAGCGCGAAATTCGTATATAGCAGCATTCCCAAGTAACAATTGAAGTTTTATAGCATGCTACAAGTGCAATCTAAGTTTTATGAGTGGCTATAAAACAAACATAAAACCTGAATTGTTACTGGGGTTCACTAATACAACTACAAAAGGTATAGGTATATTGCAGGCTCACAAGGTGTTTTCAACTATGAAGTAGCTACAACACACTTTATAAGCACTGTAATGGAAATATATCTAAACGTACTGATTCTATGTCCATCACTGCACAGCAACCGCTTCGAAAAAATAACCACCGGCAATCAAACCCAACACATAGTCTTTAATGCCATATTTGTATCTGCATAACCAGAAAAACTGTGACCAGCACCTCCAAGCCAACAGACAGCACCAAATATATATTGTTTCAAATTTTCATAGAGATCCGAGCAAAGTTACAACGCTGCAAAGCGCGCTTTTAAAATTTTAAACTCGATTATTACGAAATGTCGTTTTTCTAATAATGGCTCTTCCGTGACCACGATTGCCGAAAAACTACTCAACTCATTTTCTTAATTTTTTTTTATTTCTCGTAATTAATTTTTCTCTTACCTTAACGATTCCTTTTTCATGCACAATTTTTTTATAGATAAGGATTTTTAACACAAGGAATATTCGTAGGTTTCGGGGAAATGCCATCACTCCGCCAATTATTAATATATTTTTATAAACTAATACAAGTTTTTTCTCGCAAAAAGATGTAGCCCCTCAAAAGGCACAAAACCTATAACTAAATAAGATATAGAATTTGCGTTTCGATTTCGTCTCATCAGAATCCGACGCTGACTGAGTTACAACACTAAGCTGGCACCGGATTGACGCTAGCTCCAAAAACCGAAAACGAGATGTGTGATGTCCAGCAAGAAAAGAGTTTTAAGCCGATAAGAAATAGTGAAATGGAAATATTTGATTTGGCTTAGCAAACCAATGCAAGATGCACTATGCTATGTTAGGGGACTGCTGACGGCATTCATGTTTTTGAGCAAAGCCCTAGCCACGAAATCATGGATTCATTGTAAATACTCTCCGCGAAGTCCATTGTCACAGGGAATCAAAAAACACCATATCCTAACAATATAAGAACGCCAGTAACGCGAAAGGTCCGGGAAGAGTGTAAATATTATGTCGCAGGACACAATTGCACATTATTTTTCCTTGTATTTCAGCCATTGCCCGTATCAAATGCACAGTCCACGATTACCGCCCATACTGTTTCATACATTGTAACATCTTTTCGCCGAATCACCCATCATCGCACGTATATTTGTCCGACGAATGTTTACTCTATGTATGTAGCGGGAGGCAGATGTATGACAATCATAAGAAGGATATTGTTGACAGCTATATTACACTTACTAGTCTACAGTTACGAAGTAAGTAAAACCAGTGACAGTAGTCTTTGGGGCGTCCTTCCTTTTATCTGTCGGCCACTAAAGGATTGTACGGGCGAACTGCGAAAGCAGCGAGGCACTCATCTGGAAAATGGGTAGTAATTTCTGTATCAGCAGTAGGTCCACTTTTGTTGTTGCTGCTTCTCCGGTTCTGGTTGAGGCGCGCGCAGGGCCCAGACCAGAGTATGTCAATGTCAGTAGTGGGATGTCCTTTTTCGCAGTCACCGAAAACGGTAACGACACCGCACAGAGCAGGTGAATATCTCTCTGGAGTCGGTCTCCGCTCGGTTGTGATGAGCTGGTAAATGTCTAATAATTTCCCTGTTTCATAGTTATCGCACTGTCAGAGGATGATAGCGATGATTTGTGATGCTCGTTACTGTCGGAGGCAAGCACGGTTATTTCCGCTGTGATGAATTTCGTTTGAATGTTTTCTTTCTATATTACCTACTTTGCCTTTTCTGTTGTGAAAATTTCCATTAGCTGATGAAAACACTTCCGACGAGGTCGAAGATTACGGTTAAATAAATGACAGGATAGCTGTTCACTTCAAACATTACTATTGATTCTGTTTTCATCCTTTGTGGTTCAATCATATTGCTAAAAGAGCACGCTTACGATTCCCAGAATTTATATACAATCGCAGTAAACTTCGCCCCTATCAAGTTCCTTGCCACTGCGAGCCGAAATATTAAAAAACATCGGTCCGTTGAAGTACATCGCCCCATGGGAACATCATATTTCCCTCGTCCTCTTTATACATAGCCAGCATCTAGAAATCGTCGAGAATGGAACCCGAACGAATTCAGAGCACCTATTCTTTCCTATCGACAACCTGTCGACAGATAATTGAAATTGAGAACGTGCTTTTCCGATAAATATCTGCCCCATCGAACTGCTTTCCGAAGCTCGAAGTACTCGTGTACTCGTCTCTGATGCTGGATCCGGGCTCATCGATCCCTATTTGAACCAGAAATCTTACCTGTAAGTGTTAGTCGGTTACCAGACTTCATAACAGACTGTTCCTCATCCTCCCACCAGAAGCGATCTACATTTACTTGGCACAGGAACAGTGGCTCAGGTGATGGTAAAACTTACTTCACGGTTTCAAGTCAGGGACCGAACGAAGTACCCCACGTAATGAAAATGAATTACTTTCAAGAAATTTCCATATTCCAATCAGCAGACTTCCTAGCAGCCCTCGCCGTTAAATGTAGAGGGTTTTGGGGTGGGAGAGTTGCACGGAAAACCTGATTCCAATATTACAACTAGCTGACTGCAGCACTCCGACGACATCTTTCTCACTTTCATGGAATCAACCTGCTGCTGCTCCTGCTGATGTTGCTAATGATGCAAATGACCTACTGTCATCGTGCCGTCTCGTGCAAAGTGGATCAACCGTCTGTTAGTCCCCACCGCCTCCTCGTAGGCGACATCGTCATCCAGCTCCAGCTCCTATCCATGACTATAGATTGTCGAGATCCGGTGAAAATAGACCAGCTCAATTATGTAATTATAGGCCACGTTTCCTTTGTCCCACGTACCGCCACCCCTTCCCCGTACTGCTGATCCATCACGTGGTCCATTCCACGGAGACACGCGCCATAGACTTTGGAAGTTGAAGGGGGCATAATTGCTGAGCTTTTATGCTCTTCACTTTGTCAGCGGCATCATCGCCGCGTCAATGACGGCGCATTTACTGTAGGCTTTTTTCCCATTGGAAGGGCTATTAGCAGGTTTGTTCTTTTTTCGTTGCTTTCACTGATGTGCTGCTGTCTTCGCTATAAGCCAATTCGTAGGCTGAACATGGAATGAACATCAGGGTGAATAGGGCTAACCTTATTCCGCGTGTGCTGTGTAGCTAATATTGAGCTTGTTTGTTTTATCAAAGCAAAGTAAGGCCTTGGTTCTACATGCCGTGGCCGTCTGTTTAGACAAACTTCGATGACGATTCTTAGAATACAAGACAATTGCACTAACCACTAACTTTGCTTACGGGCTGAGATTTGAACTTATTACAACTCACTCCCAGAGTTTTTCTCACACCTAAAAATACGCGGATATAAAATTGTTCCAAAAAACGTGAATAAAGTGCCATGAATTTTGAAACAATCACGTGTTTATTTACGAAAACAGGATCATGAACCAATTCAATTTTCCTTCAGTAACGCCTTCATAAAGCTTTCATTAGCAGATGTATTTGACTTTGTTTTGTGAACTTCAGTTACGGTTTCCGCCATATCAGTGCCGAATCGATTTTCTATACATGAACTAGTTCACAACTTTATGAACATTATTCATTAAGCAAAGATTTTATTCATATATTTGGGAACATTATTCATATATTTGGGAACATTATTAACATAGGCACGATTTAATAGCCGTGCGAGTACAATAGTTAAATATTCATGGATGCGTGAATTGATTCATGATGCTTAGCGTATTAGTCACGACTTATCATTCGTACTCGAGAAATAATTCAAAAAATCATTAAATATTATTCATGTATACGTGAACTGGTTCATGATTTTTAGTATATTAGTCACGTCCGACCATTAGTGCTTGTGAAATAGTCTGTAAAATCATGGAATATTATTCGTTGATAGGTGAACTGGTTCATGATTTATATAATAATAATCGCGACTGACTATTCGTGCTCGTGAAATAGTTCACAAAATCATACAATATTATTTATGGATACGTGAATCGATTCATTATTCCATATAATGGTTACGATATTTAGATTTACCTAATAATTTTCAATTTCATGCCACTCTGCACATGGTCATGAAATATTCACAAGAACTTTTTCACAAACTTTGTAATATTATTCGTGAGGAATTCCACTAAGATCCGTCTGAAAATCTCGTGACCCATTATTTTTTAGATTCCGATGAAACTTTACAGATTTCACCGGCATACAAGACTAAACATTTTCAGCAGTCAATAAGATTATTTTGACTCAAGAGCATTTTTTCAAAAGGACGTAGACGTTTCTACGTGCATTAATTTCAAAAAAAAATTGTTCAATTACTCTATTTTATACAGCAAAACCATCTGAGTACGAGTTACAGGGAATAAATATTTCTTCACGAAAAAAATACGCGCTGAAAAAAATAAAAATTTATAATAGAAATCCAATTGCAAAAAAAAAAATTTTAATTGTTTTATTTTTTGTCGACAAAAACCTAAGGAAAAATGCAACAACTTATTGAATGTGATTACGTGATGGAGAACTTACCGGTAAAGAAGTTTTTCTATCAAAAACTTTATACATGTTTTCAAATTTCATACTAATCGACATAAAAAACTGTAATTTTATTACAGAATGTAATTCTAAGTATTATTTTAAATAAAAATGCATTTAACAAAAATCTTCCAAAATGCGATAGTTTTCGAGATATTTGGAATTTTGCACCAACAAAAGCAATTAATTTGTGTAATTATGCCCTTTATAAAAGTTACTCGCGTTACCTCATCGTAGAATGACAACAATCTAATGTTTATCGTTTTAAAGACCTAAAAGAAACTCTTTCGGTGTATTTGAATCATGGAAAAGCTTTCAATAAAAACGTTTTCCTAACAACAACTTTTGGCATATTTTTATAATTCATACTACTTGTAGTCAAACATCAAGGCGATATTGTAACCCCTAGGTAGGAATGTTGCATTAAAAGGTTAATTTTTTTTTTTATCTTGGTGCTAACTGTTGGTAGGAAGTGGCTCACAAACAATAAAAACTCTTGAAAGGCAAAATTCCTGCAAAAAATTACATTCTGGATACACTGTGCAGTGTGTGAAAACATACCTGTGGCTAGGGAGCCTTTGAACGGGAAGATGACGGAGTTTACCAGTAAAAGTTCCCACTATGCTCTATACACAGATCTGTACTGTAGCACAGGATAAAGCGTTAGCACCGGGGTCGCTAAGAGTTCGAAATCTCAGCCAGTAGAACGGATTTATTTAAAATAATTTCTGGTTCACCGTTGCCACCTGCCTTAATAACACAAATAGTATTTCTAGCGGAGCAGCGAAAGGTTTGTAAACATAATCGGAGTGCAATGCAATCAAAAAAAAACAAATTATTTCAAGCAAGTTTGCCAAAAATCCGAGGGCTTTATCTCTATTACATTGTATGATAAAATGGTTCCAAACTTTATTGCTAAAGTTATCTTTGGAAGATCACTGGTTTACAATAAGGATTTTTGCATGGTTTTCGCAACTAACGCCTGACGATTTTTGAACAAGTTTTTTTGAACGGTTTAACACGATTTTTGCATTTATTCTAAGTCCTTTTTAATGCAAAGAGTTTTGAAAACGTGAGAAAGACGGATCTTGAAAAATCCTTTCGGCCCATAATCCAGCAATATATACATATAGGCGTTTTCGAAACAGGACTAACAAGTACACGCCAAAAATCAATGACTGAGGCCATTTTGAAAACAAAGTTAGCGACTTCCGCTTTAACGTAATTCTCTAAACCCCATTCAATAGAGGTATTTTTGTAACGAGCTTGACGAGTAGACGCCGAATATCGATATCTGAAACCATTTTGAAAACCATGAAGGCGACTTCCGCTTTAGCGGAATTTTCTAAAATCCGGTTTTCTTCGAACCGGTCTTGGAGAGTAGACGCCAAATATCGATGTCTGATGTCATTCTAAAAACCAAACCAATGATTAAGCGGAATTATCTAAAAAGCATTTTTAGAACAAGCTTGACAAGTAGACGATAAATATCGACGTCTGAGAGCATTGTGAAAATTGCTTCGAAAAATAAGTGAGGTTAATTCATAAAGATAGGAGTACTGTCTCCAGGTAGACACTAAATTATTGTTCGAAAATCGAACTGAGAAAAGCAACTGCTAACACTAAAGATGCGCGCAAATAATACTCCACCAAAAACTCCAAAAAACTACGTAACGGTCCGTCCCATTCATATATGTTTTCAATAAATGGTGTTGTTCTTAAATTCTGAAATGTAAGATGGATAAAAGAATAAACATAGAATGTGTTGGAGGAGCACGACACGAAAAATGCAGCTGCAAAGACTTTGAAATTAATAAATTACGAAATTCATTGCTCGTTTACGCAGTTTCGTAGAAACCCGAGCAGCATAGATATGTGGTCAGATTGTAAGGTAAAAAACGCGGGGTAAGTTTAAAAGAACACTCCATTTAGTACCGTTCAGTGCGATTGTCATTCAAAAATATTGCTTACTGGAGTGAAGGGATCCTTGAAAAAACCAATCCCGGCCTTTGGTAAACCAAAGCATGCTAAACTCGAATCGATGACAACACCGTCGATCTCAACTTTGTGAGTGGGCATGTAGTCGCGGTAGTTCTACGTAAACGGCTTGTCGTCAGTTACGTAATTTGCTTGCTTTGGAGAAAATAACACAAATCTGAGCTTGTCTGGCCGAATTTATAAAATATCTGTCAAGGGGGAGAATATTTCTGAGTCAGTTCTTTCGAAATATTTGGAATATTTAGTGTATTAATTTTGATCCGAAAGAAGATCAGGTATGGTCCGACCGAGTTCAATTTTAAACGGAAAGTCGGAGTCTTTGATGAGGAATGTTGTTCGGCATCCATCTCACCATCAACTTGGGTTTTCCTTCCAGGAGAGTTTATTTATGTCTGGGCCTGAAGCCCGGTAGAATGTGACAATTTAAAGAGATAGAAATTACGAGAGATACTACATAATTCATTGAAAGGCAAGTCAGAGGATAAAGCGAAAATGTGGTCAGCTATCTTTACTTGATGTATGACTGGATGCTACCGATTTTCTTCGAAGTATGTGTAAAAACTTCCGTCAGAAATGACTTCTTTATTTTACTCGCATGTGCAAAAAGATGGCTGGATATTGTCTGGGACATAACCGGAATGTCGTTAGGACGGTTGGGCACCACTCCACCCACCAGGTCACACCCTAGTAACAATTTAGGTTTTGTGGTAGTTTTATAGTCACTCATAAAACTTAGATTGCACTTGTAGCGTGCTATAAAACTTCAATTGTTACTTGGGCAGCTCCTGAAATATTTTCACCCAATATACTTTGCCCATGATCGCATATCAGTCCCATAAAGATAGGAAATCCCATAGAAAATGGGACAACTATGCGATCATGGGTAGTACTGGTCTTGTTGTACATATATAAAACTTCGAAGAACATCCCTATCAGGGTTGTTAATACGATATATTTTTCGCGATAATTTATCGACGTTACTCGTTAACGATAATGTATCGTCATCGGAAACTCAGTTAACGATAATGTATCGTCGCCATTATCGTCAACGTCGATAATTGTATCGTCGTATTCATCGTCATTGTCGGTTCATCAGTTATCGCGATACATTTTGCGTTACTTTCCCGTTTATTGGAGTTAAAGTTGATGAGGTTAACTTTCAGTTGTTTAGAAACAAATACCTATTGAAGGACATGTTGTTGGCAGTTGAAAATCAATAATTTTGGACATTTTTAATACGCAGAAGGGTCCGACGATGTGTCAAAATGGATTTTTTTCAACTTTTCGAGTAAGTTGGTGCACAGAAGAGTCCCAGGTGCACAGTGTTTTCAAGCGGCAAAAAGGTGATCAAAATTGTTTTGATCATGAAGAAAACAAATTTTGAGCTATTGTGTAATTAGTAATTTTTATCACGCAAAGACATATATTGAAAAAACTACTAAATCACTATTATTAGGCCATTCAGAAATTACACTACACATTTAAGTGGTGTGGTGATTAACAGATTTTATTATAATTTTAATTTAAACTAGAAGATTTTGAATTTTAAAAAGGAGAATATACATATTTCCAATGTATAATTTTTTTTCTAGTTGGGAAGCTTTTAGCCCCCTCCTCCGTTTCTTCTCTCCACTATGTAACAAGATGCTTCATGCTTCCTTCTTTTACCCTCAAATATGTAGTGTAATTTATTAACGGTCTCATAATAGAGTTTTAGTCGCTTTTTGAATACAGTGAAGACCCGTTTTTATCAGCCCCTTGGTGAATTGACATTGACAAAATCGGCACATATTTTTTCTGGTTCTGAAGAGACGAAGTCGAAACGCAAACGCCAGGACTAATATATTTTTTCCTTTCTTTTTAATAAACCGCAGTGGTTAAAATATTCTTCTTTAGTCCCTCGACAAAGCCTCATAACCCATTCTGATTATTTAGTAAAAAGTTCCCTTAAGAGGTCTTACAGTACAGTATTATTATTTTTGTATATTTTGCACCTCTAAGATAAGAAAAATATGCTAAAGAAGGAATTTACTCGAATTTGACTTGAACGTAGGCTAGAGCCCACCAAACGGTTTTGATAGTGTTTGTTTTACAGATTCGTCTTGGTGAAGCTATACCTGCGGAAATTTGCGGCTTCCATACCAAAACATTGCTTTTTGGACACTAAAACATTCGATAATTTCTAAGTTGTAAGAGATACAAATAAACTTACATTACAAAAATTCTGTATTTTCTTATGCTGAACGAAATCTTGGAACATTTTGAAATTCTACAAAATTACCAAGAAAAGTATTTTGAAATAAGCAATTTTGTGGAGTATATCAAAGAAATCTTCACAAACGTATAATTAAAGCGACAGATAGACACATAGTCTCTTCAGCGAAGTTAATGCTTAAGATATTCTCAACAACTTCGCCAAAAAAAGTTTTTTTTATTTTCATAAATGAACAAACAAAAACTTGCTTCTTAGCTTTAGAGGAATGAATCACCCAACTAATACTTTTTAAATGCAAAAAATATATAAGTAAACTTTGCAGAAGACACTATGGCTAAAAAATGTTTTTCGTGGTTCAAAGAATTTCTTTCACCTTTTTGCCATTTTGGAAACACTGTACACTGGTGGATTCTTCTGTGAAGTGAAAATGTCCAAAACTATCGATTTTCAACTGCCAACAACCTGCCCTTCAATATAAAAAGTTCGCGAAAAGTTGAAAAAAATTCTATTTTGACACACCGACGGTACATGCCCAAAACTATTGATTTTCACTTATTAATAACTTCTTCAATATTATAAACTTTCCCTAAAAGTTGAAAAAAAATCCATTTTTACACATCGTCGAACCCCCTGTGTATTGAAAATGTCCAAAACTATTGATTGTCAACTGCTAATAACTTTCCCTTCAATATAAAACACTCCCGAAAAGTTGACAAAAAATTCCGTTTTGACACATCGTCGAACCCCCCCCCTCCCCCC
This sequence comes from Topomyia yanbarensis, assembly GCF_030247195.1. NCBI lineage: Eukaryota > Metazoa > Arthropoda > Insecta > Diptera > Culicidae > Topomyia > Topomyia yanbarensis. Next base: position 106,942,958 of record NC_080672.1, on the reverse strand, counting down.
CCCCCCCCCCCGTGCATAGAAAAAGTCTAAAACTATTGATTTTCAGCAGCCAACAACTTGTCCTTCAATAGTTTTTTATTTCTAAATTTATTTCATCACTGAGACCCGGTGTTAGAGGTAACCTTTTCCGAAAAAAATTCTAGAAGATCCGAATTTTTATACACTTCTAAGGATACTGACAGAGTGGCGGCTAGATGCTAAACTGGAGCTGGTACTGACATTTGAATACGAGATGCGAGAAATCTGCTTGCTGCAAGCCAAAGGGGTTATATCAGAGTGAAAGCCGAGCGGTTCTGCGCCGCCTGCCTGCTTTTATTCTGATAGTATCTATTTGGTATGCTGTAAGCAGGTTTCTCGCATCTGGCATTCTAATGTCATTGCCATTCCTAGATCAGTTTCTCGAGGCCATTTTATAGGCAACCTAAGGTATTCGGAATCAAAAAGCAATTAAAAGATTAAATAATTCGTCGTCTAGGACGTCATCATATCCTAGGGAGAGTATAAGGGTTTGTGCATTGAGCCGGAGTCCCAAGAGTTGCAGGTTCGAATCCTGCCTCTGGTGGGATTTTTTTTTACATGATTGCTTTCACTTAACTCACCTGTTCGATCTGTTTTTTCCCTGTGGAAAACCACCTTAATATTAGAATTGGTGCTTACGTCCAAAACCAAAAAAAAAAAATATTTGTTTGATTTGAGTGGAGGACTCTCTCCCGTCAGACCCCTGTTAACTGAGCAAGGGACCAGAAATCGACAGTCTTCATTAGCTCTGTCACCCACTAAAGCACGATGGGTAATGAGCTAATTTAGACACTAGACGAAAATAAAAAATCCAGGCCTAGGTTTATAGTGGGGAAACTAAATAGATCACATGTTTTGAGTGGTGGCTGCGGTCATGTGTGATCTCGCTTTAGAGGCTGGCTACGATCACTGGCGACAATGCGACAATGTTGTGTTCTTTCCGGGACGACATCATATCCCAGGGATAGTATAAGGGTTTGTGCATTGGGCCGAAGTCCCAAGGGTTTCAAGTGCAAATTCTGCCGCTGGGTGGATCTTTTTCACATAATTGCTTTCGCTTAACTCACCATTTTAATTTGCTTTCCACTTTGAATACAACCAAAAAGTCTTGAATTAAAAGATGCCTTTCCAAATCAAAATATTCAAAATGTTCTCAACTTCAAAATTTTCCAAGTCCCATAGATGTCATCTTATATTTTTTCTATATGACGTTTCATGAGATTCAAAGATGAATGGCATAAAAAAATACTTGAATTCGATTTCTTAATATTCAAAGGGTCTTGATGTTTTTTCACGGATGAAATTTTTTGCTGGTTGGCCATTTTTCGCGACCCCTTAATCATGTCTAAAAGCTGAAATTTGGCATAGACTTTCTCGCGGTTCTAATGCTTTCAAGGTAGATCTGGTTATAACATTCGATCGTTACTTTTTCCCATATACGCCATTGGCATCCGAATAATCCTGAACAGATGCTCCCTCCGTCACCTTCAACGACCTAGCGTTGATTGACTTTATGAATATACAGTTCAAATTTACAACTGAAATTTACATGGAAATAGCGACAGTCAAACACAAAGGAGCTTCCGTCGATTTTTTTAAAAATAAAGCTTTTAGGTGCTTTGATACATTTACAACCAGCCATTTAAATAAATGTTTCGTACTATTGTATGATAAACGGGAGTTCAATTCATTAATTATCTCCAGCTTAGTAAACCGATCTACACAAACAATTTTCAGATACAATCCTTCGTCCATCGCCATCAAATATCTATCGTCACTTAATTTCACATTCTCCCGAAAAAATGCTCCGTCCGTAACCTTCAAATTCTTAACTTCGAAAGATATTACAGACAAATCTGCAGCGATCACAAATTTAAGATTTCACGTAACTAGTGTTCTGCTGGTGCTCCATATTGATGTCCTTGCCCGAAATAAGCTGGACACCTTCTGCGACGTTTTCTGTGTCGCTTTTATAAGAATTTTTGAAAATCAGTGTACGCATTTTATATAAAAGTCGTACATACTTCGAAAATGGTAAAAAGCACTGTGTTGAAATTACTTCTACTGATGTGTTGATTGTCTTACGAAAAAATAAGCCTGAGATCCGTGCAAGGGACATCATTTCCAACGGGTTTTAACAGAAAATACTTTGTAAAGTCAGCAAAGCTTTTTATTGGAAAATAGCATGCTGCATTGTAACGTAAATTGGTCAGTCCCACTAATTTCAGTTCAACATTGTGAAATTCAAGTGAAAGAGTTGCTCATCCAGTTTGTTCCAGTGAATATTACAAAAGTTTTGTTGTAAACGCATGTCTAAGTATTAAACCTTTTTTTATTTCGATTATAGAGATTTCAACCTTAAGGTCATTCGCCTCTTCAGGTTAGAAAAATCTCTTATGAAAAATTTCTAACTTTATGTGCAGAGTCGGGCCTCGAACCCAGATGCGCCACGTGTAAGGCAATCGATTTACCAACTACGCTACGCCCACCCCGAGGTTAAACCTGATATCTTTAAGGTACATTCAGCGTTGCCAATGTTCCAGATTTATCTGGAATCTTCCAGATTTTTCCTAACTGAACAGACATTTGTTTAAGCCAAACATTCCATTTTTTTTAAATTTTGCCGGATTTTTCCAGATATTTTGAATTGTACGTTAAACCCCAGAAGGAATGCCATTATGACAGATTTATCTGGCACAGCTAGAGTTTTTTAAGCCTTTAGCAGAAAGGTAAACCTCTCATTTTACCAGATTTATAATTTATAGAGATTGTTACACACAATTTTTGGAAATCTGGGTCATATTTTCCAAAGCAAAAATCGATTAATGTTCTATGAAGACCAAAATGTATGCCACATTTCTATGACTTTGAGCTCGCTGTCAAGTGACAGATTTTTCCAGACATTTTTATTTAAACTGCCAGATTTTCTTTGAAAAATAATGGCAACCCTGGGTACATTAGAATATTCTTTATTTTTCGGTTAGATCATCTTACAGATACTTCATATTCATCGTGGTATATACGCTGGCTATTAGACTGGTTCAATTTTTAACTTTTAGCTCCAACAAGCTCTACTGATTTCTTTTATGGCCCTTAGTAATTGTGCAAATTTTTGTACCGATCGGTTGTGTCTACGGACCCTCCAAAAATTTCAAAGTTTATATGAAAATTTGTATGGAAAATCGGTTAACATTGAAAATAAATTCATAAAAAATCACCTCATAAATCAATTAATCAGAACACTATTTATTTCGAAAGGTATTCATCTACTGAACACATTCGGGGAATATTGTAAATTTATGAAAATTCGTTGGGAAAAGTTATTAACTAAAGAAGCAGCAAGACTTAAAAACAAGTGGATTTTATTATTAATCATAGCAACCCTGCTTGAATAGCTCCATCGTTATACCAGTGTGAACTAGACTTGCCACCCACCGCTCGCGTAGGACAGATACAGCCATTCAAACAGGGTTGCTATGATTAATAATAAAATCCACTTGTTTTTAAGTCTTGCTGCTTCTTTAGTTAATAACTTTTCTCAACGAATTATCATAAATTTACAATATTCCCTGAATGTGTTCAATAGATGAATACCTTTCGAAATAAATAGTGTTCTGATTAATTGATTGATGAGGTGATTTTTTATGAATTTATTTTCTATGCTAACCGATTTTCCATGCAAATTTCCGTATAAAATTTGAAATTTTTGGAGGGTCCGTAGACACAACCGGTCGGTACCAAATTTTGCACAATTACTAAGGGCCATAAAAGGAATCAATAGAGCCTGGTGGAGCTAAAAGTCAAAAATTGAACCAGTTTACTGGCAATGCAACAAGTACCGAAGAGCACGAAGCTGAGGCTCCGCCAATGGTGCTAGACGGCCACACTGTGACTCTAATTGAAATTCTGACAATTTGGCACCTTCCAAAAAAACTTCAATGAAAACCAGCAAGCGATCCGTGCAACTACGTCACGTTACTGGTGACCGATTGAAATGACCACACACAAACCGTGCTGCCCAACCACAGAGAAGGGTCATTCGCTTCACTTGTTTAGTAGAGGTGCATAGCATAGCGAATAACGTACGAAATTCGAAACAAGTTTACGCGGTTCGATTGAAAACGTGTCCGCGAAATAGATTTTCAAATGGTACCAGATTTGCTATGTCACGCTAGCAACCCCACTCCCCTCTACCCTTCGGAACCCCACTGTTTTGACAGTTAATCAACTGCAATGACACAACTGGAATTCTGGCCTGGAAAAGTGAAAAATGCAGCAGGCCATAAAATTGCATGACACTAGAAACTGTCAACCGTGGCATTGTCGTTTGCTGGTCGCCGGGTCACTTGGGGTGTTTGGTGCAATAAGAAAGTGCATCCATTAAAATGCAATTTCGTGCCCCCAGCAGTAGTGCGCTGCTGCGCACCCTTTGCCGAGAAAAGATTGCGATTTATCACTTTTGCTTTTTTCCCTCGTTCCCTCCTGCCGCTTTCGGTCTAGCTGCAAAGTGATGTGTCCTTCGCTTGCCTCTCACCCTGTTGCCCATAGTGTGATGGGAACGGGTTGGAAAATGACCTGTCGGATGAAATGCAATTCCATTTCGAGAGTGTTGGCGAGTTTGATTTCGTTTGCAGCAGCTCGCTGCTGCCTGTGGACGGTAGGTCAGCAGCGATGTTGTACTGCTGAAGGCACTGCCTGGCAGGGGCAGAGAGACAGCGCGTAATGAATTAGTCCCACACCAAGAAGTGAGGTGCGCGGTGCGTTGTGCAAGGGACTTACGAAATTGGTTTCCGCAGGTCAAGGTGTCTGATGGGATGGTCCGGTTAATCTTGGGATGCAGGGTTATATATTTCAAGATAAGTGACGGTTATTGTATTTTAGTATGTTTGCAGGAAATTACAGTTAAATCAGGTTGACTGTGACAGTATAAAGCTAATCGAAAAGGGAGAAGTTGAGAATAGTGCTAACCATAGACGTTAGAAGTTTTCTAAAAATGATTTGGCAGGCGATTTGCAATCAAAGATTTATTCGAAAATCATGACCGACATGGAAGACTAAATATTTTCCTCAGGAAATCAGGTCAATTTGACCCAAGACCTATTTATGTGAAAGGACGTGGAAGTTTGTGCATGCAGCATTTTACAAAAAAAAGATCGATTGCCGTATTTTATACAGCAAAACTATCTGAGAAAGAGTTACAGGGAAGGAAAATTACAGGGGTATTTTCATGTTTGCGAGATTACGGACGTAGATGTGCGAGGATGCTCGTGAAGGGCTTAAGCGTTTGTATGTTACTGCGTTTATTCCCGTGAGCGAAGGTGAAGGCTGAAGTCAAGGGACTTGGCTGGTAGAACCAAAGGTAGAGACTCCCGGACATAACCGGTTCGTGGTCGCATGGAAACGGGCATCTATATAACAGTACTTGTGACCGCGTTTATAAATGCGTAAATGCTAACATAGTGACTTGATCTCAGACGCATTTTTATGTGCGCACGGATGATCGCTACTGCACGTACGCATGCGTGACCAGATTTGTATTATCGCGAAAGGCATAAACACCTCTATGTAAACGTATCTGATTGCGTGGACGTGTTCATGTCGCGTATAACTTCGTGTGTTTGAAGTCGTTTATATAACCATTAGAGTGGGACACGGTTATACGAAAAAAATAAAATTTGGCTCCGAGTAACTTTTTGGGTCCCATTTAGCTCCCAGAACAACTCTGCAAATTTTTAGCTCGATGGGTGATACTATATGTTTGCGCCCACGGTTTAAAGTTTACATGGGATTATTAATTAATTCTTCCAAGAGTCGCCCGTTATCTCCTAAAAATAAACAGACGTCTGATTTTTATAGGAAATTTGTCAAGGCAACAAAGTCTAGAAGACTGCAAAACGATCTGATGCTTGTGGAAAAAGTTATTAAGCAAAAACCGATTGATGCCCTGACGATTGATGAAAATTTCACTTTTCATAGCATCACTGCTTCTGACGGTTTTATTATATACAATTTTTTTAACTTTATCTTATTATGTACAAAAGAAGCCTCAATTTATTCCTCAAAACCTTGCGAAGTTGCCAAATAGTACAGATAAACGATTTAGATACGTTAAGAGAGGATTAAAACAAAATTGCGTATAATTGGACAACCAACAGCAGTGGTGCTAGAAAAAATGAATATTTTATCAATCGTCAGAGGATCAATCGGTTTCTGCTTAATAACTTTTTTCTCAATTATCAGATCGTTTCGTGGTTTTCGAGACTTTTTTTCTTTGTTAAATTTCCTATAAAAGCCACATAACGATTTATTTTTAGGAAGTAATGGGCGACTCCTGGAGGAATTATTTTGTTAAAGTTAACTTTCCCATACAAAATCCCATGTAAACTTTAAACAGTGGGCGCAAAAATATAGTTTCACCGATCGAGCTAAGAATTTGCACAGTTGTTCTAGGACCCAAATGGTACCTAAAAAGTTGCTCGGAGCTGGAATCTATTTTTTGTCCCACCCTAATAACGATGTTACCATTTGCATATTAGTGTCGACATAAAAATTTTCGCGCAAGCCTCATTCTGGTCATTTATTTTAAGTGTTTTTTGAGTACGTGTTTGTAAATTTCTAACACGTTGACTTACCGGGACGGTACACAGTAGCCGATGGCAGGTCATAGCCACAAAAATCATGCTTTAATTATTGATATTTTATATTTTTCCTAATCTTCTCATATATTGAATGAAACATGTCCAAAATTTTGTGACAATTGAGTAAGAACACAATTTTCAACAGTAGTTTAAACGTTGGTAGGTCAGGATAATTTCATAATTTTTAAACCTGAAAATACACATTTTACTTATTTTACATGCATGATGCTCTTTTGATTTGGATCCGATTGTAGCACAACTGGTTTCATTTTCAAGGGAAATAGAATAACTTGATTTGCCTACGTAATATATTTGTCAAGTTTGTTTCAAACGAAGTCTTTTTTATTTAAATACATCCAAGATGGTCTGATATAAAATACTTTTTCACAAATGTATTCATTACAATCAGGCGAAACACTTCGGAACGGACAAATATTATGCATTCTTTAGGAATTATCTCCACTCCGAATATCAATATCTCGTTCAGCGTCTCCTTGTGGCAAAAGGTTTGAAGAGATTTTAGAATTTTTATGTTTTTCGGAGGCTGTCTAGAGCAAAAAAATTTACATTCTAAAGTAAATAAACACGTTATACAATGATTGTAGAGTAGTTTTCTACAATTTTGATGATATTATTGAAATAAATAAACAACATCTATTTTGAAAATGGGATCATTTTTTTTTTTTTTCCAATTCGTTTATTTGATAAGGCAGGTTTGCGTTAGCTTAAAGGTGCCAATTTTGTTTTGTTTTACATTTTAAATTACTTAAAACTAGGGGATTACATATTGATTAGCTATACATATACACAAGGGGGTAATATAATTTTCGTAAGATTAGGGGGTCATTTAGTTTTTATGGCAATATGGTTTGACATTTTTAGCAATGAGATTATTGGAGCAAATAATGTTTAACTAAGGGGGAAAATTTATACGACTATCTTAAAAGTAGAAATAATTAGAGGGCGTGATTAAATTTTGTAGAGATTCGGAGACATTAATTAGAGTTATTTTATGTGGTAGTAGAGTTGGGCATTTTCAACGAGATCATATAATATAATAGTTAAAACTAGAAAAGGCAAGAAGAGCTATATGCTTCATGAAGATATTTGGGGGGGGGGGGGGAAAGGGGTGTTACTTCTGTGTATAAGAGTCAGGGGAAGTAGGGTGGACAACATGGCAGGGGGAGAACATTATTTCAGTTTCAGACTTCGGGAGATCAACGGATGGATTACAGAATCAGGGTGGCCTTCATCAGGAAGAATCATGTACTGGGACGCCGGGTGGTCGTTCTTAAGATGGCAGGGGTTTCTCCAGACGATTTCGTAGTGCGGCTCAGATGTTGATCGGCTACATTTCGAGTTGTGCGTGTGATGTTCGTGCTTTAGGTCCCGTGTTTGTTGGCTCATTTGACAGGGATGTTTTGTGTCGCCTTGGAGTCGCATCAAACCATCGTGGGTGTATGGTACAGGTGGAAGAGAGCGTTTCTGAGAATGATAAGGAAAAAGGGGCAGTTAAAGTTGGATATTGATGGTTTTTATGAAGGTGTATATAAGGGACATATAGAGGACATCGCGGCTTGCCAACACATCTCGAACCGGGACGTTTGGTGGTCTTCCTTGGGCCCGGAGGGTGTCCATAAGCCGAGACCTGGCGAAACTGTACTCGGTGCACGCCCAGACTATGTGCTCTATATCGTGATAACCGTCGCCACAAGCGCAGATACCACTCTCCACGAGCCCAATACGTCGGAGATGTGCATCCAGCGTGTAATGGTTCGCCATGAGTCGAGACATCACACGAATGAAGTCACGACCCACATCCATCCCCTTGAACCAAGGTTTCGTCGATACCTTAGGGACTATCGAATGTAGCCACCTTCCTAGCTCCCCATTGCTCCACGAGGTTTGCCAACTTTCGAGGGTTCTCTGATGAGTAATAGTGAAAAATTCGTGGAAGCAAATTGGTCTTTCAAAAACGTCACCTTCAATGGCACCCACCTTAGCTAAGGAGTCCGCCTTCTCATTGCCCGGAATGGAGCAATGAGAAGGGACCCACACCAAGGTAATCTGGAAAGATTTGTCAGATAAAGCACTCAGTAGCTCCCGTATTTTCCCCAAAAAATACGAGGAATGCTTTCCATGTTTCATCGAGCGAATAGCGTCAATAGAACTCAGACTATCCGAGACGATGAAGTAATGGTCTGCGGGTAATGTGTCAATGACTCCAAGGGTATACTGAATAGCAGCTAGTTCTGCGGCGTAAACTGAAGCAGGGTCACTGAGTTTGTAGGAGGCGGTGAACTTTTGATTGAAAATACCGAAGCCAGTGGACCCTTCGAGTTTTGATCCGTCAGTATAAAACATCTTAGAACAGTCGACTTCTCGGAATTTATTATAAAAAATGTTTGGAACCACTTGTGGGCGTATGTGGTCCGGAATTCCACTAATCTCGTCTTTCATGGATGTGTCGAAGAAAACAGTAGATTCAGAAGTATTTATGAAATGCACACGGTTGGGATTGTAAGAAGAAGGATTAATATTTTGCGCCATGTAGTCAAAGTACAGGGACATAAAACGGGTCTGAGAATTGAGCTCAACAAGCCTTTCGAAATTTTCAATCACCAACGGGTTCAAGATATCGCATCGAATGAGCAATCGATATGAGAGTTCCCAAAATCGATTTTTCAGCGGGAGAACGCCCGACAGCACTTCGAGACTCATCGTATGGGTCGATTGCATGCACCCTAAGGCGATACGCAAACAACGATACTGAATTCTTTCGAGTTTGATGAAATGTATGTTCGCGGCGGATCGAAAGCAGAAGCATCCGTATTCCAGTACCGACAGTATCGTTGTTTGATACAACCTAATTAGGTCTCCTGGGTGGGCACCCCACCACGTTCCGGTTATTGTACGAAGAAAGTTGATCCTTTGTTGGCATTTCTGTTTCAGATACCGAATATGGCATCCCCAAGTACCTTTCGAGTCGAACCAGACCCCTAGATATTTTACTGTGAAGACCTGAGCTATAGTTTGACCCATTAATAGAAGATGTAGTTGTGCTGGTTCACGCTTCCTAGAAAATACAACTAGCTCAGTTTTCTCCGTGGAGAATTCGATACCCAGCTTAATAGCCCAAGCAGACAAATTGTCCAAGGTATTCTGTAATGGTCCTTGTAGATCGACAGCTTTGGGTCCCGTAACAGACACCACGCCATCGTCTGCAAGTTGTCTTAACGTGCAGGAATTGTCAAGACATTCATCAATGTCGTTGACGTAGAAATTGTATAACAGGGGGCTTAGACATGAGCCCTGGGGAAGGCCCATGTAGCTAAATCGTGATGTCGATAAGTCACCATGCGAAAAATGCATGTGCTTTTCCGACAACAAGTTTAGTAAAAAGTTGTTTAAAGTCGCTGAAAGACCATGCTGGTGCAGCTTCTCTGAAAGAATGTTGATAGAAACTGAATCAAAAGCCCCCTTTATATCTAGGAACACTGATGCCATCTGCTCTTTACTAGCATAGGCCATTTGAATTTCGGTTGAGAGCAACGCAAGACAATCGTTCGTCCCTTTGCCTTTGCGAAAGCCAAACTGTGTATCTGACAGTAAGCCATTTGCTTCGACCCAATTGTCGAGGCGGGATAGGATCATTTTCTCGAACAACTTCCGGATACAAGATAGCATTGCGATCGGTCGATACGAATTGTGGTCGGAGGCTGGTTTTCCTGGTTTTTGGATGGCGATGACCTTCACTTGCCTCCAATCGTGTGGGACAATGTTAGCCTCAAGAAACTTATTAAATAAGTTCAACAAGCGTCTCTTGGCAGAGTCTGGCAGATTCTTCAACAAGTTGAATTTGATTCTGTCTGGCCCTGGAGCTTTATTGTTACACGACAAGAGAGCAAGTGAGAACTCCACCATCGAAAAAGGTGTTTCGTTCGCGTTATCGTGACGGGACGCGGCGCGGTAGATCTTCTGTGCCGGGGCGGAATCCGGACAAACCTTCTTGGCGAAATCGAATATCCAACGGTTTGAATATTCCACGCTCTCATTAGTACTGTTTCGATTTCGCATACGTCGGGCTGTTCCCCAAAGAGTGCTCATCGATGTTTCTCTCGTTAATCCGTCGACGAACCGGCGCCAATAACCGCGTTTTTTGGCTTTCATCAAACTCTTCATTCGCTTGTCTAACGTCGCGTACTGTCGAAAACTAGCGGGTAACCCGTCGTTCCGGAAGGTCTTAAACGCGGCGGCCTTCTCTGCGTACACGTCTGAGCACTCTTTGTCCCACCAGGGATTGGGAGAACGTTTTTGTATGTTCGCGCCGGGTACTGGCTTAGTCTGAGCTTGATTCGCGCTGTCGAGAATCAAGCCAGCCAAAAAGCTGTACTCTTCCTCCGGAGGAAGTTCTTGAGTAGATTCGATGTTGTCGGATATCGTGGCAGCATAGCTCTTCCAATCGATATTTCGTGTGAGGTCATACGAAATATTGATTGTTTCCAATGGCCTTGAGCCGTTATTGATTGAGACTACGATCGGCAGATGGTCGCTACCGTGGGGATCAGGGATTACCTTCCACGCGCATTCTAACTTTAGCGAGGTCGAGCAAAGGGATAAATCTAATGCGCTTGGGCGCGCAGGTGGGGGAGGAATCCGTGTCATTTCACCCGTGTTTAGAATTGTCATGTTGAAGTTGTCGCAAATATTGTGAATTAAAGAGGAACGGTTATCATCATAAAGGCAACCCCATTCCGTACCGTGAGAGTTAAAGTCGCCTAAAACTAGTCGCGGTGCAGGCAGGGATTCTATGATGTCATGTAGCCGGCGATGCCCAATCGCGGTGTTGGGGGGAATATATATGGAAGCTATGCAAAGATCTTTGCCTTTGGTTGTTACTTGACAAGCGACAACTTCAATACCTGTTATCGAGGGAAGGTTAATTCTGTAGAAGGAATAGCGCTTTTTGATCCCCAAAAGCACTCCTCCATAGGGGGTGTCTCGATCCAGGCGAATAATATTAAAGTCGTGGAAGTTGAGATCTATGTCGGAAGTTAACCAAGTTTCACATAATGCAAATGCATCGCAACTCAAATTATTTATTAAAATTTTGAAGGAATCGATTTTCGGGATGATACTTCTGCAATTCCACTGTAGAACAGTGATCAAATCCGTGACCTCGTTCGATGAGTTAGCCATCGAAGGATACAATCGCTGAAAGGAGGGGCCATTTAGCAGTCAACTGCTTCAAAAATGTTCTTACTGTAGGGAGAAAAGCTAACATAAGACTTTTAATTGGATCAGTTATATTGAAAGTTTTTATTATCCAGTCCACAATGTCCGAGAGTTTGATAATTCCAGTGCCGCGATTATTCTCGAACTGAAACAGAGGAACACTTGGGATTTTTGATGTTCCGGGAAGTGCTGGGAACTCCTTCTCTGAGTTTAATCCTCCGAGACCAGGAGCTAATTGCTTCGGTTTGGTTGCAACACTTCCAATAGATGTGACTTTCGGAGTCCCGTCAAGGGATACCTTCTGGCCTTTACAACGAACTTTAGGAGAGGAAATGTTCCTCCTCTTCCTATAACTTCTAGGCGCCCTAGTAGATGTTCCCTCTTGTGGGTCATCAGCCTCGCCCTCGTTAGGAGGCAAGTGAGCATAGATGTTTGTTGAGGTTGGTGGTGTAGCTTTCTTTAGCATTTCTGCGAAAGAACGTTCGGATCGTCCCGCAAGGGAACGTTTTAGTTTATCCCCGCGTAGTTTGTACGCGGGACATGCCGAGATATCATGCAGATTCTCTGCACAGTAAGGACACTTCTCAGCATTCTCACTGCACGAATCATCTAGATGATTCTCCCCGCATTTTCCACAGCGGGCCTTATTGCTACAATGGGTGGCTGTGTGACCCAATTGTTTACACTTTGTGCAATTCATGACCCGCGGCACAAACAGACGCACAGGCAGACGAACCTTGTGCAAGAGGACGTAATTTGGCAAAGCGGTACCAGCGAAGGTCAACCGATAAGAGTTTGATTGGGGGTACGTTTTTGAACCATCCCCCGCAACTACTACTGAGTGCAAACGCTTGCACTCGAGTATTTTCACTGGCTGAAGTATGCGGTCTCTAAAACGGCCAACCCCGTACTGCAGCAGATCCTCGCATGTCAAACTGTCATCGGTGACAACGCCTTCAGACTGTACTTTTACAGCTGGAATATACACGTGATAGTCCTTCGTAAAGTGCTCGCAGCAAGCAATATCGTTTGCCTGCTTTGAGTTAGTCAGCACGACCCTCAGCCTGTCTGAGCGGACCTTTTTTATTTCGATCACAGCCGAGAACCGTTCCGTCAGGTCTTTTGAAATCTGTAATAGATTCAGCGATTTTGTTTTGGGCCGAAAGAAGACCACAAAGGGACCGGTCGAGAGCTCTGGATATTGTTTGGGTCGGGGGAGAGCCTTAGGAGTCGACTCGATCTCCATTTGGCCATCCGGGGAGGAAGCCATCGACACCGTCAATGCACGGGGTCAGCACCCGCGCAGACGGGAAAAAGCCGTAAATGTATCAAAAAGGTAGATTTCACTTATCTGTATACTCGTTTCCCACGACGCACCAGTCCAGCTTAAATAGCTGGTTATTGTTCAATCCTCGCTTTACGAACAAAAGGTTGAGGAATGTGGCCTAACGGTTAACACACGCACAAAAGAATAAAAGTCCAAACCTCGAAGAGGCAGAGAATGGCAAAATAACCTTGAACGCGGATTACTGCACTGTTCTTTTTCCAACAGACCGAAAACAAAACACTTCTATCTCGATCGAGCGATGCGTAGAGACTGACCAAAAATGGGATCATAATCATAAAACAAAGGTTCGAAACTGTAAAGAAAAATAAATCAATTTTTTCATGACTTGGCATCAAAACTGAATTTAGCAATTGGTTTAACCTGCGATTTTTGGCTCAATTAAGAAACAGTTTAGGTTTTGACCGACTTTCGTTCGAAGATGCGGTGTTATAATTGCGAGATCCTTGGCGTAGGTTTGAATGATCGTGTTTTTCAACCAGGTTTGTATTATCGCGAAACGCTCGAGTGTTTGTAGGTTATTGTGCGCGATGCGCTTATCGCGTGGATTTTTGTATGCCCCATATCGCGTTCGTTTCTGCAGACGGAATGCATTATTTTCAAACACTGAATCTCTATTATGCCGAACCGCTGCTCGCAGTCATCAAATGGGGCGGTGCTAACAACACAGGAATATACTCGTTCATCCGTCCTTTGGTACGAACCACAATCAAGGCGCCGATTATGACTTCTCCTACTAAATCCATTTCTTTTTGACTAAACGCGAATTCGGTGTTAGTTTTGACTTATCGTCTAACTGACTAACTGTCTAACTGATGCTAGTTCCTGGTGAGAAGATTCCGAAACGTAAACATCCAACTCCATTTATTTTCTTAGTTTATAGAAATCTTACTTTGACGTAATTACATACAAAATTTTCAAGCATATTTACAATCAGATAGTGCAACTATCTACTTGTTGCGTTCTGTACAACGGCAATATTTCCTCAAATTTTCATGCCGGTATACTGAATGATAAGTGGTATAAGGTATAAGTGAATGACAGTGAATCTACGGAGGCTTCTCGTCTAAAACTTGTTATGCCGTGTACATCAAAACTCAAAATCTACTAGACCAATCGATTTGAAATTTTGCACTGTTCTTCTTCGTATCATCATTTCCCAGGTAAATATAGGATTTTTTATGATTCGCTCGATTTTTTTTTATTTTTGGAGGCACTTAGAAGCCTAAAGTCCGAAGTTTGCAAAAAAGTAAATCGTTTACATGTTATTGTGAAAAAAATACTAAAAATTTTGTAAAAAAAACTTAGTAGTTGACTGGGCAATGATGTGAAGAACTGTGCAAAATTTCAAAACGATTGGTTGAATTTTGAGTTATGGTGTGCACCGTATTTTTTCGAGGTGCCTCCTGAAGATACACTGTCTTATACTCAATTTTCAATAATGCATAGAAAATTTTGTAGAATGTTGAATTATTGGATGGAAATTAACAGAATAGACTAATGCTCTTTCCGTTTCGACTAAAATTTTGTTGGACCACCAAAAATACTTTGCAAATAGTTTTTTTGATGGAAAATGGATCGAAATGGTGAGTTGAGCAAAAACAAATATGTGAAAAAACCACCCCACAGGCAGAATTCAAACCTGCAACCCTTGGGACTCCGGCGCATCGCACAAACCCTTAACCCTTATGTCCCGGGAAGAACACACGATTATCGCATGGGCGACAGAGGTTGTACCAATGCTGATGGGTAATGAACTAAAGACGCCTGACGATTACACTAGTTTACAAGAAAAATGAAGCTTCAAGAAAAAGTATTTTTTAGACTAATTTTGGGTCGCTGAACACGAAAACAACATTCATTTTTTTGTTCAAAGAAGCGATTTTGTGATTTTCTCAAAAAACTCGTTTTCGAGCACTTTTTGTAGTTTTTAGTCAATATTTCTTGTCAAAATCATTCAATTAATTTAATCAATATGCAGGTTGAAAGATGCCGAAATGCCCTTTCGAAAAACATATAATATGTGTCGATCATATGTAGAAATTTTAGTGCTGCAAGCGACCAAAGTTTAAAAAAAGTGTATTTTTGACCATTTTTAAAAGTTACTCATTTTTAAAAGATTTTTTTTTACCGAAAAACAATTTTTTTTCGGACCTTTTAGAATCTAAGATGACGAATAATATATTCACGTTAATTTTAAGCCTAATATCATTAACATCGGATGGAAAATGTTGATGCTATGGCACATTGAGCGAAATGGAAATTTTATGATTTTAGCGAACCCTGCCCTGGTGCGGCGGTTTAGAGGGTGTAGCACTGATCTCATAAGCAAGTCGTCAAATATTCGAGTCCCTATCGGGAAGGAGTCTCAGTGGGATCGTAGCACTAGCCACGTAATATTCTGTGAACTGAGAATCTGCTGTGAAGCCTGTTGAAGCAGAAGGCTAAAATTCCTTTAATTCGTAAAATATGTACTCGACAAAACAAAACTTTTCAACCATATTTCCACATTTTAAAAAGAGGACTTAGTTGTACAATGAAATATCCAAAACCATTCAAATGCCGCAGGATGGATGGATGCGAGCTCGAGAAGACAGTACCCAACACAAACAATAACTATCAAGTATAGAAGATTATTTCAGCCGAAAGTATGATTGTGTGAAAAATAAAAGGTTACAATTTTCACTCAGTGCTTCATACCATCTACAGTTTTCATCCGACTTTTGTGACCATTGGATTAAAATTTATGCAAAAAGATTGTGTATCTCATTAGATTCTAAAAGAATTTTCGTCTGTCCTTGATTTATTATAAAAAATTTACTAGAAATATGCATTTTTTTTAAAAAAAGGTCGAACATTAGACTACATTTCTCGACGAACATACGATTACGGCTTAAAAGCCAACTGTGAAAATTCTCTTTGAAAGGAAATTCCTGACAAACCGTTACTGGCTAAACGCAGTTCATAGTAGCTAATGCAAGAGAAAACTTTTTTCTTTTGTTTACTATAAACATCTGTGATTGGCGGGTAATAGTTTGTCTGAAATTTCATTTCAAAGAGAATTTTGACAGTTGGCTTTTAAGCCGTAATCATATGTTCGACGAGATTTGATCTACGCATATTATACATTTTCGGAAAGGGCACATGAATACCTTTCGAACAATTTCGATCGGATCCTATTTGAACAAGATATTGACAAATAACTGAAATAGTGCCCAAAACACATTTTTCAAAGAAATCTTGAAAATGCTTCTTTGAAAATATGGACTTGGTTTTCGTATTCAGCGATCCAAAATTAACTGAAGAAGCACCTTTCTTCTTAGCTTATCGCGAATACCTTAAAATTGTTAAAATCTGTCACATTAGTGTCTGAAAATATGAAAAATTCTTTTTCTGTAATAAAAAATAGAGCAAAAACAAAAAAGCGGAAGCAAAAGAAAAACTTTTTTTTTAAACTCGAACTTCTTTGAAAGAGAAATAGAGTATTATTTTCGTATTCAGCGACCCAAAATTAATCTAGAAAACACTTTTTCTCGTAACTTCATTTTTCTTGTAAACTAGTGTAAACTTATTTAAGATCAAAAGAGATATGTGAAAAACAGAGCATTTTTCACTCGGTGCCTAATAACATCACCAGTTATTGTCGGATTTTCGTGATCTTAGGCTTAAAATTCACGTGAGAAGTTTGCCTGTCACATAAAATTTTAAAAGATTTTTTTTGCTGATTTATTTTTTTTATGAAAAATCAACCAAAAATTAGTAATTTTACCAAACACTACTTTTTTGACTTTGGTTGCTCATAACCCTAAACTGTTGATATTTTATCCTAACATGTTATATATTTTTGGAATAAGCACATCAATACCTTTCGAATGGTGAGTCGTTAATCGGAAGATTTGTTCCTGAGATATTGGCCAAAAACTGCAAAAAGTGCTCAGAAACACCTTTTTTGAAAAATCACAAAAACGGTTCTTTGAAAAAGAAAATGGATATGATTTTCGTGCTCAGCGACCCAAAATTGACCTGGAAAACATATTTTTTCTTAACTTCATGCAATTAACCCAAAATTTGTAAACTAGTGTTATAAAAACCCCGGCCTTTCCATATAGCAGAGAAATTCAATCGATCATTTGATTTCGTTTTAGCTGGCAGCGGTACGATCACTGACACTGACACTCTGAAGTGATTTTTTCTCAAAATTGTTTTCGTTTAATTCAAAACCAAATTTTTATTGATAATTTATGAATTAACAGCGTCTGTATTCAGTGAATTTCTGCTACAAAGGCAAATTAACATTCAAAATCACCTTTTAAGTCGTCAATTTGATCAAAAGATTGGCAGTGAAGTTATAATTTTTTAACACCTTTTTGAAAACTTCATTGAGAGTCTAGAGAAGTGGAGTAAATGAACATATTCAAATAAAAGATACAATAGTATAACGTGAACTAGCTACGGGTCCACGAATAGTTGAACATAACTATATGTACCAAAATGCGTCTAGAAATTAAAAAAAACGTTTCGTTTGGCTAGCGATTTATGGATGCGGAACTTCAGTCGCAATAAACCAAATTAGTTATAATTTTTCTGTAGCCCGGTAATTTATGGGTCATCGAATTTCAAAAATCTTTGGTCATTATCCATTTTGCCCACATGAAAAAAAATGTTTTGCAGGAAGCCCAATACAAAAGACAGGAAGGTGGCGGTTCAAAAGCAAATTAGAGATTGAGAAAATAAACGGTTTCCGTTGAAATAGTGTTACTAATGTGGATAAAAAAAAATTTGAAATAACTTTGTTTCCACGAAATAATTAGATACAATCGTTAAATTGAACCACATTGAAAAAATCTAGCTACCGGACTTACGTGCTTAAAGTTGTTATTAGAATTTTTTGACATTGGAGAAAAGCTGCTGGTTCGCATTTTTGCCTCCAGGTGACATTGTACACAGCAGGTTTTCAAAATAAAATTAGAATCAGGAATATTATTTCATAACTAAAAAATATATTGTAGTTATTGAAGCGTTCTTAGTTAAACTCTCTGATTGGTTGCAGCAACCAAAATGCAATCGAAAATTAAATAAACTAAAAATATTCGCCCATACCTTCAATCGTAGTTGGCTGTTATAACGCAATGGAGGCTGTGCTTCGGGTCTGAGCATAAAGACAAGTCTACTTAGGAAACGATATTTAAAGTTGCGACCTGGTTGTATTGTTTGCTGATATGGAGAAATAAATTATTGTATTCCATGTAGTGCAACTAGGTCAAAAGAGGGCAGCCTTTCCTCAATTCAATCGAGTCTTGTCCAAACATAGAAAACTCTGTTTAGGGTTGATTCATGTATACCAAATCTGAAGAAAATTTATGAATATTTTCCATTACCGATAATTGTAATAAATTCCGATGTTTGTAGATTTTAGGGTTTCTAGTACCGAACTTTTTTGGCAGAAATCAGGTCTGCTGTATTGAAGCCCTTAGTACCGTTAGAACCGGTAAATTGCCGGTACTGGAATAAAACTAAAAAAAACACACTAGAATGAAATAGAATATTTAAAAACTGGAAAGCTTCAGTCTACCTTCTAATCTCGCCTATATCTATCATTAAAGCAAACAATAATTTACTACTGCTTTGTTGCTTATCCAATGCACAAACAGTATAGCATCGTTCGTCCAGTTTCACCTTGAAATGAGAAAGTCACAGAAGTAAAATTGCCTCTACTACAAAAATTACGATTGCGACTGACTAAGACAAACTCGGTAGACTAAGCGTACGGTAGGTGAAACAGTTATCAAAGGTGAAAATGGAGCTTACCCTCACGGAAATGTTTACGATAATGGGTGTACCCTTTGCGCCGCGATTTTTTTTTTCATTGTTAATACTGTTATTTTTAGCTTTATATAGGTTTTCGGGGTTGCTGATTCTGATTCTGACGTCGAAAATGTAAAATGACGGATCCAATATGGCGACTGTGCTTGGTTAAATTTCATGTTTTTTTATATTGGCCTAAAACGTCTTACAGAGGTTTTCGGGGCCACTGATTCTGATTCTGATGTCGAAAATGTGAAATTCAAAATGGCGCATCCAATATGGCGACCGTATTTGGCTAAATTTCATATTTTTTATATTGGCCTAAAAAGTCTTACAAGGGGGCTTTTGGGGTCACTAATTTTGATTCTGACGTCGAAAATGCAAAATTTAAAATGGCGAATCCAATATAGCGACTGTGCTTAGCTAAATTTAATGTTTTTATATGATATGGATATGGTACTACAATCTATTGCAGCAGAGCCACCGTTCATGCAATGGACTGATTTCCCAATACGACTTTATCAAATATCATTCACTGGTCCCTTTCAACTAACTACTGTATAAAGAGCCAAAAAGTAGTTGATTGGTCGATCAACAAGGCCGCCAACACGTGCCACAGGGAAATTGAGAGTCTTCTTCCAGAGGCTAGATCATGAGAGCCAATCATAATGAAAGCCGTCATAGTGGTGAACAGCCCCAATAGATGGGGAGAAGAGCCCTCCCTCTGTCCCCCACATGTTACCAACCAGGAGTTGGCATTTATATTCTCCTAGTCCATGCCGCTTCAATCGGGAGCCCTGATGGTCCCGCCCAGCTCCCAATTGAATTCAAATATGAAATAAAGTAGTAAATATAAAAACTGACTTTTTAGCACTGAAACCCTTACACCCCCAACAATCTTCTAATGCCACCTTGATGTTTTGAAAAAAGCAGCTACATGTACTATGATATATTTCTGCCTAGTGAAGAACAAATTGGTAAATACTTTTTTTTATTTCGATTATAGAGGTTTTAACCTTAAGGTCATTCGCCTCTTCGGGTTAGAAAAATTTCTTATGAAAAATTTCTAACCCTATGTACGGGGTCGGGACTCGAACCCAGGTGCGCTGCGTACAAGGCAATCGATTTACCAACTACGCTACGCCCACTCCTATTGGTAAATACTATTTTTTCTCCATTAAGGAGAAAATTGTTTAAAACCATCTTTGCGCGTGAAGCGCACAAAACCTTCAACTATATTAGTTATAGAATTTCCGTTTCGACTTCGTCTCATCAGTATCCGACACTAGCTTAGTGACAGGACTAAGTAACCGACAGATTGACGCTAGCGCCAAGAAACGGAGACACAATTTTTGTTCCTGAGCATACCTCTAGTCGAGCCTGATATTAAGCAAGAAACTGTTCTCCATTAAAGAGAAATTCAGCATAGTGCACCTTGCATTGGCTTGCTAAGCCAAATCAAATGTTTAGATTTCATTAGTTCTTATCAGCTTAAAATGAGCTACTTTTCTTGCGGGACATCACGCTCGATTGGGGGTTTGCTCAAGAACACAAATTGGGTCTAAGTTTTTTAGGAGCTAGCGTCTGTCACTAAGTTAGTGTCGGATTCTGACGAGACGAAGTCGAAACGCAAATTCTAGTATACCCATTGCTCATCGAAAGTTTTGCGTAGTACGAAGATACCGGTACCTATATTCATTCAGTACCGGTATTAAGATACCAACAATGGGTCGGTATTCCCAAAATTTCAAAATCGAAAAACCAGAATTGTTAGATCGATTAATGGTTGAAATATGAAATTCAATCATTTACAATAAAGTCGAATTTGCTCGAAGCAGATTATTTTTTAATTTTGTAATGACAGCTTTTGGACATAAGCAAAGAATGCAAAATTTCAAATAACATGTTTACGTATTTATTATGCAACATATTTTTCAAAATCCTGTACATTTTAGGCCTCTGACTTCAGCCCTTAAATACAATTCAACAGCATTTTACTGTACCAATCAGGCAAACCATCGATTGCCTTCGCAACAGATGAATCAATACCGCAACACTAAATCTCTCACTACCTACACAGAAACCGAAAGCCAGCAAACCAGCCTATAATTGAACTTCCAACAAAATGGTTCCCCTATAGAAGGACAATCAAAAACTTAACCAAACGAGAAGCCGCCAACCGACACAAACACCCGACCTACCAACATCACGTTCCGAACCTGTCACAGTCTCTCACTGTTGTCACAAAATCGAAATCAAACTCCTTCAGCTGCCGGCTTGGCAAACCAAACACGTACCGACAGCCTAGCCTACCAGAAACCCAAAGCCCTCAATTTTCATCGGTGACATAGGTACGACCAAATGTTGGTTACTAGTTCAAGATAATCTTGGCATGGACGGGAAGAGACTTCATGTCTGATCCACAAATCCTTTTTCGTTTCCATTAATCCAATGAACCAGACGGGCCCGGGTGTAGGTGTGGATATTTTGTTTGTTGCAAAAATTTCCCATTCAGCCCATTCCCCCAAACTAAGTTATTTCCCGGACACCAGGAGGCCGGCTGCGAGCTAGTCTTGTGCCGCTTGTTATACATGTGTTTCCTTAAGTCATCGTCATCCTATACCTCTATACCTTTAGCCGACACGATTGCACAAAACACTCGAGCGCAGTTGTGAAGTGAAACGATGATATGGGCCAGGCAGGCAGGCAGGATTGGTTCCAAAATAAATCTCTTCGCTTTGAGTGCATTACTCATCTCGTGTTCCCAGGGTTTTTGGCCGGCATGCCATGCCGCTGGTGGCCGTTCGAGTTGCTCGAGTGGCAAGGTTTATAGCATAACTCTGTCGAGAAAAGTGATATGTTACGCTGGCCGTGAGTGTGAGATTTATATCGGGTTACTTTGTAGCTGGTGGTGTGGTGCTACCAGCCGCCGAGAGACTTGTGAGGAAAATTTAGTTAGAAATGACCATTTCAGCTGGCTTTTTTTGCTTTTTACGCTGTTCTCGGAGCGACTTGGTGGATTAAATTTGGTGAGATCAATCCAATGTTATTTTTATTATCCATTATGTTGCATATTATATGAACCACACCAAGTCCACAACCCCAATTCCTTACCTACTAACAATAACTAATATCCGTAATACCTATGGAGATTGCGTGGGTTCCCCGTGTCTCCTTAAGTAGGTATTCAACTAACATTCCCTTCCCTTTTGCGATCGTAAGGACATGGCCAGGTGTGCAGATGAACTATACTATTGTATAGAAAGATTTCACTGTATCAGCCACCCATGATGAGTACGGTCGTTTTTGCTATGCTATGCTATGTTCTCGGAGCGACTTGGTGGAACGACACAAATGCCAATTGTAGAAAAGATTTTCGTTTTCGTTACGCTATATTGTGAAAAACTAAAGCGCCAAAAAATGAGATACACTAAATAAGCTATGAAATTTGCGTTTCAACTTCGTCTCATCAGAATACGACACTAACTTAGTAACAGGATTAAGCTGGCGCAGGATTGACGCTAGCTCCAATAAACGAAAACACTATTTGTGTTTCTGAGCAAGCCGCTAGTCCTACGTGATGTCCCGCAAGAAAAGGAGTTCTCATTAAGCTGATTACATTAGATTACAATACCTGACTTTAGTAAAGTTAGGCATTTTCGAATAGGCCGCCAGAAACACGCTAAATTCAAAACTGGAAAACCTTACTCGTGTTTTCAACCAAACAGCTGCTTACGAATGACGTTCCGGAAGTACAGAAGTTCTGTTTGCTGATGAGAAAAATAGCAAAATCGGAACCTGGGTTCGGTTAGTAAGCCAATGCGTAGTACTATGTTATATTTCTCCAAGAGAAAATTGGATTGAACCATTTTGTGCGTGAAGAGCACAATTCGTAACTAGGGTTGTGGTACCGGTAATACCGGTACCGAAAATCCCGGGAATACCGACCAATTTTTGGTACCGTAATACCGGTACTGAACAAAAGCCAGTACCGGTATTTTCGGTACCATACAATTTTTTATGAAAAATATGTGGACTCTCTAGGGAGACCTGTTTCAAAATACCGGTCGGCAAGATGACTTTTAAATATATTAATTACCTTCTAGATAAATCGTTGAGCTAACACCTTTGTGGGGGAATGAGGTGAGGCCATCATCATAATAATTCTAAAAGTTAAACATTTTGTCGAAATTAAATTTTAACAATCTTGTACTAAATTTCAAAATACTCACATATAGCGTAAGAGACGTAAAAATTTGCAATGATTTTTTTTATTAGCGACATTCTGATTGGTTTCTATTATTCATTAGGTGGCGCGTTATAAGACTATGGTCTAAGTCATGTTTGTATTTGGTTTGTTCTTAAACCTTTATCTATAAAAGAACGAACAACGATTTAGTAGCTAACAATTTTAGAGTTGATGAACTGCTTAAAATTGGGCGATTTGTAATTATTGGTGATCGGAAAATTCTGCAAAACTCCATTTGTTTACAGGAAAGCAAGGAGCGTTGGTATGCATTAGAGAATAGTAGGCAAACGACATAAAGGTCGAAACCAATTTACAGAAATGCAAGACGGGACATGCGAGCAACCTGTTCGGATTTACTGGTATCCTCGCTTTGATTTACTGTTGTTAATAGGGTTTCTTACATTTACATTTTACCGACAAAAGTCGCACAGCTTAACAGTTTCGAAGTGGCCTAGATTTCGAAATAAAAGAAGGTGCCGCATACAAAAAAATATCTTCTGCTGAAATGAGTCATGCAAGTCAATTAAAAGCAATAAACATGTTCTTTTGATCAGCACAAATCAATCATCTGAAAATAAGGTCATCAGTTTGAGCATTCAACTTCACTTTGAAGCTTTTTTCGAATTTTTAAAAAAAAATATTCGAGTACTGCTGTTTTACCGGTACTACCGGTATTTTACCGGTACTACCGGTACTGAGGGCCTCAGTACCGTAGTACCGGTTCTTACCAAAAAGGGTCGGTACTGCGAACCCTATTCGTAACTGTAGTATGGTTTAGAATTAGCGTTTCGACTTCATCTTATCGCAGCCGGCAGACAAACTTGGTCGATATATATAACAATAGTCTTCCCAAATGAACATTGTACACAATGTTCGCTCTGGTTCTGTGCTCATATTGACCTACATTTTGTGTACGAACTCGAACACGCTATTTCGTTCCAAAACACGTGCACATGTTCATCTGCACAACCGAACCCCCCGTACGTACACGGTGTGTGTATACCAGGCGAACACACAAGTTCGTGGCACCAGTTTTCTCTTTTTCACTCTCATCATCACTAGCGTGGACTCTTCTTGCCTTGTGCGATTCGTTCTCGAGTGCGCACCCGGGTTACGTAAATGGATGTTTGAACTAGTTTGTACATCATTCGCTTGGGTTAGATGTTCGAGGCGAACCTGTACATCAAACGAAGCATGTTTGAGGTTGAACGCGTGCACGAAATTTTGTACACAGGTACAAACTTGTCGATGTCCATGGGAAATCTGTATAGCAATATAGTGCTACGCGTTGACTTGCTAGCCGAAATCAGGTTTCAAAATGTTTCTTATCAGCAAACAGAAGTTCCCGTATTCTATTCTATTCTAACCCTTACACAGCCAGTATTGAAAAGCATCCTGGAAAACACTACAGTTAGGCTAGTGTTTTTCTTGTCGATATTAATATTTGAAGCATATTTTCATATGCCGCAAATATTAAAACGGCCAGGCCTACTGTGCAGAGTTTCGTTTGAAGACGATTCAAAATTATGTGGTAATTAAATTATTCATTTAATGAATAATTTAATTAACGAATCTTTTTGAATCTTAATAGAGGAAGAAACGAGGACAACCGTACCGACCGTTTCATTAAGGGGTATACAATAAATCGTTAGGAGTGACTTGGCTAAGAAGGTTAATGTCACTCCTTTGGTCCTTTGCGATGGGACAGAGGTATTTACACCTTGCCCTGGCTAATAAGCCTAGGTTAAAGCGCCTTTACTCGCTCTCGGCAAACAGAAGTTCCCGTAATTGCGAAACGTCACTCAAGACCAGTTGCATGTTTGAGAACACAAGTAGAAGTTTCCATATTTATTTAAAGAAAGAAGAAATTTCCATATAGAATTTAAAGTTTACCTGACAGCTAAGTTGGACCGCCATGATACTGATGGGACGAAATGGAATAACGACTTCCTTGGCTTACTAGAGTAGATAATTGGCTGTTTGATGGGAGAGCCAGGATTCAAAGACCCATTCGATGGTTCACACGATTTTATTAACTTAACACCCATTAACCAAGGAATCACAGTTGCAAACTTGTTCTTTTATACTAAGTTTAATGCTGGTTATCGTTTTTTTCGAGAAACTTGTTGAACATTAATAAGCCATGCGAAGTGTTTCTGCTATGTATTTACCCAATTAGGACTATAGTCCTAGATATTTCGTTATCTATTTGGCCTATTTGATTGACCTATTTGATTGATGGCATTAGTGAAAATTAATACAGAGAAGACCCTATTTTATCATCATTCGATAATGTCTACCTATGATTTTGTCAGTTTTTTTTCAAGATTCTTTGATGGGTTCAAGCAGACGAATAAAATGAATTTCGAGCAGATCTTTTGTCGAACATACTTTTCTTATCCTAGAGATGAAAAATATGTTAAAATGAAATTAAATTTTATTTGAATTTTGTAATGGAAGAGTTAAAGCAAATTTCTACTAAATAATCAGAAAGGGTTATGAGGCTGTGCCTAGCGACTAAAGCAGTCAAACAGCTTCGGTTTATCAAAAAGAATGAAATAAATATGTCCCAGTTTTGTCAGTATCCTCATTTTTTTTTTTTTCATAAAACGTTTATTTGACACGGCATTTGCAAAAGCTTTTTTACGCCGGGGTTTTTTTTACATAACATGTTACAAAGGTTCTTAAGACTATCACGTTATAAAAAAAAATTCACTTTCTAATGCTAACACTTTATTTATATCGTTTTATCTAACTTAACTAACTGCGAAGAAATCTAAATTGTTTGTGGGTAGCAAGGGAAAAAACTAGAAACATTGTGGGGATAATTATATTTGAATATTTATTGTTTTCAGGAAATGATAAATATGGCTCATGTATGTAAGATCTCGTAAAGCGAGGATATCACGAACAGGTACATAGGGTGGTTTTCTTCTGGCTCGTAAGGAGTCTATTAATTGGACACATTCTTTCGTGACGTTACAACGATTTGACGATTCTTCATTCCATAAATATGTTATAACTTTATCAAATGATCGCCTACATCAAAACTTATTACAGATTCGGAAAGCAGACAAAATTTCACTAAAGATTTAATAAACATAAACTGAATATACTGGAAGAGGATTGTTTTATGATCGATAATGTAACGTGACGTTACAACGCGTCACAAATTAGAACTTTCAACGTATTTATAAAAAAGTCAAATTATCTGCTCTATAAGATTTTTTATCAAGAACAAATCTTCTATGATGTATTTCTAAATAGCATACGAATAACTAGGTGTCATTGAATATATTTTTTATTGTTTTGGTTCTTATAAAGCATCTTTAAACTTTCGTGACGTTACAACGCTTCTTTCTCAGAAAAGCGATATCTCATTGCGTTGTAACGTCACGAAAATCTTCAACTTTTCTAAAGCTCTGTAAGTTACGCTGGTGTTATTGTCTTGAGTGAAATTTTAAATATTTATCACATTTAGCCATGATTTAATGATAATTAACTCGAATAACAATATGGGGTTGTTGAAAAATCACGAAACAGTTTATTTTTTGATTGTTGCAGAAATAATTGATCAAACCATGAAAATTTTTATTTCATATCTTGTTGTGGATAGATTTGAGCCATTGATACTGCTCAATATGGTAGTTTAACGGAGCCAAAATAGCAGCTTTTATCACATATTTCACAAACAAAAATAAATTGGCAGTACTGCTTTCTTTAATTTGGTAAGGAATCAGGTTCCCGATCCGAGTTTATAGCATGATAATTGTATTGTAAGGCTTAAGCAAGTGGATTTAAATGACAAAGCGAGCACAATTTAAGCGCCAGACAATCGACCATGCAAAGTACTCTGAAATATTGTATATATTATAGTTACAAAGATTCAGAGAAAAAGAACACGTCACATCGCCGTGATGTTACTAAAGAATGTGTTACATCCAGTCGTCAATTCAATTTTAAATGTCAGGAAACAGCAATAAACACTCCCTCATCTATCTTTTTTGTGCTCATTTGAGATGAGCCAAAGCCTCTTTATCCGACTCTAAGCAATTGAGACGATTTAGTGCGGTCACCCAGATAGGTCTCTATAGACTCAATTATGTTTTTGCAACCCGTAAATTCGGATAGATACCCGTCTATATTGGATTTAATGTGTCAGGCATTTCGATTGTGTAGCTGCTTCGACGATGTATTTCGGCTTGTAACGGAAAAATTGGTTAGTTACTAACTGGCGGCACGTGCGACTACAACAGAGGATGCGGACAACCTTATAACGGGCGTCTCGTCGATGATGGCGAAGTGTGGAATGGTTGATTACTGTGAGGAAAGATATTCAGGGAACGCATTATTATTCATGGCTAAATACTAACTCGAGAACAAAGTTCAAAGATTCCAACGCATGTCCTGGACTACGTTGCTGTTAGCGTAATTGCATCGGAACGTGCCATATGACCGGCGCCGAGGAGAGTACAGCGTAGGTGGACTTTTAAATGAAATATGATGTGACGTTGCTCAATAGTTTATTAAAAATACCTTCTCTAGTGCATTCAAGTGTTGTAGATCAAATCTTACATAAAATTTCGTTTATTTTCTGAATCTATAATTAGGTTTGATGAAGGAGTTCATTTGAAAAAATTGTAGCAGATTTATAGAATCAAGGTTGGTCAAATCGTTGTAACGCCACGAAAGAATGTGTCCATGGTGTATAACCCCTTCAGCACTTAAGAATATACATTCTGAAGTTATGAATATCCCGCTAGTATAATTTCCTGTTTACGAAACAACTTGAAAGCGTTTCAATAAACCATACGGAGTAAAATTTGACACTATTCCTGATAAATCATTCACGCAGCTGATAAAAGTTGAATTACGTGACGTTACAACGCAAAGTGTATTCTGTTGTAACTTTAGTTCCGCACATCCAATAAAAGAAATTGTAGGCTTTTTAGAAAAGTATTTTTGAATACAAAGAGAAATCGGAATATAAATTTGAACAAAATTTTAGTTTTATTAATAAAATTAAAACATAGGCATTTTTCGTGACGTTACAACGCAAAAACAATCAAAAATTCTACTAGTTCAAAAAGTATTAGTGGACAAATCAAGGAAAAAATCTTTCTAGTTTTATTGTACTACACTCAATAACGAACAAATTCCTTTAAACAGATAAAAGTTTCAATAATAGTTTCATGAAATAGAGCTTTTCTTAGAAGTCAATAATTCAGGAACCATTTTTCCGTGAAATTCAACTTCATTCTCTATATATTTTTCAACTATTTGTCGAAATGCTAATAGTTGGATTACATAACTTTTCAATGGTTTAAACACTACCGAATCGAGGAAAAAATATTGTGATACCAAAATAAGACAAAACAAAAACGTCCTTCTGGTGTACAAGCCCGCGGAATGTGTCATTGGGATCTGGCTTCACGATATTCAGTGCAAGACCAAACAACATGTTCAATGTCTTCGTAACCCTCTCCGCAAGCACATTGATTATCTTCTGCGATCCCAATACGGCGGAGATGCGCATTCAACGTATAATGGTTGGACATGAGTCTAGACATCACACGAATGAAGTTTCGACTTACATCCAACCCTTTGAACCATGCCTTCGTTGATACTTTAGGGATAATTGAGTGCAACGACCGTCCCAGATCTCCATTGTCCCATGATGTTTGCCAACTAGTAAGCGTTCTCTGACGAGAAGCGCTATAAAATTCATTGAAGGCAATAGGTCTTTCATAGATGTCACCGTCCAGCGCCCCTATTTTGGCTAAATTATCCGCTCTCTCATTACCCGGTATGGAGCAATGAGCGGGAATCTACACTAAGGTAATTTGATAAGGTTTATTTGTTAATTTAGTTAAGTATTCTCGTATCTTCTTCAAAAAGAACGGAGCGTGATTATTAAGCTTTAATGAGCGTAGTGCCTTAATTGTGCTGAGACTATCTGTGAGGATGAAATAATGGCTCGGAAGTAAAGTATCAATGGTTTCCAGACTATAGTGAACTGCTGCTAGTTCGGCTGTATAAACGGAGGCAGGTTCTGCAAGCTTGAAAGAGATCGAGGTGTTATTGTTGAAAATACCGAAGCCAGTGGCCTCATTGATTCGTGACCCATCAGTGTAGAACATTTTATGGCAGTCAATGTGTTGGTATTTACTTATGAATATTTTAGGGATCTCCAGAGAGCGCTGGTGATCCGGGATTCCACGAAAATATCCTCATTTTGTCAGCCTACAATACACAAAGAGGCTGATAAGAACGGGTTCTCACTGTATCAATATATTTGCTATGTTCCTAAAATAGTATAATAATAAAACTGGCGGGGCACTGTGAAATATTCTTTTTTGAACGAAAGAAAATTCAAATCGAGCGCACTAGTTTTAGTTTATTTGAGTCAATGAAACAAAGATAACAAACACTGCTCTAATGAATTCTATTGCGAACGACTTGAAAATCAAATAGAGAGACAAAAGGAGTAGATAGAAAATAGGATCAACACCCTATCCAACAAGCGAATATATTTTCATGATATCCTATCCAGCCAGCGTCACGTCTTACTCTCAATTTCCATCATATTAAAAATATGCTCAGAAGAGCTTGGATTGAAATCCAACTCCTTCGGGCTTATGTAACACACGATTCGCGAACACTTCCACTTCCATTCTATCTGTCACCCTATTTTTGTTGGAAATATGCTAACCCCCGGTAAGTACGTGCATACAGCATGCCTATGCAGCAGCCACGGATCGTCACCCCAGCACGCGCCACTCCACCCAACGCGGAAACATATGAGAGGCTAGAATAATATTTATTGCATGTCTCAACCCCTAACGCGAAATGTGGGAAAAGCGCCGGTGCATCGAAGGGTAGCCTACCTTGCAGGTGTAGCCTGCACAACAGCCAACGGCTTCTGGTGGCAGCCGAAGTGCTGCTGTTAGAATATTTTTCCTAAATATTTGATTACATCAGGCCCGGTTTTGCGGACGAGGATATGTGTCACCCTGCTTTTCTTTGTGACGTTTACGCCATTTTCGAGGACGTGATGGGAAATAATACCTCCCCCCCCCACCCCCCACCCTCCCGACAGATAAAGCGTTGGCTGTTAGCTGTAATCTTGAGCGGAAGTGCCATTGCATGTTATACGCCGCAAGTGCAGAAGGGTGAAGGGGGTTTTGCGCGAGGTGTAACAGGTGGATATGATGGAAGTATGCTTCTAGGGTGATAGTGTGGCGTCTATTCCTGAAGTCTGTGTTAGATAATACCACGATATGACGTTTCAGAAAATAAAACAGGGGCGAGTATAGAGTAGTTGGTAAATCGGTTGGCTTATAAGCAACTCACCTGGGTTCAATTCCTAACCCCGCTCATAGTGTTAGGGTTGATCGAGAGATTTTTCTATTTCAAAAGAGGCGAACGACGCTAGGGTTAACACCTCTATAATCGTAAAAAAATCAGTAAGACGATTGGTCTCGTAAGACACTCTTTGTATGTTCGAAACCATGAAGGACAGCAGGAACGTAGCATTATCCCAGCAATTTGTTATGTGCGGATTCCTAGCCGTTCTTGGTAATAGTTTTTTAACTACAGAAAATTATAACAAGTAACGTGAGGTTTAATTTTGAAACGTTTTAGTTATGTTTCTGATCGTTACTGAATTGTCAATATTAATAAAAAAATATTTTCAGAACGTCAAATAGCACCATTTTCTCAGTATAGGAATGGTGTCAGCCGATAGAAAGCCGTTAGGCCGAATCGGTTCTTAACCCGAATGTCATTAGACCGAATAGGCGACTACACAGTGGCTCGGTTTCGAGCAGAAGGTAGACTATAGTCAAAACTTTGTCGTTTCGCTTCAATTAAGCTGTTTTGTGGAAATTTCGGCACACTGAATTCGTTTTTGATATTGAAACATATCGAAAATAAACATTTACTATTTCATTGGGTTGGCTCAAAAATATTAATTTCGTCGAAATTTTTCTTAGACTTTTTGTTTAGTAATTTTTCGTGTAATTTTTGTACGCTGAATTGTTATTGATATTAACTTTTTAGAAAAAAAAATTATTACTCAATAGGGTGGCTCAAAAATGTTGTCGTGAAGATTCATACAGTGAAGATCCGATTTTATCAGCTTCATATGAAAATTGATAATTGGCTCTTGCAGAAGAACCAAGTTTAATTCTAGTAAATCCTTTCTTGAGCATGTTTTCTTATCTTAGAGATTCGAAATATGCAAAAAAAAATGTTTTTAATTAAATTTTGCACTGTCCAACCTTCTTTAGGAAAATTTAAGCTAAATAATCAGGAAAGGTTATGAGGCTATATCTAGGGATTAAAGAATATTTTAAGAGCTTCGGTTTCTTAAAAAGAAAGAAAAATATATGTCCCGACTTTATCAATGTCCCGGTTTTATCAGCCAAAAATTCACCAAGGGGCTGATAAAAACGGGTCTTAACTGTATTAGTTTCTAAAGAAATTTTTGTTCTCTGAATTTTTGATTGGATATTTAAATATATTTGAAATTAACTTTACTAGTTATTGGGGTGGCTCAAAAATAAGTATTTCGTCTTTACTGGTCAAAATATTTTGTCCGCGTAGAAGTTCTGAGTGGTTTCATCAAAATTTTTCCCCTGGGGAGAAATTTTTAGTGTTTACCCATTTGTTCTCCTTAGGGGGATTTTATGATTTTGTAAAACAAATGCGTCGGAAACCATTCTGAGGGCTTTTGGCCGAAATGGCCACATCCCAGGGTACTCCGGGCACTTTTCGACCGGTTATAAAAGCCACCTTGGGGCATGTCAAATTTCATGATTCCACAAAACAAGTACAGTGAAGAACATTTTGAGGGTTTTTTGGCCGATTTGGACACACCCCAGGGTATTCCGGGAACCTAGTTCCGTCGTCAAAAAAAGATATTTTTTGATCGGTTATAATACCCGTCTTGTTGTAAGTCAAACTTCATGACATATTTCAATCGGTTGATATATTGACTGAATTTTAGCCAATCTGAATACTTTCACCATATAAGAAACCACTCTTTCCACTCCTTCTCTCTTTCGTTCACTAGTGAAATCATTTCAGATCATTCTCCTATGTTATTTGAAAGCTGTGCAAGCATTCTTGGATTTTTTCTGGTGATTTTTTAAAATTAATATCAGTAATTACCATGCGTTTCCATTGGCAGTTTTTTTGTAATTTTCACTGCTTATCGCAAGTTTTTGCAGCACTCGCACGGGCTTGTTTCAAAGAGAAAATTAAAAGCGCTCGTATGAGTATAATGCGATCGCGAGCATTTTCGGGCGCCGTTGTTGTTATGGAATTAGAATTTAACAAAATAGCTATCGAAACAATTATTGAACCAACTAAGGACTTAGTTTTGGTGATTTCACTTCTTTTTTTTATCAAAATGGATAATTTTGCTGAAGTAAAATATGCGCTGCAAAAACAACTGTTCCTTCGAAAAGCGAAAATAACCGAAGTTACTATGATTAAAATGTGCAAAAACACTAGAGCAGTGGTTCTCAACCTTCACCCTTTAGAAATCACCCCGGTATGTTGCGGATCCCCACGGCTTAACACCGATTTTTTTATATATTTTTGTTATATAAAAAAATAACACAAATTCATTGCGGACAGGAGGGTCTTGGGGATGCGGATTGAGAACCTTTTTCGTGCATGATTGCATTAGTTGCGTTGGGCACCACGACTTGGGAATCAGTCCATTTGCCTTCTCTCGCGTTATTATTCGCGTTAATGGATTTTACGGAGCGTTATTGTAAGCCCATGTTCATCGGTTTTTATTCTGCTGGTTGTTGGTTTGGAGACACTAAACCAATCGTTGTTGGTACAGGAAGTAATTTTTGATATATGAAGTGCATCAGTTATTGATTGGGCTAATGATTTAATTTTGTCAAGAACTGTTGAAAAAAATGTTTTCTTAGTGACTCCGAAGCATTGTTTTCCGAAATGTGCCGTCTGATTACAAAGCTGGCGCGTAGGAATTCGACCAGGGTAAGTACACAGCGTTACGTTCCAACCGTATTTTAACAACAGGACCGCCATTAGTAATGCCCCTGAAAAACATGCCTGAAGTATCGTTTGTAACGAATTTACTTCTCCGTATTGTGACATAAAGTTTTTAATATGTTTTGGGCTAATGTGCGGTGTTAGGTTGTGTAGGCGCGCACCTCAATTTTATCGTCATCCATATATTCAGGATCTTGGTGTTAACGTTGTTACAGTCGACACCGTAATGTATGTTGTTCTTCGCAATGATTTGTTCTGCCTGGGTTAAACTTTAGAACGTTATCTATACACAGTTTCCCACGTGGTGTAACTGTATGTATGCTACTTGCTTGAGATTAAGATCTATTTTCACTTTTAGTAACAGTTCAACAGTCCATGACTGCTGGTCAAAGAGGAATGAATCTAAATTACGTTTTCCCGCTTAATGGGCACTTTTTTTGTAGTTCATATCACTGCACAGCGGGAGGCGACTATATAATACTGTTTGCGAAGATCAATTTTGCTTGCTATCAGTATATTATTTTCTGTTTGTTGTGAAAAAGCTTTGAATTTGAATATTACCTTTTAGCGCCACCCTAGGGGTCCGCGGATCCTAGATTGAGAATCATTGCACTAGAGTTGGCCCTTCCAAAAACTGTTAAAAAACCATTGAGAAGAGCGCAAATCCTATATCTAATTAGTTATGGAATTTGCGTTTCGATTTCGTCTCATCAAATTCCATAATTAATCTATCACAATCAGACAAAAACATGCAAGCTTTGGGTAGTTTTTCTCGGCCTATGTTGAATATAGACACAACAAACTTTCACTGGAATTTTGCGCTCAATAATATAAAGTGGTGCATGAAACGTATGTTATATAGAAAGTAGACATACATCGCATGTATTTCAGCGGCACTCACCTTCGTGAACGACTATTTAGGCCGAAACGTCAACGTATAGCGCAATCTACCCAAAATCGGTTTTATATTAAGTTCAGCGATATATAAGCTAGTACTAAACACTTCTAGATGACGAATCTACGTTTTCTTAAAACGTCGGTAAACGAGAAATCTCGAGTTTCTACAAGACACGATGTTGAGTTACCCCCTTTTGGACGCCAGCTAGTACTGTGATTACCTCCATGGTCAACTTTGTCGAATTTCTCATATGACAGTACATGCGGATTACTTAATACTATTAAAAATTCCAAAAAGGCAACTTTTGTCGATCGTATCTGGTCAGCTTCCAGCATTACACCCGATCCAAAAAGTGCAAGCTGGAATGCTCTTACCACCTGACACCGTCACCGATTAGGAACGGTTTCTCAAAATAGTGCTTGATATTTTATACAAAAAGTCCATTATGTCTGACAATTCTAGCGACCGGACCACGTGTCTGAAGTTTGTATGGCATTGTCCAACAATTTACATGCAGAAAACCTACTAGATCGCATTTTCACCGCTAGGTGGCAATGCATACATGAGAATATTGCTGCAAAAATAAATAAGAAAGATAATTTTATTGCCTACAACTTTGCCAAAGCCAAGCTTCAGTAGAAGAATTTATTATAATTTTAACGAAGTGATGTCTGCGATAATTTTGCATGGGGCCAAACAGTGTATAGTGCTGAATCAGTCATGGAATTCCACGAACTTTTTTGTTTGCGATAAAACGGTTTAGTTCAGCTAAACAGTACGTTCAAAGTAATTTTAGTAAATAATATAAGTCATAAACTACTGAAACTAACTAAACTGACTTAGACTAAAACTGGAACTAAAACTGACTTAGACATATTTTCGCTAAAAGCTTAATAATTTTGAAGAAGGTCGGATGGACTTGAAATCTTCGACAAAGTTGTTGACCATTAAATTATCTTCCCTATTTTCACTTAGCGATGAAAATGCGATCTAGTGGTTTTTCTCCTTGATTGTCGAAAAATTTCATACAAATTTTAAGCACGTTGGTCCAGTAGTTGACTTAGGAACTAGGAATCGAATCAAGAGTGGACCAACGAGGGTCATTTTTTCTTGTCACTTTAGAGTACACCCCGGGGACAACCACATATGCAAATAACGCTTTTGTTTATTTGAAGAAATGACAATATGGGCGCGCCCCAGTACATAGAAATTAAATAAAACAAGGGTTGTTTAGCGGGCGGTAAAATCTGGAGTTTTTTTACTGTTTTGTTATTCACAACCACATAGTGATTATCAAAGTTCAAACATCTACCGTACGGTCCTACTGTGTCATCAGCATCCGTCTTATATGATAAAAAGGACCGTACCCGTTCGTATTACGACACCCAGGAGAGTGCCCAATTCGATTTAGATGAAACGTGTTAATTTATCACCTCTGTTGGGTCGATCCTGTGATATGACTCACCACTCACAACGTTTTTTTTTTCGTATTTCTTCTCGACTATTTTACCTTTCCTTAAGCATATTCGGAAGGTGAAAAAGATGTTTCACATTAGTGGAGTGCTGCAATCCCTGGACCGACGGGGGTCATTTTTTCTGGTAACTCTAGGGTAACCCATGGATAACTAAATATGCAAAAAACGCTTTTGTTGTTTTTCGTTATTAATTGCCAAATTCGACTGCCGAAACAATCGTGGTATGTATCAACGTAATACTTATGCCATTTATCATTAAAGGGAAATGGACAATTGTGTACTGCTTCTGAATAATTAGAAATAAGACCGGTTCTTAATTCTATTCCCTTAAAACATGAGATTATTAAATTGTTTTAATTGGGTTAGGCTAATATCATTATCGAAGAATGTTATGGGCTTTACAAACAAACCCTTTGAAATTATATTTCCACTGATTAGTCCCCCTAGCAGTAAGCTAATTTTTAAACAAGTCTTTTGAGCACATATAATGAAAGGATACTTGGGTAAACTTGTGAAACCTACTTTTGTAAACTACTTTGCTGAGGATGTTGAAAATCTATCGTCATTATTTTAACCTGACCAAATTTTTGTTTTGCTATACTGATCCACTGTCAGACGGGAAACTGAAATGTTGGCAACACCGAACTGGGACAACTTCGTTGGGAGGCTCGACAGTAACCGGTTAAAACCACTAGGGGCTGCCCTCAAGAAGGAGTGCTGTCACCCCTTCTGTAGTTACAGCTAGTGGACGGACTCCTCAACGAATTGGAAGGGATCTGAGATTTTGAAGTAACGCGGTTACGCAGACGACCTTGTCATCACTGTTAGGCGCATGGATGCATCTACGATTTCAGACCGCATTAAAAATGATCTAAACTCGGTATAGCAATATTGTTAAAAGGAAAACATTAGCACATATCCATCAAATAAATTACGTCAATTCCATTTACAAGCAAAATTAAAGTTAAACTAAAACCACTTACTCTTAAAAGAACCAGTATCGAATTTGCTACGGAAGTAAAATATCTTGAAGTGGGGGCGGGCATAGCGTAGTTGGTTCGATTGCCTTGTACGCAGCTCACCTGGGTTCAAGTCCCAACCCCGCACATAGGGTTAGAGATTTTTCTAACCCGAAGAGGCGAGGCGTATGACGTTAAGGTTAAAACCTCAATAATCAAAAATTAAAAAAATATCTTGAAGCAATAATATAACCAGTATATCAAAAGAGCTATGTCCTTAAAATGCTGGCTTTACACTTGTGGCTTGGCTGGCAATCACAGAGGCAATGAAATCTACCCCAACAATTGATTTGAAAGCAATGCTAGACTTAGCTCCATTACATATCCACATTAAAAAGGAGGTAGCACGTAGTACTCGACGGATGTATAATCTGTATCGGTATTTATCGTAGGTTTTTTTCGGAGCATCTTCAAATCCTACAATTGGAACTATTGCACGGCAACATCTTCAGGGATAACATGGCGATTAAGCAGGTCAATGATCTTCCATTCGAGGTTGTCATACCTGACTAAACTGAATGGATGGACAAGAGCTGTCCGGTTCCGCGAGGCACCTTACAGTATTATACTGATGGCTCGAAAAAAGACTGTGGTGTGGGATTGGTTCTAGAAGGTTCTAGTGTCTTTCAGATATATGCAAATGAGACATGTGTCAGAAGGTGTCATTCTAGAAATGACCTAAGGGACAAGGAGACGCCCATTTCATAAAACAGCCAAGCCGGTGAAACATCTCTGGGTTCCTGTAATTTTGCGTCAAAATGCATCTATTCGCTGTCAGCAAATTTTGATGTGAGTGCTAGAACACATGAGAATAGGAGGAAACAAAATACGTAAATGATATTTTTCAAAAAGTTGTGTATTTTGATAACACATATAACTTTTTGGAACACAAACGAGTTGGAACAATATTGAAATAGTTAAAATATTAAAATTATGAGGTCGATCAAAACAACGTATTAAAAGTATTGAAAAAATGCAAAATGTCTTCAACAAAGTTGATTACAAAAATCAGCTTTACACCTTCGCAGAAGAAATCTCTCAAAATATTCGCGTTTTTAAAAATTATTCAAACGAGAAAATTAAATCATAATTTTGGTAATCCTTTCTTTGGACCCAAATTAAGCCACTCGGTTTTTCTTCCAAACAGAATCAACCCATCTTTCAACTGAAAAAAATGTAGCAGGAAAATGTCAGTCAACGCATACCGATACCCAACGAACCAATACAACAATAACGCAATCAAATCCAATAAATCTTCCATCCCGAATCATAATTCTTCCTCGTCAGTAAAAAAAAAGTTATCATAATCGGATAAAGTTTCATTTCGTCAGCCCCCTGTCTATCCCCCTCACTCCTTCCTTTTTGACATAGGGAAACTACGCTTCTAGGGTTAGACTTACCACTGTGATCGGATAGACGGGATTGATGATGGTGAACAGCAGAATATGGTTTGGCCTGGTTGCAACATCGCGCTTCCGCCGAGGCTCGTCTGTCACGTTGATGTTGTTGTTGTTGTTCTGTAAGGCAACAGAAGAAAAAAAAGATACAAACAGCCGAAATTAATGCTTCGTCGTCGGTTCAATATTTCATTGATAGAAAATTCGGTCGTTGGGTGGGTTGGAGGATATTTATAGATTCGGATGCAGCTCTGAGCGCGCGTTTCACTTTATTGGCGAACACGAGGGCGGAGGGCGGTGGGGTGGCCATTTCTGTCGCAAGTACGACACGAACGTTGATTTATTTACTCACAGAGATGGCATTCCCCCCCCCCCCGTCCTTGCGACGGAATCCGATTCAATGTGTTGTTTTATTTTTAAACAACCACTGACTGGGGGTGCGGGCGGGAACGGCTTCCGAATCACCTGTGCAGCACCACGCACGCACGTGTGCGCTAATATGATGATTATATTTGGAGAAACGACCATTGTGCGCACTGGTTACATAGAAATTTAATAAATTATAAGGGTTGTTTGCGGGCGGTAATAAATCTGGAGTTTTTTGTTGCTTTGTTATTCACACTAGTGCTTAGAGTGATTTTCAAAGGTAAAGCATCTACCGCAAGGTCTTGTTGCGCCGTCAGTGCTCATTTTATATGACAAAGAGGAACGCACCCGTTCGTATTACGACACCCTGGAGAGTGCACAATTCGATTTAGATGAAACATTCTAATTTATTACCTCTGTACGGTCGATCCTTGATATGAGCCACAACTCGCGGTTGGAGAAGTTTGTTTTTTTTTTCTTCGTATGTTTATATAACCTTTTTTACCCTCTCTAGCATATTCGGAAGGTAAAGAAGAGGTAACCGTTAGTGGAAAGCTGCAATCCGTAGTATCATCCCACAGGAAGCAATGAAGCATCGCAAAAGTTACCGAAAAGAACTGCACAGTAAAGGGATATTC
Source organism: Topomyia yanbarensis (assembly GCF_030247195.1). Lineage (NCBI taxonomy): Eukaryota > Metazoa > Arthropoda > Insecta > Diptera > Culicidae > Topomyia > Topomyia yanbarensis. Next base: position 106,903,840 of record NC_080672.1, on the reverse strand, counting down.
ATTTCCCAGCACACCAGATAAGTATGAGCTTAGTGATATCCCCAAAAAAAATCTTCATTTTACGATAGTCGTAAAGGGCTACCTGCTCCCCAAGCTGGAAGTGGAATTTACTTTATCCATTTCGGGGGTTGAAAAATCGTTTTGAATATTTCACTTGGTCAAAGCTGATCATATCAAAACTGAATTGAGCAGAAAATATTTTGTTTAGTATATTAATAGATTGGCACCACCTGGGGGAACTTGGCCCTAGTTTCACTACTCTATCATCGAGGTCAAGTGTTATTCGTTATGGAATATTTGTTGATGATATTTGTAGTGTAAACAATCCTACGAAAGAAGAGACTTAAGTTTTTCACCGCAATCGCAGTCGAATGGTTCTTGATATGTTTAATAATACCAGTTTAGGCACAGCTCGATATTTTCGAATTTTAACGAACTCTGCAAGTCTTCTCCAAAAACCGACAACACAGTGGCGCGTTGGTAATACTTTTCTCAACATAGTGATTAGCTTAGCTTAGTTGACCACCCGTGAGTTTCCCGTGAATGATCAAAGCCTGTTGAAATTGCATGTTGAACCAATTGTATGATACTTGGGAGCAGTACAGCACTCTCAACGTGCAACCTAAAGAGACTAATATTATAGCATGATCAATAACGTAGATGGCCACGCCCATGCAGGTCCTGGGATGGGAAGGAATGTTAGTTCAACACTTGTGACTATTGTGACCGAATCTCTGCATCATCCACAAGTGCCGCAGGATAGGATTGATGCTAGTATGTAGGGAAATGAATCAGGACATATCTTGGTAGATATTGTGATTTAGCTAAGTACTCACGCACTTTGTCTTTTCATTTTAGATCTAAATTTTCAAGTGTGCGACCTCCAGTAGAAATATGAATGCCGTTCGAATAGGCATTTTAATAATTATTCTTCCGTGGGGGGTTACATAAAGGGACAAAGCCGCGTGGAATATAATAGAGGTATCAATTCATCTAAAGACAATATGATCTTAGTAATATGTACGAAAGAAGCTCGCAATCACTTTCCGAGAATTCGAAACGAGCAATTTGAACTCCGAACAGCCGACCATCGGGAGTATTGCTTATTATTAACACTTCAATGATCATTTCCAAAGTTTGCAGTATAAAGCAAGCGTACAAAAACTATAAAAGATATCACAAATGAATGTGGAGAAATTCACAGCGAAATGTTAATAACGAGTTGGCATCTCCACTCTCCCTATCAGACACGTTTCCATAATTGGGTTAAATGCCAAATTGCATGCATACGACATGTTTATTATGCGTAATAAATATAATACAAACAACGCCAAGGGCTCATGATCCATCGGTGAATGGATGGGAGAAGAGCAATACTGGCAAAGACCTGCAGTACTGCACTGGATAATTTTGAAGAAAGGACCCGGAGTGCGATTTTACGAAGTTTTAGCTTCTGGTGGCCCTACATTTTCTGACAGAGTAAAGTTCTGAAGTGTTTCATAAACTTAATCTAAAAAAAACTGGCTTATTTCGACACATCTACAGTTCGCTTGTCACACAAAAAACTTTGTGCAATTCGACAGCTTCGTCGAATTGGCCAATAAATTTCCTACATAAAGTTTGATATGGGAATGTGGTTTTTAAACCAAAGCTTTGAAAGTTATACCTTGGCGTGGAAGATCCGGTATAATAATATTTGCTGTTACTCAGTGTAGAATTAGACTTCATCCTTTACAGCTATTGCAAAACTGCCAGAAGAAACCTAAACCATTGGTACACAATTGGGAATGACGAATCAGAAAAGTCAGTGATATGTCAGTGATTCACTCAATACAGAGTGGATAAAGGCTATGCTGCAAAATATTAAGGTCCGTTCAGGTTGTCTTCGGTACGGAGCAATACCTAGGAACTTCTGGCATGTTATTAGTCGCCTTTTACGACATGGGAGCAGGTTCCCAGTGGTGCTATTGTTGGCTGAAATAGCGCAAAAAGATTTTAGCCCGCCAGACACCACACGGCCTACTTTTCTCACCATAGCGATTAGACGATGAACTCTGAAATTTTCTCGAATTTATTTGGATGAAAGTCCGTTACGGTAGTTTGTAAAAAGAAATGTTCATGCTTCCGACAAATTATGAACGACCCTAATCGGTACATTCAATATGCAATGCCAAGACGATTTCAAAGGATATTTTTGTGTTACTTACGTCAGGTAGGCATGCAAAACCGATGGGTAAATAAATTCTTCGATGTCTTTGTACACTTAGAGGTAGTTGTCGAAACTGTGCAATATAACAATAAAATATAACGAGTATATCTAAACAAGGATTGAGAAGTGAGAATATGTTAAGGCATTCACATAAATAAAAAATATTTACCATTTCCTCCGAATGAGTAAATAGAACACAAACATAGACGAGCAACTTCTAAATGTTCGTCACACAATCGATATGACCATCTCGCTTTCTTACGGCATTTGTACCCATCCTCTAAGCGGAAAATTCAGCAAAAAAGACGGAGAGTGCACGGGAAAGTGTCACACTAAAAATGATAAGTAACTCGTTATTGACATCCGTTTCGACAGATCGAATAAAGAGTGAACTGTTTCGACGTAGGAGCGCTAGAATGAATCTACCCCAGCTTGCCGATGAAGAAAAAAAAAAAGGATTCGAAACAAGTTCTGGTGACAACTGGGGACAGAGAGAGTGAGAGAGAGAGAAAACGTTAATCCTACATCATTCCTCCCACAGCTATGCACGATCCCATCCCACGAACCTCCCGGAAATCTGTGCGCGTGGATAGAGGCAAAAACAAAGATTCATTTTATATTCTTTCCACGACGTCTCTGCCTATCACAAACACCAGGTTCTTCTACGAGGAAATATGGGATAAAATGTACCACTCTAGAAAGTGGTTATTTTTGTTGTCTAAATCGTTATTTTGGGTCGATGATGTCTTCTTAAAAAAATGAAGAAAAGCCCCTCCAGATGGTGTCACGATTTCAATTATTAATCCCTCTCAAAGTGAAATGAGATTTTTTAATAAAACAAATAAAATAAAATAATTTCTTCAGTTATTTCCAACAACTTCGCGGAAGACTTTTAAAATTATTGTTTGCTGTTCGAAAAAGAACCACTTTAAAGCTAATTCTTTAAAATGGCTTTTAATTTTCATCCTAATGAGCTCAGTAAGCTCCGCAAAAATATCAAAATGGATAACTTTCTTTACGACAACATTGGCGTACCCCATGTATTTTCAAAGTATTTGTTTGAAAAACGGTTCGGTTTGCCATGTCTTCAAAATACATATAGACAATATCAAAGCCTTCCTTTTGGTGCTGTGCTTTCAGTGATTATTTCGTCCGAAGGTAAGATTTTTCCAGTAAATTTGCTTTCGGACAGACGTAATCAACTGACGTCTTCGGAAAAATTGTGGAGATTGCCTTCGGGAACATTTTCGCTGAAGACACCAAGGGCCTTCGTTACATATTTTAGATTTTTTTGTTGTTTCTGGATGGATTGTTTGTACTTATTTTATGAAATACTTTAGAAGTTTTATTTGTTCGTATCACCAAACAACAAAACTTTCATAGAAGGACAATTATTCTATCTCGAGTATCTTCAAAATTATTTTTTGACAAAAACAGTGTAAGAGCGTTGTAAATACCGGATACAACATTAAACAAATGAAATGTATTGAATTTTAATCTGTGGATATTGCGTTTCTAATTGTAACTAGAACTGGCTGCTCATTTTGCCTGTTTAGACGTTATTACTACTACAGTTTGGGATATTTTAAGCAATAATTATCCAATATCTTCGAAATCACAAAATATAGATTGTTATCCTTCCTGTAAAAATGTGTAATTTGGCAACATAAACTATTTCTTAGGGCATCCTAAAGCTAAAGTTGAAGAGTAACGAGAAAAACGTAAGGGCTGTGTGTTAAACCTCCCAAACTGGAATTTTTTTGGGCACCCCAATTTTTTGTTCTTAAGGACACAATACCTAACATAAAAGTTTGATTTTTTAGAGATTCGGATTTTCCTCGTCAGTATCTAACACAAACTTAATGCAAGTTAGATAAGTCTAAACCAGCACAAAATTGGCAACAGTTAGTATCCATCCAAAAATCACACTTAAATCCAAAAAGTCACAAGTCTTGCGTGAACGCTTAAACAACTGGCTAGTACCAAATGATGTCCCGGTAGCAAGCGCAGAATTTTGCTTTGTTTGCTGATAAGGAATATGGAGCCAAAATCGTCTTTTGGGATTATAACCTTCGGTTCAATCTTCCTCATCAGGAAACGTGAACTTCTGCGCTTACTACCGAGATATCACTCGGTACCAGCCAGTTGTTTAAGCGTTCACGCAAGACTTGTGACTTTTTGGATTTAAGTGCCTAATTGGTCGCAATTTGGTGCTGGCATAGACTTATCTAACTAGCATTAAGTTAGTGTTAGTTACTGACGAGATGATGCCGAAACACTAAAAAACCAATATTTTAAATCTAGCAGGACATTAACAAACGACGGTCTATAACTTCGAGAGTAATACAAATAGAGATGTTTGGTCTCCTGTATACTGCATGTAAATGCAAATAAGGCTTATAATAAAAAAGCAACTGGCCGAGTAAAAAGCTGGACAAAATTTAATTTTCAGTAAGGCCTCGTGAATGGAACCACCTTGTTTTGATATTTTTCGTGAAATTTTCTAAAAGAACTGGTAGTTTTAATGTGCATTGTAAATGAATGTAATTAACAATATAATCCAATAGATGACTCAGATTAGAGAACCGAGCGAATGGAACGGTAGCGCTTTTATGGGCAGTAAAAGTGTGCACCAAAACAAGTTCTATAATTCTTCAGGAGACATCTTGTTTTTAATAAATATAAAGTAGTCAATATCTCACTTTAAGGTGGATTAATCACAGTAGTCATATTTCTTGAATGAAGGTTTTGGACTCTCCACAAACATCTCAGAAGACATCAACCAACCGTTTTCAAACAATTTATCTTAAATTTTGGCAAAATTTCTTTTCGTTCCGGGGCTAACCGCCAAGTCGATCTTTTATGGTACTGATGAAATGGAGTCGAAACACAAATCTGACTCTCTTTTAGCTTTGTCGTGTACTTAAAGAAAATTCAACTTCATCATCGTCATGGTCGAATAATCCAAGTGCTCCGAATCATGATCAAATGTGGTTCTGGGATAGCCATTTTCCAGCCGTACGTAAATCTTTCTAGTATCAGGCGAAGTCGACGACATTTTCCACGATCTCTGAGTGAAATTTTGGCGGGTTGCTTTCCGTCATTCGCGCCACATATCCAGCTCACTGTAGTCAATCTTCCAACGTCAAAATGTCCTTGGTACTTGGTACTTGGTACAGATCGTGGTTCATGCGTCTGCGCTATTCTCCATTTTTTACTGCACCACCGAGCATTGAACGCAGAGTCCCTCTCTCAAGCACACTGAGTACTGAATAGTCTGCTGCTTCGAGGACCATACCTCATAACCGTACGGAGTATCAGCCATTTGTATAGCGGGAATTTTGTGCTCGTCTGTAGTCTACGGGACGGTGAGTTGTCTTATAAGATTTTTTACTCAGTTGGATTCTCGCAGCCTCGCTTTTAAAAGACACAAATCAGAATCAGATCAGAATCACTCACGCAGGCTAGACGGTAAATGTCACCCACTCAAACACTGCTTAAAGTCAATTGCAGCGAGCCGTGATTCTGATCGTGATATTGTGTGCACGGCTGAAATGTGCGGGTGTATAGACGTCATGATTGCGTGGAAATGAGTGTTTATTTGTTCGCACTTGAGACCGCTGTTGGCAGATTAGCTAAGTCATCGGGACGTTTTTATGTTTGCGGCAGCCTTGGGCGCAGCTGTGCGTGGATGATCGCGATTACATGTACGTCTTTGTGTATCAACGCGAAGGGATCGAGTGTTTGTATATTAACGTGTTCGATACCGTGGGCGTTTGTATGCCGCGGGTGCGTAACTTCGTGTGTATAAATTCGCTGGTCTAATCGCCCTTGAAACGGCTTTTTTATAAATTCATTTATGCTAACATATTTAGGGGAATTATGGGTAAAACCGACACTGTGGGTAAAACACCCCACAACTTTCACTAGATATCAAATTTTTATTCATTTCATAATGGTACTTTATTATTAGTACGATTTTAAGGGATTTACGTTAGTACTTCACATGTCATAAAAATAAAACATGCGACAGCAGCGTTCATACTCGTCTGGATGTTAGATTTTGTAGGCAGATTTTAAGGTTTTAACCGACCAAAAGATCGAAGAGGAGTTTGAGAAATTCAATATTTTTTATTGCTTTTTAAATGCGCTGTTAGGGTAAAACCGACTCCCTTTTGTTGCGGTAAAACCGGCACACTGTTAAGATGGTTATGTTTATTTGCGGCTGAGGATCTTTGTAACAATCACACTATTAGCACACTAAAATAAACGCAGAAAGACACAGAAATACTTTTATTGTGTTTGTTTCCTATAAGTCTTTTTAAAAATCAAAAATTGGAATTTTTGCTTATTAGATTCTATCGAAGCTTTTGCTATTTCTTCCAACAGCTCATTAAATCGTGTATCACATCTTTAATAAAGATAAAGACTTTGATGAAGTGGAAGAAAATAAATTAAAGCGGGTGTCGGTCTTACCCCTATAGGGTGTCGGTTTTCCCCACAGTGCCTAGAAAAAGTCACTTTGTTTTCCAAGTTTTGCAATCAAGAATTTTTAATTAAAAATAATTTTCTGAAGCACTGACAAAATTGAGCCTTGTTAAGAAGAATTCTGCGTGGAAATTGTAATTGTATTGGTTTTGTGGTAATCCAGAAAAAGTGTTGAGCTTAAGGTGTCGGTTTTAACCCTAATTCCCCTACTTGATCCTAGACGTTTCTATGCATGCGAGAATGTGGGCGTAGGTATGCGCAAATGATGGCGATGACATGATCGCATGCGTGATCTGATGTATCTTATCGCGAAAGACACGAACGTTTCTATGTTAATGTGTTTATTCGCATTGGAGTTTTGATGTCGCGTGTGTTAGCGTGTGTATAACTTTGCGTGTTTGAATTCGTCTATAGGACCAAGAAGCCATTTGTATATTCGCGCGGGCTTTTGAATCTTCGCAGGTGTCGTCATTCTGGTTTTTAAACGCTTCAGATGGTGGCCTGAGGCTTGTTGTCTAGTGTATATTAGTTCCATACTTAAACGTGAGAGCTACCGTACGCGTATGATCATGACCACGCGAGATCGGGCAATGTATGTTGGTACATGGGACCGCGTTCGTAAATGATACGACGTTGACATAATCGCCGAGAGCGGGAGTTCGTGGGCGTGGGAATACGTGACTTACCGCGTTTGCAACAGGGTTTGTATTATTGCGAAGGATTCAAGCATTTGTATAAAATTGTGGGTGTTATTTTTATCGCGTCAGCGTTCGTATGTCGCGTATACTAGCGTGTTTGTCATTTCGCCTTTGTTGTAGGAGACGAACCACTGCCACCAGGGGTGGCATTGCGCATCTCGAAACGGAAGGTTTACTGTATGCAAGCTTGTATGAAAATGTCGATTCGAAATGGTTCCATAATGTGGCCCCAGTATTTAGATCTATTGTGGTAAATTTTACCAAACTATTAAATTATTTTTTCGCGTTTACTAATGCGTGTCTATAACCGTGTAACAGTTTGTACATGTGTGCTTTTGAGTGCCGCCGAGAAACATCAAAAGAAAATCAATAAATAAATTAGACATTAATTTAGTGAATGGATGGATGGACTTACGAATCGTATACAACTAAGTATTAGAGAAAGATAGTAGATATGGTAATGCCATGCGTAGAACGTGAAAAAAATTTAAATGATAGGAGAGAAAGACCAAAGCAAAGAGCACATGGACAAAATGGAAATTAGTATTCCAAACACGATACAAACATTCAAATGGCTGAACTTTGGTTTGGTCATGTGAAAATAGGCAAAAGTATGTAACACAAAAAGGCCCAATAAGCCCTCTCGGCTTCCTCGATGCACAACTATCGATATGTATTTCAACCGACTTCTTAAAGTAACTTTCTATTACAGCTCAATATGAAAAGTTACACTTATGTTCAATAGGACATTTTTTTTTTCTCTTGAACATTTGAGTAGAAGTAGTTTAGAGTGTACTGTTTACACTGTATTTTTATCGCTGTCAGTTGTCGAAAATTGCAAAAAAATGGCGTCACTCGAAAAGCAATGACGCCAATTGATTTTGCGCGAGCAAATCCTTAACTCTCTCTCTCTCTCATCGGGACATCGGAAAATAACTCGGAATCGTGCAGTCAATGGTAAATCGTGTGATAAAGCGTTACTACCAAACTCAGAGCATCGAATGGAAACAGAAATTCGGTCAGAATAGATGTTAGTGATCAGGATCACACGCTTGTAGTGAAAGCGTTTAAGCCGAATCAGGGATGTGGCCAAAAAGTCGAATCTGTCCAAGTCTTTCATTCAGAGAGGCAAGGACCGGAATGGACCGCATACGTTGAACATGGCTCCAAATTGTGACGGACGGCAAAATACGTTGGAAAAGTCACGGGTCCGGGAACTGTACACCCATGCTGACGAAGCCTTATTGTCTCATCATGGATGATGAGACTTACGTCAAGGCGAACTTTCGGAAACTTTCAGACCTACTGTTCATCACCGCCCAACACAAGTTTGATGTACCGGAGGAAGTAAAAAAGCGGAAAGCTTCAAAGTTCTCCAATAAATGCATGATTTGGCAAGCGATCCGCTCATGTAGACAACGCAATGAGCCGTTCGTGATTACCGGGGCTGTGAAAGGGGGGATCTCAAGAAGTGTCAACAGAAGCGTCTGCTTCCTCTGTTGAAGCAACACGAGGGCTCTACGATCTTTTGACCGAATCTAGCTTCGTGCCACAATTTTAATCTTGTCCTGGAGTGGTACGAAGCCAACGAGGTCACTTTCGTACCCAAGGGTATGAAACCAGCGCACCGGTACTAAGATCCATCGAAAAATACTGGGCAATTATGAAGCAGGCACTACGGAAGCATCCCAAGGAGGTCAAATCAGAGAAAGACATGAAGAAAAAGTGGGTTTCCGTGCAGAAGCTGCAGCTTCTCCCATAAATTTAATGCATTGAACGATATTTATTATTATTTATTAGATTATAGGATACTGCATCGGTCTGGATCTAGTTGAAAAATTGATAACGAATATAATTCAATTTGTCAGCGGTCAGAATATCCCTTCGCTTCTATTCGCCATCTAAAGCACGCGTCAGATTCTACGTGTTGCTACCAGATTCTAGGGACCACCAGAATCGAGCTTCACACTACAAATTTCTAATCAGAAAAATTGTAGACTAGAGCTTGCCGTCAAGCACACGGTAAAACTTTTTAAAATACGATATTCTAATATTGCTTCTGGGCGACCTTCTGCAAAGTTCGGCAGAACAAAGAAATACGCGTTTTATCCCAGGTATGAATCTCTAACACTTACAATAAAATGCTATATTGAAGAAAACCAGATTTAAGAAAATTTCCTACATATGGTTTAATATCTTGATAAGCAAAACACGCAGCGATGTCATGTCTTCACCAAATTTGTTTCAAATTTCGTTCCCGACAACTTAACTGAAGACACCAAGTCTCTAATTTTTTAAGGGTTAATTCTTCACTTCTAGGGGGATCAATCACCGAACTTATTTTTTCCATAAAATGAGCTGTGTTATGTTACAAACTTCTTCGAAGACACAAAATCAAAAATGGATGGATTCGAAATGCTGTGATCTTAATCGCATGCTTTTGAACATTTATTTTAGTTTTCGCAATTTGAAATGTGCAGAATTTTGAACATTTATTTGAGTTTTTGCGATTTAAAATGTGCCGAATTGGGAAATCTTACATTGTATACGAAATCGAATTGCGATATTCAATTTAGCACTCAAACATACCCATCTATTTACTTGACGTGACTATCATTTTATTTTTTATGAATTTTCCAGCCCGTTGGGTGGCCATTTTTAAAATTGACAATACAAGATAACTTTAAATGCTCATACAAATCGATCCTGACGTACTAGAAACAAACGGAAAATGACGTTTTTTACCATTTTCTTTCTATTTTTCGAGAAACAAACTCAGCACAATCACGTTCGTTTTTTTGTCGAACAGTGTTATTACTGTGAGATTACTGAAAATAATGAAAGGATATATTCAACACTCGCGATTAACATTCTTGAGCTAAGATAATTTTTATTCAGGAAGCGCATTTTACCCCACCTTTCCCTAAAAGGTACTGGATGTGTGCATGATCCTTTGGCAGCTTTATTTCAATTATTTGTTTGTTTTGTTTTCCTTCCGGAAGTCTTCGCCTGCAGTATGGCAAAAACCCGCGCGCCCCGAGAGGGGATGCGGCAGGGAAATCGCTTATCATCACTGTGTCCCCGCAATCCTTTCTTGTTTTTCTTTCGGAGTGAAACAATCGGCTGCCTACTAGCATACGATCTTTGTGGAGACTACTGGCTGTCTGACAGCGATTGGTTGGGGAAGGGCACACGATTCTCTTCATTCTGATGCTACAGGATGTCATCAGCAATTTATGCAAATATCGTTGGCATAGCGCGAATGCTGAAAGGTTTCTTTGTTTGTTTGGTGGCGGTTGGATTTGTCGTATCTCGGCGTGAGTGGGCCTACCCATGTTTTACTAGCTGCTAGCTAGTTGAGAACAGGACCGGGCGTTGCCCTGGATGATCAATATTTCGGCGATTGAAGCATGAACAGATCAAACAAACAGACTGTGGTGTTGGTGGCGATGCGTGTGGCATAATAATGAGAAGAAGAACGGTCGAGAGAGCAATGGAATGAATCAATGAGTGTAGAGAATGTTAAAGTTGTACGCAGCATGAAAAAATGATAGACTATTGATGGGGTTTTCGCTTTAAACGGGAAGCGGTTTTAGAAATTCAGAATTATGCATGAAGATACTATGGATTGGGGATTTTGGCGAGAAAAAAGAATCTTCCACTATTAAAATTGATTCATGTATGCTCGTCAAACTCAAGGTGGTCAACTCAAATCTCGAAAGTTTCAACTTTTCGGTTGCGTTCTATGAATAAGCTTATTGAATATAACACATTACAAATTCAAATGAGCAGCGACAAGAAAAATCCGGTAACTTTAAAGCACGTTCAGACCAGATTACTTGAACGACGCGTGCAACCTCACTTTATGCTTTGCAAAAGTTCAACTAATTCTAAATCCAATCACGAATTATAATCCCCTCGACTAATAAGTACACCGGCTTCATGTGGCAATTCCCCCCCGTCAGTCTAACTATCTGACAGCTTAAAACTCGCAACATCCACTAGCATAGTTTTCCCCGTCGCCGACAAGCGCATCTAGTAACATCATCACCAGCACATTTGTTCGTGGATGGCGCAAGCCGTACGTAATGAAACCGAGATGACATTGTGTCTAACGTTCTAGCGACGATGCTGAAACCGCTCCGTAAGAACCAGAACCCTGCCCTGCGAGTGCCTCCGGCGCGGTATCCACTGAGTAACACCGGTACTAACTACTTATGCTGGCTGGTAAGTAGATAGTTTGTCGCAGTTTTCTCCGAGAAGGATTATGCGGTATTGTATCACCAGCAGTCCAGGGACCACAGATTGCGCCTGTTCTCGTCAAAACCACCACATTGTCGAGGGAGAATCCGCCGGCTAGGTTAGATAGGTTAGGAGACGAAGATCCCCGTCCCGTAGTAATTCGAACCCGATATAGCTACGGTTGTGTAGTCGGTAGTGTACAGTCTCAACCATCAAAACACGGTCTGTGTTGATACAGTTTCACCGGGAGAGCCGCGGGTGCTTGTGCTACAGGGTGTGTGTGAATAATAAAATATAATTAAAATTCTTCTCTAAATATAAACTCTCGAAAGTGTTTGCGATTAGACAGACAGTCAGACAGACAGACGGTGATGTTTTCTCGCGTTGCAACAGCTGGAGGAGCTCCTCCGTCGCCAGAGCATTCTGATATTTTGATGATGAAATTTCGGATGGCAGAAAATGATAGCAAACCCAACTCGATTGGCCGGGCGAACTGAGGCGAAATGTACATTATAAACTATTTGAGCCAGGATCGCGGACCGACGACGCCGTCAGTTGTTTTGAACACCGCCACCGTGCACACCCAGAAAGGGAGAAGAGCACAAACATCATTCCCTTGGGAGACAGCAAAAGACACTTGAACACGATACTGTTATGAAATCAAAAGCCCGGACGCCAAACGTGATTGATGGGATCGGTTTGGTTAATTACGATCGGAAAATTACATGACGCAAAAATCACGTCAGTTATAAATAATCGTGGTTCAAGGAGGATAAAATTTTGTTACGTGCGCCTCGCGCTAACAACGGCAAATCCTTGATATAGACACAATCGATAGACCCATTTTGAACATCTGCTTACTAACCGCTTGGGACAATGTTCATCCAAAAAATGCTAGACACAAGGATTTTCGTATGACCTCATTTCTTTTTTGTGGAAATTCAGATATTTTCCCCCATCATCCCCGTGAGAAATGTTGCTGAGCATCGACAGCACTTGAACAGACGCCCACAACCACCGGTAGCAGCAGCAGCCGCAGCTACTCGTCTCGATGATACATGAACAGCTCCAGAAGATTGAGCAGCATGTTGTTCCACTTTATCGTTTCTCATATCGCGCAAAGTATTGCCGAAACTTTGTCATTTGCCTGCCAGCCTTGCTCGCTGGTGTGATATGGTTTCACGCGTAAAATCAGTGGTGAATTCTGAATAGCGGTCCTGTTGAATAGAATCGTGACTTTCTTTGCCATTATTATTATTTTATTCTCTTTGGGTCGTTTTGTCTGTTCGGGGTAATTTATTTTTAAGATTGACATCTCGGCAGTCGGTTGCCCTGAGCCTAATAGCAAAACGAATATCGAATCAAATATGAGGCCATTAATTAGATTGGTTCTAAAAATCGTAAAATATAATAAGTTGAATGATTGAAAATGCAAATGAGTTCTGGGTTTGGAAAAGTTACACCTTTCAAACAAGATGCTAAAATCATGGAAGTTGAACCATAAATTTAAAAAGCAAATGAGACTTGCTAACCATAAACAAAATGCAATGTAGGTTTTATTTATTTATTTAAGAAAATACTTGCAGAGTAAGGTCTTTTCCTTCTTTGGTTCTACAATCGGAGTTCAATTGATAACATTACTATGCACTAAGTATTACTAATTCTAATTCAGTTATCTTATTAGTGTTTTATGTAGAAAAGAATTGGGTTAGAACAAGATCTCCGAAACGTTATGACCTTCGAAGTTATTTTCAAGTTTTAGAACTTTATTCTACAAAGCTACAATATTACGACAAACACTTTCTTATTTAGATCAACCCATCAATTCAGCCAGTTCATTTGAACCAAGTAGTTCGAGCAGTGTCCTCTGGGCATTGGAATTGACTCCAATAGTAGGTTGAAAACCTGTTTTAATCCACCTAGTGGCGTAATCGTGCCTTTCTCATTTGTCCAAAGTATGAATCCATGACTGGTTATGTTAAAAAAAATTGTGGAAAAGTTTATTACATTCTTAGTACACCTTGCACCTATATACAATGGCTCGCCAGTCACGAACTTGATAGGTTACGTGTCGACGCTTAAGCACTCGAAACCAAATATACCATACTTAGTTAGTTCAATTGGCATTAGTTCAATGTTGTCTTCTTGCTAACTTATTTGGTCATGTGGGTTTAGTGTATGAGGGTGATGAAAAATACTATACCCTTCATTTAAAACTACTACTACATAACTCTCCCCCCCTGTCATTTGAGACTAAGACTACTATATCCATCATTTCAGACGAAGATTGTGAGAATCAATTAGCAATATATAAGAAACAAGTGTGAATCTAATTTCGGAACTTGGCCATTTCTCCGAATCCGGAATCCTCAACGGTTCTCAATGTGGCCAAAGAGAATTTGATTTGCAATTAGTAACCAATAATTTCAAGCAATTAAGAACTCATTTCAATTAGTGTTACATCATTTAAATATAATGATTATACCGGTTTATATGAGAATTTCGCAGGAGACCGCATACTTCAACCCGTAACACAGGAACTAAAACTCCGATTCCAATGGAATTTAATGGCAGTCAAAAATAGAAAGCTGTAGCTTTAATTTGAGACTAAATTTGAAAAAATCGAGTAACACATTTCTGAGAAGCAGATGTGAATTCAAATCAGACACTTAGTCACTTTCGCAAAGCTTCCGGTTCCGCCGAAAGTGTCCAAAGTGGTCAATGTGGACTTGATTGAGCATCAGCAAGCTTAAGTTATAAATCCAAGCAATTTAGAACACATTTTATGAAGTTTTGCTTCTTCTCGATAACTTGCTGACTCCGATTTACATTGGAATTTCATGCGTGACCGCACTCCTAACCCTTTGCGACGCAGCGGGACGTATACATCCCACCTACTTCTCCTAAGTTTTTATTGGATTTCTAGTTAGCGTGGACGTATAAATACGAATTCATTCTTTCAATATCAATTCTTAGGGGTGTAAGGAGTACAAGTAGCACAAAAAAATATGTGAATTTGTCAATTACCTATTAGTGATAAACAATTAAAACTCGACAATTTCGTTTTTGCATTTCTCCTATAGAAAGGTTATGCAATCACTCTGAACATCGCCAACCTAATCCCGACCCGGAGGGCCGTCTGGCATATACCATTCGACTTAGTTCGTCGAATCCGGAAAATGTCTGTGTGTGTGCGTATGTATGTGTGTATGTATGTATGTATGTATGTGACCAAAAATAAGCGCATCGGTTACTCGGAGATGGCTGAACCGATTTCATCAAGCTTAGTCTCAAATGAAAGGTACAACGTTCCCATAGGCTGCAATTGAATTTCGTTAAATTCCGAGTCCCGGTTCCGAAGTTACGGGTTTAAGAGTGCGGACACACAGCAAATTCACATTTTTGCCTTTCTCGTATAGAAAGGTTATGCAATCACTCTGAACATTGTCAACCTAATCCCGGGCCGGAGGGCCAATTTTTTTTTTGACTTACATAGGTTTTGTGTATTTGAAAAAGGTTCGTAGTTAGGGGGATTCGGTGAGGGGCACTTCCCCACATAACTCACCACCCTTTCCAAAACCGCCTTTCCCTCATCAAGTACCCCTCCACGCGAATAAAATTTTCTAATTCCTCTAGAATAAACTTTCCTAGTGGGTCTGAAAAATCAGTGAAAAATTTGGTTTCAAATGATTTTGAGTTGAGAGACTAATTTAAAATTTCTTAACAAGTTGAAAATTTTTGGCGGGGTCCAAACCCCCCAACCCACCTCCTGGATGCGCCACTGGTTTCAAGTGTTTCAGCGTCGACACATAGCAACTCAAGTTCGTAGCTGTCAATTCATTGTACGTATGTGTAAATCGCACTGAATATCTAATAGACAGTTCCATCACTATATTAAACATAACCAGCCATGGAATCGTAGTTTGGATAAATGAGAAAGGCACAATTGCACCACTAGGTGGATTAAAACAGGTTTTTTTCAATAAATTCGGAGTGTCTGAACTAAAAGTCCTAGAGATTTAAAAATTTTTTGCAAGTATCTCAAAAATTGAACTAAATAATAAATTTTCTGCAGAATTTTTTGAAGGTTAGTTTTTTCGAAAAAAATTATCGAAACATGCAAGAATGGAATTCATTATTATGTTGGTCTATATAAGATTCTGAAAAAACAGGTATAACTTATCAACTAGCATAAAAATAGATTATGTGGTTTTTGAGGTCGCTGATTACGATTCTGATAACAGAATTTAAAAATTCAAAATGGTGGCTACAAAATGGCAACAATTTTGCGAAATAGGAAAATTTCGTTAAAACAGTATAAAACTCGATTTATGGGTTTTTTTTGGGTCGCACAGCCGCCATATTGGATCCGCCATTTTGAATTTTATATTTCCGACGTCAGAATCAGAATCAGCGACCCCGAAAACATTCTTGTAATAAGTTTCGGCCAATATAAAAAACATTAAATTTAGCCAACGACAGTCGCCATATTGGATCCGCCATTTTGAATTTCACATTTTCCAATCAGAATGAGCGACCCCGAAAACCCTCCTGTAACAAATTTTAGGCCTACATAAAAAACATGAAAATGAGCCAAGCACAGTCGCCATATTGGATCCGCCATTTTGAATTTTACATTTTCGACGTCAGAATCAGAATCAGCTACCCCGACAACCTATATAAAGCTAAGAATAACAGTATTAACAATGAAAAAAAAATCACGTCGCAAAGGGTAAAACCCGTAACTCTGGAACAGGGAGCTGGAATTGAAAGAAATTCAATTTCCCAATAGGAAAAAACGTGATCGGAATTATTTTGACAACGAAAAAACGAGTTTTGAACTATAGTGTCTTCAGTGAAGTTAGTTATTAAAAATTCCCATTTTATAGAAGTATTAGTTTGGAGATTAATCCCCCCAAAGGCTGAGAAGAAAATTTTTATTTGGTCATTTATGAAAATAAAAAAAATACTGTTTTCAGCAAAGCTGTAGAGAATATCATAAGAAACAACTTAGTTGAAGAAACCATGTGTCTATCAGTTGGTTTTAATAGACATTTAAGGAGTTTTACTATGATACACCCTTGAAAATCATTCGATTAGAATTTTTACTATTTCCATTTTAGGCTTGCTACTGTACTGCTCGAGGAACGAGGTAAAACTAATTACAATATCGCCTTGATGTCAACGAGAAAGTTACAGGAAACGTTATCAACCTTTTGAAAAACTTATTATTGTTGATGGAGTAACGCGAATTATTTCTGAAAAGGTCGTAATAAAACAAAAGAATTGTGTTGTTAAAACAAGATTTAAAATATCTCGAGAACTACAACATTTCAGAAAATTCTTGTTATTAGCATTTTGATTTGAATTAGCGTTTAGAATTATATTCAAAAAGTATAATTGTATTTTTGACTGCAAATAGCATGAATTATAAATATATGTCAAAAGTTGTAGTTAGGAAAACTTTTTTATCGAAAGCTTCTCCATGATCCAAATACACTAAAACAGTTTCTTTCACGTACTTAAAACTATAAACATTATATTTTTGATATTTTATGATAGGGTAACGCGAATAATTTTTAAAAAGGGCATTATCACACGAATTAACTGTTTTTGTTGGAACAAAATTCTAAATATCTCGAAAACTTTGGAAGATTTTCGTTAAATGCATTTTGATTTAAACTGATACTTAGAATTATATTCTGAAATAAAATTATAGTTTTGTATGTCTATTAGTATGAAATCGAAACACACGAATAAAGTTATTGTTAGAAAAACTTTTTTACCGATACCATCAAAAAATTACATTCAAAATCCTTCTTTTCCCTTTAAGTTTTTGTTGACAAAATATTTAAAATTTAGAAAAAAATTGTTTTTGTGCAATTTAAATTTTTAACACAAATTTTTGTTTTTGTGAAAAATGACACAACATTTCTTTCAGTGTATATTTTTTTCGCACAGAAATATCCATCCCCTGTAACTCGTTCTCAAAAAATTTTGCTGCATAAAAAACAGGAAGGAAACAAAAAAAATTGAAATTAATGGGCGTAGAAATACCTATGCCCTTTCGAAAAATTGCTCTTGTATCAAAATATTGCAATTGTCAGAGAAAATCATGAAAATTCATAAACCGAACACAACTTCAAAGTTCCGTTCGAATCGACGATGGTCATATTTTGTGGTCGACCGGTTTCTCATGGAATCCCTTTGTTGGTAAATCGATTGCCAGCTCACCTGGGTTCCGTTCCTAACCCTTGCTCGTAGTGTTGGATTTAAAAAAAAAATCTAACCAGAAAAAAGGCCATTGACCCCAGGGTTAAAACCTCTATAATCGAAATAGAAAATAGGCCATCTTCAGATGTGGGTGATATTAGAGTGACTCATATTGTTAGGGTGATTCAAAAATTATTTTCAGAATGTGATAAGAAGAAATATTGCAGGCTTCAGCAACATTGTAGAAGAACTTATATCAAGCAACTTTGCCGAAGACATCATAGCAAAGGTATTTATTTTACAGCTACTCTACTTAAGCAGCTAAAGGTGTACCTAATAAAAACTGTCTCTTGCATTAATGTTTTGCCTCTCTCTTAAGGCTATGCAATCACTTTAAAAATCAACACTTCAACCGATGCCCGGAGGGCTGAGTCTCTTATACCATTCGACTCAGTTCGTCGAGTTCGGCAAATGTCTGTGTATATGTATGCATCTGACCATCAAATGCACGTCGGTTATTCGGAGATGGCCGAACCGATTTTAGCACTTTGTACATCTGCGACGAAACCGGATGCTTCGAGAATCCTTCATGAATTGGATTCATATCTGCCCCTTGGAAACGTCTGACTCTATTTCGCTCAAATTTAGTCTCAAATGATAGCTTTTGCACCCCTATTGAGTGCTATTAAATTCTATTGGAATCGGAGTTTTTGTTCCTGTATTACTGGAACCACTATGATATATAAATGATGCTACACTTGTTCAAATGGGTATTAAATTACTAATATTTGCAGGCCCGATTTGATCGCATAAGATCTGGACGTTTTAGGGTGTGTGTGTGTGAAAACCATGTGATGTATTTAGTTATGCGTCAACATCACTTTACTAGCTCCACTATCGGTAACATGGAACAATTTTTAGGAATTCAAATTGACCATT
This sequence comes from Topomyia yanbarensis, assembly GCF_030247195.1. NCBI lineage: Eukaryota > Metazoa > Arthropoda > Insecta > Diptera > Culicidae > Topomyia > Topomyia yanbarensis. The sequence goes on along the minus strand of NC_080672.1, from coordinate 106,885,051 downwards.
TTGCCGTTCCTAAATAGAAAGGTTAGGAAATAACTCTGAAAATCGTCAACCTGGGGAGGGGGGCCGAGAGTCATATACTATTCGACTCAGTTCATCGAGATCGAAAAAAACTGTACGTGTGTGTATGTTACAAAAATGTCACTTATTTTTCTCTCTTCGAAGATGAACAGATCGTAAAAGATCTGTTCGTCTTCATTCGGAAAGATATCACCAAAGTCGTTAGGGAGCGAGTCCGGCGCAAAGGCACCACTTAGTACCATTTTTTAAACGAATCTGTTTCCTAATATTTTAATATATGATATAGAATATACGGCTTACAAAAGCCCTAAAATTCATGGATTTTCGAAAGTTTCCAAGAAAAAAAGAATAGATAGAACCAAAATAATACTAACGGAGCATGCTAGTTCCGCATTCAGTTTTTTTTTTCAAAGAACATTGAACACACTATCTGATGATTTCCGGACTCATAACTTGTAACGGATAGCTTGCCCAATCAAATAATATTGGCGAATTTAAAAAAAAATATTTGCCACATCAAGTTGATTTCAGTCAGTGAAATACTAGAAGCATGTTCAGCGTTAGCATATGCTTAGTCATCCATTTACTATAACCCAATTTGGCGAAAAACTCAAGATAAAGTTTGTGAAGTTTTGAATCACCGAATTCTTGTCCCTTGGCTTTCTGGGCGCAACCTTTTGAAACATTCAGATTTCTAGTCACAAGTCTTATGAATAAATGTTCAAAATTTCAAAGAATAAAGATTACTTGAAATCATAAAATTAAGATTCTGCAATACAATGTGCTGACACCTGGAACCAACGATCCAACTCACCTTCAGCCCTGGTACTTTAGCCACCTTCAGGTTGTAGAAACGATAGAAGCGGTAGAAATAGAACCTCGTAAGTGGAAAATACTTTTTCTTGCAAAATAGAGTAGATGCGCCTTTATATACTGTTTATATGTAAATTTGTTGATGATCACGTACACTTTCACCGTTCGAGTGAAAATTATCCAGCAGCTTTTTCCCATAATCGAAGGGTTTAGTGCAACAGAAGTGCGCTCGAAAAAATTCGTGGCACGTACGTCTTTGTTCGTCGAACCAAAAACTTCGATTCTGCTGGAGACCAAGGACAATTCTGATTTCAACGATACTGAGACTAATCAGATCTGATAACAAACTTCGTTAAATGATTATTGTGGTGACGTGATGTTCCCCTTTAATTTGTTAGGTGTAGCCAATAGCTGTTACGTCAATTGTTTTCGCAATTTAAGCATTCCGACCGACACGAAATTCCCAAAGGATGCTCACTTCATTGATCATAAAGCGCGCCACTGATTGACGGGACAGGACATAACCGCCCCGAGTGTAATCCAATCATCAATTACGCTGCCCGCTGCCATCAAGCAACAGCCGTAAAGTGCAACCATCGACGTCTAGAGGAGAACAATCGGGGCCCTGGGCATAGTTGTGACATTTTCTGGCCAGAATCTGCTGAATTTGCTTTCCTTAACACACAGACACACACCCTCTCGTCCATCATTGCGGCGTTTGTTGACCGATGCGGTTATCAGTTGCCGAATCGTTAAGAGGCCCCGAGTTCGAATCAATGGACACATAATCGGCACCGGCTACGACCGATTCGGAACAGCACATGCAGCAGTTACATGATGAACAAGCGTCCCCTTCTGTGCGCTGCCGTTATTTCACCCACGCACGCTACAGGCTTAGGCTATTGACAGACGAAATGAGCTTTTCATGGTCCAGTGATTTTTCCTAGCCAGTAGGCATCCGGCGGCAGCAGTAGCAGCCGTTGTTGGGTCTTCCGGAATTTACGACAGGCCGGTTGTGTGCGGCGTTTGGGCGTTTTCGGTATGCTGCTGGAGAAGAAAGCAAATTAAGAACGACAGATTGGAGACATGTTTAGTCTCCAACTGTCGTTCGTCGGCACTAGTGATGCCAAAATTGTGCGAGACTGTGATAAAATGGTGCGTTCTTTGGCCGGTGGGTGATTTGAATTGCTTTGGTTTCCGGGGAAAATGGGTTTCTATGGAAATGCGAAAGTAATGGCCGAAGGAGAAAAAAACGGTTTCACGGGGGATGTGGGAGGATTAGGGAGAGTTTAGGGTGGGTCGTTAGGGGTCGAAAAAATCCGGGGGTTCGGATGGATTAGGACTAAGTACATAACAACGAATTGAGTTATACTTTTACAGACAGATCTTTTCTGGGAAGCGTATTCGGTAAATTAGGAACACAGGTTTGGATGAATTGAGAATAGAAGAATCGTTCAGCTATAAATAATGGACGAGTTCATCGAAGGCCTGAGAGTTTTAACTAGGTTGGCAAATTCTAACGTTTTTTCGTGCACCTTACGCCATATAAGCGCAATCTTACACCACTTTCGAACATGTGTGATCATTTAGTTCGCAAGTGAGAAAAAACATTTATATCGCAGAATCAGCTGCAATCTAGTATGCCCTCGGGATCATTGAAAGGCTGTAAACTAAAGAATATCTGGGTTGAGCCTTTTCGTTAGTTGAAGCGCTGCCTGAGTATTTAAAGCAGCTCTCGTCATATAATGCTCAGCAGCTGACAGACTTGATGGAGCAATAGTCACCGTGATCGACATGCACGTGACGTCCAGACTTATGTCCAATTACTGTAATTTAGACATCCTTCTACGTAGCAGATTTGTAAAAAGTAATAATCGTGTTTGCGACGAAGGTTACAACGACATCGAGCATGTTGTCTGGTCGTGTTCGTGATGCCAGTTCCCTCTAAGAGGACTCACTTTTGGGGACTGCGGATATATCGATTAATACGCGAAGACGTCTGATTAGATTGATCGTCAATTTAATTCTGATTGCTATGCTATGTACAAAGCCTGATCGGCACTAGAGTATATGGCAACGAGTGAGTGAGATGCAATATCGAGTGTGTGTGAACGGATGATACCGTAGGTACAATCAGATGATCGAGTGTGTGATTGGTGTGTGGGTACGATTAGGTGATAACGTATGGAATTGGAGTGTGTATTGATTAGGGTAAGTTATGTGTTGTCGCCACAATACTTCCCCCTTAATTTTTCCAATAACGGCGAGGAATCCGAACTTGTCGTCCATATCTGGTTTTATATAGTTCCGGTTCAGGCTCGGTTGGAGGTGTTGACGGTTCAGCAGCCTGGATAAAAGCTGCCTTCAGTCGATCGATAGAGATGGGAGACGGTTTGCCATTGATGTCAACGACGTACTTTTTTCTTCCTGCGGAGTACACGATATGGGCCGTCGAAAGGTGGTGATAGTGGCGGTTTGATGGCACCAACCCTCACAAACACGTGACTACATGTGGCCATCTCCTTCTGAACGAATGGTGTCTGCTTTGAATGGTTGCTTGTTTGTGTGGGTCGGAGTTTCGCCATCGTTCGTTTTAGGTCGGCGACAAACTCTGGTGTAGGTTTAAGACTATTGCTGCTCTCAGTAAAGAACTCTCCAGGCAGGCGAAGTGTAGTGCCGTAGGTTAGCTCGGCAGTAGATGCCTGAAGATCCTCTTTGAGCGACGTTCTCATGCCCAGTAGCACGACCGGCAACGATTCTGTCCACCGTGGGTTCTGGTGGCACATTATTGCTGCTTTTAGTTGTCTGTGAGTTCGCTCGATTTGTCCGTTGGCCTGAGGATGGTATGGCGTGGTGCGGAAATGAGTGATGCCGAGTGTCCTGGTCAGTTGACTGAAAAGTTCGGATTCAAACTGCCTCCCCAAATCGGTAGTTACGTTAGTGGGAACTCCGAATCGGGCGATCCATCCATCCATGAAAGCTCGGGCCACAGTAGCTGCCATCATGTTCGGGATTGGGATAACTTCTGGCCAACGAGTAAATTTATCGATTAATGTTAAGCAATAAGCGTTACCTTCTGACGGTGGTAATGGGCCGATGAGGTCCATGTGGATGTGTGCAAATCGTTCGTCAGGAGTGGCGATGTGCAACGATTGCGATCTGTTGTGTCGATGGACCTTAGACTTTTGACACGGGATGCAACGGGAGACGAAATTCTTGCAGTCTCGTCGCATCGAAGGCCAGACGTAGCGGTCAGCGATAAGTCGGGTGGTTGCACGTACTCCAGGGTGTGAAGCGCTGTGTAGCTTAGAGATGATCAGTTTCCGAAAATTCTCCGGGACAAACGGTCGAATGGCGTCTGTAGAGATGTCGCAATAGATAGGTACAGATGACAGTGGGGATGGTAGTGCTTTCAGCTTCAGTGTTGTGTTGACTGGCGGGTTCAATAAAAATGTGTTGAGTTCGGGATCGGTTTTTTGTTGGTTTGCCAAGGCGTCGAAATCAATAGCATCATTTGTTTGTGTGATAGCTTCGATTCGACTTAGCATATCGGCGACAGCGTTTTCTTCACCTGGCACATGTCGAATGTCCGTTGTGTATTCACTGATGAAGCTGAGATGTCTTTGTTGCATCGGACTTGCTCTTTCAGGCCTTTGCTGGAAAGCAGTGGTGAGGGGCTTGTGGTCCGTATACACGCAGAATTCCCGAGCGGTCAAAGTGTCCTTGAAATATCGTACAGCTTCGTATATGGCGAATAACTCACGATCATACGTGCTGGCTTTTCTCTTGCTGTCGCTTAGCTTGCGAGAAAAGTAGGCTAAAGGATGACAGCCTTGCTCGGTGATCTGGTGCAGCACCGCTCCAATTGCGGTACCCGATGCATCGACTTCCAGGGCTAATTTTGCGTCAGCTGATGGGTGGGCGAGAAGGGCTACGTTGGCAAGATCACGTTTGCATTTTTCGAAAGCTGCGTTGTTTTCGTCGGTCCACTGCAGAACTGTCTGATCATTTCGCACGTTGTGAGGGATCATAGCGTGGAGTATTCGTTGAGTTTCGGCGGCTCGTGGAATGAAACGACGGTAGAAATTAATTGTTCCCAAGAAACATTTCAACTGTTTGGCCACAACTGGCCGGGGGAACTCAAGGATTGCTGCAACCTTGCTCGGTTTTGGTTTGATTCCATCTTTATTGATGTGATGGCCAAGAAATTCGACCTCAGGTTTTCCTATCTGGCACTTACCGGCGTTAATTGTGAGTCCGTTCTCCCGCAACCGGCTGAACACTATGCGCAAATGCTGCTTATGCTGTTCGATGTTCTCGGAGGCAACACACAGATCATCCACGTAGGGAAAGATAAAATCGAGGTCGCCCAAAATATCATGAAGGTGTCGCTGTAGCGTTTGACCTGCATTCCGGAGTCCAAAAGTCATGAACTTAAATTCGAACATTCCGAAGGGTGTCGTTATGGCTGTCTTCGGGATGTCTTCAGGAGCCACAGGGATTTGATGATATGCCCTCTGAAGATCGATACAGGAAAATATTTTCTTACCATGCAAGATGTTTGAGAAATCCTGTATGTGCGGTACTGGATACCGGTCAGGCACGGTGATCGCATTCAATCCTCGATAATCACCGCAGGGGCGCCAAGTTCCGTCGGGTTTTTTAACCATGTGTAACGGACTGGCCCAACAGCTCTTCGAGGGCTGGCAGATGCCTTGTTCCATGAGGAATCTGAATTCCGCTTTAGCTTCATTCAGCTTGTCGATTGGCAATCTTCGTGGACGACAGAAAACGGGTTGACCATTGGTGAGGATTTGATGCACTGTTTTTGCCTTGGTTGATCTTTGGTTCATGTTGAGAACAGTGATGTCCTGAAATTCCTTTAAAATATCGGCGAAGGGCGAGTTCACGTCGTAGGTGGTGATCATTGGTTCCGAGACGGCGTTAATGTTGTTGATTTCCAAATTGGTTCGGTTATCGATGAGTTTGCTGTGTCGCAGGTCCACTAGAAGGTCGTGATGCTTCAAAAAATCAGCACCGATGATTGGAGATTTGACATCGGCAATGGTGAAAACCCAAGTGAATGGTCGGCGAAGTCCAATGTCGATGTTCAGGCGCTTGGTGCCGTACGTGTTGATGGGGGTTCCATTAGCAGCGAAAAGCTGGTTGGTCATTACTGGATTCAGCTGTTCACGTGTTGTCGGAGGAATAACAGAAATGTCAGCACCAGTATCAATCAAAAAGTGTTGGTGTGTTGTCTGATCTCGCACGTGGATCCGCCAGATGTGAGGTTTGTTCAGGTCGATGCTGGTAATTTTTGATGGTTCATCAGGAGCGATGGGAGTTTGAGTGCAGGTGGGCTGCATATAATTTAGTTTTTTTCACGACGGGTGTATGTTTCGATGCAACCATCGTAGAAAATACACGGGATGTTAGGGTTGTCCCCTTTTTGCTTTTCGCACTTACTTGCTTGTGCGCCATGCCGGTAGTGGAACCAGCAAATCCACCGACGACGATTTCTTGGTTCACTCGGTGTGGGCGGTCGTCGTCCTGTCGAACGGTTTCCAGATCGGGCACGTGATCGCCCTCTGTTCCGATAATCTCCAGAAAGGGCTTCTTCCAGGCGTCTTGTAAGGGCATCGATGCGGTTTTCGAGGCTAGAGATCGTTGGCTCGGCTTTCGAACGGATAGCAGCAACTTCATTTTTGGGTGCCTCCATTATCTTGTCAGCTATTTTTGCTTGGTCATCAAGTGACGCTGATGGAATCGCTGTGACGATTGAGCGCGTGGTGGTGGGCAAGGCGCGCAACCAAAGGTTAGAGAGGACGGTATCGGTGCATCCTGAACCTCCCAGGCGACGCATCTCGGACAGCAAGATACTTGGTTTCTGGTCACCAAGTGTCATCCCGGAAAGCAAACTGGTTAATCTTTGCATTTCCGATGGGCGAAAATGAGCAACAATGGCGGATTTCAGTGTCTCATAGCGGTCGTTCTCTGCCATGAGGTTGCAAATTGCAATGGTGGAATGCACAAACTTGGCACGTGAGCCGAGTGCCACGATCATGGCATTAAATTTGTTTTTATCCTGCCTGATCTGGTTGACACTGAAGGCTGCTTCAAGGCAAATAAACCACGTATCAATATCTTCCGCATCGAACGGAGGGTAATTGATTTTAGCAATCATGGTGGCGGTCTCATCACGTAGTTCATTCTTCACTTGTGTACTTGAGCCACCATCTTCATTTTTGCCGGCGTCCATCACTGCACTTTCGTGGTTTTCAGGTGCTCTGAATAATTAAATGATAACGAATTCGTACGCGTTGTACTTATACGGTTCGCGAGCGCGATTTTACTAGACGTTTTCAAACGAACGTCGGGGTCACCAGTTTTGGGGTCTGCGGATATATCGATTAATACGCGAAGACGTCTGATTAGATTGATCGTCAATTTAATTCTGATTGCTATGCTATGTACAAAGCCTGATCGGCACTAGAGTATATGGCAACGAGTGAGTGAGATGCAATATCGAGTGTGTGTGAACGGATGATACCGTAGGTACAATCAGATGATCGAGTGTGTGATTGGTGTGTGGGTACGATTAGGTGATAACGTATGGAATTGGAGTGTGTATTGATTAGGGTAAGTTATGTGTTGTCGCCACACACTAAAGATCCGAGGCCTCGCCTCATAATTATCATCGTGGCCGAACAATGCCGAGTTTCCCAAATCATGCTCGATCTTGAGCTTACACGCTTACCGCACGTTCATCTTTTTCGATTGCATACATGTCCAGCGAGCGCGGAGTCTTTCCAAAGTCAACGACCACTTTCAGGTTTTCATATGCTTAAAAATAAAGGGGTACTCTTCCGGAATTCGCGCAACATGCTTGACCCACTGCCAAGCGGATGCCTTCAGTTTTAAGAATATAAGCTCACTGTTCATGTGTCTGCAACATTTTTCAGTGTACCGCCAAATATTGAAAGCAGTATTCTTCTCTCTAGCACAATTATGATGTCTCTTTCAACGACCACGTCTTATGGTGGTACAGAGAACAACGGAGTATCAGCGAATCATAGTTTTGTGAGCGTCGCGTCGTGTACGGGACTTTAGATGACTTAAACCGCGGTAGCCGTGTTATGCCTTTTTAACTCGCGGCTTATGTCGTTATAACATATAAATCGTGTTCCAATTCCAATTTCAGCCAGTTGTTTAGGCATTCATTCAAAACGATCGACTTTTTGGATATATTCGTCTAAGAACTGCCAATTTTGGTACTAGTTTAGATTTACCATATAACTGGCCTCAAGTTGGTGCTAGTTACTGATGCTGGGGAGTGGGCGTAGCGTATTGGTAAATCGATCGCCTTGTACGCAGCGCACCTGGGTTCGGGTCCCGACCCCGCACATAGGGTTAGAAATTTTTCCTAAGAGATTTTTCTAACCCGAAGAGGCGAATGACCTTAAGGTTAAAACCTCTATAATTGAAATAAAAAAAAAAATAGATGCTGAAAATCCGAAACGCAAAAAAATTAACTCTATATATATGTACTTGTCGAAAACATCGTACTGTACCCAAATCTTTTCCAACAATGTTTGGTCTGCCTCGTTACCAAACAAGTGCATGGATACTTTGTATTGTTAGAGGGTATAGTAGGTCGCAGTGCAATAAAATTACAATTTATTCAATCGAAACAAGGTGAACACAGCTAATCGATCTGATATGGCAACCTTCGTATTCATTGAACACAGTGGTTGCTGTCAAACTAGTGTGCAGATTATGCCTCTACATTCGCATTTGCGTTCTAATAAGTTGATGTTCATCTTTGGCTTTCTTAGTTTGATCCTGTCAAATGAAGACGCTAGGAGCATCAGCCAAGAGCTTCAGCTGCACCGACACTAAACCGAGCGGAAGAACTTGAGCTTGTTGGATAAATGGAAAAACTGATCCGAAAATAACTGATACTAAATTGAAAACTCGGATAAACAGCCGAACTCGTCCAAGGTCCAATTGATGATCAAATCTATCTAACGGTAATTGCAGTTACCAGAAATTTATGATTAAGGGCCGATTTCTTCACCTTCGCTTAGCGCTTAAGCCAGCTTTAAACGTACTGGTGAACGTGGTTTAAAAGTTAAGCGACAGTGAAGAAACCGGCCCTAAGCCCATTTATAAATCCAAACTGGGCGGCTTCCCGTTAACACAGATAGGAAACATCATCATGCATGTGGGTGTCATTTCAAAGGTAGTGGTCAGTAGGTGATGGAAATTGATGATCGACGCCATTCTGTATTCCGAAATGGTATCTCCTGGCAGCCACAAAACTCTGAAAATCATCATCTACGTGGGAGTGATTTGAAAGAGGGTGGTCAGTAGATGACGAAAATGGATGATTGACGCTATTCTGAAATCCAGTACAGTACGGAAACGGGTTTGTTTATTGATTTATTTATGATAATAAAATCAACAGAAAATATGGTTCTAATGATAGTTCCTAAATATATTAAAAAGAATAACTGTATTCTCCAACGTGTTAGGTGAAAATCGAATCCATTGACTCCGTAGTCAGTCCGTAGGCTCTAGAAGGAACGTTAATATTGATTTCGCTAAGAAGCGCCAGGCTATCAAATCTGTCGTTTATAACATCAGATACCATCGTGGCACGGTCCCATGTGATGAGTCGAATCCAATGAGAAACCTCCGGTTTTCGTAATGCGGCAACTGATGTGGCTTACTCCACGACAGTCACCGGAGGGCAAAACGAATGCTAAACTGACTCAATTGGAAGAACACTATTGAGCTAATATTCCATACCACAGAGCAATATTCGAGCGTCGAGAGAGCTATAGCAAGATTTCAGACAGTAAATGTCCGTGAAGTGTGTAGTTGTTCTCATTACGAAGCCTAAGCAGCCGGATGCTTCCCGATCAGAAACACATACCAAAAAGTTTTCAAAGCTATATCTCGCTTTGCTTCTTTTCAGAATGTCATATTATTTTAACTACCAGCAAAACCAAATTTAGAACACAGTTTACTATAAAAATTGCATCCTGTTATAATTCTATTAATGCATTCTAATCGTGTTTGCAGGTAATGTAGCTAATATGGTGCTTGAATGTCAATTGCTCGTCATTAAAAACCTTAAGATCTTTGACACAAGTCATTCTGTTGATCACTTCTCCACCAACGTGATTCCTTTCTTTGTACGCAACGTAGTTAATTTGGTGTAATAAATAGAAATTGTAACGGTCGAACAAGCTGGTGATGATGACAGCGTGGAAGATTGACAGTTCTGGATCCGTATACAGGAATCCGTCCGAAGTGGTGCTTCATTATATTGGAGAAGTTGAAGTCACCGACAATCAAAAGTTCATCGAAAGAAGAAGCAGGAGCAGAAACTATTTCATCCAACGAATCGGTGTGTGCATTTATCAGTGTTAGATCGCGAGTTCGGTTCAGTGGAAGATAAATCACACAGAGAAAAATTTAATATTCCGCTATTTCAAGTTGCACCCACACCGGTTCCCTAAAGAACTGACAATTAGCTGCGACTTCAAAGGACGATGTACTGCAACAAGCATTCTGCCGCCGATTTTCTTCTATCGCGCGAACTGAGATTCGTACGGAAACTTCGTAGTTAGCCCCGAAATCTTGCATTGATAAAGTACTTTCGCTAAGATACGTTTCTGTGAGAGCGATAACTCCGAAGCATTCATCTATAGATGACGGAAATTGATGATTGGCCTCAATCTGAAATCCAAAATGGTACCTTTCGGCTCCCACAAAACTCTGAAAACATCGTCTATAAATGGTCGGTTAGTTCGTAATGAAAATAGAAGATTGGCATCATTTTCAAAACAAAGATGATGGCTTTCGGTTGGTATAAAAAGGAGTGACAACCAGCATCACCAGTAGACAACGGAAACTGATGATTGACACCATTCTGAAATCCAAAGTGGCGACTTCCGGTTACCGTGAACCTTAAGTAAGATATATGAAACGAGGGGGTTATTTTAAAAAAGGGAAAAAGTAAATGACAGAAATTAATGTTTGAAATCATTTTGAATGTAAAGATGACAATTTATGGTTATCATACTTGAACGCATATATTTGGTATTGTCAGCGTTGTAAGTCAATCCCAGTGCTATAAAATTTCAGTTCATTCAATCGAAACTGAGTGAAGACAGCTTTTCGGTCTGTTATGGAATCCATCGTATTTATTTACCACATCGGTTACCTCGTAAACTGCTGTGCAGATTATGGCTCTTCACTCGCATTCATTTTCAAATGAGTCTCAGACAGTGATGCCACAAGTACAGATTTATCTAAAAGGTACAGCTTTTTAAAGTATTTTTGGTACAGATTATAGATTTTTCATGACAGCATTGTAAAATAATTTAACCCCCGAGAAATCCCAGTATACAACAGGTAAACGTTGAGTTAGGCCGCTGACAGAGTGATGGCGAGAATCTGAAGTGGAGCTGGTACTGACTGAGCTTGAATTGAAGCTGACATTAGAATGCGATATACGAGAAACCTGCTTACAGCAAATCAAAGGGATGATGTCTGAGTTAAAATCGATCGAATCTTCTCGGAGTGCCTATGTTTATTCTGACACGCTCCATTTGATCCACAATGTAAGACCCTTAGGTTGCAAAGTGGCGGCAAGAATTTGAACTGTAGCTGATATTAACATTACCCATTCAAACTCATCCGGAATTCTGACTGGTTTCTTGTGGAATTCCAGCTCAAATAAAAAACGTGGGGGACGATCCATAAATGACGTAGCATTTTTTGAGTGATTTTCAACACCTCCCTCCCTCATCGTAGCATTTCGTCACAAACCTCTAAATACCTCCCCTGGTAATTACGTAGCTTGACGGTAATTCTACCCCCCCCCCCCACTTGTCTCTGCAAAAATAAAAAAAAATAAAAAAACGATGTTAGTTATTCCCCTTCAAAAAGCTACGTAGCATGACATGACCCCTACCCCCCTATCGTCACACATCATCACAAAATACAATACTCCTCCCTCCCCCATATAATGCTACGTCATTTATGGATGATCCCTGGTGAGAATTTCTGGTTTGTTTTCCCTGAATGAAAAATATGTATAAGAAAAATTATTTTTTAAACAACCTTGTTATTGTTTGGTTACAGAATCCTGTGCAGTTTTTTCTATAGAAGAGAACAGATAGGACTTTCAACTCCCGGTACTGATTTAATTGTGGCAACACTGGTCGCAGATCGTCTACGACCTTTCTCGTTTGATCCTGTCAAATGTCAAATCTATCCTTTCCTTCGATCCAGTGAACACCACTGAAGGTCGCTTGATAATGAAAATTGACGATTGATGCCGTTGTGAAATTCAAAATTTGCGCTTCCGGCTACCACAATAGTCTAACAATCATCATTAAAATGGGTGTCATTTGAAAGAGGGTGTGATCAGTAAATGGCAGAAGCTGATAATTGATTCCATTCTGAAATTCACGATAGGAGTTTCCGGTATCCAAAAAAGTGCAAATTACCGTCATTATAGATGTCATTTGAAAGGGGGCGGTTAGTAAAGGACGAAAAAGAAGTGGTCAATAGATGATGAAAATAGACGCCAACCTGACATCCAAAGTGGCAGTTTTCGACTCTTACAAAATTCTGAAAACATAGGGTGTCATTTAAAAGGAGGTGACCAGTAGATAACGGAAATTGATTATTGACGTTATTTTGAAAATCAAGAGTGACGTCATTTTGAAAACCGAGCAGCTTTTGATTACTACAAATAAGTGAAAACCATCGTAAATATGAAAATGTTAGCAGATGACGTAAATTGATGATTAACGCCATTCTGAAATCTAAAGTGGCGATTTCCGCTTTCCGTAAAACTTTACAAAGCTAAATGAAATAAGGGAGTTCTATGGAAAAGTGGATGAAAGTTGATGACGGAAATCGATGTTTCAAGCCATTTTGAAAGTCATCCGCGAATGCATAGTAGTCACTCTAATTGTGTTCAAATCAGTACTTATATTGTTAATATTCAACTTATACCCACCAATTATACAAAATACAAGTACAAAGCTCAAAGGGCGCCGAATCGCGAGAAACGGCAGAATACAGTGGAAAATGACGTGCTCGCAAGCTATACACTCAGATGTTGACAAAACCACATTGCCTCGTCATGAACAACGAGACTTGTGTGAAAGCCGATTTTCGGAAGCGTCCTGGGCTAATTTTCATTATTGTTCGTCTTAGGTTCGATGTCTCTGAAAAAGTTAGGAAGCTAAAGATGTTTGCCAAAACACCTGATTTGGCAAGCAATTTGCTCATGTGGAATGTGCAGCACCCCATTCGTTACAATAGGAATGATCAATGGGCTGGTGCCTCTGAAAGCGCCTGCTTCCGTATTTGAGGTCTCACGATGTTCCTACGCTTTTCTGGCCGGATTTAGTCTCTTGGTGGCCAATTTAGAAATATTAGGCTATCATCAAGCAGGAACTCCGGAAGCATCCCGACATCGTCAGCGGAAACGAGGGAAAAATGGATTTACACTCAAAAACAAGCCAGCCCAAACGTTGTACAAATCCTTATGAGCAGTGTTAATAGGAAGATATGTACATTTGCATATGGACGTGAAACTGAAAATAAACGGAAAAAGTTTAAAAAGATGTTTTTTTATTTTCTGAAAGTTTGAACAGGATTGATTCAATGGGTAAATTTTAACGAAACTTTTCTTGTAAAGTAATTTAATTCCGTACATCTTTTACCCATCAACTGTTTAATTATTATATATAAATCGACTGAATAACTTAACCTTCCTCAGAAGATTTAAATGGATTTATATAACAAAGTCATTTAACGTGATCATTGTTTCCGAGATTGACCGTTGTTTCAGCTTACGAAGCACTTCGAAACTAAAAGATTTCAACGTTCTTAAGAGATGTGCCAAAAATTCAATCTTCTTAGGAGATATGGTAGTTACCTTCTTTCGCTAGCTTTCAGATAATTTTCGGTTCCATTAATTTACAATGAAAGCTCTCTAACATCCAGAACATTATTTCTATACGAAAATCTCGAAAAATCCCTAAAAATCGGCAGATTATACAGTTTGCGATGTTTTTTTTGCAATTCTATGGTTCTAGGATTGCATCAATTTTGGCATCGACTGCTTTAGCTTTGTTTGGACAGATCAGAGGTACTGAAACAGCCTTCACGGATATGCCTGCCCGCACTAAATTTCGATTTGCTGACGTATTTAACATCGTCTGTGTTGCTTCAATGTTGTCAATCCTTTCGTTTACACTTAATTTATGGTGCGAAAATGTCATGTCCAAAATGATAAATTTTCCATTCGCAAAGTGTTTACGGTGAAGTGTGCGGCAGCAAAATGATATTTTTTCGAGTTGTTCCGCTGTATATGTTGGTACTCGTTTACGTTTATGAACAATTGTTTTTCTTAAAAATATCGTGGACAATTGAGCTTGAAATACCAAATTTTTATGCCAATGTTGATTGTTCATCCTTGTTTTCAATACTTGACAGTACCTCTTTCTTTGATTTGGTCCTTATTTTGATTGACGACTGCATTCTTTTAAATTCTCCGGATTTTTGCCGTCATGACACTCTTTTAAAACGTTATTAAAGAAAATAGTTGAGATTTGCTTGACTTTATGCACTTGAAACATTTTTATTGTCTTCCAAGCAGGTAGGCGACAGATTTAAGTAAATCAAGCTTATGCGATATTTAGTTTGCAAACAACTGCGCCATTTAAGGTTCACAAGGTTAAGTGCACTGGAAGACACTTCAGTGCTTGTTTATGCAAAAAGATGAACGTCTGAACTTAGTCAGTTTCCAAAGATTCACTCGCACAATTTTGAGTATTTTTTAACGAAAATTAAGAAAACATCGTTCAACTGCTCAACAAATTTAAACAAATTAATTGAATAAACAAATAATCTCACTAGTGGATTATACTTACAATAGTATTGAAATAATATACATGATGTGGTCATGTATGTAATTTTAAGTCGCTCTATATTCAAGGCATTCTCTTTAAATTTCATTTCTTTTCCTGAATATATCGGCGAAAGCACCCTATGATATTCGAAGAATTGAAGCTTCAAATACCGGCTCTCGAGCTTGATATTTTTGGATGAATTATATCAATTTCAGCAAACATTTATTCATATAAACATTTGCATCGACAGCTGTTTGGAAGGATCAAAGCATCCTTTTCAGAAATGGCTGTTCACACCAACACCTTCGGCTCGAATGCCTATTTGCGGGCACATCGTCTGTGTTGCTTGTATGTCGTCAGTGTAGTGATGCCTTTTCCACTCGGAATGTGTTTACGGTGAAGTGTACGGTAGCAAATTGGTATTTTTGCGAGTTGTTTCGTTGTATATGTTGGTGCTCGTTAACGTTTATGATAAATAACTTTGTTTTTCTTTGGACAGTTGAGCATGAAAGACTAAATTTTCATGCCAACTTGCGTGTTGATTTAACCTTATTTTTAGCACTGGACACTACCTATTTCTTTGTTCTGGCACTTTATTTTGGGGGGCGACTCCATTTTTGCCGCCACAATAATCCAACTTGTACGATATTCATTTTGTAAACAACTACGCAATTCAAGGCAAACAGTGCAGTAGGAATACAGTTAAGTGTGACTAGTACATTTGTAGTCATTTTATGCTGTAGAATAAAAGTCTGAATTAACTATGCTTTCTCTTTTGTGGAGACCAATTGAGGTAACAACTATCTTACGTTGGCTTGCTAAGCTACCAAATGCATCGATTTTATTAGTTCTCATCATCCTAAAATGAACTTCTTTTCTTGCGGGACATCACACTTGACTAGGAGTTTGGTCAGGAACACAAATTGTGTCCGTTTTTTGGAGCTAGCGTCAATCCAGCGCTATCTTAATCATGTTACTAAGTTAGTGTTGGATTCTGATGAGACGAAATCGAAACGCAAATTCTATAACAAATTTAGTCTGAATGTAGTTAAAACTTTCTGAACAGATGTTAGTTCCGTAAAGACCGATCCATCTATTCATGAGAAAAACGAATGCTACACGCATACAGACATTGTCCCAAATCGTCGAGCTGATATATAAGACCAGGCTCTCCAGATCTCGAAAAAGTACAAAACTTGAACGGTTTCTACGCCTTTCTTTTATAAGAAATGTAAATAAAAATCGAACGAGTGTTGATACCGTGTGTAACCAACAACCTAGCAACGTATGTCGAAAGCATCTGGCGACACTGTCCCTGTGTCCAAACAACACAAACACAGCAGGCAAACACTTACGCTTCCAAGCCAAAACAAACAACTTCCTTCATGTTTACACAACCCCTCGCGAAGAAGCGACCGCGTCCATTCCAAATGGACACAAACGGGGTTGAGTTCGGGGGGAAGAAATGTTTGTATGTAGCTACAACATCACAACATTCGCACAGTGAGTAACGGATGAGCCGCGAAGACCTCCTAACCGTACTGGGTGAGTCGGTGCAGGCGGCGAAATCAGTGCACCAATCGCGCACCCACGAATCATGCGATCGTTAAAATTAATTAAGGTAGACTTTGTTGCAGGGGAGGGGGGTTAGTCAGTTGGACCGGAATATTGGATGAATGAATCCGACTCACATACAATGACCCGTTCGGTTGTGTGGTATCGTGCTCTGGACAAATGATGACGACTGTCCCACATAATACATAACGCAGGTACGGTGCGAGGGGTAAAATGATCAACCGGAGGACATTTTGCATGATAAACTGGTTCGAGTAATAATAGTACGCCCATTAGTATGGCGATTTTTCTGCGATCTAAATACATTTTCGTGTACAGACAACTAAAATGCAAACATTTTCTTTGACCAAACCTCACAAAAGAACTTTATTTCGAGGTTATAAGCGATTCATCGTTTCGAAATTCTGGAGGATTATTTCAGCACTCAATTGGAATCTGAAAAATTCCTATAAATTATTGAATGAACTAGAAATTTTTGAGACCATGATACTTTCATCACCTTACTTCGGTACCACCCTATTGATGGACGGTCCCGACCGCACCTCTTCACCAAGCAAACATTCGTACAGTTCAGTGGAGCATTTGGAATTTCAACGCTCCTGGAGGTTGAATAAGAGAAAGGTCAGTTCTCGTCTTTTTTTGAAGAGAGCGGGAGGAGAGAAGACACCTAATTAATAACGGCAGCGGCAGTCGATAAGTGTGAAGTGAAGTGACGCAACCAGGGACGCCATGTACGAAAAAATGTGGGTGAAGGAAAACCGCACGGAAAGAAGTTCTATTTTTATGCAAACATTTGAAAATCCGTGGGCCGTCCACACCGCAAACAGATGAGCACGTCGTAAATATAGTCAAGCGTTTCCACTTCCATAGCTGGCGCACAGGAGAATCCGACATGTTTCCCCGCATTTTTTGTGTTTCCATGCTGTGGTACGGTGCTAGCTACTACTGCCAACCTAGATAATCAGTGGTTTGGATAGTTTTTTTTGCTACTCTAGCATTGCTGAGGAACAGAGCGAGAAACATAAGAATTCACAAGCGATTGCTCAAAGCTCCACAAATCCCAGTCAGTTTAGTCAGTTTCGTGAGGAAGAAAATTTTGGACTGGCGACGACGACGAGCGTTTGTAAACACGTCTGCGAGCAGACATAGAGCATCAACCAATTTTTGACAGGAGCCAAAATAAACGAGATTATTTCGAGCGTTGTGCCCGGAAAACGTTGGGATAAAAAGTGAAAAAAAATCGGCTTAAAGAAAACGAGATAAGATCAACAGCTGAACGAACGGGTTGTCGTTTTATCCGAACGTGAATCCACAGCAGCTGTTGAAGAAGCAAAAAGCCAGTAATCCACTTTTATGGGATTTTTTAATAGAGGCCAATTGGAGAGCGTCGGTTGAAATATTTTTGGAAATTTGTTTGTTGGGGTGGAAAAAAATAAACAAATTGGAGATTCATTTCAGTCATTACTTACACTATTACTTTGAAATAGGTTTCATCGAGGAATATGTTTGCATCATGCCAATTGAGAAGAAAGGGTACCACCAGATGCTTACCTGTAATAAAAGAGAAAATATCGAACGTCAGTACTATAAAATATGGTTGAACGGGGAATGTAAACTGCAATAGTTGATGCTCAACCCACTATACTAGGCGAGACACAACCGCATCGAATATGCAAAATAGTCTGTTTATACTGTTGCACAAAATGAAGATTCAAACAGCAAATTGAGCAAAGCCATAGTTTTACGATTAGGTTGATTCCAGCCATCTGTTTCGACAGACTTTGCTGATGATTCTTATCGTTCGGAACAATGTCTAGAATCACGTATCGAATTGAAAATATCCAAATCGAACAAACAACGACTAACTCAAGATACCAGATCCTTACTCGGTCCCACCGACCCAAAATATTGTTTAATGGAATTGCAAGTCAGTATTCAATTTTAAATCTTCAGAGCTTTTAATCTTTGAAGTTTGAATTTTCGGACTTACTTTTTAACTTTTTAACGACATTCAATTAACTAGAGATTACTGAATAGGGAATGTTATGAAAATTTGGAGCCCAGTACTCACAGCCGGCTCTCATGGCAAAGAGGGACAAGTCTGTCTTGGTCGGGAGACATGTTGGTAGACTTGAGCGAATAATAGTAATGCTGCCTGGGCTCGACTCCTACCAGCAGAAGACAAAAGATTAGTCTGTAAGATTTTATGCCTGTTTCTAATGACCTAGCCACTTCTAGTTTTCCGATCTGTCGCTGTTGTGCTATCTTATGACCAACGTCATTTTGGGGTAAACTGGGTTAGATATGCCACATTACTTATCTAGAAAATCTCTACAAAGTGGCGTATACAGAATTTTGACATTTTGCATGGTTACTTAGATATAGCAAGAAACGTGCTGAGAAATTTTTAATTTTTTGCTTCAAATGACCGTGTCTGGGAATCGGCTCCAATTATCTTGATGTATGAGATGTAAAACTATCTGAGAAACATAATGGCATAATCATTTTCAAAACAAAAATGCACGAATTGTGAGAAAAATGCAATTTAGGTTTTAAACTGGAAATATTTGGCAACGCTGTAACAAAAAATTACTATTTTTTCTAGCTTCCCTGACTCATTTCCTTCAAAATGCATCTCACCGATTGTTTATAGCCCAAACGAAGCCAAAGATATGAATAAAAGTTAATAATTGATGATTCTTTTTCTATGGAAAATTTTCCATGCACGATTAAGACCTGTATGGCGTGTCTTAATCGTGCATGGAAAATTTTGTCATCAATACACACCTCTGACACGTGTGAGTCCGACTTTTGTTAAATTTATAGTAAAAACTCGCAAGATCTGATCTTCATAATATTTGAGAGATTAATACAGAATAGATAGAAGCATCAATTATCTTCTTTGAATTGTTTATACTATTTATAGGTTTAAAGATATTCAATCTCAAAATGTGCAAAATGGCGGTTGGTATAAGGTAGCACAACAGCGACGATTTCACATCATTGCTCTCACTTGAGTACTATGGCTCTAGATTTTCATAACTTTTTCTACTCAGTAGTCTGTAGCTAATTGAATGACGTTAAAAAGTAAAAAATAAAATGTAACTACATATTAGTCGAAATAAATAATAAAAACTTTCGGAATTTTAGATATTGGATTATGGCCTTTGAATTAAGACTTTGGATCATTGAACAGTATTGCACAGTACTTAAGATATATATTAGAGTGACGACAAACAAAAAAGCTTTTCGTACGATGGGGCATCAATCGAATATTGAAAATATAACCAAACCAAGAAATTAAAAGTATTTCTTTTATTAAAATTCATTATAAAATATTTCGATTTTCACAGTTGCAGCGAATTAACCATGTTCTATTTCAATAAAATAAAGGTTGTTCCAATCAAAAATTGTTTTAATTTTTAAAATCATTGCATAGCGGTCCAGAATGCAAATTTAGCGGGATTTTGAGATTTTACTAAAACTAAACAGCTTAGCCTTCTTAAGTCTTTGAAAAAGTTTTCGTAGTTCCTGTTGTTAAAACAGCAGCCAAGGTAGTTCTAATGTGAAGATCAAATAATTAACATTTTCATCATTCTAGCTAGCGCCAAATGATCTTCAGTGAAATTGTACAACGACAAATTTTCGAAAAGTTTGCTGAAGACATGAAAGCTACATCTGTCATACTTTTCATTTTACAACACATTTAAAATCAAAGGTTAGAATGTTTCCTAGTGAATCTTCAAAAAGCTGCTTTATTCAAATAACTTTTGCTGTATTGTTTTAAAACTGAAATAATCTTTAGACAACTTTAAGATTGTTTTAAGACGAATAATTTGTTTTGTAGCATCACATTTCTAACTATTATCGATGAAAAGTTATGAGCACTTTTTCGCCAAAAATGGGGTTCATGAAGCTATAATTTTACATCTTCAAAAACTCTGAAAAATATCTAAAAAATATAATAGAAATTGGGAGTATGTTCAAATTATTTTTACGGTGGACAATGTGACTGATATAGTTTCGTCTTCATATTTTATTTTAATTGTTGGTAAAGTGGTTCTAAACTTATTAAAATCCGAAATTTAACTTTTTAATGGCTCGAGATAGTTACGCACTCTTCCAGAAAATTAAAAAAAAATCAAATTTTAAAAAACTTTGTCGAAGACACTGAAACTCTATATCTTACCAAAAATATTAGTGTGTTTTTAAAAAAATGGTTTAATTTAAATAACTTTTGCACATTTAGTAATTCATTGAGATGACTTTGTAAATACTTTCAGATATTTTGAAGAAGAACAATTTGTCTCAACGTACCGAACCTCTAGTTTTTTGCCTTTCTCTTATAGAAAGGATATGCAATCACTTTAAAAATCGTTAACGGAATCCCGACCCGTGTGTCATATCCCATTCGACTCAGTTCGTCGAGACCAGTAAATGTCTGTATGTGTGTGTGTGTGTTTTTTTGTAGAGAGCATTAAAAAACTTCCAAAAAAGGCCAGAGTGGAAAAAAATGTAGAAAAACCCAAATGTCTCAGGGAACGGGTTTGGGCTGCCATCACGCGACCTTATAAAAACCACTGCTCTTGCCCAGACCCTGATTCCTCCCCGGCACTACCTTACGGCATTACTTCGGGGAGGGGTTTTTGTGTGCATAGCACCCACTATAATTCAAGTACTTAGTAACTCGTTGCTTCAGCAGGGTTACAGCCCCACTCCTCGACGCACCACCAGTTCTCAACCATCCACACAGACTGGTAATTTCTACATGGCAGTCGGAAAGCTGGTCGTGAGTCGAGACTAGTGCTCCTTCCCTACGAAGACAATCTGGGCAGCAACTTCAGATTGTCTAATTTACCGATCCCTTCGGCTCGCTTGTGCCATTCAGCACCGCAACTCCATTCTCGCACTATTCAGCACCACTTACTCGTTGAGCTCCCAACTTGCTCGTGAACTACTCGGCCCAGTCCCCGACGATGGACCTAGCCTACTCCGACGGAGAAGAGAAGTTGTCCTGAAACCGAGCCAACCAACCAGGTGTCGAGGTCAGTTCGGCGATTCCGGTGGAGCAGGGCGTGCGGTTCGCTGGTTCCTCGACGACTGGTGGTATCTCGTCGCGGTCTACTCAGTCTAGTTCCATGAGGTGGATCTAGCTTACACCAAGAGAGAGTTCCCCGGCGAAGAAAGTTCTCCCGATACCGATTCTTCTTCGGTTTTATCACCACAATTTTTGAGCCCTTCGGCTCCCTGTCCGGTGCCATTTAGCAACGCAACTCCTTTAAGCCCTTTGGTTCCCCTCCCATTCCATTTCGCTCTTCTTCCACGATGAGTCATTTATTTATTTAACAGTCATTTATTTATTTCGTTTGTTTGGAGCAGGGAAAAGCCCGTTCAAGCAGAACATAACAAATTCTCTCTTGAATAGGCATAAAACCTCCTCATCTTTTCGTATCAACAGATTACATCAAATCCTAATGATACACATAACATCATATTCAACTTAAACTAACAGATATTCTACAGGTAACATACGCTAACAAAACAAACATGGTATACTCTTATACTATGAACTAGATAGGATTCGTTTAAATTTACGGTTAAGTACAGAACGGGAGAGGTGAAAATCGAAAACATCACTACATTGATTAAATATGCGACAGAAGCTGGAAATGGGTTCATTAAAACCATAGTTAGTCCGTGAAACAGGTAAATGAAAGAAATTATGGGTTCGCAAATTTCGGCTCCTGGTGTTGAAGTTTAGAGTCCGAAGAAGCTCTGGACAATCAATATTGGCTTTCATTAGATCAGAAGCAAATGAAGCTTTAGCGACATTTCGGCGAGCACTTAGTGTATCAAGCTGTATTAAATTGCATCTGCTGTTGTCATTCAGCTCCAGCCCTTACTTATTCGCGAACCAGTCGGTCTAGTTCCCGACTCTGGATCTAGCCTACTCCGACGGAGAGATCCCCGGCGAGATAGGTTCTCCCGAAACCGAGTGATAGATTTCTCCTGATACCGATGTTCGTTTCCGTGAGCTATTTAGCTCTCCGCTTCGGCCGGGTCTACTCGATCTAGTCCCCGGCGGTGGACCTAGCCTACTCAACGGGTCAGCCAGTAGGTGCTGAGGTCCATCCAGCGATTCCAGGTGGAGCGTAGCTTCCGGTTCACTGGCGCCCCAACAACCCACTGCTAGCTATTCCACACGGTCTACTCCCCAGCGGTGGATCTAGTCTACTCACGAACTACCCGGTAGGGTGTCGAGGTCGGTCCGGCGATTCCGGTGAAGCCTGACGTCTGGTTTACTGGCCTCCCGACGACCCAAGCCCGGTGCTATCTCGCGTCCTACTCAACTGGTCCCCGTCGATGGACCTAGTCTACACCGTCAGAGAGTACACCGACGGAGGAATTTCTCCCGAAACCCGATTTGTGGTTTCCCGGCGGTGTTCTAGCCAATGACGCAACTTTGTTGGTCCCTTCTCCACTTCCTCTGCAGATCAGAGAGTATATGCGTAACCACTCTGTTGACAGCGTCCCAGATATGCTCGTTATGGCACATCTCTTCGACGATATTGTCCACTGTCACACCAGGCATTCTTCGAACTTATTCACACCTAGGGCATTCAAATACAACGTGTTCCGGTGTCTATTGCACGTCAACGCACTCCAGGCAAAGGGGTGACGAAGCATATCCAAACCGATGAAGGTACTTCCGGAAGTATCCGTGCCCAGAAAAAACCGCGTGAAATGGAAGCTCACTTCTCCATGTTTCCTATGTACCCAAGCAGATACATTTGGGATGAGTCGGTGGGTCCACCTTCCTATCTCAGCATTGTCCCACTCCTGCTGCCAATTAGCCAATGAGTCCGCTTGGACCAGTCTCCTTGCATTACGTGCATTTCTCCGCTGGTAGCATTCCACGTCATCAGCCAGAGTGATGCAGATGGAAATCATCGCGGCAATTACGCATTCCGCCACTAACGATATCCTTCTGTACGCACTCGCGACATGAACTGCCATTAGGCGAAACGTGCTTGTCAACTTCGTCCGGTTCCGCTTTGAGTTCAGTGCAGCAGCCTAGGCCGGTATGCCATACTTCAGTATTGAGGATGAGACACCCGCCAGGAGACGTCTGGTGCTGCCTCTTGCTCCTCCATGATTCGGCATGATCCTTGCTAATGCGTTAGTTATCCTCGCAGCCTTCTCACATACGTAGTCGAAGTGGCAGTTGTAATTCAACCGATCGTCGACCATCACACCCAGGAGCTTAAGTGCACGCATCTGTGGAATGGATTGTCCCCCAACGCTGATCTCGACACGCTGGATTTTATTACAGTTGCTGGTCAGTAACTTCCTCGGTCTTGTGGTGAGCCAGCTGCAACTTGACGTCAGTCAACCAGGTCTCTGCTGTCAACATCTTCACCTCCTCAAAGGTCTCACCGGTTATCGTCAGGACATCATCTGCAAAGCCGACGATCTCAACTCTCCTGGGCTGTTCCAGTGTTAACACTCCGTTGTACATTAATTCCAGAGAGTTGGGCCGAGCTCTGAGGTACTCCCGCCGTGACTCCAATCGACCTCTACCCCATGTTTGTTTCGTAGGCCAGTACTCGGTTCTGGAAGTAACTTTTCAGAACCCTACACAGATAGTCCGGAACCCGCATTCTGTGCAGCGCTACGGCGATATCCCCCCAGCTAGCACTGTTGAAAGCGTTCTTCACGTCTATCGTTACCACGGCGCAGTAGCGATTACCCCTTCTTTTTTGCTTCACGATGACTGTGCGGATAGCGTCCACCGTCGATATCCCTTTCCGGAACCCGAACTGCCACTGCGATAGTCCGTTCTCACTTCCAGCGTAGGTCGTCAGCCTGTTGAGGATGACCCTTTCCAGGAGCTTACCAAGAGTATCCAGCACGCATATAGGCCAATATCATACTGGATCTCCTGGTGGTTCCCCTGGTTTTGGCAGCAACACCAGCTTCTGGATCTTCCATCTATCCGGAAAATAGCCATCGTGCAGGCATTTCTGTAGGACTGCCCTGAACATATCCGGAAACGCCAGGATCGCCGTCTTCAGTGTTACTTTGGGGATACTATCCGGTCCGGGAGCTTTCTTCGCCTTCAGCCCTTTTGCTACAATAAGGAGCTCGTCGCTGGAAACTCGATTGTCACCAGCATTTTCACTATCTGCATCAAAGTACGGTGTAGCCGGCCATGCGGTTGGGTCGTGCTTCGGGAAAATATCCTCCACGATAATTCTCAGTGTGTCAGGGCACATTTCAACTGGCGACGTTGGACCCTTCATCCTGGCCATAACGACACGGTAAGCATTGCCCCAGGGGTTAGCGTCTACGTATCTGCACAGATGGATTTGCTTAGCATTATTTTGCGTTTAAAAGCGGCCCTGGCCACCCGGAATGTTACCTTACACTCTTCTCTGACTGCTTCAAATCTTGCTCTTTGAACGCGTCTTCTGGCTTTTAAGCAGGCAGCCCGGAGGATGTTAAGCCTATCGGTCCAACAGTACGCCGGAAGCCGATAGTTTCTCGGCTCCATTTTTCTCGGCATTGTTACATCACATGTCCTCGCTATTGTTTCCGTCAGCTAACCGGTACTCGGAATTGGAATGACGCTGTGCTTTCACGGAAAGCTCTTTGTAGAAGTCCTTTATTTTCCACTTCCGCTCGCCATTCCAAACTCTCGGTGTTACCCTACAATTTCACCGACCAATGGTGTAGTAGATCGCTTGGTGGTCCCTACGTGTGTACTGCTCACTAACTCGCCAATTCATGTTATCCATCAGCGAAGGGCTGCAGAATGTTCTGTCGATAATGGATTCTCGAGCGTCTTTACGGAATGTGGTAGCGGAGCCTTCGTTGCACAGACACACATCCAGCTTCGCCAAGGCTTCCAGCAAACTGTAACTTCTTACGTTGGTCAGCCTGCTCCACGGCCCCAGCGTTAAAGTCTCCTCCTATAACAACTGGCGTTCGTCCGACTAACGAGTCGGTTAGTGCGTCCAGCATCCGATTGTACTGCTCTGGTGTCGATCTCGGGGGAGCATAGCAGGTACAGAAAAATACGCTGTTGATTCTGTCGATCACGAAGCCTTCGTGTGTGTTATCCACCACCTCTTGGAAAGGGAAACCGCCCATTACTTGTAGTGCAGCCATCCCTGCACTATCTACCACCCAGTTACCGTTATCGTGATTCTCCCCGACACGATACGGCTCTGCAATAATTGCAACGTCGCACTTCGTTTCCGTTGTCGACTGCAACAACAGTTGCTGTGCAATGTCGCAATGATTGAGATTAAACTGGGTTATCTCCATCATCATTGGCCTGCCTTCGCCTTTATGCACGCAGGGGATTTGAAGCCACTCGACATGTGGTCGTTTCCGTCCTCCGGTTTGCAGATCATGCACCTTTTTTTCGCATTTTCTTCAAAGTGAGGACCTGTCCGGGCCCTTGCAGTTCCTCGCCAGGTGTCCGAGGTCAAAGCATCTGAAGCATCGCTCCAACTGCTTGGAAACTCGCGGAGTGACTCTCAGCGAGCACACCGACCATCCGACTTTTATCTTGCCGGTCTCCGCCAGCTTGTTGGCAGCGGCCACCGGTAGTTGAATCGCCACCGTTTGAGTTCCTCCATAAGATTATAGCTGCCAGTACATCCAGTTTGCACTGCTCGATCAGTGCACCCTTCAGTTCCTCAACGGTCGTTACTCATCTAGACCCTTGCACTCGACTACGGCTTCCTACGACAGGGCTCTCACGTTCGCTTCGCACCTTAATGATTTAGCAACGAGGTCGCGGTAGGTCGAGCTCTTAACGGAAGGATCCTTCTTCAGCTCGAAGATCATCTCGCCCTTCTGAGTGCGCCTCGTTCTAACAACGTTCTCTCCCAACTCCTTTGACTCTGGTTCCTCTCTCACTTTCTTAAAAAAGTAATGAGAGATGGCGTTTGGTCACAGGTTTCTTACAATAATATTTTATTGCGTCTATCACCTTGATAATGACCATTTAGCATAAACACCATTTAGGATAACGCCATTTGGCATAACACCATTTGGCATAATTCTATTTGGTATATTTTTTTATTTGGCAAAGTGAACATTGGATGAACGACAAGTTAGTATCTAAGGATTTCATTTTACTTATGTAAATTTTAAATAGAAATTTTGACAATCTTTCTATTTAAGAACAGCTCATGTTTAAAAAAAGGGAAAATCATCAATGATTTATACCGAACTATCTAATCTGTACTGATCCTAATTATTGAGAGATAAATGACATACTTTACTGAAAATTCATCCTTCTTTTAACTATGAGCTGTTCTTTAATACGAACTTTTGCAAATTCCTAATTTCATATTTCTACAATTTATGACCATCTGACTCAAAGCAAATTTTATTTTTAAAATCCTAAGCGTTTGTTGTGGTTCTGTTTCTTTCAATAGTTTATGTGCAAATTAAAACAAAATAAACTATATTCAATGATTTTATTCGTATTAACCGTCATAGGGATTAGAAAATTCAATTAAACAAAATAATCTTGATTGCGAGCCCAGATTTGCTGCTATTGCTTGAAGATAATCAAGGTGCCCAGACATTCCGGTATTACTGGAAATGAATGGGCTGACGAATTGTCCAGGGCAGGTTCCGCGATTAACTTCGTTGGTCCTGAGCCCGCGCTGCCAATTTCGACAAGTTGGATAAGGGAAAAAATACGGTCCTGGGCTTCGTCCGAGCACCGCAATTATTGGAGAAATCTACAAATGTGTCGCCAAACAAAGGTGTTTCTAGAACAGCCGTGCCCAGTGATTTCGAAAAATCTCCTACATTTTTCGAAGCTCCACTGCGGCATGCTGACCAGGGCTTTAACCGACCACTGCAAACTCAATTATCACATGGCAACTATTCAGCGCGCTGAGTCTTTTTCATGTGATCATTGTGAATCCGACTACGGATATATCATCTGATATGCAACTATCCAGCGGTAGCGCAATTTCGATTTCGAGTTTTCGGCCGTCCTTATATAGACGTTGTGCCATGTTTGGACGACTGAAACTCAGAGACATACTAAAGCTTCTTATCCAATGTGGTAAAGAGCTTTAGGCTTATTCGCAGGCAAGTTGAACTACTTGTACTAAGTTAAACTAACTTACCTGTTGTTTATTTTTGTTTTTGTGCTATTATTTTTCCCACCCTTCCAATTCTACTTCCCCACACCTTCCTGTCCTTTCCTTCCGCTCAGGAAATGATGAAAACACACGGCAAAGCACAAATCCCAGACTACATATGGGGAACGTGCCATTTAAGCCAATATATTCTGATTCTGATAGTGTCTAAGGATTTCATTCTACTTATGTAAATTTCAAATAGAAATTTTGACAATCTTTCTACTTAAGAACAGCTCATGTTTAAAAGAAGGAAAAATCATCAATGATTTATACCGAACTATCCAGTCTGTACTGATCCTAGCTGTTGTTTTATGCGAAAGTTTGCAAATTTCTAATTTTCATATTTCCACAATTTATTACCATCTGACTCAAAGCAAATTTTACTTTTGAGATCCTAAGCGTTTGTTCTGGTTCTTTCAATAGTTTATGTGCAAATTAAAACAAAATAAATTATATTCAATGATTTTATTCGTATTAACCGTCATAGGGATTAGAAAATTTAATTAAAAAAATCATCTTGATTGCGAGCCCAGATTTGCTGCTATTGCTTGAAGATAATCAATAGTATCAAAATTTTGTAAGTTTGTAACAATTTTGCACAGTTTCGCATCAATTATCTGATCTTTGGTACGACGCTTCTCCTCGGAGGTTAGTGACATATACACCAAGATTTGTGAAGCGATTAATTTTTCCTCTGGTCTCAGTTCTTCGATGATATGCATCAGACCAGCATTGCAACCCACCAGACGATTCCAACGACCGCGCCTTGCTCCAATTTGGTTGGTGGTACGTGGGATTCCATCTTCCACGTTTCGGGAAACCGATCAAAGATCAGGAGGATACAAACGTTCCGTTGTATGTACTCGACCTGATTTTGTTGTTAGTCTGGATTTGCCTAACACATAATATTCTTCAACGACCTTGAAAAATCTAGTAAGTTCAGTCGGTGCTAATGAATGGATGTTTGCGAAGGCGTCAGATATTTTTTCGGTAGGTAAAATTCGAGAGCCTGTGTTTTTTGTATGTATTAAAATAGTTTTCATTTTTGTGGAAAATCTGCAACGAAGGATTTTGGATATATTTCCACCAGTTCATGCTTAAATGAAACAAACATCCATTATGCCTTGAACCAGAAACTGCGGCAAACGCCTTCCCAAATCTGTTAAAATCACTTCTGGATGCAGTTCTACGTCGATCTCATCAGCAATTTCGATAAGCTTAGACAGTACTGCTCTATAGAGAGATTCTGATTTACTTGTAATCAGAGCAAACACCAAAGGGAACGCAGCATCCTGGGAAGGTGCAGTGCTCCCCTCGATAGTAAAAAGCAGACGAAATATACTAATCAAATGTATTGTAGACCAGATTGATCGTTCCTGGACCGTCAATCACCATTCTCCCTGCACTCATAACGCTTGGGCATTCTCCTTGTTTGCGCACATTCAGAAAAAGCGGGGTGCTAATTGGTTATGCCAAATGGCCATTATGGCTAAAGACCCTTATGCCAAATGGCATTATGCCAAATGACCATTATGCCAAAGGGCATTATGCCAAATGACATTATTCCAAATGGGATAGAGCCGTTATATCAGATATGCATGGCCACATGTCCCATTATATGGTCATTCACATCTGGTACAGAAATTGTACCACTTACTCATGTTAGTTTGCCAGCATTATTCGCTTGTTCAGCTAAGCGTGTAAGCTGAGCAAGATAGTCGTTTATTTCCTTATCTTTGCTGAAGCCAATCTGAGCATTTCATATCCAGTCGCTCGTTTCACCTTAACGTTCAAATACGTTTTAGAATTATTACCCTGGATAATTTATTATACGAAAGCTCTGTTTGAGAAATTTATTGAATACATGCAGTAATTAGTCTATAAGGAGTCATCATTGGGGCCAAGGTGCCTGTTGGTGTAAATATATACAAATGTATTATCGTCGCTTAAACGCGACAGCAAATCTTCAGCACGATATGATGTGACACATTCTTCAAATGTGACGCCTGAAAGCATGCTAAGCCGTATTACGCATTCCGACTGGATTTTCTATTTCGAGAGAATACGAAACCGATTTTAGATGAACAGGAAAATTACTGGGATAATGCAACAATTCTACTGACACTTGAAATCCTTCCTGATCGAACATATACCGAGTAGCTTATAGGAAAAGGGCCTTTGCACGATACCACAAGGCCCGAGCAAATACGGTAGCAGCCATGTGCAAAAATCGATTCCATTTCCCACCCACACATGTCTTACATGCATCCATCAATCAATAAAAGCTACTCGATCGTCGGATGTCTTCAACAGCAGACGTAACGAATCCCGCTCGGTTCTTTTTTTTTGCGATGCTCCAAAACAAACAACCTTCAGCCAAAGCCAAAGAAAACATGTTTGCATCAAACTTCCATCAGCAAACAAAATTAAGGAGGAATAAAAAAACAGCGCCAACACCTACCAAACACAATACATGTGTATGCAGTCCAATCGTCATCGGTAAGCAAGCGCCCCCTAACGAGCTCCTATTAATTTCACATTCAGCACCCACTCACTCAAAGGGACTGTGCGCAAATTCAAAATAGTCGCTGCCTTCAGTTTCCTCCATTCATAACTCTATGCCATCGACGACGATACGATGAGTGAACACACCGTCGACGCGTCGTCGACGGTACCGCGTACGTAACGTATGCTCCCCCACACGTGCTCGAATCCCGCGGCTTCCATTCCAGCGCAGGAGTAGCGGAGGAGGAACTTCAATCAACAGAGACACACATGTTTAGCTTTTATTGCCGCTGTTTGCTTCGCTATTCTGCATGTTAGTCGCTTTATTATAACTACATAGTTGAATCGATGTGGGGCAATAGGAGAACGATTTTATTCGTCTTAAATTGCTGAAAACAAAATCGAATAATAAAAGCGGGATGATTATCGTATAAATCTCTGTTCGGTTGTGTGTTGCGAAACGAAAGTGTACTTGGCTATGTGGAGGGAAAGAGAGAGAGGGCGAAATTGGAAGAAATTAGCTCGAAATTGAGAGTAACGAGTAACAAGTTGTAGATGTTGTGAGACCATATGTTTTCAAGTACTATAATGGGTTATTGAATGAATGTAAATTCGCACATTTAAAATTGACTCACAGGAAAATATATATTTTATCTGATGTTGATCTGTGTGGTGATGCATTGTCTAAAACTAATCATATGAAAACGTGTAACGTGCATAAAAATATAACGAACGTATTGAAAAACGTAAAGTATTAAAATGTGAAAGTAAGAAAATTATTATTTAGCAAGCGATTTGCACATGTATCTTCGAAAGAAAAAACACTCGCAGGCTTCAACACATCACTAGATTAACATTGCCGCAAGGAATTGATGCTAACTTACCACAGATACTACCGACCACCCGTCATCACGCCCAACAATCTGCTCCGATGACGGTTCATTGGCAGTCACAGTCGCAGTCACGCTAACACGTTCGCTATCAAAAGAGCACACCATCAACACACACATTCAACTATCGCAAACGCCGTTAAAGTTCCAATCCAACTTAGGCCCGTTGGCGTTGGCTGATGCACGAAAGCTCTGTTTTGATCTAGTATCGCATGGATCTGTCGTTGCTGCACCGCTGGTGAAGTCGTTATAAAAATAACGCCACCACAGGCGTTGAGCTCTACTGAACCAGAAGCTATTTATGAGCTAGAAAACGAAAACTAAAATATTTTAAACCAACGACCAGCATGCCTCTCAAAACAGTAGCTGGTCCAATGCGCGCTCCTTTCGTGGATCTTATTGGTTTTATTATCACCGACGGTCATAAACGATGCAGGGATAATGGTTTGTCAATAACACAGGCCTACTACTACTACGACGCGATTTAACGGGCAGGATGAAAAATAAATGTCCTACTTAATACCGCTCCGGACCGGTTTGAATATTTGACTTGTCCGATCAGAGGTTTTTTATGATGATGGCTTTTTTGGTGGGCCACAAAGCAACTAAAAAAACAGTCCGGAAATTAATATTTGAATTTGCCATCAGAAACGTTACATAACCAAGAGCTGAATTTGATGAAGCGAAACTTGTTTTTTCGATTGGATAACTACTGGTTCGCTGAATGAAAAGAGTCTCTTTGAGTTGCTACACCGATAGGATTGGTCATCGTTTGGAAGCCTAAAACTTTTCCAAAAAAATGGCTATTTAAAATTGTGTACTTCTGGTTCTAAGCTGGAACGTGCAGGTATAGGCGTAGTCAAAAGGCTCTAAGTATTTTTACAATGAATAAATAACAAAAACTCAGAATTAATGAAAGTTAAAAGAATCTGTCCTGCACCACTGGTCCGTGATTATGTTCCGCGGTTGGAGTATTTTCAGCATGACCAGAATACGCATAAGATAAACTTTATTTTTTTCGAGAGTTTTCCTACTGGAGTTATAGAGCTAGGTTCTCGGAAGGGCTCCCCGTCAGAATCACATAATACAATTAGCAGACGAGATAGGCAATGGCGCCCACTAAAACACTGCTTTAGGCCAACTGTATCGAGTCGTGATTCTAAATGTGATATTCATTGTACGGTTCAGGTATGTGTGGGTGTAAGGACTCGCGATAGTGTGTATCATCGCGAAGGGCTCGAGCATTTGTACGTTAACGTGTTCGATCGCGTGTGCGTTTGAATATCGCGTGTGCTAACATGTATGTAACATCGCGTGTATAAAATCTATTTTATAACCGTATGCCTTTCGCATATTCGCGTGTGTTCTTTGGATAATCGTGCGCGGACCGTGAATCTAATACTTTATTTTTGGTGTACGGCTCAGATGTTAAAAGAAAGTGAGATCTTCCATATCACTAGAGTTCCCGGTGATGTCGCCGTAGAGCGTGTGGTCTAGTGTATATGACCTTTATTTTTTTTATTGGTCCAACCGAATGTATGGACCTAAATTGCTAGAATAAAGCCTAAAGATTTCCGGACGTGACCGATTCATGATCGCGCGGGTTTGCGGGTTAGCTTCGTAAGTACTAAAACGTTCACATAATTACCGGAGTGTTATCAAGTATGCGCGATCGCGGGCATAGGTGTGCGTAGATGATTGTGAAGGGCTTAAGCGTTCGTATGTCGACGTGTTTGTAGCGTGTGCTCGCGTGTATGTGACTTCGCGTGTATAAATTCGATTTTGAAACCCTGCGGCAAATCATATATTCACGGACCGTCATTCTGATATTTAGTTTTCGGTGTACGGATCACATTCTGACAGGGAGTGAGTTACCCCATATCACTAGAGTTCCCGGTCATGCCGCCATGGAACGCCCTGTCTAGAGGATATGGGAGTTATTCTTTTTTTAATTTTCCAATTTTTTTTTATTAATTAACATGGACCTAGACTGTTGGTACCGAGGACGATTCCGATTCATGATGGCGCGAACGCGGGAGTTTGTAGATTGACGCCTGAGACCGCGTTGGTAAGTTTACGAGTGCTGAGACATACACCTTATCTCTGAGGTATAATCATGCTTGCGAGTTCGCGAGCGTAGGTTGCTTGGAAAATCGCGAGGGGCTCCAACGTTTGTACGCTGTGTATATTTGCGTGTGTTCTTTAATGGTCGCACGAACCGTGAGTCTGATACTAAATCTTCGGTGTGCGGCCAGAATTCTGGCAGAGAGTGGGATCCCTTATATCGATAGGGTTCCCGGTCATGTCTCCATGAGACGTGTCGCCCAATAGGTATGAGCGTATTTTCCCAATTGGTCCAGCTGAAGGAACCACTTTCCCAAACTTTTTTACCACTTTCCCAAAATAATTATGGAATTTGCGTTTCGATTTCGTCTCATCAGAATCTGACACTATTTTACGACGGCGGTTGAGTGGTAAGCGTGACCGCCACTCATTCCAGTTGGCCTGGGTTCAATTCCAGCCGAGGTCGTTGAGATTTTTCTGAGGTGAAAAAATCTGTGATCACGTCTTCCTTCGGAAGGGAAGTAAAGCCGTTGGTCCCCGGTCTATTAGTTTGGTGGATCGATATCTAGTCCTGATAGTGAGGCACCTGTCTGGCGTCGGTAAAGAAGAAGTGATCCAACTTCTATACTCTAACAAAAATATCCTCCTCCTGTGATACTTGTGGAGTGCGCCTCTAGCAAAAGCAAGTATCGGACTAACCATTTCTTCCCTTTCCATCCGCGATCTACGTTCGGGCCTGGCCGGCGCTGGTATTGATCAATAAACACTTTAGGATTACCAGGAGTTGCACATTGAAAGATGTTTCGCTACTCCCAAGCATAAATTATCTACTTATTCTCTGCGCAACTTCAGCTAGTCCAGATCGATAACGGAGTAGCAGCCAGGGGTGGTCGCACAAGCTCAAGCTCAAATTCAAGAATCTGACACTATTTTAGTGACAGGAATGAGGCTGTGCCGGGTTACGCTAGCTCCACAAAATTGACGCTAGCTTCCATCGTAGCCGGATTGACGCTAGCTTCCTTCCTGTCGATGGTCAAACGTTCGTTTGTGCCTTTTTAAAACACGTACCGTAAATTGGAATATTCCCAGGTTCTTGTATTGGCACGGTTAGAGAGATCTAGAGTTTCTAGGCACGTGCGCAAAATTTGTTCACGCTTCACACAACGTTTGCACAATTGCTAGTGTAACTTACATAACGTAAACAATACACATTGAATGTCAACAGAAATTGCCAATGCAAAAAAAAGTTACAGCAATTTGAAAGTGATGCAACTTGATTCCGTACACCCTTTACTATTTTCCCTAACCGGTTCACCTATTTGACCTTCACAGTAGCGGAATAGTTGTTTCAATAGTGTATCAGCAACAAAACGGCGCGGATATGATTCGTTCATTTGCTTTGCTGTTAACAGGTGGAGCGTTTTCGAACTTCTGGTCTGCACAAGATGAGAAGGTAGACTGAGATTGTTATAGATTTTTTAAATCGTCACTTTTGTTTCGTTGAAGCTTCTGCCAGCAGGTCTGTCGACATATGACTTAATTATTCGAAGCTTAGTAATTTCGTGTAAAAAATGTTTACTCGCTTCGATTTCGACAAAATTTGTCAGAAATCTTTGATGTGAATGATGATGTATTTTTAATCGGTTAAAGGCTGTCTTAAGAGGGTGTATGCATTTTATACATGGTTTTCCAAAAATCCCAACATAAAATCCGTCAGTTTATTCAATTTGTATTCTTTGAGCAAACTTTTAATATTTGAGGAATTCCACGAAAATCTCCAAAATCGGGACCGCCCATCTTATGTGCCCATGAAACTTAACAGGTTTCACCGGCATGGAAGACTAAACATTTTCCACAGTCCATAAGATCATTTTGACTCAGGCTCACTTTTTTAAAAGAGCGGAGACCTTTTTTCGTGCATCAATCACAAAAAACACAAACACAGAAAAAAATGTGTCATTTTTCACAAAAACAAAAATTATTGTTAAAAATTTTAATTGCAAAAAAGCCGTTTTTATAATTTTTTATATTTTGTCAACAAAAACCCAAAAAGAAAAGAAACATTTTGAATGTGATTGCATGATGGAGAACCAGTCGGCAAAAAAGTTTTTCTAACAATAACTTTATACGTGTTTTTAAATTTCATACTAATTGACATACAAAAGTGTAATTTTATTTATATAATTCTAAGTATCATTTCAAATAAAAATGCATTTAACAAAAATCTTCCAAACTACGATAGTTTTCGAGATATTTGGAATTTTGTTCCAAAAAAAACAATTAGCTCGTGTAATTATTATTTTTAAAGTTATTCGCGATACCCCATCATAAAATGTCAACAATATAATGTTTATCGTTTAAAAGACGTAAAAGATACTTTTTCAGTGTATTCATGGAGAAGCTTCCAATAAAAAAAAGTTTCCTAACAATAACTTTTGACATATTTTTATAATTTATACTGTTTGCAGTCAAAAATACAATTTTATTCTTGAATTTGATTTAAAATATCATTTTAAATCAAAATGCTGATAGAAAAAATTTCTGAAATGTAATCGTTCTCGAGATATTTTAAATTTTGTTTTAACAAAAAAGGTGATATTGTAAACCAAAATATTCAACTGCATAGTTTAATCATCAGACCCTATGTTTGAATAATATTTTGAGTGTTAAAAAAATGAGTTTTTTGCAATTAAATTTTTAACATAAATTTTTGTTTTTGTAAAAAATGACATAACAGTTTTTCGTGAAAAAATGTTCATTCCCTGTAGCTCGTTTTCAGATGGTTTTGCTGAATAAAATAGAGTAATTGGCCAAAAAAATTTGGAAATTGATGCACGTCGAAGCATCTACGCCTTTTTTAAAAATAGCTCTTGTATCAAAATATTGCAATTACCAGAAGAAATCATGGAGATTTATAAACCGAACACAACTGCAAAGTTTCGTTCGAATCGACGAGGGTCATATTTTGGGGTCGGCCGGTTTTCCGTAGAATCCCTCATTTCTATACAGTTTCTTCTCTGAAATGATTTCAATTTAACCAAAGCATTTTTAGTGGCGAATTTTTGAAAAAAATACGCTCTTTTCAAAAATTAATTTATTTCTAAAGATACTCCAAATAGATGAAAAATGCACAACCTTCCATATCATAGACATGTGCCAAGTTTCATGAAAAAACTAAGAAAGGTCAAGTCCAATTTGGGCTGTTCAGGTCAGATTGGTCCCTTGGAATTTCTCAAATAATAAAATCATTTAGAGAGACCCCATTCCAACGTACAAATGTTTAGTTCCGACTAACTTGTATAACCTAAAAAACTGACCAATAAAACTACGCTGCTATTTTAAGTGTCAAACAAACACTCCGTTTTACAACTTAGTTTTGTAAAAAAACTGTTTATTTAAACAAAAATTTGTGCATCGATAAATCTATACTTGTAGCAAAACTGCTATCAACAGTTTCTATCGAGGTAGGTATCCAACGGGAAAAAGCAGATCAAAATAACGAGTTAAACGAAAGCAATTACACGGTGCTACAAAATAAAGTGTACTTTCGAAGTGATCTGCTAAAGGTTGTAGGTATGGTCAAATACAACACAAAACCACGTTGGATCTATTTGATATACCCTCAAAATCTTGATTTATAGCAAAAAACTGTTTTTCAGGACTTTTGGCACTATAAAATTTTATGGGTGGTCATTTTTTAAACTTTTTATTTTTTGAGTGTACTGGTAAGAAGAAGAAATTACCTTTCCAACGGTGTGCTTTGTTCTTTGTTCTTGTGTTGATAATACTATGCGTTTTTGAGACAACAATATGAAAGTATCCTTTTTTTGCTTTTTTTTATGAAATTACGAAATAAATTCAACATTCTTCTGAAGAAGCCACTTCGTTTTTATGAAAATTTAGAACGCAATTTTGCATCTAATGACCTATTTATCATCAAAATCGGCTCTAGAATGGCAGAGTTATATTTTTTTTTCAAATTAGAACCTTGCTCACATGAATTTTTAAGGGGACGGTCCCATATAAAATTTTGGAAAAAATCGTTTTTTTCGCTCGATTACGAATACATTCAAAAGTATGCGTGTGAACTTTGAAGTTAAAATTGAAAGAAGTGACGTGAGATATAATTCTAGAATTTCATAGTGTGCGACAAGGCCTGACTAACCCCTTAAGAGTTCATGAGAATAAGTTTCTAATTTAGGAAAACATTAATAACTCTACGATTCTTCGGCCGATTTTGGTAATAAATAAATCGCTAGATGCGGAATTAAATTTACTTTCTAAATTTTCATTAAAGTTAACACGCTACTTTAGGAAAACATTGTGAAATTTTCATAATTTAATTGAAAAATCACAAAAAATGGTTGTTTTCATATTGTTGTCCAAAGCAACAGAGTACTTTTACAAGTACAAAAGAACGTAACCTACCGCATACCGTTGGAAAAGTCATTTCTTCTTCTTTCCAGAACACTCAAAGAAATTAAAAATCGGTTAAAAAATGACCGCGTAGAATTTTTTTTAATACCGAAAGCCCCAAAAAATTTTTTTTTTTGCTATACATCAAGATTTTGAGGATATACAACATTTTTCAGACATTGTTTTGTGTTGCATTTGATGAGATCTACAACCTTTACTAGGTCACTTAAAAAGTACAAAATCACTATAGCACCGTGTTATGCGGAAAAAATCCCCCCAAAGGCAGAATTCGAACCTGCAACCCTTAGGACTTCGGCGCTATGCACAAACCTTAATGCTATCCCTGGCATATGAAGTAACACATTTACATCGACCTACAGATGGATTCCCAAGTAACAATTGAAGTTTTATAGCACGCTACAAGTGCAATCTAAGTTTTATCAGTGGCTATAAAACTATCACAAAACCACAATTGTTACTAGGGTTGGACTCGGAAGGAATCGTAGAAAGGAAAGGAGGACATTTAAGTGTCAGGTACTGCCTATAAATACATATAAGCCCCATAATAAAAATCAACAAACGGAGAAAAACGCTTTTCAAAGTTTATTTTTTCAATGAGTCTTTTGGAAAGGACAACACAGTTCTACTATGTTTCGTGATATTTTTCGACAAAGCTGGCAGCTAATGTTAATTGTGAAGAAAACTCAGTGTACTTGAGTATAAAAAACAGCAAAATATTATTCATCATTAGTATATTCTGTACGGATGCGAAGGTAACGGCGTGAGAATGGATGATAAATTGCAGCGGAATACAGACAGCCATTCGCTCACTGCTGTATCGTGGGCCGTTTCGAAGTATAGCAGCTCGAAATAACTTCTGCTGTCTATCGAACCAGCAACACATCGCCAACACAATGATTCCCTTTTTTGATTATTTGCTGGATTTGAAAAGTTAAAGCTTTGAACACAGCTCTTGTCATTTATGATAAGCTCGGCGATCCATCTTACACGCACCGTTGATTGAATTCAAAAAACAACAGAAAGTAGTCCTTTTGAAGATTCCGATGTTGAATAACGGCGCAAGCTATAATTTGAGATTCGGTTTTGACGTAGGACTGCGTATTTGTTTTCGATATGGGGGTGCAGTTTGCAAATTCTACAAAATGGTATGTAACGAACAGTGGTCCAATTTAAAACGCAGCTTAATTCAGCCCTCTCACGATAAATTTTTATTTTTTTTTGTACATATCGCCCCGAAATACTTCTAAGAATAGATTCCAGTAGATAAACCCAAAGATTTTTGATATCATGGCTTTAAAAATAAAATGAACAACCTAGTCAAAATATCGCGCATTTACACACAGAAGATAGCGCTTCCCAAGTCCTGCACGACAGATTTGTGTACCTAGCGCGCTACGCTTCTATGAATGACGTCATCATCGACTATTTAAAGAACGAATTGGGCCGGACAAGCTCAGTTGCCTGTTGAACGGCAGGCGAAGCAGATCACTGCGCTGTGTTTTCACAGCCAGTGTAGCTGAGTTAGTAATCTGTTACACTGGCTGTGGAGGTACGCTACCCAGTGCCGTCCAACACGCGACTGAGCAGTCCGTTCAAACACTATGCTTTCTTGGGTTGCTATGTTCGTTTCCAGCACACTTATGTACAATCTCGAACACAATTAAGGACGATTCAGACGATACATCAGCTTCCGTCAACGGAACATCAAGATTAGTTACATGCAGTTAAATGGAAGCATTCACACACAACATCAACGGCACGCAACGTTTTGACGTACGGCACGCTTGAACGGGCACAAGAGAAAAATATTAAACTTATCCTGACGGAACGGTGACGTTGACGGAAGCTGATGTATCGCCTGAATCGTCCTTTATTCGTACACAAAATCGTTTGTACATTCGAGATCCATTTTTTGCAAACACGGTTAACATAGTGTCGTGGTACTAGTTGTCTCTTTTGCTCTACTCATCATCATCATCGTTGACTCATTTTGCTTAGTGCACTTGGGTTCAATGTTTGAGGCGAATGTGTAGGTATTTCTAATTTGTTACTAAATTGTTAGCGGTTGCATGCGTAACCTGCGTGATAGCAATCTGTGCTTTCGTTGCGCAAAAATGAAAACTGTCTTAGCAAAAAACTTACGCGGATCGATGGAAAGCACAACAAAAGTTTTTTATTTACGTTCGATCAATTCATTTATTCATTTCCACTCAGCCTATCCTATTTTGATTCTTCTAATAGGTATATACTACAAAGCCTATTTATGAATGAATACACTTCCACTGCAAAAACGCATCTAATACTACGTTCACACTGCGAGGTAAAACGTGTTTTAACGCTATCTTGATGACTTTTTCCTTATTGCTAATTATTATAACATGTTTTAACTCTGTAGTGTCAACATAGTATAAGTCCATATATAAAATTGTATATGTATACGTACTTTAGGAAAGTTACAATACTGGCAAAATATAACTAGAAAGCTTGGTATATACATGAAATGATTATATTGTCTGATTTTTCTTCACCGGTCCGGGTTTTTTACCACACACAATCGAAAAGTTTTTACAATTTTTAAAAGCTGATCTTGTGGTATGAAGATTTAGTTTCAAATATTAGTTCGGTCACGGTTTTCTGTCTGCTTTCTTCACATCTTCTCAAATAAGTTTAATCGGATTCGATCACCTACTACAAATGAAATGACCTGATGACCAAGAAGGTTTGGTTCAATATGTAACATTCGATGTTGATTGATTGTGCTTAAACTATACGTAAGAAATATATTTGATTTATTATTACTCTAAATGTACTAAGAAAATAAACATTTTACATTAAGTAGTATAGTCCTAAGTCCACAGTTCGTGCAACCCCATAGGACTGCCCCTTATAGTTTTTATGAAATTTATATGTGTATTCTACGTCATTGCTGTTATGTCTCCAACATTATTCGCTCATTTATTCATTTGATTAGGTTCTAGATTTTGAGTCAGTTACAATCCCTTTCAGACGACCATTTTGCAAGATGTATTGGGAATCGCAATCGGCTAAAAGTTCCAATTTAATTCCAGTTACTCGCCACTAGTAGGATATATCCAAAGCTCTCTTCATTGCCCGCTCAAAATTTTCGCGAATTCTGAATTCACCACGATTATACCTTTTCAAGGAGTTCGATACTTACAACAATCCCTTGCCTCTATTAAAAATTTCACGTAGAATGAAAATGTTGAACAAAAACAAGGGCATTAGTACCATTCTCACAAACTTCCAAACAAAATAGCACACACCCTCCCCCCACCCCGGAGGTCGGCACTCTTTTGAATATTTAGTAATACACATTCCCCTATACACAGACAGATAGCATTCCAAATCTGCACTTCGTTTCGCATTGTGTATGCAAATTCAATCAGATTTTATTGGTACTTAGGAGTGCTGAAGCGGTGCACTGAAAACACTTACCGCCGAAAGCTCCAACCTTCGAACAACAAATAAGAACGCTTCCCTCGCTGTTTCAATCGGAGATTATTTTACACAGTTCGTTGTGTATTTTACAGTGGAAGCTTATTACGTTTGTTAATTTGTGTTTTGGACGTTGGAATGCTCTACTATCTAATAATTTATTCATTGTTAGCGAGAAAAAACACCAGCGCGTGCAGAATAATGACATTCTAACAGGCACTGTCTATTTACAATGGCGTATCAACCCCATAGTGAAAAACAGCTTTAGGAAAACGCTAGACGTTTTTTTGTGGAATCGAATGGACTATCTTTTGTTAAATTTTTGTATTTTCTTAGAAGAATTCTCAATTTATCTGATAACAATAATTGCACGTTGCTTCTGGAACGGTAGTACTATGATCATGCTGCTAGCTGAGAACCTTTTTGTACAATTTTCTTCTACCGGCCAAATGATGCTAAAAAATACAACTTTCTCCCTCTGAACACAAAGTTAGCGTAATGAGTTACACGGAATGCCTGAATATTTCAGAACGTATTTGTTATTGTTGTTGTTCGTTCGTTACCACGAAGAAGAACTACATCTTAATATTTAATTAGTTACTGCTCCACGTGCAACGAAAGGGTCGCACGCTTCAACATTGTCGCTAATCGAATTCTGCAGCGTAGAAAAATTGCAAACTATAGCCTTGACGGATGACGGACTCACTTTGTCCAAGGACTGCTGGCTGGCGCAAGTGGTATCATTAATAAATTAATATTAAAAACCGAAAGTACGACAACCGTGGCGCCGCCCCGCCCGTTGAAAGGGTATTTTGCGCTTTGCATAATCAACGCGAAAGGCACTCCAGCGCAACGCAGCGTACGTAACAACGCGGGAGAAAGTTCGGAACAGATTAATGAGGATTAAAATTTCAATGAACAATATAATTAAATTGCTCCCGCGTACAGTCCCGTCGCGCCGTCGAAGGGCTCACGCGGTGCACCGAGCGGTACCTACCTAATTGCCGGGAGTTGATAACGATCACCCGCACTCGTCCGGCGCGAACGGATGATAAGGAGCACAATTATTTTGCCTTTCCGACCACGGACTGACTGACTGGTTGGCTGCTGGTGCGCGAAGAAGCATCATGGCTGATGCAGCCGAGCTGCGGTAAGACAACGAATTGAGCTGCTAATTGAACTGGAAAAGGGCTATGGACTGATTGATTGATTAATGACCGTGGCGGATGTGAGCGGTGCGGGTTTTGCAAGTTCATAATTAAACTTTGCAAAACTGGCCTTGCTCGCACGTGCAAAGTACGAGATAAGAGTGAAGTGGATCATAATCAAACTGCTTGATAGGAAAGTGCAAATTTCGGGGAAAACAGCTGACAGAAGAAAGGAGCAGTATGAAATAATAACCTAGTAAATTTTGGAAAAGAGCCTGCAACTCTTCTTGATCTTCTGAATATTACAAGCCGCAGCATCCATTGGATCGTAGCAACCGAGAGCGATACTCGTAAACATTATTTATATCCATCACATTCCACTCGAAATTTTTGAATTGGTGTTGTACTGTCGTGAGAAGCGCTTGGAAATCGAAATGAGCTGAGAAAATTTTAGACATAATTTTAAATAGTAGTTTTGTGTTTTAACCGTAGTATTGTTCATCTAATTTTACGCATAGTTCAACAGTCGATGCCTATAAACTACGGTTTCACCATGCACGTAATACCGTATTATTACGATTATTACGATTCAAGGAATTGGTCAACACACTTTAAAAAATGCAGAAAACATCCCACTTTCACTGAACCTACATTAACAGAATGAAGGGCTTACAATGCCAATTGACTTCTGAAAAGATATCGTCGAAATGCACTAAATTGCCCAGGAAAAAATATATGTTGAATGGTACAATTGGCCTACCCTCAAGTCGATTCACAATCCTACCAGGATTGTCAGCTGCAAATTTGGATTCAATTATATACCGGGGCAAACGTATTTGCAATTCGAATGGGCTTTTTCGATACTAAAATTACGAATCCAAAAGAAAATTAAAACTTGTCTAGTGTATATATTAGGGTGGGGCATTGTTATATGGAAAAACGTAATCAAAACCTAATCAACCGAGCACAGCGCTTTTTTGGTTCCATTTGGGGTCCCGAACAACTGTGCAAAATTTGGGGTCGATTGGATTTGACCCGGCGTAGCGCATTGCGTTTGAAATTTGTATGGAAATTAGTATGGGAAAACCTACTTTTTTGCATTTTCGATTTTACAGACTACAATTCTTCCTGCAGTATACCAACAATTAGATAGAAGTGTAGTCCAGGATATGCTGAACAACTTTGTCGAAGGATGCATGGTGCTAGAATGTCTCTACAACAAGTTATAGCTGTTCAAAGTTCGATAGATCGAATTAATTGCCAAAAATATTTTTTTTTGCCAACACTGCGGGTGTACCAATGATATTTCATATAGCATACCAAAATAACATCATATACTTTAGATTTACCACATTGGTATGTTTGGAATAATTATTCAAAAGCCTTAGCTCAATTTCATGGGCCTAGGTAGTTTCGCAATAGGGCATAGTGAGAGGATGTTCGCAATAGGGCGTAGTGAGGGGAGAGGGGGAGGCTTCAATATATAGAAATTCTAACTGAAATAACTGAAATTTTGTCGAGTTGAAATGTTCAGATGAATTATTTTAAAGCATTTGCACAATGTCCTATGCATAATAGTAACGATGAAACGAAACATACTGCATCCCTCTGCATCGACTTTATATCAATGGAAGTAAAGTTGCAGACTGAATCAACTGATGTCGAGTTGATATGTCAGAGGAATGCATTGATTATATTTCAGTTTAATACGCACTACGATTTGATAGGATGCTCTTTTCGATGTTGTTCGATCACCTGAAGTGAAAATTGCTGTTGAACTGGGGCTCTTGTGGATTGTTTAAATGTTGTAAAATAATTCATCTGAACATTCCAACTCGATAAGATTTCAGTTATTTCAGTTCAAATTTTCATATTTAAAAGTCACCCCCTTCTCCCCTCACTACGCCCTATTGCTAAACTACCTATGCCCATGAAATTGAGCTAAGGTTTTTGAATAATTCATCCAAACATACCAATGTGGTAAATCTAAAGTATATGATGTTATTTTGGTATGCTATATGAAATATCATTGGTACACCCGCAGTGTTGGCAAAAAAAAATATTTTTGGCAATTAATTCGATCTATCGAACTTTGAACAGCTATAACTTGTTGTAGAGACATTCTAGCACCATGCATCCTTCGACAAAGTTGTTCAGCATATCCTGCACTACACTTCTATCT
Organism: Topomyia yanbarensis; assembly: GCF_030247195.1. Lineage (NCBI taxonomy): Eukaryota > Metazoa > Arthropoda > Insecta > Diptera > Culicidae > Topomyia > Topomyia yanbarensis. The sequence goes on along the minus strand of NC_080672.1, from coordinate 106,840,840 downwards.
AATTGTTGGTATACTGCAGGAAGAATTGTAGTCTGTAAAATTGAAAATGCAAAAAAGTAGGTTTTCCCATACTAATTTCCATACAAATTTCAAACGCAATGCGCTACGCCGGGTCAAATCCAATCGACCCCAAATTTTGCACAGTTGTTTGGGACCCTAAATGGAACCAAAAAAGTGCTCTGCTGAAAAAACGATCATTTTGCCCCACCCTAGTATATATGTTCCGTATTATAGAATGAGAGCATCCACTTAATCGTCGTACGGAAGTGGTCGTTTTTGAATGCAGGCGCTTGAGATCGCTTTTGTAAATTCGTAAGGCCTAACACGTTGGCTTAATCGCCGGAACCTTTTTTCTGATTGCGACATTGTGGGCGTAGGTACGCATAAATGATTGCGACTGGGTTCGTATTATCGCAAAGGACTCGAGCGTTTGTAAGTTATTGTGTGCGTTCTTTTTATCGCGTTGGCGTTTGTTTCGCATGTACTTATGCGTTTCTTTAAACGTGTGCTTTGGGTGTCGCTGAGAAACAGCAAAGGAGGAAACAACACATCAATTAGACATTTATTCAGTAAATGTTAGCAGTTTGATTGCACCTGGAAGATAATCCGCGATCCCAACGATAGCGATCATCTACGAATCATTCTTCCAATCAATAGTGATATGACCCGCATGGATACGATTAATGCTTCGTACGACCTCACACGAAACATTAATTGGAAGAAGTATAAGAATAAGATCACGAGTAAAACAATAAAACAGTTGAGTATAACATAACATTCTATAGTTCGCACGATCTAATGGAAAATCCTTTTTTATTTTGATTATTTTTATCAACACTAAACGTCGTTAGGAATACTTGAGAAAAAATTTCCTCAAGTATGCGGTGTAATTGATAAGGGTGAATGCCACTAGTCCGTTTTGGAACATGCATTTTAAATAAACTCCGGGCAAATCGGCGGTGCCAGATCACGTACGTGTCCAACTACTTTATCGACTTCATTGTACACGGGAATCCTCATTGCAACACTGTCACTTACAATAACGAATATTAGATTGTCTGCAATACGAACTTTGCTGCTTGATCTAGCGTGCTAACGGGATTTAGTACATATGAGTAATGGTATTAGTCCTCTACATGCGGTGAAACTAGTATTTTCTATCCGTAAGCTGACTCATATGTTCATGTACCATCGTCGCGAACAAAAGGTTTGTGGAAATCGAGTACTGATTCATTCCAATGAAAAAAATTTAAAACTTCTCCCTACACGGCTGGATTGAATAGCAGTTATCAACAAAACTGTATCCAATAACATTAAGTTTTTCATCCTCTCTTGCAATGACAAGCTGACAAATACATAGCCATCAAGCGGTGAAAAGACTAACTAGTGAGATTTTTAATGAAAATTGTCGAAAAATTCTATACAAATTTTCAAGCACGCAGGTGCGTCCGATTTAGTTAAAATTTGGAGTACACACTGCTGATGAGACTAAAAATCAACTCAAGGGTATCCCAATTGAGTTTTCAAAGAATAGTATTTTGTTTAAGTTGTATGATGTTCAATGATATAAGTACTAAATGACACAGGTGATTAAACGGAATATAGGCGAATTCTGTAAGTCTAAACTCCATTTTCGCATTCAGAAAATATTCCGCTATAGCAGCAGCTTATTAAGTCAGCTAATCCAGCATATACTCGGAGCAGCGCTTTCTGTCAACTTCACTCATGTTAGCAAGAATAAAGATAATGTATCCATTATTCTTAAAATAATGCACGCTAGATCGATAGGTTACTAGTTGTCGTTAGTTTTGCTTGTCAGTAGCTTTCGCTCGGCCAGAAGTACAAAGTACTCTCCATCGACTATTAATTTTAATAACTTTTAATATACATAGTAAAAGCAGAGTTGTTCACTAAGAATCATTGACTACAACTATTCTCGATATTATCAGGATCTTGATTATAATAATTTTAGTCGATTCTGCTGAATGTTGGAATATGAATCTGGAAATTCCTTAATATTATCTATCCTCGAATCGAACGAGATATTGGCGTGTTGAAAGTGTTTTGAAGCTTCACAAGAATGTTTTCCGTTCATTCATCACTAATCTCAAAGGCGATGAATTCACAATCTGCTCGAACCAAATATCTATTCGGACAAGCTGAACATTCGACTCATACAAATCACGCTATAGGTAGTGGTTAGCCAATATAACACTCAAGGTTAAAAAAGTTGACTACTAGCAGGGCTAACGTGTCCTTTCATCCTAAACCAATTGATGGATTCACTTGTAAGTAGAAACATCCACGAATCAGCCATGAAGACTTCCGAACCAATAAAAATAGGTCATGCCAGTCGAAGGCCACAGAACCAGTATCAGCACCATCAACTATTGGGAATATACCGATGTAAGATTCTTGTTCTCATCATCCTGGTCATCCTTCCTACTCAGACCACACAATGCATGTTTCCCCTGCATATTGAACTCCCCAGGTATCAGTTTTTCAAATTATATCAAAACTGAACTAACAAGGCAAATATATTATTTTTATCTTTTTTATTAACGAAGACAAACGCTGTTCTTTTTTTACATTACAACGACAAGGGTCTGGAAGATGTGAAGTATTTCAATATTAAGAGACATAATACTCAAGGAAGAGCAAGGGTGTGAAGGAAGAAAGTTTAGAAATGCGTGGAATGGGGACACATGAGCTAGCTTAAAGTTTTTTTACGACGTAACCCTCTGTCTTCTACCGCAGGAGTCAGAATATTTTGCCATTTTTATCGAATACGAGTCAATCCACGCTTTTCTATACTTTCTTCCTTCACATCCCTTGCTAATTGGATGTTGTTAAAACATAAAAAATATACTTTGTTCAGCTAAGAACCACTAGCGAAACTTGGCCCTATACTCACTGCTCTATCATTTATGCAATATGATACGGTATATCTATAGAGCAGACAATCCTATGATCAGCAAGTAATTAGTCTAGGTACCACATAGACATCAAAATCCTATTAAGTATACAATTAGGCCGGAAAGGTAGATAAGCAGTTTTCCACAGTACGTTAATAGTTTAGTTGAAGTTGTGGAATCTCAAAAAGGCTCCGTTTCACCCACTAAAACTCTACAAAAACCCAAATGGCTTTGATTCTGATTGTGACATTGAGTGTACTTTTCAGATTTAAGAAGCAAGGAAATTTCATGATCGCGTGGGAACAAGCGCTTATACGTTCGCACGTGAAACCGCGTTTATAAATTTAAATAGCTGAAAATTTCAATTGAACACCGCAGCGTCTACATGTTTTCGAGATCGCGCGAGTAAATATGCCTAAATGGTGGTCGCGAAGGGCACGTAGGTTGTTACGACCGCAACTACATTTTCACATATGAAACCAACCTTGTATTATCGTACAAGCCTCGGGCGTTTGTATGTTAACGGGTACATAATATCGCGCATATAAATTCGTTTATGTAACTTTATAACCGCTTGTATATTAATGTGGGCTTTAAAATATTCGCGCGAAACCGTGATTTAGCGCTGAGTAGGAGTATGTGGTTCGTGATCGAACGAGAGCAGGCGTTTATATGTTGACGCTAGAGAACGCGTTCATAAATTCGTTGGTTGGTTTAATCGCCGGGACATTTTTCTGATTGCGAGATTGTGGGCGTAGGTGCGCGTGAATGATCGTATTTGTGACTGGGTTTGTATTATCGCGAAAGACTCGAGCGTTCGTATGTTGTTGTACACGTTCTTTTTATTCACGTGGGCGTTTGTGTGTCGCATATGCAAGGTCATTTACAATTTCGTGTGTACTAATGCGTTTTTGAAAACTGCACACTTTTGCGTATATCTAAGAAAGAAACAGCAAAAAAGGAAACAACGCATTAATTAGACATTCATTCAGTAAATGTTAGCAGTTAGATTTCACCTGGAAAATAATACCCGTTCCCAACGGTAAGCTATCGTTTACCAATGTTTTTGGAAGCAATATGACAATAAAATAACATAAACTATTGCGACAGTACGGGAGCATTCACCGAATGAAGAAAACGACTTCTTCGCTGGTTTGACCATCGATTGACACACTCTTTTCGATGACGGGATTCTCAGTTAGACTTCTGTCATATGAGAACAATGCTTTTGGACCAGACAGAATTAAATTCAACTTTTATTTAAGCATCTGCCTAATCTTGCATGGAGACTCTTGTAGAATTAATTCAAAAAGTTTCTTGTGCAGAACATAGCTGTCGATTTGCAAGGGTCATTGCAAGATACCTTGAACAATTTGTCCGCTTGTACCGTCGAGCTGGGTATCGAATTTTCCACGGAGACAACTGAGCTAGGCGTATTTTCAAGGAAGCAGAACATTGTTCCGCGTTGCTGTAGATAAGTGAAAGTGATCGCCATTCAAAAACCGGGAAAACCAGCTTCCGACCACAACTCCTATCGACCGATTGCAATGCTGTCCTGTATCCGAAAGTTATTTGAGAAAATAATTATTCATAATTCATTGGGTGCATTAGACGGTGATGTTTTCGAAAGATCTATCGCTTTCAGTGAACTTTTCAGCATGTCGCTCAGCAGCGGGTAAACCACATGGAATAAAGGGGATCTGGGACGGTGGCTACATTCTATTATCGCTAAGGTGTCGGCAAAAGCATGGTTTAAAGGGGTTGCACGTAAGTCGGGATTATAGACGCGTGATGTCCAAACTCAGGTCCAATTACTACACTTCGACGCTCATCTGTGTCATATTGGGCTCACTGAGAGTAATTGTTGCGCTTGTATCGAAGGTTAGCAAGACATCGAGCACGTTGTTTGGTCGTGTTCTGAGCATCGTAATACCAGGTCCTTCTTTTTAGATGCCCTGCGGGCCCGACGAAGGCTCCTCAACGTTCCAACTTATGACACCTTGGCAAGCCGAGACTACATGTGGTCGATATACTATTTTTTTAAATGATAAATATACAGGTGTGATTCTTTTCTCCCTAATGTCCAGCTTCTATACCCTGCAAATCAGAAGTTATGAAATTCCATTAGTTAAACACTACTGTTCCATGAAAACAATTAGTTCCATATTTCACCGCATGCACAGAAAAAAACCGTCCATAAATTCATGAACAAGAAATCACGATTTCGTAAACTGAACACGATTTACGAAAATCGTGACCAAGTTCCTGAAATTATGTATAATAAACCTAGTATTCATGAAACTATTTGTGTTTTAAAGAAACTTGTTCGCTCTAAAAATATACATTCTAATGTTTGGTTGAGTTACTGTGGTTGTTTAGCTTTTCTTTTTGATTATTTTCCATGTCTTAGGGATACACTAGTCAGTGCTGAGAAATTTCAAAATCAGTTACCTATTTCGGTTTGTATTTACCGAAACCAACATTCAGTTTCACCGCTTCCCTCATTCATTAACTTTCCAACTGAATGAAATTTCATGCTGAACCGAATGCTTGAACGCAGAGGGAATATAAATTCCTTCACCAACCAAAGCATTCATTTGTTATTATGTGGACGAATCGAAGGCAGAAGTAAGCATCTTCTTCATTTTCGAGCATAAGTGAACTGCGTAATCTGTATCTGGTGAACTTTTGCTCAATAATCCCTCTCAGAGCTAGCATAGAAACAAAATTCAGTTTACTTCTGAAACCGAACATGTCCGAGCCTGAATGCGCTGCGTCGGGAGAACGAATGACGAGGGCAACGAATCAAAATTTTCTTTCATCGCAGCGGGCATGAATTAAATTTCGATTCCTTTCTAGTTCACGCAGGGATGTCCATTTTTTAAGCTCTGACACTGGTATCTATAAACTTTATCAATTAAAAGAGCCGACAACTAAAAATCATAAAATCAAATTTGTTCGTGATTTTCACCACGTTATCGTAATATCTTGTTCGTCAATTTACTATCGGATTTTTCTCGCAGTGTAGCGCGATTTATGTTCATAATTTTTGGATCATAGTCACGATTTTTGATAATTTAGTCACGAGTGATTTATGTTCATGATCTGCAGATCTTAGTGACGATTTTCGAATTTTTAAGCACGCCATCGTTATATTTTAGTCAGTATTAGTGTGATTTGTGTTCATGATTTCAGGATTCTAGTAACGATTTTCTATATTTTAGTCACGAGTAGTGTGATTTGCATTCATAATTTCAGGATCTTAGTCATGATTTTCGTTTTTTTTATGGACCATTTTCGTGATATTTTATTGTTGAGCTTACTTTCGAATTTGACACGTGGAATAATGTGACTCGTGTTCATGCTGTCAGCAGTTTTATCATGATATTCCTAATTTCATTTCGCCTTTTCGTGATATGCTATTTTTTAAGGGGCGGATATAGCGTAGTTAGTAAATCGATTGTCTTGTACGCAGCTCACTTGGGTTCGAAGCCCAAACCCGCACATAGGGTTAGATTTTTCTAACCCAAGGAGGCGAATGACTTTTAGGTTAAAACCTCTATAATCGAAATAAAAAGATGGTATCGGATATTTTACTCGGAGTAAGATGACAATATGACCTGGATCATAAAAGTGTGTCTGATTCACGATATCTTCTTTTATCAACTATATCAAGAATTCGATTTGTGGTTCTATAATGTATTTTTGATGGACAGCGCAGTTTTCGTTTTCTGTCCGGACATCACATAGTACCTTATCAAATGAATAACGATGTTAGAGGTCCTAATAGTTTTCCTATGTCTGCTGCTTGCACCTATTACTAGTCGTTAGCAGGTTGACAAAATTATATGATATTTCTTTTTTTTTTTTTTCGAGAGTTGTCCTACTGGAGCTGTAGAGCTAGGTTCTCGGAAGGGCTCCCCGTCAGAATCACATACTACAATTTGCAGACGAGACAGGCAATGTCGCCCAATAAAACACTGCAATAGGCCAATTGTAGCGGGCCGTGACTCTGAATGTGATATTCATTGTACGGTTCAGGCATGTGCGGGCGTAGGGAATCGCGTGTATCATCGCGAAGGGCTCGAACATTTGTACGTTAATGTGCTCGATCGCGTGTGCGTTTGTATGTCGCGTGTGCTAACGTGTAACTTCGCGTGCATAAATTCTATTTCATAACCGTGTGCCTTTCGCATATTCGCGTGTGTTCTAGAATAATCGCGCGCGGACCGTGAATCTGATACTTAATTTTTTGTGTACGGTTCAGATTCCAGAAGGAAGTGGGTTCTTCCATATCATTAGAGTTCCCAATCATGTCGTCGTAGAACGCGTGGTCTAGTGGATATGAGCTTTTTTTTTTTTTTTTGATTGGTCCAACTGAATGTATAGACCTAAATTGCTAGAATGAGGGTTAAAGATTTCCGGACGTGACCGATTCATGATCGCGCATTTGCGGGTTGGCGTTTGAGATCGCGTTTGTAACTTCGTAAGTACTAAAACGTTCACACAATTGCCGCAGTGTTATCAAGTTTACGCGATCGCGGGCATAGGTGTGCGTAGATGATCGCGAAGGGCTTAAGCGTTCGTATGTTGACGTGTTTGTCGCGTGTATGTGACTTCGCATGTATAAATTCGATTTTGAAACCCTGCGGCGATTCATATATTCGCGGACCGTCATTCTGATCTTTAGTTTTCGGTGTACGGATCACATTCTGACAGGGAGAGAGTTACCATCACTAGAGTTTCCGGTCATGTCGCCATGGAACGTTTTGTCTAGTGGATATGGTAGTTATTTTTCAATTTTATTATTTTTTAATAATTAACAAGGACCTAGATTGTTTGTACCGAGGATAGATACTTCCGGACGATCCCGATTCATGATGGCGCGAGCGCGGGAGTTTGTAGGTTGACACTTGAGATCGTGTTGGTAAGTTTATGAGTGCTGAGATTTTCACCTTATCACCGGGGTGTAATCATGTTTGCGAGTTCGTGGGCGTAGGTTGCTTGGAAAATCGCGAGGGGCTCTAACGTTTGTGCGCTGACGTGATTTTGTAACGTATGTTCTTGAATGGTTGCGCAAACCGTGAGTCTGATATTAAATTTTCAGTGCGCGGTTTGAATTCTGGCAGAGAGTGGGATCGTTTATATCGATAGGGTTCCCGGTCATGTCGCCATGAGACGTGTTGTCTAATAGGTATGGGCGTATTTTCTTAAATGGTCCAGCTGAAGGCATGGACCTAGGCTTCTAGGATCAAGGATAGACTTTCGGACATGACCGATTCGTAATCGCGTGCACGATGGCATTTTTGTAGGTTCCCGCTGAGACCGCGTTTGAGAATGTGTGAGTGTTAAGACGTTCACTATCACCATCTTTGTTGACCCAGCTGAAGGCGGGTGTAGAATGGCAGTATAGGACTCGAAAAGAAGAAATAAAAGACAATATATGAGAGACGTAATAGATTAGATAGGTACAAGATACAGCTGAAGTTATGATCATCACATGAGACATACATTAGTACTTCAAACACTACTAATACTTGAATAGCCAATCACCACACATAGCACATCCTTTCTCAATTATCTATTTGTTACTGGTTCATTGTTGGTTATGAGCTGGTGAATAGAGGAAAGGTATAGAACAGACAAAAGGCTCATATCAGCCCTCCCGGCCTCCCCGACACACCACTATCGAGGCGTATTGTAATCAACATCTTGAAGCGGGCTTCTTATATAAATCAAATCCTCAGTAGTCATAATGTTTGGTGGAATATTAACATGAGAACTAATTAACCTCTAGTAGTAGAACTTGGTGCAAATAAAAACTAAAAAGAGCGAAGGTCCTTATATTTAGATAACTCTATTGAATATATTGTGGCTTGATGATGTTTACAATACCGTCAATCCCATCAACCTGCGAGAGGGACAAAATTATATGATATTTCGTGAACAAAATCCAAATTTTGTGAAATAGTTCACGTGAAATTTTCATGACATCAGTTGCATGTGATTAGATATGTTCTAAATATGACAAGCACTCAATTTAGCTCATAACTCGTGTACTTGGAAACAAGAAGCTGCTCACGAATCCATGAATAATATTTTACGATTTCGTGAACCATTTCACAAGCACAAATGGTTAGTCGTGAATATTTTACTAGAAATCATGAATAAGGTAATGAATAATTTTATGAACTATTACACCCTGATTTTTTTACGCGAGGGATACGTACCACGTAAAAAACCGCGTTTTATTGGAAAATCCGTGTAAAAACCCCCGTGTAATTTGGAAAATCCGCGTAAAAAACCGCGGTAATTCGAAAATCCGCGTACAAAAACCCTTAGAAAAAGGTTTTTTTGGAGGTTTTTTTGCATGGAATTCGTAAAAATATTCTAAGTCCTTTTTAATGCAAAAGACTTAGACTTCTTTCTGATGAAAAAAATTCTATGTGCTTTTAAATGCAAAAAATTTTGGCAGGTTTTTTTTGCGCGGATTTCGCAATTAACACGGTTTTTACAAAAAATATTCTAAGTCATTTTGAATGCAAAAGACATTTTTGGAAAGATGTAAGAGACGGGTCTAGAAGACTCCATAAGGCCCGCACCTCAACAATATGGGTATTTTCGGAATAGTCTTGACGAGTAGGTATCAGTAATTTATGTTTAACGCCATTATGAAATCCAAGATGGCGACTTTCGGTTTAGCGAAATCCGCTATAACCCATGCGATATGGGTATTTTCGGGATGGTCTTGACGAATAGGTACCAGAGATTTGTTTGACGCCGTTTCGAAATCCAAGATGGCAACTTCCGTTTCTACGAAATTTGCTATCAATATGGGTATATTCGGAATGGTCGCGAAATCCGCGTAAAAAACCCCGTGAAAAAAACTTGGCTGTATGCGAGCACGAATGAGTAGTCGTTACTATTATACTAAGAATCATGAACCAGTCCATGAACGCATGAACAATATTTTATGGATTTCACGGGCACGCAGTGTCAAGTGTAACTATTATACTAGGAATCATAGACCAATTAACGTTTCGATGAATATTATTTAATAATTTTGTGAATTATTTACCGAGCACGAATATAGTCATGGCTAATTCGATAGCAATCATGACTTAACTATGTCGCGAGCACGGGTATTGACTCGTCACTAATATATTAGAAATCATGAACTAGTTAACGATGATTGAAAGAAATCATGATTAATATTCTGAGTTTCGTGATACTTCACGGGAAAATATGATTTGATTAGGTGAACTAAATCACAACCAAGAAGACTAGGTCATGTTCAAGATGTAATAAATCATGAATCAGTGCATATCGTATTGTTGGGCTCCAAGTAATGTTCCTAAATCTATGAATAAAATCATGAGTCAACCTTTGGTTTTATAAATAATGTTCATAAATTTGTAAACTAGTTCACGTATAAAAAACTGATTTGGTAATGACAAGGCGGAAACCATGACAGAAGTTCTAAAAATGCGTTATCTGAGTGTTATTGAGGAGAAATTGGACATTGTTATAAAATACATGATTTTTGTTCGTGGTCTTGTTTACGTAACGCAAAAACTTGATTGTTCCAGAATTCATGGAACTTTATTCACGATTTTGGGTACCATTTTTCTGTGTAGAGGGCGCCAACATTAACTTTCAAAGACATGTTGACAAGAATTACTGGGAAAGGTTTGTTCTACATCTTTGTAGAAAACGCCGAATTTCTTTCTCTTTGCATTAAAAAGTTAGTGTTGGCGCTATCTATGTGGTGAAAAAGTTTAATAACGTACAAAAAATTAAATAACTTCTCCCAAGAAAGTTGGATTGATTTACAGTCTTCGAAAAAGTCGTAGACAATAAAATCATCCTTCTTATTTTGAATTTCAGTGATAAACTGATACCTATAGTGACACCTAGCGGTGAAAATTCAAGTTAGGAAGCTTTCTTCATGTAAATTGTCGAAAAAACCCATACAAACTTCGAACGCGCAAGGTCGGTAGCTTGACTTGTCCGATTTTATTTAAATTTGGTGTAGACACTTCTAGTGGGACTAGCAATCGACTCAGGGATGGCACGATGGGGGTCGTTTTTCTCTTGTCACTATATTATTCATGTGCGAAGCTTCACCCACGGATGAGTTATGCCGTTCAGTAACACATTGCTACTCGAAGCTTCGAAAAATTTTACTGCAACGAATTTCCAACGAAAAGTAGTTGGATAACCGGAACTGTACTAGCAGCATTACAAATTCAAAAGTTACACTAATTGCTTTATTAACATCCTGCAACGTTCTGCGGTGATAAGGTACACGGAAAATGCTCCTTCTCAGCACAGCATTGCTGAAATATACACCATTTTCCCGAACAACCTTCCCGGGTGGAATGTTTTTGCATCAAACATGAGCCCAGCGCAAATCGCCATCAGCTGGCTGGCCTGGTTGAAAACTAAACAACACGTTAGGGTAATGAATCTACGGCCGAGCACCTGACTCTCCGCCCGTCGGTTATAGAATGTCAATTGTCGAGCCCCGAGAGTGGCCCATTTCCAGCTTCCATCTCGCAAAATTAAAACAAACAATTCTTGTATGAGCAACGACAACCAACGACGGAGGCGGTTTGTGGGCGGCTATTGTTCACTTTCCGCACCGCAATTCTGCTGTACGGTGGTTTATTGCGGATGTAACAGTACCAGGGTAGCACTACGCACGGCGACACCCACCGACAGAAAACTAGTACCACTAGAAATAATGAAGCGACCGGAACACGAGGGGCCATCCAACCAACCTCTCCTGGGTCACGATGCGGAAAATCTGTGTTGTTTGGTACTCACTGTTCTGCTGGTTGAAACTTGGGAAAGTTATACGAGTTTCAGCCCTTTCGAGTTGATTTGATGCGGGAGTTCTTTTCGTTGCAAAAACAAGTGTCGGAACCAATTAAAATCGAACGATAGTTTTGACCAAACTTTGGAAAATATTCCCCTAGATCGGCAATCGGAAGTTTGGTTATCAGAACAAATATTCAAAGCAGTTAGACAACAAACTTTGTACCGGAGAAGAGGCACGCCAACATCGTTTGTTGCAAAATATATTTATGAACTACTTGACTAGAGTTCTGATTGAAAACAATATCTCTAGGTGGAGAAATGTGCAAAGGATAACACGGAAGGTATTTCACTGAACACGCTCCTCTACGTATCAGCGCAACGCTGCACAGTGGTCCCCCCATAGGCCAATAATGCAAAAAAAATATTTCGGCGATGGCGTGTTTTTATCTTGCGATTACATCGTTCTGTATGTATATTTTATAGTTTCATAATTAATTTTGTCAATACTGAACTGGTTTTCTTAGCATATAGAAGAATGCATAGGGTGGCTCGTTATTTACCGATAATGTAAATAATATCGATAATCGATTGCTTGCCAGAAAAATGTTTTTGTCGATCTGTAATTTTTAATATTCAATTTTTTTCAGATAACACTACTATTAGCTTTGTATTAAATGATAATTTTCAGTTTTTGGAGTGTGAGGAGAGCAGAAATATGGGTTTATTTTTATAAGTAATAGAAAAAATTAACCTAAAAATTTTCAATATGACTTTAACTAACTTTGTCCCTCGATATCCTTCCCGAACTTCTTTTCAAAATGGTCGTCAGACGTTCCACTTCCACTTAAACTAGGTTTCAGCTGCGCATCTCTGCGCCCAGAATGCCTAGAAAATCTAAGATATTGTACATGTTTAACGGGATAATGCAAGACGAAAAACTTTATATCAGACTGTCAAATTATATTACGATAATAATTACTACTGATCTCGAAACTATATAGCTTCTTTGTTATTTTCCCAAAATTTCTTATCGATCGAATCATTAGAACTTGAGTTATATCGATTTATTTGACGCTTCTCTTTGAAACACACGTCACTACGGAATCTTCGATGTACGAGGCAAATGTCTCACTCCACTTCGTATTACAACTACGTTCTCAAGTACAAGTAGTATTTCTCCATTTTAAAATAGCTGGTACTCGGAGTTTTTTTTTATAATGGGATAATTTTTATTGTAGGAAAATACATTGTTTGTTCACGAAAACCATCATTTTAAAGGAAAAAAATACACGATTTATTTAAAATTCGAGATATTATGCTCACCGTAGACGATATCATAATATTTGCGTTCAGGTGCAGAAGCTACAATTTAGAGAACTTTCAATGAATAACTATTTATTTTTTACCAGTTGTAACTTGTACTATTCGATACTAAAAAAAAATCTGGAACAAAAAAAAGTAAATGTGAATCTTAAAGTAATAAGAAAAGCCGTATTAGACTGTTAGGTGGATATAACCAATTTTTTATTGCGAAATTCGAATTCTGCGACCCAAATTTATTATACAGTTTTGTATAAAAATTTGCATTAAATATATTTATGACCGCCTCTCTTAAGGAATGGAACCACTGTGCGCTGGCTCTAATCAACAAGCAATTGTTCCAAAAAATCGAACTCAGCCAACGGTGTTGAATCTTAATTAGACCGTAGGATATCGAACGTACAAACCGTGAAAGAGCCATCCAGGAAACACTCTCTAAAGCCAGGGGAGCTACTATTTCCACTGAATTCATGTGCAAACTCGCGCACTGCCGGAAGGATCCCTTTGCTTACTCAATCTACTTTCAATTCAACGAGCCATCGTCCGCCAACCGAGTCGTATCTCGGTGACCCAATTCTCCGGTGGACACCCAATCAGTCGTCACTGGCTTCGGTGTGTGCGAATTCGTTCGTGTCCTTGCATCGGGCCATTGCAGCAGTTTCATTCACCAAAAGATCCGATCTGGATTCTCTGGATGTTTAGTGATGAATGGGAATATTTTCACCTCTCCGGTCAACCGTCACCGGGCATCATCGCATCGGTGGCCCGGCGAATAGCGCACCGAGTTGAACCCTCAAAGTAAGCGTAAACAATTTCCTTCCCCGTTTCCCTGAAAGGTCTTTTCGTCTGAATTGTATATACGACGACCAAAATTGATCCTAGCTGCTGCTGCTGCTGGGCCGATTCGGTAGCTAAAGCTAGTGCATCAGGGAAGTATATCGCACACCAGGAACCACCACCGACCGGCAGGGTCCGGCTTGTTTCGCCTTGTAACCCCGGTAGTCCGACCATCGCCGTGCGTGTTTGTAGTAGCTGAATGTTTAACCGGGCCGGCTGTGTTTACGTTGTAGGTGAACTTGTATGTCAGTGAACCACCCACTCACGAATAGGGGCCGCCCTGCGCGCGGTGGGACACGCCAAACCACCACCCACTTTTACTCGACCATACCTCACCGTTACCGGAAGGCGAGAAGTTATTCAACGTGATGGAATGTACCCGTACGGAACACCCATATGGTGCGGCTTGGGCTGGATATGAAGGCTTTTTTTTATTAGCGAACTGGAGTGCTGTGGTGGCGAGAGCGAGAGGAATGTTTTTAGCTGACTGCCGTTCGTTGATTTGCAGCCTCTCGGAGGAATGAAGTGAATAGCAGTTTTTTTGCTGCTTAGTTTGTTTTTGCCGTTCCTTCGAGAAACCGAAGGAAACAAATAAATTATTACTGATATGCGCTTCTCTGGACTATGCATATGAAAGGCGCCCCCGGACGATATGAAGAAGTGAGTGTTTGCACATGGTTTCTGCTATACACGTGGAAAGGGGAGAGGGGGTGTGCAAGTTTATCCTAGAGGGAAAAACTATCTGTACAAACTGTTTGCTCCTGAATGGAAAGCGCTTCGGGACCGGAAGGATAACTGAGATTACTCGGTCGGGGATGACTCATATTTTATAGCTGATAGGTTAAACATACTGCACACCTTGTGCTTTTTCAGCGTTTTTTTTTGCAACAAGAAGTTAATGCGGCAATTTTGTAGAGTTCGTTGACTACTGTTGATCTGGGTTAAGGTAACTACTTTTATTTTATTACTTATTTAGTGGCCATTTGTCGAAGGTATCCAAAAAGTTTGCAGGCAGTTTTTTTATTCATTTCGTTTATTTGATAGGCACAAATGCGTTAGCTTGGCGGTGCCAAATGCTTTTGTTTTTACATTTTGGATATCTTAAAACTAGGAGGTTACAATGTTGAAATATTTTTTTTACAAAGGAAAAGAAAGTTTACAGCTATCTTAAGACTAGAAATAAGATTCAATATACAAAAGAGGGCCAAAAGATTTTTTTATGAAAAAATTTAAAACAAGGGATTCACTTTGATATACAAGAGGGGGAGTAATAGTATTTTACGAAATATTTTACGGTTATCTTAAAACTAACAATATAGTTTAGTACACAAAAGGGGGAACAAATATTTATGAGAAATTTCACAGAAATCTCAAAACTAGGGATTCAATTCTATTTACAAGATGGAGGACAAGAGTTTCAATAAAGAGTAAAAATTATAGCTATCTTAAAACTAGGAATACAGAATACTAATTTGAATTTTTTAACTAAAACTTATGCTTGGTCAAGATATTCAATGGGTGGCTTATTTCCGCATCAGTCAGCAGTTGTATCAAGGACAGGGGAGAGACAGGGAAAGAAGAGCAAAACTTGCAACTTTCGCTCGAACGGCGGGGGGGGGGGGGGAGGGGGATCAGCGTATCAAATTTGCGCCTCAGTATAGTAAGTCGTCGAGTACCGGATTGGCGGATGGTATTCTTCGGACCCGCGGGGAATCCTTCAAAAGTCATCGGACATCGAGTCGTTTCCTTCTATGCAGGCGTAGTGGTAAGGGCGATGGCGGTTACATAGTGGCACTCTGGAGCTGATCGGTTCCACAAGGCAGGAGGAAACTCTAAAAACGAGAAATAAAAGAGAGGGGCTAAATTGGGATATTTATCGTTTTTATGAAGGTATAAATAAGGGACATATAGGGGAAATCACGAGTTGCCAGCATATCTCGGACTGGTACATTGGGTGGTCTACCTCGGGCCCGAAGGGATTCCTTTAACTGAGACCTGGCGTCACAATACCCGGCGCACACCCAGACAACGTGTTCGATGTCGTGATAGCCCTCGTCACAAGCGCACAGACTACTCTCCGCAAGCCCAATACGCCGCAAATGCGCATCCATGGTGTAGTGATTGGACATAAGTCGGGACATTGCACGAATAAAATCCCGACCCACATCCATCCCCCCGAACCAAGGCTTCGTTGATACCTTTGGGATAATCGAATGTAGTCCAAGTTCCCCGTTGCTCCACGAGGTTTGCCAACTGTTGAGCGTCCTCTGACGACAAATACTAAAAAATTCGTTGAAGCAGATTGGTCTTTCGTATATGTCACCATTTAATGCGCCCACCTTTGCTAATGAGTCGGCCTTTTCATTGCCCGGGATAGAACAATGAGAGGGGACCCAAACAAAGGTAATCTGATAAGATTTTTCAGATAACGTACACAAGGACTCCTGTATCTTCCCCAGAAAATACGGGAATTGCTTTTTAGGCTTCACCGCACGAAGAGCCTCGATAGAGCTGAGGCTGTCCGAAACGATGAAGTAGTGATCTGTGGGCAGAGTGTCGATGATCCCAAGGGTGTACTGAATTGCAGCTAACTCTGCGACGTAAACTGAAGCGGGATCATTGAGCTTGAATGAAGCGGTGATAGTATTGTTGAAGATACCGAAGCCAGTGGACCCATCGAGATTTGATCCGTCAGTGTAAAACATTTTGTCGCACTCGACTTCTCGGAATTTATTATAAAATATATTGGGGATCATCTGCGGGCGTATATGGTCCGAGATTCCACGAATCTCTTCCTTCATGGATGTGTCGAAGAATACAATAGAATCAGAAGTATCTAGGAAACGGACACGGTTGGGATTGTACGAAGAAGGATTGATGCTCTGTGCCATGTAGTCGAAGTACAAGGACATAAAACGGGTTTGAGAATTAAGCTCGACGAGCCTCTCGAAATTTTGAATTACCAACGGGTTCAGAATGTCGCATCGGATGAGCAATCGATATGAGAGTTCCCAAAATCGATTTTTTAGCGGAAGAACGCCCGCCAGCACTTCGAGACTCATCGTATGGGTCGAGTGCATGCAACCCAAGGCAATGCGCAAGCAACGATACTGGATTCTCTCCAGTTTGATGAAGTGTATGTTCGCAGCGGAGCGGAAACAGAAACACCCGTACTCCATCACCGACAATATCGTTGTTTGGTACAACCTGATCAGGTCTCCTGGGTGAGCACCCCACCATGTTCCAGTTATTGTTCGGAGAAAATTGATCCTTTGTTGGCATTTCTGTTTCAGATACCTAATGTGACATCCCCAGGTACCTTTAGAGTCGAACCAGACCCCGAGATATTTAAATGTGAAAACCTGGTTGATCGTTGCACCCATTAATAAAAGCTGGAGTTGCGCCGGCTCACGCTTCCTAGAAAAAACAACCAACTCAGTTTTCTCCGTGGAGAACTCAATACCCAGCTGAAGAGCCCAAGCACACAAATTGTCCAAGGTATTTTGTAATGGTCCTTGCAAGTCGGCAGCTTTGGGCCCTGTAACAGAGACCACCCCGTCGTCTGCGAGTTGCCTTAGCGTGCATGAATTGGCAAGACAATCGTCAATGTCATTCACGTAAAAATTGTAGAGCAGGGGACTTAGACATGAGCCCTGGGGAAGACCCATGTAGCTAAATCGCGATGTTGTTAAATCGCCATGCGAAAAGTGCATGTGCTTTTCAGACAACAGGTTTAGCAAAAAGTTATTTAAAATTGGTGAAAGACCATGCTGGTGCAGCTTCTCTGACAGAATGTTGATAGAAACTGAGTCAAAAGCCCCCTTAATATCCAAGAAGACTGATGCCATCTGCTCTTTGTTAGCATAGGCCATTTGGATTTCTGTAGAAAGCAACGCAAGGCAATCGTTCGTCCCTTTGCCTTTGCGGAAGCCAAATTGTGTATCTGACAGTAAGCCATTTGCTTCAACCCAATTGTCGAGGCGAAACATGATCATTTTCTCGAACAACTTCCGAATACAGGACAGCATTGCAATCGGCCGATACGAGTTGTGGTCGGAGGCTGGTTTTCCTGGTTTTTGGATGGCGATGACCTTCACTTGCCTCCATTCATAAGGGACAATGTTACCCTCAAGAAACTTGTTAAATAAATTCAACAGGCGCCTTTTTGCAGTGTCAGGCAGATTCTTCAGCAAGTTGAATTTGATTCTGTCTAACCCTGGGGCGTTATTGTTGCACGATAAGAGAGCAAGTGAGAACTCCACCATCGAAAACGGTGTTTCGTTCGCGGTATCGTGAGAAGACGCGGCGCGGCACGTTTTCTGTACCGGGACAGAGTCCGGACAGATCTTCTTGGCGAAAGCGAATATCCAACGGTTTGAATATTCCACGTTCTCGTTGGTACTATTATGATTACGCATACGTCGAGCCGTACCCCAAAGAGTGCTCATCGCTGTTTCTCTCGTTAACCCGTCGACGAACCGGCGCCAATAACTGCGTTTTTTGGCTTTCATTAGACTCTTCATTCGCCTTTCTAACGACGCGTACTGTTGATAGCTAGCGGGTAACCCGTCGTCCCGGAAGGCCTTATATGCAGTGGACTTTTCCGCGTACAGCTCTGAGCACTCTTTATCCCACCACAGGGTGGGAGACCGTCCATGGGTATTCGCGCTGGGTACTGGTTTAGTCTGAGCTTGATTCGCACTGTCGAGAATCAAGCCAGCCAAAAACCTGTACTCTTCCTCCGGAGGAAGTTCTTGAGTGGATTCGATTTTAACGGATATCGCGGTCGCGTAACTCTTCCAATCAATGTTCCGTGTGAGGTCATACGAGACATTGATTGTTTCCGATGGTCTTGAACCGTTAGCAATTGAAATCACGATAGGCAAATGATCGCTACCGTGGGGATCAGGGATCACCTTCCACATGCAATCTAACTGTAGCGATGTCGAGCAAAGCGATAAATCCAACGCGCTTGCGCGTGCTGGTGGTGTAGGAATCCGCGTCATTTCTCCCGTGTTTAAGATGGTCATGTTGAAATTATCGCAAAGATCTTGGATTAATGTTGATCTATTATCATCATGAAGACAGCCCCATACCGTACCGTGCGGGTTAAAGTCTCCCAGAACTAGCCGCGGTGCCGGTAAGGATTCCGTGATATTACAAAGCGTTCGGTGCCCTACCGAGGCTCTAGGAGGAATGTAGATGGAAGCAATGCAAAGGTCTTTACCTTTGATTAAAACTTGACAAGCGACAATTTCAATGCCTGGTGTCGAAGGGAGGTTAATTCGGTTGAAAGAATAGCACTTTTTGATCTCGATCCAGACGAATTATATTAAAGTCGTGGAAGTTGAGATTTATATCGGAAGTTAACCAAGTTTCACATAATGCGAAAGCATCACATTTTAAACTATTTAGTAAAAATTTAAAGGAATCGATTTTCGGGAGGATACTTCTGCTGTTCCACTGTAGAACAGTGATCGAATCGGTGACCTCGTTCGATGACTTAGCCATCGAAGGATACGATCGCTGCAAGGAGGGGCCATTTAGTAGTCAACTGCTTCAAAAATGTTTGCACTATAGGGAGAAAACGTATCAGAAGGCTTTTAAGAGGATCAGTAACATTGAAAGCTGTGAAAATTAAGTCCACTATGTCAGAAAATTTCATTAGTCCGCTACTGGACTGAGTATCTGTTTGAAAAAAGGGGACACTTGGGGTTTTGGATGTCCCTGGAAGTGGTGGGTACTCCTTGTTAGAATTAATATTTCCAAGTCCTGGAGCAAATTGCTTCGGCTTTTGTGCATCACTTCCGTTGGATGTATTGGTTGTAGATGGCGCACTCTGGGTGGACGACACCTTGGCACCCTTACGAGGCAATATAGGGGAGGCTGGATTTCTCCTCTTCCTGGATTCCCCTGGGTTAACCAAAGATGTTCCCTCTCGTGGGTCGCCAGATTCTTGCTCAACGTTAGCTAAACCAGCATAGGGATTTTCGGCCAGGACAGATGGCGAAGCATTCTTTAGCATTTCTGCATAAGAACGCCTTGAGCGTTCCTTAAGGGAGCGCTTAATTTTATCCCCGCGCTGCTTGTACGCAGGACATGATTTAAGAGCATGTGAAGGGCCCCCGCAGCAAATACACTTTTCAGTTTCTTTGTCGCAAGAGTCATCCTCATGCTCTCCTTCGCATTTGCCGCATCGTTTCTTATTTCCACAATATGTGGCTGTGTGGCCCAACTGCTTGCAATTGCTGCAGCTCATGACCCGCGGTACAAACAGGCGAACTGGTAGGCGAACCCTGTCAAGGAGGATGTAGTTGGGAAGAGAGGACCCGACGAATGTCACCCGAAGCGAGCCTGATAGAGAGTAGGTAGTCTTACCTCCCTCGGTGTTTGCGGTATACAATTGTTTGCATTCTAAGATCTTAATCTGTTCAAGAGAGGGGTCCTTAAAGCAGCCAACCCCGTGCTCCAACAGTTCTTCGCATTTCAGGCCCGGTTCGGACACTACCCCATCGATTTCACAGGCCACACAAGGCACGTACGCTTTAAATTCCCGTGTAAAGCGCTCACAGCAAGCAATCGCGTTTGCCTGGCCGAGATCATTCACTAGAACACGTATCTTGTTTGCCCGAACACGTGTTATCTGAGCTACTGCCGGGTAATTAGCAGTCAGATCTCGAGAAAGTTTTAATATATTAACCGGTTTCTCTCCGGTCCGAAAATATACCACCCATGGCCCAGAGGAACCTTCTGGGTACTGCTTTATACGGGGAGCAATGCGAGTATTAGGGGGATCAGGGACTTCCATGATTACATCAGATGGTATTTCGCCCTCGGCCATTTAAGCACGAGGGCAGAGCGTTATATAAACGGGAATGTGTCTTATTATTTGATTTGAGTAAAGTAGGGAAAAGGAAAGAAAGCAAACGAGGAAAAAAAATATAGCAAAACTTATCTGCAAACAACGTCGATTGTTCCGCACCAGCGAAAACAATGTACTGGATTTACTGTCGGCACCAGCAGAACGGCAGCTAACGAACGAACAAAGGATGACCTTGACTCACTAAAATTTAACACACCGAACACCACTGTGAAATATAACGATCCGTTCCGTTCAAAGGTTGGGAGACGTATGTTTTTGCAGGCAGTTATCCGTTTCTGAAGATATATAGGTTCAGTTTTCATTATTGCTTTCCAATTTATATCTGTATTAGCCAGACAGCTGGGGAAATATCTGTCGATAAATTACTTCAAAGCATACAATACACCATTCTATTGCATCGACATAACTTACAAACCCCACATGTTTTTGTCTGTCAAACTTTATCTTGCATGGAATATTTTTTCCGAAGAAATGAAAGCCTCCCGATGCCGTATATATCTGTTATGTATCTTTCTGTGAACAAAATGCGACCTCAAAAAAGAGTAACATAAGGCAACAGTGAATGCAGATCAAAGAGCAGCTCGAATTCGCAAAAAAAACTTAAATATGTACCGAAAAACAAGTTTGGCATTTCTTAGAGCTACTGCCGTTTCTATTCACCGGTTGTTGTTACTTGTGAAATAAGGTGCGATGTAAACCAGCTGATACCTCTAGGAATGCTTTTAAGAGCAAAGTAAATTCGACGCTTGAATGATGTTCGGCATAACGTCAAAGGATGTGCGCGGTGTGACACACCATTCTCCTCAGATGGTGTGACTCAAGCTAAAGATTGGTTTTCCAACTTATATTTTTTCCGTCTTTCGTATGTTGACGTGAATACAAGCCTGAAGAAAACATTTCTCTAGTTTTTTTTTTGTCAGACAGTCGCTACAACAATATTTTTCCTTTCGACGTGCCCATAGAAACCAACTGAGCCATATTGAAAAGGATGTGGAAGGTGTTTCTTCAATTTGCGTCAACCAAAGGCTTAGAACGACTCGTTCAATTTTTTCGCAACTTTACGGATTCATCTTTGTATAGGTATCGGAGCATTTTGGATTGTGTTCTTATAGTAAACAACAGTCGCACTGTCTGCTCGGAATCTAAATATAGTTGATCTGCTGGAGCAATCATTGCACAGTGGGCTAGAATGTAAATTTAGCAGGAATTTTAACTTTTTATTGAAATTAAATAACTTTTTTTTTTCGAGAGTTGTCCTACTGGAGCTGTAGAGCTAGGTTCTCGGAAGGGCTCCCCGTCAGAATCACATACTACAATTTGCAAACGAGACAGGCGAATGGCGCCCACTAAAACACTGCTTTAGGCCAATTGTAGCGGGCCGTGATTCTGAAGGTGACATTCATTGCACGGTTCAGTTACGTGCGGGCGTAGAGACTCGCGATAGCGTGTATCATCGCGAAGGGCACGAGCATTTGTAGGATAACGTGTTCGATCGCGTGTGCGTTTGTATGTCGCGTGTGCTAACGTGTATGTAACTTCGCGTGTATAAATTCCATTTTATAACTGTGTGCCTTTCGCATATTCGCGTATGTTCTAGAATGATCGCGCGCGGACCGTGAATCTGATAATTCTTTTCTCGTGTACGGCTCAGATTCTAGAAGAAAGTGGGTTCTTCCATATCACTAGAGTTCCCAATCATGTCGCAGTAGAACGTGTGGTCTAGTGGATATGAGCTTTATTATTTGATCGGTCTAACTGGATGTATGGACCTAAGTTGCTAGAATGAAGAGTAAAGATTTCCGGTCGTGACCGATTCATGATCTCGCGCGTTTGCAGGTTCGCGTTTGAGACCGCGTTTGTAACTTCGTATGTACTAAAACGTTCACATAATTACCGGAGTGTTATCAAGTATGTGCGATCGCGGGCATAGGTGTGCGTGGATGATCGCGAAGGGCTTAAGCGTTCGTATGTGGACGTGTTTGTCGCGTGTGCCCGCATGTATGTGACTTCGCTTGTATAAATTCGATTTTGAAACCCTGCGGCCATTCACATATTCGCGGACCGTCATTCATTTAGATTTCGATGTACGGATCACATTCTCACAGGGAGTGAGTTACCCCATATCCCTAGAGTTCCCGGTCATGTCGCCATGGAACGTTATGTCTAGTGGATATGGGAGTTATTTTTTCTTAATTATCCAATTTATTTTTTTATAAATTAATATGGACCTAGGATGTTGGCACCGATGACTTCCGGACGATCCCGACTCATGATGGCACGTGCGCGGGAGTTTGTAGGTTGACACTAGAGATCGCGTTGGTTAGTTTATGAGTGCTGAGACGTTCACCTTATCACCGGGATGCAATCATGTTTGTGAGTTCATGGGCGTAGGTTGCTTGGAAAATCGCGAAGGGCTCTAACGTTTGTACGCTGACGTGATTTTGTAACATATTTGCGTGTGTCCTTGAATGGTCGCGCGAACCGTGAGTCTGATATCAAATTTTAGGTTTGCGGTTAAAACTCTGGCAGAAATTGTGATCTCTTATATCGATAGGGTTCCCGGTCATGTCGCCATGAGACGCGTTGTCTAATAGGTATGAGCGTATTTTCTTAATTGGTCCATCTGAAGGCATGGACCAAGTCTTCTAGAATCAAGGATTGTCTTCCGGACGTGACAGATTCGCAATCACGCGCACGAGGACATTTTTGTAGGTTCCCGCTTGAGACCGCGTTTGAGAATGTGTGAGTGTTAAGGGGTTATATACAAAGTTGTGGCGAAAAAGTAAGATCGTAGTTTTTTAAAGTGTTTTATGCAAATTTTATTTGAAAAAGCAAAAGACAGCTCGTTGGTAGTGCTATCGAAGTTCGAAAAAACAAGTTGAGTTAAAAAAAAACTATTTCAGTTTTTGCCTTTCTCATATAGAAAGGTTAAGCAATCACTCTAAAAACCGTGAACATAATCCCGGCCCGGAGGGCCGAGTGTCGTATGCCATTCGACTCAGTTCGTCGAGATCGGAAAATGTCTGTGTGTGTATGTATGTGTATGTGTGCATGTGGAAAAAAATGTCACCACTGTTTCTCAGAGATGGCTGGACCGATTTGCACAAACTTAGTCTCAAATGAAAGGTACAACCTTCCCATCGGCTGCTATTGAATTTTTTATTGATTGGACTTCCGGCTCCGGAGTTACGGGTGGAAGAGTGCGACCACACAGCAAATTCCCATATAAACTGAAATGAAAAATTCTGAAAAATTAATTTTAAAGTAGCAACGACTCATTGCATACTCTTACCTAAGCCTATAAAGGCCAAACAAATTTTGGCCGGGTTAGGTTGGCGGTTTTTTAGTGATTGAATAATCTTTCTATATGAGAAAGGCAAAATTGTGCCGTAAGTCCAAAAAAGTCAATCTTCGTCAAAAAAATTTTTCGTCATTACATCAAATCTCAACGTTTCATGCATTTTAAAGTCATTTGGCACCCAAAATACAAATTCGATTTTGAAATTTTCCTTTACTCCCCCTTTGAGAATTTTTCATTTCAGTTTATATGGGAATTTGCTGTGTGATCGGACTCTTCAACCCATAACTCCAGAACCAGAAGTCCTTTCAACAAAAAAAATTCAATAGCAGCCGATGGGAATGTTGTACCTTTCATTTGAAACTAATTTGTGCAAATTGGTCCAGCCATCTCTGAGAAACAGAGGTGACATTTTTTTCCACATACACACAGACATTTTCCGATCTCGACGAACTGAGTCGAATGGCTTATGACATTCAGCCCTCCGGGCCGGGATTAAATTGACCATTTTTAAAGCGATTGAATAACCTTTCTATATAAGAAAGGCGAAACGTGAAATTCCTGTCAAATGTACATCTAGGGCCACTGTGCATTGGCGGTGAGTGTGCAGTCACACAATGTTAATAAAAGAAATGGTGTAAAAATTGCTCAAACTTTAAAAAAATATCGAGGCCCGTATGCTTAGCTCTAATAATTGGCACAAGGCATGTGTATCGACGCAGGAAACCGGATTAAACAAATAAGTGATCAAGATTTCCTCCGTTGGATAGCCAGATAGAACTCGAATCAGAATCGATTCGCAAGCACTTAGGGCATGATTGCATGTGGAAAGCAAGCTAACAATAGTGCTAGCGGGGAGATCTTCACGAAGGAATATCGTATTTATGTCCCCGCTCGTGAAGTCGAGATCGACGGTGTGGTCACTGATACAACTTTGACGTGCACAACTTTCATACAACTTTCATGTCACGGCACCGCTGGTTGAGTGGTAAGCGTGGCAGTTTCTCACCTGAGTGGGTCCGGGTTCAATCCCAACCAAGGTCGTTGAGATTTTCTGAGGTAAAAAACTTTTGATCAGTAAATCAGTTAGTGTCGGTTCATATGTTGATGGAGCGACATCTAGGATCCAGATGGTGGTGTTACCTGTCTGGTGCGTAATAGACAGTGCTAACAGAGGCCGACGGAAAATAAATAAGAAATAAAACAAATATGGAGAAGTGGATTTTGTGAGGATTTCTATTTTGAAGTATTTCGAAAAATGTTAATATATTTTTCCAACAGTTTCGCTTTTAGGAATGAAAAGAATACTGAGATTTCATCTCAAGAAAATATTCTGCATCCGGAAGTTTAAAAACTAATATGCACTTGAATATTCTCATCAGAGCTATCGGTCACGTCATAAAACCTCGACTATCAAAATATCTTCAGAAATCTATCCACAGGAGTCAAATTAGATATTTAGCAGTAGAACGATGCAGTAAACGGAAACACAACTCGCGACAGTAAACTTAATCTATTTTTCTACAATCTACATTGGACAATCACTAGTATTTGTAGACTGGGCCACCTGGAGCAACGTGCAGAGTTAATAATATATATTCCAACAGGAGCACAAAATTTGAAATGATAGCCAACTCACACATACGACAAAGATCGAGCGTGGAGCGAACCAAGGCACAATACATTGCTTTTAAACAGTGTATATCGACAAAGTCCTTAGTGACTCGAAAATAAATCCTAAGAGATTAGATGCTTTGGAAATAGTGTAATGTATGTGCTCCTTAAAATCCAGTTTGAAGTCCAGCAGAACTTCCGTTTAGGATCGTCTGGGAAATATTATTGTCGAACTTAATGGTAGAGCGTTTGCGGGTGAAGGAGATAGCTGAGCATTTGAAGAGATGCAACTCCATCCTGTTAACCTTGCACCAATTTGTGAAGATATCCAGCTGATATTGCAAGAATTCGGTTTCGGTGGGTGTTTGTGATGATATGCAATAGTTTGAAGTCATCAGCAAACGATAGTTTCATGCACGTAATCGAAAGGTGTAGGTCATTTAGGTACAGTAAAATATGAATGGGCCTAGATGACTGCCCTGTGGAACTCAAGAGCTTGCAGCAAAATGTGGAGGTCGTGTTGTAGCCAACTTTTATAGTCGAGTGTAGCCAATTAAGAAAAGAGCTGCCAATTCCAAGTCTGTCTAGATTGGAAATTGTTATCTGATGATTGATGTTTTCGAAGGCTGTGGAGAAGTCAGTATACACGGCATCTACTTAAAGTCTTGCTTGCAATGAATTGTTGATGCATGATGTGTAGGATAGTAAGTTAGTAGAAGTTGATCGCTTAGGCATAAAACCATGTTGGGTTTCAGATATATAACCGGAACAGTTTTTTTCCGATCCGAAAAGATACTATTTTGAATATTTTTTTATCGACTATATAAAACAAAATGGATGTCATTTTTGGTCGAAATTTTATTGAAATTCACTGAAAATATTCAAAAATTCATAAAAATTCGAAGAAATTAAGGATTTTTACTTATTCCGCCAATATATTTGAATCCAACGCAATGACATATTTCCAGTAGGCTCCAAGAGACCTTATTACACAAATTATAGCCTGCATTAATTGCAATCCGAACGATGCATAAATATGTATACATCATGATTTTGAATTCATATGGGCTGAATAAATGTCTACCCCGCTTGCTTGCCGTGCTTCCATTCATTTATCGTTTGATAATTCAACAAAATCTGCAACAGATATATTGGTCCATGCGTGGTTGCGGTAACGCAAGTTTTTTATGCCTTCAATCCGTTGTTCGGATTTCGTGCGAATACATTAGTTACATGTTTTTTGGCGGCATGTTGTTAAGTACTAAAAGTGGTATATGTGATTTTTTACCAAAAATGAAATTATTTCATTTTCATTCTTTATTTCATTTTCTTATGAATAATTGTTCTAAAAACATACAAAATAGTAACTTTTCGGATCTTAACAAACCACGAATAATCTGTGTCTACGGCATTTTCATTGTTGGTTGGACCGTTAAAATCGATTAATTAGGTCGCCCGTAGTATTTTTTTAAATAAATAAATAAATTTAATACAACTTCAAAAGTCAAGTTTTTTCACGAAACCCATCCGGATTTGATTTTGCGATGCCAAAAATTGGATCTTGGATTAAAAAAGTTGTAATTTCACCTAATTTGGGTGGCCCGTTTGAAATTGTCTTCCCGGATAAGCTCGCGAAGAAATTTATGATTTGGCAAGGGATCTGTTCCTGTGGCTAGTAAACTAGCGTTTTTTGACAAATATGTCTCTGAATTCGGAAGTATACAAAAAGGAGTAACTTAACGAACGGATCTTCAGCCAGATCTAACCAGCTACCATTATAGCATCCACGTGATACAATGGTACAACGACAATGGAGTCAAAAAAGGTGAATCCACCAACTTGCTCCCAGTTGCGTTCAATGAATAAGTATTATAGTGATAGCGACGCGGATAATGCAGATGAAAAGACGGGCACGGGCATAGCGTAGTTGGTAAATCGATTGCCTTGTACGCAGCTCACCTGGGTTCGTATCCCAACCCCGGACATAAGGTTAGAGATTTTTCTTAAGAGATTTTTCTAACCCGAAGAGGCGAATGACCTTAACTTCAAAACCTCTATAATCGAAATAAAAAAAAGATTAAAAGAGCAGTCACCGGTGGCACTGGTTGGATGAAGAATTGATGGAATCAGCACCGTCTACCGTCAGCTCGTCAAAACAATGACTGAAGAAGGTGTGCTCCGGTTGATAAGCGAGATTAACTGTTATGTGTCCAACAAAAAACACCTTTAACAGGCCAACGTGGGTACCCGGGTACCCACAAATGCTATGGCTTCCTTTATCCGATTTGGACACTTTTAGATTTTTTGGATTCAGGAACTCGTCCACTTTTTGATTTGTAAAATTGAACCGGATGAATAAATCTGGTGCTTGGTAATCCGGATTTTCCGGGGTAATGTACAGTACTAGGGTATGATTTGTAAATTTTAGTAATGTCCTAGCAATGAGTATCAAAACTCTTCAAATTGTCTCGGAAGTCTGATATTTGTTGTTACGGGACCTTATGGCAATTTAAAAAATGGAATTGGAATGGAATGGCCATATTGATAGTATTCCAATGAAGTTCACAAATAGTACTGCAGTACTGGAACCTGCTTCCGGAAATCCGGATTCCAGGGAACCGAATGAAGCAACCCGATTCATTTTTAACAAGTCCAAAAGCGGATGAGTTCCTGAATCCAAAACACTCAAAAGCATCAAAATTGGAAATTACTTTAGCTCTTGGCATTTCAGTTTTGTGGGTACCCGGGTACCCACGTCGGCCTGTTACGTAGTAAAAAAAATCAGGAGCCCCTCCTCACTCCCCATATTACTATATCAACAATATTATTAACCCAAAAGCTTGACTTAGTGAAGTTCTAAGATGTAACAAAGTTTCAATTTCCAGCTATGGACAAAACATTGGATTTTCATTAATTGAAACCTAAAAAGGTACCCGGGTACCGCGTCGGATACATAACGGTTAACAGAAAATTGTTAGAATTTCATCGAAATAACGATGAATGACTTGATTTCTAAATGATTCACCCTTCAAATTCCTGGAGGTCTTACTGCTTTCAGTGCCCTATGATGAAGTTCGCGCTAAATCGTATTCAGAGTCGGCAGCACCCTCTCAGATTTTAATGAAACTTTCTGTACATGAAGACTTTGTCACAAAAAGCCACTTTGCATACTTTGTTTTTCCAAAAATGATCTAGACTGGCTTTTGAAAAGGGTTTTTTATCATTTTTTTTCAAATGGCTATTGTCTAAAAATGACAAATCCTGCAAAAAATGTTATAGGAGTGATTTTCACAAAATTAGTCAAATTTTTGAATGAAAATATTGAAAAAAATTTTCATCGACTCATACACTAAAAAACCTATTTTAATCCACCTAGCGGTGCAATTGTGCCTTTCTCAATCATGAATCACGAGACTGTGTGCGTTGTTTATATTCATTAAAAACTTTTAAATGCATATATTACATTTTATTATTATACATCACATGACAACTATATACAGGAAAATAAATCATTATTCGAGTTCTAAAATTTTGAAAAAGAAAAAACAGCCATGGTAATATTGAACTGAAAAAAAGGTGCGAAATCGGCAAAGTCCCAAAAAGTCGATCTTTATAAAAAAAAATTTTCGAGATAACATTAAATCTCGAGGTTTCATGCATTTTTAAGATGTTTGGCATCAAAAATACGAATTCGATTTCTGAAATTTCATGGGGTCCCCCCTTTGAAAAAAAAATTGAGTTCCGGCTTATATGGGAATTTCATATGTGACCGGACGATTTAGTCTATATTTCCGGACCCATATAAGCGATCCGTACGAAATTTTATAGACATCTGTGGGGATATTATAGCTATCATTTGGGACTAAGTTTGTGAAAATCGGCCAAACCATTTCCGGGAAACTGATGCGAGTTCGTAAATTTTGATAGGTGGCCGCTTTTCCCGGGCACTTCCGGAACCATCTATGGTGGTCAATGTAGTCAACGAAAGTTTAGTTGGCCGTCGGTGACCGAGAACAGCAAATTTAAGTTGTTTGAGAGACATTTTAGCGAAATTTTTACCTTTTTTGCTTTCATCGGAGTATCGGTTTGAATCACAATTTGCTATGTGATCGCACGCCACAACCTGTAACTCCGGAACCGGAAGTCGGATCGGGATGAAATTAAATAGCCATTTACGGGGACGCAATACCTTTCATTTGAGACCAAGTTTAGCCGAATCGGTCTAGCCATCTCCGAGAAACCGATGTGACTGTTATTCTGAATTTAGATACTTCCGCCGGGGCTTCCGGAACCGATGATGGTGGCCAATGTGACCAAAGAGACTTTGAATGGACTTTGAATACTACAAATCGAAGCAGTTGTGGTCATATTTTGGAAAAAATTTCACCTTTATACATTCATTGCAGAATTTATTAAAATCGATGTTTTCTGCGTGTTCGTACTTATCACTCTGTAATTCCGGAACCGGAAGTCGGATCCATTAGAAATTCAATAGCAGCCTATGGGAACGTTGCACCTTTCATTTGAGACTAAGTTTGTCAAAATCGGTTCAGCCATCTCTGAGAAAAATGAGTGACATTTTTGGTCACATACACACACACATACACACACATACATACATACATACATACATACATACATACACACATACACACATACATACACACAGATAATTTGCGATCTCGGCGAACTGAGTCGAATGTTATATGAGACTCGGCCCTCCGGGCCTCGGTTAGAAAGTCGGTTTTTGGAGCAATTGCGTAACCTTTCTATATGAGAAAGGCAAAAGAATAGTATTTAATTAGCTTAATCAGCATGAGTTCAATGTTATCTTCATGTGATTATATTTTGAAATGTTGGTGGAATGGGTTTAAAAGTGGAGGGAATGGGGGGTTAGTAGAGTGGGAGTGGAGGATGCGTCAGAAATCCTTCATCTTATTTTGGTATACGGGGTGGATGAAGGAAATGCGGGCGTGAGGGTGGTCCAAGGGGACGGTAGTGATGAAGGAGGGAGATGTAAGGGCAAGGCGGGGGGGGGGGGGGGCGGAGGGGCCCTGATGCAATACTCAACTGCATATTTTGCCTTCCATTTGAGACTTGGTTTGAGAAAATCGGTTCAGTCATCACCGAAGAACCGATTTGACTTTAATTGTGGAATATGCCCGGAATTCCGGACTTCCGGAATCGTCGATAGTGGACAATATATACAAAGAATGTTTGATTGGCAATCAGTGATCTAGATCTGCGATTAGAAGTTATTTGGTGACCATTTCAATAGTTTTTAGCCTCTGAGGTATTACGATTGTACCGATTTATATGGGAAATTCCAGTGTATCCTTACTAACACCCCTGTAACTCCGGAAGCAAGAGTCAGAACAGAATGAAATTCAGCAGCAGTCAATGGTATTACTTTATCTTTCATTTGAAATCAAGTTTGTAAAAATCGGTAGAGAATTCGTTGGGGAATGGGTGTGATATTAGCTTAGGAACTTGGCGGGTTCCCCGGGGGCGTCATGAACTGTCATAGGTGGCCAATGTGGTCAAAGCTGCTTTGATTGATCATTAGTGATCCAGACCCGCAAACTAGAGTAATGTTACATCAATTTTAATATGTTTTACATCATTTGAACGTCATGGTGGTACCAGTTTGTATGGGAATTTGCTGGGTGACCGCACTCTTCAACCCGTAACTCCGGAACCGGAAGTCGGATCAACTAAAAATTCAATAGCAGCTTATGGGAGCGTTATACCTTTCATATGAAACTAAGTTTGCGAAAAACGGTTCAGCCATCTCTGAGAAAATTGTGTGAGTTTAAATGACACACACATATACACACACACACATACACACACAGACATTTGCCGATCTCGACGAACTGAATCGAATGGTGTATGACACTCGGGCCTCCGTTAAAAAGTTGATTTTTACAGTGATTGCACAGCCTTTCTTTATATGAGAAAGGCAAAACGATTTTAAAAATTTGATTTACGAAAAGTTGATTTACAAAAAAACCATCTTTAATTTGAATGAAATTTTGTTCCAAGATATTCCATTTGTACGAATTAGTGCGAAATTCGTCCTATAATGGATAGGGAAGTCCAAAGAAACTTCTGAAAAATCCTATAAAACTTCAAGAAACTACATGAGATTGAGGTGTTTTTTCATGTTATCAACGATTCTTGACCATTCGTTATCGAGCACTCAGTCGAGATAGAAGTCTTTTGTCATCGGTCCGTACACTCTATAGCAAATAGTGTTAATCCGCGTTCAAGGTTATTGGCACACTCTACGCCTAGTTGAGGTTTCATTATTTTTCCCTTCTTTTGTGTTTCTGTTTCTGAGTACCGTTAGCCGGTCAGTGAAGTGAAGCAGTGTTCTTTTAGTAAGCCGTCTGGATACCGTTACATACACAAGCTAAGTATTAGTTTTCTTTTCCCCTTCTTGGTTGTCTAAATAACGTGCACTGGGCAATAGGCCCGTGCAAAAATGACTTCCCCTGACGGCGGTTCATCTCAAGGTGAGATGGACGTCGAAATAAAATCGGCTCCCCGGCTCAAAGTATATCCGAGCTCGGCCACCGGGCCATTTGTGATCTTCTTTCGGACCAAAGAAAAAAAGTGTTTGAATCTGTTGCAGATTTCTCGCGTTCTGACAGACCGGTATTCGGCCGTGACAGAAATATCGAAAATTCGCCCTGATAAGCTTCGGGTGGTTGTTAACAGTTCAACTCAGGCAAACGATATTGCTGGCTACGAGCCCTTTACGAAGGAGTACCGGGTTTATATTCCAGCTAGCAGGGTTGAAGTCAGTGGGGTCGTTTCCGATTCGAGTCTGAATTGCGAGGACCTGCTAAAATATGGGACTGGCTGTTTCAAAGACCCCATGCTTAAGCCAGTGAAGATACTGGAATGCAAACGTTTGCATTCAGCATCAGTCGCAGCTGACGGCAAGAAAATATACGTCAACTCAGACTCTTATCGGGTGACCTTCGCCGGCTCTGCCCTGCCCAATTACCTCCTCTTTGACAAGGTTCGTCTACCTGTTCGCCTCTTTGTGCCGCGGGTCATGAACTGTACTAATTGCAAACAATTGGGACACACAGCCTCCCATTGTAGCAATAAAGCCCGCTGTGGGAAATGCGGTGGGAATCATGCGGATGATTCCTGTGGTAGAGATGTCGAAAAGTGTCTCTACTGTGGGGGAAACCCACATGATCTCCCTTCATGTCCCGCGTACAAACAGCGCGAGGAAAATCTTAAGCGTTCCCTTCAGGGACGCTCTAAGCGATCTTTTGCAGAAATGCTTAAGATAGCTACGCCACCTGTCTCTACGAACATCTTTACCAACTTGTCTACTGACGAAGGCGACTGTGATGAACCCCAGGAGGGAACATCTTCTGCTGTGCCTAGAAGTAGTAGAAAAAGGAAGAACATTTCTTCTTCCAAGCTTCGTCGTAAAGGCCAGAAGGTGTCTCTTCATGGTCCCCCTAAAATAACTACTCAAGGAAGTACTGGTGCAAAACCGAAGCAAGTCGCTCCCGGTCTCAGTAACCTGAGCTCAGAAAAGGAGTTCCCAGCACTTCCAGGAACATCAAAAACCCCAAGTGTTCCCATATCTCAGCCAGAGAAAGAAAACAGTGCTGGCTTAATAAATTTCTCTGACATTGTGGACCGTATTCTTACAGCGTTAAACATTTCTGACCCCCTTAAAAGTATCTTGATAAGCTTTCTCCCCGCAGTAAAAACATTTTTGATGCAGTTCACTGCGAAATGGCCCCTTCTTTCAGCGATTGTATCCTTCGATGGCTAATTCATCGAACGAGGTCAAGGATTTAATCACTGTTCTACAGTGGAATTGCAGAAGCATTATCCCGAAAATCGATTCGTTTAAAATCTTACTAAATAATTTGAAATGCGATGCATTTGCCCTATGCGAGACATGGCTCACTTCAGAAATAACCCTACACTTCCACGATTTTAATATTATTCGCTTGGATCGAGAAGACTCTTACGGAGGAGTACTTTTGGGGATCAAAAAGTGTTATTCTTTCAATCGGATCGACCTCCCCTCGACACCAGGCATTGAAGTTGTCGCTTGCCAAACCAGAATTAAAGGCAAAGACCTTTGCATTGCTTCCACCTACATCCCCCCTAGAGCCTCAGTTAGCCACCGACGGCTTTGCGATATTGCGGAACTCCTCCCCGCACCGAGGCTAGTTTTAGGTGACTTCAACTCCCACGGCACGGCATGGGGTTGCCTTCATGACGATAATCGATCTACCCTACTCCATGAGCTTTGCGACAACTTCAATATGACTATTTTGAATACGGGTGAAATGACACGGATTCCTGCCCCTCCAGCGCGTCCGAGCGCCTTAGACCTGTCCCTCTGCTCGACATCGCTGCGGTTAGATTGCATGTGGAAGGTAGTCTCTGATCCCCACGGCAGCGACCATCTGCCAATCGTAATTAATATTGCTAACGGTTCAGGGCCACCGAATACAATCAATGTTTCGTATGACCTCACACGAAATATTGATTGGAAGAGCTACGCGTCCGCGATATCCGAAAAAGTAGAATCGACACAAGAGCTTCCTCCGGAGGAAGAGTACGGGTTCCTGGCTGGCTTGATTCTCGATACCGCGATTCAAGCTCAGACTAAACGCGTACCAGACGCGAATTCACGCGGGCGTCCTCCCAATCCATGGTGGGACAAAGAGTGCTCAGACGTGTACGCGGAGAAGGCCGCTGCGTATAAGACCTTCCGGGACGACGGGCTGCCAGCTAGCTACCGACAGTACGCGATGGCGGAAACGCGCATGAAGAGTTTGATAAAAGCCAAAAAACGTAGCTACTGGCGCCGATTCGTCGACGGACTAACGAGAGAAACATCGATGAGCACTCTTTGGAGTACGGCCCGACGCTTACGAAACCGAAACAGTACTAATGAGAGCGTGGAATATTCAAACCGTTGGATATTCGATTTTGCCAAGAAGGTTTGTCCGGATTCCGCCCCGGCACAGAAGATCTACCGCGCCGCGTCCCCTCACAATAACGCGAACGAAACACCGTTTTCGATGGTGGAGTTCTCACTTGCTCTCTTATCATGTAACAATAAAGCCCCAGGGCCAGACAGAATCAAATTTAACTTGTTAAAGAATCTGCCAGACTCTGCCAAGAGACGCTTGTTGAATTTATTTATTAAGTTTCTTGAGGTTAATATTGTCCCTCATGACTGGAGGCAAGTGAAGGTCATCGCCATTCAAAAACCAGGAAAACCAGCCTCCGACCACAACTCGTATCGACCGATTGCGATGCTGTCCTGTATCCGAAAGTTGTTCGAGAAAATGATCTTGTTTCGCCTCGATAATTGGGTTGAAGCAAATGGCTTACTGTCAGATACACAATTTGGTTTCCGCAAAGGCAAAGGGACGAACGATTGTCTTGCGTTGCTCTCAACAGAAATTCAAATGGCTTATGCTAGCAAAGAGCAGATGGCATCAGTTTTCCTAGATATAAAGGGGGCTTTTGATTCAGTTTCTATCAAAATTCTTTCTGAGAAGCTGCACCAGCATGGTCTTTCACCGACTCTAAACAACTTTTTGCTAAACTTGCTGTCTGAAAAACATATGCATTTTTCGCATGGTGATTTATCGACATCACGAATTAGCTACATGGGTCTTCCCCAGGGCTCATGTCTAAGCCCCCTTCTCTATAACTTTTACGTGAATGACATTGACGAATGTCTTGTCAATTCCTGCACGCTAAGGCAGCTTGCAGATGACGGTGTGGTCTCTATTACAGGTCCCAAAGCCGTCGATCTGCAAGGACCATTGCAAGATACCTTGGACAATTTGTCTGCTTGGGCCCTCCAGCTAGGTATCGAGTTCTCCACGGAGAAAACTGAGCTAGTCGTATTTTCAAGGAAGCGTGAACCAGCGCAACTACAGCTTCAATTAATGGGTCAAACTATTGCTCAGGTTTCAACTTTCAAATATCTCGGGGTCTGGTTCGACTCTAAAGGAACCTGGGGATGTCACATTAGGTATCTGAAACAGAAGTGCCAGCAAAGGATCAACTTTCTCCGTACAATAACCGGAACATGGTGGGGTGCCCACCCAGGAGACCTGATCAGGCTGTACCAAACAACAATATTGTCGGTGATGGAGTACGGGAGTTTCTGTTTCCGCTCCGCTGCGAACATACATTTCATCAAACTAGAGCGAATCCAATATTGTTGTTTGCGTATTGCTTTGGGTTGCATGCACTCGACCCATACGATGAGTCTAGAAGTACTGGCGGGCGTCCTTCCGCTGAAAAATCGATTTTGGGAACTCTCATATCGATTGCTCATCCGATGCGATATCTTGAACCCGTTAGTAATTGCAAATTTCGAAAGGCTTGTCGAGCTCAATTCTCAAACCCGATTTATGTTCTTGTACTTCGATTACATGGCACAAAATATCAATCCTTCTTCATACTATCCCAACCGTGTCAATCTCTTTCATGCTTCTGATTCAACTGTATTCTTCGACACATCCATGAAAGACGAGATTCGTGGAATCCCGGATCACATACGTCCGCAAGTGATCCCAAGCATCTTTCATAGTAAATTTCGAGAAGTCGACTGCAACAAGATGTTTTACACCGACGGGTCAAGCCTCGACGGCTCCACTGGCTTCGGTATATTCAATCAAAACCTCACCGCCTCATTCAAACTCAATGATCCTGCTTCAGTTTACGTCGCAGAACTTGCTGCTATTCAGTATACCCTTGGGATCATTGATACTTTGCCTACCGATCATTACTTTATTGTCTCGGATAGCCTCAGCTCAATCGAGGCTCTCTGTTCAATGAAACCTAGAAAGCACATTCCATATTTTCTGGGGAAAATCTGGGAGCGCCTGCGTGCTTTGTCTGTAAGATCGTACAAGATTACCTTAGTTTGGGTTCCCTCGCATTGCTCCATTCCAGGTAATGAAGAAGCGGACTCTTTAGCTAAGGCGGGCGCTTTACAAGGTGACATATATGAAAGACCAATTAGCTTCAGCGAATTTTTCAGTATCACTCATCAGAGAACCCTCGAAAGTTGGCAAACTTCATGGAGCAATGGTGAACTGGGAAGGTGGCTACATTCGATAATCCCTAAGGTATCGACGAAACCTTGGTTCAGGGGGATGGATGTGGGTCGGGATTTCATTCGCGTGATGTCTCGGCTCATGTCCAATCACTACACGCTGGACGCACATCTCCGGCGTATTGGGCTCGTGGATAGCGGTATCTGCGCTTGTGGCAACGGTTATCACGAAATCGAACATGTTGTCTGGGCATGCGCCGAGTACTGTTCTGCTAGATCTCAACTATTCGATTCCCTTCGGGCCCGAGGAAGATCACCCAATGTCCCGGTTCGAGATGTACTAGCAAGCCGCGATATTCTCTACATGTCCCTTATATACACGTTCCTCAAAACCATCAATATCCAAATTTAAATGCCCCTATCTTTTCTCTTATTATTCCCAGAAGTGCCCTCTTCCGCCTACCGTACCCCAACGATGGTTTGATACGACTCCAAGACGAGACAAAACATCTGTCGAATGAACCAACAACACGAGATCTACAGTACAACATCACACACGCAGCGCGGTGTGTTCCCGATCCGTATCTGAGCCGTACTACGAAATCGTCTGGAGGAACCCCTGCCGGCTCGAGGAAAACCGCCCGGCGTCCCAATACTTGATACATCCGTTCGAATCTGTAATCCTGGTCGTTGATTCCTGATGCAGGAAACTGAAAGTTTATATCCCCCCCCCCCTGTTCAGCCTTGTCCACCCTCTCTCCCATGTCTCTGATACACAGATGTATGACTTCACCCCTTCTCCCCTTGAATATCTTCCCAAAACTTATGTGCCCCCCTATCTTCTAGTGTTAGTTGATCAATCCGTTCGAATCTGTAATCCTGGCCGTTAATTCCTGATGCCGGAAACTGAAAGTTTATATCTCACACCCCCCTCCCCCCCCCCCCCCCCCTTCAGCCTTGTCCGCCCTCCCTCCCATGTCTCTGATACACAGATGTATGACTTCATCCCCTTCTCCCCTTGAATATATTCCCAAAACTTAAGTGCTTAGTTTTGGTTGATCAATATTTAATCTCGTTAAGAAATGCCCAACAGTACCACTACTTTAAAATAGCCCTAATTAATTCCCCTTAATCTTGAACCACTCTTTCTAGTTATTTCTAGTTAATAAGCTTGTAAAATGTTCCGCTTAGTTAATAATTAATTTCTCCTACAATCTCCCTTCTAAAAATCATAAAGTGAATTACTATACAAAGAACACACAAAATGACCCGTCCCCCAAATCTTACGAATATTATATTATACCCTCTTTTATATGTATAAGTTAGCTGTAAAGTTTTTTTTTTAGTTTCATTATATAAAACAAAATAATATTGAAATGTGTAACCCCCTAGTTTTAAGAAATTCAAAATGTAAAACAATGAAAAAATGGCACCTTTAAGCTAACGCATACGTGCCTTATCAAATAAACAAATTGAAAAAAAAAAAAACGATTCTTGATGTTGCAAACGATACTTTACCGAAATGCATCACAAGTTTTGTGATTTGATAGTACGTGATTATGTATAGTTCGTAAATTTAAACACAACTTTCAATGTGTATAAACCTGCGCTTATATTTATATAGAAGGTTTCTGACAAAATATCTGGTTTGCCATTTTCGCTGCTTGGTACACACCAATGAAATACTTTTTCACACCAGAAAAGTCCATCTACGATTTACTTCTCGTGATGATTGACAGAAGTAAAGATCTGTATTCCCTAGTGCCCTAAAAAAAGGCAATCCCGATAAAAAAACCGTTTCAAGAAAATCGATCAATGGAAAACATCCAGTTTCTCAAACAAAAAAATAACAGGAAACCCACTCACCGCTTTGAATGGTTCTAGTATGTACAAGTACGTATCATAAAATAACGTCAGCTCTAACACCGCAACGAGATCCAGTGATGATGATTGATTGCGAATCGATTATTTACGTTTCATCAAAACGATATTACCCGTGCCTACACACACATGTAGGTAAAGCACTAATTCATTTTATCGCAAGTTCTTCTGTTGTCTTTCAACACACATGTGTTAGTGAAGTGCTTTCAGTGTAGCATCTTTCTATAGTTAGTGAATGAAAAATTATCCTTTCTTAGATATTTTAATATTGTTGGATAAATATCATAGCCAGGCGGCAACTATGAAGAAAAATATTTAGTATTTATATTAAAAGAAATCTGAATTGTGTAAGACTAAAAAGTCTCAACTCAACTTCAACACTCAAGTCACTTAGTTCTATTATTGACTCACTGATATGCAGAAAGGTATGACGTCCATAAACAGAAGAGATTTTTCCCGACCCACGTTCTTACCTACACATAAAGGGTAAAGTAAGTTACCCAACGAAAAAAGAAGCGGAATATATGGATAACCTCTTTTCACTTGCTACCAGGCAAAACATCCTCGCGCTTTCATCTGCGCTACCGCATTGTCAGCTGCTAACAACACGCTGTCGATG
This sequence comes from Topomyia yanbarensis, assembly GCF_030247195.1. Classification (NCBI taxonomy): domain Eukaryota; kingdom Metazoa; phylum Arthropoda; class Insecta; order Diptera; family Culicidae; genus Topomyia; species Topomyia yanbarensis. The sequence goes on along the minus strand of NC_080672.1, from coordinate 106,801,573 downwards.
AAAACCACACACTCAGACCTGCCACTAGTGATTTTTTTTCTCTCTGTCTCTCTCTAGAAATGTGCTTTCCCGCTTTCAAGAGTGTTCTGCGTGGCGTGATGCTGCATTCTCTAATTGTATGAAACCAGCGAACGGTACGGTCGGTGTCGGTGCCACCGCTGTATGCACGCTGCGGAAAACACATCTAGTGGGAGCTTGATTCATTTGTACGGGATAAGAAACATCCTGGTGGTTCTGAGTACATACCTGTGAATGGAAATGGAAAAGCAAGGAGAAAATTAGAACAGTGAATACTTGCTTGCACATTGTAATACTGTATAGGAGGAGGGAAAATGAAATACAATCTGAAAACAGTTTTCCTCCCGAAAGACCATTGAAATGTTGCGATAAAACATTCACCAGGAAGGGGGGGGGGGGGTGCGGTAGTATCTTTGCTTTAGTGGAACTTTTTATGTACCGAAGAAGTGGGAATCTTACTTGTTGGTGAGCAAAAAATATATACATATTACTTCGAATTAATGCAGGGGTTTGTACTGATGACATGAAAGGAGTTGGTGTTGGTCTATTTTCCACTTTTCAGTATTTTTCACATTATCAGTAATATACCCCAGCAATAGTACGACACTTGATCAGAAAGGATGCTAGAGTTAGTACGGACGATATGATTGACCTGCATGCAGAATATCGAGATAGCTGTTTCCCTACCACAGTTCGAAGGATGATGCATTGTTAACCTGGTGTTGCAAAAAAAAACTATCAGAACCAATCGTATGTACATGGAAATCATGAAGTCATGTTTTGGATGTATTTGTATTATCTTATTTATCATATCTGGCCAGTTCGTAATCTCGTTGATGTGCCATGGAAATGCAAACAGTTTTCGACATCAAAAGCACCGTTCCGGGAATATCTTGCAACATTCTGGTTATTACCAGTCAAAATCTAGTTCTCTTATCTGGCGCATACGGGCGTGAAACAAAACAGCAGGTATACTTCTTTGTTGATGTCAAGAATAAACAGCTATTTTAAAACGAATAATATCCTTGTAGTTTATTTTAATGAGACGCGGTGCGGGGAACACCAGTTATGGATAAAGCGGCGTGTGTACTAACGTTACAGCCACAGGTGTGTGTGTTTCCGGGGATCCGTGTTGCTTATTCGTGCTAATTTACGAAATGAGTCCCTTTACATTTGCTAATAGAAGGAAATCGTTTGGTCTTGCAGGAACTTAAGCGTCTTCATTCATATATTCCCCTCGACCGATGAAGGAGAAAAGCTAGTACAAAGCGAACCACACTCGTGAGAGAGAGAGAGAGAGAGAGAGAGAGAGAGAGAGAGAGAGAGAGAGAGAGAGAGAGAGAGGTTGCTTTGTGTGTAATTGCCTCCACTTTGAGGAGAGTAATTGCATGAGTGGAAGGAAAACTGCTAACAGGCACTTTTCGTGGTACATTAGAGTATAATAAAAGAGATGTTTGCTTCAACCTCATGGTTATCAAAAGGCAGGAATGTTACAATGGGGATTGTTAGCAGTTGTTGTTTTTTTTCTATTTTCGTTCCACGACTCTCGCTGTTAAATAGAGATCACTAACATAAAATGAAAATTGATAGCTAGTTTTTCAACTCTCGTACTATTTTATTTCGACTCGTTCCAAAAAATACATTCCAAATGAAACGGGGAAGACAATTCAATTTGTCTAAGATTTTTATTCGTTATGAATCTTTCATCCGGAAACTCAAATCTGTTGAAAAAAAATAATATTCAACAATATGGATCAACACGTATTATTCAACTCAGACACAGCCATGCGTATTTCATCCGCATGTTCAAGTGATGAGAAATTTCTTCATTTATTAAATAGTGAAATCTTTCAACAGGAATTTATTGAAATCGGAAAGATATAGAAAGCTTTAAAATATCAAAATAAAAATAGCAGCGTCACTATTTCAGATATTTTCATGAAAATATAATGTAATTGTCGGAATAAGGTTTCAACATTTTTGAATACTTTAAACTAGGTTAAGCCACATAATTGAAATTTTCATGGTTTTTGTGATTTATCCGTAGCGAGTCCACGAAGATTGTGAAAAAATTCAAGTTTCAAGTTAGATGACTTTCTCAAATAGTACTAAACGATTGATTCTTTTGAATAATTAAAAAAAATGTAAAGACGCCAAAGCAGCATGGCTCAAATGCAGGCTCCTAATAGGGATTTCTCTGCGGAAGGGGCTTAAAAAATTATTGCAATATTGAATTCATTTTGATGAGTTGAGATAGTCAACAGAAACTGAATGAAATTTTGATAAGTTCTTAGTGAAAACACTTGCAAACTAAGTCAATAGACACTAACGATTCTAAAATTATGTTCTTTGTTACAAGAAACACTGTGGTACATCGACGGATTATTGATTTTGATTTCTATTATTTATTTTAAAATTACAATTAACTCTAGTTACAACAATACAGAGCTCAAAGTATTTAAGACCTAACAGAATATGACAATCTCGGCTAGAAACTACAAGGTACTCTAGACTATACATTTACAATGTGTAGAAGACGCTAAATCGTAATAAGTAGGACAAAACATCCAAAAAAAAAACCTATCACACGAAACTTTACATACAGTTCCTCATCAAATCGTGCTCCACCGCTCAATAGCACGACGTAGAACAGGACGGTTTCATGTAATTTTGGTACGCTGAATTCATTTTTGATATTAAATAATTAATTAATATGTATTAAAATAAACAATTACTATTCATTAGGGTGTCTCAAAAATATCTATTTTATCGAAAATATTCTTAAAATTTTTGTGTATTAATTTAACACTTGTCAAAAAAAACCTTCATTATACATTAGGGTGGCTCAAAATAATTATTTTGTTGTGAAATTCATAATTTTTGCTTAAGAAATTGTTGTACACTGAATTTCTTTTTTTTGTTATAAAATAGATTAGAAACTAACTTTACTACTGGAATGACTCGAAAGCAATTATTTTGTCTTTACGAATAAGTTGATTTTTTCAATAGCAATTATGGAAAGCTGGATTTATTTTCAATGTTGAAACGAATTGATTTACATCTCATCATGGTGCTTCAGAAATGCTCTGTCCGAATAATTTTGGAATATTAAATTTGTTATTGGGTTACTTGATATGAAAACTACATTTTCTTCAATCTTTAAAACAAAACATTTGAGCGTCTTATTGGAATGTTTAATAACATTTACTAATCAACAGGATGTTAACGAAATTTTATTTCGCAGTTTCGTTTTTAAGTAGCTTAGGTCGCTTATTTCATATCTTACATAAAACATAATTTTTAATTTAATATCAGTAGTAACCATGCGTCTACATTTAGTTTTTTTTATTTTGACTTCTTATCGCAAGTTTTCGCAAAACTAGCATAGACCTATTTAGAAGAGAAAATTAAAAACTTTTGAATGAGTATAGTGCGATCGAGGGCATTCACGGGCATCGTTGTTGTTATCGCATTAGAAGAACGAATTCAATAAAAGCTCATGACGAACAGTTATCTAAATAATAACTAAACCAACTCGTGACTTATTTTTGGTGATTTTACGATGTAATTTAATCACACGGATAATTTTCGTAAAGTAATGCAATACGTAAAACGAACAGTTTCTTCGAAAAACGAAAATAACCTGATTTAGTTCCAACCCAAGTAACAATTTAAGTTTTATAGCACACTACAAGTGCAATATTAGTTTTAAGAGAGACTTCAAGAGCGCCCTAAAATCTCAACTGTCACTAGGGAGTGATGAAATTATGTAAAAAACACTTTTCAAAAAGCAGTCAAAAATTCATTTTACGTCCAAATCACGTAAACTCTCGCAAAAATGTCTCTAATAGATCAACTGATATGAGAAAAATACAGGGAAAATATCACGTAACCTTCATATAGGAACTTAAGTTCGGGCTCGTCCCACTGAGCACCGTGAAGAACGAAACCTACGTCAAGGTTAGCTCCATGGATAGAAATAAAGCAGTGTGAAATCCATGTTTACTGTTTCAGAGAATGTCCGAACGAAGAGAAATTCGCTCTATATATTCTGATCTGGCAGGCAATTTGTAGATGCGGAGAAACCAAAAATATGAACTTTAGCTCTATTGACTGAACAATCTTGCAAATCCGTTGGGACTTGATAAGATACCTCGAGTGAGATAATCGTATATTTGGGCACATGAAGCTTCTAGATTTTCTAGCATATTTGACAACAAACATTGATTTCAGAATTCCTAGACTTTTGAGTAATGCAAAATACAGATATATACACAGAATTCAATCTAGTTAAGGAAATTATCCAAACATTGTTTGCTAATCGAAGAAAAATCACTCGACACTGATTACTGATATCTTCCAATTAACGTAAAATTTGTTAAACAAACAAATTAATTAGAAACTATAAGTATGGATGAGTTCAATAAATTGAGCATCACTTGATTCCGTCACATGGAAGATAAAACACCGTACTCACTTCTTCTTTACCAAAGAAACTTATTTTTAGATTTCTTTGTTTTTAAATTACTATAATTTATTCGATTACTTTTGGCAGTTTGATTGCTCTGATAATTTTAATAAATACTTTCTAAATCGAATGGTTAATTTGTTAAACAAATATATCGACCCTAAGCTGATAAGTAATTTTTTTTTTAATGAAGATAATTAGCCCTTGATTTTTATTCACCATCACCATCAAGATTGGAACTTGGATAATCACTTGACTTCTCGAGAAAAGCTATTACATGTTGGTTCTACCTCAATTTGGAAAAAAAGTTGCAACTAAAGTTGTTCAAAGTCGCACATATAGAGACGACGTAGGGTGCTTTCGACAATGTCATTTTTTTAAACCGAAATGAGAGAAGCACCTGGTGAAATTTAAATGCGATATTCAATGCCAAAAACAAGGTTATACAATCAACACGCAAATTGGCACAAAAATTTGATGAGCTCAACTGTCCACTATATTTTGAAAACAAGAAAAAAATTATAATAAACGTAATCGAGCACTAAAATATACAGCGAAACAACTCTAGAAAAAAATTCACTTTGCTGCCGTACACTTCGCCGTAAACACTCAGCGAATGGAAACTTCATCAAAGTAGTTTTGATAAGGCTTAGCAGTTTGAAAAAATCCTACTGAATCCTGGGAAAACCTGCTAAGCTTAGAGGGATTCCGGCTACCGGCTACCTTTTCGTCTGACACAGAACATCTCTCCGTTATAGTTATATCATTAAAGCAAGAACAAATAATGGTATATATCGCTTTGTTACTTATCCAGTACACAAACGGTGTAGTATCGTTACCTCTGGCTGTGAAGTACAATTGAGTTACAGAAAATAATAGCGCCCGTACTACGGGAAAACACAGTTTCGATTTAATTTAAGCAAACTCATCTTAGACTTACAGTGAATGAGATGGAATAGTTACTAAAAGCGATTTTAGCGAATGTCTGGGAAGTGACCTATATTCAGTGATGATCCATATTTACCAGCCAACAGGGAACATTTTGTTTTAATTTTAATAAACTGAAACTGTTGAAATGTTCTTCTAATATAAAATAATATAATATATAATAATTTCATAACCCATTATTATTTAGCGTAAATATCCCATAAGGGGGCCATCTGGCGCAAAATTTAAATAATATTCATATTCTTATTTTGGACCTATTGTTACTCCAATTTGACTTCGTCTTTTCATGTTAGTCTGACAAAACCGGATCAAAAAACTGACAAAATCTAAAGTTGACAAAATCGGAACTTGACAAAATCGGGGACAGACAAAATTGAGGGGCTGATAAAACCGGGTCTTCACTGACTGGCCAGCTACACAATGTAAGAAACTGTATATTGATAAAATTTGGAAATTTAATGCGGATGAAAGACTTAATTGCGGTGTCGAATATGAAATGAAGACCTCTGTATTGATGGATGACGGTCAAATTGAAGTGCTCCTAAAGGACATAGCATCGAAAATGTCATCAGGATTCATAAATATGTTCAAAGGTTATCGAAGGTGGGACTAAGGTTGAAAACCCTGTTTGGTCACGGGAAGTTTCCTAAATCGACTTTAAGTGTTGTGCTTAAACGTTACCGACAAGGACAAACATTCGATCTCGCGACACAAAAAAGATCATAAGGGCAACCCAAAGAATAAGAGTAATCTGTAAACGAGAGTTTTTGGTCGTACCACTCCAATAAACATTCCAAGAGAACGCTCAAAAAATGGCTGGTTGCAAAAAAACGCACAAAGCCATTGCGTGTGGAGAGCTGCTTACGCGACGGGGAAACATTTGTTTCCTCGCCTGATACATCTTGGATGTCGATCATTTCTCTCCCGCCAATGTCCCGATCGTGGTTGTTGCCTTCATATTCGCGAACAGACGTTCTCCCTTGCTTCTAGCCCTTACCGGTCACCAGTGTCATCACCCGTCCTGATAGTAGCAACCTTTCCAATTGTACTGGCTGTTAATTTTGAGGCACATGACGCAGCATTTGCAGTTGCCATTATGATCTGAACAACAACCACAAATTTGGCAACCGTTGGGTTAATGGTATTGGAGATTGTGGGTTGGAACTAATTTTCGTCAGTAGTCACAGTATATGTCCGGAGTGCTAATTCTTACTTATGCGACACCCTCATCACGATAGATCACCACTAAAAAACAAAACGAACGATTTCACAAGATAATTTTAACTGTTTTTCTTGTTCGCTTCACACTGGGTAAAAAACACACTGTGCAACGTAACGCAATTGTCTTTGGTAGTTGAAAATGTAGATGAGTTTAGGCCAATTCTTTAAACCTAATGGATGTCCTACAAACTTTATGAAAGTCTTGAGTAAAATGATGCCAATGCAGTCCTACAACCATTATCGAAGAGTATTCTGCAAACTTCAGGGAATTCTACAAACTTCGGAGAAGTTCAGCTATCTTCCTCAAAGTTTTTCAAATTTATGGAAATTATTAGAACTTTTTTGATAATTCAACAACCTATAGATACTTCGACATATTTTAAGAAATTCTAACGAACATCAGTCAACACCAATTTTTCGAAACTTCAGAGAAATCCTATGAAGATTAGGAAAGTCCCTAGAAATTCCAGGAAATTGCTTAAAAATCTGATATCAGTAAAAACTAATTGTTTAAACAATTTTTCAGTTAGTAATAACAACAAAAAAGGGTGGGAATCCGACTTCTTGTTTTTGCATTAAATTGTTAATCTAAACATTTATTTATTTATTTAATTGAATGTTTTAATTTTAAGTACATAACACAACCTTTACCTATAAAAAGACAAATGTTTCATGTGTACCAGACAATTGATTTGGGCTGCAGCGTGATTATAGCAGGAAATAGTTTAGCGGGGGGGCTTCAGAAGATGGCTGTCATAGCCACTATTTTGCTATTTATATGTTTATGTCAAAATCAAAAAATAAAGTTCGGACATGTATCTTAATAAACACAAATGATCACTTTGTTATGACACTGTTTACTTGTTCATAAAATTTTGCAAAAATTGAACGTTTTTCGAGGCATTCCGTTTGATAATTTCAAGCGCAATCCACCTCATTGTCGCAATATCACCGTAGTACCTGACAGTTGCATTAACAGCTTGATAAATCGGGCCAAAACTACACTGTATCTTTGTGAGAATTAAAGAAAGATGAATACATTTCTCTAGGCTTATTCAGTTTCGAATCCATTGTTTTGTTGGTGAAGAAAAATTTGGTTTTGAGTCCGCAGCTACAAATTGCTTGCCAGATCATTAGTTTCCGATCGAATTTATCGGTTAAAACAAACTTAAATTCGCTGGTAATATCACTCCGTACTGCAATCAGATAAACTTTCGTCTGGGAACCGTCATGAAATCGACCTTGACATAGATTTCATCCATGAGAAGGCATCCTCTTTAGATTTCGTCGAACAACTTTCAGGCACTTGTCCTGATCGCTAGTTGTGAACAGCTCCCGCTGTTAAAACGGCAATTTGGCCCTTTTCGGCGAATTTTCGAACTAGGTTTTGGATGGGGATGTGCTGGATCAATTTACTTTTCTCGCTTTGCATCTAGCACAACTTTTTTTAATACTGCACGTAACAAAACGCAACTTTTATCACTTAAACACGCTTACTGTCAAAAAATCCCAAATCCGACCATCAGATGCGCTACTGTGAAACAAATGAAGTGCCCCAATTGTATACAAAAGAAAATACAAATTATTTACAAATTATTTAATAAGGTTAACATTATTTAATAAGGTTAACATTAGTGATCCTTGGTGGCTTCCTTGAGGCATTACAGAGAACATACTTTTTGGACTGAGTGGAAATATTGGCGAGATATTTAGTAAGAAGAACAAAAAACTCCATTGCACAGTGGTCCAGAATGCAAATTTAGCAGGAATTTTGAGATTTTACTAAAACTAAATAAGCCTTATTAAGTCTTTGGAGAAGTTTTCGTAGTTTATGAGCCCCCCTTTTTTGTTAAAACAACAGTTAGGGTGGTTCTAATTTTACCAAGATCAAAAAATTAATTTTTTAATCATTCTAGCTAGAGCCAAACGACCTTCACCGAAGTTGTAGAATGAAAAATTTTGGAAAACCTTGCTGAAGATATGTAAGCTCTATCTTTCATACTTTTTATTTTACAATACCAGTCGGAGTCGGAGCTTAGGGTGTTTCTTCGAAATACAGTTTTATTCCAATAACTTTTGCTGTATTCATTTAAAACTGAAGTAGTCTTCAGACAACTTTAAGATTGTTTCAAGGCAAACAATTTGTTTCATGGCACCATATATCTAGCTATTTCCGTTGTAAAGTTATGAGCACTTTTTCGCCAAAAATGGGGGGAAAAATGTTTGGAATAACAATATCACTTATTTGGAGCAAATAAAAGATAATTCTTTTTGAACTATAAATAAGGTCATGATTAGAGTTATAATTAAGCAAAAAATGGCGAATACGATATTTTTTCAAATTTCATAAAATTGATTTCAAAAAATCTATTTTTCAAATATTAAGTGCTTATATCTTCTGAACAATAAAAGCTAGAGTTTTGATGTATTAGAAGAAAATGTTCGTCTTCAAAAACTCTGAAAAACATCTGAAGGATAGGTTGAAAAAAAATGAAAACTGAAAAAGTTATATGCATTAAAAATTTGGTTTTTCATGAATTGACTTTTTGTAATATGTTTAAATTACTTTCACGGTGAACAATATAAAAAATGTAGTTTAGTTTTCATGATAAAATATTGCACTTTACAATACTTTTCTATTATTTCAAATAGTGGGTAGGGTGGTTCTATTTTTTTTAAATCAGAAAATCAGAGATAGTTTCGCTGTCTTCCATAAAATTGAAGAAAATGAAATCTGGAAAAAACTTTGTCGAAGACACTGAAACTCTATGTCGTGTACTTTTCATTTTACAAGAAATTTGCTAAAAAAAATTAGAGTATTTCTTAAAAAATGGGTTTCTTTGTATAACTTTTACTGTTTTGATTTTTCATTAAGATCACTTTAGAAATACTTTCAGACATTTTGAAGGAGAACAGTGTCTCTAAATATATTAAACCTCTAGCTTCACTCGTTAGAAAGCTATATATATTTTTTACTAAAAATAAACTATTTTTTGAGTAAATATTGCAAGATATAAAAAATATCGTATTTGCCATTTTTTGGTGGTCTGTACTACAAAGCATGCTATTTCATATATAATATTCAATGTTCAGTGCCCGAATCGAAGATAAAACGAAAAAAGTTAAGTAGTTGGTGTTTTAAAGCAAATTATGCGCCCTTCAAGTTGTTCAAAGGGTACTTTAGCGTAAAATAAAAACTTCAAAAGTTATAGAAATAAAACCGTTTTTAAGGAACACCCTAAAGCTTATATTTGAATTTCTCGTGCAATGGAAAATATATAAGCTAGAGCTTGCATGTCTTCAGCAAATTTGTCTAAAATGTGTTGCTCTACAACTTCATCGAAGCGAAGACAGTAAAGCTCTATCTCAAACCGCTAAAAAGTTCTATTTTAAATATTGCTAAATCGGTTTAAACAAAAAGAAGGGCCTTGCAAAGTACAACAACTTTGGCAAACATGTTGTAAGGCTAAGTCATTTAATTTTAGCAAAAAGTCCTGCTAAATTCGAATTCTGGACCACTGTGCATTGCTGACACCACATCCCACATACAAGTTAAAAATCAGAAGAACAATTTCATGTTAAACAACAACGTAATAAACATTTGATCTCTCCTATGCCTTCCAACAAATTGAATATTCATGTAAAAAGTAAAAGTTCAAACGACACTTTTAACGATTTCAAACAACTTTTTAGTCCGCCAACTTGTATCACTCCCACAAATTGAGCGCGCGCGCTTCTGTGTCAAACGGTAATTGATTTCTGGCGAATCATAAACCAGACTCTATTTCGGCATCACGCGAAAACAGCTTGCTTCATTCAATTTCGCCTCGTCGGAGGACCGTTGCGCGTTTTCAATATTCTCTCTTGCGATCCCACCATCATCGGTTCGAAAAGTCGAAAAGCATGTTCCCTGGACCCATCAAACGTGCCATTGAACGGCGCACTCTATGGTTTAGTTTGTCCTGGTGGTACCGATCCTTTCGTACGTGTCTATCATTTTTTCCTGCTTCTGCTGCTACCATTACCTAACTCGATAAAAGCAATTCACCGCCGATGTGTTGAGTTTGGTGCGAATTTAATTTTTAATCTTGTCTTCAAAATTGCTGCTCGGTGCTTCCGCGCGGGTGAGGGGAAAAGATTTGAAATAATGTTGTGATAAAAAGGAACAAACTTCTCACAGCGAGCGAAAGTAATAATCCCTGTTTTCACATATGAACTTCTGGCGATGGTGTTTTTCACTCGATCTTTTGACTTTTGCCCACACCTGAACGTACGAAAAATTCATTCCGCTCTTTGGGGATCCATTCTCCATTCCGATTGCGTATGTGTAACTGTTGGTACGGAATACCTCTGGTTGTTGATTGATCAAACCATTTCGGATATGTGCGCAGCATTTTTTTTCAGTGACACGTGAAACAAATTGAAAATTGTACGGAAGATTATCCGTCGGGGGAAATAAGGGCCGGTAACTTCATGTTGGCAATTCACCGGAGTGATTTGAAACAGCGATAGTCCCTTTTTAATATTGGAACTATATCGTTGATGAATGTTCTACGCATCGAGAGTGGAACAGTTTCTTCGGTACAGCGCTAAAATCTTCACAACAATAACGTCTTTCTACTGTGGACAATCGAACCCGCCAGAGCCACAGTGATTAATGATCTTGAGCTTCAGACCCAAACCGAAACTTATCATAAAGCGATACGAGAAAGGTTCACTTCATGGTACATACTTCAGATGAGAATAGATTTAAGGGATTAACAGGATTCTCCATCACTAACGGAGCGTCAAAGTTCCGTTTAAAAAGTGTGCTAAACCATGTTTTCTATATGACGATCGAGCCGTTGTTGTTACAACTTTAAAACTTTTCAAATTGGACCTGACACTGCGTCATTTCTGTTTGATCCTTGTTTAACGCGTACGAACACACTCAAATCAACCAAAAACACAACTGACCAAATCCAATCAACCAAAAAAATAAATGACATTTAACTTTCAACAAATGTCTACCGCTGTCATGTTCGGTCAGTACGTGCGACCAGCGCAGAAAGAACAGTCCTCGGATCCGGAGGAAAAAAAACACCAAAGCTTATCGACTTTTGCATGCTCGTTAGAACGCTGACATCATCACTGCGTCGTAAAAGCGGCGTTTGACTAATAAAACCTGTTTTAATCCACCTAGCGGTGCAATTGTGCCTTTCTCATTTCTCTAAACTATGGCACGGAGGCTTTTTATGTTCAACATAATTGTGGAAATGTCCATTACATTCTTAGTACACTTTGCACTTATACACAATGGCATGCCAGCCACGAACTTGATGAGCTACGTGTCGACGGTGAAACACTTGAAACAAAAAAATATCATACTCCATTAGCATAATCAGCATTAGATCAATGTTATCTGCTTGCAAACTCATTTTGTCATGCGGGGATGGGTATGTGAGGAGGGCGAGAGTCCCATGAAAGAACGACTCCCCAGCTTAAATTGGTATGCTTTGTAATATAGTGGTGGTTTAAAGATGATGGGGTTGAAAGGGAGGGCCCCTGTTAAAATCCAGAAACCTTATGCGAGTCGAAAAAAAAACACACATACATACACACATACACACACATACAGACTTTTTCCGATCTCGACGAACTGAGTCGAATGGGATATGACACTCGGCCCTCCGGGCCGGGATTAGGTTGACGTTTTTCAGAGTGATTGCATAACCTTTCTATATGAGAAAGGCAAAAATGTGCAAAATCCAAAAAAGTGAATCTTCGTCAATTTTTTTTTCGTGTTTGCATCAAATCTCGACGTTTTATGCACCTTGAATACATTTAGCATCAAAAATAAAAATTCTATTTTTAATTTTTCCTATAGTTTTTATGAGAAATTTCTGTGTGGCCGCACTCTGAAACCCGTAATTCCGGAACCAGAATTCCGATTGATCCAAAATTCAATAGCAGCCGATGGGAAGGTTGCACCTTTCATTTGAGACTAAGTTTGGGCAAATCGGTCCAGCCATCTCTGAGAAAAATGAGTGACATTATTTGACACATACGCACATACATACACACACACATACACACACATACATACACACACACATACAGACTTTTTCCGATCTCGACGAACTGAGTCGAATGGGATATGACACTCGGCCCTCCGGGCCGGGATTAGGTTGACGTTTTTCAGAGTGATTGCATAACCTTTCTATATGAGAAAGGCAAAAAGGTTCCTCGATTTGCATACATGGGTGGTGTCCTTCCAAACCGTTCCGATCATTTTCGAGCATAAAGGGAAATGAAAACGCCATTCAATTCATGCAGATTTATGTTAAGTTCAGCTGAATAGCGGGTCGGTCAATCGATGACGGTTCGTTTATATTTTCGGAAGGAAAAACAGTCCACCCGAACGAAGGTGGGCGAGTTTTTCCGCTTCCTTGAGATGCCACGCCACTGCGTATACGGTAATGGTTGGTATCTGTCTAAATCCCTCCCCATCCGGAGAAGTTTGATGCGTAATCCTTCCGTGGACCATCGTTCGAAACCCGCACGAAGGGTGGTGGTTTGAGGAAGGTGCCGGAATAAGGAATCGTAAAATAAAATTGTAGAAAATAAAATTAGGACGATGTTTTTGATAGTCAGGTTGAGAGGGGTTTTCAATTTGAGAATTTTAGTCAGGATTCCAGTCCGTTCGAGCATTCAAACTAATGGAGCACGGACAGTAGCAAGTAGATGATATTTTGGGTTGTTGAATGATGATGAATTATTAACGATGACCCATTATACTTGAGAAAATGAACCTTCCAGCTATTTTGAGTTTTATTATCAAATTTGAATAAGGCATTTATTTACCCGGAATGAAATGCTGTTAAGCGAAGTGAAACGTTTGATGGGAACAAATAGAAGTTAACATTCCTAGAATTTAGAATTTAAATGTTTCTTCGTCACAATATCATCAATTTCTAGCAGCATTTTTCCTTAATATTTGACGGGGAAATTTTAAAAACCGGTTAGAATGGATGTTTAAATAAAATCACCGAGTGACAAGGCTCAAAAACATAGAAGGTTACTTCTATGTTTTTCAAACCGTCTTTATTCGATATATTTACGGCGTATCTTCGTGAGCCTTAATGAAAAGTGTATACGTTTTCCCAGACTTATTTTATTTCAATTTAATTTTTAATCATATTCATCGTTGCAAAATTTGGTTTTTAGTCCGTAGCTGCAAGTTCCTTGCCAAATCGTCAGTTTCCGAGCGAATTTATCAGTGAAAACGAATTTACATTTACTAGGGATATCACATATGGGTTAATTATAACCCAGAAAAATTTCATCAGGTACAGTGAAGTGCAAAATATGCGAACGAAGGCAGTGAGTAATATTGTACAATAAGTTTTTAAATATTTGTAACAACTACAATATACGACTTCCATAGCCACTATTTGACGCTGACAAAATATTAGGACGGTTCACTTTTTCAACAAATCTTAACATAACAAGAAAAAAAAATTTTTGTGAGTTTAAAATCAATATTATCTTTAAAATCAACAATTTTCATATGTACACTCCAGTAACTAAGAACTCTTTTTAGAATCCTTGATGAAGGTGGAATAAATCCATCGAAACGTTGGAAGTTAAAACAATATAGTTGTTTTCGCTATATAATTTCACGACTGATAAGCCGAAAAATACCCTTTACAAATAAGTTCGACAGTCAAGAGACATTTTCAATTTGTTTTTGAGATTATAACATGCCAGAAAAAAAAATCTTACTCATTAGGGTGACTGAAAAATAAATATTTTGATGTAATCGTTCATAAACTTCTTTAATTGTAATGTTTGTGCGCTGAATTAGTTTTTAGTACTAAAACATATGAGAAAAAAAATCCTCTCTCATTAGGGTGGCTCACAAATAACTATTTTTCCGCAACGTTTAATATTTTTGGTAGTATTATTTGTGCACTGCATTCCTTTTTGATATTAAAACATATTAAAAAACACTCAATAAAAAATGATTATTTTGTCGTTAAGGTGCTTTTTTGTTAAATTTGGTATGCCGCATTCAAGTTATTAGGGTGCTTCAAAATAATTGTTATGTCTTAACGATTCAAATGAGCTGATTTTGAATAACTTTGGAACGTTGAATTCATTTTTGACGTAAATTGATAAGCAAAAATAACTTTACTAATCAAACTACGCATAATTTTGTTTTTGTCATGGTTTGTTCGAATTTTTCGCCCATGTGACTGCATCAAAAGTTTTGAAATGATTGTGGGTTTATATCATATCACATCACATGCGATTTTATCAAACAGATTTTATTTTACTTGAGTTATTTTGGGATACTGAATCGATTTATCTACAAAAGGTTGAGCATACGATAATTTAAAAAGATACAGTTTGATTTAGTGTTGGTAAAAAAATGATGTTAATTTAAGCATAATTTATTTGAATCTTCGTCCGATTCTGATGAGGATTCCTCCGAGATTTTCTGCTTCATGAAATGGATAGGGGAAAGAGGGTAACAGTGGAACTATGAAAACGTATTGTTTTCATAGTTCCACTGTTACCCTCTTTCCCCTACTATCAACATCTTAGCAACAACTATTTCCACCTGTCTCCCCTCATGTGTGCACTTGTATAAACTTCGTGAATCATCCTATCAATATTATTTGAACGGTGTGCATGTCTTCATGTCATTATTCTAGCTTTGAAATAAATACTGAAATTTTATATCAATAATTACCACGCGTCTCCATTTGCAGTTTTTTTAAAAATTTGATTGCTTATCGCAAATTTTCGCAAAATTACTATAAGCTCATGTGAAAGAGAAAATTAAAAGCTTTGTAATGAGTATATTGCGATAGCGGGCATTCGAGGGCGTCGTGATTGTTAAGGCTTTAGAAGTTCGTACTTTGTTATTTATCATGACAAACAGCCATTTACACAATCAATAAACAAACTAGTAACTCATTTGTGATAATTTAATGATGTAATATAATCAAACCAATAATTTTGCTGAAGTAACCTATGCCATAAGAACAACTGTTTCTCCGAAATACTAAAAAACGGATAAAGTTCCTGTGAGCAAATTATGCAAAAAGCACTGGAGTTACGCCCTTCTAGAAGATTCATTTTTCATCCAAATAGCCCAAAATCTCTCAAGATTATCTCCGAAATGCAAGCCAACACAAGAAAAATATTGATTATCTGGACTTAAGTTCGGGCTCGTCTCACTGTGGAACGGTAACCTGTTCACAGACGCGTGCACCGGCTGGCATCATATTTTCGCTTAGACCGCGTCTTCAGTATCCTCGTACGCCTGCCACACGAGCGTCTCCCATTCATAGACTATCGAGGTATAACAGGCTGTTGGCGAAGGATTATTTAAATCCAAAGAGTCTAATAAAGCATTTCGCCGTAGTAGCCGGGATGCTTTGGAATTTTCATCAAGTGCGAATCGCCCAAGTCGACAACAAGTTCGGATAATGAAAAGAAACTATACCTTACACTATCAACGTCGAAAAAAACTTAAATAAAGCCGGAAGGTACGTACGCTCGTCTTTACGCACACCCATATTTATTTTTAGAGAATTCCACTACACTGGAAGTCGCCGTCTAGGTTTTCTAGATAGTCTCAGACATTGATATTTGGCGTCTACACGTCAAGTCCGCTCCAAAAATACCCATATCGATTAGGCTTTAGAGAATTCTGTTTAACCGGAAGTCGCCATCTTAGTTTTCAAAATGGCCTGGGACACTCGTTAATGCTGTACCGAAAACACCCATATCATTGAAGTGAAAGCCAAAAGAAATCGTCAAGATCCGTCTTTTCCACATTTCCAAAAAAATTTCAAGGTTCTGCAATAAGTGCAAAATCCGTGCATAAAAAAACTTGTTTAAAATTCGTCAAAGTCCCTTGCCTTCAAAAGGACTCAGAATATTTTTGGTAAAACCGTGTTGTAAAA
Organism: Topomyia yanbarensis; assembly: GCF_030247195.1. Lineage (NCBI taxonomy): Eukaryota > Metazoa > Arthropoda > Insecta > Diptera > Culicidae > Topomyia > Topomyia yanbarensis. The sequence goes on along the minus strand of NC_080672.1, from coordinate 106,784,959 downwards.
TCCGAAAAGTTTTCCTAAAATCGTCTAAGGGCCGCTTTCTTCACCCTCGCTTAACTTTTAAACCAGGTTCACCAGCACGTTTAAACTTGGCATCAAACATGCTTCGTCTCGATGTACAGGTTCGCCTCTAACATCGAACCCACGCGAACGATGTGCAAACTGTAGTTCAAACATCCATGTACGTACACCGGGTACGTACACGAGAACGATTCGCACAAGGCAAAAAGAGTCAACGCATGTGATGGTGAGTGAGAAAGAGAAAACTGATGCCACGAACCTATCAGTACGCACACCGGGTACGTACATGGGGTTCGGTTGTGCAGGCGAACATGTGCACGTGTTTTGGTACGAAATAGCGTGTTTGAGTTCGCACACGAAGTGTTGGTTTAATATGAGCACAGAACCAGAGCGAACATTGTGTACGATGTTCATTTGGGAAGGCTGGCCGTATTTGTCCACAAAATAACAAATCGCGTGCCCAATGTTCAACGAGCATCAATTATTTCTTTTATATTTATGTTTAAATAAATATATAAGAGAGCCACGGCTCTGTCAAGTAAAGAACTTTGGGAGTGTCCTAAAAGTCAATGAAACTGATATACATTTTAAGGATTTTCTTCACTTCAGGGGTTTAAAGTCCCTCCGGCAATCGAGTGTTTTGGTTCCTCCCAAATAAGCAACCGCTGGTACTTAAAAGACGACAGTAATTAAGTAAGCCAGGAGGGCTTCGGAGAAATCGCACGAGTTTCATAGAATTTTTAGAAAAATTAGGGAAGTTATATCATCTTCAACGACTTTATATGAACTTCCTGAACTTATAAGCCTCTAGGATACTAGCATATTAGGCATCTGACTACGCGAAATTTACTCCTAAACGAGAAAACATATGAACTAAGCCAATTTGTATATCAGGGTACAAGACTTAACATATGTAAAGTTTGAAGTGTGTTTCGAATTCATCTCATCAGTAACTAGCACCAATCAGTTAGACCAAAAACCCAAACTAACATCCAATTGGCACTAATTAGACACTAAATGCAAACAGTCACACAACTTTCATGGACGCCTAGGGACCATTCCTTAAATACGTAACACTTTTAGGGCTGGATTATGACAAACATTAACATGTTGGGATATTTGTGGGAGAGAAAGTAACCTAGAACGTTATGCGATATGTTTTTACCGGTCAGGTGTATGGCTTTGCAGTTCAATTTTTAAGCAAAAGCAAACTATTTTGTTCTTTTTTTCCGACGTTTCGGTCCGTTTGGGACCTTTTTCAAGGATTCGATAATTGTTGTTTTGTTGTCAGATCTGTTGACAACAAAACAACAATTATCGAATCCTTGAAAAAGGTCCCAAATGGACCGAAACGTCGGATGAAGACAAAATAGTTTGTTTTTGCTTAAAAATTAGACTGTAAGGCCATACACCTAACCTAAACATTGGAAACAGTCGACTCCAGCTCACATATGTTTTTACCGTAATTTTTTTTATTCGATTGGTTGGTCCCCTAGTACGAATAAAACAAATTGGGACAATTTGTTACATGGGAGAGGGAGCAGTCAATTTTAAGAAATTTTCACTTTACATGATTTATGGACGGCAACCTAAAGCAATTGGTTGTTGTTTCGGAAAGCAATCACAGAAGCTCGGGCTTACTGATGAGAAAGCAAAAATGAACTCTTGTTGTTTGGACTGGAAACCAAACGCCTGACACTATGCAAAATGAAGGACACTATGCAAAATTCAAGGGAAAACATTTTAATGAATCGTTTTCGCATGATTGTTCACGAACCAAAACTTTTGATTCACGAAACATCACTTGGGAGTAGCCAGTTACTATGTTATGTAACTGTTTTGATTCATCGTCTAACTGGTACCAAGTAAATGCTACTTACTGATGAGATGAATTCAAAGCATATCCGAAATTCATTGAAACCTTATAACCTCGAATGAAATTTTCAGAATTCCTGGGAGCTCTGCGAAACTTTGTAAATAACTACGGAATCCTACAAAATCCTTCGAAATTTAGGGAATTTCAATACCTTTAAGAGAATTCTTTCGAACTTGAAGGGAATTACTACAAATTTTGAAGACATTCTAAGAAACTCAGTGTAGCAAAATATCTCAGAAATTCAGCGGAGAGCTTCAAACCTCAAGTAAACCAAAAATCTTTTAAAAAACCAACTTAATAAGTGATGTCCAAAAAACTTCAGGAAACGCCTATAGCTGCGGATAACCGGTTTGATTGAGCTTGAAGAAATTTTTTTTTATTTTTATTTTATTCGTTTGATTGACATGGTCGTAAGCTTAACGGAGCCGTGTGACTTTTAATTATTTACATTAAATAATAAAAAAATTAAAAGAAAAAAACATTTGACGCGCGTCCATAGGATTCTTCGTGTGCAATTTACCGATAGGTGGACCACCATGGCGGTGAAGCATTTTCAGAGTCACCTGATAACGACTGAGGATCATTTGGTTCACTTTCTCGGTTGTCTATTTCGTCCTTAATACTGTTGTTATGGGGATCATTGATTTCATTGTTTTTTTTAATTTAAAAATTAAGCGCGTGAAAGTATCTTCCTTGCTTCCCGTCTAATTATTGGCGATGCTGAATCGCTTCAAGCGCACAATATCTATATAGTCGTAAATAACTTAGCATTCACTGATTGTTTTTACAGGTGGTTTGACAATAGCTTGTGAACGATGATGCGGTTTCTGCCTTAGCTTTTGTTGTAGTAGACGCTTTTTTTACTTAAGTAATCCCGTGCAGGATGTTTCGGACTGTCCAGAGTGTTTACAATAATGACACGTAGGAGTCTGATTTTCATAAGTACGTCGCGTTGTTTAAGCACAAGTAGAATCAGGATCATGAAGGAAGGAATGGGGTGTTTCAACTGCCATTCCACCACTCAGTCGGCGTTGCCAAAGAAGAGATTCCTCCATGTATCCTCTCAAACGGAAAACATTTCGCCGTATTGCGACACCATTCATGATTCCGTATTTTTTAAATGTTTCCTGAAAGGTCATTTAATTATACACAAGATATCGATAGATTTGCGTTATCAGACTAATTATTTCGGTGATACAATGATCTAACAGACGAACCAAGTTGAATTCGCGTAAATCCTTTCTTGGGCATATATTTCTTATCTTAGAGATCCAAAAAATGCAACAATGAAAATACTATTTTTTAAATTTTGCGCTGTCAGACCCCCTTAAGGGGAACTTAAAGTAAATAATAAGAAAAGGTTGCAAGGCTATATCTAAGAAACAAAGAAGAATATTTTAAGACCTTCAGTTTATTAAAAAGACAGAAAAATATATGTCCTGATTTAATCAATTTCCCTGTTTTATCAGCTTAAAATTCGGCAAGGGGCTGATAAAAACGGGTCTTTACAATAACGTGATTTTTCGTACCATCTTAACGTGGAAAAGACCAGTCTAATGACGAAAAAGAAATAAATACTGGTGTAGTATTTTACAATTAAGAACAATCCTGGTGAAAAACTTGGTTTTGAGTCTTCAGCTGCAAATTCCTTGCCAAATCAACAGTCTCTGAGCGAAATTATCGGTGAATACACTGAAAACTATTCGATGAAAAAAATAATAAAACTAATTCTTGATTTCCCAACTAGTTGATGTCAATAGAAAAATAAAATAAGTAAGCAATTTTTCTTTTAATTTTGCGAGATTCTTAAATAAGTTATTGAAAATTATTTTTGATTTTAATTCAAGGCGGCCATCATACTAAAAGACAGCAAACCAGCCAAGACGCCCTACTGAAATACATGAAAGTAGCGACAGCAACTATGTTTATAAACGCCGGGCAAAACGGTTAAGCATGAGGTAGTTGTCTTAGCTTGAACAATTTAAAATTTAATTTTTAATTCGACTTTCTATCACATGTTTTAAGATGCTCAGTGAAACGAAACTATCTGGACGGTTTAACGTATTGAATGATATCAATACTAAATGATGCAGGTAATGAAACTGAATATAGGCGACTTCCATAAACCGAAGATCCATTTTCGCCATCAGAAAATACTGCACCACACAAAAAACTTGGTATTGGTATTGTATTGGTATTGGTAGCAGACAATTTAAAGTCAAGACGGGTTTCATCATCAAATTCACTCATGACGACAAGCATAAACACCTATTCCATTACTGAAAGACGCCAAATCTCTAGATCTGCTGGATTGAAAAATAAATTTTATATTTCACCCAATCATAAATAACGATGTATCTATAGATACAATAACTTTACTATTCTAATTGTACTTCTAACGGGTTAGACACTATCAAGGTTGACCGCAAAAACATTGTTTTAAAAAACAGCACAGTGATGAAAACCATAAATTTTCTACCACATCTGCAAATGCCTTGCCAAATCATCAACTTGCGAACGAATTTATCTGCAAAGATATATTTGAAATAACCCGTAGAATTCATCTTTGTTCGCCATCTTAGTTGATTTAGCCCTTTCCATAACGTTACTTTGAAATTGTAATGTTGCTTTGGAATGTAGCACTAAAATTAACCTATGATTTGTTAGAGGAAACGTTTCATACACTGTACTTTGCACGGACAGGACAAATGTATGCTATGCCGTGGCAATTGAACACAACACGTCCGGCGGTGTCATGTGGTGCGACACGCGGAGTCTGTGTTAATTCATCTCAATATACCGGCACCACTCAATCCTAAATACCCATGCAGCATGTATTATAGAACCAGTTTTATCGTAATGATTACATTACTTCATACAAACAGAGCACATTAGTCCACCCTCTTGCTGAAGGCATTACTACTCCCCTAGTAATTTTCGCATTCCGTCCTTTCCAGCCAAGTCAATCACCTGAGACAGCACTTATCGCATACGCAAACACAGCTGGAGTCGTAGAAAGAGTAAAAGTTTGCCACTAAAACTATGCCACCGACGACGACGACGGCCCGTTCAACGAGTTCAAAACTATATCTCATATTCAGAGCGAGGAACTATTTTTATGCCTCCGCTCGGCTACTTCACTAACCTACCAAGGACTCTAAGGTTCAAACGTGTCGCAAAGTATTCCGGCTGAAATATTTATCAAATGTTTCTATAGCAAAATATTTGAACCCCGCGCTCCCCGTTCATTTGGATGGAGGCACTGTCTCTGACGAGTTGTTGACTGAATGGACACGACATACTGAGCTAAGTGCCTTAGAGGAAAAACCACTTTCCCTCGCGCAAAAGCAGAGCAACAGGTACCTAGAAGACCGTCTCTGTCCGCGGTGGTTAATCGGTCCAAAACCGAACCGTGTAAGCTCAAGTGCCACCACCATTTATTCCATTTTAGCACACGAACCGGTACACGGTGCAATTAAAAAAAAAGATATCCCCCGGTTGGCAATTATAAGGTAAATTTACCCATTATCAGATGTGACAGAGCGAGTCGGAGGGATTCGATGCTGGTGCAGAGCCCTTCATTATGAATTCGGTCTAATCGTCCCGCAACGTTACTGCGAGGATTACCTACAACACAGCGGATGCGCGCTTTTCCACTATTTTGTTGTAGAGCTTTGACCATTTTAAGTTGGATTGCCCTTTTGCTAGAGCGCGGATTACGTTCTTTGCGAACCGGTGGTGCACCGGTCGGACTCGGATATGGTGTCTTCTGTGTTGGTGGTCCATTGCACCCGGGGACAGGCTAATCTAGCGGAAGCAACGACAAGAGATTAACAGTTTTTGAATGGTTGGACGTTCTTCCTCGGTGGAATGTAAATGGTTATTGGCTGGCATTTGGTTCTGCGGCTTCGGTCGGTTGAATGAAGAGAGGGGGGAGTTAGATCTTTTATAGTCACGAGGGGGTATGATTACACAATCGACGATAGTGCCATAATGAAATTGGTTATGAGTTTCTAAACTCGGCTGGGAAATGTTTTCCGACCCATTTCATCGGGTGGTGGTCACGTTGTATGGAACGTGTTTCAGACCTCATTCTGCAGTAAACGTTTGGTTTCGTTGGTAATTGTTCAGCGGTTCAAAAATAAATCAGTTCATTTTACCTGCTGGCTGTACGCATATGTAACAACAGATTATTTTCCGAACTAACACAAGAACGGTAAGAAGTTACGGGTTACGATGAAATTTTCAAGACTTTCCTGAAGATCGACAAACTTTTTTAAAGTTGTGTGTGGTCTGAAACCTGACAGTGGCGTAATAATTTTTTTTAAATGTCAATTTTCAGACGAATCTACCGCAAGTAACATTAAAATTCCAAACCTTCATTGATCAATTAAGGCAAAGAGTCTTATTTGGCCCTTTTAGGAAGGGTGCCAAACTATTTCATGAATTATGCGGCTTACAATCGATGGAATGCGTATAAACTGACAACAGCACCTTTGCTTCGCTCCAATATAATGACAAAATGACCTGAGAACGGCGAAAGACTGAGCGCTAATAAATCAAAGGCCCCAATGTACTACTCCGATACGTTGAACAAAGATGGCAGACGCTACTGAGGGATTGGCCATAAAATATGACCAATACCATCTCTGATTCGAACAAAAGCTTGCAGTTGTGTACGGATCATTAATCTTCACGATTTCCTCTGGAAATTGGAACGTTTTGATAGAAGAGTAATTTTTTAAAGGGGCCTAGAAGTTTTTTCATGCAGCATTTTCAAAAAAGTCGATTACAGTATCTTATAAGGCAACCCAAAATGAGAAAGGGTTGCATGAAATGAAAACTTTTCAATGGAAAAATACACTGCAAAAATGTTGTAACATTTTTTTCGCGAGTTGTTCTTCAGGAGCTGTTGAGCTAGGTTCTTGGAAAGGCTTCCTGTCAGAATCACACACTAAAAATGCGGACGAGACAGGTAATGTCGCCCACTAAAATACTACTTAAGATCAATAGCAGCGAGCCATGATTCTGAATGTGATATTCATTTACGGTTCAGATATGTGCGGGCGTAGAGACTTTGCGATCGCGTGTGCCATCGCGAATGGCTCGAGCATTTGTACGTTAACGTGTTCAATCGCGTGTGCGTTTGTATGTCTCGTGTGCTATCGTGTATGTAACTTCGCGTGTATAAATTCTATTTTATAACCTTGCACCTTTCGCACATTTGCATGTGCTCTTCGATGATCGCGCGTGGACCTTGAATCTTATACTGATTTTTTTTGTGTACGGCTCAAATGCTAGAAGAAAGTGAGATCTTCCATATCACTAGTGCTCCCGATCATGTCCGCATGGAAGGTGTTGTCTAGTGGATATGAGCTTTATTTTTTGATTGGTCCAACTGAATGTACGGACCTAAGTTACTAGGACGGAGGCATCCGGAAGTGACCGATTCATGATCGCGCGAACACGAACGTTTGTAGGTTCGCGTTTGAGACGTTTGAAACTTCGTAAGTGCTAAAACCCTCACCTTATTATTGAGGTGTTATCAAGTTCCCGCGATCGCGGGCGTAGGTGTACGTTGTTGATCGCGAAGCGTGTAAGCGTTTGTATGTTTAACGTGCATGTGAATTCGCGTGTACAAAACACATATTCACGTACGTTCTTGGATGGTCACGCGGACCGTCATTCTGATATTTAGTTTTCAGAGTACAATTCACATTTTGACAGGGAGTGAGTTCCCGGTCATATCGCCATTCATGACCGTCCGAGCGCGGGAGTTTTTAAGTTCACGCTTGAGCAGTGTTGCCACAATTAAATCTGTAGCGGAAGTTGTAAAATCTTTTCTATCTGTACTCTTCTATAGAAAAATCTGTACCGGATTATGTACCCAAGCAATAACAAGGTTGTTTCATTTTTCTTTTACATATTTTTCATTTGGGGAAATCAAACCAAACATTCTGACTCGGTTGTTTTATTTGAGCTGGAATTCCGTAAGAAACCAGTTAGAATTCCGAATGAGTGTGACTGGGTAAATCCAATATCAGCTCCAGCTCAAATTCTCGCTGCCACTTTGTTTGCAACCAAAGGTGGCCAACAGAGTGGGGGCGAGTAGCTTAGATGGGGCTGGTAATATCAATAGTATGCGTGAAAACCGCTTGCAGGAATTCAAATGGAGCAGATCAGAGCAAACGTATGCACTCCGAGAAGATTCGCTCGTCTTTCACTTAGACATCATCCCTTTGATTTGCTGGAAGCAGGTTTCTCGCATATCGCATTCTAATGTCAGCTTCAGTTCAATCTCAATCAGTACCAACTCCACTTCAGATTCTTGCCATCACTGCTGCCTAACGCAAAGTTTACCTGCTGTTTTGCATCGCAGGGTTAAAATATTTTACCTTGCTGTCATGTAAAAAAATCTGTACTATTCTGTACTTTTTTACAAAAATCTGTAATCTGTACCGTACAGAATCTGTACAAAAAATGATTCAAAAATCTTTACCTTTCCAGATAAATCTGTACTTGTGGCATCACTGCGCTTGAGACCGCGTGTTTTAATGTTGGTGAAATCGCGAGCGTAGGTATGTGTAGATGATTGCAATTACATGTTTGCGTTTGTGATTTGTATTATCGCGAAGGCCACGAGCGTTTGTACATTTAAGAGAGAATATGCAATTAATTGTGTTAATAAGTGTTAGTATGAAACTAATTTAGGATATAGTAATAAAAGGAATCATAACATGCCGAATAAAAAAAAAGATGCAAAGAAATGTTGGTGAATGTGGTCGGTTGTCGTAACACTTTTGTTTTTTGCTCACAACATTACTCCAATTGCACATTATAGGGACAGAAGTATACCAATGGAGAACTAGAAGCCGTAGCTAATAAATGGTGAAAAAATTAATTTAAACTGTCAACTTAAAAAAAATTACTAACAGTTTAGTAAAATGATAATTTTCCCCCCTTTTTGAAACTATCACATTTGAAGGTTTAACAACCTCGAAAAAGCTTACCAACATAAAAAGCGCATCTTTTGACATAATAGATTTGGTGAATAAATCTAGTAATAATTATGGAGAAGTAACTCTTCAAAAATAGCAAGAGACTTGCTGTCTTCAACAAAGTTGTTGAATGTCATTTTAAACAACTTTGTTGAAAATATGAAGGCTATATAAATGAAATATATCGAGATATAAAGTAAAGATTTCCTAAAGCTAGTTATTTGCAATTAACCTTTTATTGTGAGCTTCAGAGCTTCAACCTAGACTTGAATGTGAATTTTATTGTTTATATACAGCAGAAGAGATTTAACAATTACAGTAATATCCGAATATTAAATATTAACAACATTAACACTCCTGTAAATCCAATACGAATCATTAAGGACCTAAATGTTACGCCATCTGGTGAAGAACAAGGGTTTCAATCTCAATAAACAGTCATTCTGTGATTAGCGTGCGAACTAGTATGAAATGTCAATCCGCGTCCACGAAGGAGAAGGTGGGTAAAACTGCTATCTTTTAAGGTTCGCAGAATTGAACTATATTGTTATTTTATAATATTTGGTAATATCAGAATAATTTGTTATAAAGATTTTCTTTCATATATTTTCTAATATATATCGATATCCTGGATACAAGGAGTATTTTGGTCTTTCGGCTCTTTTTTCAAGTTAGAAAAGTTTCAAACCTTATGTGTAAGGTTTGGGAATTGAATTCAGGTTGCGCTGCGCACAAGGCAATCAATTCACACACTGCCTTTAGCTCACCACATTCAAGAAGATCGTTTAAAATAGCATTTTCAAAAACTTTGATGAAGACAAAAAATCTTGAAACAAAATTTCTTTGATAGGTAATTTATAATTATTTCTAGAAGGATTCACTGCCAAAGTTATTTCATTAGAAAAGGTGATACTAGATACTAATCATGCAAAGTTGATAATTTTGAAATAAAAGCCGTTTTCGCGCATTAATTTTATTTTTCTTTACTATTAAAAATCACAACTCTAAAACAAGTCCTCGTATAACAAATTTTATTATACCATTCAATTCAACACTCAAATATACACCATTAATAGCCACTAAGTTGAAACCGTTCCTGACCTGCTAGAGACAAATGGAAAATGTAATTTTTCATCATGTTCCTTCCACGTTTCAAAATTTTATTATTATTGTAGTTTTTGTCTCAACTCTACGAATTCTCATAATTTTTTTTAGCGAATATTGAAATGTATGCAATTTTTCGGTGTGCATGTTTATATTTATAGAGAAACAACCTAATCAAACTTCGCTTCTTATTCGAAGCATTGTCCCTAATCCATATTTACAAAATACTTCCAAAACTATTACTGTACAATATTAAATAAAATTAATCAGCATCAAGTATTTTTTCCAATCCAATGGGGGTCTGAGGGGTAACTCAGCTCCTCCGCCAAATTTTCTGAAAAAATCATAAATGATCGCAAATTAAAACAATTCGAATAATTTTACACAAGCGTGTATCTCGGCGAGAGTTTGGAGAAAGCCAATCTGGCCCTGTATTCGCCACTAGAGGTGGCTTTTCGCGCCGACACTATCTTTTCAATGAAACGAGATAGAAAGTTGGTGTCTTCCACAAAGTTGGAGTAATTCGCCTGAAAAAGTCAATGGCCTATCTATCTTTGTTGAAAAGTTAGTGAAAGGAATTTTTCGAAGTATTCATACTATTTAGCTGAACCCAAACATTCTTGCGGAACAAATACGTTCGTGGATATCGATTTCTAAACCACAACGATTATGTGCCGTGCGAAACAAACTCAGACACCACTTCGTTAAAAATCCAGTATCTTTCCCTATTTTAATAGTTGACACTTTAAACTGAGATTGTTGATAACACTAGTCTACAAAATAAAAATAAAAATCTAAGCTTCAATATATAACCTCCAGTTTCGATGTAGAATTGTGCGCTGAATCTGAAAATTATGTCCAAAAACTTGCAGTAGAACAGCTTTCGAGTTAGAATGAAAAAGTGGATTTTAACTTTAAAGAAAAAAGTACGTTTAGTAAAATCCACATTCCTTCGGTTATAGTGCATCAACATGAAATATAATTATGTTAAATTAAAGGTGAATGCATGTACTTTTGGTCGTCCCAACATATTGTTTCGATGCGACTAATGGTTCTGACGTTATTTACGAGTTTGTTAATTTTTATTCTTTCTTTAATTCTTTCTCACTTTTTAAAGAAAATTGAGCGGTTAGTCAAGATTTTTGGAAAAATAGAGCAATTTTAAAAATTATCTTTTTAATGAGGCTTATAGCCTGCTAATAAACAATGAAAATAAGTCCTTATCAGTTTAAATCGGATGAAAATTGTGAAAGTTATTCAATTTTTTGTACAATGAATATTTTTGAGATTCTCTGAATTAACACATTTTTTTAGCGTTTTTTTTTTCATAAAAAGTTATGGATTCTCTGTTAGAACAAATAAAATGAAGAATTCGAGAAAATTTGATCTGGAGTAATATTCAACCTCGTTTATCCAAATGATTCTAGTCTTCTGATAATAATAATTTCAGGCGCAGTGAAGGGTTAAATCATCCAATGATTAGTATGCAATACTGCGTGTAATATTTTCATGTGTCATGCAGAAAATAACTCTCTTCTAATACAAAATGTTATGTAAACTAAATCCTCACGAGTCATAAAGTTCATATCTTGAAACTCTATAAATGCTCAACTATTTGAGTTCGAATTTTGAAGTTATGTCGTCGCTGTTATGTTTTCTTATGACAAATGCCATTTTGGGGTAAACTGAGTTAGATATGCCAAATCACTTGTCTAAAAAATCTCTACAAAGTGGCGTTTTCAGAATTTTGACATTCTGCTTGGTTACTGAGATATAGCGAGAAACGTGCTGAGAAAATTTTAAATTCTTGCTTCAAATGACTGTGTCTGGGGATTGGTTCAAGTTATTTTGATGCATAAGATGGTTTTATGTGTAAAATTATCTGAGGAACACAATGGCATAATCATTTTCAAAATAAAAATACACGAATTGTTAGAAAAATGTAGTTTAATTTTTAAACTGGAATTATAGCATATTTGGCAACACTGCAACCAAAAATAACAATTTCTTCTAGATTCTCTGACTCATTTCCTTCAAAATGCATTGCACCGATTGTTTATAGACCAACCTATGACACGTGTGAGTGCGACTTTTGTTTACCATTATTGTAAATACTCACAACATAGTCAACCAATATTCGTAATATTTGAGAGAATAATACAGAATAGATAGAAGCAACAAATGTTTTCTTTGAATAGTTTATATTATTTATAAGTTTCAAGATATTTAATCTCAAACTTTAAAAATCGTTTTTCTCGAAATGTGCTAAACGACGATGTAGGATATCGAACACGACTTACTTTACGTTTAAAACTCCAAAGTCTGAATGAATTGAAGAACGTAGATTTTTTGCAATTACACTTATATATCTTACGCAATGTATTCTAGAACATTGAAGTTTTGTGTGCCAGGGCAGTAAAATCGGTAGGTCGTAGAAGCCTATGTGCATCCAATATAATTTCAAAATGCAAAGTTCTAGATGGTTTAATAACGTAAAAAAATTGTTAGTACAACAAAACGGGGCGAAAAAGGGGAATAAGTCATCATTTGTAAAACTAGTGAGAGCATTAAACATTTTGCGCCGTCATTAGTTTACGATATGTATATCAGGGCATAGTGGAGAGTCCAGTTTACACCGAATTTTAAATAAAAACGATCTTGTATGACACATGCAAACATTATGCGTATTATTTAATATCATTTTTTTCACTTTACTGAGCCTGTAATTATTACTATTAGTAGACTTTAATCATTTGGATAAACTAAGTCAAATAGTACCCCAGGTAAAATTCTCTCAAAATTCTTCATTTTATATATTTAACAGAGTTCCCTCATATATCATGAAAAAATCCTAGCAAAAAATTGGGATCTATACGGTTTAATAAGTTAATTCCGAGTAACACAAAAATTTCCATTCCACAAGGAATTGAATAATTTCACAATTTTTTATCGGATTTACACTGATAAGGGCTTATTTTCATTGGTTATTAGCAGGCTAAAATATGATTTTTAGAATTGGCTTATCTTGCCCAAAATCTTGACCAAACATTTATATTTCTTTAAAATTGATGACAAGTTAACAAAAAAGATCAACAAACTCGCATGTTAATTACGAATCATTCGTAACACTAAAACAAAATGTTCAGACGACGAAAAGTAAATTAAATCATCTTTAATTTAACATAATTATATTTCGTATCGATGCTCTATAACAGAAGATATGTGGATTTTACTAAACGTACCTTTTATTTTAAAGGTGAAATTCATTTTTTAGTCTAGCTCGAAAATTGTTCTACTGTAATTTTATTGGAGTTCATTTTCGGATGTAGCACTCGATTTTACATTAAAAATGACCACCAGCTTACTGAGTTTAGAAATGCTGTAAACTAGTGTAATTGATACATTAACTTTGTTTAAACTGATACATATAATATTGCTTGAAGATGTTTAAAGACCGTCAATCCAATCAAGGCTAAGTGAATGCAACGAAAACTTGAATCGATAACCCAATTTTTCCACAGCCATTCAAACCAATTAATTGAACGAAGATCGGAGAATCTTTAACCAACGGCTTCAACAGCTGATAGTGTGATATTAGGGCAAAAATAGACTCATTACCCAATTTACGAAATATCACCTTAATCTTCGAAAAAGGGAAAACAGTTCTGTTTAAAACACATTGAAATCGAACCCACACAACGTAAAAAATTATAAATCGCTATATGAACATTCTGAAGTCACGGATCTGATATACGTTCAATAATTTGCTTTTGCCAGCAAATACTATCCACCCAAAAGTCAATAAGTTTAACTAATAAAACCCGTCTTTCGTATGTTCATTCATGTGCAAGTTTACTAACATCCCCTGCTGTCAAATCTACTCTATCTACCACGACAAAATCGTTGCCAGTACCATGTAACTTATCAATATAAAAATGAACCGCTAACAAGTAATAACCAACTGCCAAACTTAACTACGTATTTTCGTCGCAGCACGACCATCAACAACGTCCCCGTATCAACCCAAACAAGTACACACAACACCCATACGACGAGCTCTCACTTTTCTCCATAATTGGATTAATCGCTGCTTTTATCCACCTTCTCTATACGCTAACGGCAAATTGAAACACTGCAGACTGCCTTTCGGGCAGAACAACAACCACATCAAAGCACACAAAGAAAACGGCGGCGCAAAGAAACTTGAACAATTGACCACACCGTAAGCAAGTCAACGACTATACTTATTACTTCACCGCCACACTTCTGACAACCGGGCGGTCATACCTGAAGCATCGACGAATTACCTGCAGAACGACGTCCATCCGGACAGACAGCACAAGCTATTTACGGCGCGCACCCACAACCACCACACTCACCGATCGGCCGCTACCGGTTTTTCGCTACTTTCTCAGGTAGTGGTGTTTGTGTTTTCGGAGAGTTGATGTTTTTCGGTTAATCGACACACTCATATCTTCCACTCGTAAACCGACAACATTGTATGGATGAGTTCGAATGGTAAACGATACGAGGTAGATTAATTATGACGCCAAGTGTGAAATTGTTGCTGATTTAACGCCAAATCAAAATGACGCCGCCGACGATGACGACGGCGGCACGTACAATACCTATAACCGCACGGCGGCGGCGAAGTTAATTCGGTGTACGGGGGAACTCGTTACCGATTTCCGAAGAGTGTAGTGAATGTAATGATATAACCTGTGCCATTCCATGGCACCTCGCACCAACAAAATCACACCGAACGGTTCAAAAAAAAAACTTCCCAGAGCCTATGATGACGAACAAAAAAATTTGAATAATTGTCGGTAATTGACACTGAAAACCGTTCACAGCGGCTGCGCCATGCCAATAAGTACCGACCGGTGCGGTGCGGTGTAGGTTTCTGGGTAGGCGACTATGTGTCTCAAGTTCAATTTCATGTCGAATGATGGGTGTGCGGTTTGGCGGACGGGGAGGGGGGTCCTTTGGTTGTGGAAAGGAACCGCAGTCTGACCTGAATTTGAAAATAACGGCGCTGCAACGAAACGCTGCTGGTTTGCTGCTTGGCTGGCTGGCTGGCTGCGGCAACTATGATGATGGTTGGTTGTACGATGCAATCCTGAAGGTCGAAGGTCCGGGTCACAACAAGTCCAGCTGGAAATGCGGTGAAGAACGTTTGTAAGACAAACATTTCCTTTTGGAATCGATTTCGTCCATACAATGGGCATCGGGATCGGACATGATTTGAATTCAAAGTCGGGAGAGCATATGTCCGGAATGAATGATATAGAAGATGTCTGGTATTTAAAGGACAAAGGATGGATAATACCATACCAGGATCAAGAGCGTAAATGCTATTTAAGAAATGTGCTAGGAGACACTACTCGATAGACGGTTAGTTTTCTAAGGGTCATCAAACGAAGAAATTTATTCCAAACAAAGAAAACAAATTGGAACTAATTTGTATTCGGTTTAGTAAAAACGCGTGAAATTTCTTTTTCTGTATCATTCTATAGTTTGGTAAGTTCCTACCAAAACCAGCGAAAAATTTACCTAATCCGCTAATAACATTGAACGCCTCATTTCCTTACCATGACCGTGTGTAGGCACATTGAGCAACCGGATCGATTCGCAACGCCTCGTTCGTCTGGAGCAGCTAATGTTTATTTTATTCGCATATGATTTATTATTCTAAACAGTTTGCGGATTACCGTACGCGAGCTCCGAGCTCCGAATGCCAAGGTTGGACCGATGAATGAAGCGATCTTGTTGATAGTTTTTTTGTTGTTGTTGTTGTTTGGGTGAATGTTGAGACTGCCCAACCGCGTGATGCTATTCAAATCTGGACTACTAACATGATTCGGATCGCAGAAAGGCGCATCTCACCGGTCTGAGATTCCGGATGTGGACGGAGAGTTTCGTGGAGAAGAATGAAGATAATTTGTTTCACGCTAGGTTAACTGACGGAGTCAGATTGATTGGATGATATTTTGTATCTGGTGATGTGATCAAACGCACAAGTGGAAATCAGGGTAAAATGAGCAGAAAACCAAACACATTTTTTAGACTTTTTAGTAAATTTTTGGTTTGATATTTAATTACAAGAATGATTTTCACATAAACGTGATTATTTCCGAATTTATGGATGTGGGAACGAAAATATGGAGTTTTTTTTAATGTCATTTGGGATCCTATAACGATATTACTCAAATACATTAAGACATGTGTATTTTATATTTTTTTTCTCATTTATAAATGGTCGGTGTTAAGTCAGACCGGTCTAAGTCGCAAAATCATGAAAAATGAGATAATGATAGCACTGGATAAAGAATTTCTTCAGTTATATTCGACTTTTACCAGATTTGAAATATGTTATAATAAGCAAGAGTTATGGCAAAAATGAATTTTAAATTATAACGTAAAGGATGCTGCGATCTAAACTTTAAACAATGTCACTTAGTTCGGTCTGACTTAACACCGACCAAATGGAAAAGTGAGAGAACGTGAAAAAATGAATGTCATATGGTTTTAGAGTCCCACGGATCAACTTAACTTTATTATGCTTAGCTTGGACATAGAAACAAAGATGGTTAGACAATGTCAGAGACATAACCGATGTGAAGTAGAATACAGTTTATGCTTTTAATACGAATGTTGAAATTGTTACTATCTTCTGAAAGGTTGTATTAAAACCAGTTATTTTGGTATTTCTAATGGAAAACCCAAAATATCGGTACGCTGATGTTCCATCACCGCTGCCAGATCAACGGGTGCTCCGGCACCGACACGCTCGGTGTAGTGACCCTTTCTCAGCAAACGATGGATTCGACCGACAGGACGTGCTGGTGTAGCCAACACGAGTGTAACACACCGAATGATGCCGCACTCACATATGACCCCCGGTTTAATACTGGGTTCAGTTAGGGGCCGGTCATCGAACAGAAATAGTTTACTTCCATCGTCAAAAAGGTGGAGCTTCGAACGAAAACTAGTCTGGCTCGGTGGTAATAGAATTGAACGAACCAATGGCGCAGATAATAACGGCTTTCACTAAATCCATTATTCCCGTTATTTTCCGTCATTGTGCATTTTGGTTTGCAACTTTCATTCTTATACGTAATGAAAGTTGGCATAAAAAAGTAAAAATGTTCAATAACTTTGGTACGAATGAGTAATTTTACATACAGTCTTCAACAATATTCTGTGCTTATCTTGAACATTGTTTGCAAAGTCACATTGAATAAAAATACATTAGAACACTGAATATAAGGGCCTTAGAAAACCCTTTATAAATTGATAGCCATTAGTCCTATAAATTCTATATCTTCAGTAAAATTCTTTACTATGAACATTTCTAAAACTTTGTCGAAGACACTACCTTTTTATCTTATCAGCATAAAAATTAATTGTATTTCACTGGAATTTTAAATTTTTGTCAGATTGCACAGTGGTTTTTTTTCCAAAACCGTGGGAAAAATCATTCACGCGAAAGTATGAAGTATGAAAAGCAAGATAAAGTATTCAGCAAAGATATTCGTGGAAGTACTCTACACAACTTTTCCGAAGATACGTTTCTTTTAACAAAAAAAAACTTTTTGTTGAAAAATCTCACTTATAGGAGGATTAATCACGAAAATCATTGCAGCAAAAGATAAACCTTGCTATTTTTGAGTAGTCCGAAAACACTATTGACGTAAACTCAGTCGTTTCCCCGTTTACAACAAATCACCAATTTTTTCAAAATATTCTAAAATACTTTAAAAATACACGAGATAAGTCATTTTGATAGTTCAAAGCTTTTTGCTGAACACCTCGAACGTGTTTCAAAAGTTATATTACTGAATTGGCTTTAAAGGTATCATCCACGAACAACCAGCAATAATGTCGAAAATATTAAAGATAAAGACTTTGTGTCTTCAGCAAAGTTGTTGGCAAAGGCTTGTTCTACATCTTTGCCGAAGACATAATTTTAATAAATGCGCATGCAAGAGAGTTGATAAATATATCTCACTTTTAGAGAGATTAATAATTAAAATAACAACACTATATGAAAGGGCTTATAGCGTTCACAAATTCCTCCGAAGACGTCATTGATCCAAATTTAGCGATTTGGGCGTAATTAATAGATTGCACGATTTTGGCAAAAAAATCACTGTAGATTGTGAAGAATATTCATACGAACAACTGCACCAAAAATACTCTGTGGCTTTTACTGAATATTTTGTACCGGCGTTCAAAAAGCAAGGGACTGGAAGGTGAAATGTGTTAAGAGCCATAGTACTCAAGGAAGAACAAGGAGTCGAAGAAATAATGTTTAGAAAAGCGTGGAATAGGCTTAAGAGCAAGCTTCGAGTTGCTTCTAACGCTGGAAGTAAGGATATTTTGGCATGTAAAATGCGAATCTACTAAGCCTGTAGCATGTCCAGACAAGCGTAAAGCAACTTTGGACTTCATACTGTCTGAACCGAAAGCTTTCTTTTTTTTTCAAATGATCCAATTGAAGGCATGGACCTAGACTGCTGGTCCGGAAGTGACCGATTCATGATCGCGCGAGCGTAGGAGTTTGTAGGTTAACGCTTGGGACCGCGTTTAAAGATTTATAAGTGCTGAGACGTTCATCTTATATACCGGGATGCTATGATGTTTGCGAGATTGTGTGGATGATCGCGAAGGGCCCAATCATTTGTATGTTAACGTGTTTGTCGCGTGTATGTGATTTCGCATGTATAAGTTCGATTTTACAACCGTATGCCCATTCGCATATTTGCGTGCTTTTAGATGATTGCGCGAACTGTGAAACTGATACTTAATTTTCAGTGTCCGAGTTTAAATACTAGAAAAGAGTGAGTTCTCCCACATCACTAAAGTTTCCGCCATGTTATACTAGGACCGAGGATAGGGACTTCCTGTTTGCGCGATCGCAGGTGTGCGTGGATTATCGCGAAAGGCTCGAGCGACTGTATGTTAAAGTGTTTGTCGCCTGTGCTAGCTTGTATGTAAATTCGCGTGAATAAATTTACAAATTATTTTCTATAACCGTGTGCCCATTCGCATGTTCATGAATGGCCGGGCGCAGACCGTGAACCTGATACTTGATTTTAGTGTACGGTTCAGATGCTAGAAGAGTGAGTTCTTCCATTTCACTAGAGTTCCCGGTCATATCGCCGCCATGGAACGTGTTGTCTAGTGTATATTTTATTATTGGTTCAACTGAAGGCATGAAGCTAAAAGACTAGGCTACTACGATCAAGGATAGATACTTCCGAACGGGACTGATTCATGATTGCGTGAGCGGTGGGTTAATGCTTGAGACCACGTTTGTAAATGTATAAGTGATAAAACATTCACCAAATTACCGGGGTGTTTTGATGTTAGCGAGATCGCGGGCGAAAGTATGTGTGGATGATTGCAATTGCATATTCGCGTTTGTGATCAGGTTTGGGCTATCGCGAAGGTCACGAACGTTTATACGTTTAGAATAGGAGTGATTGTGAGTGTACATGAGAGATTTTGCAATTTATTCTGCTAGTGAGTGTTAGTATGAATCTGATTTAAGATATAGTAATAAAAGGAAAAATAAGTCAAGGATGTAGAACACAAATATAAATTTTTCTTGGCATGCATAGAAAATGTTAAGGCAGAGTAAATTGAATTAATTTAGTTCAATTTTAGCATCATATTTTCGGTCTTTAAACACACTCTACTTCAATTTTGTGTCTATCTTAAATGACATCATCATCGCCATCATCGTGGCCGAACAATTCGCTTGGTCATGTTCATCTTGATCTCGACCCTAATCAAACAATCCCCATGTACGCATGCTGATCACGCTAGTTTGCAGAGAACCGAAAGTCTTTACTGACATTCGTGTTCTATATCCATGGGTGTGTGCGTGTTCCATTCTCCATTGGGCCGCCAAGTGGTAAAATGGAAATATATCGAAAAATTAACAAATGAAATAATGCAAATGCAAACCATGAAACAAAGAACTGTCACTGCGTTTGAGAATTAGTGTGAGTAACTAAACTTCTCAGATGGCCGATTCGAATGTCTGTCCCTAAATGATTTCAACATCATGGTCGTTCTAGACAATATATAAAGCAGGTTTTATGGACTACGGGGCTCCAGTTGATTATACAAACCGTTCAGTTGAAGTCCTACTCGCAGCTACAACACGTCTTTTCCTCTCGCGACTAACATCGTTACCACATGACACTAGTGTTTCATGATACATGTTCGGACTATTCATCATTCTCTATCAGCTACCAGAGTTTATAGTTTATCTGATTCTCGTAACTTTCCGTCTAGGATGCACAAATGCTCCTTCCACTGTTCTGCGATCGACTTCAATGATGTCGATGCACTGCTAGGAAATAATTATGCGAAGGCTAACAACTGGTAATGACTAGTTTCACATAAAACATTGCAATGTCCCGAGTCAAATTTTATGACCAGATAAAAATAAAATTTCTGCAATCAGCAATCAGTTGAATAACTTGAAATAATTGATTATTTATATCTAAAATTATATTACAATATATTTTCAAGTTCATGTTTAGTTTGGCCACACAGATGATTCTTTCCTGTGTGCTGGATGCAAAAAGTATCTTTTGATTGTGGTAGTGCATCGGTAAAAAAAAGTTTGGCGATAATGTGTACCACCGTATTTCTAAATAACCTATTGTAACACGAGGTTTATCCTAGCGTTTACCGAGTACTATTAAAGTAAATTAATCATAAAATGATTCTCCAGCTATAATAAAGGTATGTTTCAGTGCAATGCTTAGTATATGTGTGGTGAATGAGGTGAATTAGCAGATATTTCTGAAGGTCATTTTTTATTAAAGAATAGTTTTAAACCATGTTTTAACATTCAAATAATTTAACTTGAGCTTCTTTTCGATCATTTGTTCTACCCCAATGTTTGGTTCGAAACCAAGAGGTGCGAAATAGAGTCACAATAGGCTCTACTGCCTTATATACTACGATGTTTGGAAAAATGTCTAGGTTAGTTGTGGGTTCATGGAGACACGGAGAAGGCAAAAAATAGCAAACTTCGGGCCGGTTGTATCCCGCTAGTTACGAACGGATCAAAATTCAATTAAAAATAACACAGAATTTGATCCCCATTGATTAGATTTAGGTTCCACTCAGGAAGACACAAAATTTTTCTAATAATTTTGATAGCATACTGAATCGGGGGATGTAATAGAAATTATGCATACTTTTTCCTCAGCACGATTACGTGCGGTTGTCTGCCTTTAGCAACGCTTGGCCGAATCCAACGGAGAGTGGGTTGGTGCGAAGACTACCAAACTTTTTACTTAAAGTGATTAGTGCGACCGGAGGCATCTAGTTTGCAACTTTAGAACTCGCGTAATTGTTTGCCCTTTTTGTTCGTTCGGCTATCCCAACCAAAAAAAAAAACAGCTGGAGGCATTGATTGTGCGGAAATTATTTTTCACTTTGAAGCCTAATTTCGCCAACGAAATAAACGCCGACACAATGGGGGGTTTCGTACGAAAGCGTAGGAAAGTTTTTGCCACTTTGTAAAAATATCAACATGACATGGTTTGGTTCCTGTATGGTGAATGTATTGCAAGATTGCCGACAACCGATGAAAATTGTTGGAATATCGAGTTTTAATTCGAACTCGAGTTTTTACCCATTGACACACAACCCGTAATACAGTAATTTAATCGTTCTATTTGATTTTCCCCCAGCTGATAGCAATAAATGAGGGCAGGGCAGTTGGCATGCGATACGGCTATAATTGAACTAATTCCAGTATACATGTAAACAAATGTGTACTCATGTGTCAAATAATAACACCTATGAGTGAACCAATGATGGTGTTTTTGCCAGCTGGGGTACAGGGTCGTCGTGCTGCTGAACGATTTTCTGCACGCACAGGCATACGCTCTTTCACTGATATCGTTAAAGATGTGTAGGAAAACGAAAGAAGCAAATAACAGACAAAAAAAGGAAGCAGCAAGTCAGATTGTGGCGAGAAATCATACAAGATGGAACCATTCTTCTATTATTCATTACCAAGCAGGTTTGCATATGAATTGATTGCTCTTTGAATTTGGTTATGTTTCTGGATGAGTAGATAATTTTTTGTTTTATTCGCACCAGACAACTGCATGCCAAACCAAAATATTTCTGCAATAACAATTCTGAATTTTGTTATTTTACTTTCCCATGCAAGTTTTTGTGTGGATTTAGATAACGTGCAACAGAGAGAACAGATCGAATCGGGAATATAGTCATTTTAAAAATCGCGCAGTGACAGGATGTCTATCTACAAGCCTATCGATTCTGGTCGTATGCGCTCATTAGTTGAACTGCGAAGGCACGTGGTACAGTAAAGTTAATCCTTTCAGAAGCCTTCGTCTCTCTACCACACCCCAACAAATCCTATCTCTTTCTCAATGTGCGTAATTTCATGTGATAAACACCAAAACGAAGTGAGGTGGATATAAAGAACGCAGTTGCATCTGTTCAAGATGGCGCAGGAATTCGATCAGCATCTAAACAATTCAAGGTTCCGTTCGAAACATTATGAGCTCGTGTGAAAGGAAAATGCAGTGTTGAATGCACAACTTCAATTTCATACTCTGGCGACGACGAGAACACCGAAGAAAACATTCGTAAGTACAAGGCCAGACGCAGCTGCTGAAAAACCATGTCTTTCAACATTTCCTTCCGCAGTCTCATAATTTGCTACTTCATCATTTTCTTACCGGAATGACATAAAATGATTGCATTTATTGGAGTTATTGATTTTTAAATAAACTGCAGTATTCATACTGTTCAAATAAAAGTTGAGATGCTGATTTTATAGGCATGTACATTTCTTTTATTTAACCTCGATATTCGAGTGACCTATCGTATTCCCAGTTTTCAAAAACATCGAAAAAAGTACCTTGGCCTTAACGGATTTAGCTTGAAAAATATTTAACTAGTCATAAAATAAATAATTGTCAAAACGTCGCCAGATGTATAGCCTTTCCAACGAGTTCTTGTTTGTCAAAAACACTATCGCACGAGATCGACAAAAAATGAACCTATTTGACCCCACCCTACTCTAATTGTCAAAAACGGCAACACAGAATGCTTACTCAAGAAAGACTGTGCCTCGTTACCTTAAACCAACAAACAGCACTACTAACAATGCCCAACAACAGACTTCCCATGAACATCGCCAATTTTGTACCTGTGTACAACATTTCATGCACGCGTTCAACCTCAAACATGCTCCGTCTCGATGTACAGGTTCGCCTCGAACATCGAACCTAAGCGAACGACGTACAAACTGTAGTTCAAATATCCGTGTACATACGCCGGGCGCATACACGAGAACGATTTGTACAAGGCAAAAAGAGTCAACGCTAGTGATGATGAGAGTGATAAAGAGAAAACTAGTGCCTCGAATCAACGTGTACGCACACCGTGTACGTACATGGGGTTCGGTTGTGCAGGCGAACATGTGCACGTGTTTAGGTACGAAAATAGCGTGCTTGAGTTCGTACACGAAGTGTGGGTTTAATGTGAGCACAGAACCAGAGCGAACATTGTGTGCGATGTGCATATGGGAGACTGCCAAACAAGTTGAGTACACGGCCGTGATCCATAAAAGCAACACACAAGCAAGAGCAGCTAAGAATGAGCCCCAAAACATAAACAGTGATGACAACATGGACGGGTATGGCAGTTAGATGAAAACCTTACGAGATAGAAGATCTCAACACGAAATATCAAAACATATGTGAATTTTCAATTCAATAAAGACCCGTGGCTCAATTAGGCTAACGCGCCGAACTGTGCCAAATAAGCTAAATACAAAATACAAAAATTCCGACCACAATGAAAAGGAGAACGAAAACGTCACCACAAACAAAATAAAACTTAAAACCACAAAATTTCTTTACATATTGGGAAATAACCCGCTCCGAATCCAATAGCCTAACACCAGCTATCTATTTATTGACTGTAAATAGAATAGAACCCCAGTGGCTCATCGACTCGCATCGAATAAACGATTAAAAGATTCGAGAGGCAGAGATTCTAGGCAGTTTAAAAAAATAATAATTACCTACTGTAGCTTTTTTTAACAGCAGCCCAACTAGAGCTAGATTCTCAAAAGGGATCACCGTCAGAATCACTCACTACAATTGCAGACGAGACGGTGAATGTTTCGCACCAGAACACTGCTTGTGGTCAATTATATCGGGTCGTGATTCAGATTGTGATATCTGACAAAATCTGTCTCTTGACAGCTACCTCAAAGCTATAGAAATGTGACATACATTTTGATCTTCATAGAACGTGCATCAATCTTGATTTTTGCTGAATTTAAGAAAAGTATATCCCAAATTTCCCGAATGTATACTGCCGTTTTAGTATCATTATAATAATTATAATTATGTAACAACTTCCATATTCCGAAATCTGGCAGAATGAAAGCGTTGCCTTTTTGTCTGGTAGTTGAAAAATGCTCTGACCATGCTAGATAAATCTGCTTCAATGGCAGTCCCAGGACGGAGGGTTACTGTTTCCGGACGTGACCGATTCGTGATCGCGTAGGAATGTGCGTTTGTATAATTGCGCTTAAGACCGCGTTTATAAATTCGTAGGTTTCAAACCAAACACTTAATCACAGGGGCATTTCGATGTTTGCGAGACATACGGGCATATGCGCATTTGCATGTGCGCGTTTGTGACTAGGGTTGTATTATCGAGCAGAGCGCAATCGTTTGTATGTTAACGGGTTTGGTAGCGTGGTTGTATGTGTCGCGTGTCTATAACTTTGCGTTTATAGATTCGTTTGTACAACCGTATAATCGGTAGCATTTTCGCGTGGGGTTTGAGTTTTCGCGCGAACTGTGATTTTGAGTATAAGGTTCAGAACGTTTTTGCAAGAAAAGCACTATCTTTGTTTCTTGTCAGACAACACAACTGTTGTACTTACGGGAGGTCATACGTGACCAGCGCTTTGTTTTTAAATGCAACTAATTTTTCCGTTTTTAAATCTACCTTCTAATGGACGGTCAACTTAGTTTGCCACGATATTGATGAGACGAAATCTAAACGTAAATTTGTCGATTACGAAAGTTAGGTAATTACCTGGGTGTAGTAACGACTGAATATGGAACTTTGAACAGATTTTTACGATTTTATCAATCGGTAATGTTTAGGCAAACAATTGGTTTTATAAATTATCCGACGTTTCGGCCGTTTTGTATGGCCTTTTTCAAAGGAAGCATTTCAACTAAAACATTATTTAATCTTGACAAGAAAAATAGCATAGCACTACGCATTGACCTGCTAGCCGCAAACTTACGCAAACAGGACTTGAATGCGTGCGAGAGGTCACGCGCGAGCAGTAATTGAGTTGGTCACAGCTGCAGAGTTTCTACTTTTGTATTTAGCGTCTATCTAACGGCCAAATTGATCTGCCGCGATACTGATGAGACGATTCGAAGTCCATTTTCCTCGATTTAATTGCGCTCTTTATACATAACAAGGTTCTAAATTTCTTTTTCTTGCTACGCATTGGCTTGTTAACCATATTCATGTTTCGTATTCACTGTTTCTCACCAGAAAACAGAGCAGTTGTATTGCAGGAGCAGTGGTTTTGTTGTGAATACAAGGTTGTAAATACTAGTGCGTCTATCTAGCGGTCAAGTCGGTCTGCCATGATATTGATGAGACAATTGGGAACGCAAATTCTTCGATTTACTATTTTAGACGCTGCCATTTTGTTTTCAAATTGAAGTTTTAGTTATTCGTTCGTTTAATTGCTAGAAAATATTTTTTTCCTTACGAACGTGACCGATTCATGATCTTGCA
This sequence comes from Topomyia yanbarensis, assembly GCF_030247195.1. Taxonomy (NCBI): domain Eukaryota; kingdom Metazoa; phylum Arthropoda; class Insecta; order Diptera; family Culicidae; genus Topomyia; species Topomyia yanbarensis. The sequence continues at coordinate 106,759,108 of NC_080672.1, read as the reverse complement.
TGAGTACATGTATTATCGCGAACTGCACAAGACGTTTTTACGTCGGATATGCTAGCGTGTATAAAACTTCACGTTTTTGAATTCTATTAGGTATCCATGTTGCTATTTGCAATTTCACGTGGTCTTTCATTTTTTTCGCAATTTCAAAGTTTAATTTTGAGTGTACGGTTCAGATGAAGGGAAAAATGAGTTCCCCCCGCTAACTGAAGTCTCCAACTATGGCTGAGATTTGTGCCTAGTGCATACAGGAATTCCCGGAGGGATAAGATTCATGATCGAGCGAGAGCAGGCGTTTGTATGTTGGCGCTTGAGACCGCGGTTAAAATTTGTAAATGGTAACACGTTCATGGTTTTATGATTACTATATCGTGAACATGAGTGAATGATCACGTTTTCCGCCGGGTTTGTATTATCGCGCAAAGCTCGAGTGTTTCTATGTTATTGTGCACGTTCTATCTATGGCAAGTACTACAAAATTTGCAGTCTCTTTGTTAAATAATAAACAAATTCTGTTTTTCTGAGGGGGCATAATAACGTCACGAGTTAAAATAGACAAAAATAAACTTTTCGAAAATCAATAACTTAATAATTCAATTTTTTAATTATTGACGTAAGTGCCAATACCTTATTTAGGACTGGTGGTATTCAACGGGGAAAACGATCGAAAATGGTGAGTGAAGCTAAGCAATCACGTGAAAAAAATTCCCCCCAGAGGCGAGATTCGAACTCGCAACCTTTGAGACTCCGGCCCAATGCACTAACTCTTATGGTATCCATGGGTATGATGACATCCCAGAAAGAACATATGATTATCCCACTGGCGACGGTGGTCGTACCCTGCCAGCAAAGCGAGAATCACACACAACGGCAGTTGACCACCCCAACACATTTGATGTATTTAATTTCCCCGCTAGATACCAAGGCCCGGGTTTTTATTATCGTCTGATGTCTAATTTTTATTTCATTACCCATCGTACTTCGGTGGGTGACAGAGCTAATGAAGACTGTCGATTTCTGGTCCCTTGCCCAGTGAACAGGGAGCGGACCCGCCGTTCAAATTAAACTATTAATTCAATTTTTTTGGTTTTTGACTTAAGTGCCAATACCTTATTTAGGACTGGTGGTATCCAGCGGGAAAAAACGATCGAAAATGGTGAGTGAATGTGATGATTGCTTAGCTTCACTCACCATTTTCGATCGTTTTTCCCCGTACTTCTCGAAAACGTTTATATAATGTTTAATCACTCCAAGCTGTTCCGTTAGTATTTGTGAATAAGTCGTAGAAACTTCGATTGTGGTAAAACGTACAGGGAGCAGATTTTTCGAGTTTTACTGACTATGGACTATTAAAAAAATATGGTAACATTTTGAGGGGAGGGGAGTGTGTGACATGATGTGACATTTTGCGATATATAGAGGAGGACGAGTAAGCTAAAACATAACGTACTATGTTTTAGCGAAGATTTATTTGTTAATATTTTGTTGCTTATTGTGGTAGGTTAGATAAAGAAATTTGTAATAATTTGTGGCATGGGGAGAGTCCGTTTTGGGCAAATTTTGCGTTACGTAATTTATGGATGGTCCTCTAGGGATACACAGATTTCTCACGCGTTATCAAATCATGTCATATCATCGCTTATTCGAACATTTTGTTCAAGTAATTAAATCGTTGTAACATCACGTGTGTCATTGGTAAAAAAAGCTGCTACAATGCAGATACCCCTCTGTATTGTGATCTACTGTTATGCGGCAATGAATAGATACCAGAACCAACCAAATTCAAATAATTGATAAGTGTAATACTGCCTTTAAAATACTATGCTTCTTGCGTACATAGTATCCAGTTCCAAAATGTTGAGATTAAATCTGAATTATTTGGATTATTAATCATAAGTATATTCCACAGCACCTTGGTTGTGTCCTTAAGAATACCCATTCGCCTCAATTGTTTACACGTCGTAACAAATAAAAATAACCATCGGCTCAGTCAAGCTATTGCATGTAGAAATGGCCAAATTAATCTAATAAATCTTAGTGTAATTTTTTTTTCGAGTGTTGTCCTACTGGAGCGGTAGAGCTAGGTTCTCGGAAGGGCTCCCCGTCAGAATCACAGACTACAATTTGCAGACGAGACAGGAAATGGTGCCTAATAAAACACTGCTTCAGGCCAATTGTAGCGGGCCGTGATTCTGAATGTGATATTCATTGTACGGTTTAGGTATGTGCGAGCGTAGGGACGCGCGATCGCGTGTATCGTCGCGAAGGGCTCGAGCATTTGTACGTTAACGTGTTCGTTCGCGTATGCATTTGTATATCGCGTGTGTTAACTTGTATGTAACCGTGTGCCTTTCGCATGTTCGCGTGTGTTCTAGAATGATCGCGCGCGGACCGTGAATCTGATACTTAATTTTTCGTGCACGGTTCAAATTCTAGAAAAAGTGGGTTCTTCCATATCACTAGAGTTCCCAGTCATGTCTCCGTAGAACGTGTTGTCTAGTGAATATGAGCTTTATTTTTTGATTGGTCCAACTGAATGTATAAACCTAAATTGCTAGAATGAAGAGTAAAGATTTCCGGACGTGACCGATTTATGATTGCGCGCGTTTGCGGGTTCGCGTTTGAGAACGCGTTTGTAACTTCGGAAGTACTAAAACTTTCACATTATTACGGTCATATCGTCATGAAACGTTTTGTCTAGTGAATATGGGAGTTATTCTTATTAATTTTTCAATTTTATTTTTTTGGTTTCTTATTTTATTAACATGGACTTAGACTGTTGGTACCGAGGATAGAGACTTTCGGACGATCCCGATTCATGATCGTCCAAGCGCGGGAGTTTGTAGGTTGACGCGTTGGTAAGTTTGTGAGTGCTGAGACGTTCACCTTATCACCGGGGTTTGCGAGTTAGTTAACTATCTTCTTAAATTACACACTCTACATCAAATTTTGTGTTGGCGATCTTGAACTTCTCTCAGTCATAGTCACTATTTTAAGACTCACCCGGAACTGTAACAATTGCTGGGCTTAGTTAATTATAACCGAATAGATATATTCCTCGGATCAGCCGATCAAAGTCTTAAGAATACATTGTTCTGTCCTCCTAATTAATCAAATAACTGTAGATTGAAGCTCATGGCAACGAATGTCTGTTTGCCACTAATACAAAAGGAATGTCTTACATTTGGGTGAATATTCGAAGATGCGAAAAAGCCATCACTCAGCTGACAGTCATGAGAAGATGTTGTGAAGAAAATAATCAACAAATAAAACAAAACACTGGCCTGAAATTGCCCCCCAATCCGTCTGGGCACACCAGCTGCGTGCGCAGTCAACGTGATTTATCGAATTATTCGCATGAATTCTGCTAGTGTCTGAACAGTTTCACGGCACCGGGTTTGTTACTCACAGTAATATACGGCTCAGTGCTTACGCATCGTGATATGGTAAAATGAAAAACAGTAAAATCGGTAAAATCCTGACATGAACAGTTTGTCACGAGTACTGACAGCAACAGCAACGCGTTCGGTGCGTGTCTGCCGATTGGAGGCCTCTCTTTTTCTAATGAGTCCACCCGATTTTAATCAATCTAAGCGTCCGTGAAGTAGAAGAACATGAAATGAAGCTTTTATTTTGTTCTTCTAATTACTTCGAGTAAAAACTAGATTAAAAGAGCGGTGTGAGTTTGTTTGAAAAAAAAAAATAATAATGACGATGTAAAGTTTGAAAAAATTTACGATAACAATTCTTGGCAGTGGGAATTTATCGTCTGAATGTTTATAATTTTATACGATGGGGACGCCTGTCAGTTTGAGCAGATGAAAAAAAATCAGCTTCTCCTTCGTTGCCCATCCCCGAAGCGATCATCACCATCGAGACAGAGGACCCGAATAATTTATAGAATCCTATCCGCTATCCGTTCGACGACGGGGTCGGTTCATTGGCTCGTCTCGGTCCGCCGTAGGTCGTAGGAGCTGTCACATTCTATTTTCTGATTCGGCTATCAAACATCAGTCTCTCGCAGCGATGGAAGCTAAAGTCAGGGCGGTGCAGTGGTGGTGACGAGTCCCGTTACGGCTTTTAAGTCGTTGTGTACGTGATGCCCGCCCGGGGACCACGCAGCTTCCCTAGCCAATTCGAAACGGACAGCACCCGATGGGCGTCTAGGAGGAATAATAATACAACCAGCTCCCGGTGTCTCGGTCTGACCAACCACTCTGTGACACTGTGTCCTCCTGCCTGACTCGGTACACAACAGTATCAAACACCAATGTGATTTACGAGCGTATCCTCAGAGCAGCACTTCACGCATCAACTATGTGAAGGCCAATCTTTCTCGAAATCATCAGCACAGGCAACGGGCCGTCACATGTTTTCTGTTACATTGGTTCCCGCAGGAGGCGGCACAGGCTGCGACAGCGGATCGGGAACAACATTCTATTCCGGTACAAAATCGTGTATGTTCACGTACGACTAATGGCTATATACTGTACTCGACAAGGGAGTAGAGGGACGCGGTGGAACTTCTAGACTTACTGATTTAATGTCAGTGATTTCGTTTAGCTGCATAACGGGTGAGGATTAAATATCAAAGGCTGTAGTGTGCTCTCATAACCCCTTAACGATTAAACGATAGGTGGGTCAAACTTCGCCACGGAATGTAAACACTAACCTGCTATCTATCCCAGGAACGATTCAACGGTTTGATTTTCGCATTGACGCTTCATTATACGCTGTTGTTGGGAAATAAAATCAATACGAAAATCGATACCCCAGGCCGACGATGTGATGCGGCTTGAGTAGGAGTTGCTCATTTTTATCGCACGGATACCGGCATGTGTGTAGAGGCTTGTTTCAGTTCGCTCCCGGTCGGTTGGTAATTTAAAACGAAATAGTAATTTTGTCTATCAATAAAAAGGAAACTGCATTCTAGCCGGTTTCCTACTAGATATAAGCAATGGATTTCATTTGAATACTCGGATCTTGTTCACTGTAGTCTCAACATCATAATCAAGACCGACATTCCGATACTCTTTTCCGTTTCGTCCAACTCCAAGTTTCTACGAAACGCATGGTTCCACAAAATACCATAAAAGCAATTCTTTTTATACCCCGACACGCTGGGGAAGAATTCTTTGCCATTTCTTGCCATCATGCTTGACGGGTTTGCCCAGGAATACAAATTGTGTATCCGCTTTTGGAGCTAGCGTTAATCCGACGCTAGCTTAGTCCTGGCATTAAGTTGGTGACGAATTCTGATGAAACGAAGTGGAAACGCAAAATTCCAAAACTAATTGACTTAAATTTTTATTTGAAACACTCATGAAGCATAACATAAAGTATGCTTGTGCTTATTTTGATGTTTATTCATTCACTCCTCAAATTAAGATCATCATAGTTCAGTAGCGAAAATACACAATAAATACTTCTGTTCTAGCAATCTACCGTGATTTGTTTTGTTTCACGTAATCGTACGCGTTGTTGGAATACACATGTAGATGATCAGTCCCCTTGTTGATAAATAGCGAATCGTTGATTAAATGTCTGGTCAATCTTCGATCGTTCTTGTCGGAAGCAAACGAGCGTAGTTTGCTGAACTAGACATACTCCGTCGACTGTATCAAGAAGTGGTACACCACAATTCTTCAATCACGTATTTGACGTTTCTTGAAACTATTTAACCAGTCACGATACTTGTTTTCAGTTCATTCTGATAACAGGCGCTTTCGATTTTCGGAATGCCAACACAACTCACATCCTCAACATTATTTTCCCTTTGGTTATCTCCAATGTGTCATTCTTCGTTTGTTGAATTCCTGCATGCTTCAGCTACCTGTGTATCTAACGTTTGGAACCGGTGACGCGGCACAATCTTGCGTTAATTGAGAGCCTATTGTAACACTATTCGGTCCTTCGAAGGTCATTTTTGGGATCGTATGCGTCTACGAGAATGTGAATATCCAAGTTTCTCTAAGTGTTCTTCAGAATATGTCTCCGTGTACAATATCATACCCCATTCCACAAACTGAGGCCAGTTTGAGTTACCTTTGGTCATCTTCGTCGTACAGACATGGTCACCAATAGTACACACATTTTGCAGTTATATTAGAAATAGAACGATTTGTGCTGATTCCATCAGTTTGTTACCTTCCAAAACACACTATCTGTTCGCTTCGGATTGGAGCGGTCATCGGCTTTTTTCGTCCGCGTCCCTTGTCACCTAGTTTTGTTGGATGATTCGTCAACAGTGCAGTGAGTCACTTGAGTTACGCAACTATTTTTTCGCTGTTTTTTGTTGCAAATAAGTAGTGATCTGCATTTTGTTATTTTCAAGGTTGCGTATGTTTAGTTGTTTGCGATTTTGTATGTTCGTTCATTTGACAGTATTGTAAGGGAGGACGTGTCCGCCGGGCTGACAGCAGACTGCAGACTGATTTTTATATTTGTTTGACCAAATAGGGAATTAATCCACGGGGCATTAAGTGTGCATGGGGAGGACGCATGGTCATGTCTGAGTGGAGCGATGTCTTCAGTCATGTATGAGGGTTGAGAATTGACTATTCGTGAGAGCGATCGAATGCCAGTTATCGGTTTTCCTCATATCAGTAGGAATATTTTTTTTCATATCCCTGTCGCGAAAACGGTCGATATTGTTTAGTTGTTGCCGCAGCTCATTTGCTTTGACTTGCCCTGGTTTGACTTCTGTGGGAATAATGTCTAAAATAACTGTATTCTATGTCTTCATTCAGAACTATAGTACTGTTAACTATCTCATGTTTCTATGCTTATTTAGTATTTATTTGGCTTAACCAGTGATTATAACAATAAATAAACACGCACGGAAGAGATTGCTTATAATCGGCATTCTGTTATACTATTCTGTAAACTCAGTTTCCATTCCCGTTTTCATATTATTTCAGCATCGACACGATAGAAATAACAAAAAATTCGTCGCATGTTAGAAAAATGAACATTACCGATTTATTGAAATATGAGCAAAGCTCCTCATAGTCGGCTCTTCGGAGTTCAAGTTGCTCATTTGGCCAATCGTATTAATACAAGTGATAAAATTCCCTAATTCTCGGCACCCGGCTGCCTAGAGCAATTATTATATGATAACGTCTCTAGCAGCGACATGTATAGGACTAACATTCGTTTCTTTCCCAGAAGATCTTCATTCGGGCGAGGCCGGCGTGTTGATCAGCATGCAGAGATCAATATAGTTTGCACAATATGGATCATCATGTTATCCCCAAGCATGTTGTTCCAATGACTATTTTGCACTCTCAATTGGTTCTGGTCAATAACGGAGTAGCAACCACGGCTGATCTCTTATGCATATGCTTATTCATTCATTCATCAAATTAAGAACCTGAGACGAGTGATGTTAGAAGCGAGATTGACGATGCTAATTCTCCCAGGGAGCTACTGGCTACTGACGAGGAGAATCTGAACCTCGAAAAACCTGAGATTGTCGGTACTACTCGATGGCTCTCGCAAGTTATTCCAGTTGTAGACAAAGTTGTTGTTAGGGATAAATTAATAAACTAATAAAATCAAAGCTAGCTTCCATAGCTTTGGTTCAAGAACCGTATTTCTATAATGGTAACTTTTATATTGGAAAGCTACTTAACGACGTATTGGAAGTTTTTAAAAATCATCGCATGACAAATCCACGTGGAATACCTCGTGCATGTAACCTGATAACTGAACTCACGACTTACAACTCATTTGTGCTGTCACAGTCAATATGACTGTTGATAGCATAAGCAGAAAATACGTCTATTGTTCGGTATATTTTCCGTCTAATGAACAATCACCTTCTGCAGATTTCAAAAGGATTTTATCATACAGTGGCAGAAATGGGTTTCCCCTCATAATCATCAGTTATGCAAATGCCCACCACATAATTTGGGGCAGCTCAGATATTAATTTGAAAGAAACCGAATTGGTAGAATACTTAAGTAGTACAAATCTACATATACTTAATGTAGGAAATCGCCGCACGAGCTAACAGAGAGGAGGTGTTAGATGTAACTCTCTGCTCTGACGGCATAACGCATGAGTTGGAAAACTGGCTCGGACCCAACGAGCTCGAACCTTCGTTATCTGATCATAAGTACATCATCTTTGATCATATAAATGTATCGCTAGATACCCTCACATATCACGATACCCTCACGTAATCCCAATTTTACGAACTGGTACCTTTATGAAGAGGACTTTGCGACTAGCTATCATGGGTACTTTCCGATCAGTGAATCTCGAAGTACCTTGGACGAGGTCGGGGATAAATCAAACCAACTCATAGTAGCAGCATACCAAGAGGCTTGTCCGCTTCGATATGCGCGCTTGGTGGAATACCGAACTTGTTCGGCTAAAAAAGTTATGTAAAAGAGCATACAATCGCAGAAGCAAGAACGAGTCGGAGGCATCTAAGTTGGCAAAGCATACAAAAATACTCTTCGATCCCTTGAGCGAAGTCGTTGAAAAAGCGTCTGCACAAATGTCTCAACGAGACTAGTAGATTGAATAACTTACTTCCGAAATTGAAAGTCTCATGTCAGTTCGATTAGAACTGCTTCTGGTGCACACTCGTCCGATAAAGAAGTAGTACTAAACTGTCTTTTTGACGCACACTTTCCAGGCTGTACGGAACCATCACCGATACCTGCTCCTGATTCTTCGGTATTTGCTCGTTGAATTGAAACAACCGAATCGATCAGTTGGGTGATTGAAAGTTTTGCTCCGTACAAGTCTCTGAGACGGAATCATTTCAGTTCTACTTCAAAGAAGATATGAACACTTCAAGCATATTTTGTTCTTACTTGTAGTCTTGCAACAGGTTACATTTCATTAGCGTGGAGAGAAATAACTGTAAAATTCATTTCCAAAGGTGGTCGCGTCACTTATGAGAAATGCAAAGAATTTCAGACCGATCAGTCTGACTACCGTCCTTCTCAAATCAGTGGAACGTTTAATCGACCAACACATCCGGGATGTTAGCTTGGGCGAGCATCCGGTGCATGTAATGTAACATGCATATCAGCAGAGGAAGTCTACTACAGCCCTGTTACACAATGTTGTATGCAACATAGAAAAAGGCTTTTTCACAAAAACAATCAAGTGCGGTCGTGATGCTGAAGTTGCTTTTGACGTCACTTTCGGATCCATTTTGAAAGAAGCACGAGGTCATGGAGCACCTTCATATATCACGAACAGGATACACGCAATGCTTAGCAAACGACATCTGTGCTCAGCGTTAAGACAATTAGAGATAAGGAAACTGACTGTCTGCGGATGTCATCAAGGTGGAGTGCTGTCACCACTTCTATGGAACTTTGTCGCCGATGGCTTGTTGAGGAAAATTAACGAGCTAGGGTTTCTGATATACGGTATCGCTGATGATTATCATATAATGATAACTGACATTGACACACTTTTTGATTTGATGCAGCAAGTCTTATGTGTTATTGAGCAATGATGTCTTCATGTTCGACAATATCACAAATTTCACCAATTTGAAACCCATTTCGCTTGTAGTTGCCTTACACTGGAAGTGATTTTGCTTGCTTGAATGCAGTGTGCCGAAATCTTTCATTTCTGAACACTGCCGTAAATAGTGTTTTCATTTTTCTGTTGGAATTTACATACCTGGAAGAAAAAGAAAAGAAAATTATTAGTAATGACATATATTCAAAGGATGGCAAAATAGAATCTATTGATGGTAATCTCAGTTACGTAGATTAATAATATATTCTAGGACAGTACAGGGCAACCTTATTCTTCCCATCACGTTCTGGTATTTCAAAATTACAAAATGAAAAATTGAATCAAAGCATTAAACCTAGTTCAACCATTTCAAATTATCCACCAGTAAGATAGGATTACTAGTTTAACAGTTATAACTTTCGTCGCACTGAACGGAATATTTTAACTACTTGGTGGAAAATAATTAGGATGGTTTTGTATCGAATTTCAATGGATTTAGCGAACGGAAAATAACGAATACATGATTTTTCAGAATGTATCAAAAACGAAGTTATGATTAGTTCCCATTATGCGCCGTGTGCCGACATAATTAGTTTGTGACTTCAAGTCAGTTTTCGGTGTGCTGTCTAATTCTCATCAGTAAATGAACATATACTAATTCAGAAGATTATTTTGAATTTGATAGGTGCAAGACTCGCTACGATTAACGAGAAATAAAGTAAGGAGCCATAGAGTGCAAACGACACGAGCAAGCAAACCGTACTCTTCCGCTGTGCAATGAATTGTATTGAATTGAACACAAGCTGTGGTAGTAGAGTGAATTCAATTTAGCAGACTGAGAAAACCGTGTTGATTTATTGTTGATAGTTGCTTTTTCAGCCTATCCATCAGCTATCGAATTCGAAGGAAGTCGCCCCACTAAAAAGTAATTGATTCTAAAAGCACTATAAAAGCCGGAATCAAAGAGAGTACAGCATTAGCAAATCTAGGATACTGATCCAAAGAAAATGGGACATTAAACATGATTCTGATAAATAATATCATTCTTTTGAACGTTTATTTCATGGTGAAGCATTTGAGGGTTTCAGGACCGTAGTACCGGTTCTGGCCAAAAAGGGCCAATACTAGGAACCCAATTCGTATAACTTTAACAATAGATTGCGAAATGAACAACTATGCGTAAAATTTTTCTCTAGTTTTCCTGTTATTATAATGAAATTTAGGTCGATAACAATTGATGAATAGTGCACAATTACGAACAAAAACTAACTTACAATTTTGACAAACTAACAGTATTTAGTAACGGATGCTATGTTCGCAAAAGTATCTTGTTTATTTCGGCAATGTAATTTTTTACACCGGGATACGAACCGTGTAAAAAACGTGTAGAAAATCCTATAACTTTCTTTTGTAAGATTTGCAAAAAATCAAGTAAATTTAGCAAATCGTGCAAAAAGCCACTTTAAATATGGAATCCATCCAACAAACGCGTTAATTACAAACATCGTGCAAAAATAAAACAAAAAAAGACTGATATTAAAAACAGTGATGATGTCAAATATTGCAAAAAAAATACGGTTTTATCAAAAATATTCCTTTTGAAGATAAAAGACGATTTTGAATAAGTTTTTTGCACGATGTTTGGAAAAATGGAAAAGACAGATCTTTAAGATACTTTTCGCTTCAACAATATGCATGTTTTCAGAGCAGGATCAACGAGTAGATGCCAAATGTCGGTGCCTGACGCCCTTTTAAAATCCAAGATGGCGAATTCTGGTTTAGTGGAATTCTCTAAAACTCAATCAATATGGGTAAATTTGCAACTGGCTTGACGAGTAGACGCCAAACATCCATGTCTGAGACCATTCAGAAAACCAAGATGATGATTTCCATTAAAGAAGAATTCTCCAAAACTCGATTGAGATGGGTATTTTTGGCACGGGCTTGATGAGTGGACACCATATATCAATGTCTAAGACCATTTTGAAAATCAAGATTTCCCGTTATTCAAAATCCACTAAAACCCAATCAATATGGGTATTTCTGGAATGGGTTTGACGAGTAGACGTAAAATGTCGGTGTTTGAGGCCATTTTATGTACTAAGATAGCAACTTCTGGTTTAGCGAAGTTCTCTAAAACCTAATCAATATGAACATTTTTGGAGCGGGCTTGGCGAATAGACGCCAAGCATCGGTGACTGAGACCATTTTGAAAACCAAGATGGTGACTTCCGGGTTAGAGAAATTTTTTAAAAATCAAACAATATGGGTATTTTGGAACGGACTTGACGACTAGACGCCAAACACCGATGTCAAGTTTTCCATTCTTTTTATCATGAGTATTTACTTCGTGGACAATTGCAACGTGCATCTATCCATACATAAATACAATGTTATCCAATCTAAATGATTTATATAGGTACTAAGATGATAGTTTTAATGAATTGAGAAACAGTTTAGTTAATTATCGAACAAGATATTATTGATCCGAATTGATACGTCCATAGTGTACTCTCCTGTGTTCTGTTTAGCAAATTTCGCCAGTTGGTTTATTCCTTTGTCAACAAATACAAAAGCGAGTTTCGAGACGAACGACCAACGATGGACTAAATGACATTCAATTAGCTAGAGATTACTGGGTAGGGAAAGTTATGAAACTTAGAGCCATAGTACTCAAGTGAGAGCAAGGATGTGAAGTAAACAGATCGGAAAACTAGAAGTGGCTGGGTCATTAGAACAGGCTTAATATCGAACGGGCTTAATCTTTGTCTTCTACTAATGAGGGTCGAGCTTAGGCAGCATAACTACGAATCACCCGAGTTCACTAGCATGTGCCCTGGTATAGATAGACGTGTCCATCTTTACCGTGACAACCGACAACGTAAAGATTAAGCCCGTACGATATTAAGCCTGTTCTAATGACCCAGCCACTTCTAGTTTTCCGATCTGTTTACTTCACATCCTTGCTCTCACTTGAGTACTATGGCTCTAATTTGCATAACTTTCCATACCCAGTAATCTCTAGCTAATTGAATGTCGTTAAAATGTAAAACAATAATGCGACTAACATAGTCGAAATAAAAAAGGAAAAAAAGATGGACTAAATGTTTACCTTGCCACAAATCGTTAATAATTTTTTGAAGTAGCGTACAATTCAGTTGAACGAAACGAACTGTGACTGATGATAGGAAATCGCCTTTCGATTGTAATGACGCTAGACCAAGTAAGCTCGCTTGAAAGCACTGATTTCCTGGCCTGCTCTACGATCGAATATGTAGCTGTTGTCATCACATTATCTAATCGACATCGAGCGCACCGAACAAATTATTTGTTGAAGCAAAGTTAATGAATATTTCGATCCAATCATGACGCCTACATTCCACTGGAGATGCATTCGTATATACTTTACCCCACCATTAAAAAATCAGTAGGGCAATTTAGCTTCAGAACATTTATTATAGGATTCTCCTTAATTGTTATAATTGCAGACCAACATATCAGTTTTGTGCAAAAATTTCTATGAAATACTCGAAATATTTGTTAACAGATTCCAGTACCCAATGTGACAATAAAAAATTCTTTACTTTCCCAAAATAGATCAACTGGAAAATTCATAATTAGAAAAACAAGCTGTGTGCGATTCTGAATGATATGTTTTTGTTACCATGAACTCGAGCAAAAGGACGAGATCCCAATAAAAATGTTCTCTGTCATAAATCGCTTCGATGAGCGATTTATGACTGTAATCCAAGTGGAAATGACAGCACAAGGTTCACTTGTAGCCAGACGCTAATATACAACACAATTTCCTTTACCGAATTGAATGAAGTTTCATCACATTCCACGCGAGGGGATTCAGGTCACCATTTCAATTGAGGCATTTTAATTGTTGGCGGAAAATTTGACTTGTCTCTGTCAAACGAGTTCTGAAGCCCATATTATTATTATTCTGAAACGTGTCCCATCCATTCAACGAATTGTACATCCAAACCAATAAAATTCCCAATTTCACTTCAGTCGTAAAAGGATTGCCAATTTAACCTACCTCCGGAGTTACATCACCATTGGCCCCACGATTCAACAATGATTTCGTTTAATTAAACGCACCTTCCGGTTCTACGTGCGACCCAGTTCCATCCCAGTTCTGCCGGTGTAGGTTTGTAGTAGAGCATTCCGCTCACATGTTCAACTGTCCTGTCACGGGCTTTGATAACTGCATTTAATGGCGCTCGTAAAAAGCTTCAATCCTTCTCAATTAGAACTGGAATTGCGTTTCGGAATCAACCACCGTTGTCTCGAATCATCGCTCGCTAGCAGGCTAGCAAGCAATCTACACTCGCCTTATTCTTTGTGAATGGTAGCTCTGCAAACATGAACACCACCCTTCGGAGACTAGCGAAAAAAAGAGTGGAGACTACTAGTCGCATAAAATATTCAACAAATAATCTTTAGCTTCCTTTTCAGTGCCTTCTTCCGGACGGTAGCAGGTAGGCCCATCAAATGAGGATCGTATGTCATAAACGAAACGAAATGAAAAAAAAAATCATTGGAAGCAGCTGGATAAAATTCTGGCTCGAGCCATCGGGAATTGCGTATAGCATATTTAGCGGTGGCAACAAGCGCGGTAAAAATTCGTACCCCCCAAACGACGATGAACAGGCCGGGCCGGGAGAGTCTGAGCAGATTTTTTAGAAATTTTCTCTTAGTTATCACGGCCCGCCATGTGAGGGAGCGCTTTGTCGATGCTCCACAGACAAATAAATATTTAATGAGGCTTTTTTTTCTGAAGTTTTCATTAGGTCGTTTGCCTTCTCGATGCACTTCGTTGAATTCTAGCGTTCGGAAGAAACACGAAAAATATTACCCATGAACCGTATTATAGCCGTTAGGCAGTCGATTTGATGTTTTGGGGTTTTCATAAAAATGTTTCGTCCGCGCTCGTATTCGCATTTATGTATGAGGCAGAGGAACATATTAAGTACTAGGCGTTAAGCCAGTCCAAGGCTTTTAGCTCTGTCGTTCATTTTGTTTGTTTTTTTTTTTCAAGCGTCCCCTTGGATCCTCTCATAATTTATATATTATTAAGGCAAATCTTGTTGAAAAAATAACAAGATTAGCTGGTACTACTTGCAAATTGTAGACCCTTAACGTTAGCGTAAAACAAGAATGTGCGGTAACGTCGGCGTGAAGTAGAATGCACTTTAGTCTATTAGTTCGAACGCAGAAATTTTTATCATGTTCTGAAAGATTGTATTAGTCAGGTTATTTTAGATGTTGAAGTAAGATTGCATGTTTGTAAACCTGGACAAGTACAAGAATAATTGATTTTAATACAACGTTTCAGAAGACTCTATTAATTGCTGCATTCTAATTAACAGGCTAAAGTGTATTCTACTTCACTCCAGTTATGTCTCTGCCGTTACCCACCCATCTTTTGCCTTTCTCATATAGAAATGTTTTGAAATCGCTCCAAACATCGTCTGTTTAACTGAGACCCGAAGGGCCGAATCTCATATAGGGTGATGAGCCCATTTTCGCCATGTTTCTATTATCACTCTACCCATTTGAAGCCGTTGGTTGGAGCAGTATCTGCCATCTTTGTTCAACGCATTGAGTCAAATGGTAGCGCAACAATAGGGGTACTCGATTCGAGTTTTCGTTGCACTCAAACACGGGAATTTCACTGTTTTCAGCGCATTTGTGTTATTATATTGGTTCTTAACAACGAAGCAAAGCTGTTGATGTCAATTTTTACGCATTCCATTGATTGTAGGCCGAGAAATTAATGAATTAGTGAGGCACCCTGCTTAGGATGGCGAAAATAGGCACTTTACCCTACCATTCGACTCAGATAGCGGGAGATCGGAAAATGTCAGTGTATATATGCGTGTATGTGGCAAAAAATGCAACTATGTTTCTTAGAGTCAAATGAAAGGTACAACCTTCCCATCGGCTGCTATTGATTTATTTTGATGGTTCAGACTTCCGGTTCTGGAGTTACGGGTTGAAGAGTGCGGTCTTACAGCAAATTGCCATATAAACTCAATACATATTAAGATGTGTGCACCATTGCTTGGATTTTCGGAGTTTAGATCACTAATGATTAATCAAAGTAGCTTTGACCACATTGGCTACCTATGACGGTTTTGAGATGTCCCCGGGGGACTTCCCAAGTTCGTATGTTAATGTCATACCAATTATCAGCGGTTTTTTTACCGATTTACAAAATTTACTAAAAATGGAATATTTCCATTGAGTGCTATTGAATTTCATTCACATCTGACTTTTGGTTCCAGATGTACATGTTGGTTAGTACGGTCACATTGGAATTTTCCATATAAACCGGTACAATCGTAACCACTATGGACGAAGTTGAAGTCCGACTTCATGACCTTGCACCATGAGTACATGGTCATTGTCACACCAAATATCAAAATACGAAGAAATAATATCCGTTACGAACGATACTTGGAGACACTTCTACTCGGGATTTATTTAAAAAGGTATAAATGAATGGGGCCTGAGAATAGCTATCCATCCTTAATGTGCACGTTTAGAATGTTCTATACTTTGAAGTGCCAATAGCGGCGTCGGCCACGTCCTTACAATCATCGGGGAAGGGAAGGAATGTTAGTGTAACGAACGTTGTTAAGGAGAGCGTGTATACCTCAACATCTCCACGTTTGCCACGGGAACGAGTTTTTGTTAGTTGGATGGGATAAAGAGTTACACAAATCTGGATTCACCTTGATGAGTGATACGATCTGTGCAACTCTCAGTAGTGATATCTTGTGTTTATTGCTCTGGGCAGCCGACTGCCGAGAATTTATGATAGGTTTATCGTTTATTGAAATAATTTTAAAGTTTTGGGTTTGTAAAAAAAACTTTAGCTCTGGACAGCCGACAACCGGTAGTGATTAATTGTTTAATTGAAATAAACAGCAGGTGAACAATTTTATTATTCTTTGCTCCTACATTCCGTAACACGGCATTCCAAAAACAATATAATTTAGTGACAAGAGATTACTTTTAATTTTTCGAGACATTTGTAAATATATCTATGTGATTAAAAGTTTCGTAATACACGCATTATTTATCGTGTATAAATTGCAGTATTATTGTATTTGACAATTATGTATTGACTTCTTTCTCCGCGGACGATAGATTCTTATGTTATAAATATTCACAAGTATTGATAGCATACTAAGGCACATTTTAAACGGTATACAATAAACCCTACCGAAATATCTGAAACGACGACGGATATTGGTACAATAGTGACAAGAAAAAAATGACCCCTATCGGCCCACCCCTGAGTCGATTCCTAGTCCCACCACGAGTACTTGCACCAAATTTGAAGCAAATCGGACAAGTCTAGCTACCGGACCAACGTGCCTGAAGTTTGTGTGAGATTTTTCGAAAATTTACGTGGAGAAACCCCATTAGCTCGCATTTTCTCCGCTAGGTGGCAGTGTATGCATCGTATTATCACTGTCAGTGAAAATAAGAATAATAATTTAGTTTAGTAGTTAAAGTTTTAGCGAAGTGATGTCTGAGTCAGTTTTGCATGGGGCCTAGCAGTGAATGTTTGTGTATCAGTACTCGATTCCAACGAACTATAAATTTTTGTGAAATAATGGTTAAGTTTAGTGCAATAGCATGTTCAGAAGAATCATAGAAAACAATAAGGGACAATTTTTGGTTTGACCATTTTAGTTCCATATGTTACCTCATAGAGAGCGTCAACACTAACTTATCAACGAAGAGAGATATGTACAACCGATGACATGTGTGCGTTTTTTACGCTAATTACTAGAACAAGATTGAAAACAATAACATGTCGCCTTTTGCGTCAATAATCAAGCTACAATATTTTTATACTCATGAAAAAATATGGTTAACGTGACAGTAATAAAATGCATTTACTACTGCAAAGCATACGCAAGTACTCAATACAATAAGAACAATTAATATAATTTATTCAGTATTTAATGGACTAAAAGTAAACCATGTTCTTCGCGCTGATATGACTGCCAAAAATTGGTAACTGGTTTCGAATTCTTCTTGCGAATAGTCAACCCCCATAAATAATTCAAAAGTTATCATTCAATCAGACAAGACCATGCGTATTCCCCGCGCACAATAAATAGCTAGTGGCATAGTTTCCTGTTTGATCGAATAAACACTAAACGATCACAGAAATTAGTTTGCTCAGTCTAAAGAAATGTCAGCTCGATTGGCATCAACCGGCGGATACGTGTTCCCTTACAATGCCATTAAATCAATTAACCTTTCAAATTACATGCGACAAAATAAGTGCTATTAAGAATATAACGAATTGAAGACAGCTCAATTATTTCAATTAAAATAAGATCGGAAAAAATTATTTGCATAACCGAGGTGGTTCATTTTCAAAGCTAGCATTGCTGATGAATCACTTTATAGAACTAAGTGATAAGTAACGCTTACGAAAATAGCTGAGCACCACCGCAAAAACAATATCGGTTCCAATTTTTGGTAAACTTTAAAGGCAAAACGGAGTAGGCAATACATCGTAATAAAAATTTTTACGCAACGTATTGGTAGCGCGTCGATATAGTTGGAGGTTTGGAAGACAGCAGAAGTTATTTTGAACTTATATACTTGATTTTGGAAGGACGATTTTGATATCGCAATAGCCAAGGTATTTTCAGACGACTTCTCCGCTGGTTTCATTCCTATATCGATGGAAGGCAACTCTAAATCAGCATAAAGGACTAACTATCTGCATTATTTTTCGCTACCTCCGGTATCCCGCAAGGAAGCCACCTCGGTCCAGTGATAATTTGTATCTATTTTTATAACATAATATGAAACTACAAGGACCCCGCCTTTCCTTCGTGGACATGAAGATTTTGCGACAGATACGTGATTCAGCTGATGCCGAATTTCATCAAAAATAAACTGGACAGCTTCAGTACGTGGTGTGATTTGGACAGAATGGATCTTAAGCCGAACAAGAAATACTCACTCTTTACGTTTTTGCGGAAGCGTTCTCCAATTCAGTTCAACTACAATTTGTTCGACTATTGCATTCCAAGACACTCTCACGTCAAGGATTTTGGGGTCATCTTGGATTCGGCACCAACGTTCAAATTGCATTCTTCATACATTGTAGAAAATGCATTAAGACAGCTAGAATTCATTTTCCGAATAGCAAAAAAACTTTCGGGACGAATACTGCCATAAATCGCTTTTTTGTGTGTTGGCCCGCTCAACGTTAGAATATTGCTCTGCTGTATTGAATCCATACTACCAGAACGGGATTAACAGAATCGAGGCTGTCCAACGCCAGTCCATGCGCTTTGATCTTCGACAACTCCAATGGCGAAACAGATTTCAACTGCCGAACTACGAAAACCATTACCAGTAAATACGCCTCGATATACTCTACATCCGGAAGGACAGCCACGTGCCTGTTTATCTCGGACTTCCTGTACGCCAGAGTGAATTGGTTTACAATTCTCGATCGCCTGGATCTGCAAGCCCGCATTCGAGAACTACGTAATAACTCTTCAGCGACCGCCTTTCAGGAGAACCAACTATGTCACAGCGCTGCCACCGGACTTAAGCGGGGTTTCAACAAAAAAAACCTGTTTTAATCCACCTAGCGGTGCAATTGTGCCTTTCTCATTTCTCTAAACTATGGCACGGAGGCTTTTTATGTTCAACATAATTGTGGAAATGTCCATTACATTCTTAGTACACTTTGCACTTATACACAATGGCATGCCAGCCACGAACTTGATGAGCTACGTGTCGACGGTGAAACACTTGAAATAAAAAAATATCATACTCCATTAGCCTAATCAGCATTAGATCAATGTTATCTGCTTGCTAACTCATTTTGTCATGCGGGGGTGGGTATGTGAGGAGGGCGAAAGTCCCATGAACGAACGACTCCCAGCTTAAATTGGTATGCTTTGTGATATAGTGGTGGTTTAAAGATGATGGGGTTGAAAGGGAGGGGTATGAGGGCTGGATGGGGTGGTGGTCTGAGGGGTGATTTAAGGAGATTTTTAAAGGAGGGGAGTGAACAGTAGAGGGGGGGGGGTGTAAGCCTTCTCCGTAAACCATCAACTACGCCCCTGTTAAAATCCAGAAACCTTATGCAAGTCGAAAAAAAAATATTAGGTTGACGTTTTTCAGAGTGATTGCATAACCTTTCTATATGAGAAAGTCAAAAATGTGCCAAAATCCAAAAAAGTGAAACGTCGTCAAATTTTTTTTCGAGTTTGCATCAAATCTCGACGTTTCATGCACCTTGAACACATTTAGCATCAAAAATAAAAATTCTATTTTTAATTTTTCCTATAGTTTATATGAGAAATTTCTGTGTGGCCGCACTCTGAAACCCGTAATTCCGGAACCAGAATTCCGATCGATCCAAAATTCAATAGCAACCGATGGGAAGGTTGCACCTTTCATTTGAGACTAAGTTTGGGCAAATCGGTCCAGCCATCTCTGAGAAAAATGAGTGACATTATTTGACACATACGCACATACATACACACACACATATACACACACACATATACACACACACATACACACACATACACACACATACAGACTTTTCCGATCTCGACGAACTGAGTCGAATGGGATATGACACTCGGCCCTCCGGGCCGGGATTAGGTTGACGTTTTTCAGAGTGATTGCATAACCTTTCTATATGAGAAAGGCAAAAATACAAAACAGTTTTAAGATTGTATACGATTTCTCAAATAAGAGTTGATTACCTACAACTTATTCTCGAATAGTTTTGCTATGCAAAGGACGCTTTTCGAAAAATATTTTGGTTAAGGAAGTGCACGCAAAAACTCATGCGCTCTTTCGAGGAAAATGCGTAATAATAATATACGTACGTACGTCAAAATGATTGACAGTGGAAAATATGAAGATTCATAAACCGAACACAGCTGCATAGTTTTATGCCAGTCAAGCATGGTCACGTTTTATAGCCGACTGTTTTGATATCATCACATTGTATGTTAAATATATTAATGTCTTTTTCAAACACGGAAAAGTTGCTATTTTTGTGTATCAAAATAAAATTAATGCATTCCGCCACGCTGCGCAACAAATGCACACGCTATGACTGACTTCCAATTAATGCAATTAATCATTAGTTTAGACACACATTATTCGTTTTACAACTGTCTGTGAATGTTGGTTGTTAATGCATAATCGTTAAACTCGTTGGGGCACATATTACAGAGCTAATTCGAGTTTTGGTCGCCGTGTTACGTCAAAAGAAATAAAAAAGTTTTATTGTGAATTGTGTAAATCAGTTAGAACTTGAGTGCATCGATAAGGATCGCAATTCAGCTTCCGCTTTCAGTCAAACCTCGATAAAATCAAACAAAATCGAAAAAAAAATATTTTTTAAAAAACAATGTTATGGCAAGCAATTTAATCATGTAGCAAAATTTGTTATTCACCCTACAACCGACACTTGCAGTAGAAATAAGAGTAACTGTTCGAAATTCTTGGTAATTTTATTTAACGTCTGCAGTATTTGGAATAACTATTGCCTTGTTTTGGTTTACCCTGTACAGTCTAAGCGTTTATTGTAACCGCTCCGGCGAATATCAAACTGATGATATATTACGGTTTAAAACATTAACAATTTTTAAGGTTTTGACAAGTCAACCACCTTAACATTTTGTTGCTTGGAGCAGTTGGATTTCAGTGTTTCGAAGATTCAGTAATTGACATCAACTTGGGGGGCCAGTGAGACGCTAAATCCAACCTAACACCAAAACGGCACCAGTTAGATCCTGAATCCACGTTCACGAAATTTATAAGAACGCTCAAACCAACAGGCTGATCCCGAGTGATGTCTCGGGAATCAAGCACAGAAGCACTAGTTTTTGGTTTTTGGCTCCAAGTTGGTGTCAGATACTGATGAGATAAATTCAAAACACTAAAATCTAACTTTTCTTAGCTAGGTGTTGTGCTCTCATGCACAAACTGGTTCATCCAATTTGTTTCCCCTTAACGGGTATAAATGTTTGCAGAGTGCCAGGCGTTTGGTTCCCAAACAAACACAACAGACACGAGTTTGGAGAATTCTTTTCAAATCTCGTAAAACTGTTTCCCATTGAAAGAAAAGGCATAGCCGCAGTACATTTTCAAGATATACATTTTCATCGAATAGAAAATGTTCGAAATGAAGAATTTCGATTTCGTCTCATCAGAATCAGACACTAATTTTGAGCTGGAATGATTTAACGTTGTTTTGACGATCCAAAACGGAACAAAAAATTGCCAGTAGATGTTCACAGTTCGCAAACATAACAATGTTGGTAACGAATACAATGGTTCTAAAATGTCAAACATTTTTCAGCTAATTTTCAATCGTTAGATAGTAAATCTATTGTTTTATCTCCGATTCTCCAATCAACACTGG
The DNA here is from genome assembly GCF_030247195.1 of Topomyia yanbarensis. Classification (NCBI taxonomy): domain Eukaryota; kingdom Metazoa; phylum Arthropoda; class Insecta; order Diptera; family Culicidae; genus Topomyia; species Topomyia yanbarensis. Next base: position 106,737,165 of record NC_080672.1, on the reverse strand, counting down.
ATACTCAGAAATGTTTATAGACAGGGCACTCAAGAGCCGCAAGCAGTTTGTATGAAAAATATATTGTGACGGGAACGCAAGTTTGAAATGATAACAAACTCGCATTATGGCAAATGTAATGATTGTTGCCGCTCAAGACAAATGTGTTGAGGCAACTTATAAGTTCAAGCGAATTTTTAAATCAATTTTTAAACTATTTGCTGGAAAATAACTACAAGGATCTTGAATTAAATTTTTAAATGAGAATTTTCATAATGGAAGTTGCGATTCGTTCCTATTATTAGCTGTGTTCCGACCTGATTATTTTGTAACCTAAGTCGCATCGGTATTTGGTTTGTTTTTTTTAATTTCTTTATAAAAGAACGAACACCGATTTAATACCCAATTATTTTGTATAAGGTGTGCACATGAATTGATTTGCTTGGCGCGATTAAAAATATACTGATGAGCAGAAAAGGCAGTAGGCATTAAGCCGCTGTGTAATGAATTGCGTTGAATTGTGTTCAAGTAGGTGGCTCTTCTTGCTTTCAAATAAAAAACGAATCGGGACGCTAAAAACATTCTGGCTGAAAACTTTAAAACGGGACCCCTATATAGAAATGTTAGAAGTATTCTATTTCAAAACGTACCAACGGTATCCGAAATATGGAATGTGTGAACCAACAGACTGATTAATCTAGGTACCTACAAACCGAGAATTATCAGCCCAATGCACACACAAGCATACATAATGTGATAAGCCAACGAAGGAGAGAGATAGAATATCAAATCAAAACGCTTCATGCGAATGCAATGGTGGTCCTGAAAAGAGCGTGTTGGATTTTTTCTCTGCATCGTTTCATCTGTCAACAAAGACATACTTAATTCTCGATAAACATATGATTAGGGCGTATAATCCAACTGTCAAAATTCACTCTTACTGGAAATTCAGACATACCGTTACTATCTAATCACAGATGGTGGAGGTAAGCAAAAGAAAAAACTTTTCACTTTTGTCAACTGCGGTGAACTGTTTTCGGTCAGTAACGGTATTGTACGGAATTCCCCCTTCAAAGAGAACATTGACAGTTGGCTTTTACGCCGTAATCATATGTTTGCCGAGAGTTCGGCGCCTTCTTTTCGGTCTTCTTTGGCAGCAGAATGACCTGGATATTAGGCAACACACCACCCTGGAAAATAGTTACACTGGAGAGCAATTTGTTCAGCTCTTCGTTATTTCGAATGGTCTGCTGCAGATGACGAGGGATGATCCTGGTCTACTTGTTATCACAGGCAACGCTCCCGAGCAAACGAAAAGCCCATAATACCCCCATACTCATAGGGTTTGTCATCGGTGTTTGGAATGGGTTCAACCCATGGAAACACCATCACCATGGTCCGGTAGATCCCATATAAAACACCATGTGTTGGTGTATTTATGGGTTATTGAGACCATTTGATGGTGTTTTGATGGTTGTGAATTTTGGCATGGACCATGTTTAAGGTCTTTTCAAGGGGCTGTGTGGTGTTTGAACCCATGAGTATTTGCTCGGGCTAACTGTTAACTCCACTACTTTGGCGGCAAGATATTCCATCACTGCTTTCAGGTAGAAGGTTGCTCCGGCACCGACATGCTTGGCATAGTGACCCTATCTCAGCAAACGATGGATTCGGCCGACAGGAGTGTATCCAGCACGAGTGTAACACACGAATGATGCCGCACTCGTAAACGACCCCCAGTGCTGTACGTTCTAAACCAAATGGGCCAACCATTGAACAAAATAGTTTACTTTCATCTTCAAAGAGTTAGAGCTTCGAACGCAAATTAGTTTGGCTCGTTTGTAATCGAAATCTACGGACCAATCATGGCGCAGATAATAACCGCTTTCCCAAAAGTCATTATTTCCGCTATTTTCAGTAATTGTAAATTGTACAGAATTGGTTACAAAATTGTTATAAATATTTGCAATCACATAGCGCAAAAATGTAATGTTTTCATTCAGTACAACATATATTCACGTAAAAAAATCGAGCAAAATGCCGGCCGAAAATTTTGAAACAGTGTCCCTACATTGAAATGTTAGAAGAATTCTACTTCAAAATTGATTCTAAAAACGCGCCGGATCTCAAAGTCCATAAAGGTGGTGCACACACTCTTACGCTGAAATGTGACATACTTTTTTTTTTTATTTTAATCCGGAGTATTTCTCATCGGTGTAAATTCGAATACCAATACTACCGGTACTCAGAACTGCAGTACCGCAGTATTGGTTCTCGCCAAAAAGAGTTGGTATAAGGAACGCTACTGCCGATGTCAACATGTTTGTATACTCAATAGAGCTCATCGTTCAGGGATCTACGGCATTATCCATGGTCTACTGCACCATCCGCGTACTCGATGATCCTTCTTCCTTCACCGCCCATGTCTCAGCGATTTACCCCGTACAAGCGATTTGTATTTAGCAAGTATCGTACCGTATTCCAGCGGTTTCCAGTTTGGAATCAGCATCGATCGGACTGGCTCACTCTTAATTTCCTATTTAAAAAATAAAGCATAACTGGCTCTTCCACTGCTCTGCGATCAACGCCTGTGATTTAGATGTCGATTTTGGTTGATTTGGACACATCCAGTATTATACGAATCAGCCTAACCAGTTTTGTTGGAATGCCATGTTTAAGCTATTTTTTTTTTTTTTTCATACGTTTATTTGACACGGCATTTGCAATAGCTTTTTACGCCAGTTTCTTTTTTTACATAGCACGTTACAAAAATCCTTAAGACTAATTTTAACTATACTAGTACTTTGTCTAAAACTAACACTGAAATCACTTTATTGTTTGCTTTTTTCCTTACATTGTTGTATTTCATACTGATCTAGTATTTTCGGGTGTATTTATTTACTTTTTTTCTGTTATTGTCTAAATTTAAAAACTAAATATTCTAGGACACTTTAATTGGTGAATGATTAGCCTTGGATGAGAGTATGAGGAGATGAATTTAATTAAATTTTGACAGACGCTGTTTTTAGAAAATGATAGATAAGTTCCATGTATAGAAGATCGCGATACGCCAGGATGTCTCTAACAGGAACATGGATTGGTCTTCCTCGGACTTGTAAAGAATCTACTAATTGTGATCTGGCTTCACGATATTCAGTGCAGGACCAAACAACATGCTCAATGTCATGGTAACCTTCTCCACAAGCACAATGATTACCCTCAGCGAGCCCAATACGACGGAGATGCGCATCTAAAGTATAATGATTGGACATGAGCCTAGACATCACACGGATGAAGTCCCGACTTACATTCAATCCTTTGAACCATGCCTTCGTTGATACTTTAGGGGTAATTGAGTGTAGCCATCGTCCCATATCTCCATTGTCCCAAGATGTTTGCCAACTAGCAAGTGTCCTCTGTCGAGAAGCGCTATAAAATTCATTGTAAGCGATGGGTCTTTCATATATTTCACCATCTAGTGCACCAATCTTGGCTAAATTATCAGCTTTCTCATTGCCCGCAATAGAGCAATGGGCGGGGAGCCACACTAGGGTAAATTTATAACATTTTCTTGTCAGGTTACTCAGAGATTCTCGTATCTTCCCCAAAAAGAATGGATCGTGATTATCAATCCTCTTTGAGCGTAGAGCTGCAATTGTGCTGAGACTATCAGTGAGGATAAAGTAATGGTTCGGGGGTAAAGTATTAATTATTTGAAAACTATAGTGAACTGCTGCTAGTTCCGCTATATAAACAGAGGCGGGTTCTGCAAGTTTGAGAGAAATTGAAAAATTATTGTTGAAAATACCGAAACCAGTGGCCTCACTGATTCGTGACCCATCAGTGTAAAACATTTTAAGGCAGTCTATGTGTTGATATTTACTTGTGAATATTTTAGGGATCTCCCGCGAGCGTAGATGATCCGGAATTCCACGAATCTCTGCTTGCATGGACGTGTCGAAGAATAAAGTGGATTCAGGAATATCTAGTATATTGACGTATGTGGGAACATACTTAGCAGGCGTTATTTCTTGTGACATGTGATTGAAATACACTGTCATGAATCTGGTTTGGGGTTGAAGCTCGACAAGTCTTTCAAAATTTTCAATTACCAGTGGGTTCATAACCTCACATCGAATAAGTAAACGAGAAGAGAGATCCCAGAATCGGTCTTTTAAAGGAAGAACTCCCGCTAGTACTTCAAGACTCATCGTATGGGTCGACTGCATGCAACCTAAGGCAATTCGTAAACAGCGATACTGTATCCGTTCCAGTTTAATAATGTGAGTGTTCGCAGCTGAACGGAAACAGATGCACCCATATTCCATTACTGAAAGTATTGTTGTTTGATACAATCTTATCATGTCACTTGGATGAGAACCCCACCATGATCCAGTTATTGTTCGCAGAAAATTTATCCTTTGTTGGCATTTCGTTATTAGATACCTAATGTGGCCTCCCCATGTGCCTTTAGAATCGAACCAAATTCCAAGGTATTTAAAAGTCAGGACTTGGGCTATCGTTCTACCAACCAACTGAAGCTGAAGCTGAGCTGGATCACGCTTCCTTGAAAAAACAACCAACTCTGTTTTCTCCGTAGAGAAATCGATGCCTAACTTCAAAGCCCAACTTGATAAATTATCCAAACTATCTTGCAGTGGTTGTTGTAAATTTAAGGCTTTTGGTCCTGTAACAGAAACCACGCCATCATCTGCAAGTTGCCTTAGAGTGCATGGGCTGACAATACAATTATCAATATCATTCACGTAAAAATTGTAGAGAAGGGGGCTTAAACAAGAACCTTGTGGGAGGCCCATGTAACTTATTCTGAATGTTGCCAAATCGCTATATGAAAAATGCATGTGCTTTTCTGACAATAAGTTGTATAAATAATTATTTAATATTGGTGAAAGACCACATTGATGTAGTTTCTCTGAGAGAACATCAATGGAAACAGAGTCGAATGCTCCTTTTATGTCTAAGAACACAGACGCCATTTGTTCTTTTTTTGCGTAAGCTAGTTGGATTTCTGACGAAAGTAGCGCCAGACAATCATTCGTTCCCTTTCCCCTCCGAAAACCAAACTGGGTATCTGATAGCAAGCCGTTCGCCTCAACCCAATTGTCGAGACGTCGTAGGATAATTTTTTCCAACAATTTCCTGATGCAGGATAACATTGCAATCGGTCGATACGAGTTATGATCGGAGGCTGGTTTTCCCGGTTTTGGAATAGCGATAACTCTCACTTGTCTCCAGTCGTGCGGGACAATGTTCTGCTCAAGAAGCTTATTGAATAAATTCTACAAGCGTCTTTTTGCTAGGTCAGGCAGATTCTTCACCAAGTTGAATTTAATTCTGTCTAGTCCCGGAGCATTATTGTTGCATGAGAGGAGTGCAATTGAGAATTCCATCATTGTCAAAGGCGAATCTATGAAATCGTTACTTGTGGGAGCATCGCGAGTGATTTTCTGCGCAGGAGCAGAATCGGGACAAATTTTCTTGGCAAAATTAAATATCCAACGATTCGAAAAATCTTCGCTTTCATTAGTCACGTTTCGATTCCTCATTCTTCTGGCTGTGTTCCAAAGAGTACTCATTGATGTTTCTCTTGACAAGCCATTAACGAAGTGTCTCCAATAACTAGATTTTTTGGCACGACGTATACTGTCAAATTTGTTTTGCAAAATGAAATAATTTTCAAAGTTCTCACGTATACCCCCTTTCTGTTTCATAATTTCTTTGTAGGCAACTTGTTTAGCTTCATATGCATCAGAGCACTCTTTGTCCCACCAAGGATTAGGGGGCCGTCTATTTATTGTCATTCCAGGATTGCATTTCGTTTGGGCTTGTTCTGCTGCTTCAATAATTAAACCCGCCAGAAATTCATATTCTTCGGTAGGGGGTAGCTCTTCTGTCGAAGCAAGGGAAGTGGAAATTAATGTTTCGTATGTTTTCCAATCAATATTTCGTGTTAAGTCATAAGGAACATTGATTGAATTCGTAAGGCCTAATTCACTGTTAATTGAAACAACGATTGGCAAATGATCGCTACCGTGAGGATCAGGTACAACCTTCCACGTGCAATCTAACCGAAGTGATGTCGAGCACAGAGATAGATCTAATGCACTTGGACGTGCAGGAGGTCTGGGGATGCGTGTTGTTTCGCCAGTATTTAAAACTGTCATATTAAATTCGTCACAAACATTGTAAATCAAAGAGGATCGATTATCATTGTAGAGGGAACCCCACAATACTCCGTGCGAGTTGAAGTCTCCCAGTATCAGACGCGGAGCAGCCATGGATTCCACTACCTCAAAAATTTGACGTTGTCCAATTTGAACTTTGGGAGGTATATATATAGAAGCGATAGACATGTCTTTGCCTTTAATGTTCGTTTGGACAGCAACAGCCTCAATGCCCGCAAACAAGGGGATGTTAATTCTATAGAAAGAATAGCACTTTTTAATTCCTAGAAGCACTCCTCCATACGGGGTGTCTCGGTCTAGGCGAATAATGTTGAAATCATTTAAGTTGAAATTAATGTTTGAGGTAAGCCATGTTTCACATAGAGCAAAAGCATCGCATTTTAAATTATGCAGTAAAATTTTTAAGGAATCAATTTTAGGTATGATACTTCTGCAATTCCACTGTAAAACAGTGATGGAATCTTTCATTGGAGGAGGTGAATTACCCATTGAAAGATACAATCGCTGCAAGGATGGGCCATTGAGCAATCAGCTGCTCTAAAAATGTTCTAATTGTTGGGAGGAAAGCTGAAAGTATACTCTTTAGTGGTTCAGAAATATTGAATGCTTTAAAAATCCAATCAACAATTTCAGAAAATTTCAATAATCCTACCCCCGGCTGAGGCTCAGAGGTAGTCGAAATTTTATTATTTCCAGTAATGGTGTTCTGTTTGGATTGTACGTTCCCAAAACCGGGCGGAATTGATTTCGGTTTTGAATCGGAATTTTTCGGTTTTGGGCGCAGTTTATCTATTGGTGGAGAAATTTTAAGGCCCTTTCTTGGCAGCTTGGGAAAAGAAGACTGTTTTCTTTTTCTGGAATTTCCGGGTAAAACAAATGATGTACCTTCGCACGCTCCGTCAGAGTCAGACTGTTCCGAAAATAGAGATGCGTAAGTGTTTTCTAAGAAGATGGGTTTAGGGGTAGCATTTTTCAACATTTCTGCATAGGAGCGCTTAGACCTCTCCTTCAAGGATCGTTTAATTTTATCCTCACGCAATTTATAAATGGGGCATGCAGAGAGCTCATGTGAGTTTTCTCCGCACATTAAACATTTTTCTGAATTTTCATTGCATGTATCCTCTTGATGAGAACCCCCACATTTGCCACACCGTGCCTTATTGGAACAGTAAGTGGCTGTGTGGCCAAGCTGTTTGCAATTAAGGCAATTCATTACACGAGGGATAAAAAGGCGAACAGGGAGACGAATCTTATCGATAATGACATAGTTGGGCAGCGCAGACCCAGCGAAAGTCACTCGAAATGAGTCAGACAGTCGATAAACTTTTTTATCTCCTTCGTGTGATACTGAATGCAATTGCTTGCATTCAAGTATTTTTACGTCTTTAAGTATGGTGTCTTTGAAACGACCAACCCCATGCTTAACTAAGTCATCAACAGTCAAACTCGATTCTGTGATGACCCCATCAATTTCAATTTCCTTTGAAGGAATATACGCTCTATACTCACGCGTAAAAAGCTCGCAAGAAGCAATTGCATTGGCTTGTTTGAGACTACCAACGACAATGCGTATTTTATCTTTATTGACTTTGACGATCTCTTTTACATCCGAGAATCGCGAAGTCAAATCTTTAGAAATTTGAATAATATTTAGCGCCTTTACTTTACGCCTAATAAATACAATCCATGGTCCCGTTGACGACTCTGGGTAAATTTTAATTCTAGTCGGATTTACATTTTCAGCATAAGGCTTAGGGGGAGGGTCTGGTACTCGTTCTCCCATCTCTTCATCCATTTTACCTAGCAAGAAAAACTATCACAAAAAGGAATGAAAAATATACCTGTTATACCTGTAGAACACACCTCATGTGTTACGTTGTAAACTCGGTGCCCGTTGTTTGACAATGTGACACTTGCTGTCCTTCTTCGTCGCGTTGCTTCTTCAGTAGAGAAATAGTCCTACCTGCAACACTTCAAAACTCTCTCCGATTAAGCTGCTCGTCGGTATCACCACCACAAGCGCGCTCTCTCCGTTTCCACCACCTCGGTAGACAAATGTGGCTACCTGTGGCTTGCTGCGAAAATCCCACTGTCGATGCGGCACTTTTCGGTGCCACTTGTTTTCCTTATTCGTCGTACCACTTCTGCGGTAGACAAATAGAGCAAATGGGTCTACCTGTGACGCTTCCCTCTCGTCGATTAGAATTGCCCGACGACACCAATACACTATATTTTTTTCTGTGTGTACAGGCACGATCACTGTCGATTTCTGCCACCGCGGTAGGCAAATTCGTCTACCCGCGGTTTGCTGTCAAACACCACTTGTCGAGGATGCCGTTGACCACGCCTCCGACGTATCAACTGTCGACTCACACTTAACAAACTGGTCTCTCTCTCTCCCACAATAACGCATACAGCGTCTCGCACTCCGTCACTCTCTCGAGAACAAAACCTTCCACCTGGAGGCACAACCGTCTCGGTCGGTTGCAAAAACTGTTATGATGTTTAAGCTATGTCTGCCGCTGTTCGGCACGTTTCACCAAATCGTACGCTGTCTTGAAATCAACAATCATGAGGTGAGTCCGCAAGTTGTATTCACAAAATTTATCCACGTTTTGTCACAGCATAAATATCTGGTTCGTCGGTGAACGTCCTTCTTCAAAATGTTTCCAGTTTTCACCGATAAAATATTCAGCCAACTGACGCTGGCTGCCAGACTGAACACTGGAACACCTTATACACTGCGTCAAGTTGATTTATGACACCCCTTGTATTTGATACTAAATGCAATGCCATAAGTATTATTTTCATTTTTTTCTACATCGATAGTAAGAAGTCAGCAAACAAAATTGTTTTACTGGCCGCACTAGCAAATAGGGACAGTGCTATTAGCTCAGCGAATGTAAACAAAACTATCAGGTGTCAAGTTCCTTTAAGACAGTTAATTAGTTGTTTGCTTTATTTTGTTTTAGCTAGTTTCTAACGTCATTTTAAAGTTATGGCGCGGGGAAAGTACCTTTTGCAAGAGAAGAAGGCCACCATACTGGCATACAGGCGCATAAATATGAGTATCAATCAGATTTCGAAGGAGCTTGGTAGATCGCGGTGTGTGGTCAGGTATTTTCTGGAGGATCCAGAAAATTACGGTAAAAAGTACCCGAAAACCATCAAAAGTAAACTAACAAGCCGAGATAAAAGGAAAATAGTCAACACGGCATTCAATTCAACAAAATCGCTTAGTCAAATTAAGGCTGAGCTGGATTTTAACGTATCTCAAGAGACTATTCGACAGGTGTTGGTAAAAAATCCAAATATTTGCCGCTCGAAAATGATGCGTGGACCTTGTCTGAAACAAGAGCATAAAATGGCAAGGCTTGAATTTGCAAGAGCTAACATGTGCCGCGACTGGAACTTGGTAAGTTTCTAAATTGGGAAAATATAGTTGCAATATAATAGATATATGTCTGTCATCGAAAGTAATAATACATTTTTTGCGACAGGTTATCGTTAGCGACGAAAAAAATTTAACCTTGATGGTCCTGACGGATTTAATTCGTATTGGCGTGATCTACGAAAGGAAGAGGTACATTTTTCTACGCGTAATTTTGGAGGAGGATGTTGCATGATATGGGGCGCATTTTGCAGTCGCGGAAAACTGAACTTGGCGTTTACTTCCAGCAAAATGAACAGCAAAGATTATATAAATGTCCTTCAAACATGTTTGCTTCCATTTAAACGGCGGTATTCACGCCTAAAGTTCACTTTCTAACAAGATAATGCGTCAATTCACAAAAGTACCGAAACTATGAAATGGTTGAAGGACAAAAAAATCGATGTACTTCCATGGCCAGGTCGTTCTCCTCACTGCAACCCAATAGAAAATCTGTGGGGAATCCTCGTACGTCGAATCTATGCTAACAACAAACGTTACGCTACCGTGAATGAGCTTAAAAGTGCGATTACAGAAACATGGAATTCCGTTGAAGCAGATGTGATTAAAAACCTGATAAATAGTATGCCAAATAGAGTTTACGCAGTCATTAATAAGAATGGAAACTCAATCAAGTACTGAGGAGTCGCAAAATTGTTGGTTGATTTGAAAATGGAGGATTTTGAGAAAAAAGATGGTGACTGTCTTAAATGATTTTGACATGTCGAAAGTTAAAAATCGATATAATTCTTATATTTATTAAATGAATTCAGATTTTATCGTTGAAATGTTGTGTAATATGTTGAAATAAATTGATTTGATTAGAATTAGAACGAAAAATCTCTAACATTTTTGGAAATTGAAAATATCGTGATGTCTTAAATCTCCTTGACGCAGTGTACGTGGCATATTAAGTCAGGGGTTTTAGTGTTTCGGATTCTCGGAGCTGACTGGGCCGCTAGCTAGACATGCAATCCAAAAATGATACACAATTTTCATGTACGATTGAAACAAATGCCCGGGTCTGATATCCCGGTTGGTGCAGATCTTCTAATTTTTTACAAAAGAGGACCAAATTGAATTCGAAACCTTTGTGGCTAATACGCCAATGTGATAAAATGTTGACTCTCTCGGGGGAGCTACATTGGAGCAAACTCCCGGAATCATACAACAGTTGCACATAGCTACTTAAAGTTAAGTCAGGGTTTTTTCGAGGATCATTATTTATGGATGGTATTACACGCGATATAATGAAGCTTCTTGCAGATAGGACATATGGTTTCCAAAAGTTTCTTTTTGTTCCATCTAACCCAAACATAACATCATAACAAAAAACTATCAAAAATGATTCTGGACGAGAAATCGCATCGACCACGTAATGGATTGCTTCGAACAGCCGGTCACCCCTAACTATCAGAGGTTTGGTCGTCTTCAGCTTTCGAAGAGCTTTTCGCACTTGGTTTAGCGTGGATGGATCCACAACTTGTCCAGTTTGGTCGCAACTTCAATAGCAACTCAATATACTCCTTCTACCTCGTAGTGAATCGTATCTGACTTGATGACCAATAATGAAAATGGACCATGCCAGTCGAAGGCCACAGACACAGCACCAACAACTAAACAAGCAATTAAAGAGTGAGTCGACAATTATTGCGACGCTTTTAACTTGCTTAATTTTCGTTATACTTGACGGAAATTAAGGGGAGGGGGTAAGGTCAATTCGGATACAGAGTGTTAAAATATCGCAGAATATCTGCTGAAATTTTCATTGCAAAATACTGAAAATGGAGTAAGCCACAGTGAATTTACGGAATCGAAAAGAACTTGTTTTGTGGTGTACATCCAAGCTCAAAATTTACCGGATCAATTGTTTTGAAATTTAGCACTGTATTTGTTCACAGAATTCTCCAGGTAACGACGATTCACGACGTTAGCAGCTTGATAGAAATTTTTGATCCTGAGCTGCTTACTAAAAATACTGTTGCATCATCAAGATCATCAGTATGATCAACAACATTATCTCTTAAAAAAGTGCGCCACGACAACTAACGAGATGTGTTACGTTTCAAATTTAGCTTAGAAAATCGAGAATCATCTACATGTGAACGTTATTTACATCCACGACCTTCGACAAAGTTTCCCAGTGCCGCCTCAGATGATGCAGTGGATCTGGAGTTCCCTGGCAGTCAGGCCGAAGCGCTTATGTTCGGTTTGGAGATTCCCACGTCCTTCGACATCTCGTTGGATGCGCCACAAGGAAGTCATTTAAGCCCACCTATATTCGTGTCATTAATAAACGACCTCTGTAAGCTACTTATGTCTTATGAACTGATGTGCGTCAATATCATCCTAAAATTTAATCGACGTATGATAGCTGAAATAGATGCACATACTTTTCTGTATAATTTTGGTTTCACTTACGACAGTTATAGCCGATTTGCCATCTAATGTGTCGTAATGATTATTGACTCGATTATTTTAAAAAATGGGTGTTACAGCCAACATTCTGCTCAGACCAAACAATGCGTATTTCCTTAGTATAATAAACTTCGCAGGTATAGGTTAAAACTCTTGAATTAGTTACACTCGCAGCTCTTGAGATTGGCGTTTGATTTAAACCTTGGCTTCCGGGTTCCAATTAAGGATTAGCTGATGCAGATTTCGGAGGAATCCAATTTAGTTTGGTAGCCGTTTTGATGTTACATACTAAAGTAATCCTATCAGGAAGGAAATATTTTTTTTGCACGGTAACGTGATTTTCCAGACTTTTATCCTTTGCAAATTCCAGATTGTTAAAACTTTTTTGATTAAAAATAATGACCAACTCTGATCGCCCATCGCTCAACAAAATCTACTAGGTCGCTGCTCAATCCCCTTTCGACAGTTTGACCTTCGCATACCATAGTCTTACCTTCTCCTGCCATTAAAGTGGCCTTAGAGAAGACCAGACGTCAATCATTCTCTGCGGCTCAGAGGATTACGATAAACTTAGTAACCGCCACCGTCATCATCATCATCATCGTCAGAAACCACGCGGAACCAGGCAAAAACTATTTAAATTCGATAACCTTCGCTTCGCTCGCACTCGACCGATAAGTTGGATTTACCAGAGGGAGAAAATCCGACTGGTATGCTTTTGTGTGTGAGTCGGTTCCTAGTACCAAAGTGGAGTGATAATCTATTTTTACGTGTGTAGACCCTTACCAACCAACTAAGCAACCAACCAACCAGCCGACCGACCGACCAACCGCGTTTGAATTTGAACTGTATCAGTATGTGAGTTTTTGACGCTTGGTCGCTTCGAATGCGTGCACCAACGCGACACGGTTTCTTCCGTTTTTTTTGCGTACCTACTATTCCTATTCCGTTCCGCAAGTTGATCGAGATTGATGGTGATGCGTCATTCGCAAGAAAATGAGACACTCATGTCAAAGAAACAATGGTTCTGAATGCGGAACCCGTTGCACAGTGGGATGAGCTCGCGGTTTCGGAAAATTCTACAAGATTATGCTCAGATTGCGTTTCACAAAGACATCAGTATCTGCTTAAACTCCAGGTGGAAGTTCGTTCCTCACTATCATTTTGATTATCTCGACCTCAAATGTATCAAATACCAGCTACTTTTTGCCGGTTTCGATGAAAACTTGCCCCACTATCCGCGCTTCGAAACACTGCACACGTTTCCCATACCGTACGTTAGCTTCGCAAAATCAGTTTGTTTCCAAGGCCACCATCACTTAGCTCCGCGTGTGCAAACGCACCATCCCCCGATTCAATGCGTCGTATCGGAAAATTTTGAAGGATCACATTTCTCGTCTCAGAAAATCCCGATTCAACCCATTAGTGTGTGCTATTCGACATCACGCGCAACCGAATTCCAGCGCGCTAATCCAGCGTGATTTGTTCCGCACCTTCGCTTTTTTCTCCACACTCTGCCGCCGTCCATCCGTGGAGTCGAATACCTCCCAATCGCGGTATTCGTTCGCTTTGTCAGCGATCTGAATCTCACTCATCCACCGATGAAGACATTAATTTCGGCAAATTACTACACCGCTAAATAGCTTGTAACGGCGATACGTCTTTAAGATTGTTTGATGCCAACCGTTCGTTCAGGAAGAAGCCGACCGGGCGTAGGTGTTCGCAATGTGTCTTTCACCCGTCCGATCGGTGGCCCTCCACCACCCAGCCAGCCAGTCGCAGTGATCGTGACGCGGCGGTACACTGCTGTAGTCAATTAATTTCCCCCAGGCCCAGAAGGATTCTGTTTGTCGTTTTCCCTGGGACTGGCGACGTACGAGAAATCACAACCAGTAGGCGGGCGAGCGAGCGAAGATTGTTTACACTCGGGGGGCTCCCTAAGTTCCAACTCCAAACCGCGCGTTGACCGTGAGTTGCGAACCGGGCGATGTATGAGCACATCTGCAGCTCAATGATGATGAGGATGGCCTACAGGTGAGCGCGCTTTATTGTGTGTTGATTTATCGCAGCGTGAACGTTTTTGAAATATTTTGGAATTTTTTTCCTCGTCCGAGCGTGGTTACTCATGCGGGCGGTATACTTTTTTTTTTGATTTCGCACACGACGGGAAGTGTTTGTTGACAAATCTAGAAGATTTGTTTGCCAGAAGTGCCGACAAAACAAACTACGGCGGAAGGGAGTTGTATCGTTGACAGGAGCGCTTACTGGACGACAGATGGACAGAGCGTGGTGTGATTGTTGCGGCGGCGGATTAGGATATTCGCAATGTTGGAACAGAAACGGGTGTATCCGCCGAACCGCACCCATAGCCGGTATCCAGTTGGCGTTAGAGAGCGAACATTGACATAATGGAATCAGGTAATGTTTCAACTTGTGCAATTATTATTCACTGATGCAACTGACTGACTGGCTGTTGGGTGCGACGGTTTTTATAATGACTAATGGTTGTGTGCCCTGGCAGTCGGCCAAATCGTGATGACTGATTGTGTAATGTGAGACCGTAATTGATATTGCACTAATCGTGTCATGCGATCCAGAAATATTAGTAAAGTAATCATACACATTGTCTGTGCGGTGGAGACCTGAACTTAGATGGCTTGTGTAGGTAATTTATCAATTATTACACAAACATGGTTTAAAATATCCGGAATTGGCGGAGCGCGCCCTTCACAATTTTTTTATACTCGAACAATTACGAGTGTGAGAGGAGTTGTGATGAAGAATACCTAATTAACTAAATTATTGGAAATAAATCTTGTAAGACTGATTAAATAATAAGATACATTGCAATTGAAAACGGAGCAAGTTTGCACTGTATCTGCTACAAGATTGTATGAACATTATGGTGACGAATTGCAGGAAAATACGCATTGTTACACCTGAGTAGACTTATCACTAAAATTAATAATACACTGGTCAAAGTTTAGTACGAAAAAATACTAGTAGTAATGCCATCAGAGAGAACAATATGATCGTCGCATTCTTCATTCCCAATCACATCATCATTATAAAATGGTAAACAGCCTGGATTGAAGAAATAATTAACCGTACAGAAAAAGCCTACAGCTCTTTACCACCTGTTTGGGAACAATAACTTATCCTCAAATTTTAGCTCACTGTAGATAGAATCGTCGATGTAAGGGTAACCAAAACAACGAATGCTCAATTTTGTTACAGTGGACCAGTTACATATCAGATGATACAAAATTCCTTAATTACAAAGATCGCACGAACAATGCTCAGCAAACTAAATAGTACCCATTAGGGTGGCACGAGGTTGTATGAAAAAAATTGAATACCGCAGAACCAAGTTGGAAAAATTCGTGATTCTTCAACGAACTCCTATGCTAAATCTGAATCAAATCTGTTGGAACATGTTTTAGCACAAATGATTCTAAGTTTGTATGCAGTTTACTCTAAGAATAAAATACATTTTCATTAAATTCATAGATATACCGCCTGGTACCCCTGAAAAATATATTGTATGCTACATTCTATAGATTCAGTCAAGCAGAACAACTTCTTCTAAAGACAGTTCCTAGCTATGACAACTGGTTTATGAGTTATTGCAAAATTAAACTTTCGATGCCCTGAAGGTTGTGAAAATAGTGTTGTCTCTGGCTACCCGGTGAGCTGAACCTTCAATCAAGTGAACCTTGATGTATTTGTTGTGGTCACCAGTTATACCGTTGGTGTGAAGCGGAAATATAGTCCAGATGGTATCATCCGAAACATGTGATCTAAAGGACTTGGGATCGAATTGTAACAGAATTATTTTTATTTTTTTGTGTGCAATAATATACGTTGAGCAAATTAACATTGAAACGAGATTGAAGCGGGAAAGATTCCCGTTATTTTGAAGCTCAACGGATGTTCATCACATCCCTGTGGAGCTGGAACTGGAACTGCTATAGAGTGCCCCGTAAACTGAAGGTAGGTTAATTGAGTAAGCCGGGCAATATCTGTCACTATACGCCAGCAAGAGTGTCTCCAGCCATGAAGCCCGATTTTATTTGATAGCGGCTGCGGTGTGGCAAGGTTACCCGTCTTTCAATGTTGTTTAATGTTGAAATAGGATGCATCCAGATGGCGCACCCTGTATAAATTCGATTTTATGACCGTGTTTTCACATATTCGTGAGTGATCTTGGATGGTCACGCGGGCAGTCATTCTGATATTTAGTTTTCGGTGTACGGTTCAGATTCTGACAGGGAGTGAGTTACCCCATATCATAGCCCATAGCTTTAGATTTTTAATTGGTCCAATTGAAGGCATGTACCTAGACTTCTAGAATCAAAGATAGAGACTTCCGGAAGTGACCGATTCATGATCACGCAAGCGCGGGAGTATGTAGGTTCACACTTGATACCACGTTTGAAAATTTAATGCTGAGACGTTCACCTTATAACCGGGATGTTATCATGTTTGCGAGATCGCAGGCGTAGGTTGCGTGGATGATCGCGTAGGGCTCAAGCATTTGTATATTAATGCATTGGACTTATGCAACTAGAGCCGAGGATGGGACTTCCGGATGTAACTGGCTCATGATTGCGCGAACACGGGCGTTTGTAGGTTCACTCCTGAGACCGCGTTTATGGATTTGTAAGTGCGAACACATTCAGTTATTCACCGGGGTGTTATCCCGTTGGCGAGATCGCGGGCGTAGATGTGCGTGGGTGATCGCGAAAGACTCGAGCGTTTGTATGTTAACGTTTATGTCACTTGTGGTACTGTTTATGTAACTTCGCGTGTATAAATTATTTTCTATAACCGTGCGGCCATTCCCATGTTCTTGGATGATCGCGCGGACCGTGAATCTGAAACTTAATTTTCAGTTTATGGTTCAGATACTAGAATAGAGTGAGTTCTTCCATTTTACTAGAGTTCCCGGCCATGTCGCCATGGGACGTGCTGTCTAGTGAATATGAGTGTCATTTTTATTGGTCCAACTAAAGCAATCAATCTGGACTGAAGGATCGAGGGTAGTCTTCCAGATGTGGCCGATGAATTATCGCGCGAACGTGGGCCATTGTAGGTTCCCACTTGAGACCGTGTTCATAAGTTTATTAGTGCTATTGCAATTGGAACATTCACTTAATCATCGGGGTGTATTCATGTTTGCGAGACCACGATTTTTAATGTGCGTGGTTAATCGCGAAGTCTTAAGCGTTTGTATGTTAACGTGCTGAATACTAGAAGATAGTGACATTCCCAACAAAACAACAATTATTAGAGTATAATGGGGTCAAATAGGTATGGGAGTACAATAGTTATAGGGAATTAACTTTGCTATATTATTGCAGAGGTCGCTGATGTTTGTGAATTAGATACACGGTAGAGAACATCGTTAACGACTGTCATTTCGGCTGTTAGCGTGGATCAGCTGTATTGGTAAGGGCATCGTATATGTGTTCGTGTGTTATTCTGCAAAAACGCATTATCTTTTGTCCTCAGTGCAGTGCATTTAATCAATGTAACAAAAGTCAAGTGAGTAAAAATTAATGCTGAACACGATTTTTGTGTTGGTGTTTCGATATTTTTGGTTTTGAAAAAAATATACGGGTATCAACATAAAACATACGCTAGGCACGATAGGTCAACCGCGGATACAATAGGTCACTACTACAATATGAATGTGAATTATTTTGACAGGCGAAACGTGATCGTCCAACAACTAAGCAACCACGTGAGCCGGATTGCACAACTTCAATTCCACACTCTGGCGACAACGAGGACACCGAAAAAGTCATTCGCAAGTACAAAACCAGATGCAGCTGCATTTCCTTCTGCGGTTTCATGATTTTTCCAGCATTTTCCACTTCCTCATTCTTCTAGGCATGTACATTGTTTTATTTAACCTCCAACATAGTGACCAATCGTATCCCCAGTTTAAAAAAAAACATCGAAAAAATTATCTTCGTCTTATTGGACCTAGCTTGAAAGATTTTTAGTCAACCATAAAACCATTGTTGCCAAAACGTTGCCAGATGTATAACCTTTCAAACGAATGCTTGTTTGTCAAAATCAGTGCAAAAATACCATCGCACGAGCTCGTCAACAAAATTGACCTACTTGACCCCACTCTACTCTACTATGGAAAGGAAAAACACCCAACCCGTGAAAAGATCTTAAAGCAATTGTCTGTCAGGGGTTCTTTAAAACTTATGCACGAAATATGCTTGATGATGTTATCAATACCGTCAAATCCATCAACCTAGGGGAGAGCATATTCATTTCTAAAACTCAAAGATGACGAATCCTGCAAATAAACCCAATCTGATGGAACCAAATGTCCATCTGAACAAGCTGAGCATCACACCGAGCTGAGGAAGCGACTTGCCAGCGGGGAGCATTTGAAACAATAAAAACACGCAACAATTAGTTATAAGTCAGGTGCACGTTTTCTGATCCAACATCACACATAAGGTGAAAATATCCGATAACTAGCAGGACCCACACGTTTACCCACCCAAGCGAATTGATCGATATACCGATAACTGACCTTGAAGACATCTCAACCAATACGAACGGTCCATGCCAGTCGAAGGCCACAGACGCAGCACCAAGCAATTAAAGGGTGAATCGATGAGCTTTTTTCATACTAAACCGAAATTAATCAAATTTTGCCCAGTTTCTGTTTAGAGTCTATTGTTTATATTCGCTGATCTGTGCAGTTGTCAGTGAGATTCTGGTCGAGATAGAAGAAAATCGGCAAGAAAGAGAGAGAGAGAGAGAGAGAGAGAGAGAGAGAGAAAGATAGAGAGAGAGCGCTGATTGTTCGTTTCAAACGGAATCCGTATCGTCCAGAAACGAACCGAATTTAAATGCACAAAGCGTAGAACGAAACCAAGCAGATTGATGTAAAAATGCTTGTCTGGAAACTATACAACGCAGCTAACGAAAGATCGGTGTTGTGGCATTGATGATGAAACCTACGTCAAAGTGGAACTTAAGCAGTTGCCGGGACAGGGATATTTCACGGTTTAGGACCAGTTTGCAAATGATGACAGATTCAAATGGAAGAAACTGTCGAAATTCGTTTCGAAGTGCCTGATTTGGCAGGTCATATGCACTTGTGGTAAACGCAATAAACCATTCGCGACAGAAAGCACCATAAACAGTGAGATTTACAAAACAAAGTGCCTTTCGCCGTTTATGAGATAGCGCGATGAAAAATTGTTGTTGGGGTGCGATTTCGCTTCATACCACTACTCCTAAACCATGCAGGGGTGGTATGCGGCTAATTTTGTGAATCTTGTGCCGAAAGACAAAAACCCATTAAACTGTCCTGAAAAATGTACTGGAAATGACTGTACAGGTTCTGATGGAGGGCGCCAATCGCAAATGTCGAGCATTTTACTCAAACCCATCCTATAATTTAACGGACGTATCTAAACTGAAAAAAAATTAATATCCGAACCACTGTAAAAATTAGCTTTCATATCGATAACCGATAAATTAATCAATCTAATGTCACAATAATTTTCGACTCACCCTTTAGTGCAAAAAGCTCACCTGGGTTCGATTCCGAACCCCGCAAGATTTTTCTAATCGAGTTGTTCCTAACACATAAAAAGACGCACCTTGTAATGAATATCCTGCAATGAAAGTTAATCCATTAACAACTGCAAAATCCGCCGTTGCATTTCGACCGCGGCACGAGCCAATTTCCCCTATCCACCTCAGGTTACAATATTAGCTCTACACTGGTCGGAATATCCAACAGCTAATGCCTCGGGCCGTCAAAGGGTGCGGTGTCTAGTAGTGGCGCAGTAACCAGGCTAAGTTGCAACTTTTTTAATTATAAATGCAACTGGTTTGTATTTCTCCCATTTCTGCTTTTCTGTACTTTTAACTTCACAGGCCTAGTTCAAGTTTTATTTTCAAATGAGTTTTCTTTATCTATGCGTGTGTCTGGCCTAGGCCTTCCTTCGGTTGCTAATGGTTCTTGACGCGAACTTTGTACCGGTACACCCACCTCCCCCCGTACAGTGGGGAAAAGTTCGCGTAAATTGTACGATTTCACCTGATGGCAGACATTTGTAGTGCTGCTGTAAGGCAGGTGGCCACAGACACAGACAAAACGGTTATGGTTGGCTCCCGCCCTTTCCAGGTAAACGTGACAGAACGAAATGGAACTCGGAAAAGGTCGTCCTAACGCTCGACGTCCAACCATACCGACCCACACCCACGGCGGCATCGCATACAGTGTGAATGCAAAGGACCACCACGAGGTGCTACAATAAAAGCAACTTTTGCACTAATGAGGAATTCCAAGTGGACAACTATCTCGTTTTCCGTATGTTAGAATCCGTTACCACGCTCTTGATGTGGTAATGATAATTGCTATGCCGCCCGAGAGTGTTGTGCTCAGAGTTAAAAATATTCAAATTCATTGAATGAAAATTGATCATATTCAGCCGCATTCATTTTCAATATTCAGTGACGCAGCTGAAAACGTCAAACGAACAAACTGCCCATTCATCCATGCAGATTTTCATTCGGCTCCGATTATTACACGAAGCGACCGTGGAGCAACGAATCAAACGCATCAAAGTAGGCCATGGCACAATGTAAGCGATGATGATTGTCGTTTCATATGCTTTATCGGCTTTTGAAAACATTTTCCTGGATAATTAGTGTAATGAATATATTGTACGATATTCAACTGAATGAATAAGATGGATAGTTGAATGAATATTTTTTCTATTCACCGTGAGTCGCAACAGGTTCATTTTCAGCCTTCAAAAATGAGCTTCGATTATTTTTAACTCTGGTTGTGCTTGCTCGCCAGAGAAAACTTCGGTTGTTTCGGACGTTTTGCGTGGAACTGGTTTAGGGGGTGAGCATGTGTGTGTGTGAGAGTCTGTGTCCCAATACCCTCGATGGTAGGCGGCGAGAAACTGGTTCAGAACGTGATGACCGGTTTCGGCTGCGGGTGATGCTCTGGTTTCGTTCTGGTTGACCGATTAAATCGTAGTAGTTGAGTGGCATTTAATTTCGATTTTGTTTGAAGAAACAGGTTTGGATTTTCGGTGAGTGGATTGCGACCTGTGTGACAGGTTCGGACTAACAACATGGCTTGAGGAGATTCGATCTAGTCTCAAATATTTCTTAAACCGTAAATTAATCTTAAAATCAATCGAAATCAAAACAAAATCTTGAATTTGCATTCCATTAATGAACTTATTTCTAACTTCGCAGCCAATTCTTAGCGTACAGGGCAGGTGCAGGGTCAGTGCAACGATCCTCTTGAAACTAAGAATCCTTCCTGATCGGGGTGCCAACCATACAACGGTTGACACAGGAGACCTAAAATCAATTAGTACATTTATATATTGTGAAAAACATTTCATATCAAACGACATCAGTACGAGGATAATCTCTGCACGCTCCCGCGAATGCTCATTCTTCGGAGAAAAAAAAAATCACCAGCGAAACTAACTCCTGTTCAACAAAACCGAAACCGACAAAACGCCAAACCGGAAGACAAATCGACTATATGTGGAATAACGAGACAAGTTCGACGGGTAACTTGTGGTACAACTTTTTCTTTCTGCGAAAATTCCTTTCGCGAGTTGCTCGAATTGCACTAAAATTGACCGAAGCTATAGCAATCAAGTGTCCGCCCATTCGTGCAACCTACACACCTATGTATGCATGTACTAGAAGGCGATCGAGTGGTTAGCGTTGCATTTCCGAATGAGGCCGATCACCGTCCGTCGATCATTCCCGAGTCAGTCTAGTAAAACAAGATCGTGCGCGTAGTTTAACCCCTCACCTAGCAACGTGGTCCTGAAGTCGTTCAATAAAAAAAAACCTATTTTAATCCACCTAGCGGTGCAATTGTGCCTTTCTCAATCATGAATCACGAGAATGTGTGCGTTGTTTATATTCATTAAAAGCTTTTAAATGCACATATTACATTTTATTATTGTACATCACATGACAACTATATACAGGAAAAAAAAATCATTATTCGAGATCTAAAATTTTGAAAAAGAAAAAACAGCCACGGTAATATTGAACTGAAAAAAGGTGCGAAATCGGCAAAGTCCCAAAAAGTCGATTTTTATAAAAAAAAATTTTTCGAGATAACATAAAATCTCGACGTTTCATGCATTTTAAAGATGTTTGTCATCAAAAATACGAATTCGATTTCTGAAATTTTGGTTTTTGAAAAAAAAAAATTGAGTTCCGGCTTATATGGGAATTTCATATGTGACGTGACGATTTAGTCTATATTTCCGGACTCATATAAGCGATCCGTACGAAATTTTATACACATCTGTGGGGATATTACAGCTATCATTTGGGACTAAGTTTGTGAAAATCGGCCAAACCATTTCCGGGAAACTGATGTGAGTTCGTAAATTTTGAAAGATGGCCGCTTTTCCCGGGCACTTCCGGAACCGTCTATGGTGGTCAATGTAGTCAACGAAAGTTTGTTTGGCCGTCGGTGACCTAGAACAGCAAATTTAAGTTGTTTGAGAGACATTTTAGCGAAATTTTTACCTTTTTTGCTTTCATCGGAGTATCGGTTTGCATCACAATTTGCTATGTGATCGCACGCCACAGCCTGTAACTCCGGAACCGGAAGTCGGATCGGGATGAAATTAAATAGCCATTTACGGGGACGCAATACCTTTCATTTGAGACTAAGTTTAGTCGAATCGGTCTAGCCATCTCCGAGAAACCGATGTGACTGTTATTCTGAATTTAGATACTTCCGCCGGGGCTTCCGGAACCGATGATGGTGGCCAATGTGGCCAAATAGACTTTGAATGGATGTTAGTGACCTAATACTACAAATCGAAGCAGTTGTGGTCACATTTGGAAAAATTTTCACCATTATACATTCATTGCAGAATTTCTTAAAATCGACATTTTCTGCGTGATCGTACTCATCACCCTGTAATTCCGGAACCGGAAGTCGGATCCATTAGAAATTCAATAGCAGCCTATGGGAACGTTGCACCTTTCATTTGGGACTAAGTTTGTAAAAATCGGTTCATCCGTCTCTGAGAAAAGTGAGTGAGATTGTGTTCGCGTACACACACACAGACGCACATACACAGACACATACATACACACACATACATACACACACAGACATTTGCCGAACTCGACGAACTAAATCGAATGGTATATGTCACTCGGCCCTCCGGGCCTCCGTTAAAAAGTCGGTTTTCAGAGAAATTGCAATACCTTTCTATTGAGAAAGGCAAAAAGGTGCAAAATCGGCAGTCCCAAAAAGTCGATATCCAAAAAAAAAAAAATTCGTGATAACATAAAATCTCGACGTTTCATGCATTTTAAAGATGTTTGGCATCAAAAATACGAATTCGATTTTTGAAATTTCATGGGGTCCCCCCTTTGAAAAAAATTTTGAGTTCCGGCTTATATGGGAATTTCATGTGTGACCGGACCGTTCAGTCTATATTTCCGGAACCATACAAGCGATCCGTGCGAAATTTTACAGACATCTGTGGGGATAATAGAGCTATCATTTGGGACTAAGGTTGTGAAAATCGGCCCAACCATTTCCGAGAAACTGATATGAGTTTGCTAGTTATGAAAGATGGCCGCTTTTCCCGGGCACTTCCGGAACCGTCTATGGTGGTCAATGTAGTCAACGAGAGTTTGTTTGGCCGTCGGTGACCTAGAACTGCAAAGTTAAGTTATTTGAGAGACATTTTAGCGAAATTTTTACCTTTTTTGCTTCCATCGGGGTATCGGTTTGAATCACAATTTGCTATGTGATCGCACGCCACAACCCGTAACTCCGGAACCGGAAGTCGGTTGGGGATAAAATTTAATAGCCATTTACGGGGACGCAATACCTTTCATTTGAGGTCAAGTTTAGTCGAATTGGTCTAGCCATCTCCGAGAAACCGATGTGACTGTTAGTCTGAATTTGGATACTTCCGCCGGGGCTTCCGGAACCGATGATGGTGGCCAATGTGACCAAAGAGACTTTGAATGGCTGTTAATGACCTAGTACTACAAATCGAAGCAGTTGTGGTCACATTTTGGAAAATTTTTCACCATTATACATTCATTGCAGAATTTCTTAAAATCGACGTTTTCTGCGTGATCGTACTCATCACCCTGTAATTCAGGAACCGGAAGTCGGATCCATTAGAAATTCAATAGCAGCCTATGGGAACGTTGCACCTTTCATTTGGGACTAAGTTTGTAAAAATCGGTTCATCCATCTCTGAGAAAAGTGAGTGAGATTGTGTTCGCGTACACACACACAGACGCACATACACACACACATACATACACACACACATACATACACACACACAGACATTTGCCGAACTCGACGAACTGAATCGAATGGTATATGTCACTCGGCCCTCCGGGCCTCCGTTAAAAAGTCGGTTTTCAGAGCAATTGCAATACCTTTCTATTGAGAAAGGCAAAAAGGTGCGAAATCGGCAAAGTCCCAAAAAGTCGATTTTTATAAAAAAAAATTTTTCGAGATAACATAAAATCTCGACGTTTCATGCATTTTAAAGATGTTTGTCATCAAAAATACGAATTCGATTTCTGAAATTTTTGTTTTTGAAAAAAAAAATTGAGTTCCGGCTTATATGGGAATTTCATATGTGACGTGACGATTTAGTCTATATTTCCGGACTCATATAAGCGATCCGTACGAAATTTTATACACATCTGTGGGGATATTACAGCTATCATTTGGGACTAAGTTTGTGAAAATCGGCCAAACCATTTCCGGGAAACTGATGTGAGTTCGTAAATTTTGAAAGATGGCCGCTTTTCCCGGGCACTTCCGGAACCGTCTATGGTGGTCAATGTAGTCAACGAAAGTTTGTTTGGCCGTCGGTGACCTAGAACAGCAAATTTAAGTTGTTTGAGAGACATTTTAGCGAAATTTTTACCTTTTTTGCTTTCATCGGAGTATCGGTTTGAATCACAATTTGCTATGTGATCGCACGCCACAGCCTGTAACTCCGGAACCGGAAGTCGGATCGGGATGAAATTAAATAGCCATTTACGGGGAAGCAATACCTTTCATTTGAGACTAAGTTTAGTCGAATCGGTCTAGCCATCTCCGAGAAACCGATGTGACTGTTATTCTGAATTTAGATACTTCCGCCGGGGCTTCCGGAACCGATGATGGTGGCCAATGTGGCCAAATAGACTTTGAATGGATGTTAGTGACCTAATACTACAAATCGAAGCAGTTGTGGTCACATTTTGGAAAAATTTTCACCATTATACATTCATTGCAGAATTTCTTAAAATCGACATTTTCTGCGTGATCGTACTCATCACCCTGTAATTCCGGAACCGGAAGTCGGATCCATTAGAAATTCAATAGCAGCCTATGGGAACGTTGCACCTTTCATTTGGGACTAAGTTTGTAAAAATCGGTTCATCCGTCTCTGAGAAAAGTGAGTGAGATTGTGTTCGCGTACACACACACAGACGCACATACACACACACATACACACACACATACATACACACACACAGACATTTGCCGAACTCGACGAACTGAATCGAATGGTATATGTCACTCGGCCCTCCGGGCCTCCGTTAAAAAGTCGGTTTTCAGAGCAATTGCAATACCTTTCTATTGAGAAAGGCAAAAATACATGAAGTAATGACCCTGATTATGTACTTTCTCGAGTACAGCACCCATACGCTGACATTGCGCTGCGTTTATGACGACCACAATTTTACCTTCACGTCGAGAAGTCACGTATTAAATCGCAACGATTACAAACTTGTAGATTCGGAGTCAACAACAATCGTAATAAGCGGTAAACAAATAATATGTAAACAATGGCCGGATCGTAAACGAAAACTATAGGCGCTGTCGCCAGCTACACCACAGGCGGGGCCGTTTTTCTTCTTCGCTGCGCTAATCCTCATTACCTATTCGGCGTGAAGGTGTGCTTGTTGTCCGGGCAAAGGAGCGGATTGAATTTATTCGAAGGCGCGAAAGTCCAATCATTCTTGTTTGATCGGATTGATGCATCGAGCGGTGTTTGTGGGTTAAACATGTCTGTCAAGATTCAAAATGTTTGTTTTCTTCATCTATTCCAGTTTGTTTACGATTTTTTAGTTCGAATGCGGCAACCAAATTTAGAAACTGCGACATTATGTCCTACTTATACGTATCTTGAACTCGTTTTCAGTAGCTTATTCATTCGATCTTTTAGCATTAAAATGTTTAGCTTAGCAATAAAAAGTTAAAAAAATCATTTGCGGCGGATTTATGCGAGCATTTCAGGTGTAACCTTTGCTAATAGACTATTTAACCATCCCCTTAAGCCTATCTCGGACAGAGCCATCAATATGGAGCACCCAATCAAAATGTTATGGAAATATTTAGATACATGAATGTCATCCTTAAGGATTTAACTGGATTCTCAGACTATTTTAAGTACAGTAAAAATAGATTTAGAAGTATTTGTTCAGATTTATACAGACAATTCGCAAAATAAAATGTTTCGTTGACTCTTGAATCACCCAATTGCATATTTGTACCTTCCATTTGAGACTAGCTGAATGAAAATTGATCGAGTCATTACCGAAGAACCCGTGGTGATTTTAGTTTTGCATTAAATCCGGAACCCGGAACTTCCGGAATTACCTATAGTGGACAACATATTCGAAGAATGTCCAATTGGCCATCAGTGATCTAGAACTCTAAATCGAAGAAATTTTAAGCCTATTTCAATAGATTTGAACTTCTAAGCTGTAACGGTTGGTACAAGTTTCTATGGAAAATTCGTCTGACCGCAGTAACCAACCTGTAATTCCGGAACCAAAAGTCAGATAGGAATAAAAGTCAATAGCAGTCAATGGGTGTACTTTCATTTAAAAACAAGTTTGTGGAAATCGGTCAAGAATTCGATGAGAAATAGGTGTGACATTAACTTGGGAACTTGAAATGTACCCGGGGGCATAACGAAGCCCCAAAAAAACTCCATTCATATATTCAGTCCTTACAGTCGAAAAGTTCACATTCACTGAATCTAATGGTATATGACACTCGGCCCTCCGGACCTTGGTTGAATGGTTCATTTTTGAAGTGATCCAACGTGATAGCATATCCTTTCTTTATTTACGAGAAAGACAAACAATGAATGAATTATGAATGAATCCACAAAGCCAAAAAAATGACAATTTAAATTGCAGAATTTTGAGCAAATAGAGTTTGTCAATTATCAATAGAACTAAGAAGTGCCTTTGGAAAATATTGAACCATTTGCATATTTTACACGAAAAAAATCCCAAGAAATGCCAATTCGTATATTGTTCCTAACAATGCATATTATGTCTTATAGAACACCATATAACAGTATACCATTGGAAAGGTTTCTCTTGTGCCATAATTTGCTTCATTATAGACCATTCAGCAGTTAGAACGATGCTCAGAGTTCTCTATTTGTGGGACTTCATCCGCGCATTGTTTTTCACATAATTGACGAATTTTGCGCCAACTTCAACAAAAGTTAGCAACACCCTCTCAGATTTTAATGAAACTTTCTGTACATGAGAACTTTGTCACAAAAAGCCACACTGCATACTTTGTTTTTCCAAAAATGAACTAGACTGTCTTTTGCAAAGGGTCAATTTTTTACCAATTTTTTCAGTCTAAAAATGACAAATCCTACAAAAAATGTTGTAGGAGTGATTTTCACAAAATTAGTCAAATTTTGGAATCAAAATATTGAAAAAATTGAACCCTGAACAAAATCGATTTTAAAAATTTAAAGTCGATTTACAAAAAACATCTTTGATTTGGATGAAATTTTGTTCCAAGATAGGTAATTATGTTACCGTCAAAAATTCAAGTTGGGCACTATCAAGGAAAAAAGTTATTTGAAAAAAAACTTCCTTGCCCAAACAGAATTTTTTTTCAGTGTATTTTTATCGAAAACTAAACCAATGAAAGTCATAATCGTCTCAGAATCCAATTTCCCAACTGCTAGTTGCCTGATACATGCAAAAAGTATCAGTAACGAATTTGATATATCATCTCGGAGTGGACTGCAACGAGGCCGAAGGGATTCGGTTAACGGAGATCTGGTACTAGAACACTTAGCGCACGACCAGACAACATGTTTAATATCGCGATTACCTCCACCACAAGCGCAGAGACCGCTCTCCACGACCCCAATGCGCCGGAGATGGGCATTCTACATGACCCGAGATGTCACCCGAATGAAGTCATGACCCTCATCCATTCTCTTGGACCAAGGTTTGTTGATACCTTTGGGATACCTGAACTCCCATCGGTCCACGAGATTTGCCAATTTTTTGAGCGTCCTATGATAGGAAATTTTTAAAAACTCGTTGAAGCTACGCGATTTTGCATAAATATCACCTTCTACTGGCTAAAACTGATATTCCTCTTTCGGAAATTTATAGGAACACTAGAAGATATCCCCACAATGGAATGATCAGACTCTCGCTATTTGAAGGGACCATAGAAATTAGTCGTTGTCGGTGGCGTAGCGCTCTTTTGCATTTCTTATCGGAGCGTTCCTTAAAATAATGTTTCATTTTGTCCCCATATAATTTATATGCGGTATATGTCGAGAGATCATTCGGAGTCTCTTCACAGTAGGAAAACTTTTCATTTCGCATTTTCCATAGCGCGCCTTGTTTTTACAATAAGTCGCTGTAGGCCTAATTGTTTGCAACGACGGCAGTTAATGCCTCGCGGCGCAAAAAGACGAACAGGTAGATAGCCCCGTCCAAAAGTTTGGAAGAGCAGATTCGGCAAAGGTTCGAAATGAGGCTGATGGAAAATAAGTTGTTTTCATGTACTCCTTGATTTTTCCTGGACGCAATTGCTTGCGAACCAGAATTTTCACTGCACGAAGCAAAGAGTTCTTGAAGGAACGAACTCCATATTTCGCAATTAGGGCCCCTGTTGGAGACTACACCATCAATTTCTACTTCCCAGGCGGGTACATAGACAAGATACTCCTTCGTACACAGCCAAGTGGTGTTTAGTCAAATCTCGCATATATCGATGATGGTACATGACATTTGCCCTCATTCAAGTTTGTTGTGACTATATATAAAATTCGTTACTGAAACTTTTTGCAAGTGTCAGGCAACTAGCAGTTGGGACATTAAATTCTGAGATGATCATGACTTTCATTGGTTTAGTTTTCGATAAAAATGCACTCAAAAAATATTCAGTTTGGACAAGGAAAATTTTTTTCAAACAACTTTTTTCCTTGAAAGTTCCCAACGTGAATTTTTGGTAGGTAGGGAACAAAATTACCTATCTTGAAACAAAATTTCATTCAAATCAAAGATGGGGCTTTTTTGTAAATCGACTTTAGATCATGAAAATCGATTTTTTCAGTGCACGATTCAATGAAGAAATTTTTCAATATTTTGATTCAAAAATGTAACTAATTTTGTAAAAATCACTCCTGCAACTTTTTTTGTAGTATTTGTCATTTTTGGACAATAGCTATTTAAAAAAAAACGTGGTAAAAAAAGTTTGACCCTGTTCAAAAGACAGTCTAGATCATTTTTGGAAAAAAACAAAGTATGCAAAGTGGATTTTTGTGACAAAGTTTTTTACATATTAACAAATTATAAAATTTGAAGCAATGATTATCCATCAGATAACGTGTGCACAACTTACCATTGCGCGTGAAGACGCGACGCGTCGGAGAAACATTTGTATCCTTGCCAACTGCCTTTTGGGGGTCGCTCATTTCGCTCTTACTAGCATACACACGGTTCTATGTCATCGCCGTGATTATGGCCATGACATTCGCGATCCGATGTTCTTACTTGCTTCTTTCTCTTACGGGTCACGAGTTTGGACTATTAGTCCTTGGTAGTAGCTTCCTGACTGAAGGTACAGGCTGTTGATTGCGAGGTACTTGACATAGATTTCAGTCATTATTGGCTGATAAGCAGCCGCAAATTTTGCAACCGTCGAGCGTATTAATTTGGGCACTGTGTCATAACGTCCGAGGTCACGCATTTTTCGGATTTTATGTTGCAGTAAATTTCATGGAAACTTTTACGCGCTTATAAGGACTTCGTCATATTGTCCCAATGCTGTATGATCTTGGACACTTTGCGTTAAAATATCGGAGACAATGAGTGCGACGTAATCACTCAATACCACCACTGTGTCATAGCATCCCAATATCAGTGTGTGTCAGAAGATCCCGGACGCAGGACGACTTTCGGACATTGGTACACAAGAATGATTTCGGATGTTATAACATTCTTGCACTGGGATCTTATGACATTCTTGTACGTCATAATATCCCAGACATTATGACACTCACTATTTTAGGCCGTTATGACCTGCGACGTTATGACACAGTACCTGTGCGTCATACTATCCGACACTATGGGTACGTCACAGTGTCCAAGACATACAATTGATGCGTTGTAATGTCCAGGACATTATGAATCACAACGGGTGCGTCATAACATCCGAAAACGGATGTGCGTCATAATATCTTTCTGGCACCACTGCGTCATAATATCCCAATATCAAGATGGGTCATAAGGTCAAATATGACTTCGAATCTTTTTACACATTATTGGTTTCAGCCTTGTGCGTCATAATGTTCCGGACATTATGACGTACCACGTACGTACGTACGTTATGATTTCGGACTCTATGAAAAGGTGCCATTAATTTATCCATGATATGTGCAAAGCGTTCTCTGTGTTATAATTACGCTTTTTATACTGCTTGGTCAGGTAGGAGAGAATATTTTTCCATGTGTTTTTCTTATTATCGTTCGCTTCGATCTGCCTTGGGTAGAAGTAGGAAGCACTCTGAAATTGTGTGATTCTCTGGTGGATCGCAAAATGATTCGCAAACAATTGTGTGAGTGTGCATGCAATGAATGTACCGTTTTGGATTTAGCATCTGTGCGGGTAAGTCGATCTGCCAGATACTCATGAGACAACGATGGAATGTAAATCCACAACTGACATAATTTGCACTATTGACACAAAATCCATTGGTCGGAAGACGCAATTTTATGCCGACGACAATATTTGAACACTCGTCATCAAACGGTGAGATGTGCTATCAGTCGGTACCGGTAGCAGCAGAATGAGAAGGTGCGAACGCGATGCCATAAAAATGAACAGTTGATCTGAGATCAATCACAATACGACTTTAATCTGACAAGTTCCGGTATTGCTAACAAGCCCGTGCATCAGTATCTTATATTTGCTTTCAATTGTCATTATTATCGCTTTTATACGCATATTGTACAAGCAATCCGATATGAAGAATAGGATATATTTTCCTTGATTTAAAATATTTCGGTCTATCATAACTATTTGTCTATATTTGTCACTCGGTGGTTTTCAACCAAAAAAAAAAAATATATCGTACAAAAGAAATAACAAAATCGTCCTAAAATTGTTGCCAAAATAATGATCCGGTAAATTACGTAGAAAAGATTAACTTTTCTGGGCGATACTCCTATGGCAGGCTGTTTAGAAATTAAAGAATACTCTCGGTAGCCGGCTACCCAGAGTTTAAAGAAATACCTCAAAATCTAAACAAGATCTTTTCTTTATCGAGTGATCGTGTACTCGAAGACTAACTAAGCAACTACATAATAAACTATGCTTTACAGGTTGCATCTCAAGATGTTTTGCTAACTGTGTAGGACACATGCTGTTTAAACGTAAATTACGAACATAATATCACTCCTTCACATGACTAACGCGTTCAATTTCTATATCCAGAAGACGACAGTTAAAACAAAACACATGCGTTTTGAGCTACACCAAACAGCGCAGGTTCCATACTGTTTTTGAAGTAGTCTACAATGTTCAGTAGAGCGGATGAGAAGAAACCTCTTCAGATCGTCTGCAAAAAACAGGCACGAAGTCATCGAAATTCGACAGACGTCGTTGAAGTAAAGCAGAAACATCAGCGGTCCCAAGTCGCTTCCTTGGGGTAAGTTTGACATTGAAATAAATGCGGATGCCTGGCAATCTTCATTGACAACCACTATTTCTCGATCTGTAAGGTAGGATCGAAAAACTGCAATAAACTACTGTTGATTCCAAATCATTCTATTTTAACGATTGTTATATCATGGTTTAATTTGTCAAGAGCGACAGATAGGTCTGTATAAATAACATCGGTTTGAGCGCGACGTTCCGTATTCATCTTTATGTCGGATGTTAGGTATAGCAGTTTAGTCGCCGTCAAAAGACCAGACGTGAAGCCATGATGATAGTCACTTAGGAACTGCTTGCAGTGAGCCTGAAGAGGTTCCATAATCAATAGTTCGAACAAGTTCGAAGTTAATTGTTGACTTCTCATTACTTTCCCTTTTTTATGAACTGGAAATATGTTCGCGGAGTTCCAGCAAGATGGAAAAATGCCGCTGGCAATACAAGCCCCAAAATTGTGAAGGAGCGAAGTCACTGCCTTTTCAGAAGTACTGAAAGGAAACCGACCGCTCCCAGATTGAAACACGATTTCAGCCGATAGCAAGCTCCAGTAATCATCGGTTCATTGACATCTACGGCGCTCAGAGCTTGGCCCAAGACCGGAACATGACTAACAGCGAGTTCAATTTGATCAATTGTTCAAGCCTCATCTGTGAAAGCATTCGAGAATTTCTACGAGAAAAATCTACACATATCTTAGAATAAGGTAACAGTGCTGCCATTAAATGCCATAGACGACGACAGTCCAGATTCCTTGCGCTGCTCATTCACATATTTCCAAAAATGTTTGGGGTACGACTTGAGATTACTTTGAATGTTTTGCTGATATCGCAGGAAACAATCTTGGCTAGTTCGTTTATAAGCATGGTTAAGACTTGGTGTTATAGTTTCTAAGTACGATTATGCGATACTTGGGAAACCTCCGTAGAGCAGCTCTCTTGATAGACTTCAGTCGTGGCATCGTACTCGTTTGCCAAGAAGGGCTGATTGGTTGACGTTAGAAAATATTTCAACTGCGGTATCAACATCTTCGGGGTGCAGAATATTACGCCAATGGAGATTGGAGAAAAGGTCTGCGATACTGCGATGGTCAGCTTTGTGGAAGTCGTAAGAGACGAGAGAACTGGAGAAACATTGAAATCGTGTTCCACAGTGCGATCGATCGTGGAGATCAATGGAGTATGTAATCCTTGTTTTGACGCGTCTTTGTTTTTTTCTTTTTTCAAGGATTTTTTATGGCGGCGACTGAGCTAACTAAGGGGACAAACAGTGATAATAAATGTCCCAAGCCTGAGCGCAGTCCACTGGACCTAAAAATAGATAACGAGAGATTTGGGCCGGTCGATGAGAGGGAGAGGTGACGATCTGCTTATAGGAGACATTGGGGATCGATAGATCAATTGGGAGCAGAGTTTACAATTTTCGCATTCGTGAACAGAATAAGGCGATATTTCACCTACTTCGACCAGCAATAAAAAAGCAAACATACGATATAACATTGTTTGCTCTCCAACTTTTCTCGACAAGACAGCAATGGATCTCATCTTTTCGCGGTATAATATGAGATGATATTTTCGCGCCTAATGTAAAACTGCCGAATAACTAATGGTTTCGCAAAAAATCACAAAAATGAGTAGATACAGATCCTTAGAATGAAAATACTGCAATAATGTGGGGAAATAAATTCTATAATGTAATATATTAATAGTTTTTCTTGTACTTAATTTATCACGAGGTTCGAAGCTGCGAAATTATCACGCTTCCATACTGCATTGTCAGCAAATTCTCGCAATTTCTTGTAAGCTGAAAAGTTGGGTCCGTGCCTACTAAGGATGAAAAAGCTGTGCGATAAACTGCTTACCGTGAGAATGAGCGAATATTTTAACCTCTGATTGGGAGATATTGGAGGCTGTGGCGGTGATCACGATACTGTTGGGAATATGTGATGACATCATCACAATTCCTCGATGCTAGAGTAGTTAACTAGAGATTGGGAGAACGCAGGCTCGATTCCTGCTTGAAGACATATCTTTTCTCAGTGTTTCCTATAAAAAGGTTTCGTCATACTTACCGTTCGGTCATTCTTTCTCTGTCTGTTTTCTAGGGGACACGTTCATAAAAATGGAGAATGATTTACTACTGGTTTCACTAGAGGAGATCGCTGACAAAACAAAGATCAAGGTGACGGACATTCTCGTTGGAAAAATGATTAATTTATAGTAACGTGGCTGAACTAGTTGTCAAGAAACCTCATAGTCCCTAAGTGAAGAATGGAGTGGTCGGAATCCGGGTAAAGTAATCCATTGCAAGAAGATTTCCACGAAATGCCGGGGAGATTGAAATCCCCTAGTACGAAGATGTCATCAATCGATTTAGCATCTTCGAGGAATTTGGTGCTAGTTTGGATTTATTGTCTAACTGGCCCCAAGTTGGTACTGATTACTGATGAGATGAATTCGAAACACAAAAATCGAACTTTAGCGTTCAAGTATCACTTCTACGATATCTGCATTGAAGGATGTTGTTCGTATCGTCGAAATACACAACTTCATTATTATAGGGATCTTTAGGGATGTGTGGGTTACGAGGTAATATCTCAATCCTTTTTCTATTTTTAGGCCCAAAACTATTGAAAAAATATTTTTTTAGTTTGTTTCCTTTTAGGACAATAACACATCCAAACCCATGCGACTTTCACGACTCCATAAATTGCCTCATCAGATCTACCATAGCTTGCTGATGAAACTTGGGATTGCAAGCTGCTAGCGGATTGCAAAAGTACCAGATCATGCTGTGTTGGGTGCAGATAAGTCATTTACTGCCCATAAAAGCATAAGAGTCCCATATTGAAAAACGGCAAGCCGAGAAAAACGCGGTTGAAATTTTACATTTTCATTGAGTCTTATGGATGGGACAACCATGTTTTTGTATTTTTTCGATATTTTTTAAATAAACCTGGTAATCTTATTTGTGCATTGTGATTCAGTGGTGATACAGAATACAATCCAACAGCTAACTCATTTTCGACAAAAATCCATATGGGACTCTTAAGCTTTTATGGGCAGTTTAGTAGGACAACTATCAGTTTGTTGGCTAAATTTAATTTAGTTTTTTTAATTTAAAAGCTAGAAAAGAATATTTAAGGTTCAATAAGTGTAATGAGTGTACTCGTAAGGACACCCACGATCAATATATATGAAAAACTGACACATTTTTTTCACATCAGAGATCCCTATTCTTGATTGTTTTTTAAATTTATTGGGCATTTTTTAGGTATCATGCAGGAGATAAATAACACGCATCGAGTTTTGTTGTGTTGATATTGTACTAATATTTGCATCTACTTTCGAAAATTATACAATAAAACCGAAACCACGCTTTTCCAAAACATGTGAATTCAATTATTTTCATCTTCCATAAAAAACTAAAACAAGCTCTGCTCTGTGGCGAGAATCTTTAGGGTGGATTAATCACTGAACCTATATCACCAGAATAAAAGTCTTGGAAGGCACATAAACATCTCAAAAGACTTCATCGATGCATACTTTGCCATTGTCGCATGAATAAATCGCACGTTTTTGGCAAAAAAAAACAAATGTGAGCTAATTAACATCATTTTTTCATACTAAAAATCGCACTAACAATTCTTGAGTGAACAAAATCGGAAATGGGCATTTTTGCTGTTGAGTGCAATAAATCAATTACTCAACAATCATCATCCCGAGTCGTCATCTCCAATATTTAGGCAAAAGTGAGAAATATTGACGTCATACATTCTTAACGGAGGGCCACCGACGCAAAAATACTTGCATAAGTTCACGAAAACTCCATTATTCAAAAAGTCGACCTACTACAAAGACATTGTAAATCGCATTACACACCCCATCGTATATCTGGGCTCAAATTTCTGAAGTGGAATTCATATGATAAATTGATGGTTGAAAAGTAAAATATTAACTAAATACTGGATACATGATTATGTCTCGGGTGGATTCTGTTACACGTAAAAACCGCTGAACTTCATAAATCTTCATTCTTCGCCGTAATCGAAGTTAAAAAAGAACCATCCAAAGTGCAATTAAATACAATGTAAGGATTAAGTAAAACCCCCACACAAGATTGCTACCATAAAATCGAGGTCTTATGCCCCACTTTATGCACCACCCATTATTTAGCTCGATACGCGTGCAGCAAGGCAAAAGAGCAAGTTTTTAATCAGTTTAGCACACATTCGGTGTCGATATTTAACACATGCAAGCTTCATTTTAGCATCGATGTGCCCCCTCCTCTTCACAGCAAATGACGTTATCTTATCTGCCCGGAGCTCGCTCGCTTATCAGCAGAGCGTCTTTTATAATCCAATTGCGCACAATCAACTGCTCGAGGTATCCCCCCATTGATACCGCCTGATTGATCATTCAAAACCCGCCTCTCCCTCTTCCATCTCACCCCTCGGGATAATTGAAGCATGCTAATCAGCGGGTTGTCGCCCGCGGACTTTCATCATGTAGGTCGATAACCAACTGCCAGCCGGTCGCGGCATACGCACACTCGCGTCTTTTGAGGAGCCATTTCCGCAGACCTCAGTGCAACGTTGTTCGGACATAACTCATGACGTCGATCAGAGAGTGCAAATCTACTCGTCACTAGACAAATGAATAGAGAAAATTTAAATTATTTAACATCACCATCGTCGATTGCCTGCCCTGTGCGCCGATTCGCTCGCGGTACACGGGCGCAATCCCATTTCACGTTTTGCGCTACAGCGAGTCAGAGGCGTTCAGTTAAGTGCAAAAATAGTGACTCGTTTCTGACAGTTACTAATTTCTGCCTCCATTTAATTCTGACCGCTGCTGCACTCAGATCAAATTCCTCCGAGGGGGCCAAGTGGCACTGAACGAACGAGCGCACTGCAGACCGAGTCGGGGCAGACCGGCCGGCTTGCTTGTCGCGCCACCGCTCGCCGTATGAAAAGGAAAACATTCTTCTTCGTCTGTCGGGCATCGGGTTATTTCGAATGCGACTATGACGAACGACGGGCATCAGTAGTAGCAGCAGTAACAGCAGCATCCAATGCAGAAACGTGTAAATGAGTACAAAAAGTCGAACACTGCAGCGCGAAATAACAACATGTTAGTTTAAATCATTTGTGAGAGGATGCGCCGCTCGCGGAGAAAACTAGCATTAGATCGGAGCGCGTTTTGAGCAGAAACGCGCTGGCAGGTGGTAGCAGGACTGCTCATCAAGTGCACTGTTATACCAAATTTAACAGAGTTGAATGTGGACATATTTCCGATTGAGACAGGCACTAATTGATCGCATGTAAAATATGTATAGAATTTATGTAATCAACATCAATTTAGATAATGTTAATTGATTTTGTCATAGAAACATTATTGCGTAGCATTATATTTTACTGTAAATTATTATGAAATTGCTGTACTGTTACAGTGTAAATGATACTTTTGTTACAATACACGGAAAAAATCCGTTTATAATTTCGAGAAAAAAACATCAAGATTTCGTGATATACGAGAACCGTGACCAAGTTCCTGAAATTATGCGTAATAATCGCATTCGTGAAACTATTTGTGCCTCAAAAAACTAGTTCGACCCGAAAGTATACATGGCGTTACATTCGAATGTTTGGTAGGGTTACTGTTGTTGGTCCCCGTAGGACATGTTTAGTTTTTGTTGTACACGGAAATACACGGCCGACAGTCAAACGATGTTCATGATTTCAGAAGCTTATTCGCCCTTTTTGTGATTTCTTATCACGTTACCGTGCTTTTTATTCATTAGTTTACATCGGTTTTTGCCTTTCTCATATAAAGAAAGGCTATGCAATCACTGTAAAAATCGACTTTTTAACCGAGGCCCGGAGGGCCGAGTGTCATACACCATTCGATTCAGTTCGTCGAGATCGGCAAATGTCTGTGTGTGTATGTATGTGTGTGTGTATGTGTGTGTGTATGTGTGTGTGTGTCATTTAAACTCACACAATTTTCTCAGAGATGGCTGAACCGATTTTCGCAAACTTAGTTTCATCTGAAAGGTATAACGCTCCCATAAGCTGCTATTGAATTTTTAGTTGATCCGACTTCCGGTTCCGGAGTTACGGGTTGAAGAGTGCGGTCACACAGCAAATTCCCATATAAACTGGTACCACCATGATGTTCAAATGATGTAAAACATATTAAAATTGATGTAACATTACTCTAGTTTGCGGGTCTGGATCACTAATGATCAATCAAAGCAGCTTTGACCACATTGGCCACCTATGACAGTTCATGACGCCCCCGGGGAACCCGCCAAGTTCCTAAGCTAATATCACACCCATTCCCCAACGAATTCTCTACCGATTTTTACAAACTTGATTTCAAATGAAAGATACAGTAATGCCATTGACTGCTGCTGAATTTCATTCTGTTCTGACTCTTGCTTCCGGAGTTACAGGGGAGTGCTTACTAACAGCATACACTGGAATTTCCTATATAAATCGGTACAATCGTAATGTCTCAGAGGCTAAAAACTATTGAAATGGTCACCAAATTACTTCTAATCGCAGATCTAGATCACTGACTGCCAATCAAACATTCTTTGAATATATTGTCCACTGTGGACGATTCCGGAAGTCCGGAATTCCGGGCATATTCCACAATTAAAGTCACATCGGTTCTTCGGTGATGACTGAACCGATTTTCTCAAACCAAGTCTCAAATGAAAGGCAAAATATGCAGTTGAGTATTGCGTTGCCGACCCTCCCCCCCGCGCCTTGCCCTTACACCTCCCTCCTTCATCACTCCCCTCCCCTTGGACCACCCTCACACCCGCATTTCCTTCATCCACCCCGTATACCGAAATAAGATGAAGGATTTCTGACGCATGCTCCACTCACACTCTACTAACCCCCTATTCTCTCAAACCCATACCACCAACATTTCAAAATATAATCACATGAAGATAACATTGAACTCATGCTGATTAAGCTAATTAAATATTATTCTTTTGCCTTTCTCATATAGAAAGGTTATGCAATTGCTCCAAAAACCTCCAAACTTTCTAATCGAGGCCCGGAGGGCCGAGTCTCATATAACATTCGACTCAGTTCGCCGAGATCGCAAAATATCTGTGTGTATGTATGTGTGTATGAATGTGTGTATGTATGTATGTATGTATGTATGTATGTATGTATGTATGCATGTATGTGTGTGTATGTGCGGATTT
This sequence comes from Topomyia yanbarensis, assembly GCF_030247195.1. NCBI lineage: Eukaryota > Metazoa > Arthropoda > Insecta > Diptera > Culicidae > Topomyia > Topomyia yanbarensis. The sequence goes on along the minus strand of NC_080672.1, from coordinate 106,697,877 downwards.
GTTAACAAAATGTCCACATCGGTTTCTCGGAGATGGCTGAACCGATTTTTACAAACTAAGATTCAAATGAAAGGTATAATATTCCCATAGGTTGCTATTGAATTTCATTTTCAACCGACATCTTGTTCCGGATTACGAGTTGAAGAGTATGGTTACAAAACAAAATTTGTTGATTTGTCCACATCGGTTTCTCGGAATTTTCTGAACCGATTTTGACAAACTTGATTTTAAATGAAAGGTCCATCAGCTGCTGTTGAATTTTGTGTGGATCCGAGTTCTGGTTCCTGAATTACAGGGTGATACATACGATCACGCAGCAAATCCCGATTCTAACGAATTCTGCGATGAATGTAAAAAGGTGAAATTTTTTCCAAAATGTAAACACAATTGTTGAATTCGTAGATCTAGGTCACCAACAGTCATTCAAAGTCTCTTTGGCCACACTGGCCACCATCGACGGATCCGGAAGCATCTAAATTCAGAATAACGGTTATATTGGTTTCTCGAAAATGGCTAGACCGATTTGATCAACTTAGTCTCAAATGAAAGGTGTTGCGTCCCCGGAAACTGATATTAAATTCCATCTCCATCCGACTTCCGGCTCCGGAGTTACGGGTTGTGGAGTGCGATCACATAGAAAACTCCGATTCAAACCGATACCGCGATGAATGCAAAAAGGTGCTCTTATATATACTTACCAAGTGTAATAAGAATGAAAGACATTTCCATAATGTTATATTGTACGAACCAGCTATTAAATCATAGTTTGGAGAAATGAGAAAGGCACAATTGCACCTCTAGGTGGATTAAAACAAGTTTTTTTCTGTCAGATTAGAGGGATTTATGTTTATGATTTTAGGATCTTAGTCGCTATTTTCGTAATTTCTATTCACGTTATCGTGATACTTTAGTTATAAGTAGAGTGATTCATGTTAATGATGTCAGGATCTTAGTAACGATTTTTGATATTTTAATCACGAGTATAATGACCTATGTTCATGATTTCATTAACTTTGTCATGATTTTCATATTTTCTATTCACGTTGTCGTGATATGTTAGTGACGAGTAGATATTTACGTTTATTTATTTTTATGATTTCCGGATCTTAGCCACGATTTATTATATTTTTGTCACGAATTGTGGTTTATGCTCATGATTTCTTTCAGATCTTAGTCACGCTTTTCGTAATTTCTGTTCACGTTATCGTGATATTTTAATCTTGAGCTTACATTCGAATTTGACACGCGGAGTGATGTAACTCATGTCCATGATATCAGCGGTTTTATCATGGTGTTCGTAATTTCTCTTCGCCTTATCGCGATTTGCTACTTTTTGGGTACTATCGGTGTTTTACCCGGAGTAACGTGATAATATGAACTACCATAAAAATGTGACTGATTCGCGATATCTTGTTCTGTGAACTATATAACTAATACGATGCTCAGCTCAGTTTCAGATTTCTGTCCAGACATCACACTGAACCTTATTACTGATCGCTAGCAACTGGATATTTCATAAAAAAAATAATACTCCACATTTTGTAAAATAGTTCACATGAAAATGTCATTACTACGTTGCACGAAATTGAAAAAATATGGATATCTTCTAAATATCACATTGTGTGTATCAATAGATGTTGTACTAGGAATCATGAACCAGTTAATATCTCTCGTCAGAGGACGCTAGAAAGTTGGCGGATATCTTGGAGTAATGGTGAATTAGGACGGTGGCTACATTCTATCATCCCGAAGGAATCAACGAAGCCTTCATTCGGAGGAATGGATGTGGATCGAGACTTCATTTGTGTGATGTCTCGGCTTATGTCCAATCACTACATGCTAGACGCTCATCTCCGACTTATTGAGCTCGCAAATAGCGGTATCTGCGCTCGTGGCAACGCTTATCACGACATCGAACATATTGTCTGGGCATGCGCCGACTACTGTTCTGTCAGATCTCAACTATTGGATTCCCTTCGGGCGCGAGGAAGATCACCCAATGTCCCGGTTCGAGATGTACTGGCAAGTCGCGATCTTCTCTATATGTCCCTCGTATACAGCTTCCTAAAACCCGTCAATATACAGATTTAACTGCCTCTAATATTTCTCTTATCATTCTCAAAAGTGCCCTCTTCCGTCTGTATCGTACACCAACGACGGTTTGATGCGACTTCAAGCTGACATGAAACATCTCTGTCGACTGAGTCAATCACGGGACCCACAATACAAATATCACACGCCTCCCCCCTAATCTTAAGAATATTATATTTCCCCTCTTGTATATGAATAAGTTGGCTGTAAAATTATATAAAAACAAAATAATATTTAAATAGTTTTAAGAAATTCAAAATGTAAAACAAAGAATAAAATTGCACCTTTCAGCTAACGCAAACGTGCCTTATCAAATAAACGAAGTCAATAAAAAATTTAACCAGTTAACGAATACACGAACAATATTTCACAAGAACTATTTGCGAGCACGAATGATCAGACGTGACTATTGTGCTAGAAATCATGAACCAGTTCACGAAAACATGAATATTTTATGATTTCGTGAACTATTTCACGAACACGTATGGTAAGTAGTGACTATTATACTAGGTATTATGAACCAGTTTACGAATGCATGAATAATATTTCATGATTTTGTGAACTATTTCACAGGTGCGGCTATTGGATCGTGAGTAATATATTAACCATCATGAACCAGTTCACGATAACATGAATAATATTTGATGATTTTGTGAACTTTTTCACGAGCACGAATGGTAAATCCTAACTACAGTAATGACCCGTTTTTATCAACCAACCGAAAAATTTTGGTTGATAAAACGAGGAAGTTGATAAAATAAGGGATGTTTTTTAACTTCTTTTGTCCATCCTCCATAATTAGAAGCAACCTGAGAATAATCTCAAGTTGTTAATTTGCAAAAACTTAAACCTAATGCCTAACCAGTGCAAAAAAATCGTATTTAATTGAGCCGTCCAACAGTCGTCTAATCCAACTTCCAGGCATAGGATCGATCTGAAATTTTACAAATAGACTCATTATGAATGGCAGTGTATTCTGGTCAACGAATTTAACAGTTAATCTCCTTAAAAGTGCGACGACGAAATTATTCTTTGATTAATTAGACACTTTCAACAATGGGACAAACAGGTTTGAAATTTTTTAGGCTTTTTCGTCATCAAACAATATGCCGTATCGGATATCAAAGAGTTTGGAACCGGCACACGCATTTTTTTATGGAGATGGGCGGTTTGAGCCTGGGTCTGTGGCTTTCGACTGGTATGACCCATTCTCGTTGGTTCGGACTGGTTGGTGTGTTCCTACTTACGAATGAATAGATCAATTCGCTTGGATGACATAGGAGATAGCAACAGAGAACGAGAATAAGACAATAGCTGAATCAAATCGAAGTTTGTGTAGTGATGACTCAAGCGCGCTGACAAGAGATCGTTTCATAGGAGTAGATAAACTAGAGAACAGAGAGTTTCTAAGACAAAAATGCGCTGAATTGTGTCCTCCGGACCGGTGTTTACAGACAATCCACCAAAATAGTCTTTGGTTTAAATGTGGTTTGCAGTTTGGCATGAACTACAACATAATAAAAACAGTATATTACATACTAAATATTCAATACTTACTACATACAGCATCTCTTCCAATTGTTATGTTTTCCACGGTTAATATGTGAAAGTGTGTTAGTTTATCATGAAAACACACATCCTTAATTTTTTGAAAATTCAAGCATCATGTGATTCTAGTTCATCAATTACCTTAAATAGGATTAAAATTGGCTAAACTAACCTACATTTTGACTGCTTCCTAACAACGCAGGACACATCATCTTGTTTGAACAAAATTCTAAGATTTGAGACCTGAATTGCTGGTATAAAAGTACGAATTTACAGGAGGTTGATAAAATTTGGTACAAAAAAAATATAAAATAGAGGGTGCATAAAAACGGGGGTGTATAAAATCGGGAGTTTATAAAAACAGGTCGAAACTGTATTATAGTAGGATTCATGAACCCGTTCACGAATACATGTATAATATTTTATTATTTTCTGATTTATTTCACGGGCATGCATAGTCAATCGTGACTATTATACTAGTAATCATGAACCTGTTTACGGTGAATATTTCATGATTTTGGGAATTCTTTTACGAGCACAAATGATCAGTTATGATTACTGTTCTTGGAATCATGAACCAGATCACGATGATTTGTGTACTATTTCACGAGTACGAATGATAAATCCTGACTATTATACTAGGATTCATTAACCAGTACACGAATACATAATATCGTATAATTTTGTCAACTGTTCCACGAGCACAAATGGTCAAAAAATTTCGTGTAATCAGGAAGTGGATAGAGCACAACTGCGAAATTTCAAGAATCTATGGATCGAGAAACTGTAGAAAATTAAGCACTGGTGGAAGCATATCCTCAATGATATTCTCTTCCACCCAATGAACGAAAAAGTGAAAAAAGTGTCGAACATCTGTGTAAATATTTCTTTACAAAAGCTTTTAACCCTTTCATGTCCAACTTTTTGCTAGTGCACATTTTTCCTTGAAAACGGTGGAGTCAAGAAACACGAAAAGTCTTTTTTTCATACAGATAGGTGCTTCCCTCGCAGGGCTAGAAGCTGACCGATTTTTACCTTCTAATGCTCAATACAATTCTCCTAGAATATTTACAATAGTCTAATTGCGTGGAAAACGTAGCCAGGAACAGTCTAAACTGATAAGTTTTAACAGTCTTTAATAATATTGCAACATAACGAAGATATATCGAAAAGTCATTTTCCGTCGTCAACGTAAAGTGTCCCTGGCAGCACTGCTCCACCGGAATACAATCAGACTAACGTCAGTAACGTTAGTTCTAGAGCTGATCCTAGTAACTGTTAATACTCAAATGAAAGGTAATAGTCACATTTATTAGCCTTACTTGTTTTTGTTAGCGAATCTTGCCTCAATAAATAGTTATAGCTGTTTAAAAACGTTGTTGTCCACAAACAACATGGGCATGAAGGGGTTAAAGAGTGATACAAACAACCGATTAAATGTCAGAGTCGGATTTTAGAACCAGGCTCTATTGACTCGAAGATTTTCAGAATCGAAACATCGAGTAACAAAACAGATGAAAGCTGAATAAAAAAATCCTAGAATCCCAATAACAATGAAGAACATTACAACCCTGTAGAACCTCACCGCAAAACCAATGACCGCGAGAAGGTGGTGATGTCAATGCAATTGACGCTTATGATGATATTGATGCTTATGATGATGACGATGCCTATGATGCATCTGATGCACAACCACCAGATCTGCCAACACTTTCCACTAGCAAGCGCATTCATTTTATCTTACGCGCTGCGCTGCTGATGCACTCCGTTCCAAACTTGCATCCGAGACCATTAACGGAACAGTCGGACAAAGCGCCAGCCACCCACTTCGGATCGGTTCCAAGCAGAACACACTCGGCTTTGGGAAGCGGAAGACCAAGACTACGGGCTTCTTCTGTCGATTACTCAAATACATTCGGTTGCTCGTGTGTATTTCATTTACAGTTGTGCATCTGTATACACATGCACAAAATCACTGAACGACCGAACAGGCACATCTTGTTCGATCGTCGGATGAGCGGCAAAACACACACGCCAAACCAAAGAGAAAATAAAATAATTTATAAATATTATCTAACCAATAAAAGGGAAATATATGTACAACATTAAAATGATGTAGTGCTGTGCAGTTTTACGCCGGAGCCAGCTGCTACTGCAGCGCTCTCTAACACCGAGAGTCCAGCGCTTTAGTTTGAAGTGAAGATGTGTGTTTTTTGCCTTTTTGGCTCTCCGTTTGTAGCTAGCTCTGTGCATACTTGGCTGGCAGGTACACGCGTTCGGAAAAGCAATCAGCATATTGAAGGAGTGCTGTTCCAGATCTGACATCCGAAGCCAGGCGAGATGCAAACTAACGACGAGTAGTCAAGTCAAGTAGTCAATTAAACGGACCACTTACGATGCATATTGCACAGATGAATGCTTCTGCTGCTAGCGATTGATTTGGCCAGATGCTATGTGCAACTTTTCTCGATCAGAATGTGAAAGGTTCGGTCGTTCGGTGGTGATTGAAATTTTCCAACGACTTTCCGCTAGGAACGATACAATATCCTTGATGAAATATGAACGGAGTTGGCGGATTTTTCTGGGCAAATGCTAGTAGGGCTTTTGAAACTTTCTATAAACTTACGCAACGAAGTGTTCGCATCAATTTCATAACAATATAACGAAGCATTGAGGCTTACCTGTAACGAAAAAAGAAATAAAACAACACATTAAAAAGCAGCTCAACAATATTAAAAGCAGCGAAACGATTGAATAGCCCACGCGCCTAGCACACAAAGCAACAAACAAAAACATCTCGTGAAAAATAAAATTACCAAACACCACATCCTACAAAAATCTTTTTTCCTTAGAATCCCTTCTACGACCGAAAAGTTTTCCGCCACCAAAAATGACATTACCGTAGCAACTCAAAAAAAAATGCACTATCCTGAACATCGTGTCCGGCATGACCAACTCTTCTGCAAAACTTAACCTTGTTTGGGTTGACTTTTTAGTGTTTTTTACCCCACCACGCCTCGCTATTTGCTTTCTAACCAGTCGTCAGAGTTGAACTTCAACAGCTTCTAACGTTTGAAAATTGTATTCTCGCTCCGGGCTCAACTTGCGCCCTGCTCGCTTACCCATACTGACACGGCACGGCATGGCACTAACCCCCGGGCAGGACGAAAATACGGGCTACAATTTTTGCTAATTTCATTTTCCCGGATCTCGCTTTTTTATGTACTCAACAACTAACTGTATTATGTGCAGCCAAACGCGTGGCTTTCATCAAGTGGATAGCCGCCGGATGCACACAAAGTTTCTACTCGCACGGAACTGGTACTATAGAGTAGAGAATTCGTTCTCTTAGGCTTTGGGTGGGTTGAGGCTCAAGATGCACTTTGTTCTGGTCTTAGTTTCAAGGTATTGTATGAAGGAGGTTTTAAACTCCGTTTCGACGACTTTAGAATCGAGCGTCGGCGGAACGATCAAAATTGATCGGTATTAATGCACGGTACAACTATTTTTTCTTGCTTTTGGACAATTGAACTATAAGGCTATGTGTAGGTAGATGCACTACTGTCAGATTCGCAAGTACTGGAATTTATCATAAACAATTCGATGACGACGTTGGCAGTTGAATGGTAAGCTGCTCACCTCAGTGAGTCTGGGTTCAATCCCAGTCGAGGTCATATGGATATCTGAGGTGAAATGTTTCTTCTCATGTCTACCTTCGAAAGGGAGGTGAAGCCATTAGTCTAGGTCCATGTGTTGATGAATTTAAATGTAGGGTGCCGATGATGGAGTCGCCTCTCTGATGTTGGTAATAGACACTGAGTGCGGATAGAGGACGACGGAACACAAATATGATTAAAAAACCTGTTTTAATCCACCTAGCGGTGCAATTGTGCCTTTCTCATTTCTCTAAACTATGGCACGGAGGCTTTTTATGTTCAACATACTTGTGGAAATGTCCATTACATTCTTAGTACACTTTGCACTTACACACAATGGCATGCCAGCCACGAACTTGATGAGCTACGTGTCGACGGTGAAACACTTGAAACAAAAAAAATCTAGAGAAAATTTTCAATAGGACGTAAGTAATAATGAGAGATTCTCTTTGAGGTCTTTCTCTTCTGTTCATTATTCGGCCATTTCAACATTTACTACTCTACTCTTTGCATAATATTGTAGTAAAAACCGTCGGCTTTCGATATGTACTGGAAAATTAGTACAAAGTGTTGTAATGACGTCGTAATAAACGAAAGAGAAAGTAATCAAAGAGAGGCTCTCAATGTTACTTACGTCCTATTGAAAATTTTCTCTAGAAATATCATACTCCATTAGCCTAATCAGCATTAGATCAATGTTATCTGCTTGCTAACTCATTTTGTCATGCGGGGGTGGGTATGTGAGGAGGACGAAAGTCCCATGAACGAACGACTCCCCAGCTTAAATTGGTATGCTTTGTGATATAGTGGTGGTTTAAAGATGATGGAGTTGAAAGGGAGGGGTATGAGAGCTGGTGGTGGTCTGAGGGCTGATTTAAGGAGATTTTTAAAGGAGGGGAGTGAACAGTAGAGGGGGGGGGGGTGTAACCCCTCTCCGTAAACCATCAACTACGCCCCTGTTAAAATCCAGAAACCTTATGCGAGTCGAAAAAAAAATTTGCCGGGATTAGGTTGACGTTTTTCAGAGTGATTGCATAACCTTTCTATATGAGAAAGGCAAAAATGTGCCAAAATCCAAAAAAGTGAATCGTCGTCAAATTTATTTTCGAGTTTGCATCAAATCTCGACGTTTCATGCACCTTGAACACATTTAGCATCAAAAATAAAAATTCTATTTTTAATTTTTCCTATAGTTTATATGAGAAATTTCTGTGTGGCCGCACTCTGAAACCCGTAATTCCGGAACCAGAATTCCGATCGATCCAAAATTCAATAGCAGCCGATGGGAAGGTTGCACCTTTCATTTGAGACTAAGTTTGGGCAAATCGGTCCAGCCATCTCTGAGAAAAATGAGTGACATTATTTGACACATACGCACATACATACATACACACACATACACACACACATACAGACTTTTTCCGATCTCGACGAACTGAGTCGAATGGGATATGACACTCGGCCCTCCGGGCCGGGATTAGGTTGACGTTTTTCAGAGTGATTGCATAACCTTTCTATATGAGAAAGGCAAAAATAAATAAATACATTGTTGGAAATACTTGATGTCCGAAACGAAATTTTGGGACAGTGGGCAATTATATTGGTCAGCGTCCTTTTCACCAAGTTTTCATATGTTTATGCGTAACTTTGAAAACAAACCAGTTTAATTATTATGTGACTATCTTTTTCCGATCTTATTTTATTGCGCATAAACAGTACTCTTCATTTTATCTTTCTCATGCACATTTTCTGTCATTCAATGGTCGTTGATTTGATGGCATTGTAAGACAATACGCACTGGCCCGGTGTCGCAACAAGACTGATATTTTTTGTACGGAGCAAACTAATTTCATTGCTGGTTTAGTATTTATTTGACCAACTAGGGTACTAATCAAAAGGGCATTAATGTGCGTGGGGAAAACGCATGGTCTTGTGTCAGTGGACTGTTCACTGTTGTATGAGGATTGACCATTCGCAAGAAGGACCGAAAAACAATTACCAGTTGATAGCAATTAAATCGGTATGACGAACAAATGGGGGAGTGAGAGTGAATGAGAAAGTGGCCGTGCATAAAATAAGACCATCGCCGATTCGTTAAACAAAACTTTACAGTTGTGTTCAGTTTATGAATCTCTACGATTTACTCTGGCAATCAGATAACTTTGAAACAAGAACAGTTTTAAAACCTTCCATGCCTAAGTTTTTTGGTGCGAATACATATGGTTACAAAACATATTTCATGTTTCATGGTATGATGAAACACAAAAACTTATTTTGATCAACATTGATTCATCACTCGCAGTGTTGGAAGCTGCCCAATTTTTACCTTCCGATGCTTAATACACGTCAGCTAGAATTTCAACAATAGTCCAACTGCATTAAAAGATTGTCAAAGGCGGTTTTAATTTATTAGCTTTTGTCAGTTTTCAATAATATTTCAAGACAGCGACACGGCAACACGGAACCAGCGGACTCCAATCCGACTAATCGTAATAACTTCATTTCAACCGGTAATTTTTATAACTGTTAGCACTCAAATGAATTAATGAAAGGCAACAGACCCACGCTCTAAATGTTATTGCATTATGGAGAAACTATCAGTAAAAAAGTATTTCTGGTAAAACATGTTTAATGTTTTTAAATTTCATGAAACTTTACAGAGAAAACTATAATTTCATTATAAAAATATAATGTCATTTCAAATCAAAATGCATTTAACTAAAATCTTTTATATATGTAATGTTTTTTGGGACATTGGAAATTCTGCTTCAACTAAAACAATTAATTCGTGAATTAATAAAATTGTTTTTGTTGACAGAAAACTTAAAATCTCTTGAAAACTACTGCATTTTTGACATTTTTTGTTATGAGCGTTCTGATTTGAAATGGTACTTAGCATCACATTGAATAAGAAAATATTATTTTTATCTGCAAATAGTCGCATTTAAATAAGTTGATGAACTGCGATCATTCAACCATTCAACCTTCTTCGTTTACCGCTTTCATTTGATCCAGTGACCACCAGTCAAAGGAGATTCAGGTAAACAGTCCACGGTGATAGATAACGAAAATTGATTATTTAGGCAATTTGAAATCCAAAATGACGGTATTATTATTCATTTGAAAGGGGCATGATAACGGAAATTGGTGATTGAGGTCATTAAGGCTTCCAGTTACCACAACACAGTGGAAACCACAATATAGGTGCCATTTGAATGGGGCATTATTTGAAAAGGAGTGATCGGCAGGTGCCGGAAATTGCTGATTGAACCAATTTCAAATCCATGATGGAGGTTCCGGTACCCACAAAAAAGTAAAAACCATCATCAATGCGGCTGTCATTCGCGGGGTGGTCAGGAGATGACGGCAATTGATGATTGAAGCCATTTGGAACCCAAAATAGAGGCTTCAGGTAACTATAAAACAGTGAAAACCATAATCAATATGGGTATTTCATTTAAAAGAACTGGTCAGTAGATGACGGATATTGGTGAATGAAGCAATTTTGAAATCTAAGATGATGGTTTCGGGTAACAGTGAAACCATCAAAATGGGAATCACTCGGAACGGGCTGATCAGTAGATAACCAAAAATAATTATTGAGGCCACTTTTAAATCCTTGATGACGGCTTCAGATTGATACAAAACGTTAAAAAACAGTAACCAATACAAGGGTTACTGTTTTTTAACGTTTTGAAAAGGGCTGGTTCGTAGATCATTTTGTAATCCCAAATGGCGGTTTTGATTACCATCAAACAGTGAAAACCATCATCAACATGGGTATGATTTGTGACGTAATCTAAGAAGACTTCAGCATATTGGGTAAAATGCCTATTATCACCATATTAAACAGGGTGCCTAACTAATTCATTAATTACTCTACCTAGAATCGATGGATTGCGTACAAATTTGTATCAACTGCTTTGTTTTGTAGTTAAGAAACAAGATAACACGAAAGCTCCGCAAACGGTGTAATGCTCGTGTTTATGCGCAATGAAAACTCGAATCGAGTGCCCCTATTGTTGCGCTTCCATTCGACTCAATACGATGAACAATGATGGCAGATGCTGCTCTAGCCAACGGCTTCGAATGGGTAGGGCGATAATAGACACAAGGCAAAAATAGGCTAATTACCCTTTAACTATCGAAAGCTTTTTGAATCAATGGGGATGACGAAAATTGATGTTTAAGTCATTTTGAATGACTACGACTACCGGGAACGTATAGTTCTCGTCAACTAATTCGATGTAGTTGCTCTGAACATGCTTAAATCAGTAGATACATATGTACATTAAAAAAAATCATTTGATGCAGAAATTACACAAAATATGAAGATGTTAATTATCAGTATGACTCGCACCGAATAAAAGCTAAGATAAATGTTCAGGAGTTAGATGCAAGTCAGAAGATACTCATTCTCGAGGATGACATTTACAGATATATTTTTTCGAGACCTGTCCTACGAGAGCTGTAGAGCTAGTTTCTCGGAAAGGCGCCCCGTCAGAATCACATATACTACTACAATTGCAAACGAGACGGAAAATGTCACCCACTAAAACACTACTTGAGGCCAATTGCAGCGGGCCGTGATTCAGATACGTGCGGGTGTAGAGACTTCACGATCGCGTGAATCATCGCGAAGCGCTCGAGCGTTTGTACGTTAACGTGTTCGATCGCGTATGTTGCGTGTGCTAACGTGTACGTAACTTTCCGTGTAGAAATTCTATTTTATAACCGTGTGCCTTTCGCATATTCGCATGTTCTCTTTGATGATCGGGCGCGGACTGTGAATCTAATACTTAATTTTCGGTGTACGCAGGAGCGGATCCAGAAAAAATTTTTGGAGGGGGTCCAAAATTTCGACTTTGAAATGTTCATTGTACAATACGTAATATGTAATACCCTCATTTAATTAAAATCAGTTTTAGTAATCGAATCTAGTTTGGAATGGTTTGGAACTTAGAATGAATTTAAAATAGAAACTATTTTAAAATTTCTCAAGAAGTTAAAAATTTTCCGGGGGGGGGGGGGGGTCCGGACCCCCAAGACCCTCCCCCTGTATCCGCCTCCGGGTGTACGGTTCAAATACTAGAAGAAAGTGAGATCTTTCATATCACCAGAGTTTCTGGTCATGTCGCCATGGAACGTGTTGTCTGGTGGGGATAAGCTTTATTTTTTGATTAGTCCAACTAAATGTGTGGACCTAAGTCGCTAGCACGGAGGATAATAATTTCTGGACGTGACCAATTAATGATCGCGCGAGAATGGAAGATTGTAGGTTCACGCTTGAGACCGCGCTTGAAAATTTAGTTAGTGCTGAGCAAGGATGCAAAATGCCTACCTTTTCCATGCAAAATGCCTACCTTTTCCACGGCTGTAATTTTTCTGCCTACATTCTCATTTCTCTCTCGATGCTACTGTCATTCGCTAGTGCAGGACGCCCAGCGCTGTACGGCTGCCTGTGTGTAAAGCAGTAACATGACAGAAAACTACTGTCCCCAATACAGCCACCAGACGCGAGCGGTACAGCTTCTCTTTCCTTATTTTACATTTTTTAATATTTTCAATCTTTTTAATATTTTTATTCAAAAATGACTACAATGAATACGGCTCATTTACGCCACGGCCGGCATCAACGCTTTCGTGTGCGGGACTCTCCCTTTGACTATGCAGAGAAAAATGTACAAAGCGAGAGAACAAACTTTACTACGCCACACTCTCACCGAGCAGTCGGAGTACAGCAGCAAAACAAAAATGTATTCTACTGCTGTACGGGAAAATGTACTCGATTTGGCTACTGTTCTGGCAAGAGCTGTAGTGATGCGTCGCTGTAGCGGGCTGTACGGCTTGTGCAAATGTAAATATATCGAAAAAAAATGTAGTTTATCGGTACCGTTGGCATCCCTGGTGCTGAGACGTTCACCTTATAACCCGGATGTTATGTTTGCGAGATCGTGTGTGTAGGTTGTGTGGTAGATCGCGAAAGGCTGAAACATTGATATGCTAACGTGTTTGTCGGGTGTATGTGACTTCGCGCATATAAATTCGATTTTATAACCGTGTATCCATTCACATATTCGCGTGTGTTCTTGGATGATCGCACGCGAACCGTGCATATGATATTTAATTTTCAGTGTACGGTTCATATGCTAGAAGAGAATGAGTTCTACCATATCACTAGAGTTCCCGGTCATGTGGCTATGGTACGTGTTATCAAATGGATATGAGCGTCATTTGTTTGATCCAACTGAAGACATGAACGTTGCTTCCTAGGGCAAAGAGTAAGGACTTCCGAACGTAACCGATTCGTGATCGCACGAACACGGGTGTTTGTAGGTTCATTCTAGAGACTTTGTTTATAAATTTATAAGTGCAAGAAGGCTTACATAGCCATCGGAGCGTTGTGGGTGTGGACGATCACGAAGGACTCGAGCGTTTGTATGTTAACATGTTTGTCGTTTGCACTAGCGTGTATGTAACTTCTCGTGCATAAACTCCATTTCATCACTAGAGTTCCCTATCATGTCGACATAGAACGTGTTGTTGTTGTTGAATATGAGCGTCTGTTTTTGTTCAACTGAAGACATGGACCTGGGCTGCTAAGACCAAAGCTGGAGACTTCTGGACGTGACTGACGCATTTTCGAGCAAACATGGGCGTTTGTTGGCTCCCGCTTGAGACTGCGTTTAAAAGTTTATTAGTGTTAAAAAATTCCTTTAATCATCGGGTTGTTTTTATGTTTGTGAGTCCGCGGGTTTTGATGTGCGTGGATGATCGCGTAGGTCTTAAGTGTTTGTATGTAAACGTGCTGAATGCTTGAAGATAGTGAGATTGTCCATATCACTATGGTCATGTCGCCATGGAATGCGTTCGAAAGTGACCGATTCATGCTCGCGCGAACACTTGTATTTGTAGGACCGCATTTGAGACCGCTTTTATGAGTTTATAAGTGCTGAAACGTTCACCTAATTACCGGGGCGCTGTCATATTTGCGTTATTGCGGACGTAGTTGTGCGTGGACGAAGCTCGAGCGTTTCTATATTGTCTGCCAGTGTGTATATAACTTCGCGTGGATAAATTCGAGCTTATAATCGTGTAGTCATTCGCATATTCACGTGTGTTTTTGAATGATCGCGCGCGGACGCGGATGCTAAATTCCTAGTGTGTGATACACATGTTAGAAGAGAGTCAGTTTTCCCATATCACTACACTGCCCATAAACGCATAAGAGTCCCATGTGGATTTTTATCGAAAATGAGTTATCCGTTGCATTGTACTCTGTATCACCACTGAAACACACTGTACAAATAAGATTACCGGGTTTGTTCAGAAAATATCCAAAAAAATACCAAAACATGGTTGTCCCATCCATTTGGCTCAATGGATGGGACAATCTTGAACAGCGTTTTTCTCTGCTTGCTGTTTTTCAACATGGGACTCTTATGCTGTTATGGGCAGTACAGTTCCCGGTCATGTCGCCATGAATATGAGCGTCACTTTTTTGGTTGGTCCTACTGAAGGCATGAGTCTAGGCTGCTAGGACCGAGGATTGACTTCCGAACGTGACCGATTCATGATCGCTCGAGTGGTGGGTTAATGCTTCAGATGCATTTGTTTATTGGTGCTAAAACGTTCACTTAATTACCGGGGTGATTTAATGTTGGCGAAATCGCTGGTGTAAATATGTGTAGATGATTGCAATTGCATGTTCGCTTTTGTGGGCAGGTTTGTGTTATCGCGAAGGTCATGAGCGTTTGCACGTATATGAGCGAATATGCAATTAATTGTGTTAATGGGTTGAATACATGAGTAGTGTAAAGGCAAACTACTAGAAGTACAACAAAAACAGACTAAAGAAATTGAAGAAAAGAACATGCAATTAAACTACTTGAAATCGTCTAAATGCCAGGAAATGATACTCATTTACAATTAACGACAATTGCATTCTGTTAGATTGATTTTTTTCATGCACTGCTGACCGAGAATTGTCGATTCACGTGTGCCGGTAAATTAATCAAACCTTAATTTATCCAATCCAATCTTCCCGAAATTTAATGCTCGAATTGAACACCGGAAGTGACCAACGAATCCTAGGAAGGATTACTCACTATTCTATCATTTACGCCAGTTCAGCATCCATTCCCTGACCCAGCTGTCACATATACTCAGACGAACACATACACAGATAGACATACGACTAGCACATAACAATTGAACACTATGTAGTAATAAAAACTAGAGTTATTACTACACCAACACTAATAGGCACCTGCTTTCTCATTTCTTTAATTAGTCTATGTACGATAACAAAGTAGACCAATAAATCGACACACGATGGCTCCCACGGCCAGCCGTGTCCACCAACACTGCCATTAAGCTTTAGAACAATTTTTTTTTATTTCAATTATAGAGGTTTTAACCTTAAGGTCATTCGCCTCTTCGGGTTAGAAAAATCTCTTAGGAAAAATTTCTAACCCTATGTGCGGGGTCGGGACTCGAACCCAGGTGCGCTGCGTACAAGGCAATCGATTTACCAATACGCTACGCCCACTCCCAGCTTTAGAACAATGTTTTCAAACACGACCCACTGTGAAAATTAATCCACATCGGCCACGCCACCGTGCAGAGGTTAATGGTTGGTCGTTAGTTTGAGCTGGTGCAAATTATGAAAAAAAAAAAAAAACATAACGAATAAAAGCCTTCTCAGTTTCATCGATGCACCACTATCAAGACGTAAGGCAATAACCACTTTAAAGCAGAGTCAGAGGCTCTTTAAAATTGATGCACAAATATGATTGATGATGTTTGCAATACTGAACCACTAGGTGGACTAAAACAGGTTTTTTTAAATTATACGTATATTATGCCAAACATATTTGTGCATAACGTAGAATAGATGAGCCCTCATTCATCTCATTAGTCACACTAATTCGATTGTAACTCGGCTTACAGTGATTGGATTGCGCTTAAATAGGTATCAGATTCCTTGCTTCCTATGAAGCACTAACATCAGGAATCATGTTTGCAAAATGTTTGAGAGTTTGAGAGAACCGAAAAGTCGAGTGCAACGCACCCTTATTCATCTTACCATTGCAGTAGATAAATACAGGAGCTAAGATGAGTTAGGGCACAATTAGCCTATGTATGCCAAACGTAATTATGCCAAATTTCGCGCACTTAAATGCTACTAAACCTACGAATTCAAATGTTTCAACTAACAGTCAACAATAGAGAAATGATCAGGGGAGTAATTTGTTAAAAGAAAAAAAAGTTTCGGTCGACAACTCCGGGCACTGTATACGAAATTACGGCGGTTATACTAGCCGTGTATAACCATATCTAAACGGACTGAATGAAAAATAGATTCCATGTGGGACCTGGCATGGAATTAGAACTGCTAGCTAACAGTTTATGAGAATATTCACATGATCTCAACCACCCGCGGACTGAAATTAAATTAGTGTACTTTTGGTACTGGAATTAGTTGGCACCATGCTCTTCGCAAGGAACCATAAATCATTCGAAAGGTATGTAGCTTATTGCGTTAATAAATACCTATTTTGTTGCTACAAAAAGGTCAATGAAAATTTGGGTACCATTTTATTGCTGTCGAAGGTTATGAAGGGCAGCTTGTTTTCTCATTAGTAGTACACTAACCGAGACTGGCGTTTCATAAAATTCGATACTTGTTAATTCATGGTGCGAATTTAAGTGAGACTGAACCTGGGCATTTAACGAAAACAGCTAAGGACTCAAAATGCTTCCGTGCAGAAAGCTACTAAAAACAAGTAAGCTACAGCCAAACCGAAAAGCGTAGCTTTCAACCCTACGGTAATGTTATGTAGTCGAATCTTGTACCCGAGTCGAACATCCCGTTAGTCACGGAAAAGGAACGCAGTAGCAAAGGAAATTATTCGAAAAATATTATTTTATGCAAAGCTCCCGAATTTGTTTCCGAACAAAGTACACCTAAAGCTCTCCCATCCAAAACTAGGCATGGGGAGAGAAGGGTGATCGAAAAATGTGCGTGTACATAGCGTGCATACAACTTGGGCCGCCTACGGAAAATTCATCGTCGCTACTAGTTGATAGCTTGTAAGTTGGAACTTTGGGAAACTACCAGTTCCTAGCTTGGTGGTTGGTCTATACGTAGTGGATGACACGACTGCCATTGTAGCGCTAAATAGGGAGTGGGTGGCGTGCTTATACTATGGTGGAATGAAAAGTTGGCTTGTTTAAATGTCGCTTCAGTTCTCGGTCGGTTTGCCTTTTTTGACACGGAACATTCGAACGTGCGCTTCTATCGGGAACGATCTCCAATCTGGTTAGGTTTTCGGAAATTTCGTTAGGCAGATGGCAGTTTTTGTTGCGGAAAAGCAGGAAAGTTTTCTCATTAACGAAGCGCGGTTTTTGGTAGCTGTTTGTGGGCGGGTGGTGAAGGTGAACGTCCCAATTTGGCAAGGCGAATGCGACATTATTTATGTTTGGTCATAATAATTATATCGGGTGGCGAGCGTGGTTGAACGAGTCTTGTTGGGTATTTGCTTGAACTAATTCTGAGTCCCAGAAGGTAGCAGTCAACAAGCAGTGCAACCATGCGAGGAATAATTTAACACCTCTCAACTTTACCCACGACACTGTTACTGGCATCAACTACACACGTTTGAAACCGCGACGTGACCAGGTGTTTCACTCCAAACAATAAAATTACCTCTGCGCTTTGCTTTGGAAAGCGAAACCACAAAGCAACAGCCAGCTATACCCATTGACCACACTCGTCTCAAGAAAAACAAAACGTAATGTTACGTCAACCGTTTCCGTTCCGATTCCCGACACGACACTGACTGTTCGTATACGCGTCCCGGTTGACCTCAAAAAGCCGTGTGGCTGGAAGTCCCGCTACATGCCCGTTCGGGTACATGGTCGGGGATTTTGATAGCTTAGTTCGGTAGAGAAACTTTCCGACGACCCTCTGGTTTGGTTTATGTGTGTGCACTACACAATCGTATAATGCTGGTCAGTCATAAATCAACCGCACACAACTTGGCTTGGACTGATTGATGGTCACGGTCATAAACAGGGTGAAAATGACATATCCAAACTTGCCAATGCTGGTAGCTGCCAATGAGTTGTGAACGCGTGCGTGAAAAGCAAATACATATTTTGTGTTCAGATTGGATTGATCGGAAAACAATGAATGGCTTGACCAAAAATTCGGAAGATTGGGGATATCGCGGTTGACAACATTATAGCAGAATGGATCCATATAAAAGCCTCTTTTCGTTGGATCTACGTGTTTCGTGACATAATATTAGATATTTGAGGACATTCAGACAAAACTAAATTCTGTAGGATCAAAGCGGATGATAAAGATCAAGATCAGAGGTACGAGTGTTAATTTTATTTGTACAATTCTCGGGAGTCAGAAATAGTAAAATGTCCCATTTGCAGGGGGAACTGAAACAGATGACTCTCGTGCTTTGTGTTTAATAGTTTTGTTCGAAATAGTCTAATGAAGTCTGATTTACTTAGAATCCGAACATGTAAAACCGAGTCATTCTTGGTATTGATTTCAAAAAAGTTTAATTGTGTCAAAAGATATTTTATTGTACTGTCATAAAAACATCTACAGTTATTCCGATAAACTCGATAAGTTTCTTTGGAATTCTTCTTTGATATCCTTGTGGACAAAGTTCACCTTATTGTTGTGGTACCAACCGACTGAAGTGGCTGGTTGTCAAATCTGGACGTTTGTCAGCTTTGATGAAGGTTGGGTACATTTCTCCAGGTACGTTGCTGCAAATTCCTTGCCGAATCATCAGTTTTCGGGTGAATTTATTCGAGAAACTAAACTTGAATTTGCTAGGGAAAAAACCCCTTTTGACCGGGAAACACGAGCAGCTGTTAACAACCAGTGCGCGACGTTTGCCATAATGTACGTTAGACATAATAAACGATGAGCATAGTTTAGGTTCGTCTTTCGGGGTAAAAAATCTATGCTATGTTACACCATCCTCCCGCTAACTTTAACGAGAGATTGTAGAATTATTTCCTTTTCAGGTTATTGCAAAAGTAGGACTGGACAGATCTTCATTGAAGCGAACAGTTTTGGTTAGAATATCCAATATTACCGAACTCCAACCAAATGTTGATGTATAAAGCACAATAATCCTCAACAAAAATTTTGATCATGTATTTATTTTAGAGCTTTCAATTTTAAGCTGGTTTGGCTACGAACAACAATTTATTTTTAAAACGTATGAAAACTGTGTTTATGTGTCTTGGGTAGGTTTAGTATTGGGCTACGGATGATACGTTCGCGACGGTACCTTGTTTGTTTCGGCAACACGTAATTTCGCACGGAAGATTCTCTTTCTCTCTCTTTCTCGCATCAGATAGTTTGCGTAGTGGCAAAAAAGTAATAATTATTGAGCTTAATAAAGGGCGAACACGAAATTATTGCGACACCGAAAATGTCATGCCAATTTTCTTATAATGTTTAAAATCAAACCAAAATTTTAGGGTAGTTTTATACATATATTTACTTCAAAAATCAAAAGAAAAGTTAATCGATGGAGCCTTGAGTGTAAAATTGAAAGCATTTTCGCTTGATGCCCTCCATCAAAGTCTTTACAGTGTCATCCGGTACCAGTTTCTCAGTTTTTTTCCATTTTCTTAACATGTCCTGCTCGTCTTTAACTGTGTTCTTGCTCTTCTGAAGTTCCCGCTTCATCATTGCCCAGTACTGCTCAACCGGGCGTAGCTCCGGACAGTTTGGCGGATTCATGTCCTTTGGATCAAAATGGACAGAATTGGCCTCATACCACTCCAGGACACTTTTAGAATAGTGGCATGATGCCAAATCTGGCCAAAATAGCGGAGCTTCGTCGTGCTGCTGCAAGAACGGCAAAAGGCGCTTCTCGAGGCACTCAGATTTGCAGATCTCGCCATTTACTATGCCCTTTGTCACGAAAGGCTCACTCCTCAGTCCGCAAGAGCAGATGGCCTGCCAAATGAGATATTTGGAGGCGAACTTCGACATTTTCTTCTTCTTAAATTTGTCATCCACATAGAACTTGCTCTTGCCGGTGAAAAACTCCAACCCCGGAATTTTCTTAAAATCGGCTTTTATATACGTTTCGTCGTCCATTACACAGCAGCCATATTTTGTCAGCATCTTCTCGTAGAGCTTCCGTGCCCGAGTTTTAGCTGTCGATTGTTGCCGCTCATCGCGGTTTGGGAAGTTCTGTACCTTGTATGTATGTAGTCCAGCTCTCTTCTTTGCATTCTGGACGTAGCTCTGCGACATGCCAATCTTTTTAGCCAAATGACGGCTTGAGACGTTGGGATTTGCTTTAATCATTCGCTTCACCTTTCCCTCCGTCTTTTTGTTATCCGGTTCCGGTTTTCTTCCAGCTCCTTTGCCGTGGTCCAACGTCAACCGCTCCTGGAACCGCTTCAACACTCTGGAGACGGTTGAATGGTGAATGTTCAACATTTTTCCCAACTGCCGGTGCGACAGGTCAGGAAATTCCAGGCGTTTGGAAAGAATTTGTTCTCTCGACTCGCGTTGGTTCACCTCCATTTTCGTTGAATCGAAAAACACGACTTCGAGTTTGACAGCATGTAAACAATACACATCAATCAGAAAGTGTGCAAAATTTGGTTGATTTTTACCCAATGGTAAAAAAGTTATGCCCTGTTGAATGTGTCGCAATAATTTCGTGTTCGCCCTTTAATATGGAGAGAAATCATTGTAGAAGTACCCATATTCGATATTCGATGAATGAACAATAATAAAATTGACCATTCTTCATTTCATCAGCTGTTCTTCAAGTCAAATATTTTCTTATTGAAAAATTGCAACATGCATGTTTGTAACCATCAATTCAAGTAAGGTAGAGCGTCTATTTGCATCTTATTAAGGAGGGTGCCTCACTATTTCATGAATTACGCAGCCTGTAATCGATGGTGATTAAGTGAACGTTTTAGCACTTATAAACTCATAACACGGTCTCAAGTGTGGACCCACAAACATATGTGTTCGCGTGATCATTAATTGGTCAAGCCCGAAAGTCCCTACCACCTCTAGGCTCTAGTAGCATAAGTCCATACCTTCAGTTGAACTAATAAAAAAATGACGATCATATCCACTAAACAACACGCCCATGGCGACATGACCTGGAACCCTAGTGATATGGGGAATCTCACTCTCTTGTAGCATTCAGCACGTTAACATACAATCGCTTGAAACCTTCGCGATCACTATCGCACACCAAAGCCCACCGTCTCGTAAATATGAAAACACCCCGATGATTAAGTGAATGTTTTAGCACTAATTAACTTATAAACTCGGTCTCAAGAGGGACCGTGCAAACGCCCATGTTCGCGCGATAATGCATCGGTCACAACCGTAAATCTCTACCATGCCTTCAGTCAGATAAAATATGACGCTTATATTTACAAAACACCACGTTCCATGGCAACATGACCGGGAACTCTAGTGATATGGGGAAACTTATGCTTTTTAGCATCAAAACCATTCACTAAAAATTAAGTATAATATTCACAATCCACGCAATTGTTCACGAATACTCGCAAATATGCGAATTTTTTTTTTAAATTGGATTTATGCACGCAACGATACATACATGCTAGCACACACGTTAACATACAATTTCTTGAGCACTTCGCGATCATCCAAGCACACCGCAATCTCACAAACAGGGTAACGCCCCGATGACTAAGTGAACGTTTTAGCATTTATAAATTTACAAATGCGGTCTAGAGAGTGAACCTACAAAGTCCCTACTCTCGGCCCTAGCAGCCCAAGTTCCATACCTTCAATAAAACCAATAAAACAATGACTAGATAACACAGATCCACAGATTCACGGCCCTCGCGCAATCATCAAAGAGCACACGCGAATAAGCGAATGGGCCCACCGTTTAAAAAAATAGAATTTATACCCGCGAATTTACATACACGCTAGCACACACGACATACAAACGCACACGCGATCGAACACGTTAAAGTACAAATGCTCGAGCGCTTCGCGATAGTACACAAGATCGTCTCTGCAGCCGCACATATTTGAACTGTACAATTAATATCACATTCAAAATCACGCCCCACTGCACAGTGGGGCCGGGCCGGTCAAAACCTCCAAAATTTATTGTCGATTTTCATACATTTTTTATTTTTTTCCTAAATGTACATAACCTAAAGCTGTATTCGCCAAATTTTTGAGTCAATCGAATGAAAAATATAAGTGCTACATTTTTTTGAACCGTACAAGGTCTTGAAAATCTGCAAGAATTTGAGTGACAAAAAGTTTTTGTTCATTCTAATTCAGCTCGCTTTAATAGGTACTACAATGATAATTTAACAACACATATTTTCGAATAGAAAATCATCTCAAGAATTCAATGGTGTATTTCGATTTGAGAAATAATGAGTATTTAAAAAGTTACTAATAAAATCAATATAACTATGTTGTTTAACGCAGACTTATTTACATTCAGAGTGTCATCTCTTTATCGGTGAAAGCGTGTTGAAGGATCTCATCTAGTACAACTAACGTAGAATTTTATCTAGTTTTCAAAAATCATAGTGCACTCTTGCGCCATTTTGCGCCGAAGGTTGATATTTGGACATTTGTAAAATTAGTTTTTTCATGGAGACGCATGGTATTTCTTGATTTCAAGAAGTTTGGATTATTATTCACCGGTGATTTCTTTTTCTGAACTCTGCTTGTAAATTCAGGGTTTGGAGCGATTTCCTTGATACAAATATAAGTGTGCCTTAACCGTCTTGCAACTATGACTCGTGTTTCTACATTTTCACAGTTATCTGCAGTATAGAAAAATTCAAATATATAGAAGCCAACAAGGCAAACTAACTGCAACTATTATTATATCTTTCCATGAATCTTATCTCTTTGGTAGGTATTGGTCGTTAGCTTTACTGGTGGCCGATGAAAGGTAAACGCGTGAGTGTGGGAAGTGTTCGTTTTTTTCCCGATTTTTAGTTATTGACCTGTAATGCAACATTTATTTTCAAGTGCAAACTCCCTATTGAATCTATCACAATCAACAATTCAAAAAATCCTCAATAATTCACTTCCAAATTGACGAGAGTTTCATGCAAAAACGCTCACGTCTCTATTTCAAAGCATACACATACAGTGCAAAGTATGCTCAGGATATTTTCGTACGAAAAACCAAGTCAGTACCCACAGAGAGCTATTCATATCATCATTAGAATTGAAAATCAATGGAAAAGCATTGAGAGGCTTAGCTGCAGTATGAGCGACTGTGAATAGACCATAGTAGGGCATGATTTGAGATCTTCATCAAAATCAAATATATCTGTCATCTTTTAACAGCTTTGGCGATAACAATAAATAAATAAACCAATAAAACCAAAATTTTAGGGCATTCTATCAAACACCGTAAGATATGCTACTTTTTATAACTATTCTTAACGCATACGTTTATAAAACAGTACATGAGGATTACCTCTTAAAGAGCTATGAAGAGATTTTTTTTCGATGGTTTTCAGATTGGACTGAAGATCTACAAACAAATGTATAAATTACATAATTTTTTATTCACCAGATTTCGATAAATTGGAACCACCCTAGCTAACTCGCTACTAATGAAAAAAAGGAAATCAAAATGTTTCTGTTCACTTACGAAGTATCTGTTTTGAGAAGTTGTCAAAATTCACTTTTGCGAAATCTAAAAAAAAAGTTTTGGAACCACCCTAGACTGTCTACTTTCCGTTCTAGCGTCCTAATTTAATCAAAATCGAGTCCAGCGCACCAAAATTACCCCAAAATGATATTTTCAGACATTTTAAACTACTTTTGAGGTTTTGTCCAGCTTTTGTATGGAGTGGATCCACTGTGCACTGTAGTTGGCCTTAAGCAGTGATTAGTGGGTGACATTTCCCGTCTCGTCTGCAATTGTAGTAAGCGATTCTGATGGTGAGCCCTTCCGAGACCCATGCTCTACAGCTCCAGTAGAACTCGAAAAAATCGTTATTGGTCATTATTTCGAAACGATTATCTGAGCCTACTAGATAACACTTACAAAAAAAGCAAAGCAAAGCCGTGGTACTGACGATGGTTGAGTGGTAAGCCTGACCACTTCTCACACCAGGAAGTATCTTCAACCGAAGCTATTGAAATTTTCTGCGGCAAAAAATCTGTTGTCGATTTCTAGGGTTCTGATGATGGAATCACTTCTCTAGCGTCGGTGATAGCCACTCAGTGTGTGGGGAGGCCGATTCTTAGTGCACAGAACATAACATGAATAGTGTTACGTATGATTCTACTGACACTGAGAATTCCTCCTGATTGAGGCTCAAATATACGATGACAGGCTTATGATGGCAGTGTAGTGCTTTCGGAATCGCCGAGCCCTTGCAGAGAAACATAAAAATATGATCTAGTTAGTATGTAATATGATTTATTTGCCTTTATTTCAAACATTTTGTGGATGTTTTCCTTCTTTTTAACATGAGCTGTCCTTTCTATACCTTTCCATAGTTGGTTTCTACAAAACAATAGTACAATATTTATTCTTACCGTAGAGTTCGATTGGGTATACTTTCAGTTAGGTTCATTCGCCTCTTTTTCGAGTTAGAAAAATTTCTAACCCTATGTGCGGGGTTGGGAATCGGTGAGCTTCGTACAAGGCAATCGATTTACCAACTACGCTATACCCGCCCTCTTTCATTTCATCAATTCTGAAGTGAATAACAAAACACTATTTTTCATGGCCGGAGTGTGACGGACCATTTTCGATACATTTAGTTTCGTTTTCAAATAATTTTTATCAAGCAAATACTTGTTAAACCTGTTTGGTGGCACCGATTGTATGCTGTTGGGATGATAAGGCTAAGATTGACTCAAATCTCGTATTAATCGACTTCAACAATCATCATCACAGTCATTGTGACCAAGCAAATCGGGTGTGCCGAATGTTAGGCCGGCAGTTGGCAGTCTGCTTGTATGGCCGATGCCGACGTATATTTCTTGTTCGCATATAGCCAGCGAGTGCTGAGTCCGCCTGAAGTCAATGACCTCCTTCAGGTTCTCTTTTGAACACAACTTTAGCCGTAGCATGTTTGTACACTTGGTTCAGCTCGTGGTTCATTCATTAGTGGCATTCTCCATTGCACAGCCAAGTATTGAGTGCAGAACTCTTCACCCAAGTACTCGATAGCCTATCTCCTTCGAGGAACACGATTGATACTCGTACAGAGCAACAGGGAGTATCAGTGATTTATATAGAACAAGTTTTGTGGACGTCCGTAGGCTACGGAACTTTAGTTGACTACGCAAACACCATATATCAATAGTGTTCCATGGTATATGAACTCGTCGACCACCTCGTATTCTATCCCCATACATTCCTACCTCGGAACCAATACCCATCAGTCTGCCTCGTTCCGTACTAGCGAAAAAGTAATATGATTTGGCAGAGTTATAGTCAGATCGATTCTTACAACTTTTTTTGAAGGAGGAATAAACGCCTCTTCCATTGCTCTGCGATCGACTCCAATGATGTCGATGTTGTCCGCGAAGCTATGTGGCTATTCTGACGTTCGATTCTGACGCAGCCAGCGTTATACGAATACACTTAATCAGTATCGTCATAAATTCATTTACAAACATAATCCGCAACGTTTCCCTTCGTTTTACTGAATCGTACGCTGTCTTGAAATATACAGAGATAAGCTGAGCTGTACTCCCGCAATGTATCCAGAATTTCTCGCAGAGTAAACATTAGGTCCATCGCTATTCGTCCAACTGACGCAGCCTGCTAAACAGAACACGGGAGCAAAGAATCTTATATACGGAACTGAGGGTCGTTATGCCTCAGTAATTATTACACAAAAGATATGCTCAAGATGCTGGCTTGAAAATGACAGCTCGAATCTTTGTGCACATATTAAAGTCGAAGCATTCGTAAGCTCTAATGATTCTTATTAATTCAGCTCAAGTTTATTCTACCATGTATCGTAGTTTTCTACACTGGCCTATGACTGATGGATGACAATTTCAGTAAACAATGTTGATTTTTATCCGATATATGTATTTGACACGGTTTTCGTGAAAGTAGACTAACATATTGTTTATAACAATAGTTTGTCTAAAGCGAACGCTATAATAATTATCAACATAAAAATGTTAGGCCCAGCGTATGACCCACCGAGGGTAAAACAAACAAAAAATACATTCAATATGCACGTTGTCCTATTTTGTGTTACCTTTAAAATTTATTTGACTTACATCAGCTAGTCAAGATAATGTGTTGGAACCACGCTTTGGAGGAGACAGTAGATTTATTCCCTTGGCCCCTAAGTTGACATATACGCGAGAATCAGTTACGATGCCTGTTGAAATAGAAAATTATGCCAAGAACCGGAATGTAGTCAATAATCCACAAATTACCACAGAAACAAATGATTTTAAGATGATAATTTGAGAATGGTTTTCTTTTTTGCTTCAATCACCAATTTTAATAATTTAAATCCTAATGCTAATCAATTATACATCTAATGAAGCAGTATTGTGTTTCTAATTACATCTTTCCTTCTTTTTAACACGAGCTGTTCTACATAGATGGTAGAATTGATAGAATATCTTATTGCAAGATTATTTGAGTTTTGCTGTTCTGGTTGTAGTCTATTGTGCAACAAACAATTATTTGGTTTTAAGAAACGTATTATCGATTGGGCTAAAATAAGTTATACGAATCAAAAGGATCATTCTTTCTTTCATCTGATAGGGAACTTGATGTTCTCACAGATTTAGCGAACCGATTCAATGAATTTAATATAACGAACAAATAAAATAAAATTTTGAAATTCAATTGAATCGCATTCAGTCATTTGAAATTCGGCCAAATGTTTCTTCGTCCTGATATTTTCGATCCAAAACAAACATGCAAATAGCATTCTGTCGAACGCCATTCTGCTTAATGGCCAACTCGGCCAGACGGCATTCGGTCAAATCTGTTTTCAGTTAATCGACTTGAACTCCCTCGAAGACGTAGGGGTTTCAATTTCATCTAATTGTATTCAGTACTGCCTGTCTTTTAGCCGTTGTTGAAAGCAAAATTCTTAAATTAGCACTATTTAAAGCGTTCCCTCAATCCGTTTTGGGTAGACTCTGTCTGAAGCGGATCAACCGTCAACCGGGAGTTGGTTCGGAATGTGGCGAATGTAGCGACGGGAATATAACAAGCAGAAGAAACTAGTCATCTCTGGCGACCGGTTTTTTTCTTACGCTCGGTGAAGTCAACCTTCGATTAGTTCGCAGACAATGCAGGCGGCGAAGTCACCGCTCCGAAGTGGTCTCTTTTTGCTGGGCGTGATTTCTTTAAATGAACTTATTCTTATTTCTGAATTGAAAAATCTCGACGCAAAAACAAGTTTGCGAGTTGATCGGCCACTGAATGCGTTCCAACTTAATATGTACGGAATGGTTTCAGAAGTATCAAGGTCGGGTACTTGGTATGGGACGGACTTGTGTGTGTGTGTGTGTGTGTGTGTGTGTGTGTGAGTAAGGTATCCGCAATTTTTATCGCAATTTTAATTTACATCGGAATGATCAACTAGCTTCCTTTTATTTCAGCTTCGATAACTACACGTGGGCAAGTCAGAGAATTATATTCCTAACCGACGTCTATTAAAAGTAAATAACGAACGAGAGTGATATAATTTAACAGAAAGCAATAAGCGAAAAACTTGGGAAATGTGTAGCAAACTAATTCACTTCAGCAATTAAAAAGCAGTTTGGAATCCCCAAAATCCTCTTATGCATCGATCCCCAACTGAGAACATCAATTAGTGACAAATAGCGGAAACATTTCTTCCACTGTAGGCATTAATCCTCCACTTTAGCCTTCCCACTGTTGAAGCTACACCACCACCCACACATGGATGTCGCCAAAATATAACTTCGACGCTATTTATTATTATATTCTTCCACGCTTCCATCCATCTTCATTAAAAGGTAATTAATTGCCAAACGATATACCAACACATCCAGGTTACATCGACTCCTCCCCTCCTGATAACTATTTCACTGGGTCCACATAATGATATGAATCTGGGATCAGAGTTTGTATCGGAAATTATGTCCTCTCTTGCTACTTCTCCACCCATCCATTAGCTACTATAATATCGTTACTTCTAGTAAGTTAAGCTGATACCAAAGTATAGAATCGATCCCCCTCGAAGATAGTAAGCAACGCCAGTGAGCTACACGGAAATCCGATGACCCATTAGGACACGTACAATCACCGTACCCAAATTGGCCACGTGCTGCTTGTCGCTCTGCGATGTTCACAACCGCAATCAGGTAATACAGTAATGTAAGATAGAGCTCATAACTGCCGCCGACGGACTGCTGTTATCAGTAAATTTCCACCTTGTTTCTATGGTTCATCGGTGGTTGCAACAAGCATGTTCAACACCAATCGAACTGTCTTTTTCGTTGGTGTTGTTGTTTTTGTCAGTTGTGTTCCGCGCATCGATTCTGTGTAACGTAAGACTTGTTCGACGCCAGTTTTTTTTTATCAATTTTAGCCGCATTTTCCCCCCTCAAACGCCCCACCGTGACTTCGCCATTATTAGTTATTAAATAAATCGCCGATGTCCTACATAGAATCAAGTCGCAAAGACATGCCACAACAGCCCGAAGGTGCAGACTGACGGGACGCTTATCTTCCCCGCAGGTTAGAAATTACGAGCGCCAAGATAACGGCCAATTGATAGCTCTGGGTGTTAAAGTATTTGAACAATAGCGTAGCGGCAGCTCGAATGTTACACTTCAAGTAATTGGTAATAAATTAAAAATTTATTAGTGTGACTATTTGCTTACTTTATGATCACATTTTTTCATAATCCATAGATGGATTGGTGGTTGTGTGTTCTTCCAGTAACGGTCGAATGTAGTGGGCAATGGAAAGATTGACTTTATTCTAAATCTGTCTTTCTAGACTGATATAAAAATTCGAAGTACTTTTTCAAATATGGACATTTATTTGATTTCTAACCTGCATTATTATGCAAAGAAGTAGTACAAACTAATCTGAAAACATTATATCTACACGACATATCTAGTGCATTTGCAATGCAAATCAAACTTTTTACACATTAACGTTATTTCATTGCGCTTTTCAGTTTACATAAACCAATTAAAAGAGAACTATATACTTCTGCTGGGGGTTGTTACATTGCTTCATAGAGAAAATTATATTATAACATTTTCGTTTATGACAGTGCACTACACCGGTGTAGTCGGTGCTCATTCAAACTTGGGCGTAATCAGTCTATCTATTTTTTGCACCACACTTGTGTAGCACCAGGTCAAAACAAAAAAGTATGCTGCATGCTAGTTTTATTTATTGAAGGTTTTTGAACAGACTGTCAAAAAATTTCGCCATAACATAGATCTTTCATAATTTTAACAATTATACGATTGATTTAATCTTAACGAAGATTGTTTCAATAAGTTTATCTTGCGAAAATTTTCATTTGATAAATGCAAATATTTTTATGAAACGTTGTTTTCAATTGGTCTCGCGATTGTAGACAGTCTTAAACAGTTGAGTAAGTTTTCGGGCTTTGGGGGAAAGTATGCGAACTTCTTTTAGAGCTGGCATTGGTTTATTGGCTTTCTTAAGATCAACTGACAAGGGCAAATTAGCCATCGAGGTTAAAACCAGAATAAACAATACAAGTTCGACTAATAAAGCCTCGAAAAGGGGCCATCTTTGAAAACAAAAGTTTCAGTTTTTTCCAGGCCATCGACAAAATGTTCATGAAAACCCATCATTCTATCGATTAATTTTCATGAAGATTGTGTGAAGCATAGCGCAATAAACCGCTTTTTCGTTTTCAACCATACCTGTTTTTCGAGGCTTGAACCCTCCGGAAGTCGCGCAAATGGCTTACTGAACGCTGGTTCGCTAAGACGATTTCGCTAGATTTTCAGAGCAGCGTGCACTCAGTGCACTAGGTCGACTTCCGGAAGGCTAATGCGCGCGTTAAGACACAAAACCTATAACTAAGTTAGTTATGGAATTTGCGTTTCGATTTCGTCTCATCAGAATCGGACACTAACTTAGTGACAGAAGAACGAATACTAAGGAGAAATATAGCCTCGCGCAAATATTGCATTGACTTGCTAAGCCAAACCAAGCTTCGTCTTCATTAATTTCCATCGGCTTAATCAGAACTCCTTTTCTTGCGGGACATCACGACAGGAAGCGCCTCGTCGAAAACTTATTTTGCTGTGTACATCATAAATCATAATCTACTGGATCATTCGTGTAGAAATTTTGCACACTTCTTTTTAACACGATTCCCCAACTAATGATACGAGCTTTATTTTTTACTCGATTTTTGAATTTTTCGTAGTCAAAAATGTTAATGTAAAAAAAGTTATCGACAATTTTGTAAAATGCTCCCGTAGTTACTTGGAAATGATGTGAGGAAGAACTACACAACTTTAAAACTAATGGCCCAGGAAGCCAGGTTATGCTGCGCACCGTATTTTTTCCGGTGTACTTCCTGTAGATTCACTGTCACTCATCCAATTTTGAATATATTGCAACAAAAATTTAGGAAAATTTTGTTCAAAAACTGCATAACTATCTTTGTATCGCCAAAACAATTTCTTTTAAGAACGATAATTTTTTTCACATAAATTACCTTACCAACACCGCCCCGCTCCTCTTGATTATAATATTATTTCTACATAAAACAAACTAGCAAAAGGAGAAGCCCCAACATGTTTCGTAAACAAATAATTAAGAGTACAAAACTAAAACGCGCGTACCCTACTCTAACTACTAGAAAGAGAAGCAATCAGATTTATGATGAATACATAAGAAGAATAATTAGAATTAATTTAATGCAACAAATTAGACAGTTTAAAAGATGCAGGAAATGACAAGAAAATTTTGTTTTGTGACTTCTTGTCCCCTAGTCGTAACCCAGTGCAAGATAATTAGTCTTTCTAGTGGACATCAACCAGTCTCTGAAGGAAAAATACGACTAAATATTTCAACTATGCAATTGAGATCTATTGCAACACTTCTGCCAAGACCAACAATTTAAGCAATTCAATGAACGGCAATATTATGGTTACTTAAAGGTTTCAAAAATGTTTCGATAACAGCAATATGTACAGTACATCACCGAGCATCAACAAGTTATATCATCGCATTTAATTGGGCTACCTTCTCATCTCGCACAGAACAGAAGCTAAAAATCGCTCCGCTATAGATATATCACCAATTTCAACTATCGCCTTGTTCTTTAACCAGTGCACAAAAAGTGTTGTACGATAGTAAACTTCCGAATTGTAAAATTAGCGTCTAAACCATTCTTGGTGCTCTGTCAGCATGGAGACGAATGATATTTATTCAAAATAAAAATGTTTCTCTCACTCTCTATTGCTAACACTACATCGTAAAGTATTCGCCAGCCTTTATCCACCCGTTCAACGCATATGCAGAGATAAAATAGTTTAGGTAACAAACGTTCTGCGAGAGCTTGGTGCCTCTCCAATTGGAATATTTTAATAACCATTCGCTAGATACAAGTAAAACATCAGCTAAACTGTAGACCAAAAAAAAGAAGAAGAAAAAAAGGATTTTCACACTGGTATAACCGCTTCAGGGGTTACATACCTTGTTATTTTTCAAAAAATCGAAAAATTCCTTTCAAACAAAATTTTGACAGTTGGCTTTTAAGCCATAATCATGTTTGTCGAGAATTCTTACTTTACCTGAAAGTACAACTCCTTAAGAACATTTTCAAAAATATTCAGAAAGATCCGAGCAACAGATCAAAAGTTACAGCGCTTTGAATTGTTCGTAAATATATTTTCTCGTACCTTAACGATTCCTTGTTTTTGCATTAATTTTTGTTTAATAGGTGAGAATTTTTTAATACAATCTTTCAATCTTAAAATATCGATTTTTTAGGAAAAACGTTCCCGAATGCAGGAAAAAATTATTATTTATTCAACTAATCGTTAAGGTACGCTAAGGTCCTACACTAATTAAATTTCCTGTGCTTTGAGATTTTAGTTAATCTGTTTGACTTCCATCGTGATCATGGCAAGCGTCATAAATAAAAAAACTTGTTTTAATCCACCTAGAGGTGCAATTGTGCCTTTCTCATTTCTCCAAACTATGATTTAATAGCTGGTTCGTACAATATAACATTATGGAAATGTCTTTCATTCTTATTACACTTGGTAAGTATATATAAGAGCACCTTTTTGCATTCATCGCGGTATCGGTTTGAATCGGAGTTTTCTATGTGATCGCACTCCACAACCCGTAACTCCGGAGCCGGAAGTCGGATGGAGATGGAATTTAATATCAGTTTCCGGGGACGCAACACCTTTCATTTGAGACTAAGTTGATCAAATCGGTCTAGCCATTTTCGAGAAACCAATATAACCGTTATTCTGAATTTAGATGCTTCCGGATCCGTCGATGGTGGCCAGTGTGGCCAAAGAGACTTTGAATGACTGTTGGTGACCTAGATCTACGAATTCAACAATTGTGTTTACATTTTGGAAAAAATTTCACCTTTTTACATTCATCGCAGAATTCGTTAGAATCGGGATTTGCTGCGTGATCGTATGTATCACCCTGTAATTCAGGAACCAGAACTCGTATCCACACAAAATTCAACAGCAGCTGATGGACCTTTCATTTAAAATCAAGTTTGTCAAAATCGGTTCAGAAAATTCCGAGAAACCGATGTGGACAAATCAACAAATTTTGTTTTGTAACCATACTCTTCAACTCGTAATCCGGAACAAGATGTCGGTTGAAAATGAAATTCAATAGCAACCTATGGGAATATTATACCTTTCATTTGAATCTTAGTTTGTAAAAATCGGTTCAGCCATCTCCGAGAAACCGATGTGGACATTTTGTTAACAAATCCGCACATACACACACATACATGCATACATACATACATACATACATACATACATACATACATACATACACACATTCATACACACATACATACACACAGATATTTTGCGATCTCGGCGAACTGAGTCGAATGTTATATGAGACTCGGCCCTCCGGGCCTCGATTAGACAGTTTGGAGGTTTTTGGAGCAATTGCATAACCTTTCTATATGAGAAAGGCAAAAGAATAATATTTAATTAGCTTAATCAGCATGAGTTCAATGTTATCTTCATGTGATTATATTTTGAAATGTTGGTGGTATGGGTTTGAGGGAATAGGGGGTTAGTAGAGTGGGAGTGGAGCATGCGTCAGAAATCCTTCATCTTATTTCGGTATACGGGGTGGATGAAGGAAATGCGGGTGTGAGGGTGGTCCAAGGGGAGGGGAGTGATGAAGGAGGGAGGTGTAAGGGCAAGGCGCGGGGGGGAGGGTCGGCAACGCAATACTCAACTGCATATTTTGCCTTTCATTTGAGACTTGGTTTGAGAAAATCGGTTCAGTCATCACCGAAGAACCGATGTGACTTTAATTGTGGAATATGCCCGGAATTCCGGACTTCCGGAATCGTCCACAGTGGACAATATATTCAAAGAATGTTTGATTGGCAATCAGTGATCTAGATCTGCGATTAGAAGTAATTTGGTGACCATTTCAATAGTTTTTAGCCTCTGAGACATTACGATTGTACCGATTTATATAGGAAATTCCAGTGTATGCTGTTAGTAAGCACTCCCCTGTAACTCCGGAAGCAAGAGTCAGAACAGAATGAAATTCAGCAGCAGTCAATGGCATTACTGTATCTTTCATTTGAAATCAAGTTTGTAAAAATCGGTAGAGAATTCGTTGGGGAATGGGTGTGATATTAGCTTAGGAACTTGGCGGGTTCCCCGGGGGCGTCATGAACTGTCATAGGTGGCCAATGTGGTCAAAGCTGCTTTGATTGATCATTAGTGATCCAGACCCGCAAACTAGAGTAATGTTACATCAATTTTAATATGTTTTACATCATTTGAACATCATGGTGGTACCAGTTTATATGGGAATTTGCTGTGTGACCGCACTCTTCAACCCGTAACTCCGGAACCGGAAGTCGGATCAACTAAAAATTCAATAGCAGCTTATGGGAGCGTTATACCTTTCAGATGAAACTAAGTTTGCGAAAATCGGTTCAGCCATCTCTGAGAAAATTGTGTGAGTTTAAATGACACACACACACACATACACACACACATACACACACACATACATACACACACACAGACATTTGCCGATCTCGACGAACTGAATCGAATGGTGTATGACACTCGGCCCTCCGGGCCTCGGTTAAAAAGTCGATTTTTACAGTGATTGCATAGCCTTTCTTTATATGAGAAAGGCAAAAAGGTACCCGGGTACCGCGTCGGACACATAACGATTAATGGCGTGGGCGTTTGTATGTCACGTGTGCTAATGTGTAACATTGCGCGTATAAATCAAATTGAATAATCGTATGGACAATTGCTTAGTCGCATTGTTGCTTGGAATCGCGAGTCAGATATTTGAGTGTACAGCTCACATGCTAGAAGAGAGTGAGTTCTCTCACATCACTAGAATTCCCAACAACGTGTATATAAGTTTTTTTGAGATGAAGATTGAAGATATGAAATACGTCCTGCATTTTAGAGTCGAGTACGAATCGCACAAGAGTGGATGCTTGTATGTTGGCGCTTGAGACGCCCTTATAAATATGTAACGCGAACACGGCGTAGGGAGTAGTTAAGCGTGAATGATTCCACCGGGTTTGTATTATCGCGGAATAATCGAGCGTTTGTGTATTTTTATCGTGTGAATGTTTGTATGACGCGTATGCTAGTGCGTTTATTATTTTGCGTGTACTGATGCTTTTCAATAAATGTGTGGTTAAACGTCTTATTGGGGCGAACTGAGTTTGCTATGTCGTGTAACTTGACCGAAATTTCTCCAAAAAAGAGATTTTTTCGGAATTAGAATTATCAAAATGATAATACATATATTGTGAAGAAAAAGCCCTTCGAATTTTAAACCAAAATATGGCATAATCGCAAAATAATCTAAACTTTTAAATAATCTTTGAAATTTAAACGTCACTCCATTAAATTTGACCTTATATTTCGTCATGTTTATCATGACGGAGTTTTGTGTGGTTTGAGAACAACTGAATGAATGACGTTGTTTAACATATAACAATCTTTTCACTTCTGTTCATTAACAGTTTCACAACTGTCCAATATTTAGTCGGACACCCAAAAGATCTACAACAAATTTACATATAAGTCTCAAGAACAGAACATTTTTTATAGCACATATATTTTTATTCTCCGGAATAAAAACCGGTGAAAAATCGACTATTCTTACACAGGACAATCCGTATATTATCACATTCAAGATTAAGAGTCGTTTAGACAAAACTTGTGTTTAAGAACGACTCACATAAAACAGCCCCAGTCCAATTTTTACGATTGAAGTTTATATCCGATTTATACATTCTAATATATTTAAAGCGGGTTTACCAAGCATATTTTGTTCTTGCGACGTTCATATATACCTCATGAATTTGATTCATGAAATAAAATGTTTGAAAACTCATTTCTTTGTTATACTATTTATATATGAACTTCAATTTCGAAGCCAACCGCTTTTGTGCTAATCTCGACATTGTGAATTCGGAGTGTTCCGTGTAGTAATGAATTCAAAACATGCATTTATTAAATTTTGTTTTCTTTTTGTAATAGGAATTGCAACCAAGGTAAGGATTGTAACAACCAGGAAAAAAAACCTGCAGAGGAATGAGAACGAAATTCTCATACCAATTTTGAAGCGTTCTCCCTATTGTGCAGTGGGGCTATAAATGTTTGCTAATATTGAAAACATTGTAAATTATTATGAACAATTTTACAAGAATTCCGTCCAATAAAATTGTACAAAGAAACATGTCCCCAAATTCACGAAACGAAGCGCTCGCGTTCCCCCGAGACGTTTCTCCAAACGCGGTGGGGTATAATTAGAACCGCATGAATCTTCACCGACGAAGCACCGCCAATTGACTTAGTCAGAAGCAAAACAACAAACAGTCCAATAATGAACCGTTAATTTATGTAACCGTGGTGGCGGCGATTGCGCGTACGTTAGAGGTAGGCGCAAAAAAAAATGAGAGCGCGCGAGTTTTTTTTTCTGTCGGTTCAAATCTAAAATGGGTTCCTCACTGTTGCATGTGTTTTTATTTCCTATTCTCGAACAAATCAGTGCTCCAAACCGAAATCGACAGCTCCAAATTCCTCCCACCACGATGCGAATGGCGGAGCACCGCTTCGCATGCCATCAATCTTTCAACGCGCCTATGTACCTACACATAAATAGTTATTTCGAAAATGACGCGTTTGGGAAGCGAGTAGAGGACTCGGGCCAGAGGTAAAAATTCCTTCTACATCTGTTTGTTAAATCGCACTAAATGGCATATTTCCCGGGCCAAAAGCTAACCCATTCGAAACCCGGCAAGCCATCGATGGAAGTGCACAGTTGGGGCAATCACTAACCACTCTTTAGGAGGCGCCACGGAGCAATCGAACGAACAGAATAGAGCGCTCCTTTGTAAGCCGGAGAAACTCGCAAAGGCAAAAGCAGAGTGATAATGAATGTGAAATATTTATAGCCATATACTAATTGCCCAAGCGAATCGTTTTTCGTTAGTAGGCCGGTCAGTCGGTTACCGCACTCCACGAGACCGATCCGAGGATGCTTCTGTTCGACCGGAGTTGGAGGATGAGCACATGGTATGCTCCGGTATCAGTGCGTTTATGGTTCAGCCGACCGATTGGGGCTCTCTCGGTGAGCATTGAGTGCGCATATCGTACCACGTTTTGTGTGCACAGGATTTATAATTCAGAAAAAAACGGCACATATTGTTTGCCTCCCTGGGTTCATATCATATGTGAAATATCGCTTATATGGCGTGCCATCGGCCACAATCCAAGGCTTACGTTCAACAGGCGGGTTTTTTTACGGGGCACGATACACGACGAAGCCCATGGGTAGTATCAAGTTAATTGATAACGAAACGGCCACAGAAAAGAGTGAGATATGGAATGAATTGGATTCGATGCGATACGCATTTTCATTGCAGGCTTATGCAAATTCCCACTGCTGGGGATTGGGCTTTTCGGTTGTGATAGCATGATCAGGACAGATTGAATGCAGTTAGATTTAGTGGCAGAGTGGAATTGGGCAGCTATTACTTAAAGCATAATCTGTGTAAATCGCATATCAGAGTTAGAAGAGAGAAGAAAAACCATGCATAGGTCAACACTTTGATTCAT
The DNA here is from genome assembly GCF_030247195.1 of Topomyia yanbarensis. Taxonomy (NCBI): domain Eukaryota; kingdom Metazoa; phylum Arthropoda; class Insecta; order Diptera; family Culicidae; genus Topomyia; species Topomyia yanbarensis. The sequence goes on along the minus strand of NC_080672.1, from coordinate 106,660,221 downwards.
TTGATGAAATATTAGTTTGTCTAACGGATTAAAGAGGAATCCATTAAAAGTACTCCATTTATGCAAATAAGATAGATTTGGTGTAGTAGTGTGAATTACGGGAAGTCCACTAGTTATTGTTTGTTGGCTAAATATTAGAGGATTGAATTTCCTGTATTGACAAATGCATGAAACTAGAACTTCGTTTCAGAATTGTTCAACATTTCCAAATCTCAAGTTACTTAGAAGTTGAGTACGGCTGATGTCAAATAATTGTAATTGAAATCTAGATAAAACTCCGGTTGCAATTGAATACAAACTGGAAGGACGACATGCCAACGCTCTCCAATCAAACACCAACAATTGGCTGGGGATTTTTTTACTATTTCTGCGCCAATGTTCCGTTTCGAAATATTTCGATTTAGATTTGAGTAATTCTTACAAATCCAACAACAGTCGGAAGAAACATTCAAGTAGGTAGAAAAAGACATTCCAATACAAAACCTTCCAGGGTTTTCTTTCACTCTACTGTAATTCTGCTCTGTATTACGGGATAGATTTTGAGAAATTTAGTTACAATCTCAAACTAGATGTCTGCCATGCATACGCCAGGCAGATATTTATGATCTCTATTGAAGAAAAAAGAAATTTTAACGGGGGAAGATATAAAATCACGAAAAAATACGGTTTCGTAAAGTGAATCGTTTCCGAAAATCATGATCAAGCTGCTTCAATCATGACTAATCAACCACGTATTCATAAAACGATGTGTATTTGCAGAGAATTAGTTCACGATCGATATATCACGAACATAATTTCTTTTTTTCGAGAGTTGTCCTACTGGAGCTTTAGAGTTAGGTTCTCGGAAGGGCTCCCCGTCAGAATCACACACTACAATTGCAGACGAGACAGGAAATGGCGCCTACTAAAACACTGCTTTAAGTCAATTGTAGCAGGCCGTGATTCTGAATGTGATATTCATTGTACGGTTCAGGTATGTGCGGTTGTAGGGACTTCCCGGTCGCGTGTATCATCGCGAAGAACTCGAGCATTTGTACGTTAACGAGTTCGATCGCGCGTGCGTTTGTATGTCGCGTGTGCTAACGTGTATGTAGAATCAGGAATCAGAATATATTGGCTCAAATGGCACGTTCCCCGGACGTAGTCGGGGATTTGTGCCTTGTATGTAACTTCGCGTGTATTAATTCTTTATTAAAACCGTGTGCCTTTCGCATATTCGTTCTAGAATGATCGAGCGCGGACCGTTAATCTGATACTTAATTTTTCGTGCACGGTTCAGATTCTAGAAGAATGTGGGTTCTTCCATATCACTAGAGTTCCCAGTCATGTCACCATGGAACGTGTTGTCCAGTGGATATGAGAGCTTTATTTCTAATTAATTCAATTGAAGGCATGGACCTAAACTTCCGGAATCGAGGATAGACTTGCGGACGTGACCGATTCATGATCGCACGAATGCGGGGGACTGTAGGTTCACGCTTGAGACCGTCTTTGAATGCTTAGTGCTGAGACGTTCACATTATCACCAAGCTGTTATCATGTCTGCGAGAGCGCGGGTGCAGCTTGATCGAGAAGGGCTCAAGCATTTGTATGTTTGTCACGTGTATGTGACTTCGTGTGTATAAATTCGATTTTTATGTCGCCATGGAACGTGTAAGCATTGGACTTATGCTATTGAGGCCGAGAATAGGGGTTTCCGACGAAACCCATGAATGGTGCCGAGAAAACGGGCATGTGGAGGTTCACTGTTAATGCCGCGTTAGTGAATTTATAAGTGCTAAATCGTTCACTTAGTCACCGGGGTGTTATCCTCCGTTGGGGCACCAGTGAACTTGATGCCACCCTCCAACCGGAATCGCCAGATCGACCACGGCATCCAACTGGTCAACGTAGAGAAAAAGGGCATGTGGAATATCATGTCGTGCAGGACCGATATGGCGGTTACGAGACAAGCGAAATCTAGCACGACCAGCTAGACCTGGAATCAAGTGAAGTGCATTAGCACGCCTCCCCCCAAAGTAGTCATTTTAAATGGAATCGGGGGTATCAGGCAAATTTCGGACTTCTTGGTGGAGTTTAGAAGAATAGGGTTCAGAGTTATCTTCTCTGTTCAGAGTCCCTCACTCTGGGACACGATGGACGAAATCGGTAGTATGGTCTAACTACTGAACGTGTGCCGGGTCGGCGTAAAAGCTTTATCACCAAGTAAAAAAATACACGCTCAGCGACTTTTTTCCGATCTCGCCGAACTGAGTCGAATGGTATAAGAGATTCGGCTCTGCGGGCCTCAGTTGAAGTCGAAATTCCGACCGATTGCATAAGTTTTATTATGAGAAAGGTAAAAAGGTATTCAGTCATTTTCTGTTTTTATTTTCACTGCATCAAGAATGCTTCTCATATCCTTAACCAAAAGACTAGTAATTTATAACCTAAAATAAAAATATGAACATTTTATGTCTTTTGTTTAAGCATGTGCATTCACTAGGATCTATCTTTCGATAAAAGTCGCTTCAGGTGATTCCCTAGAAATTAAAAGGAAGCTGCATAAAAAGAATCGCATAACTTTGAAAATTCGCATAAAAAACCGCATAACTTTGAAAATCCGCATAAAAAACCGCATAAAAAGACTTCAGTGTATATAACTTTTGAAGCCATCAGAAAATTACAATTTATACATTTTTTTAAAGGAAATATTTGAATGGAGGTATTTGTGCTTCTAGAAAAATACGGGAACTGGGTCATTTTGTCCCCAAAATCCCCTATTTTTAATATTTTTTTTTTTTGCTCCGTGATGCAAATCATGCATATTTTCCAGTTTTTCTAATGTAAAAGAAATCTCAGAAAACGAACAGAACCATTTTGAACTTTGTCCGAATACGAGAAGTTGGGGTTAAAGGTCCTTTAGTCATGCATATTAAATTTTATCATTTTCTCGAGCATATATCTCTATCATTCTTCACTCAATTTTAATAAACTGTGCCTTGCTGAAAAATCCTTAGGAACAAAATAAAAATAGATTCATTTCCGATAAAATTCAGAAACATAAATATATATTTGTAAAATAATATATTGTAATTTTCTGATAGCTACTTCAACAGTTATAGCATTTAATATATTTTCCTCCTTATTTTCAAAAATTTCAAGCGAGGTGGCCGGGAGTCTAGAATTGCCCAAATAATGTGAAATTGGGCATCCGAGCTTACTTTGACATTTAGCACAATATGACCCCCCTTCTCAGCCTTTGAGAATTTTAAAAAAAAAGTTTTTTTGCAGTGCCACAATGGTTGCGCTTTCAACCAAATAACTCCCGAGAAAAACACTCGTAAGATTAGCGAACCTGCCATAACTACTTCAGTTATCTCTTAAGTTACTGCTGCGCTGTCGCGGATAAGTGTTTTCCGAATAAAAACAACAAAACACTTCAAATTTCTTCAAATTCCACTGAACTGGAAATGGATATTTATATTTTCTTTATAAAAACCATATACCACTCATAAGAAGAATGTATAATTATTTGTTTCAGGGTTATGGATAATACTTTTTCAGTAGTCAAAATAACCCAGTAAAAATTAAATTCATTTCGACCTGCTTCATTCCATGATGTGTAAGGTTTGACTCGCCTCCACTAAAATTTGATCACTTCGATCAGAATGTAATAACAGAATTATAATAGATAGCATATTTCGTAGTAAGTTGTGTTATAAATCTGGTCTCGTTAGTAGATAAAATAACAGAAAATTATAGCAAATATCAATGTTAGAATTCTTCTATGGCCATCAATAAGCATTCGATAACAAAATTGTGACGTTATTAAGTATTATTAGTTTTCGAGTTTTTCAAGCCTAAACTTTTCCACATAGGTTGCGCTATCATAGAGCGAACAACGGGACGTCCCCTACAGTATACACAAAGTATGACAAATAGCAGCGTGAAATCAACAAGTCAGAATAAATTACCAAAATACTTCATCAATCTGAAAAATAATATCAACATGAAATGTGTGCCAATAAAACCACTACCAAGAGATGGTAAACAAGCTCAACAGCTACTCGCACCAAGCGCTAATACGAAACGATTCAACCTTAGTCGAGAATGACACACAAACAAACCAGAGACAGCAAACAAAACAAACAAACAAAGAAACCCGGCAGACCGGCCATTTTTAAATGCCACGCACCGAAGAACAACCATGAACCGGATCAATGACACCGTCCACCGTCCCCCTCCAGCTTAACCACACCGGCAACAGCATTTCATTTTCCCCTTTCGTCACGCGACCTCGATCCTTTCTACAAGATGTGGCATAAAAAAGCAAAAGCGGCAGCGCCTGCTCCCTGATCCCATAATTCTCCTCCGTTCGGCAAGCCGTGCGTGTTATCTCCGTAGCTACTTGCATAAATTAATAACAAAAAGCTTCTCTTCCCTCTCGCACTAACTGGTCCGGAGGGGTTCTTCCAACCGGGTGATTTTGCTTGCATTCGCTGAAAATCACTCATCGAACACCGCTCTCCAAGCCAAGAAGAGCACACGTCGACAGAAACACTTGCGAACACACATCCACCCATGGTCAGGTCACCCATATAGACATACAATTCCAGCATCGAAAAATCTGATAAAGTAGAGCGCTCCCGGCGAAAGTGGAGCCAACCACCATCATCAGATGATAACAACGGCTTCACCGCACAACCGAAGGACGTCCTATCTCCTGTCCCTATGCTGTATGCACCTCCATCGCTGGCAGCAAAAAAACGACAGTCAATCGACGCGACGCAACGACAGAAACCGGCCGCCAACCAGAAAAGATACGGGAGCAAATAAATCAGTAAAAAAAATGGCAAGAGCAACAGTAGAAAGACTGCAAAAAATGATATGTTTAAACCAACAAATGAGCACGAAACCACATGGAAACAAAAACTGTTCCGTTCGTGGCGTACGTAAGGCAAACACACATGCACGCGAATGTGGAGCAAATATGTCAAAATTTGGAAAGCATCATTAAAACATCTGATCCGTCCCGCATGCACACAAAACTTTGGCCGGGTCATTGCTGTTCTGGACCTGGGTTCAGATTCAGATTTCGAGCGCAGCAACGCAACAACAACGGTTCAGTGTGTAGCTTCTTTTTATTATGTGTACTTTTGCTTTTCATTCTTCACAGGGGCCAACCACCACACCAGTCGACTGCGAACAAATATGGGTCGATTTGATTACAAAAGACGAGAAAGGATCGCTCGCTTCGTGGATGGTTGGTCTTTCTTTCTGTTGCGCCTTGTTATTGATGTTTTGATGAAAATTTCACGAATAAAAAAAAACAAGTTTGGCTAGTGTCCCTTTCACTGTTGGTTGGTGGTACACGGGTGAATGCTGTGCTAAAGAGGAAAATAGAGGAACCGGCCTTCGGGGCGGTAGCACCGGTTTGGTGTGGTGTTTTGCTATATGAAACAGAGCTTTGTGTTTGGCGAGATTCTGCTGTTATGTTTTCTAGCTGGCCCCATGATGCTTTGACTTATTTAATATTGTTTTAATCCTTTATTGGGCAACACATTTTAGTACATACATGTACAAAGGAGTTATCTTTATTCCATTGAAGACCTAGCGGGATCTCTGTTTGTATTTCATTTGACGTATTTAAAGTTTTATTTGTTTAGCAAATGCAAAGGCTTTTCAGATTATTTTGGACTTGTTCTAGTAGCCTCGCTGTAGGCCGGGCTAATATGCACGAAAATGACATTGGGCCATATGTGTAGCAACACAAATCTAGCTGATACAACGTATAATTTACCATTTATAATAAATTTCCGCATTGGCTTGATCGATGTTTCTGGAACCGATCAATTGAGTATCGAATGTGCGGAAAAATGCGCATTGTTGTGTCTAAGGAGTTTAGATATCGTGATTTTTAATCCGTGGATTTAAGACCTTATGTATTACCGTTTGCCCTAATGTAATGCTCTTTGATTACTGATATAGGTCAAGGTTTTTACGTTATTTAAGGGAGTCTCCTTATCAGAAACTCATAAAAAAGGTGTTTTTTGAATTTTAAACATTAAACCAACAAGAGAAACAAATGATCTTTTGCGTATTTTGAACATAACAAAAAAGTTTTCTGGATGTCAAAATAAATGAAAATGATGAATTTATAACCAATCCATCAATATTCCACAGCAGCTCGCATCGGACAACTGAAACTCCGTGCAAGATTAATTCCGTAATTTTTACCTGTAGCAAGGTGAAATACAGTGAGAAGTTATTGGGAAAGCTTTTTTGCACAAGATAGACTATTATTGTGGTAGAAAATTGAAATTTTTCAGTCATTTTTTAAAAAAGTACTCATTTTTCGGCCTTTTGAGCAATAAATGCGTTAGTTAAATTATAAAATGAGACCTTTTAAACACAATTTTTAGTTTGGTATGTGGAATTTTGCAAAACACGACCTTTAAGTTTTTTGTAGAATATAAAAACAAATAAGTTGATGGGTTGATGGAAACTTACAGACATGAGATGTTAATCAGCTAAACTCTGAAATTTTGCAAGAATATTCTCTGATAATAATTCTAACGATTGAACCTAAAAAATCGATGGATGAGAAGACCCTCCTAATGATTTTTAGCATCGTACACGTCGAAACTGAAAATAAAATGAAATATGTTTAATTTACTACGAATATTATATTCTAGCATTGACTTGATCGAGGTTTCTGGAACCGGCCAATTGGGTATCGAATTTGCAGAAAAATGCGCATTGTTGTGTCTAAGGAGTTTGGATATTGTGATTTTTAATCGATGAATTTTGAACAGGTCAGGTTTTTTTTGCGTTATTTAATGAGTTTTAGCATCGTTCTTGACGAACATAAAATGTAAAAGAGCAATTACAATTGAAATCTGGCAGAAATAGCCTAAATGAGGCATGCCTTTTATTGAATTTGAAGAAATCTGGCACATGTGTTTGATAGGAAAGATGATGTATTTATATATTTCCTTACTTTCACGTTTTTCACGGTTTTGCCCTTTTTTAGGTATTTAGAAAAATGTACAGCATAATGATGTATTTTTCAAGCCTTTTTCAAACGTGAGTAAAGAGTCTAAACCGGCGAACAATACATCATCTTTCATATCGAAGACGTGTGCAAATTTTGTCAAAATCGAATAAGGTCGAACGTATTCCTAAACAGATTTGGAACAAAGGAATTGTTCAAGGTAAATTTTCTGTTTTTTGGTTAACGTATTTTTCCTTGGTCAGTTTGTTTTAAAATCTTAAAAACATTCTTATAAAAAATCCTAGCAAATAACAAACAGTTTTCGTCTAAGACCACATCCTAGACAAGCATTATATAACATTGGATTTTCAATTTGAGTGAAATAACGATCTGTATGAGCGGACATATAATGAAGGACATTTCCCCGTGCTAATTCCCGTGAAAACTTTAAACGCAATGCGCAAATCCAATACATAACTTATTCTGCAAGTAGATGCCGTCATCGTATAGTAGTTTTCTGTCGAAATCGTTAAATTTGGGTCGATGGCATACTTTTTAAGAGTGGTCCACCTGCAGCTTTGAGCTTGGTTCTCGGAGGAGCTCCCTGTCAGACTCATTCACCACAATGGCAGACGAGATGGGAAATGTCACCCACTAAAACGTTGTTTAAGGTCAATTGTAGCGGGCCATGATTTTGATTGTGATATTGAGTGTACGGTTCAGATGTGGGGGAGTGTAGGCGCCATGATCGCGTAGGAACGAGCGTTTATATGTTGGTAATTAAGACTGTGACTTAATCAACGGGTTTTTTCATGTTTGCGATATCACGGTGGATGGTCGCGAACGAATCGAGCGTTTGTATGGTAACGTGCTTGATCGCATGGGCGTTCGAATGTCACGTGTGTTAGCGTGTATGTGACTTCACGTGTATAAACTCAATCGCATAATCGTGTAACCATTTGCATATTCGCGTCGGTTTTTGAACGAGCGCGCGGACCGCGGGTCTGATGTTTAATTTATAGATTCAGATGTGAGAAGATAGTGAGTTCTCCCATATGACTAGAGTTCCCGGCATGTGACACTGAAACTTGTTGTCTAGTTCATAGGGGTGTTCTTTTAGAATGATCTAATTGAAGATATGGACCTAGGCTACTAGCATCGAGGATAGGGCTTCTGAACGTGACTGATTTATAATTGCGTGGAAACGCACGTTTGTGTAATCGCATTTGAGAATGCGTTTATGAATTCGTAGCTGTTCAAACGTTCATTCGACCAGAGGGGCGTTTTTATGTACGCGAAATCGCGGGCATAGGTTTACGTGTATAGTCGCGACTACATGTCCGCGTTTGTGGCCAATGTTGTATTATCGTGGAGGATTTGAGTGTTTGTATGGTTTTATCGCGTGGGCGTATGTGTCGCGTATATGTAGCTTCGCGTGTATAATTTTTTTTATCTAACTGTGATAACGTATGCAGAATAAAAATTGGACAAAAGGCAATTTTTTTGCAGAATTTCCTTTATTAAATGTTTTCTCTGTATGAAAACATTTGTCAGCTTATTAACTTAATGTAGAAAAAAATTTGAGCCCATTCGAGAAGCTTTATGACAGTCGAAAAAAATTATGTTGTCATATTCTCAATTTCTTTTTTAATTTTGATTATCGTATATCTTAGCTTTAGGTTGAAAATTATTGGCATTTACCCTCTGCTTCAAATTATTCCAGAAATCCTCATTTAGATGCAGTTGTGGTACATTTGGAGGGATATCAGCCTTTTGTGCAAAAGGTATGCCATAATCCTCCAATGAGCCAACTTTTTTTTTGAATAATAGCTAGTTAACAGATTGGGCGTTCGCTGCCATTTTGTTCACATGGTATCTAGGGTCGAAATTACCAAAAATTGCTTAAAATAAGTGTGCCTACAGTATGACATTTAGTAAGGTGCCTAGCGCAGGGTTGCATTTTTGTTTTAATACAGGAAGCGTTGTTCAAATTTCATTCTGCATACGTTACCACTTGCACATTCGTGTGGACTTTTGAATGTACGCGCAAATCGCGATTTTGAGTGAAAGATTCAGATATAGAGGGGAGTTAGTTCTCCCATATAGCTAGAATATCCGGTCATGGCACCCTGATATTTCTAATGTATATGAATTTATTTTCTTAAGACTGAACGCATGGACCTAGGCTGCTAGGACCAAAGGTAGGGGCTTCCGTGCGTGACCGATTCATGACGTAGATATGTACAGATGATTGCGATTGCAAGCTCACATGCGTGGCCAGATCTATATTATCGCGAAGGACACGAGCGTTTCTATGTCTACGTGTTTGATCGCGTGGTGTTTTAATGTCGCTTATAACAGCAATAACTTCGCGTGTTTCAATTCGTTTATGTAACCGTGTAGCCATTAGCATATTAGACTTTTTAATGTTCACGCGGGCTGTCATTCTGACGTTTTATTTTAAGTGTACGGTTCCGATTAAGGAAGAAAGCGAACTCTCCCATCTCACTGGAGTGTCCTACTATGGCGCCCTGAGACTTGTTGTCTAGTGTATATAATATAGTATTTTAGACTGGGAGCTCCCGGACGAGAACGATTAAATATCGCGCGAGAGCGGGCCTTTGTCTGTAGGCACATGAAACCGCGTTCATAAATTCGTAAGTGCGACCACGCTAACTTAAGGGGTTACATATGTTGAGATGCGGGAAAAAAGGTAAAAGTTTGAATTTGTATAAAGGTATGTAGCTATATTTTTATGAAATGCTTGTTATATGTTTAGCGTAGTACAATGTCCAATTTGCAAAATCCAGAAAATAAAAAAATATAAATAATTGTCGAAGCTATAGCAATTTCCGCAAAACGCGTTTTTTCAAAGAGGTTTGCCGTGACTACGATTCCAGTCCAACAACTTAAAAGAAACCATCAAACTAAAAAAAATTCATTAGTATATATACCTGTGGTGGCCTTGAACGATCGATTAAAAATTCTTCTTTTTAGAAACGGGGACGATTTTTCCAAAAAACTCGCTATTTTCACCTGAAAAAGTTATTAAAGAATTCATAACAATAGGGTGGATGTACCAATAGTCGCATACTTAAGGAAAACTTTTGCTAAAAAATCGATGAATAGACCTATGGGCAATGTTGATACATTAAACAAAAGCTTTCCCTACTTCATAGGAAAAGCTTTCCCTACTTCATAGGAAAAATATAAAGATGGTTTAATAACCAATTTATGCATTCCAAACCGCTTGTACCACTATAGGAACACATGTACCAATAGTGATGCAGTCGCTAATTTCGGTTCCTATTGCTGTAAATCCCATTGATTTCTTATGGGATTTGCAACTATGGGTACATTAGATCAACTATAGGTGCAAGGGAGCTCAAAATCCATAGAAAATCAATTTTTTCTATAGCTATTTGAGCAAATTTCAAGGATAACAGTTTTATTGTCGCATAATTTTAGTGCGATGAATCGATAAAAAAATATTTGTTGATGGTTGGTACCTTAATTAGGCGTATAACCCACTACTGCAACTATAGGTACACCTCAACTATAGGAGCACCCACCCTAATATGAAAACTTTGACGAAAAAATGGAATCGTTCAAGGACACGGCAATTACGAACAAGTAAAAAAAAGTTTTGAGATCGGTTGAAAACTTTTCCGGATATCGTAGTCACCGCAAAGACGCTTTTGGGAAACATGATTTCGGGATAATCACGTTTAAAGCTTCAAGTATAAGCAACACCTTCATAAGGGAGCAAGATGAAAAACGCTATAACTTTGGGTCCACTGCTCCGATCTCTATAAAAATTTGAGGTAACATTCTTAACATCCTGAGCTTTACGATGGAAGAATTAAAAAAATCGATTTTTTGGCCGACCTCAACATATATAACCCCTTAATCGCCGGGACCTCTTTTATGACTGCGGGATCATAGGCCTAGGTATGGGTGAATCATCCCGACCCAGAATTCACTTCTCCGTATTTCGACATAAGTCGTTTCAATCAATCTGGTTTAGTGCGCGATGCTAGGTCGCGTGTACGAACATCACCCCTATCATCGTCCACATAATGATGCTATTGTATTCGAAGTCGTGTTGCACGATGTTCATCGCAAAAAAGTTTGCTGCCTGGGCTGAAGTTCTAACCATTATCAGAACACATTTTTTTACGTGATGTAGCAGTATGTAGGTATTGGGGTGGGGCAAAAATAAGATTCCAGCTCCGAGCAACTTTTTGAGTACCATTTGGGCCCTAGAACAACTGTGCAAATTCTTAGCTCGATCCCTGCAACTATATTTTTGCGCCCACTGTGTAAAATTTACATAGGATTTTGTATGGGAAAATTAACTTTCACAAAATAATTCCTCCAGGAGTCGCCCATTGCTTCCTAAAAATAAATCGTTATGTGGCTTTCATAGGAAATTTAACAAAGAAACAATGTCTCGAAAACCACGAAACGATCTGACGCTTGAGACAAAAGTTATTAAGCAGAAACCGAATGATGCTCTGACGATTGATAAAATATTCATTTTTTCTAGCACCACTGCTTTTGGTTGTCCAATTATACGCAATTCTGTTTTAATCTTCTCTTAATGTGTCTAAATCATTTATCTATAATGTCTGGTCACTTCACAAGAGTTCTGAGGGATAAATTCTTTTGTACATAATAAGAGAAAATTAAAAACTTTGCATATAATTCGATCGTCAAAAGCAGTGATGCTATGAAAAGTGAAATTTTCATTAATCTTCAGGGTATCAATCGGTTTTTGCCTAATAACTTTTTCCACAAGCATCAGATCGTTTCGCAGTCTTCTAGACTTTATTTCCTTGACAAATTTCCTATAAAAGTCAGACATTTATTTATTTTTGGGAGGTAACGTTCGACTCTTGGAAGAATTAATTTGCAAAAGACGATTTTCCCATATGAAATCCCATGTAAACTTTAACCGTGGGCGCAAAAATATAGTTTCAGCGATCGAACTGTTGTTGATGGAATATTCGAAATATATCTGGTTACGTTCTTTTGAAGGAAAGGCTATGTCTGTAAATTGAACCAGTCCGTTTTTTTGTTAACTGGTCTTGTCATGATTTAAAATATTAATTATCTTCTAGATAACTCGTTCAGCTCACACCTTTGTGGGGGTATGAGGTGGGACCATCATCATCATCATCATAAAAATTTGCAGAGTTGTTCTGGGAGCTAAATGGAACCCAAAATGTTACTCGGAGCCAAATTTTATTTTTTTCATATAACCATGTCCCACTCTAGTAGGTATTGTCACCTCCTGCATTGTACTGTCTATGATCGCAAGTTCAGGAATCAGCAATCAGTAGCGTCTGGCTCAAATGGCACGTTCCCCATATTGATCGGAGATTTGTGCCTTGCCAAGAATCGTCTTTTCATCATTTTCCTGATGGGAAGGATTGGGGAAGTGGTAAGGTTAGGGGTAAGGAAAACAACGACACAGAACAATTAAAACAGAGCATTCTGCACCCCCGGAGTGATGCTGAACGATCTGCAGGTGTTACAACAGCAGGAATAAAACTTCCAACCCCCGGAGGGATTTAGAACCTCTACCCAAACAGTGAGCGGATATATCAACACCCCCTAGGGGATATTGAGATAACAGAACAACACCCCCGAAGAGATATTGTCATTCAAATACGGCTAAAAAAAACTATAGCTCTTTACCACACTGGGTTAGGAACAAAAGCATATCCTTAAATTTCAGCTCTCTGTACATAGGTTCATCTATGTATGGAGAACCAAAAAACCGGATGCGCAATTGCATTAATACAGGGCAATAGCATATCAAATGATATGATGTTCCGTAATCGGATTCACAAAAATCACATGAATAATACTCAGCGCGCTGAATAGTAGCCATGTGATAATTGAGTTTGCAATGTCCAGTCAGTGCCCTGACCAGAATACTGCAGTTGTGCTTGGAAAAATGCAACAAATTTCTTGACATTTTCGGATTCACATCCGGCAGAAAAGCCTTTGTTTGAACGCAAGTTTGCAAGCTACGCCAATGGTTGGCATGTTCGAATGCAGCCCAAGAGCGAATCTTGTGCTTTATCCAACTTATTGACGGTGGTAGAACTGGTTCTGGACCAACGAAATCAGTCGCAGCGCCAGCTCTAGCCAATTCGTCCGCCCATTCATTTCCAGTAATACCGGAATGACCGGGTACCCATAGAAGGTAGATAGCATTTGAAAGGCTAAGTTCTTCGATTTGAGTTCGACATGCGATTACTAATTTCGATCTCGAATCTGCCGAACTAAGTGCTTTCAGGGCAGCCTGACTGTCAGAGCAAAAAATAGATTCTTTTACCGCAAATTCCCTGTTGAAGTGCGGATTGTACGCCACACAGAATCGCAAAGATTTCTGCTTGGAATACGGTACAGTATCTACCAAGCGAATGAGATTGGTTTAATCTCATCCCATGACAATAGACACCAGCACCGGCTCGGCTCTCCAACAAAGAACCGTCCGTATAACAAACTACGTATTATTCAAGTTGTCGCTCCATCCAGCCAGACAGCCATTCCTCACGAAGAGGAATTCTCACATTGAAAGTTTTAAAAGGAAAACTACATGTGAGTGTAAGGTCACTGGGAGCAAGTGTATATTCATCCCAAGTAACCATTTGGGGCCACAGTCTTGTGTGGCTAGTTACACCACCTTGAGGACATCCGCAGACACTCAGTTTCCTCATCTCTACTTGTCTTAACGATGAGCACAGATGTCGGTTGCTAAGCGTTGCGTGTATCCAGTTCGTGATATATGAAGGTACTCCATGATCTCGTGCTGTTTCCAAAATGGATTCGAAAGACACGTTGTCAAAAGCACCTTCAATATCGAGAAAAACTCCTAAACTTGATTGCTTTTGTGAAAAAGCTTTATCAACGTTGTAGACAACATTGTGTAACAGGGTGGTAATAGACTTCCCCCGCTGATATGCATGTTGCATTGCATGCAGCGGGTGCTCGCCCAAGCTACCATCCCGAATGTAGTGGTCGATTAAACGTTCCACTGATTTGAGAAGGAAGGAGGTCAGACTGATCGGTCTAAAGCTCTTTGCGTCCTCATAAGTGACGCGGCCACCTTTGCGAATGAATTTGACTGTTATTTCCATAACTGACATACTTCAAACCCACCGGATGCCACGCGGCCTCTAGGCTGGTTTTGTCCGGAGAAAGATAATTGTCACGTTAAAAACTTCAAGTATAAGCAACACCTTCATAAGGGAGCAAGATGAAAAACGCTGTAACTTTGGGTCCACTGCTCCGATCTCTATAAAAATTTGAGGTAACATTCTTAACATCCTGAGCTTTACGATGGAAGAATAAAAAAAATTCCATTTTTTGGCCGACCTCAACATATATAACCCCTTAATCGCCGGGACCTCTTTTATGACTGCGGGATCGTAGGCCTAGTTATGGGTGAATCATCCCGACCCAGAATTCACTTCTCCGTATTTCGACATAAGTCGTTTCATTAAATCTGGTTTAGTGCGCGATGCTAGGTCGCGTGTACGAACATCACCCCTATCATCGTCCACATAATGATGCTATTGTATTCGAAGTCGTGTTGCACGATGTTCATCGCAAAAAAGTTTGCTGCCTGGGCTGAAGTTCTAACCATTATCAGAACACATTTTTTTACGTGATGTAGCAGTATGTAGGTATTGTCACCTCCTGCATTGTACTGTCTATGATCGCAAGTTAGTCCCGTAAAGATAGGAAATCCCATAGAAAATGGGACAAATATTTGATCATGGGTAGTGTAGGTCTAACGCAAGTTTTCTCAATCAAACGAATTTGTATAATCCCATAAAAAGGACACTTTTTCCTGTGGGCGGCTCATTTCACTTCGCTGCTGAAGGCAATGATACTATACTATTCGTGCAGCCGGGCTCAATAGAATGAATAACAAGCGAGTGAGTGATGAGAAGGTAGACTGCTATATTTATTTATTGTAAATTAACCCATTATAACCCAGGGTTTTAAAAAGTGTGCCAAATGCAGCGATATCTTCAATTCTACCCAAAAATGTATCAGATTATGGAAAAAACAAAATCACCGCTTGAAATGGTTTTGAGAATTAAAATATCTTGTGCCAAAAATTTCGTACGCTTAAATAAAAACAACAAATTTTAAGTTGTTTGACATATTTCCGGATTTTCTGATAGACAACACTTCTTTTACACCTGTAGGAACGTTTTGTCACATAATGGGATTATTAGCACGAATTCCAACAATAAAATTCAATTAAATGTACTGCTTACTTTTCAGCCGCCATTTGCCCCAACTATACACGGTTCAAAAATGTAAAC
This sequence comes from Topomyia yanbarensis, assembly GCF_030247195.1. Taxonomy (NCBI): domain Eukaryota; kingdom Metazoa; phylum Arthropoda; class Insecta; order Diptera; family Culicidae; genus Topomyia; species Topomyia yanbarensis. Next base: position 106,644,891 of record NC_080672.1, on the reverse strand, counting down.
AAAATTATGAAAAATGTCAGTTGTCTTGTTTCACAATGAAATATGAGGTGTAATGATCCCATTAGTGCAATAATAAAGCAGTTAGATGCCAAAATTCTGCAGTAAATACGCGTTAAACGATGGATAATTCTGCATATGAAATTTCATACGCTAGGATATAATGGGTTAATAACACGCATGGCTCCGTTTAGCTCACGCATCCAACCGCGTCAAGTAAACGAAAAGACGAAATCGGCAGTAGCGACGCACAGTGACGGGTCTTCGAACAAGTCCGTCAAAACCAAAAATGTTACTTAATCCATCCAAAACATATTTTTGCTAATTTTGGGGTGCTGAGTTCATTTTTTGTGTCGAAAAATATCATAAATGAGTTTTTTTAGACAATTTTTTGTTCGTTTATTTATTTATACTGATCTTTGGTGTATAGCGCACAGACTACATAAAAATAGAACTTACCGTCTAAATTTTAAATTATTAAAAAATCCTGATAGCTAACTTATGAATAGATTAGGTGACATTAAACTCAAACAGATGTGAGATCGGCGATGAATAGTTTTCCAGATTTTATACGTGCAGATGTAGTTTATTAATAAAATGAAATTCAACGGTCCTAGATGACTTCCTTGAGGGACTTCGGTTAGCGTATCAAGCAAGCTAGAACGCGTTAAACCAATTCTAACGAAAGCACATCGAACAGACAGATAGGATTGCTACCATCCAGTTAACCAGGAAGGAAACCCTAGTCAGCAGTTCCAGAGGATCAATTTCCTGAGATACTTTATCGATTATTTTTGAAAAGTGAAATGTTATCAAACCTTTCTTTTCAGTGAAATTTCATTATTGGGCAGATCTTTTTTTAACGATGAGGGAAATCAAAAACAACATAAAAATTAGATAAAACTGCTCGATTCAGATATTATTTTGCTCTAATCACCATGCGTCTACATACCAGTAAAAATTCAAAAATGTCATTTTTAAACCCCTTGTGGTAAAAAGAAGCAAAACGAGGCGTTGAAATTCAAAAAGTTAAGATGACATCCCATAGAACGTATAGTATGCGCCCGTTTCGAACTGTTTCACCTGATGTACGGGTTACATTTATGAGAAAAAATTTGTATTCAGTCCTCTTAAGATATATTTGAAAAAAAAATAATAGCTCGAATCAAATCTGGCGAACAAAAAGCTCATAAACACATTTTTTTAATTCCCTTCGAAATGAAACTAGTTGTGCTCGAATCTAACATGGCATTGACGTTTTTGCACGGAAAGTCGCAGGCCAAAACTGACTAGAAAAACCGGTTTCAATTCGTCCTGCTAGGTATCACCTTCACCTTCATTAGATACTATTAGTGGCAGGCTGATTTTCCCCACTGAGTAAAAAAGAAAGTAAACAGTCTTTTAGCTGCCGTAGAAAAATACAAGTTACCATGTTTACATATGCTTAACCAAATCTACTACCGATGGTGATAAAAAAACAACCGACGAACTTATGGAAGCCGAAACCAAAAGTAAAACCATCGAAGAAGACCGCAAAGTGTGTGTATGTTTATTGATTTTTGTGCGCGTTTCTTCCAGGAGCTTCATCGCCCAAATGTTTACCGTTTGCTGGTCTTTGGTTACTGCCCATCGAACGACGCTAACGATGAGAAGGGGAAAGCAAACGCAAGGATAATCGACCATACACGAGGAAGAGATCGCCATTCACTTTTGTTACTTTCCCGCTGACAATACATACATAGATACATACAAACTTCAATAGCGAAAGAGTCACAGGCGGCACAGCTCAGTGAATCTAGTTGGGGGTAGAAAAAAAGCCATGACTTGACGATGGGGAAGAGCATTGACTTGATTTAGGAAATCGGATTACCAACATTATCGATTGTCCTTAACAGGAAATGACGGAAGTATAACCATCAGCATTGGAGGTTACTTTTTGGGAACGCAAGCTTTTTTGTTGCGTACTTAGAACTATTACACAACATTTTTTTTCGTCAGAGTTATCCAATTATTTGAACTGATGAGGTTGAGCAACACATACTATTTCTATGCAACGAAATGATTCGAATAGAAAGGAGTAAATTAAGAGGCTTCATTTGACGTATCGCATCGTTCAATATTAATTATTTTATTTTTTAAGCGTGTTATCCAAACATTATGTCACATAAAATGCCAACGATTTACCCCTATTAATCTAATTGACACAATTTCCTTTATCTTTGCTCGTGGTAAACGCGTAACGAAATATTCATTTGTATATTACTACTCGGTAAACACGTTTCAGATTACTCCATCTCCCTCATATTTCACTTTTTCTCAAACCACCTCCATCGCTTTATTATTATATTGTTTTTACGAACGATTAGAGTGGATTGATAGTATCAAGTCAGACACCCTTGTATATACAAAACAGACAGATCAGTCGATTTTCAATACACACATGTTTATTCAAGATCAAACGAGGAATAATGTGCACACAGTATACGCCTAAATAAACTGACGTTATTCCTGTCGCTCTATCTCATCCAACTCTTCCTCGAAAGCTCTCGAGACACCCTCGAGATAAACGCTTTCCGGAGAGTCAAAACAAAACACCCTTGTGTTGCTAATCGATCCCTGTATGCACACTGCATCAAAAAGCGATGTTGGCGAAAATGTCCACCGGCTCACAAGGTGCAGTTTACACAGACAGAAACCCAAACCAACCCTTCTGTCAACAGCCGTAATCCTTCAATCCATCCGTCAGTCGGCACGGCCCGGACTCTCGGTCCGGGATAAGACAATGCAGCGAACCGAATCGACAACATTCGCCATTATGATAGCCGCCGCTGCTGACGCCCGCCACCGTCACCACATCGTTAGATCTGTCAACAGAATCACAAGTGTTCCTGCTGTCTGTCGTTTGTGTCATTCGAGACCTGCAATAATCGTAGTTGCTTCTGTTTCGCGCGGATGATATGGCTGTGTGGGGGTGTTTGTTGCTAACGGTTTGATGTCCGCACACACCTTTCCCATAACCTACATCTACCGAAAGGGTGATGTCGAGTAGTGAACGGGGTAAAAAGAAAACTGGAACGTTTGATGTACATCATACCTACTTCTGGAGTACCCTTTTCGCGTCCTGCTTGAAGTGATATTTACATAATAGATGGTCGCGATTTGAAGCTTCGCGTTGGGAAGCTTCGCAGAGATTTCAGAATGGCAGAGAGCAAGTGTTTGTGCTATAAAGTGTTGCCAGTTTGAAATTAGCTTAATTATGGTATCCATCTTGCAACAAAGAATAATTATGAAAATTACATCGAAAACCGTCGGTGATAAATTAATAAATAATAAAACAAATTCTAGGTTCCGTGAACCCAGTTTACGATCCAAAATACGTTCCATTATTTATCAAACATTTGGTGGTTATCCCAATTATCTCGGTATGTCATATTCGTGACAATGGTTCACGTTATTTTATTTAGTTCGTTTCTGTTCGGGACATCATATCGAATAACTTAAAGTGAACAAATGTATTCAGAGATTTGAAGCAAAAGATAGTCTTTGCGTTTGGCTGGAAATCGATCATAAGTTGAACGTCAATATCACTCTTTTTTGCACTAATTGTTGAATGTAACTCCACATATATTGCATCAAAATTGTAGTAGTATCTGTAGCGGAAAATTTAATTTAATAAATATTTTCCTTGTTTTGACGTGTCTTTTTTTCCTTTTTCGAGGATTTTTATGAACGGAATACAAGGAATATATAAATTCCATTAACTGCTGGATCCGTAGTTAGCATCTGCCGATAGGTTTTGAGCGCGACATCAACATGCCTCTCCATAGCTCTACCCACTGCCAAAGTCTGGCGGCAACTGAGTTAGCTAAGGGGGCAAACAGTGATAATAAATATCTCAAGCCATGAGCGCAGTCCACTGGACTTAAAAATAGATAACGAGAGAGAGATTTGGCCCGATCGATGAGAGGGAGAGGTGACGATCTGCTTATAGGAGACATTGGGGGTCGGTGGGTCAATTAGGAGGTATTGGAGGCTGTGGCGGTGATCACAATACTGCTGGGAATATGTGATGGCATCATCACAGTTCCTCGATGACGGAGTGGTTAAAGCACCCAACTGGAGACTGGGATATCGCAGGTTCGATTCCTGCTTGAGGACATATCTTTTCTCAGTGTTTCCAATAAAAAGGTGAATTTTCACCGTTTTTCTATTCTCATCGCTTCCGGTCATTCTTTCTCTGTCTGTTTTTCAGTGGACACGTTCATAAAAATCCTTAATTTTATTAAACTTTTGCGAACCAACGCTCTGATTGGTTGTCGCTATTCATAATATATCCCTAGATTTAGTTTGCTGCACTAGTCACGTATTCTATTAGTTAGCTGATATTTTTTTATCTACAAAAGAACGAACACCGACACAGTAGCTATCAATTTCATACATGATTGGTGAGCACAACCGACTGCAGCATTTAATGATGCGCAAAGAGGAGCAAGGGATAATACAAGTGTGCGCGGAAAAAGATACATGTAAGCCATGTGTTACCAAATGCCTCTCCGGTGGATCAAATCATTAGTTGATAAATGAGAGAATCACATGAAAAGAAATACTTGTTTTATTTGAGGATGATCCAACCGGAACTGTAGAGATAGATTCACGAAAGGGCTTCCTGTCCGAATCTCGCACTACAACTGCGTAACGAATGAAAACAATTTTTTTAAAGTCGCGTAAATAAAACTAGATTAAAAAACATCTCATTACAATTGCAGACGGGACGGAAACCACTGTCACCCACTAAAACACTGCTACAGGCCAATTGCAGCAGGCCGTGATTCTGGTTGTGATATTGAGTGTACGGTTCAGATTTGGGGGCGCGGAAACTTCATGATCGCGTGGAAATGAGCGTTTGTATGTTCGGGCTTGTGACTGCGTTTTTAAATTAATTAGTGCTAAAACATTCACTTAATCACCGTGCAGACGCATGTTTGAGAGATCGCTGTCGTCGTAGATGTCAGTAGATGATTCGAGCGTTTGTATGTTAACGTGTTCGATCACGTGAGCTTTTGTATGTCGTATGCGAATGTTCCTCGGACCGCGAGTCCGATGCTTAATTTTGCAAGTACGGTTCAGATGCTAGAAGAGATAGTATCACCAAAGTTTCCGGCAATGTCGCCCTGAAGCTTGTTGTCCATCGTTGAGCAACATATATTTTTATTTTTGAGGAAATTGCAACTTAAGGTATGCACCTAGACTGCTAGGACCAAGGGCAACGGCTTCCGGACGTAACCGATTCATGATCTTGTGAGAACGAGCGTTGGTATCATTGCATTTGAGGCTGCGTTTATAAATTCGTGAGCGCCAAATTATTGACTTGTTCATCGGAATGTTTTATGTATGCGGTATCGCGGGCGTAGATTCGAGCGGTTGGTATTATCGTAAGGAGCACAAATGTTTCTATGTTACCGTGTTAGTGTTTTATGTCGCGTATGCTTGCGAGGTTATTACTTCGCGCGTTAGAACACATTTATATAGCCAATCAGCCTTTTGCATATTCGAGTGGGCTTTGTTGGAGCCCCAACTATGGCGCCTCAAGGGGAGCGTCTGGTGTAGTGTGTAAAAAATCGACTTCTTTTTTATCCGCTTAATCGTTAGTATTGAACCTCTAGAATAGTCTCTCGCGATCTCGGTGGCCACTCTGGACTTCTCTTGTTTTAAACAGCCATGCATTCCTCGCGCGTATTTACTATAACACAGATTTCAATCTATTGGCAACAATTTTTGAAAAACTGACAGCGATAAAAATATAAAATATAAACAATGCACTCTAAACTACTTCTACACAAATTTTTAGGAGAAAATGCCAAATAGGTCATTTTCCACAGCGTTTTTTTCGTGATGCAATTTGATGTGGGACACCCTTTAATAGCATTTTTCTCGAAACCGCGTTTTTCAAATTGGCGAACACGATGACTCAAAAACTAATCAACGAATTGACTTTCTTTTTTATGAGAGTACACAATATGTTGATTAACCACAGAAAACTGAATATATTCGTTTCTCCCTATTATTTTGAAGCGAATTTGACCCAAAAACTCAAGCTTTTTCTATATTTTTATTTGGTTTATCGAGTAACTACAAGTCCAAGCTTTACAAAACTTCTCGAATTTCCTGTGTCAGACAATTTTATCAAGAATTCGTGTTCGTGTTCGCCGCGGCGCTCCTCGACGTGGAACTGGCTGTACGTCTACTCTTAGAACGCATATAGGGTGAAGTGCCTATTTTCACCATACTAAGCAAGGTGCCTCACTAATTCGTTAATTTCTCGCCCTACAATCAATGAAATACGTAAAAATTGACGTCAACAGCTTTGCTTCGTTGTTAAGAACCAATACAATAACAGAAATGCACTGAAACAGTGAAATTCTCGTGTTTGAGCGCAACGAAAACTCGAATCGAGTGCCCCTATTGTTGTGCTATCATTTGACTCAATGCGTTGAACAAAGATGGCAGACACTGCTCTAACCAACGGATTCAAATGGGGTAGGGTGATAATAGAAACATGGCGCAAATGGGCTCATCACCCCATATGTGGCTCTGCGTGACTGAAAATATTTTTTTCGTACACGATGAATGCATAAATAGATCTTAACATTACACAAAAGATCCATTGCTGCCTTGCCTTCATAATCGTAAAACAAAATTACTTTCAGTTTGAGCACTTCACACCAGGCGCCCCCTTAGGGGTGGCTAAGTTAACTCAGTAAAAAAGAATTTTTTTCTAAAAATTTATGGTGGCGATACAGAGAATGACAGTTTTTTTTATCAATTTACATACTTTAATGCTACAACAATTGCAAAATACTGAAAATTGAACGAGTGACAGTGAATCTCCGGAAGCACCTCGTCGAAAAATTGTTTTGCTGTGCACGTCATAACTCAAAATCTACTGGACCAATCATTTTGAAATTTTACAAGGTAGCTACAGAAGTTTCATTTTAGCTCAATTTTTGAATTTTTCGTACCACTACGTTACCACTTTCCTTAAGACATGTTATCTAGTGTATATAAGTTTCTTATTCAAAGTGGAAGCTCCCGGACCAATGCGATTCATGATCGCGCGAGAACGTGCATATTTGAATGCTTGAGACCGCGTTTATAAATTCTAACACATTCAATTAGTTATCGGGACGTTCTGATTGCGAGATCGTGGGAGCAGGTATAAATGTGAATGATCGCTTTTGAGACCAGATTTTTACTATCGCGAAGGACCCGAGCGTTTGCATGTTTTTGTATTCGTTCGTTGTTTTATCATGCTATACATATTGCACAGTTGGTACCAGTCGTAGAAAGGAACAGTAAATTAGAGAAAACTATTAAATCCTCGAGCATCGTTATTCATTTGATTAGGTAAGTGGCCTGGGAGGTTTTAACAAATGGCATGGCAGCTAAACTGAAAGCAGCTGATTTCGATCAAGAGAAAGCAAGGACTCTCGGATAGGGATGCCACCACCGAAAAAAAATACCATGCCAACCGTAGTATCGTTCATTCCGTGCCTCTAAGCAACCGAACAGCACGATGAAGCAGAACCTACTGAACAGACCATGCGTCAGAAAATTCTACAAGCAGATTTTGACAAAGTACAGGGAATGCCTGTACTTTGTCAAAAGCCACTATTTCAAAAGCACCATTTAGCGAAACCGATAGTTTTTCCAGCAGCTATTTTGTATGATTTGAATCGTTGTGATCTAATAAATCGGCTGATATTCTTCTTTTAGAGTTTTGAAAAGGTTTAAATGGATAATCCGGTGGCAAAGCTGAACACAATTTTTTCTACCTATACTACCCAGCGTTCAAAACTAACACATGCTCAAAAAAGGTAACTTGAACCTTAAGCTCCTGGTGAAAAAGTGTCAGATATAGATTTCCGGATCCTTTCAAAAAAAAACGTGTCTACGGGAACATGCAGCACAACCGCCATCGTGTGTCAAAATAACCCGAAAAAAAAATATTTTTGTGCTTCACAACTAATCCCATTTTACAAGATCTCGATTCACCACCCATTGTTGCGCAAAATTCTTGAAATATTCCTATTTTTCGTGCTCTACGGTGCTGCAATCCCTTAATTGTGTGCTAGTAATGACATCACTGCAGAAAATCCATAGCACTTACCGCTTATTGTACCGTCCGGACGTTATAGTCAAGATGTTCCTCGTTTGGCATGCGAGCAACGAATGGTTTAAACCTTGCGACGCTTTTGTTCATTGTTAATACTGTTATTTTTAGCATTCTATAGGTTTTCGAGGTCGCTGATTATGATTCTGACGTCGAAAATGTAAAATTCAAAATGGCGGATTCAATATGGCGACCGTGCTTGGCTAAATTTCATTTTTTTTATATTGGCCTAAAACGTCTTACAGGGGGGTTTTTGGGGTCGCTGATGCTGATTCTGACATTGAAAATATAAAATTCTAAATGGCGGATCCAGTAAGGCGACTGTGTGTCCCAAAAACTCCCATAAATTCAGTTTTATACTGACTGTTAAAAATTTGCCAATTTCGTAAAAAATTGTTGCCATTGTGTAACTGCCATTTTGAATTTTCAAATTCTGTTATCAGAATCGTAATCAGCGGCCTCAAAAACCACATAATCTATATGCATGCTAGTTGAGAAGTTATCCCTGTCTCTCAGAATCTTCTTTAGACCAACATAATAATAAACTCCATTTTTGCATATTTTGATGTTTTTTTTTTTCGAAAAAACTGCCCTACGAAAAACTCTGCATACTTGCAAACAACATTTTATTTTTTTATAACTAATAAGTAATTAACAAATTCACATAATTCTTTGTGCTAGTTGTACTCCTTACATCCCTAAGAGTTGATTAGAAGCAAGAATTCGAATTTAGATGTCAACGCTAACTAGAAATCCAATAAAAACTAGTACGAGAAGTACGTGGGACGTATACTTCCCACTGCGTCGCAAAGGGTTAAGGGAGCCTGAGGGTGCAAAATTAAAAAAAAAATAGGATTTTTATTTTTGCATATTTCGGATCTCTAAGATAAGAGAAATATACCCAAGAAAGGATTTACTCGAATTCTACTTGGTTCGACTGCTACAGCCCATGGTTCAAAAAGATGGTAAAACCTGAGGCAGACAAAATCTCAAATGTGCACGTAAACGAAGCAGTTTCCAGTCAACTCATTACTTACTTCAAATTAATACCAAAAAAGCTTGGTACACACCAATGTGTGTTTTCCAAAATGGCCAAGACATCTTTTTTCTATTCTACACTAGTAAAAACAAAAACGTGATGCAATTTCATCCACATTACAACCACCCACTATCGGTCGTCTCCTGTCGTTCAGTAATCTTGGCAACGCTGGAAAACCTCCCAGCGCTTTTTCGTCCTGTCGTTTTCCACACTAAAAGCTCTCACGAACACCACCGAAAAGTGAAAATGCAATAGCGAGACGGAAAAGAAAATCGTACCTACAACTATTTTTCTCTCCCCATGCTCTTTACTCCGTTCTAGTCAAACGACACCGCAATAAACAATAATTATTGTGCTTGGTGCGTGCAGTATTGATAAAAAAGCGCTGCCTCCAGTCCAGTGGAAGAGAATAGTATTTTCTCAATGAATGTATCATTCCTCCCCCACTCCAAGGCAAGAACTCGTAGAATCCTGCCCTTCTGCCTCCCCCAAGGCTAGAAGATTCGATACTTCGATATTCTCCCCAGATTCCACCATCTTCTTTTGTTTAATGCGTTTCCATGTTTTTCCACCCACTGCTACTGATAGTATCGTAAGGTTGTAGGACAAAAAGCACAACTCATACAAGAATGCTCCAGGAATTTTGAAGATACCCCATCAACTGGAGTGTCACAACCCCTTTGGAACCCGCACTTGCACTTACCCGACTATTCAGCGGAACCGTCTCGATCATTTCCTGACCGGTGCAGAGGCGTTTGTTGTGCGGCCCGTCCTGGCCACCGCCGGCACCGTTTCCATTGAACGCCATGATCATTGATTTGCTTTGTTTAGTTACGATTGGCAAGGGAAATTTTTCACTAGCGGCCTACCGACAGAACTCGCGGAACTATTACTGATAAGCACTCGCGGAATCACGCACTCACAATGCCGACAAAAAAATAAATTAGCGACTGCTGCTCCTCTAATGCGAAACTTGAAAAAACCCTTTTCCTTTTGCTTCGCTGCTAGGCGTATCACTTTTAGCAGCTTTTCTATGCACTACTTCTTCACTTGCAACTTGTGTTTTCACTTATTTTTTCGCTACAGCTTGATGGGACACCACTTCTCTCACGCGACTTTCTTCTTTTACTCGCTACTTAGCCCTTGTATATATTTTTATTTGCTTTTATATTAAGTTTGTATTTTTCTTACCGTCGCACTGATTTTTCCTCGATTACGATTTTCTACTCGTATTCGAGCGACGGAGATTGCAAACCGAACGAGCAGAAAGAAAAAATATAAAACATGAAGGTTTTGCTCTTTTTGCTTTGCCGTGTACCGTCCGTCCGTGTTTCACGCACACACTTGACAACAGTCGTGGCTGGCAGATTATTCTATTTTTTTTATTTTCTTCTCAACACACACTCGTCTGGCCGGAGAGTCAACGCCACGGAAATGGTGGAGCGCGGAAAGCGTTGCTATGACAGCTACGGGCACACTCTCCACGAATCGAAATACACAAGAGTACGAGGGGATAAACCGTCCACTATAGCCTGTCCTGGAACGCTGAAATCCGTAGAAACACTTATGCCAACGCTGATTAATTCAGAACTAAACGCACCGGAACCGGAAGAGTTGATCTTTCACGGGAGCGACGTGCTGCAGATCATCGAATGTCTGCAGTGACAAACAAGTAGGCGCAGACTAAAAAGACGTCGGTAAATGCGATTTTTTCTTCCTTATGTTTCGATAGCGAAAAAGACTGCGATTTTGGCGACAAATTTTCCCAACTACTAAATACAACGGGTGTAGTACACACAGGCAGTAATAGCACTCTCTTTACTAGAACGACCCCGATCGAGGAAACTAGAGTAAGCACCTTAGAAATTTCTACTTCTGACTCGGTCTCCGGAGAATCGGATACTGACTGACTTTGACTACCGACTATCCGACCACGGCCTAGGTGAAACTGAAAGTAGAGTGCGATACCAAATCAGCCTCGCTCACGAGTCACCAATCGCGGCGACGATTTTCGGTATCGTCAAACTCCAAAGAGAAAACTACGAAAACTCTCACGGCGTCTAAAAAATGACAGCTCGCAACGATAGGGTTGTCTCGCTTGCGCGCAGGTTCAACCAGTTATTTCCATTCCGTTCAGACTCAGGTGCACCATGCCGGGACACTAGAGGTGCGTTTTGCGCAAGTGTAGCAACTTGGGAGAGACGCCGGAGAATGAAAGAGAACCAACTAGCAACAAGCTGACAGACGGACAGGTATGTGTGCGTATTGCATAAACGCTTTGGACGATCGATAAAAGACAGCCGTTGATTATAGGATATAAACAGAGAGGAAATGTACTAACGTCAAAAATAAACTTCAATGAACAGATGTCAGAATTTCCTAACACGAACTCCACCTGTGGGAAGACGGAAGAAACTCGCTGTCTCGTTGTGTCGATTCACAATACACAATGAAAAAAAAAATTAAGGTAAAACGAGTTCTTCTAGTTGACACAAATTTGCGGTCGTTTGCGTAGCAATCGTCTGACAAGTACATAATATGTAATAAATATTATTTATTTATAGGGAACCAGCCGTTTTGGAAATCGTAAAATTTACGATAATCATTTTAATCATTTCTCGGGGAACGTATGCTTAAGGAGGTAAAGACATTACGGATGAACCCATAGTTACAGACCTGAAAAAAAGTTTTCACTACCAGGTTCTTGTTAACACTAATGAAATTACAAATATAACACGGTTACACTGGTTACACGGTCGAAAATGGTGGCTTTATCGTACAGAAACTTATCTGTAATTGTTTACAACAGTATAAGTAGCAACCATGCATCCCACATTTGACGTTCCTCAACCATAACAACAAACTACTTTCAAATAATTGATCGAGTTTTTTTGGAAATTCGATAAAAAAGTCTGTGTGATATTTAGTAACAAAAATAACAATAAAACAACCTAATCAATACCGCAATCCATTTAAACCATTGATTAATATAAAGTACCTATTTTGACCATATTAGGTAGGGTGCCACACTATTTCATTAATTACACGGCCTACAATCGATAAAGCAATTACCGCAGCGGGTCGTTAAGTGAAACACTGTATGTTTCCAAATATAATTGCAATCTTCACAGATCACAGAATTTGATGTTCCACGTGAGAGGATTTTGTATTTTTCAAATGACCTAGTATGTTGTAGATTTCATTAAATACTACACAACATAATGTATGAAAAATGTTGTATACCCTCAAAATCTTGATTTATGGCAAATAAAAACGGTTTTACGGAACTTTCGGCAGCAATTTTGTTTTTGTTTCAGCCGAGTTTTCTGGAGAGAAGAATAACTGCGAGGGGCAAGTACTAAATCTTCAATATGACGCAGTGCTAAAAGTCGTACTTAATTTTAAGTACAACGCATTCGTACTTTAAATACGCAAATTAGTTTAATAACCGCCAATATGTACTTTAAATACTTTAAGTACTTGCACATCGACATTAAGTACAACAGAAGTATTTTTAAATACTTTCGTTAATTACTTTGATTACATTCAAAATATGTTGTTGTTTTCAATACGACGCACTCAAACATGCTAGTGCTTGCCCCTCGCCGTCCCCTTAAAAGTTCATGCGAGCTAGTTTCTAATTTGAAAAAAAATCAACTCTGCCATTTTTCAACCGATTTTGATCCATAAATAGATCGTTGGATGCGGAATTAAATGCCATTCTCTCTAAATTTCTATTAAATCAAAGACACTTTCTAATAAAAATGCTGAGCAATTTTCATATTTTTAATGGAAAAATCGTAAAATAATCGTTACTTTCATATTGTTGTCCCAAAACCTCATAGTGATTTTACCAAAGAACATAATATAGCATATCGTTGGAAAAATAATTTCTTCTTCTTTCTAAAACACTTAGAGAATTGAATATCGGTTGAAAAATGACCGTGCAGAAAAAACGTAATCCCGGAAAGGTACAGGTACAGGTACTGCTATTGAATTTTTTATTGATTGAATTTCCGATTCCGGAGTTACAGGTTGAAGAGTGCGGCCACACTGCAAATTACCATATAAACGTAAATGAAAAATTCTCAAAGAGGGGAGTAAAAGAAAATTTCAAAGTCAAATTTGTATTTTATTATAAATGCATGAAACGTCGAGATTCGATGTAATCTCGAAACAAACAATTTTCACGAAAATTGACTTTTTTGGCCTTAGGCACATTTTTGCCTTTCTCATATAGAAAGGATATGCAATCACTCTGAAAATCTCTGAAAGAAAGGATATGCAATCACTCGAAAAAAGAACCTAATTTGTTTTACTTATATAGGTTTTCTGTATTTTAACAGGCGCGTAGCTAGGGGTATGTGGTGAGATGTTGCCCCTTCCCCACATTACACACCGCCCTTCGCGAAACCCCTCCCATCAAGTGCCTCCCATCAAGCGACCTCCCCTGAAAGCCCCTAAGCTCCCCTCAAACGATCACCTCATGCACCACCATCACCTTATATACAAAGTTGGAACTCAAAAAGTCGAAAAAATATCGAATATTCTGAAAGTACACGCTTTTGAAAATATCTGTGCGAAATTTCATCCAGATCGGAGCACTAGATTTTAAATTACGGACGTTTGCAGCGAGCTGGTTCTTCCGCGAATGAAGTTAACACAAAAATTTAAACGCAATTATCTCGGAATGAAGTTTTTTGAAAAGTACCGTTACAGTGAACGTGATATCTCAAAAACTATCCCAGTAAAAAAGGGCAAGTTGCTGGCTAACGGGGGGCAATTTGCCAACTCGGATGCGCTAATTGCCCTTCAATTTGCCAACAAATTGCAGGTAATTAGGAAGCTATTTCAAACGCAACATTTGGGCGATTTTCAAACGCAATATTTGGCCGTCATTTTTTTGCCGCCCTACCTGCCCTTTAATCGCGCCCAAATCGCCCAGGGAACGCACCATTTAATCGCCCTTAATTGCCCAATATGAAAATTACAAATAATACTTATTTTCGGATTCATTATCCACTCACATAAACTTATCAGTATACTAGGTAATCACCACCAAACTATAGGAAGAATCAATGGTGAAATTGGTATTGCACACCAAAACTTACCATAATGTGACTTTCGTTAAGACTCTAGGTCAGAGATCTTGTTCCACTATGCGTACACAGGATTCCACAATTTCCAAGTGCACTAGACAAACAAAATACAAGCGAGAACACGCCAATTGTTTAAAAAAAAAAATTTTAAGCTTAAGCCAAACTTGAACCGCCTTGTTCGGGGGACGGCTCATAACTCCGACGACCGCGAATATTTTTTTTAAATTTTAGTTTTTTTTCTATCTTCGACAGTGCTACCAACGAACAGTATTTGGCTTTTTCAAATAAAATTTGTATAAAATGCTTTAAAAGTTACGAACTTAGCTCACTTTTCACCACAACTTTGTATATAACCCCTTAATGTAATTTAATGTGCCGCGTAACAGTAATACCACAGAGAACAAACGTCCATTTTCAGCATTCAACTTGTGCAAAAATCTCTAACGATTTCAAAGGTAGTTGGGATATTCAGGTTCGCTACTGTCGTCCTGTTTTTTTGTGGCTGAGTTCGACTGAATTGACAGCGGTTATTCCTCTACCCAGTCAAACTAGTCCGGAACCGGTTCGGACTTCCAGTATGAATTCCAGCTCAAATGCATGAACCGATAGAGTCGGAATCGGTTGTTTGCTTTGAGCAAGATTCCATACTGAATCCATTCAGGATTTCGAACCGGTTCTGGAATGGATTTGACGGATAGTTGGGAGAGGTTGGTTTGGCGGCGCTAGCGTTTATCGTATATTAATTCAAATTACACACGTTTTTTAAATATTTTTGTTCGATCATAGATGTCTGTTCTCTGTGGTAATACTCACTTAAAATTTTTGTCGGATGAATTGGAATCCGGGAATACATATAGCCTGTTCTGGAAAATTTGTCGCCAGAATGGGCCGAAAAGTTTCCCCCTGGGACCAGATAGCTTTACGTGTATACATTGGGGACCATTCATAAATTACCTTACGCAAAAATTGACTTCCCCCTCCCCCCATGTAACAAATTGTCACAAATCTCTTCATCCCCCCCTCCCCTGTTAGATAACAAATTCCTTGAAAAAAAGTTTTTGTTTTGGTGAAAACATGTTACGTAACGATCTTGCTTACTTCCCCTCCGCGCTATGTCACAACTTGTCGAACCCCTTCCCCCACCAAAAAGCGTTACGTAATTTATGAATAATCCCTTGCTCATTTTTAAAGTGTCGCATGGCAGATATATTCAGGTACAAATATTTTAGATATGGGAGGCATTTTGGATTCACTAGGGCCCACAACCGCTTCCAAGTAGCCTGAATATTGATTGCCTAAATGATTCCAAAACTAATTCAGAGTGTTCTAATTTACGATAACAACAAAAAAAATTATAGTAATCCCAGACTTGAAATTTAGCTTGGGAAAATTAATAAAAATGCAATGAAGGCCCTCCCACATACCCCACGGAATACACACTTTACTGTTGGTTTGTTATACATATATCATTTATTTATTTATTAACAGTTTAAGGCCGAAGTGGCCTGTGCCGTATACAAAAGATTCCTCCATTCCACTCGGTCCATGGCCGCGCGTCGCCAGCCACGCAATCTGCGAAGGGTCCGCAAATCGTCTTCCACCTGGTCGATCCATCGTGCTCGCTGCGCGCCACGTCTTCTTGTACCGGTCGGATTGCAATTGAGAACCGTTTTCACCGGGCTATTGTACGACATTCTGGCTACGTGCCCGGCCCACCGTAGTCGTCTGATTTTCGCGGTATGACAGATGGGCGGCTCCCCCAACAGCTGATGCAACTCATGGTTCATTCGCCGTCTCCATGTGCCGTCTTCCATCTGCACTCCACCGTAGATGGTACGCAGCACTTTCCGTTCGAAGACACCAAGTGCGCGTTGGTCCTCCACGAGCATGGTCCAGGTCTCGTGCCCATAGAGAACTACCGGTCTAATCAGCGTCTTGTAGATGGTCAACTTCGTACGACGGCGAACTCTGTTCGACCGAAGTGTCTTGCGGAGGCCAAAGTAAGCACGATTTCCTGCCACGATGCGTCTACGAATCTCTCTGCTGGTATCATTGTCGGCGGTCACCAGTGAGCCCAAGTACACGAACTCTTCAACCACCTCGATTTCGTCGCCACCGATGCAAACTCGAAGCGGGCGGTTCTCATTCTCTTCTCGTGAACCTCTTCCTATCATATACTTTGTCTTCGACGTGTTGATGGCAAGTCCGACGCGCTTGGCTTCTCTTTTCAGTCTGATGTAGGCTTCCTCCATCTTCTCAAAGTTTCGTGCAATAATATCAACGTCATCGGCGAAGCCAAGTAGCTGAACGGACTTTGTGAAAATCGTACCACTCGTGTCGATCCCTGCTCTTCTTATTACACCTTCCAGCGCGATGTTGAATAACAGACACGAGAGACCATCACCTTGCCGTAACCCTCTGCGTGATTCGAAGGGACTCGAGAGCGTCCCTGAGACACGTACTACGCACATCACCCGATCCATCGTCGCCTTCACTAATCGCGTCAGTTTGTCCGGGAATCCGTACTCGTGCATAATCTGCCATAGCTGATCTCGATCGATAGTGTCGTATGCGGCTTTGAAGTCGATGAACAAATGATGTGTGGGCACATTGTACTCGCGGCATTTCTGCAGTACTTGACGAAGAGCGAACACCTGGTCCGTGGTAGATCGTTCGCTCATGAAACCCGCCTGGTACTGCCCCACGAACTCTCTTGCAATTGGTGATAGTCGTCGGCATAGTATTTGGGAGAGTACCTTGTAGGCGGCGTTCAGCAGGGTGATTGCTCGGTAATTACAGCAATCCAGCTTGTCGCCCTTTTTGTAGATAGGACACACGACACCTTCCATCCACTCCTCCGGTAAAATCTCCTCCTCCCAAATCTTGGTAATCACCCAGTGCAGCGCTTTAGCCAGTGGCTCGCCACCGTGTTTTAGTAGCTCGCTTGGTATTTGGTCAACCCCAGCGGCTTTATTATTTTTGAGCCGGCTAATCTCCTCCTGGATTTCTTGGAGATCCGGAGCCGGTAGTGTAATGTCTTCCGCGCGTGCTCCCAGGTGCGTTACCGTGCCATTCTCGTCGTCTGCTGCATCGCCGTTCAGGTGTTCTTCGTAATGCTGCCGCCACCTCTGGATCACCTCACACTGGTCCGTGAGAAGATTCCCGTTTGTATCTCTGCACATGTAGGCCTGTGGTACGTGGCCCCTGCGCGAGCGGTTCAACTTCTCGTAGAATTTCCGTGTGTCTTTAGCGCGGTACAGCTGCTCCATCGCTTCGCGATCTCGGTCTTCCTGCTGGCGCTTTTTGGTCCGGAAAACCGAGTTCTGCCTGTTCCGTGCCTGTTTATATCGCGCCTCGTTCGCCCTCGTGCGGTGTTACAGCATTCTCGCCCATGCTGCATTCTTCTCTTCGACTAACTGCTCGCATTCGCCGTCGTACCAGTCGCTTCTTCGGTCCGGGCCCACCGTACCTAGTGCAGTGGCTGCGGTGCTACCTATGGCGGATCGGATATCTCTCCAGCCATCTTCAAGGACAACTGCGCCTAGCTGCTCTTCCGTTGGCAGTGCCACTTCCAGCTGCTGCGCGTATTCTTGAGCCACTCTGCCATCTTGTAGCCGCTCGATGTTTAGCCGCGGCGTTCGGCTTCGACGAGAGCTATGCACTGTCGAAAGTTTTGAGCGTAAGCATACTGCAACCAGGTGGTGGTCCGAATCTATATTCGCACTGCGATAAGTGCGGACGTTTGTGATGTCCGAGAAGAATCTACCGTCGATTAGAACGTGGTCGATTTGATTTTTTGTTACTTGGTCCGGTGATCTCCAGGTGACTTTGTGGATATCTTTGCGAGGGAAGAAGGTGCTTCGGATTACCATTCCACGAGAGGCTGCGAAGTTCACACATCGTTGGCCGTTGTCATTTGATACGGAATGCAGACTGTTAGGCCCGATCACCGGTCTGTACATTTCCTCCCTTCCTACCTGTGCGTTCATGTCGCCGATGACAATTTTCACGTCTCGCAGAGGGCAACCGTCGTATGTCTGCTCCAGCTGCATGTAGAACGCTTCTTTCTCGTCGTCGGGTCTCCCTTCGTGTGGGCAGTGCACGTTCATGATGCTGTAGTTGAAGAAACGGCCTTTGATCCTCAACTTGCACATCCTTGCGTTGATCGGCTGCCACCCGATCACACGTTGGCGCATCTTGCCCAGTACTATGTGTAACCCGTCAGGGTAACAATTTAGCACTGGGTGGAAATATACCCTTTCGTGCGTACTCTCTCCGTAGAGTGTATTGTTTACGAAAATTTATGCTCACCGCTGTTTTGTACCGTTCACACTAAAGTTGTAAATTTTTGTTCATTTTCTCGTTTGTGAACGGTTTTGTTTGTGCAGATAGGTGTAGTAATTTTTGTTGAACATTTGTATATAAGAAACATAGGGTTTAGGTAGGTCTCCGCTCTCCTCTCGCTGTAAAAGTGATTGCTAACTATGCTGTACCATGGCGATGACAGCTATGCGGCGGTGTGTTTTTTTGTGGTTGTTTGGTGGAGTGAAAAAGGCGGCGATCGAGATAGGACAGAAAGTGACGGACCACGGCTTCAAACAGACGTCGAGATAAGTGTTCTCTTTTTTTCGGGACAGTTCCCCGCCACTAGAAGAAAGAATTCAGTGCGCGCGTGCGACGGCGATCTAAAACCGTCGAATAGTGCCGGCCCGTGGTTCGGGCACTAGTGAAGTGAGTGGTGTTGGTTCGCCGAAGTGGGACAGCTAACCGTAAAGGAGCATTCTCGCGTCCCCGGCTAAAATCCAAGGAACCGTACACCGACCGTTCTCGCTATAGAGGATAAGTCGAACGAGCCAAGCTCTCCTCTATAGCTAATAGCCAAGGAGAACGAAGCAGGGCGGACAAAGGTTCCCCCTGGGAAGTTTACTGCGGTAACTTCCGGGATCGTTTACGGCGAGTAGACGATCCGGCGATTCGTCGCCAACGTCGCTAGGGAGGTTCCAACAAAGGAGCCAAGCTCACCTCCCTAGCTAAACGCCAAGGACCGCTGCCGGAGCAGCCAGCTGGGATACCAGTAGACAGACCAGGCCGTTGTTGTCCCGGCCGTACGGAGAAACCCGCCCGCCAGTCCGCCAGCAGTTACAACCGAAGCAGCGTAGTATGCAGTGAAGGGAATCGGTGGAATAAAAATTGGTAAATTTTATTTGTTTGTTTACTTTTTTTGTTGTTACGAAAATCCGAAATTCTGTAGAGGCACCTAGGCCGCCCTGAAAAGAAGGGTTCGCCGGGCAAACCAGAACCCGAGTAGTGGGCAAACCCCAACTTACATTTGGCGCACAGCGCAAAACACACTGAAAAAAATATTTTCCTATTTTGGAAAATATTTTTTTCTTCCGGAGTGTGGGGTGCTTCTACTAAATCTAGGATTTTCGTAGAACAGTCGGTGAGGTTTCTTCCGCAATATTGTTCCGCGGTCGTATATTTATTATTTATTTACATTTTTTGGTATATATTTTTTTTTTGATTTTTGCATTTTCCTTTTTTGTCCGAATTTGTGGATTGCGTTGTTTGTGTTTGGTCTGCCGGACGAGTAGTTTGAAGGTTGTTGTCATTTATTCGGTTGCGGTTGCCAATCGCCTTGAATTCTCAATCCGGTTTGAGACATTTTTGGAGCAGCTTGATTTCCTGAAATTTTAAGGGAATCGTTAGTTGGCGAAAAATCAGAAATTTTACCGTACCAGTACTTACATGCTTTGTGTCTTGGTGATTTCTTCCAATATAGCGCAAGTTATGATGGCGTTGGAGAAATTCAACCAAGCGTTTGTGTTCATGCGCGTCGATCATTTGCATTTCGATGAGCTGGATTTTGAGTTGCTATCTCGAAGCATTTTTATCTCTTCTGATTCGGATCTTTCGGGTGTCCAGCGGCAGCGGCGTCTTCGGGGAATTTTGTCGCATGAGCGGTCGACTCGGAGGGAATTAGTCCGTAATTTTCGGGGTGACGTGGGTGAAGAAAAGGAGATCTGCCTTGGTAAACTACTAACAATCAAGGAAGATCTCCAGTACCGGTGCCCAAACAAGGAGATTTACCGAACACGGTTGCTTCATTTGGGGTCTAGGCTCCAGGTTATCCGAAATTATGCGGCAGGGGAGGTCAACCAAGAAATTTCGGGGTTGCTGGAGGAAGTTCTAGCAGTTTATTCCAGTCATTTCAGTGACGAACAGGCAGCACTTCCTCCCGACAACCAAGAAGGGGAGGATGGAGAGATTTTGGGAGATTTGCTGAGTACAGACGTACCTGCAATTCCACAGGGATCCAATCCTTCCGATAACCAAGGATCTCTTCCTAAACAGCTCGTAGGGGACGACCTGTTGCGTGTCTTGTGCGAGATGAGGGACGAGATTCGACAATTGCGACAGCAATCCGACGATAATAGAGCCCTAGCGTCTCAGGGGTCTGATGCTTTTTCAAAAGCTACTGAAACGCTAATGGGTGGGATTGCTTCACTGACAACCATTTCGTCAGTTTTAAGAAAGACGGTTCAAGAAGTTGTCTCACTTCGTGAATCCGTCAGTGAACTTCGGGCACTGGTACATAAGAAGGAAAGTGCACCCGAGATGGATCTGCAGACCGATCTGGAAGATTTGCGTTTGATGGACGTACCCGATTCATTTGATGAACCAGAGATTCTTCACCCAACACTGGCGCCCAGTCCCGATCAATTTGTGTTGAAGCGAGGATTCTCGGGTCAACAAAATCTATGTCCATCACTTCCTATCGAGAAACCGAAACAGAATACTGGATTCACAGCCCCGTACCAAACTCAGAACCAGCCTTACGTTCCTGAATTGACCGAACAGCTGGCGGGACCATCATATCCGAACTTTTCAATATCCACCCATGCGGGAAACGGATCTATGGTGGCCCCCAGGAATTACTCGCGAAACCCGCAACGCGTCGCTGATTGGAAGATTCGGAAGTATGCTGGAACTGATGAAGGAACTGGACTTAATGAGTTTTTGGACACCGTAGCAAATTACGCTGCGTGTGAACAAATGTGCGAAGAAGAACTTTTCAATTCTGCGATGCATCTGTTCACTGGCAATGCTTTGACCTGGTATCAGGCTATGCGTGCGCAAAACCGGTTGTTTAACTGGAACCATCTTGTTTGCGAGCTCAAGGTAAATTTCGTACATCCTGAACTTGATGCTACGCTCAAAATGAAGGCTCTCCAGCGCCGGCAGATGCGTAACGAATCTTTCCAGGAATATTTCCTGGAAATGGAAAAAATATTTCGTGCTATGACGGTTCCAATGGCACCGAGCGAAAAGCTCGACGTGCTGAAGCGGAACCTAAAAGCCGATTATAAACAAATGTTAATTCTAAGGCCAGTGAACACGCTCTCAGAATTGATGAGTCTTGGTAAATCGATCGACGCCTCCAAGACGCCGATTTATCAGAAAGTTTTCGGTTCTTCTCGGGAAGTTGCTGCTTATTCTGATAATCCACCACAAAACAAACAAAAACAAAATAATCAAAACCAAAAGGGAGGTGGACAGAATAACGGCAACGCAAAATCCAAAACGTTTTGGAACAAGAATGCCAAACCGGCAGGTCTTGATTCAAGCAAGCCTCCTGACAACCAGAAAAAGAAACAGTAAGGGAATCAGGACGGCAAGAATCTCGAAGGAAACAATCAAAAACCGATCGAACCACCGCAGAAACCTATAATGTGCCTGGAGTATTTGGTGGAAAAGCATCGTCCTCCCGTGCTCGGCGTCTGCTACAATTGTGGAGACAAAGGACATGAATTTGAGGAATGCCGGAAACCAAATCGGGTCTTCTGCATCGTGTGTGGTTTTAAAGGATTTGATGTTTCTCGTTGCCCTTACTGCCTAAAAACCGGGATCAGAACCAACTGAAGTCGCAGTTGGCAGTAAAGCAGCGCTCCAAAGAACAACTAACAATCCATCCCCAGATTTACGACAGTTTTCGACCGGCTCGTGATGAGGACTATGATAATTCGTTGTCTGTCGAAACCATCGTCCTTGACGACCCGTTCGATAACCGTCCATTTGCAATTGTCGCTGTGTACGGCAAATCCTTCAAAGCCTTGCTCGACAGTGGTAGTAACGCCACAATTATAACTAAAAAGCTATACCGAAAGTTTTCGAAAAGTCCCTTGAAAAGGTTGGAACGACCATTCGAACTACGTTCTGCAAATGGTCAATCCTTACCAATCATTGGACAAGCGTATCTCCCGTATACTTTTCAAAATTTGACAAAGGTCCTATGCACTCTTGTAGTAGAGCATCTGACCGTCAACTCCATTCTAGGTATGGACTTTTGGCGCGCCTTTGGGATTTCTCCTGAGATACAAAACTGTGCTCTGTTGAACTCAGGTCAGGAATCGGAAGACGACGAAGAAGATGAAGTACCGCGTGAGTCGATACTCACTTCGGAACAGTTAGCGCGCGTAGAAGAAGTAAAGAAGTGTTTCCAGGCAGTAGAGCCCGGAAAGCTAAGCCCAACCTCATTCACAGAGCACAGGATTGTCATCAAAGATGAATTCCAAGGTGCGGCACCCGTTTGCCGATATCCTTATCACATGAGCCCAACGAAACTGTCAAAGGTCTGGGAAGAGGTTGACCGATGGCGGTCTATGGGAATTATCGAGGAGTCTGATTCGAATTGGTCGCTTAATATTGTGGCGGTCACGAAACCAGACGACTCAATCCGCCTTTGTCTAGACGCTAGGCCTCTCAATGAGCGTACTGTACGGGATGCATACCCTCTGCCCCACCCTGGGCGAATATTGGGCGGCTTACCCAAGGCGAAGTACCTGTCTACCATAGACTTGAAGGAGGCCTTTCTCCAGGTACCCCTGGCTAAGGATAGTCGCAAATATACCGCTTTCAGTGTTCCCGGCAGGGGTATGTTCCAATTTACCCGTCTACCATTTGGTCTCGTCAACAGCCCCGCTACTCTGGCGCGACTGATGGACCAGGTTCTAGGACGAGGTAAATGGGAACCTTACGTTTTCGTCTACCTAGATGACATCATCGTGGTAAGCGAAACGTTCGAGCATCACATACAGTTGCTCAAAGCAGTGGCCGATTGTCTAGCAAGAGCCAATCTAACCATCAATTTGGAAAAATCCCGTTTTGGAGTCCCCGAACTAAAGTTTCTTGGTTATTTGTTGAATCGGGACGGACTCAAGGTCAATCCTGACAAAATTCAGCCGATTCTCGACTACGAGAGACCGGTTACCGTGACGAAACTTCGTCGTTTCCTCGGGATGTGCGGTTATTACCGCCGTTTCATTGATCGGTTCAGTGAGGTCACTGCTCCCTTGACCGATCTGCTCAAAACGAAAACCAAGAGCTTAGTTTGGAACTCCGAGGCAGAACTCGCGTTCCTTAAAATTAAGGAACTTCTAGTCACTCCTCCAGTTTTAGTCCCACCAGACTTCTCCAAAGAATTCATTCTTCAGACAGACGCTAGTGACGTAGCAGTCGCTGCTGTTCTGGTGCAGGAGTATCCCGAGGGTGAGAAAGTAGTTGCTTACTTTTCGCACAAACTGACCACTCCCCAAAGGAACTATCATGCAACTGAAAAGGAAGGTCTGGCGGTGATAATGGCGGTTGAACACTTTCGAGGTTACTTGGAAGGTTATCATTTTCGACTGGTCACTGATTCGTCAGCGATTACATGGATACTGAAGACTAAATGGAGAACCAGTTCACGTTTGAGTCGTTGGAGTTTAGAATTGCAACTCTACGACATGTCTATTGAGCACCGGAAAGGCAAGGACAATGTCGTTCCAGATGCGTTATCCCGGGCCGTAGCAGCCGTTTCCGCTTTGTCCACCTCAGACTGGTACTGTTCCATGAAGTCCAAAGTTATCCAAAATCCTGACGACTATGCCGACTTCAAAGTAGAAAATGGTCAACTTTTCAAGTATGTAAACTCGAAAGTTGTTCCGTGCGACTCGCGGTTCAGTTGGAAACTCGTCCCAGCACCCGAGTTCCGTCAAGATTTGATTCAACGTACCCACGAAAATTTGCTTCACGTGGGATACGATAAAACGATCCACGAAGTGCAGTTACGATATTACTGGCCTCGTATGGGATCTGAAGTACGAAAGTTTATTCGAGAATGTGGGACGTGCAAGGAAATCAAAGCTCCTTTCGTCCCAGTCCAGCCCGAAATGGGTCAGTCGCGTGCGACTAATGCACCATGGCGAATGGTTTCTGTGGACTATATTGGTCCTCTTCCAAAAAGCAAACGTGGCAATCAACACTTGCTTGTCGTCCTCGACGTCTTCAGCAAGTACGTCATGTTAACCCCCGTTCGCAAAATCGCTAGTACATCACTCTGTACGATACTACGCGAACAGTGGTTCAATCGCCATGGTAGCCCGGAAATTCTGCTAAGCGACAATGCCTCCACTTTCACCTCGAAGGAGTTCAGTCAATTCATAAAAGAAACCAACGTCAAACATTGGCTGAACTCCCGCTATCATTCGCAGGCTAACCCAGTGGAGCGAACAAATCGCTCGATAAACACCGCAATCCGGGCATATGCTCGAACCGAGCAGCGCAACTGGGATGTACACATCACCGATGTGGAGCGCATCCTAAATACTACCGTTCATTCCTCCACTGGGTTTAGTCCTCATTTCATTATACACGGGTGTGAAATGGCATCTGCCGATGACTTCAGCAGGATTTCCGGTGAGGGTGACCTAGAAACAAGACACCAACAGATAGACAAAATCCGGGAGATTGTGGTCAAAAATTTGGCAAAGGCAAGCGAGGGCATTCGACATCAGTACAACTTGCGTCATCGAAAGTTCTCCAAACCTTTTGAAACGGGACAAATGGTGTACCGTCGAAACATGAAGTTGTCGAATGCACTCGAGTCGTACAATGCTAAACTTGGATCACAATACTTACCGGCTAAAATTGTCTCAAAAAAGGGTGTATCCTCCTACGAGCTGGTGGATTTAGCAGGTAAAAACCTCGGAGTTTGGCCAGCAAATCTCCTTAAATCAGCATAAAAACTTTTCCGTGCCGTCTGTGGACTGACGGTATGCTTTTATATGAATTACTCACTTGGGAGTTTTCCAAAAGCAGCCGTCAGTTCCCGACGGTAACAACACGAACTTTAGTCCGAATAAAAAAAAAGAAACATTTCTCCGTCTTCTCTATTTTTATTGTGGAAGACCAACTCTGCCGCGGGAAGCTTCTTCATTAGCTTCATGCACTTATTTTGAGCCACACTCGCGCAGTGTGGTAAACAAACACTCGCTCGAAATATATGCTCCGGCCCCGGTGACGACTACGGTGGGGTGGAATACTCCACAAAAAAAAACCACTAATCTTATACCGTACCGTTCTCCCGGGCACCGGACGCATCTAAACACACTACCTGCCGTGTTCGGCTAACAGAAACAAAGTTCTTTAGCGCCCCACTCACGCAGTGAGGTAATCAAATTATCTCACTTAATGCATGGTCGGGGACCCGTCTTGGCTACGGAAGGATAGAATTATCCACTTCAATAAACACAAATGTTACACCGTGGTCCCCGAACGCATCTAAATACACTTTCTGCCGTGTTCGGCAACATGAAAATTTTTCCAAAATCCCTCTTCGTGGGAAACACTCGCACCTACGGGTGCACTAAATCCTGTTATTTTCCCTTGTTTGGGACACAAAAAAAGCTTATTCACTTATCCCTTCTTCGATAGG
Organism: Topomyia yanbarensis; assembly: GCF_030247195.1. Classification (NCBI taxonomy): domain Eukaryota; kingdom Metazoa; phylum Arthropoda; class Insecta; order Diptera; family Culicidae; genus Topomyia; species Topomyia yanbarensis. The sequence goes on along the minus strand of NC_080672.1, from coordinate 106,618,831 downwards.
GACACAAATAAATACACGCGTCTAATTCCCGACCGCAATAAATACCGAAGACTCGCGGAAACGGTATAAAATCGCGAATAAAAACAGTGCGAACGCCGATTTCGCGAACTGTTTTGTTTTTATTTACGATTTTGATGATTCATTCATCATATCGAATGGATCATCGATTTGACACTTTCCCCGATGTTCGCATCAATGCTCTGCATCATGCAGGTGTAGCCCGATTTGGATCAGAGTAGTGTGAGTGGAAGAGCGAATGGGGTAAAAAAGCACCTCGCGTCTTCGATTTCGAATCGAATAAAATTTCATTTCGCATAATTTTGGGTTTGTGGTTAAACCTGGGGTGGTTCGTTTGATTCCAGCGGGAATCATTTTGATCTGTTTAAATTATGCGAAAGACATTCTTTGGTCCCTCTCAAACGTTTCTTTTGCCATGTACGAAGCGTTTTGAGGCGAAAAGGGACGAATATACAAACATTTTGTCCGGAATGTCTGCGAGTGGGAGAAATGATGACGTGTTAAGCGGTCTTGTATGTGTGAATGTATGAGTGTGGAATCGAACACAGTGAATGAATGCATGTGTGAATGATCAGATAAAATTGTTTTGGGGTAAATTCGAAGTGATTATCGGAATGTGAATGATCGAGTAGGCCACTGATTGAGGATGAATGAATGAGGCAATTGTATGAATGTATTTGGATAGAAACCCCAACACAGGCGTGTAGTACTGGTACCGTAAGAACACGAAAGACATTTCTGGACAGTCGATGAAAAAGAACAATATAATGCCGACAACCGTTCCCCTGCAAGTTGAAACATTGAAAATTGTCAATGTCACTTGCAGAAATTTTGGAAAATATCGAGTTGTTACCGATCTTGTTTTCGGATTGGATTTAGGGTTCAACCCATAACCGAGTAATGACAATGGCTGACAACCTCTCGCTTCGCGTATGCTGTCAGTATTATCAGACCCAACACAGACAAACATTTCACCGGTGAGGACCGCCGGTCGATTAGTTTCCTTTTCATGAATTATTGATAAATTGCGGAAGAAATAATTAGGTGTAGTTAGTTTTTCTTTGTTTATTTATTTATTTATTCATTTCGTTCATTATTATTGTATCGGTGTTAGGTGTTAGTTTAGAAAAAAAAATTGTTGTCAATTTTTTTTCCACCCGGTGTGGGCGAGATTGTAACCCGTCAGGGTAACAATTTAGCACTGGGTGGAAATATACCCTTTCGTGCGTACTCTCTCCGTAGAGTGTATTGTTTACGAAAATTTATGCTCACCGCTGTTTTGTACCGTTCACACTAAAGTTGTAAATTTTTGTTCATTTTCTCGTTTGTGAACGGTTTTGTTTGTGCAGATAGGTGTAGTAATTTTTGTTGAACATTTGTATATAAGAAACATAGGGTTTAGGTAGGTCTCCGCTCTCCTCTCGCTGTAAAAGTGATTGCTAACTATGCTGTACCATGGCGATGACAGCTATGCGGCGGTGTGTTTTTTTGTGGTTGTTTGGTGGAGTGAAAAAGGCGGCGATCGAGATAGGACAGAAAGTGACGGACCACGGCTTCAAACAGACGTCGAGATAAGTGTTCTCTTTTTTTCGGGACAGTTCCCCGCCACTAGAAGAAAGAATTCAGTGCGCGCGTGCGACGGCGATATAAAACCGTCGAATAGTGCCGGCCCGTGGTTCGGGCACTAGTGAAGTGAGTGGTGTTGGTTCGCCGAAGTGGGACAGCTAACCGTAAAGGAGCATTCTCGCGTCCCCGGCTAAAATCCAAGGAACCGTACACCGACCGTTCTCGCTATAGAGGATAAGTCGAACGAGCCAAGCTCTCCTCTATAGCTAATAGCCAAGGAGAACGAAGCAGGGCGGACAAAGGTTCCCCCTGGGAAGTTTACTGCGGTAACTTCCGGGATCGTTTACGGCGAGTAGACGATCCGGCGATTCGTCGCCAACGTCGCTAGGGAGGTTCCAACAAAGGAGCCAAGCTCACCTCCCTAGCTAAACGCCAAGGACCGCTGCCGGAGCAGCCAGCTGGGATACCAGTAGACAGACCAGGCCGTTGTTGTCCCGGCCGTACGGAGAAACCCGCCCGCCAGTCCGCCAGCAGTTACAACCGAAGCAGCGTAGTATGCAGTGAAGGGAATCGGTGGAATAAAAATTGGTAAATTTAATTTGTTTGTTTACTTTTTTTGTTGTTACGAAAATCCGAAATTCTGTAGAGGCACCTAGGCCGCCCTGAAAAGAAGGGTTCGCCGGGCAAACCAGAACCCGAGTAGTGGGCAAACCCCAACTTACATATGAAGCCGGTTCCCAGCTCGTTGGTTGTACCACAGCTCTGGTAGAAGGTAGCAGTTCGATGCCCGATTTTCCACACCTTCTGTCCCGTCCAGCAAAGTTCCTGCAGCGCCACGATATCGAAGTTCCGGGGGTGTAGCTCGTCGTAGATTATCCTGTCACATCCTGCGAAGCCGAGCGATCTGCAGTTCCATGTTCCGAGTTTCCAATCGTGATCCTTTATTCGTCGCCTGGGTCGTTGCCGATTGTTCTGGGTCGTATTCTCTTCTGTATTGTTCGTTATGTGGGTTTTTTAAGGGGTGGCTTATAGGGCCTACGCCATACATATATCAGAATTGCATAAAACAGTACAATGAAATTGCCGTTTTTGTGCAAAAGTGACGTTAGCTAAAATTTACAAGATTTTTACAAAAATGTGAACATTAATGTACTTTTCACCGAAGATTAGCATGCGATGGAATCGAACCAAAATAGCAAAAGAATTGAAAATATATAGGGGAGACCAGGGCTCTTCTTTCTTTTTGTCAACAATTTTAATTTATTGTTATAACTTATTTCTAATGTATATTTTACTCATTATCATCAATATTAGCATTTTTTTAGGAGACGAACCACTGCGACCAGTATTTAGATCTATTATGGTAAATATCCTATTTCACTCAAAAAACGTATATCAAGGTGCACGTTGCTCTACGCTAAAGGCTGGACAACTCGGCCAACCAGCCCCGCACAAAATTCGGCCAGCCTATCCCAATGCATGTTTTTGAGAACAATTACGATTTACAAAAACAAAAGTAAGCTTACATTGGAAACCGTTATACCATTTTGTTGGGATTTTAATAGCCTTTCCAGCGGTACCACATTTTTGGAAATCGGATGTAAATTGATTCGCGTTACACATATGTATTACTTTGCAGAAAAAAATATTTGCGCGACCTAATACCCCACCAAAATTTAATAAAAGGTACTCGGCCAACCTGCCCCTTCGACCAACCAGCTTCTGTCACCCCTACACCTGATGGCTCCAACCGCAAAGTTTAGAACAAACATCAGGCAAAATAGAGGCTTTGTTGGTCAGAAATCGGATGGTCATGAATTAACAGTTCATGGATTTATTTACCCCTTCACTACCTGTTGCTCGAAAATTGGAAAGTATTTGTTACTATCTATATGGTACCCATTTAATTTATTGATACCCCATAAGTGAGCTTTTGTTATACCCCACAGGATTCCTTTGCATCCTCTTAAGCTTTTTTCTTGGTTCAAGACCAATAGTCGTTCGAAAACTGTTCATATATCGATCAATTTGTTCTGTTTTGTAACATTGCGGAATTGAAAAGGTTAAATCTTAAAAATGGCCGTATCGCAGTCTTGTCGTTATCTTGTTTTTCGCATTTTTTGCTAATTTTCAGTGATACCACAATAGAGCGATTGGTTGTGTTCCACGAAGGATTGTAGAGTAGAGTGGGGTCAAGTATGTCAGTTTTTTGGCGAGCTCGCGCGATGATGCTTTTGCACTGATTGTTACAAACAAGCATTCGTTGGAAAGGTTATACATCTGGCAACGTTTAGGCAATAGTGGGGCCCTATTCTCACAGTCACGTCACCTAGTCACTAGAAGGAAATTTTGTTCTAGTCACTAGGCGACGTGACTGTGAGAATAGGGCCCGTGATTTTATGCCTGGCTAAAAGTTTTTTTAAGCTGAATTCAATAACACAGAGAACAGACATATCGAGGTTTACCCATTCATGCCCTTGTTGTTTGTGGACAACAACGTTTTTAAACAGCTATAACTTTTGTTTGATGCAAGATTTTCTCACAAAAACAAGTAAGGCTAATAAATGTGTCTATTTCCTTTCATTTGAGTATTAATAGTTACAAGGATCAGCTCTAGAACTGAAGTTATTGCAATTCTGATTGGATTCCGATGGAGCACTGCTGCCAGGGACAGTTTATGTTGACGATGGAAAATGAATTTTTCATATATCTTCGTTATGTTACAATATTCATAAAAAGTGATAAAACTTACCAATTAAGACTGTTTTTGGCTACGTTTTCCACGCAAGTGAACTTTTGTAAATATTCTAGAAAAATTGTATTGAGCATTGGAAAGTAAAAATCAGCGGTTCAACTGTTATTTGAAGAGTATGAATACTGCAGTTTATTAAAAATTAATAACACATATAATTCATGCAACCCATTGACGTCATTGAGGTAAGAAAATGAAGAAGTTGTTAATGATGTGAAACCGCAGAAACGAAATGTCGAAAACACATGTTTTTCAGCAGCTGCGTCTGGTTTTTGTACATGCAAATATCTTCGTCGTCACCTGAGTGTGGAATTGAAGTTGTGCATGCCGGTTAACGTAGTTACTTAGCTGTGCGATGATCACTTTTGTGCTTCGGAGCATTTTTTGGATTCCTTTTCTTTCTCTTTTTAGATAATGTTTTTCCGATTATCTACCCCATAGAAAATCCTCCCGATTTCCCACCGACTAAATCGACTTACGTCGGCACAATCGACCAACTATGCAACCAACTAATCGGTCGATTGTTGCACCGACTCTTATGGGAGTTTAACATGGCCTCATAGATAATCCTCCCGATTTTCCCACCGACTAAATCGGCTTGCGTCGGCACAATCGGCCGACTGTGTCACCAATCATTCGGTCGATTGTTGCATCGACTCTTATCACGCTCATTCAAAACTACTCAAAATTTGAGTTCAGAGCACTCAATTTCAAAAGTAATAGCAAGATGTCAAAAAATGAGTTTTAATTTGAGTAGAACTAACTCATCCCTGGAGTAATCATTAAATGTTCAAACTTCTGAGTGAAAAAACTACTTACTCTCAAAAAAGTGTGTGGAATCAGGCGTCGACTTAAACTAAAAAAGAGTTTGCAATTTAAGACACTGATTGTTCATAAAACTAGAAGGTAAGTTTGATTGAGTTTCGCTTGTTTTCAATTCTAACTCTCAGTTATGTTTCTTTAGTTTCTGCAGTTTCCACAAGATGCCGATCGGCATGAAATAGATGCAGAAAAAGACCCTCAGATTAAATTTCCGGACATCGTAAACGCCTGGACAACGGACTGGAGGATCAGGTAAATTACATTTGAAATACCAATTCATATTTTTGCAGCTTTATTAAAAATGCGGAATGATTATTTTCCGAATTTGCCTTTTGAGTAAAATGTACTCAAATTTGACATTTATGTCCCAAACTCAAAACTGAATAAACTAGGAAAACTCAATTTTTGACTACGTGCACTTTTTATGAAATTGAGTGGCTGGCAACTCAAATTTGAGTTATCAATGAGCGTGATGGGAGTTTAACAGTTTGATTTAGTCGGTCGAGTGGGAAATTTCACAACTGTCAAATTTTCTATGGGGTACTTCAATACCTCAAATTATTATATCGTTATTTACCGCACGCAAAATATCTCTATTCACTGCCAAAGTCTGGCGGCGACTGAGCTAGTTAAGAAGGATGCAAACAGTGATAATATCTCAAGCCTAAGCGCAGTCCACTGGACCTAAAAATAGATAACGAGAGAGATTTGGCACGATCGAGGAGAGGGAGAGGTGACGATTTGCTATAGGAGACATTGGAGGTCAATAGGTAATTGGTGGGTATTGCAGACTGTGGCGGCGATCACGATACTATTGGAAATCTGTGATGACATCATCACTGTCCCTCGATGGCGGAGTGCGACTGGGAAATCGCAGGTTCGATTTCTGCTTGAGGGCATATTTTTTCTCAGTGTTTCCAATAAAAAGATGAATTTTCACCGTTTCTCGCAAGATGCACATAGAATGAGCGTCGAAATTTACTTAATTTTACATTCTCCATCTCCATCCATCCGAGTTTTACATTAAAAGTGACAATATTTTATTTCACATGTTAAAACATATAAAATTCCATTATTAGACAGCAAAATACGTCGTAATGTTGTTTACGTCAAATGTAATTTTCATGTTTTCTAAGTGTGTATGAATGCACACGGTGTTGTTTCTAGTAGGGGAACATGGGGATACTTGACCAGGTTTTCAGCTAAACCTGCATAAATCTCTAAAAACGTTTTCAATCCTTCAAAACTGAGATATGATGTGCAAAGGTATCGTGCGTGTTCATAATTTTTTGAAATTCCTTTTTGCAAAAGTTATAAGTTTTTCTGTGAACGTTTTGTTTTGGTCAAGTCTCCTCACTACACTGCGAGGAGATTTGACCAAGGCCTGGGGAGACTAGACCAAAAGAATATTGAAAAATCAGGACAAAAAATTATGACATAAAACATATTGTAATCCTTTTTTTCATATTGTCGAGATCCGTAGGGAGCAGTAAAAATATAAAAGGGTTGCGTTTCAAAAATTTCGATTTTTAAATGTATTTCCTTTCAAGGATAATCTGTACTGCTTACATTGCATGTTCACGCGTTACGAAATTAGCCATATTACTGCTAGCTAGTACTAAAAGATATAGACTGATGTTTTAGGTAGGATTTTTGTGTGATGTGATTAACATTAACAGTAGGTACCACAGCATAGTAAATATCAGAAATTTAATATCTTTCTTCAGCTTGTTGCCACTTGGTAAAGTCTCCCCATAAAATCTTGGTCGTCTCCCCAACATTAGTTCATACGTTCAATGTCGTGCGAGTTTTAATAATAACTATTCCAATGGTCCCATTAAAGTAAAATGATTTTACTACTTCATAAGGAATAAAGTGAGATCTAAGTACTTTAAAAGAAACTATCGGCCCTATTCTGCGCGGCGAGTGAGGTGAGACGCCAAAACTCACTTCACTGTCACATGACTCTTGTCACCCTATTCTACGAGTCGAGTCGGGTGACGTGAGAGGTTCATTTCAGGGTGAGTGACAAAATGAATCACAAGTGACTTGGTGTTCATTTTGGGACCTGTCAGAAGTGTGTTTTTCTTTTTTTCTAAGAAAAATATTTGCATTTTCTCTAACGTAAGTTAAATTTGATTTTATTTTATCGATTGCCAGGGCAAAAAACGGTATTACGGTTGATGGAAGCGCTTTATTTTGGATTTAGAACGAAACAGACTAGAGTGGTACCAATGAGGTAAATTTATTTGACAACATTCGATCATTATATAAGATTGGCTGTCTATTTTAAACATTCCAGGCCCACATCTAAATTGATTTTACAAACAGTAGGTTGTTTGAGCTGGTTGTTGCATGGAAAAAGTTTCTTTAAAGCTTTTCCGAACACAGCTTTGTTTTGTGGAATCTAGAAAGTGCGAAGAACTTGTTCTGACGGCAGATGGACTATTCCAATTAAAACTATACATCGTTGATTAGAAAATTCTTTGTGCGATTTGTGTGCGATGGAACTCGACTAGTTTGGGAAAATTCTAATGGAGCGTCGTCCGGTGTGGAATATTGTAACCATGGATTACTTCAGGCGTCTAACGAAGAGGCGCTGTTCGAGGAGCTGCAAATTATTAAATTAAGTCTGACGATACGTCAGTGGCAGAGTCATAAAGTCACCACTTCACACATTTTCGATGCTCCAGTGTAATCAATCATCAACTGTTAAATTTTACTTGGCTACTGATCTAAACGATCGAACGGATCTTGTATCTAGTTGACAATGATAGCAATGTTATATAATTTTTTCGACACATTTTATTTTTTTTTCTTGAAAATATAGAAACTTGGTCCAGCATTATACACTGTCATTTATCATGTTTTTGGGAAAAACTCAAAAAAACAGGAAGCATGCCTCTCAAGTTGTAGGTTGAAAAAACTAGGTACATATAAGCAATACAGAAGACAAAAATTTGCCCTACGGTAGCATTGATTTCGCAGTCAGCTCACTGGTAGCTAGCAGTTATTTGATGATAGGCAAACCGATATTTATTTCTCTTTTAACGAAGAGCTGCGGATGCCACGGCAAACCGGACTACGTTTACAACCCCTGTCGTATCTTGTCGATGATTAAAAAATCGATCCTGTCCTACGTAACCTTGCAACAGAGGATTCAAAACAGTTCCTACTACAGATATTCCCTGATTAAACACCATATCAGTGCTAACATTATGCCCTGAGCTTAGAATTGATAAATTTATAATGCCGTTGTTCTTACATTGTGTTTGCGATTCTGGTAAAACCATATGATATCAAAGTTTTTAGAATTACTTGGATCAAAAATACTTTCATTAGATGAACCTCATATTAATCCGAGTTTGAATATGAGTTAATTCATGAGATAGATTATGATCGTGTATATAGATAATGACGCGATTGTCGTAGGGATTAAAATAGGTTGTTCCTGTACTACGGGAACCAACAGACGCAAAATACGCAACATGTGCTTAATGGTCACTAAATTGGCGTTTTTGCTAAGAATTGGTAGAAAGGCTCGGTTGATTAATAGAACTATTATTTCATCTGTAATGTGGTATAGAATTCGTAAAGTTACTGTGTTATCTGTATGCTTAGCGATTACCGACATGGTTTTAGACGATTTCAAATGGCATCGATTTTCCGAGTGATCTTTAACTTAAATCTAGAAATTCTTTGTTATGATAAGGGTGTTAGCTACCATTCTTTACTATAACACTTTCCATTTTTTTGTAGTTTGATATTAATTAATATAAAGAAATAAAAAAATTGCTAAATATAGTAGGAACGAATTACATCGAATATTCAGTCAGTCTGGATAATCTTAGTTTTCACTTGAGAGAGGCACAAAGCTATTTGATTGAGGATGAGCATTAATTAAGATAGTTTCAGTTTAATAGGATGGTTTTTCATTCCGCGTATGGGTGAATAGAGTACAGTGAGTCTAGTTATGTACGGGATGCAGACTAGTCTGGAGGACGGATCCAAGATATGTAGTCTTGGATCATATACACTTGGAATTTTCACGACACCACTCGCGTTAGGGCTTGGTAAAAGCAAATTGGTATCGAGGGGTGAATTGTGGTTGTCTGACGCAAAGTGCTTAGAGTTATAAGGTGATTCGTCATTGGCAGTAACTAGGTGAGGAGTGAGGTAAGCGTGCAGCAAGCTGCAGAGTAGAAAAATGACGGCGAACAACTTTACATACTAAAATCCAAGCAAACATGCATGGGGATGTAGTAAACAATGTTGTTAGCTGTCGTTTCTAGAACCAACATGGCTGATCGGCGATTTCGAGGATCGTATCACCTGAGAATAAAAGCTCCTTGGTCTGACGTATTCTTGATGATCAAGAACCATGGTGACAATATCGAACCAGTAAAACCCCAGTCGTGAGAATGAGATCACTGAGCAATACATCGGATTAACACACACGCTGTTCTTGCTACACTAATCAACAAAATTTGGAAGCTGATATTGGTGAAATTGGAGAATATGACGAAATATCTTGAGATAATCCATGAAGAACAGTCGGGATGACTTTTAACCGGTAACTTTTTTCACATATATCCACCTAAAAGGGCGATTTGTAGTAGGTCCAAATTACCCCGAGTCCCCCTATATATACACACACACATATATATTAGGGTGGGGCATTGTTATATAGAAAAACGTAATCATAACCACATCATCGAACAGCATCAAAATGAGCATGCTATCAAATCATAATGCATATTAAACCGAAATATAATCAATGCAATCCTCTGACATATCAACTCGACATCAGTTGATTCAGTCTGTAACGTAACTTCTATTGCTAAAAGTCAAGGGCCTCAAGGCAAAGGGATACAGTATGTTTTGTTTCATCGTTACTATTATGCGTAGGGCATTGTGTAAATGTTTTGAAAGAAAAATCATCTGAACATTCCAACTCGACAATATTTCAGTTCGAATTTCTACATATTAAAGCCCCCCCCCCCTTCCTCACCCCTCACTACACTCTATTGCTCTGCTCAACTACCTACGCTCATGAAATTGAGCTAAGGCTTTTGAATAATTCATACAAACATACCAATGTGGTATATCTAAAATATATGATGTTATTTTGGAATGCTATATGAAATATCATTGGTACACCCGCAGTGTTGGCAATAAAAATGATTTTTGGCATTTAATTCGATGTATCGAACTTTGAACAGCTATAACTTGGTCTAGAGACATTCTAACACCATACATCCTTCGGCAAAGTTGTTCAGCATATCCTGGACTACACTTCTATCTATTTGTTGGCATACTACAGGAAGAAATGTAGTCTGTAGAATTAAAAATGCAAAAAAGTAGGTTTTCCCATACTAAACTCCATACAAATTTCAAACGCAATGCGCTACGCCGGGTCAACACCAATCGATCCCAAATTTTGCACAGTTATTTGGGACTCCAAAAGGAACCAAAAAAGTGCTGTGCTGAAAAAACGATCATTTTGCCCCACCCTAATATATATATATATATATATATATATATATATATATATATATATATATATATATATATATATATATATATATATATATATATATATATATATATATATATATATATATATATATATATATATATATATATATATATATATATATATATATATATATATATATATATATATATATATATATATATATATATATATATATATATATATATATATATATATATATATATATATATAGAAAACTAGAGCTCGCTTCGCTGCTACAGCTGCGCAAATAATTAAATTTACCCTCGCACCGCTTTGTCTACTTACAAAAGATAAAATTGATTCTTTCTATCTAGTGTATGAAACGTGAACAAACAATAAGTGACAATGCAAAGCCAGTGTATACTCCGTTGCAGACAAGCTGTGTTACTGTTGACTTCTCGAAATGTCCAGTAAGACCATCGATTCATGAAGTGGAGTAAATGTTGAAGATTAACATGAAGCTCAACGTAGCAGAAATTAATGCTATTCAATTCCACCATCTACGTCATGCGGTACTGATTATGTTCAAAAACATTAGTCAAGCGGAATCTTTTGCTTCGAATAACTACTTGAAACCACTAAACTGGCATGGACGTGAACTAAAATGCCAGAGAAGACGGACCGAATGACCCCCGAGTTGCGGCAGACAACGCACTTTATGTTTGTTCCAAGGAAGATGATCTCAACAGGCAGCAGCAAGCTGCGTCAACTTGATGGACAGTTGAACGTTAATTTTAATTTTCACGCGTTGTAAAAATCTTAAAAGACCCACGGCTCAGTTATGCTAACGCATGGAGCTGTGTCAAATAAACAAGAATAAAAATGAATTTCATTTTCTATTCTCTCAATGTTTACGTTTTGAAGTTAGGACATATTCAAATGTTTCTCTTGAATTAGAAAAAATCGGACAATTTGAAATTTTGATATCCTACGAGATTGGTCTTATTGCCGTAATACAATCCAGAATTATGAGTTGTTTCGAGTTTTGGTACAGTGATGACGAGAATGAAGATAGTGATGATGATTCTTTGGAACGTTCAGTGGTGCGCTTAGAACGACGAAAAATACGAGATAAGAGTAATCCTTTAGATTTGCCTCACGACGCGTAAGTCTCTATTAATCTTTCGTATAGGGTCGATATCCATTCCTTCGTTTTTCAATTAATTCCAGTTTTATTAAGTATTTCCGGATTTCTAAGGATCTGTTTAGCTACTTGCTAAATATTGTTGAAAGCAAATTGGGTGGCACCGTTGGATCTGCTTCGGTGTTACCAATCACCAAGTTATCAGCCGCATTGCGGTTCTTTGCTGAAGGTAGCTACCAAAAAGGAGTGGGAAACGATATGTTCGTAGGGATGGCACAACCCACGCTATCAAGATCGTTGTCTTCTATAATTGACATATTTGAAACCGAAATTTGTCATACCGCAATAAAATTTCCCACAGATGAAGCAGAAAGAAATGAAATTAAAATGGCATTCTACGAAAAAACTGGATTTCCGGGAGTAATAGGGTGTGTCGACGGCACTCATGTGAAAATTGTTACGCCTAACTCGAACATTCAACATCTTTACTACAACAGAAAAGGCTTTCATAGTTTGAATGTTATGCTGGTAAGTTCTTGTAAGTTTTAAATAACAATCATAAAAAGTTCACTCCTATTTGAAAAGGTATGTGATCATAAACTGAGAATCCGCTACGTAGATGCAAACCATCCTGGTTCTAATCATGATTCCTTCATATGGAACAGTAGTCCTCTGGATACAATGTTGCATGAGATGTACCAAAACGGCGAACAAAATACCTGGCTGTTAGGTAGAAATACGCGCTAATGTATAATATATAATTACTAATTCACAATAAAATTTCGATTACAGGCGACGCCGGATATCCGTTGAAGCCCTATCTGATCACCCCTTTTCGATCTACTACAAGAACTCCAAGTTCGGAAAATCAGACTAAATTCAATGAAATACATTCAAAAGCAAGAATGACTATCGAACGAGCAATCGGAGTATTGAAAAATGTATTTCGATGTAGCTTAGGTGCTCGACAGTTACATTACAAACCGGAAAAGGCTGCAAAGATTGTAAATGTGTGCTGTGCATTACATAATTTGAGGCTTCGATTTAATGTGCCACTAGATGGTGAAGATTGGCAGCCCATTGAGAATGACGAACATGTTGATCCTGTAGTGGAAGATGAAAGTCACATGTCTGCCGATGATATTAGAAGAACAATTATGATGTCGATTATATAAAAGTCATTGCGTATTCCGTCAAATAACCGAACTTATATTAGGTTAGTTAAATAAAGAAAAATGTCTGAACTAATTTGTAGAGTAAATTCATTAATTCAACATTAATCAAAAACTCTTCGACCAAGGACCAATAATCAATCAATCAACAGCATACAAGGTTTTTAAATCTGTGTCGGAGTGTGAAATATGACTTTTCCGATCGTACATATACTGCTCCCGAAAACCATACTTCCAACACACAGATAGAGAATTGACACAACACGCAGACGCATCCACATTTGCACACATGCATCACACACACACACGATTGTATACGCACACATAATACAATCACACACCACTACGACTCAAACTTACACAAGTTTAAAACAAAATTTTGTGTTTTTATAAATTATTTCAATATTTTTTATTTCATTTTAAGTTCATCATACGTTTTCTTTTATTTAATATTTGCGTTTCCCTCAAATGTTCGCTTGTTCCATCAACTCTAATTTCCTCTTTTTATAGTCGAGCACAGCCATTTTGTACTGGATGTACTCCGCGTGCTGCTTTTCTTTCATTAAATTTCTTTCTTTTTCCAGCTTCAATCGCTTCTCCTCCAAATAATAACATTTTCTGGAATATCTGGCTATATCCTTAACATTGTCTTTAATATCCTTTAAGTATTCCGTCTGCGCCTTCAAAAATCCTTCTCGCTTATCCGTCCTATGTTCGCGACGTTGCGTTATTGTTTCCTGCGTCTGGATGTCTTCGCCGATTTCCTCTTCAATCATCACATTTTCATTCGGATGAGATGCAAACTCTCGATCGTGGTCGTTGACTACCGGAAGATTTTCTTCATCGGATGATTCAGGTGATACAGTGCTCTGTTCCGTAGGTCCTCCCAAAGACGTCGATGTGCTCGCAATCGGTTCAAGGCCATATACGCTGCCTGTTATAAAAAATTGAGCACTCTTCAAATTGCACTATAATGAAATTTTATGTAATAATTACCTGTAGTGTTCACAGCAGTATCTAATGACAAAAGAGCGATCACCGACTCCTTACAAGATGAGAACTGCATCATTTTATTTTTTACTCCTCCTGTGGCTCGCGATTCAATGCGGTTGTGGGACAGTTTGCGTTTCGTTTTAACCCATTATATCCTAGCGTATGAAATTTCATACGCAGAACTATCCATCGTTTTACGCGTATTTACTACAGAATTTTGGCATCTAACTGCTTTATTATTGCACTAATGGGATCATTGCACCTCATATTTCATTGTGAAACAAGACAACTGCCATTTTTTATAATTTTGTTTACATTTTTGAACCATGTATAGTTGGGGAAAATGGCGGCTGAAAAGTAAGCAATACATTTAATTGAATTTTATTGTTGGAAATCGTGCTAATAATTCCATTATGTGACAAAACGTTCCTACAGGTGTAAAAGAAGTGTTGTCTATCAGAAAATCCGAAGAAATATGTCAAACAACTTAAAATTTGTTGTTTTTATTTAAACGCTCGAATTTTTTTGCACGAGATATTTTCATTCTCAAAACCATTTTAAGCGGTGGTTTTGTTTTTCCCATAATCCTTGATACATTTTTTGGTGGAATTGAAGATATCACTGCATTTGGCTCACTTTTTCAAACCCCTGGGTTATAATGGGTTAAGCTTAAAATCTGTCCATACCTGCAATAAAAACTACCATTAGTATCACACAATAAATATTTATGCATGCTTACCTTTTGCCACTCCATCATTGAACGAGTCGGTGGACCGAGGCTGTTTAGCTCCCTGCTTATGCGGTTCCACACCTCATTATACTTGGCCTTTGAAAAACAAGCTGCCTCTGCAAATTTTTGACCCTTAGCCACTGCAGGTTGCTTCTCCATATGCTTCACTAAGCACTCGAACTGTTTTCTGTTCGTAACTTTCAACCTTGAAAAGAATGGAAAATGTTTCATCAATTTTCCTCATCTAATTTACGACAAACGCGAAATTTGATTAAAAATATAAAAAAAAATTCTGGCGAACGAATTCAACACTCGTCTCAAATTGTAATAAAAGGGATAATGGTTTAAATAACTCACCGTTTTGTCTCCATCCTTCTTTAAGCACTATCGCAACCGAGAAAACCGACCGGATTTTGTTTTCGTAATTACCGGAAACGCAAACGATTTGAATTTTCGTACTACCTCGCATCTGTCACTTGGCTTACAGGTATCGACTCTAAAAGTCACGGTGCATCGACTTTAGTCACTCAGTTGCGACTGCAAGAATAAGGTGAGAGTTCATCGGTGTTCATCCGAAGTGACTTCTCTCACTGCATTCGCCTGTCAGAATCGCGCGACTCAAGTGACTCGCCGCGAGTCACCTCACTCGCCGCGCAGAATAGGGCCGTATTAGTCGAGTAGATATGTCTATTCAAAAAAATTACATCATTTAACTCAAATTTTTAAAATACGGAATATTTTCTATAAGAAAAGGATTTTTGATTCCAAACTTTTAAAGTTACCTTAAGGGATCGAAAAAAGTATAAAAATATTTTTGAATTTTTTTTAAGAACCTAATAGAACACGTCATAGCCAATAATAGAATTCTGCGTTTTAAGTCGGGTAGGTCTGTTCTTCGATGGTTTGTTTGCTCAAAGTGAAAAGCAAACTGGCATGCATTCACAACAGCAATAATCGGTCCAACAAGAGACATCACGGAATTTCCTTATTTAGAGTCAAGGCGAATACCAGAAGGTTGTATAAACCTGATTGGAGCTTACCGCCATGACAAAAATTTTTACATCATGTACCACACTGACAAAAAACCATTGTTTCGGCGCCTCCCGTGGACAATCCCTGTTCGTCTACCCCCTCCCAAAGATATCAAGTGGGCTCGATGATTTTTTTTTCTAGTAATTTTATAAAAAAAAAAAAAGGAATTGGCAAATCCAAGAGCAAATTTTCCAATGTGTTGACTACTATGATGCAGAAAGGCTTAGAAAAAAATCGTTCTAACGTTGACTACAGTACATCAGTTACAATGATGATACATTAGCTGTTTTACTTACTTAAAAAGAACAAAAATTTTATCATTCAAAATTCAACGTGGGCATTTCCCATAGCTCCACCAGCCTCCCCATGAACAAACAAGGACTTTTTCGTAAGCCCTACCGTCCACTAAATTGTCCACGTGATATGTGGATGGCCCCTAACCAAACTAAACGAAGCTTAATAGTATTTTCTCCCATTCGTTTGGAAAAAAAAGTTGACCGACACCTACGTGATTTTTGCTGAAGACGAAACTGAGTCATGTTTAGGGCCCTTAACTGCTATTAATTACATATGAACCGACTTGGAACTGAGTTGGATTAGCGAAATGTTTGCACATTATCTACTTACTCATAAGGTTGAGTGATGTACTAGAATGGTCAGCTTTTAAATCCCTCGAATGTATGAGTGGGCAAGGTACTGAGTTCTCATGTCTATTTCTGATTACATCGATATTGTGACGCGTAACATAGGGAAGCTGATGCCAAACATACATCCAAAAAAAGACTGAAGTCAAGCAGATTTTACTGAGCAGACAAAAATACATGAGAGCAAACAGCTCAAAAAATTACACCTACCTAGCTCTAGGCTTGCTGCGAAAAGTTAACTAAGTCGTCGTAAGTAAAAAGGAAAAACAACATCTGTTATCTTCATTAGTATTTTATTGTTTTAATTTAAATTAATCATAACTGTAATACGATTGTTCGTTTTTTGAATTTTTCTGTATTTATTAATTCTTTTGCTTCCTGATTCGATGATCGCACACACAATGAATGAATAAGGGGGGAAAGGAGCGGATCTTGAAGGGGCGGCACAGAGAGGTAATAAACACACGCTTAAATAAATGCCTTACTAAGAAACGCTCCCTCTCTTGGCCCCTGTGGAGGATAGGCGCGCTTCCTGATATTTCTGACTTTCCCTGCTAGACATCCCTGGACTATGTCGTCCTTAGCTTCTTCCTCTGTGTTGCGCCGCTATCCCAAACCAGCTGACTGAGTTGTTGATGCTACTGTTCGCGATCGATTTTCCTTACCAAAGGTGGTGGAAAAAGAAAAATCAATCGAGAAGGTTTGTGACAGGCGACGTTTGCTTGTAATCCATTACAGTTTACTTTTAATTGCAATTTATCTTTAATTAGCGTTTATTTTAATTTCTCATAGTATTGTTTGAATGGTTTTGTTGCTTGCTTGCTGTTCTGATGTAATCCATTTTCTCTTGCTACTGCATTCTGACGCTGAGTGTATATTTTGTTTGTATGTGTTTGTGTAACTGTATGTCGTGTTGGATTGTAGTTGTAGTTGTTGTTGTAGTGTGCGTAATCTTAAGTGAGGATAATCTTATTGACGATCAGTGGCGCGCAGCTTCTCTTCGACAGCTTCTCGTGATGCTTCAGAGAGATCGGTAGCCTGAATGTACTTCTGGACGCCGACAAGTGACTTCTTCAGCGCATCGAAGGAGCTGGAGTACAACATCTTCTTCTTGACCTGGAAGGAAAGGTTAGGGAAAACATATATATCAATTAAAAGCTAGTTCATGAATCATGACATAAGAACAGTCGAAGTATTTGGACGATCAAATTGAAGGGAATACCGGTTATATCAAATGTACGACAATGGAGTTCTCAGGAGAAGTTCTAGTTTATGCCCGAACGTTATTCGTCAAGTGTAGAAATGTCCCCTCCACAGAGCATCATTTATAGAAACTGTAGACTTAAAAATATTGTAAACTAAACAAAATATTCCTGCACTCAATGTCAAAAAAAATCAGAAACTGATGTAATCGGTCTAACCGGGTGAGATTAACAATCCAACATAAATGGCAATTTTAGCAGAATACAGAAGTATAATTGCGTATGCTTTTCCATATAATATTTATTTATTAATATGCACTGAAGAGTATACATATTCGGGGAGGATATACCGTAGTTGTTAAATCGATTGCCTTGCACGCAGCTCACCTGGGTTCAAGTCCCAATCCCGTGCGTAGTGTTAGACATTTATCTTAGGAGACTTTTCTAACCTGAAGAGTCGAACGACCTTAGGGTTAAAACCTCTATACTTAAAAAAGTACATATTGTGCGCACGAAAAGTCCCTCCACGCACTTCGCACGCGCTGACATGTAGAAGCTCTTACAGCCAAACCCGTGTGTAAGCGAAGAGCGCAGCGGTAATTTTCGCTCGTGCAAGATTCGATTGAATAATTTATAGCGCCGAAAATACTCATATGTCCACTCTAAAAGTTATCGAATAACGAAAGTCTCACTGAATTAACACCACGTAATACAAAGGACACTTGGCCCATTAGGAATAATGTGTGTAAACGTTCCTATCTTTAATCGTGATTCACACATGAAAAAAAACGTTTTTGGTCCGCTCAACACTGTTGTTTGTAACCCGTACTACCAACTACCAGAACAGGGTTGACAGAATCGAGGCCGTCCAACACCGGTTCATATGCTTTGCTATTTGACATCTTTCATGACGAAAAGGAACTGCCAATTTTCGAATACCGTTGTCAGTCAATGAACGTCGACTTTCGACACTCTCAGCATCCAGAAGGACTGCTCTCATACCCTATACATCACTAATTCACTGTCTGCCAAAGTTGATAGCTCTAAAACTCAAAAGCACCTGGATATTCAGGTCCGCATTCAAACTCTACCGAATAGCACTCTTCTGCAACTACCTTTCAGAACCAAATACGGTCGCCACATCGCTATAATTGGATTTCAAGTGTTGCTACCGCATTTGACTTCTACTTGAGATACATCTACTATTTTTGAAAATTTGGGACAAGCGTCTACTGCCCATAATCGCAAGTCAGTCCCATGTTCTATGGGATTCCTTATCTATATGGGACTGACTTGCGATTATACGCAGTCTAGTTCTAGTGCAAACGAGAGCTACATTACTGCGATTCTATCACATTCACCCGAAAGTCATTTACTCCAATGACGCTCGCCCGAAAGCGCCCGATTTACCCGAATGTCATTAACCAGAATGGACCATTTACCCGAATGCCAGAAACCCGAATAGACCACTTGCCCGAATGTCCTTAACCCGAATACATATGATATTTTACTGTTTACTATTGTTTCAATTCCAACAAAAGGAAAAGAATACTACACAATACACTCAGGTTTTTTTTACGCGGGGGATACAGGCCGCGTTAATTTCAAAATCCGTTCAAATGAAAACCGCGTAAATTTCAAAATCCGCTTAAGGGACCATTCATAAATTACGTAACGTTTTTAGGGGGGGAGGGGGTTCGACAAGTTGTTGCATATTGTGACATAGGGGGAGGGGGAGTAAGCTAGATCGTTACGTAACATGTTTTCACCGAAGAAATTATTTTTTTCAAGGAATTTGTTACGCAATAGGGGAGGGGGGGGGGGGGGTATAAAGAAATTTGTGACAATTTGTTACATGGGGGGAGAGGGAAGTCAATTTTGGGCAATTTTCGCGTTACGTAATTTATGAATGGTCCCTAAGGGGTTATATACAAAGCTGTGGCGAAAAAGTGAGCTAAGTTAGCGATTTTTAAAAGGGTTTTATGCAAATTTTATTTGAAAAAGCTAAAGACAGTTCGTTAGTAGTACTATCGAAGTTCGAAAAAACAGATTTAATTAAAAAAATTATTCAAGGGTGGTTACGTTACACGAGAATATTAAACAATTAAAAAAAATATGAAGATCGGATTAATAGTTTTTGAGATATCACGTTCACCGCAGCGGTACTTTTCAAAAAAACATAGTTCAGGGATAATTTCGTTTAAAGTTTTGTGTTAACTTCACTAGTGGAAGAACCTGCGTGCTGCGAACGGCTGTAGTTTGAAATCTGGTGCTCCGATCTGGATGAAATTTCGCACAGATATTTTCAAAAGTATGTACTTTCAGAATATTCAATAATATATTTTCGCTTTTTTGAGTTCCAACTTTGTATATAACCCCTTAAATGAAGACCGTGCAAATTTAAGAACCCGCTTTAATGGGAACCTCCTTAATGGATACCGCGTAAATTCAAAAATCCGCGTAAATAAAAACAGCATAAAAAATACCGCGCAAAAAAACCTGAGTGTACTAGTGTTCAACAATCAAGCAGGCTTCTGTAGGCATTCTCCCATCTTTCGTTGCTTTGGTCAGTTCATAAAATGTCGGATAGTGAATCGATTTTTGGGGGTTTTACAAACGAAGAATTGCATATCGCACCGTGTTGCTCATATCAGTGCCATTAAAAACCTAATATCACCACGCGCCCATCTTCATCATACTCTATATCAACACCGCCATTACGCGTTCGGAAAACTGTTAGCGACATCATCATCTCCATCGGTTAAACCACCACCGGCTAAATCTCAAAAGAAGTTTGATGCCCAGAAAACAGTTTTGAGCATACCTTCGTCATAGTCATTCATGTAACCCACATCATTCCTGTCACTAAATCTGGGTATTGTATCGGATTGCTCTGATTTACCGATTGCTGTCGACTGAGCGAAAAAATCCACACCACCTGCTCCGTTGTTTTTGGAACAACATTTGTTCGCGGCATTTGCATCAAAAGCCGCTTGCTAGAAACATAAGAGTTGATTCCTTCTTTCAAACATGTTCTTTAAATACTAAATAGCCCTCGCAAGTAAACTGGTTATCCACTCATTTGCACAGTTTACTCAAACTTAGGAGTTTATTCCTTCTTTCAAACATGAGCAGTTCTTAGAATCTGTATGGTCAAATAGCTCTTGTTCGAAAACCGGTAGTCGCTATCCCGATAGATCACACTCTCCCCAGTCTGGCATCAGATTTATCCGTAGCTGATAGACAGATCAAATTAAACTACCTATGTGCGCGCAATCAGTTTGGATTTACCCTCGTTCCATGCTAACAAAGCAAGTCAGTAAAAACGTCTGGAATTGTTTTACGAATAAATGGCGGTGAACGTGGATCTAGTGCAGCTCAGTTTATAATCCGAAATCCGGTGAAACATTTTGGTCCTTCGAACCGGATCTCGAGGACTATTGAACCGAGTAAAATACCAGTGACAAGTGGTGGCAAATTCTCGAAAGGTTGAGCTGAAATCGAAGAAATAAACGCACTAGATCAGTGACATGCTATTAGCGGACGTCGACCCCGCAATATAGACAGTGTGGTTATTGATGTTGCTGTTTTGATTGTTTTGAATGTGCCTAAGTAACGCGAATTTGAGAATAGTTTCGAAGAGTGAATATCGCTGAAATTTTGACTGTATAGTCATTTCTGTTGCCTGTTTTTTTTGTGTGGTTCCCCTCGTTACTGTGTCCATTGAATGCAGTGTCATTGACTTGGTGGATCATTGTTGTGATTTTCTACCATGGTAACAGAGCTGCGTGACCTGAAGAAGCAGGATCGAAACATTCGGAAGACTTTCGATGCCATTCAACAGTTTTTGGTTAATTTTGACGAGGAAAAGCATGCAGGTCAGCTAGAAATTCGTCTACAGAAGTTGGAAGTTGCATTCGGAGAGCTTCACGTGGTTCGACGAAAGATAGAATTATTGACAGACGACGTCACGGATTTAGCAGATACGAAGGAATCAGAAGAAGAACGAAACGAACGACTGGAATCGTTAGCTCAGGATATAGACGATGAGAATGCACGGATAATTATGGAGATGAAAGACCAGTACTGTGTTCTGAAGAGTGCGCTTGCTCTCTGGAAGAATGATATTTCCGGAGATGCAAGAGCTGCCCATCACTTAATAACGCAAACTCCATCTGCTGGTATTTCCAGGGTAAAGCTACCGGAGATTCGCTTGCCATCCTTCAGTGGAAACGTTAAGGAGTGGGTTATCTTTCGTGACACGTTCAGGAGTCTGATTCACGACAACTTACAGTTTACTACCATGGATAGATTCACCTACCTCAAGTCATCGCTTACTGGAGAAGCACTGCATGAGATTAATTCGGTGGAAATGTAAGCCGTGAACTACGATGTGGCCTGGTGCATGTTGGAAAAGCGTTACGAGAACACGAAGCTTATAGTCAAGGCCCATTTGGATTCGTTATTCGCAGCAGAGACTATGAAAAAAGAGAGCTATGAAGCACTGAACAAACTGATTGGACATTTTGAGAAAAATCTTCTGATGCTGGACAAGGTGGGAGAAAACACGTCCGGTTGGAGTACCATACTGGTCTATATGATCTGCTCTCGCCTGGATGCCTGTATGTTGCGCCATTGGGAGACACATCATAACTCGAAGGATGTACCCAGTTACCAAAATCTGATGATCTACCTGCGAAACCATTGTTCAGTTCTGCAATACATTTCACCCGCTCAATCATCATCAGTTGACGAAACGAGAGCTAGAGTAGGAGTTAGTCATTCCGTAATCCAATATTTTGCTCAATGTCTATTTTGTGGCGAAATCACTCCGCGTTTCGGTGCAAGAAGTTTTTGAGGATGAAGGTGGCTGAGCACAGTGATCTAGTAAAAAGATTCAATCTGTGTCTGAACTGTCTGTCGTCGGGACACTATGCTCATATATGCACTAGAGGTACGTGTCATCACTGTCAAGGAAAACATCATTCGTTGCTACACCCGGAATCGTCGGAACCATCAAGCTCGGAATTCCAATCCTCCATCCCACAATCGCATAGCACACCCACTGCATCCAACCAGCAGCAACCATATACCTAACCATTGGGGCAATACCAATCAACACATGCTAATACAGTTCAAGCATCTACCCAATCTCTCCCCGTGACATACTCGCAAAACAGGTCCGTTCAACCTCTGCCCACCACAAGCCAAGCAAGCGCAAACTACAATACCGTAGCCCTTCCTGCCAGTACACGAGCACTTACACATGATGTTCTTCTATCTACCGCCATCGTTCAGGTTCAAGATCAATATGGTAATGCAAGACTATTAGTTTCGTGTTGCCAGTTTCGCTTTATGACGAAGAGCTTCTGTCAGGAGCTGAATTTCCGGTATACTCCAAGAAAACTGTCAGTTCAAGGTATTGGAGGTTCAACAGTCATGGAATTCTACTCGAAGTGTCGGCACTACTCAGTGGAGATTTCCCGGAGATATCATACTTGCTGATCCACAGTTCTGTGAACCGGGACACATCGATCTGATTATTGGGGCCGACCATTTCTTCGATTTACTGTCGGAAGGTCGAACATTCCACCAGAAGGGCCTGCATTACAAAATACTGCTTTCGGGTGGATTATTTCCGGGCGAGTTTTATATGCTTAAACCTGTAATCAGCAAGCAGTTTCCTTGTTCTGTTGCAAACCAGTTGACTACAAGAGTTCACACAAGGCTCTGTCTCCGTGTCCGGTATATCGAAGGTTTCCCACAGACTTATCGAAGGCTGAACCTTTGTCCACAAATTTTCGCGAGTTGGCGGTCGACTTCTGCACATCTCAATGTCATTATGCGAAGGAGAATGAGTTTTCTCGCCGCTAACTGGATGCTAGCAATTAGTATTGAGAGGCATGTCTGTACCTATCCGTCCATCTAGCCTATCTGCTCGGATATAACTAAAAGTCAGCTGTAACAGTGCCAACTGCCAACTCTATCTTCAACATCCACCATCTATCCGCGGTAATCGTCAACAGCAAATACTAAGGGCTCCGACGAAGGTCAACAACCCTTCCGTTAACAGAAGAATTCAACAAAACAGAAACAGCTAGTCATCATTCCGTCAAAATCATGCACTCCAAGTTGATGCCTTCGATAAAGGTCGGTACACCGGTAAAGCGTAGTCAGCAACAGATGAAGTAGAAAATCCAACCATCGTAGTACCAGTACCGATCAGCATGCACAACAGAGCCGAATGAGATGGAAGGACTAAAATTGATGTCGACTGAAATCGAGGAGATTTCAAGGCGGCCGGTATGTTCGAAAACCGGTATATTCACCCTACAATGTAATTATCGTCTCTTCACAGCCTCGCTCGTCTACCCGTGCAACAGTGCGATTCTCTCTCAGTCGCTATCCCGATAGATCAAACTCTCCCCAGTCTGGCATCAGATTTATCCGTAGCTGATAGACAGATCAAATTAAACTACCTATGTGCGCGCAATCGGTTTGGATTTACCCTCGTTCCATGTCAGTAAAAACGTATGGAATTGTTTTACGAATAAACGGCGGTGAACGTGGATCTAGTGCCGCTCAGTTTCTAATCCGAAATCCTGTGAAACAGCTCTCGCAAGCTCGGTAGTCCGGTTTACTCAAAAATAAAGGTTTTTTATAAGTTATTGAAGTCTATTTACCAAATAACTTGTTTGCCCGGTTTACTCAAACCTAGCGGTAACTTCCTTCTTTCAACCATGAGCAGCTCTTTGAATCTTTATGCGAAATAAGTTCACAAACAAACTGTAGAACCACTCGTTTCCCCGGTTAACTCACATTTAGGGGTTGATTGCTTCTTTCAAACATGAACAATTCTTTAAATCTGTATACTAGCCCTTGCAAGTAAACCAGTGATCCACTCGTCCCCTGCACTAACTTGTGGGTTGATTCCTTTTTTCAAACATTTCTATGAATCTGTACTGAAATCGAAATGAATGCACATTGTGCATTCGGGTAAATATCATTCGGGCAAATCTGATAGAATCGTTTACGCAGTTTATCTTTTTCTTCCTAACTAGGCAGGGACCCAACTTTTCACCATGATAGAAATTTCGATAACAATGCAGTATAGAAGCACGATACTTTCGCGATTTCAAATCACGCAACGATCACCAATTATTTTTTCCATATTCTTTCAGTATTTTGAAATACCGTCGTGCGGGGTATCTTTGCGCACTTTCTATCAATTTTTCAATTTTGACGAATTATAACTGCTTTAATAATCGATGGATTTATATCAGCATATCAGATTTTATATCAGCACAGATTTATCGGCATCGTGTATGTAGTATTTATGCCAAATATGCGCAGAATTGGTTCACACATAAAAAAGTTGTTCATATAGCGTTCAAAAATATTTTTTGTGGACTAGTTGGGGGCTACTTTGCACACTTCTTGAATTCGATATAAAATAAAAATTAACCAGTTTTATTTACTTTCACTGAAATATCATTAATGTATACTGATATCAGAGGCTTTTTCAACAGTAAAGCATCACGCATTTATCGCATTTTCTAAAATAAGGGATTCATTTTAATTTAACAATTACAACGTTACTTGTCAGAAAAACGGCAATATCAGTTTATTTCTAGTATGTTAGAATAGGTTTTTAGAAGCATTTAAAGATTATCTGTATCATCAATAATAAAAATAGCTACACGGCGGGATTGAAAATTTCGCAAAATAAAAAAGAGTAAAATAAGGGGCTATTTATGACGTATATTTGAGTGGTAAATAGATGGCGTATTAGTACACAAGGCCACGCTCTCAAGTTATGCACTATTTATGTCAATTTCAAAATAAAGGTTCGAAACCAGTTTTTTCACGACCAATATCACATTATTTCGCAACCACCAACTTTGGGGTTCAATGTCTTCAAAGAAATTATACAACATAATACAGAGCATCTCTTGAAAAAAATAATTTTGGTAAATAAACTCAAAACATTATTTAGAGGCTTGGTATCTTCGGTAAAGTTGTTGATAATGATATTAAAACAACTTTGTTAAAGACACAAACATCTTCAAATGCTCATGAAAACCGATCCTGACGTACTAGAAACAAACGGAAAACGCCATTTTTCATAACACAAAAACCTTCAAATGCTCTCCTGGCGTACTAGAAACAAACGGAAAACGCCATTTTTAATCTTTTTTCTTCTTCTTTCTGAAAAACAGTATGTGGTCTCGGTACACTTAAGATTTTCTGTTTCGTTGAGCAGTCTTATTTTACGAGCCTCCAATCACTTTTATTGACCCTTCAAGTGTTTTTTTTTTGTTTTGGTTAACAGTGCTAAGAAAAATGACAAAAGGCATATGCATCATGGTTAAAAGACATGGATCCACAAATGCCAAAGGTATAATAAAACTAATAAAAGCGCGTCTTTTAGTATATATTGAAAAAACTAAAGTGTGCAAAGTAGCCCCACATATCCAAAGTAGCTCTGCATGACGGTATTAGTATAAGTTATGTGATTGTTTGTGGAAGAATTAGATATTCCACAGCTGTAGATTAGAGACGAAAATATCAAGTTAAATTATACCGCGAAAATTTGAGGTTGGACCTTGTCGCTAAAAATTGTACAACAAAAACGTTTGCTATTCTATGAGGAGTCCCATCCTCACCATCCCGCACAAAACAATAGCCTCACTCACCTTAGCGGTATCTGGACACCAGGACATGAGGAACAGCTTCTGCTTCTTGGAACTTTCCGAGGTGCCTTGGCACTGGTGCATATACTCAAAGTCGAACAGTCCATATCTGAAAACAAAAAGTGCGTTGTTAGCAGCCTGGTTATAGCTCGATAATTCGATTGTGCATTTGAGTATCGTCCTTACCGGCACTCGCCCGGTCCACCCTTCTGGATGTCCTCGAGGAATTGGTCGTACTCGGCGTTACGGTCTCCGATCACTTCCACGTCGATCTGTTTCTCGTCTCGGATGTAGAATATGACATAGCGATGTTTTTTGTCTTTTTTGATTTCCTCGTACGTCGTTTTGCACACATCCGATACGGTCACTCCTGAGGCCTACGCAGAACGAGAGTTGAAAAAAAAACAACAAAAAACATTAGGGCACATGGTTAGGTTACGTGATCCGGGATTGGGATTGGAGAGACCGGCTGCGTCTTTCACTTGGATTCGCTTCAACACACATGAAATCGTTTTCGGAGGAGCTAAATATAGCTTATTTTAGAGAGACACGATGTTTCTTGTGGTTCAACTTTCCACATTACAACCCAGGGGCCCCACAGCGTGCATGGAAATGTCAGCATGCGGTTCTTGTTTTTTCTTGATTTTTTGTTCTGTCAACAGGACCGAATTAGCGGTTGCATGTGAATTGCTTCGCCTAGAGCGAGCGTGAGAAACGATTTTCCTTATATAGACAGGTGTTGCTAATTGTGGACACATAACAACACGTGTACGCAGATAATCCGGTGTTTGTTGGATTCGCCATTTCAATTAGCGACTTAGGATTACAAGTTCCTTCGAAGAAAAACGAATTCTAAAGCCATACGTAATTCATTAGGTCAAGATCGGAATCACCCGGGTATGATTTTCTCAATTGAACACTACCCAAACAATCTATTTTCAACGCGTTGGCCGAATTGTAGTGTAAACAATGAACAGCCACACAATGTAATAAAATGTATGTCGTATACCAACCGTAGATCAATGGCTGGCTTGATGCAGACGATTTACGCGAGACTCTCTTAACTACGACATTAAGCGCCACGACAAAGGCGTATTAAGACATCACTTCTCAAATCAAGTGAGGGTGGAACGAACCTACACACGTTGCACTTGCCGTAGCTGCAGGAGTGAATTGATTCCCCCGAAACGCGCGTTCGTGGCTATTTTTAACTTTATGTTCAAGCGCATTGTCAATTATAGGTTGAATTTTGGAACATAAGCCAGCTAACCGTTTCTCTGAATAGGATTAAGTTTAGAAATTGCAGATATAGAAAGAGGTGTAGGAAACGTTACGCTCAATTTATGCTCTAATGTAGATCGATGTTGCTTTTTGGGAGCCACTATCCAAATGAGTGAGCCAAATTTGCGCCGTCAGTGAATGTGCGCATACTTTGAAAGCTGAAGAATTATTGAGTACAACCGGTTTTGCTACAGGTTGTGATTTAATATGCCTAAATCGAAGATAAATTATCACATTTTAATACGAATCAGTCGGTCAGTAGGTAGAAGAACTAACACAGTACATCTACGAGCAGGAAAGAGGCAACATGAAAGTTAACAAATAGAACAAATATTTTTAAATTGTCCCTTTTTGATAGGAGGCAATATATTCTTCACATGCAGAAATCTAACGTTGATTGGAAGTAATGATAAAATTTTAACGTAATATTTAACGATGTGATGTGGGACAATTTGCTTCCACTATGATATACTTCTCCTTAGTGGAGAAAAATTTAGGTAAAAAACTATTTTCTCTCCACTAAGGAGAGCATTGTTTAAAACCACCTTTACGCGTGAAGGGCACAAAACCTATAGCTAAATTAGTAATGGAGGTTGCGTTTCGATTTCGTCTCATCAGAATCCGACGCTAACTTAGGAACTAAGCTAGCGCTGGATTAACTAAGCTCAACTAAAGCAGTTCCCCTAGTTCTGCTTGATGCCCCGCAAGAAAAGGAGTTTATTTTTAAGTTCATGAGAACTAGTGAAATCAAAACATTTGGTTTGGTTCAGCAAGCCAATGTAAGATGCACTATGCTATATTTCTCCTTATATTATATTATATTTCCTGATTATTCATCATATTATCCTGACTTAATCTGTTCCACAATATTCCGCCACGTCACTCGGTCAGTTGCTGCTTGTCTCCAACCTCTCAGGTGCCCGATACTCGCCAGGTTCTGCTCCACTTGGTCCAGCCACTGGGAACGCTGCGCTCCTCTTCGTCTTGTACCTAACGGGTTAGAGGTGAAAACCAACTTGGTGGGGTTGTTGTCCGTCATCCTCACAAAATGCCCCGCCCACCGTACCCTTCCAGCTTGAACTACGTTCCGGATACTTGGCTCATAATAGAGTCGTGCAAGTTCGTGGTTCATCCTTCTCAACACGCCATCCTCCTGCACACCACCGAAGATCGTTCTCAGCACCCTTTTTTCGAAGACTTCGAGTGCTTGCAGATCCTCCTCGAGCATTTTCCACGTTTCGTGCTCGTAGAGAACCACCGGTCTAATCAGTGTGTTGTACATGGCGCATTTCGAGCGGTGGTGAAGCTTCCTGGATCTCAAAGTTTTGTGGAACCCATAGTAAGCACGACTTCCAGAGATCATACGCGTTCTGATCTCCGGGCTGGTGTTGTTATCCGCAGTCACCAATGAGCCTAGATAGATGAACTCGTCCACCACCTCCAACTCGTCGCCGTCGATCGTAATACTACTGCCCAAGCGTTCCCTATCGCGATCGGTTCCACCAGCCAGCATGTACTTCGTCTTAGATACATTTATCTTCAGTCCTACTCGTGCTGCTTCGCGCTTCTGTCGGGTATACAGAAATTTTGACACAACACCTTCCACCATCCATCGTAGCCTTAATCAGTCTTGTCAGCTTCCAAGGGAGGCCGTTCTCGTCCATCATTTTCCTTAGCACTACACGGTCCACCGTGTCATTTACTGCTTTAAAGCCGATGAACAGGTGATGTGTCGGGACCTGGTATTTACGACATTTTTGGAGGATTTGCCGTATAGTAAAGATTTGGTCGTTTGTTGACCTGCCGTTGATGAAACCGGTCTGATAACTCCCGACAAATCCATTTACCAGCGGTGATAGGCGCCGGAACAGAATCAGGGATAGCACTTTGTAAGCGGCATTTGTCACTATAGTTTTCACAATCCAATTTGTCGCCTTTCTTGTATATCGGGGTGATGACCCCTTCCTTCCTTTCCTCCGGTAGCTGTTCTCTGTTGCAGATTCTTTCGATTATTCGGTGCATGCATTCCGTCAGTTTCTCCGGACCCACCTTGAAGAGTTCCGCTCCTAGACCATCCTTACCAGCTGCCTTGTTGTTCTTGAGCCGATGAATAGCCTCGTTAACCTCATTCACAGTGGCCGCCGGTACATCCCCATCGGCTGCGACACTATTTCTCCTTAGTGGGGACAAAATTGGGTAAAAAATATTTTTTCTCCACTAAGGATAAAATTGTTTAAAAACCGCATTTGCATGTTAAGGACACAAAACCTAACTAAATTAGTTATGGCGTTTCGACTTCGCTTCATCAGAATCCGACGCAAACTTAGTGACAGGATTAAGTTAGCGCCAAAAACGAACTTTCTTGAAGTGCGATAGATCGCTCTGATTTAAGTATAACTTTCCTGAAGGTTTCAGAAAATTGTTAGCGTTCAACAAAAGTGCCTGAAGTTCCAAAAAATATCCCGGAAATTCATAAAAGTGAGTTTTTTATCGTAAATCAAACCCAAGTATATAACTTGATCTGTTAAATTCAAACCATTAAATTTAATAATATGGTTATTGTTTGGTTTAAGGGAAGAAGCTCTTGGCTTATGCGGAAACACAATCAATTGTGTTTTTGCCGCATTAGCAGAAATTTTCCATTTTTTTCAGGTAATCATTGAAAATATTCAAGTTTCGTTGCAGTCGACTGCAGATAATACGAAGACTCCTACCAGTGGCTGAGATGCTAGTATCATCACAGAAAAGTGATTTTTTACAGCCTGCGGGTAGATTTGGAAGATCAGTGGTAAAAATATTGTATAGGATTGGTGCGACGCTTGACCCTTGCGGGACACCTGCTTTTACGGGTAGCTTATTAGATTTACAATTCTGATAAGAAACCTGTAGGGTACAGTTAGTAAGATAATTTTTAATTATCTTTATTATGTAAATTGGAAAATTGAATTCCCGCATTTTGGCAATCAATCCTTTGTGCCAAACACTGTCGAAAGCATTTTCGATGTCTAGAAGAGCAACTCCAGTGGAATAGCCCTCTTAGATATTTCCCTTTATCATGTTAGTTACTCTCACAAGTTGATGAGTAGTTGAATGTCCAATACGAAATCCAAACTGTTCAGGAAGAAAAACAGAATTCTCATTGATATGTGACATCATTCTAGTTAGGATGATTTTTTCAAATAATTTACTAATAGAAGAGAGTAAACTAATTGGTCGATAGCTAGATGCTTCTGCTGGGTTTTTATCTGGCTTCAAAATAGGAATAACCTTGGCATTTTTCCATCTTTCAGGGAAGTATGCTAATTCAAAACATTTGTTGAATATTTTGACCAAGTATCTCATGGTGATTTCGGGAAGGTTTTTAAGAAGAAAGTTGAAAATTCCATCGTAACCTGCAGCTTTAATATTTTTTAACTTTTTGATGATGGATTTGATCTCATCATAGTTTGTTTCAACAATATCGTCTAGAGACAATACTCGATTTGAAACGTTTTCATATTTTTGTAAGACTTTGGTCTCAATAGGACTCACAACGTTGAGATTAAAATTATGAACGCTTTCAACTTATGAAGAATTTCGACCGATTTCTTGTAAGTTTTTGTAAGTCTCCTTTCATGAAATTAATTTGCTCGCCAGTGCACTGAAAAGGTAAATAGACTGCAGCAATAAAAATGATACCAAGATCAGTTTCAACTTCGATACCCAAACTCTCGATCGCCTTGGTGTCAAGAGACGGCGTAACGGAATGTTTGATCCTGCGATTAACCGCTACTACGATTCCTCCGCCGAATCCAACAATTCGATCAAATCGATGAATAACAAAATTAGAGTTACTCTTCAATTTAATATTTGGTTTTAAAAAAGTTTCGATCACAACGGCTATATGCACATTATGTATCCACAAGAAGTTGAAAAAATCGTCTTCGCACGTTTTTAATGAACGAGCATTCTAATTTAATAAATTTAAATGATTATTTAAAGTCATTGTTAAACTTTAATTTCATTACAATTTTTTTAGCAAATTCCCACCCCGCTTTGAAAAGCTTCAAACATGGAGGTAGAATTTAACATAGCAATCATCATAGGTAACATAGACTCTTGCATGTATTTTAATTTTTCTTCCGTTACGCTACCTAGATCCATTGGACAAAAGGAAGCGTTGGGTGCAAACGAGTTTGTAGGCGCGGTAACGGTAGCCGTTATTTTGGCCTTGTTACCTGCCACTGAAGCATAAGGTGACACACCATTGTAGGATGGTGTGATGGAGGTAGAAGAAGTTGTGAATCTATTTTGAATCGGATTAACACGTTTGGACGTGTTTTTCTTGAAGTGTACATGAAGAAGCAGGTACATTTTTTATTTGTTTTTTTTTTGTTGTCCAGAACGAGAATTTATAATTTTTCCTCGAGAAGGACAACCCCAGAAATTCGATTTATGATTTTCGCTACAATTAGCGCATTTGAAACTTTTTGTGGTTTTTTATTTCACCGGACAAGTATTTTTCGTGTGCGATTTATCACCACAGATCATACATTTGAAATCCAAATGACAACTTTTTGTGCCGTGCCGAAAGCCTTGGCATCTACGACACTGGGTCAGATTTTGAATTCTGCCCCCCATGTCGTCTATAATGTTCCCATTTTACTCGCACGTGGAACATAAAACGTGCTTTTTCAAATACTTTCAAATTATTAACCTCATTACGGTTAAAACGAATTAAATAAAGCTCCTGGATAATTCCAGAGCGTACTGGCGTGTTATCGCCATTAGCCTTTCTTTTCATAAGAATAACTTGTGAAGGAGAAAAGCCAAGTAAATTTTTCAATTCGTTGGATATTTCATACAAACTTTGACCTTGTGGTAGCCCTTTCAAGACAGCCTTGAATGGTCTGTTTGTCTTGAAATCGTATGAATAAAATTTATATAACTTCTCCGTAAGATACTGGAGTAGTCGTTTGTGACAAATCAATTCCTCCGCTGTAACTTGACATTCTCCTCTTCGGCCAATCAGAAAAGAGACTTTCACGTCCGGAAGGAACGTCGAAAGCTCAGTTCGTAAGGCCTTGAAGTCGGAGATCATCTCTGTTATCGGCGGAGGTGATTGCTTTATCTTCTCATTGGCATTGCACAATGCGAGGAAATTTACAATTTTCGTTATGTTACATTCGGATAAAACATCGAATGAGTTACTGCAATTAATTGAATTATCGGGTGGTGAAGCCACCCTTTTTCGTTTATTTTTAATATTTGGCACACGGCCTTTCTGGGAGGACCAAGGCATATTGGAAGAATTAAATATTTCTTTAGGCTGAATTGTTCTTGAAAATTGTTTTAGTCTTGAAAAAGACTGATTGAGTAGAAAAAGTAGGTAGTCTTGAGAAAGACTAATTATCGAAAAAATATAGGTAGTCTTGAGAAAGACTGATCGAGCGAAAACATAGGTAGCCTTGAGAAAGACTGTTGCTATTGAAAAATTGTGACCGGTTCGAACGAAGGTTTAAGCCGGTATGCAGTTTTCAGAGCTAATTCAATCTGAAGACACGCCATGCGTTCTGAAATGTTAAAATTTAAACACGACACTACCAGTTTTCATTGTTAATATACCAGGATAAGTGTCTTCACCGGATCAGCGCTTGAATGACTCCATCGCCATCGGTCGTCGCGTGTCTTTTCCCAATCGCATGACAAGGTCAATTTGCGCAGTGTCGTTTCCTTCGTGAGGCACAATCACCACACCACCTCCCCTCCCTTCCCCTACATTGCCTTTTCTCGTACATTCTCACGATCTCTCGTTGAGGGTGCGGTTGGATGTGCATCTTCCTGCGGCACGTGGAATCCCCCGTTAAGTTCAATGAACTTTCTCCCTGTTTCACATCCCACAAAACGAGCTCCTTTTCTGCGGCCTTTTTTCGTCCGTGTGATAGCGGCAAATTCGGAATTACAAATGAATCGATTTCGTGACTGTATGCACCCGGTACGAGACAGTTTAATCTTTCCAAGAACAGCGGAAGTTAGCTAGACGTGAAACCTTCCGGAAGTATGGTGCCGCTATCTCACGAATCGCAGCTTCAGACATTTGTATTACCGAGACCGACCGCGAAAGCGGCGGCAACAATTGCATTCAAACGTCGATTCGTGACGGGAAATTATCCGGCTGAAGAGGTGATTCATACGTACGTAAAGACGTTATTTCCTATGTGTGTGTACTTTCCCTATACACCTATACAGATAGGGGATGGTTCTACCACCACCATCGGAGGTGCATTTTCGCTAGCCAACACTACCACCAACTAGCAGTTTTTCGTTGTTGGGGGCGGTGAAGGTTGGTAGCAGCCTAGGCGGTTATACCGTAAACGTCATTCATGAATGCGCTCACTTGTTCACGGTGGCACCGCCAGATTGAAAACAGAAAAACCGGCACCGACACGCCATTCGTGTGCCGGTAGCTACATATGTAATAGGTAGAAGGTCTTTGGTCAATACATGCGGTATTTTGGCACGTACGCTAAAATTGCTCTGTCGCACACGCACATTTTTTTTTCTTCTTCGGCAAGCATTCCACCAAATTTGGCGATCGACTCTTTCGAAGTAAATGGCAAGACTCTTGTCGTTCAACTTCGTTGCCTGTGGTGGCGATGTGTGATATCGACTTGTACGGTCATGCTTGTTATTATATTGCTGATATCTACTATAAGGTACACTCAAAAAAAAGTAAACGTTATGCCTATTGATTTTACACATAGATTTTTGCAATTAACGGAGGCATATAGACACTATTTGCTGGCACATAAACCTAATGTGTGTATTTACAAGAAATATTAATCTTACATTCACATTTCATAACTATTAGACACATAAAACCCCACTCTATAACAATATGCACATATAACTTATGTGTGTGCATACATAGTTTATACAGTTGACACATTGAAGCTATGTGTGCGCGTGATAACAATAGCATTTCTTCTTCATATGAATTTTAAGCGTTTTGAAGCAAATAGAATTAACGTTTAGATTTTTTTCAGTGTACGAATGTGATTGTGATTCCTGCTTGCATCACACCTGTCGATGACTGTGACTCACAATGCTGCGCTGCTGCTGCTTACTTCGCTGTAATTACAAGTCAAACGAAACCGTCCGATATGATTACGATTCGACGGAATATTTAGCAGTACGTATCGCTCTGATTCTCTAATGATAGCGATGAACAAATTGTTGCATGACTTGCTGTATTTTCGTTTTTCCAACAACTACGGGTTAGTCACCACAGTTTAAATACCAATTGTTATAGTTGACTAAATTTGGATGCAAAGTTATCTGCACCATGGCTAAGAGCAACAAACAAGTAGGCAGCATGTTGTACAAAATAACCTGATTCGAGTCAGTCGTATCCACACTCCAAGTTTGCCGTTTAAGGAAATAACCTCCGATGGCTCTTTTCAAGTGGATCCAATAAGAAATACGGAGCTATGCAAGCAACTCAAATGAGGATGTCAGCAATAATTGAAACGTCAGGTTGTCTGGTTTGAAATTTTCCTTCACATCTCTTCTTGAAATCTTGTTACTCAGTCAAACATAGTTCTGGAAAGTTGCAAATAATAAATTATTCAAAGTAGCTTACATAAGCAGATTTGGCACCTAAAATCGGTTCATTGCAAGTGGAATGTATAACTTAAATGACTAAAATGAACTACCCTCGATACCGGGAACCAACCTGATCGGACAAGCCAACCAGTGGCGCGTGCTCGGTTAGCATAAAACAAAGATGGTACACAAAACTTAACCTTCTTCTGTTCGTCAGTTTAAACTTATTTTTGGAACAACTCACTCGCACAATGCGGTAGCCTGTTTTGATGAACGAAGCATGCGGTGGGATGAAGTCAGAAGTCGTTCGCTTTTGCTGGGATATGCGTTGAGATGCTGTGTCGGAAGCATTTTCAACAGATATAGTAACGTCGTTTTAGTAACTGTCCGTAGGCATCCTATAGTTGCACTTCTTGGATTTACGCTTTTTGTATTTAAAATTGTCATAAACAATTTGCTCAAATTGAAAAAAATAAACAACCACGATCTACGATATGAGGGTACACCTACATGTTTTTTCAATTAATTCAATTATTTGCAAAGCTTGGCAAAAATTCAGTTAATGCTGGCCTCAGGAAGTACAGTGAAATCTTTTTAATTTAGGGGATCATCACCATGTAGAAGAACAATCCTCGACAAGTATATGATTACGGTTTAAAAGCCAACTGTTAAAATTCTCTTTGACTGGAAATTCTGGACAAAACGTTACTCACCAATCAAAGATGTAGCTAGTAAACAAAAGAGAAAAGCTTTCTCTTTCATTAACTGCTGTGAACTATGTTTGCCGAAATTTCCTTTCAAAGAGAATTTTGACAGTTAACTTTTAATCCATAATCATGTTTGTCAAGAATTGGGGTACTCCGTATTATGACGTCATGTATTTTAGATTTTCTGGTTATTGGACCTCCTCGACATCCTCTTCCAGCTTCTAATTGAGCATCATTTAGCTGATCGCTCTCACGGTACTAACGCTACATGTCCAGATCACTGTAATCTGCCGTTTTTTATCAGTCTTCCTATGTTAGCATATTTGTATACTTCGTACAGCCATTCTTCATTCTCTACTATAACACTGAATATTAAACGCAGAATTCTTCTCTCAAACACAATTATAACTCGATAATCTGCTTCCTTCAATGCCCATGCCTACAAAGCAACAGGGAGTATCAGCGGTTTGTATAGGCAAGATGAGTGCATCTCTGTAGGCTACGGTACTTAAGCTTACCACGCAAAACCATAGAAGGTCCTATTCGCAACACACCTTTTTAACTCGCGGCTAACATCGTTATCACACGTCACTAGGGTTCCAAGACATATAAATTCGTCGAAAACCTCGTACCCCATCGATTTCCACCTCGGAACCAAAATCGTTCGGATTTCCACTTGGTCGGTTACAATTTTGCACCGGATCACCCAAGTAAACCAGTAAAGTCCTACTTGGTTTTTTGGTCTCGGGTTTTAATCACAAAACATTTTTTTGGCGTTAAATTCAACGTTACAAAGGGAGTATCCCTTTATTTTCAGGACAAAATGGAAACCAGATTGAACATTTTTTCACCTTTAGGGAAAATCTCGAACAATTTCGGAGAAAGTTGTACAAGATTCAAGAGACTCTTATCAGTTTTCGTGAAACGACAAAGAACTTCAAACAAAATTCTACTACAAACTTTAGACCGATTTTGGATATAAGAGTCACTTTTTGAGTGGTGTAACTGGAGCTGTAGAGCTCGGCTCTCGGAAGGGCTTCTTGTAGGAATCACTCTCTACAATTGTAGACAGAAAATATCAAAAAAAAATATCACTCACTAGAACACTGCTTTAAGCCTTTTTCTGATTGTGCTATTGAGTGTACGGTTCAGATGTGCGGGCGTCGGGATTTCGCGATCGCGTGGGAATGACTGTTTATTTGTTCGCGCTTGAGGCCGCGTTGTGTTTGCAAAATGTGTAGTTGTGCGTTATGATCGCTATTACATGACCTCCTTTGTGTATCGTCGCAAAGATCTCGAGCGCTTGTATGTTAACGTGTTCAATCGTGTGGGCGTTTGTATTTTGCGTGTGCTAGCGTGTTACTTCGCGTGTATAAATTTGGTTTTGTAACCGTGTGGTCATCCGCATATTCGCATGTGACTTTGAATGATCGCGCAGTCCGTAGATCTGACACCTAATTTTCAGTGAGTGGTTCAGATGCTAGAAGAGAGCGAATTTTTCCATAACACCAGAGTTCCCGGTCATGTCGCCATAGAACGTTTTGTATAAAAGGTGTTAGGACCAAACATTGATCAACTTCAGCTTGACGTTTTTATCATCGAGCATTAAAAAAACCGACACACCCCTCATTTTAAAGATGTATGTGTAACATCATGCCTACTGTTTCCGATGCCATTTTCACCAGTTGTGGAATGATTGCGGAAGCGGTACATGAAGATGGTGACGAAGTTTGATTGCGTGGTACAGGATGACGAAACCTACGCCAAGGCAGACTTTAAACAGCCTCTTTGACAGGAATATTATACGTCGACTGGAAGAGGAATTGTGGCAGAGATTCTCAGACACATTAAGCTGTTGAAATTCGCAAAGAAATATTTCGTGACAGGCCGTGCGTTCCTGCGACTTAAAGCACGACATTTGCAACGCAACCTGTATCAACAAATGAATTTTTTTTTGCTGGGGTGCCTGGAATAACGTCATCCCAACACAAATGTTCCATTCTGTTTTGGCAGGATTTGGCATCTTAGCATTACGGAAAAGGGTCATAGAGTGGCATGCCGCGAACAACTTCCAGGTGATGACCATGAATTCTCCCAACATGCCAGCTCCGCCCAATAGAAAAATATTGGGCAATCATTAAGCGACAAAGAATGTGATCAAGGAGGCCGTGCAAAACTTTTTTTTATTTTGATTATGCAGGTTTTAACCTTATGATCATTCGCCTCTTTTCGGGTTAAGAAAATATTCTATTCTATTCTAACCCTTACACAGCCAGTATTGAAAAGCATCCTGGAAAACACTGCAGTTATACTGTAGTGTTTTTTTGTCAATATTAATATTTAAAGCATATTTTCATATGTCGCAAATATTAAAACGACCAGGGCTACTGTGCAGAGTTGGGTTTTAAGATGTTTTAAAAATAGACGGCAATTATTCATTTAATTAATAATTTAACGAATTGTTTTGAATCCTAAAGAAGGAAGAAACGAGGACAACCGTACCGACCGTTTCAGTTTGAAGGGGATATAATAAATCGTTGGGAGTGACTTTGCTAAGAAGGGTAATGACACTCCTTTGGTCCTTTGGGTGGGAAAATCTCTTTATAAAAAATCTCAAACCCTATGTGCAGGATTGGAGTCGAACCCAAGTGAGCTGCGTACAAGACAATCGGTTTACTAACTACGCTATGCCCACCCCGTGCAAAAATTGATGAAAGGCGTCAAATTAAAGACCCGACATTTTGCATTCGCGTAAAAAGGAAGCTTGAGTGTACATTGTTTGTTAATTCTGCTTGAATTGAACATCCAAAAGAAACATGATTTGATTTTTTAAGAAAAAAATGGACCGATTTACACACATTCTTGTATGACCAATTTTTTATCGTAGCACGTTTTAGTGTATATTAGTATGTTTAAAATGAAAACATTTTAAATGTTTTATTGAATTGGGCCAACCGAAGGCCTGTACCTAGGCAACTAGGACCGAGGATCAGTAGGAACTTCCGAACATAGGCGTTTGTAGGATCGCGGTTTAGACTGCGTTTCTACCTTTACAAGTGTTAACATGTTTATTTAATCATCGCGTTTTTATGTTTGCGATATTGCGAGCCTGGTTGTGCGAGGATGAGCGATTGTGTGTTAACGTGTTTGATCGTGTGGGAGTTTGTATGTTATATGGGCTAATGAGTTTATACCTTTTCTTTTTTTTTTTTTTCGAGAGTTGTCCTACTGGAGCTGTAGAGCTAGGTTCTCGGAAGGGCTCCCCGTCAGAATCACATACTACAATTTGCAGACGAGACAGGCAATGTCGCCCAATAAAACACTGCAATAGGCCAATTGTAGCGGGCCGTGATTCTGAATGTGATATTCTTTGTACGGTTCAGGCATGTGCGGGCGTAGGGACTCGGAATCGCGTGTATCATCGCGAAGGGCTCGAATATTTGTACGTTAATGTGCTCGATCGCGTGTGCGTTTGTATGTCGCGTGCGCTAACGTGTAACTTCGCGTGCATAAATTCTATTTCATAACCGTGTGCCTTTCGCATATTCGCGTGTGTTCTAGAATGATCGCGCGCGGACCGTGAATCTGATACTTAATTTTTTGTGTGCGGTTCAGATTCCTGACGGAAGTGGGCTCTTCCATATCATTAGAGATCCCAATCATGTCGTCGTAGAACGCGTGGTCTAGTGGATATGAGCTTTATTTTTTTTTTGATTGGTCCAACTGAATGTATGGACCTAAATTGCTAGAATAAAGGTTAAAGATTTCCGGACGTGACCGATTCATGATCGCGCATTTGCGGGTTGGCGTTTGAGATCGCGTTTGTAACTTCGTAAGTACTAAAACGTTCACACAATTGCCGCAGTGTTATCAAGTTTACGCGATCGCGGGCATAGGTGTGCGTAGATGATCGCGAAGGGCTTAAGCGTTCGTATGTTGACGTGTTTGTCCCGTGTGCTCGCGTGTATGTGACTTCGCGTGTATAAATTCGATTTTGAAACCCTGCGGCGATTTATATATTCGCGGACCGTCATTCTGATCTTTAGTTTTCGGTGTACGGATCACATTCTGACAGGGAGAGAGTTACCCCATATCACTAGAGTTTCCGGTCATGTCGCCATGGAACGTTTTGTCTAGTGGATATGGTAGTTATTTTTCAATTTTATTATTTTTTTAATAATTAACAAGGACCTAGATTGTTTGTACCGAGGATAGATACTTCCGGACGATCCCGATTCATGATGGCGCGAGCGCGGGAGTTTGTAGGTTGACACTTGAGATCGTGTTGGTAAGTTTATGAGTGCTGAGATTTTCACCTTATCACCGGGGTGTAATCATGTTTGCGAGTTCGTAGGCTGCTTGGAAAATCGCGAGGGGCTCTAACGTTTGTGCGCTGACGTGATTTTGTAACGTGAATGGTTGCGCGAACCGTGAGTCTGATATTAAATTTTCAGTGCGCGGTTTGAATTCTGGCAGAGAGTGGGATCGTTTATATCGATAGGGTTCCCGGTCATGTCGCCATGAGACGTGTTGTCTAATAGGTATGGGCGTATTTTCTTAATTGGTCCAGCTGAAGGCATGGACCTAGGCTTCTAGGATCAAGGATAGACTTTCGGACGTGACCGATTCGTAATCGCGTGCACGATGGCATTTTTGTAGGTTCCCGCTGAGACCGCGTTTGAGAATGTGTGAGTGTTAAGACGTTCACTATCACCATCGTTGTTGATTCAGCTGAAGGCGGGTGTAGAATGGCAGTATAGGACTCGAAAAGAAGAAATAAAAGACAATATATGAGAGACGTAATAGATTAGATAGGTACAAGATACAGCTGAAGTTATGATCATCACATGAGACATACATTAGTACTTCAAACACTACTAATACTTGAATAGCCAATCACCACACATAGCACATCCTTTCTCAATTATCTATTTGTTACTGGTTGATTGTTGGTTATGAGCTGGTGAATAGAGGAAAGGTATAGAACATACAAAAGGCTCATATCAGCCCTCCCGGCCTCCTCGACACACCACTATCGAGGCGTATTGTAATCAACATCTTGAAGCGGGCTTCTTATATAAATCAAATCCTCAGTAGTCATAATGTTTGGTGGATTATTAACATGAGAACTAATTAACCTCTAGTAGTAGAACTTGGTGCAAATAAAAACTAAAAAGAGCGAAGGTCCTTATATTTAGATAACTCTATTGAATATATTGTGGCTTGATGATGTTTACAATACCATCAATCCCATCAACCTGCGAGAGGGGCTAATGAGTTTATACCTTTTCGTGTAAAAATTCGATTGTAGAACCGGAGTGATTTGCTCATTTGCGTGAGTTCTGGAATGTTTGCGCGAAACGCGGATCTGATGTTTATTTTGAGAGTATGACATAGATTGCTGAAGAAGCATGGACCTAAGTTGCTAGAACCAATCCCGATGTAACCGAGTAATGATCGCGAGGAAATGCGCATTGATATAATCGCACTTGAGACCGCTTTTAAAAATTATAGATGTTAAAATATTCTTCTTATCACAAAATCGCTTCTCCGTTCGGACGCAATTGCGTGTTTGATTTTTTGATCATAGCTGTATTATCGCTCAGAACTTGAGCGTTTGTATGTTGACCAGTTTGATTAAGTTTCTAGTGTATATGAGCTAGTTTTTTCTGAACAAGATTGAACGCATGGACCCTAGGCTGCTTAGACCAAAGATAGAGCCTTCCGAACGTGACTGATTCTTGTCCACATTTAATTGCCGCAAGATTCTACTACATCGATATTGTTGGCTATTTTCGACATATTTAAGACAAAGAGAAACGGAAGCAATGAAATTGAAAGACGGATAGGTATTCTAGAGCGAATCAGTTGGCAACATAGAAAAAAAAACTAGGGCTAGGCAGGTTCATATGAACATGATCGAAAAGAAAATGTGAAGAATCCTTTGCCTTCTGCTAAGTAGGAGGTGGGCGTTGCACCCAAATCTACCGTATGGTCGTTGATAGAACATAACTCATCATCATGTTTTACCGGCGTCGGCGGTAAAACATGCTGATGAGCTATGTTCAATCAATGTCCGCGTTCTTCATGTCACATCATTAGCGTGAGGACGCTCGTCTAGATGGGTAAAATAATTTTTTATGATTCAGATAGAACAATATGCGCTCCAGTAGATACTTCGACTTTTCCAAGTAAGTTCTCGGAACAACTCCAAACGTCTACAAATCCGCTAATGGCTTGAACGGAACCCACAATATTTTTAGGATTAATTCCTTAAGATCGTGGAAATTCCCTATCTTTCGCAAAATTCTTAGAAAGAGTATACAAATAAACGCCAACGCGGAGTAATGATCACGGCGCTGAATTCAATCCAATATTCTATTCCTGTCTTGCTTTGTGACACATTGGGGTCACAAACGTAATTATGTACAATGATGGCACGATGTATTTCAGGTTGACAATATCGGGACGCTGACAAACTTAGGAAGATTTATTCATTTTTTAAATTTATGCATGTTATCCATCTTTAAAATGATACAAATGTGACCGAGAAAATATGCGCATGAATTTGACAAAAGCTACTCCGCTGTACGCAGATTAGTTCCATGTTCTACAGGATTTCCTATATAAAAGGGACAGGTATGGGTATGTCGGCAGTACAGACAACACGTCACCGGACTATAATGTGGATTAAGTTGCAAGTTGTGTTATACCTATTATGTTTTAACTGTAAATGGACAAATAAATGATAGCATGAATTTTCATGTTTTCATTGACTAAATTTCTTTCCTTTTCAATTTGATTTTCACCAAATTCGTACTAGTTAATTGTTTTCCGTTCCGTTTCAACAGCTTCTGAATATCACGTGTTATGAGTAATTAATGAGAAGAGCAACAAAGCCGGACGACCCGTTACTGGCAGGGCAGATGAATGTAATCTTCTTTGTTACATGTCAAAACCTGTGTTTCTGATCACGAGTTACTGACGGGTGTATTGCCAATTAGGTCTTCACAGTCGTAAATTTTAACGTAGCTAAATGTTGTGAATTTTCGTCAACAGGTA
The DNA here is from genome assembly GCF_030247195.1 of Topomyia yanbarensis. Taxonomy (NCBI): domain Eukaryota; kingdom Metazoa; phylum Arthropoda; class Insecta; order Diptera; family Culicidae; genus Topomyia; species Topomyia yanbarensis. Next base: position 106,575,950 of record NC_080672.1, on the reverse strand, counting down.
TACTGCCCATGATTGCATATTTGTCCCGTTTTCGAAGGGATTTCCTATCTTTATGGGACTGATTTGCGATCATGGGTAGTGTAATACGAGAGAATTATTAATGGTAGATAAATTTGATAGGCTTGATAGGTTGGTTTTATTACCTTTTTTCCGAAATGCATTAAAAACGGTCTAAACCTCAATGAGTAATTTTATGATAATTATCGAAGGACATAATATGACATGTCTTTCATTCAGATTCAATATCCTTTTTGTGTCAAGACCAAGAAGTGTCAATTCAGTTTTATGTTTTGGTTTCTCGAACCCCTTTAAAGTTTCATACGTTTCATATTATTATTGAGAATGCATACGTAAATAACTGTAGTAACACTCACACACAAAACCGAACTGAAAATATGAGACATCTGTTTTTCGTGGTCTCGCCGTTTTAACAATAATAAAACGATTCATTTACCTTATCACATCCGAGTACGATAATCAAATTTCTTTGTTTCGAACCTTACGTTTCCTTTCATTTTCGATATTTTTCATTGCACTTACCAACATCCAGTACAGTGCATGCTGGAGGAAAGCCGGCTTTTGCCGTATCAGCAGCAATGCATGCCTACATACCATTTGACCGTGTGGTGCGCAGCGGCACAACTACACTCTCATCCGTCTGTCAATTTTCATCAGTTTGAGGGCTTTGAATCCGTCGCCGTGCCGCCGACTTCGTCTGCGATCGTACAAACACAGGGACAGTGGCGGTACCGCGCGGCACACAAACTGTCCACCGGAGTGAGGGTATGAGTAATTGAATTCACGAAAACGTATCTCTTTTTCTACTTTGACCATATATGGTAATTCCTTACACTGCCGTGGTAGCCGCAAACCGGCAAATGATGCAGCTGCACAACACGCAAGATTATTATTGACATTGCCAAAGGATAATCAGGGCAGGTAGTTATGGCAAATCATCGGAAAACCTGGAAACAGAGTCGGGTTTTTCTGCGATACGGCTTGACTGGAAGTTTCCTATGCCAGCGCAGCAATGATCGAAAACTGATGACAAGGGTGGAGTTTTTTTTTCCAATAATATACCGTTGTATTTGTTTATTGCGGAATCGGAGAAATCCAAGCCCCAAAAATGGACCGATTATTTTTACGGTACAATGTTTCATTCTAATTCGCACCAATTCCAGGGATTTTGTCCGACCATGTGGGAGGCTTTTCTATTTTCAACAGAAACGCTCGGGGTGATCGTGATCGCACGCGGTACAGACGGTCGGGTAAATCGGGTCTGGGAGTTCCTATATCCAGTAGGTGCCCGCTTCGTATGATTCCGACAAACTCGGAAGGAATAAAACTTACACAAGTGGGTGGTTATAGTCAGCACCAAAAAGGGGAGAGGAAAATAGCAATGGCCGCACACGGCCCCGACCGAAATCAGTATCTTCTCGCTTTCGCTTATATCTTTTCTTCCGTGGCTGTCTGTCCATTGCATTCGACATTCATTATACCCGTCAGTCAATTTATTACCATCGGTAATGTGGTACTACTAGCGGCGTACTCAATCGTACGTTGTGTTGCCGGCCCTGTATTGGTAGAACCATAGCTGTAGCATCGTTTCTTGCTATCTATTTTTACGGTAAAACAACCGTCGAGCCATGGAGGGGCGAATCGATGTAATTTTTCGAGAAAGTGTCAACACACTTTCAATATGACGATGATTAAAAGCAGTTTTTTTGTTCAATATACTGCCGCTATGGGCATAAATGTCTATGGGATTTTCTATACACATAGGACCTTTATGCGTAGTACGGCAGCATAGGAGTCTGGAGCCCGTTCAAATTTTTCGAAGGGAGCCGAAATTAAAAATTTTGTTCGTTAATAACATTCGTTGTATTAGATGATTGGAACTGGGTCAATTCTCGACAAATATAATTTTTTTTTCGACAGTTGTCCTACTGGAGCTGTAGAGCTAGGTTCTCGGAAGGGCTCCCTGTCAGAATCACATACTACAATTTGTAGACGAGACAGGCAATGTCGCCCACTAAAACACTGCTTTAGGCCAATTGTAGCGGGCCGTGATTCTGAATGTGATATTCTTTGTACGGTTCAGGTATATGCGAGCGTAGGGACTCGCGATCGCGTGTATCATCACGAAGAGCTCGAGCATTTGTGCGTTAACATGTTCGATCGCGTGTGCGTTTGTATGTCGCGTGTGCTAACGTGTATGTAACTTCGCGTGTATAAATTCTATTTTATAAGCGTGTGCCTTTCGCATATTCGCGTGCTCCTGGATATTCGCGCGGATCTAATACATTATTTTTGGTGTACGGCTAAAATGCTACAAGGGAATGAGATCTTCCATATCACTGGAGTTCCCGGTGATGCCGCCATGGAACGTGTTGTCTAGTGGATATGAGTTATTAGGACAGAGAGTAATGGTTTCCGGACTTGACCGATTCATGAGCGCGCGAAAACGGACGTTTGAAGGTTCGCGTTTGAGACAGCGTTTGAAACTTCGTAAGTGCTAAAACGTTCTCCTTATTACCGGCGTGTTATTAAGTTTGTGCGATCGCGAACTTAGGAATGCGTTGTTAATCGCGAAGGGCTTAAGCGTTCGTATGTTAACGCGTTTGTCACGTGTGCTCGCGTTCATGTGACTTCGCGTGTACAAGACTGGATTTTGTAACCCTGTGCCATTCCTATATACGCGTGCATTCTTAGATGGTCACGCGGACCTTCATTCTGATAGTTTTCGGTGTACAATTCACATTCTGACAGGGAGTAAGTTACCCCATATCACTAGAGTCCTCGGTCATGTCGCCATGTAACGTGGTGTCAAGTGGATATGAGAGCTTTCTTTTTTAATTGAACCAATTGAATTCATGAACCTAGTCTGCTGATATCAAGGATAGAAACATCCGGAAGTGACCGACTCATGATCGTGCGACCGCGGGAGTTTTTAGGTTCACGCTTGAGACCGCGTTTGAAAATTTATAGGAGCTGAGACATTCACTTTATCACCGGGATGTTATCATGTTCACGAGATCGTGGGTGTAGGTGCCGTGGATGGTCGTGAAAGGGCTCGTTTGTATATTAACGTGTTTGTCACGTGTATATGACTTCGCGTGTATAATTTCGATTTTATGATGATGTAGCCTGTATTCTTGTTTGATCGCGCGCGGACCGTGAATCTGATGCTTAATTTTTAGTGTATGGTACAGATGGTAGTCCGTTTCCCCATATCACTGGAGTTCCAGGTCATGTCACTATGGAACGTGTTGTTTTGTGAAAATGGGCGAAACTTTTTTGAATGGTTCAACTGAAGACAGTAGTCCAGACTGCAAGGACCGAGGTAAGACTTCCGGACGTGACCGTTTCATGATCGCGCGAGTGTTGGGTTACTGTTTGAGACCGCGTTTGGAAGTTTAAAGATGCTACTTTACTTAACTACCGGGGGTTTTTCATGCAGACGAAATCGCGGGCGTAGGTATGTGTGGATTATTGCAATTGCATGGTCGTGTTTGTGGCCAGGTTTGTGTTATCGCGAAGGCCACGAGCGTTTGTACCTATATGAGTATAGATAGCTTATAGTAGAGATATACTAATAAAAGGAATCATAACATGCCGAATAAAGAAAAAAAGACGCAAAGAGCTTGATTAGAAGTGTATAAATTGAACAATACTATTTTGGTATACATAAATAATAGAAAAGCAAACTGCAAGCAAGATGTACAAAAGAAACAGACTAATGAAGTAGAATAGAAAAACACATGTAACATGCAATCCAACTCGTCTAAATGCAGCAAATGTTGTATATTTATCATTAACGACAATAGCAGGCTGTTAGACTTTAATCATGCTATGCTGGCCGGGAATGGATGACTCACGTGCGTCGGTAAATTCATTGTACACTAATTTATCCAACCCGACTTTCCCGAATGAATAGAACCAAATGCTCAAATTGATCACCAGAAGTGTTAGCAATTATTCTATCATATACGCAAGTTCTGCATCCATTCCCTGATTAAATTGTCACAAATACTCAGACGAATACATACATAGATAGACATACGACTAGCACATAACAATTGTGCACTAGTACGAAAAACTACGATTATTACAAAGCTTTTACTAATAGGTTTCTACTTATTCTACTTTATTAAATTAATTTAGTTATTAAAATAATTTAATTGGTATATGCACGATGACGAAGTCGACCGATAAATGGACACACAATGACTCCCACTGTGAGCCCCGTCCACGAATACCGCTAATAGAACAATATTTGCAAACACGGCAGACAGCAAAAGTCAATCCACGTCGACCCGCCAGTCGGCCACGCCATCGCGCACAGACCAGTGGTTTAGCGTCGGTATGCGCAGGTGCAGAGTATGAAGAAGCATAGAACATAAAAAAGGCGCATAGCCCTCTCGGTCTCCTCGATGCACCACTATCGAGGCGTAATGCAATAACCATCTTAAAGCAATTGTCTGTCAGAGGTTCTGTAGGACTGATGCACGCAATATGCTTGAAGATGTTTGCAATACCGTCAAACCCCTAAACCTTGGGGAGGGAGTTTTCGAGATATTTGGATTTTTTTTCCAACAAAAACAGTTAATTCGTGCGATTATGCTCTTTTTAAAAGTTATTCGCGTTACCCAATTATAAAATGTGAAAAATCTAATGTTTATCGTTTTAAAGACGTAAAACTAGGAGTGGGTAATGTCCGGGACATAACCGCGGTGTTGACGTAGGACTAAACTTGGGCATATCATATGACATTCATGGATAATTTGAGCCAATGCCAATTTTGAATGAATGTTTACTGGAAATTTCATGTCGAATGAGATTGCCACATTCACTGATTTTCTAGGACTTGCAAAAACCTTCGGGTTTGTAGATTAATTTGATAAACATTTGCTTATATGAATCACTGGTACATGTGCAGAAGAATTAACAGGGGCAAACTCAATCCAAGTTATTAAGTGGAACTTTCTAATTCAATTCTTTCTCTATTATGTTTTCATCCTAATAAGAACGGTTTTCAGATAACTATTTTTGGTGATACCAGACGAGAATCCTTTCTAACAACTCGAACCTTGACCGAATTCGCTTCTGCTGCGTACATACACGAACATTCCCCTTTCGCAGCTCACATCGAATGAGCATTGTATATCGCAATGCGATCTCTTTTATAAACTTCTTAGTGCAAATGGAAGTCCATCCTTTTGTGCGACAAATGGAAATATTTTCATCATTCTTTTTGGTGTGGCTTTCGCTTAGTAGCAGGGTTGCCACATTCACTAATGTTCTTGAAAAATTTGCAAAAAACACCAATCAAAGCAGGCTAATTAATGCTTTTACAAAATCTATCAAAATTTACGGTAAAATCTACGGAATCTACTACACAATTGTTTTGATTATTTTCCAACGAATCGCGCAAATATCTGTTTGTTCCGTTCAGCACAGCGCAAATAATTGACGTTGGAAAACAAATCGGCAACTTCAGCTGCCAAACACTTAGACACGATCGAAGCATTTTTCCGTCAATGTCACTTTTCTGACTCAAATTTTTGTAGGTATTTTCTTGTTTCCGTCCAATTGGTCAGTTTATTAGTTTTATCGTACATTTTTCGGATATTATTATAGAAAATAACTAACCCGATAAGAGGGAAGTTATTTTCCAAAGCACGAAATGGAAATTTCAATTGTAATTCTTCTGAGAACGATTTTGTGGTCCTAATTAGAACCGTTTGTTGTGAATATTATTTCGCCGTTTCCCGCTCGGCATGATGATTATTCGCTTGGTATGGATAGCGCACAGATTGGTATCTTCTAACAAACTAACCAGGCAGGCCTCGCTGGCTTCTTAGAGGGCCATTACGGCCGAGCTCCGGAAGAGTAGATCGGTTTTGAAATGCTGTGCAATCTCACGGACCAGGCACTGGAAGAGCAGCTTGTGAATTAGTAACTCTGTCCACTTCTGAGAGCGATGAATTTCACGCAGGGCGACGACAGTTCTTGGTTGGCAGCAATAAGGCAGTAGCTATGATTTGGTTGATAGTCCAAATGCAGCTTCTCGTTGAGCAGCACACGTACGTGTGTTCTGCTCTGTGGCTTAGACATGTCTGGCTTTAAGAAAAACTGTGACACCCATATTTATAGGTTCTAGCATTAATGTTGATTCGCATTAAAAGTAGTTTTTGAACTTTTTAAACAAGTTTTACATAGCAAACAAGGTATCAATAGCAAGCGTTGAACGTTTTCCTTTCGATTTATGAAACAATATTAGTAATTCCTTTAGTAGGAGAAAAGTTATTAAGGTTCAAAGTGTACGTAACGCATCCGCTTTGAAAATTTTGAAATGACACCCAGTATAGTAAAGAAAGACGTAAGTCCTACGTCAAAAAAACTTTTTCAGTGTATTTGCATCATGGAGAAGCATTCAATAAAAAAATTCCAAACAACTTTTGACATATTTTTATAATTCATACTATTTGCAGTCAAAAATACAATTTTCTTTTTGAATATATTCTATTTAAAATCAAAAGGCTAATAACAAAAAATTTCTGAAATGTAGTAGTTCTCGAGATATTGCAAATTTTGTTTTAACATAATTCTTTTGTTTTATTACGACCTTTTCAGAAGTTATTCGCGTTTCTAAGTCAACAATAAAACCTTTTTCAAAAGGCCCATGACATTTCCTGTAACTTTCTCTTTGACATCAAGGTGATATTGTAAACCATTTGAAAGCTATACGAAAACAATCAAAATACTATTCAACCATAGGGTCTTATGATTAAACCAGAGGCGACGCGTGGTTCCACCGTCAACCTGCTCAATATACCACAAAAGCCCTCAAAACGTCACAGTCATCTCTAAAACTAATTCGACTCCATGGGACATTTTTAGATCAGCTGATTATTTTGCAATTATCTCTTCTGACGTTACTCGGGTGGATTCGACGTCCGACAAAATCGTCGATTCCATCCAACATCATAGCGCCAATGAAAGATGTTAGTCGACAGGTTTTTCTGTTCGCAAGAGCTGAGCAAAACAAATTTGTTGTCAAAATCCACCGGTAAATTGTTAAACAATCATCAGGTAGAATGCTTAAAAGAGTAAAAAGTAACATATCCGAGATGCGAAGAATTTAAAAAGATTTTCGAACTGAAATTTAAGCAAAACAATCATGTATATTGAAACCCGGAAAAATATTTTTCTCGTAAAATATCGTAGGCATGAGATATTCAACATCAATCCGTTCATTAATACAATATTTACAAATCATTCGAACAACCCCTGATTTGAATTTATGTCCATTTTACACTCTCAGTAGACAAGTTATCAACATGTTAATTCAAAGAGCAAAAGATTTCTTTGAAGCAAACGTAGATGGTTCATTATTATCGTTAAACCAACGGAATACATACGCGCCATAAACCAATATGCCCCAAGTACAGCAACATTTGTTCAGGCTACCAAAAAAACAAGCGTTCGACCGACTGTTATGAACGCACGGCACGGCGACACGCGCTCAAAAGTTATAAATCGCTCTCGTTTGCACACAACTCTGACGCCCATATGAATATCGCACCAATGTAGTTGTTCAATATTTGACTTGAACCGGTGCAAAAGGAAATACAAAAAGCCGGCGCCCATGACACTCACGCTGCTGTTCCAGCCGTCGCTCATGCAGTTGTTCTATCCAGAGCATGCGGTGAGAGTACGAGATGCGTACATGTTTGAGGTTGAACCGGTGAAGAGAAGATAGAATTTTTTTTGAAATTTATCCGCTCGGTATGCTAGGTTGGATTATCGTTCGGATCAAATTGTTGAGCTTCAAGGTTTGAAGATTGTTACTATCATTTAAATTAATTTGCGCGCTGCTGCTGTTTATTTATTTTAACTGAAAATTCGGATCGTCAGATTTTGCTTACCTGTTCAATGAACAGGTTGAACGTACCGACGCGTCGCCTCTGGATTAAACTGAATAGCGCGATCATATTTTGGTTGTTTTCGTATAGCTTTCAAATGGTTTACAATATCACCTTGATGTCAAAGAGAAAGTTACAGGAAATGTGATGGGCCTTTTGAAAAACTTATTATTGTTGATTTAGAAACGCGAATAGCTTCTGAAAAGGTCGTAAGAAAACAAAAGAATTGTGTTTTTAAGGCAAAATTTGAAATATCTCTAGAACTACTACATTTCAGAAATTTTTTGATTTAAAATAGCGTTTAAAATCATATTCAAAAAGAAAATTGTATTTTTTACAGCAAATAGTATGAATTATAAAAATATGTCAAAAGTTGTTAGAAAAACTTTTTTATTGAAAGCTTATCCATGATCCAAATACACTCCGTTTATGAACACCGATTCGCTACAAGCGACAATTTAAAAAAAATAATCTGAAATATTGCGGCAAAGGGTATATCAACGGCATTCGCTTTGAGCTGATGTTATGTCCCCCATAAATAATGGCCTATCATCACTTCACTACCATTTGGCATTGGTTTTTCTTGTGCCCTTTTGCAAATCATGAAATTTTAGGAGTTATAATTGGTTTTTTGAATATAGTGTCACTGTTCTATTGAGTCTTAATGGTAGTTGTAGGATATATAAAAAGCTCATTTGTTTATATTTTGTTCATATGCCCTTTTCACATGTTCCTCCCGAATTGGAAATTTGCAGATGTTCATGTTGTCAAAATCGGCGGACAGATCGATGTAATTTGCATCGGGTTGTAAATCATCATCGAATCCTTTAGAAATGAAGGAAGTAAACGACAATAGATTCGTCATAGTCGATCGGCTAGTCATGAATCAAGTTCTATCACTACTAACTTGAATAGTTTAAAGACAGCGCGTATAGTGCGGAAATCCCACGATATTTTTCGACGTTCTTGTCGCTTTTCTTATGAACTTCAAAAACAAAAGCGAACATTTGTAATAATCGGCTAAGTAATTCAGCTAGGCCGGAAATGTATTTTTCCAGAGCACATGCGGAATAGCTTCCGAACCAGGAGAAAACGATGATTTTAGCTTGGATGCAGCTGAGATAATTTTAAATTGCTCACTTGAAGGTCAGACGATGAACGTTCAAGTCGAGGTACACAACTGGTAGCGGTGGCAATTTGGTCTGCCGATAAGGTTTCGGCGACAGTAAATGATGGAAAATTTAATGGCGAACATTTTGCAAATACTTTACGAATCATCCTCGAATTCCCCACCGAGGGTAAGCCGGTTTTATTTCGCTGCTCATTAACGTATCTCAACTTGTAACAAACCGGTCTACAACTGACTTGAAATAAATATTTTCGTTATTAGATTGCTCAGAACGATCCAAGATTGATCTTTCCTGAGCCAGCCTTACTTACAAAGAACTAGATGACTATTTTTTAAGTAGTGTGAATTTCAAATCAATTTGGACTGACATTCAAATGCACACACTCATTAAAAGTGTAATAAAAGTGCATGTTTACTTCGAATTACCTGGGAATCATTGGTGCACTTATCCCATTGGGTATAATCAATAACTGCACAGAAGTATTCCTAACGGTTTGACGCAAATGTGTACTTTTAACCTACTTTTAAAAAATATGCACACTTTTGCGCAACACAGGTATCAATGTACATGGTGTAGCCCTTATTCATCTCATTAGTTAGAACGTCACACTATTTCGTTGATAACTCGACTTAGAGTAACTCGATTGCGCTTAAATAGGTATCATCATCTTTGCTACATTCCTAAGAAGCAGTTCAGCTAAAATTTTTGCTTGGAAAATGTAAAATGCTCGGGTTTGTGCGAAGTAAAAAGTCGTGCACAACGTGCCCTTATTCGTCCTACCGTTTGAGCTAATGCGTTGAATAGAGATAGCAGATACTGCTCTAACTAATGTGTTCAAATGGGTGGGATGAATAGAGGAGCTGGGGTGAATTAGGGACCAGTAACCCTATCTGAATCATTAGCCAAATGACTTCTGGTTGGTTTGATCGGTTGCCGCGAGTGATGTTTGCTCCGAACCTCAACCCGGTTGAAAATGTGTGGATTGCGATGGTTCGCAATATTCATGAGTATGTTCGAGCAGTATGGGAAAGTTGAAGCAATCAATCCATTATATGACATTGCGCAAATCTCGAGACTAGTAATTCAAGTTTCCATTCAATAACCTTGCCCGCTATACTTGTTCTGGATGAACTGGAGCACCCAGCGGGATTACTCCATAGTCCAATCCACGATTTCAACTTCTAGGCCGTTTTGACGTTTGCTGAGGGTGGAATGACAGCTGTTGTTTTTGCTTGTTGCGTACATTTTACACTGCGACCAACGTTTTGTTCGATTGTTTACATTTGGTTAATACGATTTGTAGTAATTTTTCGTAATTTAATAAAATTTTGTAATCTTATTAAATACGACAATCTGCTAGTTTGCACTGAATATCAATTCAACGAAGAGTAGCTTTGGTCAGAGTTTTTATTTAGAGCATTTTGTTATTTGTGGGTGAAATTAATATTACGGTTCTTTGTCCTCCGATGTGTAAAATCTAACAATAGCTAACCAGAAGTTTATTTATCGATTGATACATCATGGTACATCAATAAAACAAAAGTTATTAGAAACATTGATCCATACTATGTTGTATTTCGACTATGCGAGCTATCAATATCTGTGACGACTGACTTGTTGTTGACTTTTTAATGAACTTTCGTCGTATACTAACAATATAATAAAAAACGTAGTTTGGATCGCTACAATAAAAATTAAACTGGTTTGTACATACAGTCGAAGACATGATAGTAGAGGAAAATAGGTGGTTGTGGGAAAAGTAAATTTAACCAATAAAATAGTTTCACTTGCTAGTTCTATAGTTATAGAAAACATTCGAAAATTCTTTGTTCAAGCGATCTATTCAATGCGGATGAACGAGAAAATATCCCGACCTCAAACTGCCATGGTGTTGCTTGCTCCCATTTGAATGCTATAATCTGCTCCTTGGCAAATTTGCATGCATAGTCGACGGACAGACGGATTTGAAAAAAATTAGTTATAAATGTCACTTATCGTTCAATGGGTTCAAAGTTCAATGGCACCCGGTGATCGGAATCCTGAATGGGTTCTGTATGGTTTTCAGCTACATTGCAATAATCTAAACCTTACGGGTTAAAATGGTTTGATTTGATGCGAGACTGAACATTTTGGAAGATAGTGTCTCCGGAAAGTTGTGTCCAGTAAGTCAAGGTTTTCTGGATAGTGAAAAAAGAACCTCTGAATTGCCCTACCAGCTGGCAATAAACATTTCATGTATTTTCTTGAGGATTTATCCCAGTTTTGGAGTTGATTGTTGCATTTGAGCTGGATGCCATACTGAATCCATTTAGGATTCCGAATAAACTGCTGAATGGTTTGATCTGGAGCTTCATAGTATTTCCCAGTAATTTGTACCGAAAAATGAACCTGGTTCTAAATAGTATTCCGGCACCAGGGACACTGGAGCCGGAGTGCGAGTTAGAAACAGGTAGGATTCCGGCTAAACTTTACTGGGTTGTTATCGAAACGTACTTGCTACACTTATGGGATTTTCGATTGATTGACACTGGTGTAATAGAGTGCACTGGGTTTGCACCATTTTTGCACTTTCTAGCAGAAGTGTAGAAAACTGGGTATGTTCCATTGACACTTCTGCTAGAAAGTGCAAAACCAGTGCACTCCACTACACCGGTGCACATCAATCAAAAATCCCATTAGAAGTCTTCGACGCTTTATTGCGATGGTAATGTTCAAGGAATAAAAAAAACCTAAAATACAAGCCAAACATACAACCAAATCAACGGCATTAATTCCATCTCCAAGAGTCGAATTGTTCCTAGAAGTAAATTTGAATTTCAGAACTCCAATTATTCACGTGATCTCTAAGCGACGTGATTCGTTCACCTCTATCAATATTTAACGGATTTAATTTAGTCCCTTTACTAAGGAAGTAGTTTCTTATGATGTGATTATATTGGGGATATAAAATCCTTTGTCAGCAAGAACTATATCAGCTGCATTCGAGAATATCGAGAAATTCGGCAACAGATGAACATAAGCGTTCCACTTGCTGCTGGGCCGATTAGAAATGTTGTAGTTTGCATAAGTTTGTGATCGCTTTGATGATCTAGCTTTAGGATTCTACCGTCTCTCTATACTAATTTCGAAACTGCCAATAATAAATATCTTTCTATCTCCATACTGTTATTTGAACGATCGAGGCGTATGATTATCGATTGTATCTTTTGATACGATTTCGATTGCATACTTTAAGCACTCGTACATTGCGAATACTGTTCGGTAAAAATACTTCGAAATTGTTGTAGCACACACTGAGTAATATTCATCAAATAAAACGTTACTTAGAAGATTTTGCAATATCATTACGAAGACTTCAGTCTTTGTCATTACACAGTAAGGTTTGGCTACTTTCTACAAAATTGTAAATACGTTGAAAATTTCCAAATGTCAGTCATTTTTCAGCCAATCAAACCGTCGTTTTAATTACCGTAGTATCGTTTCTAGAAATTCAACACGTTGTTGCAACCGTGCCAATTGCAAACGATATCGTTGTTTTAATAATCGACACTCGCGATTTTCATCGGAATGGACTCGGAATGATCCGTTTTGAATTCTCTACATTTGGTGTTTCATCTGAAATGAAAACAAATCTTATTAAACATACTCAGATTCATGCTAGAGAATAATTACTCAAAAATAGTGACTAAATAAACTAAGGTCCGATTTCTTTACCCACGCATTATTTTTAAAAGTTCAGTGTGGGTGAAGAAATCGGCACTAAACCTAAAGTTACTTTTCATATTTCCACTGTAAGGATATACTATAAATTTTCATACAGGTACAACTATTTACATGAAGAAGAAAAGCGCCCGGATGCAGCTGACCGCATCGGGAATCTGTCTGAACTAATTTTTTGATAATTTGGTGGAGAGTTGCGATTTTCATGCATAGCGATGTACCTTTTTTCTAGTTCGATGATTTTTTCAGATCTCCGGAAAAGCCCCTAGCACAATAATAATGTGTACTGCTCTTAGAGCTGGCATGTATTGCATTATCATGAAATCCGCTTTTTTCTATCACTACAATCTTCCACACGAAGATTGTACATTTTCATGTTTTCAGGGACATTGTTGCTCTCAGAATCTAAACAGCTTATGTGAGAGTACCCAATCGATGAGTATCACAGTTCCGCTGCTTTACCTACAGCAGGAATTAACACAAACGAACTTTCAACGTCTTTCCAGTCGACTTACAGTTACCTACTACACAGTCATGAGTCATTTTAAATAAAAATCACAACAACTATCCAAATACAGTTTGGTAAACAAACAGTGATTGTCAATTTTCAAACAAAAATAAATACAACACAAGAAGAAGAAAAACATCGAACACAGTTCCACCCGCAGCTACTGTCAAAGTTAAAACTGATGACGTCATCGTGGATAAGACTATTGTTAAATAAGAGTAAGACCGATAGTGTCAACCAAAGACCTAGGGTAAAGTGCCTATTTTCACCATACTAAGCAAGGTGCCTCACTAATTCGCTAATTTCTCGCCCTACAATCAACGGAATGCATAAAAATTTACATCAACCGCTTTGCTTCGTTGATAAGAATCAATATAATAACACAAATGCGCTGAAAACAGTAAAATTTTCGTGTTTGAGCGCAACGAAAACTCGAATCGAGTGCCCCTATTGTTGCGCTACCATTTGACTCAATGCGTTGAACAAAGATGGCAGACACTGCTCTAACCAACGACTTCAAATGGATAGGGCGATAATAGAAACATGGCGCAAATGAGCTCAACACCCTATTTACATTTTCGTAAATAATATATTACATTCAGAAAGTAAGCTGTACTCTATCGATGGCATGACTCAATTCACGAATAATCCGCGTGCGAGCTACGAGAACGAAGGAAAAATCATTCACTACCATCGGTGTACCCCCCGGTGGAATGCTCATTCCAAAACTCCAACTTGGCTGATGGTATGTGTGCTTACGTTGCATACTCAACTAACAAACGCACACCAAGGCACACAAATCTCACACATGTTCAAAGTAGGGGAGTAGAGAAAACTGATCGGCAATTTTTTTCGCCTACCTCTTACCGTCTGCCGAAATAAAATTTATTGCCGGCATGCGGTTTTTCGCACGGAAAATTGCTAATCTTTTCTATTTTTTTCGTTTACACAGCGTTCGATACGTGCAAGTGGACAGTAGAAAAAGTGAACTCCACTTTTCTAGTCACAGTTTTGGAAACATGAGGCGAATGATTGATGTATACGCAGCCGGAAACTCAATAGAATTTTCAGATAACAGATGAAAATCATAAAACTCTACATACCATTTTTGCACAAACGTTATCTGGTTCTCACTTGCAACACCAAAAAAACTGCAAAAGAAAATGAAAATGCTGGCTTCAGCTTCAAAATGTTTCTAAGCTTTTATGTTAAAATCGCACTGCGGTTCGTCAGGGGGCGCTGGCTGTTACTGTTCAGTACGATATTGGGTGACACGGAAAAGGGGAAAAAGCCGTATCTATAGCAGTTCGCCGCAAAAAGGCTGATCAACTGATAACACTTTCATAAACACTATCAACATTAATTAATTTTGATTCTTTTTGAACTATCAAAGAATTAGCTAATATCCATAAAAAGTTTCAAACCGCCCGTTTGTGACCGACGAGGTGCTTTGCGGTGTTCGTAAGCTCACTTTTTCTTCCTCCTTCCCCGTGTACGTATACAACCAACACTTTTCAAATCCACTCAAGTGTGACTAAAAACTAACCCGACTGTGTGCGAGGATACTTGTCGCGAGGTTTGTGTGTGCTGGACGTACGTTTTTTTTCCTTTTTCTTCCTGTGGCGAACCTTGGGAGGGAAGAGACAGGCAAACACGCGCGGACCGCTATCCCAGTGGACGAGTCTGAAAACTGAACTTGTTCTGTCGGCTCACGAAAACTGACTGGCTGAGGATGACTGAATTGACGAGAGAGCTCGGATCGAGTGACGGTCAGGGATGCCATTATGTCAGATTTATCTGAAACAGCTTGTTTTTTGCTGCTTCCAGACAAAAAGACAAACATCTCATTCTGCCAGATTTTTAAATTATAGAAGTGTTTGCACAAACATTCTAGAAATTTGGGGCATATTTTCACAAATTTATCAAAATCGATTGATAAATTTCGATGACTGAGGTCGCTATTAAGTGACAGATTTTGCCAGACATTTTGTTGGTCTGACAGGTATTGTTTGAAAAATAATGGCAACCCTGGTCGCTGTGAGAGCGGCGGGATTGAACTTTTTGAAAGATATTGCGCACTTCCCACCAACCTGAACTCCGCACTTTTAAAGTGCGAGTGATCTCAAAACTGCGAGCTGTCAAAAAACATGTATTTCAAGTGATAGAGATGGTACTTTCATAGACAGACCAGTCGAACTAACCGGTCTATGAGAAGAATTTAATGGAAGAATGGTAAGTGCGCAGTGCGGTTAGAATCCAGTTTTTAGTGCCACAAGCAATATTCACTAACCCGCCTTCACATGTCAAAATGGAAAACGCACTTATGTAGAATAACTCAAATTTGAGATTTTGTTGCTCGCTCAAATTTGAGTGACCTTGGACGAATAGTGTATCACACTCAGATTTGATTTCGCTGTTCGGTAATTTTTTTGACGGAATATTTCGGTAAACAGAAAAAAATAGCAGATGTTTCGGTAACCATGAGTTATTTTACAGAAGTTTCGTTAAAAATTACCGAACAGTATGTTAGATACAATCTGTTTTACCAAATTCTGTAAATAAAAGTGCATACGGAAAAACCGGATTATTCTAGAATACGGAAAAAAAAATTAACGAACGGATTGTAAAACTAACGCTCAATTACCGAAATTTGGTGAATTCATGAAAATGAACTGTCATTTGGAAAGTTGAAAATTGTTTTGCAGATCCCGTTCGTTTTTGTTATTGAGGGATAGTAATCGCGACTTGATATTGGGGGAATACTGGAAATAGAACAAAAGGAGAAAAATAAGCAGCTCATACAATGTTTCCGTAAGTACTCATTTATTGGTTGTATCTTTCTTACTTTATTCTGGGCCATGATAATATGTTTTGACTGCCGGGAGCTCCGAATATGTATCCGAATCACAGCAGTACATCAACAATTGGCAAAAAAATTCTGTTATTTGAGTCGAATATTAGTGTCTAAACGTTCGGCGCAACTTAAATGATGATGGTCCCACCTCATACCCCCACAAAGGTGTGAGCTGAGCGATTTATCTAGAAGATAATTAATATTTTAACTCATGACAAGACCAGTTAATAAAAAACGAACTGGTTCAATTAGCAGACATAGCCTCTCCTTCAAAAGAACGTAACCAGATACATTTCGAATATTCCGCCAACAACCAGGGTCCATTAAGAAAATTTTCATTCCGGGAAGATGCTTGATAGAATCGGGAATTGGACCCAATAGCTTTCATTTCTGATAATTCTCTGTATGACTCCTCCCGTCTGACCAAGACATCGGTACTACCATCTGCTAAGGCGAGAAGTGACGAGCCTAGTGGCAGTGCAGAGCCCAGTCGAGTTATATCATCCACATCAGGCCCCTTCATTGAAAGTTGCCTACCATTAAGCCAAGGTAATCTAGCGATATTCCTTTCCGGGAATATCCTGGATTGATCAGGAATTGAACCCGATATCTTGTTATATCAGAAGAAGTCACCAAGCTCCACACTCAACGAACTAACTCCGTTATTGCCACTATCGCAGCAATAACCGAGACTAGTCTATTGTCGAGCAAAGCCAACATAACTCCATCATCAAATCAGATCCTGATCACAACAAAAGTATAAAAGCTTCGATTCAACTCGATAAGCTCTTAGTACTGGTCACCATGTTCGAAATTCCCAAACATGTCTTGAAAAAACGATCGAGCCTTCTATGACCAAATCAGCCACGAAAATCACGATTTCAGCGAAAGTTCCAGATTTTGCCTTTCTCATATAGAAAGGTTATGCAATTGCTCCAAAAAACGACTTTCTAACGGAGGGCCGAGTATCATATACCATTCGACTCAGTTCGTCGAGATCGGAAAATATCTGTGTGTGTATGTATGTATGTGTATGTATATATTAACAAAATGTCCACATCGTTTTCTCGGAGGTGGCTGAACCGATTTTCACAAACTTAGTCACGAATGGAAGGTACAAGGCTCCCATCGGCTGCTATTGAATTTCATTTAATTCTGATTTCCGGTTCCGGAGTTACGAGTTGAGGAGTACGGTTACATAGAAAATTTTGTTATAATTTGTCCACATCGGTTTCTCGGAATTTTCTGAACCGATTATCACAAACTTAGTCTTAAATGAAAGGTATAACGTTGCCATCGGCTGCTATTGAATTTTGTGTGGATTGGACCTCTAGTTCCTGAATTACAGGATGATGAGTACGATCACGCAGAAAATCCCGATTTCAACAGATACTGCGATTAATGTATAAAGGTGAAATTTTTTCAAAAAGTCATTCAAAGTCTCTTTGGCCACATTGACCACCATCGACGGATCCGGAAGCCCAGGCGGAAGTATCCAAGAATAATAATTACATCGGTTTTTCGGAGATGGCTAGACCGATTAAACCAAACTTAAATGAAAGCTTTTACTACCCCGTAAACTGCTATTAAATTTAATTCTGATCCGACTTACGGTTCCGGTGTTGCGGGTTGTGGCATGCGGTCACATAGCAAATTCCGACTCAAAATGATACCTCGATGAAGGCGAAAAGGTAAAAATTTCGCTAAAATGCATATATCTTTGTGTCAAACAACTTGCATTAGCCGTTCTAGGTCACTGACGGCCAACCGAAGTTTCGTCGACCGCATTGACCAACATAAACAGTTCCGGAAGTGCCCCGGAAGAATCGCCACCTATAAAAATTAATAAACTCATATCAGTTTATCGGGGATGGTTGGGACGATCTTCACAACTTAGTCTCAAATGGAAGGTATATAATCGCCATACACGTCTATAAAATTTCGTACGGTTCGTGGTTCCGGAAATATAGACCGAACCCTCCGGTCACATATGAAAGTCCCACATAAGCCGGAACAATTTTTTTTTCTTAATGGGACCACATGAAGTTTCGGAAATCGAAGCATCGTACTTTCGATGTCAAATATCTCCAAAATGCATGAAACGACTAGATATTGTGGAATGCCGAATTTTTTTGCTGCTATTGAATTTTATGTCAATTTGAATCCGTTTCCAGAGTTACGGCTTTAACCTACAAAAAGGCAAGGGATTTCAGAGGCCCGGCTAGTTACTGTTTTCTAGTTTCAATTAACTTGTAATTTGAAATACAAATGTTCTCGGGGCTTCGATTCTCTCACTGATAAAACGACAAAAAAGAGGCTTACGATTACGTTGGGTGTTAGGAGTGATGCTTCTTGAAGTCACAATTATAAGAGTGCGACCACATATATAAACCAGTCTTTCCAAATGAACATCGAACACCATGTTCGCTCTAGTTCTGTGCTCATCATACACCATCATTTCGTGTGCAAACTCGAACGCGCTAATGCGTACCAAAACACGAGCACATGTTCGTCTGCACAACCGAACCCCATGTGCATACGCGGTGTTCGTACACACAGGTTCTTGATACTAGTTTTCTCTTTCTCTCGCCCATCATCACTAGCATTGACTCATTCTGTTTTGTGTGTGCCTTTCTTATGTGCGCACACGGTGTACCGACACGATGTTTAAACCTAAGTTTGCACATCGTTCGCTTGGGTTCGGTGTTCGATGCGAACCTGTGATGTGATGTGATTTTAAGCCTCCATCAGCTCAAGGTTTTTCCAATGGATGCGGGTAGACTTACGGTAGCCCCGAAATAGTTTATTGTGAAACCTTCGCATTATTGCTGTTAATGAAGGGAAATCAAAAGGTTTGAGCGGGTCCGTAAGCAGAAGCTATTGCACGCACCCGCTTGTACGAAAGAGTCCCTTCCAACAAAAATACTCTAGTCAAAAGATAAAAAATTTCGCTATGCCTGCTTTACCCACCTGATGGTTTGTTTTGAGAATGGTGCGTCAAACTCATATCAGACCTTTTGAAGAAAACAAGTTTTCTTCAAGTGACTTAGGCTGGCTTTCCACGTTCCTTCGTCTAGTCCTCAATTTATATGATACCCTGGTGCTCCCAGCCCCTCCCAGTTTTCAATGTTATATAGTACATTACGGTTGTATACCATTCCCCAGAAAGCCATTTCCCAGAAAGCCAATCCCCAGAATTCCATCCCCCAGAATGTACCGTTCCCCAGAAAAACATTGCCCAGAATATACCACTCCCTAGAAAGCCATTATCCAGAATGCTCCATTCCCCAGAAAGTCATACCCCAGAATGCCCCATTCCCCAGAAAAGTTAATGTTTTTTTGTGATGAAGTCTAAGGTTTGCGCATTACCAAATTCAAGGAACTAGTGCGGTGTACAGCTGCTGAGGACATGTCGCCGAATGTGGCCGCCCCTCGCAAGCAAACATGTTATCCACTCGTACAACCGGTTTACTCGATCATAGGGATTGGTTCCTTCTTTCAATCATGAGCAGTTTTTTTGATTTTGTATGCCAAAAAATTCTTGCACGCAAATTTGTGATATTTTCCTCTGACCGGTTTATTCAATCATAGGTGCTGATTCCTTCTTTTGAACATTCTTTGAATCTGTATTAAAGTCGAAATGAATGCTCATTTTGACAAACGGTTTGGTGTGTTTTTAGAGCATTTCTCTACAAACATACGATTACGGCGTAAAATCCAACTGTCAAAATTCTCTTTGAAAGGAAATTCCTGACAAACCGTTATAGGCCACACACAGTTCACAGCTTTAAATGAAAGAGAAAACCTTTCTCTTTTGTTTACTACCAACATCTTTGGTTGGAGAGTAATGGTTTGTCCGGAATTTCCGCTAAAAATGAATCTTGACAGTTGGCTTTAACGGCGTAATCATATGTTTGTCGAGGTTTATCTTTCATTTGAATTGGAAATGTTTCCTATGCAAATGTACGATCTACCCAAAATATATTCGAAAATATTTTCGTGACTTATGCCAAATGGTTCTTATACCACAGACTAACAGATATCATACTCGACAACAATTCTTCGCCAATGTTAGTGGTCATTTTGAATATATTTTTAGTTGGGACAGTGATCGCATTTACGATTATAATCCATATATGGCGCCACTGATATATGCGCAAATATACGGGATAGACCACTAGTAAAAAAAGTTCCGGGGTATGAGGGTTAACTAATTTGTAAATGAGTGGTTGGAACCGTGTAGTGTTTGGCGGAAACACCCCAACCTTCGATCGATATTTTCAATGAATTAATCATAGTGTTATGTGTGTTTGTATGTGCTTATGCTACACGACTGTTAGGTCAAATGTCCAACTACTATATAATGTCTTATGTCAGATGTTGTGCCAAAAGACTTTATGCCGAACAGGATAGTCTTGCTCAAAAGTTGATCACAAGCCTGCGTGCAAGAGTGTCATTTGGCATGAAAATTCAATGAACTGCTCATATTTGAAAGAAGGAATCAATTCCTATGTTTGAGTAAATCGGGTAAGCGAATGGATAACTGGCTTACTTGCGAGGAGCCACCGCTTTCGGTAGCTCATACTCAGCAGCCTAATACCTCATCATTTCAATTACTTCGTTTTGGTTTCACCATATAACCTTACTTACATTCTCAGTGCTTACATAACAGTTTCATTTTTTTTAATCCTAGCAAGGGGCCCTACCGCTTACTATTATTGTTGCCAAATGTCTCTCACAACACACCTGTATTAGATTTTGAAATTTGTTCTACATGTTTCCGGGACAATAGTTCTTTCTGGGGAAAAAACACTTCAGTGTTTTATTTTGTCTTTATCGCAATATTCAACACAACATGAATTAGCAAATAATGTCATCCTAACTTCAGGTTTCAACACAATGCAAATCATTTCAAATGTGCACGAATCGAAAGCGAAGAATGTCGTTTGATGGAAGTGGGAACAGTAGTGATTCGTTGGTTGGGCCACAGTCTATGTCCAACTAAAGAATTTGATTCGTTAGTTGGACCGACCAGCGAATCACGACTGTAGCACGTTAAAAAGATCAAATAAAAAATAAAACTTCTGGGGAATGACTTTCTGGGAAATGGTGCATTCTGGGGGATGGAATTCTGGGGAATGGTACATTCTGGGAAACGACTTTCTGGGGAATAGTATATTCTGGGGGATGGTATTCTGTGGGTTGGAATTCTGGGGAATGGCTTTCTGGGGAATGATTTTCGGGGGAATAGTATACAATCGTACATTACATTTATTGTATAATATGTAATATAGCACAGTAGACAAATAGCTCAATATCGATAAATATAATGGATATTCCGTTCATACCTAATTGAAAAAATAATAAAAGCTGTAAGGAATGAATAATATAATATAATATAATATAATATAATATAATATAATATAATATAATATAATATAATATAATATAATATAATATAATATAATATAATATAATATAATATAATATAATATAATATAATATAATATAATATAATATAATATAATATAATATAATATAATATAATATAATATAATATAATATAATATAATATAATATAATACCGTATAATACAATGTAACATAACACAATAAAATACAATACAATACAAAACAAAAAAATACATTTTTTATAACTATATAACATAATATAATATAACACAATACAATGTAATACAATATTACATAATACAGCACAACATAATACCAAATACAATATAACACAATACAATACACTCAGGTTTTCTTTACACGGGCGATACAGGCCGCAGAAATGAAAACCGCATAGATTGAAAAATCTGCGAAAATGAAAAATGCGTAACTTAAAGAATCCGCGTTGATGGAAAACCTGAGTGTACAATATAACTCAGTATAACATAATATAAAACAATGCAATACAATACGATACAATACAATATAATACAACATAATACATCACAACACAATACAATATAATATATTATAACACAATAAAGCATAGTATAATATAATACAATATAATGCGATATAATACAATAGAACAGAGAATCTCATTCCAATGATAGAAGGTAACTGTTTGAGTAATGCAATGGTGATGGTGAAATGATGAACAACATTGAGATAATGACGATATTGCCTATTAATAAGGTGAATATAATGGATGCAATGAAGGAAACAAAAAGTTAGAAATGTTATGGTGCATTATGGTAACAGTTGATACGCCTTCCATACTCCACTTAACAAAATACATCAAACCAATGAAATGAATCTAATGCCGAAATAGATGAAATGGGTATTACGAGCACAATGTAGACAATGTATTTTAAAATATATAACAGGTTCGGTGTTCGATGCGAACCTGTACACAAAGGCAAAAGCATGTTTGAGGTTGAACGCGTGCACGAAATTTTGTACACGGGTGCAAACTTGTCGATGTTCATGGTACGACAGGGTGTTAGAATGACATCCTTTAAGTTCGGCGTTTCCGGATCGATTTGATTGAAATACAGTCCCATCAGTTCGTCAATAATATCTTTATTTAATTCATTAACTTTTTCAGTCATAAAAAACAGAAGTTCGAGAAAATGGCATTGTTGTTCTTGTTGTGGTTGGTTGGTGAGGGTTATGATTATTTCATAGAAATTAAAACCTGCTTGGTTCACACGTGTTTTTTTTCCTGAAACGCAACTTTGAACTTTGCAGTAGTTGTGTTAATACTATGGATCAGAATTACTTCCGCATCTTCATATTTAACCGAGTAAGAATATAATATCGGTCGGTTGCTTGTTCTGTGTAGAAAAATAAAGTTTAGGAAATATCTATATTGTGAGCGCTTTACTGATAGAAATTGTAGTTTTGTTCATGATACATTTTTTCCTTTTCTTGTTATTTCAGGAATATGACAAAAAGTTGGGCAATTCAACGTACGATATGTACGAAAAATTATACAAAAAGTTTTCATTAAAAAAAGATTCTATTTTGCTTTCTAAACAACAAAGTAAAATAGGTCCCTGCTCAAATGACACAGGTGCCGAATAATTATTCTACGCGACTTCCGATAAAAACTACTTCTCCCTTGCATCTCTCTAAATACTTTTCGTTTATTTAATGATAGTACAGTTAATTCTAGTTTCAAAAGAGCAAATAAATACGATTGTAGTCACAACGAACGTATTTTCATGGTAGCTCCCTGGAATCCGTTCAATAGGTCCCAACCTCAAAAAAACTTCTTTCCGATTTTCCATAGCCTAGATTCTTCAACACGTGTTTGTTTGTCAACGTCACTTTTAATAAGAGTATAAGGGGATTACTGTACAAGTGTTATTTGGATGTTGTTCATTGTCACTTTCTTTAACTATGTGTATATTCACTCTCCGTTTGTTGTTGAATAAACTCTATGTTTGATACCCTTTTCGTCTGCCTGCATCTTTAATACCAACAACGGGTTTGCTTACATCAGATAGGGTTTTAGTTGCCGTTCAAACATTGTAATTAAACCATTTTGTTAATTAAACTAATTTCTCTGTTTTAGATCCATATAGATTTTTTTAAAACGTTTATTAGATGTTCGTTTACTTTGTTTACTTTTACTTACTCTATATTTGTTGTTAGTTTACAGTTTGTTATATTGAATTAAATGTGAAACGAATACTTTTAACCCGTTCGTTTTTACCTTTCTTATTTCTCTATAGGAAAAGCTAAAAGCTGAGTTTCTTTAATATCAGTTGACGAAAAAAAAACTTGCAACGAGTCACAATCTGTTCAAATATTTAAACGTTTCATAATAATATATTTATGGATATAGATTTTTTCTTCTTTTTGGTTCATTGAGAAGGGTTTTGGACAGAAAACAAATACACAAACATAAACTCTCCTAGCTGAGTTGTAAAAATAAACAGAAAAAACTCTTCACACTCGCAGCTACTCGCCTTATCAGGAAGTTGTGGGCCTCATTTTCATTTCTTTCGGTTTCTGTATACCGAGTTATTAGTGGTGGTCTCTGCTACTCCACTGCCTCTAATCAATGGAAGTTCCATGTTAGCCTGCGCTGTTGCTTTACTGTTTACCCCGACGTCGGAATCACGTGGCGCGGCGGCTATGGTATTACTATTCCTAACTAAAAGCTATTCTCAAAAAGGACTGGAATCCTCGTCCCGGTCCTGTATGGCTGTTATCGACTGTTGTAAGGCATTGGGTGTTAGCCATTCCCTGAAATAGATTGGTGCATAAGTTTCCAAACAACTGGCATAAACTGTTAGATATACTTCGGTAAACAACGCTGCAGGAAAGGTACACAGGAGCTGAAATGAGCCAATCGATTCACCCAACTTGGAATCTCCTGCCCGCAGAGAATCTAAAAATGATCAGTTTCATTAAGTAGCTGAATGAGAAAACCCAGTGAGGCGTCCATTTACCTGTGTTAGTGACCCGGAGAAATGGTTGCAATTGTTGTTCATTAGATGATACCGATCGCCACGAAACTGGTTCCCCAGCTCTTCCACTATCCGGCGAACTTCCTCCTCGGTAAAGTCTGTACAACCGATTTGTATGCTTTGCCTTGAAATACGAATCAACGGTATATTAACGGTATCTATTTGGAAAAGCAGTAGCAGTGAACTCACCGAAACCGAAATTGATCACCCAGCTCGTTGTGATCCCGTGGTGATATCTCGAATACACCGGTAAACGGGAACGGGTGGCCACCGTAGGCAAACTCAGTCCCAAACGCCTCGACACCCGAATGGAACACACCCAGCCCAATCGAGGTCGTGTATTCGTTAATCCAGTACTGAAGAAGAAGAAGAAAATCTTTAGAGTGCAGTTTGTTCAGTCGTTAAAAAGAGCGGGTCAAATCTAAACCGTTTTGTGCTTAAACCGAGCTACATCCACGCAACAGCAGAGATCTGTGTGTATGCTGATACAATATGCTGCCGTGATATGCATAACAGTCCCACCTGCATAGGAAATCCATAGCAAATGGGACTGTTATGCGTATCACGGCAGTATGTAGCTTAATGCATTGTTGGTTTTGAAGTGGAATACTTGTAATGTTTCCTCAAAAACATTGCTCAATGCGTTAGCATAACTGAACTGTGAGTTATGCTTTTACAATATGTAAAAATAAAAACAACTAAGATTAATTTCTATTATCTCGTTGACGCAGTTTGTTGTTGCGTGTTGAGAATCTTTTCCTTGGGACGGTGAAGCATTAGCTGCGTTGCCCACCGCATGATAGGGGTTGTTCGGTCTGTCTTCTCTCGCGTTGAGGGTAGCCAACCCTACGGATTTTCCCGTGGGTCTACATATTTGTGTTTTTTTCCTTCTACGGACTCGTGGAATCTACAGAACTTCTTCGGAAGTCTTCGGTAGCTTAGCAAAAATATTACGCTTTTGATTTTTTCAATCGAATTTCTATCATGCATGCCCAATAATTGTTGCAAGTTTGTAAAGACTTACTTGTTCATTTGAAGTACAGACCACCGCAAATTCGTAGAAGGCACGGTCATTCGTAACCGAACGCTCGTTCATTACGCACGCGCGTTAGTTAGTTTAGCTTTACCCCGAATGAAGACTGCATACCAAGAAGACTAGCAACTCTGTCCAGAACCTGGAGACAGTAACAGCAATGCCACTCGCGGGTAAAGGTAGTACTTTCCATAGTGATGTACACACACATACACACTTTTACATTAAGCTTCCTACTTTCCTCCAATGGAGGCGCTGCAACCTCTGTCACTTCTCGTTTGTATGAGGGAAGAAAAGAGATATCAGTCTTCTTAATATGTAGTCTTCGCCCCGAGTTAGGTGATATCGGCGAAGGTATTTATTCCAGCAAGGGTTAGAGTATAAACATTATATTATATCAAGCAGTGCACTTATACGCATATTAGTGCAGTATTAAACACAACTCTTTTCCTGAAAGACGGCTTTGTTTCGACGA
The DNA here is from genome assembly GCF_030247195.1 of Topomyia yanbarensis. Classification (NCBI taxonomy): domain Eukaryota; kingdom Metazoa; phylum Arthropoda; class Insecta; order Diptera; family Culicidae; genus Topomyia; species Topomyia yanbarensis. Next base: position 106,549,871 of record NC_080672.1, on the reverse strand, counting down.
AAAACCTCATCCCAACTCTCCATTGCGTGAAGGTCACGCGGGTGACGGATAAAAGAAGCGAACGATCAATTCATCTACCAGCTTGTCACAAACCAACTGGTGAAGAATATTGTTTTTACTTATTGATTTATTGTTTTTGATTTTTTTAATTTTGGTTTACGTTAAATAGTGCGGTCGAGCATATTGCTCCCGCAGTAATTTATTAACACTGAAGACTTAGCGAAATATTCAGGACTACTCGTAAGTCTAGGAGAGATAACCACAAACGAAATGGAAGCACCTATGCCACTCCTCTCTTTTCCCTCCGTTAATTGTACTTAATACTACTCGCCATCGAGTGTACCAGGAAGATTCGACTGGTCTTTGAGTGGTATACTTCCGGCCCAAAAATGAACCACTGAACAGTATAACTATAGTGCGGGAGTTGACAAAACAGTACTCGGCCGTAAAAAGCTCCAGTCAGATAAACAGCGTGTAGCCGTAGATGGTCTGAAACAGGCCAACGATATCGCTAGTAGTAACCCGTTCACGATGGAATATTCGTCCCCGCGATGTGGAGATCGATGGTGTAGTCAGTGATGCGAGTCTAACAGTCGATGTTCTGATGAAGGACGGAGACGACCGTTTTAGAAACTCTGACCTTCAATCAGTGAAGATATTGTAGTGCAAGAAATTGCAATCATTGTCAATCGATGATGGGAAATACTGTCTATAGGACTCGTTTCGCGTAACTTTCGCCGAATCCGCTTTACCGAACTATGGTCTTCGTCATCAAGCAAAAATCGCTAACAAGATAACGAAGGCACCTAAAAACGAGGTTTGCCGTTATCCGTTCGAAAGACGAGCCTACTATTCTTAGCCTCGAAAACCTTGTTGATGCCCTTACCAGGCGTCTGGAGCAAACCTTTTCTGGTGATTATGGCGAGTATGATCACGTGCCCTATCTGAAAATCAGTTGGCAGGACAACGACCGCCCTCACTGAGTGAACCAAGAAATCGTTCCACTACCGCCATGGAGCACAAACAAGTAGGGGAAAGTGAGGCAATATGAGCACCCTAAGGTTGAAGGCAAATATATCTGCATCAAAACATACAAATAATCCCAAATTGCCCTCTATTGGTAGAATACAACATATTCTTCACATGCAGTTAATTAACGTGCTGTAGAAAATTCAAAATCTTTGAAAATAATCGTTGTTTGTAATGATAGATTTTCTTGGCTTGGTAAAACCCTTGTGGGGCAATATGAGCAATATTAAGGGGCAATATGATCATGTTGCAAAAATGGCATTTTATCACAAAATTTAAAATTTATTTCACTTACACTTAATAAGAATCATATTTTCCATTGATTTACTGACATTTAGTTGGCAATGAAGTTCATCTTTTAGTTTTTTAACAGTATTTTCGGAACTGTGAGATACAAATGTCCATTTTGTTTTAATAATAACTTTGCGTGTAATTTTCTCGAGCAAAATATTATTTGGCCTGCGTTAAGCCAAACCGAACTAAGTGCCATAATTTTTTTCGTGTATTTTTCGTACCAAAATTCATTTTTCGATAACTTATCATTTACGTAGAAAGTCAAAGAACGCTTGCTTTCATTTGCTATTTGAGCTCCCAAACACAATAGATATTAGAGTTCCTGGTGTTACATTGGATGTTAAAGCGATTTTAGATAAAGTATCTCAAAATGGCGCTTGGTCCGCTTTGGCTTAACACAGGCCATGTATCGTTTGCAGTAACTTCAGGTATAAAACGTTTACATAGGGATAACTTTACGGGATTTAATGCATAAACTCATATAAGATTTGCGTGGTGCTCGTTTTGCCCCATACTATAAAGCCATTTTCGCAAATTTTTTGTGGAAACTATAAAGTCTTGTTAAATTATTCTTATGTTTGAAATAGCTAGATAGACGTTAAATAACACGGAGATGCATGCATTTTTCAATTACCGCGCACATACGTCATGCGAATGCTTATATCATATAACTTGAATCTTATAACATTTTCAGTTCTTTGACATCCCGTCAGGTTTTTATATTTTTTGTTATTAAAGATTTGTTTTAGTTTGCACTTGAAGTATTACATCATCTGATAGTGATTGACGGAGCATACGTGCAAACAAAAAAGTCGAAAATTGTTCATAGATTCTTTGAAAACGGGGGTTCTCAACTCGCCCCACATGGCGATATTGCCTCACTTTCCCCTATGTGAGAGAAGCAAAAAGGGGACAACTCTTTTGTACGATGGTAGCATCGAAACATCGAAGTGAATCAGCGCCGTCGAGAACCGCGCCGGACCCAAGGCTTGTATTACTGCCGGGCCCTCTAGTTAAGTATGAGTTAGTACCTCTTTAGGCATGGGAAACTCGTGAGTCCGTGGTTTCTATTAGTCTCCGGTTGACCCATATTGTCACATCCACAGATAGCGTGCCAGACAGGTGAATTTCGACAGCTTCTTATTCCGTGGTATCCAAATCAGGTGAAATTGCCATAGCTGCGAGTTTTTCAATTTGCGGGTACTCAAGAATTGTACGATCCCCATGTTGATCGGAGATTTGTGCCTTGCCATGAATCGTCTTGTCATGATTTCCCTGATGTGAAGGATTGGGGAAGTGGTGAGGTTAGGGGTAAGGAATATACCCAAGAGACTACGAAGCTTTATTTAATGGTTTTAGATATGTTATATATTCGCATACAAAACATATTCTTTACGGCTTCACTGTTCTATAGAGATCATTAAAGCACACTTAGTGTCGGAAAAGGCGAAATAGTGTGGTAGAATAGAGCTAGTTCAGAATAGAAATGATCGGGTTCGGGTTCTGTAGATTTAAACTTCTCGGGTTCAGGTCGGGTTTTCAAATTTGAAATTCTCGGGTTCAGGTCGGGTCTGGGCTTTTGAAATTTTAATCTTTGGAGTCGGGTTAGGGATTTTCAAATTTGGAATTTTTTGACTCGGGTCGGATTTTGAACAAATCAAACCCAAACAATTCTTGACGCTGTTTACGTCTATACAGAACACCCAGTCTCTTTTTGTAGTGATTAACCTAACTTCGTGATACGAATAGATGACAGTCGCAAACATTCGAAAAGTTTTCAAAAGTGTCCTTTGAATAGCAGTATTTTTAATACAGATTGAATTAAGGTTGTACATTAATATTTAACTATGTATATTGTTAACAGAAAGATGAATGAAAATGATAATTGAATTTAGATCCAGCACGATGCTTTTACACCGTTGATTATACGAGATGCTTTTAAACCATTGACTACAAAGGCAGTTGCAGCTCGAGGACAATTTGATTATTCCCATATGGTCAAGGCTCCGAAAATGGCAACCACAGGCGAAATTATTTTTTATCATTGCGTCAAATTGTTTGAAAAAAATTTCATGTCTGTCATTTATGAAAGTTTGTTGATGCTACTTGCATGACCTGAAAATGACTAAAAGACCGTAAGGAGATAAAAAGGTAAACAAAATCCATATTTTCTACATTTTGCTTGCAACCACATTTTTCTATCGTAGTCTAATTTAAATTTGATTATATTGCTTGAAAATTTTTGATGAATATGGATTACTGCTTATTTTCAGTTATGAAGTAATGGAAACCAAATAACTTGTAACGTGACAGATCCAAAATTCAAAAAAGTTTTGTGGACCACACCAACAGCATGCATACAATGTCAAACCTGCATTTTTTCTTACTACTTTGAGTCTACTTTTTGAAACTGTATTGTGAAAACTTTAAAATTTTATTAATTTTTAAGAAAACACAGTTTATCTTAAGTAACGTGACAGATTTTTTCTGCTGTAAAGCAATTCTATCAAGTTTGATTCAATTGCGTCAATATTGGTGACCATCTTTGATTCTGATGAAACCTTTTACGTTTCATGTATATGGAAGACTAAGTATTTTTCAATATTAATCAAACAATTTTTATTCAAGAGTTATATTTAAACAGGGCGTATGAGGTCTTGAATGCACTACTCTCAATATATATTGTTCGAAAATCGCCATTTGTGCAGCAAAACTATATGATAGCGAGTTCTAGGGAATTAATTGTTCTGTGTGAATATTTTTTGGTGAAATTTTTCAAAAAAAAACCAAAAAAGTGTTAAAAATACAAATACATTGTTAAAAAACAAAAAAAAATTAAAATACAATTTCAGAAAAACAATGTTTTTTTTGTTAACGAAAGCCTGTAAACTGATGAAACCATAATTGCACTATTAGGAAGTTATTAGTAAGAAAACATTTTTAACTTCAAGTATTCTTCTAAATTTCTTAGTATTTGCCAGTCATAAATATAATTTCTTATACAATATTAATACTAAATATAATTTCAAAGCGAAATGCTCTTAAGAAAAAAAATTCGAAATATTTTGATTGTTTTTTCAACAAAGATATGTAGTAGTGAAAATACGCCCTTGTAATAAATTACTCATTAACACCAAATGCAAAAAAACATAACACGTTTAAAATTTAATTGCAAATATAAAAATTTTAAAATATAATTGCATCGTAGAGCAAATAACAATAAAAAGTTTTGACATATTTTAAAAATTCTTTTATTTTGAATTTTTATTTAAATTTTTTTCCTTGAATAATTTAGTTATAGAATGTATTTCAAAATGGGTTTTCAATTCAAAATGCTCACGTAAAATTATCCTTCAAAATGCAGATGTTTTCGAGTTATTCTGGATTTTTTTTCGACATAATATGTTACTTCGTGAAATTACGACCTTTTCAAAAGTTGTTCACGTTTGTTCATCAAAACCAATATGTTTTTCAAAATAAACATGAAATTTCCCGTTAATACTCAGTTCCTAGATTAAGGATGATTTGTGTACGATTGTCTTGATATCCTTGCTTCAATGAAAATGCAGAACTGTAACGTGACAGATCATTGAGAATACTCCATAAAATCGAAAACAAAGTTTTTCTTCAGGAAAACTATATTTCAAACTCTTCCTTGCTTTCTAAGCTTCAACCTAAAGCTGTTTTCATGCAAATGTGGGGGCCAACGGAACAGACTTTTTCTATTTAGTCGGGCAAGCTCCAAACTAACTGCGAACTGTGTAACGTGACAGACGTATCAAAATGACAATAAAGTGAAAACGGTTCATGATAGAAAAAAACTTTCTGTAGAAAAAATGTGCGGTTTAGTGATGTTAATAATGTGCAGTTGTGATAGAATATGGTTTTATTGTTTTTGCTGACTTATCTTATGAAATATGCGTAAAAATGTAACGTGACAGACAGAAGCCTTGACCATATATTGAACTCACAAATTTGGTGTACTTTGATGGCATCATGACGGCTCAAATTGAGTAACAGGTACATCATCTTATTTATTTTTTAAGATGCAGGTCATTCAAACAGTTATATCTCAAAATTTTTTTTTTAGAGTTTGTCTTCGTTCCATTAAACTTAAACAGAAAACATGGTAGGTTCCACTTTTAATAAAAAAAACTTAAAATAAAATAAATCGAGGTTATAAATAACGAAAAACTTTGGATTTGAACCAACATCTCCCCAGGTGCCGAGTCTCTGATTGAAAGTTTTTGGCCGTCGTACATTTAGCAAGTGTTACCAGGTAGGCTGAGAGCAAATGAAAGACACGTTAGATCTACACCGAGATAAATCTAGATGCACTGACGGTGTTCATAACATACGTTACAAACACGCTTTTTACTTTAAACTTCTATAAATCCGAACAAAAGGACACAATATTTTTTGCGATCTATTCCTTAAGATCGAGAAAATTCATGCACTTTCTGTCAGATTGTCCCAGGGCTGGGCTGTTGCATGATTCGGATTCCTTCATGAGAATATATACATATCCACGATCTTAAAGAATTGATCGCAAAAATTTGTTCAAGTCATTAGCGAATTTGTAGAAGTTTAGAATTGATCTGGGAACTCCATCTCTAGTGGCGCGCATACCGTACTATCTAAAGCAGTGATTTTCAACTCGTGGTCCACGGACCCACAGGGGGCCGTGAAGTCGTTGCTGGGGGTCCGCGAAATAAAATATTTTTTCCGAGTGCATAAGGAAATTTCAAGATTTGTTTCCTAACAAACTGAATATAATTGTTACCGCGCGACGAGTCAAACGTTGCAATGTGCAACGTCTCAAATAAAGTATAAACAAACACAAACCATGCGCTAGCCCTCAGCCATGCGTGGGTGAAGAAAACAGAATTAAAAATAGAACCAGAGCATGAGATGCATACGGGAAATGTTTGCCTATCAAATAATGTAATCAATGCAAGAGGTCTATTTGGTTAGGCTAGGAACTAGTATATAAGGCCAAAGATTGTTAATAAAGTTAGAATTTTTCGGTTAGTCTTAATCGATGCGTCGTGGTATACACACCGAAATTCTCCCTATACGGTTTTAAAGGTTCTTTCGCTGCGAAAACCGTTCTGAAATCCGTAATAGTAATATAGGTCTCCACTTGCAGTGAGATACTAGTCTATTTTGATTTCAACGTCTATCTCAGCGCTAAAAGAACTGTTCTTATATTGATGTAAAACAATTCCACTTTAGAAGCGCCGGCTCTCATATCGTAGAGCACTAGCCTAAAGTCTGAAGAAGTTTATCTCAGTAAAAGAACCAATTCCACGAAAGGACGTCTCTAGGTGCCAGCTGCCAATCGTTTCGTTTCCGTTTCCTTCGCGCGGAAACAATAATATATTTGTAGCATACAATATCGATGTTTATCCGTGGGGGTCCGCAACAACCCAGCGTAATTTCTAAGAGGTCCTTGGTACGAAAAAGGTTGAGAGCCGCTGATCTAAAGCATAAAAGAGATTATATACCCCATCATAGACGATCGTCCTAATGCTACATCAAGAATGCGTCAGAAAATCTTGATTTACACCTTTCGACACAAGTTGAGTGGTTCGACCAATAACGCGGGTGACGTCGTGTAAACTGTCAAAAACGAATTGCTAATTGCCATAGCTTAGCTTAATAAATTATACAAAACTCTTCTTGCAGCAATGGTTTTCGATAAAAAATAAGAAATTTTTGATAAAGTACGACGGGCATGGTTGTTTGAAACTGGCAAAATTTCATGCAGAATAGAATGCTTGAGTGCACAGGAAATATAAATTCATTTCATGCAGAATAGAATGCTTGAGTGCACAGGAAATATAAATTCATTCACCAACCCAAGCATTCATTTGTTATTATGTCGACAGTTTGAAGCCAGAAGTTAGCATCTTCTACGATTTCGAGCATAAGTGAACTGCGTAATCTATATCTGGTGCACTTTTGATCGATAATCCCTCTCAGAGCCAGCATAGAAATAAAATTCACTTTGCTTCCGAAACCGAACATGTCCGTACCTACGGACGGGAGAACGAATGACGATGGAAACGAACCAAAAATTTCATTCATCGCAGCGGGCATGAATTGAATTTCGTTTTCTTTCAAGTTCATGCAGCGATGTCAACTTTTTTAAGCTCTTCCCATGAGTTAACCGCCGATTTATACTGCTTTCCGGTTAAGATATCGACGATTTATAAGTTTCTCAGAACGTTACAAATTCGACGCTCAATAATAGTAAATAGAAATGCAAATTCTACTCGCCAGTAATTCGTTGTGCCATAGGTAGATATTACTGGACGTGTATGGTGCTACTTCAGGTTCGAGTGATTCTATAATTCTTAGATGAGCTATGGATCCAGCTCTGGTGCCTAAAATTAAAAATCTTCGGGATCTTTAGTTGATTTTCCGTATTAACCAGTAGAGTTCGGATCGGGTTCTCAAATTTTAAATTTTCTGCTTCGGGTCGGGTTTTCAAATTTTTAAACTCTAAGGTTCGGGTCGGGTTCGGGTTTTAGAAAATTTTCATTCTCGGGTTCGGGGTTTTCAATTTAAAAATGTTCGGGCTCGGGTCGGGTTTTTTAAATTTTATAATTTCGGGCTCGGTTCGGGTTCGGGTTTTCCAATTTTCAAGCTCTCGGGTTCGGGTTCGAAAAAATTGAAACTCGACCATCTCTAGTTCAGAAGCACCTTAATGGCTGTCAGCAATGTTAACATAAAGCCGTGCTTTTTAAAAATAACTTCCCTTCTTTATCGACACAGCAAAAGAAAAAAAACTTTCAATAATGTACCCACTGAACGTTCTGCAGGTGCTACAGTATTAAGAATAATACTTCCAACCTCCGGAGGGTTTCAGAATTTTTATTTTAACGGTGAGCGGATATGTTTCGTTTCGCAAAACAAACACGCTTTATTGATGATCTGGACCATAATCATAACATGGTGAAATTGTATGGTGTAAACATTGGCCATCTTTAGCTCAATTTGTACTTTTAACAATACACCACTTAATGAACGTGTCGAAAAGTAAACAGGAATACAGTTTGATCACAATAGGCCACTTTCTGCTTGTAATTGTCACTCATTTTTTTCGACATAGTGGGTTGGAACACTATATTATGCTTCTACTGTGCAGACAAAGCGACACACGGATTGATTTATTTGCTGGTAGCAATGGAGCAGTTTTTAGCCTTTGTTGTAAGCAAAATGAGAAGGTAGCAGTTCGAAATTCTCTTTTAAAATGATTAAATCAAAAAGATTTTCAATTTATGTAAGTTTATCTCATATTGAATCCAAGAAAACCGTTTCTAATCGTAGATTTTATGCAGGTTTAATTAATAAACAATGTGATATGTCTAACGTAGAAGCCGGTTTTGATATGCTGTAAGAATATGTAGGACCCGACAACAATATAGACACAGAACGTAATAATAAGACGCAAATTAGACAAATGCAAGTACAGTGGCAACCGAGAACTGCTGCTGTTGGATGAACTGAACTGATTTGATTAGTTTATTTCGTACATTATAATTATAGACATCACACGCATCTTTGGCGAGGCCCAAAATCACCGTTCTATCTCAACACAATACACTTTAGAAGAAAAAGAAAGAACGTGCTATAAAAATACAAAAAATATCCATTTTAAACACCGGTTAAATAAGGTCAGTGTACCTTCTCATCTCGCCCAGAGTAGAAACTAAAAATCGCTCCGCTATAGATACACGGCAAAAACGTGTGCAGACGAATTGTGTTGCTATTGATTTTTGTAAGACCAGCTACTCGGGAAATGAAACAATTACTAAATGTGCAGATTGTGCTCAATCCGGAAGAAGTTATCGCCCTGCAGATGCACCATATCAAACATTAAGAAGCACAGTCATTTATTTCGCGGAACAATGTGCAGCACATCAACGAAAGGTGCCACCTTAACAACATTATCCCCGTATAGGCAAGTGCTTTAGAGAGATGTGCTTATTCGAATTATATCCACACGCCCCTGACATTGTGATTAACAAATTTATGTCAAGATACGGAGAAGTGGTTTCCATAAGAGGTGTAACTTCGCATTTTCCCGGGTGTCTCTAACGTTTTTATTGAGGTGGAAATACTTCCGTACAAATCAACTTTTTCATACGTAACCATTTTATGCGGATCAACCAAAAATGGGACGTTTCATGGTAGATTCATATGCGCGAATTCTACAAAAAGACGCTGCACCATAAAAAACTTTGTGCAAAAGCGACAGCTATGAAAAGCCCACCTACTACAACCGTAAACAACATATCGTTATCTTATGCCAAACCACAAACGGCTGCAAAACCAATATCTACGGATCTGACAGGAACAAATATTCACCCAAAAACAATCACGCCCAGTGTCTCCAAGCCAACAACCGGCACCACCAGCAAAGAAGCGAACGTAGAAGAGGACGAATGCGTTTGTCCGTGCACTCGTATTGCTGATTGACGCTCTATTGCTTTCTTCGAAAATACTTTGAATTGGCTTCTCAATATTTTGTGTGTATCCCGTCGTTTCATGCAATAAAACTCGTTTTTGAAACTTGTACACAAATTAGACAACTTCCTTAAGAACGTTGGCTTTAATAAATGTCAACTATCAAAAAAAGTTTTTCTATTTTTTACGCTTTCATCATATAACAATTTAGTAAGGCGAACGATCACAAAGAAATTACTTTTGCTCGCCCATTTTCCGGGTAAAAACGTAAATACGACCCGGGCCCCAGGGCAATTGCCCTGGCTGCCTTTCCCTCTCATCGGACCTGATACACAACGGACATCCGGTATGTCCAGCTATCACACAAACAAATGATGCTATTGATTTCGATGTCTTAACAAACCAACAAAAAACCGGTCCCAAACTCATTGGATCCGCCAGCAAACACAACACTGAAGCTGATAGCACCCCGCTGTCATCTGTACCTATCTACTGCGATATCTCTACAGACGCTATTCGACCGTTTGTCCTGAAGTTTTTGAAAACAGATGATCACTAAGTTGCACGGCGCTTCAGACCCTGGAGTACGTGCAACGACTCGACTCATCACCGACCGCTATGTCTGGCCTTCGGTGCGACGACAAGCTTATTTTGTTATTTGAACAACTATTTGATGGGTCATTACAACCACCATACTAGCATCTCCCATAATTATAACGATCACTTGGATATCAATTCAGTAAAACTCACGCACCAAACGGAACGACGACAGAACCACCTTTGGTGGTAACATTCCAATTACGTTTGGATGCGCCTCTTACTCAACTTTTACGCTTGAGATGGAAGTCTGTTCTCTGTGCCGAAATTGATTTTGCTTCTCAGTTTTGCACGACCCAAGGGAACTTGGCCTTAATCCCACTACTCTATCACCGATGTTATCATCGACTGCTCTATCATCGAATATCACGATTCGTTATGGAATATTGCTTGTTTGGGGTCCATTCATAAACAATGTCTCGCATAAAAGTCTAAAAATTGTTGTTGGTTTTATTAACCCCGCTCCACTAGTGCGTCTCAATTTTTTAGTTTTTTCTCGGTAATTCATGGCTTTTCCCCAACTGTCACTAAGCATTATCATTTATGAACGGTCCTTGGTAATATTTTTAGAGCAGATAATCCAATGAAATATAGGATTGACAGGATTTTTGCGCCAGATCTTTATTTTTGTTATACATACTAAGAATGCCAAATCATGTGATGAGATGGCCGGAAGGTCAGAGAAGCAACTCCCCCCCCCCTTCCCCCTTTATTGTTTCATTCAATTTGTTAATTTATTTTTTTTTAGCTTTTTCTAATTTTAAATGAACGGAACTAATTTGGTTTATTTAAGTTATTATTTAAGAATTCGATTACATTATTCGTTTTTTAATGCCATTTGTTTTATTGATTTCTGTTTGTGCGAGGATTCTTTTGTGCAGGACTCGAAACTGTTTTCATCCCACCTTTAGTTGGGTACCCACTTTGCATGACTTCTGCAACTTAATGAGTAATCCAACAGTGATATATGTACGAAAGATCTTATCTCACTGTTAGGTGTTTTAGGTTATGTTTTTTGATATGTACAAAACTGACTCGATATTTAATATGTGAAAAAATGATGAATCCTGTAATTTTATAATGGTCGTATTGTTTTGTCCGTCACAGTCAATAGCTGTACAAACGCTGCCATGAAAATAAAAAAAATTCTTGCATATTTTTCAACAAATTGTTCCAAGTTTCTCAATTACAGAAAGTATGGTGCGTACAAGGTACATCGTAGAGGCAATTTGACCTCTTGAAAAGTGAACGAAAAACGAATTTTAAAAAAGAAGGCCCAGAACATACATACTGTTATGTATGTTTGTACCTAAGTGTTCAAACATCATCATCCGCCGGCATATAACACATCGCGTCGTAAATAAACAACAATCAGCAACGTATGTTTATCCTAAGACATAAATTATACTCTCTCCAGTTCCTCCCTTATATTATTTTCTCGACATATAAATTCACATATTCCACTTAGACACAGCTAATCTCATCTCAAAGTATATTAATATCGTTCACAAAGCTAGTGACATTCTACACTTCATCAGTGGTTCCGGCGATACACTCATTCAAACTCGGATGAAATCTCATTTTTACACTACACCAACGTAGCACCATGTGAAAATGAAAATGCCATAAATTTCCGTCTTCAAATACACTTAGATTGCATCTCTAACCACAAACCAACGGTGAAAAATGTTTTATTACAATGTGGGCAGAAACCGAACGTTAAACACCCAGTCCAACAACAGCAAAAAAATCTCTGACCACAGCGTCGTTGACCCCACGATAAAGTAAACAAAAGCTCGCTTGGTCTTCATATACATTAGGGCAACACTTTATCGCAACGGTCGGAATACGCGGTCCCATAAAGAACGAACAAAGCAACAAGAACATGATCGTCGCCCTGCCTCACTCAAAGTTTTACAGCCAATAACACCACACTAATGCTTGGCGCAAGGGCCGCTGATGACTCATTCATTTCATTCATTATCATCATCGTAACTGATGGGCGAGATTCCTATACACATTAAACCGTCCTCAGTGGGTTTGAGTTAATTGATCTTGGTATGCACGAGCAACAAAACGCAGATGCCTTGGACGATTGTTAGCTGTTTCGGTATCCCGGTTGCCCGGCATGTGGTCAAGTAACAAGTACAATTAACACAAATAATCAACAACTTACCATGTCGTACACGTTGAGTATGACCGGTTCGCGGCTTCCCATCGCTGTCGGTAGCAGTTCGTCGCTTCCGCTATCCTTTGGCACCCCGAGACAGCTGGGGAAGGGCAGATTGCAGGGAAGCCCGTTTGAGAACATCACAACATCCAACGAAAACGGGGAGTAATCCAGCAGCGTTCAAGAATATCAATGGGATGATGTGAAAACTGCGGTTGGTTTAGGTTGTGTGTGCGTGCAAATGATAGAACACTGATGCTGGCAAATTTCGTACAGTTCCTTCTAAAGTTGACTGGCTGAGTGAATGAATGACTGACGATATCTGGTAACTAAGTCGAAACCAAGAGCGACAGGTTGTGATGCAAGAGGAGCTTTTTTGTTGATGATTCTAGCTCAATACGTACATTGAATGATGGTGGGTTCGACAGAAAGAGGTTGCAACTAAAAGAAATAGGAGATACGATATTTATAAAGAAAATGGGAAAATATTTATGTGATGGCATCTAGACCTACAAGAAATTGAACGTGTTCCGGATCCTAGCCGTCAAAACATTACAATATTCTTTTTTGCCTGATAAACATTCCATCTCCAAGTTTCTAAATTATTAGTCTACACACATACGAAAGAAAATAAAAACTTACCAGCAGGAATATGAATCTTTTGAGTTTAGAAATGATACTCAACCAGCCAACCACCTGGTGCCAAAAATGAAGATTGTGGCCACTTCCCCGTTCGTACTCTGGATGTTTGCTGGATAGTACGTGCACCAACCGCGGTTGCTTTGATTTTAATTTTCGTCTTCTTCGTCGTCGTAATACTTTCTTTCATTGATATGGAGTGCGTGAATATTAACTATTGTTGCTATTGTCAATGTTTCTACGGCAATAATTCATACTCCTTCAACGATTTGCTATGGAATCATATGCTGGCGAGATTCTTAGGTACTTCTGGACACAATTAGGGACACTTAAAACTAAAAATCTGGCGTCTTCGGTTCCGAATTTACAATTTTCAGCACACAAAAATTTTCGTCCTCCCTGTCTCTCTCAGGGTTTTTTTTAATATGCGAATGTGTTAGTGCAATCGAACTTTTGGACAGCTGTCAGATTAAGGGAATTTTTTCCAAAAGGCTTCCGTTGGGCATATTCTAACAAGGCCTTTTTAGCCCACACGCTCATTTTATTTTACACAGGTAAGGTCTTCCATTCAGGGGTAGACTGCAATGTACTGGATACTAAGATGAGGCAATGCTGTACATCAACGTTGGCTGTATTGCTCTCTCGCTCAATTTCTGTAACTGTATTACGTAATAAAGTTCAGCTCCATATATTTTCCATATATCTGCTGTCCACGTGCTTTACAGAGATCGAGCGAGAGAGCAATAGCATTGCCACACCTTAGTATCAACCTCATTGGGTAGGCTGTGGTTGTCAAATCACATATTCTGGTTGCAGTTGAAAATCGAAATAGTGCGAACTTGCGCCTTTCGATTTTTCTCCTATTTTCAGTGTGCGGAACTAGAGCGTGTAGTTGATGCGCAAGTTGATTCTCTAACATGTACACAAGATGCGCTTTAGTTGCCCACTCTGCAAATGGGGAAAAAACGAAAGGCGCAAGTCAATTCTTCGATTTTCAACTGCAACCAGATGTTGCGCGTACCCAACATCTCGCCTCAGTCCATCACTTTGGACCCCGTTTTTTTGGTTACTTCACCCTAAAAAGAGAATATAGGGTAAGCGGTTTCGCATGTCTCGTGTATTACTCGTTGATATATTTGTAAAAGATATTATTTATTGCTGATTAACCGTGATAATCAGGTCCGGTCCAGCTGATGTTGTGTACGAAATACCTGCTAGACAGCGTCTCCCTGCTTCCACTAAGCATGTACATACTGAAACGAAATAAACATTATACCAACGACACTTTACACATCTGTAGTGCGACATTCTCTGTGCTCAAAGCCGGTAACTCGCTTCGTGCTTCCTCAAATTTGGGGTAGTCAAAGATCACGTGCTCCGGTGCGCTTCCTCCACTCACTCACAATCCAGACAATAGGGTGAGGGGCGTGACCGAACTGATGTAGGTATTTCCTGAAGCAGGCGTGACCTGATAGGAATACGTTAAGTGGAAGTCTATCTCTTCGTCATTTTTGTTCACCCACAAACACACATTCGGAAATAGCCGGTGGGTCCATCTTATGTTCTCCGCATTATCCCAATTCTGTTACTACTTGGCCATCGAGTCAGCTCTCGCAATCTTTCGTACCCCGTATTCGCAATGAATTTAATTACTCTATGGTAATGAAGATAGGGATAATCCCGACTATGACGCATATGCCTTCCACGACATGATTCCACAAGCGCTCGCGACACGCCTGACCATGAGCCGGAACGCGCTGTTCAGCTTATTTTTACAATTACAACGATGGGTCGAGCGTCCCTATGTTATATTTGTTTTTGTCGAAATTTAAAGGTTCACAGCCCTAGTAGCTTAATCCACATACACTTTTTATATGATGGTCAATTTTTTTAAATCTCCACATTCATCAAATCGTTTCCGATACCGATTCGTCCTCAGCTCTTTACGGCTCTTTTTCTTTATTTTCGCCGTTTCTAGGCAACGCCCTTAACGCGACGCTCCTGGTTTACTCGAACCAAATACAAATTAAATACGCCAAGGTCCCATACAAACTGGTCATCAGTTTTTGGCTCACCGAAAACTTGATTTAAAGAACCCAATTCTTCATATCTGCTTGACAGTTGCATGTATTGAAAAATCAATAAAAATGGCAACGCGTTTTGATATATCTCAATCAAAGCATGCAGTTCTATGTTTTCATTTGACAACATAATTTGCTTCTATAGTTTGTAATTTTTTTTATTGTGATCAGATAGATAGAAATTCTGATACGGCTTGATTTTGTTAAGATTTTCGTGCTGCATCGCTTTGGTAACATATCGATTCTCTAAATGTGAGTTAGAATTTAAATATCATAAGTCAGTGGTCGTATATTTATTCTCAGGTTCACAATATTTTCGCCCCGTTCTCGTAGGTACGATTGGTTAATCGTATTTTATCAATAAAAAGTGTGCCGAAAAAGTGCTCCTCTTGTGATGCTCCAGACAAGCTAGTTATGACCGAGGGTGACCATAAAACTGGCTATGCCACCATAACTCTCACCCCTTCCGATGAACAGGATTAATCTCGAGCTGCTGATTGCTATCTCAGAATCTTCGTCCTCCAAAACAGTGTCAGATTAGATATTAAGGAATTGTATAAACAATACTCTGAAAGACTGTAAACAATCTGGGTTTACTTTGCAGGATGTTTAGTTCAAGCTGTATCCAACCATTGCTGTGATCAATGGCCATGCACCAGAAGGTGGTAGCCTGCTTTCGTTATGCTGTGAGTACCGAATGATGTGTCGACCAAACTACACGATCGGCATTGCCCGTGGTTCTAGCCTTCGATGCGAAATACAATATTGCGGAGCAACGCTGAACTCGCCATGACCGGGTATGCTTTTTATTTCTGACGAAGCGTGCAAAATTAGATTGATTGACAAAGTTGCGAATGAGGAAGCATTGGCGAAGGCAGTTAGTTTTCTGGACAGGTTCGCGAAAATTTCTCCACATGCAAGATCGTTGACTAAACAGGCTCTTAGAAGCAAGGACATTATGGAATTGGAGGACAACAGTTCACAGGACGTGTATTTGTTTGTGTATGCTGTAAGTCAACCGAAAGTGCAGCAAGGCCTTGAGTTTATCCTGAAGCTTTGAAAAAGTCGGGTAAATGTTGCACATTTAGGAGTATTTGTAATATTTTTTGATTATTTTGCAGATATGTAGCAAAAAGTATGTTTATTGAAAATATAAAAAAACTAAAGAATGTACAGTAGCGAAGTTTCAGACTTTTGCAATACTGAGCCTTTCCGATAGATCATAAAGAGAGCAATGAGTGGTCCTATCACGTTGGGTACATCATTACTACCGTGAGCAAAACTTCCGAACGTCGCAGTCAGTATTTGCAGGAACGAAAACACACGACACTTCTTCATTTTCCTCCTACATTGGATTGTGTCTGCTCTCTTCCGAAACTTCCCTAACACTAATTAAAGGAACTTTACTCGAATTCGGAGACAGGGTCGTATTGATTAGTATATGATATTCCTTCCCATATTCTTTCCTGAGATCTTTGCCGGTACTGTTCAAAACAATATTTGGCGTCGCCAGTGTGTAATCGGCTATCGAAAGAGTATTCCCCTTCTTGGGGCTAGTAGAGATTTCCCATTCAGGATGGTGTTCGATTGGTCTTTTACTCCGTTGTTTTGCGTAGTTGAATCCGGTGATGTACGAGTTCAGGGCGACGCGTCCAATCCCATTAATCGTTGTCTGATACTCATCGATGTAATTTAGGCTGGTTGTCGTCAGATCGGTGTTATCCAAGCTGAAAGTAGGTTTTCTGCTTTCTTCACAAGTTTCGGATCGATCCTGAATGGATTTGGTTTGTTCTTAATCAATCCGTTGTGCTGGTGCGAAGAGGACAGTGCTACCAGCTCAGTCGTTTCGGTAATAGCTGGTAGAGTTTTTCCATCGCCTAACATGAAAAGTGGACGTTTTGTTTGCCGCGGACTTCCGTTTGACGACGAAGCACAATCCGAATCATCGACAGTGAACTCAGTGCGTTTGACTTTGTCTCGATTCAGAATTTTCTTCTTCTGCCAATGAACGACAAAAAGCTGCACGAGTACAGCAACCAACAGTCCTATGGAAACACTAATAACTACCGCCATCCATGTCGGGATGTTATCCATGTAGAGAAGCTTCGGTCCATCGTGCACAATACTGAATACGTTAACTACCAGTGTGGCTTCGTCAAACAGCGGCAATGATAACAGCCTAGCCTTGAACGGGTTTCTGGCATTCAAAATGAATCTTCGAATGAACCAGAACAACATCACGCTTATCATACCGTTGAGCACGGGTGAAATGAACCGACGATCGTTCCGAGTGTATTCCACGAACGACGAGACTGAAACCAATAGTCGAACCTACGATGCTATGCTATGGAAATCGACAGATTGAAGAAGGTTGCTACCAGCAGCCACAGGGCGGAACTGGCCAGCGCTGATAGGCAACCCAACATCAACTTAACCTCGGTGCCTTTGTACATTTCGACGTCCATGGATTGGATCTTTAATTTATGGAATTGAATATTCACCATATTCCACCGTTTCATATTTGTATTCCACCAACTCACGTTCGACATAGCTTCTGAATACTGAAATTGTGTACGATTAGATTTTTTTTTAAATCATATCTATCGGGAAAAGTAGTTAGTAAACCATTTTGCACATAATCACGAAACCACAAATATAGCCATTTTAAAAGGATTCAGAAGCAGATCAGGAAATTCAAACGAATAACAGCGTGACGAATGAAAAATTTTAAATTCACGTAAATAAAAAACGAATAACAGAAATATCACTAGGATACCATAATAAACAGCTTGGCGTTCTGCGTTGCCAGTTCCAATGATAATTCATCAAAGTACACTGTCACTTTGACACTGTACCTTTCCAGGTACAGGGTAGCTTAAAACGAGTCCTCGAAAAATCATCAGAGCATTCCGTATTAACATATTTGTATTTGCTCGAACCTTGTCCAGATCATAAGGTCTGAGTGGAAGATCTAAATCGAGGATTATTTCGCTGCACGGCACAGCTATTACATGTAACTTGATATGACACTAGAAAGAATGATGAAGTTGAAATACCTACGTCCCAATTTTACTGGAAGAAAATGAAATACCTACTTGTAATTTCGAAACCTTTTGGATTCCGCTAGTTGGTCATGAATCGACAGAGGTACAAAGGATGCAAAAATACGAAAGCGTAACCAGGGATTTCAACGGTAACCATAAGTTGTTTGCAAAAAATAATAACAGACTCATCAGTGTTGCTGGTTTCATGAATTTTTTATTCAACTATCAAATTTGACAGTACCAGTTACCTGAGTCACTGAGGGGTAGTCATATTCGTGATACAGTTTTGGTATTGAAGTGTCTCGTCGTGTCGTTGATTATACCAAATACAAATATGTTAATACGGAATGCTCTTGCAATTTTTCGAGGACACGTTTTACACAACCCTGTACCTTGAAAGGTACAGTGTCAAAGTGACAGTGTACCTTGATGAATTTTCTAGAAAACTGGCATTGCTGAAAACTGGGAAAACCATGGAAACTGTTTATTGTTTTGGTAATCAGAAAAAATGCAACGGAATCGAATGTGAACTTGAAGTAAGTAAAACTGATAAGATAGATAATCGAAATTTTATTAGCTTTGCATTCGCAGGGAGATCTATGGTGAGATCGGAATCAAAGTGCGGTACCTCTTGTGGTTATATGCCGATATGCCTCAAACTACCGCATCACATCAACCACATGCGAAGTCATAACCGAAATCAAATGAAGGGTATTCTACCGAAAAGAGTTTAATTAATTAGTGGGCATTCTTTTGACTGCTAGGGCTATCCATAAATGATTTTGGTGAATGGAATTGTCTTACTACTTCGTTCGACTGATCCCGTAACTATACTATACTATAAGAACAGGTTGCATGTTATCATTTTGTCGATGAGTTTCCGGCCAGATACTGGAGTCGATAACTACCTCAGTCTTGATTTGATGCCCTACCTTACCTATGGTAGATGATCCATCTTCGGGAATAATAGTACTAGTATAGACAATAAATCGTCTAACCCAGGCTCTGGATCTTCTGCTCAACGCTGAGTTATAGCTGCCCCAAACGTACCTGAGCAACAAAGCGGAACTTCATAAAGAGCATCAGGAAGCGCAAAAGAGTATTATCCAACGAGGCTGTTTGCAGTTATCTGGCTGCTAGTGACCTTGAATGTCTCTGAACTATAATGGATCTGACCTATAGCATTTACTGATAAATTTGCATTTGTATCTTTTAGTACTTTATTTTCTTCTCCGGGTTGGAGAGTGTCATATAAGAATAGTCTTTATTGACCTTTTAACGTCAGTTATTTAGTTTTACTAAAAGTCAACCGCAAATTGTGCCGGCTATAATCTACAACCATGGCTTGGGTTATTTTATCTTGTATTAGCTATTTAAAAACCGAGTGATTTTTAAACCTCGATAAGGTTTTTTTTCCATTACTTCGATATTTTAAATATATTTGGAATAAAAAATAAACTCAAAGTTTCCTTGTATAAATTTACAATATGACGCTGTATTCATTAGTCATTAATACCTAAACGCTCGGGTCGAGATTTTTGCATTTTTTTTACATTTTACCGGTGAACCGGTCAAATGTGCTCGTAGTTTGAAAATAATTGGAATGGTTCTTTTCATTTTTACAATGGAAATGTTAATCGGACTATCTCGGCAAGCAAAAAAAATCAAGCAATCAACAAGCTGAATGCACATCTGTGGATATAGAAGATAGTCTCTAGAATATGCAAAAGGCTGCTGTTCCACTTATTTTAAAGTGTAAACATTTATCTCACTTAACCAGATTGCAGGGCAATACTTTGAATGGGTGTTCCCACGGCAATCAAAGTCAAATTTATATAACTATCATATGTAATAGTGAGACAACTATTCTGAGTAGTACTAGCAACTACAATTATTGATTCTTACTTTTGTAGACTATACTGGGCTGTGCACAGGACGAAATGCGACCGCAGCTGGTTAAAGGTATTTTCGTAAGATCGTACTTATCAGACGTGTTCTGTCGGTGTCTCGGACTAAACACGTCTGAAAAGGAAGTTCGTTCAGCTACTATCTTATAAACTGATTTTCTTCACAATAATCTGTCAACGAATTCTAAATTCTTTATGCTGTAAAATAGACAAAAATCTCTAAAATAACAAATTAAATGAAAGCCGGATTGAACGAAGTAACTGCCAGCACAGATACTTTGTGTGTAATTCCAACGACAATTCGACGCGTTCGTTTATTTAGGCAGACACTGGATTCACGTGTTCGATTTCAACGTGGAAGAGCCACTACACCGCAGCTTCGATCATCATGACAAATGGGTAAATATCCATTCGCCAGCACCATTTTTGATCGACTTGTCCAGTAGCCTAATCATTAATGTAAGTTCTCGCTGTGTTCTCAATTCATCGTCCATATTTTTCTCAAATAAGCTAGATTGCATGTACCAGATTAAATAGAATGTCGATGAATACGCGATATTTTGCAGATCGGTGAACCCAAGTTCAACGGGATAATCTGTGAACACAGCATTGAACTTCTTGAGCAGCATTCGCTAGGTCGAAGGAATAACGGTCACAGTAACAAAATGGTTTTGGTATGCCTATTAATGCAAAGTGGAGTGGTCGGCCTGACTGCCCCATCAATATCTACTAAAATAAAAGTACGGTTATGTTATTGCTGTCATGTTTTGCTGGAAGTTTCACAGAAAAAAAATGTTACCTTATGACTTGCATCGAGTTCACCTACAACTTATGCTGGCTGCCGGCAGCAGTTTCATAGAATGGAACCAAAATTTTCACAAAAATGTAAACATGTGTTGTCAAAAAAATAGACCTAACAACGACATGCTTTGATCGGATCTATCAAAACGTGTTGCCATTTCGTAGTGTTCTTTAGTACTTGCGACTTGTCAACCAAAAATCATGCATAGGGTTCTTTAAATCTAGTTTTCGGTGAGTCAAGAAATGATCACCCTTTTGTATGGAACCTTGGCGTATTTAATTTGTATTTGATTATACCGTCGTGAATCGCTGGTGTGACATTTTTTAACTAGACAGCTTTTTAGTTGGACCTCAGCTAGTTGGACCATTGTCTTTCGTGAAATAAATTTGAACTGCTGTGTACTGGCTCTTCAAATATTTGATCAAACACAGTTTGCCAAATTTTTCATTCGTGTTTGTCAAAGCGATTATTTGTCTATTTGTCAAACAGTGTACTGACCAGTTTATCAAAACTTCAAACAGCGTAACGCTGCAATTTGTCAAACATGTCGATGGAGAAGTTTGTCAAACTTGTTAATGGAGAAATTTGTCAAACTTGTTGATGGAGAAGTTTGACAAACGTGCTTTGCTCATTCAGGATAGCAAAATACGCCGTACTTGTCCAATTGAAGTCTACCTAAACTGTTTTGGGGTAGACCTTGTCGCTGTAGCGTTCTATGCAATTCCTTTCACACACACACTAATTGGGGTTTTGATTTCCTCCAGCTGACATATATAAAACTCAGCCAATTTAAACGTTCGAAATAGCTCGCCTGAAGTATTTATAATGGTGTTGAAATGCTCTGTGTCGCTGTAAAACTTATTCAGGAGACGTACTGTGTAGATATCGACATTTGAAATACGCACACCAAGATCTCGCAATTTTATACTACCGCCCTCCCCATAAGCCCAGGAGTGGTCTATTTTCCTCCCAATCCAAACGTCAAAACGGCACAGTACCAATGCCGCTGGATAAGTCTATACCAGTTGGTCAGGTTCCATCATAAAAAAATCCGACCGAAAAGCTATTTTCGATTTGTTTCCCTCCACCTGTGACTGGTGGAAGAAAACAAATCGTTGAACACACAAATGCAGTTACAGATTGCCAAGTACTCTATAAAATGAAAACAAATAAAATAAAAATTTCAATCATATATGAACAGCATGCTTTGATCGAACAGCGCTTCCAAATTAATTTTTATTCTACAATTCGACCTATCAACACGAATGGTAGACGAATTTGATTGCGTCGTGAGTGATAAAATGATTACCCTTTTGTATGGGACCTTGGCGTATTTAATTTGTATTTGATCACACTCTGCATAATCACGAACAAAGGAGTGCGATATAGTTGCTTCGACCATTTATAAAAATAAAACGAATTTTCTAGAAAATCATTTGGCATCCCTGCGCTAACACAAATATTTCATGTGTTTGCACTCTTGAAAATTCGTGAAGTTCAAACAGCACAAATTTTTTTTCGCATTGCGATTTGTTTGACGTATACGCCGGTTTGACTATATTTCAGAGATGCCAGATTTGCAGACAAGTCTGCAAATTCGCAGACTTTTAATTTAAGCTGCAGATTTTTTCGATGACGCAGATATTTGCAGATTTTCTAGTTTGGTTGCAGATATTTGCAGATTTTTTAGTTTTGTTGCAGATATTTGCAGATTTTTGAATATAAAGGCTTTTGGTTACACTAGCTTTCCTGACATTTTTGTTCTTCCCAGACATTTAAAATTATTGTTGCAGACATTTGAAAAAAGTACCTGGCATCTCTGCTATATTTGACAAACAGTGTACTGATCCATCAAACTTGTTTTATTATGTTTGTCAAACAATATTAGGCGTAACGTCCGGTAACGCATAAATGCAAATATTTAATGAAAAAAGTTTGTTAAACAGTTGATCTCGTGTACTGGCCTTGTCAAATTTGTTTGTCAAACACGTTTATTTTATCAAATTTTGCTTCATCAAATATTTCACGTTATGACAAACAGTGTACTGGTAGCTTAAGCGACTCACCCCTTGGTGTTTACCCATTTTTTCTCCTTAGGGTGAAATATAGCATAATGCTTTCGCATAGGCCTGCTAAGCCAAAACAAGCTTCAGCTTCAATGTGTCTTATCGGCATAAACAGAACTTTTGCTCGTACGGGATATCACGTTTGACCTGTCGTTCGGTTGAAACACAATGTGTGTTTTAGTTTAAGGGATTGGCGTCAAGCCGGCGCTAATCTATTCCGACAAAAAGTTAGTTTCGGTTTCTGATGAGACGAAGTCGAAACGCACTTATGTTATAAGTAAGGATTTGTGCCCTTTAAGTGCAAAGACTGGTTTTACCAAAAATTTTCGTCCTGGTGAGAAATTTTGGTGATTACCCAATTTTTTTTTGCTTCTTCACCCTCGCTCAACTTTTAAACCATGTTCACCAGTACGTTTAAACCTGGCTTAAGCGCTAAGCGAGGGTGAAGAAATTGGCCCTTAGAGTGAAATATAGCATAGTGCTTTGTTTATTATTTTCTCTCAGATGGTGATGTAGTATTTGTGTCATGTGACGTGTACGTACTACGGACAGCAGATTAAAATTACCTACTGGTAGGTAACGGAATTTAAGTGTGTACGACATTTACAGAGGGAAGTTTCTGCTGCAAGGGCTAAAAGCCTTTTCCCCGTTCAAATTTCCTTTCGACAAAATCGCGGAAATTTCACTCACAAAAACTTTCGTTGTTTGTCATTCTCGTTTCACTGCTCGAGGAAAGGCCACTATCAGCTTGGAAAGATTTTTGGTGGAAATTTCTTCCGGAATATTCCTATTTTCCGAATTTTTCATATCCCCAGACAAACCGGAAGTGTTCTCCGGTGGTCCTGTGCGTGTTTGGTGGGTTTTAGTTGCTGCTGCTGGACGTACGGTGAGTTTGAATTTCAAAGCCTTCTGGCTGGTGACGTTTGCTACACCGTTCTAGAATTTAGACGACTAATGACGCTTGCCATCTTTTTTTGGGAAACGCAAAACGCAGAAAATCAATTTTGATGGTAAAATTTGTGATTTGTACGACTTTTTACAGTTACATTTGGAAATCACCGAATTTAAGAAGCATTAAGTGGTTCCGTGTAGGTTCAGTTTCAGTGCCAAGAAAAGCATAAGTTTCGGGTCTAAATCAAGATGGTGAAAAGGAAGACCCAGCCGCTGATCGATTCGGAAAGCAGCAGTGACTCTGAATCCGGATCTGATTTGGATTCGGTGAGTATTTAATTTGTATGGTTGGTAAATTGGAGAGATAGTAAATTTATCGATAAATTCTTCTCCAAAGGAACTTCTGTCGTTGGCTAAAAAGAAGAAAACTCGCCTGGCATCCAATTCACCCGAAAAATCATCTGAATCAGATTCGGAGAATGATTCCGAGTCAGAATCAGCACCGCAGCGTAAGAAGCGCAACGCAAAGCCATCTTCGTCTTCGGAATCTGAGCCCGAAGAGGGAGAAGCGGAGTCGGAACCAGAGGATGAGGACCCAAAGAAACAAGTGTCTGCGGTCCGCGGTGGTCAGAAGCGTAAGCCATCCGATGAGGAAGAAGAGGCAGAAAAATCGGAACTGGAAGAGGGCCAACTTTCCTCCGACGACGAGTCCCGATCAGGTTCTGGTGACGACAGTGATGACGAAAGCGGAAGCAGCAGTAGCAGCGGAGAGTCTGAATTCGATGACGGGTACGACGATAATCTGATGGGAGATGATGCCGATCGGGCAAGATTGAATGGCCTATCGGAAAAGGAACGGGAGACTGAAATTTTCAAGCGTATCGAAAGACGTGATGTCATGAAGACTCGTTGGGAAATCGAACGAAAGCTGAAGCTGGCCAAAAAAGCGGAGCGGGCAAAGGACAAGGAGTCGCAGCCGCCGAAAAAGAAAAAGAAGAAGGACAGAAAGAAGAAGTTGGCCGAACAAAAAGAGCACGAGGAGAAGAAGAAAGTTAAGGTACCTACGCCAGAGCCCGAAGTTGTCCCCGCTCCAGTGCAACAACAAGAAAAAATAGCTCCTGAACCGGAAGCAGGCGAGGAAAGTCCAATCTCGTCACCAGACAAATCCAGAGAAATGGATGACGCTTCGGGGGCTTCCGATTACTTTGATCCAAAAGAACGATCGAAGGAACGCAAGAAGAACGTGGAAGCGAATCGGACTGATGATAAGCGAAGCAATGCCATGGCGATGCTGAAAGCAAAACGTGAAGGTAAAGCCAAACGAGAGGAGGAAGAGGCAAAACGGGAAGCTCAACGCAAGGCAGACACTGAGGACAAAGATGAACTGGACGATGTTCCCGGAGGGAAGTCATCACAGAAGCTGAAAGCTTCCGATATCTACTCGGATGATTCCGGTAGTGAGAGTGAAGAGGAAAAGAAATCCACTGGTCGTCAATCCCGATCTGGATCCAGCAGTGGGAGCGCAAGCGATAGTCGTTCCTCATCGGATAGTGAAACCGAAGGTGACGCAAAAGGGGAAAAGAAGAGTACTTCCAGCTCTAGTTCCAGTAAAAAACCAACCGCCATCAGTACTCGCGATGAACTGAATAAACTAAGAATCTCGCGTCATAAAATCGAGCGCTTTCTCCCCTTGCCCATGTTTGATCAGGTCGTGCTGAACTGTTTCGTTCGGATCAACATCGGCAATAACAATGGTAGACCGGTCTATCGGGTGGCGGAAATCGTTGGGGTCGTCGAGACGGCCAAAATCTATCACCTCGGCAAGGGTCGTACTAACAAGGGTTTCCGGCTGAAGCATGGCAGCCAGGAGCGCGTCTTCCGGTTAGAGTTTATCTCCAATCAGGACTTTACGGACAGCGAATATCAAAAATGGCTCAGTGTATGTGAGGCGACCGGAACGCCATTACCGCAGGCGGAAATGATCGATAAAAAGCAGAGGGAAATCAAGGACGCGGTAACGTATGAGTTCAAGGATGCGGATATCGATAAGATTATCGAGGAGAAGAACCGCTTCCGACCTCATCCTACGAATTATGCAATGAAGAAAACTCTGCTGATGAAGGTGAGCTTCCATAGGATGGTCATTTAAAATGGATGAACTTAAAATTCCCTTTTCTTAGGAACGAGATGCAGCCCAGTTGCGCGGCGAGGACGAACTGGCACGGGACCTGAACATCCAAATTCAGGAATTAGAGGAGCGTGCCAGCACACTAGACAAGAAACGCAGCAGCAGTATTAGTTTAATCTCTTACATTAATGATCGCAATCGAAAACGTAATGTGGAGGATGCTGAGAAGGCCATCATGGAAGAGGTTCGTGCTTCCCGGGGCATCAAGATCGAGGATCCATTTACGCGTCGCCAGACGCAGCCTAGGATGTCGTTCAAAGCTTCGGACAAGCGGGACGAAACCCCGTCCATTCAAATGCCTGCTCCACCACCACCCGGTCAAAAGAAGAAACCAGATGAAAAGAAGGCTTCTTCGAGTGCGGACAACAACCTTTACTCGTTGCATGATTTCGAGATCGATTTGGATGTTCCTTTACCAAGTAAGTTGAACTGTTCCCTTGAGAATCAATTTTCAGCCAGTAACCTTACTTCATATGTTTACAGTCAGTTCGGTTAATGTTCTTCCGAAACCGGTGGAGAAACAGGTTAAGGAGACAGGTCCGAAGCGCTCGCTCAATCTGGAAGACTACAAGAAAAAGCGGGGATTAATATAAAAAGGCTTGTTGCGCCGTTTGCAATTACTAGTAAACATGTAGCTGTATTTAGCAACCGAAGGAAGTGCTATATTAGAACGCTTGCTGGAAAGCAACTACATTCACACTCAAACAAACACACACACATGGCAGTATCCTGAGCTATTTAGGTTAAATTGTATGTAGAATTCATCTGGGTAACAATATCAATTGTCCGTTGTTTTAAATGAAACTGGAAGCTCGTTCGGTTGTGTGTGTATATTTTGATTTTGCCTTCCAACAAAAATATCCTAGCTTCAGTTGGATTTTGTTCTGTTAGCAATTATTGAATACCTATGCTCATTTTCAATTACCACATGACGAAAATTAGAATTGAGTGAACAAAACTGTAATAGTAATGGTAATCCAAGCGCATAAGTATACTTAGACCGTCTTCTAATTTAATTTATTTGTATCATCCTTTTTTTACGATGCCGATGATTATAGTTATGTAGGGTAATCAAATTAATACTGCAAACCGTTGTGAGCGCATTATAAGAAAGCTTCTTACTGAATGATCAAATAAAACACGTGAATTGTTACAATTCAAATTGGGTGTCTCGATTTATTTTTTTGATTTTCCAAAACGAAATTTCCATTCTTTTAAATAGGTTTAGAATTTTTACTAGTTTTTCTCATAAGTTTATATTTACATATCCTTGAGACCATTGACTAAATCATTCTAAGTGCAGCTAGCTTTTACCACTTGTACGAGGGAATGGTTTAGACAGAATGTTGTTTGGTTGGAGGTAGTGGTGGACGGTGATAGGGGGAGGTGATAAGGGTTTCAGCGCGAGAAAAAAAAACGCGATTTTTTTAGAAATTTAGGTGAAGCGAATTGATTGAAACTGGCCCTTATTACGAGTATCACTTCACGGTGTAAACGAAGTGAAGTGATCAACACCTTCGTGATAAAATGTGTAGAGTTCATTCGAAGTGACAACTTGAATGAGCTCGGTGTTATTATGGACGTCACGTCACGATCACTTTGTCGAAAAAAATGACACTTCCCGTGTATTTTTTCCACCATCATTTGCAGTCTTTTAAAATGAAGAGTTTAAAATTTAAATTTTGTTTTGTTTTTTTTTTATTATTACTTTGAAATATTTTATGCTGTTTAACCAGAAATAGACAAACAAGAGAAAATTTGTGTGATTTGTAGATTTTAGTTTGAGGAATCCTGAAGTAGCTAGGGGAAGCCGGTTTACTTGATTAGTTGATATTTATTTGCGACCTGTTTTTGGCTTGGGATGTACAATTCCGATTCTGCAGAGATTTTTTTATTTCTCTAAGCGGTGATGAATTTCCATGCTACCTGTTTTCCCAGGCAGCCGTAGACGTGTGACTACAGTCGGAATAACGCGGATAACTGGGGGCGTAGTAGGAATCCCATAGCTTGTGGGATTTGAACTAATTGGGGCTGTGGCCGTATATTTCATCTGCGTCAACATTTACCACCATACTTTCTTTGGCAAAGTTGTCGTGCTTACTTAGACCTATAATTTAGAGTAATTGAATATCCAATTAGTTAAGAACTGTGCCGCCAGGGGTGCTTTAGAAGAGAGTAAATAATTCGAACCTCTCGTCGTGAATAGGTTTAACATGAAATATATTGAAACACTGACTATTTTGAAAGGATATGTCTCAGGATGATTTATCCAGAAAGTCAAGAGCTTCTGGATGGTGGAAATAATAACT
The DNA here is from genome assembly GCF_030247195.1 of Topomyia yanbarensis. Classification (NCBI taxonomy): domain Eukaryota; kingdom Metazoa; phylum Arthropoda; class Insecta; order Diptera; family Culicidae; genus Topomyia; species Topomyia yanbarensis. The sequence goes on along the minus strand of NC_080672.1, from coordinate 106,521,379 downwards.
CGGAATTGTCCCACCAGATGGCACCAATGCGAATGCAAATGTTCAACTAATGTTAAAAACATTCTTTATTTCAAAAACGATATTATTTAGGCGGGTACTGTCTTCAGTAAAGTTACTCGAGAAATCAAAGACTATCAGATGGTGACAGATTAGTTTGGGATACTCTCACTATGTGGCGTTAGTGAGCGTACAAGCTTACAGCACATTATAGAATATGATATATCTCAAAACGGTAATAACGTAGAAAGATCGTGTTTTCGGTAAAGTTCTAGAGGAGGACCCTTCATCTGTAGAAGCTTATAGCTGAATTCGAATTCCAAACTGAACATGTCGTCTCTTTGTTATTCTAGTCCCTTTAGTCAAGGGCTACCCGATTATGGACAAATAGAATTGAAATAGATTCGCCAGGCGGCGCTAGTGAGCTTGCACTCAACGGGTTGAGTGCCATCGGACGGCGAATAGGTAATTTCAGAATTCAGCCACTGGGCGAAGGTAGGAAGAATACAACTTCCAGTACAAAAATTACGTTTTCTGTAAAGTTTCTAAGGACGACAACAGCTGTTTGATAATACAATGATTAAATTGGATATCACCCACTAGGTGGCGCTGGTGAGCATACATTTTTTTATTTCAGTATCTCAAAATTATGGTAATTTAGAAGGGTTGTGTCTGCAGCAAAATTGTTGGGGGTCGGTGATCATTTGGATTTGATTTTCTTCGTATATCAATTATCATTATATGTTTTCTAACATTTTAAATATGTAGAGGGGTGTCCACGAGCCAAAGTGATTCAAAGTGTTTCTTTTTGGGAAAGAGCTTTATTTTGAAGGAATAGCTGTTGGCAGATGAAAATTAATGGTTTTGTACATTTTCAATGCTCAGGGGGGTCCGTCGATGAATCAAAATGGAAAATTTTTCAACTTTCTGGGAATTAGTTTTATATTAAAAGGCAAGTTGTTGGTACTTGAAAATCAATAGTTTTGGACATTTGCAATGCACAGGGGTCGCCGTGCCGCGCCAACGATTTTAGGTAAAAATAGTAAGCGCACTGGCGTGACGCCGGCGTTTTACCTGAAATCCGCGGAGCGGCGCACACCTCTAGATGGGGGTTCGCCGATGAAACAACGATCAGTTTCATATTGAAGGAAATGTTGTTGGAAGTTGAAAATCAACGGTTATGGTCATTTGCAATGCACATGGGGGTTCGCCAATGTGCCAAAAATGAAAAAAAATCAACTTTATGGGAATGAGTTCTACATTGAACGGCAGGTTGTTGGCTGTTTTAAATAAAGAGTTTTGGACATTACCAATGCACAGGATGGTCCGTCGATGAATCAAAATGGAAATTTTTTTAACCTTATGAGAATAATTTTATATTGAAAGGCAACCATTGAACACTTTTGTCATTTCCACGGCAAATCATCATTTTTAATGTACATAGTTTTGGTAATTTTCAATGCACATATTTTACTCTCTTATGACATTCTCCATTTTGGAGTAATCTGAGTTAGATATGCTCAGAGTTTTTAATGGTAGAGTTGCATAAAGAGGATTGGCAATATTAGATCAATCATAGGTCTTTTTTAAATTTTGGCAACCTCTTATTTTTAGTTGAATTTCAAATGACTTCACCCGAACGCTTCAGTTAGAAGTTAATTTTGTTCATTTAAAAATTTGGAATTAAGTGTTTAGTTTTATTTTGTAAAAATTAGTACGATAAATAACATCGTATAAAGAATTTAAGATTTTCCGGTTCCCAACTGATCCGAACTAAGAACGAAATGTATTGATTTTTGCCGCTTGGGAGTGACAAAAAACAATCGAATTTGCAATGTAAGATAAATTTTAATAAGTACATATATATATATATATATATATATATATATATATATATATATATATATATATATATATATATATATATATATATATATATATATATATATATATATATATATATATATATATATATATATATATATATATATATATATATATATATATATATATATATATATATATATATATATATATATATATATATATATATATATATATAAGTGGAATGCATACATAAATTTGTCAAAATTTTATCTACACTTTAACCACAGACTAACAGACATAACACTCAAAAACAAAGCTTCGCCTGCTTTAACGGTCATTTTAAATATATTTGTAGTTGGGACTGTGGCCACACTTGAAATTATGGCGCCACTGACATATGAACAAGCATGTGGGGGATAGACCACTAGTGAAAAATTGTTCCCAAACCTGAGGGGTAACCCACCAGTAAATAAGTGTTTGGGACTGTGAATAAAAGGTGGAGCTAGTGTTCTGGGAAAATTGTCGGATCGATGTTTTTTGAGGGAATTCTCTCATAGTGTTATGTCTGTTAGTCTGTGCTTTAATTATGAGAAATACCTTCATATTTCCACTGTCGGTGAAAGATTCTTAAATCTACCCAGAGCTGTTCCGGTGTTTAAAATAGTGCCAAATTTAAATATTAGTGCACATATATTTTTTTCATAATTATATCTTTAATATTCCTGATTTGAAATAATGTTAATATTACATCATTGATTTTTTTCACATAATTATATTCACATAATAACGATACTCCCCACGCATTCTAGCATTGTTATTCTTCGTGTCCGATAGGTAGACATTTTGAGTGTTCGATAGGTAGATTTGCTTCAGTCTTTGCGCAACTGTTCTTTATAAACTGTGGATATGCTATGTTATTGGCTTATCGGTATATTCGGCTTGACTACTGAGATATAGCGTAACACGATTGTAACAAGTGCCAATCTCTTGAGTGAACGAGTTGTGTTGTCTTGATACAACGAAAAAAAACAATGCTAGGACATATAAAGCGAGCATTGAAGCCAAAATACTTCTAGCAAGCCAAAAGATCTGTGATGCCATTCATAATTCCTAAGTAGAACTACCATAATCATCAGTTAGGTTCATATTTTGAAAGCAAAACGTTTCCCACCATAGTTTTCGCTGTTCCATTGGTTGACATGTGTTTTTGCAATTGATCGAATATATTTCCTTAAGAGATTTCCACTATTTTGGGAGGTATGCTAAAAAGTAGTGACAGATTGTGAAAAACGAATATAGTCTATTCGTTTCATGATGTGTCAACAATAACATTGTTTAATTGATATCTATTGACACTAAATTGTTAATGAAACAATCATAAAAAAGACTTTCAAAGGACTGAAAATTTTGAGTTACAAAACCATCATTCTTTAACCTAATATTACTGCTACCGCATGAAAAAGTTTCTATTTTGACACATTGGCGGATACATTGCAAATGGCCATAACTATTGATTATCATATGACAACTTACCCATCAATATAAAACTCATTCCCCTAAACTTGGGAAATATTCGATTTTGGCACATTGGCAGCCGCATGTGCATTCAATATGTCCAAAACAATTGATTTTCAATTGCCAACTTGCCTTTTAATATAAAACTCATTCCCAGAAAGCTGAAAAACATTCCATTTTGGCACATTGGCGAACCCTTACGTGCATTGTAAATGCCCAAAATTATTGATTTTCAAGTGCCAACAACTTGTTTTTTAATATAAAACTCATTTCCATAAGGTTGAGAAATTTTCCATTTTGACACATTCGCAGACCCCCGTGCATTAAACTTTACAACTGCAAACAAATTTTCCTTCAAAAAGTCTTTTCCTTGCTAATCAGCATAAAAAGCAATGAAAAACACCTATTTTGAAGTAACTTCGATTTACGTGACTGCAATTCACCTTTGAAAATGATGGCGAAAAAAATACACCGAAAGTGTAAATTTTTCGACTAAGGATATTCCGAACATCACCTCACTGTCGCTCTCACTTCACGGTGTTCATTTTAATCACTTCACTGTAGGTGACAACGGTAATAGGTAGAAACAAGTGAAGTGACGTGTAGGTGAAGTGAAAGTGAACGCGTGAGTGAGAACGGTAATAAGGGCCCTACCCGGATAGAATTTTACAATAGAATTTACCCTACAAACAATCATAAAACAATAAATATTATAGTTATTACTGTTTCAACATTGTTCGATGCCAAGTTCTTACAGTAGATTTACAATCAAATTTCATGTAACAATAAATTTCACTGTTCAGCAAAAAAACTGATACAGTGCATTCACATTAAATTTTACTGTTTTCGAGAAAAAAAAATGTATGGAGAAAAATTGATTTTTTTATTGTTAAGATACACCACCACCCTTGTTCACTGTAAAAGTCTATTTTACATTGAAATTTACTGTAAAAACATTAAAGTTTATTGTTTTTGTATTGTAGCATGACACTAAAACTTACTGTAAATTATTGTAAAATTACTGTACTGTCACAGTGAAAATCATGGTTTTGCTACTGTACATTTCTATTCGGGTAGTAAGGGCCAAAAGTTCTTAAGACTATCACGTAATAATAGAAATTTACTTCCTAATACTACCACTCAGCATAATCATCCTTTGCAAACATTTTTATTTATACTCTATTTTATTGAATTTCATTGTAAACCTATTGATAGTTTTTCTGTAGTCTTTGTTTATTTTCTTTTCTTCATTTATATTTTTTGATCTAACTGAACTAAAGGCAAGGAAAAGAAAACTAGGAATATAGCGGGGACAATTATATTTGACCATTTATTGTTATTAGGAAATGATAAATATGGTTCATGTGGTTTTCTTCGGTTTCGTAAGGAATCTATTCATTGGAATCTGGCTTCACGATAATCAGTGCAAGACCAAACAACATGTTCAATGTTTTGGTATCCCTCGCCGCAAACACATGGATTATCTTCTGCGAGCCCAATACGGCGGAGATGCGCATTCAACGTATAATCACAGACTAACAGACATAACACTATGAGGGAATTCCCTCAAAAAACATCGATCCGACAATTTTGCCAGAACACTAGCTCCACCTTTTATTCACAGTCCCAAACACTTATTTACTGGTGGGTTACCCCTCAGGTTTGGGAACAATTTTTCACTAGTGGTCTATCCCCCACATGCTTGTTCTTATGTCAGTGGCGCCATAATTTCAAATGTGGCCCCAGTCCCAACTACAAATATATTTAAAATGACCGTTAAAGCGGGCGAAGCTTTGTTTTTGAGTGTTATGTCTGTTAGTGGTATAATGGTTGGACATGACCCTAGACATCACACGAATGAAGTTTCGACTTACATCCAACCCTTTGAACCATGCCTTCGTTGACACTTCAGCGATAATTGAGTGCAACCACCGTCCCAGATTTCCATTGTCTCATGATGTTTGCCAGCTAGTAAGCGTCCTCTGACGAGAGGCGCTATAAAATTCATTGAAAGCAATTGGTCTTTCATTGATGCAGAGTCCTTTACACTGGCTTTCATTTTCAGTTCGACATTCGAACAATAATTAAGTGTGTATTTGGAAATGGTACTTACACTAATCCCGACTTTTTTATGACTTATCTTTGTTTTGTTTATAACGCAACTCAAGATTTCAGCGTCCTTTGCAGACGTACTCCAGGCGTATTATATCTTTACACAACGTGCACAAAAGTCGAAATATATCGATGGAAAATTGAGCAAAATTAACGCACGAATAAATTTTATTTTCTAAGCATCTTTCATAATAAAAAAGGGAAAACTAGTTTTGAGAAAATATTCCGAATGTGATACAGAAAATAAAAAATATAAGTAGTTAGTTCTCCAACAGAGACACTACCATTTTGTGAAATTTAAAAAAAATAATTTAACTGCACATTTGTCTGCAATACCACTCGATGTTAGGTATTTGAAGGCGACTGACGGACCGGGAGAATTTGTCAAATCAGTTTACTTTTAAAAACATCAGAAACCGGTTTTCCAAATGATTCGACCAAAGCTCATTTCGTGTAAATTTCAGTCGCAAATCTTATAATGTATATTTGCAAAACTAAGTGTTTGAAAGCGGCTAGATTTCAAAATAACTGAGGCTGAAATATTCAGCCGTGGTACATGACTATAAAGTTTGCCCCTAGAAGCATAGAATTGTGATATCCTGTCTAAAGCAAGCAAATGACACTACTAACGACAAGTGATTTATGAAGGACTACCCAGGCATGGGAAAATTCACTCATTCGTTTGATTGCATCTGATAGCCATTCATCCTTGGTTCAGCCGCATATCATCATAGTGAGCATGGAGCAACGAACCATGAGAGAATGCGATGAATCCTCTCTCCACCACCATGTTTGTGCACTCCGAACGGTCAGCGAACGCACTATGTAAGTGAGTGGTTAAAAAATACTTGAAACGAACCGAACGTCAGCAAACAGGCAGGACTTCAATTCTGAATGAATCAAAATTCGCTCACTCATCGAATGCATTTGTTGACTCATTCAGAGGGTTCCTTGTATGTAATTCCAATAATCAGTATGAGGCGCTGTATATATCGTTTACGCAGAGCTGTAGGCATAAGATTTTTCTTTAAACTTCTTGTTCGGCTTGGAAGCCTTTTGGTGATTATAAGCCGGGAAATTACATGAAAATATAGTACAGTTTGAATACTGTGTCTGTGACATATGACTTCTATAATAATCATTGCTACATAGGCAAGGACTCGACGGCGCTTTTGGGAATGATTTGAGATAGTATCGTCGCATTCGGAAAGCGATAGAAATTGTTAAATTTAAAATTAATTCTTTTAAAAGGCTAACGCGATGTTTATATAAACAAATTCATTATACCGCTACGGAGCGTAATTTCCTCACCCTTCGTAGTAGCAATCGCATAGCTGTTTATTATAATAAATTAAGTGTAAAAACGATTTTAAAGTTTGCTTTGCTATTGTTAAGATTATATTGATTTGTAGACAGAGCTGCGCTAAATAAATTTAAGTGTGTATCCAACATAAAAACGTGTTGACTCCAAAAATACGTCTGTTGAACTTTTTTTTCATAACTAGTTCGTCGGGATAATAACGGATATCAATATTTTTGTAATTATCTTTGTTTTTGGAACGAGTTTGACGAGTGGGTTTTGAAATACCGTCATCGGTGATTACTTTATGCCAAACATAGAACGTTTTGTACATTACACTCAAGAACTACGATCACGCAACTTCAAATTTGAAACTGTTCGATGTTTTACATATGGCAGAAGTACCTCCACAGTCATTGAAAAGAACTTTTGGAAAATCAAGAATGAACGTGAAATCTAAAGTGCTAAAATTGGCGTAAAGTCACCCCCACAAGGGGGCTACTTCACGCCAATTTTTTTTTCGCAAAATCATGTTAACTCCTTGATTTATTGTTATGGATTATGCTCGTTATTTATGTGTGAAAGCAAATGAATGTAGTGCTCGTAAAAATAAAAGGGTGTGTTCAAAAACTGCTTACCACGCATCCAATAACCTTGTTTTGGAGTGTCGATAAGTCCTACAATGAAAAAAGCAAGCCGAGATAAAAAAGCTCTACATCATATACTTGATATTGATGATATTGAGCCTTAAGAATTAGACCACCTTGTTTTAGTATTTTTCTAAAAGTAGTTTTAATTGTGTTACGGAGTGCAAAGGCTTTTCCAACAGAAACGTTTTAATGGTCAGGTTCATCCATCTTTTATGACATATCCATTTATAATATGACGAATTTCGGGCCAACTCGAACAAATGTTGGCAGCACCCTCTCAGATTTTAATGAAACTTTCTGTACATGAGAAATTTGTCACAAAAAGCCACTTTGCATACTTTGTTTTTCCAAAAATGATCTAGACAAGCTTTTGAGAGGGTCAAACTTTTTTAACCAATTTTTTTCAAATGGCTATTGTCTAAAAATGATAAATCCTACAAAAAATGTTGTAGGAGTTATTTTCGCAAAATTAGTCATTAGTTGGGCACTTTCAAGAAAAAAAGTTATTTGAAACAAACTTTTCCTTGTCCAAACTGATTTTTTTAGTGTATTTTTATCGAAAACTAAACCAATGAAAGTTATAATCATCTCAGAATCCAATAAAACTCAGTTTGTCAAAAGATATTGTCCAATTTAGCAATTAAGGGTGTTTATACGTTTATTTATTAAGGGTTTTAAGAGTTTTTAAACTATATGGGGTTTATCTCGATCGGTAGTTACCGAAGAAGCTGGTTTCATTCCAGTAAAGCACATTCAGAATTTAAGCTGGCTTGAGGTTTCTGTCAAAATTTCGAATCAAATAAAACAACCGATCGCGGCTCATTGCTTCATTTAAAACTGATTGTGGCTGGTTTGACTAGGATTTAATAGTATTTACAGATATGTTCCGTTGGGATCATTTTAGATGTTTTGATGCATTTTTTTTAAATTTACCATTTGGTCGTTATAACACCTCGTGCACTATTTTTGAACTTTATAACCTTGAATGTCATGTGCGTCATGAAAACTGGAAAATCCAACCAGACACAATCGTATTTTCTCTGGTTTTTAGCAATGGAACACACTACTCCCGACGTCGTGACTTAGCATTGAACAAAAGAGAAAAAAAAAAATGTCGCTAATAGGATTTTCCAGTTTTCAACTGTAACGATAATATTTTAACTGCACAAAAGATAGACAGATTAATGAATAGGGGAATCGGGGGCAAGTCCGACACCGTGGGTAAGTTCGACTCCCCATAACTTTTCCCAGATATCAAATTTTAAATCATACAATAATAACAGGATATCATTAGTTCGATTATTTTGAGTATTTCGAGACACATATATGCCATATAGATTCATCCAATGTCACAAAATAAACAAAATATGCGAATCAACACTTGGATGTTATTTTTAGTTGAAACATTTTAAGGTTTTAACAGCACAAAAGCTTTGAAAATTACCAGTATTTTGCCGCACATTCTAATCTATTCTGCCGGATTGTTGGTCAATAGAGTTCCGAAAAATCATAACACGAACCGGATAGCTCACTACAAAAGGGTATGTTATTTCTAAGTGAATGAATCTTAGTAACAGGGGATATATTCTTCTTGCAGAACGGATCTTACTTCTTAGAATGGCTTCACAAGCGGTAATAAAGCTAGAAAAGATTAATAGGGAAAACCAAGTGTTGAACATTATTTATTAACACCACACATTCGTATGCCTTTCCTCTTGCTACGCGATGATATTCCAGAAAGCATGCATTTGCATCACACATACACATATACACATAATTACACTTTATCACACATACACAACACATTTTTAATGAAAAAATTGGACAAAAAGAAAGCTAACAAGGGTGTCGCTCTTGCCACTTCTTGCCAATAATTTTTAATAAATCCAATTTTTTGAAACACTGAAAAAATTATATCTTGTTAAGAACCATCTAAACAAGGATTATGCACAGAAAATACAATTTTTGTAGCTTCGTGGTATTTTAGAAAAATGATTGCGCTTAGGGTGTCGGACTTGCCCCGGTTCCCCTACTGAAATAGTAATAAGTACTTCAACATGATACAGAAGAAATAAAGTAACTTGTAGGTCACGCTAGCCGTTAAACGATAAGCTTCCGTATGTAAAAATTAAATATCCTGCATCTTGAGCTATTTTACCTTTGAACTTCTACCCATATATTACCTCTACAAAGGATAGAGAACCGATTGAACAATTCAATGATTGGATATGATGATTGAATCAAGATTAGACTCATCGAGTGGCTCGCAAACCAAAACAATAATATTCCAATCTGATTCACTCGCATCCAAACATCATTCTTAGAAAATATTGAGAGAATGAGAGGCTCTCCGACTTAGAACGAACGGGAGTCAATTGAGTGCCGCACAGCTGCTATCGCTAATGAGCTTTGCGACAAGCTCAGTGTATACTTCCTGGCGTTTACTTCGTGAGACAAACACAACGGTTGGTAGCATGAGATGTATCAGAAGATGAATACAGATGAAAGAATTTCGAATGTATTTTTCCCATACCTGGGACTACCGCGTTCATATAGTTGAGACCGACGGTGTGGTCACCGATTTGAGTTGGTCATGCGTGTGGTGAAGGGGTTAGCTGTTTCAAAGACCTTTCTCTCCACTGAGTGAGGATTTTGAATTGGAATCACACAGGACGACAAAATTGTATGTCTTTTCAAATTTATCTCGGGTGACCTGATTAGCTAATTAAGACGTGACACTTCTTCGCGGTGCATAAAAATAACAGCAGAAGAAAAGAGACGTGAATGGAATGTATTCTAACTATGCATATTTTTATTTCTCATTATACGCTGAGAAACAAAAATATGCATAGTTAGCATACTTTCTATTCCCGTCTCTTTTCTTTTGATGTGATTTTTATGCAGTTCCATGCATATACTTCTTGTAAGCATTCAATGAGTGGATAGACCGAATATGTCCAATGCATAAAATTTACAGCAGAAGAAACGAGAGGCAGATAGAAAAGTATACTATCGATGCATACATAAAATTCTGTGTGTACCATTTGTTTAACGCTTTTGAAGACATGGCAACAATGGATCTTTTGTGTAATGTTAAGATATTTATACATTCATTGCGCACGAAAAAAATATTTTGTGTCACGCAGAGACACACATACGAGCGTTCCAAGAGAAGACGTCCAACCATTTCCACGTCGAGGAGCGCCGCGGCAAACGCGATAACTCTTGATAAAATTGTCTGACACATAAAATTCAACAAGATTTGTAAAGCTTAGACTTGTAGTTACTCAATGAACCAAAAATCAATAGAAAAACTTCGAGTTTCGGAAAATGGTTTCATGAAAACCGAAAAATCTCATATTTTACTGTAAAATTTGCTCACTTTTCTTCAAAATTATATAGAACACAATTTTTTATTCAGTTTTATGTGGTTCATCGACAGGCTACACATATTGTGCATTCTCTTAAAAAAAATCAAGTCAATTCGTCGATTAGTTTTTGAGTTATCGCCAACTTGAAAAACGTGACTTCGAGAAAAAACGCCATTAAAGGGTGTCACACATCAAATTGCATTACTGAAAAAACTGCAGAAAATAACTCATTGGGTATTTTCTCTTGAAAATTTGGATAGATGTAGTTTAGAGTGTATTGTTTACATTGTATTTTTATCGCAGTCAGTTTTTCGAAAATTAGGTTCGTTTCAGTACCAGGAGAAACTGGAAGTACTCTGGATAAAATTGTTCCTGTACTCTCTTCCTCTCTTTTTCTTCTTCTGGTAGCAAACCGGAGTGAACAGGAGTTAGTATTTCTTGTTCTTGTTTACTCCGGAGTAAGTCTCTTGTACTGGAACAAACATATTGTTGCCGATAGATTGAAATCTGCGTGTGTTATAGCAAATACGCGCAAGGAATGCATGGCTGCTTAATACAAAAGAAGTTCAGCGTGCCCTCCGAGATTGCAGGAGACTATTCTAGAGGCTCAATACTAGCAATTAAACGGATAAAAAAGAAGTCAATTTTTTTCTCACTACACCAGAGGCCCCCCTTAACAGGGCTTCCCAGGTTTTCCTATAAATAGCCTCATCATTGCCCTCCCCTAGGTTGAGTGGTTTTACGGTATTGCAAACATCAAGCATTTTGCATTCATCAGTGCTAATGAATCTCTGACAATTGCTTTAAGATGGTTATTGCATTACGCCTCGATAGTGGCGCATCGAGGAGACCGAGAGGGCTTATGGGCCTTTTTTATGTTTTGTATTTTTCATACTCTGCGCCAGCCCCAACTAATGCTCAACCATTAGCCTGTGCGCGTTGGTGTGGCCGATTGGTGGGTCGCCGTGGATTGCTTTATTCTGTGGGCTGTGTTTGCAAACATGGTTCGACAGCTTAATGGCAATGTTTGTGGACACGGCTCCCAATGGGGGTGATTGTGTGTCGATTTATCGGTCGACTTCGGCATCTTGCGCAGGCTAGTTAATAGAGGTGTAGGGGTAGAAGCCTATTAGTTGTTGTGTTGTAATAATTATACCCACGCTAACCCAGACAGATATGCACCCCTGGACTCGAACGCTAAAACTTTCACCTTCCACGCACATACCACCATAAGACTCACAATCAGATTCATGCATTCAAAGTCACACGCAATAATTACAGGTATTCGTCTGGCAACCGGGGGTGGTCCTGATCTCCGTCCAGGCTCAGTAATTTTCTACACAGATGAGTCAAAACCATTTGACGGGATCTGGTATTACTAAACCAGAAATAAACGCACATTCTCATGGGATGGTGACCGACAGCGTTTTAAGCAGAAATATATGCCATTCTAAAATGCACTTTCGTGCGTCTGAAGAAAGAATACCGGTATGCAAATACCTGCATATTCTCAGATAATCAGTCTGCGCTCAATACATTAAGGGGTCCTTCACGTCGCTCCAAACTAGTATGACAGTTTATTTTTGCACTCCGACATTTGGGGGAGGAAATTCATGTCAATACTGGGTTTCAGGCCATTGTAGAGTTGCAGGAAATAAAAAAATTAGTGAAAGGCCTGCTTTAGCAAGTAGGTCTTTCATTAATTTTGTCGGAACTATTCTCGCGACTCTCATCGAGTGCCCTCAAAATGGAATTGGAAAGTAGGAAATCACAGCTGTAAAGAACAATAGGGATCTTTAATTTGGAAATATTGCCTCAGTTTTACAAATGTATTGATAGCAGGTGTACTTACGAGTACACTCATATCATTCTCAAACCTTAATTATTCATTTCTGATTTTTAAATTAAAAAAAAATAAATTAAATTCAACCAACAAACTGACAGTTGTCCTACTAAATGACGTATCTGCAAATATCTCGTTCGCCTCATTGTTAACCGGGACATCATCCCACACAGCATGATCTGGTACTTTTGCAATCCGCTAGCAGCCTGCCATCCCAAAGTTTTATCTGCAAACTATGGTAGATCTGATAAGGCAACCTATAGAGTCGTGCAAGTCGCATGGGTTTGGATGTGTTATTGTCCTAAAAGAAAATAAACCAAAAAATGTTTTTTCAATAGTTTCGGGCCTAAAAATTGAAAAAGGACTGAGATATTAACTCACGGTACTAATCTGCATCAGAATATGCCTTAACCCGCACACCCCTAAAGATCCCTATTGGAGTACCACCTCTGGACTACGGCAATTAAAGAAATTTATCTCACCCAACGAGAAAAAAAAGCCTTTCGCCGCGTAAACGATTTGTTTACCTCCCAAACGTAAAAACGACACAATACCAACGAAGGTGAATTAGAGCACTCTAGTTAAAGTGTGGCCATGAGGCCATGACGTATCCAAACGAAAATGAAAATTGACGTATTCACAATAGAAATACGTCAGATTTCTGCTCGTTTGGATACGTCAAACGCGTCTTGGCCACACTCTAGTGCTCTTATGTGAATAGTCTATAGAACTAAGCACAGAATTGCTGTCCCTTGTATGTTTCACTATATCTTACGAAAGTATCACTTTTCGCAATTTTTACGGCCAATTTCCGCCAAAAATTTTTATAGTACATGCAAATTCGTTAGTTGGGTAACGACTGCGCCCCAACTTACCAGCGAATCGTATCCGTTAATTGGGTCCACTGACAGCTGGCAAAATTATCAGCGGGAAACGCTGATTGATTTCTTTCGACAAAAACAAACAGCAATATTTGGCGGTTCACAAAAGTTTGCTGTTTCCTCTCGGTTTAAACAAATACAAATTTGTATTTGGTTTAATGTTGATTTTTGTAATAAAGTATATTAGTAGTGTTCTTTTTGCGATTAATTTCTTTTTTGAATAGTTCCTTCACATAAAACAGGAAATGGATATGCCGCGGGAAAAAGTCTTTCAAATTGATAAACGTTGGAAATCCGTGTTTCACTATTGCCATCTGCGCAACTACTTGCTACACGTGTTTGACAGTTGCACTCTAACTGCATTGTATCGATCACTGCGCCATCTACAAACGTTTACCAAACGTGTTTCAGACGTCTGATTTATTTGCAATTTCAGTAGCGGGTATTTATACACGATTCAAATCGAGCCTAAACGTCTGTTATCTGTGATACAACGTTACCACTAGCTAAAAAATAATTAGATAATGTGATTGAATACATTAGAGATGACCTACAAGAATTTAGCAACTAACACAAAACGACACAAACTAATTGATGCTGAATGGAAGAAGCGCAACACCTAACACGTTTATTTCACTAACAGCATTTCGGAATATGAATTTAAAAAATATACCTCCATTGGATTTCAAAGTATGTTTTTTTTCTCTAGATCGCCACAGAAATCAACCAATGAGCCCCTTGAAATCGATGACGTCAATCATTTTTTGACTTTCAGTTTTGACGAATTTGCGCTGTATAATCTCGATATAAAATTTCATAAATTTTCGCATTCCAACCAACGTCAATTTTCAAACTCGTTATTTTCAGTTTGCCGCTACCTATACATTCATTTGTTTTGGCCAATATGTTTTGGATTCCTCTTTGGCTGTCAAGCAGCTGCACACAGAGATCGCAACATAAATATGAGCATAAATGTCAAACTAATTCCTTTCTCTTTTTGTGTGTTTCGTAATGTTTCGAAACGATTTGTGAAAAGTATTGAAACAGCGTTGTGATTTTTCAGTTATTCCGGAATGCTATGGATACCGTCCCACCTCTGAAACGATCATAGCTTTGTTCCAGAAGATGAACATTAACATTAGTTAATGTTTGAAGGAATGCTCTCCCAACATGGTCGTTGAACTGTGATATTGAATTTCGAAAGTCACGCAGTAGCTTGTGCCGCTTGAAACGTATCGATGTGTCATGTCAGCAATCTCTGAGAAAAGTCCCAGGAAAGCAAAGTAATTGTAACCAGACAGACATCTCCAAAGGCATTGGAGCAGTAAATAGATGGCAGATGTTTGCTGTTGTACCGTGAATTCTCGTGCATCCTCAGCAGCTCGGAACTGACTGCAGTGAGTTCCGGAAGTAGTGGTGTCGTGACATTTAAGTTAAACCTTTTTTTCCTCTATACTAGGAGTCTGTGTTGTTCTCGTTCGATTTCCCCCTCCTGTTGCTTCCTTCATTTGGGTGAGCAGTGGCAAAAAAGTTCGATTATTGTCGGAGATCCGGGTGGTCATTTTTTTGGTTGTCATCTACAGACGTCATTCGAAGCAACAAGACACTTGCGTTATAACCACGTTCTGGTTCTTGTTTAGTTATAATGGCCAGAATTTAGAGTTTTGTCTTTATATATTTTTCCTGAAATCTACAATAGACGAGATGAGGAAAATTGACAATAGATTAAACATCGACTCGGATGTTCGAGAATTGAAGCTGGGATCGACATTTACCAGTCCCTCTCCAAGAACCGTACTGCACACATTAAAATACGACTTTAAACCGGCTAGCGTAGATGTGAGCAAACCAGCAACCCTCGAAGTCAGTGCCAACAAGCAGGTCACCGTAACCGTGCCGCATCTTGGTAAGTGATTAAAAGGAATACGCAAATGGCAATATACTGTGACGTTTATTTTCATTTACTCTACAGATGGTTCCGGAGTACCAAATACTGTATTTAAGGGTAATCAGCGAGACTACACCAGGAAAGAGTGTGTCATTATCATCGACCGGGTAACGGGCGAAATAACTCTTGAGAAGCTTAACAGTAATGTCCAAGTGAAGAAAACTAGGTAAGCCATGGCCTTGATGACTGATTCTCAAAAATGTTGGAAACCGTTTCTTTCACTTACGTTTTTCAGGGCCGAAAGCAAAGCTGTCCAGCCACCACCACCGCCACCTCAACTAAAAGTTGAAAATTCAACGGCGCGGCTTAGTTCGAAAACCAAGATTACGACCGGTTCTCGGAAAAATAACCCAATTAGCTTCGTGCCAAAACATTCGCCATTACAGAACTCGCCTTCCTACCATCCAAACAAGAGTCCTTTGGCTGCTCCTGTGTAAGAAACTATCAAAATCAATGTTGAAAATTAGCCCCAAATCGTATTTGCTTTACAGCTGGAATGCAAACAACACTCAACAGACCTTGCCAAGTATCCCGATCATCGGTCTGGATGATGGAAGCGACTTTATGTCAGTGCCTTCGTCGTCTTTGCCCCCGTCTCAATCTCAAGCACAGATGCAAAGGCACGAACAGCAGCAAATGCACCACGTTGGCAACACTCATAACACCAGCGGAGGAAGTAGCAGCAGCAGTGGTTCAATTGGCGGAACTATGAGTAATAGGGAGGTTAATCATCATACCGGTAGCGGCAGTACCAGCAGCAGTAACAGTAATAATCAGAACAGTCACCAGAACAGCGTCAGCAATCACGGAGGAAGCTCCCATGGTGGATCCATGGTGGGACTTGGTAACAATAGCATTAATCACCACAACCCGTACAACAATCACCACGGGGACACAAATGTAGAAGTTAGTCTACCGTCGAGGTCACATGCCTCACCGCCTCGGAATAATGAATTTGTAAGTTGATTTGTTTAGATTGTTTTGAAAATCTTGGTTGTAATGTTGCACGTGATTACAGTCTACTGGTTTGCTCAGCTCTTCGAGCTCCGATTCAAGTGGTTCTAGCGATAGTGACAGTGGGTCCGAGTCGGACAGTACTACTGAGGATAACAATGATTCTACGGTTAAAGGTAAGGTTTGGCGGTGGACTTTTTCGAAGCTGATTTAACGATATTTTGCTTTAGATATTTATTCTCTATCGCTAGTTTATTTTAAATCGCACTTACTACATACTAAAAAAACTATTTCCTCTTTTCTTTTTATCTTACTACTTGCACCTACCTGCAAAATCCCATCACTGTCTTTTGTATCTTTTACGTGGGTGTGTGTGTGTGTTCTCTAACACGTGGTTGGGAATCGGTCTCTCTCTCCATTGGTTTGCCACGCACCCATGATAGGCTTGTTTTTCGATCTAGGTTCAACGCGACCGGAGCCGACCAACAATGCTCGTTCGCTTCCTACACATCTGCTGACGGAGGACCTGTGCCTATCGGAATCCAACTCAGATTCGGATTAGAAAGGGTTTGATGTGATCCGTAAGCGCAGCAGCAAACTGCACAGATATATCACAGGTCATCCTGGAACTATTTTTGTAGGGGCACTATTTATATTGAAGATGAAAATATACCAATATATCGCAAAGCAAAAAGGAAAGTCAAGATGCTACAGAAAAGCAGCGATTGTCAGTTGGTGTCACGTCACGTGTCTAAGACTGCAGGAAGTATGTAGTAAACGGTTTTATCCACCCTAGTTTTGTATGATAAGGCGCTGCCAAATAAAGCATAACAAAAAAAATGAGACAGCACGTTCAGAGGCAGACGGTGTTTCTATTTCCTTTTTGCGAATTTTTTCTCAATCTGTCGGGAGAGGAATCGTTTCATTTATATGTTATTTTATTTTAGTTTTTATTTTACAATCGGTTTTTTTGTCTATTAGTTCAGATACGTTTCTGCGTTATTTACGACTAGTTTTCATTTGTATACTAATTGTTAGAAACAAACACCTCAATCAAGTTCATAAATTGTTTAATTCTTCTCAACGTCGAGGCAGGGTAATAGTTTGTTTTCTCGGAGAAGTGCTTAATTCTTGCGTCTCAGACAATTGCATTGCTGAAACTGCAGTAGCACAGTAAATGACAACTTGTGCTCAAGACACTAAGGAAAAAGACAGAATATTTATATTTTCACGTCGTTTGTGTGAGCAGAAAGGGCTATTAGCGAATGTGTAAATGAAAATGATGTTGTCTATGCTAAATTAATTACTTACCATAATTATTAATGAAAATTACCATAAACCAGTAAATAAAAATATGTTAGTTGATTTGAATTAACTTTGATAAAGTTATTTTTTCGGGACTCAAAAGAAAGTCTTACAAATACAAAAGCCTCAACAGAAAAATTACTTTGTTATTAAACCTTCGGAGATTGAACAAATGGCTCACTGAATGAACTGCCGTGCTCATAGTCAGATTCCTGGACGAAACCATAAGGCCGAAATTATATAAGGCTGATAATCGAAATGCTGATCTTCCCTCCCCTTTCGCTCAGTAAGGGGAATGGGCGTGTCGTGTTGTGCCATTTTGGTCGAGACACATGTCGATTGCGAGTCAGTGAATGCATGACGTGCAAATGTTCCTGAGCCGATGGCAGTCACTGTCAAGGAGATCAATCGAAGGTTTTGAAATGGAAACATGCAGGTACGTCATTAAAGTCATTTTAGTTTACATAGTCATAATTCGTCGACTGTTTCCGGTCACTAAACTCTAATATATAATGTAATATAAGTACTTAATCTAATAATTCAATTTTTTTTTGGTCTTTTGGCTTAAGTGCCAATACCTTATTTAGGACTGGTGGTATCCAACGGGGAAAAACGATCGGAAATGGTGAGTGAAGCTAAGCAATCGTGTGAAAAAAATTCCCCACCCAGAGGCGAGACTCGAACTCGCAACCTTTGAGACTCCGGCCCAATGCACTAACCCTTATGCTATCCCTGGGGGTATGGTAACATCCCAGAAAGAACATATGATTATCAACACTGGCGACGGTGATCGTACCCTGCCTGCAAAGCGAGGAATCACACACAACGGCAGCTGATCACCCCAACACATTTGACCTATTTAATTTCCCCGCTAGATACCAAGGCCCGGGTTTTTATAATCGTCTGATGTCTAATTTTTAGTTCATTACCCATCGTACTTCGGTGGGTGACAGAGCTAATGAAGACTGTCGATTTCTGGTCCCTTGCCCAGTGAACAGAGGTATGACGGGAGCGAACCCGCCCGTTCGAATTAAACTAATAATTCAATTTTTTTGGTCTTTTGGCTTAAGTGTCATGTCATGGAAATTAAATAGGTCAAATGATCAGCTGCCGTTGTGTGTGATTCCTCGCTTTGCAGGCAGGGTACGATCACCGTCGCCAGTGTTGATAATCATATGTTCTTTCTGGGATGTTACCATACCCCCAGGGATAGCATAAGGGTTAGTGCATTGGGCCGGAGTCTCAAAGGTTGCGAGTTCGAGTCTCGCCTCTGGGTGGGGAATTTTTTTTTCACACGATTGCTTAGCTTCACTCACCATTTCCGATCGTTTTTCCCCGTTGGATACCACCAGTCCTAAGTACTTAATATTCAAGTGTTTATATCACAAAATATGACTGACCATATTCCTGTTTCATATCCGTTGAACCACACTGAGTGGCAAAAATATACTTATTTATTCATAGCATTCATCTTTTTCGTTTCTGTATCATATTAGTTAACATTTTTTTCCTTGGAGAAGCGGACAATTAACCGGAGGAAAACAAAAATGCGACAGATTACATAAAAATCACATTCTAGGATTTATTAGGGCTTCATGATATGCGAAAACTCAACAATGCATGAGATTATCTAGCTAGAATGGACAAAAAGATAACGGTACTCAGTATAAATTACAACAATTCGCACACATAACTGACACCTCCAGCAATATTCGATTCCGCAAAGCTGTATAATACATTTTCAAAATATGTACTGCTAGTGTCGCACGATTCAGCTCACCCATCGAAAGGTTAAGTATGGAAGATCTGTTGAGTAATTGAATTTTACCATTTATGATAGTTGCACTTGTAACATAACCATTCACTCCCATCCCACTGGTGGCTGCTGCATTTTAAGACAGGGAATTGTAGGTGGTGTAGGTGCTGCCATTTACCAATGACAATCCTGATTCAAAAAGTGGAATAAATGAACAATCTACCGCCTTTATATCCGCTAAGCTAGTTGAGTGGGATCCTCATAACCTTTCCTAATTATTTAGCTTAAATTTTCCTTAAGGGTGTGTGACAGTGCAAGCGAATTCAAGGAAGAAATATTGCGAAGGTGACTGGAAAGGGATGTAAGTCAAACTGATCAGCATCTCCGGATCGGTTCCTGTGTCGAAAAGTTGCGATATTATCAATAGTTGTGAATAGACACAGCAAATGTCGATCAGCGAACTAGCAACGGGATAATATGGAAAGGAAAAACACGAACGAACCACATGAAGTCGAAGAAAATCGGGATATCGTTGTCAGGAGAGATTTCACTGCCGTCTCCGTCGGAGTGGTTGCGAGCTATACGGCTCACGAAACGGGAATCGACATCGAGAGAAATACCGCCGCCAAGAAATTCTCAGCACGAGCTAGCATATAAATAGGAACGAGTTGCGCAAAGATGGATTTGAAAAAAAGATGGGTAGGTATGTTTAGAGACATAACCTAAAGTGAAGTAGAATACACTTAAGCTGGTAATTCGAATGCTGTAATTTTTACTATCTTCTGAATGGTTGCATTAAAATCAGCTATCAAGTATTTCTGTTATTAATATATATGAATTACCTACAAGGTCCTACCTCGAAACTTGCAAACGTTCGCCCGAGACACATGTGTGGCAAAATTCAACTGCTAGGTTTGTTCTCAAGTTTCCAGTGGGTAATTATTTTTCAAGTGGATAGTACTACTTTTACTACTCACATTATTGAATATTTCATTACACATATGTATAGTGGGATCAAAAGGCATTCGTCTAGCTGCTTTATTTTAGAAATAGGTTACTTTAAAGCATGCCATGCACAAATAAAATAAATTAAAGGCCAAATCGGATAACAAATACTATTTGGACTCACTGGAAGTTAAACTCACTCCACAGTTAAAAGCCAGTAGAAAGGCATTTGCGCGTGGAATGTCAGCATTAGAGAGTTCAGCGAATGTCCTATAAAAATAATATATTCTAACCTTAATCAACCAGGTTTCTTCGCAATAACCCTGTAATTGTCACGTATGATAATAACCGACAACAAATGTAGTACCAGGACATTACTTTTAACGGAACATTTCACTTGTAGAGCAGTGAAATTCGCAAACAAAATAAGTAAAATAAAAATCCGGTTTCACATTTCCCAGTTTGCTTCCAGTATCAAACCATCAACAGAAACTTATATCAGTGTTCAACAAACCAAAATAATCTCCTTCAAATCGTCAATCGCAGCCACACTACCGTTTGCTAGAAGAAAACTATCTAATCTGGAGCGCGCGCCGTTGTGAATTTATTTGAGAACGCCACACATAATTGAAAGAGCAAGAGAGTGCGGTCTATCGCACCCAACCACCCCATCGCTTTAAAATTCGTTTATTTAGCTCCGAAAGAAAGAACGTACTGTTTTTTCTGTAGTCTGTGATCATTGTATGTATAAAACTGGCGCGCCTGTACATCATTGAAATGATGCCTGGCGGCAGTCATTGTGTACATTGCTTCGAGCTAACGGTACGTAGCAACTACTACGAGGTCAGAAAGCAAACTGACACAATCCATCCTGTAGTAATACCTAACGATGGACCCGGGGTATGAAGATTAGGGTAAACATGAGGTTTAGGTTTAGTCAGTAGGCTTAACTACTACAAACCACTGCAGTAAGAATCCGATACTATGTTAGTTGAAAAATCCTTCTCGATAACTGACATTGACTAAAGTTGTTGAGCTGAATCGATTGGTACGCAGGATCTTCAGTGTTTAAGAATTTTTGCACCTTTCTTTTATAAGAAACGTAAAAAATCAAAACCCTGCCTTCAAGGCCCTGCCTTCTGCGCATGGGCCTGGTAACACGTTCTTGCTGTTATGGCAGCTGACTAGAAAACGTAACTAGATCATCATGAAAATTAATGAAGCGTGAAATCCGTTTATTGATGCCCGCTCTTTGAAATACTTCCACATTCATAGTCTAATCAGTCACAAAAAAGTTGGTTTTCTTGCTGAAGGAACAGATCCCTCGCCAAATCATTTTTTCGTGAACTTACCTACGAAAACAAACTTGCATCTTCTAGGAACCTTGTAGAGTTTGAGACCCGATTTGTTTGAAATCCCCTCAGACTTCATCGTCGCTGAAGACACATCCATCGAGTCAGTACCTCGTTGTACATCGGTTTTTTCGCCAAACCATAATTCAAGGTATTGAGATCAGGTTTGATTTTCCGAATGACCTTCAACCACAGTTGACTAGCATGGATGGCAGCAGTGAAAGTTTCCTTGTACTTTTTAATCACTCAAGCCACAGTGCATTCAGAACAATCTAACCTTATTGTTAGTTTCAGAGTTGACTATGAAGGTTTTTCGAGTAATTGTTTACAGTTATTTTTGTTTTCTCCTCCTACTTGAGGAATAACTCGGCAACATGTTTGTATAAAACTTTGAAATAAATAGACCGAGAAAAACTGGTTACAAACAATAAAAGGTTTTTAAAAGCTTGAAGAGATGAGCTCAAACTTTTTAATTTCTCGCGCATCTGCATGTTGAACGAGGAATCTGCCTAAAATCAATGGAATGCAAAGGCTACTAATACTAGACCAAGCAGAAATATTCGTTTTGCAGAACAACTTAAATTACGTAACTGAATACAGTATTGGAATTAAAATTCCTGTGCATATAGAAAACGACAGTATAGAGCTAATGATGTTCTTGTGATGAGAAGATTAGTTCTGTAAAAAGAACTATATCACATGAACCATTTTTCCGTTGAATTTTAAATTGTATACAACGAATGATTGTCGAAACAGTCTGATCTGGAAAGGCAGGAAGACACATGCCGTATAATTTCGGAGCGAAAACTCTCGTCGAGCGTTTGCCAGCTGAATTGTTACACAGGTCCGTTGAAGGGTGACCAGTTGTTTATGATGAAATTACAGAAATATAGAGTGAGAGGAATTTTTCTAGTCGCTCTTCGTTCAGTTCCAAATTAAGAGAACATCCAGGATAGTTTGTAGGATGGTGGGTCAGTTCATTGTCATCCGTTCGCCTAAAAATTGGTCCCTTGAATTTGGCAACCTGCTTTAGGTGAACTGACCAATTCGTTTCTAAACGAATAGGGATCTTCAATTTGGAAAAATTGCGCCAGTTTTTCATATGTATTGGTAGCGGGTGTCCTTATGAGTACACTCATATCATTCTTAAACCTTAATTATTCTTTTATGATTTTTAAATTAAAAAAAAAACAAATTAAATTCAACCAGCAAACTGACAGTTGTCCTACTAAATGACGTATCTGCAAATATCTCGTTCGCCTCATTGTTAACTGGGACAGCACCCCACACAGCATGATCTGGTACTTTGTCAATCCGCTAGCAACCTGCCATCCCAAGTTTCATCTGCAAACTATGGTAGATCTGATAAGGCAACCTATAGGGTCGTGCAAGTCGCATGGGTTTGGATGTGTTATTGTCCTAAAAGGAAACAAACTAAAAAATGTTTTTTTCAATAGTTTCGGGCCAAAAAATTGAAAAAGGACTGAGATATTAACTCACGGTACTAATCTGTATCAGAATATGCCTTAACCCGCACACCCCTAAAGATCCCTATTAGGTAAGTACTACTGTGCTTTGAAATGGAACTCCCTTTCACTCTTTCTATTTAAAGAAGGTATTTTCCATCTTTACGTGAATGATAAGAGAAAAGCCGCGAAAGAAGCTATAGAAAGTAGCACGTGCGAAATCCGGCGAACACTCAATAACATTTGGTTTTGTTTTAGTTATATTTTGTAAATATATAAAAGACCCTCGGCTCCGTTGAGATACCGCAATGAGCCGTATCGAATAAACGAATTATGGAAAATAGTGATTTCATTCAAGGATGGTGTTTTTTATTTGCCAAAATCAGGCGAAACTGACGAAAGAACGAAGCTTCTTTCCATACCACTAGCACTTTGCGAAATCGAAAATGAGACAACGGGCTAGGACAAAGCAAGCATGTAGCAGAGCGTTTTCATTATTCTCCCCGTACGCTCGTTTTCGCTTTGAGATTCAGAATTATATCGGTAACTTCGATATTGAGCTTACTGCTGGGGAAACGAAAATACATGAGTAATGATGTTTATTTGTCGATGCTCGATTCTGTAGATTTGCGAGCTAATGATGGTATTATAAGACGGAAGTCTGATCGGTGTGTATATTTCTCATTTTAACTATGTTCTAGTTGCGTTATTAGATGCACATTGCATCAATTTCATTTAATGAATGAGAATCGCAAATTACTGAGCATGCATCAAAACGAAATTGAAATTTCGGATTGTCATAGGAAAACGAAAGTCGCTGCTGCTGCTACTCGTTTTCGTAGAATCGAGAGGAGGGGACATCGCCTTTATTGTTTTATTATTTCACGCATTTAGCGACGAAAGAGGCAAGGAAAGGATGAAGATGAATTCTCTGAATTTCGTCGTTCGTTGAATAGGTATGAGAATTTCAGACTCTGTTCACCAGTCGCCAATCCCGAGCCGCCTATGCTGCCAACTGATATCTACTTTCGTATTGAGTCACTTTGAGCTACTTAACTACTACTTAACAGTCAGTGATGTAAAATAGAAAATAATCTTTTTGTTACAATGTTTTAATTGCCGCAAGGTTCTACTGTATCGATTTTGTTGGTTATTTTCTGCAAATTTGAGACTAAGAGAAACGAAAGCAATGAAATTAAAAGATGGATAGGTATTCTAGAGCGAGTTATAAACTTACCATACCGGCTTGAACCATCGTTCGAACCGGTCACAAATCTTGATAGCTCCTGGTTTACCTAGAGTTTTTCAACAGCAAGTCTTTCTCAAGGCTACCTATATTTTCGCTCGATCAGTCTTTCTCAAGACTACCTATATTTTTTCGATGATTAGTTTTTCTCAAGACTACTTACTTTTTCTACTCAATCAGTCTTTTTCAAGACTAAAACATTTTTCAAGAACATTTCAGCCTAAAGAAATATTTAATTCTTCCAACATGCCTGGGTCCTCTCAGAAAGGCCGTGTGCCAAAAATTAAAGCTAAACGGAAAAGGGTATCTTCTCCACCCGAAAATTCAATTCACTGCAGCAACTCATTCGATGTTTTATCCGAATGTGAAGCTGATGAAATTTCTAAATTTCCTCGCATTGTGCATAATGCCAATGAGAAGGAAACTCAATCACCTCCGCCTATAACACTGATGATCTCCGACTTCAAAGCCATTCGAACTGAGCTTTCGACGTTCCTTCCGGACGTGAAAGTCTCTTTTCAGATTGGCCGAAGAGGAAAATGTCGAGTTACAGCGGAGGAATTGATTGGCCACAAACGTCTACTCCAGTATCTTACGGAGAAGTTATATAAATTTTATTCATATGATTTCAAGACCGATAGCCCATTTAAGGCTGTCTTGAAAGGGCTACCTCAAGGTCAAAGTTTGGATGAAATATCCAACGAATTGAAAAATTTACTTGGCTTTTCTCCTTCACTAGTTATTCTTATGAAGAGAAAGGCTAGCGGCGATAACACGCCAGTACGCTTTATTTAATTCATTTTAACCGTAATGAGGTTAATAACTTGAAAGTATTTGAAAAGCACGTTTTATGTTCCACGTGCGAGTAAAGTGGGAACATTATAGACGACATGGGGGCAGAATTCAAAATCTGACCCAGTGTCGTAGATGCCAAGGCTTTGGGCACGGCACAAAAAATTTTCATTTGGATTCCAAATGTATGATCTGTGGTGATAAATCGCACACGAAAGATACTAGTGATACTAGTGAAAAAAAACACAAAAAGTTTCAAATGCGCTAATTGTAGCGAAAACCATAAATCAACTTTCTGGGGTTGTCCAGTTCGAGAAAAAAATTATAAATTCTCGTTCTAGACAACAAAAACAACAAATAAAAAATGTACCTACTTCTTCAGGTACACTTCGAGAAAACACGTCCGGTGAAAAAAAACACAAAAAGTTTCAAATGCGCTAATTGTAGCGAAAACCATAAATCAACTTTCTGGGGTTGTCCAGTTCGAGAAAAAAATTATAAATTCTCGTTCTAGACAACAAAAACAACAAATAAAAAATGTACCTACTTCTTCAGGTACACTTCGAGAAAACACGTCCGGTGAAAAAAAACACAAAAAGTTTCAAATGCGCTAATTGTAGCGAAAACCATAAATCAACTTTCTGGGGTTGTCCAGTTCGAGAAAAAAATTATAAATTCTCGTTCTAGACAACAAAAACAACAAATAAAAAATGTACCTACTTCTTCCGGTACACTTCGAGAAAACACGTCCAAACGTGTTAATCCGATTCAAAATAGATTAACAACTTCTTCTACCTCCGTCACACCATCCTACAATGGTGTGTCATCTTATGCTTCAGTGGCAGGTCACAAGGTCAAAATAACGGCTACAAACTTGTTGGCACCCAACGCTTCCTTTAGTCCAATGGATCTAGGTAGCGTAACGGAAGAAAAATTAAAATACTTGCAAGACTCTATGTTACCTATGATGATTGCTATGTTAAATTCTACCTCCATGTTTGAAGCTTTTCAAGCGGGGTGGGAATTTGCTAACAAAATTGTAATGAAATTAAAGTTTAACAGTGACTTTAAATAATCATTTAAATTTATTAAATTGGAATGCTCGTTCGTTAAAAACGGGCGAAGACGATTTTTTCAACTTCTTGAGCATACATAATGTGCATATAGTCGTTGTGACCTAAACTTTTTTAAAACCAAATATTAAATTGAAGAGTAACTCTAATTTTGTTATTCATCGATTTGATCGAATTGTTGGATTCGGCGGAGGAATCGCAATAGCGGTTAATCGCAGGATCAAACATTCCGTTACACCGCCTCTTGACACCAAGATGTCGAGAGTTTGGTTATCGAAGTTGAAACTGATCTTGGTATCATTTTTATTGCTGCAGCCTATTTGCCTTTTTAGTGCACTGGCGAGCAAATTAATTTCTTGAAAGGAGACTTACAAAAACTTACAAGAAATCGGTCGAAATTCTTCATAATCGGTGATTTTAACGCCAAACACCGAGCCTGGAATAATGCTCAAAGCAATTCCAACGGTAAACTACTTTTTAATGATTGCTCTGCTGATTATTATTCAATTTTGTTCCCGAATGGTCCTACGCAGTGATGCCACAAGTACAGATTTATCTAGAAAGGTACAGAAACTTTCTAAGGTTCTTAAGAAACCAATTACAGCTTTGAAGGAAGGTGACCACATACTTCTTACAAACGAAGAAAAAGCTCAAAAACTTGCTCAGCGGTTTGAAAGCGTCCATAATTTTAATCTCAACGTTGTGAGTCCTATTGAAACCGAAATCTTACAACAATATGGAAACGTTTCAAATCAAGTATTGTCTCTAGACGATAGTGTTGAAACAAACTATGATGAGGTCAAATCCATCATGAAAAAGTTAAAAAATATGAAAGCTCCAGGTTATGATGGAATTTTCAACATTCTTCTTAAAAACCTTCCAGAAATCACCATGAGATACTTGGTCAAAATATTCAACAAATGTTTTGAATTAGCATACTTCCCTGAAAGATAGAAAAATGCCAAGGTTATTCCTATTTTGAAGCCAGATAAAAATCTAGCAGAAGCATCTAGCTATCGACCAATTAGTTTACTCTCTTCTATTTGTAAATTATTTGAAAAAATCATCCTAACTAGAATGATGTCACATATCAATGAGAATTCTATTTTTCTTCCTGAGCAGTTTGGATTTCGTATTGGACATTCAACTACTCATCAACTTGTGAGAGTAACTAACATGATAAAGGCAAATATCTCAGTGGGAAATTCCACTGGAGTTGCTCTTCTAGACATCGAAAAAGCTTTCGAAAGTGTTTGGCACAAAGGATTAATTGCCAAAATGTTTACATAATAAAGATAATTAAAAATTATCTTACTAACCGTACCCTACAGGTTTCTTATCAGAATTGTAAATCTAATAAGCTACCCGTTAAAGCAGGCGTCCCTCAAGGATCAAGCGTCGCACCAATCCTATACAATATTTTTACCTCCGATCTTCCAAATCTAGCTACAGGCTGTAAAAAGTCACTTTTCTGCGATGATACTATTGTGCCTTGCAGGATAATCGCTCGATATGCGATTATATGAAAGCTCTATTGAGATAGGCGCGTGACAGCCGCCTATATAAATGTATAGGCAGCTTTTTCCTTGAAGCTTTCGAAAAGCACACAGCTGGCAGAAAAATAAAGCTCCACTGAAATCTGCTTGCGGAGCAACTGCGGCTATATTTGATGCGCCTTTCAGACGCCCGCAATGTGAGATTTTATTATAAGCGCGACAATAGCATCTCAGCCACTGGTAGGAGTCTTTGTATTATCTGCAGTCGACTGCAACGAAGCTTGAATATTTTCAATGATTGCCTGAAAAAATGGAAAATTTCCACTAATGCGGCAAAAACACAATTGATTGTGTTTCCGCATAAGCCAAGAGCTTCTTCTCTTAAACCAAATAATAAGACTTGGGTGCAACGCCCAACTCCTACTTAGCAGAAGGCAAAGAATTCTTCACATTTCCTTTCGATCATGTCCATATGAGCCTGCCTAGTCCTAGTTTTCCGTTCTAAGTTTATAACTGATTCGCTCTAGAATACATCCTTCTTTCAATTTTATTGCTTTCGTTTCTCTTAGTCTCAAATTTGCCGAAAATAACCAACAAAATCGATACAGTATAACCTCTTTTTAGACAATCGATAAGAACTAACAAACTTGTTTGTGATCTATTGCAATCAATTAATTTTCAGTTGAATTATTTTGATAGTGTTTTTAAAGCTGCTATTTCAGTAAATCATTTAATTTTTACTTGGACTAGTTATATAGTTTTCTTGGGATACAACTCAGAAGCGATTCTTGTGATTTTTTTTCAACTAACCGACATTGGTAGGCCGAACGAAACCCGATGAAATCTGTCATCGTTATGGGTGATTATGGATTATCCCGGAACAGGGCCGTCAAGCTACCGTCTAGAGGTGTTTCGAATATGAGATAAAAATGGATGAATTGGAAAAACATCAAAATGTACAGTGGCACTTTTATTTCTTAACCACGTTACTGATGTAGTACACTATGATCAGAGTCACTAGGACAAGCACCGCTTCACACCGCAATCCCGCACCAGCTCCAATCGTTCTCGATTCACTAGTTTGAAAACTACTATAATCATAAAAGTCTCTGGTAATAACGTTATCCGTTATGTTGGGGTCTTCACTCTCATCAGAGTAGTCGATTGTCTCCGTCGTTTGATATCCCGGATCTTCCAATTCAACTGGAATAATCAAAATAAAAGAAAAAAGAGAATGAAAAAAAAAACAAACATGATTCACTCCGGGTTTACCCATACTCACTCTCACCACCTGTTGCAAATCTTAGTATGTTGCTAGAATCGCTCCAGCCATACCTATTTCTGGCTGAAACCGTAACCTCATACACACTGGTCGCCTGTAGTCCCTGCAACGTATAGCCGGTACTGTGCAGAGGACCGGCAGAACCATCTGAAGGTATGATCAACTCACTCCAGGCCAGATTTGGATAGCGCCTGTTGGGTGTGATGTTCCCCGATGGTATCATTCGAAATTTCAGTTTGTATTCGATGATCGTCGAAAAGCTTTCCACTTGCCAGATCAAGTTGTGCGTAGTTGGAGAGGACATCTCGGCGGACGGTTTAAAGGATGCTGGCATTGGACGTCCCGTCAGTTCAATGTGGGTACCTTTTATCCCTATCTTGTTTTCCGCTTTACACTCGTACTGACCGAGATCGGCGTCTCGAATGTTGCGAATGTGCAGCACGTGCCGATATACGGTGTGATATTGCGGCGTTGCGACGATGTTGTCCTGCTTGGAGAAACGACGATCTGACGGTAGTGGTAGCCCATTGTGGAACCAGTGGACGGAAGCGGTAGGGGCAGATGTGACGACACATTCCAGTTGTGCGCTTTGGCCGTTTTTTGTGTGGACGGGCGTTGTTTTAACAATGATTTCCGGAACAACTGTGAAATGGAAATGGATGTTATGATTACACCATGAATTACGCCAATATGAACTTACAGTCAACAAAAACATCCAGAACTGCGCTGGCTGGTTCACCAACGCCATTCGTAGCGAGACATTCAATGGGACCAGCGAAATCTTTATCTTCTATCAGGACGCTTATTTTTCGGCTATTTTCAAAGGTGGCACTGGTGTTGTCATTCTAATAGATTATGGAATGTGGAAATCATATTTTTAGTTCTGCTGGACTCCTAATGTTGGATTTTACCTTGAAATTCCACGTAATATATGGCTGTGGTACTCCAGTCGTGTCGCAGATAATTTCCAATATATGACCAACTTTTACCTCGATCTTGTCCGATGGGTACATGGATATCGTTGGAGGATCTGTAAAGAAAAGATTTGCATATTTAGTTTAATTATAAAGAACAAGATCTGTCTTAATACTACTGAATCATTTGGCCATTATACTGGTACCAATTTATTGGGGAATTTGATGTGTGACCGCACTCTTCAACCCGTAACTTTGGAATCAGAACTCCAATCCAAAAAAAAAATTCAATAGCGACCCCCTCCCCCTTTCATTTGAATATAAAAATCGGCTTAGCCATCTCTGAGAAAAATGAGTGAGTTCATTTGATACAAACATATATACATACACGCAATAAAATGGAGAAACACATTGATACTCTCGCATACGGAGCAGGCGCCGCAAATTCGTTTGCCAGAGGTGATTTGGTGATGTCACCACCACCAGCAGCAGCTAAAGTTATTCAGAGAGGGGGCCAGAGCAGAGCGGGATGAGTTACCCCCCACAGAAACCAAAAGTTGTGATGCTTGGTGGAGGAACTCCACAAGTTTGTGGACGTGAGACAATGTCCATAAGGACATTAAGGATCCAGAAAGGCTGCCGTCAACGTGTATGACACGGAAACGGCGAGGGCTGATGTAGCTGAGCGAGCATTGGCTACTATCTTCCTAGCCTGCCCGAATCAGATTGAAGTGGAAAACACGCCAGTTTCCACGATACCAAAGAGGATAAGAACCTCGCCAGAAGAAGGAAGACTAGGCGGGTCCAAGAGGCAGACACTCGAAGACGTTGTTGTTGCAGATGGAAAGGACGTCACGCAACAGGGAGAAAGTTGGAGTGCCGTCGTAGGCCGGAAGGAGAAACACTGGAAACAGCAAAAGCAGAAGGAAGAGCGAATAGTGAAGCATAAGAGAGAAAGAAAACCTCCGGCTCGTCAAAAGGTGCCAAAGGGAGAAACCGTACTCGTCAAAGCCAATGACGCGACGACGTATACAGTGCTACTCGAGAAGGTCAATGAGGACCCGGAGCTGAAGGATTTGGCGGAAAACATGGTGAGAATCTATCGCACCCCGAAAAGGCGAGATGCTCTTCGAGTTGAAGAAGGATTCCACGACTAGCAGCTCGACCTTGCAGGAGACTATCACCAAATCAATGGGTAAAAAGGCAGAAGTTAAAGCCTTAAACCCGGATATGGTGATTAGACCTTGATGAAATCATGACGGAAGACGAGCTGAAAGGTGCACTGAAGCAGCAGTGTAACCTGGGGGAGGTGCACATGACGATCCGGCTAAAAAAGAAATACGGAGGAACTCAGACAGCGATGGCTCGTTCACCGGTAACCGCTGTCGATAAGGCGTTGGAGGTAGTCAAAGTTACGGTTGGATGGCCAAGATGCCCATTGAGAGCCGCCCCTTGAGTGAATAAACAAGCGGAGAAATATTTCAAGTGTTTGGGCTTTGGACATTTGGCAGGGGATAGATTCGGGATGTGCTGGAAATGCGAGAGACTGCACGCCGAGGTCAAAGTGCTTGCTTTGCACCCAAGAGGACGGGAACGACCATCAGACGGGTGACCTTACAAGAAAGCGATTGCAGGCCAACGGCAATGGAGATAACCCAGATAAATCTGAATCACTGTGACACCGCACAGCAACTGTTGTGGCGGTCTGCGATAGAAACTATGTGTGATATCGCCTTGATTGCAGAGCCTTATCAAGTCACCTCTGATAACGGTAACTGGGTGGCGGATAGATCAGGAGCCGCTGTGATACAAGTTGCGGACAGATTCCCCATCCAAGAAGTGGTAGAACGCTCATATGAGGATTTCGTGATAGCCAAAATCAACGGCGTCTTCGTGTGTGGCTGCAACGCTCCTCCAAGGTGGACAGTAGAGCAGTTTATCCTAATGCTGGAGCAGTTAACTGAGCAGTTGATCGGTCGGAAGCCGGTAGTCATTGGTAGTGACTTCAAACGCCTGGGCTATGGAATGGGGCAGTACACTAACCAACACAAGAGGGTGTATCCTGCAGGAAGCTCTAGCGAAGTTAGACGTACGATTGTGCAATGAAGGCTCTGTTAGCACATTTCGGAGAGATGGGAGGGAGGCTATCATCGACGTCACATTCTGTAGTCCCTCATTAATGGCGAAAATGGATTGGAGAGTATGCGAAACGTATACGCATAGTGACCACCAGGCGATTCGCTACCGTATCGGTCAGTACGGAGAAGGATGACCGGCGAACGAAAGTGGAAGACGAAAGCCTCTTTGTTGAGACACTTCGGTCGAACGGCGGGACTGAGAACGTGGATGCGGCTGACCTAACAAGAAGGATTGTGGCGGCTTGTGACGCCACAATGCCGCGAAAGCTGGAACCACGCAACAAACGGCGTCCAGCTTACTGATGGAACGAGACGCTTAGTACGCTACGCGCTGCTTGTTTCATAGCCAGAAGGCGGGCTCAAAGAGCAATGTCGGAACCAGATAGAGAAGAGCGTAAGGCAGCGTTTCGGGAAGCTAGGGCCGCTTTAAAACGGAATATCAAACTTTGCAAGTCAGATTGCCACAAGGCCGAGAAGTAGACGCCAATCCCTGGGGTGACGCATACGGAGTCGAGATGGCCAAAATGAAGGGCCCGATGACGCCAACCAAAATGTGTCCGAGCAAGCTGAAGATAATCGTCGAGGGTCTTTTCCCGAAGCACGATCCAACTGTATTACCACCAACACCATACGGCGAAGAAGAAGGAACAAACACGGATCGGCAAGTGACTAACAACAAGCTAGCAGAAGCATCGAAGCGCCTAAAATCAAAGAAAGTCCCTGGTCCGGATGGAATACCAAACGTGGTACTGAAAGCTGCGATCCTAGCATATCCGGGCATGTTCGGGATAGTGCTGCAGAAGTGCCTAAATGAAGGTAACTTCCCCGAAATGTGGAAGGTCCGGAAGCTGATGTTGCTGCCAAACTCAGGGAAGCCACATATCGATCCGGCCTCGTACAGGCACATATGCCTGCTGGATACACTCGGAAAACTCCTAGAAAGGATCATTCTTAACAGGTTGACGAAATTCATGGAAGGTGAGTGCGGATTGTCCATGATGCAGTTCGGTTTCCGTAAAGGAGTATCGACAGTGGATGCAATTCGGACAGTGCTCAAGAGTGCTAAGAAGTCAGATCGAGGATATCGATAATGCGCTGTGGTCACGATAGATGTAAAGAACGCGTTCAACAGTGCCAGCTGGGAAGCCATCGCTTCAGCGCTGCATAGAATGAGGGATCCCGACTATCCATGCCGATCCTGAAGAGCTACTTGCAGAGCAGAGTGCTGCTGTACGAGATGAACGAAGGGCAGAAGTCAATGCGAGTCACAGCGGGCGTTCCTCAGGGCTCCATTCTTGGTCCAACTCTTTGGAATGGGATGTACGATGGGGTCTTAACGCTGCTGCTGCCTAGGAAAGTGAAAATCGTGGGTTTCGCGGACGACTAACGGTGAGACACGGGAATGCTACCAGCGGAGAAATGCACGTAACGCTAGGAGACTGGTCCGAGCGGACTCGTTAGCCAAATGGCAGCAGAAGTGAGACATCGCGGAGAAAGGCAGATGGACCCACCGACTCATCCCAAATGTGTCGGCTTGGGTGCATAGGAAGCATGGAGAGGCGAACTTCCATTTGACGCAGTTTTTGTCCGGGCACGGATGCTTCTGGAAGTACTTGCATCGGTTTGGACATGCTTTGTCACCCCTTTGCCCGGAGTATGCGACTGTGCAGGAGACACCGCAACACGTGGTCTTCGAATGCCCTAGGTTCGAAGAAGTTCGTGGGGCTATGCTTGATGTGACTGTTAACAATATCGTCGAAGAGATGTGCCACGACGAGCATACTTGGGACGCTGTCAACAGAGTGGTTACGAGTATACTCTCTGAGCTGCAGAGGAAGTAGCGAAGGGAGCAACAACGTAGCGCAATTGGCTAGAAGGCGGTGAAACCACAAATCGGGATTCGAGAGAAATTCCGCCGCCGGGGAACTCTTCGTCGGTCTATACTAGGCCGCGGACCTGACGTCAGGCTTCACCGGAATCATCGGACTGACATTGTAACCCTACCGGTAGCTCGTGAGTAGGCCAGCTCCACCGCCGGGGATTGGGCCGAGTAGACCACGTCGAATAGCTAGCAGTGAGTCGTTGGAGCGCCAGTGAATCGGAAGCTATGCTCCACCCGGAATCGCTGGATGGACCTCAGCACCTACTGGCTGGCCCGATGTGTAGGCTAGGTCCACCGCCGGGGACTAGATCAAGTAGACCAAAACGTAGCGGGAGCTAAATGGCTCACGGAAACGAACATCGGGAGAAATCTACCGCCGGGGAAATCACAGTAGGGTAGATTCGCCAACATGGACTATCCGACTATATAGTGACAAAAATTGGCTCACGAAACAAACATACGATAACGAGAGAAATTCCGCTGTCGGGGAACGATCATGTGGCCCCACACCACTGTACAGTAGTGCCATGTGGCGATTTCATATTCGTTCGTAAATAGTGTGACTTGAGCATTGAGTGTACGTGGAGCAATGGACACTCCGGAAGGAATCTATAGAGGTAGCCGCATACACAGAGAGATGTGAGATGATTTTTATAATCGAGTCTATGGTATTGTATGGTAATAAATCGTGTTGACTTAAGTATCTTTCAAGTTGTTCAGCTAATTGAAGTTTTCTTGCAGTAGGTAACATCTAGAACAACACGAGTACACCCAAAATTTAACTTTACACTGAAAATATGAATTCGTAAATATTATGAAAATGATCGTGCAATGCACGAATTCATTCGCCTTTTTCTGCAACAAAGCATTTTCGTGCATTGTAAACAGCAGGTTTTGTTCATTTCATGAACTGCAGAAATGGCCGCTGTTAGTAAATTTTACATATTTGGTGTACATTGCACGAATGTAATCGTTGATAACGAAGCTATTTTTCGTGCATGAAACGTAATGTTTCGTTTCTTTTAATAAGTGTTTGTGTATATTACGAATGATTTCGTTGGTCGCACATTCATTTTCTTTCATCTTAGAAAAGTTTTCGTATTTATTAGGTTATTATTTTGGCATTAAACTGACAGAATATGGAGCGAGCTCGGTTTCTTTGTTAATTATTCCGGAAGAGAGTAAAAAACTCAAACTTATTCATACAAAACCAACGAACAGTTCGCGATGTGCATCTGAATCCGATCGAATCCCTACTGCTCCGGATTCTGGATCTACTGGAAGCGAAAAAAGTTCAGGAAATCCAGGCGGACACGGATACGGTTATTGAATATTAGATTGTCGTGATGATCAACAATTATCTAATGTATAGCAACAACGACACCATATTCTACCTCTATTGAAGCTCTCTTGACGTTGACGATTTGACGAATGGTGCTCGTAAATATTATAAAACTCCGCGGACATTGACTAATCTTATTCTGTATCTATTAATCATAACTTACACTGCACCTCGATCGCATGCTGCTGGATGGCCTTACCGCCCTCGGTCGTAATTTCACACGTGTAGTCTCCGGTATCGTCCATCTGTACCTGATTGACCTCGAGGCTGCCATTTTTCCACAACTGTACTCTTGGTGGTGGCGTCAAATCCGGATACCTCGAATCGGCCAGCAACAGATCATCGCGAGACCATCGTACGTATCTGTAGGGAGCTTGAGAATGGAATGAACAAAATTGTTTATGTGATTTGTGGTAGACAAATGGGCAAAGCCGGAGGCAGTAAGTTATTGGCATAAATCTAAATCAGTCGGCTATTGTCAAATGTTTAGTATGGTCTTATTGTGGCATTGAATTGGTTCCAACCGAGCGTTGGATGGTTGCGTGTAAGTTAAGTACACAACACGAAGAGTGACTGTGGCAGCCGGTGGAGGATAATTGAGTTAAGGAAAGTGCTTTTTCATTCGTGCGTTTAGAAAAGAATTTCAACAAGCGTATTATTTAATAACGCCTGGAGCACACACACTGACATATTTTGGAACCAAAACACCAGAGCCAAAGCCAAATCAAGTCATCAAATTTGATGAGAGCACTTGATTCGGTTATGTTGAATGTGATGCACCATGGGATATTTGACACTTGTACGATTTTTGGTACGTCCATAGTGCACTTTGATCTAACCACGATGGAAGCGAGCAATGGAATATGTCATTTCATATTAACCGCATGTGAGGAGAGTGCGTCTTAATTTGTAGGTAGGTACATATTCGGTTTTGTCATATGTCAATAAATTTAACCGACTTACAGTTGTGATAGCATGGTAGTAGAACTGTTTCGTTCTCATACGTCTTGACCGTTGTGGGCACACTTCTAAATTGCTGTTGATGTTGACCATGCGCCAAGGAAAATTGGAGCATCGCTGAGATTGTAGGAACCAAGAAGTAATAAGTGAGAAATGCAAATGTATTTCTGCTATTAGCTGAGATCATCGTGCCAATCATGATGTTCGCTGAAAACCGAAGACAGAAGAAACGTATTAACTATCATATGGTGTTGAAATTTAATAATGTGTGATACTGATGATGGATGATGATTTTTCGCACATTCCGTTAATTCAAACAACTAATCGTCAAGGTCTGCACTGATCGGGTTTCATTTCATAGGGTGCAAACTGCGAATAATATGCACTTCAACAGTAAGCCTAGAAATACAGAGTAGGATGACGTCAATGTGGATGAAATCGTTCTGGAGATCAGCAAAGGATACAAATAATAATGTGTTTACGGCCTGACACAGAATTTGTACGATCAACTACAAGGACAGAAACCTAATATGTATAGGAATACACTTTAAGTCTGCTGCCATTTGAATAAATGCTGCAACTTAAAGTCCGCATTCCATCCCAAAATGCAATTTCATTAAAAAAAATTACGGAAGTTTCATATAACCTGCCGATTTTCTCCGAAATTTCTAGGTTCATATACGAGATAAACCACAGAGAACAGACGTTTAGGCTCATAATAAAACGTATTTAAGTACCCACAACTGCCATTTCGAACAAAGCGCGCAACGAAAACCCGGTCAAAAAAAAATGCGGACGAACATGGTCAGGCGATTTAAACAGTCTGACGTTTCACTCAACTCGCCTGTGCTAATTGCCCATAGGAACAAATGCAATTTGCGAATGCGATTTAAAGGCAATTTCAACATTTAGTCAAATTTTCTGGCGGCTGAAATGGACTTGGTTGTTTTTTGTGTTTTTCAAACATGGCGGTTCATGTCTGGCTTAAGCTTAAAATTGTTTTTTAAACAATTGTCGTGTTCTCGATTGTATTTTGTTTGTCTAGTGCACTTCATTTAGCCAACGAATGTGGGAAATTGTGGAATCGTGCGTAAGTATAGTGGAACAAGGTCTCTGACCTAAAGTCTTAATGAAAGTCAGATTGAGGTAAGTTTTGATGTGCAATACCAATTTCACCATTGATTTTTCCTGTAGTTTGGCGGTGATAACCTGTACTGATACGTTAATGTGAGTAGATAATGAATCCGAAAATAAGTATTATTTGTGATTTTCATATTAGCCAATTAAGGGCGATTAAATGGCGCGTTCCATGGGCAATTTGGGGGCGATTCAGGGCGGGTAAAGCGGCAAAAAAATCACGGCGGCGAGTCGCCCACATGTTGCATTTGAAATAGCCCCCTAATTGCCAGCAATTTGCTGGCAAATTGAAGGGCAATTAGCGCATGCGAGTTGGCAAATAGCCCCCCGTTAGCCAGCAACTTTTTGACTGGGAATGAGTTTATTAAACGTTTGTAAGTAGCGCTGCAATCCACGACATGAGACCGCTTTCAAACAGTTGAGTGGATGGCAGTAGTATATCGATTTGAAAGTTTATAGGTTTAAATTTTGTACTAGCCTAAACGTCTGTTATCTGTGAATAAAGTTAAGAAAATTGAAAATCTTTTTTGCTTTTTGGTATCTGAAAAGAATTATATACGGCAGTTTTTTCGTAAATGAAGAACTGCTGTATTATGAAACTAAACTGATCTATCCTTAAGTTCTTCAGTTTGCAACATATTTCAAAAAAAAATCAATTTGAACTGAGGAATTCCACGAAGATCCGTCCGAAAATAATTAAAATTCTGATCGACCATCTTGGATTCCTATGAAACTTTACACATTTCATCGGCATGGAAGACTAAACATTTTTCACAATCAGTAAAATTATTTTAACTCAAGAGCAATTTTTTAAAAGAGCGTGAACATTTCTACGTGAATTAATTTTATTTTTTTTTTGTTCGATTACTGTGTTTTATACAGCAAAACTTTTTGAGGACGAGTTTGAGAGAATGAATATTCATGTGCAAAAAAAAATATACACTGAAAAAAAATTTGTGTCGTTTTTCACATAAACGAAATTTTGTGTTAAAAATTTAAATTGTAAAAGAACCCATTTTTTCTAATTTTTTATATTTTGTCAATAAAAACCTCAAGAGAAGAGAAACATTTTGAATATGATTGTATGATGGAGAACTTATCGGTAAAAAAGTTTTTCTAGCAATAACTTTACACATGTTGTTAAATTTCATGCTAATTGACATACAAAACTGGAAGTTTATTACAGAATACAATTCTAACTCTCATTTTAAATCAAAATGTATTTAACAAAAATCTTCCAAGATGCGATAGTTTTCAAAATATTTGGAATTTTGTTCCAACAAAAACAGTTAATTCGTGTGATTATGCTCTTTTTAAAAGTTATTCGCGTTGCCCAATTATAAAATGTCGAAAATCTAATGTCTTACGTAAAAGAAACTTTTTCAGTTTATTTAGATCATGGAGAAGCTTTCAATATTTTTTTCCTAGCAACAACTTTTGACATATTTTTATAATTTTTACTATTAATCAAAAATACAATTTTCTTTTTGAATATGATTTTAAACGCTATTTTAAATCAAAATGCCCATAACAAAAAGTTTCTGAAATGTGGTAGTTCTCGAGATATTTCAAATTTTGTTTTAACAACATAATTCTTTTGTTTTATTACGACCTTTTCAGAAGTTATTTGCGTTTTTCCATCAACAATAATATTTTCAAAAGGTCCATAATATTTCCTGTAACTTTCTCTTTGACATCAAGATGATATTGTAAACCATTTGAAAGCTATACGAAATCAATCAAAATACTATTCAACCATAGGGTTTTTTGATTAAATTAAATAGTTCGACCATATTTTTGAACATTTGTTCTATCATAGAGCTATTGCGAATCTAGGTGTACATTGAACAATTCTTGATCGCCGTCAATCTAAGGCCCCCAAAGAACCTTAATATGAACTATCACGAATATAGCCCGAATACAAATGTACAGTAACAACACCATAATTTTTACTGTGACAGTACAGTAATTTTACAATAATTTACAGTAAAGTTTAAAGGTTCGTTACAATACAAAAATAATAAACATCAACGTTTCTACAGTAAATTTCAATGTAAAATCGACTTTTAGAGTAAGAAAAGGGAAGGTCTTCACATTAAAAAGTCGGCTTTTTCCATACATTTTTGCTCATAAACATTTAATGTGAATTTACTGTATAAGTTTTTCGCTGGACAGTAAAATTACTTGTTACAGGAAGTTTTCTTGTAAATCTACTGCGTGAATTCTACGTCGAACAATGTTGTACAGTAATAACCATAATATCTATTGTTTTATGATTGTTATTAGGATAAAAGCTATTGTAGATTTCTATCCGAGGGGTGCACATTGGACAATGCTTGTTCGTCGTCAAACTAAGTTTCTCTGATCTTTTTAGGGTCTGGGAACTATTTATAAAGGTCATTGCTTTTAGTTTTTTTTGTTGAAACATGTTACGTCGCCAAAGAAGTGATGAGTCCGCAAGTTGTATTCCCGGAATATATCTAGAAGGTAAACATTTAATCCAGCATGATCGTCCTTCTCGAAACCCGCTTTGGAATTCGCCGGTAAAGTATTCCGCAGTACTTTATAGATTGCATAGAGGATTGTTATGCCTCGATAGTTATTACACTCGAGTTGGTGACCCTTCTTAAAGATGGAGCATAAGAGGCCATCCAAGGAATCCGAAGGCATTTGTTCTTCCACCAAAATCAATCTGATCACGCAGCGGATTGTTTCGTTTCGTACAGCCGGTCACTCACGATTTTTACAAGTTCAGCCGGGATTCCATCCTTCTCAACTGCCTTACCGTTTCTACAGCTTTCGGAAAGACTTACACACTTCGTCAAGCATGGGTGGATGAACAGCTTGTACATCATCCCCAATCCTCATTCTGTTTGTGTGTTCGTTTAGCAGCAATTCAAAGTGCTTTTTTCCACCCGACAATCGCTGAATGTTTAGTCATACGGCTCTCTAACCCCTGAGAACGGTTATATTGGACAGTCTAGCACGAAACATGCATATCACAACATAAAGGTCAGAGGCGATAATTGATCTTCGTAAGTAGTAGTCGAAGAAGTATAAACTGTATCTATTGTTATATCTATCCTGAGCAGAAAAGCCTTCTGAATAAGGAAGTATTTCGCTTTTTGTTTCAGGTACCAATTACGGGCGAAATCGAGTGTGCGAGATGGTTTATAATTCCGCCATTTTTTGCCTTTCTCATATAGAGAGGTTATGCAATCACTCTGAAAATCGGCAAGCTAATCCCGGCCCGTTCGGCTAAGTGTCATATCCTATTTGACTCTTAGTTAAATTAGTTTCAAATAAGCAGTAAAACGCTCCCATAAGCTGCTATTGATTTTTAGTTGATCCGACTTACAGTTCCGGAATTACGGTTTTAACCTTCTTTAAGTGCTGGGGTCAATATGACCCAAAATGAACTTTCAAAATGCGATAACTTTTTATGTTTTGTACCTAGAAGTTTAGAATTTCCTGATTTTCCTCTTTTAATAGAGCCCAAAATTTTCGGACGTTCCTGGAGGGCTGTACAAAAAAAATTACGAATAAGGTGTTAGCGGGTCATATCGACCCGGATTTCGAACTCAGTTTTAGGACACATTTTCAGCCAAATCTTTGTACTTGTACTCAAATTGTTAGTTAGAGTTTCAATTTTCATTTTCTGGGAAATATTGCAGTTTTTGAACTGATTGGCTAGTGGAAATCGGTGCCTAATGGGGCCGTGTTTGGCATACAACCTCCAACATAAATCACAGGTTTATTGACAGAATACTAATAATAAACACAAACGAAAGAAAAATGAGAATGTACGTATCAGTTTTGTATGCGCTACGACCAATTTTAGATGGTTCGCATTACGATTCTGATGCCGATTCCTGCGGTACAACAGTTTTCTCATAATACTGAACGAGCGAGCGACTATATGGTCAATGAATGAAACTGATCCCAAAGTTTTGTAACATTCTTGAAAGCTTATATAAAATCCCATCTGAAATGGTATTGATGCTCTGATTCAAATACTAACCCTGGATTCTACGTGAAAATCATCTGGCAGATCCAGAACATCCGTAAAACTGGCTAATTCATGAATCTAGAATTCTAAAGTTTTTTCGAAAACAGTTGTTCACGTTGCATTGGCATAAATTCGTAGTTCCACGTGAAAAATCGACCATGTTGGTCATAAAAAATCCGGAACATTCGCCGAACTGATCACTTAATAAAACTGGTCGTAGAACCAGGTAGTTTTAGTGTTTTTTGAATTCTCATTTGGATGAGTTCGTATTTATGACCTACACATGTTTGTTTTGGCTTCATAATGGCTCATCGAGCTCTGAGATTTATTCAAAAATATTTTTGGAAATATCATTCGCATAAATTCGTACATGGGACCTTTCGGAAGATCCGGAGTAACCTTTCGGAAGATGGCTCTGGAAATGTTCTCGAAAGTTTTTTCTTCATAATCATTATTGCAAAGAATTCATATTTGTGAACTGGCCAGTTCTATACCTGATCATCCGAAAGGTCAATGGGTCCCTGTTCCAGTCATAAATACGAATTCATTCGAATGATATACCTTGAAAATATCTCAGAGGACAATGTTGATTAATTCTCCAGCTGCACGTAGGTTCCAGATCTTCCGGACAGTCATTATGTGGTCCATTTTCTAGTCATAACTAATAATTTATGCCAATGCAACAAATATTTTCGAAAAAACAGAAGTTCTAGTTATAGGGTTATACGGATGTTTCGGATCGGATTCGGAATTCAGGGTCATTAGTTCAGTCAAAGTATAAATTTTAGAGGGATTTTTTAAGCTTTTAAGCATATTACACATTTTTGGGATCAGTTTCATTGTGTGGTCATGTTGCTTGTTCTATATCATAAGAAATACTATTATACTGCCGGAATCGGCATCGGAGTCGTAACTTGGAACATCCAAGAGCGGTCGTATCATGTACAAATTCGATATATACATTCTCATTTTTGTTTCGTTTGTGTTCATTATTAGTATTCTGTCAATAAGCCTGAGATTTATGAAGATGGTTGCGCATATATCTATGTATGCTAAACATGACCCCATTCAGCACTGATTCCCGCTAGCCAACTAGGTCAAAAACGGTAATATTTGAAGGAACTGAAAATTGAAACTCTTAAAAATGAGCTATAAATCCGGGTTAAGGTGTAAGCGACACCTCATTTGTTACTAACAGTTAACACCTAAAGAAGGTTAAGAAGGGGGGGGGGGGTCTGGTGTAAAGTGCTCAAATCGAAAGTTATTTTGTGTTACGATTTTGAAGACAAGGCAACAATAAATCTTTTGTGCAATGTTAAGATTTACTTATACATTCATT
Organism: Topomyia yanbarensis; assembly: GCF_030247195.1. Lineage (NCBI taxonomy): Eukaryota > Metazoa > Arthropoda > Insecta > Diptera > Culicidae > Topomyia > Topomyia yanbarensis. The sequence goes on along the minus strand of NC_080672.1, from coordinate 106,478,547 downwards.
GTGCACGAAAAACAAATCAGTCACGCAGAGCCACACATACGAGCGTTCCCAAAGTAGACGTCCAACCATTTCCACGTCAAGGAGCGCCGCGGCGAACACGATAACTCTTGATGAAATTGTCTTACATAGGAAATTCAATAAGATTTGTAAAGCTTAGACTTGTAGTTACTCGATGAACCAAACAAAATAGAAAAAATCAAGTTTCGGAAAATGGTTTCAAGAAAACCGAAAAATTTCATATTTTACAGTAAAATTCGCTCACTTTTCTTCCAAATAATGGGAGAAATTTTTTTTATTCAGTTTTCTGTGGTTCATCGACAGGCTACACATATTGTGCATCCTCATAAAAAATCAAGTTTTTGAGTTATCGTGTTTGCCAATTTAAAAAACGCGGTTTCGAGAAAAACGCAAGGTGTCCCACATCATATTGCATCACGGAAAAAAAACACTGAAGAAAATAACCCATTGGATATTTTGTCTTGAACATTAGGGTAGAAGCAGTTTTTAAATCTATTGTTTACACTGTATTTTTATCGCTGTCAGTTTTTCGAAAATTCTTGCCGATAGATTGAAATCTACGTGTGTTACAGCAAATATGCGCAATATTTAAGGTAGGGTGGCTTTTGTAAAACTGGTTTTCTATTAATATCTTTTTATGTATTAATTTCTTGCAAATACTTTGTTCTAGAGGTTTTTAGAACAATTGCAGTTGCACATTATTGCTGAAGCAATAAAGTTTCTGGCGAATTTCGCGCCAACTCGAACAAATGTTGGCAGCACCCTCTCGGATTTTAATGAAACTTTCTGTACATGAGAACTTTGGCTATAGTCTAAAAATGACAAATCCTACAAAAAAGTGTTATAGAAGTGATTTTTACTAAATTAGTCAATTTTTTAAATAAAAGTATTGAAAAAATTCTTCATCGAGATCTACACAAAAAAAATCGATTTTGAAAATTTAAAGTCGATTTACAAAAAACATCTTTGATTTGCATGAAATTTTATTCCAAGATAGGTAATTATGTTCCCTACCTATCGTCAAAAATTCAAGTTGGGCATTTTCAAGGAAAAACAGTTATTTGAAAAAAACTTTCCAAACTGATTTTTAGTGTATTTTTATCGAAAACTAAACCAATGAAAGTCATAATCATTTCAGAATCCAATAAAACTCACTTTGTGAGAGGATATTGTCTAATTTAGCAACTAAGTGTATTTTTTATTAATCAAGAATTCCATTGAAAAGAGTTTATATCATTAAAAAAATATTCCACTATTACTTCTTTATTTAGTTTAGGATTGTTTAGTTCTCATGTATCATGGAAATGAGAAAAAAACTATTTTGTGGAAGGCAGTGCTAAAAGGCTAAAAGACTAAAGGCTAAAGCTAAAAAATGTTCATGCTTTTTTAAATTTTGGGAGAAAATGAAAAAAATATTTTTATGTTGCTAACTTCTAGTACTCCTCTGTAGCTGTGAAATTCTCTTGTGATGTGTAAATAAAAGTTATTATCAATTAAATCTCGGTTCGTCAAATGGCAGTGTTGTACATTTTTGAGGGTTTAATGAAAAATCCGTAGCTTTCGTGAGCTGGCAATATATTTTTCAGTTTTTTTTCATAACAAGAACAATTTACAATAGCTTTTTTAAGCAAAACAAAAAAAATTAGCCGCAGAGGGTTAATTGCATCGTGGTAGTGTCCTGTACACAATTCCTTAATTTTGTTTTTTAAATAGAAGCTACCTGGCGGATTCTGTCGTAGTATTTTTGTATCTGACTCTCGTTTCTAAAGCTGTCAATTTCATGCATTGAGCTTTTTCAGTCTATCCACTCATTGAACGCATATCCGAAGTATATACTAGAAAATGCATAAAAATCACAGCAGAATAAAAAATACGGAGATAGAAAATATGCATACTCTGCATATTTTTGCTTCTCAGTGCAGTTGTAAGACTAGGTTTTCTTTAAAAAAGAGTCAAATCAGTCGTATTTCAAATCAAAATCGGATTTTCAAGACAAATTTTATAAGTGAAACAACCAATTTTCAACAATATTCAACTGTTTATGGCCTAAGATGTGTCTTTATAAGGGCATTTAAAAATAGTAATAAAAATCTGGCGCAAATCATTATCTTGCAACTACACTAAATTCAGAATAAAATCCAAGCCAAAATATCGATTACTTACACAAGGTTTTGTTCAACAAAAAAATCTGGATTCTTTTTTAATATTCACATACATAATAAAGTTGTCAGATACTCCTTTAACAGCTTCAAACTTCATGAAAAAAGAATAATTAAAAGCAACTTACTTTTTTAAGAGTATATCAAAATATTTCCGGTTAGTCTTGAGTTGACTGTGATACATATGTTTACAGCATCTCATGAGTTCTAATGCGTTTATACACTAACTTAACTTTTAAATCCACAATATTTTTCTTCTGCGTCACACTATTCACCATATTACGTTGTACTTGGATCATAGACTCGATTATCGATAACCATAACAATTTCACACACAATTATCCCAATTTAACACGTCGTTCCTGGTAGCTCTCTCACTTCCTATGCGACTAAACTATAGGGGTTCACTTCACAAAAATCACGCAACCGCTTAATTCCTGTATGGCTTTCCAAATTGGATCAGTTCTCTTTTGGTCGAACTGTTCTTTTGTGCCTTTATGTTTCAGTTTGGTAAAAAGACACGTACGGAGATCGGTTACAAAAAAAATACATCAAATATTTCGATGATGGCACCCGCTTCCCAATGCCCTTCGACCGTTGGTTGGTTGGCATAAATCACACGGGTCTATGTTTCCACTGAGCACTTTGTACGATCCTGCCGGATAGTTGCTGCAATTCTTTTTTAGTAAGAGAGAAGAGCCGGATCAGCGTGTGTTGACAGCGTGGTCGCCAAATGGATACTGACCGCCGGCCCGGAGCTTTCATTCATCTTCGTCAACCGGCGCGCATTACGGCATTGAAGCGAGTGGCTAGCTGGCTGAAGGGCGCCATACAATGGTTAGGCACGGGGTGAAGGCTGATGACCATCATCAGCTCTGTTGATGGTACTGATGGTTAGACTGGATTTTGGAACGATCGCAAAAGTATCAGAATAGCTCGGTAATGTGAGAATGGGATTGTTAGAATTCTCGCGGATTCGTGCTTCATGAGACGTGATTATTATCCATTTGTCAAGTGTGTGTGACTGCGTTTTTATATAAGAATTTAAAATATGGAGCAGTTGGGATAACGAGAATATGCAACTTTTAATGCGTTCAATTATACAGTCAAATTACCTGAGTTTACTCTCAAACAAGATGTGTGATTCCATGTCCAACAGGATATCCGGATACCTTTTCAGATTTCAAACGATGAAATTCTAATATTTCTTCCACATCTGTAAATTGAATACAATGACATCTTAGTACAACACTCATCATAGCTTTACGTAGGATAAAATTGACGGAACGTAAGACCTGGCTGAAAAGAGTTGAACTTGTTACCGCTGATCAGGCCGGCAGAGTACACAACTACCCACAAAATTGAAGTCCTAATATTTATGCCAATTTCCAGTCGATTTGAACATTTTGGATGTTTTACACGCATCCACTTTTGTGCCCTGCTAAATTTAAATTCTTTTTCTCCTCGTTTTATTGTGACTGCAATACATTTTTGTTTTGTTTCGGTCTTTGATGCCATTCGTCGTATTTTTTGGGTAACTGATTAGAGTAGCACAATATCAATCTGCAATATAAACGTACAGCAACTATGAATCTATCTCGACTTATGTAGGAAGGTGAAGATTCCATAATATAGTGAAGACACGATTTCATCAGTCTTCTATTTTTGTTACTATGTTTTAATTGTCGCAATGTTATACTGTATCGATTTTGTTGGCTATTTTCGGTAAATTTATGACTAATAGAAACGAAAGCAATGAAATTGAAAGATGGATAGGTATTCTTGAACGAATCAGTTATGAAGAATCCTTTGCCTTCTGCTAAGTAGGAGTTGGGCGTTGCACCCAAGTCTACCGCATGGTAGAACAACGAATGTTGTTCAAACGAACTCGATTTCCGTTCGAATTTTCTACGGTTATTGAGAATACAATTCACTTTCGTTCAACAATTTAATAGAGAGATTGTTTTGGTGGATTTGCTTGAATCCTAGTTTTCGGAAATTTCAAGATTCCTTTGGGCTATAGTAGGGGAGACTGAGGAGACTTGATCCCATCATTGTAACTCAAAGGCGGATCAGAATACATTAATCGAATATACTATAAAGTTGCGTAGTTTTATCTAAACATAAATTTCATTAACACAGAAAAAAGAAATTGGACTTTTGTGTAACCGAATTTTTACCGATTTAAAAAAAAGTCTCAGAAGAACTGAAGAAGATTTATTTTTCAAATTTTCAAACTTTTATAAAATTGATAAAATCACCCACTACATACTCTACTTTTGCATACAGAATTACAGGAGAATGTCAATTATATGAATACGTTATGAGTGAGCTGATTCTTTTGTTCAACTATATTTTTGCTAAAGTTTGATGAAATAGATGCTATGGGTTCACTTGATCCCTTCAATTTTGTGGAGATTTGATCCCCTTCGCCATGCTTCATACACACCACTGAAAATAACCAAATTCACACCAGAACAATTAAAGTCATTGTTGTCATAAAAAATGTCAAAAATGAACGCTTCATCGTAAAGAAACATAACTGTAATTGTTTACTACAGTATACGTAGCAACCATTCATCCCACATTTGACGTTCCTCAACCATAATAAAGACAGCTTTCAAATAATTGCACGGAGATTTGGGGAATTCGTAAAAAAATCAGGTGAGAGATGCGTAATATGTAGTAACAAAAATAACAAAATCTAATCATAACAATTTAATCAATACTACAATCCATTTATAAAATTGAATGGGGTAATGTATCCGTTTTTGCCCTATTAAGAAGGGTACCAAATTATTGTTACAATAATTTTATTATTTCAGCGTCTTTGATTTTTTATTAGGGTCCATTTTTTTATTTCGATTATAGAGGTTTTAACGTTAAGGTCATTCGCCTCTTATTAAGAGCCAATATAATAACAAAATTGTCTTGAGAATGGTGAAAATCTTCTGTTTGAGCGCAGCAAAATCTCTAATCGAGTACCTCCATTATCGCAATACCATTTGAGTCAATGCGTTGAGCAAAGATGGCAGACGCTGCTCTAACCAGGCTTCAGATGGGTAGGATGATAGTAGAAACAGGGCAAAAATAGGCTTATTACCCTACATGCTCTTTTAAGCACGTTTTCATAAAGGAATCAAGTGTCCCCAAATTAGGGATCGAGTCTCCACTAATCTAAGAATTTTCCAGAAATGCTCATAGCTCATGTCCAGTATAATATTTCCATGTAATTTTTTTATGATTATTAGTCATCCCTATAGAAACAATATAAAACTACAAAAAAATACATAGTTTTTTATCATTCCACGGAGTTGGACTGAAAAATAAAAAAGGGGATCAAGTCTCCTCAGTCTCCCCTATTATCTCAGACATAACACCATGAAAAAATTTCTTCACAAAGCATCGTTCGGATTATTTTATCACTGCTCTAGATTTTATACACAGTTTACAGTCCCAAAATACTTGCGCTTATGTCAGTGGCGCTATCATCGCATATGCGGCAACGGTCCAACTAAAATAATATGAAAAATGACCGTTACAGCCGGCGACGAATTGTTTTCAAAAATTATGTCTATTAGTTTGTGGTTTTATCCAGCTATATTTTGACATATGCATTAGGAGCAGAACAAATTGTACGAACGGGGAAATTGGCAGCATAAAAAGGTAGTCATGTCGGGTTTTGGAGACGTTATGTAGATCAATCTGGGCGACATCCTAATCCCTCTCAATGTCGATGATTTGCACGTTGAGAATTTCACAACGTTCGAATAAATAGTTATATTTTGACAACCGCGCCGCCTGGGGTTACCCTGAAAATGTGAGTATGCCTCATGCTTTAATTGAATTACAATTGGTTCGTATAATTCAATTTGTCACACAAAGCACCGTTTCCCGCCTGTACTAATCTCGGATTTACCATCAACACTCCGCGAACGCGTCCAGCTATCCCCAGAGATTCAATTTCAACTTATTCATTCGTATATATGGTGATAATATGCCATGAGTTATTTTCGGCCGATTGTTGAATAATTTATGTGACTTTTTGTACTCTGACGGATGTTGTTTTCTTGGATATCAATACGCGATGGCGACAAAAGGAAAATTCAAACACATGCATTCATAGAGATAGTTACTCTGAACATCAGTGCATACCACTAATTGGCACAACCTAACAACCAACGGCCGTTTTTTGGACGATTTTATGCTTTTTATGGACTGAAGAGTTTTAACTAATGAGCTCATAAATAACAATAACCTAACAAGTGCTACCCGCTTATTTTCATCACTACATATACATTCGGTAATATAGATCATGAGGGTTTTTTGTCGCTCGGCACGTTTTTTGTCGTCCAATGCAGTTTGGGTCAAAATGTGTGTAACCGAATGCAGACCCACGCAAAATATCGACACTTTCGGAACAAATTCGTTGCGCGCATTCGTTCGCTTAAACCCTCCGATAGTTTAGCCAGTATGCCACAACAGGTTCCCACAGAACTCGACGGCGATTCGATCGTTTCGTAAATTAATAAATTGATCAATTAGACCGAAGAGAGCGGTGATCTGAACGGCAGCGATACACGATCAAATGAAATTATACATTTTTAATTAGATTTATTAAGACCTCCGTCATCCGTCGTTGAAAGGCGTCTTTGCCATTATTTTATTACCCCACTGTATGGGAATTGCAATGCTGTAAGAGGATAAAACTTTGCGATGGGAAATGCAAACCGTTCACATGCAATTTTCGGACGTAATGCATTTACTTAGCATTCGAATCGATATAAACAATGCACCACGATGAATAGAGTAAAACCCAATTATAAGGCGATAGGGGGAATTTCGTTGCGTAATTTTGGTTTCGTGTTCAAACTTTGTGGGATTTTCAAAATTACAATCAAGACGGTACGTGCTGAAGTGCAATTAGAATTTATAGACGTCGCTTTGCTGACAAACGATATCATCGTTGGTGCTTCTTTCAAAACCTGGACCTGACCCGAGACCAGAAATTCCAGCTTGGCGCATTTCTTAGAATTCTGCAGGATAAAAAGGGAAAAATAAAACACACAGAAACTTAGAAAATATTATCAAGAAGCATCAATTAAATCATTAAACGCTTAATATCTTCTGCGCTCGATGTCGAATGATGTTTCTGCAAAATTGCCACATTGTGCTTGTGCTATTTTACTGGAGACGGGTTTTGTCATAAGCGAACCCTACACGAGACAAGAATATTGTCAATAAAAATACGTCAATTTAATTTGAATTTCGCAGGATAAATGTTTTCAATATGCCTTTACATCATCAGTATATTAAATTTATTGTCAATATTTCTGATCGCGTAAGGTCCGCTATAGAGATTCTCATTCTATCATAACCGCGACGCTCTGGTTTATTTGAAATGGATAGTGTTTCCTTTGTCACGTGATCTATGTGTACATTTCAAGTAGACTAACTTCCTAAAACCCTTCTGTTCACGTTATGTCTGCAGTGCATATTGATGCACATTACTGTCGATTTATTCATTCGTTCTATTTGTTTCCATCGAAACCCTAAGGACCAGCATGACGCTTCATCAGCCAAAAAAGCGTCGATGTATTGTTAATATAAGGCAAACAGTTGAAGTATCCGTTCGTCAGCTGTGAGTTAGATGAGCCATGAATACAATTACAACTCTTTTGGAAGCCTGCTATATTACAATGTGTAGGGTGACAAAAGCAGAACCAAATTCAATATAAATTTCCCGAAGAAAAAGTGTGACGATGCATCTCGGATTCCCATGACATGTTCTGGTTCTGAACTGACTGTCCTGGTGCTCTAGGAACTCGAGAAAATCGTTCGATTTGTTCTGGTTTTTCTGCCCTAACTCTATTTTTTACGATTTTTATTTCGACTAGTATGTAGTCACATTTTTCGTTTTAAAACTTTTAACTATATTAAATTAACTAGAGACTACTAAATAGGGAAAGTTCATAGCCATAATACTCAATTCATAGCCATAATACTCAAGTGAGAGCAAGGATGTGCGATATACAGATCGAAAAACTAGAAGAGGCAGAGTCATTAGGAACAGGCCTTAAATCTTACGGACTAATCTTTTGTCTTCTGCTGGCAGGAGTCGAGCTTAGGTAGAGTTGCCACGAATCGCTCAAGTCTGCCAACATATCTCAAGGCAAAGACAAACCTGTCCCTCATTAACATGAGAAGACGAAAGATTGCCCGTAAGATTTTAAGCCTGTTCCTAATGATCCTGACATTTTTGATTGGGCATTTCCGTTGGTCTGACAGCCTACAACTACGCTGAAACCATGAACATCGTTTGTGTGTTGCTTCGAACTGTCCCATTGTTGTTGTTTCTGGCGGAAAAACCTTTTGCTTCGTCTAAAATAATCGACTAAGTTATAGTGCTACAGCCATGGTTTTAAGATCGAAGTTAATCCATTTCATCTCTCGCCGCCGAAATCCGACTGCGGCATTTACCATTGCTTCATCTCTTTGTGCTGTAAAATACCAAAGTAATAAAACGTCGTCATTTGTATTTGTATTTAAACAATTTCAGTCCAACTGACACTGAGTCTTAATGAACTATAACTATGACTAAACCATACATAATTAACCTAAAGTGACAACAAACGGTTCCGAAACTGTGCAGAACTAACGACGAAGTCGAAGATGTCGGTAAAATCGTTGAAGCGACGCACCATTGCTAATATCGGGCTATTGGCAGCGTAGTTAGTGTTGCGCATTTCAGTCTGTAGCAGTGTTCGAGGACGAAGGACACGGGTTGGTGCGTACAGGTTAATTTGCGATAGGAGATCGGGAATATCATATTCAGCCAGAAGAAGCTTAGATACGAAGGTGGCTTGCGAGGCGTGCCTACGGTCTTTTAAGGTGTGTAGTTCTTATAATCGACAACGGTACGTTAGCCTTTCATCTAGGATGACGCCCAAATCTTTTACATGGTCAACGCGTTGCAGCTGAGTTCCAGCGATGTTGTAGTTGAAAGTGAACATGTTCCTCGTTCGATGAAAGCTGATAACAAGAATTTAGCAACACTAAGAACCATCATGTTTCTTTTACACCAACTGTAGAAGGTATCAACGAAATACTGTAGCAATCGGCTTCTTTATTTATAACTAGAAATATTTTCAAGTCGTCAGCAAAGAACAGTTTTCCTCCACGCATCAAGATGAAAACCAGATCATTCACGAACAGTGTAAACAGTAACGGACCAAGCGTACTACCTTGAGGAACTCCGGAATGGTTGGAAAAGGATTCAGATACATTGTCACCAATTTGGACAACGACTTCACGGTGAATAAGGTATGATCGCAGCCAACGGCAGAATCGGGCAGTGCATCCAAGTTTAGCAAGTTTCGTTAACAGTATTTCATGGTTAATAGTGTCAAACGCAGCCTTAAGATCAGTGTAGATCGTGTCCACCTGCAGTTGTTTGGACATTTGTTCTGTGCAGAAGGACGTGAAAGAGACTAGGTTCGTCTCAACCGATCTACCGGCGAAAAGCCGTGCTAACAAGTGCTAATGTAATGCCGGCAAGCTGAAAACAGCGCCTCGTTGATGAGCGATTCGAAAACCTTCGACTCGACTCGCAATGAAGTTGTACCACGGTAGTTTTCGATATTGCACTGGTCACCTTTTTAGAACACCGGGAAAATCACCGAACACTTCAATTCATTAGGAAATTTTTGCTGTTGAAGCGACATATTGAAAAGGTGTGCCAGTAGGATCGCTAAAATATCGGAACATTTTTTCAGTGTAGCAGAGGGTATAGCACTTAGTCCTGGAGCAAACGACGATTTAGTTTTCCAAATTGCAGAGAGAACCGATTGTTCTGAAATTGTGAATACATCCATGTCCACAGCGTCAACAGGAACATCACGAACCGCATTTTCGAGCTCGATAACAGATGGCACATCGGTCGTGAAAACACCCGAGAAGTAACTGGCAAATAGTGGGCATTTTTCCGCAGTCGTAGTTGCTATTTCGTCATTGTAAACCATCTTAGATTGGAGGCCAGTTTCTTTTCTTTTCGTGTTAACGAAAGACCAAAAGCCTTTCGGATTTCTTCGTAAGTTGTGTTGAATGCGGTTCACATATCGTTTGTACAGCAGTTTATTGTAACTACGATACTCATTACTGGTTATTACAAAGAAGCGCTTGACAAAAGGACATCGTCGATTAGTGTACGATCGAAGAGCTTTGGCACGAGTACGTTTTAGATTCCGAAGCATGGCGTTAGACCATGGAGGCTTTCTAGGAGGTTGGCATTTAGGCACGGATATTTCAACACAGCAGTAGTCGGTTGTAAAGGTCAAGTGCAGCTTCTACATCCACATGACCAAGTAGTACACTCCAGTCGATCAACAACAGGGAGCGGCGCAATGCAGCTAGATCAGTTTTGCGAAAATTACGACGATCCGCAACTAAGGCTTCTTCGTATTGCACGGTGCTACTGGTAGAAATTGTTATTTCTAAAGCGGGATGATAGTTATCCAAAGGAACGATCACATTAGAAGCTTCACTCACAGAACACTCAGGCAGAGCAATCCCATTCCCAGCTAAGCAACTGGCAGGTTCTAAATGAAACCGAACCTTCTCTATCTGACCATAAATTCATTTTTTTCGATCATCTGAATGTCACCTTAAACATAGCGACATATCGCAACCCAAAATCTACAAACTGAGATCTATACACGGAGAACCTAGCTACAAAATTCCACGGTTATCTCCTAACAATAGAACAAATCGACGATCTAGCTGTAATTACAACAAACACATTCATAGTAACATCCTACGAGGAGGCTTGTCCTCTGCGTACTGTAAGAACTTTTAGGGGAACCCCGTGGTGGAGGGCTGATCTTAATAAGAAGAAAAATGATATGAGAACAGCTTGGAATCGGCGTCAGCTCGCAAAACGCATAAAAAATGTCTTAGGGTGCTTACAGAGTGGCGGCGAGAAGCTGAGCTGGCGCTGATGCTGACATTAGAATGCGAGATGCGAGAAACCTGCTTGCTGCAAACCAAAGGGATGATGTCAGAGTGAAAGCCGAGCGGATCGGCGCCGACTGCCCGCTTTCACTCTGACAGGCTCCATTTAATATGCTGCAAGCAGGTTTCTCGCACTCTAATGTCAGTACCAGCCCCAGCTCAGCTTCTCGCCGCCACTCTGTAAGCACCCTTAGATCTGCTGAGCGGGCTGGTTGGAGAAACCTATGCACAAATATGTCCAGTCTTAACGAGGCAAGCAGATTAAATAAAATTCTCTCAAAATCGAAAGCCTTTGCTATGGAACCTGGTTGCCGACGGCTTGTTGAAAAAGCTCAATGAGCTTTTAATTACTGGACTGAGCATCGGAACAATCTTCGACTTAATGCAACAAGCATTAAGAGCTGTCGAACAGTGGTGTCAACACGTTAAATTAACAGTTAATCCAAACAAAACCTCAATGGTTCTTTTCACGAAGAAGCGAATAACAACCGGGGTTCGTTCCTTACAGTTCTTTGACTCTGAGCTGCTGTGTGCGGATCAAGTCAAGTACGTTGGAGTTATATTGGATTCCACATTGAACTGGTCAGCTCACATTGAGTTCAGAGTCAAGAAAGCGTGCATGGCCTTTGGACAATGCAGATGAACTTTTGGAAAGGCCTGGTGTCTCAAACCTAAATACATCTATTGGATTTACACGACAATTGTACGTCCAATACTGTCATACGGGTGCCTTGTGTGGTGGCAGAAGGGAGAGGTGGTGATGGTCCAGTTGAAGCTAAACCATCTGCAAAGAATGGTGCTCATGGCGTTGACCGGTGCTTTCACGACTACTCCAACTGCTGCCCTTGAGGCCCTGCTAAACATCAAGCCATTACACATACACCTTAAACAAAAAGCACTAACATGTGCTTACAGGCTGCAGGTTACTGGGCTTTGGAACAGTAATCATGTTGATCTTGCTACCAGTCATACACGATTGTGGTCACAAATGGTTACATGGGGTGAAGCTATTCGCGCTCCCAGCGATATTACACTCACTTGTAGTTTTCCTTACAGGACATTCCATGTGAAGATTCCCTCTCGAGAGGAGTGGTTGTCTGGCTTTATGGAAAGACAACAACAAACGCAAGTGGTCTGTTACACTAACGGTTCTCTGATGGAGGGACGTGCTGGTGCTGGTGTCTACTGTCGTGAAATGAGATTGGAACAATCTCACTCACTAGGTAGATACTGTACTGTATTCCAAGCAGAAATCTTTGCGATTATGTGCGGGGTGCAATCGGCCCTTCAACTGAGTTATAAACATCTGCTCCGATAGTCAGGCTGCAATCAAGGCCCTTAGCTCAGACAAATCCCGGTCCAAGCTAGTGATCGCGTGCCAAACCCAAATCGAAGAACTAAGCATTGTCAACACTATCTACCTTGTCTGGGTGCCCGGACATTGCGGTATTACTGGAAATGAATGGGCTGATGAATTAGCCAGGGCAGGTTCAGCGATTGACTTCGTTGGTCCTGAGCCCGCCCTGCTAATTTCGACAAGTTGGATAAGGGAAAAAATACGGTCCTGGGCTTCGTCTGAGAACCGCAATTATTGGAGTAATCTACAAACGTGTCGCCAAACAAAGGTATTTCTAGAACAACCGTGCCCAGTGGCTTCGAAAAATCTCCTACATTTTTCGAAGCTCCACTGCGGCATGCTGACCAGGGCTTTAACCGGCCACTGCAAACTCAATTATCACATGGCAACTATTCAGCGCGCTGAGTCCTTTTCATGTGATCTTTGTGAATCCGACTACGGAACCTCATATCATCTGATATGCAACTGTCCAGCAGCAGCGCAATTGCGATTTCGAGTTTTCGGCCGTCCTTACATAGAAGATATCATGTCTGGACGACTGAAACTCAGAGACATACTAAAGTTTCTTATCCAATGTGGTAAAGAGCTTTAGGCTTACTCGCAGGCGATTTAAAATACTTGTGAGTTTAACTTACCTGCTGTTTGGTTTTATGTTTGTGTTGTCATTTTTCCCACCCTTTCAATTGTACTTCCTCCCTGCTCCTTCTCCTTTCCTTCCGCTCAGGTAATGATGAAAAGGCACGGCAAGGCACAAATCCCCGACTACATACGGGGAACGTGCCATTTGAGGCAATATATTCTGATACCTGATACCTAATACACTCCAGTCGATCAACAACAGGGAGCGGCGCAATGCAGCTAGATCTGTTTTGCGAAAATTACGACGATCCGCAACTAAGGCTTTTTCGTATTGCACGGTGCTACTGGTAGAAATTGTTATTTCTAAAGCGGGATGATAGGAACGATCACATTAGAAGCTTCACTCACAGAACACTCAGGCAGAGCAATCCCATTTACGAAGAAGAGGTCCAAAAAACAAGATTTGTGGTTGGATGACGGGTTATGGTAAGCGTATCCACGCTCAGAGGCTACCCCGCATAAGTCCTGGTTGGTTGAAATCACCAAGCACTATCATCGCATCGTTTGTATTTGCCTGAGAAGAAATACATTCTATAGAGTCTAGATGGAGCTGCATAATATTGCAGTCAAGACGTTTTTCTGGAGGAATGTAAACAGCGTAAATAAAGACGGCGCCGGTGGTTGAGTGGTAAGCGTGACCGCCGCTCATTCCAGTTGGCCTGGGTTCAATTCCAGCCGAGGTTGTTGAGATTTTTCTGAGGTGAAAGAATCTGTGGTCACGTCTTCCTTCGGAAGGGAAGTAAAAGCCGTTGGTCCCCGGTCCATGAGTTGACGGATCGATATCTATTCCAGATAGTGGAGTCCACCTCTCTGGCGTCGGTAAAGAAGAAGTAGAATCCAACTTCTATACTTACTAACAAATATCCTCCTCCCGTGATACTTGTGGATTGCGCAGTAGTATATACGGCCTCTAGCAAAAACGAGTATCGGACTAACAATTCCTTCCCTTTCCTTCCGCGATCTACGTTCTGGCCTGGCCGCCGCCAATATTGATCAATAAACACTTTAGGATTACCAGGAGTTGCACATTGAAAGATGTTTCGCTAATCCCATGCATAATTATCTACTGATTCCCTGTGCAACATCAGCTAGTCCAGATCGATACCGGAGTAGTAGCCAAGGGTGGTCGCACAAGCTCAAGCTCAAGGAATGTAAACAGCGCAAATAAAGTAGCACTTCATCGATGTGGTAATCTTCGTCCAAACAGCTTCGAACAGCTTCATGAACCACCTAGCAAATAAACCGTATGGAAAATGCAAAAAAGCAATTGGAGATCAGACCCAGCTGTTTGCGAAAGATTCTGTGCTGGCATTCGTTACTTTCACAAACTCTGCACCAGTCTAACGAAAGAAGAAGTATCTGCCTGTAGTGGGTCAAACGTTATATGGATGTGCGACAATTGCTGCGATCTATTGGAAGACGTAAGATTCCGCAATTCCGTTAACTCAGTTGAGTTAGCCCATAAATTGCGAGAAAAGCAGCATGAAAGTGATATAGAATGCTTGAAGCAGAGTGTCGCGTCACTGAATACTACCGTGGTTAATCTAGTGAATCGCCTATCTTCGGAAAGCAACGAAAGTGTTAACGAAATTCCTCGCCTATGTTCTACAAAAATTCAATCCAGTTCGGAAACAGTATCTCACGATAAAACGATGAAACATAGTTTTACACTTTTTTTGACAAACATTAAAAACGACGTCAGTGAACAAAAAATTTAAGCTCTTGTATTAGACTGCTTAAATGTAAATGATTCTCCAAAAGTCAAAAAGCTTGTTTCGAGTTGGCAGGACGTCACAACGCTAAACTACGTCTCGTTCAAGGTGGAATTGAACGCAAGCTTGAAAAAAAGCGAAGCAAGAGCACATGGCCTCGTGGAGTGCGATGTAGAGAATTTAGGGAATTTCGCAATGATGGACCATGGAACCCAAGTGTACGAATGGATTCTCCTCTGTCGCACCGAATCGTGGCTGCCGATTAAGACATTCTTTTTTGTTTAAAATCTAATAATAGATTTTAAACAAGCTATGTAATTTTGAATATTCGTGACATTTTTTGGTTTTCAATTTTTGTTTTTGTATCGTTTTGATTGTAAATGTTGCTAAGGGAGTGGGCGTAGCGTATTGGTAAATCGATTGCCTTGTACGCAGTGCACCTGGGTTCGAGTCCCGACCCCGCACATAGGGTTAGAAATTTTTCCTAAGAGATTTTTCTAACCCGAAGAGGCGAATGACCTTAAGGTTAAAACCTCTATAATTGAAATAAAAAAAAAAAAAAAAAAAAAAAAAAATGTTGCTAAATTTTGTATGGTGTAAATTCACATTAAGTTTTCAATAAGACTATTTAAGTCGGTTGAAATATCAAATATGAACAAATAAACTACCGAATCAAGTAGGCTGAACAACGTTTAAGCAGCGTCGCAAGAGCAGCGATCATTGCTAACTAACAACAGCGAATCCCGTAGAGCCAATGGTTTGAAGAAGACGAAGGGCTCATGTATGCACCTGGAATGGCGGATTAATTGGTCGGTGTTAAGTCAGACCGGACTAAGTGACGTTGGATTGAATTCGATAAAAACGATTTTAAAGTTTTAATCGCCGCATTCTTTATATTATAATTCGCAATTAATTTTGTAGCAGGGGAGGGTTGATATTTCGGATAATTATTGGCACTCCGATGCTGTCAGGATGTTCTTGTGAGGTATGTCATGATATTTTGAATGGATGAAAAGTATGCATCGTAGACTCGTGAAGCAATGCCATATTGTAGATACAGGGAGAGGTTGACGGGGTTCTACTGTGAATGAAAAAGAGGAAAATGTATTGGGTTTGGCCATCAATAGCTTTCAAAAAGATATAGATAAGAAAAATGTAGGGGTGGTCATGGCTTGCCAGAACGTCCCGGACTGGCACGTAGGGTGATCTACCTCGGGCCCAAAGGGAATCTATTAGTTGGGACCTGGCAACACAGTACTCTGCACACAGCCAAACAATATGCTCGATGTCGTGATAGCCGTTCTCACAAACACAACGGTTATTGTCAGCAAACCCTATACGACGGAGATGCGCATCAAAGGTGTAATGGTTGGACGTGAGCCTTGACATCGTACGAATAAAGTCCCGGTTCACATCCAAGCCCTTAAACCAAGCATTCGTTGATACCTTCGGGATAATGGAATGTAGCCACCGTCCCAGATGCCCATTGCTCCAAGAAGTTTGCCAACTATCGAGCGTCCTCTGACGAGAGATACTGAAAAATTCATTGGAGCAAATTGGTGTTTCGTAAGTGTCGCCTTCTAATGCGCCCACTTTGGCTAAAGAGTCCGTCTTCTCATTGTCCGCAATAGAGCAATGTGACGAAACCTAAATCAAGGTAATCTGGTAAGATTTTTCAGATAAAGCACTCAGATATTCCCGCATTTTCCCCAGAAAATACGGTGAGTGCTTTCCAGGCTTCGCCGCACGGATGACCTCAATGAAGCTGAGACTGTCCGAAACGATGAAGTAATGGTCTGCGGGCAGGGTGTCAATGATCCCGAGAGTATACTGAATGGCAGCTAATTCTTCGTCGTAAATTGAAGCAGGATCATTGAGTTTGAATGAGGCAGCAAGATTTTCGTTGAAGATATCGAAGCCGACCTGTCAAGAATTGATTCGTCAGTGTAGAACATTTTACTGCAGTCGACTTGATGGTATTTATTATAGAAAATATTTGGGACCACTTGTGGGCGAATGTGATCCGGGATTCCACAAATCTCTTCCTTCATGGATGTGTCGAATAATACAGTTGGATCAGAAGTATCTGAGAGATGAGCACGGTTAACGTTATACGAAGATGAATTGGTCGGTGTTAAGTCAGACCGGACCAAATCGCAAAATATCAAAAAATGAGTTAATGATAGCACTGGATAAAGAATTTCTTCAGCTACATTCCACTTTTATCAGATTTGAAATATGAAACAATAAACAAGAATTATGGCAAAAATTATTTTCCAATTATAATGTGAAGGATGCTGCGATTCAAACTTTAAACACATTTTTCTCGAAATCAATTCATTGCCACTTAGTCCGGTCTGACCTAACACCGACCAATTGATGTTCTGTACCATGTAATCGAAGCACATGAATCGGGTCTAAGAATTAAGCTCGACAAGCCTTTCGCAATTTGTAATTTCCTATGCACAGTGGGGCAGGAACGAGAACTAGCAAGGCAAAACCTATAGCGCGGGAGTGCATTTTTTTAGTTGCTATGTTCAGCAAAGTATCTTGGTTTTATCTGCGGCTTATTTTGAAGATGTAAATTTCGTTTTGGAGGTTTTGTGTCTTCTGCAAAGTTGTAGAATGTTCAAAAAGTTGTCGAAGGCAGTTAAGCTCTATATCTTCAAGTAACATAGAATTGTAATATTGTGAGTGATAAATTTAATGAAAATGAAGCAAATATTACATAAAAACGTGAATTTCAGTGGAATTTTATAATAATCGCTATAACTTTGTTACTTGAAGATATAGAGCTTAACTATCTTCAACAAATTATCGTTGTTTTGAACGTTCCAAAACTTTGCAGAAGACACCAAACCTCTAGGACATCGCAGCGCTATCTATGTGGTGAAAATCTAAACTAATTTACATCTTCAAAATAAGGCACAGATAAAACCAAGATACTTTGCCGAACATAGCCACTAAAAAACTCCCAAAGCGCTAGAGGGTCCTGCCAATTATCGTTCCTGCCCCACTGTGCAATGGGTTCAAAATATCGCATCGAATGAGCAATCGATATGAGAGGTCCCAACAACGATTTTTTAGCGGAAGGACGGTCGCCTGCACTTCTAAACTCATCGTATGGGTCGAGTGCATGCAACCCAAGGCAATTCGCAAACAGCGATACTGGATTCTCTCTAGTTTGATGAAATGTATGCTCGCAACGGAGCGAAAGCAGAAACACCCGTACTCCATCACTGATAGTATCGCTGTTTGATACAGCCTGATTAGGTCTCCTGGGTGGGCACCCCACCATATCTCCGGTTATTGTACGGAGAAAGTTGATCCTTTGTTGGCACTTCTGTTTCAGATACATAATGTGACATCCCCAGATACCTTTAGAGTCGAACCAAACCCCGAAATATTTGAATGTTGAACCCTGAGCAATAGTTTGACCCATTAATTGAAGCTGTAGTTGCGCTAGTGCACGCTTCCGTAAAAATACGACCAGCTTAGTTTTCTCCGTGGAGAACTCGATACTCAGCTGGAGGGCCTAAGCAGACAAATTGTCCAAGGTATCTTGCAAATTTATAGCTTTAGGACCTGTAATAGAATACACGGTGTTATACACCGTCATCGGCAAGCTGCCTTGGAAGGTGAAGTATATTTTTCAATATTAAGAGTCATCAAGGGAGAGCAAGCAGTTGAAGGAAAAAGGTTTAGAAAAGCGAGGAATAGGGTCATATGAGCAATCTTAGAGTTTCCCGGCGACTTAACCCTTTGTCTGCTACCGCAGGAGTCATGATCTTTTGGCATTGGAAATGCGAACCACCTGAGTCTGCGACATGTCCGGACGAGCGTAAACTAACTTTGTACTTTATGCTGTCGGAACCGGCTATAATAACTTCTTTTTTATATTATAGAGGTTTTAACCTTAGAGAAATCTCTTTGGCAAAATCTCTAACCCTATGTGCGGGGTTGGTGAGCTGCGTACAAGGCAATCGAGTTGCCAACTACGCTATGCCCGTCCCTCTATTTTGAAATTTCTGTTGAAAGCAACGCAAGACAATAATTCGCCCCTTTACCTTTGCGGAAACCAAATTGTGTATCTAACAGTAAGCCACTCGCTTCGACCCAGTTGTCGAGGCGAAACAGGATCATTTTCTCGAACAGTTTCCGAATACAGGAGGGCATTTCAATCGGTCTATACGAGTTGTGATCGGAGGCTGGTTTTCATGGTTTTTGGATGGCGATGGCTCTTACTTTCCTCCAATCGTGTGGAACAATGTTACCTTCCAAAAACTTCTTAAATAAATTCAACCAGCGCCTCCTGGCATAGCCTGGCAGATTCTTCAACAAGTTGAATTTGATTCTGTCTGGCCCTGGGGTTTTATTGCTACATATCATGAGAGTTTATGAAAGCTGCACCATCGTTTCGTTCGCGCTATCGTGAGGGGACGCGGTACGATGGATATTATGTTCTGGGCGGAATTCGGTTTGAATATTTCACGCTCTCGTTAGTACTGTTTCGGTTTCGCGTACGCCGGGCCTTGCCCCAAGGATTGCTCATCGAAGTTTCTCTCGTTAGTCCGTCAACGAACTGGCGCGACTAACTCCGTTTCTTAGCTTTCATCAAACTCTTCATTCGTGTGTCTAATTTCGCGTACTGTCGATAACTAGCAGGCTATGTCTTCCCGAAAGGTCTTATACGCGGCGGCCTTCTCCGTGTATACGTCTGAGCACTCTTTGTCCCACCATGGGTTGGCAGGCCATCCGCGAGAGTTCGCGTTTAATCTCAGCTTGAATCGCGGTGTCAAAAATCAAGCCAGCCAGGAACGCGTACTTTTCTTGTGTGGACTCGTTTGTACCGGCTATCGCCTAGCTCTTCCAATCAATATTTCGTGTGAGGTCGTGCGAAACATTGATTGTATTCGATGGTCCTGAACCGTTAGCAATAGTAATTACGATTGGTAGATGGTCGCTACCGTGGAGATCAGGAATTACCTTCCACATGCAATCTAACCACGTGTCACGTCGAGCAGCGGGACAAGTTTAAGGCGTCTGAATGCGCTGGGGGGTCAAAATGGTCACAATGAAGTTATCGCAAAGCTCATGGAGTGAGATTTATAGATTATCATCATGAAGGCAACCCCATGCCGTTCCGTGGGAGTTATAGTCACCTAAAACTAGCCATGGTGCGGAGAGGAGTTCCGCAATATCGCAAGTCGGTACCCAACTGAGGCATTAATGGGAATGTAGGTGGAAGCAATGCAAAAGTTTTTATCTTTAATTGTAGTTTGGCAAGCAACAACTTCAATGCCTAGTGTCGAGAGCAGGACGATTCGATTAAAATAATAGCAGTTTTTGATCCCCAAAAGTACTCCTCCGTAAGAGTCGTCTCGATCCAAGCGAAAAATAAGTGAAAGTTGAGATCTATTTCCGAAGTAAACCATGTTTCGCGTAATGCATGATATTTAGCAAAATTTTAAAAGAATCGATTTTCAGGATAATGTTCCTGCAATTCTACTGTAGAACAGTGATAAGATCCGTGACCTCGTTCGATGAATTAGCCATCGAAGGATACAATCACGGAAAGGAGGGGCCATTTTGCAGTCAACTGCAGCAAGACCTCGTTCGATGAATTAGCCATCGAAGGATACAATCACGGAAAGGAGGGGCCATTTTGCAGTCAACTGCAGCAAGAATTTCACTGCGGGAGAAAGTTTATCAGGATGCTTTTAAAAGGGTCAGACATATTTAAAGCTGTAAAATTGCGATCCGCAATGTCATATTATTATTAATCCAGCGCTGGTTTTTTTTCTCTGACTGAGACATGGGAACACTTGCGGTTTTTGATGTCCCGGAAAGTTCTGGGAACACCTTTTCTGAGCTCAGGTTTCTGAGACCAGGTCTTGCTTCGGTTTCGCACCAGTGATTTTTCGTGTAGTTATTTTTAGAGGACTTTAAAGAGACACATGAAGAGATACCTGGAGCTTGGAGCATCCCTGAAGGGAACGCTTCAGTTTTTCCTCGTGCTGTTTGTACACGGGACATGTCGGGGGATCAAGTGGATTTTCTCCACTTTGGAGACACTTTTCAACAGCCCTGTGACCCAATCGTGTGCAATTAGTACAGTTCATGGCCCCTGGCAAACCTTATCAAAAGGGAGGTAGTTGGGTAGAGCAGACCTGCGAAGGCCACCCGATAGGCGCCTGAGTTAACATATGTCCTCTTTCTGTCAACTGCGACTAATGCTGAATGCAAACGTTTGCACTCCAGTATTTGCACTGGCTGGAGCATGAGATCTTTAAAACAGCCAACACCATGTGTTCGCAGATTCTCGCAATTGAAACTCAAATCGGAGACAACCCCGCAGACTTCAACCCGATTTGTTAGTACATATACTCTGTACTTCTTCGTAAAGGGAATTTTCTTGTCACGGCCGAATATCGATCCGTCAGAACTCGAGAAATCTGCAATAAATTCAAACACTTTTTTGTCTTTGACCTGGTAGAAGATCACGTAAGGCCCGGTGGCCGAGCATGGATATACCGGAGAGTAGATTTTATTTCGATATGCATCTCGCCTTGAGACGAGCCATTCTCAGAGAAATTCATTCTTGCACGGGCTTGTTGGCCGTGTGCACTTTAGTAGGAAGACCAGGAAAGAAAACTTAATATAATAGCGGTACTTATATTTTATTTATAACGGTATCCAAGTAGCTTACAATATGAAACACACTGCTACTGCTTTTCGTACAATTGTTAACGCACACATACAAAAAAATCCAAAACCTCGAAGAGGTACAACCTTGAAAGCGGATTAGCAAGTTTTGCTTTACTGCGCTACACTACACAGAATGAAAAAACCCGTTTTAATCCACCTGGTGGTACAATTGTGCCTTTGTTATTTATCCAAACTACGATTCCATGGCTGGTTATGTATAATATAATGGTGGAAATGTCTTACGTATTCAGTGCGATTTACACATACGTACAATGAATCGACAGCTACGAACTTGAGTTGTTATGTGTCGACGCTGAAACACTTGAAACCAGCGGCGGATCCAGGAGGAAGGTTCGGGGGTTTGGACCCGGTTAAAAATTTTCAACTTGTTAAGAATAAATTAGTTTCTCAACTCAAAATCATTTCAAACCAATTTCTTTTACTGGTTTTTCAGACCCACTAGAAAAATTTATTCTGAAAGAACTAGAAAATTTTATTCGGGTAGAGGAGTACATGATAAGGGAAGGGCGGTTTGAGGAAGGGTGGTGAGTGATGTAGGGGATGCTCCTCACCATATCCCCCTAACTACGCCCCTGTTAAAACACAGAAAACCTATGTAAGTCAAAAAAATTGCGGATTGCGCTGACGATGTTCAGAGTGATTGCACAACCTTTCTATAGGAGAAAGGCAAAAATGTGAATTTGCTGTGTGTCCGCACTCTTATACCCGTAACTCCGGAACCGAAATTCGGAATTTAATGAAATTCAATAGCAGCCTATGGGAACGTTGTACCTTTCATTTGAGACTAAGTTTGATGAAATCGATTCAGCCATCTCCGAGTAACCGATGTGCATATTTTTGGTCACATACATGCATACATACACATACATACATACTCCTCCGTCCAACGTCGGGGAACTATCGGTCGGAGTAGGATGAGTTCACCGTTGAGCACTATCCAAGCGGATTGTGAGAAGGCCGGGAGCTGAATGACTCAGGGAATCAGCACCTAAACGGCTCACCACAGGGACAAGAAATAAACGGCGACGTAATGGATGGAGACAAGAAGCAGGAGAGGAATCGAGAAGTTAATCAAAGCTCATAGGTCGTGCCACTCCATAAACCAAGCGAGGCTCCGAGATAGAGCAGCAAAAAGAGGTGTGACGAAAGCGCAACGAATCCCCCCCCCACGAAGTAATACGATGACGTAGTTCCGTGGAGAAGAAGGGCGTAAAAAGTAAGGAATGTTTTTAGTGGTTAGGCACGAACGTGAGTCCCACACAGCGCCAATACACTACAGGCCAGGCTTTTGAAGATTTTTTAACCTTACTATAGAAAAAAAACATACATACTCACACATATACAGACATTTTCCTAATTCGACAAACTGAGTCGAATGGTATATGACAGACCGTCCTCCGGCCTGGGATTACGCCATCAATGTTCAGAGTGATTGCATAACCTTTCTATAGGAGAAAGGCAAAAACGTCTACACGGTCTGAGAGTCACTGTACGAATGTGGTTTCAATGCTTCTGATTGGTATGACAGCGACAAGGGATATTTTCGGATATAATCGTCTCCCCTCCCGGCGTTGATAGGCAGTCTCCCGAAATGAGTTGAAGACAAGGTTGAACAAAAATATTTGACTAAAATCACAATTTTTCTGTTCAAGATTAACGGTTCACTGCATGAAATCAGCGGTAACCATTCACGAGAAAGCTTCGGTCGGGTGTTTCGAAATTTGGTCGTTGTGTATGCTACTTTCCAACCATCGGAAATGAAAGTAATGGCCTGCTAGTAGCCTGTAACGACAACGCCTGTAAGCTAATTGAATCACAATTTACCAACCATGTGCAGCTCACAAATATTTCCTGCTCGGTATTGTACAGCCCTTCTGTAGAGCTGCTCCGGTCGTTTCAACGAGTCAAGATGATCTAGAACTCATCCGGTTTTGATTTGGGTTTCTTTTAAGCTCCCCAATCGACATAATCAAACACTTCTCTTTTTTTTACTTGAAACATTTTTCACTTTATTTACGATTTGAGAAAAAGAAAATCATAATCATTATAATCATAAAAAAGGATTAGCCATCACCACAATGTTTTACCGCTCTTTTTTCTGTAGTTCGATTTTCGTCTTCGCTAGTAATTGTTTGCTTCGGTTTCACGGGCAAACGCGATTTGTATTTTTTTTGCGTTCGCCACGCAAATTGCACTGCCTAAGAACAAAGCTTGGTAGGTAGCTATAAAAATACTTTTTTCCTTCGTTGGCTCAAGCTGGGTGAATTTAAAAGGCAACAAAAACACGGCAAAAATCAGGTTACATGAGTGAATTGAAATTAATAATTGCATTCTCGCCATCTGGGCCTTCCGGCTTAGTAACTAGGAAGGGGAGTGAATTCGTCATAAAAGTGCAATGAATTTAGGCAAAAACCAAACAGAGAGGTATTGCAAAACGTTAAACCTAACTGGACAGAAGCATGTTCCTCTAAAAGCTGATGAATGGTATTTTCTTCTTTCTCTCATTGTTTTGTAATTTTTCTTATTCAAATCTGCCGCCATTACATAGTTACTTAAAACTGAAAGAAGGGTTGGTTCACACTTAAAACGTATTACACCTAAGAATTTGCTTTTCATTTCAAATTTCTCCATATTTCAAGCAAGTCTCCCCCTCTTTAGTGTTTGACTATATACAAATAAGACTTGCTTATGGTCGTTCATTTATCAGAGAACAGAATGGTTTGTAGTTTTATTGTGGGTTTAGTTGCTTCATTCAGAGTGAGACGGTGGTTAATCCAACTGTGACATGGGAAAATAGTTCTGTTTATAGCGAAGGGTATTTGAGGTGAAATTTCACGCTTTTTTGGAAATGGAAAATTGTCATTTTGACAGTCACATGTAGAAGAGAAATTTCGGATTACAGTTACCCGTCGATTACGCATCATTAGAAGGAGAAAAATATTCCTTTTTTTTAAAAAAAAAAAATAAGGTAAAATCTGTGCTTGGTGAGTAACGGATCGTTCCGAATTAACCCTAATTACATGTATGAATCTGTCAAAATGCTTATTGCCTGCTTACAAATAAAAAAATCGACCATGTATTGTGTTTTCAATCGAAGATCTTCGTAAGTAAACTGACGAAAGACTTCGTAATATTTGGAGCTCTAACTGGGGAACCATCTGTTTACACACGAACACGTCTATTTCAATTACTCTGTCTGAATAGTTGTGTATGTGAGGGGATGCGGAAAATGTATACTTATTGGCTTGCAGGGGCTGTGTCTATACGTTCGTGAACTTTTCTACGTTTAAATGGTTGTCCTTTTGTAGTCTAACAATAACTAGTTTTTTATATATATTTTTTTGTTTTCAATAATAATTATGTAATATTCTATTTTCGCTTGTTTTATGCATAAGTTTCATGATTTTTTCTCATCGTACGGGGGATGTTTTATCACTTTGTGTTTTACGTTCAGGGGAGATATTAGTTAGTTATTTAATTTTCCCACGTTATTTGTTAATTATACTTGTTGCATAGCGTTACGATAAGTGCTTTTTGTTTCTACTGTTTTCAACAACGTTCGCTCAATGTACAGATCTGATTTGTGTTTCACTTTAGTTATTACTTTAAAAAATAAATAGTAAGCTTTTAGCAGCTGTTCCTTCGAATACAGACTTTTCTTCATTTTTTTCCAGATTTTTTAATTCATAAATTGTATAATTTTCTCACAAATCAAACTTTTTGCCCTTAGTTTTGATTTTTATCATCCTAACGATTAATGAGATTTACATACATTCTTACTCTTCTTTGTGTGTGTGAGCTAATGAGTGACTTGCCGTTGATGACTGATGACTGGTTTTTTATGTAAACGTTATTTGAATTATTTTTCCTAATGATGATATTTTAATAAACAGAAATTAACCTTCAGATGTAATCCATACAACTAACGCAACTTCGGAATAGGACTGTAGAACAAAAAAAGAATATTTGGAAGATGACTTCTGATTGTGTGTTAGTTACGTGGATTGCAGATGATGTTCAATAAGCAAAATATAAGAGTTTTATGATGCTATATACTGCTGAAAGAAAACGTGGCTTCTTTTGGTATTCTAAAATGTATATTGTGTAGTACTATCAATTATCTAGTGTTTATAGAAACGGAACATTGCAATTGGAGATATTTGGCTGATGAAGAACATTTGAAAACATCACCACGAATGGAAAAAGATCACATCAACAAGCAGCTCCTCATTTCGGTATAAGAACCTCATTCGAAAGTTGATTGGAGTTTAAGGGACGAAACCTGTTTCAAATAACACAAAACTACTAAACCAGATGAAACATGTTTATCCAGTTGAAACCTGAGCAAAATTTATCGTTAAATGCATTAACTTTTTTTCTTTTTACTGTCTATGTGTAATTTTTCCTTTTGTATGTGTTCTAACGTCATTCAATTAGCAAGGACTGGAAGATATGGAAGGTTGATTTAAAGATTCAATTCAAAGTAGAGGAAGGGTTTGAAGAAAAAATATAAGAATGCGTGGAATAGGGTTTTATGAGAAAACGTAAAGTTTCTCGACGACCTAACCCTTTGTCTTCTACTGCAGGTACTGGGATGGTGTGGAATTTTAACCAACTACAAAGCACTTTTTTGCGGTATGCCCGGACAGTTTGAAGTGTTTGATTGGCTACCGGAATCGCTTTTCTATACTTTTTTCTACAAACTCTTGCTCTAATTTGATAAACGAAGGTAAAAAATTCCCTAAATGCTTATTCGTGTCAAAACTGGCTGGGACATACTGAACTCCACCAAACAACAGAGTTTGGCAATCTACGAAAATGAGCACAGATAATAAAATGGTCCAACCTACCTTCAACCATACGGAATAAAGTGTCATGTGAACTTAGAACTACATTATTTCTCAAAACCGTTATATCATCAGAAATTGATTCAGATCCGTTCTGCTGCCAAATATCGTGGTTTCAATTTCCTTTCTGTCGTTGATAGCACACTTTCTACGCTAAGCCACGTTCTCCCAGCGGTACATGAGCACGTGATGGGCGGATGAGAAAAAATTTACACTGAATGAGAAGGGAAACTATTACAAACTATCATTTTCATAGCTACTCTAGTCTGAAGAAATGATCTCTGTTTTTATGTTCTGTTGTATATATTAATAGCTCATAAACTGTACGTCCCCCGGAACAGGAACTCTTATCATCCTTTCGCACTATCACAGCACACATTCTCAAACAGCCATCATTCACACCTTTTCGGTCACACTAGAAGAAAAAAAAATCTAACCTTACTCTAGTTGCTACGGACACTAACTGTTCTTCCCTATTTCCTGGAGATGGGAAAACGATGACGCAAAGATGACATCTAGCGGCACTAACTACGTTGTGTTTTTGTTTTACTTTGGCTAAACAGCGGGGTGTTAGATGATAAAAACGTGTGAATTCGGCCTAACTTCTCGTGACAAAAGGGGAAAATAATCATTCCGGCACTAAACATACCGCCGTTGCGCTGAACTATGAAGTGGTTTTCCTGCAGTTACAGTTTGCAATCTGTAGTACTTTTAAACCTTCGGATAATATCAGTCGTATGTTTTTTTGTGTGTGTAGAAATGGGAACGTATTTCATGCAGATTTTCTTCACTTTTTGACTCGCCAGCGAGGAGATGGTCAGCCAAGTGGAAACAATTGTAGACGGTAGTGGTAGTTTTTGTTCGTTTGCTGTTGTTGAAAGGCAATTTCTGTTAATGCTTTTATTCCTTGCAGTCAATTAGTATAAAGTATGTAACATTGAAACTGTGTACTGTGCAACTACCGTTTTACTATATGTTTTCGTAACATTTTGTGTGTTTTGAGCAGCAGCCTTTATAGTCTTTTATGTGTTATTGATAGTAAAAATTCTTCAGAAATCTAGTTGCTTACTAGAATTACACCGGCTTAAAATCATAGAAGACCACTAAATACAGCTCTTCTACATGGCTAGTTCCAGTAAAATGTTGTTTTAAACGACGGAAGAAGCAGCCCTTTGACTTCACGGGAATTCAAAGCCAAAGAAGATTGACTAAAGTCAAAAAATCGGTCGCGCTGACAGTACTTTAAGAAAAATCCTAGTCCTTCGCCTACTGCTCAATCGAAGAGTAAATTTTTAATCATTCCAACACACTGTTCAATTTTGTTTGACCTTTAGAATACTTGATCAGTAGCTTTAAATATTTGTGTTAGTCTTTAACGAGAATACTATCTGTAACGGGTTTGTTTTTAGTTCGAATTTTTAAATGTTTACGTTTATTATGTGTAATGTGTCTACAATCTTGAACAACTGGTATAAAAAACTGGATTCCACCTCAATAAGATTTATGTACCTTCAACGAGCTTAATCTTTTTTTTCGCACAATAACATGAACAACACTCTATTACATGCAAACATTGGTTACCACCTTAAAGTGTAGTAGTTCTTAGCAACGATGCGAATATGTTGTTATATCCCACTATCTCACCCCCTTCCGCCGCACCTGTAGTGGTGGTGCCCTTTTCCCCTGTCTTCGAGCTGCATTCCCACATATCCGGTTGATAGTGGATTACACGCGGGCCGTACGTGTCGTTCGATAGGACCGTCCTTGTCGCTTTTGTCGTTTGTGTAAAAGTACTAGCATTCGTAGTACTGAAATCAACGCCATAACCGGTTACCAAGCTGGCAGTGTTAGTCACGGTTTCGATACCGAGCGAAACTTTCCGATGGCCATCGTCAACACCGGGTTCCGTTTCATTACCTCCATTACCACCTGATACTGTCGAGTCACCACCATGTCCGCTGCTACCGTTGTTGTTACTGTTGTTCTTGTTGGTGTAGTAGTTGTTGCCGTTGTTGCCAGTGCCACCGTATCCTGGGTCGCCGCCTCCACCGCTGTCATCTCCATCGTCCCTATCACTACCATCCGGGGCATCGCTGCCGACCGGTTGGTACTCTTCCGATTTTGTATCGAGTCACAGGCGTAGATCGTACGCGATCTTCGAGGCAATGTTCTTGAAGCCGATGCTGGTGCCTGTGGAGGAATAGAAAGTTGCACTTCAAAAAACAATATAGCTCACAGGTTTCAATATATGAATGACTGGCGTCCAAGAGGTGCTAACCCACATTTTTCCTTTCTTAATGGAAACGGGAAAAACTTCCACATTTCGAAGTTAACAATTTTTTTTATAGAATCGAATTACCTGGCGTCCAAAAGGGAGTAACGCACAATTCGTATGCCTTTTTCCATATCTTTCGATATAGTAATGATTTCTTTGGCAAAGTTGTTGCACAGCATCTAGCGCTTTATTTGATCGTTCCATATTAGTTCGAAATTCAGTCGCTAGGGCGGCGCTGTTAATTTAATGGAACTAGATAGAAAGATGGTTTGTACAACGAAGTAGTGGGTTGGGTAATTATAAGTATATCTTCTGAAGATACAAACTTTGTAGGTCCTACAAATTTTGAAATATCGTCGCTGTTGTGCTATCTTATGACAAGCGCCATTTAGCACATTTCGAGAAAAACGATTTTTAAAGTTTGAGATTGAATATCTTGAAACTTATAAATGGTAAAAACAATTCAAAGAAGACAATTAATGCTTCAATCTATTCTGTATTAAACTCTCAAATAACATGAAGTTCGGTTGACTATGTTGCGAGTTTTCACTATAAATGTAAACAAAAGTCGCACTCACACGTGTCGTAGGTGTGTATTGATGGCAAAATTTGTATGGCGTGTCATAATTGTGCATGGAAAATTTTCCATAGAAAAAAAGCATCAATTATTAACTTTTATTAATATCTTCGGCTTTATTCGGCCTAGAAACAATCGATGAGATGCATTTTGAAGGAAATTGAGCAAGCAATCTAGAAAAAATAGTAATTTTTAATTACAGTGTTGCCAAACATGAAATATTGCCAATTTAAAAGTAAAACTGCATATTTCTCGCAATACATGTATTTTTATTTTAAAAATGATTATGCCATTGTGTTCCTCAGATATTTTTACATATAAAAACATCTAAAACTTCTACATTACTTAAGCGAATCCCAAGATACAGTGATTTGAAGCAAAAAACTGACAATTTCTCATCACTTTTTTCACTATAACTCAGTAACCAAGCAAAATTTCAAAATTCTGAAAACGCCGTTTTGTAGAGAATTTTTAGATTAGTAATGTTGCATATCTAACTCAGTTTACCCCAAAATGGCGTTTGTCATAAGATAGCACAACAGCGACGATATGGCATATTTTTATAAACATAAGTTGCAAGGTAAAATTTTAATAAAAAAAACATTGTTTTCGAATGATTATTTTTAATCTAATCGTGTTTAATTGCTCACCGTATTTTTATACTACGTAATTTTAATCTACTGTGAGGAGAAAAACAAAATACACACGATCTGGTGGTTATTTGGAAACAGTCTTTGTTAACAGGGCTGTTTGTCGGACGACTCCGCGAAAATGTGTTTGTTGAATACTCACCCAAAATCCAACGGGCATGTTTCTATTACTTTTGGGTAAGATTCTATTGACTTTTTAGTAACAGACCACGCAATTGCAAATTGCGGTATTAAACTCATATTACCGCAAAGGTAGTAACCGGTGGAATGACGATGTAGGATAATTCGGTCGATTTCTATAATAGTATTAGTAACCAGCCGGAGTTCTGGCGGATTTCTACCCAAATTCAGGCCGGAACCTGCTTCATTTTTGGCAGAAATAGGCGGAATCACGATTTTTTATAGGGTAACTTGGATAGTGAAAGAAAAATTTTAGGTAGTTTTCGGATCCGGCCTAGTTTCCGGATCCGACACAGCTCCCGATCTGGACCAGTTGCCAAATTTGGACCTTCCGGATCTGGATCAGTTTCCGGATCTGGACTAGTTTCCGAATCTGGACACATACCCGATAATGGACCAGTCCCTGGATCTAGCACATCCCCTTTCCCCTCTTACTAGGTCAGGACTTGAACCAGGCCCATCCGAGAGTCCGGAACCAAGAGTCTGGATCCGGACTCTCGGATCGGATACGTGGATCCAAACTATATATCTTGCTTTCCGTACATGACGGGATGGACTGTTAATGTTTTGTGCAGTCGCTACCTTGCTGTTGACGTTCGTGATAGAAAAAAAAATCAATTTAACTACGACTGAAATACCCCAGCACTACTCCGAGTCGGCTTTTTTCTGACTGTGCTTTGAAGCTAGCTGAGCGTGAGTGGATGGGTGTCTCCGGCGACCGACATCCACTCCGATTTGACTATTTCTCCGATGGCAAAAATAATACCAATAAGACTATGTTCACACTACAGAGTAAAAACATGTTACAATAATTAGCAACAAGAAAAATTTCATCAAGATAGCGTTAAAACACGTTTTAACTCGCAGTGTGAACGTAGTATAAGTCTCATTTTTGATACACATTATATCTAATACAATATCTAAATATTAGATATAATACACATTATATCTAATATAATAATAATAATGGTCTACTTCCGAACCAAAGACAAGCCATTTCACGTCATCGATAAATCGCGTGACCTAACTAAACAACACTCGACCGTGTACGAAAAAGTATTTTGTCTGCGTACCCGTCCGGGAAGTAGAGATTGATGGTGTTGTCTCCAAGAAGGGCCTTGATTGCGAAATAGGGGGTGGCTCCTTCCAGATCCCTGTGCTTCAGTCAGTGTAAATTCTGGTATGCAAGCAATTGTGTTCAGTAAAAATCGAGGAGTATTAGAAAACTTATTTTCCACCAGCCTCATTTCGAGTCTATCGCCGGATTTGTTCTTCAAAAATTTGTTATTTTGAACGGGCCCCGTCTACTTGTTCGTTTTTTTGTAACCCGGGGCATGAACTGAAGAACCCATTGTAGAAATAAGTCACGGTGTGGAACATGCGGAGAGGATCAAGACATTGGTTCCTGGTCTCGGAAAGTCCACATGGGACATCCAAAACTTCAAGTGTCTCTATATTTCAGTTATATTATTTTTCTAGGTTTACTTCCGACGTAGATCTTCCTCAATTTTAGCATTATTCGCCATAGCCGAAAATAAAATTGGGGAGCGTTTTGGTGATCAAAACGTGCTACTATTTCAATCGGTCTTTGCTCGATACTAGGTATTGAAGTAGTCGCTTGTTAAATCCGAATTATAGGTAAAGATTTATTGATATTCTTTCCATATACATCGCACCTCAACTGGTTCGAGAAGATTTCAACTCCCACGGCATGTCATGGGGTTGTCTTCATGCTGATAACCGATCTATCTTACTGCATGATATTCGCGACAATTTCAGTATGAATACAGTGGAAATGACACGAATGCCTACCAGCGCGGCCCAGTGCGTTAGATTTATCGTTGTACTCTACCTCATTAGTATGCCCTTTGATTCAAAGAGCTACGCGTCCACTATATCCGAAACAATCGAATCAAAATGAAAAATTCCTCCGGTGGCAGTGTGCAACGTTTTGACTGGCTTGTTTTTTTTACACTGAGATTAAAAATCAGACTGAAGCGAGCTGAAATCTCTCGAAGTATTTGAGCAAAGAGTAGACTCACTGGGTACCTACTACCATGTCGTAAGAGGCGACTAACGACAAGAGGCGTCCCTGCGTTGAGGTATCTCTTCGTGCCGAAGGCCGATGTTGACTGAAGAGACTTAAAACTTTTAGCCATGGTCGAAGTATTACGGGCCTTGCCTTTTCTCTGGTTAGTGAATCTCTTTGAAAATGGATATTTATTTCTTTGCAGACCATGCGCGATTGTAGTTATGGGTCAGATAATCCTGAAATTAATTTGCAGTGTGAACGTACAGTACATCATCACAGTCCAGTTTTGGAAATACACAAAAAATACCATCTACCGTGATTTGTTTTGTTTCACGGAATC
This sequence comes from Topomyia yanbarensis, assembly GCF_030247195.1. Taxonomy (NCBI): domain Eukaryota; kingdom Metazoa; phylum Arthropoda; class Insecta; order Diptera; family Culicidae; genus Topomyia; species Topomyia yanbarensis. The sequence continues at coordinate 106,446,023 of NC_080672.1, read as the reverse complement.
GTACGCGTTGTTGGAATACATATCTTGATAATCAGTCCCCTTGTTGATAATTAACGGAACGTTGCTTGAATATCATCCTCGGTCGTTCTTGTCGGAAGCAAATGAGCGTAGTTTGTAGACCTAGACATACTCCGTCGACAGTATTAAGGAGCGGTCCGCCATAATTCTGCAATCAAATATATGATGTTTCTTGAACCCATTTAACTAATCCCGATACTTGTTTTCAGTTGAATCCGATCACCTTGTGTATTACTGCTTCAATTTAGTTAGACACTTTTGACTTTCAGAAAGGCAACAGTAATCACATTCTCTACATAATTTGCATTCTGGTTATCTCCAACGTGTCATTCTTCGTTTGTTGAATTCTTGCATGATTCAGTTACCTGTTTTGTCTAATGTTTGGAACCGGTGATGATGCACAATCTTCCACTAATTTTACCATCACAATTTGGTCCTTCGAAGGTTGTTGAGATTGTATGATACGAGAACGTGAATATCCAAGTTTCTCTAAGTGTTCTTTAGAATATTTCTCCGTGTAAAATAACATACCCCATTCCTTTGGTCTTTGCCGCTGATGGTTTAGTAAAATCCTAAGATTCGAACTTCATCTTCGTCGTACAGATTCGGTCACTAATCTGCTACGACCATCACCAACTTAATACACACATTTGTCTGTTGGAAATAGGACGATTTGTACTGATTCCATCAGTGTGTAACCTGCCCAACTGTTCGCTTCGGTGGTGATCAGCTTTTGTCGTTCGCGGCCCTTTTTACCCATTTTTGTCAACGGTGCAGTTACTCACTTTGGTTATGCAACTATTTTTCAGCTCTTATTTTGTTGCAGATAAGTAGTAGTCTGCATTTTATGATTTTCATATTTTATCGTATGCCATTTTAACACTCGGAATACCAAGGGGGTAAAAAGATACGCGGACTACCAAGGGAGTCCAAAAAATGGGAACGACTGCTTTGACCGGTCATTTCTCAGCTGTTACCTAATATATTTTAAATCTGATTCACCACTGGAAATGTATGTCTTTTGTAAACACATTGCACTGAAAAAAATAACAGGGGTGGTTTCCGGTAAGTTATAGTGAAATAAGTAAAACAAAGTCAGTGAAGAAAACAATGGGAACACTACCTTGACTGGCCATATCTTAACTGTTTGTTCACCGATTTCAAATTTGTCTTCATCATTGAATAGGTATATCTTTTACAAAAACAATTACCAAAAAGTGATGGAAAACAATTTTTTTTTTTTTCGAGAGTTGTCCTACTGGAGCTGTAGAGCTAGGTTCTCGGAAGGGCTCCCCGTCAGAATCACATACTACAAATTGCAGACGAGACAGGCAATGTCGCTCAATAAAACACTGCAATAGGCCAATTGTAGCGGGCCGTGATTCTGAATGTGATATTCATTGTACGGTTCAGGCATGTGCGGGCGTAGGGACTCGGAATCGCGTGTATCATCGCGAAGGGCTCGAACATTTGTGCGTTAATGTGCTCGATCGCGTATGCGTTTGTATGTCGCGTGTGCTAACGTGTAACTTCGCGTGCATAAATTCTATTTCATAACCGTGTGCCTTTCGCATATTCGCGTGTGTTCTAGAATAATCGCGCGCGGACCGTGAATCTGATACTTAATTTTTTGTGTACGGTTCAGATTCCAGAAGGAAGTGGGTTCTTCCATATCATTAGAGTTCCCAATCATGTCGTCGTAGAACGCGTGGTCTAGTGGATATGAGCTTTATTTTTTTTTTTGATTGGTCCAACTGAATGTATGGACCTAAATTGCTAGAATGAAGGTTAAAGATTTCCGGACGTGACCGATTCATGATCGCGCATTTGCGGGTTGGCGTTTGAGATCGCGTTTGTAACTTCGTAAGTACTAAAACGTTCACACAATTGCCGCAGTGTTATCAAGTTTACGCGATCGCGGGCATAGGTGTGCGTAGATGATCGCGAAGGGCTTAAGCGTTCGTATGTTGACGTGTTTGTCGCGTGTGCTCGCGTGTATGTGACTTCGCGTGTATAAATTCGATTTTGAAACCCTGCGGCGATTCATATATTCGCGGACCGTCATTCTGATCTTTAGTTTTCGGTGTACGGATCACATTCTGACAGGGAGAGAGTTACCCCATATCACTAGAGTTTCCGGTCATGTCGCCATGGAACGTTTTGTCTAGTGGATATGGTAGTTATTTTTCAATTTTATTATTTTTTTAATAATTAACAAGGACCTAGATTGTTGTACCGAGGATAGATACTTCCGGACGATCCCGATTCATGATGGCGCGAGCGCGGGAGTTTGTAGGTTGACACTTGAGATCGTGTTGGTAAGTTTATGAGTGCTGAGATTTTCACCTTATCACCGGGGTGTAATCATGTTTGCGAGTTCGTATGTTGCTTGGAAAATCGCGAGGGGCTCTAACGTTTGTGCGCTGACGTGATTTTGTAACGTATGTTCTTGAATGGTTGCGCGAACCGTGAGTCTGATATTAAATTTTCAGTGCGCGGTTTGAATTCTGGCAGAGAGTGAGATCGTTTATATCGATAGGGTTCCCGGTCATGTCGCCATGAGACGTGTTGTCTAATAGGTATGGGCGTATTTTCTTAATTGGTCCAGCTGAAGACATGGACCTAGGCTTCTAGGATCAAGGATAGACTTTCGGACATGACCGATTCGTAATCGCGTGCACGATGGCATTTTTGTAGGTTCCCGCTGAGACCGCGTTTGAGAATGAGTGAGTGTTAAGACGTTCACTATCACCATCGTTGTTGATTCAGCTGAAGGCGGGTGTAGAATGGCAGTATAGGACTCGAAAAGAAGAAATAAAAGACAATATATGAGAGACGTAATAGATTAGATAGGTACAAGATACAGCTGAAGTTATGATCATCACATGAGACATACATTAGTACTTCAAACACTACTAATACTTGAATAGCCAATCACCACACATAGCACATCCTTTCTCAATTATCTATTTGTTACTGGTTGATTGTTGGTTATGAGCTGGTGAATAGAGGAAAGGTATAGAACATACAAAAGGCTCATATCAGCCCTCCCGGCCTCCTCGACACACCACTATCGAGGCGTATTGTAATCAACATCTTGAAGCGGGCTTCTTATATAAATCAAATCCTCAGTAGTCATAATGTTTGGTGGATTATTAACATGAGAACTAATTAACCTCTAGTAGTAGAACTTGGTGCAAATAAAAACTAAAAAGAGCGAAGGTCCTTATATTTAGATAACTCTATTGAATATATTGTGGCTTGATGATGTTTACAATACCGTCAATCCCATCAACCTGCGAGAGGGAAAAAAAAGTGATGGAAAACAAATTTGTAATTATAAAAACAAAAATTGAAAGTCAGTACAGACAAAATGAACTTTTCAGTTCAAATAATCGTATCTCGGCCGTTTGTCAACCATTTTCAATTTTTCTTACACCAATAAAATTCTTAGGGCTTCTGGATTTGTAATGTATGCAATAGATACAAAAATCTGTATTTTCGGACATTATAGCCGAAATCAATTACAACCGATCGGTATGTAAAGAAATATAGGTAATCGCTTTGAACTCGAAGTTGCAAACTAAAAAAATCCCGTGCTTCTACGAATTTATGTCTATTTTCTGAGAAAATATAAGAATTTGCTCTTTAAGAAATTGTTTGCTGAAATCAATTGCAATCGATTGGTACGTGAAAGGGTACAAGTCAACGCTTTGAATTCGAAGTTATTAAATTTCTGTACTTCTACGTATTTTTGTCTTATTTTTGAGAAAATATAAAAATTGATCGTTCAGAAATTGTAAACGAAATCCAATTACAATCGATTGGTGTATAAAGAAGTATAAGTCGTCGCTTTGAATTCCAAGTTATGTGCCAATTAAATGAAATTTCTGTAGTTCTACGTACTTTTGTCTATTTCTTGAGAAAATATAGGAAATTGTAGCTGCCATCAATTACAATCAATTTGTGTATAAAAAAAAACATCAAAGTTATATGACGAATATTTTAAAAATTCTGAACTTCTTCATTTTTACTGATTTTTTTCCTACACACTATTATTTTGTAACTTACATACAATATTACGTTTCTCCATGTTTGTACGAACATTTTGATATAATAATATCTATATGCAATACGCAGAATTATTCAGTGAACATGTAAACATTTCAAACCGTAAAACTAAAGACCCAAAAAATTTTAAACAAACATGTGCCACGTGCATTGTGAAAATCATACCGCCTAAAACTTTTAAAAAGTATTTCCGCCTAAAACTTTTGAAAATCTACTATATATTGCATACATTACAATTCTAGAAGCTCTAAGAATATTATAGGTGTAAGGAAAACTGAAATTGGTGGACAAACGGCTGAGATACGATTGTTTGAACTGAAAAACTCATATTGTCTGTACTGACTTTCTATTACTGTTTTTACAGTTACTTGAGATATACAAATTTGTTTACATTCACTTTTTGATCACCGTTTGTACAAAGGATATTACTATCGAATGCTGAAGAAAAAATTGAAATCGGTGAACAAACAGCTAAAATATGGCCAATTAAAGTAGCGCTCCCATTTTTTTCATCGCTGACTTTGTTTTACTTTTTGCACTATAGCTTACGGTAGAAAACCCTATTATTCTATTTTTTCGATGCGATGTGTTTACATACCTTTCCAGTGGTGAGACAGATTTAAGATCGATTAGGTAGCAGTTGAGATATGACCGGTCAAAGTAAGCGTTCCCATTTTTTGACCCCCTTGGTATTCCGAATGTTAAATTCTCGTTTTTATGGTATTATAAGGGAAGACGTATTCGCCGGGCGATGCAAATCGGGCTCTGGACTGAGCAGATTAATTTCTATATTTATTTGGTGCTTGTTTGACCAAGTATGGAATTAATCCAAGGGACATTAGGTGTGCGTGAGGAGGACGCATGGTCATGTCTGAGTAGAGTGATGTTACTTTTCCTTTTGCTGGTTTGTCTATATTTTCACTCAGAACTGTTACAGTTACGGTGGCGAAAACTCAACGTAGGGGTTGGGTATTTTTACGTAGAATGTGTATGCAAAGTATGAAATAAATCGGTTAAGTAGCTTTTGAATGGCAGCTAACACCACAAATCATGTTTTTTTTCTCCAGAGACGTTCTACAAAAAGCTTCGTCACCGAGTCGCTTGTCGATATTTTTACATAGAAAAATTGCAGAATGCTATTGAAATGATACATTATAATGAACAAAAGTTTTGATCAATTCGCTTCACACAAACTTCTAAAAAATCCGCAAAAAAGAAGTGTTTTTTCACGCTGAAACCCTTAGTTCCCCATAAATGTCAGCTTCATTTTCGAGCCGCCTAGATAAACCGTATAGAGTCGGTAGTGGTTGTTCCAATCGGCTAAGAATTACACTACGGAGGGGCAGGCATAGCGTGATTGGTAATGCTTCAAAGATTTTCTTCCATTTAATTCCACTATGTTGGAGTGGAATTAAATGGAAGAAAAACTTTGAAACATTACGTACATTCCACTAAGACCTCCGTTCGCGTATGTATTGTGATTGGTAAGATAATTGCCTTGTACGCAGCTCACCTGGGTTCGATTCTCAACCCCGCACATAGGGTTAAAGATTTTTCTAAAGAATTTTTTCTAAACCGAAAAAGAGACGATTGACCCTGAGATTAAAACCTCTATAATCCAAAAAATTACGCTACAGATCAGCTGTTCCAGTGGTAAAAATCCATCAAACAGGGAACCCCAATTCCATAGTGTCATGCGATGGTTAAAATTTTTGAGAGGGTTTAAAATATTCTCAATGGCTAACCGAGCCTTAGAAGTGCCGGGGGAGCTCCCTTGTATTCTGAATTACGTAGCGAAACGTTGTCTACACAGCGAAATTATTTTGCCGAAATTCAGCATTATTTACCGGATTTTTGTTGATTGGGGATTCGGTGAGTCTCTCGCGTCAGGATTTCGATTATCAAGTTTCACAGACGTACAGTCGTGGCATCTGGCCAAGAATTGAGTCACTGGGTTCCTACTACCATGTCGTAGAGCATGCGTCTGAAATCAAGAGTTCCTAAATCAAGGTGCAGTTTCGTACCGAGGCACAGTGGAGCATCCAATACAAAAATTTGATCAAAATTATTTTGAAGGTTTTTTACTTAACATGAATAAAAAATGTATTACGGCTGCTGCGACTTTCAACGAAATAGGAGTAAAAAACGATTTGTTCCGAAGCTCCATCTGGCGGGCAGATAATCCCCAACTAATGACACATAAACACGCCCCATAACAAACGACTACTAGGTAAATTTTTTTACGACACTCGGTTAAGCCATTTGGTAGTCCATAAACAGCATACATACCAACATTGAATTTTATATAGAGTAGAATGGGGTCAAATAGATATGGGGGCTACGTTATTGCAGAGATCGCTCATTTATTTGATGTCCTATCAAATCTCCTTCTACAATTTTTGTAGATCGAATCAATTGAAAGGAACTTTTTCCTGCCTATAATTCCACGAACTGATGGAGCGGTAGAAGATTTAGAAGAGCATTTAGAGCCACGGAAGATGTGCTTCGAATTACCCCAGTTGTTGCAATACAAGCTAGTTTTTGCAGTTTGCTTAATTTTTTCCTTTACTGTGTTACGCGAGTCTCTAACTCAGTGCACAGTGGAAGAAATCCGACCAAAAAGGCAATTAATTGGAAACCGCTGAAAAAGTATGACAATATATTCACCAAAAGTTGCGGAATTTTTTAGGAAATAAAATGCAACCTAATTTGTTTACCGCACGTAACTGTTGCCGGAAGTATGGGGCTTTGAATATCCGGAACATTACCGGTTTTCATCAAATCAGAGGCCTAATCCAGAATCTAATGAAAAAGTACAAATAATTATGCCCTTAAAATTTCGAAAAACTTCAGCGATCACGATGTAATCAAATTTGTTCACCGCACGCCCTTGTGACCGGAGATATGAAGCTTTGAAGATCCGGAACATTACCGGTTTTCATCAAATCTGAGGCTCCCAATCAGAAGCCGCAGCAAAAATACTAAAAACTATATATCGAAAGGTTTGAAAAACTCCAGCAATCAAAACGCAAATATTATATTCATGTGTATCTGCACGAAATGCCTCCCAAACAAAAAACAGTCATTATGGATGTAATATTTTTTCAGCCCTCACCTTTAGCATATTATTCTGAAGAGGCGGGAGAATTGGCGCATCGTACACACTTAAAAATATTTACATCTCGCAATATGCACATAAAAGGACTGTCACAATTCCTTTGAATATTCAAGAACATGTAAAAATTCGCTTGGTTCACAATTCTCCATCTCCATTCAACCGTGTTCTACATCAAAAGAGACACAATATTTTATTTCACATGAACATGTAAAAATCCAATATTAGACAGCAAAATACGTCGCACTCGCAATATTGTTTACGTCGCATGTAAATTTCAATTTTTGTAAGTGTTTAGGCACAAGATGAATCGGATATATGGATCACGAAAAGTTAGTTTACAATGACATGACAATTGCTTTGTTGATCTAATAATATCTAATCGTGAAAGGTATCTCCTAAAGCAAACATTCAGGATGTGTTGGTGGCTGCACTTTCTTGGAGCGATCCATTTATAGTTCAAAAATCTAAAAAACCAAAACGAGATTCCGAGTACGAGGAGGTCATTCAGGGTTACATGAAATCCGTCAATGCAATTCAATGTTAACGAGTGGTCAGACATGTCTGACAAAGAATCGGATGCTGAATCAGTTTGATTCAGAGTAAATTTTTTTTTGATTATTTTTACGACCATATTGCAATTCTTTTGTTTTCATGTCCAATGGATTAGAAATAAGTTCATATGAGATAATATTGTTATATAATATTTTTTTTAATTTTTGTGATCAGTTTCTTCATTTTAAGCTCTTATGAAACATTGTAAAATGATTTGAAAAAACGCTCGCATATTTTCCAAAATCTCACTTTGTTCTCATTTCAGAATCTTTCTCTTTTGATACTGATTAGGTTCGTTTTTTACCATACACAAGAATTACTCGAACGTGCCGTAGTATGGAATAAGAGTTTACCATGCGTTTAAAAACTTATTGCGTTTTGATCGTTAAATAGTTTGTACTTGTTCTGCGGATTCCAAATTTCCAAAGTGAATTAAGAGCAAAATGCACTACAGCTCCAAACGCTTACAGTAAAATGTATTCCAGCTTCAAATGCTTATAACTTCGGCCACAGCTGCGTGCGGTGAACAAATTTAATTACGTTTTGATTGCTGGAGTTATTCGCAACTTTCGATATATAGATTTTGTTTTTTTTGCTGATTTGGAGCTGATTTGATGATGGTCTTGGGAACAGTAACCATGTTGATCTTGCTAGCAGTCATACACGACTGTGGTCACAAATGGTTAAATGGGGTGAAGATATTCGCGCTCCCAGCGAAATTACACTCGCATGTAGTTTTCTATACAGGACATACCATGTGAAGATTCCCTTTCGAGAGGGGTGATTGTGTGGCTACATGGAGAGACAACAACAAACGCAAGTGATCTGTTACACTCACGGTTCTCTGATGGAGGGACGTGCTGGTGCTGGTGTCTACTGTCATGAAATGAGATTGGAGCAATTTCACTCGCTAGGTAGATACTATACTGTATTCCAAGCAGAAGTCTTCGCCATTATGTGCGGGCTACAATCGGTTCTTCAACAGAGCTTATCCGGCAAAGTAAAAAAAAAACTACTGCTCCGATAGTCAGGTTGAAATCACGGCCCTTAGCTCGGACAAATCACGGTCCAAGCTAGTGATTGCATACCGAACCCTGATCGAAGAACAACACGATTTACCTTGTCTGTGTGCCCGGACATTCCGGTATTACTGGAAATGAATGGGCTGACGAATTGACCAAGGCAAATGTATCAATTACTTTCGTTGGTGCTGAACCCGCTCTACCAATTTCAACAAGTTGGGTAAGAGAAAAATCCAGTCCTGGACTTCATCCGAGCACCGCAATTTTTGGAGAAATCTGCAAACGTGTTGTCAAACAAAAGCAATCCTAAAACAATTGTGCCGTGTGATTTCGAAACATATCTTTCTGACCAGGTTTTTTTTCATGTGAGTCATTTTCATGTGATCTTTGTGAATCCGACTACGCAACCTCATATCATCTGATTTGCAATTGCCCAGCAAGAGCACAATTGTGATTTCGAGTTTTCAAACGTCCTTACATAAATGGCACCGTGTTTGGACGACTGAAACTCAGAGACATACTAAAGTTTCTTATTCAATGCGATAACGAGCTTTAGGCTTTCTCGCAGGCGATTTGAACTACTAGTGAGCTGAACTTCAAGCATTAGTCAGGATTCAGTAGCGTCTGGCTCAAATGGCGCGTTCTCCATGTTGATCGGAGATTTGTGCCATGCCATGAATCGTTTTTTCATCATCTCCCTTATGGGAAGGATTGGGGAAGTGCTAATGTAGGGGGAAGCAAAATAACGACACATAACAATTAACCCTAATTAGCAGACGACAAAAATTAAGCCCGTGCGATATTAAGCCCATACGATATTAAGCCCGTACGATATAGTTGGCATGTTCGGCAGCCTAAAAGCGAATCCTGTGCTTTATCAGACTTATCGAAAGTGGTAGTACTGCTTCTGGACCAACAAAGTCAGTCGCAGCGCCAATTCTTCGGCCCATTCATTTCCAGTAATACCGGAATGACCGGGTACTCATAGAAGGTAGATAGCATTTGATATGCTAAGTTCTTCGATTTTAGTTCGACATGCGACTACTAATTTCGATCTCGAATCTGCCGAACTAAGTGCTTTCAGGGCAGCCTGACTGTCAGAGCAAAAATAGATTGTTTTACCGCAAATTCCCTGTTGACGTGCCGATTGTACGCCACACAGAATCGCAAAGATTTCTGCTTGGAATATGGTGCAATATCAACCATTTCACGACAATAGACACCTGTACCGGCTCAACCCACCAACAAAGAACCGTCAGTATAACACACTACGTATTCTTCAAGTTGTCGCTTCATCCAGCCAGAGAGCCATTCCTTGCGAAGAGGAATTCTCACATTGAAAGTTCTAAAAGGAAAACTACATGTGAGTGTAAGGTCAGTGGGGGCAAGTGTATACTCATCCCAAGTAACCATTTGGGGCCACAGTTTTGTGTGGCTAGTTGCACGATCTATTGGGCCACTGTTCCAGGGCCCAGTAACTTTTAGACGGCATGCACAAAAAAGTTCTTGTTTCTTCAAACAAGGCACCCGTAAGCCACCCGTCTAACAATTGTTGTATAGATCCACTGAATGTACTAGGGTTTGAGTCCCCATGAGTTGCCGAAAGCCCGTCTACATTGGCGCTATCTCCAAAAAAAGAAAACTCCATTTGTGTTTCTGAACAAACTTCTAGTCCTGCGTGAAGTCCCGCAAGAGAATGAGTTCTGAATAAGTTTATGAGAACTAATGAAATCGAAACTACTGATGAGACGAAACCCCAGAATAGGACTAAAACTAAGCAAAATCCAGCAATTCCTACCTGATATTCTCTTGAACCGCACACCGTTGAGGGACAGCCGCGGCAGCTTGCAGACTTCAATCTCCCATTGCACCAACGAATCCGTATTGGGGTCACCGTGCACGCACAGTAGAACAAACCTAAAATGGTAGATGTCACAGAATAAGTACACGAGCGACTTTGCAACGCACATATTTTTTATGTAGGCAAACACAATGGCAAAACCAACTCTTACCTCTCCCGCTGCTCGTAATCACAATTGTTCTTATCCAGCACAGACCGTATCTCCGCCATAATCTCGTCCGGTAGCCTCGGGGATGTGGTCTTCATCGACCAGGTGAAACGTAGCACGCGTGGTTTCACTGGTTCCTCCGCGTTCGAGCCACTGCTTAATATAGTTGTAGTCCAAGGGGTGGTGGTTTCGGGTGACGGTGTTTTTTTTTGGTTCATTTACCCCATTATGAGAACGGTGGTTCATTTTTTATAGATTTTTACAAATTGGCAATTTTCAAGCATGGGTGTGATGAAGGTTGATGTTGGCACACGTGAACATGTGAACGTTTGTGACAAGGATTCGTTCGGTTTTGAGTTTTTTTTTGAAAATTTCGCAGTGGAGCGCAATAAAAGAATGGGAGAGAAATAGAAAAGAAAGGTAATTTTTGCAATTAGCACTCAATGGCCCTAACTCTACGCTAACAAGTGATCTTATATGATTTTCGGTACTCGTGAGGGGTCTTTTTTATTCTGTGTTGTTGTTCGAAAATTTTAACTTCTTTTGCAGAACTGAACAATAAACTAAACGATCAAATAGAGGGAGTTAACTTACCTAGGATTCGTGGATAATAGAAAAATAGTAGGCTGAGAAAGTACAACCAGCCCACTAGAGTAAAAAAGCGTGCATTTTTAGTTCGAAAAAATGCTTGAATGTGTACTGGATTCTCTCTTTGGTCGATATTTGAATGGGAAAGGCGCACACAACATTTATAACTACATGCAACAAACAAACACAACCAACGTATGGCGATGCAGGATGCACACAAAGCATTTTAGAGGTAGAAACGTGTTACAATTAACATTAACGCGGAGAGACGACATTCAGAAACGACATTCAGAGACAACAGAACATAAATTGAAACTTTTGGCGTCCGCTGTATGAATTCATGTAAATAACTTTCGCTTCCACTACTTCAGTTTCGGTTTGGCGAAAACAGATGGCGCGCAGAGAGAACCGACTACTTCGATTGTGTACAGATAACTCCCTCTACATGTGATTGTGTCTAGCTGTCTTGTACTGCTGTCGGTAACAACTAGTGTATGTGTGTGTGTGTTTCTACATATCTCTAAGATTTTAACCTTCAAATAGATGTTTGAGTGTGTGTGAAGAGATGTGTTCAAAATAAGAGGAAACTTGCAAGTTCCGAAGAAAAAAACTAATTGTAAAAAAGTGATGGAGTTACAAATAGTTTTCAATTAATCATATTTACCTATTTGATGAAGTATTTGGTTGGCCTTCGTTGGGCCTAAAACGAACGGAAAATAAAAGAAAAACGCAAATATCGGTTAACGACGAAACGAAAACGGAAAAAGAACACAGGGGTTAGAGAAATTAAAAGTACGGAAAGAACAATCAGAACAAAGGTTGGATAGTATAAACTAAGGTTAGACTAAAGTGACTAACGTGAACTAGATTCGGAGCGAAGATAGAGGGGAATATTTGTCTCTTGATACTACAGCGTTTTCGGTTATTTTTGTAGCGAAATGTAGCGGCAGATCAGTTTGTTGGTTAACAAAAAAATTAATTCCTATTGGTTGGTTTTTTAACTCGCGCGCAATAGAGGGATTGTTGTAGTACATATTTTGCTACGAAAAAAAGAGAAAAAAACCGTAACCCATCACACAAATTCGACACTACCAAACACTCAAGGTTGCTGTTGGTTAGAATAGGTGTTTAGTACATGATAAAGCAAAGTTATTTACATGAACCATTGATCGCTAGGAGTAAGTAGCTACTTGCAGATGACAGGACAGACCGGGTTGTGTGGGTAAGTGTGCTCGAACTGTTATGTTTGTGTGCAATCGTGACTTTCCAGTGAAAAGAAGCAAAAAAATAATAAAAACGCAATGCAGTGAAAACCAAAACTAAAACCATAATTTAAACAATTTCCAGTAGGGGAATTATGGTTAAAACCGACACCTTAAGCTTAACACTTTTTCTAAGTTGCCACAAAACCAATAAAATTATAATTTTTATGCAAAATGCTTCTTCAGAAAATTCTTAACAAGACTTAATTTTTTCAGCGCTTCAAAAAATTAATTTCATTAAAAAAAATTGGTTGTAAAACTTGGAAAACAAAGTGACTTTTTGTAAGCACTGCGGGTAAAACCGACACCCCATAGGGGTAAGATCGACACCCCCTTTAATTTATTTTCTCTCCACTTTATTAAAATCTTTATCTTTATTAAAAATGAGATATATGCGTGATTAATAAAGTGTGAGTATGTATGATGCAAATATGTGCTTTTTATTGCTTCATCATGTAGTGAGGGGAAGAAAGTTCGAAAGCGTAGTACTATAAATAAGAGTATTTTATGCTATAGGATTATTTATTGATATGAGTATTTCCAAATAATCCTTGCGCACATCATTGCAACCTCCAGTGTCATTTTATTTCATAAGAGAAGATTTTCAAGCGTTCTACGTTCTGCTAATTGGATTCATTCACTTATAAGTGACACACACACACTTCTTAGTAAAACTATCGTTTTCAGATTTGATTTTTCGGACTCTGATCATCAAAGATCTATTGGAGTATACATAATACCATTGTCTCATTGTGATAAAATTCGTCTATGACAAACCAAAAGAACACTAGAAATTCGGTTTGATGACCTTTTTGCAGAAATAGCAAAAGCTTCGTTAGAATCAGATAAGCAAAAATTCCAATTTTTGATTTTTAAAGAGACTTACAAGAAATAAACACAATAAAAGTATTTCTGTGTATTTCTGCTAATACTATAGTGTTCTAATAGGCTAATTGAAGTGTCACAAAGATCCCCAGCATTGTGGAATGAATCGCAAGTATACACAACCATCTTAACAGCGTGTCGGTTTTACCCTAACCATAGGGTGTCGGTTTTACCCCAACAGCGCACATTTTTTTATAAAAGCAATTAAAAATATTGAATTTTTCAAACTCGTCTTCAATGCACCTAGTTGATCATAGGACAGGCCGATAATAATAGGTACTGAAAAATGGAGTGATTTGAAAAGCTTTCGTTCGGTTAAAACCTTAAAATCTACCAACGAAATTTTACATCCAGACGAGTATGAACGCTGCTGTCGAATGTTTTGTTAATTTTTATGACATTCGGCGCACTAACGTAAATCCAATTTTTCTTCAAATGCTCTAAATAAACGTACTAATAATATTGTATCATTATGAAATGAATAAAAATTTGATTTCTAGGAAAAGTTGTGGGGTGTCGGTTTTACCCACAGTGTCGGTTTTTCCCACAATTCCCCTATGAGTTTTCAAAAGCATCCACCCTGCAGAAAAGAAAACTATTCACTGATAAACCAAATATCTAGTTGAGTTTGAGTTGCTTGATCGGTCCGTACAGTGGCGTGGCGTTCAGCTGAAGGGGAAGTGTCATTCTGTTGTTTAGAATCGGTACATATTTCATCGTTTTTTTTAGCGAAAGTATAGCTTTCCAGGTTTTATTGCTTTTAAAATTTACAATGGATAAAGGTTAATTCGCTAGCGTATTATTAAAGTTGCCTTTCACAGTTACTTGTCGGGCCTAACACCTACACAGAGGATCAAATAACATTCAGATGTTGCGATAGAAGATCTCTACACAAAAAGTTGTCTTTTTGGAATGGTCCACTCTCTTCTATGCTCGATTGTGAGAGCCGCCTCACAGTGCGTGGACGCATTGGTTTGGCGAAGCAAACGTAAATAGCTAGTGATTAGTTAAAATCAATAGATTAGATTGCCTTTACCTCTCCTCAGTTGTGAGAGGGCTCGCTCTGCTGTCTATAATCCTACCCTTATTTTTCGCAACGGGATGAAAACATATAAGTAATAATTTATATGGTATAATACTAAAATTTTCACTAAAAGCTCTCAATTTTTTTTTTCTAACATTAACCTTAAAAACGAACTGAAAAATACCATTGACGATAAATCTATTCATAAACTCGGTATTCCTAGGCAACTTAGGATGTTCCTTAACTCATTTTCCTCGTTTGATTATATTGGTGTGTCGATTAAATAATAAACATCGTCTGCAATTGTGTGTGTGTGTGTGTGTGTGTTTTTCAAATCGTTTCGTCAAGCTGTTCTAAACGCTAACAAATTATGTGTGTTTGTGTGTGTGTTACATTGCATTCACTTTATGCCTATCACACTCGGGCGTCTATCTCACCGCCGGTCTCACGATTGTTTTTAATTTTGAAACTAAAAGAAAAAAGAAAGAAAATGAAGAGAAAAATACGAATAAAAGTAAAAGGGAAAATGAAGTGTCTGCAAATTGGTGTCCTAATCATCTGTAATGCAACAGAATATCGGATCGAGAAAAATGAAACAAAGACAGTAGAGGATAGGAGGACAGTTACGCGAAGGCGAATTGACTTGCATTGTTCCACTCGTTTGAACTATTCCGATGACGACTAGACTAGAAATCATTCGAAAAAAAAACTGTTTTATACTATGCGCGATGGCTGTGACGAAATTTCGAAACGTCAATCTCATTTATGAAATCACTGACAAACAGATGTCGCCCGCATCGCAAATCGACAATTTTTGAGAACAATTCGAGCGTAGTTCACTAGCGCCTATTTTTTTTGTGAATTGCCTATGATTACCGAAACGTAAGTACATACATTAATTAGATTGTGTGTGTGTTTTTTTGTACATCCTCTCACTTTATATAATTTTGTTTACAACGTAATGATTCCATTAGAGAGTTTTATGCAAATAAAAGCTACAATTGAAAATACTAATCTCTCCTTGGCCAATGTTTAGAGAAACTGCCTGTAGCATAATTTCCACAAGTTCCAACAGTATTACCGCGTAATAGACTTAGAACTTGCCGGCTGTTCTGCAACAGACTGAGCTAGCGTACAAATTCAAATATTCTATCTAATCAGTGAAATACATTTTTTTTCTTGCTTATTTCGCACAAGCAAAAATCAGTCGATGGAACCCAAATATAAGGCGAAAGATTTTTACGTCACTTTCAAATATAAACCTAAGAGCTACAAACTTCAAGCCCCGTGTTCCGTATCTCTCGGCTGCTTTCAACGGTGTGGATAATATTTTGTTTGTATTTTACACAATACAAAAAACAAACTTTTTCAAAGTCTACAAACACACACCCTATCACGGTCGTTTTGATTACTTTCTCTCGTATGACTACTACGATTAGGATAAGATTTGCTAAAATATGTCCCACTTGTATATTCGTGTGTGTATTCAGTAGCGGATATGGGGATCTCATTTGTATTGTATCTTTGTTTGTTTACTTATTTAGTCTCATGATTCAGCCTAGAAAAATGGGAGAAGAAAAAAAGAAATTTTGCAATCAGAATAAACGAATGCGATTTGGTTGGTGGTGTGTATTGAAAGAATTTTTTTATTTGTTTAGTCATTGGTGGAATGTAGAACAGCTGTGATGGATTAGAAAGAGAAACGATAAAAAATAAAGAGAGAGTGATTTGTTGAATTTTGGCTGCTAAGGCGACTTTTTTCAGCGCTGGTTATGAGACTAAAAACATGTCCGCTGCTACTACTTTGATTTCGGCACGGAATTACATATACAGTAGGCATTGATTTTGCTGCTATGGTACTAGTTTGATTGGATGACATGAGCAAATTTTGGTTGGGTTTTTTTTGACGGCCGAAATTTGTGTGTGTAAAATTTTGATTCTTGTAGCATTTGATAGCAAGAGTGAGAGGATGCACAATGTTTTCTTCAAGTATTGTTCCTGAGCAATTTTCTACGCTATTGGAATTCGCTCGATTGTTCACTGTCGTTACAAAATATTGAAATAGTTTGTCATTTTTTCTGAGGAGAAATGTCCGATACGTAGCTATACCATATAAGCAACGGAAAGCGTGATTGAAGCAAGGGTAGTATGCACAATGATTGAAGTATTACTAGAAAAAAGGGAAAAATAAAAATTGGATGATAGGGAAAGTGTACCGTAGTATTGAAGTAGAACTCATCCTAAGAAATTTAAACAGCATAATTTTTAGATTATACCATCAAATAACTATCTTAAAAATGTTTTTTAGACCAATAATACTTTATATAAGATTTTAAAACACAACATTTATTAATCATTAGTTTTATGAGGTCGCAATAAGAGTCCCGGGAAATAAACAAACGGAATAAAGCTCGATTTTACTATAATCATAACTATAAATCAAAAAAAAAACCTTAATGTTCAACTTACTCCCATAAAAAGATTAAACTAGAAATGATCGAAAAAAACAAACTCGTTTCGAAAAATATATCAATTGAAAAAACACTCCGGTTTTTGCATAACTAACCATGCATCATTTGGATATAGTGTTTCGAATTCATCCAGTCAGTAACTAGTACCAACATGGGACCAGTTAGACGATAATTCCTAACTATTACCAAATTGGCACTAATCACTTAATTAGGACTGGGGGTTTGTAGTCTACCTGGTTCCATGTTGGTGCTAGTTATTGAGGAGATAAATTCGAAACACAAAACCCGACTTTATCTAAATTAAGCACTGTACCCTTTATGCACAAATTGGTTGACCATTTCTAGAGACATTTCGTGAACTTTAAAAAAAAGAATCACAAAACATCTCCCCGCAATGCGAAGAATGGCTGGAAAATTAATTCTGGGTCTTGGAATAGAGCTAAATTTATTCGCGTTCTGCATCAATATATGTGAGCGTTTAAAATAATATATCGAAATAAGATGTGCCATTACAAGGGTAACATTTAGAATGCTCTGATACGGACCATAAGCTTTCCACGAACCCGAGAATTTAAAATAGTTAAAGTTGTGGTAACTTCTAGATTTTTAAATACTTTTGAATGTTTTGGATTTAGGAACGCATCCATTTGATTAGCAAAGCTGTATCATCTTGCAACATGAGGGCCTGCTATGTGATCATTACCAGTACCCTTTCCCCTACTTCTTAGTGGTGCCAGCTAGGGTCCGAGAGAGCCACTCCCAAGCTGGTAAACAGACAAAATTCGAAATATCTCTACCTTGAGAGCATATGACCAACAATCACACTTGATCATATGCTGACAGGGAAGCGGAAGATCGAAAATCGTTTTTTTCTTAAGGTTTAACACGGCTCAATGCGTTAGCACAACTGAGCCGTGGATCTTTTAAGATTTTATAATAAATAAAAATTAAAAATACTAGAAATATCTGTCTTCCAGATCTTGTTGATGCAGTTTGCTGCTGCGTGTGGAGATCCTTTTGCTTGGCGGTGAAACATTAGATGAATTATCCGGCGCAGCTTGAGAGTCATTCAGTCTGCTTTCTCCCGCGTTATCGTCCACGTCCATGTCATCATCGGTATTGCTTTCTTGCTGTTCACGGTCAAAGGTTCTTATTTGTTGCTTGTTCTTACGGGTCGCTGTTGTAAATTCGTCTTCATCGGTATTTGTTTCTTTATTGATGATGCTAGTTGTTGGCATGGGAGCAGTTGTCGCGGTTGTTGTACCTGTATTATTGGTTAATTGGGTCGTGGTGTTTGGTTTATCTGAAAGTGTCGGTGGCTGCCTGTTAGAGTTGGCAGTAGTAGTTGAGTTTCGACTAGTTGCTTCGACGCATATTTCTCCGTAGTGGGCTATCTGGTTACAGAATTGGCATATTGGGATCTGCCCATGATATGTGATCAGCGTTGTTTGCTTATAGGTTACGCTTCCTTCGGTGATTTGCAGTCGATAGTTAGGTAAGAAAGTATTGGTTTAGTCCTTACAATACGACCGCCGTTGAGAATACCTGTGAAAAAATCTCTCCAAGTGTCATGCGTAATGGATTCTCCGTATTGCGACATAATTCGTTTGATGTAATCTTCCTTAGTGCGGTTGAATACGAACGTCCACCATGTCGTTTCCCATATACACGGGACCTTGATTCTGGTGTTATTAAATTCGTGTTGCATGTTATTCATTGCAATGAAGGTTTCAGCTTGTGCTAACTTCTAAACGTAATCAAAACACAGTTTTTGACGTGGTGTAGCTGAATGTACATAACCCCCGCGAGATTCAGCGCCATTTTAATTTTAAATAGTTGCTTCACCTCCTGAACTGTGGGTCTAACAGGGCTTTTATTAAAGTCAATCGAAATTATGTTATCCCGTAGCACGGGTACTTTTGTTTCCTACGCCAGACTCATTTCACTGCACAGCTGGGGGCAATACAATACTGTTCGTACACTGAATATAGAACAAAGCGCTTGCTTGCTTCACTGGTGTCTATAGCGTAGCAATATTTTTTGCTTCTGCTTTGTGCGAGGTCAGAAGATACACTCGAGAATCGTTTGTTATTCATGTTAGGAGCAGCTAAAAATAACGTCTGTCCTTGAACAAGCGGCTCAAGGATGCAGTACTTCGTCAGCTAGATTCTAAATTGCAACCCCATTACGAGGCCAGACATTGCAGCTCTGATGAGACGGCGTATCGAGTCTTAAACCAAGAACCCTGAAAAATCATGGAAACATCAGGAAAGTGTACGACAATTTTAACGGAAACTTGGTATTTAGGGGAAGATAGGGTAAAACGCACCCCCTAAGGAAATATGATCATAACTCAGCTATAGAACATCAATTGGGAGAATTTAATTAATGATATCGTTTAGCCAACATTTTCCTCTGTAATCGCATAACGCTTTGCAAAATATTCAAAAACGTAAAAATAATTCAATTCTTCAAAATCATTGAAAATTATCTTTTAAAAAATAAGCGGGGCAAAATGCACCTGTGCGGGAGTAAAATGCATCACACCAACGGGGCATAATGCACTACAACAACGGGGCAGAATGCACCACAACAACGAGGCAGAATGCTCAGCGAACAAGCAAGTAGGTTTATTTTCTGGCGGGATTTCACAAGTGTGCCATTAAATAGCCTTAGGTTATGCAATTAGTAGATTTTCAGAACGATTTTTCTGTTTTCAATTAAAAACCAGCAAACTCAAAGAAGAGGGCATTTTGCCCCCGATGGAGCAGCGAATTAAATTTAGCAAAAAGTGAATTATTTAGAGCATTTTTCATATGTAGTGCAACAGAATAATGAACAGCGGTATAAATAGAACTAATAGCAAAACATCATTTATAAAAGCTGAAAATCCTTGTTGCCCGAGCTACAATTATTGCATGAGAAGAGCGCGTTGTTGTTTTTTGTTTATTTCTCAAGCTGCTATTGCTCAAACTTTGATAATGTATGTTTACTATTGCGGACTTCCGACTGGTGTTACCCTTTTCTAGAAATTTTCAGCTGTTTCGAAATAAGCAAGGGGTGCATTTTGCCCAGGGGATGCGTTTTACCCATCTTCCCCTAGAAGTCAGAAACCTGCAAAAGCCGCCCTGCTCAAAAGGTGCGAAAATTGAATGTAATGTTTGTTTCTTCTCAGGAAATTCGATGACGCAACACAGGCTATTGAGAAGTGGAGTTAATAGCACTTAGTAAGCAGCATCAACGAGTCATTGGATAGACATCGGTGAGTGAGCTCTGCGTGCTGAGAATAAAAAGCATGTTCTTCAACTCGTCGCTGTTGTGCTATCTTATGACAAACGCCATTTTGGGGTAAATTGAGTTACATATGCCACATTACTTGTCTAAAAAATCTCTACAAAGTGGCGTTTACAGAATTTTGACATTCTGCTTGGTTACTGAGATATAGCGAGAAAAGTGCTGAGAAATTTTTAATTTTTTGCTTCAAATGACTGTGTCTGGGGATTCGCTCAAATTATCTTTATGTATAAGATGTTTTTATATGTAAAACTATCTGAGAAACACAATGGAATAATCATTTTCAAAACAAAAATGCTCGAATTGTGAGAAAAAAGCAATCTTAGTTTTAAACTGGAAATATAGCATATCTGGCAACACTGTAACCAAAAATAACTATTTTTTCTAGATTCCCTGACTCATTTCCTTCAAAATGCATCTCACCGTTTGTTTATAGACCAAATGAAGCCAAAGATATGAATAAAAATTAAAAATTGATAATTTTTTTCTATGGAAAGTTTTCCATGCACGAATATGACACGCCATACAAATTTTGTCATCAATACACACCTATGACACGTGTGAGTGCGACTTTTGTTTACATTTATAGTGAAAATTCACAACATAGTCAACCGATCCTCGAAATATTTGAGATATTAATACAGAATAGATAAAAGCATCAATTGTCTTCTTTGAATTGTTTATTCCATTTATAAGATTCAAGATACGCAATCTCAAACTTTAAAAATCGTTTTTCTCGAAATGTGCAAAATGGCGCTTGTCATAAGATAGCACAACAGCGACGAACTATAGCTTGATCAATGCAAACGGGTCTGTTCGGATAAGTGGTTTTCCAAAAAACTGTTTTGTAGCAATGCCTTTTATGTTGACTGTAGCTCAAACTAGAATATTAAATTTATTTAGTTGTTTCCAAATTTTTAAAGATAATTCACTTACAGCAATAGTTTCCTTCCCACCTGTTAACCTCTCCTCAATTAATGCCAACAACAGTTTCCTCGACCTATCAATCCTTTCCTTTTTTCCTACTCCTATACAAACAGCATATCAGAACTGTTAATTTAAATATATTTTTAATCACCTCACCTTAGTCTCCAAATTATGGTGTAGTTATAATGTCCGCACTGTATAATGGCCTGCCACACTCTAGCTTAATCATTTGCCTTATATATTATATTACACAGTTTCCTGTCTCCTGTCACTATTTGACCAAACAACAATACCAACGTTAACTTCAATCCCTTTTGGTTGGTTGCTCGTACCCAATCCACGTTTCGCACTTTCCTACAGGTCATCGTGTAGGTTCAGTCGGTCGTGCCCTGCGGCGCTAACATTTCCCCCGCCCGTAACACTGGTTCAGAATTCTCGGTTCTACCAGATTTACTCTGCAGCTCCAGTGCCGCAAGTTTGGCTACAGGACGACGAAAAACACCTGAGGCCGTTCGAACCATCGCCTGCCGAATCCGTCCATCTTTGCCTCGCATCACCTTATCTACAATTCCTCGAGTCCATGCTCTTCTCTTGCCACCATCAACGATGTACACCAGCTCACCTACTTCGATTGGTTGTCGTTCTTCGTGCCATTTGGGACGCCGGTTGACCCCAGGGATGTACTCCTTCAGCCATCTCTGCCACAGAACATCGGCCAATAGCTGGGACCGCTTGTAGTCGTCTCGCAAAGCTGAAGCAGGATCAGTCGATCGAATGCCCATCGGGTGCTCTCCTGGAGGATAACCTCGCAAAAAATGTTTGGGTGTAAGTGCTTCTGAGTCGGCTGATTTCTGAGGAACGTATGTCAACGGTCTTGAGTTGATGATGTCTTCGGCCTCTGCCAACACTGTCAGCAGAATTTCATCAGTAAGCTTCCTGCCGTCGTCTACTACTTTTAACGCTTCCTTTGCTGACCTCACTAGCCGCTCCCAGCATCCACCCATGTGAGGGGCTGATGGTGGATTGAAGCTCCACTGTGTTCTTGCATCTGTGAAGGTTTCTGCACATTGCCTGTGAATTTTCTGAAACTCTCCGGCTATCTCCTTACTGGCAGCTTGGAAGTTGGTACCGTTGTCAGAAAATATTTCCAGCGGTAGTCCTCTGCGACAGATAAACCTCCTGATGGCCATGATGCAAGCTGGGCTGCTAAGGCTGTGTGCAACTTCCATGTGAATCGCTCTCGTCGTCATGCACGTAAATAACGCAACCCATCTTTTTTCTGACCGCCTGCCAACAGAAACACTGATTGGGCCGAAATAATCCACTCCAACATATATAAACGGCCGTAGGTTTGGTGTAAGGCGCTGAATGGGTAGCGGAGCCATTCTTGGGACTGACGGACGACATTTATGAACTTTGCACCACGTACAATCCTTAATCACCTGCCACACCACTGCTCTAAGCTGAGAAACGTAAAATCGTTGACGAAATTCGTTTACCACTGTCTCTCGGTTACAGTGCCCAAACTTTTGGTGATAATAGTTCAGTAGCTTCTTGGTGACATCGTGGCCTTTTGGGAGTACTATGGGAAACCGCAAATCAAAGGGCATGAAATCTGCGTAAGCCGATCTTCCTTCCATCCGTATGGCTTGATCCTCGTCCAGCAACGGCGACAACTGATATAATTCACTGTTTTGATCAATCGATAGCAATTTTCCTGGCAGCAGCTCCTTGTTCTTAAGCAAAACTTTAAGTTCATCTTCGTACGCGTCTTGTTGCGCTATTTTAAAAACCTGGATTTCTGCTTTTCTGTACTCCTCGCGAGTTAATGACGCTACGATGGCTGGAATGGTTCGCTTGATCAACCTTGCTTGATTCGCTGATGCTAAAAACGTTTGAATCGGCGATTTGCTTCCCTTTTTCCGGCAGTTAGTAATAAACCGATATACACACGCCACACTTCGAACCAGAATTGGCCACTTGGAAATCCTTTTCGTGTCAACCAACGGTTCTAGAAACTCGATTTCATGGTACAGATGACATACTCTAAGCTCTTCCCGGACGTTTAGTGCTGGTAATTCGAAATTCGGCCATTGCTCTTCAAATTGTAGAAGAATATTTGGACCAACTACCCATTGCCCCTGATTGGTTAGAGGAGGGCCACTGCCCCACTTCGTCAAAGTGTCTGCTATATTTAATTTGGTGGGAATCCGACGCCATTCATCAACGCTCGCCAGACTCATCACTTCTCCGATTCTGTGTGCCACGTACTGCCTGTATATTTTATGGTCGGAGCGAATCCATGACAGTACAGTTGTAGAATCCGTCCATAGAATTCGCTTATCAATTTTCAGGGAATGGTTATCCTTAACCATATTGGATAGCCTAGCACCCAAAACTACAGCTTGCAGCTCTAGTCGCGGAATTGACATATACTGCAAAGGAGCTACTTTGGACTTGGCCGCTACGAGAGCACATTTCGGTTGACCGTTGATGACTGCTCGAAAATATGCAACGCACCCATAAGCGTTTTCACTTGCATCGGTGAAGATGTGTAGCTGGAGTGATTCGTAGTTCTCCGTCGACGTATCGGGAAAGTAGCAACGCGGAATTTTCAGAGCTTCGATTTGCGGCATCAGTGACGTCCAACGATTCCATTTAACAGCAGTTTCGTCATCTATTTATTTCGTCGTCCCAGCAACACCCACTCCGCCAAAGATCCTGTATAATCATTTTGCCGAATATAGTGAACGGCGCCAATAAGCCTAGGGGGTCGAACAGGCTCATCACGCAACTTAATACCTTCCGTTTGGTGGGTCTGCGCTTACCCGAGACAAATGGCTCTAGATCATCGCGTAACTTTGTGGAGAATACAAATACGTCATCAGTGGGGTTCCAGGACATACCCAAAACTCTTTCTGTGCTGTTAGTTTTGTCGGTATTGAAATGAATTACTTGTTCCTCTCTCGGCTCACCCATGTGGTTCAAAAACTCTTCCGAGTTGGATACCCAATTGCGTATCTGGAATCCTGCTTTAGAGTGTATGTGTTTCACCTCGGTCGCTCGCTTTACCGCTTCTGCAATCGTGTCTGTGCTGTCGAAATAGTCGTCGACGTAGTGGCCATTAACAATAGCTTCAACAGCATCTGGAAACTGCTCTGAATAATCCTGTGCGTTTCGATTTTTGACGTATTGGGCAGAACACGGTGAGCTGGTTGACCCAAACGTCGCCACGTCCATGACATAGGTGTCTGGTTGGCTGGCGGGATCTTGGCGAAATAAAAACCTCTGCGCCTGCTTATCGCTTTCCTGTATCATCAATTGGTGGTACATCTCCTTAATGTCACCACCAAAGGCAACCCGTCGCTCTCGGAAGCGGCTGATCACAGCGGGTAAACTCGCTAGCATATCCGGTCCCTTCAGCAGTACTGAATTGAGTGACGTACCTTGGACGGTCGCAGAAGCATCCCACACCAACCGTATTTTGTTTGGTTTTTTCGGATTTAACACGACATTTAGAGGAAGGTACCATACTTTGCCGTTGTTCTTGCTTGCCAGATCATTTGATGTAGCTTTATGGCAGTACCCTTTTCGCAAGTAATCGTCAATTTGCTTTTCAACGATCTGCTTCATTTCTGGATTCTTCGAGAGCTTGTTTTCCAGGTTCTTCATCCTTCTCAATGCCATCGGGAAACTGTCAGGCAACTGGGGGTCATCGATTCTCCATAACAGTCCGGTTTTGAATCGATCGCCAACACGAACGGTAGTGTTATCAAGAATATTTCTGGCTCGCCGATCGTCTGCAGACTCGGGTAGAACTGTTACACTGATGCCAGATTCTTCCAGGGTATAGTGACTTCTTATCAGATCGTGCAGATCTTGGTCTGACGTAGGCCCTACTGCGTGATGAGCCGTAAATCCGTCCGTCGCATCATCCTCGCTTTGCGGACCGTAAACCGTCCAGCCGAGTCTCGTTCGAACTGCTATCGGCTCACCTGGATTTCCGATGCGTGATTCTAGAGGTGCGTACACATGAAGGTGTTTTAAACCGATTAGTATTCTTGGCGCACCATGGCGATAGTCAGTCACGGGCAGTCCTCTCAAATGTTGATACCGTGCCGCTATATCAGCAAACTGCAATTTCTGTTCAGGCAACTGCAACTGTTCGACAGTATGGACATTCCGAAGCATAAACCGTTCAGCAGAATTCGTATTGGATATGGAAAGATGTAAACATTTGGATTCCCGTTCAAGCCGAGTCATTCCCGCCGTCCATTTTACAAGAATTGGCTGTGACACTCCGTCTAACTTGAGTTCATTTGCCACCCGCCTTTCAATTAGCGAGTATGACGACCCTTCATCCAAGAAAGCGATTGCATTCAACGAGTGATTTCCGTTGTGCAGACTAATTGGAACCATTCGGAAGATAACTGGCTGCTGTGACTGAGCATTGTGAGCATTGCACTCCGCCGTTCGCAATGGGATGGCGCGGTTTGGCGGATGGAGTAAAGGATGATGCTTATCTCTACAATTACCCACATTGCATTGAATTTTAAATCGGCAGCGTGATTGGCCATGCTCATTAAGGCACAGTTGACAATGCTTCCACTTCTCGACCGCTTTCATTCTCTCCTGAAACGTTAATTTTCCGAAATCTTCACAGTATCGAACACGATGATCGATTCGATTACAAATCCGACAAGGTTTCCGGTTCGATTCGCGTGATTCAAACTTCTGAATCGTATCTGTATCTGAGCTGCGTTGATTCAAAGGCGGCTCTGAAATTCCAATGTGCGTGTGTACATAGGCTTCCTTTTCCTTCCGTTTTCGATCATTTCCAACTTTTCCGGATCTGTTACCTAGTTCCGAAAACGATTCAGTAAAGAGCGTAACTTCACTAGCCTCGGAAACGATTTGCGATAGAAAATCCGAGAATGTTTTGAGGGTTACTTCTGGCTGTTGCCGCTTATAACGTACCCATTCCAGCTTAGTGCTCGACGGCAGCTTTTCGACTAGCTCTTGGATGAGCATTGGATTTATCAAATGGCTCCGAAGCCCTGCAGCCACCAAGTGGTCACAAAGCTGTTGCACAATCATACCAAATGATATAAACGATGACAATCGTTCGATACGCGGCGGATCCGCTCTTCTTGCTTTCGACAGTAGTGTATGAAGAAGTTGTTCAGGTCTCCCATATAATAGACGGAGCGTCTCGATCACCTGAGGAACCGATTCCGGAAGTAGAAGCCTACTGCGTACCGCATCTAATGCAGGGCCTTTAATGCTCTCTTGTAGGCGACCAAGGTTCTCCAAGTCTGACCAGTTGCAAGCTTGATTTCCATTTTGGAAGCTGCTTATAAAAAGCGGCCACTCTTCTGGCTTACCAGTGAAGATGGGAAGCTTCTGAAACGACCCTTTCCGAGCCGCCAACTGTGTCTTGGTGAGATCACCATCCCACTGTGGAATTCTTTCACAATCGCTTCCACAATCGTCGGATTCATAAATTAAGCTTCGGCGTGAATTACTGGCGCTTCTGTGGGAAATCTTTGAAGCGGAGCTTTCTTTCGAGGGCGAATCATCACGATTTCGAGATTTCGTATGCAGATCAGGTTTTCTAAGCAGTTGATTATTTCCGGTAGATTCCCCGCGCTGTTTGCTCGAGTTCGGCGTGGAGATTTTTGGATATGCTCCTCGAAAATCACTAGGGACATTTTCCTCTAGCTTTTGTTTTGTTGGATCTTGTTGCTTATCCTTCCACGCTACTTCTTTTACAACGTTGCATTGGGTCCACCCGGCAACTGTGCTTACAAATTCTCCGTGTTCGTTCGCAATGGGTTCTTGACGATATTCCAACCACATCGAACTTCTTTTTTTCTGGAATTCCTCCTCAGCGGCCCTCTTCATCTCCAACATTTCACGCTCAAGTTCCAACTGCACCATCCGTTTCTCATTTTCTCGTTGTAGCTGTCGCTGGAAATTCCGCCGCTGGATTTCGCGCATCTGTTCCAATTCCCGCTTGTGCTTTAATTCGGCTTTTTCTTGATCCCTTTCATGCGCTTTCCAGGCATCGTCCGGACTATCCAGTCCCAGGTCGATGACAGACTCTGACGGTATATCCTCGATCCCTTGCACAAGAATTTTCCGATCCGTGCACTTTTTGCAGTGCCATGTAGTATTGTGAACATCTTCTTTCACGCCAACGCAACTAAAATGAAACCAGGTAGAGCAATTGTCACACGAAACCATCATTCCGTCGGCATGGTCTGGTCGATTACAAGCACCGCAGTTGTAACCAGTGGTTTCGAGGTTATGGTCCGAATTTTTCCCAGCACTCATATTGCTTTTGAGATTGTTCGGATAAGTGGTTTTCCAAAAAACTGTTTTGTAGCAACGCCTTTTATGTTGACTGTAGCTCAAACTAGAATATTAAATTTATTTAGTTGTTTCCAAATTTTTAAAGATAATTCACTTACAGCAATAGTTTCCTTCCCACCTGTTAACCTCTCCTCAATTAATGCCAACAACAGTTTCCTCGACCTATCAATCCTTTCCTTTTTTCCTACTCCTATACAAACAGCATATCAGAACTGTTAATTTAAATATATTTTTAATCACCTCACCTTAGTCTCCAAATTATGGTGTAGTTATAATGTCCGCACTGTATAATGGCCTGCCACACTCTAGCTTAATCATTTGCCTTATATATTATATTACACAGTTTCCTGTCTCCTGTCACTATTTGACCAAACAACAATACCAACGTTAACTTCAATCCCTTTTGGTTGGTTGCTCGTACCCAATCCACGTTTCGCACTTTCCTACAGGTCATCGTGTAGGTTCAGTCGGTCGTGCCCTGCGGCGCTAACAGAGTCTATAAATTACATTTCGATAATGTGAAAAATGAGTTCTAAAAGCGTCTAAACAGGACCTACAGAGAGGGCCTAAAACATAACGTATAAAACTCATCATCGACGATGTAAATGCTCAAATCGGAAGAAACGAAATCTCTCGTACAGTTATTGGAAAGGATAGCCCGAGCTACACCACTAACAAAAACGGCCACACTTGGAAATCAACGGAATGACTGGTTCGACGTTGATTAATTTGGTTAAGTCCTAAACTTGTAGTTTTATTAAATATAGCCTGTAGAGTTTCGTTTTCACCAACGACTGGAAGTAATATGCTTTCATTTTCAGTGGCTGGAAAGAAGTTAATGCTTCGTTGATTAAAGTTACCATAAATATGAACTTTTACCTCTGAGGGGACCCTGGTTATAATGTCTTCGATAATAAGAAAAAACTTTTCATATGTGGCTTTGCGGGCATTATTTGGGGGGAGTACACAGAGGTAAATATATGTGTTTCACCTGCCAGGTAGTATTTTTAACCCACACATGCTCAAATTCTTTGAATTTCCTTGTAGTAATGATTACTGCGTTAAATTTTGATGGCATTGCTATTAAAGCTCCACCTCCCGACATATCAATGTCACGGTCAGCTCTAAACACATTGTAGCTGTTCCCGAAAACTTTCTCACTTCTAACAATTTCATCCCAACTAGTTTCTGTAGCCAAAATAATTGTGTGATGGCAAAAAATATTTTCCAATTATAATGTAAATGATGGATTCAAACTTTAAACACGTTTATCTTGAAATCAATGCATTGTCGCTTAGTCCGGTATGACCAAACACAGACCTTTTCATGGAGTTTTGATGGTTGTGGAATTTGGCACGGACCATAATGGTGGTCTTTTAAAGGGGTTGTATGGTGTTTTACCCCATAAGAATTTACTCGGATTCTCGCCCAACGAGCAGAAAAAGCGCCACTGGCACTGATAACCGGGATTAGATAACAGACCATACAGTGATGGCTGTCATGAAAAAGGATTTTTTAACAGAGTACACAAATAGAATAACGACTGAGCATGATATTCAAGCTGTGGATCCACCCATACTAAACGAAGTGCGAAAGGATATTCAAGAACTGAAAAATAGTATGGTCGTTGGGAAGGACGGAATCTCGACCGATCTTCTAGGAGACAGGTGTAGCCGGTTATACGAAGTAATACACTGCATTATTTAGTGGCAAAATAAATTCCTTTGGATTGGCTGGATGGATAACAAGATAAGCCATAGGTTCGAGTAAAATAACTATTGAAATTCAACGATATTCAATACCGCTTATAAGTTACTCAGTTTAGCAGACTGAATTCGTTGGCTGAATCCTATGTTGGCGAATACCAATGCACAGGGATAGAAGGACTGAATAAATTTCTTGTGGACTCATCATCTGTTTGTGGACTTTAATGCAGTGTACGATTCAGTGAAATGAAACGAACTGGCAAAAATACATCAGTATGACTTTTCGGTAGGACCGATTAAGCTGATTCGTATGACGTTGGATGGGATAAAATCAAGCGTCAGAATAGCCACAAAGACTTCCAACTCGTTTCTGATGTTAGATGGATTGAATCAGGGGCTGCATCTTCTAAGGTGCGATTCAACGATCCGGTGTACAAATAAACTGAACTATCATTACGAGATCTTATACGAAATCTTCGGGCTTTGGTTAGTAAAACGACGAAAACAGGTCATTGCAGACGACAAAGCAATCATTCAATTCGTGCTAGAAAACAATCAAACTGAATGCTGAAGCTGACTCTGGTAGTTGCAAAACGATCTCAAAGATTGCAAAGCGAGGTACTGAGAAAGTCGTGACAGGTGTAAACATGGATTTTAGCTCCTAGGACTAATTTCCAGCAAGTTCAAACTTCGGGCAAGGAATTCGCAACTGCAGACAAACGAATTCAGTTTTTGCTACAAAGACGAAACTATGGATACGAAGATGTAAAAGTGAGAGCGATTGAGAATGTATTCTGCTCTTTTATTAAAGGACCATTCATAAATTACGTAACGCGTTTAGGGGGGTTCGACAATTTGTGACATATTGTACAAATAGGGTAGAGGGAGTGAGCTAGAACGTTAAGTATCTTGTTTTTACTGAAGAATTTTTTTTCTTTGTTACGTAATAGGGGAGGGGGGATAGATAAATTTGTGGCATGTAACAATACATGGGAGAGGGGGGAGTCAATTTTGTGCAATTTTTGCGTTAAGTAATTTATGAATTACTAATTAATATCGGGTTCGAGTTGTGAGAGTTCTCGGGTTGGGTTCTGGTTCAGTTTAAACTTGACACCTAGTCGCCTTTTTGTAGTGAAGTCAGATAACTTTAGCTAGAGGTACGTATTGATGATACATGTAACTGTTGTAAACCTTGAATTCACTGAAACAATGGACACTGACATAGCATCAGTAAGACAGTGCCAGATACTGATGAGACAATGTCGATTTCAATATGTCTCAGCAGCAAAAAGAACTACTTTTCTATCGGTAGATTGGACTAGCGCCTGCCTGGTGGAGTAGTTAGACGAAGTCGAAACGCAAACCCCTGACTATATCTATTGCATTAATGTTTAAACGAAGGCTAACGAGAAGGCATTCAACCTGAAGCTGTTTGTATTTCGCAACATCTTTTTGTGGTTTCCTGTTCATACATTATAGAATTTTAACAAAGATAACATATCAAGAAGACTGACAATTTTGCCCAAAATCTAGAGATAGTAAAAGGTGGTATTTTATACAGTAATATACACACACAAAGCTACTTTTAGATTGAGCTTTCTATGTATTTTCGCGAAAAAAATTAAATTTAGTTGTAGCGATAAATGCAAGACAGGTATCCGAGCAGATAACGTACATTGCATATTCGAAATTTACAATACAGACATTAAAACCCAAACTGAATTTTTCTCACAGTTCGAGTTTTTGTGCTTTGAAAATGATTATGCCATTGTGTTTCTCAGATAGTTTTACACATAAAAACATCTTATACATCAAGATAACTTGAGCCAATCCCCAGACACAGTCATTTGAAACAAAAAATAAAAAAAAGTTCTCAGCATGTTTCTCGCTATGTCTCAATAACAAAGCAGAATGTCAAAATCTAAAAACTCCACTTTGTAGATTTTTTAGACAAGTGAAGTGGCACTCAGATTACCCCTTAATGGCCTTTTTCATAAGATAGCACAACAGCGACGAACTACTAAATGACCCTACGAGCAGCGATCCTATCCTTCAATGGCGAACCCATTTAATAAGGTAATTTAAGAACTATTTCATAATATAAGAAGAATCATCTCTAAAATCGATTCTTTTGATTTTTCAGTAAATTATTTGACCTGTAATGTATTGACATCGCGTGAAACTTGGTTCATTTCCAACATAAATTTTAACGATTTTAATATTATAGTTTAGTTTTAAACACATATAGTGTTTCCAATTTTGGATTAGCGTCAATCTGGTACTAAGTCATAGCCAGATTCTGAAACGAAATCTAAACCACAATCCTTCGACTACCTGATTTTTATATGTTTATATTTTTCGCTGGCAGTGCATTGCTTTCACCTTCATTCTCATACTTTCTCAGACAGAAGAATAAACAAACTGTTGTGTCAAATAAAAAAAAAACTGAATGCTGGAATAATGACAATTGCACTCAATAAATTAGTTGGAGGGTGGTAGGTAAATACAGCAGTGTCCGTTTGATACCCATTTTATGCTTTTCGAAGAATTGAAGTTACTAGTCCGGAAGAAATCGGTCTTTGTAATCAAAATGGTATATATCCTATTGAACAATTCATCTTTTGAAAAAAAAATATTTTTTTGCCTGAACTTTGGAACCAGCTTCAAAATGCATTTAGACTTACAGCATTACCATATTAAATAATAAAGAGTGTAAATAGCAAGACTCAAGTAAAACAAAACATAAATGGTATTCGGAACAGCTCATATCGATAACTAGTTAATTTACAATGTTACAGATGACGTCTGTAACATTGTAAATTAACTAGATCTCTTCTACAGTCTTAAGTTACCATACATAATTAATCCATTGTTTCAGAACCAATAGAAACTAGTTTCCATAGTCAGTGGAATGTTTTCAAACAAGCTACAAACGAAACTGATTCTAACGGTATAAAATACACGACAGCGTAATAAACAAACAAAAAAAAATATTGGAAAATACAGTCACTAATAGGTATTTACGTATAATTTATGGTAACAACAGGAATCATTGTGCAACCCTTTCAATCTTGGAGACGGGGGTAAATGGATATGTCAAATCGGTTTTGGGTGTTTGTTATTTGTTTTCTACTCTAGTTAGCGAGCATAATCAATATATGTATAGAGGTGACATATGTGGAAGAATGATAGATGCAAGGGAAGGCAGGGTTATATGCGACGAAGAAGGTATGTAATTAGAACAAATGGTTATAATACAGATGGAATTTATTGCGTTAAAGTTTTATGTAAAAATGAGGGCCGGATGAGGACAATTAACATGCACGGGATTTATGCAACTTGCGTCCATATAGTGACAGAGACAATGATAAGCAGCAAAAATGTGCACATATTTCCTATCAGCCTAGGGACTGCCATCTACTGGTGACGAGGATGACTCGGATCGTTGCAGAAAAAAAAACACATTTCAGGATAAACATTTGGTACTGGTTATTACTACTATTCGTCTTATTGCACATATTATACTATCATATACAAAGCGTTGGTTGGTGTTTGACAATGTAATGCCCATGATTACATAACTTCCTCAAATTCTGCATAGTACCAAATTTGATGCATGCACTAAAGATACTTCAACTCAATAATTTTCTATAAATTTTTGATTTCATTTTTCGTTCAATTTACATACTTTTATAAAACGATTCAATTTCCTTTCCGTGTATAAAATTGACAAATGGTACTTTGATTGTTTTCTCTGATTTTGATAGAGAAAATATGGCCGAGGCGAATACTCAACCTAATGCTAAACTAAAACCTAGCGCACTAACATTCGTCTGTTTCTGGCGGCCAAATATAAAACTTCAATGATTCCGATTCTCACAGGTTAATGCTATTTTTCTGAATACCTCGTCGCAGGCGAAAAACTTTTCGCTATACCCAATAATATCGGGAAGTTTCAGTTCTGTCCTTAGAGCTGTGCACGTTGTGCACAATCAATCTTTATCTGTTTCCTTAGAACTAAACACCCTAAACCTAGAGCGAATGTAAAAGGAAATAAAGAAAAAAACGCAAAAACGAAATGTAAAATCAAACGGTGCTGGTCTAGGGTAATATCAAGTGTATTTACAAGAAGATAGAAAAATAAAGTTCAAACGAATCAACAAAAACAATTAAAACATGTACAAGAAATCGGAAAGTTTTACATACAGAGATAAAGATAGACCTGCACCTTATCGCCTAAAAGAAAGCTTCCGCTAGCTTTACATAACACTAAATATCCGACCGCCTAAATGTAGAAGTTTCTTCTTTCATGGGTTCCCATTAAATTTCGAGCGAAATTTGGCATGCCAGGAAGCGAGAAGTGTTGCCACAAAACACAAGAAGATATGACACAAACATACAAGCCTAAATAACTGTAGAGTGCAACGCAAGATTTTTTTTCTAATTTGTTGTTAATTTGTTCTTTTACTAAGTCAAAGAACAAAAAAATTATTGTTGTTGAAATATTGTCCATTATAAAAATGTGTTCTTAAAATATATCATATGTTAAAATTAGGGTAGAGTGACAATAGGAACATAGCTAAAGCACGTTCAGCCGACAACGACCTACGTGAAACGGTGTAGTACTTGCATCAGTTTTACTTTGCTCTATACTTACAATTTTTTGGCGGGTTTAATTTTTACATTATAAAATATAATTCACTGCAGTTAGTTTAGGGTCGTATACACCAGTTTTTTTAATGTTTAATATGCAGAATTACCAAACCGTGTAGAATTAACTGATGACGTTCCCATGATCTGAACGTTTTGTTTGCTAAGTTACAAAAAGTGGAGAAAAAACAGGGTCGAAGTGCTTTAAAGTACAGGTTGTTCCCGTTCTTAATGCTAAGTAAAATATTAGGCAAAAGCCAATTATGAAAGCTTGCAAACAAATCACGATTCAATCACAATGTAAAATGAAACATTACCCTATCCTAATTTTGACCCAACTCCTACACTATAGTTTATGCCCGCATATGACCCTATAAAAATATTGTATTTGGCAAGCAATTTTAAGTTGCGAATTGAAAAATGAAAATTTTGCCATTTTTGGAACTAGAAGCAAAGCTATGTTTTGCATTCCGTTGGTAGGAACGTCACGTTTGACAGGTTTAGCAACCGCTTGTTGTCCATTTTTGTACTAAATACTTCCTCCTAGGCGCCATTTCTTTTCCTCTACTTCACCACTCTTGTTCTTCTCTTCAGAAAAACTCACTTTTTTACCTTCTTCTCTGTATGTCCTTTTTCGTTGGGACATCCGAGTGGCCACAAGGCGTTTCATTTTTGTCTCGACCGAAAACAAAAGTAGCCTCTAGATAGCTTCGTTGCCAACCAGTTTCGGTATTGAATGTTTACGGTATGCTCCCTAGTAACAATTCAGATTTTATGGCAGTTTTATAGCAACTTATACAACTTAAATTACCCTTGTAGCGTACTATAAAACTACAATTGTTACTTGGGCTCCTCGAATATCAGCGAGTGTCATGAATTCTAGATCAAGGTTTCCCTTTACTCGACTTTTTCTCCTTGAGTTTTATTTTTTCCTGGTTGTAGAGACTTGTGTGGAAGTTGATATCAATACAGTGAAGACCCGATTTTATCAGGCCCCGATTTTATCAGCTTTTTGAACCGATTTTATCAGCTTCATATGAAAATTGATAGTTGGTAATTTGATGGGCTCTAGCATATGAACCAAATTGAACTCGAGTTGATCCTTTCTTAAGCATATTTTTCTTATCTTAGAGATACGAAATATACAAAAAAAATCCTTTTCATTTTTTTTTAATTTTGCGCTGTCAGACTCCCTATAACGAAGTTTAAGCTAAATAATCAGGAAAGGTGATGAGGCTACATCTAGGGACTAAAGAAGAATATTTAAAGAGCTTCAGTTTCTAAAAAAAAAGAAAAATATATGTCCCGATTTTATCAATATCCCGGTTTTATCAGCCTAAAACTCACCAAGAATCTTCACTGTATTGTTTTCTTCCAGACCATGTGGCCTCCGGCGGCAGAAGCCAAGAATCGATCCACTGGGTTCCTGCTCCTTCCTATTCTTTTTTTAATTAGTTTTTTGACCCGGCTCAAGGCGTTAGCTTCACGAAGCCGTAAGTCTGTTATATATTTTATATTTTTAGGATGAAAATTAAAATTAAAATAAAAACGATCAATAGTATGTCTGTCCGATCCCGTACGCGCATTTTGCCATTGCACGCAGAGATCTTTTTTGCACTACGACCATACTATGGTCGACAAAATCGGTCAACTGAGTCCACCATTCGCCATACAATCGAAAAGTTAGAGTCGCAGTTCACGTTATTGGATGATAAGCGACCAAATGGACCACATCCAGTACGCAGTGAAGAAAGCATAGCGGCGATGGCCGAGAGTGTTCTCATCAACTTGGCTTGTCGTATGCAACAGCATGGCGTATTTTACGATAATTTTAGCTTAAAAGCATGTCAATAGACTGGTAACTGCCTGAACTTGAAGCCAGTAGAGTCTTGACAACATTTGGTTCCAATAAAACGGCACCACGTGATACACAAGTAATACAACAGTGAAATTATTGCGTGAGAAATTTGGTGAACGTTTGATTTCTCCCCGTGGACTTGTCAGTTGGCCACCTAGATCGGACGATATCGCACCTATAGACTTTTTTCTATGGGGCTTTGTGAAGTCAAATGTCTATGTGGATGAGCCTGCAACGATTGAAGCACTGGAAGCCAACATTATTCGAGTAATTAGTCACATACCGCTC
The DNA here is from genome assembly GCF_030247195.1 of Topomyia yanbarensis. NCBI lineage: Eukaryota > Metazoa > Arthropoda > Insecta > Diptera > Culicidae > Topomyia > Topomyia yanbarensis. The sequence goes on along the minus strand of NC_080672.1, from coordinate 106,409,905 downwards.
GAAATGCTTGAACGCGTTTTTATAAATAAGATCACTTGTAAGGACCTGCTCACGCGCAGTTATGGTCAACATTTAAAAGAAATTGTTTATAAACAATAAATAAAAAGTTGTTTACAAACAATAAATACTGGGATCTTGTTTTTGCGTTGTCAAAACTAACAAGTATTTTAAGTTGTTCTGCAAAATGAATCTTTTAGCTCGGGTCAATTTGTTGAACATTATCAGCACCGCGTGCCCGACATGCTTGAGTTGAATAAAGGTGACTTCCGAAAACCGAAGCTGCCTTTTCACCTTCAACAAATGTTCCAAATCACAAAACCTCGGTTTTATGCAAAAAGACCGGAAGTCATGTTAGAATAATAATAAAATACACGCGCATAAAATTACCAGTATGTGCGTCATGCTTATATTGGGCCGCTCAAATTTATTTCATATTATCGTGGTAAAACAATCGATAGTTGTTTAGTTGTAACCTCAGTTTGTTTTACACTATATTTTCTTTTCCCGATTTCCTTGTTTGGACGTGAGTCTTTGTTTTTTCCTTTTTCAAAGATTTTTATGAACGTGTCCACTGGGAAACAGACAGAGAAAGAATGACCGGAACGGTGAGAATGAAGAAACGGTGAAAATTCACCTTTATTTGAAACACTGAGAAAAGATATGTCCTCAAGCAGGAATCGAACCTGCGATCTCCCAGTCTCTAGTAGGGTGCGTTAATAACTCCGCCATCGAGGAACTGTGATGATGCCATCACATGTTCCCAACAGTTTCATGATCACGGTCTAGCAAATACCGGTAGAGGTCTTAGATATTTATAACATCTATTTGCATTTAAATGATTACAATAAGGAACTTGTATTATCTTTGTTTTGTTAAGTTGGCCTCATTTTCTATCAAATCCAAAACCCCTCAAATTTACTCCAATGATCTCGCCAGCAGCAAACTTTATCTTGGACGTAATTGTGCGTAGATGATCCCATTTGCATGTTCGCTTTTGTGTATTATGGCGAGAGGCTCGAACGTTTGTATGATGACATGTTCGATTGCGTCGGCTTTTATATGTTGCGCGCGACTTCGCGTGTTTAATTTCGATTTTCGACGTGACCGATTCACGATCGCACGAACACGGGCGTTTGTAGTTTCATGTTTGTAAATTTATGAATTTGCTAGATCGCGGGTGTAGGTGTCCGTTGATGATTGCGAAGGGTTCTAGTTTTTGTATGTGACCGTGTTTTTCGCGTGTATAAATTCAATTTTGTAACCGTGGGGTCATTTGCATATTCGCGTGTGCTTTTAAACGATGGCGCGAACTGTGAATATTATACAGTGTGCGGTTCAGATACTTAAAGCGAGTGATTTCCCTCGTACTAGAGTTCTCGGTCATGTCACCATGGAACGTGTTGTCTAGTGAATATGAGCGTTATTTTTTTTATTGGTCCAACTGAATGCATGGACCAATGTTGCTAGGACCGAGGGTAGTACTTCCGGATGTAACCAATCATGATCGCGCGGACACTGGCGCTTATAGGTTCACGTAAGAGATCGCGTTTGTAAATTTACGAGTGTTATAAAACATTCACTTTGTCAACAGAGTGTTATCAAGTTTGTGAGATCGCGGGTGTAGGTGTGCTTTGATGATCGCGAAGGGCTCAAGCTTTTGTATGTAGGCGTGTTTGTCGCGTGTGCTAGCGCGTATGTGGCTACGCGTGTATAAATTCGATTTTGTGACTGTGTTTCCATTTGCATATTCGTGTGTGCTCTTGAATGATGGCGCGGACTGTGAATTTTCAGTGTGCGGTTTAGATACTAGAAGAGAGTGAGTTCCCTAGTATCACTAGAGATCGCGGTCATGTCGCCATGGAATGCGTTTTCTAGTGGATATGAGCGTTATTTGTTGATTGGTTCATCTTAATGCATGTGCCTAGGTTGTTAGGACCGAATGTAGAGATTTCCGGACGTGATTAGCTCATGATGGCACGAACACGGGCGATTGTAAGTCCACGTTTGAGACCGTATTTGTAAACTTATACAAGCCAGACGGTTCACTTTATCACCAGAGTCGCGAACGTAGGTGTGCGTGGATGATTGGAATGAACTACGATCATCTGGTATATTATAATCTTCGGGAGTCCTGGCATGGGACACTCTAAGTTGGAAAGAGTCCCAAACCAGTGCTCAACGCCAACCCCAGGGCACCTCCAGAAAGAACTTGGCCCTAAGCCTACTTTGTACATTATTTCAACCATAACATAAGTGGACAACAAAGGTCGCCATGTTAAGTACTAAATTTGTAGCTTAACTAAAGAGAAATTAGTCGTAACTAAAGTTTCTATGTCCAGGTACAGTATCTTGCCTGGCCAGGGCATTCTTCGGATGTTAAAAATTACGATTACAATAACAATTACATCCTCAACGAATTTTTTCTTAGATCTTGCCCCCACAAATCAGAAAAAAATCATCTGGGATTACACGTAAAATAGAAGTTATGTTTTTTTCTTCATGCAAGCAGATCTAGTTATCTGATCATTTGACGGCGTAAAATACAGGTTTTTCTGTTATTCATTTCTTCTTACACTTTCTATTACCCAATAAACAAAGAAAGTTGAACAAGCCTTTAATACGAGAGAACAAATTGAACAAAGGCTGTTTAAGCTATTATCCAGCTACATTGTTTGTTGGGTTAATGACCCTGACGAGAAAGCATTTTATCTCTGTTAAGTATAATAGTTAAAAATTCCTCTACACATTTATTTGCCATGCTATACACAATATAAATGAAACGAGTGCAAGTCATAAATTTTATAACGCTGTGGATTGATCCTCTGATGCATACAGGAACAATAATTTGTGATCGAGCGTGCAAGACATCCGTTCCCTGTGCAATGCAATTTAGTAACTTCGACATTGGGACACAGCAAATGTCTGTTAGTTTTATTGTTATTCTGTGCTTTCCGGTTGATGCGAATTTTCATAACAGTGATCCGTCTAGTATCACATTTTTTTCGAGAGTTGTCCTGCTGAAGCTGTAGAGCTAGGTTCTCGGAAGGGCTCTCGTTAGAATCACTACACTACAATTGCAGATAAGACAGGCAACGTCGTCCACTAAAACACTGCCTAAGGCCAATTGTAACAGGCCGTGATGCTGAATGTGATGTTCATTGAACGGTTCAGATATGTGCGGGTGTAGACTTCGCGATCGCGTGTATCATCGCGAGGCGCGCGAGCATTTGTACGCTAACGTGTCTAATCACGTGTGCTAACATGTATGTAATTTCGCGATTATAACTTCTATTTTCTAACCGTGTGCTTTTCGTATATTCGCGTGTGTTCTTGGATTATCGTGCGCGGATCGTGAATCTAACACTTAATTGTACGGTTCAGATGCTAAAAGAAAGTGAGATCTTCCATATCACTAGAGTTCCCGGTCATGTCGCCATGGAACGTGTTGTCTAGTGGATATGAGCTTTATTTCTTGAGCGGTCCAACTAAATGTATGGACCTATGTTGCTAGGACGGAGGGTAATGATTTCCGGACGTGGCCGATTCATGATCGCGCGAACACGGACGTTTGTAGGTTCGCGTTTGAGACCGCGTTTGAGACGTTCATCTTATTACCGGGGTTTTATCAAATTCGCGCGATTGCGGGCGTAAGCGTGCGTTGTTGATCGCGAAGGGCTTAAGCGTTCGTATGTTAACGTGTTTGTTGCGTGAGCTCGCGTGCATGTGACTTCGCGTGTACAAAATTAGATTTTGTAACCGTGTGACCATTCACATATTCGCGCGCGTTCTTGGATGGCCACGCGGGCCGTCATTCTGATATTTAGTTTTCGGTGTACAATTCACATTCTGACAGATAGTGAGTTACCCCACATCACTAGGGCTCCCGGTCATGTCGCCATGTTGTCCAGTGGATATGAGAGCTTTCTTTTTTTTAATTGGTCCAATTGAAGGCAGTCTGCTGATACCAAGGATAGAAACTTCCGGAAGTGACTCATGATTGTGCGAGCGCGGGAGTTTTTAAGTGTACGATTGAGACGGCATTTGCAAATTTATAAGCGATGAGACGTTCACCTTATCAGCGGGATGTTATCATGTGTGCGAGATCACGGGTGTAGGTGCCGTGGACAGCCGTGTAGGGTTGAAGCATTTGTATGTTAACGTGTTTGTCACGTCTAACTTCGCGTGATTTCGATTTTATAATCACGTGGCGTGTATTCTTAAATGATCGCGCGCGGACGGTGTATCTGATGCTTAAGTTTTAGTGTATGGTACCAGATGGTAGAAGAGAGTCATTTTATCACAAGATTACAATTTGGGTTTAAATTCAATTTGAAACCCTAAGGTGCACAGTGCAACTGTATTTAACCTAAGCCTAAGCGTAGAAAATGCGAGACACGGAGTACTGGTTGGCGAATCTACATAGAAACGGTTCTAGTCATATGTGACAAATTCCAATGTTTTTTACCTAAAACGGTATGGTGTATACGACTCTAACCATTTTGTCAACTGTACTAATATTTTTTGGTCCTTAACATCACCAGGCATTACTTCTACTAACATAACTCTAAAGAGTGTCACTTGATAGCACAAATTCACACAGTCAGAATGTAACAAACGTTGAACAAGTTGAACACGCGAACCAGGAACAAAACAAGAAACAATAGTGTGTCGATGTACACAGTCGGACGAAGTGTGTGTGAAGGGGGTAGGGTTGGGAGTGTTAGATGAAAGTTAGGAAAATGAGTGGTAGTAGTAGTAGTAGTGGTAAGTAGTGCTTTGATAGGATAGCCAAAATATAACACAAACTGGGACAAGTTAAAATAGCGAGTTTAGTTAATATACAAACATAAAACACAACCAGGAAAATTGCCGAAAAAGAAGATGAGTGATTCGAAGCTGTTTGCGTAGTATTTTTTTTTTCGTCTTTCGGACGCGTTAGTCAAAGAAGGAAGGAAAAAGAGTTCAAATCAAACGAACAAGGGACTACTTACCGTTTGCTGAATCTGGTAGTAAGTCTTTGCAGGAAAGTCTTGCCAGTGTGTGGCGAGTCGCCGACGTTGCCTCCGGCTCCGGAGTATGCCGTACTGTTTCTGGATCTGGTTTGGCCTATATTTTTGTTGTTAAATAAAAAAATATATTAGTATTTTTCGCAAAGAAATGGGTTTTTCTAACTTCATCTGTCCACTGCATTCGGTTGCACTTCACTACAACACAACTAACAATAGTGATATAGTTAGAGAATGACAGAATCACATTATGTATAGGTGAAGAGATGGATGCAAATGTTTGCCGAAGATTACAACTCTCGTAGCGCGGTTCAGTTGAACTGCTACTACTACTGGACAACAGAGCACCGCGGATGCATTAGAACACTAGGAGTACACACTTACCCGAGTGGAAAGTCGATCGCGATGGAACATTCCTGGGAAATGCAACCGGTTGTCTGGAAGAATTAACGGCTGGTGTAAGACTATTGCGATTCACCATGCTGATGTAATTGAGTTTGTGTATGTGTTGATGTGTGGGTACATTATATTGACATTTGGTTGGTCGGGGATTTTTTTTCGATTGTTGGTGGGTTGGTTGGTGATGTGAAGGCACAGGTTCATGATGGGTTGGTAGGTTTTCATTTTTTGTTTGTGGTTTACCGAGGGAAAAAACGGAAAAGAAAGAAGAAAAAGAAATGACATATATAGTTTAAAACAAATCGATTGATGGATTTTTTTTGAAAACTTAACTAACTTACAAACAAATTAAATACTTAGGTAAGGAACCCTCATCTCTTAACAATAACAATTCCAAACAAGTCTAGGAACCTTCGGATAAATGGAAAAAGTTAAACAAAACGTGAACCAGCAACCGAATCTTTTTTAACTTTCAAAAATTTGAGTAAGATAATAAAAAAGGTAAACGCTTCTACTTAATCCAGAGTCCACATCTGGGGTTGATTTAGGTTTATAGGGAAAACATTTATTCGTCCATATGAACTGGGAATGCATCGAGAAATTGCCTTTAAAATAAATTTGTTGGATAACTAGCAATCGAAATAGATGCGTTTACAACTGATCGTTTGTACCGAAGAATCGGTTCGTTCGGTAGTGCCAACGATCAGTGTTTCGCATCTTTGTTAGGATTTTGTTGGTTGGTATTTGAAGGATGTTTTCAGGTGTAATTGATTGGTACATAAATATGTAGTATAAAAGTGAAATCTATGTTCAAAGTTCAACGAAATCTAACGAAGCAAAACATTCTAAATGCCAGAAAAAATAACAAGCAAAGGATCAGGGAAAAGCGAATAACATGTAAACTATAGGTACAATTAAATGCTTCAAGCCGTGAAACAAATAAACATTAAACATCAAGAAAAATAAAAAAAATATATGTATTACAAAGATGTCATTTTTTAATGATATTCAGCTGCTTCTTATCTCAATATATCGTCCCTACGATACCCTATTTCAAACATAGTGTTGTAATTTTTAATTAGTTCAATTATTTTGCCGTTTTTTCGCGTACAAACACCAACACATTAATGTCGTTTTAGCTTGATCCTGTAACTGCTTCAGAATTAAACCAAACTGCCCGCTTTTAAAATCGTCCATTAAATAGTGACATAAACTTTCTATATTAATCTATTAACTGAATTTTGATTGAATCGGATATTTTATATTCTTTGCAGCATGAGTTGGACATTAGGTAAATTCATAAGGAATTAAGCAATTTACATAAAGAATAATTTACAACATAGGCCTAAATTCCGTATGCTCAACTTTAGAACTTTTTTTAAATCCATCGTACTTCAAATTTTGAAGTAGAATACTTCTAACGTTTCAATATGGGGTCCCGTTTCAAAAATTTCAGTTGAGAAATTTTCCCAGATTTAAAATGCGAATATCTTCCGTTCTACTGGACGAAATCGCAATATTTTTGCACTATCTGATCGGAAATTTGTGCACGTATTTCGTATTAAATTTCGGAATTACTGCGACTACTATAAATAAACCAAAACAAGGATTTTCAGAAAACAGCGAGGAAAATGCGCAATTTGCCAGCATATCCCACGCAGAGCCGTCAAAAAGGAGCATGTAAGCGTTTCATTACATACGGGAATGTTATATATACAGGTCACGCGAGCTTGTTTTGTATCAGTGGGTGTTCGCTTACCACACGAGCAACATACTCGTCCGAACGGTACAATGAGCGGTATCATGTTTGCGTTCCCGTACCAAGCGTCATCGCAAGGTTCTTCGTGATAAAATACAGGGAATCACCAAATCCGCCATTCGGCGTCTGGCTCGTCGTGGTGGTGTAAAATGCATCTTCGATTTAATCTACGAATGATGATGGTGTGCAAGAAAATGTCATCCGAGATGCCGTGACCTACACTGAACACGCCAAGCGCAAAACGGCAATGAATGTCGTCTATACTCTGAAGCGGCAGGGACGCATTTTGTGTGGATTTGAAAGTTGAAAAGGTAGAACTCACTTGTATCATTATAAAAAAGGCCCTTTTCAGGGCCACCAAAATCATTTCAAAGAATAAGTTTGCATTTTCTGTTTCATGGACTGTTTCTCCCTGGAGAGCAATTTATGTTAAACCCTAAATTATGATTTATTTCAGTACGCAAATTGCAAATATGGTCAGAAACAAACTGGAGTGAAGTGGAAAACATTTTTACTAGGCGCATTCAAAAAAGGTTTCAATTCTCAAACATTTTACCAAGGTGCCGTATTACATTACTCTCTTTACCCTGAGTGTTCGATAATCTCCGTAGTGGAAACACAATTTCAATTTTGTTCTTTATCAAAAATATGTGGTCGGCCAACAAAGGTGTGGAGCTACGAAGAACACATATTGAGGAAAACACAAAAAAGGACGAGCTTACATTGTGCTGTAGTCAGGTATAAAAACTCAGCATGCTGTTGCTCACGCTCAGTTCGTTTCCAGCATCAGCATACAGCAGTTCGTTTGCAGCATCGCCCGCAAAATTCAAACCGCCGTCCGTTTGCTGCTGTCAGAAGAGTTGGCCAAGCACGCCGTCTTCGATGAAACCAAAACTGTTACCATATACACCAGCACCAAGTAAATTTCGAACACTGCCCAAACAAAAGGCCCTTTTCAAGGCCATCAATTTATCGACAAAGAATGAAATTGAAGTTTTGTTATTACAAGCATCAGCTTGTCAAGAGCGTTGGATGATAAGTGAGCCACTTGTGAACAATACCGTCGCTTTCACGAGAATGGCAGAAAATCAAAAGGTATTTGTGATTTATAGACAGTTTAGTGTAATGATTCAATTTACACAAATCGAACGTTTTCTAACGTTTCGATATAAGTGCTCCGTTTCAAAATTTTCGGCCAGATGCTGCCTGTTTTTTCAAACGTGAAAATCTGCTGTTGTATTGAATGAAAACCTTGGATTTTTGCGCTGATTGGAAATAGTTGTGACTAATTCTGTAGAATGTACAATTACTGAAAATAACGGATTTTGTGAAAGCAGTGGTTGGTCCATACAATTCGATTCTAAGCGAGCCAGACTAGTTTTCGTTGGAAGGTCCACCTCTGACAATAGAAGTAAACTATTTTATTTTGAATTCAACTACAACTTCCTTGAAAACAGCACAGTTAAAAAACTTTTGGGAAAAACGCGCAGACCTAAATTTTCCACTATAATGGAAACTGCCTGTGCCCCGCCGCACAGCATCAAGATTGATAGTAATTCAAGCCGGGAGGAAAGAGGTTGTAAGGCAATGGAAAACGAAAATTTCATTTATATCTTACTGGAATATAATTGGCTGGTCCTGAAAAGAACTTGTTGGTTTGTGGTTTATTTTGGGTCACAATTTAGGCCTGCTCGATTGCTGATAGCTGTGAATTTCTCGCAGGGCGACAGTTTCTGTTCAGTAGTGATGAGGCTTCCTAACGCCAACCGTGACTGGGGTACTTTTACACGACCTACGTTGCTTACTGTTTGCGGGGAGGCTTTCCTCTGGTGGACTTACGAGCGGTTTGTTTGGTACGGGCCATTTATCAACAAAGAATCGAATTGAAGTTTTGTTATTACAAGCATCCGAAAGTAGCTTGCCAAGAGCGTTCGATGGCAAGTGAGCTACTTGTGAACAATATCGTCGATTTCACGTATTTCACAAAAGAAAAAGTTATCATTTGTTTGTTTGTTTACAGTTTCGTGTTTACTAGACGCATTCAAAAAAGGTTTCAATTCTCAAACATTTTACCAAGGTGCCGTATTACATTACTCTTTTTACCCTGAGTGTTTGATAACCTCCGTATTGAAAACACAATTTCAATTTTGTTCTTTATCAAAAATATGTGGTCGACCAACGAAGGGGTGGAGCTACCAAAAACACATATTGAGGACAACACAAAAAGGACGAGCTTACATTGTGCTGTAGTCAGGTATAAAAACTTAGCATGCTGTTGTTCACGATCAGTTCGTTTGCAGCATCAGCATGCAGCAGTTTGTTTGCAGCATCTCCCGCAAAATTCAAACCGTCGTCCGTTTGCTGCTGCTAGAAAGTTAGTCAATCACGCCGTCTTCGATGGCACCAAAACTAGTACCATATACACCAGCTTCAAGTAAATTCCGAACACTGCCCAAACAAAAGGCCCTTTTCAGGGCCATCAATTTATCCGCAAAGAATGAAATTGAAATTTAGTTATTACAAGCATCAGAAAGTGGCTTGCCAAGGGCGTTGGATGGTAAGTGAGCCACTTGTGAACAATACCGTCGCTTTCAAGTAGAATGGCACAAAATAAAAAAGTTATTTGTGTGATTTGTAGACAGGTTAGTGTAATGATTCAATTTACAAAAATCGAACGTTTTCTAACGTTTCGATATAGGTGCTCCGTTTCGGCCAGAATGTTGCCTGTTTTTCTAAAAGTGAAAATCTGCTATTGTACTGAATGAAAATCTTCGATTTTTGCGCTGATTGGAAATAGTTGTGACTAGTTGTGTAGAATGTTCAATTACTGAAAATAACAGATTTTGTGAAAGCAGTGGTTGGTCCATACAATTCGATTCAGAGCGAGCCAGACTAGTTTTCGTTGGAAGGTCCATCTCTGACAATAGAAATAAACTATTTTATTTTGAATTCAACTACAACTTCCTTGAAAACGCACAGCTAAAAAACTTTTGGGAAAAACGCGCAAACCTAAATTTTCCACTATAATAAAAACTAGTGCCCCCGCCGCACAGCATCATCAAGATTGATAGTTATTCAAGCCGGGTGGAAAGGGGGAGGGAGGTTGTAAGGCAATGGAAAATTTCATTTATAATAATAATACTTTATAATTGGCTGGTCCTGAAAAGAACTTGTTGGTTTGTGGTTTATTTTGGGTCACAATTTAGGCCCGCTCGATTTCTGATAGCTGTGAATTTTTCGCAGGGCGACTGTTTCTGTTCGGTAGCGATGAGGCTTCATAACGCCAACCGTGACTGGGGCACTTTTACACGGCCTTCGTTGCCAACCAGCTCATTGTGAAGGACGACGTCTCTGTACAGCCAGCATCACTGCCATGAAAGCAAAACATTGATTTTGAACCGAATGATTAGAAGTTGTATTTAGTTACAAAATGTCGATTTTCTGAATGATATGATATTAAATCATCCCACAAGATGCAAAACGTCGTGTGGAATGCTTGAATATCAAGCATAGTGCCGAACATAATTCTTTGTTTGTTTGGTACAGGCCATGTAGCGAAAAATGCTGATCTGCGACTTCTCTGATGCTGGTAGTAGGACGACGGTCAAACGCTCGTTTGCGTGCGTTCATTCATAAAAGTTCAACAATATTTTCAAAGAATGTTGCAAATTGTCAACTTGATAATTCCAAAAATACTCCAAATAAACTATGAATGTGCTAAAGTCGACAAAGTCGCATAGAAATTGCTTATTCCAGAGCAGAATTTACCGGTCTAAAGTGTATTCTACTTCACTCCGGTTATGTCTCTGACATTACCCACCCATCTTTTTATTAATTTGTGTTTGTTTTAAATTCCTCTTGGATACGTCTATCGTAGGATTCTCTTCAATTATATTATAGAACCAGGAACTATAAGATTGACTCATCCATAACACTGTGTATAAAATGTATAAAGTTAATCTAAAATAACAACAGAATTGATAATTCTGTACCTATTAAACATCCTATTGCAGACCAAACGCCGCACAGTGGCGAGTCTTCAAACAAAAGTCGGACAAAACCTCAAATGTTACCTAATTTGGCTGAAAATCACAATTTAAGCAAATTTTGAGATGCTGAGCTCATTTTTGATGTCAAAAGTCGTAAAATATTAAATGCATTTTTCCATACAGTGTCATTGAACTTTTCTTATAACTATGATTCCGTTTTCATGATAGATTTTCCGTTACTGTTCACCAATGTCAGCAATATCATAAAAAATGAAGAACACTACTTTAAATCCATTGTATAACGTGTTGGTTTACTGTAGATTGTCTTACTATTTTAAACAAAACACCATGCGCCTCCATATCAGCAACAAAGCTTCAAAATCTCCTTAAAACATTTTGCGCACCTGGGCGCAGAACGAGACCGTGATATTCGAAAAGTAGAGGTTATTTCCCATAGAATGTACAGAATACATTAGTGAAAAAAGTATTTTTGATCTGATCACCTCAAATATATTTAAACTAAAAAGTCATAGTTCCAGGCAAATTTGCCGAATGTATTTTATTCACTAACCTAGTTCTTTCATTCCTCTATACAATGAAACTAGTTGTACTAAAATCGGACCAAAATTAAAAGAGCAACATGCATTTGAAGTGAACAGAGCAATAGTGGTTTCGGAAATGAAAATCATTAAAAAGTCCGGACTTTGCTACGTTTAGACTCATATTAAAAATCGTGTTCTTATCCAGTGATCATAAAATTTTGAATATACGTCATTCAATACATGAGCAATTTAGGAAAAATATAAAATATCAATATTTCAAAAATAAATTTTTGAGTTTTTGGCCAGCCTCCAGCCACTGTGCGCCGTCGCACCGATGAGTAATGCGAAGCTAAAAAAAGTACCTTCTTACGTACTCATGGCATTACAATAAACCGTCTTACGAATCAAGTGAGCCATACTTCGTTGGTTTTTTTCTATCAAAAGAGCAAGAGAAGCCTCAGGTTCGTGGCTACTATTTTTAGTTAATTACACAGTTTATCGGGTAGGCTAAAGATAGAAAGCTAGCTCGGCACACTGCTGCATTAGTAATGGGAAAATTGATCCGGCTTCCATGAATAACAAAGCAGTTATCCTACCTTCATGTTATTATGAGTTTATGAATCAATTGTGGGTTCTCGTTTCTTTAGATACCGATAGCGTAAGTGATGCTAGGAAGGGGTTTGAGCGTTTCAAGTTTGCTTCTAGTAAGTCATGGTTATTTAGATCCCAGTCATTATAAGACATGTTTGACGAATCAAATGTAGACTAACTTTTTAACTTGTTAATCTAGGGGAGACTAAAATAATCCAGCCCCGTTTCTGGGATCCAGGCTGCACACCAAGGAAAATTCCAGATTTGGTTTTTTTCATATAGGCGATTTCAAACAATCACTTCAACACTGGGAATAATATTCGAAACTGGAAGCTGGAACTGGGTAAACATTAAAATGAAGACTAGAATGAACTTGAATGAACATATGTCGCATATGATTTGTATATTTCTTATTTAATTTGATAATTCATTAGCGTGTTAGAATACTAAGTTCGGTCATCAAATGGTCGGTTATGTAAAAATGTCTGGGGAATCGATGTATTTGAAATTACCGCAATGTACGTTATCTTGCCTGTTTTGCCCTAATTCCCATATTGTTAGTCTTTTTTTTTTATTTCGGCTATGTAACTTGGAAGAACACTAAATGCGGACTACCATAGCTAACGTTTCTGGTGCAAAAAAATCCAAAGATTCTCTAGAAGATAGTAGGAATGTCTGCATAAAACGTTTTAATCCGTTTCACCCCAAATGTTGGGTTTTTAGTTTAATTTTACTCCACATCTCGGAAGCAGGCCTAATGCCGCTGTTCAAAAGTAGTGTTTCTTATGCAAAAAAAATCCAGAGAAATGAGTGAAGATAGATATAATGACCGCACGGAATGTGAGAATCCGGTAACCCCATTTTTCCCAATCTTAAGAGGAAAATTTAACATGGCAATATATTTCGGAAAGAGTCTACATTAGACTGCCCAGAATTTTTTTTTCGAAAACTCAATCGGCCCACCTCTGAGTCGATTTCTAGTCCCACAAGGAGTACTTGCGCCAAATTTCACGCAAATCGGATAAGTCTAGCTACCGGACCAATGTGCCTGGAGTTTGTATGGGATTTTTCGACAATTTACATGTAGAAAACCCACTACCTCGCTTTTTCGTCGATAGGTGGCACTGTATGCACCGTATTATCACTGCAAATGAAAATAAGAAAGATAATTTAACTGTCTACAACTTTGTCGAAGACTGCTAGTCAATCCGGCTTTGTTAAAAAGAAGTTATTAGGGGCCGTACACAAATGACGTAGCTTTTTTTCGGCGATTTTTGACCCCTCCCTCCCCCCTCGTAGCATTTGGTCACAAAATTCTAACCTCCCCCTCGTAAAAAACGTAGCATTTACCTACCCCCTCCCCCTCGTCCCATGCAAAGCGCCCGGGAGATGAAAATAATTACATATGTTTTTCAATTATTTTAAATACATGTCCTTTCAAAATGTTTGACAACTTTTACCAACATTTTCATTATAAAAACAAATTGCGTGCAAAATAAGCCCATTTCATGACAAATATAGTGTTGATAGTTTTGTTTTGAATTTTATTTTTCAAGGGGAGCATGAAAACAAGTTCTCTCATTTCACAATCGTGCAGCTGCCAATGATTCTAAGAATCATTCGTTCATCTAAATTACTAAATTTTGTTTGGTTGAATTCGAAGTGAAAATTTAATTCAGCTTCCAAACTAAGTCTACTAGTTAGCAACATTGGCTAACTAATGTAGCAAGTTAAATCCGCATACAAAATCTTTTCGTATTTTTGCGATCTTGTAATTCCGCGAATCGTAAAATTTATCTCATGAAAAGCCGCATCAAAAGTAACTTGTGTGAAGTTAAATTCATTTCTCTAGGGAATGGAGGATCATTAAATTGTTTTCTCTAAACAATGGGTTTTAAACTTAATGCTACGTCGCACAACTTCTGACCCTACCCTCCCCCTCGTCACACTTCGTCACAAATTTGGTATACCCTCCCTACCCCCCAAAATGCTACGTCATTTATGCATGGCCCCTTATACTTTTAATGAAGTGATGTCTGAGTCAGGTTTGCATGGGATCTAGCAGTACATGGTTGTGTATCAGGACTCGATTCCCACGAACTACACATTTTTGTGAAATAGTAGCCAGATTTAGCTCAATACTATGTTCAAAAGAATTCTAGTACATAATACGAGTTATGTTTTGGAATATACGTTTGATGCTGTCATTCTAATTATCTCCAATCTATTCCTCGGAATTTGGTATATAAGAATTACAACTTTTCATCAACCGCATTCAGCCTCGTTCCGAGAGGTATAGCCAGCTTAACTTCACAGTTGAATTATTGGGGGAATTTGGGTTGAAACAGGTTTGCATGTTTTGTCCCATCATTCAAACTATCTTCAATCGATTCCCCGTATTTTTCACATAAGATTTACAACTTTTCATTACCAAAGTTAACCTCTTTCTGAAATGTAGAGCCAGATCTAACTCTATACTTTAGTTATAGGAGGAATTGGGGTAAAACGAGTACACATTTTTCGGGCGGTCAGTCTAACTATATTCGAACGACTTTTATACCTAGGAATTACAACTTTTGTTCAGCCGCATAAAGCCTTTTACTGAAATATAAAGTCAGGATTAACTTCAAACTTTAGTTGTGCGAAGAATTGGGGTAAAATAAGTGTTTACGTTTAGTGAGATTAATCTAATTATCTTCAATCGATTCTATGGGTTTTTTACGTAAGAAATACTAATTTTGTTCAAGCGTATTCAACATTCTTCCGAGTTACAACCAGGCTTTTTTACCGCTTTAATTGGAAAATCCGCATAAAAAAAACCGCGTTAAATTCAAAATCCTATTTTACGCAGACCCACAGCAAAAGACTTAAAAGTTTTTTTGCGCGGATTTCGTAATTATTACGGCTTTAGTAAAAATATTCAAAGCCGTTTTGAATGCAAAAGACTTGGAAGATTTTCGGAAAGATGGAAGAGAAGGATCCGGAGAACTCCTTGTGGCCCGCACCTCAACGGTATGAGTATTTTCGGAATGGTCTTGACGAGCCGGTGCCAGAAATTGGTTTTTGACGCCATTTTGAAATCCAACATGGCGACTTCCAGTTTAGTGAAATATGGGTATTTTCGGAATGGTCTTGATGAGCAGGTATCAGAAATTGATATTTGACGCCATTTTGAAATCCAAGATGGCGACTTCCGGTTTAGCGAAAAATATAACCCAAATAATAAATGTATTTTCGGAATGGTCTTGAGGAAGTAGGTGCACTTTGAAATCCAAGATGGCGACTTCCGCTTTTACGAAATTCTCTATAACCTAATTAATATGGGTATTTTCGGAATTGTCTTGACAAGTAAGTACCAGAAATTGATATTTGACGCCATTTTGAAATCCAAGATGGCGACATCCGGTTGAATGAAATTCTCAATAACCCAATTAATATGGGTATTTCGTAATGGGCTTGACGAGTAGGTGCCAGAAATTGAACCCATTTTGAAATCCAAGAAAGCAACTTCCGGTTTAGCGAAATTCTCTATGAACTAATCAATATGATTTTTTTCCGATTGGCGCGGTATCTCCCGTATAAAAAACCTCGGTGATCTTCCAAAACTTCCTCGAATATAAGATCTTACATAAACCAACGAAATGCAAAATATTTTTACATGCTCATCTAGAAGAGTGCGATGAGAATTTCCTTTTGACTCACGATACCTGCGTCGAACGAGCAGTGTTTCTTTTCGTAACGATCAAAAATACTGTTTACTTCGTTATACAGAGCTAGTTATAAACGCTAGAAAGAAAGTTTTCGATGATTTATAGCTTGAAAACGAGGAGCCAATGGCACATGGCAACCTGCTGAAACGCAAACGAGTCCGCCTTATTTACGATAGCGATATGCAACAAGATCGTTTACATATTTTCTCAGAAGAATTGAATTAAGATTTGATTTGGTAACAGTATGATATGTATAAATATGAAGTTGTAGAACAAATAGTTTTAATTGAACAGTTTTTTTAGATTCTAAAGATTTATTTGAAACGGCTCAATGCGTTAGCACAACTGAGCCGTGGTCTTTTAATTTTTTACAATACGTAAAAATGAAAAAAATGCCAAGAATGTCGGTCTTCCAGATCTTGTTGATGCAGTTTGCTGCTACGTGTTGAGATCCTTTTCCTTGGCGGTGAAGCCGCTTGGGGGTCATTCAGTCTGCCTTCTCTCGCGTTATTGTTCCCGTCCATGTCATCATCGGTACTGCTTTCTTGCTGTTCACGATCAGAGGTTCTTATTTGTTTCTTGTTCTTACGGGTCGCTGTTGTAAATCCGTCTTCATCGGTATTTGCTTCTTTATTGGCGATGCTAGTTGTTGGTTTGGAAGCGGTTGTCGTGGTCATTGTACCTGCCTTATTGGTTAATTAGATCGTTGTTTTTGGTTTATCTGAAGGTGTCGGTGGCTGCTTGTTAGAGTTGGCTGTAGTAGATGAGTTTTGACTAGTTGCTTCGGCGCATGTTTTTCCGTAGTGGGCTGTATGGTTACAGAATTGGCATGTTGGGGTCTGCCCGGGATATGTGATAAGTGTTGTTTGCTTATAGGTCACGCCATCCTTCGGTGATTTGCATTCGATAGTCATTTAAGAAGGTATTGGTTTAGTCACTCACAATACGAACGCCGTTGCCGGTGAAAAAATTTCTCCAGGTGGCATTCGTAATAGATTCTACTTCTCCATATTGCGACATGATTTGTTTGATGTAGTCTTTCTTAGTGCGCGGGGCCAAATCATGGATACGTACTTCCACCATGTCGTTTTCCATATGCACCGGGATTTTGATTCTGGTGTTATTAAACTCGACCTCACGTTGCATGTTGTTCTTTTCAATGAAGTTTTCTGCCTGTGATAAACTTCTAAACGTGATCAAAACACAGTTTTTAACGTGATGTAGCTGAATGTACGTAACTTCAGCTCCATTTTAACTTTAACTAATTGCTCCACTTCCTGAACTGTGGGTCTAACGCGAGTTTTATTAAAGTTGATCGAAATCGTGTTATCCCGTAGCACGGGCACTTTTGTTTCATTTGGCAAACTCATTTCACTCCGCAGCCGGGGATAACAATACAATATTGTTTGTGCACTGATATGAAATGGACTGCTTGTGCGATGGGCACCGATCGGCTTGTTAGTAGAATTGACTGTTTCACTTGTGCGAGACGATTTTTAATTCCTGCTGCTGCATATCGTTCTCATTCTCTTCTCACTTCCGTTCTCGCAGAACTCTACTGGATGAAACACATTTTGCGCGTCGCTGGTTTATGATAAGATCTAAAATTCGAGGAAGTTCAGGATGATCACCTAGGTTTTTCATGCGGGAGGTACCGCATCAATTGAAAAATTCATTTTTAATTAGTTCATAGAGAATTTCGGTCAACCTGAAGTCACCATCTTGAATTTCAAAATTACGTGAAACATCGACATTCTTCTCTTACTCGTCAAGATCATTCCGAAAATATCTATATTGATTGGGTTATAAAGATGTTCGCTAAACCGGAAGTCGCCATCTTGGATCTCAAAATACCGTCAAAAATCAATTTCTGGCACCTGCTCGTCAATGCCATTCCGAAAACACCCATATTAATTGTGTTATGGAGAATTTCGTTAAACCGGACGTCGCCATCTTGGATTTCAACACAGTGTCAAGCATAAATTTATGGCACCTCATCAAGACCACACCGAAAATACCCATATTTATTGGGTTATAGAGAATTTCGCTAAACCAGAAGTCGCCCTCTTGGATTTCAAAATGGCATCAAAAATCTATTTCTGGCACCTACTTATCAAGACCATTCCGAAAATACCAATGTGTTGTTGAGATGCGGGCCATAAGGAGTCTTCCAGACCCGTCTCTTCACTCTTTCCGAAAATCTTCGAAGTCGTTTGCATTCATAAGGACTGGAAGGAAAACCGTGTTAATTGCGAAATCCGCGCAAAAAAAAACTTCCAAAATTCTTCTAAGTTCTTTACATGTAAAAGGACTTTACAAAAACCGCGTTAATTGGAAAATTTTCGAAGAGGACTTTGAATATTTTTGCAAAAACCGCGTTAATTAGAAAATCCGCGTAGAAAACCCGCGTTAATTGCAAAATTCTCGAAAAAAAACCTCGTAGAAACCGAGTAAAAAAACCAGAACCAAAAATCAAGTCTTGAACATAAACTCAAACGAAATGGGGGGATTGGGGCAAAACGGGAATGATAGCGTACCATGCGGTCGTTCCAAATACTATCAATTTTTCAGACTAATTTACATAAAAAACACTTTTGCTGGTAAACGTAATCCATCTTTTTCAATTCAATCCTTTTTTTCGCTTTTTGTGTCCATTTTTCCCCACTGTGCCATTGATGAGAATGAATGTTGGCTTATATATGGATAGGCCTATCCTATTATCCTCCCGTATTTTGTTGCTGGTACGGAAGATAGCAAAGTGGTTTCCAGAAAAGCAGCTTGAAATAGGCAGTCTGCTGCCTATCCAGGGTTGTTAACGTTGAATTCAACTTTACCGCCGATAACGATGAATTTGGCGCTATTATCGACGATGATTTTTACGTTAATTTCATCGTCATCATCAACGAACTTCGTTGAATTCAACGTTAGCGTTATCGGAAATTTTCGCGTTGAATTCTATTTAAAGTATTTTTTTCGTCAGAGAAATTGCATAATTTATTCACATGAAGTTCAAATTTATATGTATTTCTGTAAGAAGGAATATTTTTAATTTTATTTAACGTACAGATTTTGAAGTTAATTGTTGGTTATGTCGGTGTGAAAAGCGTATGAACCGGCTTTGGACGGCCTCGATTCTGTCAACGCCATTTTGGTAGTAGGGGTTCCAAACAGCAGAACAATATTCTAGTGTAGAGCGAACCAGCGCGCAATAGAGTGATTTTAAACAGTATACGTCCTTAAAATTTTTCGCAATTCGGAAAATGAGCCCAAGCTGTATTGATGCCTTATCCACAATGGATGATGTATGTAGTTTGAAAGTTAGTGGCGAATCCATGATAACTCCGAGATCCTTGACGTGAGTGTCCTGGAATACTGGAGTCGAAGAAATGGTAGTTAAACTGAATCGGATTGCGTTTCCGCGTAAACGTAACGATTGAGCATTTACTCGGGTTTAAAACCATTCTGTTTAGATCACACCACGTACTAAAGCTTACCAATTCACTCTGAAGAAACTTGGCATCGGTTTTATCTCGTATTTGTCGAAAAAATTTCATGTCGTAAAATTCTTCTTCAGGTATCATCGAAATTCGACAGTTCCGAATGAAAGTGATCGTGACCGTAAAAAAATTATCGAGCATTTATTTTGCTTCTCTTCACTATTCAAGCTCACAACATAACATTTGAAATATGTAACATTAAACAAGAATTACGGCAAAAATCAATTTCCAATTATAATGTAAAGGATACTGCGATTCAAACTTTAAACTCGTTTTTCTTGAAATAAATATATTGTCACTTAGTTCGGTCTGACTTAACACCGACCAATTTAAAAAATAACAGTCAAAAGGAACGCTCTGGTGCTTATATTTTCAGGCGACAATACAAATGGCTTAGACGAGTTTAGGTCTATTTGATAAAATTATTTCGTTTTGCAAGCCTCACCCGTATTTCATTGGTGATATGGCCTCTTTAATAAGATTTCTTTAGAAATATTTTAGTTGTACTCGTGTTTGGATCCATTTGGTAGTCTGGTAGACCAAAAAAATCAAGATGCAGACTTAATTTTTATATCTAACATAATTACGGCCCGGTGTGTCCATGCGTTAAGGCGGTTCAGCCTTTCGACTTTAATAGAAGTAGAGAAATTTTCAAATTAAAAGTTTAAGTTGGCATACTCTGTACGAAAAATCATTTATTCGAAGACAGTATGTATTATATACACATCTACTAGATAGCATAAGCACCATTCTATAAGTGCTCAAAACAGAAATCAACGCAAAATTGTCGTTAACGTTATCGTTACATTCATCGAAGTGCGTTGACGATGAACGATGAAATTAACGCCAAAATCAACGCCGTTGAATTCAACGAAAAAATTAGCGATTCAACGATATCGTGTTGAAACGATAACGTTGAATTCAGCGCATTAACAACCCTGTGCCTATCGCACCACCATCATATCGACCATTTCTCCAGGGCTGCCAACACAATACATAGGGCTCAGGCATCGTAATTCTTACTCATTCACGTGAAAGAAATCTTATCCGATGTCCAACTTTTCCAGAATAAGATGAGCGTAATTTTTCGACGAAATTTAACTGATTACTTCCCTTTTCACCGGAGAATAGTTCTTAATTTTTGTGGAAATTAACGAAAGTGTCAACATATACACTCCATTACCAAGAAATCCGACAACAAAGTACGATAGATTTGTTTTGTCATGTTTTTGACGAGTGCCAGCAAGGCAACGATAATAAAGGTAACACACGTTTTGTGACTAAGAGTTAACCTGGGTCTGTACAATTGAAAGAAAGGAAGAAACACCAATAGCGTGGTTCAGGAAAATGGCCTGTTTTGGTGAAAATTACATCTAAGGTTTTAATTTTGCAGTCCCATTTCAAATTTTTAGGCATGTGTAGATTCCGAATTTTTGAAACATGAACGAACCGCATTTTTCCGATGTGAAATATAACATCAATTTTGTATATAATTCCGCGAAATGTGAAAAAGCTATAAATAACGAAAATAATTTGAGTTGGTTATGTCAGAGAAAAAACCGTAGTGAAATGGAATACACTCTTGGCAACTAAATCGAATACCGCAACTTGTAATCCTGAAAGTTATTTTGATATTTAATCACGCCTATACAAATGTCGGATTCAATGTTCACCATATCGTTTAAGCCATTACAGTGAACTAAGATGGCAGACACTACACTAACTAACACCTCCGAATTAGGATGGTAACAGAAATAGAGTAAAATAATCCTATTTATTACGCATTAACTGACGTCACTAATATAGGGCCCTTGATTGAATTTAATGTCGATGATTCACGACATTGTCGGCCGGTCTATAAAATAATTATATGAACAAAATACAAAAAAAACGGAAATAAATTCTTGAATGCAAGAACCCAAGTAAAGCGATTTTCTTGACCGATGAACAGAGGAAAACAATCGAAATCCATGCAGAGAAGCGGTGTGATTATGTACAGTATACATCTCGAATAGCTTGCAGCCGTCCCCCCTTACCGATTGTGAATTTATCATCCGAACGCTTTCGCGCAGTAACAGTGGGTGACCCTATTCGACATGCTTCTAATCGCGAATCGACTTTTCTTGGTAAAAGGTTTAGTTTTATACTCCAGAAAACATCAAACATTTTATACTGAAACAGGCATGCCACATTCCAAACGAACGGATGAAAAGAAAAACGGACAATCAAACCCAACAAAATATTTCCAAACAGAACGTTTGCAGATAACAGAGTTGGTAGCACAACAAAAATGCAAAATCTTCAACTATGTAGAGCGAAAGTTTTTTTTTGTAGTGATCGAAGAAACGAACAGCGTAACAAAAGCAGCGAAAAAACCTAACGAGAAAACGTGACGCTCCATGAAGGCAAGACAGTTTGACTCACCGATGATTCGATTGGTCGATTGTTTACGTTTTGGTATTGTTTATTTTTGTTTTTTAGTGGTGTTGGTGGTGGTTGTGGTGATGGTTGTGTTGGTTTCGTTTTTCAACAACAACAGAGAAACGGAGCGCGTCGTATGCGATCGTGTGTGCGTTCCATATTTGTTGTACACGCACGTCCGCAGGTAAAAGTATTGGTTGCCGCGCGGATGAAATGGTAAGGTATTTGCGATTCGTAATAGGCGATATAGTCGGCCACAACCGGTACCAATTTTCAGGAGAAAAGAGATTCATTCGCAAAAATCGAAGAGAGAATGAAGAGAAGAAAAAAAGGTTAACGGTTTGATCTTGCGTTGTTTTGTTGCGAGAAATGATGAACGACAACAGAATGTGAGTGAGAAAAGAAGCGCTGTGCATTTTTTTAAAATGAATGTTTAAATGAAAACGAAACAATGAGCATCTAATAGTGAAGCATAGAGCTGATATTCAATATAAAAATTTCATGGCACATTAGCGAAGTTATAAAAATATAAAGGCTTAGTGTTTTGATTACTATACTTAGGCTGCTTGAAGTATGGCGGCGAGAAACTTAGCTGGAACTGAATCTTACATTAGGATGCTAGGTGCGAGAAACCTGCTTGCAGCAAACTCTGAAGAAAAGATCCATACATCGTTCAATAACGAAGGATAATTATTCGACATAATTTACGAATTATTTGGTCAGAGTTGGTCAGCTTAAGCAGGCCAACCAGTGCGGCTTTAACTGTGATATCATCGCTTTGAATTGCTGTATGTCGATTCCTTGCTCTTAGGGAGCTTCCTAAGGGGTCAGACTTCCAGGGTTCCAGCTCGATTTCTCGCCGATAACGGGAAAACTAATTGAATGGTGAAACAGATGAAATTCTGACACAAATATCCGTACAAAAAGTCGTTCAATGACATTAGTTGCACTTGAAGCCTTGTCAATTTCATCGATATATGCTAACCAATTGAAGGGTGTTCCACATCAAATTGCATCACGGAAAAAACGCTGTAGAAAATTTCTGTTGCAAATTTGGATAGAAGTAGTTTAGAGTGTACTGTTTACACTGTATTTTTATCGGTGTCTGTTTCGAAAATTGGAAAAAATGGCGCACCCGAAAAGCAACGTCACGAATTGCTTTTGCACAAGCACCTGGAAAATCCGCAGCTCTCTCATCGGGACATCGGAAAACATCTCGGAAACGTGCAGTCAACGCACAGTGGTCCAAAACGCGAAAAACGTGATCGTTTTGAATAACTTCGAAATGGTTAGTTATAGCGATTTACTATCTTCGGAAGAATTTATGACAATGAGACGCTCCATCTTTATAAGTCAAAAGTTTGATGATTAATCCTTCTATAAGTGAGATTCAAAATTTATTTCTCATATAATTAGAGATAGCGAATTGGTGTATTCTGCAAAGTTGTAGTAAATTCTTCTACAAGAAACTTTACTGAAGGTAGTAATAGTCTATCTTTAATAGTCTTTGAGATATAAAGCATTATTAGAGGAAATACCGAAAAAATCAATTTTTTCATTATAACTTCTTTCCAAGATTTTTTGGAAGTTCAAAATGTTCTACAAAACTATCACAATTGATGAAATACAAAATTTCGGTAAAGGAAGCAACTTAATATGTTGAGCAGATTCTGAGATATTCACGATTTTTAGTCGAAAAATGGCCTACTTTGCACTCAAATAATTCATGAACGGGCAAAAACGGGCAAACCACTCTATATGTATTTGAAAGTACAAGAAAGATGCTGCAAGATTCTGTATGAATCACTTGTATCCGGTTGTATCCATAGCTCTGGTAGCTGGATTTAAAGAATATCATTTATTAGTCTAAAATATTGATACGAAACATATTCGGTAAAACTGTTGAGATAAAGTGGTGGTACCTTCGGCAAAGTGTCGGGGAATATTCTTCTTAGAAACATTGCCGAAGACACCAGTTTGCCACCTTTACTAGTTTCTTAGATATGGTGCAATATTTATGGAAAGCCTACTAAAAGCGATTCATTCGGTAATCGCGCATGCTTTGATTACTTGTTTAGCATTGTCACTGTATAGCGTTACGTCAGTTGTTGTTTATTGGATCGAATGATTTGTATTTGCAGTAATCGCGATGGTGGACAATAAACAAATTTTTAAAAGGCTTTCTTTCATATAACAATACAAATTCAACTGTCAAGTCGTTCATAGCAAACGTAAACGGTTTGCTTATATTAATGTTCCAAGCCCTGGTACTACATTCTATTGTGGAACTTGACCTTCTGTGTTGACAAACTTTGCAACCGATTTCAGAGCTAATACACAACCTACTTATACTTAAAATCGTTTCTTGTTAGGATTCGACTATATGGCTCATAAGACAACGCATTACTCTCTGTACCACCGAACAATGCACTGTATCTAAAAACCAGTCAAGACAGAAAGCTGCTGTCTTCGACAATGTCTCTTGTGAGAACATTCCACATAGAATGCCGAACATAGTCCCACTCTTCAGTTCACCGAATATGTAACGCTATATAGTGACAATGCTAAACAAGTAATCAAAGCATGCACGATTACCGAATGAATCGCTTTTAGTAGGCTTTCCATAAATATTGCACCATATCTAAGAAACTAGTAAAGGTGGCAAACTGGTGTCTTCGGCAATGTTTCTAAGAAGAATATTCCCCGACACTTTGCCGAAGGTACCACCACTTTATCTCAACAGTTTTACCGAATATGTTTCGTATCAATATTTTAGACTAATAAATGATATTCTTTAAATCCAGCTACCAGAGCTATGGATACAACCGGATACAAGTGATTCATACAGAATCTTGCAGCATCTTTCTTGTACTTTCAAATACATATAGAGTGGTTTGCCCGTTTTTGCCCGTTCATGAATTATTTGAGTGCAAAGTAGGCCATTTTTCGACTAAAAATCGTGAATATCTCAGAATCTGCTCAACATATTAAGTTGCTTCCTTTACCGAAATTTTGTATTCAACAATTGTGATAGTTTTATAGAACATTTTGAACTTCCAAAAAATCTTGGAAAGAAGTTATAATAAAAAATTGATATTTTCGGTATTTCCTCTAATAATGCTCAATATCTCAAAGAATATTAAAGATAGACTATTACCACCTTCAGTAAAGTTTCTTGTAGAAGAATTTACTACAACTTTGCAGAATATACCAATTTGCTATCTTTAATTATATAAGAAATAAATTTTGAATCTCACTTATAGGAGGATTAATCATCAAACTTTTGACTTATAAAGATGAAGCGTCTCATTGTCATAAATTCTTCCGAAGATAGTATATCGCTATAACTAACCATTTCGAAGTTATTCAAAACGATCACGTTTTTCGCGTTTTAAACCACTGTGCAACGGTGAGTCGTGTTATTAAACGTAACCACCAAACTCTGAGTATTGAACGAAAGGAGAAATGCGGTCAGAATTGATTCTCCATTAGTACTCAGGATAACAAGCGTATAGTGCTTTGATCCGAGATGTGGCCAAAAAGTTGAATCTGTCTTTCGTTCAGAGAGCCACGGACCGAGAGGGACTGCATACGTGCAAAGTTCAGAAGGTTCCAAATCGTGACGAACGGCAAAATACGGTGGGAAAATCACGGACCCGGAAACTGCACACTCAGATGCTGATGAAACCTCATTGTCTCATCATGGACAATGAGACTTTACGTCAAGACGGATTCCGGCAGCTTCCGGGGCTACTGTTCTTCACCGCCCAGCACAAGTTTGATGTTCCGGAGGATGTAAGGAAGCAGTAACTTTCAAAAATTGCCAATAAATGCATGATTTGGCAAGCGATCTGCTCATGTGGCAAACGGACTGCGCTGTTCGTGACTACCGGTACTGTAAGCGGGGAGATCTACCTCAATGAGTGTCTACAGAAGCATCTGCTTCCTCTGTTGTAGCAACATGAGGGACCCTACGATCTTCTGGCCGGATCTAACTTCGCGCCACTATTCAAATGTTGTCCTGGAGTGGTACGAAGCCAACGGACATGAACCCTCCCCCCCACGTACTGAGAGTAAAGCCCATCAAAAAATACTAGGTAATTATGAAACAGGTACTACGGAAGCATCCCAAGGAGATCAAATCTAAGGAAGACATGAAGAAAAAGTGGGTTTCCGTATAGAAGAAGCTGCAGCCAGATGTTGTACATAACCTATTGAGTGGAACTAAGCGTAAGGTATGAGCGTACGGTTATGGTATTGAAGTTGAATGAAATAAATATGTCAAAAGCTTACCAATGGATTATATTTTATTGGTCATTAGACAATTTTCTACAGCGCTTTTCTACGATTTTGCAATTTTATGTTGGACACTCTTTTTTGGTTCAAATCTGTGAAGGTTGATTTAATGGACACTTCGCATAGAATAACTCATGTGATGAAGCTGAAGATTTGAAGTCTACCGAAAGATAATTTTCTAATATCTTTTTTGTCTTATGCGAAACTGAGTCAGATTCTAACCCCAACTGCTGTCAAAACATATGATCTGATACAACAGTAGGGGTAGGAACCTATCCCAGTTTTCGATCCAAGCAAAAATAATATAAGTATCCATTGATTTGTTGAAATCTAGTTGCCAACAGGGCAACACCGCCGTTGTTCTGGCTTTAAAACTTGTAAACAAGTTAATAAAATGAATTTATGGAAATATGGTTGTTACTCATTCAAAGATCAAATTAAAAACAAACGCAAACGATTCTACTTTTTTTCGTAATTTACTGAATGCACTAATGATCTGACATGATATGAAGTAGAAAAATCGATGTATTGGAAAATATGTACAATTAAATTTTATATGAAAAGAATCACTACGAAGCTAAACTATGCACGCAGCACTCATTAATGAAACAATGTGAAATCAATAAAAAAAACCCACGCCTTCGTCTCTCAATCTACAGATACAAACTACTCAAATTACCGGGAAAGTATCAGCATGTTTAGAACAAAGCCAATACATGAACGAAACAGCGAAAACAATACGAATGAGAGAGCGATAATATGGAGAGGACGAAAAACGGAAACGGAAAGAAAAATCAAAAAACACAAACAAAGGAATGAGAGAAGATAGAGAGACAGAGACAGTCAGAGAAAGAGAGTGAATGTACAAAAGAGAGAGATAAATTGGGTCGGCACTCGCGGGCCTCGCAAGCAATACCTTTGACGGAGGGGATCGGTTGTGGCGGCGCTGCTGACACTACTGTCGGCCGACGGTCCCGGGCTCGATACGGACGCACTCTTCACGTGACCTTTGCCACCGGTTGTCGCTCCGGCCGAGCTGCCACGCGTAAATTCCGGTATCGGACCAATGAAGCTGTGCGTGTACGTGTGCATGTGTTTCGATTTTTGTTGTGGTTCCGTTTGAATGTGGGTGTGCGCATTCGCGGTTTTTATTGGATTTTTATTTTGAGTTGTGCGATTTGTCATAACCGTGGCAAAGTTCGTGAATTTGTGCGGCGTCGATGTTCAAACGAGGGGTTTTGCGGTTTACGCGGTATTTGAGTTTATGGTTTGGGTGGGTGGTTTAATAGAGAAAAGAGATAAAAAGGGGAGAGAAAAAAGAGAAAATTTGTTGGAAAATTATGCTTCATTTGAGTACACACTGTGTGATGATTGACTAGTGTTTTTATCGATCAACTAAAACGAATAGTTGAACAAACAAATTGCGAATTAGCTAGAAAATGTCGGTAACAACATCGATTATTTATAAAGATAATGTAAAATTGAATGAAACTACTTTCTGTACAGATTGTTTCTTGAATGAGAAACTAGAAAAGGGAAACACTTAATAAATAGATCGCTAATCTATTCTGAATATACGCATCTACTTCTAAGATTTAGAATCGAATAAAAATCCGACAAAAGAGAAAAAAAACCAAACGAAAATTTTGTTACTATTCAACAAAATCGAATATTTCACAAAACCACGAATGGTGTAAGAAAATCGTGACAATGTTCCTTATGAACTAACTTAACATTAAACAAGTACATACAAAATAAATTCCTAGCAGTTGCGATAACATGATCGTTGGATCGCGAGCGGAGGGCTATACTAAAGGGATTTCGTTGATGATATAAACCTCCCCCTTATTATACACTAGAGCTAAATGGAGCAGTTGTTCTCCGGACAGTAGATAATAGTACTTACGTTGAGTCCGCGGTGGAGTTTGTCTTTTCCGTTGACGATGTCTTCTCGTACAGTGTGGTAGACCGTCTCGGCATCATGCCGGCGCTGGGACCAACCGTTCGAGAGCCATTGCTCGGATCGAACTTGCCGCTGGTAGTTCCGGTGGTACGAGGCTTGACCGGGCTGGAGATCGATGCTGGAGGACAATGAGAAAATCAGTTCAGACGGCTGCTTAGTTAGAAGGAACAAAAATTTTACTCACAATTATCCGCCGATGTAATCGGTTTGGTTATGCTCGATGCGGGCCTCTGGTTTTGTGCAGCTAGTCGAGCCGTGTTCTCCTTGATGGTAGCGGAGTCTATAGTATTCTGTCGCTTGAAATTACTGCTACTGTGGAAAAGCGGAAGGAATTTCACATTAAAATTGAAACACAATTTTACCCCACGTAGTTACAACACTGCAACACTTACACTGATGTTCGTTCTGAGGTGCCGCTGCTGGCTCCTGAGCTGTGATTGTTGGTGCTGGCGGTATTGTTGACCGCAGCAACACCTCCACCGGTGCCAGCCGTGGCACCGGCAGCAGTAGCCCCGGGTATGTTGCCACCACCTGCGCCCCCTGTGGCGCCGGCTGCTGCTGCAGCTGCGGCAACCGCGGCCGCCGGTCCCACACCTGTAATGAAGCGTTGGAAAATCTCTAAATTTTTCCCGAATATACCATCAAGCCCGGTGCAGCGTGAGGGAGAAGGGGTTAGTAATCGGGGTACTAGGGGTCTGTTTTTGTCTCTTTTGCTTTTTGTTGCCATCGGGGAGGATTCGGGACATGGGATGCTGTTAGCTGGAGAGCGGAGCGAAGCGTTACGCTTGTGAACAGTTTTGCACCACGTTCGGAGGGCCGCCAAAACCTTCACTCGCTTGCACGATATGTACAACATCGAAAGTTTTCCAATCGTTTGTTTCCTTATCGGGTTTAGTAAGGGTGTTGGTGTTAGCTACAGAGAGCATCTACAGCTGCCATAATCACAGCGGAGAGCTAGCCGTTATGTGCGTGGTCAAGCGCTGCTTGCATTACTTACGTAAGGTTTCACCGCCACTCGAAGCTCGTCTGCTCGGTTTTGTACTGGATGCCGATATACTTCGGTGCACGCCTCGATGTGTGGGGCTCTGCACTTGGGAGTTACCGGCGGCGGCACCCTCGTTCCCAGCTATATTACGTAGTGACAGTGACGATCCGGACCGGGAGCCGTCTGACTCGGGCTGCACGTTGATTGGTCAGATGTTGAGGGGACAAAGAGAAAAAAAATGGTAGAAAATAAATTAGTATGCGACCTTTGGCCGTGGTTTTCACCTATGTGCCTATAGAAATCAATAACTGAATTATATAATGTAACAATATCGGGACGAACTGTTGAACGATTATTATTAGCAGATTTGTTTTAATAACTGAAACAAGACCAGCATATCCCAGGGCCACGGGATTCATTTGAGCTTATTTAAAATTTATTAGAAAATGTTTATAAAGATATCTTATTTAACTAGTGTATCGCGTAACTAGTTAAAACTACTGTTTCTGATCACGAAACAGATAAAGAAAAAGGTTTCAGTGGAAGTCTCTGCAAATAAACAATGAAGCCGTCTACCATGGTGCAGCATGGCAAAGAAGCCCAATTGGATTTACATTTGAACCAAATATATATTCTGTCCACTTCATGTGCATAACCTCGAGTTCAAATTCGTAGCACGCAAATATTCAATTTAACACTTAGTAACTGAATATCAGTTTGCCAACAGCCGCTAGCTGTGTGTAAGCCACTTGTTTGATTTATTAGATCAATTCATCCACGGTGGTGCGGCTGGCTGTGGTATAAGTATTTTCTTGCTAGATGCTTAGAAATTGTTCATTATTTGCTGGGACTGGGCAGAAAACTATATTATGCACGTGTCGCACAATTTCTACAGCGCTGTGCTGGTACGTTTATTAATTGACAGGACAAATGTTTGTGAAGCGTTACGTCCGCACGACGATGCATTGTGTGATTTTATTGATGCAGATTTTATGTTCAGAGAAAGATGCTTTGTTGCATCTGCGAGTACGTAGGAGGCCAACCATTCAAATTTAAAAACGATTGTAATAGAATATAACTTAGAATGCGGATTGGAAGATTATAATACATGCATTATTTCATTGAGTATTTATTGGCATTTGTTTTAAGTTCATTTGGTATAGTTATTTTGTTCGCCATATTTTTTCTGAATTTTAATTGTAGATTTTAAGGAAATTCAATAAGGAAACCATTTCTAGAGTACAAATCGTAATAAAAGTTAAGGCCTATCGTTTTCCATAATTTCAAAACTATTGTTTTACAGAGTGCCTGTTTTGATCGATGTTTTGAGAATTTTCATCGTTTAGAGGAAATTGTTGCATATGTAGGCGCACTGGCAGACAGCAATAATACCAAAAAGAAGAATGATGTACTATTTTGGCGAGAAGTTAGAGTTGCACAGCTTCACTTGTTTGTTTCTTTATGTCGTCTTTAATCTCATGAGTCATTTGCCTCCGAGCCTTGACAAAATGGCGGCCAAAAGAACTACCGTAGCAGCGAAACGTCAGAAGTCAGCTGATCGAACGCTGTTGTTTATTCTGTTTTATTTTATGAGAGAATCTCACAAAATTATACTAGAAGGAAAGCTTGCTGTTAATCGAACAGATACGGGAAATGGGGACACTATCACTGGGTATAGATTTCCAATGCATATGGGATTGTTATGCGTATTATTCACACATCACATCTGTGCATTTTTCGTCTCATATTTTCGAAGACAATATGAGCTCGAACAGCCTGCGCTAATTTTCAAAACATTATTACTTATGCCCAATATTGAAGGAAAGCTTTCAAACATAATATTTAGCGCTATATTCTTTCACGTATTAGTGATAAACGGTCCAATTAGGGTAGTTAAGTTATGTAAAGGGATGCTGGAGTAAAAAAAAAACATTTCCTCAGTTTCGTACAGTTTCTTGTGGTTTGTAGAATGTAGTAAAACTTCTCTGAATATTGTAGGACTAAATTTCGTATAAATTCCTAAAATTTAATACCAATCCCCTAAATTTCTAGGGAAATTCGAAGGACATATTTGAACTTCTTGAAATCACTTTCAAATCAAAAACATTGCTGAGTTATTGGAAAATCATTCAAATATCTTGAAGTTCGTAGAACTGTTCTTTGAAGTCTTACATGAGTTTTAAATTTAAATGAATTTCATGGCAACTGATTTTTCTATATTTTGATGGTTCAATAATAAAAAACCTGTTTTAATCCACCTAGCGGTGCAATTGTGCCTTTCTCATTTCTCTAAACTATGGCACGGAAGCTTTTTATGTTCAACATAGTTGTGGAAATGTCCATTACATTCTTAGTACACTTTGCACTTATACACAATGGCATGCCAGCCACGAACTTGATGAGCTACGTGTCAACGGTGGAACACTTGAAACAAAAAATATCATACTCCATTAGCCTAATCAGCATTAGTTCAATGTTATCTGCTTGCTAACTCATTTTGTCATGCGGGGGTGGGTATGTGAGGAGGGCGAAAGTCCCATGAACGAACGACTCCCCAGCTTAAATTGGTATGCTTTATGATATAGTGGTGGTTTAAAGATGATGGGGTTGAAAGGGAGGGGTATGAGGACTGGAAGGGGTGGTGGTCTGAGGGGTGATTTAAAGAGATTTTTAAAGGAGGGGAGTGAACAGTAGAGGGGGGGGGGGGGTTTAACCCCTCTCCGTAAACCATCAACTATGCCCCTATTAAAATCCAGAAACCTTATGAGAGTCGAAAAAAAATTTGCCGGGATTAAGTTGACGTTTTTCAGAGTGATTGCATAACCTTTCTATATGAGAAAGGCAAAAATGTGCCAAAATCCAAAAAAGTGAATCGTCGTCAAATTTTTTTTTCGAGTTTGCATCAAATCTCGACGTTTCATGCACCTTGAACACATTTAGCATCAAAAATAAAAATTCTATTTTTAATTTTTCCTATAGTTTATATGAGAAATTTCTGTGTAGCCGCACTCTGAAACCCGTAATTCCGGAACCAGAATTCCGATCGATCCAAAATTCAATAGCAGCCGATGGGAAGGTTGCACCTTTCATTTGAGACTAAGTTTGGGCAAATCGGTCCAGCCATCTCTGAGAAAAATGAGTGACATTATTTGACACAACGCACATACATACACACACATACACACACACATACACACACATACACACACATACATACACACATACAGACTTTTTCCGATCTCGACGAACTGAGTCGAATGGGATATGACACTCGGCCCTCCGGGCCGGGATTAGGTTGACGTTTTTCAGAGTGATTGCATAACCTTTCTATATGAGAAAGGCAAAAGGTAGGTATCAAAGTATACGCCGTCATTTTGTGATTTCAAATAAGATCCCGAAAACAGTTAGTTAAGTATTGTTTTTGACATTTCAAAGAAGATCAAGATTTTTAATAGAAATGTTCGAGGCAATTCGCAAAAAAATAATTAGGGGAAGTGGGCCAATTCGGACCCTCAATTATTTCTTAGATATGGTAATATTATGAGAAGCGTATATGGGTCATTCCACGTCAGATTTACAACCAAAATTTTTATTCCTTCCAAAATTTTTTCTTGCATTCTTTAGCTAGAAATATTTGACACGCATTTCTTTGTTTTTGCTGAACATGATATTTTTTTCAAGTTATTAGTTTTTGAACTTTTGAAGTTTAATAAATTGAACATTTTTCAATCATTGATAACCCGGAAACGATTCGATAAATGGAAAAAAAAACATTAAATAAAAAAAGTTGTGTTTTCAAATGAGCTTACCGAAAAAATTTTGCAAACAATTATTTTTTGTTATATAACTTATAAAATTTGCAATTATTTGAAACAAATTGAATTTTTTTAAAGTTGGACCAAATTTTTTTTTTGCATATTTTTTTCTTAAAATGTTAAGAATCATGTTAAAAAGATTGTATAAAAAATTTGGGAGTGGATATCAAAATACTTTGCGAGATATTGCAATAGTAAACTTAAAACAAGGTAATTTTACACTAAACGCCCAGTTATAGGCCTGTTATAATTGAAATATCTGGTAAAATACTTCGAGTTCCATTCTGAAATTTTCACACAATCTTCTCGATATTATTATAAATTATTTGAAAAGCCTTTTTTCTTTTTCGTTTTTTCTTCGGCGTGACCCTAAAAAATTATTTGCTTCTAATATTTGCAGAAAACATAAATTACATAACAAAAACAAATATTTAAAAAAAATCCGGTGAGATCATGCGCATACGCAACTTTTAGTATTTAATGCTTTTTCCACTTATCAAATAGTTTCTAAGTTATCAAGGATTGAAAAATGTTCAATTTTATTTAATTTCTGAAATTTAATTAAATATTTTATAAAGTTCCAAAACTCATAACTTGAAAAACTTTAAATTCAGCCAAAGCCTAAAATTCGTGTCAATAACTTTTAGCTAAAAAATGCTAAAAAACTTGGAGGGAACTAAAATTGTAGTTTTAAATCTGACGTGGAATGACTCGCATTCTACAAATTCAAGACTTTTTTGGTGGTATCCAAGTGTTAGAAGCAATTTTTTTAAATCGCCCTAAAAACAATTTTTTTTGGTAACATAAGTATATTAAGAAGATTATTTGAAAATTTCAGAATGGAACTTAAAGTATTTTACAAGATATTTTAATTATAAAAGATTTATTATTGGGCGTTTAGTGTAAAATTGCCTTTTTTATTTCGATTATAGAGGTTTTAACCTTAAGGTCATTCGGCTCTTCGGATTACAAAAGTCTCTTATAAATTTTTTTAACCTTATGTGCGGGGTCGGGACTCGAACCCAGGTGCAGCACAAGGCAATCGATTTACCAACTACACTACGCCCACCCCCTAAAATTGCCTTGTTTTAAGTTTACAATTGCAATATCTCGCAAGTATTTTGATATCCACTCCTAAATTTGTATATAATCTTTTAACAATTAATAAAAAAATATGTAAAAAAAATTTGGTCCAACTTTAAAAAAATTCAGTTTGATTGCAAATAATTGCAAATTTAATAAGTTATATAACAAAAAATAATTTTTTGTGAACCTTTTTGGTAAGCTCATTTTAAAACGCAACTTTTTTTTATTTAATATTTTTTCCATATATCGAATCGTTTCCGAGTTATCGGTAATTGAAAAATGTTCAATTTATTAAGCTTCAAAAGTTCGAAAACTATCAACTTGAAAAAAATATTTAGCAAAAACAAAAAAATTCGGAAGAATCAGGATGGGGTTTTTGAACGTCAGTAACTTTCATCGTACTGAATTACACAATGTATAAATCTATCTATAAATTAATCAAAAACTGATTTTTTCCAAATGCACCGTAAAAAAAAGGAATCTCCAAGCCAATATCAGGCAGAGCCATGAATGGGGAGTATTTTTGAAAACCCAACTCCTACCAGCAGAAGGCAAATGATTCTTAACATTTCCTTTCGATCATGTCCATATGAGCCCGCCTAGTCCTAGTGTTCCGTTCTAAGTTTATAACTGATTCGCTCTAGAACACCTATTCGTCTTTCAATTTCATTGCTTTCGTTTCACTTAGTCTTAAATTTGCCGAAAAAAGCCAACAAAGTCAATATAGTAGTACCTTGCGACAATTAAAACATAGTAAGAATTATCTTTTTTATGTTCACCATAATATAGATATCTTTCTTATTTTCACTTGCAATGATGAAATGATGCACACAGTGCCACCTAGCGGTGAAAATGCAAGTTAATGGGATTTCTCCACGTAAATTGTCGAAAGATCTTATACAAACTTCGATTTGGCTCAAATTTGGAGCAGACACTGCTGGTATTATAAGGAATTGTCACTCTAATGTGAAGTGCCTAAGCGACTCATTCATTCGACTGGGAGGTTATATATAAAAGTTCCGCAGGCCTGGTTTGTACCATTCGTTGCGAACGAGCAACGTGTGAACTCTAACATGCGGATGGCGTAGGTAAGGAAAAGGCCATCAGATTTTTCGTCGCCCACATATAAGTGGGCATGTATTGTTGTGTTTCATTCATCGTACGCTAGTCGAATAAGTATCATATGTGCTGTCAGACGGAGCGATAAGAAGGCAATCTGAATATTCTTTGTGCATATAGAGTTTCGCACAGGGCCGGTAGAATACTTTTTGCCGAGTGGGTAGTAAGATTCGGAGTAATTTCTACTCGTATTGATGAAAGTTTAGACATGGCGTATGTAAGTGAAAATGAAAACTCCCTGACAATAGCTTGTATACATTTGGAAACATCAATGTGTTTATTGATTGCTGATACTACATAGGACATTTGTACAGCTAAGTACCAATCACTCCATTCTTTTCAATTTCGTTGCATTCCCTGTGATAGAACCTTCTTTGATGGATATTGAAGCCCGCATGATAATATTGACTAATGGGGAGGTATCTCCGACGACCGACAGAGAACGATTTGAATATTTCTCCGATTACAAAAATAATGCCGATAGGTCTCCTTTTCAATACAAACCGTATCCATCTAATACAACCAGCCCTTGGACGGTCTACTTCAAGACCATATCGGGTGATCTAACTAAATAACACTCGGGCGTGTGCGAATAAGTATTTGTATACGTACCCGCTCGGGAAGTAGAGATTGATGGTGTAGTCTCCGGGAGGGGCCCTTATTGCGAAATATGGTATTGGCTCCTTCTAGAACCCTTCGCTGCAGTCAGTGAAAATTCTGGCATGCAAGCAATTGCGTTAAGCAACAATCGAGGAGTATAAGAAAACAACTTATTTTCAATTTGACTCATTTCGAGCCTTTTGCCTTTTTTTCTTCCAAACATTGTTCTTTTGAACATATCCCACATATGAATTAGACGGGGAAACATTGAAGCATCCTTCGGAGGTCCACTCCGAGAAGAAATTCTAAAGAGACCTACGCACCGGCCACAACTAATTTCTATGCTCACTAAAGAGTGAGATTCTGACAATCCCATTGAGGGAACAACTTGTAATGTACCTATAAATTTTCGAAACAGGAGAATCATTTCCTCTCCTGAGATTCCTCGTAAACGCCTGAAAGTGTCCCTTAATGGGTGCTGTTACAAAACCGAAGTGAGTGCGTCACTCCTATTATTTTCCTAAGTTTTACACAATATATTTACACTACAGAAAACCTAGTAAACTTTCGACGTAGATCTTCAACAATTTTAACATTATTCGTCCGAGCCGCAAAAACACGACGTAGGAGCGTTTTAGGGAACAAAATGTGCTATTATTTTAATCGGATTAGCCTTTGTTCGGTACCAGGTATTGAAGTTGTCGCTTGTCAAATCCGTAGAAAAGGCAGACTTATTGATATTGTTTCCATACTCATCGCACCTCTACTGGTTCTAGGTGACTTCCACTTCCACGGTATGCCATCCCGAGCAAATACTCATGGGTTCAAACACCACAAAGCCCCTTGAAAAGACCTTAAATATGGTCCGTGACAAAATTCACAACCATCAAGATACCATAAAATGGTCTCAATAACCCATAAATACACCAACATATGGTATTTTATATGGGATCTACCGGACCATGGTGATGGTATTTTCATGGTTTGAACCCATTTCAAACACCCATGTCAAACCCCATGACCATGGGGGTATTATGGGCTTTTCGTTTGCTCGGGATGGGCTTGTCTTAACGATGATAACCGGTCTATCTTAATGTATGATATTCGCGACAATTTCAGTATGACCATCTAGAAGGAGATGTTCATGAAAGATCGCGTAGCTTCAACGAATTTTTCAGTATATCTTGTCAGGGGACGCTTGAAATTTATCAAATTTCGTGGGGAATGAAAGTTTCGGAATCCGAAAGGTAGCAGCAAACTTTGGTTAAAGAGGGTGGATAAAGGTCGTGAATTCCTTTGGGTGATATATTGGGTCATGTCCAATCATGGTACGTTGAATGCGCATCTTTGGAGTATTGGGGTCGGTGAGAACGGTCTCTGCGGTTGTGGTGACGGTTATCGCAACATTAAACATGTTGTCTGGTCGTGCGCCTAGTGTTCTAGCGCCAGTTATCCTATTATGTATGTCTCTCATACACATATTTTTAAACCCCCGATAGATATCCGAATTTAGTTATCTCTTCTTTTTTGGTTGATATGCTAACAGCTACCTAGAAATCTGATCCCAAGTGCTCCCGGCGGATCCGAGGAGGCGACCCGGTTCATGATAATGTTTCAAAGATTTTCTTCCATTTAATTCCACTATGTTTTTATAGTTAGATGCACTTGCACTTCACTATTTAACAGATACCGGTATTTCGATTACTACTTGTAATCTTCTTCAGTGTTTGTATCAGTCTATAGGAAATTACGGGATTGTAAAGTCGTTTTATCTAGGGAAGCGGGTAGGCTGTGGTCGGTGGGTACCTAGGTGCATGAAGCTGACCGTTTTTTGCATGTAGGTAAAATTTCGAAGAGCCATGAATATCCGTTACCTTGGTCTCGATTTAATAAGAAAGGAGACGAATGTTTGAAAATTTCCAGGCTTTCAGCTACGTCTAATTTCCAAGGATTAGAGACTTGACGCTGAATTTTAATATCTTCTATAGTTAAGTTATGTTTTTCTGAAAAAGCGTGTTCCACTACCTTGGATTTGAAGTGGAATGGTAAATCTTTAGCAGATTCTTTAGAAGCTTTTGCTATTTCCGCAATATGCTCTTTGAATCGAATTTCTAATGTTCTCCTGGTTTGTCCAATATAAACTTTATCACAATGTGAACATGATATTTTGTATATCCCCGATTTGCTCAGTGTTTCTATCGGATCCTTTGTGGATCCAAGTATTGATTTTAGCTGGTAATTTTTACTACTGAAAACTAGATCTACACCAAACTTTTTTAATTTTTTCCTAAGTGGATAAGCTGTATTCTGATTGAAATCTACTGCTATCCTTTTCAAATTTTCAGTTGTTGGAGTTAAGGTTGTGAGGTTTTGCTTATGAAGTATTCTAGATTTTTTATTAATTATTGATTGGATGGTTTGCTCTGGATACCCGTTGAGCATACCTGTTTTGAAGATGAATTCAGTTTCTTTAGTTTTTGCTTCTTCCCCTAATGGTAGAGTAAGCATTCTATGGACCATGTGGTGAAAAGCGGCCATTTTATGCTGATGTGAATGGTTTGAAGTATTTGGTATAATTCTCTCAGTATTTGTAGGTTTCCTATATATTTCGAAAGTCAAGGACCCCCCCTCTCTTTTTACAAGCACATCCAAGAAGGGCAAATTGTTATCTTTCTCTTCTTCATGTGTAAAATTGATATTTTTATGGATGTTGTTAATGGTGTTCAACATCCGGGATAAATTTTTACGTTTGATAATACAGAAGATATCGTCAACGTATCGCCACCAGCGTTCTGGTAGCTCACCTTTTTCTTTTAAACATTCTTCTAAGTTTGCCATAAAAAGTTCACAAAGAAATGGAGAGAGTGGGTTACCCATCGGAGCACCCGTGGTTTGTTTATAGAAGACACCCCGGAATGTGAAATAATTTTCTTCCATGCAAAGGCGAGTAAGCTGGATATAAGATCTTACTTTGCTTTTCCATAGACTGTTGTTATTTTGTTGTAATAACCAATCCTCTAGTAGGTTAATTGAATCTTTTACAGGGACACTTGGGAATAGTGCGGTTACGTCAAAGGAGACCATAATCTCATCGTCTTTGATTTTACCTGAATTTTGAAGTTTGAGAGTGAATTCTTGTGTATTGGAGATGGACCGGCTGGAAAACTTTTTTGTCATGATGTCCGGACAGTGATTTTCTGTTTGTCAAAAAATTATTGTACATCGAGAATTTCAGACGCATGCATTTTGTGCGCGAAACACTACGTGGTTAATTTCAGATTGTGGTTTGTTCCAAACTTTCGAATGGGTAATTCCCCCCTCGGCAATTTTCGAATAGGTAGTACTACCCATACTACCCACGTATTCCGCCGGCCATAGTTGCGCATGATATTATTGCGCCTCTTTCGGTTTTTACTAGTTGAATCGAACGAGTGAGTAACATGTAGATGCGTGGTCAGACGGTGCAGGTGTGATTTTGTGAACAGTGTTGGTATGTGTTAACTGGATCAAGCTATAAGTAGCGATGAAGAAA
Source organism: Topomyia yanbarensis (assembly GCF_030247195.1). Taxonomy (NCBI): domain Eukaryota; kingdom Metazoa; phylum Arthropoda; class Insecta; order Diptera; family Culicidae; genus Topomyia; species Topomyia yanbarensis. The sequence goes on along the minus strand of NC_080672.1, from coordinate 106,370,595 downwards.
TTTGTAATATCGTTAATTTCAAGGTGAGCAGGTAAATTTCAAGATTTCTCAACAAGTCGAGGGTACACAGTTCTCCTAATAACCATGGTATATTTTAACATATTTGGACCCTTCTGGGTATTTTGGATTCAGAAACTCTTCTATTTTTGAACTCGGAGAAAAAGAACCGGATTAATTCATCTGGTTCCCAGAAAAGAAAGATTCCGGAGATAAGTTACAGTACTTGCGAATTTCCATGGAATTTAAGCAATATCGGTATCATTTTTTTTTTGGAATTGGCTTAGAAGACGGGACCATTTAGTGATTTGACCGCGGAACGGTTATTCTTAAGCAGGTTCCCTTGGGATCGTGATTGATTGTTTCAAGATCAATTCATCATATGGTTCCGCCACGATAAAAACGGATTTCTGATAAAACTTCAAGAATTTTATTACCTATATTGCTAGGAATTTATTGAAATCAAATTGATACGATTTGCACCTCCAGATTCTCGGGAACCAGTTGGGTTCTCGGAAGGGCTCCCCGTCAGAATCACTTACTACAATTGCAGACGAGACGGGAAATGTCACCCACTAAAACACTCCCTAAGGCCAGCTTCAGCAGGCCTTGATTCTGCTTGTGATATTGAGTGTACGGTTCGGATGTGCGGACGTAGGAACTTTACGATCGCGTGGAAATGAGGATGTATTTGTGCTCGCTCGAGACTGTGTTGCTCAGATTTATAACTGCAATAGTGTTCATTGAATCATTGGGGTGTTCTTGTGTTTCACGATTGCATGTTCGTCTTTGTGTATTATCGCGAAGGGTTCAGGCGTTTGTAAATTAACGTGTTCGATCGTGTGGGCGTTTGTATGTCGCTTTTTTCGCTTTTCTGAAGAACTGCGAAATTCCATCTCTAACCATTCAAAAGAAAATTTTCAGATTTATATTAAACTTTAGTTTGGCCTAATGAGTAATATTAGAATTTCAAAAAAGGCCATTTTTGACGAAAAGGAGCTAATAGGAGCTTTTCTAGTATATATTTGATGACTTGAAATAAATTATCTGCGCTAAAACAATCTTAAAGTTGTCTAAAGAGTATTTAAGATTTAAATCGAAAATTGCCTACATCACTTCACCAACTTCGAAGTTCACCGCTTTAACTAGCTTTAACCATACTCTTGACTGTCACAAATGACTGAAACATGGGATCACGAAATAAACGTTTACGATATTTAGATTTAATTGGTTATGACCAAAAAAGTAATCTTAACTATTGTCGTTTTCGCTTGAGGCAGAAACTAACTCAGTTTAGGACCTAACTGCTGTCAAACCGTTTGTTTTAAGCCAGCTTCTAACCTAGATTTTACGCCACTAAACTGAAAACCGGGTTGGGTTCTAGCCTGAAAAATATTTCGGGTTCGCTCACACCACCTCTGTTATGCGAGAACCCAGCAGCTCAGTTCCATTAAAAACGTTTGTTGAAGCAACTGACCTGGGTTAGTTTCTAGGTTTCCAATTGAAAACGACATTAGTAATATATACGAAACAATCGACTATCTGTTCAGTTTAACCACTGGAAAATAATCGTTCAACAGCCGCTCTAAACAAATAAATAAACTCGAATTTAATTCTAATTTCAAAATCACTACAAATCGGTGCGAATTAGCGTTTTAAGCAATGAACTGAATGATAATTAAATACTCAAAACTATACTGTTTATTTACAAAATAACTACTTGTTGATTATGTACAATTTCGAAATACAGTCGCTGCAGTCCGATCGGTAGCAGAGAATTCGAAATTAGAACTAAACAACCAACCGTCACACTAACGTTTGGCAATAATACGATAAATGAATTAAAATAATTAAAAAACAACAAATGAAAAACACATGTTTGCTTCTGGGATTAAAGGGGGAAGGATTAAAAAACTTACGTCCGTGCTCTTTCTTCCGAGTAGTAGGTAAGTTGCAAAAACGTCATCGTATCGTGTGAATGTCAATGATTCTTCTATATCTTGCCTATTGTAGCCCATTGCAACTAGCGCTTCTACACTCGTCACAGATAATTCACAGGTGACGCGACGGATCGATGGATTGATTTTTGAGTTCGGTTCGATTCGGTTCGGTTGTTGTTGTTGGTGGTGTTGGTGATTATGATGATTGGTGGTTGTGGTTGTGACGATTAATAAGAAATGAAAAGAGAACAAAAATAAACATTTTAGAACGATTTTGTTGCTAGGTAAATTCGGATACACCGCGTTGTAACGGAGATTACAAACAAACAATGAACAAACCCCTTATGGTTATTACATGGAACTATAACGAACGGGAATTGATAACTGTTTTTTATGGTTTGTTGGTACAATGAGTAAAATGTCGAGATAGTAATAAGACTTTGCGATTTGTGGAATTTTCGGTTACGAGAACAATGGTGGTCAAAGATTTTGTTGGATTGTTTTAGGACACTTCCCATTACTTTAGAACATTACTACGATACCGAGTTTAATAGAATTTAACGTGTAAATCATTCAGTAATACACATGTATTATTTAACAATGACAGCCTTGCGACAACGTGAGGCAATTCAAATGAACACATTAGAGTAATGAGAAATTAAACTCAATCAATTTCACTGGATATGTAAAACAATTGTTAGACCATTATTGCTCAAATAATATTGGAATGGGCAGGTTGACAGAAAGGAGAAACCACAATTCAGTAAAAAGTACACCTTCAAGGAATCGTTCTAATGGCAACGACTGGCTACGCCTACCACAAGGCAATAATATGAGAACTCTATTTTTGACACTGTACTTTAATCTTCTTATTCTGCATTATGTTGGATTGATTTTTCGAACGAGTGCAGTTGGATCGAATTCGACTTCCATTTAAATTTGCTATTGTTAATGAGAATGCATATGATAAATTGGTTATACAATTGGCGTTTCGACATCGTCTCATCAGAAACCAACACTAACTTAGTGACAGGACTAAGCTAGCGCCGGACTGATGCTAGCTGCAGAAACGAGGACACTAATTTTGTTCTTGAGCAAACCCCTGAATAAGCGCGATGTACCGCAACTAGGGGTTTGCTCAGGAACACAATTAGAGTTTCCGTTTTTGGAGCGAGCTTCAGTCCGGTGCTAGCGTAGTCCTGTCACTAAGTTAGTGTCGGATTCTGATGAGACGGAGTTGAAACGTAAATTCCATTACTAATTTATTATGGGTTTTGTGCCCTTAACGAGCAATATGATTTTAAACAACCCTAGCAGCAATTTTAGTTCGGAAAACCACTTCATAATTAATTGAAACAAAAAATGTATGGGTTTTTGGTTGCCAACTGGTTGTGAATAAGTTGCCGCAACAAAGGTTGCTACTTGGGAATTATCTCTTTAGTAGAGAAAAGTTAGTTTTTACATCGGCTTGCTAAGCCAAACCAAATGTTTCGATTTCACCAATTCTCATCAGCTTAAAAATGAACTCCTTTTCATGAGAGACATCACACTTAACTAGGGGTTCGCTTAGGAACACAAAGAGTATTTCCGATTTTGGAGCAAGCATCAATCCGGCGCTAGTTCAGTCCTGTCACTAAGTTAATGTCGGATTCTGATGAGATGAAGCCGAAACGCTAATTCCATAACTAATTTAAATGCTCGTTGCCTAGGAATAACTATTATCCCGAAATCATATCTTGAAATATAATCGCAGTTATTATTGTCAGAATGCTCAAAAACAGACTCAAAGGCAGCATTCCATTTGACACAATGGGACCCGGTTGAGATGGTAGGACCGAAAATTTTAAGGCAAACCTTGTATAAGGTCGAATTCAACGAGCTGAAAAAGCCAATTTTTAGATAGTTGAATTTCGAAAGGCTATATTTTTATTTAGACTGAGGCCAATCAGAAAGACAGAATTCCTAATGGTAAATGGTTAAATTTGATGGCTGAATTGTAAGGCCTTATTCATTTTAACAAAACTTTGAGGATATATAAATTAAGAAATTTACTTTTTGTGCATCGAAAAAGAGATGAGACAATTTATAATACATTGTCCATAATTACCTTCCACCTTTCGAGTGAATATATTTTATTGGAGATGTAGCCTTCTTTTAAACATGAGCTGTTCTTTTTTCAATCTTTTATTTCGACTAGTATGTAGTTACATTCCTCTTTTTTTACTTTTTAACGACATTCAATTAGCTAGAAATTGCTAAATAGGGAATGTCATAAAATTTTTGAGCCTTATTACTCATGTGAGACTAAGGATGTGAACTATACAGATCGGAACACTAGAAGTGGCAGGGTCATTAGAAACAGGCCCGAAATCTCAGGGCTAATCTTTTGTCTTCTGCTGGTAGGAGTCGAGCTTAGGCAGTTAAAACATGAACTGCCCTTTAGTTACATTTTTGCAATTCTTGTATAGACTTTTTGAAAATACAAGTCCATTATCTAACGACTTTCGAACTAGTGGAGTGATGATTTTGGTAGCCTTATATTAATGAAGGGTCGCCTGCGCCATATTAACTCTTACGTCCCCAACCTCCATTTTACTGTGAATATTTAATTTCAAAATAATAGTACTCACTAGCGTTTCAACCATACTCGATGCGGTTTTTTTGGAAAGGATCACAAAATTTGTCTAGTTTTAGGAACTGAGGCATCTTTCCGGGAATGACCGTATTGATGGGTGTACCAAGAGGACCTCCTTTTCCGAAAAGCGAAAAAAATTTATTCCGTTTTTTTAAAAGAAACAGAAAACTTTCTTGGGGTTTTTGATTGGCCACACCTCGGAGTATTCCGGGAACCTGGTGCCTCAGATAAAGAGGACACTTTTCGACTGGTTATAAAACCCGTCTTGCGGTATGTCAAATTTCATGATCTTACAAAACAAGTGCATTGGAAGCCATTTTAAGGGTTTTTGGTTCAATTGGCCACGCCCCGTGGTATTCCACCAACCTGGTTTCTCCAGCAAAGAGGACACTTCTCGACCGATTGCAAAACCAATCGTGCGGCATGTCAAACTTCATGATTTTACAAAATAAGTGCACTGGAGGACATTTGGTTTTTGGTTGAGTTTGATACACCTCAGGGTATTCCGGGAAGCTGGTTCCTCGGGCAAAGAGGACACTTTTCGGTCGGTTATAAAACCCATCTTATGGCATGCCAAACTTTATGATTTGCAAAACCAGTGCACTAGAGGACATCTCGAGTTTTTGGTTGATTTGGCCACACCCCAGCGTCTTCCGGGAACCTGGTTCCTCAGACAAAGAGGACATTTTTTGACCGGTTATAAAACCCGTATTGCGGTATGTCCAATTTCATGATTTTGCAAAATCAGTGGAGAACATATTGAGGATTTTTGGTTGAATTGGCCACACTTCGGGATATTCCGGGAACCTCGTTCTTCAGTCAAAGAGGACACTTTTCGACCAGTTATGACCAGTTATAAACCCCGTCTTATGGCAAATTAAACTTCATGATTTTGCAAAACAAGTGCACTGGAGACTCGAGTTTTTGGTTGAATTTGCCACACTCCAGCCTATTCTGGTAACCTGGTTCTTCAGACAAAGAGGACACTTTTCAACCGATTACAAAACCCGTCTTGCGGCATGTCAAACTTCATGATTTCACAAAACAAGTGCACTGGAAGACATTTTGAGGGTTTTTGGTCGAATCGGGCACACCTCGGGCTATTTCGGGAACCTGGCTCACCAGAAAAGGGTCTTTTTTAACCGATTACATTGGATTAATTTCTAGCTATTTTCTTCGGATTGGACACAACCAGAACTTTTACTTGAATTTGGTTCCACTGGAAAAGAGAACTCTTTTCAGTTGATTTTAAAATCCGTTTTGTCTCGCGTGTCAAACAGCATGAAAGTGGCGAGGTGTGGCGAATTCGACCAAAAACCTTCAAAATGTGCCCCAGAGCACTTTTATTTTGCAAAATCATGATGTTTGACATGCTGACATGCTTTTATAACCTGTCAAACTTTGCCGGAAGAACAAGGTTACCGGGGTGTGCCCAATAAGACCAGAATCCCTCAAAATGTTTTCCAATGCATTTGTTCTAAAAAATCGTAGTTTTATGCTTCGCAAGACTAGTTTAAAAACCGGTATGCTTTTCGCTTTTCAGAAAAAGAGGTGTAGCCCCAGTACTCCCAACAATATATCCGAAACTGCGGTCATTTCCGGAAAGATGTTCCTGTTCCTATAATTAAACAATCTTTGTGATCGTTTCCAAAAACCATATCAAGTTTGGTTGGAACGCGGCTGAGTAGCATTATTTTGAAGAATAATATTTGTGAGAGCTAATACAATCAATCAATTTCATTTAATTACTTCACCTTTGGATCTAGATTTGCTGCTGAAGTCTTATTGGTGCTCGTGGAATCAAACCTTACACTATTTTAGACATTCCTCATAAATTTTACAACAATGAGCTGATCATCGTTTCGTCGCTTCTTTGTGGCTTCATTACAGTCACTATAAGAAAGGAACTACTTAGAAGAAAGTTTCGAAAGAAACGTTCATGTTTAAAAGAAGGTAAAATACCCGAATAATATGAGACAACATATGAGAAATTCTTCGCTTAAATAGGACAATGTTTCATCATAAAATAGATTCAAACATAAATATGCAAAAGCAATAATTAATTCTAGAATTTTGGCAGAAAACATTTCTTGGGGACTGTTCTCGAAGAATTGTTATAAAAGCGATCAGACTACATGTTTATTTTACACCAATTTATTGTGTTTGTCATATATTGTTCTATTTTGTATCGTATTGTATTGTATTGTACTGTATCGTGTTGTATCGTGTTGTGTTATGCTGTGTTGTGCTATGCTGTGTTGTTGTGTTGTGTTGTGTTGTGATGTGTTTGGTATGTGTCCTGTTGTGTTGTGTTGTGTTGTATTGTATTGTATTCTATTGTACTGCATTGTATTGCATTGCATTGTATTGCCTTATATTGTGTTGTGCATGGTGCGCCAGCTGGATGTATCTTTTTCCAACATTGAACAACTCCGCCATTTTCAGCAGATTTTCACAAGTAAACAAGATTTTTAACAATATTTTATGCCATTTATTATAAACCAGGTTTAGAGTACAATGTCGATTAAATGGTCTCTCCCTCTTTGAAAAAAGAAGGACCGATGATTGTTTTGGATCACAATGTAAAGCGCTAAGATTTCAGCGCGTTTTTTTGGTGTAAATCGACTCGTAGCTAAAATGGCACTAAATGATGTTTCAGAATTGTGTTTATCGGCTGAAAAATGGAGTAGTTGTTTAATGTTGAAATAGGATACATCCAGATGGCGCACTCTGTATTGTATTGTATTGGATTGCATTGCATTGCGTTGTATTGCGTTGTATTGTATTGTATTGTATTGTATTGTATTGTATTGTATTGTATTGTATTGTATTGTATTGTATTGTATTGTATTGTATTGTATTGTATTGTATTGTATTGTATTGTATTGTATTGTATTGTATTGTATTGTATTGTATTGTATTGTATTGTATTGTATTGTATTGTATTGTATTGTATTGTATTTTATTGTATTTTATTGTATTGTATTGTATTGTATTGTATTGTATTGTATTGTAATATACTGTATCGTACTTTCTATCGTACTTATTGTGTCCTATCCGAGAAGATCATCATAATTGTAGTTCGGTCTCAGATCAATAATGCTTAATAATAATGACAGCTTTTTCCACAAATTTTCAATAAACCTCGCGAACAGCAATCCATTCGCTTACCCCAAATGTTCTCGTAACCGAAAATTACACTCAATCACACACACACCCAGTACCCAGTAGAACATTGAATGAAACGTACTATTCTACGGGGGAGGCGAGCAAAACAGTAACGTAACTGCATTCCAACCAAATAACATACGCAGAAACAGTAGTGTAACGCAACTGAGAACTAGCACAATTTAACGAATCAACGCCTAAAAAGAGAAACACAGGGAGGAAATTTTGAAGGAAGGTGAAAACAATCCAAAGCAAACCAGGGGAACCAACTGAACAGGAAACGAAACAGACTATGGGCAAATAATTATCATAATTCGCTGTAGGTGCGGAAAATTTAATAAAAGAAAGAACAAGGGTATAAAAAACGAGTGTGATTGTATAGTAAAGAATGCAGGAAATCAATAATCGAAAGAAAAAACCAATTTAAATAGGTATAGTAAAAGGTATAGAGACAGATTACAGTACGGATCCTTGGGCCAGCGCGCGGGTGGTGGGTAGCGCCGCCTAGACGAGCAGGTGGCGCTCAGAGACACTAGTACTAGTAGTTGCGATAGCAGTAGTAGAGCTAGTAGTAGTGGTTGCTGCTGCAGTCGTACTACTAGAACGGATGATGGCAGATGTTGTCCTCCTCGCGCGTGTCACTATTTGGAGAAGTACAACACAGTAGGGAAGAGTTGTGCAGGATGGAACCTAGACTGAAACATTTTCGTTTTGCATGGATGAATGGTTTTGGTGGTGTTGATGGCGGTGCGCTCTTATCTGGAAGAATGACTCGATTTGATACGAAGCATTAAATGCCCTTCTGTTAAGGGGTGATGATAGTGGATGCAAAGAACCGGTGATGCTTGAACCGTTGCTTCTGATGGAGCAAAAACCCTTTTCATACCCTTTTCAATGTGTAGGAACAAAAGCTTTCTGGCAAATGAAACGGGAAATGACGTTTTTGTAGGAAAATGTTGAGTGGAAAAAATGCGAAACGTAATTCCATTATGAACGATACTTGTGCCGTTTTCCGAGTGGAAAAAAGGTTATGTTAGCGAAAATGGGAGTGACTGATTGCTGAGTGAATGGAAATGTATCTTGTTTCAATGCGCCAAGGGTGAAATGAAGGAAGATGCCTAAATGATAACTTGATACCGAATAAGGAAGGTCAAAATAGCAATAGAATTGGGGCATAAAATTGACACAAATGGTCGAGTCGGATACGCTACACAGTCTAACTGAGATCGTTTGGCGAAATATAAAATGAACATAAACAGCAAACTAATACTCCACAGTTCCACACAAGCAAGACTAAATCAAAGTAAGAAACTGAAATGGACAATTTCATGGAAGATGAACGAAACACCTGAGAATAGGTATATGTAAACTAGACAAAACATTGTATGGGGGAAGGGCGAACAATTCGAATTCGTGTAAATATGTATAGAGAGAAGTAGAGTGATAAGTACACGAGTCAAAAAAAAAACAACAAAAACACAACGGATTTACGCCAGCAAGTGAAAGTATTAGTGGGGAATACAGTACCCGTCTTACCTATCCGTTTCTGATCTTTCAGATCGGGCTTAGGTTCGACGTACGGTATCAGCTCATCTTCGTCGTAGCCCATGTTCATCCATTTGTCCTTCATGATGGACTCGAGACTGGCCCGCTTAGCCGGGTTGAGCACGAGAAATTTCTTCAGCAGGTTTTCGCAATCGGTGGACATGTAGAAGGGAATTCTGGAAGTAGATGAAACACAATTAGCATATCAGTTGCTGTTCAGGAAGTTATCTATTTGCGTACCTATATTTTCCCCGTAGCACACGTTCCCTCAGTTCTCGCAGTGTGGCACCGTCGAACGGCAAGGACCCACTGACCAGTGTGTACAGGATGACGCCAAGCGACCACACGTCCACCTCGGGACCATCGTACTTTCGGCCTTGGAACAGCTCCGGTGCTGCGTACGGTGGTGATCCACAGAACGTATCCAACTTGGAACCGGGGGTGAATTGGTTCGAGAAACCAAAATCGGCTATCTTGATGTTCATTTCGCTATCGAGCAGCAGGTTCTCTGCCTTCAAATCTCTGTAGAAGGATAGAAAAATAAATATGCGTACTATTTTCGAGAAATTTTTGTTTCAGCATTGGTCTTACCTGTGTATGATTCGCTTTTGGTGGCAGTACTGAACGGCGGAAACGATCTGACGGAACTTGGCCCGCGCCTCTTTTTCCTTCATACGACCGTGTAGCACCAGGTAATCGAATACTTCCCCACCGGATGCATACTCCATGACCAAGTACAGCGTCTTTTCGGTTTCGATCACCTGGAATAGCTTGACGATGTTCGGGTGGTCCAGCAGTTTCATTATTCGCACCTAGTGTAATGTGGAAACGGAATTAATTGTTGAGTAAACAAATGAGAGCATGCAGGAAAAAAAACCTTTCCAAGGCACGATGAACCTCGCCTCGGGTAAAGGAAGGCAGTGATTGAAACTAGCAGGGATGGGTGGATCAGAGAAAATGTAATCATCCCCTTTGTTGAGTTCTATTATTCATGAACTGAGCACTGCATTGAGCGCAAAAGAGGATAGTTACGATGAAAGTCATTACAATTAATTTGTTTGTCATTACAAGAGTGCAACGGTTGAACTTGGATTTGAATCGGACCAAGGAAAACGAAAACTATTACGGAAGAACGCCTTCAATATAATGTATCTTGTAATATTACGAAGTGGTACCTATTGAAAAAATGAATGGAGCGAAACTTTTTTGACAGGTATTTAATCATCCAAACTACACGAAAAAATTCGTATTATCATAAATGGCATGAGCGTTTGTATGTCGCATATGCTAGCGTGTATATAACTAGTATAAATTCATTTGTATAGTCATGTGGTCGGTTGCATATTCCCGGGAATTTTTTATGTACGCCCGGGTCGGGATTCTGTTATTTTTGTGCCTAGATACCATCATCAAGTCTATTTGTATATATAGGAGCCCTGGCTTGGGACTCTCCAAATTTTATGAGTCCCAATACCAATTTTCATCATCATAGACCAGGACCTAAGGATTAAACCTCTACAAACAACATAAAAGCGGATCATTTCCTAGCTGCTACAGTAAATGTATAAGCTCAAATCCACTCATTGTTCATAGATGGGGTTAGTAAGCGAATAACGCTGCCATGGACACACCATAATTTTTTCACGAATTTCTCGACAAACATGTCAAATGGTCCTAAGCGCAAGCTTCTCTTTGTTTACTTTCTCTTTCAATTATTACGGCGTCATCTTAAAACTATTCAATATTGTTTCAGAATATATCGAAAAATTCTGATTTCGACTAGCTTATGCTGCTGAGAGTTAAGTAACAAACGTATAAAGTGCCGAGTTATTAGCGAAAGAGAAAGTAAACAAAGAGAAACTGTCATTTGCACTTAGGACCATTTGACATGTTTGGCTAGATTTGTTGTCTATCAGCGTCAATCAATGCACATCGCCAGCAAGTTTCAAAATCACAGTTATCAATTAAATGTGAAGAAATCTGCTTACAAATCGCATCTAACGCTAGTACAATTGTATAAATGATAGTAATTAATCGGAGAAAGGTGCCATTCGCTGGCAGCACTAGTCATGGTGTATTTTCGGTCACCTGTTTCAAATTTCAAGTTATTGTGTGCTATCGTTCAAAGCAACAGCATCAAAAATATTATAGTCGTTTCTGTTTTACGTTCCGCGTTTCATTGAAATAGGAACAATCCGCACCACACTGAGATAAATATTCGCAACCAGTTTTATACAGTCAAAATCACATAATTTCGAAACCGTAAACTTTGAGGGTTTAGTGTCTTCGTGGAAGTTTCATAACATAATACAACGAATCAATTGAAAAAATGATTTTGGTGATTAATTTCCCATAAACTGTAATGGAAAAGAAACAGGGGCGGATCCAGTGACACAATAGCGGGGCAGGGTTGTTCGCCCTCCCCCCTCCCGGAATATTTGATTGAAATTTGAAAAATTGTATATGATCGACAAAAATATCCTCATTACATTAAATATAATTCAGTTTTTTTTTCGCAAAAGTTATCTTCTGAGAATATTTCCTTGTAGTGAAACTTGGCGCCAAACGTTGATCCTTACCAGTTGTCTTGTTATGGAGGCTAGGTCTACCGCCGAGGACTTCATCGAGAAGATCGCGACGATGCGGGAAGTTAAATGGCTCACTTGTATCGTGACAACACTGAGAGCTAATTGATTCACGAAACGGACATCGGTACCGAGAGAAATTCCGCCGCCAGGAAAATCTCAGTCATAGTAGAGTAGTTTCACCGCCTGGTAGCTGAATTGCTCAAGGGAACGGGTATCAATTTCGAGGGAATTTCCGCTGCCGGGGAACTCTCAGTCGGATTAAGCTGAGTTTACCATCGGGGACTATTGGAGTCGATTGCGACAAAGTTCGGAACTAAATGGCTCACGGAAACCGGAGCTAAATGGTATCAGAAGCGAAATGGATCACTGAAAGATAAGCCAAATAGCTCATGAAAACAAGAGCTTAAACGGCTCACAGGAACCAGAACTAAATGACTTACTTAGTAACTTACCGCTGGGTAATAACCGGAATGCAAGAGGAATGTCGGGAACTAAATGGATGAAAGGTCGAGCCATTTTCGTGATCGCCAAGATCAACGGCGTCTTCATGTGCATCTGTGACGCACTTCCAAGGTGGATAGCGGAGCAGTTCAGCCTAATGGTGGAACAGTTAACTGAGCAGTTGATCGGTCGAAAGCTGGTAGTCATTGGTGGTGACTTCAATGCTTGGGCTGTGAAGTGGCATTATAGTAACCAACACAAGATGATGTATCATGCAGGCAGCTCTCATGAAGTTAGACGTACGATTGTGCAATGAAGCACATTACAGAGACACGCGAGGGAATCTATCATCGACGTCACATTCTGGAATCCGTCACTGACGGCGAACATGGAGTGGAGATTGTGCGAAGTATACCCATAGCGACAACCAGGCGACCAACGGAACCCTGCTGCAAGATGGAGAAGAACGACCGGCGAGCTAAAGTGGAAGACGAAAACCTTCAACAAGGACCACTTCGTTGAGGCACTTCGGCCGGACAGTGAGACCGAGAACGTTGATGCTGCTGATCGAACGAGAAGGTTTGTGACGGCTTGTGACGCCACAATGCCTGCCGAAAACTGGAGCAAGGCAATAGACTGCATCCAGCTTACTGGTGGAACGTACGCTACGTACTGTTTGTCTCAGAATCAGAAGGTGGGCTCAGAGAGCAGGATCGGAGAAAAAAAAGAGCACAAGGTTGTGCTAGGGCCGCATTAAAAAGGGGGAACAAGCTCAGCAAATCAAATTGCCACTAGAAGCTGTGTCGAAGAGTAGACGCCAATCCCTGGGGACGCGTACCGAGCTGTGATGGCGAAGACGAAGGACCTGTTGAAGCCAGTTGAAATGTACCCTCGTAAGCTAAAGATACTGGTTGAGGGTCTCTTCCCGAAGCACGATACAACTAGCTGGCCACCGACACCGTGTCGTGATCAGCGTTAGGGGACAATCCATTCCATCGATGCGTGCGCTGAGACACCTGGGTGGGCTAGTCAACGATCGGTTAAAAACCAACAGCTATGTCGACTATGCATGTGAGAAGGCTGCGAGGACAACTAACATATTGGCAAAGATCATCTTCAATATGCAGTTGACAAGCACGTTTCGCATAAAAACTGTTCGTGTCGCGAGCGCCTACAGGACGATATCGTCGGAGGTGATATGCATAATTGCCGGGAGGATTCCGACCGGCATCACCCTGGCTGAGGACGTGGAATGATACCAGCGGAGGAATACACGGAATGCAAGAAGACTGCTCAGAACGGACTCGTTGGCTAAGTGGCAGCAAGAGTGGGACAACGCAGAGAAAGAAAAGTGGACCTATCGACTCATCCCAAATGTGTCGGTATGGGTACGCTAGGATGCTGTCAACAAGGTGGTTACGAGTATACTCTCCGAGCTGCAGAGAAATAGGGAAAAGACCAACAAAGTAGCGCCGTCGACTAGAAAGCCGCCGTGAAACCACAAATCGGGTTTTTGGGAGAAATTTCGCCGCCAAGGAACTCTCCGACGGTGTAGACTAGGTCCACCGCCGGGGATCAATTGACGACGTAGCACCGAGTTTCGGGTGTGGGGCGCCAGTGAACCGGACGTCAGGCTTCACTGAATCGCCGGACCGACCTCGACACCAACCTTTTGCTCGTGAGTAGGCTAGATCCACCGCCGGGGATTAGTGCGAGTAGATCGCGTCGAATAATTAGTGTGTCGTTGGGGTGCCAGCTGGCCCGTTGAATAAGTTAGGTCTATCACCGGGGACTAGATCGAGTAGATTGGGAAGAAGCTAACTGGCTTACGAAAACGAATATCGGTATCAGGAGAAATCTATCGCCGGGGAATTCATAGTAGGATAAATCCATCGCCGTGAAATCTGCGATTAAATCGTGACAAAAATGAGATATAATTGGATCACAAAACAGACATCACTCTCGAGCGAAATTTCGCTGCCGGGGAACTCTCAGTCGGAGTAGAGTGGTTCACCGCTGGATAATATCCGAGTAGATCTCAATAGAGTTGGGAGCTAATTCCTTGAGAGCTAGTATCGGTGTCTGGAGAAATTTCATCGTCGGGGAACTATCGGTCGGAGTATGGTGAGTTCACTGTCGGCGACTATCCGTGTACATCGTGCTGAGGCCGGAAGCTGAATAACTCACGGAAACAGGAGCTAAATGGCTCATGGAATCAGCATCTATACGAATCACGGGGACGATAGTGATGTAATAGATGAAGACAAGAAGCAAGAGAGGAGTCGAGAGTTAAATCAAAATTCAAAGGTTGAGCCATTTCATAAATCAAGTAAGGCTCCGTGATAGATCAGAAGAAAGAGGTGCGACGAAAGCACAACGAGCCCCCACGAAGTAATACTTTGATGTAGTTTCGTAGGGAAGAGGGAAGAAGGACGAGTGTTTTAGTGGTTAGGCACGAACGTGAGTTGTGAGTCCCACACAGTGCCAATACACTTTGAATCCTTTAAACCTTACTAAAAAAACATACAGACTTTGTCTCAATTTGTCAAACTGAGTCGATTGGTATGCTAGACTCTGCCCTCCGGGCCTAGTCGCAGTACCCTATTTCTTGTGCATTTCTAGTAAAATGAAAAGTACAAGACATTGAGTTCCATCTTCGACAAAGTTTGACAAAATTTAATTTTCATCAATTTTCTGAAAAACTGTGAAACTATCTCGAACAATTAAAAAGTGAATTTTCTGTTTTCAATAAATTTAGAACCACCTCATCTACTATTAAAAAGAAATTTCAAACATGCAGATTTTCAGTTCTAAATCAATACCGCAAAAGTTACATGAATAAAACAGTTATTCTAAGAGACACGAATAAGCACCCTAAACCTTGATTTTGAATTTTATAGTAAAAAGAAAAGTATGACACATAGAGCTTCATGTCAACAATTTTCTCTAAAATTTGTCTCTTTACAACTTCTCGGGAAGTAGTATCTAGTATCTCTATCTAGAATGATTTGAAAGTTAATTTGATCTTGGCAAAATTAGAACCACCCTAACTATTGTTTAAAAAAAGGCTGACAAAAAAATTTCCCAGAGACATAATACGGCTAAGTTCTTTGTTTCAGTAAATAAAAATTTTCCCAGAGAAATAATACGGCTAAGTTCTTTGTTTCAGTAAAACATAAAATTCTTAATAAATTTGCATTCTGGACCACTGTGCATTGTTTGGAAAACATAGGTTACTCTCGGTAGCCGGCTGCCCAGAGTTAAAAAAACTTCAAGAACTAAACAAGATCTTTTCTTGTCCGAGTGACTCCATAATCGAAGACTAATTAAATCATTAGATAACAAACTATGATTTACAAGTTACATAGCTTGCTTGGAGTACATCCTTCTCAATCTCAAACTTTGCGACACACATGGAACAGTCTGATGAACTTTCGTCCCTTCATGAAGTAGTCACGTCCACCCTATCATTTACCCTTCCCCGTGAACGATCGAGATGGGATCGGCCGACAATGGTGGCTATCATCCTGTTGAGGTTTTAACTCTTACGCCCCCTACCACTATTTCAATGAAATCATCGATTTTCAAAATAATTATTCTCGACCGCATTGGAACAAAACTTCAAGCGGTTTCTTTGGAATCGATCACTGCTTTAGGAACCGCGACCATATGCTCGGAAATTGCCGTTGTTCCGGATTAGGGTTGTGGTATCAGTAATATTGGTACCGAAAATCCCGGGAATACCGACCCATTTTTGAGCTAACGTTTGTGGGGGAATGATGTGGAGCCATCATCATAATAATTCTAGAAGCTTTATAGATAAAGGTTTAAGAGCAAATCAAATACAGTCATGACATTGACCTTAGTCTTATTACGCACCGTCCAGTGAATAATGGAAACCAAACAGAATGTCGCTAATAAAAAATCATAGCAAATTTTTACGTCTCTTACGCTAGATGGGAATATTTTGGAAAAGGAGTACAAGATTATTAAAATTTAATTTCGACAAAAACATGGTCAAAGCCATGTCTGTATTTGGTTTGCTCTTATACCTTTATCTATAAAAGAACGAACAACGATTTAGTAGCTAACAATTTTAAACTTGGTGAACTGCTTCAAATGGGGTGATTTGCAATTATTGGCGATCGGAAAATTTTGCAAGACTCCATAGTTTACAGGAAAGCAAGGAGCCTTGGGATGCATTAGAGAATAATAGGCAAACGACGTAAAGGTCGAAACCAATTTACAGAAAAGCAAGAGAGACAATGCGAGCAACCAGCTCGGATTCACTGCCATTCTCGCTTTGATTTACTAATGTTAATAGGGTTTCTTACATTTACCATATGTTGAAGTCGATGGAAGTCGCACCGCTTAGCAGTTATTGATTTCAAAGGGGCCTAGATTTCAAAATAAAAGAACGTACCGCATACGACAAATATCTTCTGCTGAAATGAGTCATGTCATTCCGAAGCAACTAAAAACTATAAACATGTTTTTGATCAGCACAAATCAATCACGTGAGAATAAGCTAATCAGTTTGAGTATTAAGTTTCAGTTTGAAGCTTTTTTCGAATTTTTTAAAAAAATATTCGAGCACCGGTACTTTACCGGTACTACCGGTACTGAGGGCTTCAGTACCGTAGTACCGGTTCTCACCAAAAAGAGTCGGTACTACGAACCCTATTCCGGATATATTGTGGCGAGTACAGGGATAACCTCTCTTTCAGAAAAGGACAAACTTTTATATCGGTATTACAACAAGTCTTGCGACATGTCAATCTTCATGATTTCTTGACCCAATCCAAGTAACAATTGAAGTTTCATAGAATGCTACAAATGCAACCTAAATTTTATAGGTGGCTATAAAACTGCCATAACACTCTCCGAGATATTTCAAGTTCTTCCGGCAACGAGGGCTGTTTTGATGGCAATAGCCATTCTCCAGGGTATTCTTGGAGCCTGGTTCCTCCGGTAAAGAGGATACTTTTTGACCGGATCTTAGAAAAACAGTCTTGCGACAAGTCAAACTTCATGATTTTGCAAAAGATGTGCACTGAAGAACATCTTGACGGTTTTTAGTGCAATTGGCCATTAGTGTACTGCAAAAAACACTCATTTTGAAATCTCAAAGAACCACCTCCCCCACATTTCACATCATTTTTACAATACTAGACCCGCCCAATTCGCTTGAAGTTTTTGACATTGGCACTATGGGGAAATATGAGGGAAAAAATAAATGCTATAACTTTTGAAGTAGCACTCGAAAAGGGGTGAGTGTAGCGTAGTTGGTAAATCGATTGCCTTATACGCAGCGCACCTAGGTTCGAGTCCCGACCCCGCACATAGGGTTAGAAATTTTTCATAGGAGATTTATCTATTCCGAAGAGGCGAATGACCTAAAGGTTAAAACCTCTATAATCGAATTAGAAAAAAAGCGCTCGAAAAATTATAATTCATACTTTTTTTAAAGGAAAAATTCTTATCATTGTAATGAATTTATCCTCGTTTCCCAAAAAAGGGGAAACTTAAGTTCTAGGGCATTTCGTCCAATTTTTTTTATTCTTAATAGCTATTCTGCTTTATGCTGCAAATTATGCATTTTTCGCAGTTTGTGAAAAAATCTTAGAAATCGAACGGAATCTTTACGACCTTCATCAGAATACAAGAAGTTATGGTTCTAGGGCATTTTGTCATTCATATCAAATTAAATCATTTTCTTGCGCATATATCTGTATCTATTATTCTTCTATAAAATTTTATTTATAAACCGTTTTTGACAGCCTAAGTCACTATGTGACTTTACGCTGGTCCGGACGTGCCGCAGGCGATTCGCATTTAATGTCAAAATATCCTGACTCCTGCATGTAGAAGACAAAAGGTTATGTCGCCGAGAAACTCTAAGCTTGCTCACATGATCCTATTCCATGCTTTTCTAAACTTTCTTCCTTCAACACCTTGCTCTTAATTGAGTACTATGGTTCCTAATATCGAAAAATATTTCGCACCCCCTTGCTAATTAAATGTCGTTACAACATGAAAAATAGCATTCAATATATGTTTTCTTCATAGTGCCAATGTCAAAAAGTTCAAGCGAAGTGGGCGGGGGACTAAAATTGTCCAAATGATGTGAAATTTGGCATCTGAGTTAACTTTGATATTTGGTACAATATAAAAAGGGGTTGGCCTTTGAGATTTAGAAAAAAATTGCGATGCCCTATTGACCATTCTCCGGAATGTAGACGGCTTTTTGAATCAATCAAAAAGTGTCCTTTTTGCCGGAGCCTGGTACCCCGAACACCCCGGAGAATGGCCGCTTGCACTATAAACCGGCAACATGGTCTTCGCAACTAAAATTTTACAAATGGCTCTTGGTTGCACTGACGGATTTTAGCACCGGTCAAAAAGAATTCTGTATACTGGAGGAACCACGCTCCCGAAGAATGGTCTTGAAGTAGAAGTTCGACACGGATTTTAGAACCGATAAAAACCCGTAGAAATAATGCTTTCGAAAGTACCAACAAAAATCCTCAGAACGAATTCCAATGAATTTGTTTCACAAAATCATAACATTTTATGCGTCACAAAACTTTCGAAACCGATATAAAAGTTTTTCCTTTTTTGGAAAGGGATCTTACCCCAGTATTTGCGACAATATATTCGGAACTACGGTCATTTCAGGAAGATGATTTCGGTTCTTAAAACTAGACAGATTTTGTAACCGATTCCAAAATAAAACACTTCAAGTTTCGTTCAAATGCGGCCGAGAATCATTTTTTTTAAATTTAATATTTTTATTGAAATATGGGTTGGGGATATAGCAGTTAAATGATGCGAGTGCACAATCTGCAAAAAATCATAAAAACATCAGAAAATTTATACGAAGTTCAAGGAGATCCTACCAAGTTCAAGAACATCTTAAGTATTTTAGGGAAATCTTACTAATTTCATAGAATCGTCTTATCGTTCTCGGAGATTTTAAATGAATTAACGGGAAGCCCTACCAATTTCTGAAAAGGGCTATAAATGTCAAAGAACTAGAAGAAACTGAAATACTATGTTTTCCTTGTTATTTGCAAGCAATCAAGATAGTGGGACTATCCTTTTTTCCTATCCGCCGTTATGTAATAATACTTTACCCAGGTATTACCAAAACGCTGAGCGATGGCAACCATAAGGGTGTGAATATAAACGCCGAGAATATACCACCGTCTGTGACTCTTGACATAACGGGTGTACATTAGGGTGGGACAAAAAATAGATTCCAGTTCCGAGCAACTTTTTAGGTACCATTTTGGTCCTAGAACAACTGTGCAAATTCTTAGCTCGATCGGTGAAACTATGTTTTTGCGTCCACTGTTTAAAGTATACATGGGATTTTGTATGGGAAAATTAACTTTTACAAAATAATTCCTCCAGGAGTCGCCCATTACCTCCTAAAAATAAATCGTTATGTGACTTGTATAGGAAATTTAACAAAGAAACAAAGTCTCGAAAACCATGAAACGATCTGATGCTTGCGAAAAAAGTTATTAAGCAGGATCCGATTGATGCTCTGACGATTGATAAAATATTCATTTTTTCTAGCACCACTGCTTTTGGTTGTCCAATTATACGCAATTTTGTTTTAATCCTCTCTTAACGTATCTAAATCATTTATCTATACTATTTGGCCAGTTCGCATGGTTTTAAGGGATTAATTGAGGCTTCTTTTGTACATAATAAGAGAAAGTTAAAATTTTTGTATATGATAAGACCGCCAGAAGCAGTGATGCTATGAAAAGTGAAATTTTCATCAATCTTCAGGGCTTCAAACGGTTTTTGCTTGTTAACTTTTTCCACAAGCATCAGATCGTTTTGCAGTCTTCTAGACTTTGTTTCCTTGACAAATTTCCTATAAAAATCAGACATCTGTTTATTTTTAGGAGATAACGGGCGACTCTTGGAAGAATTAATTTGCAAAAGACAATTTTCCCATAAATTCCATGTAAACTTTAAACCGTGGGCGCAAAAATATAGTTTCACCGATCGAGCTAAAAATTTGCAGAGTTGTTCTGGGAGCTGAATTGGACCCAAAAAGTTACTCGGAGCCAAGTTTTATTTTTTTCATATAACCATGTCCCACTCTAGTGTGCATATGAATGCTGAGTGAGCTACCCGTGCGGAGTAGGCATACAAGCAGCACTCCGAACTGATGAAAAAACGAATTTTATTTTTATAAATTTTCAAGAGATATTAAGGATAAAAACAATTATTTTGAAAGTTAATTTAGTGATTCGATGGTACGTATGTTGTAATAGTGCGTACGCTAAATGCAGCGTAAAGTGCAGTACCGTAGTATAGCTGTAGTCAATTTGATTTCCGCAATGATCGGAGGAGATATGATTGTTTAGTCAAAAATTCAAGGTTAAAACCTCTATAATCGAAATAAAAAAAAACTGCCATATGTTTCCATCGAGCAAATAACATCGTCATCAGCACATTTTCTTGTCAATTTTGTGCATCTATTTGTATAATTTCTGATGAGAAAAGCACATGAATTACAGAATTATGGTGATTCCGAAATATTTTGAATTAATAACCTAGATCTTTCACAGGGCCTATATTTTTTTCTACGATTTTTATGTGTATGACTTTGAAAAATGTCTTTCAACGCTATCTGAGACAAACTGCTGGTGGTGGCGTGGAATCTGTCACAGAATCCACAGCTCGCAATTTGGGGCTATTACAAAATACCTTGTTCAATTTGTACAGTTTTGAACACAACGATCATCGTGTAACGTCCAATAGGCATCTACTATACAACAAAAATCAACCAAAAAACACTCACCTCCCGATAGAGCTTCTGCAGGGACGACGCGTTCAGCTGTGTCTTGTCGATGATCTTGATGGCCACCTCCTTCGAGGTGGGCACATGCTTCGCCAGTTTCACCTTGGCGAAGTTTCCCTTGCCAATCGTTTTCAGCAGTTTGTATTTGCCGATGTGTTCCTCGGCCGGTCGCCACCGGGCGCCGGTTCCGCGCATCTGCATGTTCGGTGAACCCTGGAAGCGAAACAAAGAGGAAAATTCATAGGTTAATCATTGTCAGCTTATTAGTCAGATGAGGAAGTTTTTCCTCGGGGGGCAAAGGCATCCTAGAGGAAAAACACATAAATTTGTCATCTTGAATGGGGTAACTGCTCTCGCGATCCGCTTCAAGATCCATCCCGACTGGTTCCGAGGTGTTGTTTTGGAGGTTCATTGCGTCACCCGTCGTAACGTCTGTAGAGTCAGGGGGTGTTGCAGACAACTTGTGTTGGCGGACAAGATCAGAAAGAGCTATTTTTATAACGAACCGTTTGAGCCGATGCGATGTAAATATTGCACATTTACGTTTGCGTAAACCGTTCTTAACCTCCGGTGGTGTTACCTTAAGGCTAGACTGCCGATTTTTTTTTTGAAAGGGGCCAAGATGCGTACCGCCATACCGTGAGGGGCGGTGAGTTGCAGATTTTGAAAGTGTGAAGTGTTGCCCAGCGAACGGTTCTCGCTCTAAATATTTACGATGTGGTATAGGTATAGACGAAGTGGATTTGTGAATCTGAGTATAGTAGATCGGGGATCGTCTTGAGAGAGGATGTATGCTTTTAATAATAGGCACCGACAAATTACTGGTCGGACTATAAATACGCTCACTTAACGGCGGCGGTGAGTTGGTGCTATACGGGGTGCAAAAATTGCAGGAACTAATCGGTTATGTTGATGCGTAAGTGGGTGGATTGTGAACGGACGGAAATGGGGAAAAATATAAACATCGTGTCTGTGATAGATTATTGGAATATGGAAAGGTCAATTAAAAACCACACAAAAAATAACGTGTCTGGTATAGATGTCTGCTTCTGATCAAATTGTTTTGCCCGACGTCGACACAATCCAAACCGACTATAATTTATCTTGTGCAACGACAAATACTAACGAGAACCAAATCAATTCAATTGTGGTGGTTGGTTTCGTCAGACCCCCGAATTAAGAAATGATACAACTTTCAATTTGTAAACAAACACGCCCGGGTCTGTTTCAGTTTTAAGCATGCAGCGCGGAAGGAACTGGTCTTGACATTGCAAATAGATTGTTTTGTTTGCTTCCCACTTCTATCTATATTTCTCCTTGAACCCTACTAGATGAGGTGAAGTATTATCCAACAAAACCCAGAACATGCGGCCTAACAGCTTTTGCTTCTGTGTATATGAATTGGTAGCCGATTAAATAACCTGAAACGGTATGAAAATTGGAAGCTGGAGGGAAGGAGGAGGGGGCTGAGAGAAATTTTGTTTTGGCCATTAAATTGAGCGGCGCACCAGAAGAAGAGCATGCGTAATT
Source organism: Topomyia yanbarensis (assembly GCF_030247195.1). NCBI lineage: Eukaryota > Metazoa > Arthropoda > Insecta > Diptera > Culicidae > Topomyia > Topomyia yanbarensis. The sequence goes on along the minus strand of NC_080672.1, from coordinate 106,347,924 downwards.
AACCTGAAGCATATGCGATGCTGATGGAGTAGTTCAAGAGCTCAATTCTTTCCAGTCAATAATTGGTTTTAATTTAGCTAGGATTGTTACGTCGCAGCGGTTCTGTAACTAATGCAGTTCAACACTTTGTAGGTTCATCAAAGAATAAACATTGTCACGTTGATCGTCACATCGTAAGCTTAGGATTGTAGTTTGTACACCGCTGCAAAGTACACATTTGTTTATTATTTGTCTGTTCGTGAGTGTGAATCATGGAAAACTACCCAGACCATACACCCTTGGAATACCTGAACAACAGAAACGGCCCTAAAGCGCACACTATAGCCGACCGTAATCAACCCTTGAACAGGCAGTAAAATATTCATTATCAGACGAACAACAAACAACCATAATACCACCTCGCAGAAACAGTCTATCACATCGATCGATCCCTGCGCCTGCTCCACCCCCCTCAATGGGAAAATTGACAGCCCTTCAATCCCGGCACCGATCCCACACTCACCTGTTGCGACACCTGACATTTTAACGAGATGCTACCACGAAAGTGTATTTTAATATGCAAACTATTTAGCGCGTGGTCATGTCATGTAAGCAAAATAATCTTCTCTCCGTCCGTTGACAGGAGCAGGACGTCGTCAGCTTGCTGCCAGTCAGTTTGTACAAGGCTAAACACAAACAAACCAACGCAGCCCGAGGCACACCGTAGCAGCGAAAGCCGTGACGCACTTAGTGTGAAGAGCGCTTATCAGTCCTGAACGTGAGATAATGAGCGCTTTCTAACTGGAAAGCTACTAGAGAAAGCGGGTTCTTTAGTTTTCTACCGGGCCACCAGGATCTGGGGTGATTTAGGGTTCGAATTAACGTTGTCGTAGTAAAATTGTATATCAATTTCATAAGGAGTAGAAATATTTTTTTCTTGTTAAACATTTAACGACTTAGTTTAAAAAGTTTTAAGCGATTTTTGAAATGCTCACCAAATAGACCAGAAAAGAAAATTGTATCCTAGCAAATTCCAGCTTATCAGTTCTAATAAATAAATTAACAAATAAATAAGTAAATCAAGGGTTAAAAAATAAAATAAAAAAAAATAGTTCAGTGGATGCATTTTTATATTTAAGATATAAAAATATTAGGCCTTTCATGGCCAAGTTTTTTAACCCTCAAAAAGGCAAGCTAAAATTGTGACTTCAAGAAGCATGGCTACTAAGACCCAATGAAATCAAAAACCTTTTTTGTCGTTTTATCAGTGAGAGAATCGAAAGGCCGAAAATACTCGATCATTTGTATTTCAAATTACAAGATCATTGAAACTAGAGAACTGTAACTAGCCGAGCCTCTGAAACCATTTGCCTTTTTGAGGGTTAAGGGCGTTTTGAATTCATTGACGATTTCTTCTTAAAATTATTGACAAAATTTTGAGCAAAACATGGTGACACCCATTTTGAGCAAAACATTGTTTTGCTCAAAATAGGTGCACTCCTCGTACTGCTAGGACCCGCTTAATGTTTACTTTCTGATGCACTTTATAATTTCCGTAGCCTATTTAAAACTGCCAAATAGACATTTTAGGGTATACCTGCTTTATCGCAGGTTGTTTTTCACTAACACAGCTTTCTTTGATTTTGTGATCTGGAGTATATTAGAATTCAAATTTTTTTTTTCTAAAATGTTTAATGGTTCTGAAAAGGAGCGAATACGACCCTCATCTGGTGGTATCATCGGAAAGACCATATTGGTTATCATTAGGTTCAAACTTTTTGGAATATATGTATATCTTGACAGTCCGTACGTGTAATCAAGAATATTCTATCAGTCTACCTTCTCATCTTGTCCAAAACAGAAGCCAAAGAAGTCTACCCTGTCATCTTGTACAAAACAGAAGCCAAACCTTCTCATCTTGTCCAAAACAGCAGCATCGATGTAGCTTTAAATAAATCAAGCAAGCAACTCATTCTACTGCTTTGTTGCTTATCCACTGTACAATCAGTATAGGGTCACGGTTCCTCGCTGTGTAGTGAAAATTTGTACCACAAAAAAGGTAAAATAATATCACTATGACTGATTTTAAATTAAAGTGCTACAACGTTCCGAATTTGACGAAACAGTCCTGAATTTAAAAAACTTTACAAAACGTTCTTAATCTAACAAAAGTTGTGTAAATATCTGGAAAACTCGCGTCGAAAACGCGTCTCACATTCATCTCGAGTATAACTGGTCACTTTACTTTAAAACAGACAGGCGTAAGACCTATGATCCGCGAGAAACATCCACCAGAAATACAGGGTCCGGCAGTCGAAGTGTAACCAATTGAAAAGGCCATAAATTCGGTTTGGAAAATTATTTTCATTTACTTAAAGGAGCAAAATGTGTAAAAATAATCAAATATTCAGAAATAATCCACTTATGCTCCATATGACCACTTTTTACCTCGACTATGGCCTTGAGATGGTCAAAAAATGAATAGCAAGCTGTCCGAATGTGACTTGTCGGTATTTTGGCCCCCTCAAGGACAGTAGCTTTCTTCAACGTCTCGAGGCTGGTGTATTTTTTACTTCGGACCTTGTTCTCCAAAATGGTCCAGAGAGAACAATCCATTGGATTCGAGAGCCATTATGTGGTCGAAATGAAGTACGGAATGTTGATTTTCAACCATTCCTGGCTCACTCGTGCTTTGTGAGACTGTTCCGAGTTTTGTTGACACGTCCATGGTTTGCGATTTAAATGTTTGTCTGCCTACGGCTTCAAAGCAGCCTCTAGAACACTTTCCCCACAATAAATCGCATTTATTTTGACGCCAAGCTCGATGGAAAGGATTCGAAATCGCCCATCTACGGTTACAGCAACCCAAAACATTATTTGTGGCGGGTGCTGCCTCCTGATGGCCAATCGATGACTCAAATTCTCATATGAATGGTGGGTCAAGTAAACCCTATCGTTTTGATAGTGTACGAATTGTTCGGAATTCAAAGGCTTTCGACCAAGCGGTCTTCTTTTGAATTCCACCACAGATCACTTTTTATGCGTTCACTTTGGGCAAAATGATTTCGTGCGCTTGTAAAAAATACTCTGAACTGTCATTCAGCCAATTTATAGACAGCTGATGCCAGTGTGACAGCTGCGGAAACGGTCAGAAGTTAGTTACACTTCGAGTGCCGGACCCTATATCCCAAGCCGTGCACCAATGCAGCTCTAATAACGTTCAATAAGTTAGCTGAGGCAGAAGACTGTATTCGTCGAATATGGCAACATTAGAAACAAGATCTCCGTATGTACGGACGACGTTTCAGTCGAAGTACGGCTGTACGATCTGGCACCGTGTACCACCAAAACGGTGAAGAGGTAATCCCAAATACAAATGATACTTGGGAAAACTCCTTCCAACCGCTTTCGTGTGGTGAAAATGCAACTGACAACACTGAGGCAAGCTCGATAGCATTCCCCGTAATCAGCTAACGCCGTCCACCTACTCTGGGAAGACAAAATTTGCCAGTAACAAGCTGGTACAGTTCGAAAAACTCTGTGCTGAGACTGTTAGAAGACATTCATCAACTGCTATGAAAACCAAACCATGAGTATGACTGCGCTCAGTATCTCAAAACCAACAGCCAATACCAGCCAGCAAAAAATCTAACGCTGTAGATGGATACATGATAGCGACACGCAAGAAAAAGAAATACTCAAAAACATTCAACCGTAACAACCAAGACAACAGTGGTACCGACGACATGAACGCGTAAGACCTGGACCTGGACGCGTAAGACAACGGTAGAGACGGAAAACGCGTAAGACAACTGTAGTGAATGTAGGACTATCACGCGTCATTAGATGACGCAGCAAATGTTTCCCCGCAGCGAAAAAAGAATCAACAGAATAAGTGAAGCTAGTACATTGAGCTGTGCCAAATAAAAATAATAAATTTAATAAAATGATTTTCTAAGAATTTTAGAGTTACGGGAAGGATATCATAACAAAAGTTAAAGTAGTACGATGTAGCTCGTTTGTGAGCTCCAGTAATTTTTTTTAATGTCTGGTAAATCCTACGAACATCAGGGAAGTTAAATATCATGAGAATCATACAAGCTTCACGTACGTTCTTTAAAAATTAGTAAGGCTATCCTTTACCGAGGATAGTCTTACAATATTCAGGAGAGTCTAAGTCTTTAAAGAAGCCCTTTAAACATAAGGGAGTGTGATACCACGAGCTTAAGAAGATCGTATGGAATACAGGGAAATCCTCACGCTTCAGAAATTGTCTATAAACTCCAATAGATAGTGTATGTGCACTTCAGGCATACTCTAAAAAAACTCAAAACTGCAGAAATATTTTCCGAGCTCATAAATATTGAACGAGCTTGTGAAAGATCTTAAGAATTTCTGAGAAGTCCTAGAACCCTCCACAATAGTCTATGGAAGCATAGGAAGTTCTGCAAACTTGAGGCTAAATTTTACAAGTTTTAAGAAAGTTCTACGAACTTCATAGAAATTATTACGAATTTGAACTAAATTCCCTGAAGCTTACTGTTATTCTACAAACTCCAAAAGGTCTTACAAACTTATTAAAATCTAACGAATATCAGTTAAGTTCAAAACTTTAAGGACTTTAAGTTCGTAGGACAGAACTGCGAGAAAATCTACAGACTTTAGTCGTAAACGAGAAGTCAATAAACTTCAAGAAAATGTTATAAGCTCCCTGGATTTAGTTTCCATTTAGTCCCATTCTTCTATTAATTAACAATAATAGTATTTTTTTTCATTTGAAACTTTGAATTGCAGTAAATTTGGAATAACTTTGCTGAAGATACCATTTATCTATTCTGCTCATGATCGCATATTTGTCTCTTTTTCTAAGGGATTTCCTATTTTTATGGAACTGTTTTGCGATCATAGGCAGTTTATACTTATACGGGCGATAAATATTTATATGTTGGTAGAATTACCCTAAAATCAGTGTTTCGTCGTTTTTCCATGCAATGAAATTCTATCACGAAGGTTTTGTTTCTACAAAGTTTCAGACAATAGTGGATAACATAACTTTTCTTAAGACCTTTTTTTTTTTAAATTAACACGGTTCGATGTATAAGTTCAACAGGGCCCTGAGTCTTTGATTTTTTTTTACAAAATATTAATAACAAAATAATCTAGCATCCTTAGCTGCTGACTTTGGTTCGAATCTAGCATTCGGCGACAGTTTTAATTTGTTTTTTAGATTTGCGAATTACGGTCATGAAATGCTCTTCTCTGTTTCCTACCTTCGCGTTGGCAGTGCCGATTTCTGGTTTTATCTAAACCGCTGGAAGACGACATCGCTTATTTAGCGTTTACTGATAGTTCAGCTGATATTACTGGTTGAAAAACAGTTTATGCCGTAGTTTCAGTATTTGTTTTTTGTGCTTACTACTTCTGTCTGAGGTAGTCACGCGCAGAGTTTTCCGTACTATTTAGATTGTTTACAGTATTGACACGTGGGAGACTGATTATCGTAAGTACACAACTTGGTCTGAGACTAGGCGGATTCAGGTTTCAAGGTCACATTCGGGCGCATTCGTACCACCCGAATACCGTTGAGAATATCTGGGAAGAAATCCTCCAGGTATCCATTTTAGGGAGAAAACTTGTCCATATTGCAACATAAATTTGCGAATACTAGCATCGAGTATTTCAGCAAACAGATCGTGCGGTCGTCATCGTACACGGGAATTTTGATTCTAACATTGTCACACTCAACAATGTCTTTCATGTTGTTACGTAAAACAAAGGTTTCTGTTCCGAGCGTACTCTTGAATCCTATCTGTACAACATTTCGTATATGGTGGAATTGAATTGTATGAAGTACATATTCATCGATACACTTTCCATCCTTCAATAAGCGCTCCATTTAAATTTTACGGCTCCTGAAATCAACGTAGCAAAGAAAACTCATAATAATAATTGAAGACCATCCCGATAAAATCTCTAACATCGGAGCAATTTTTTTTTTATGACGAAACTTTGGTGTGGATTTGTATAACATAGTGCACATGTATTCAATGCGGCTGGTTAGTTGTATATTTCTCCGTTTGTTTTGTGACCGTTGGATGAAAACAGATTAGAATACACCAAAATTGTTCTAATGCCAAGATTGGGATATAAATGATTGTTTTCACGATGCAGTATTTTCAGCAAAATTTCATGAAGCATTATTGCGCATCTAATCGCGTTAGCACTTTGATTTGATTTACATTACATTAACTGAAAAAAGGTTTTTTATGCTTAAATCAATAGGTAATATCTAAGAATATGAACAAATATTTTAGACGATATAGAGTCAAACGTATAGGTGTGCCAAAAAGCCACCGACGAACGTGATCGTGGGCAATACCACTCAGTTATCCGCTCGGGTTTTTCGCTTTTCTCCACATTTCACTTTCAAGATTCCTTGTAATTGTCAAAAAAAGATTATAAAGAAACTTATTGACCCATTGAACACCAACAAACGGTCACGATACTCAATCTACTTTCTACTTAGACTCAAGCCAGCGTGAAGCGTACGACAAAAACAGTTACTCTCATCTTATCTGAAGAAAAATGAGAAAACTGTTGCTTTTATTCTTACTGCGGTGATCTATCAAAATAAGTGAGACGCATAAACAAGAATTCATGCTCCGGCCAATGACTTGTGGCTAATCCGGTATTTTCGTATAAAACTGAGCATTAGTGAAGTGGAAAATTTGCTGAAAATAAAAAATGGAGCTGAGCCTTTCGGAAGTCGCAGTTAGACCATGTCAGGTATTCAAGGCTGATAATGTCCAATAAATTTGCTCAGCAGAAAAGATTCATTGTTCATAATAACTGAAAACACGTGGCTGTGTGGACAACCCCAAAATCAAGATACTCTTGAATATGTACGATAGGAACATTTCGGTTTGAAAATATAATTTGCCACCGGTTATTTGCAAAATAGCCATTAAAAGATTCCAGTCGAAATCTGGTGAAGTGGGATTACGAAGGACCCAAGGAGAAACTACTTGCTAGGAATTTCTTGTAATGTTTTGTGATGGAAATATGACTCGACCAACCCATTTCCTCCTACTTCACCCTGCAGTACAGTCTAGTAAAATTACACAAAATTCTTTGCATATATCGATGACAAATTAATACATGCCAGTTCTGTGAACAGACGGCACATTACAAACAACCCTGCTCAGAAATTACTGAAGAAAGCTCATCTACGGAAAAAAATTTCAAGATGCGCTCTCCAATGCCATAAACGGTTGCCAAATGTATGTTCAAGCAATAAAGAAAATTTCAAAAGCTGCATCAAGTGCCTCTACATCAACAGCCAGTACCACCAGCGAGGAAGCTACTATCGAGGACGGTGGGCTCACACTCGTGATCCGTAAGAGCAAAAAGCAAGGCACAACATCTGATCGCGACTATCAAGACAGTAACCATGATGATGACAAGGACATGTTCAATAGCGAAACGGAAATGAACGACCCTCAAAAGGCAGTTGGCGAAGAATCAATTTTTTTTCCTACCACTTAAAAAGTAGCCCGTGCGCCACAAGCACGGGATCCAAGGGACAACCGTTAATAATTATTGTTTTTTCTAACACCATGAAAATTCATAAAGATTGCACTCAAAAATGCCTTACGAGATTCCGAAAGATTTTAGAAACTCAAAAAACTATACTAAACTGAGGTAATGTTTTTTATCTCGACATTTCCATCAATTTTGAATGACTAGTTCTTTCAAAAACGAACTATTCTAGTAGGTCAGACTACAACTAATATGTGCATTCGTTCAGTGAAATACATTATTGCTGATATTAGTGATCAATCGAAATGAGTATACTTTACCGAATGAGCTCACTAACTTTGGAACTTTTTTAATCCCGTTTGTTCGGTTCAAATAGTGAGTGTCCTTCACATATTTAGCTAAAAATATGAATGTCAGTGTATTGGTTTCGATTTTTTAAAAGCTATCACCCAGGGCTTGTCGGTTTACAAAATGGACAAATGTTAATATGATTTTCATACGTACGTAACGTGGTCTGAGCAATAACAGTTCTATGCGGCTGGGTCACAAAAACAGGACCAAAACTAGGTTAACTGTACTATCGTCAAACGGTATTTAATACTAGAAAAGAAATTCATCCGTGTGGTATAAACTGCATTGTACATTTCTCCCTAATAAGAACATTGCAGTCAAACCATTTTATGTACGAAGAACACGAAACCTAATTCCTTGTCAGACGAGGGATTTGCATATCGACTTCGTCTTATCAGAATTTTGAACTGACTTAGCACTAGATTGTCGCAAACCATAAAATAAACACACTATAAACAACGGCTTACTTGTGATGTCCCGCAAGTAAAGAGTTGTGAACATAATAGTATTTCTAGTTTAAGATTAGCGTCAAACTGATGAAAACTCATTGCCAGATACTGAAGGGACGAAGCCGAAATGCAAATATATTGATGTTAATTGTCTAATAAACTAAAATATTCAGTGGTAGATCGTTAAGACCTCAATCGCGAGGATCTTAACTTGAATACTTTCATACTTAAATTGCTAAATAACGATAACAATACTAAAAACTACACACTCAATTCAGTTCAGTAATTTCTCAACAGCCGTGTATTCAGCAAATTTGGTAACTAATATCTCAGCGAAGTAACATTTGTTTACTAATTTTCGGCGAAATATTTTCCGAGTCTCAGTTATGAAACGTCACTTTTACTGATATCTCAGCAAAAAAGAAATTGTATACTGAGATCTCAGCTGTTGAGATTTCGGCAAAAGATGCAAAAAAGCTGAGATTCGGCAGAAAAAAATTAAGTGTGTATATCATTCAGAAATGAGGCACTTAGTTTTGGCGATAGTAGATGAATATGTAAGCTTTTTGAAGCATTTTGTTGATTGTAATCAGTTCCACTCGGTAATTTTTTTCGCACTTTTAAACTAACGTGTTTGTGAAATATGAATCATACAGGAATAGGAAAGAAATAAGTTGAACAAAACTCTCACAACCGCTCGCAAATATCTCGGAAACTGATTTGGCGAAAAAACTTGGTGCAACCCGCTATAGTGTGCGGCGAATCTCTGCCATTGCGGAAGTGAGCGATACTTCGGAAGGCATCTGATGACGCCTCACGAGGTCTGGCATATATGTCCCAAACGGATCCTTAGCTACATTAATAATGTACTACCCGATTGGGACGACACATGTGGACAAACAAACAACTCGCTTCCAACTACATTGGATTTGAGCAATTTGTAACATGTAGAGCAAACAGGGACAGCCACAAAGATAACCTGAATAGTGGTCGCAGTGGCAAAGGTTCTCCTAGCAAAAAAAATAATCCGAGAAGGCTACACATGTTACCGGGCCCAGTGGCCAGAACCCGGGCCCTTCAGCAGTACGACCAAATGCTGAAATTTATGCAAAAACCAGTTTCAAACCAATTTCGGGACTCCAATTTTACAAGACTTTTGCTCGCGGAACGGTTCCTGGCGTTCGCGAAAAAAAATATGATTTGGCAAGGAATCCGTTTCTGTTGCATGAAAACTAACGTTTTAGTAGCGAATAAGACTATGAATTCGGAAGTATACAAAAAAATAAATCTAAAAAACGAATTTTGCATTTCATAAAGTCCCATGAAGATCCAGTAATGTTTTGACCAGATTTAGTGAACTACCTATACGACGGGCTATACCGTTGTAGTACGTCTTGATGGCAACATCACGACAAAGGAGCCAAGATTACTGCCAAAGATCTGCATTCACTAAATTGTTAACAGTTCCGGCCAATAGAGAAATGGAGCAGGAACTTCAGATAAAAGGAGCAGTCACCAGCGACATTAGTCGGATGAATAATTGGTGAGCTTTGCTAAAACTGTGACTGAAGAAGGTGAGACCCAGGTGATGAGCGGGATCAATAGAAGATGGCGTTATCAGCACAAGTTATCAGACTGAATTGTTTTGTAGAGCTTGATTGAATCTATCTCTTTACAATTTAATCGATTTTGTGAATTAGAAAAACGTAGATTGTTCCTCGCTACGATCAATCTTGCAATTTGTTGCATAGATTTAAACTGAACGAGAATTTCAAATTTTCCCATTACCCTAAAAAAAGAAGGCAAGGTTCCACCGAAGAGGTACGTTCGATTTTCGCGATAACATAATCTGAAACAGGTCAAGGCGACCGTAGTAAGAACTGTATCATTTTTGCTGTGCTCAGAACGCGCGTCGAGTTCACCCTACCAAGACCGATTCGGCTGTCAGAAGATAACAAAAAATCTCCTTATTATGGATTGAAAACTGGAGACTATCCGAGCTGAAGGTGGGGTACGCCTGAAAACAGTGGCTTAAGAACTTATTATTAAAACTGCTGCCCCGTGATTCAGATAAGCCGGAGCTAACCGCCCACCAGTAGCAGGCGTCGGTTATCAGCAAACAGGTCTCTTATCGCGTTCATTATATCTATGTAAATTCTGGTTTAGATTCCGCCATGAGACAACCCAGGTTCAACAACAGCTGGGAAATGTTCATAACAACTTGCTAAATTAGCATCGCAAAAAGTCAAACATTCGCATTCATTCGATTGACAATCAACATCTTACGCGACCTTTGCATTTGAAAGCCCATCCCTGCAATCAGTTCCATACAGTAATCAATCACAGCTGCCCATTCAAAGGCTCATTCACCTGCAAATACCGATGTATTACACGATAACTAACATTTGGTGACATCTGGGGACACGACGACGGGTTACTAGATACCTAGAACACATTACCTGAGACTTTTGCGGATTGATGATGTGCTTCAAAATCTCGGAGCTGATCTTTTTCTCGGTCGAATTTTTCACACTACTAATGGGTGATGCTAGGGCGGACTTGGGCGTACTGGTTGCTACCGCCGTCGCCGCCTTAGCCATCGAACCACTTCCGGTGGAGGAAGTTGTCGAACTGTTAGACGAACCGATGGCCGTTGCCGGTAGTGGTGGTTCCTTCGGAATCATTCCGGTGACGTGGGGAGTCGTCGTACTGGTCGGAATGATCATTGGAGGAGGTCGCGGTGCCGGTGGTTTCTTCTGGCGAATCAATTTGGCACTGTTTTCGGCGTTTTTCGTGTCCGATACCGTTCGGTTGACGGGGCGGGCGGTCTTCATTCTACGGGCGTATGCTAGCGAGTTTGAAGTGACGGCACCTCCGGTTGAGCAACGGGAGTCTTCACCTCGCTTGAATGAACTTGGAGTCAGTTCATCGTCGCTGTCGCTTCCGGCACGTTCCATATAACCGAAACCGTTTCCGGCCACATCGCTGATGCCGCTGTTCAACAGACTAGGAAGCTCGCCGTAGTGAACGGGACGCTCCTTTTTGGTTTCCTTGAGATCGGTAGTTCGGTCTGCGTTCATGCGTGTATCGAACTCCATGGTGTTAATCTGACGCTCTAGGTTTTGCAGCACAGACAGTGACCGGTCCTCGCATTGAGCTGGATCTGAATCGTCCGGTTTGTCTGCGGACGCCACTCTGGTTATGTCACTCAGTTTGAGACTGTAACCATCGCGTATGTCGATCTGGCCGCGTGTATTCTGTTCATTGCGGATGTTCCGGGCAAGAACACGAGCTGGTTGTGGTGAACCGATCATCGGTGTGATGCGCTTGGTGACGGATGGAAGTTCGCTTAAGGTCACAACCTCCAACTTGTTCGGCTTCAACCGAATGCTGCGCCGATTAGGCTCGTTGCGTTCAAACTCCCTGGGATTCATGGCTGGCTGTTGGACGTGGTCGTAAATAACGCGATTAAAGTCTTTCTTCAATTACACTTGAATGTAACAAGCTAGCTTGTCTGGCAGCTAAGCACTTCTTGCACAAATCACAATCACTAAATGTTTGTTTAGGCTGTTGCGATGTGTGCGGTCCACGGCGACGCCTTAGCTTAGACAGCAATGTTCGTCAGCTGTAAATAGGATCAACAGAAAGAACGAAGAGATTAGTGGCTGGATTAGTCACGCAGCGCTTTCACTTGATATATTACCACTGACCCGATGAAGGTTTGCTGCTGATGTCCATAACCGGTGCGTTGATTCGTTGATACTCTGGCGTTGATGACCCGATATGAGTACACGGAACATTGAACACATAAGCTTTTGATGAAATGTGACAAAAGGACAACACAAAGCGATGCTGAGGTCTTATTCCAGCTGCCGTTGGAAACCTCCAGTACAAACTTTTGCTCTAGCAGGTAACAGCAGACGATATCTTATCGCGCTGCAACAAACGGCCAGATAAGATTATAACGTTTGCCACAACAGTAATAACCTTACGAGAACACGAAGCTGTACAACAGTCAAAACTCTACGCCGAATGCACTTTATGATCCACACGATTGCTGCAGTAATAGTTGAGAACTTTCAAAAGGAAAATTTGGTTTCAATACTCGATCCGTTCGATCTCACATAGTAACCGTTGATCGCGAAAAATAGACGCTACCCCAGTTGGGTATAACGAGTTTCTCGCGGTCGCAGGGACTGATCCGCTAACGTCATGTGATTCAACGCAACTCGGAACAATTAAATATTTTCCTTTTAAATTGAAATTATTAGCACACACGCGTTCTCTTTCGCACTCTTCACCGACAACAGTACACACAACGTCTGCAAAGTGTGATCTCATTCACCTGCGCGTCGCCCAAACGGCGGAGCTTCACTTGCTCTCACACATTCACACAGAGATCTGTTATCTGTCGAGCAGAAGGCTAAATAGTCTACTAGATGGTGTAGGTAACTGCTGAGCACCACGCACGCAAGCCACTCGGTCTTATTTGTTCTTGCCCAAAAGCGCATCCGAGTTCCTATTCGGGAAACCTAACACGCCGTGAAATTCTACCTTCCGAAACCATGATACGCGCCGCGTTCTTGACGTCACAAGGTTTCTTACTAAAACTCACCGGCCATGCCACAACGACAATTTACAACACGTGTGTTCGTCAGAGGTGCAATTCGGTGCTCAACTAATCGGGTATCGACGGACAGAATTTCGCAAACCACCCGACAGCAAGTAGGGAACTGTTATCAATAAGATTGCGCTATCGCTATCGATTACAGCAAACGGTAGAATCCATATAAACAACACTATCATCAACAGCAGTACACTAGCATACTTTTGATAAAAACACATCGCCTGTTTCGTGGGCGGCCACAGAATAGGTAACAGAAATCGGTGCTACCGCTCCTGATGGTGGTAGTTGTATTGCGATAGAGGAAAATAACGCCCCTCGTAATAGAAGAGGTCTTGGCAATTATCGGGTCGTTTCGAATGAATTTGGCCTCTCCGGGTCGGTCAATCACTTCGCCTCAAGGTTGAATGGGACCGACTAGAGAAACGATGCATTAGTCATCTCATTTGTCACCGACGCGCGGACGGACGACGGGGAAAGGGGGATGGGGAATCGATGGATGGGCACTCACGGTGTCGAATATTCGCAATGGGAGGGAGGGCAAACATTTCCGTTTTGGAGGTTGACGGATTGACTGACGACTGTTTGCGAAGTTGGTTTGGTACGAGCATCCGAGTGCGTGTGCGTGTGTTGCGCTGTGAGATGATGACGATAATGATGAGACATGACAGGCCTTCCCCTTGTCTGTGCTGACAATGGCCGGTGTACGGTTTCACTCGGTATGTTTAAGAGGGAGGTGGTTGCTGTTGTGCAAATAATGTTACAATAGGTTGCTTTGGGGCGTCGTTGGTATTTTTGATCCAGAGTGGGGGGAAAATATGCAGATGAAAGTATAATAATACATACAGGTTTTATGGCTGGAAATGGTTCGTCCGCTTGGAAGAGCGAGCGATAAACATACCGAAATAAATCAGATTTAGGCAGCGGAAATAAACTGACACATTGGCATAGCTGTTTTCATAACAACAACAGTCCTGATAAATAATTGATTAGTTAACAGATGCATTCGGGCCGATATTTGAAGCATATGTGAACCACCAGAAAACAATAGAGAAATTAAATTTAAAGATAATCTGAGAAATTGAAGGTTGCCCACGAAAAAATCCTGATACAAACGATCTTTTGACAGTAAGGATAGGGTACTGAGCATACCCTATTCCCATTATCACCCTAGTCGTCTGAATCAACATTGGTTAGAGCAGTGTCTGTCATATGTGTTCAATTGATTGGTTCAAATCATATGGTGAAAATTGGGGTACTTGATTCGAGTTTTGGTTGGGCTTAAACACGAGTGTTTTATCATTTTTAGATTTTTTTGATACTATATTGGTTCGAGCGATGCAAAAATACGAATACGAATTTATAGGCATTTTAGAAAAAAAATTAGACATAGCATAAAAATAGACCCATCATCCATTTTTATTTTTTGTAGATTTATTATTATATTTCATTGCGTCAACGTGTTTTTGTTTATATATAAATCGATTGTACATTTCTGTGATTATTGAGAGTCGGTAAAATCAATTGTGTATTTTTCCTTCTTTAAATCATGAGGGTTTTTCTCAATTTTCACAAAACTGTTACCGCTGCATTTGCCCTCCTTATTCATAACTGAAGTTTAAAGAAGCCGTACCGAGGTCAGAAAGGTGTCCACCTGCAGATGACTAGAATAGTAACCCGAAGGGACATTAGGCCGGAGGTAATGAAGCCGACTGATAAAGAAACAAAAGTTTATCCTACGGAGCTATCCGAACTTCTTGAGATAAGTTTGCGTAGCTCGGATAGACAACTCTCTTACTGTTTTATTGCTTGGAGAATTAAGGGGTTACACACCATTTTATTTTTCAAAAAATCTAAAAAAACAATTATTGCTTCATCTGAAAGTACAACTCCTTGAGAATTTTTTGCTAAATTTTCATAGAGATCCGATCAATAGATCGAAAGTTACAGTGCTTAGAAGCGCACCTTGTCTTCGAATAAATAAAATGAATAAAAAAGAAATTGGAGAAAAATAAATAAAATGAACCAAATTAATGAAAGAATAAAAAAAATATCGAATTAATTTAATGGATAAAATAATAAAACAAATTAAACGAAGGAAAATAATTAGTTAAATAAAAATAAGAATAAAAGGATCAATCAAACACACAAAATTAGTTGAATAAATTAAATGAATAGGGTAAAATGCTGAAACTGAAGAAAATAAATATAATTAATGAAATGCATTGAATTGAAAAAATGAATAAAATGAGTACAATGGATTCCGTGACTGTAATTATTACAATAGTTAGAATGACCAAAACTAATAAAGTTATGAAAATAAACATGAGAACATTAAAAAATTACCAAAGCAAGTAAAATGAATTAAATTAATTAATAAAACAATACAAATTTATGAACAAATGAAAATATAAATTAAACGAATAAAAAGAAATAACATAATTGAATTGAATATGTTGAATGAATTGAACAGCAAAAATCAAATTAATAGAGTAAAGAAAACGAATAAAATGGCTGATGAATAGATTGAATAACATGGATAAAGCTAAAAAATAAATACAAAGAATGAAATGAAAACTACCTTTGGACAACATTTTTGAAACAGGCATTACAAATAATGTGTGTATAACGAATAAAATAAATGACCTGGACAAATGCATAAAACAATAAAACCAAATTTATAAATTTAATAAAATGAATGATCAAACAAATAAACGCTCAAAAGTAAACATAAACTATCACTGTACCCACCAAGGATAGCCAGGACAAAATTAATTGACGTCATGAGCGCCACTTAAGGATTAAATAAAACGAATTATAACAAGAAAATAAATAAAATAAATACCACAAATAAAATCACAGAACTTGATAAATAAATAGTTAAAAACCTAAAATGAAAGAAACTTAAAGAATTAGAAAAAATAAAGAAAATGGAACGAATAAAAGAAAAAATCAACAAAATTGTTAATTTGAACAATATTGTAAAACAAATTTAACGAATGAAAAATCTAATAAAACGACTAAAATGTATTCATTAAGAAAATAAAGTCAATAAAATAATAAAAATAATTAAATCACTACTATTATTGGACGGAATTCATGAAATAGCAAAATGAATTTTATGAATGATATGTATGAAATATTCAGTCATTCTATGAATATTTTGAATGAGACGGATAAAATAATACAAATAGTAATAAAACAACTAAATTTATAAATTGAATAAAACGAACGAACGAACTAAAATGAATGAAATAAATATATGACAAATTGAAAGTGAAGTAACAAAAACGAATGAAATTATTATAATGATTAATGCTTATAAAGTAGTTAACTAAATAAAATTATTAAAAAGCTAAATTTACCAGAAAACAAAATTGACAAATCGAAAAAGGGTATTGCGTGTAGTAGAATGAGGTCAAATAAGTGTGTTATTGCAGAGTTCGCTCATTTTAGGTGAATTAGAAACACGGTAGAGAACATAGTGGACGACTGTAATTTTGGCTGTTACCGTGGACATATCGAAAAATCAACACAAAACTAGTATTCAGCATTATTTTCACGGAGGAAAAAACTTACTTGATTTTTTTTTCTTTGATAAATACATATACTGTAGGGGAAAGAGGGTAACAGTGGAACTATGAAAACAATACGTTTTCATAGTTCCACTGTTACCCTCTTTCCCCTACTGAGGATGAAGACAATGCGTTTTCGCAGAACAACACGCGAAAACATAAACGACGCTGTAACTAAAACATTACAGCGTCGTTTATGTTTTCGCGTGTTGTTCTGCGAAAACGCATTGTCTTCGTCCTCAGAACAGTACATTTAATCAAAGTAAAAAAATATATATCAAGTAAGGTTTTTCTTCCGTAAAAATAATGCTGAATACTAGTTTTTGTAGATTTTTCGATGTTTGTTTTTGAAAAAAATACGGACATCAACAAGAAACATACGCTTAGGGACCCGACAGATCAGCCGTTTGGGGGCAGTTTAGGTCACTTCTATAATGTAAATTATTTTGACAGAAAAATTGTGCGTAATTTTGTGTGAAAAACGCCAAAATAAAGTGAAGAGGACATAAGGAACGCAATAGCATCTGTTCAAGATGGCGCTAGTATTCGATCAACCTCTAAACAATTCAAGGTTACCTTCAAAACATTGCTCGTGTGAAAGGAAAGCGTTCGTCATCAATAGAAGTGCTTCAGATATTTTGCGTGAATTAACAATGTAATAATTTAAGCTGTTGTTGAAGAAGATAATAGAAAAAAAAACTTGATCGAAAAAGAAAAAGAATCAAAAAAATGAAAGGGTTGTGTACAGGACACGACCACGGTGACATTAAAAATGTAGCTTTTTTCAAGAGCGTGCAAATGAATTTTATCTATCACACATATCGACTCACGTTCTTGTTCACTCGCCTGTTTTCATATGTTACAATTTGCTATATATCCCCTAATAAAAAAATATTATACTCGAACTTTAACCCATATAGTCCAACGATTCCACATATTGTTTGGATGATACCCTGAACAGGTCGTTAGGCTATTGAATTATAAGATGTTTATTAGGGTCCTCCCCATCAAAACATAATTTATTGAAGGTCTTTTAACGGTAATCTATTAATTAATCAAGGTGATTGGCATTGTTTGGCTGATCCATCTAGTAAAAATAGGCTGGTCTGTCCAGAAAATATATTCAAAAGAAAAGTTCCATATTGAGATCTGTGATGAGGAAGCCCACGCCCGCCAACGGAAATATACAGACTCTCCATGAAATATGAAATTTCATTTTCCATTTAAATTTTCAATAATGTACTAATGAACTTAAATAAACAATCTTAAGTTTAAGTATTTCTTGATCGATTAGTGGTGGAAAAAATGAAATTATTTGATAAATTACATTGTTATGCAACGTTCGCACTACCAGTTAAAACGGGTTTTTATGCTATCTTGGTGACATTTTTCTTGTTGCTAATTATTAAAACGTGTTATAACTCTGTAGTGTAAACATTGTATTATTAAACCAATTCTGCAGCGTTTTATGTTATATAGGTGTTTTATGTGGTAATAGGACTGACATAATTATATCTTCAGTACAGCGGTTTGTTTCATAATTTAAAACAGATTTATTTTAAAATTTAAATTAGTATACTCAACCGTTCTATTTGTTGTATACATTAAAACGCAATTAGAACTGTGTTTTAAATACATAGGGTAGGACAGATATTCTGACTGGATAAACTGGGAAAACAATTTTAAGTCCAGTAACGCTTAAGACATGGCTTGAATTTGAAACGAAAAAGGACACCCGCTTAAACTGCTGCTGGGACGGTAAGTTCTGCTTTAAAATTTTCCGTTGTGTGCAGTACGAAACAAAAGTGTTTGAAATTAGAAAACAAAAAGTTCTGCTGGGAATGTGATTG
Source organism: Topomyia yanbarensis (assembly GCF_030247195.1). Lineage (NCBI taxonomy): Eukaryota > Metazoa > Arthropoda > Insecta > Diptera > Culicidae > Topomyia > Topomyia yanbarensis. The sequence continues at coordinate 106,329,557 of NC_080672.1, read as the reverse complement.
TTTCCGATGTAATTACACTCAGATTTTTCACGCAGGGGATACAGGCCGTGTAAATTAAAACCGCGTAAATTAAAAAAAAACGCGTTAATGAAAACCGCGTAAATTTCAAAACCCGCGTAAAAAAACCCGAGTGTACTCTCCTATATAAAATACTACGCTGCTGAACAGTGCAATAACTACAGAAGCACGTTGTCAGATGCCTTACTGATAAAAAAACATAACCGAAATATGAAACATGAAAACCAATAGGCTCTTTACCCTACGCAGCTACAAAGCGCCGTAAACATGTATTAACAAGTTACAACGCACACGCATGCATAAAGATAAATATATTTTTATCAAACGCAACACTCTTAAGCAGCACACACCGTATTGAATTAAATCCAAACCACCCCACCCACCCACTTTGCAAATCATTCTGTGACACCGTGCTGGTACCCGAAAAATCCGCACACGGCCATCGCTGCCGAAAATGCATAGCGTCTACCGCTTATTGTAGTGCCCAGACGCTGCAGCCATGATCTTACCGTTCGACATAAGAACAAAAACTGATTCAAACGGGTACGCGTCACCTCTATTTATAAACTAACCGTATATGGTTTAGTCACTTAGGTGCGAGTGTGTGCAAATGCCAACGTTACCGAAAATCGATAGCGCTTATTGCATCACCCGGAGACGATGTTTCTCGTATGGGATAAGAGCAACAACTGATTTAAACGGACATGCGTTGCTTCTATTTATGACTTTTCGTGTTTCATTGAGCAACTAATCTGCCCTCTCTTGACGGCTGTGTCTGAGAAATCTGCCTCACGAATGGTAATTTTCCCGTTTTTCGTGAACTTTTTAATTTTACCAATTTCCAAAAGTCTACTTTTATTGGGGAGATATTAAATTATTACCAATATTTAAGTTAGGTGTTTCTGAATCGGGTGGTGTATGAATGATTGAAATCCATCTAGTAATATCGGAGTTATAAGCGTGCAAACCTTACATAGTTTCGTTACATGGGAGATAGTTTAGATTTTAGAATGACACCCAGCCCCAGATAGTGGAGTAAGACATTTTTAATGTCAAAAATTGCTCCGAAGCGCAAACGTGATCGTCGCACAGCTAAGTAACCACCTGAGCCGGAATTCACAACTTCAATTCAACACTCTGGCGTCGACGAGGACACCGGAGAAGTCATTCGCAAATACGAAGCAAAATGCAGCAGCTGTAAAAACATTTTTTCAACATTTTACAACATGGTTAAATAAAATAAATGATAAAAAATATAAAATAAATAAAATGAATAAAACGGATAAGAAGTTGTTCAAACGATTTTTTACGAACTACATACAAAGGATGATTTCTCATGGAAGATGAAACTGGGTGATGTTCCCGGAAAATTGAACATTGTTTTCACTGATAAATACAGAATTTACAAAAGTAGACTCCAATTCAAGTTTTTGTCACCATTTAAACTCGAGGCTGTAAAGCAAAAGGAGCCTGGAGAAAAGTATATAATTATTTGTGAATCTTAATGAAAGGTAGTGTACGTATAACACCCTTCATTAAGAGCCACAAATAATTAGAAAAGTTCTGACCAGGTTTGGCAAGCTGCCAATATAGCACGAAGATGCTACAGTGCAGTGATCCAGAATGCAAATTTTACAAGAATTTTGACTTTTTACTTAAACTAAACTTAGGATTATATGGCTTTTATAAACAACAGTTAGCGGAGTTCTACTAACATATCCTATAGATCAGTGGTTTTCAACCTTTTTCGTTCCATGTACTCCTCTCCAAATATTGATCCTTATCATGTTTCCCTTTGGTGAAAATTGCTAACCACCCTGTCAGAAAATGAAAAAAAAAAACATTTTCAATTGAATGAACGCCATAGTATTTGAACTCTGATCCTGTACTCTCTCAGGCAGGATTTTTATTCTTGACTCAATGAACCAATATGTAAAGGTTTCCTACGGGAATGTTAAAATAACAAGTAAAATTTACCCCGCATAATTCACCCCCTACATTAGGCTAATTCACCCCTTGAGGAACCCGGAGAACTCACTCTCTTCAAGCATTTGAATCACACACTGAAAAATAAGTATCAGATTCACAGTCCGCGTGATCATTCAAGAACATACGCGAATATGCGAATTCATACACGTGTAGTTACATACACGCTAACACACGCGGCATGTGAACAATCCATCGATCGAACACATTAACATACAAACGTTCGAGCCCCTCTCGATGATACACTAAAACGAACATGCAATCGCGATCATCTACACACAACTACGTTCAAGATTTCGCTAAAACAAACGATGTTTTAGTGAACACTACTGCACTTATAATCTGATCAATGTGCTCTCAAGCGTGAACAAATATACGCTTATTCCTACGCGATCGTAAGGTCCCGAACGCCCGCACATCTGAACTGTACACTCAATATCACAATAAGAATCACGGCCCGCTGCAATTGGCGGTAAGCATTGTTTTAGTCTGTGACGTTTCCCGTCTCGTTTGCAATTGTAATGAGTGATTCCTCTTCCGAGAACCCAGCTCCAGCAAGACAACATTTAAAAGAAAACAGTTAGGATGGTTCTGATTTTCCTTAGACTTAAAATTGACTTTCTAATCGTTTTAGATCGATGATGTTGTAAAATGATTAATTTGAGGAAAGTTTGCTGAAGACATGTGCGCTTCATCTATTGTATGTTTCACGTTACATGAAATCAAGGTTGAAGGTGTTCCTTAGTGTTACTTACGTTTTATTCATTGTTAATGGACAACATTTTTTGATAACCATCAGCTAAACAATATATCGGTAATCGAAGCTCATGAAATTTTTTAACCAAATCATAGGTGACCAGATTTTCCATAAAAGTGATGACAGCACACCACTTTGAGGACTTCCGCAGACACTCACACACTCTCTACTTACCTTACTCCTTTCATATCTAGTTTTTCTAGCGCATTCGCAGCTGAAAAACTATGTTTCTTTAAAATTATGAGGTCAAGAAACACGAGAAATCCCGCTTTGATAATGATAGATGCTATTTTCGCAGTGCAAGAAGCTACTCGATATTTACCTTACGAAGCTTTACACAAATCTCGTAGAATGTTTACAATTGTGCAATTTCATGGAAAAGTTAGTTTAAAGACAGTTTAAATTGATAGGCCTATTAAATTTTCAAAAATATAACAAGACAGCGAAGTTGTATCAAAATTTCATTTCCCACTGTTACCAGTCTAATTACAATAACTTCAGTTCTAGCTCCATAAAAACGTTGTTCTTTATTAACAACCATTTTAGTTCTAGCTGTATAAAAACGTTGTTCGTAAACAACACGAGCATGAAGGGATTAATGATTAGTACAGGTGACGCTTGCTAAGCATTGCGTATGTTCAGTTGGTACTATATGAAGGTGCTCAATGATCCTGTGCTGCTGTTAAAACTGATTCGTGAGATACGTTCTCACAAGTGCTCTAAATATCAAGGAAAACTTCTAAGTTGGATTGTTTTTATGTGAAGAAAACCATTTTAATATTATAGACAACATTAGGTAAAAGAGTAGTGGGGTCGTTTATACGATCCACTGCTTTGAGAAATAACGAGGTTAGTCTGATCGATCCGGAACTCTTTATCTCCTCATAGGTAACAAGAGAATATATTAATTTTTTTTTGCCACGCTTCTGGAATATATCCTGTTGCAAGAAGTAAGAGTAGCAAAAAAAGTTGAGAATAGCTGGATAAAAGTGTTCATCGCCTCTTTGGAGCTGCACTGGAATAGTCTTGAAACGGTGACTTAAACGAAGCAAAACGCTCAACCACCCCTTTCGTCGATTTGGTCGTCATGATTCTACTAGCTAATACGCAAGAATCCAAACTTCCCGAACAGACAGATAAAGGGCCTAGAGGCAGTCGGTTAAAAAGTTCGGTAATTCATCCTCAATGCTCCTCTAATTGCCCCGCTCGGAGAACTGTAGGATTGGCGAGTCTTCATGTATACCTCTCATCCGTTTCTGATTTAACAATCTCACAAGCCTTACTGCAAAATTTTCTGACGCTTTCAATATTCCATGAAGGGATGTTCTATATTCCATGAAGGGATTTCTCTAGAAGCACATCCAATTTTAAGTGGTAAAATTTTATCATCGAACAAGCCAACTCATGTGCCATTCTGTCGGAGCAGAGAGTTACATCTAGCACTACTTCTCTCTCAGACCGTACAAATGTTAGGCGATGTTCCATTCTGAGTATGTGCAAATTCGTACTACTTAAGTATTCGATCAATTCAGTGCCTCTCAGTTTCATATCGGAGGGTCCATAAATGGTGCAATGGGTGTTTGCAGCACTGCCGACAATGAGTGGAAATCCATTTCGACTACAGTATAATATAACTCTTTTGAAACCAGCAGGAGATGACGATTGATTAGGCGACAAATACGTCGAACAAGTCGCTTTTCTTGTTTATGTTATTCACAGTCGTATTGGCTGTAATAGCACAAACACCACTAGTAGTGAGCTCAGATATAAGATATATCTCCTTAGCACTATTTACAAGTATACATGCACGAGGCATTTTACGTGGGGTTATCATGTCGATTTTGTTTGCGAGTTTCAGTAACTTTCCAATGTAGAAATGAAACTTTACGAAAATAGACTCTTGAACCGAAACTATAGAAGCTTTCCATCCTCACAAAAAATCGCTCAGTTCCTAGTTAAAGAATAACTTTTTAGTTCAACGATTATGGCAAATCACTGCCTTCAAATGCATCTAAGTCAAAAACTAGTTTTGGTATTTTTAGAGATATTTTCACAATAAAAGCTGGTTGTTTTAATTTTGTCTTTTAAATTACAATGATTCACAATATTTTTGGATTTAGTGGATTGTAAGGTCCTAACCTTCACGCAATTTCACTACACTTTATACCTAAGGAAGCATTCTCATCTTAGCTTCAAAATCTCTAACTGGGAACTCACAAATCAAAAACCACTCAATACTACCAAAGCAAGCTTTCCAGTTGATGTAAAGTATGTCGAATAAACAACCAAACCAGTGATTGTTCAATCGACAAATTGACCAGAGTCCAAAAGCCGTATCACTAAGCCACCGCCTCCCGAAATGGAAATGACTGCAATCAGCTAGCTCTCAGTATAAGTTCAACGTACTGCCATCAACTAACTTTAGGGGCCGAAAAGAGTTTCGTTTTCGTCGTTGGAAATTTGCCCTGCAGGCAGACACATACCTACTTCACCCTATTCAATGGGGTCGGCCGGTAGTGTCGGTGATGGAATGGTCATCAGACTCATTTTACTTTCGCCCGGTAGGTATCTACCACCGAACAACCAACCACTTCACTTGACGAGAATTTCGCCGATAACAGAAAACCAACAGAGCCAGTTGGTTTGAATAAAAAACAGCTATAAGAGGTGATGAATGATTTCTCCTCTTCCCTTTTCGGAGCATGAGGATGGAAGCGAGTGGACGAGACGGAACGACCTACCTACCCTACCCACGCTACTCTTTCTGGCACCAGATGAGGAGTAGTTTCCATTTCAAATTTAATGGATTAAGTTAGATGGGGGGGCCCTCCCGTTGGCAAGCTGACTTTGAAATTTAATCCAGTCTGCGCTAATACGTTGGCGAATTCTATTTTGATGTGTACGTTGGGACGGAGATTGGCCACGTTCCGGAGGCTCTTCTCCGTGTCTGCTCCGGAAATTCACGTCTTTCATCGTTCGTGGAATGTCATAAAAGATATATATTCTCGATGTATGAAAAAGAAATTTAGGTATTTATACCCGAAGCTATGACGTCATCACAACTCATACACGGTTGATTATAAAACATTTCCGCGTCCAATGGTTTTTGGTTGGGTAACCTTTTCTTACACCATCTACATCCCCCCGTTACCAAAATTCTTATTTCCCGTTCAGCTTGAAAATTAAAAATTATATCATCGATAGTAAAACAAAACATTTACCTTATCTCGGCCGGCATCCTGGACCCGGGCTTTGGCACTTTTTGGCTTATCGTGGATGGGTTTACTCTTGGCCACAACCGGCAGCCCACCGTCGATCATGGTTACCATGACCCGGCGGTTCTGGTTCGGTTGCGGTTGCTGCGGCTGGTGATGCCCGGCGTGCGACTGATGGGATGCACCACTGGAATGTTGAGATTTCGGTTGATCATTGTGGTGATGATTTTGATGTTGTTGCTGCTGCTGGTGCAGTTGCTGGTGGTGAGATTGATGCGACGGCAGAACCTGCTGCTGTTGCTGGTGGGACACCGGTGGACGTCCAGCGTCCATGGTGGCGGCGGCGGTGGTCGGCGATTGGATTGTTGTACTAAGGCGATTCTTTTCCTTCTCCTTCTGCAGCTGTGCGATGGTGGCGGGTGTGTGGGATTTGGAACGTTTGAGAAACTTCATCATCGGGTTCTTGATCCGATACTGTACACCGGAATCGTCACTCCGACCGGTGGCAGTGTTACTGCTGTGGTCCGACTTTTCGCTGCCGAGCACGGCATTGGCATCCGGGGAGTTGTTTATCTTATCGTCTAGTTTTCGGAAGCTACCGTTCGGTAGCTTGACGTAGCACCCTTCGGTCATCTTGTGGTACGAGTCGGATGGTAACTTGTGGTAACCATTGTCCTGCGTTCTGTAGTAACATACATCAGTCTTGTGGTAGGCTTCGCCCGATTTGAAGAACTCTTTACTGCTGGTCGAACTGAACACAGTGCTAGAGTCCTTGATTGTTCCATCCCGGCTGAGATTCAGATCGTTGCTCAGAGTGGTCGCTGCACTAACTGTCGGTCCCATCGGGTTCTGACCGTTGGCCACCTGCAGCAGTTGGTCGATGTTTTTACCTTCGGTCCGGGCTTTGTACAGCGGATCTTTGATGTGGTAATCCTTGGCATTGAAGGAACTTTCCTTCTTCAGCAGTTTAATGTTGGCCAGCGCCGGCTGAACCGACGAGTGGCGATGATAGATTTTCTTCCCGTTGCGAGTGACGGCCGTACCGCCATGATGGTGACCACTGTTGGCCGCCGTAGTACTACTCGAAATCTGACCCATGATGTTCGAAAGGCTTTCGATTGTGTACGCTGCGTCTAGTTTGTTGCCCGCAAGGGTTGCCACTTCGTACATATTTTACCGCCCAGGATGGGGGAAACTCCGTACCGCGGCCGTAGAATAACACTCGAATTGGGTTCCGCACTGATTGCTTCGTTGGAGTCAACAAACAAACACTTTTACACTATTAGGTGGCGTTGCTTTGAATCATTGTTGCGTGCTAGACAAGGAACAACACTTGTTAGAATTATGGGTCGATGGTTCAGACACTCACGCGATGCACCCGATTCAGCCAGGTTGCAAGCAATCTTTCCGCGTGTTCTATCCAGATTTGTACCAGACGGGGGAATGTGTAAAAATTCAGATAAATCGTCGGTAAAAGGTCAAACGTGTCATATGTTCAAAACGTCGTACAAAAGTCGGTCACGGAAACATCGTTTAAATAATTGTTTTCACTCTCTCCGTCGAACGTTATGGTCGGTGCATCAGTCGACAGAGAAAGGTTGCAAGCTTGCAGCAGTTTGTGGAAGTACCATTATTGGGAATGGGAGGAAACTTTGCAGTTGCAGCAAAAGTAACAACACGCGAATCCAACAACACTTTTACGGAATGCTTTATGTAGGACTAGCATATTTATAAATGATTCACTGTTTTGACGTCTTCTTGCTAGTACGCTACTGCAATGCGAAAAAATGTATCGCTAGAGTGATTATTTTCGAAAGCACATCAGTACCGGTGGAGTTTTTCCATAATACTGCATATTTCAGCTTTTATTACTATTCGCACCACGTGCACTTTTTTCGGGGTTTCGCAGAATATTGTTCGTGATTTGTTCCAATTTCAGATTGTTCAGAACGTCACACAAACCATGAACAAATAATGTGATTGAATTAATCAATCCAGACGTATATTTTACGGCCTTTTTACCGTGTTGTTAACTGGTTGATATAATTAAAACGTGTTAAATGATAGTGCAACACATAATTCTTTAACCCTTCGATTATCGAAACATTGTATCTTGGATCTTTTTACTTCCCAATTTGCAGATCAACGGATCTTGATATTTTTGAATTTTGTCGCTAATTTTTGTATGTTTAGATCATTATGCCATTCGTTTCTTTCGAATTATGTACTTTGGATGAATGGATCAGATTTTGGAGCTTGGGGCTTTGAACTCTTTGAAGCATTGAATATTTTAATTTTCAGATTCTGGAAGCGCAAAATTTCTGGTTCAAATGATCTCTGGAGCTTTGAACCATTGAATTTTAGGACCACTGGATCCCTCTATTTTGTCGGGCCCCATTGAGCTTGCTATTTTAAAAACAGTTTTTATCTTTGGAATGATCCCATCTTGGGATCTTTGGCTCATTGGATTGGATTTTTGGATACTTGTATTTTATGATCTTCGAAACTAATTTTGCTCAAACTCTTGGATCTTCGCATCTTTGAAGATTTTGTTTTTGATAATTGATAAGCGAATGGGATCCGATTTTCCATAACAGATACTATTTAATTAGCGAATACGAAAATTTTTCATAAATTCATGAAAAAAATACGAAAAACTAACCGTTTACGCAAATCGTGACCAAGCTCCTGAAATCGTGAATGATAAACCTCGTATTCATAAAAATGTTTGTGTTGCCACAACACTAGTTCACGCGAAAAGTACACGGTGTTATAAGTTTGGTAGGGTGGTTATGTCCTGAATGTAATTTTTTTATGATTATAGTTCATGATTTACATATACACTGATTTATTTTAACCCTTTCATGTCCAACTTTTTTCTAGCGAATGAAGGGTTCCAGAACTATTTTTGCTTAAGTCTTTTGAGATCAAAATACACGAAAAACCTATTTTGATCAAGATATGTGTTTTTTCTGGAAGTGCTAGAAGCTGCTCAGGTTTTACATTCCGGTGCACAATACAATTTCCCTAGAATTTTTTTTACAATAGCCCAATTGCATGGAAAAGTTTTGCTGAAGACAGTGAAAATTGATAGGTGTCATCAGTTTTCAATAATATTGTAAGACAACGAAGATATATCATAATATCATTTTACACGGCTAACTGAAACTGCCTCTGGCAGCCAATACGATTTATTGAAATAACTTCAGTTATACGGATAGTATTAGTGCTCAAATGAAAGGTTATAGTCCCAGTTATTAGCCTTACTTGTATTTGTGAGCAAATCTTACCTAAACCAAAAGATATAGTTGTTTAAAAACGTTGTTGTTTATAAACCACATGGGCATGAAAGGGTTAACTATATCAACAAAAAGACCCGAAAATTCAATGATGTTCATGATTTTAGGAGGTTAAGCATGATTTTCGTAATCGTTATCGTGGTATTTGTTCAACAAGTTACTAGTAATGATTCGTGTAATTTTTCTTCGGGTTATTGAATTCATGAATTCACCATTGAACATTCGCGTGAAGTAACATGATCCATGTTCATGATTTCAGAAGCTGAGTCGTGACTAATATAGTAGGACTCATAAATAAGCATTCGAAGCCATCAATGAGGTTTAACGATTTTGTGATCTATTTCACGAGCACGAATGCTATATCATGTCTAATGTACTAGTCATTATGAAGCAGTTCACGAATACATACAAATTTTAGGAATTTGCGGACTAATGGCGAGTCGCGACTAATATACCATAAATCATGAACCAGTTCACGAATCCATGTATATGTATATATGAAATCGTGAAGTATTTCACGAGCACGAATGGTGACTAATATACTAGGAATCACGAATCAGTTCACGAGGCATGAATATATCCCTAAATAAAAAAAAAAAAAATTTCATTGACGTAAGAAATGTTGGTAAGACAAAAGGGCGCTCGCGGAGGTAGAGGGGTGCCGTGCTAGAATGTTCTTCAAAACAATTGATAAAGTGCGAAGGAAACACCCCGGTACCGCTTATTGTAAACGACCGGAGCGAGAAGTACTGAACTGGATTGGAAACCGGACCGAAGGAGAAGTAATTATCTAACAGCCAAACACACAAATAAGGGTTGAGAATGATGTACTAGTCCTCCCTCGCTAGGTAAAATGCGAAAGGCTATTTGAGGACTGAAAACAGTAAGGCCACTGGAGAGGACACACTCATGGTCACTCTTTTAAAATCAAAAATGACCGACTGAACGAATCAATCCATTGAGTGATCGGTACAATTCTGAGCACAAGGAGAAATGATTTTCGACGGGTTAGATGGGCTCAGTCGCCTCATCTACAAGAAAGGCATAGTCTCAAGTGTAATATCTATTGAGAAATAACGATCCTCAATGTCGCCTATAAGGCACTCTCCCGTGTTCTGTTTATCAGACTGAACCCTTTGTTGACGAATACCGAGGCAGGTTTCGAAAGGGACGATCAATGACAGCTTATTTGTTTATCCTGCGAAAAATTCTGGATATATTTCGGGAAAACAGCTTGCGGGCTCACCATCTATTGGCGTAGTTTAAGGAGCGTACGATTCAGTGAAACGAAACGAACTATGGTAGATAATACTTGAGTATGGATTTCCTACAAACAGGACTAAGCTGACTCGTATGACGGATGGATGGGTAAAAATCAAGCGTCAAAGCAGCAAGAGAGCCATTCGACAACTTTGTGACGTTACATGTATTGAAGCACAGCTATGCAGTAAACAGCGCTCATGTATGTGGACGTCACGGAGGACATCGCTATCATTGGCGTTGATCGCGGCGTAGTGAAAGAGCAAGTTGTGCCTTTTAAAAGAGAGACTGGAGAATCGAACTGATAAACTTTTGTAAGACAAAGAACATGGTAGAGAACAAGGCAGTCTGAACAGTAACTGAAACTTGAACAAAAATCATGAGTTTTATAATTATGTTCAATTTCTCTTCAGTGACGCCTACATGACGCTCTTATTAGTAGATATTTGTTTTTGTTTTATGAACTTCAGTCACTTCAGCCATATCATTACTAAATCGGATGTGAACTAGTTCACAACTTCATGAACATAAAAGCACGAATCAACTTTTGGTTTTATGAATAATTGGATACTATGAATAAGTTGACTGGTGATTTTATTCATAAATTTAGGAACATCATTCAGAGTCCGACTACACGACGTGAACTGATTCATGATTTATTATATCTTGAACATGACCTGGTTTTGGTGGTTGTGAATTAGTCTACAAAATCAAAACATCTCGTGAACTATTTCACGAAACTCGGAATATTATTCATGAAACCATCGTGAACTAGTGCATGATTCCTAATATATAACATATAGATTCAATGTTCCTGCTCACGGAACAGATCACAAATGCATAGTATACTTGTATACGTGAACTGATTTACGATTCCTTGTACATTTTTCACAGAAACGTGAACTGGTTCATGATTCCTAGTATAATAGTCATGGCTGACTAGGCGTTCCCATGAAATGGTTCACAACATCATAAAATATTATTCATATATTCGAGAACTGGTTCATGATACCTAGTATCAATCACAACATACCATTCTCGAGCTCATCAAATATTTCACAAAATCATGAATTATTACTCATGGATTTGAGAACTGATTCATGATTTTTGGTACATGATTCACGATCATCACGATTAATCATTTTCAATTTCATGCAACTATGTACAAGGTTATGAAATTTTCACGTGAACTATTTAACAAATTTTGTATTTTTTCATGAAATATCGTATAGTTGTGTTAAGCTTCAAAACTACATTATAGAGCCACAAATCGTGTTCGTGATGCAGTTCACAGAACAAAAAACCGCGAATCAGTCATACTTTTATGATCAAGTTCATATTGTCACGTTGCTTCGAGTAGAAAAACCGATAGTAACCAAGAAATTCGCGATAATGCGAAAGAAATCAAGATAAAACTGCAATCACATTACTGCACAAGTAAAACTCGAAAGTATATAAAAAATCAAGAATAAAATATCGCGATAACGCGTAAATAGATAACGAAAATCGTGACTAAGATCCTGAAATCAAGATCACAATCACACTACTCATGACTAAAATTTCAAAAAATCGCGACTAAGATCATAAAATCTTGACTAACATCCTAAAATCATGAATATAAATCACTCTACTTGTGATTAAAATATCCCAACTTCGCAAAGAAAATCCATTTATAAACTTATGAATAATAATCACGGTAACGCGAGGAGAAATTACGAAAATCGCGACTAATCTCCTAAAATCATGAACATCGATTAACTGTTGGTTCTTTTGGTTGATCTATTTTATACAGACCAGTGTATCCCCAAATTATGTAAAAGAATGATAACAAAAACTAGACATGTCCAGGAAACAACCACAGTAACCAAACCAAACATTGAAATGTAGCGCCACGTAATTTTTTTGGTACAAACTGGTTTTGTGCAAACACAAATAGTTTCATGAATACGATTTTTAGAATTTATAATGTTGGGAACATAGCCAGGATTTTTGAAAATTGTAATATTTTTTTTTAATTTATGGCCGGATTTTTTCCCGTAACGAGTTGTTAAAAAGCACTTGAAACAGTCGTAGAATGTAAACTTTTGAGTTGTAAAATATCAAGGAGTGATTTTTTTTGAATACTTAGTTTCATTATCAGAAAATATGCTCTACAACTTGAATAATATATTTAAAATGAACAGCGCTAATCATTAGCGGGATCAACCAATTTTACATCAGAATAGTTGATTCTGACTTTTTGCACCATACGCAATGTTACTGCAGGGATAGCGGGATGATGTTTGGCAGTGTTGCTATATTTATAGGAAAATATTGTCATTACTTATGACAAATAAAATTATTGTCGTTAAGAGTAAAAATGATTAAATTGAACAGAAATTGTGCGGAAAAGTAGAACAAGTATCTACCACACATATGCCGTATACGTGGTTGATAAACTAACAAAAATACGACGACAGCACCCAAACTATAATCTAATTTTTTTTTCGGAAAATGGATTCCATGACATGGAAAAACGGTGCCTTTCGTCAATATAGTAGATTTAAGATACAAAATGTTTCAGGCATAAAATAAATTAACAAGAAACCATTTTCATTAATAAAAATAGCAACACTATTATTATTAGCAAGCACAACGACACGAGCGCGAAAGTAGATTTTAACGATTGACGACGGTAGTAGACACTATTTTATGAAAATGCGAAATTGAGTTCATAACCACGATTTTGGACATCTAAGATTCAAAACCGGGGATGAAAAGGAATAGGTTTATCTGAAATCTTAAGTATACTCTCGATTTTAAACCTTATGGATGAGAATTCCTGTAAGATTAGTGCCCTATGTGTCACACTCTGGGCTTCTACCTCGATTTTTTTTTTTGGAAAACCCGCGATAGATCCAGATTGTGCACTTTGGTTCCAAGGATTAAAAGTCTTGGATTACATTCACGCGGTTTACGGAAATGTCTGTTTGAACATTAGACAACGGGTATGGTTCATGTAGGTATCCTAGAAATCATGAGCATATTTGGTCTGCCAATTGGGACTTCAGGTGCTCGAAACCACTGATCCCAAGGCAGGAAATGGAATATGATTTGTCGAAGTCTTTGGTTTTGTGATTCCAGGTTTTTAAACTGAACCATTTGACTGGGGATCTCAGAAGAACCGCGAAGTCCCAAATAGGACACCCTGGATCATTGACTCTGAATTCAACGATTCGTGGCCGTGGAGCTTTGATTCCAGATGCATGGTTCTACATCTTGAGTATCACTTCCTGAAAATAACGGGAAGCACTATTCGAACCTGAGACAGTCGTTATGATTATTCAATTGTGTATCCTAGCTGTCGGAACAGCTCATGTGAGTTAGAAGTCGTAGGCCAATAATTACTTTTTTGCATTTTCAATTTAACTGGTAAGTTTCAAATTATGAAGTTTACTGAAGTTTCGCATTATGAATTCAGAACAGTTCAAGGATTCCGAAAATGCGAGAAAAAAAAAACAATTATGTTTAAACTGCACATCTCTTGGACAGGGAATATTAGTGTATGCAGTCAGAGACCGCTTTTTGTGCATTTAAATACCAGCTCCGACAAGCTCCGCAAATTTAATCACCCTAGGATCACCTCATAAATGCCCTCGCAAATAGAATCCGCATCTAAGACCTATTCCGTATGCCACATCTTCCGGGAACACTAACACCAAACAGACCGCCATTAAACTGAAACCACAACCGCCCACCATCCGGCCAAAGTTTTTATCAAATTAGACCAACAGCACTCATTAGCACCCAGGTCGCAGAGCGAGCTAACCAAAGGAGCAACTCCAAAAATAAACCAACCGAAACAGCAAACGCGGCATTGAAAGAATAACTTTTCGTTCTCAGCGGGCATCAAACCAGCAGAGCGGTATGAATGAAAAACGACCCCTCGAAGACATAATCTGGCAAGAATTTGCCAGTAGGTACTGACTGGAGCGAGCTTCTTCTCTCCTTTGTAGGAGAGTGCGCGAATCACGTTTTAGAACAACTACTCCCTCTTTCCTGTGCTCCCTGGCGCTAGCGCGCACCCACAAACGATCCTAAACACCTTCGCACATGCTGGGCTCAATCCCGTCTTCGTTCGTCGACGGTGAATTGGAGGTTAGTGGGCAACAGCCACAGAGGGTGGGTTTTAATAGCCCACAAATGGCAGGCGGTCGGTCGGTGCGAGGCGCGTAAAACCTGCCAAACGGGTTTACGTTTCTTGCCAGGTAGACTACCCGCAGTAAATTCCAACCGTTGGCCGGCGGCTTGTTGGTTACGATGCGAGAAGAAATCGAATAATGGAAAAATAAGGTTCACATATCTATACAAGGCATGAAGAGGAGGGCTTACGCTCACAGTCAGTGAAAACGAGCAGCAAAAAAAAAAGAGCGCGGTAAATAATGGGTGACCTTGCAACGACCCGTTGCTCGTAGGTTGCTGGATTGCATTGAGTCGAGCGGTTGCAGCCTGCAGCACTTGTCCGCCTTGCGTTCTAGCAGTAAAGGGGGCTCTTTCGATCGATTGATCCTGGTGGACGGTGGAACACGTCACTACAACTCTATGGTTTTATTGCCAACTGCAATCGTTGAATGACTATTCAGCTCTTGCTCAAGATGCTAAGCACGAGTTGGGTAAGATATGTTCTCTAACCCGGCTCAAATTAGCGTTCAGCAACGATGACTTGCCGTATGGTAATTTCCATATGTCATTCACAGTGTGGTAATTTAGCGATCGGGAACTCTAACGTGTAATTTGTTTACCATTATAGGTAACGGAACACATAATCAAGTGATTGAGTTGGAAAGAAAAACGATTAATGACGCAACTCAAAATTCCTGTATAGATTTCATTACATGGTTCGTTCGCTTCTCTAACACAGACGTCATCATTAAAGCACTATTTTTTAAAAGATTTCAACATTAAATGAATTCAAATAAAAATTAAATATTCACACGATTGATGGTAAATAATTTTTAAATTGAAATAGATTTGAAAGAACAATCTCTCAATATTTGGTTGAAGAAGAAACCAACTCGCTCGACTGCTTCTCTATTTTCCCGTCTACTGCACCTTTAATGTTCACCAAACTTTTCGCGAATTATCGAAAGTCGGGAATCACGCAACCAGATCAAAACACTCATGTTGCGTCAGCGCAAGCACCACTTACCACCGGCGGGTAACACTTTGCACGTTAAATGCCGCGTGCTCTCGCGGCACTTGCTTTTATGATGGTGCTCTCATTTTCATTTAACACCAGTTTGAGCCGAAAGAGCACACACAAGGAGTTGGGTCTACGCTTAACAAGAAAACATCGTTGAGTAATAGTTATAATAAAATAAATAAATCAACGGTATCCCCTCACTCCAAGACCGGTGCAGTTGTACAGAAAAGAAGCAACGCCTTGAAAGTTTTCCTTTTTCAACTGCCAACACCCACACACACACACACGAACACAGTCGCCCCATAACGAGACATAACTCTGCGTAAGCTGCAAGTAAACGCGGGTGAAACAATTGAAAACTTCAAAATCAATCAATCAGCCCAGCCGCACTGGTAGTAAATATAATGATGATGTAGGGGAATGGAATTTTTCGGCGAAACTCGTGACAGTCGCACAGTTAACGGTTTCGGCCAGCAGCACCGGTTAGTTGCCGTTCATGGACACCCCAATCAAATGTCAACCGGTGGTACCACGCAAATAACCGAGACGGTCGTTTCGGTCAGATAAGAGCAAGACACACACAAACAGGGGCCAACAGATTAACATGATTCGTGCATAATTTCTTGCGTGTCAGCACGGAATACAAATTAACCCCCGCGCAGTAAATGGATCATTTGCTGACATTTTGCAGTGCAAGGGATTGTACGCGGACTGCAATGTGGATGATGAATTGTTGGAGCACTGGCCGAATTGCATCAGCTGGGACTTTTATTTATTGCCTTGTTTAGCACTGTTGAGTGACCCAATAAATCACAGGGTGAAGTGTAATTTGGAACAGATGGTAACTTGTTCGTTTTGTGATAGAAAACCTAGAATAAAATTGCATGGAACATGTTCTGAATACAATTCGACTTCCTTAAAAATACCGTGAGATAAATCAGGAAATTAGTTCGATCATTGCAAACTTATCTAACAAAAAATTGCATTACTCATATTTCACTGCACTTCAAACCTATCCCGGAAAAATGTCTCTAGTTTACCTAGTCAGAAATGAATTTATCGACAGAACAAAATTAATCAACAAAACATATACTAATGAAGTTCATAAATGTCGTTTAAGAACCTAGTATTTGTTTTTAATTAAAGACGTTTTACTCTAAGGGTTATTCACCTTCTTTTCAAGTTAAACCATCTAACCCTATTGTGGATCAAACTCAAATCGACTTCATACAAAGTGAACGTCTCACCAACCACGCTACGTCATTCCCTGACCACAGTTAACAACACTACGCAAAGTGGAGGATATATTGAAGCAGAAGACGCACATCATGTTCACGAACCATAATCAAATCTTGCACGGAACGTCGTAAAGCCATCGTTTCGTAAAATATTAGTACCCCGTATACATCTACGACTACAAAACAGAAATACGACTACATGATCTCGCTATGCGCACATTAACACAAGACTGCATAAACACTTTAATACAACTGGGTAAAATAATTTATGTTTAAAAGTACAACTAGAGAAATACATTTTTAGGTAGCATGAGCGTTGTTCGAATCTTGTGGAGGCATTCAATCAAAGCTTTTCCTTCATTCATCACTTATGGACTGAACCCTCCATATGCTCAGAAAACTCTGAATACATACAAAAATCAAATTGCTATGTGCGAAACCTGCACCTATCAGAAATCTGTGTTAAGTCCAACTTAGAAAAGCGTAACTACAATCGAAAGTAAACGTTTAACATGAACATCAACCAGATCGTAAATATATCGATCACGTCACTTAACGAGAATGAAAATGTCATCGTCTCCAGAAATCTATCCGGTGATAAGGGGAATCAAATGTTAGAATCTTCAGTAGAATGTAGTACTATAAGTAAGCACAACTCCCCCTCCTCCTTACCACGTAACGAATGGCAAAGTAAGATAAGATGCCATATTTTACAGCATTTGGACAATTTTAGACTGCCGCCTACTTCGCTTGACGTTTTTGACATTGACACTATGGAAAAATTCATGGTCAATGGTTCATTAGACCGAAGGCCGTTAGGCTTGAAATTCCTGTTTAAAAGTCAAAATAAATTTAGTTATCGTACTGTTGAATTTTCATGTTCAAAAAAAATATCTCAAAAT
Source organism: Topomyia yanbarensis (assembly GCF_030247195.1). Classification (NCBI taxonomy): domain Eukaryota; kingdom Metazoa; phylum Arthropoda; class Insecta; order Diptera; family Culicidae; genus Topomyia; species Topomyia yanbarensis. The sequence continues at coordinate 106,311,700 of NC_080672.1, read as the reverse complement.
TACTTGCTTGTAAATTACTGTAATGCCGGTAATGTAGATAGGAAAATCAGCCTCCTCATAATACTTCCCTGTGGTCAGTTACTGATTGGTTATTTCGAACCAATTTTCATTGTGCGAGGTACTTACAAAGTCCATATTAATGTGGAATACAAATAAAATCTGACACAAAATTTAATTTTTAGGTAATTCAATTGCTGATTTTGTTTTCTATTTAACTATTTAACTTTACTGTTTACTAAAAGTTAAATCAAATCATATAACCATTCAAAAAATCTGCTGAACAATATTTTGATTTTCATCGTTGTGTCACCGGAACAAGCGTACAAGGAATTGTGGAACTAGGAATACTAAGTTACTTTTATCTTGTGTACAAAGCAAACTGTTACTTTTATTCATGCCGTGGCGAATTATCGAGATGAACGTATTGCATAAGCAAGAAGATAAACATCGCACAGTGGCCCGGCTTAGAGCAAAGCGTGGACTATAGTCAAAAAACTTTGTAGTATTAGTTCAAATAAAACGGGTTTATGTAATTTTGGTACGCTCAATTAATTTTTGATATCAAAATACATTACAAATAAACATTTACTGTTAATTAGGGTGGCTCAAAAATAGTTTTTTTTGTCGAAACGGTTCATAAATTATTTTAAAACTAACTGTTGTGCACGAAATTCGTTTTTGATATAAGCCAGGAAAAAATAAATTATCACTCATTAGGGTGACTCAAAAATAATTATTTTGATGTAATCGTTTAAAAAAATTGTTTAATTGTAATGTTTGTGCGCTGAATTTGTTTTTAATATTAAAACATATGAGAAAAAATCCTCTCTCATTAGGTTGGCCTAAAAATAACTATTTTGTCGTAACGTCTAATATTTTTTGGTAGTATTGTTTGTGCACTGCATTCCTTTTTGGTATTAAAACATATTAGAAAAAAACACTCGTTAAAAATGATTATTTTGTCGTTAAGCCACTTTTTTTTTGTTAAATTTGGTATGCCGCATTTATGTTTGTTATTCAAAAGAGTTAATTTCCACTTTATTCGGGTCCTTCAAAATGATTGTTATGTCCTAACGATTTAAATAAGCTGATTTTGAATAACTTTGGAACGTTGAATTCATTTTTGGCGTAAATTGATAAGCAAAAATAACTTCACTAATCAAACTACGTATAATTTTGTTTTCGTCATGGCTCGTATTTTTGCCCGTATGACTGCTTCATAAGTCTTGAATTGATTGTGGCTTCATATCATATCACATCACATGTGATATATTCAAGCAGATTTTATTTTACTTGGGTTATTTTGGGATACTGAATCGATTTATCTACAAAAGATAGAGCAAACGATAATTTAAAAAGAAACAGTTTGATTTAGTGTTGGTAAAAATTCTTACGTTTAATTATGTTAATTTAAGCATAATTTATTTCAATCTTTGTCCGATTCTGATGATGTCTCGTCCGATATTTTCTGCTTCATGAAATGGATACTATCGACATCTTAGCAACTACTCGTTCCACAACTACACTCCACACTTCCTAGGCGAAATTATTAATTTTGCATAACAATTTAAAACACGTGCTTGTATGTGACAATGTCAAAATCATGATCCCCATGAATACGGGGACAATATGGGAAAATCGAAGTACAGCTACATGATCTGGCACCACTTACTCCCATTAAGGTTCAACTGAGAACGCCCAAAAAGCGCCCATCTTTGAAAACGATTTCTCAGATTTTTTCAACGGTGTGAGAAAAAACTGTTGTTTTCGTTTTCTATGATGGCCTCTTTTCTAAGCTTTCTCAGATGAATCGTAAAAGATTCCTGACGTATTTCAGAGAAGTGGAATCCATTACGGAGGACACATGAACAAATCATCCATTTAAATAAATTCTAACGCAGACTGCAACATCACTGCCTGAACCAGAAACGCGGTTATCAAATCTATGGCTGCTGTTTAGGCAGCAATGGGTTCAAGTTCAAAAGCTGCATCAAGTACCTCATAACCGATAGCCAGTACCATCGCAATTTCGGAAACTGTGTCTTGGAAAAGCAGGAAATGCAATACTGTGTAGCAACTAGTAATAAACGAAACGGGTGCGTCCAAGCGGTATTCGAGCTTCATTTGAATTCATGAAAATGAAACAACATCACATTAACTTGGCACTAATAACCATGGACAGTTTTTAGGAAAGTGTCTGAAATTTCGTTTTAAGATGTAAAAAATAAAAGATGGACTGACGTACATGAGTATTTGGTGTTTGTGGTGATTTTTTCCTTTATACGGTCATTTCGCAATAAATCAAAAACGACAATTGAACTCGAGTAAATTTTTAATTTTCACCGGAACTTATTTTATACTAAATATTTTTTTGGGCAATTTTTTTCAGGGCGGGAATAAATTATTTATGTTTTAATATTTTTTTTATTCTTTACACTCTAAAATGTCAATCTCTTTTCATATATGGCCCACTAATTACGGTTATGAGTCTATTTTGGCCCTAATAGGGAGGGTCTTGCACTGGTTTGTTTATCACTTGACCTGCAATCGATAGAATGCCTATAAATTGGTATCAACAGTCATGTTTGAGCATGTTTCGAGCGCCCTAATTTCCACCTTATATTTTGAACCAAAGCGTTGAACAAAGAACGCTGCTCCAACTTACAACTTTAAAAGGGTAGGATGAAAACAAAAATAGGGTGAACATTGCCTCATTACTCTATACAAAGACGGCTACCGAGTTTCATTAGATTTTGAGAAGGTACTGCCGGTTCCATAGAGGAGTTGACGTGAAATCTCATCCTTAACACATGTTCTGTTCGTTGATACAAAATATCTCCAACACAGACATCAACATGGTAATACCGAGTTGAATGTTCTCTATAATGTTTACTCTTAACATTTCTGTGCAAGTGCAAATTGTCACCGTGGTGCCTGGAATGTAAGTGAATGGTTTGTCAGTACAAAATGGAATAGATTTTGAAACTTTACCGTAAAAAAATCTATATTAAAAATAAGAGCAGCTATTCATTTGAGGATTTAATGTCAAATAAAGAAAGCGCCACCAAAGTCACTGAGGGCCCGATACTTCATATATCGTTCGTGGCGCTTCTTTCCGAAGGCGTTACAGTGTGTTGAATAGCCAGCAAAAATCTATCAGCCCAGTCCAGTCCCACTGAAAAAACCCTTTTGGGAAAGTTTTGCGTACAGTCGTCGATCGCAAAACACGACTTGTGACAAGAGTTTTAATTTATTCATGACACGCATCTAGCGAAAGGGGCGGGAAGAAAAAGAAAAAGTCGCCGAACAAAAGCGCGCGCGTTTTTTTTTTTCTTTTCACAGATAATACCTTCACCGTCGACGATGACGGTGTAATCGGATAGCGATACCGATGATGTTGTGAGCATGTGTGTTCAGTTAGTCCAACTGCCCACCTTTGGAAAGTTTACCGGGTTGGTGTGGTCGGTCTATGGACGGTATGCATTCGTGGAAATGGGCCAGTTAGCACTAATTCAACCAGCGATAGATAGCTCACGGTTGATTTTGGGGTCGTGCCATTCTAGTATACACACACGCGTTGAGGAGAAAATTTACCTTCATTCGACGCGGGCAGTGATATCGTAGAATGGAAATAAACATTCCAACTAGGTGTTGTGTTTAAGGCTTTGTTTACATTTAATTATACGCAAATGAAAAAAATAAAACCGTTTGCCGGGAATTCAAGCAACTCGTGACGGGAAGAGCACACATCAAAATGCCATTGTGGACAAAAGATATGGCCGCCAGTGTCAGTGATCCCTGTTTGGCGAAAACGTGTATTCATGAGTTTTAATTTAATATTCTGCCTACGGAGGCAGAACAATATGGTAAATATCAGCACTGTGGATCTGGCGCTGGCTAGATTCGTTTTTGGTGACACGATTGTGATCGTTTGAAAGGCGGAGAACTTGTTTCGATGACGCATGTGAATCTTTTTCGAACAAGCGCCCGAAGCTGACATCATCTGGCGATGTGAATGTAGTTCGATTCCAAGTAAATATTAATAGTCATTTTGGCACGGTTTAAAATCCGGTTTTTGGATTTGATTTCGTAGCCAACAAGGTATCAATAAAAATTGAGTTACACAATGAAAATAAAAAAAGAAACAAGCAAGAAACGCGATTTAGGCACTATCCACTACCAATCAACTGGGTACGTATTCCATACTGCCAAGGTGAACCGATAAACCGTCAACCATCAACTCAAACCCAACAGTAACGAACTTATAAAACAATCCTTCAATTTTGAATCGTTATCGATTTCCTGTCTCGTAATGCAGAAGTTGATATGAAGAAAAAGCACCGCTTCACGTGTGATAGTGCAACTGCTTAGAGCCCCCTCAGGCGGTTTTGAGTGTTAAGGCAATACTGAAGGTGACGGGTGAAAAAAGTGAAAAAATCTTCATCTTTAGAAGAGTTACGTTGCAACCGGGCCCATCTACATAAACACACAACTTTACATAATCTCTTTGTATTTTTCCTTTCTCTCTAGCAAATGCCTTTGATCTTTCCTAGCCTAAAAGTACCTCGATTTTTTAATTTCACTTAGCATTAGGCGCGACGGTAAAGGCACCACACTACCTTACCCGGTGCTTAAGATACCAACAAAACGGCCGAGTCAGCAGCATTGGGTCGATAGTTGCAGTTTCCGGTTTTCAAACCATAATATGGCTGGCGGTCAGGGGAAAGAGGCAAGGCAGGTCAGAGCGCATGACGTGTTGTCATTCTCGTAGGTTGCCAGTTTAATGCAAGGGCTGTCACACAAAGCGCACATTAGTCATATACAGCTCAGCCGGGTAGGGACTTTACTATACTAGCCAACGCTCGCAGGAAGTGGATAATGGAATTCAAAAAAAGTATTTCAATTATTTATTCTACGTTAGTTATCGATTGGATCGATCTTTGTGATTGTGCACTTTAACAGAGAGATGCGTCAAAGTGCAGCTGCCGCATGCGGTAGAACAGAGTTAATCACATACACATGACCTTCGATGGATGCGAGCAATTACTACTGCTACGCCGAGGAAAGATCCAAACAACAACGTGCCGCTCGGGTAACTGTGCCTGTAGTTAGTGTCAATGCGGAAAACGGTCCGTAGAAGTCGCTCCAGCGATGTGACATTTTACGTAACCACCACCGCTGGCGTTATCGCGTTTGATGTGTACAGTAACCGGGCACAGTAACGTATTGATGTGTTTACATACAAGTCGTCCAGGAGAATTAGTGTGGTTATGATCGGTATTATAGCTGTACATCAGACTGCCAAGAAAAAAATTGAAATGTTGGTTTGGCTCATCTATGGAAAGATTCATAATGTAAACCAGAAGTTTTTGGTCCTATTTGAAGCCAAATCGATCTGGCCTAGCTCCGAACCAAAGTCATTAAAGTTTGTATGGGCATTTCCGACAATCTATAATAAGCTACGAAAGATAAGCCATTGCGCTCTATTGGTTATAAATGAGCGCTAATATTGTAAACAGCATTTTAGCATTTACAATGCTATCGAGCTCTGCATTAGCATTATAAATGCATAACAGCAAAGGCGAAATAAAGCATCAGCAGCGAAATATACGTTGCTATAATGTATACAAGCCTTAAGGATCTTTGAAGTATGTATGCTTTACATATGGGTCATTCCATGCGAAGTGTTCAAGGCACGTGTAATCGACCTCCACGGATTTGAATAAAATTTAGAGGAATTGTTCATCTAGGGCCAATATATAAAAACCCAAATTTTTGTGACAATTGAACCACCCCTCGGGTCATGAGAGCACCCCCCGTTTTGGCAAATTACCAAAACCCTTGATTTTCTTTTGATCATATCTCCAGTTCTATTTACTCTAGAATCAAACCACAAGATGGCTTTTGAAGAAAATTGTTCAAGGAGTCTATGAAAAATATTATTTTTTGCCGACAGTGTTGCCAACTATGCAATTTTTTCAGTTAAATATTAAAAGCCAATTTTTCTCAAAATACGTATATTTTAATTTTGAAAATTTTAATGCCATCGCGTTCCTCAGACATTTTTACATAAAAAACACTTATCATCCCAATATAATATGAGCGCATCCTGAGATACACCGTTTTGAAGAGAAAAAACCGCAATTTCCCATATAAAACCGCAAGCGCACAACACTAAAAAACCAACTTGAGTATTCTAAGTTCAAACATAATTTTTCGTGAAGTAGACGAGAAATGATGAAAAACTACGTATTTGGTTTGCTTCTAGCAGATCAGGGTCGATTTTTATGACAGTTTGAAGATTTTTACAATTTTGGCCAATAAAAATGAATTTTTATATGAGAAAATCGGAGTTTTTCCCTTCAAAACGGTATATCTCAGGATGCGCTCATATTATATTGGGACGATAAGTGTTTTTTATGTAAAAATGTCTGAGGAACGCGATGGCATTAAAATTTTCAAAATTAAAGTATACGTATTTTGAGAAAAATTAACTTTTAATATTTAACTGAAAAAATTGCATAGTTGGCAACACTGTCGGCAAAAAATAATATTTTTTATAGACTTCTTGAACAATTTTCTTCAAAAGCCATCTTGTGGTTTGATTCTGGAGTAAATAGAACGGGAGATATGATCAAAAGAAAATCAAGGGTTTTGGCAATTTGCCAAAAAGGGGGGGTGCTCCCATGACCCGAGGGGTGATTCAATTGACACAAAAATTTGGGTTTTTATATATTGGCCCTAGATGAACAATTCCTCCAAATTTTGTTCAAATCCGTGAAGGTCGATTTCAAGTTTGCATCTTTTTTTGATCACTTCGCGTGGAATGACCCATATGCATTTGGTGCTGTTACAGAACAAATTTAAAACCAATATAATGCTATTGTAATGCTGTGGTATTATTCCTTATGCATCTTCTATTGAGTATATTATTATTCAATGCATTCGATACGCATCCAATACATCATAGATAGTAAAAGCTGCGCACATGACATGAATGACGAGGTAAGGTGCCAATATTTGAGACTCACTCAAAGTAATTTTCGTAAAACATTATTGATATCAGGTGAAAACCAAGTTTCATTGAGATTACAATACAAGTTATCTCATATCATTAGAAGAGTGTCAATTGCAGTTCTAAGCGTCATTCCAATCTCTCTTCATTTTTGTTTATCATACTGAAACGAAAACACAGAAAAGTGTTGCAAAGTTATTGCGAAAGTTGACGCCCAATTGAAGCTGTCTAAAAGCATGGGTAGGGCCGATAACAGGCTTTTCATTTCGACAGTTCTATATTGGTGCTCTATAATAGCGGTAGCGGGCCGTCAATGTCGGCACAATAGTAGAACAATATTTCATAGTTTCTGGTTTTATATCAGCATTAAATCTGAATATAGGGCTTAACTGCCCATGATCGCATATTTGTCCCGTTTTCTGTGGGATTTCCTATCTTTATGAGAATGATTTGCGATCAAAGACAGTTAACGACTCTTAAAGATTGATCTATAGGCAGATCTAAAGCAGAAATAAGGCTACGTTATAATGATTAGTAACTGGTTACTTGGGTAGACCTATGGCACAGTGGTAGGCAACGCAAAAAATGGAAACTTCATCCACTAGAGGCCAAACCGTCGAATATATTCACAGGCTGTCTTTGGAGGAATTGTTCGTATTAATATTCACAACAATCTGACCATAAATAAAATTAGGCCTGGCTTACTATGATCGAACTAAAAAAAGTAACTTTTTATACCGACGAGATAGAGAGTTGCTGTCTTCGACAAAGTTTGCGAAATTTTCGTAATAAAAAGTTTTACTACGAAAACTTGAACTTATAGGACTAAGGGTTAGAGATTTATAAAGTGTTTTCTAAGGCAACCCCCTTAACTTTAGTTTTTTTGATATAGTTTTTTTCATTGTGACTTTTCGCCCCAAAATTTTTTAAGACAAATTTAGTGGCATTAAAACACACAATATTGTTGAAGACTGTATGTAAATATACTCGTTTCGAAGTTATTGAACTTTTAACTTTTTTACGCAAACTTGAACTACGTATACAAAAGAAAGTTGCACAGTAAAATGCACGAGCAGGCCCTTTTTTCTATTTCTGGACTAAGCAAAATAAAGGTAAGAAGGTTTGATATTGGATTGAGTAGCAGTCTTCGATAAAATTGTAGATCATAAGTTTATAAGTAGATGAAAAATTACTTTGTTCTTCATTTCTTTGTTTTCTAAAGATTCCGTATAAAATATTCGGTTCAATCCTAAAACTGACACCTTAGGAATATTTAGGAAAAAAAATTGTAACTCTCTGATGCTTGAAACTTTTGATAATAAACCTGTATAATAGAAATTCACTGTTTGGAGAAATCGTCAAAAAATCTGATTTAAATATCCTAACACATACATATATAGGACCCATTTAAATATGTAAATGGTATCTTCAGCAAAGTTACTCCAAATTAACTGAATGAAAAAATGTGTTTCTAGAATGCCAATACTCCCTCCTTAAGAAAAAGACAAAAAATGTCTCTAACCCCCTTTTTCGAGTCGGATACCACTGTGCATTGAGTTAATTCCAAAATTGGTGTCATATAATATCTTGTGTATTCAGGAAAGTTATGTAATTTCTGTAATTTCTACAATAATCTGATAGGATCTCAATAAGGAAAAAAATGTCATTCCGTATGAAGTAATAAAACAATAATGCAAACTTTAAATTGACTAAAAGACACATTTGTTCCAATTTTGGAGGAATTATTTATCTTGGCCTCATAAATAAAATTCAAATATTTGTGTAGTGTCAATCGCCCCTCGGTCCATGACAGCACCCCCCGTTTTGACAAATTACCAAAAACCTTCATTTTTATTTGATTATACCTCCAATACTAGCAAGCCTAGAATCAATCAGCGAAATGTTTTTCAAAGGAAATTGTTCAAGCAATCTAGGAAAAAAAACTTTAAAGGACAGCGCTGGTAAATACGAATTTTTTTCAGTTAAAAATTATCAATTTTTTTCTGGCAACACATATATTTTATTTCAAAAATTATAATGCCGACATATTCCTCAAAAATGTTTCAAGAAAATACACCTATAATCTCAATATAATTTGATCTGATCCCGAGATACAATGCTTTGAAGGAAAAAAACTTCCATTTCGCCACATACAATTCCAATTCAATAGGTTAGAATTCAAATTTTCATAATGGGACCATTCATAAATTACGTAACACATTAAGAGTGGGAGAGGGTACGACAAAATGTGACGTGTTGTGATATATGGGGGAGAGGGAGTAAGCTAAAATATTACGTAGCATGTTTTTACTAAATTAATTATGGAATTTGCGTTTCGACTTCGTCTCATCAGAATCCGACACTAACTTAGTGACAGGATTAAGCTAGCGCCGGATTGACGCTAGCTGTAAAAAAAACGGAGACACAATTTGTGTTCCTGGGCAAAACCCCGCTCAAGCGTAATGTCCCGCAAGAAAATGAGCTCATTTTAAGCTGATGAGAACTAATAAATCGAAACATTCGGTGTGGCTTAGCATTTTAAGCTGATGAGAACTAATATTTTTACTGAACAAAAAATAAATTTTTAAATAATTTGTTATTTACTAAAGGGGAAGGAAGAATAACTTTGGGACATTTTTTTACATCGGTGGAGGGGAGAGACAATTTTTGGCGATTTTCGTGGTACGTAATTTATTAATGGTAAAAAACGACCCTAACCTGCTAGAGCCAAACCAAAAATGCAGTGTGCTTGCGATGTTGTATGAGAAAATAGAAATTTTTGGTTTCCAAACGTTGTATCTCGGGATCCATTCATATAATATTGAGGTTTAACGTATTTTTATGTAAAAATCTGTGAGGAACACGATGGCATCTGAATTTTCATAATTAAAATATATGCAATAAGAGAAAAATATTATTAAATTTTATTTATTAGAATAACATATTTGGCAGCACTGCCACTAAAAATTAATATTTTTTGTCAGGATTCCAGGACAATTTCCTCCAAAAATCCTCCCTTCAATTGATTCTGGAGTAAATAGTACTGGAGATATAATCAAAGGAAAATTAAACTTTTTGACAGTTTATCAAATCTAGGGGTGCTCCTATAGATCGAAGGATGGTTCGATTGTCAGTTGGAACCCTAAAGCCCTGCCATTTTTTTATTTGTTCTGCTCCCAAGCCCAGTTCGTTGGGAAAATTCGATCAAAGATTTTCACCTAAAAGATGTTATTTTATGTTTTCAATTTCACAAAACTTCGGTTTTAAACTGTGGAGTCCCGTTCCATTTTTTTTTTTTCAAAAATTTTTACACGTTGATGTAGTTGGAACACTATATCCTTGTCATCTTTTTATTTGCTCTACTCCAAAGCCCAGTTTGCTGGGATTTTTTTTTAAATCATAAAGCACTACAAAAAAATTTGATCCTCGGATTTTTTTTAAATTTCTATGTCCTTGGAACTAAAAAAATTGAACTTGTTTTTAGCGGTTTTCGTTTGTTTTGACACTAAATGCTGATGTGTCGCAATGTTTTACATTTCTTACAAAAGAAATGTATAGGATTCGCTCAAACTTTGAAAACTTTTTCCGAGGCCCGGAGGGCCGAGTCTCATATACCAATCGACTCAGCTCGACAAATTGAGACAATGTCTGTATGTGTGTGTGTGTATGTGTGTATGTATGTATGTACAAAATGACATGTAATTATCTCAGCAATGGCTGAACCGATCTTAATGAAACTAGTTTCAAATGAAAGGCCTAACGTTGCCATTTGACACTATTATTTTTGATTTTCGATATGTTGTTTACTTTCTGAGATATGGACGATTTTGTCAAAAAACAGCAGGTTTTTCGCAAATAATTTCCGAACAATATACAATTGTCCCACAAACCGCACATAAATAGAAAGCTTGTAAAAATACCTTTCTAACAAGCTATAGATTGTTAAAATCCGTTCACGAGCGGCGGAGATATTAAACATTTTGTATTTTTAGTCCTCGCTTACCAATTTCCACTATCTAAAAATGAAAATTTTTCATACAGAGTATTGCTTTACTGGTGTTTTAGGGGCAAAACTAAGCCGATTTTGAATATCGGGGTATGAAAACACATCTACGTGATTCAAGGAATTCGATGTTGAGAACATTTTGTGAATTACCTTTATAATAAATTAACTATTTCTTTAAAAATCAATATATAAGTTCTTTTCAAAGACAAAATACTGTGTTGATAAAGAAACAGTGAGTTCTAGTATTTATCCCTTGGATTAGGCATTGCGTTCAATCATGAGGTAAATGTTGGATGGTATATCAATAAACAGATCAACAAGTAATTCACCTAATAGTGAGATAAAAGATTTCTCAAATAATTATACTCGTGGCGTCACCGAAAGTAAAGTAGTAAGTATGTTTGAAGCCCAAAAATCTAGCCAAAATTTAGCTCTTTTGCAAGACTTAGGTTATACTGGTTATGGCGCAAAAATTACTACTTACATTATTTATGATAAAAATATAAGAAATCAATATATCATAATAATATACCTATAAAAATAATGTCACTGCATTAATCAACATTTGCCATTCCTCACACGCCCCCCCATCTCTCTCTCTCTCTCTCTCTCTCTCTCTCTCTCTCTCTCTCTCTATGTTTCTCTTCTATCGCATCTATCCAGCCATTTCTGTATGCATTTCTAAGTTGTGTGATAAGATCTTCTGCCAATCTGAAATATTTATTAATTGTAATTGCGAAGGTTTGAAACTATTTTTTGTCTGCTGCTACATCAACTCAACCGTAATTCAATTGTATTCAAAGCCTTTATCTACACTATAATTAAGGAAATTCATGGCTATATCAGAAAAATATTTGGCTTAACTGGGTAATATGAAAGTTTGACATGAAAATTTCCAAAAGAGACATTCCACGTGCGATATTTGAACTATTCGTATCTCTATTGAATTTTGAATGAAACATATGCTCAAAGACTGAAAGCTGAAGCCAGCAGGATTGGACTTGCCATCAACGTTTCGAAGACAAAATACATGAGAGGAAGAGGTTCTAGAGACGACAATGTGAACCTCCCACCCGAGTTCGGATTGACGGTGACGAAATCGAGATGGTCGACGAATTCATGTATTTGGGCTCACTGATAACCGATGACAATGATAACAGCAGAGAAATTCAGAGACGGATCTTGGCGGGAAATCGTGCCTACTTTGGACTCCGGAGGACGCTTCGGTCGAACAAAATTCGCCGCCGCACGAAGTTGATTATCTACAAGACGCTGATTAGATCGGTGGTCCTCTGCGGCCACGAGACCTGAACTATGTTCGTTGAGGACCAACGCGCCCTTGGAGTTTTCGAACGAAAGGTGTTGCGTACCATCTATGGTGGAGTGCAGATGGAAGACGGAACGTGGCACAGGCGAATAAACCATGAGTTGTATCAGCTGCATATTCGTTATATTGGTACGAACTTTCATGAGAAATAACGGATCAAAGACCAAAAATATCCACAAATTAGATCCAGGAAAAGAAGTCTCCCAATGTATCCACTCTCGATGGAGGGTGCAACTACAATGTGTCTTCTAATATATCGTCGTCCATATCTGGATATACTGAGTAGTTTGAAACATTTTTTTCACAGTATTGGTCTGTATAGGACTTATTTATCCATATTTCCTGCACGAGAATTCCGAACGAAACAATATGAAAGCTATAAGGATGAATGGAAAGAGACTGCATTGCAATCAACTGAATGCATGGCTTTTATGCTATCGACATAGCCTAGACATTTCACACTATTTACTTCAATGCAAATAAAAACTTTGAAATATCTACCTGTCTCATTCACGAATCGCATTCTTCCTGTCGTTCTCTGTTCAAGGGACTTGAAAGCACGTGTGACATTGTCTAACTTTGCTATATTCAATTGCGCGTTAAAATACTGGGCCAGTAAATTCTATTCAATACATAAATCTTTTTTTCGGGAATATGTTACCAAAAAGTAAACTTCGAGTTCCAAAGCAAATTGAACGTTCCAGGTTCCTGATAACTAATTAAGGTCCAACAATAAAGTAGAAACACCAGATAATCTTAAAACGACGCGTCAAGTAAAGAAGCATGAAAACAAAAAGAATAAAACCAAAAAAAGATGGAAGCCCTAGAAAGTCAATTGCATATTTATTAGCCTTTTCTCAGAAGATAGTATTTTCAAAAACATTTCAAAACTTTCTGATGCAATGGTTCTCAAATTCGTACAATCCGGTTTATTCATTTTCTTTATTCAAAACTGTTTTTAGCTTCAAATTTATGACCATTTCATTTCAATTAATTATTTCATTCAGCATCTTTTTATTCGTTTTGTTCATCTGCGTTCATTTTACTTATTTTATTCGTTTCATTCTTTGGATTCACTCTGATCAGTTGTGTGCATTTTACTCATATCATTCATTTAACTTATTTTATTCATTGTTTTCATTGTATGCATTTAATTCATTTTTTCCAGTTTATTCATTTTGTTCAGTTTCTTCATTTTAATAATATGACTACTTTTTCAGTTTTAATCACTTCATCCAAATAATTTATTTGATTCAATTTATTTCTTTTTATAAATTTATAACCTTTTACCATTCTTTAATTTTTCATTTTAATCGATGCATTTTTTTCTGCTCATTTCCTTCATTTTATTCATTTTATCACTTCAGTTCATTTCGTTTATTTGATTCGTTTGTTTTATATATGCATTTCATTTATTTTTTACTTTGTTCATTTTGTTCATCCATTCTTTTTATTCATTTGATCCATTTCATTAATTTGATTCATTGTATTCAATGGATGAATTAAATCAATTTGATTCATTTGATTAAATTGATTCATTTGATTCATGTGATTCATTTGATTCATTTGATTCATTTGATTCATTTGATTCATTTGATTCATTCGATTCATTTGATTTATTTGATTCATTTGATTCGTGTGATTCATGTGATTCATTTAATTCATATGAATCACTTGATTCATTTGATATATTTGATTTATTTGATTCATTTGATTCATTTGATTCATTTGATTCATTTGATTCATTTGATTCATTTGATACATTTGATTCATTTGATACATTTGATTCATTTGATTCATTTGATTCATTTGATTCATTTGATTCATTTGATTCATTTGATTCATTTGATTCATTTGATTCATTTGATTCATTTGATTGATTTGATTCATTTGATTGATTTGATTCATTTGATTCATTTGATTCATTTGATTCATTTGATTCATTTGATGCATTTGATTCATTTGATTCATTTGATTCATTTGATTCATTTGATTCATTTGATTCATTTGATTCATTTGATTTATTTGATTCATTTGATTCATTTGAATCATTTGAATCATTTGAATCATTTGAATCATTTGAATCATTTGAATCATTTGAATCATTTGAATCATTTGAATCATTTGAATCATTTGATTCATTTAATTCATTTGATTCATTTGATTCATTTGATTCATTTGATTCACTTGATTCATTTGATTAATTTGATTTATTTGATTCATTTCATTCATTTGATTCATTTGATTCTTATTTTATGAATTTAAAAACCTATTATTTCATTTTTTGCTTTACTTTTTTATTTCGGTCGCTTTGTTGATTTCTATAATTTATTCAGTTTATTCGAGATTTTATTCGTGCAAGACTAGAAACTGTTTTCATCCCACCTCTAGTTGGGTGCCTACTTCTCTCTCTGCAAACTAATCCAATAGTGAAATGTGTAAGAAATGTCTCATCTCACTGCTAGGTGGATTAAATCGGTTTTTAGACATATTTCGACAAAAAAATCAATTTTTGGTGAAATATGTCAAATATGTTTAGATTTTTTCTAATATTATGATATCAATATTCAAACGGTACACCCCCTTAATGATGTCCAATTGAGCTAAAAAATGCATAGATTTCTTTTTCGATGTAATAAGCATTTTATGTAAGACTTTATGCGAAAATTTAAGATGATCGTTTTCATTGATATCTTCCCTCTTGAACACCCCTAGTTCTCCATACAAATTTTAATTTGTGAAGCCCCGTTCCAATTTTTTCAAAAATTTCTTCGCCAGGTGTTTCCTGGGACTGCAAACTTTCGCTTTTTTTCGTTCTGCTCCCCGATCGTGTGTTGGACAGTGTAATCCTATGTGTATTCTACTACAGTGCGGTTATGTCTCTGACATTAACATCCATCTTTTCCCTTGAAGAGTGCAATTTTCTTATGTCGTCACTTTTCTTGGATTTTTGAACCCACTTTGTACTGCATCTAAGATTGTTCGCATCTCCCAGCCGAATAATAGGCAAACAAAATCTGTATTACACATGTAAATTTTATTTCTTTTGAACGGTTTTAAGAAAAAAGTCAATTTGCGAATCCCGGGAATAAGAAAACATACGTTCCCGGGATTCTCGTATGCAAAAACCCCGCAATGCTCGGCGAATAAATTACCGGATTGAAAGCTCTAGATGAAACATTTTTTTTACAGAAATTGATTTCAATCGTTTTTCAATGAAAAACAACTCAGTTGCAAGATAAAATCAACCGAGCTGCCGTTCCAGCACTGATTTTATTCCAAGAAATTAGAAATGAACCGGAAGAGAGACTATCGATAAACATTCCGAAAGTTTAACGAACCGTTTCTCTTCGGATTAAAGAAACGCTTTACCGAGAATCAAGCCAGCCAACTGAGAACGTGTAATAATCTTTTATTCCGGAAACTGCTTCTGAACATGAATCCTCTAAAATCAGCTCGTGATTGCGGCTCGACTAACAAAGGAATCAGAACGGAACGGAAGCGGTTTTGATATTTTCTTTTCGCTGTAAAGTCACAGTAAAAAGGACGTACGTTAAACAAAAGCTATCAAATAAAAAGAAGCTGCCCAGTGGTTGTTGAACTCATGCTGCAACCCCCGAAAAACGAGAATCAACACACTGATTTTCGCTCATGGCTTTGCTTCACTGCACGGCTAACACATTCAGTTCGCTGTGCTATCTTTCGAATCCCACAGACCACCATCGCAGCCTCCTTTAACCAGGCAGTACGGCAATAAATTGCGCAAACGAATATGGCAACTATTTGCTCATTAGAGACCTAAGAGCTTCGTAGTTACACCCGTGTTATCTTTCGATCCCATAAATAGCTCCGCTCAGCAGAGCACACAACGTGATCACATGCGGGCACTGCGAGATTTATTCCGAAAGAGTGAGCAGTAAGTGAGCAGCGGCGAATTCGCATTATCACGTATACGGATGTGTGCTCTGTTTGCTCTAATTATTTGCATCTCACTATCGTCCCATCTCCAGCATCGCCGAGCATCACCGGCCGTGAGAGCAAGCGAAACAGGAGACCCACCCGGTAAATGATTGGATAAAGTTTATATGAAGAAATCGCACGTCACAATCGGGCCGAGCTGTTGTTTTCATCGCCATCCGCTGCGATCTTCGACGACGTCCGTCCGTTAAGCATCCATCTCCAAGCCAACCCAAGCCGTCAGCCAGCAGCGGTCGTCGAAATTGGCCGCCTGAAGCCCGAGAGTCGTACGATGAATGATTGTCGTCAACGAGCACGAATTGCATAAATTATATCGGAGCCGCAGCAGCGGAATCGTGCAAAATACCACCGATCCTCGGTCGACAAAAACCGGGTGTTCGCGCGGTGAATTTGCGGTAATGGAAACAAATTTGCCTGCAAATTGATGCCGAGAGCATGTGCGGATTGTGGTGCGATATGGTTTCATCTTTTATATCAAATGATCACAATGGACGGTGGAATGTAAGATTTTATGTCGGAAATGTCTTTGTTTAATTTAAAGACACGAACTAAAGCGTAAACTGAAAGTTTTAAAAAAATTCGAGCAGCTGCTCGAATTTTCTATTATTCTATTATATAACCGAGGTCAGCAAATACAACCCCCTCAATTGCTCCTTTCATTGTGGAATCAATCCGACATCACAACCCCTTCCCTTTTCATGAATATTTGCTCGAATTCATAGGAAACAAATTTACACGCCATTATAATCGCTCATCGGGTTTTTTCCTCTCGTCGCGATTAGATCGAGATTTCGCTGAAACTATCGTCATCATAGTTTGCAGGTATGTAGTATCGTTTGCGCCTTTACACCTGATCTACACAACGGTAATAATGTAATAATAGTCGCGGTGCCGGTGATAATAATAGTGCCTTATGGCCACCCTCCTCCACTGCCAAGAATTCACACGGCGTCCGTTCGACTAGTAGAAGCAACCAGTTTTGACGCAATCGATCAGTCAGCCAAGTTTTGCGCGGGATTGCTACACCAAAACACTGCCGCCCCCTGGCCATAAGTCGTCGTAGTCATAGTACATTCAATGCATTTTTCATTAGATAAATTGTTCGGAAAATGTAGAATTATTTGCTACCTTGGGCGGGCGAGTCCGGTACGGTAAAATCGCAACAGCGGCTTTGAATCGATGATCGGCGGCGGCTTCTGTGCTGTTTGTGTGTGTTTTTTGTTCGCTTAGTCAGTCGGTTAGTCATTTCAGTACCTATACTTAGCGCAGTAGAACTTATTATTGTTGTAATTGCTGTAAAATGGCAATCTACAAAGAAGCTTTCCACGCCGCAGTTCGCTTTTCCAAATCCGATGGTGGGAAATTATATATGTAAATGCACTATTTTCCCACTTGCTTGATATAGGCTAATTGCTGTTGCTATATAAACCTTTTCTTTGCAACAACGATGCCGTCGATGATGTGATTAAAGATGACGATGAGGTACCACCTCTGCGTGCATGAATGACCTGAAACCGCTGAGAGCGCACGTTGCTTCCAACACGTGACGATTTTGGCCCTACGCCCCCGTACAAGGCGGAGCCATGAATAGAACTGGCATCAGTTCGATTGTTCGAAATAAGGTAGGTTGTAAAATATTGGTCCGAATCCGGTGTGTAATTGCGGATCCTTTTAGGTGGAATTCATTATTTTAACACCCCTAAGCAGAAACTTTTACTCTAGCACAGTCGTAAAGATGATCTAAGGCTTCGGGTTCCAATTCATTGAGTCTGTATACGGATTTTTGAAAAATTGCTTAACGACAAACTGTCTGTACTGCACATTGGTTCGAAATGCAATTTTTCAGGAATATTAACTTTTTACTAAAACTAACTTAGCAATATAGTATCGCAAAAGCAAAAAAAAATCTATGTAATACCGCAACACGTGACCAACATTTTCCTAAAATTTCATTGCACAATATAGAAAATTGTGCGAGTGACAGTGAATCTCCGGAGGAACTTCGGGTGGTGAGAGCTTGAATGTATGTACTTTTTCGATCGTGCACAATTACGTTGGAAGCTGGCCAACCAGGATCAACATTTTATTTTGCTGAAAAAGCTTGCAGAAGTATTTGCTCAAAGAAGCAGAGAAGCAGTAGCTTAACTGTTCTATGACATTCCATTATAATATAACCCATATATAGTCAGTAATGGACCACATCCTGGAAATCTTGACAGTATTATCGAAAAAATATCAAACAACACCGACGCATTCGGATGAACTCGCGGACTTTCTTTGGAATTTCAGCCATCGTCTGCCGCCAACTGTGTGGTCTTTCAAGTTTTCCTAGACTTAATATTTGCCAAGCACTTTTGAATTGAGCGGGATTTAGTGAAGTTGGGTGTATTTAGCAATAGCTTGCCGTCGAAATTCACTTTATTTTTCGCGGTACACTGAAACCTCCGTTTACTAACTCATTTCTATGTAATGAACGATTCACGCAATTTTTTTAAAGGAAATTCGAAATAACAAACCTTATTTTATGCACCAACTTCGTAAAAATAAGTTTGAATGCGTGCCGTACAGTACTAATTATTACTAATAAATGTTGGTGTTGATGAGACGTTGTGAGAAATCGATGGCAGACGCCATTTGACAATCCAAAATGGCAATTTTCGGTTCGGAAAATTTTTCTGTATTTACGTCAGACATCAATTAACGTTATCTATTTGTAGCTATTTTGGATTCGGACTAACGAGTAGATGACAGAAATCGATGCCTGACGCCATTTTTTTTTCTTGAGACGGTGTTTCCGATTCAGCTACTTTATTTGCGATTTATTGCATCGATTTGCGGCATTTACTCGTCAAACCCATCCGGAATATACAAATAATTTCTTCCAGTATGGATCTATCGATGCTGTATTTACATATTTACAGGGTTCCCGGTCAGTTACCATGCTCCGAAAAGCATTAGTGAGGTCCAGCAAACTATAGTGGTTGGTACGGCAGCTGGGTATGTACCACGAGAAATAATATCAGCTGGATTCTCTACTCCTGATAGGTGATTCCAGATTCCACTTTTCGTTATACATAGGTTTTCTGAGACTCGGTTCACAATGAATACTTTCCATCGCGACGGTGATAAGGCTAACAAGCACACAAGAAGCATCGAGTTTGTGTTGATAAAAGTTGGGGCTATCATGAGATGGGAAAGAGGTAAAGGTGACGAAAGCTCCTAGTGTGCAATTGTCCGGCACTGTTTCTTCTTTTTCAGAGTTTTTAGAGGAGCGACACGAGACTTCAATGCCAATAGGTGTATAGCAACAGACCCGCTATTGGAGATCGTCCATACGTAGTAGCATGCCACGTACATCGTCTCAGTGACATCACAAAACCCACTGTGGTCCTTCGAATATTTGAACTTTAAAAAGAGATAAAATAAACTGTACGAACAGAAACGCTGAGTGTCCGGTTAACTGGCCGAATGCTGTTTGGCCTAATGCATATAAACGTCTTCAATTTGAACCCCATAAACAATATAATTGCAGAAATTGTGAAAAATGTGATAAATTTCGTTTGTATTTAGGTTTGGATAACACACATGCATGTTGCAATTGTCCGAAAAGAAAATATTTACCTTGAAGAACAGCTCATGAAATAAAGAATGGTTGATTTTATATTTTTTCGTTCAACATATATGCCGATATTGCTGATTCAAGAACCATTTCAATCCATATTATTCAGCATAATAATTACATTCTTAATGTTACTATAACACTGTGCTATAGTGATTTTGTACTTTTCGAATGACCTAGTATAAGTTTTAGATCTCATCACATGCAACACAAAATAATGCAGTATAAAAATTTTTGTATGCCCTCCAAATATTGATTAATAGCAAAAAAACCTATTTTCAATACTTCCGGCACGTTTAACTGTATGCGGTCACTATTTAACCTATTTTCAATTTTTTAAGTGTTATTCATCATCAAAATTGGTTGACAAATGGCAGTTATTATTTTGACGTAGGACTACGTCTTTGTTTTCGATATAGAGGTGCACGTTGCAAATTCTATAAAAATGGTATGTAACGAAAAGTGGTCCAATTTTAAACGCATATAATTCAGCCATCTCACGATAAATTTTCAAATTTTTTGCGCATATCGCCCTAAATACTTCTAAGAATACATTCCAATAGATAAACGCAAAGATTTTTGATATCATGGCATTAAAAATTTCAATAATGAACAACCTAGTCAAAATATCGCGCATTTACACACAGAAGATAGCGCTTCCCTAGTCCAGCACGACGGATTTGTGTACCTAGCGCGCTACGCTTCTATGAATGACGTCATCATCGACTATTTAAACGGACGGATTTCGCCGCACCAGCTTAGTTGCCGGTTGAACAGCAGACGAAGCAGATCACTGCGCTGTGTATTTTCACAGCCAGTGTAGCTGAGTTAGAAGTCCGTTCCACTGCCTGTGGTGGTACGCTACCCAGTGAATGTGAACACTATGCTATCTTTTGTGTTGTGCTCGTTTCCAGCACACTTTTATTCGTACACAAAATAGTTTGTACATGCGAGCTTCATTTGCAAACACGGTTAACATAGTGTCGTGGTATTAGTTGTCTCTTTCGCTCTACCCATCATCATCAGCGTTGATGTGCGCTTGGGTTTATTGTTTGAGGCAAAGGTGTAGGTAGATAGATCTAATTTGTTACTAATTTGCACAACGAAAGTTTATTATTTACGTTCGAACAATTCATGGATTCATTTCCCCATCACGTGATTCATTTCCACTCAGCCTATAGTATTTTGATTCCACTAATAGGTACATACTACAAAGCCTATTTATGAATGAATACACTGCCACTTGAAAAACCGTTGCAAAAACATATCTTGTGCATATATAAAATTGTTTCCGATTCTAGTTTCGATGTATGATTAAGACCACTGCATTCGCTATATTTGTATGCGTACTTTAGGAAAGTTACAATAATGGCAAAATATAACTAGAATGCTTGGTCTATACATGTTACGGGTTTTTTAGCACACACAATCGAAAAGTTTTTACAAGCTAATCTTATTCTATAAAAATTTAGTTCCAGATATAAGTTCGGTCACAGTTTTCTTTCTTCAGATCTTCTTAAATAAGTTTAATCGGATTCGATCACCTACTACAAATGAAATGACCTAATAACCAAGAAGGTTTGATTCAATATGTAATATTCGATGTTGATTGGTTGTGATTAAACCATACTCAAGAAATATGTTTGATTTATTATTACTATAAGTATACTAAGAAAATAAATTTTTACATTAAGTAGTATAGTCCTACGTCTACAGCTCGTGCAACCCCATAGGGCTGCCCCTTGTAGTTTTTTTTCCAAATTAAAAATTTGATCGTATAAACTCTTGAGGATTAATGAAGCATTGTCGCGCACTACCGAATTATATCTTTCGTTATTTTATCCAACTTTAACTTCAAAGTTCATACACATACTTTTGAATGTAGACGTAATCGAGCAAAAAATAATCGATTGTTTGAAAACTTTGGGTGAGACCGTCCTCTTATTAACCCTCTTAGCAAAGTCACTCCCAACGAATTATCAAACCCCCATCAAATGGAAACGGTTTTGTACGGTTGTCCACGTTTCTTCCTTATACAAGGTTCAAAATAACCCGTTAACTAAATTATTCATTGAATGAATAATTTGATTGCCGTATAATTTTGAATCATCTTTATTTTGTACGCTGCACAGTTGGCCTGGCCGCTTTAATGCTTGTGTCATATTCAATATGTGCCACAAACATTAATAATGACAAGAAAAATTGTGGACGAACGTCTGCAATTTTCCAGGATCCCTACATGTATTGGCTGTGTATGTGTATACTAGACTAGACTTTTGGTGAGACCGTTCTCTTAAAAGTTCGAAAGAGCAAGTTTCTAAATAGGAAAAAAAAACAACTTCCACTTTTTAACCGATTTTGATACTAATAGGTCGTTGGATGAGAAATTGAATCTCTCTAGTTCTTCATTAAAACAAAGACGCTCCTTAATGAAAATGTTGAACTATAAAAAAAAATCACCAAACATATTTCATGGCACATCATATCATCACGGTTGTTTCGATTACTTATACCAAAATAATCGAAACAAACGTGCCGTTCAAGGCCGTATCGACTACAACTTCACTGTACCTTCCAAAACCGCATCCAGCACAAGCTCAAAACCAACCCCAACAGTTTCTGGGACCACGTCAACGAGTGAAGAAAGGAAGCCCGTCACTCATATCCATCAGAATGCATAGTGGTTGTAAAAATCGAAGATTGCACAATGGAGAGGTCGCCAACGCTGGAGTTCCTCAAGGTAGTCATCTTGGCCCTGCCATATTTTTACTTTATCTCACCGACTTAATCCCTTCGATAAAATGTATGAAACTATCATTTTCCGAGGATTTTAAGCTATTCCACCTTATTGAAACATCCACCGATGCTGAATTCTTACAATGTCAGTTGGAAATATTAATGGATTGGTGCCAAGTCAACAGCATCCAAGTGAATTCTTCCGAATGCTCAATCATCTCTTTCAGCCACAAGTATTCAATAATCAACTTCAACTATAATATTTTGTAGCCTGTTCTACAACGAAAATCATCCGTGAAGGACTTGGCGAGTTCCGCTAGATTCAAAATTTATGGATTTTAACGAACACGTATAATACACAATTTCCAAAGGTTTTATTTTTCGTATTACAAGAGAATTCGTTTACGGCTTTTCGCCAGTATATGTAGTCTATTCAACCGATGCATCGCGATGTTTCGTTGTTTTGACTTTCATCTTTCCCGTAACGTTACAAAGTGACTGTTTGTTGATTCCTTTTTTAATTATAGAAGTTTTAATCTTAGGGACCTCTTTTCGAGTTAGTGAAATCTCTTTGGAAAAATGTTTAACCCTATATGCGGGGTTGAGAATCGAACCCAGGTGAGCTCCGTACAAGGTAATCGATTTACCAACTACACTATGTCCGTCCCCAAGTATTAATTCCTTGACAAGTTAGCTTTCGTCCATATGTTAGTTATATGATAGCAAATATGTAGTGTTGGTGTCAGTTGTAAAAATTAGTTGTGAAATGTATCATTTCGAGGGTGTTTGTAATCTATTGATACAAAAGATGAGGAGGTTTTATGCCTGCTGGAGAGTTTGAATGAAACCTAGCTCCAGTGGGCTTTACCAAACTTCAAAAGAAATAAAGAAGCGATCCGCGGATGTGGCAAAATGACTCAGTCATTTACATCTGGGACCATCAACGGACGAATGTACGTAGAAATGATTTCTGCCGACAGGCCTACTGTGCGGCGACCCTGCCTCCGACAGATATTTCCAGTCAGCAAATAAGTGTAGAAGTGATACAAAATGAGTAACTAACTGAATCCTCCAGCACAAATTGAAATGATTCAATGTGTATGTACCTTCCAAATCCTACTGGGCGGCGATAGTGAAAAAGTTTTCTGCCTATGGTTTAGTCACCTCATGCACACAACTTCGTCTCGAGACGTAGTAGGTGTTAGCTTAACTGATTTTCCAATGAGCCATAGCACAGATATAAAGGTTCATATTGGGGCTATTTTCCCGTAGACATCTAGCATCTAGCTCACTTGCATAGGTACACGATGTTGTCTGAGCGTAAAATGCGTCACTGCTAAGGATAATAGCCGATGGATTTGGGCGGACAAAGCACATTCGCACAACTCTTAGTTTCATTGTTAGACAAAGAATAACAATTCTCCTAGTTGCAATATCTATCAGATCAAAGTCAGTTTTTAACTAACAGAATTTCTATTCACATCAGATGTCGATTTGTTATAGTTTACCGCTAAGTCAGCATGTATTTTAAATTAAACTGAAGATTAGATGGGTGAAGGAGTTCCCCTCCGGCTCTTTGGAGTTACCCATGCAAAAAATAGATGAAACGGATTGGCGCTCGCACGTTCATCCGAAGTTAAAAATTAAAAAAGAATCTTGGAGCATATTAAATTATCTAGTCCTTGACCCATCCTTTTTCCAAAAAAATAAAATTATAAACAAAGTGGTGGACTTTCGGACAAAAAAAATCCTCGAAAAATCGTCAACTCTGTCGAAGACTACGAGTCAATCCGGCTTTGATAGAAGAAATTATTAAACTTTTAACGAAGTGATGTCTGAGTCAGCTATGCATGGAGCCTAGCAGCGCATGGTTATTAGGGTGTCCCAAAATGACATCATGTTAAAAAAGTCATCGGGCTCACTTCTTAAATTAAGGGTTAGGGTGTTAGCATCACTTTATTCTTCGGAGTGAATTTGTTAAAACGCTTCCTACTGGTGCGAATTTTGATGTTTTGAAAAATGGCCGATTTTGGATAAAATTTCAAATTTATGCCTGTTGAAGTGGTCCTGAACTGTCTTAGATTTTTTTTCAGAATTTTTTATTTTTCTGGAGATCCAAATGGAGAAGTTTGGTTAGTTGGTTTGTACAAATTTTGAATTATAAGAGCGGCAGAGCCATTAAAACTTAGTAAAAAGTGCAATTTTTGGCGTTTTTCAGTTTTTTTTCTGGGTATCTACAAAAATTTTAAAAATATAGAAAACACTTTATACAGTAGAGCCGAATACAGGGGCGTAATTTTGCAGAAGAAAGTGTATAGCTACGGCTATGGGGTATGAGTTATTTAAGTTTTTGTTAGATAACCTTTGACATTTTTAGCAATTCATCAAAAATAATGCTGTTCCAAAAAGTAAATCACACATTGTTTTTCGGAAAGTAGAAAGAAAATGGTGAAAAATGACGTTTTCTGTACGTCTTTAGTATGTCAGGACGAGGTTTAATGAGCATCTGATTATTTTTTTGTAACTTAAATTATAAAAATAATGATAACTTTGCTAATGACCCCAAGTCTCTAATTATTTTATGAAGAGTTAATTCTCCATAATTACCTCTAGGAGGCATCTTCAACAAAATAATTGTGTCAGGAGATGCGCTGTATTCTGTTGTAAAACATTTTCGAGGATATTTGCCCCAAATTTGACTATTTCGGAATTATGTGATCTAAACAGTAAATATCAGTTTTTCAACACTCACCTACCTCTTCTGCATTTTTCTCTTCTTTAAAGTAAACATGGAAATAAGACCTTATTTACAAAATGTGAATACGCCAATCAATTCAGCCTTCAAATATACGCCATAACTTTCCATTAACTCGACATTTTTTTTTTTAATTTTAGTGATTTTCAAACCCGCTATGTGGTTATTAGTATACAAAATAATTTAAAAAAAATCGTCAAATTCTCATAAAAACCGATTCTGATGTAATAGAGACGAGCGAAAAACGCCATTTTTCATCATTTTCCTTCTATTTTCCGAAAAATAATATGCGGACTAAGCACACTTAAGTTGTTTTATTTTGTAGAACAGTGTTATTTTTGATGAATATCATAAGATGTCAAAAGATTATTTAACAAAAACTTAAATAACTCATACCCCATTGGCTGTAGCTATATACTTTCTTCTGCAAAATTAGGCCCCTGTATTTAGCTCAACTGTATAGAGTGTTTTCTATACTTTAAAATTTTGTAGATACCCAGTTTTGAAGAAAAAGTATTGAAAAACATAAAAAATTTCACTTTTTACTAAGTTTTAATGACTCTGCCGCTCTTACAATTCAAAATTTGTACAAAATAACTATCCAAACTTCTCCATTAGGACCTTCAGAAAATAAAAAAAAATGCTAAAGAAAATCTAAGGTCGTTCAGGAGCACTTCATGCATTTGAAATTTTACCCAAAATCGGCCATTTTCCAAAAAATCAAAATTCGCCACCAGTAGGGAACATTTTAGCAAATTCACTCCGAAGAAGAAAGTGCTCCAAATACCCTAAACTTTCATTTAAGAAGTTAGCCCGATGACTTTTTTTAACATGATGTCATTTTGGGACACCCTAATGGTTATGTATCAGTATGTACTCGGTCCCCATGAACTATGCATTTTTGTGAAATAATGGTTAGGTTTAGTTTAGAAATATTTTAGTAAATATTACGTCATTTTTTGGTTAGAAAATTTTTGCTCCACCTATTGCGGCATTGAGGGCGCCAATACTAATTTTACAAAGAAGATAGGATATCGGTATGTTCAGAAGAATTGCTGAAAAATACTTGTTCTACAACTTCGTAGAAAACACCTAATTTCTATCTCTCTTCGTTGAAATCTTAGCGTTGGCGCCCTCTATGCAGTAACAAGTTGAACTAAAGTTTTTTCTAACTAAAACACGACTTGCATTATTCACTATAATTCTTCTAAACGTACTTTTAAGCCAAACCTAACCGTTATTTCACAAAAATTTCTGGGCAATCTAGTGTTTATATATCGCGTGGTCGTTTACATGTCGCTTGGGCGTTTGTATGTCGCGTGGACATTTGAGTGTCGTGTTTGCTAGCGCGTGAATAAATTCGATTTTATAACCATGTGTCCATTCGCATAATCGCGTGTGTCCTTGGATGATCGCGCGGACCGTGAATCTGATACTTGATTTTTAGTGTATGGTTCAGATGCTAGAAGAGAGTGAGTTTTTCCATTTCACTAGAGTTCCCGGTCATGTCGCCATGGCACTTGTTATTTAGTGGATATGGGCGTTATTTTTTATTGGTCCAACTGAAAGTATGGATTTAGGCGGCTAGGGTCAAGAGTAGTGACTTCTGGACCTAACCGATTCATCCTCGTGCAAACGCGTCCATTCTTGAAGCCCCGTTTGTAAATTAAAAGTACTAAAACGTTCACCTAATCACCACGGTGTTATCCTGTTCGGGGATTCGCGAGCGTATGTGCACGTGGATGATCGCGAGAGGCTCAAGCGTTGGTATCTTAACGAGTTTGTCGCTTATGCTAGCGAGTATGTAACTTTACGTGTATAAATTCGATTTTATAACCATGTGATCATTCACATTTTCGCGAGTATTTGTTAATGATCGCGTGCGGACCATGGAACCGATACTTAATTTTTACTGTATGGTTCGGATTCCAGAAGAGAGCAAGTTTCCTCTTATCACTAGAGTTCCCCGTCATGTCGCCATGGAACGTGTTGTCTAGTAAATATTAGCGTCATTTTTTATTGGTCTAACTGAAAGCATGGACCAAGACTGTTAAGACTGAAGGTAAAGATTTCTGGACGTAGCCGGTGCATTATCGCGCGAACATGGGCGTTTGTAGGTACCCACTTGAGAGCGCGTTTGTAAGTTTATTAGTGCTAAAATATTTATTTAATAACCGGGGTGTTTACATATTCGCGAGACCGCAAGCGTGGATCATCGCGAAGGCTTTAAGCGTTTGTATGTTAACGGGCTGAATGCTAGAAAAAAGTAAGTTCCTGGTCATGTCGCCATTGGTTGTGTTGTTTAGTTGAAATTTATTGTTATAAAACTTGATAAAAATCACAAAATGGTGCGTATTAAAAAAAGATCAGGGTTAATTAAAAAAACAAGGATCGGCAATAAACCAGCCTAAAAAAAAAATCTGGAACTCAAAATCATAAAAAAAAAAAACCCCGTTTTGGTTAAAATAGATGATTTCAAATCTGGGGCTCAAAATCATCAAAAAACCCCCGTTTGGTCAAAATAGATGATTTCAGTGCTAAAAGCTACTCACTATCATTGCTTCGACGCTCATTACCGTTTCACTAGCCCATTTGGATTAGCTTATATGTATGAAGATGGTAACTTAAGCCAGCTATAATTGATTTGTTTCAGTCAGTTTTCATAGTTATTTCGTAACAAGGTGTTTATATAATAATTTATTGTTTTGTTACCATAAAACAGTAATTTATTCTGTCGCACTTAGCTGCAACTGTCCCTGGCATCACTGCTCAAGCGGAAACCAAACATACCAATTGCAATAAGCTGTACGGTTAATAATAATAATTGTTAGTGCTCAACGAAAAGGTAATAGCCCCAGTTATTGGCCATCCTAGTTTCTGTAAGAAAAAATGTAGAAACTAATAGTTAAGCCTATACATAAAAGTTGTTTATGATAAACAACATAGACACGAAGGCAATAATAATAAATTTTATTGAAATTCGCTTTTTTTATTTTATTTGATACACATGCACTGGCAATTTCCGCCGTGTGTTGTTTCTCTGCTTATTATTTTTCGCTTACGGTAAGTTTTGTTACCATCCACATTTAGCATGATTTATTATTCGATACCTTGCATTTCACCTATTGACGGCTTTCTCAGAGAAAATTACTTTCCCTACAGGCTATTTTTAAATTGCCCTTTGTAATCTTTAATTGAAATTTACATATCGCGCCAATTTAGACCAATAAAGCACACAAACGGTAGCACAGTTTGCCGCGCAAAGTACACGGTTCGCGAAAAAAAACAAAACCTTCGCATGACTGCAATCGACAGCAAAGATCCGTTCGTTTTATTCCTGAGGTATGTGGCGTTGCAGCGGCCCTCGCGGGCTGTCTAATTGCTCGCTGTAAGGCCAAAGTTTAGTCTTGGTTGTCCTTGTCGTAGCTACACCTCCCCCTACTACCGACTACCTACCGCCAGAATCCGGTGGCATGTTTGTATTGGGCGCGGAAAATTTTCCCCGGGTGACTTTTAACAACCCTTACCCCCCAGCTCAAAGAAGCGGTTGGATGTGAAAGAAGGGAATGATTACCCACACCTCCTTAGCACGGCGTAGAAGAAAACTTTTCCACTGCCGGGGGCTATATTCTGGGAGGCTTTAACTATTTCAAGACTGTCGGTAAGAATAAAAAAAAATGTTGGGGGAATGTGTTTCCGTGAACCGTAAGGTTTTATCGTGAGCTACAATCGAGCACTGAATTCATACACGATTATTTGCGTCGTCGGTGGAATTCATACACGATTATTTGCGTCGTCGGTGGAGCTACAATCGAGCACTGAATTCATACACGATTATTTGCGTCGTCGGTGGCCATGGTTCCGTGTGATTTGTGGGGTTTAGAAAAAGCGTCACCGCTGCTTGCTTGTGCTGTAATAAACGCCACAAGTCTGTAATTGGTTGTTATGATGGTTTCAGGATAAGGGTCTACAGTTGAATGTACTAACGACCAATTTACTCGTGCCAGTATATTTGTCGGGAGTAAAATCGCGTTTACGTGGGGTATTTACATTTTTGGAGTCGGATCAAAGGGAGTAGTTATTTATCTAGAATAATACTCAATCGTTAGGTTCAAGATATAAAAAATTAAATTGGAGCAACTGTTCGAATTTGTTTTTGAGCATTATTTTACTATTTATTATTTTACTGATTGCTTTTCTTCGAAATTTTCAACAGTTTAGGCTAAATCTTATTATACCCGTTATAATCCAGATGACATGCGCCGAACCACCCCAAACCAACCGACAATGTCATGAAGCGTGTAAACCGTCACGACTAAATTACGCGCCATTGCAGGCCGTTGCAAAAAGCGAAACGCAGCGAAGTGATGCAGGTAGGTCGGTTAAGCTAATTATGTTCCACCTTCTATCCCGCGCATGCAGCTGCCGTGAAACAGCGAAAAGTTTGCGTTCATCGTATAAAAAATTGCAGTGAAATCACACACTACCACCCCTCTTTCCTTCTCTCTCACTCACTCACATACACAAGTTCTCTATTTGCTAGAAAACGGCAAATCAGCTTGCATTTTCTGACTCATACCTCGCAGGACTATCAACAGTCAGTCACTCCAGAGAGCCTAGCGGGTCGAATAGTGGTACTAGTCATAACAATAATAATAGTCATCATCATTAAAGAGTGGATTTCCTTCTCCGATACGAACCGAACCGTCGTAAGATCGTAATCCGCACACTGCTTCTAGTCTGCAGCAACCTGCGCACTAGACGATACCGGGAAAAGAAGTAGGTGGTAATGGGTGTTTGTGTGTGCAGAAATACGAGGTTTGCATTCGCAAGAAATCGGTCAACGAAAATCGTGACTAGCAGTAGCACTACCACCACCATCAACAACAACAACAACAAACAGTGACATACATAATCTACGTCAGTTCTTGGCGATGATGCTCGGATGCAGTTTTGCGCCGTAGCTCAACTTGAGTGAACACTCGGTAAGAATGTGCAAACGATTATGAATAGAATGGCGGCACAAGAGGAGACGTAACTTTTATGATTATCGCTAGCAGTGTATCACTTTTATAAGCAGCATATCTTGTTAGCGCACGCGAGTCCCGGGGGGAGGGGGTGGTTTGGTGTTGGGAGTAACCTATGCGCAGTCCGCATGCTGCAGTGGGTCGACATGTTATGTAAACACAGCTGCAGTACTACCTCTACTTTGTCCGATGGCAAACGACGAGTGCAGAGGGTAAACATAACTGAGGGCCGGCAGAGCGGGGAGGCGATCCACATGCTGTGAGACGCGGTTGCACGTGGGAAAAGTATGCGCCAAGGAATTTCTGCATCTCTTGGGTAATGTTTGCTGAGTAGTGTAGTGCAATGCAGAGATGTGTTGGACGATGGAAATGTCTTAGGTGATAAATAGAATTTCTGTTTTTCCTGAACGTTTTTCGAGCTTGAACTTTGACAACGGCGACGTTCCGGACAGTTGAGGGAACTGGTCGACAAAGATTTTAATATTTGTTACATAAGACCTAGATCATACTTCGAATTCGCACCTAGGAATCTGAAGAAAAGATTCGATATCAATACAAAACAAGAATTAAATCAGAAATATAGCTACGACAATATGGAACAGACATAATGAAGTACAACATCATTATTGTACAGAGAAAATTACAGCGGTTCCAAGTGAATTCCTTGTGGCACAACACTAGCTTGCAGTGCTTTCAGAGATAAAGTTGATAATACGCGAAAAATCTACTAGTCGATCAGCCTCTACAGCAAAATAGTTCATATGGTACAACCGCCCCCGTTCCGCTGAGTATCATGAATGATCTCCAACACATTAATCTCTGTTGCATTGTTTGACAGTAGGCTAGACGCGATTCGACCCATAATTTTTTTTTCTTTTGAACCACCCATTGCACTGACCCGAAAGCCGAATTTTGATAAACAAAACTGTTTGTGGCCAAACCGTTGCTTTTAGCTATTTGGTGTTTTCCGAAAACTTGTTTGGTATTTTTAGTAAATTTTTAAATTGAAATCTGGTGGTCCTTAGCATTTTTAGATATTTGAAATCAACCTGCGCAATGTTATAAAACCTTCAAAGTCAAGCTACTTTGCTGAATAAACTAGTTGTCTATCTATAACGGTTCGAATGTTATGATTTATTAAATATTTAAGGTAAGGTTTTGGGGATTTTGTTGTGATAATTGATTGTAACCGTCAATAAAAGTCCTAGAAGTTACAAGAACAATGAATTTGCGAGAAATTTGCGCGTAAAATAATAATAATAGAAAACATTTTTTTCAAGAACCACCCTAACTTAAATATTGAAAAAACAAAATCATAAAATAGGAACCATCAGAGATCTTCATTGTTTAGCAAAGTTAATTCAAATTGTTTCAAAACTTTTTGGGACATTGTATAGACTAATTTCACATAACCAAAAGTAGATATCTCAATCACCCTAACCACAAGGACCACTCAAATTTTACTATTGTCTTTCAGGTTAGGAATCGACGTTTCAGTCCTTTTGTAATAAGCAACGATTATTTTACTTAAAAAAGTATGACCTATAATTTTCCGTGCGCTACTTAAAATTTTATAGAATTTAATATATTTTCCATCATATTTTCCCATAGTGGTAATGGCAAACATTTCAATCGAAGCGGGCGGGGGTCAAAAATGGTCCAAATGATGTTAAATTTGACGTCTGAACTCATTTTGACATTGGTCACAATCCACAGTGGTTTCTTCGCCAAAAACGTGCGAAAAATTATTCAGGAGAAAACGGTAAAGTGCGCAGCAATTATGTCTTCTGGGTTATTTTATCACGATCCAAGACCTTCATTTTGGTGATATAGTTGTAGTGATTAATCCCTCTTGAAGTTAGATATTTCTTGCATTTTTTTATATGAAAAGCAAGATGAAATCTTCAGAAACGTTAAAGAACTTGTTGTTGCGAACATGTTTACTGAAGACCAAAAATCTCTATTTATAGTACAAATTTTATGTAACTTAATGTTTGCTGAGTAGTGTAGTGCAATGCAGAGATGTGTTGGTCGATGGAAAAGTCTTAAGTGATAAATAGAATTTCTGATTTCCTGAACGTTTTTCGAGCTTGAACTTTGACAACGGCGACGTTCCGGACAGTTGAGGAAACTGGCCGACAAAGATTCTAATATTTGTTACATAAGACCTAGATCATACTTCGAAGTCGCATCTAGCAATCTGAAGAAAAGATTCGATATCAATTCAAAACAAGAATTAAATCAGAAATATAGCTACGACAATATGAAACAGACATAATGAAGTACACCATCATTATTGTACAGAGAAAATTACAGCGGTTCCAAGTGAATTCCTTGTGACACAGCACTAGCTTGCAGTGCTTTCAGAGATAGAGTTGATAATACGCGAAAAAGCTACTAGTCGATCAGCCTCTACAGCAAAATGGTTCATATGGTAGGGGAACGCGGGGCAAGTCCGACACCTTAAGCGCAATAATTTTTCTAAAATTCCACAAAATTCCTAAAATTGTATATTCTGTGCATAATCCTTGTTTAGGTGGTTCTTAACAAAATATAATTTTTTCAGCGTTTCAAAAAATTGAAATCATTAAAAATTATTGGTTGCCAAAAAATGGAGAAAAATGTCATTTTAAAAACGCTGCGGGTAAGACCGACACCCCAAAGGGGCAAGAGCGACCCCCTTTTGAACTTTCTTTTTGTCCAATTTTTTCCATTAAAAATGTATTGTGTATGTGTGATAACGTGCAATTATGTGTATATGAGTATGTGTGATGCAAACGCATACTTTCTGTAGTTTCATCGCGTAGCAAGAGGAAGAGCATTCGAATGCGTGGTGTTATGAATAAATCATGTTTAACGCATGGTTTATATTATGGTACAGGTTTTCTCAAGTAATTCTTTCGAGCTTTATTGCCACTTGTATAGCCATTCTAACGAGGAAGAGCTGTTCTGCAAGCAGATTATATACGCTGTTACTAGGACTCATTCACTTAGAAGTGACGCACGCTTCGTAGTAAGCTATCCGGTTCGTGTTGTGATTTTTCGGAACATTGTTGATCAACAATCCGACGGTCAATGAAATTTTTTCATCAATATCATTTCAAAATCTCATATTAGATTATACTTTTCGTTTCTTTTTGTAATATTATTATGAATCACGTTCAATTAATTTTTAATTTTTTTGGTCGGCTTGAGACAATACTGATAAATAAATGCAAAAAATATAGTTTCCGTGTATTTCAATTATTAACATGACGTAATTATAGTATAATTGAACACAACAAATATACCCAGTCGTTTATATCGAATCAAAAACGAACCCAATTATTTAAACACCGTGTCGGTCTTACCCCACCCAAAAACTGTCGGTCTCACCCCAACAGCGCCCATTTTTGTTAAATGCTCAATTAACAGTATTGAAATACTCAAACTTATCTTCAATACATACAAATAACGATATGGAGAGTAGAATAGAATGTGTGACAAAAAAACTGTTCATTTTCAAAGCTTTTGTGTTATTAAAACCTTAAAAGGTATCAACTAAAAATAACATCCAAAAGCGCATCAACTTTGCTTTCGCTTGTTTTGTTTATTTTGTTGACGTTTATGAACCCATATGGCATCGATATGTATCGAAATGCCAAAAATAATCGTACTAATAATATCCTGTCATTATTGTATGATTTAAAATTTGATATCTGGGAAAAGTCGTGGGGTGTCGGGCTTACCCAGGGTGTCGGGCTTCCCCCCAGTTCCCCTACAATAATAGAAATAAAACAATAGAAACGCAGCCACAGTTTTTTTTTTTCAATAAACTGATGGGAATTGGATCGCTCGCTTGCCATTCGCTAACATCTGAGTATCATGAATGATCTCCAACACATTAATCTCTGTTGCATTGTTTGACAATAGGCTAGACGCGTTTCAACCGATATTTTTTTTTTCTTTTGGACCATCCATTGATCCGAAAGCCGAATTTTGATAAACAAAACTGTTTGTGCCCAAACCGTTGGTTTTAGCTATTTGGTGTTTTACGAAAACTTGTTTGGTATTTTTGGCAAATTTTTTAATGGAATTATGGTGGTCCTTAGCTTTTTTGGATATTTCAAATCAACCTATGCAATGTTATAAAACCTTCAAATTGAAGCTACTTTGCTAAATAAACTAGTTGTTTATCTATAACGTTTCGAATGTTATGGTTTATTAAATATTTAAGGTAAGGTTTTGGGGTTTTTGTTCTTAAAGTTTCAAGAACAATAAATTTGCGAGACATTAGCACATAAAAAGATAATAATAGAAAACAGATTTTTCAAGAACCACCCTAACTTAAACAGTCCAAAAAAAATCATAAAATAGGAACGATCAAAGATCTTCATTGTTTAGCAAAGTTACTTCAAATTGTTTCAAAACTAATTTCATAAAACCAAAAGTAACTATCTTAAACACCCTAACCACAATGACCACTCTAATTTTACTATTGTCTTTCAGGTTAGGAATCGACGTTTCAGTCCTTTTGTAATAAACAACGATTATTTTACTTAAAAAAGTATGAACTATAATTTTCCGTGCGCTTCTTAAAATTTTATAGAATTTAATATATTTTCCATCATATTTTCCCATAGTGGTAATGGTAAAAATTTCAATCGAAGCGGGCGGGGGTCAAAAATGGTCCAAACAAATGATGTTAAATTTGACGTCTGAGCTCATTTTGACATTTGTCACAATCCACAGTGGTTTCTTCGCCAAAAACGTGCGAAAAATTATTCAGGCGAAAACGGTAAAGTGTAGAACAATTATGTCTTCTGGGATGTTTTATCACGATCCAAGACCTTCTTTTTGATGATATAGTTATAGTGACTAACCTCTCTTGAAGTGAGATATTTCTTACATTTTTTTTTATATGAAAAGCAAGATGAAATCTTCAGAAACGTTAAAGAACTTATTTTTGCGAACATCTATGCTGAAGACCAAAAATCTCTATTTATAGTACAAATTTTATGTAACTTAGCTTCTTGAATATCATAGATAAAGCTCACAATGTTCCAAAAAGTTCTTCTTTTCATAAAAGACCATTGATTTATCTCTGGCGACTTGGAAGATATAAGGTAATTTTTGAAAAAATAGCGAAAGTTTCATAAATAATAGCTTTTGAAGAGGCCGCTCTAGTTGCAATTAGAAGTGCTACATCAACCCTATAAAACTCAATGGATTTCACTTGTCTCTCGTTGTCTCTAACAGAGTTATAGATTATTTGAAAAAAACTGGCTTTTAAAAAAATTTCAATATCTACGAAAATACTAGAGAAAATTGTGTATTTTAACGATTGAAAGAACTTCAAAGAATTAAAACTCACAGGAATAACAATTTAAAAGATATTTACAAAAATATATTAGGATGTCATCCAAATATAACGTTTAAAGAAGATAATCTCAACAACTTTTCCAAAGACATCAGATCATTTCTACTGCCAAATAAAAATATTATTGACAAATCTAGCTTTTAGGAGGATTCATCACTAAAAACATTGCAACAAATGACAGACTCTACTATTTTTGATAAGTATCCCGAAAATACTATTGACGTAAACTCAGCCGTTTCAACATAAACAATCAATCACTATTTGAAACACTATATTTTTCAAAAATTATCGGATTCGAAATTACATGAGACCAGTCAATTTTTCAATATTGAAAGTTGTCCATTTTGATCATTCAACATTTTAAAAAAGGTTATTACTGAATTGGCTTTTAAGAATTCATCTACAAGCAACAAGTAATAATGTTGAAGATATTAAATATGAAGACTTTGTGTCTTCCGCAAAGTTGTTGACCAAATCTTGCTCTACAACTTTGAAGAAGACATAATTTTAATATATATACTTGCAAGAAACTTGTTAATTATATCTCACTTTTAGGGAGATTAATCGTTAAAATATCAACACCATATGAAATGGACTGTTGTCTACAAATTCCTCCGAAGATATCATTGACCCAAATTTAACGATTTAGGAGTAATTAACAGATTTCACTACTTTGGCAAAAAACCATTATGCAATCTGAGTGATTTGTAATGCGCTAAAGTCTGTTCTATTTGTCAGGAGCGGCTCGAAGCTGCCTCTATTTCGGAATGGATGGCTGCTAGTGAAATGCGATGTCCCAGATGACAAACAGCCGCATCACCAGATATCAGATATAACAACCATGATAAGATGATTTGCCGAATTGTCAAGCATCAATTCCATAAACGAGAAATAATTTCTTGTCAAAATGGAGGAAGCTGAAATTCGATCACGGAACGAGACTTTACATATCTATTCGACGTTTTTGGAGGTATTCCTTCGTTCCCACTGGTGAACAAACCATTTCGACTGAATTTGAATGGTTTGTTCCATTGTTTAAAATTCAAAGGGCAGAATTTCAAAGTTTATTTTGAAAAATATTCGATTGCTAATTCTGATTAACTGTATTATCATGAATTACGTTTTTCAATTGAGGGAAAATCTAATATCGTTCAAAAACGGCTTAAGTATAAAAGTTGGTCATCATGCGAATATTGACTCGACAATACTTTTAAATAAAACATTTTCACGGAAAATTAATACTCAGCATAGCATGGCACAGCCGAAACGACGCACCTATCATGGGTGGGGTCATTTATTTTATGGATGGGAAACACAAATTTCCAAAAATTGTCATATCCTCAATATTTTTTATCATTTCTTAATAAAACGGTTCGCTAAAATCGAAAATGTTGTCGGAAAACAATTTATTAAACAAATTTTGCGACATCGTAAAAAATTTTTTTTCGCTATTCAAGCATATGTATCTTCACTACATCATAAATATTTACTGTTATACATTGGCGATTTTGATAATTTTTATATAAAACTGCCGGTAAGTTTATTACCCCTCGATTAGTCATAGACCATTTCTTAATCCCAGTTACTGTTTGTTCGTTATTAATACATTTATATAAAAATAATGGCAAATTTCAACAAATTACTTGATTTTTTTACTGTTAATTTCTCAATGACATGCAATTTAAAAAAAATATTTTTACCGCGAATGATGAAATATGTTCGATTACAAAAAGTATGAGACCCATCACTCATCTAAAACGGAAAAGGTATACAAAAGTAACAAGTATTTTTGTACAATGCACAAACAGTTTTTTTTTTCAGTGTTATGATAATGTCAATTGTTATTCCATAATATTTTCATTTTCATTACCCAGGATTGTTACTTGAAGATTCTGCATGTCGTTTTACCAGCGCTATAATACTGAGCCTCGAGATGGGATTGCCATTTTGCTAACGAGCAGCAGGCTGATACAGCCCAAGCTTCCAATAAGCATTACGAAGCCTTCAAACTTCTTTAGATGTGCATAGAACGCAGTCTTCAAGAGCCGTTAAGCCTTACATGCCGATTTAATGCTGATATAATGCAAATATTGTGCTATTACAGTACACACTGAGAAACGTTGCATTGTCCTTTACGGTAAGTGCGCTATTTTTGCTACTAAGTCTGTGTTGGATATGTATGAGTGCAATATTATTCTAAAGAGGAGATACATCACTAACAAATCATTAGCAATATATTGCCTTTATATTGGCTCTAAAATAGCACAAAATGCATATATTATACTAAAAGGATTAAAGTGCCATGTCGCTTGTATGCGTTATATCAGCTTTATATACGTATATATGCCAATTATGCAATAAATTTCTTGTACTGTTAATCATTCATAATGCTAATAGAAGGCTTGATTGCATTGTAAATGCTGTTATAGGGTTTTTATACAACGCTAGTGCTAATTTGTAACCAATATAGTTCATTGACTCATTACTTATGACTACTTGGGAGCTTTGCCGGGATATGTAACGTAATATAATTCGGTTCCTTATTTGAAAGGCATTGGTATGGTCTTCCCATGGTTTTTATTTACTGCTCAGAGTGCTCACCATGTTCACTACAAGATTTTCCGGAAAAAAAACCAATCAAATGCGACCGCAGAAAATACATTTTAAGGACCTGTTCTCTGAGACAAAAAATTGCGAAAAAGTTACTCATAATATTTTATTGAAGGCAGGTATTCTTGCAAGTCGCTAACAAATCTGTGACGAGTTACCCAAGAAGCCACAAACAACAGAACAAAACGAATGCCATGCCTTCCCGAGGATAAAAGTGCGCAAGGTCTGTAGGTACCATATGGAGCAAAAGTATGGTTTTTAGTGTTTCGGATTCTCGTCGTCAGTAACTAACACAAACTTAGAGCTAGTTAGATGAATCCAGACTTGCACCAAATGGGAACTAGTTAGACACTAAAATCCAAAAAGTCACACTGGCTGGCACCGAGTGATGTCTCGATAGTAATCACAGAAGTTATGTTAGCCGACAAGAAATGTGAACTGAAACCATGTTTTGGTATAAGAATCAAACGCCTGGTACTATGCAAAGTGCCCAAACGGGAAAATTTTTGGACAAGACCAAAATTTTGTGCATAAGGACACAAGATCTAACATAAAGTATCGTTTAGCGTTCACCCAAGGCGTGTGACTTTTTGGAATTCAGTGTCTAATTGGCGCCAATGTGGTGCTAGTCTGGACTTATCTAACTAGCATTAAGTTGGTGTTAGTTACTGACGACGAAAATACGAAACGCTAAAAAGTTTTTTCTGTCACTATCAATTATAAGTGAAAAGTTTCCGTAAATGGTATCAAGAAAAGGTATTTATTCATTGCCAACATTTGTACTTTACATTGCATAATATTCATAGGAAATTATGACACTAAGTACCTGAGAAACAATTAAGTCATTGTACAGTTCGCTGAAACACTTATAACGTCTATATAATTTCACCAATTTCAATCAACCACACCGCATTTAATTCGTGATAGATTGAACTTCAACACCCGTGAATTAAACTAAAAAAATGGTTTTTATATTCTCCAGTAAAACAGAAAAACAATCCAGAAATTTGCGGGAAATGACATTTTTTTCAAATAAATGATTAAATGGCGATCAAACTGGAACTGTGACCAAAAATGCAATATGAGCAATCAA
The DNA here is from genome assembly GCF_030247195.1 of Topomyia yanbarensis. NCBI lineage: Eukaryota > Metazoa > Arthropoda > Insecta > Diptera > Culicidae > Topomyia > Topomyia yanbarensis. The sequence continues at coordinate 106,272,175 of NC_080672.1, read as the reverse complement.
TGCGTATTCTAATTACCGCTAATTTGAAATGAGGTTTATCAAAATCGGTAAAGTAGAACTGGAAATATTTGCGATGAATTGGAGACACATTTTTTTAAATTACGAAAATTCACTTTTTCACAATTTTGCAAAATCCGTCCGTACAAAAAAAAAATTCGATCGCATTTTCGATTTCAGCGAATTTTTTTACTACGGAATTCGTATAAAAATGTTCAGGATACATTTAACTGTAAACTAATGTAATGTTCGAACAAAAAATGCAAAATTCAGAAATACATGGCACATTCTTTCGTGACGTTACAACGATTTGCTAATCTTCATTCGACAAATATGTTATAACTTTATCAAATAAACGCCTACATTAAAACTTATTACATATTCAGAAAGTAGACAAAATTTCACGAAAGATTCAATCAACGTTAACTGAATATACTGGAAGAGGATTGTTTTGTGACCGATAATGCAACGTGACGTTACAACGTGTCACAAATTAGAACTTTCAACATATTTCAATAAAAGTCAAATCATCAAATTCTAGTATATTCACTTTATGTTGATTGAATCTTTCGTGAAATTTTGTCTACTTTCCGAATATGTAATAAGTTTTAATGCAGGCGTTCATTTGATAAAGTTATAACATATTTGTCGAATGAAGAATCGTTGTAAACGTCACGAAAGAATTTGTCGTATGGAGTAGGGTTATGGTATCGGTGGTACCGGAATACCGACTCATTTTTGGTACCAAATTACCGTTACTGAATTAAAATGAATGTTGGTATTTTTGGAACTGTGCAAAAATTTGGATAAATAATCTGTGTAGATTACAGTTAATACTTGACGAGAAATGCCAGCGTCACCAGAAATAGGTACTAACGGAAGCCTAATGTCATACCTATTAGTAGAATGGTGCAGTAAAAGTAAACACAAATCGTGACAATAAAGTTGTTACTATTTGTCTCCGAGTATCCAACCTGCGCTGCACACAGAACAGTGCTTATAGACAGGGCATTTAATAGTGACATACAGTTCATATGGGCTATATTGCGATAGGAGGTAATGACGGCGCCGGTGGTTGAGTGGTAAGCGTGACCGCCACTCATTCCAGTTGGCCTGGGTTCAATTCCAGCCGAAGGTCGTTGAGATTTTTCTGAGGTGAAAAAATCTGTGGTCACGTCTTCCTTCGGAGGAGAAGTAAAGCCGTTGGTCCCCGGTCCATGAAATTGGTGGATCGATATCTAGTCCAGGTAGTGGAGTCACATCTCTGGCGTCGGTAAAGAAGAAGTATATCCAACTTCTATACTCTACTAACAAAAATATCCTCCTCCCGTGATACTTGTGGAGTGCGCAAGTATCGGACTAACAATTCCTTTCCTTCCGCGATCTACGTTCGGGCCTGGCCGGCGCCGGTATTGATCAGAAACACTTTAGGATTACCAAAAGTTGCACATTGAAATATGTTTCACTAATCCCAAGCATAATTATCTACTGATTCCCTGTGCAACTTCAGCTAGCCGCGATCGATAACGGAGTAGCAGCCAGGGGTGGTGGTCGCACAAGCTCAAGCTCAAGAGCTATATTGCGATAGGAGGTAAAATTTGAAGGGATAACAAACTTACATACGACAAATGTAATGATTGCTTCACTTTTGAGAAATAGTGAGCATTTAAGCGGAGAGAGAGAGCTGCTAGTTCAGTTATGTGTGCTGTGAGACTGTTTTTACATGCCTTTGCAGCGAGTAGTTGAAAACTCGCAAGTTACGAAGCGAAAACCTACTCTTCTATGCGGACATAAAGGGTGTACGGAATCAAATTATATCACAAGAAATGCTTCGTAGAAATTCACCCATTCGACCGATCGTTTTCGAGCTGTCTGGGATAGAATAAACCAGATTGTGAAGAATTGTAGATGGTATCCAGCGGGGAAAACAGATCGAAATAGTGAGTTAAGTGAAAAAAATTCCCCCTAAGGCATTGTTAACCCTTTTCCATGTTCTTTTTATTAAATCTCATAGTCATATCCAAATGCACATCCTTTAATTCTTAACACTGTTCATAAAGTCTTGTACAACGTTTGGGCCAATATGCTTTTGTGCGGAAACTGTAGCGGATCTTAGTATGGTCCTTATATGGTACGTCTTGTACCGTGAGCATTTGCCCCCGAATCCATTTTTTTCACGTTTCTGCTACCGACTTCACTTCGTTAGGTTGCTTTTGGAAAGCCTAATGCAGGATGTCCCAGTATTTCTCAATTTGCCGCAATTCCGACGCGTTTGGGGGATTAAGATCCTTCGGTACGAAATTGACCTTCCTAGTTTTATAGTACTCCAGAACATCTTTCGAGTAATAGAATGAAGCTTAACCCGGCCAGAAAAGCGTAGGGCCATGGTGAGACCTCCGAGGTAGAGGTAAACGCTTTTGGAGGCATTCTTTCAAGTAATTCTGCCCATTGGCCGTTGCGGTTATCACGAACAGGGTGCTGCGTGTTTTTTCTTAGAATTTTTATGATTATGACGTAACAATTGGACAAATTGTGATGTGTTATACATCAAGAAACATCTTAGTCTATGCTTTGTTTTTTAGCTACCAGAACCCGTTCGAATACGTTCAAGCAAGCTTTCCACATGAGCAACTTGCCTGCCAAACCATGTATTTTTTTTTTTTGGTAAATTTATACATCTTCTGCTTTCTGAACTCCTCGGGGACGTAGAACTTATGACAGATAGCGAAGAAAAGGATGCCAGGAAGCTGCTGGACATCTGCTTTCATATAAGCCTCATCATCACCGAAGAGACTATGCGGTTTCGTCAATAACTGAGTATAGAGCTTCAGCGCACTTGATTTTCCTACTTTATTCTGCCGGCCATAGCGAGTTGGCGCCTTTATGACATTGTACTTACCAAAATTGTACGTCCTTTGCATTTTTTGCATCTTTCACAAAGGCTCTACTTAAAACTAGTTTTTTAGTCTTTCACTAAACTGTTGGGATTCCTCTTGAAAGCTTCAACTAGCCGCTTGTGATCCTCCACAGTATTGGGAGTCCCATATTTACCACTTTTTTTTTTCTTTCGATCTAAGGTCAAACGTTAATTTTACCATTTCAAAACACGATTTAACGTGGATTGGACAATTCCCCGATTTTTGCTTATGGAACGATGAAAGAGATCCATATAGGTAGTACGCCAAATGTGCATACGCGGCTGATATTATTCCGGCTCCATTTTCGCAATGGTTGCATAACTTTCTAATATAGGGGCCTATTTCAAAATATCGACGTAGAATCTTGCGTTATAAGTACAAAAGTTATAACTTCCATCGCATAAATATTTTAACTATTTGTTCGAATATAATTACAACGATCTTGTATTAACTCTTAAAGGCGCAAACCAACTTTTTTTTTTTTCAAATTTTCTGAAAATGGTCTCACAGATTTATTACGCTACTATGATAATTTTGAGATGTTTTTTGCAATGTTGTTTTAAAACAATATTGCACAATTAAGGGTTAAATTTAAGTTTTTACAAAGAACGGAAAATAGTGACAAACATAATTCTGTTGAGAATGTTTCATAAGCGGAGTTCTGTTAGTGTGCCGACATAATTAGTTTGTGACGTCTTGACGTTTGAGAGTCTGTTTTTAATTAGCTGTTTAATTTTTTTCTAACACCGATTTAGTGCATAATTAGTTTGAATTTGGTTGACGCATGAGTACATTCTAACGGTGAGTGTGGAAAAGGCAGTAGAAAGACGTGGAATGAGCCAGTAGGAAGCCGTCTAAAAATTCTAGTATCTACCAGCTGTCGAATTCGAAGAAATTGGCGCAGCCAAAAAGTAATTGATTTTAAGGGTGCGCAAAACTTCAGCATCAAAGAAAGTGCCCCATTGGAAAAAAAATTCCGCTAAAATGTGCTTTGTTGATCGTTAAACATTTAAATTCAGATCAATAAATATCATTATTTTGGACGTTTAAAAAACAACAAAATATTTGAGTACTGGTACTGAGGGCTCTTGCCAAAAAGGGTCGGTACATGAACCATGCAACCAAAAAATAAGTTGATTTTAAGTACGCTTTTTCCAGCAAAATATTTTATCGTAAAGTTTATTAGATTCCCTACCGACAATGGTCGGATTTTTTAAGCAACCGCTCATCGAACAATATTTTTAGCAATCTGTTTTTCATATGTACATTACGTGATTTGAGCAACGGGAGTACCTTGAATAGAGGTAACGAAGGTAGGGATAGTACATGCTATTTTCATTTGATTTAGAGTTTTCTTAATCGGAGACTACTACAGCAGGTTCAGTTTTTATCAATTTCAACCATCTCTGTAAACATCATTGACTATTACGCCTTGAATAAGGATTATTTGTTATGGATTTCTATAGTCACTTGGTGCAATCATTTATTGCGGCCATCTCGAACAGAGGTTGTAAGTGAACTGAGTAATCAATAGCTATACTATTGATTAATTTCAATTGTTGAATGCTACTCAGTAGTGACGATGGGGCTCACAAAGTAGACTATTCGAGGACCGAATGCCCGTCCAGTAAATTTGCATGATTGCCTTGATGGCAACAGTCCATCAGTAGAAATAAAACATTCCAGTTGTCCACCCTGGACAACTGGAATGTCCGATTTATTCGGACTCAACTCTGTCGATCCAGCAAACAATACAAAATAATCCGGTAACATATTGCTTTCCTTAGAAGGAAATGTCCTAAACGAAGCGAAAAATTAACTCCTGTCACCGGCGAAGGTAGGAAACCGAACTTGTTACGTAACATCGTGCTGGACCCCTAACTCAACGAAGTAACGTATAATGATTGGCAGCATAAAATATGAGCCGAGATATGAGATCGCGTGTGCACTGATAAGTACGGCTTCCGTGTACGGTTGGCAGGTTGCCATCACGCGGAAAACATCCATTCGGACCGACAATTTGAGACATGGCTAATTGTGTATCATCTGCCGAGCAGCTGGACACACCGCAGTGGCGGCGGCGACGACTGTGTGCTTCTAAGCTACCCCAGGGATGGAAAAATAAACAAACGCAATCTGGTTGGAATTTGCGGCCGTTCCGATACCCCACCCGCATCATCTACAATGGTCTAATGGTCAAGGTCTTCGATCCTCTGCTGCTGCAACATCGAACAGATGGCTCACGTTTTGTAGCTACCCGATGTACCAGTAGCAGCGGTCTAACGGCAGGCCTTAAAAAAAACAAACGCTACTCGCGGGAAATATTACTTTCGCGTGTGAACGTACTTTTATGATGTGCATATATAAACAAACCCGACATCGGGCGGTTGGTCCCGTTTGTTGTTTTTGCTTTCCCTCGCTATCTCGCCCTCTATCTCTCGCCCGCTTTTTTTGCTTTCTCGGAGGGGGTTGCTCTCTAATCAAACATTGCACTTTGGGCGCCCGAATAGCAAGAGAGCAAAAAAAAAAACGAGAATCTCGTAGTTGGAAAATAGCGAGTTCGCTTCAGGGGTGTCGGCTTCAACGGATGGTGCAAAATATCGGTGAGGAGGACTTGGTCGTATCCGACCATGTGAGTCCAAACTATCCACCGTGATTTATGTGCGATCGGCAAAGCTGAACTCGCGGTGTGGTTTGTGTTGTGCAAGCCGGCTTAATATGGATGATGATCGTACCGTATTGTCTACCGCCGTAGGGTAAACTAGGTGTCGGAGTTAATGAGTTACAAGCTTGTCTGGTGCGTTGCACGTGTAAACAATGAAATAGTATGTGAAATATTGTTAATGATGCAGACAGAAAAAGTTTTTAACTTCTAATTGGGGTGATTTCACTATTTAACGAAGAAAAGAAAACAGGTTTAAAATATTGTTCGGAACAAACAAAAAACTCGAGAAGTGTTGTTGGGTTGGAGTGGAACAAACCACCTTCACAAAACAGAATACTAAAACACAATTTGTTTCAATAATTTTTAAAAAAAGCAGAGAAGCGATTCCTAACTCGCGTATTTGAGACGTTCTCATCCAACCTGTGACCGTTCTATCGCCTATCATAACCAAAACTCCCCTACATCGTCACCGTCCACCAACCGGATTTTTCAGAATGTTTCCAAATTGACTCTTAGAAGAACCATTCCCCCCCCCAATTCCCATCGGTTCTACTCGTTTCCGCTGCCTCGCTGCCTAGCCGAGACTTAACCTAACACCAAGCAAGGCGGCAACGGTTATGATGAGAATTTGATTAAACCATCCGGTGTTGGGTTGCTGCTGCGGGGCAAAATCGGCAACCGTCCATTTTCGGCCTACTCAAGGCAGTCTACCTTGACGTTAGGTCGTTGGTTGGCAAATTCTCCGCAGTCGACCGTCGGTCGCTCGGTCGGTCAGCTGTACTGGAAACAAAAATTGCCAATTTTGCCATTTTCCTAATTGACACTGGCACGGCGGCCACGGTGACGACCAGAGTTCGAAAGAATCACTTTTTTCAAACGTCATTTTGCCCCTATCGTACAGTGTTTATTTCTGTATTTTTGCTACGAATAGATAGATTGATATGATGTGTAAAACGGACAGGCCTAACTTCCTTTCGTGCGCGACTAGGCTCCGTTTGAGCGTTCGCCTTTCTTGCATTCGTTTGGGGGGCAGCAGTTTTGAATTGCAATTTATTGGCCTGTTGTTATGTTTCCAGCTGACTGCCTCCCAACCGAGTGAGCAACCCAGCCGACGGTTGCTGCTGTCAGTTTGATATGGTTCGAAGCATCAAACTGATTGGGCGTTGTTTAGCCGAAGAGTCGGTCGGCAGGAGGCGCATCTGACCTTCGGCTAGTTTTTGCGCACTTTTGCAAATAACCATCACTCGAGCTTGGCCCGGTTAAATTGAGGATATGAGCGGTGATGTCAGTTCTCAAGGGTAGTACAGCGCGGCGTAGCTGTCGAAGTGGAACAGTTAGAATGTATGAAAAGAGGGGGTTTTAACGGCAGTTTAACACTGCTAAGCAACTGCTTGGAGTTAACAGTTTGATTGGAAGTCATAGCTAAAATTGGATCAAATAATTCATTTATTTGGATTTTGACATAAGTGCCAATACCTTTTATAGACTGTTTTCGAAGACTACATATTAAGAAGACTGATATCTCTTTCCTTCCCCCATACAAACGAGAAGCGACAGAGGTTACAGCACCTCTATTGTATGAAGATAGGAAGCTTAATGTAAAAGTGTATATGTGTGTGTACATCACTATCGGCAGTACCACCTTTATCCGCAAGTGGCGTTGTTGTTACTGTCTCCAGATTCTGGACAGAGTTGCCAGTCTTTTTGATATGCAGACTTCGCTGTTTTGGTAATATCCAACGGGGAAAACTGATCGAAATGGTGAGTGAAGCGAAAGCAATTATGTGAAAAAATTCCCCCAGTGCACAGTGTTTTAAAACGTCGTTTTCGTGCTCAAAATTAATAGCGTTTTAGAATATTTCATTTTATACCACTGCGATGGCATATTGTATTGAACATAACACTCGGGGAGAATCGCGTCGACTAACAATCGGGCCACTATATGGAAGCAAAAAGCTATTACTTTCAGTATGTTATGATGTTGTTTGCACCTTTTTGCTCTTTAACGAATTATTTAACGTGGAAGTTACCCCAAAAAAATCGTAAAATTTGGAATATCTTTTTAAATTCAACAGATAGGAATTTACTACGTTCAGCAAAAATATGTGTTTCGATACCGCAAACAACTTTGTAAAAGATTTCAAGAAGATACGAGAACGTCTAAAAAAGTTATCATGAAAAAACTAATTTTAAGGGGTCTTCCATATAATATGTTCCATAACTCGTAAACTATTAAAGCTAGATATATGATGTCTTCAGCAATTTCTTTTGTAATGGAATTTGCTACAACTTTGCCGAAGACACAAAGTCTCTATCTTAATTAGTTCGGAAAATAAATTTCGTATATCACTTATAGGTGAATTAATCACTGAACGGTATACTTCTGTGGATGCGCAATCATAAGAACAACAACTTATCCGAACAAACTATACCTCTAAAGTCAACGGTTTAGACGCTATTAATTTTGAGCCCGAAAACGACGTTTTAAAATACTGTGCAGTGGCAGGATTCGAACCCGCAACCTTTGAGACTTCGGCCCAATGTACTAAACCTTGTGCTATCCCTGGGTTATGATGACGTCCCAGAAAGAACATGATTATCGCACAAAGCAGACATTCGCTAATAAAAATGATGTTCAACTTTTACATTTTTTTAACAATTAAACCACACCAAAGCCATCACATTTACAATTACTGAATTTACAATGGTAAGTAATACACGCTTTGCTAGCGTTATTACACAGACTACTAAAAATAGGTTTATTACGTGCTATTAATCATTTTTACTGTTACGATATTTTCCATTTTACTGCATAATTGTGACCGAAAGGGTTTGTAGAAATGATATGCTTCTGTGCTGCTTTGCCAATCTGGAGTGTAAGATATAATTTTTAGCAGCTTTGGTATTTCGTTGCGGAAGTTGACCTTCTATTTCGACAGACTACGAAATCAATATTCATATTTCGCCGCCGCTTTTTAGTGCCCAGGATAATTCCAGGTCACCTATTAATAATTCTGACTTGCTGGGGCTCGAACACACGATGAGTAGCATCAGGAATCAGAATATATTAACTCGAATGACACATTCCTCATGTTATTCGGGGATTTGGACCTATGGTCTCATCACTTTCCTGATAGGAAGGGAAAGGGAGACGAAAGAAAGAGGTAGAGAAATGGAAATGGCAATACAATACATTCACAAAACAAAACAGTAAAAAGCCTGGATTCTTCACTTCCTACCCTACTGATAAAGTCTAAAGTTCTTAACTACACTTGGCTAACAAGAATAAAACATCCTTGAGTTTTAGCTCCCTGTACATAGATTCATCTAGGTAAGAAGAACCAAACATTCGGATACGCAATTGCATTACTGCAGGGCAGTTACACATCAAATGATATGAGGGTCCGTAATCGGAATCACAAAGATCGCACGAATAATACTCAGCACGCTGAATACTATCCATGTGATAATTAAGTTTACAATGTCCAGTCACTGCCTGACAAGAATACTGCAATTGTGCTCGGAAAATGAAACAAATTTTTTGCCCTTTTCGAACTCACATCCAGCAGAAGTTTTTCACTATGCTATATTGCTCCCCAGTGGAGAACAATTTAGGTAGAATTGTTTAAAACCATCTTCGCGTGTGAAGAACACAAAACCTATAATTAAGTTATGTAATTTGCATTTTGACTTTGTCCCATCAGAATCCGACACTAACTTAGTGACAGGACTAAGCTAGTGCCGAATTGACACTGGTTCTAAAAAACGGAGACACAAGTTGTGTTCCTGAGCAAACTCTTAGTAAAGCGTGATGTCCCGCAAGAAAAGGAGCTCATTTTAAGCTGATGAAAACTAATGAAATCGAAACATGTGATTTGGCTTAGCAAGCCAATGCAAGATGCGCTATTTCTCATTAGTGGAGAACAATGGAACATAAATATTTCGATTTCATTAGTTTTCATCAGCATAAGATGAGCTCTTTTTCTTGCGGGACATCTCGCTTGACTAGGCATTTGCTCAGGAACACATTTGTCTCCGTTTTTTTGGAGCCAGCGTCAATCCGACGCAGTCATATCACTAAATTAGTGTCGGATTCTGATGAGACGAAGTCGAAACACAAATTCCATAACTAATTTAGAAAAGTTTTTGTTTTGAACACAAGTTTGCGAGCTACGCCAATGTGCTACGAATCTTGTGCTTTATCCATATTTCCCGTTGACTTACACAGAGCAAAATTTTCAAGTGCCCATTTAATCGCTTCGGTTATCGCATTTCTACAAGCAAATGGTCATGGATTAAAACTACCTGAAAAGAACTCAGGAGCAGTAGTCTGTGATGACTCCGTACAACCTGAAAAGTTTGTATCAGAAAGACAATTGAATATTTCAGTTTCATCAAACAAGTATCCACATACCTTTTTGAGTCTAGCAATTTAGGCATTCCACCAAGGAGTTCCTCATGAAGTACGCATAACTCCAAGTGAGCAAGCCTCGTGTATGCTTTTACTATGAGTGAGTTTGATTTATCCATGACCGCATCCAAATCATTTGGAGCTTACATTGGAGAGTTATATCAAACTTAAATTTGGAGAGTTATATTTAACAACATATTTTCCCTACCAGCCGTGCAAATGTTGGGCGATTTTCTCTATCGAGAATACGTAGGTCTGTACTGCTTAAGTATTCTATCGATTTAGTGCCTCTCAGATTGATATAATAGCTGCTCCAAATTATGAGGTGGGCATTCGCATCACTGTCGATCATGAGTGGAACCCCATTTTTACCACAGTATGATACAACCCTTTTGAAATCATCAGAAGGGTGCGATTCATTGTGCGGCGAATATACCGAACAACAGACGTCTATCCTATTGATGTTATCGGCAAGCGTCAATAGCATTGTTCGCAAGTATACATGCACAAGGCATTTCGCGAGGATTTCTCATGCCATTTTTGTTGAAAGCTACGAACACGGAGTTAAGTAGTTTTCTAACCAAGAAGTTTCCTTTATGGCCATAGGTCAAAGCTGCGGAAGCTTTAATTTTTTTCGATCTTATTTTCATGCAAATAACGCGGTAGTCTTCATTTTATTACAATGAGAATTATACATATTTTCTTGTAATGAATTTTAAATGTTCTTTGACTTGATGGCATTGTAAGGGAACACGTATCCGAGCTGACATTTCTTTGGATTGAGCAAACTAATTTCTTTGTTTGTTTAGTGTTTACTTGACCAACTAGGGAACTAATCCACCTGGCACGTAATGTGCGTGGGAAATACGCATGGTCTTGTCTGCGTGGATTGATGACTGGTGAATCATGTTTGGGCGTTGAGATTTGACAATTCACGAGAAAAATCGAAAACCAGTTACCAATATGCAGCTGATAGCACGAATATAGAATATGATAGAACAAAATGTTGTTAGTTTCTTTTCGTTCCAGTCTTGTGATATTAATTGGCACAAAACCCGGTCGCATGTCATCGGTTGTATATGCGACATATAAAGTTAGTCGTTTCCGGTATTTCAGTACTGCTTATTGCATACCGTTAAAAATGCGCTTCAGTTAACATAACGCACGCGAATAATGATTACATAAAAATCGGAACCTAATTCGATCGTTCGCCGAGAAAAAAAAACCAATAGGTACGTAATTGTCATTTCATTTCAGTTTACACACGTTGAACACACACGTTCATTTCAGTTTACACACGTTGAGCAACACTTGTAATCTGAATTATTCAATTACATAGGTCTATTTCGCCAAATGTCTCGAGACAGTGAAGGTAATCGCTTTTCATTATATTGTATTATTCTTGGAATTTTGTTTATTTATTTATTGACAGATTAAGGCCGAAGTGGCTTGTGCCGTATACAAAAAATTCCTCCATTCCACTCGGTCCATGGCCGCGCGTCGCCAGCCACGCGGAATTTCGTGTTTCGCCGAAATAAAGAAACAAGGAATAATAAAATCGTTCACATGCCATTTGATTCAATTGAACATAAGCAACACCACTCTCGACTGTACGAAGCTGGAGCTATTTTGTGTTACTAACCGAGCATTTCCAAATAAATTCGAAGAACGATAAATGTATCATAAATTCTAGGTAGCCGGCTGCCCTGAGCAATGGATACAAGATAACTCTTCTGAGAGTTGCAAAGATCGTATCACGTTTAACTCTTTAGCCCATTCTATTAGTAAAAACTCGTTCCCGTGACAAACATGGAAACGAAGTGGTATACATGATCTCCATACCAACGTTTGTTACCCTAACATTCCTTTCCTTCCCCGATGTTTGTAAGGAGGTGGCCGGTGCAGCTATTGGCATTTCAAAGTGAGGAACTCTTGAAACGAGCACATTGAAAATTGATAGCTATTCCGAGGCCCCATTCGTTGATTTTCTGTGCAATTCCGCTAGTTCTGGTCAATCACGGAGTAGTAATCACGAAATCTGAAAAGGAAATGGTCATTTTGTTGCACAAAATTAGCCACTGGTAGCTTCATACGCTCACTAACGCTATTTATGAGCAAACAGCAGATTCAAGGCTATTCCCGTTCGTGCATTCTGTAAATATCGTAATTGTGTGATTTGTTTTGGTCAAGAATTAATTGGAGCCACTGGAAAAAGAATTCTGCACACACATAGAAAATCCGGCAATTCCTCCATCGTGCTTTGACTTTAGAATTGCTGAAAATCTCAAATTAAACCATCTCAAGAGAACTTGAAAGATTCAAGGATCGATTGACATTGGATCACAATGTCGAAATTCGCATCGTAATTTCTTGTTTGGCAGGCACACTGTACCTGCGAAAACCAAACTGAAGTTTTTGTTATAGAATTAATGAAATCGAAACTTGGTTTGGCTTAGCATGAATTCTCATCAGCTTAATCACAATTCTCTTGTAACACATCACGCAAGACTAGAAGTTTGCTCAGAAACACAAGTAGTGTTTTCGTTTTTTTGGAGCTAGCGTCAATCAAGTCAATCGAACTCGAAACGCAAATTTCATAACTAATTCAGTTATAGGTTTTGTGCTTTTCACGCACAAAGATAGTTTTAAACATTTTTCTCCTTAATGGAGAAATAGTGTTTACCTAAATATAGCATAGTGCCTCAACGGAATGTTTTGGGTTACCTTTTTTTGCACCTGCGTACAAAATTTCGTACAGAAGAAACATAAGCACAACACAGGACGAGTCAACGCTAGTGATTATGAGTGAGAAAACAATAGTATCAAGAGTTTATGTGTACGAACACTGCGTATGTACATGAGGTCAAGTTGTGCACGCGAACATGTGCACGTGTTTTTGTGCGCATTAGCGTGTTCGTGTTTGTGTTAGAGGTTTAAGATGAGCACAGAACCAGAGCGAATATGGCGTTCGATGTTAATTTGGGAAGACTAATGATAGGAGTCATGTTCAAAATATTCACTCAGTGAATGTCAGTATTTCCAGCACACCTCGTTAGTAACTGATACCAACTTGGGATCAGTCTACTTTATCTGACCCAGCAATTTCAAGTTTTCGCAAAGAAATTCGCGAAGAAAGTGTTGATCTGGCAAGGAATTTGTAGATGCGATCTATGCTTTCCATTACCAACAAAACGATGAACTTTTATGCTGCACATAAAAGGAGCGTCACAATTCACATGACTTAACGTTAAAGAACAAGTAAAAATATGCGTCGTTCATAATTCATGTTCAGCCGAATTTCACAATAAAAGGAACCATTGTTCAATATCAAATGTGACATCTTAAAGGGCAGCAGCGATAATTCCAAGAATAGAACGAAGATTGCCAAAATCATCGACGTATAATAGTTTTTCAGATTTGATACATCGATACGAGGTCGTTAATGAATAAAACGAAAATTGACCGCCCTAGGTAACTTCCTTGAGGGACTCCGGTTGGCATTTTAAGCAAGCTAAAACGTGAACCAATTCTGACGCAAGCGCGTCGATGAACCATATAGGTTTGCGACCATCCAGTTAATCAAGGAGGGAATTCCAATCGAGGCAGCTTTGAAAGAGCAATGTTGTGACCTATGTTTGACTAGAAAATTTCAATACTACGTTTCATCGCACAGAGGGCGTCAACAAACACGTTTAAATGAAGAGAGATGTTCACACGAATTATTGAAAAAGACTTATTCTACAACTTTGTAGAAGACACCTAATTTCTCTCTCCGTTGAAAAGTTAGTATTGGCGCCCTCAATGAGGTGAAATGTAGAACTGAAATTTTCTAGTCAAAAGATGACTCAAATCATTGACCAAAATTCTTTAAAATATCCTCTTCAGCCAAGCCCTACCATTATTTCCCCAAAAAAATAATGTTCGTGGGAAACGACTCACATCATTAAAAGTTCAATAACCTCTAAGGAATTTGGATTGATTTGCAGTCTTCGACAAAGTTGTAGGTAATAAAATTATCTTTCTTATTTTCACTTGTAATGACAAACCGATGCATACACTGCCACATAGCGGTGAAAATGCGAGTTACTGGGTTTTCTCCATTTAATTGTCGAAAAATCTCATACACATTTCAAACACGTCAAATTGGAACAGACACTCCTAGCGGGTCTAGGAATCGACTCAGTGGTGGCCAGATGGAGCCTTTTGTTCTTGTCGCTTTTAGACAGTTTTAGACTTGGAGAACTGCTTCAAATGGGGCAATTTGTAATTATTGGTGATCGGAAAATTCAGCAAAACTCCATAGTTTACAGGAAAGCAAGGAGCCCTGATATGCATTAGAGAATAGTAGGCAAACGTCATAAAGGTCGGAACCAATTTTCAGAAAAGCAAGAAAGGAAATGCGATTAACCTGATCGGATTTACTGCCATTCTCGCTTTGATTTGCTGTTGTTAATAGGGTTTTATACATTTACCATCTGTTCAAATCGACGAAAGTCGCACCACTTAGCAGTTATTGATTTCAAAGTGGCCTAGATTTCCAAATAAAAGAAGGTGCCCTATACGAAAACGGACGTTTGTAGGTTCGCGTTTGAGACAGCGTTTGAAACTTCGTAAGTGCTAAAACGTTCTCCTTATTACCGGGGTGTTATAAGGTTTGTGCGATCGCGACCGTAGGTGTGCGTTGTCAATCGCGAAGGGCTTAAGCGTTCGTATGTTAACGTGTTTGTCACGTGTGCTCGCGGTCAAGTGACTTCGCATGTACAAAACTGGATTTCGTAACCGGGTGGCCATTCCTATATACGCGTGCGCTCTTGGATGGTCACGCGGACCTTCATTCTGATAGTTAGTTTTCGGTGTACAACAATTCACATTTTGACAGGGAGTAAGTCACCCCAAATTACTAGAGTCCTCGCTCATGTCGCCATGTAATACGGTGTCCAGTGGATACGAGAGCTTTCTTTTTTTAATTGGTCCAATTGAAGGCATGGACCTAGTCTGCTTATATCAAGGATAGAAACATCCGGAAGTGACCGATTCATGATCCTGCGACCACAGGAGTTTTTAGGTTCACGCTTGAGACCGCGTTTGAAAATTTATAGGAGCTGAGACATACACTTTATCACCGGGATGTTATCATGTTTACGAGATCGCGTGGTGCTGTGGATGGTCGCGTAGGGCTCAAGCATTTGTATATTAACGTGTTCGTCACGTGTATGTGACTTCGCGTGTATAATTTCGACTTTATAATGATGTAGTGTGTATTCTTGTCTGATCGCGCGCGAACCGTGAATCTGATGCTTAATTTTTAGTGTATGGTACGTACAGATGGTAGAAGAGAGTCCGTTTCCCCATATCACTAGAGTTCCAGGTCATGTCACCATGGAACGTGTTGTTTAGTGCTTGATTGGTTCAACTGAAGACATTAGTCCAGACTGTTTGGACCGAGGTAAGGCTTCCGGACGTGATCATAAAGTTTGACTTGCTAGTAAAGAGCGATCTTGCAATTCTTCCTCTTTAAAAGCTATATACAAAATTCACAGAGATTTGGAGTTAGTAAACGTCCGCAGCTTATCACTATTCAATCATGAATTTTAACTTTCATTACGTTGAACAGTCTAGAGATGCTTTCTTGGAGCATGGCAGAGCCGATAGAATGGAAAACATTTAAACTATCAGCGAAAATTAATTTTCTAGACTTGATTCAAATACATAGATCATTTATAAATAATATGAAAATATGCGGGCCTAGGTGACTACCATGCGGAGCGCCGTCGATCATATTGAACAATGGTTGACTAGGAGTACGTAAACCGATCGGAGAGTGATAGGATCGCAATCAAATAGTCAGTCATGCCAACAATTCAGCCACTACATGAGACAATCGCTATAAAATTCTCGAACAAGGCATTGCACATGCCAAATGAATTGATCGCAGCATGTGAAAGTGTTTTTCGAACGTGCTGACGAATTCCTTCCTGGTCCAAGCCTTTTTCTCAAGGTATACTGAACCTGCAAAGATTTGCCTGTCAGCTGGACAATGGACAAATTTGCATACCTAATCGGTTTGACAGTCGAAAGTCTGAATATCGACAACGAAAAGCTAGAGTCAGCATTAGCTTGAAATGACAAAATAATTACCACATTCATTCGCCGATTGTGTTATGCTAGAGAGATACAAATGTTTCATTACCCGTATGTAAATTGTATGTACACACACACCGACTATAACGTAGTAAATCCACGCAATGCACTCACTAAACACTGTCTCCAAATGAGATTCCCCCTCCCAACCACCACGAGGTGCCCTCGAACGCCTCCAACCAATCCATTTCAAAAGCGCGTAATTTATCTGGCACTTTCGTTCGAACTGACTGCACAAGAATAGAAAGTGAATCAAAACGGACCTCGGCCCGGGCCGAGCTTGGCTTGGCTGGGGTTGAGGTACGGTTACACACTACTACTCCACACCTATTAGCCCTGCCCGTAAATCTTCTACTGATGCAAGTGTGTTGTACGATTTTTGAATTCTCTACGTGGTTCACAGCTGACCAACACGGTACCGCCGCTGCGCTGCTGCAGCAACCGGTTCTTGATTTATCGACATTCTGCCCGTTGACAACGGTGCAGGTTGGGAACCGGCGGCTGCTAGTTTTACTAGCATAGAATAACTAACCAGCTGACTAGAACAGGGAGCTCTGGGGGGCAATAAAAAAAACCTAGTTAATACGATTCTATTATTACTGTTCGCGTATTTGTGCTGCATGTGTGAAAGCGCGCTCACTAGAAGCTAGGAGTACGGAAAACAACAGTAACCATTACCGCTGCTACCGGTGGGTCGGGAGTGGGTTAGTTCGCGGTTCCGCGACTTGATCGAATGGTGGACCCGGTCAGTCGGTGATAAAACTTGTTCTCTTTCTCCCTCTAGGTCATTTCCGGGCGCAGTAGAGCTTTAATGTTGCGGTTTGTTCTACTTTGTAGCGGGAAGAAAGAAATTGCTGCCGCGCTCAAAGCCAATCAGCAATCGAATAACAAACGGATCGGGTGGGAATTAAGTTCCGCAATGAGGACTGGTGTGGTCGGGTGAATAATTTGCTGTAAGCACGGTTGTGTCTGGTCTAGCTGCTGGTCGCTAGTAGCTTTTGGTATTTCAGATTTATTTGTGGTAGTTAATCGAAACATAACGAAAGTAGGATTTCGAGCAGCTGCTCGATTTGTATTGCTATTGGCCTAAAACACATTGTTCATTGTTTGACATAAACTTTTGCCATATTAAATGAGTCAAGACTGCTAATTTAAAATGAGTCTTTAAAACGTATTGAAGCAAATTTCATGCCACTCGTGAAAACCTGTTTGAGTGCGAATAAAAACAACCGATTAGTCATTGATTATCGTGGTTCAGGTCGGGTGGAAAACAATGAATGATCGCTTCTAATCCGGACAGATCAAAACATCAATTCGCTTGGCAGTGATTTGTAATAAACTGCGAGAAACGTATCCAATTCGACCTTCACATCCCGCCGCAACCCCACTCCGACAAAAGGCTGTCGCTGCACTAGCGGGGAAGCCACAAGCGTGCAATACAGAGTATGCCGCCCACCTTCGAGCTGAAGTTGAAACATAATCCAATTATAGGTGCTGACTGGAAGTGGCAAGCCAACAACCGTCCGAAGGGTGAAAAATTTAAACCACTTGCCAACCAGAGTTCAATCAGTTCCGCAACTAATGTCACTCTAGCGACTACTCTAGAGCTAGCCCTAGTACGCGGATGTGAACCTGTTGTTTGCTTTACTCAGTTGTCACCGCGTCGGAGATATGCAATACAAGCATAACGCCTGACACGTCTGACTTGTGTCCCTCCTTTGTGTAGGAATGTACTGTATGTACTAATTGAATCATCACTGTAACTTCAATTAGATGACCGCACGGCACGTTGCCGACGACCTTGCGGGGCTCATGCGGTGTGCGTTCATGGATGCTTAACTCCGCCAATGAAGCATTTGTCGTGGCACGGAAACTTCCCCAGGTCCATCGGCCATCGCTCGATGTCGGAGTTGCTGGGCGGGTTAGTTTCGAACTGGGCAAACCGGAACACAGTGTAGCAGTGGGTTACTGCAGGCGACGGCGACGGCATCGGCAATAGGGTAAATTCTGCCAATTTAAAAGCCATACATTCGTCCCTGTTTTTCATTATTCAATTAGTGCTTGTTTATATTGATTACGGTCAATTCTTCTCCTTTGCTGAACGGGCGGACCGGTAAGAATAGAGCGAAGACGAGAAATGGCTCGTGCAATTGCGAATAAAGACTGTTTGGACCGCTTTTATAGTTCACGTCGGTGGATTGGAGGTCGACCGAAAGGCGGACGACATTTATGCTAAATTCGGTTGGATTTGAATTGAAAATTTGAGTTCGGATCTGGCTGGAACCGGTTTCTATTAGCAACTCCGGCAACGAAATTTTTTCGCTGATTTTGAACTGTTCCTGAATGCAGGTATAATTTATTTTCTCTAAATGTTGCTGGTTGCAGTGTGTAGTTATGATATGAACCGATAAATCGCCAAGTGTCAGTTTCGTGTTTTTGGGTCAGCACTTGCCAATGAATAATTCAAAGTTCAATTTTTCGATTGGATATTCATCCGAGAACAGAAAATTCCCCAGGGACACGTAACGGTCATAGGCTTCTAACATATGGTGCCTCATAATGATGATACGCAATGCGACGGCTCGGAACGCCAATTGAGGTCAGTCCAGTTGTTAGTTTTCCGTGTTTTCATGCCGGCGCTCGTTATGCATTTGATTAGCCTATAAGTTCACTTGGGACGTAGTGGCTGTCATATCTGGGGCTTCAATTTGATGCTTTTTACGGCACTTAGAAAAGAAGAGATGAAAAACTGACAGCGAGAGTCGTTTACGATAATGGGTGATAAATTTTTTGCTTTGATTTCGCTCATTTGTTTTGGATGTTGTGGTTGAACTATTTTTAATTGAGAGTATGGCCAATTGCACTGCCTGTTATAAGTTATATTGTGGACGTTGAAAGCTTTTTACGATTGCTATTTCGAATATAAAAAATACCAAATATTCTCAGCCAGAAATGATCATATAATTTGAAATTACGTTTCCATAAATTTTGCACAAAAAATCCTTAAGGTAACTTAATATTCTGATCCCACAGCTGTAACTATTATTCCAAGATATTGTACTTCCGCGACAAATTCGATAATGCTTCCATTAGGGGTGATGAAAAACAGTCATACTTTTTTCGTTTCTCTCGCGGTTAGTGGGTTAAAATAGCTCGAGCACAATCCGAAATCGTAGAATTCATCATTACCGCTAACAGTGACGACAACGTCATCTGTGTAATCCGTTACTCCGAATCCCAGACCTTCCAGTTCGATGAGGAGTATGTCACCAATAACAGAGGAATTCCACGAAGATCCGTCCGAAAATCTTTAAAATCGTGACCGACCATCTTAGATTCCAATGAAACTTTACACGTTTCACCGTCATGCAAGACTAAATATTTTCTTCAGGTAATAAGATTATTTTGACTCAAGAGCAACTTTTCAAAAGGGCGTAAACGTTTCTACGTGTATGAATTTCAAAATTTTTTTGTTCGGTTACTGTATTTTATACAGCAAAACTATCTGAGAACTAGTTACAGGGAATGAATACTTCTGTCTGAAAAAAATATACACTGAAAAAAATGTTGCGTCATTTTTCAAAAAAACAAAAATTTATGATAAAAATTTAAATTGCGAAAAAACCCATTTTTTAAAATTTTTTATATTTTGTTACCAAAAACCTAAAGAGAAAAGAAAAATTTTGAATGTGATTGCACGATGGAGAAAAAATCGGTAAAAAAGTTTTCCTAACAATAACTTCGAACATGTTTTTAAATTTCATACTAATAGACATACAAAATTGTAATTCTATTACAGAATATAATTCTAAGCACCATTTAAAATCAAAATGCATTTAACAAAAATCTTCCAAAATGTGATAATTTCCGAGATATTTGAAATTTTGCACCTTCAAAAACAATTAATTCGTGTAATTATGCTCTTTTTAAAAGTTATTTGCGTTACCCCATCAAAAAATGTCAAAAATTTAATGTTTATCGTTTAACTTTCAAATGGTTTATAATATCGCCTTGATGTCAAAGAGAAAGTTGCACTAAAGTTTACGGGCCTTTTGAAAAACCTATTATTGTTGATGGAGAAACGCGACTAACTTATGAAAAGGTCGTAATAAAACAAAATAATTGTGTTGTTAAAACAAAAGTTAAAATATCACGAGAACTACTACATTTTAGAAAATTTTTGTTAAGAGCATTTCGATTTAAAATGGCGTTTAGAATCATATTCAAAAAGAAAATTGTATTTTTGACTGCAAATAGTAAGAATTATAAAAAAATGTCAAAAGTTGTTGTTAGGAAAACTTTTTTATTGAAAGCTTCTCCATGATCCAAATACACTAAAAAGGTTGCTTTTACGTCTTTAAAACGATAAACATTAAATTTTTGACATTTTTTGATGGGGTAACGCGAATAACTTTTAAAAAGAGCATAATTACACGAATTAATTGTTTTCGAAGTAGCAAAATTTCAAATATCTCGAAAACTATCGCATTTTGGAAGATTTTTGTTAAATGCATTTTGATTTTAAATGGTGCTTTGAATTATATTCTGTAATAAAATTATAATTTTGTGTGTCAATTAGTATGAAATTTAAAAACATGTACGAAGTTATTGTTAGAAAAACTTTTTTACCGATTTTTCTCCATCATGCAATCACAATCAAAATGTTTATTTTCTCTTTAGGTTTTTCGTAACTAAATATAAAAAAAATCAAAAAATGGGTTTTTTCGCAATTTAAATTTTTATCATAAATTTTTGTTTTTTTGAAAAATGCCACATTTTTTTCAGTGTATATTTTTTTCGGACAGAAGTATTCATTCCCTGTAACTTGTTCTCAGAGTTTTGCTGTATAAAATATAGTAATCGAACAAAATTTCATGCACGTAGAAACGTTTACGCCCTTTTGAAAAATTACTCTTGTATCAAAATATTCCAATTGCTAGAGAATATCATGGAGATTCATACAGCGAACACACCTGCAAAGTTTCGTTCAAATCGACGATGGTCATATTTTGCGGTAGGCCGGTTTCTCATGGAATCCCTTCCAACCACAGGAGAAGTGACAGTATTCCACGTTGAGGGCATACATCAGGTGACAAATCGTAGATCTACGCATATGGGCCCAAAAGTAAACAGCAGGCGCCGAAAGAGACGGTTAAAATACACGATTCGAGACTACTGAGCATAATAAGTATCTCAAATTGGTTTAAACGCCTTTAAGAGTGTATTGATTTGTAATAATATTTTGAAAGACAATAAACTCATTTTTAATAACACGGTACTGCAGTAATTTTGTACTTTTCATGTGACCTAGTATAGGTTGTAGATCTCACCAAATGCAACACAAGACAATGTTTGAAAAATGTTGTATGCCCTCAAAATCTTGATTTATGGCAAAAAAAATTATTTTTCTGGACTTTCGGCAAACAAATTTTACGCGGTCTTTTTTCAACCGATTTCAAATTTTTTAGGTGTTTTGGAAAGAAGCAATGCCCTTTTCAACCATATGCAATGTTATGTTCTTTTGTCAAAGATACTTTGCGGTTTTGGGTCAACAATATAAAAACTATCATAATTTTGCGATTTTTTCATGAAAATTATGAAAATTACTCAACATTCTTCTAAAGAACCGTTTTTGTTTCAATAAAATTTTAAAGAGAGCATTCAATTACGCATTAAACGACCTATTTATCATCCAAATCGGTTCAAAAGTAGCCATTTCTTTTCCGAATTAGTAACTTGCTCGCATGAACTCTTAAGGTGTTGGTGAGGTATTGTCTCGCACTATAAGATGCTATAATTGTATCTTCCGTAATTTTTTCAAATTTCAAGCTCAAAGTTCACACGCATACTTTGGAATGTATACGTAATCGAGCAAAAAATAATCTATTTTTAAAAAATTTTATATGAGACTATCCCCTTAAAAGTTCATGCGCCTAAATGTCTAATTTGGAAAAAATTAAAAACTCTGCCATTTTCCAATCGATTTTGATCACAAAGTAGGTCGTTGGATGCGGAATTAAATGTCTTCCCTAATTTTCTATTTAAATAAAGACGCTTTTTAATAAAAATGTAAAGCAATTTTCATATCGCCAAATAATGGGTTTTTTCACATTGTTGACTCAAAACCGCATAGTACTTTTAACAAAAATACATAACATAGCATACCGTTAGAAAGGTCATTTCCTCTTCTTTCCAAAACACTTAGAGAATGTAAAATCTGTTTAAAAATGACCGCGTATAAAATTTTTCGTGCTGAAAATCCTGAAAAATGGTTTCTTTACTATAAATCATGATTTTGAGGGTATATTAAATTGATCAAACGTGCTTTTGTGTTGTATTTGACGAGATCTACAACCTTTATCAGACCACTTTAAAAGTTCATTCATTTTTTTTATTTTGTAGCGCCGTGTAATATATAATTGCGTATTCATATCTTTTTCTAAAACATATTGAGCTAATCACGTCTAACGAAGGATCGGCGAAAAACGGAGAGTGACTTGAGTGACCATAAACAGGCAAACAAGATTGCTTGCTGCAAGCATTTTACTCAGGAGTATAGCATCTAGGTAGCTGCAAAGGCAGTTGAAATTGATGGAGTAATTATCCAAATGGGGCTGACATGCAAAGATCTGATTAAGTTTGGGGTTAAGACTTTCAAAGACTGCATGCTTCAGTCAGTTAAAAATTCTGTATTGCAAGCAATTGCGTTCAGCAAAAACAGTGGAGAATAAGAAAACGACTTTCCACCGGCCTCGTTTCGTGTGATCTACGCCGGGTTAGCTTTGCCAAACATTCTCCTCTTGGATCGAGTAGACGCAGCTACCGGTTTGCCTGTTGCAAACAATTATGACATACAGTTACCCATTGTAGTAACGAAGCACGGGGTGACAAATGCGGAGGAGGAGGACATACCTCGTGTACGAATTGCGCGAGGAACAACTGAAACGTTTCCTTAAGGAGCGTTCCAAGCGCTTTTTTGCACAAATGCTGCAACCACCGACCATATTTAATATCTGCCCCATGGAAGGCACATCTGCTACTGCGAGCGAGAAGTTTCCCCAAACTTCCTCGCAAAGGCCCGAGATTGTCAGGTTCAGCTACAAAAACCGAAGTAAGTCAGGCATTTGATCAATTTTTAACAGTGGAATTGTAGAAGCATTATTTCAAAAGCCAATTCTTTTAAAATTTTAATTGGCAATACATTTGCACTAATATTACATACAAAGCCTGGTTTAGTTTACAATGCAATTTACAATGTAACCAAGCTCTATATTAGCTTCGCAAAAGTATAAAGACACACTCACACAGACAAAATGTAGCATTATCCCCAACTCAATATACATTCATGAAGCAGATATAATGCATACATGCTTCAAGGATCTTTAGAGTCATTATAGAACAAATATAAAGCCATTATAATGCTTATGTAATGCTGTGGGTTTATTCGTTACGCACCTTCTCTCGAGAATCATATTCTGCATATTCCATTGGAGTCGAACATATACAATGTAGTCTCGGCAGCAAAAGCAGCTCGCTTGCTGTGAATGACGAGGTTAGTTAGCTACCTATGTTCGAGACTTACTAAAGGAAATTTTTAAAAATATTATTCATATCATGAGAGATCCAAATTCCGTTATAGTTCAAAATATTATTTACATACCATTAAGATCCAACTGATAAGGTCTGGATAAGCGGCCATCCTTGAAAACAAAAAAAAAGCATTTTTTGCGCACTATTGGAACAATCTTTACGAAAATCAATCAGTAGTATTCTAAAAATTCTTCGAATACAGTGATGAATTTTCATGAAGATTGTGAAAAGGATAGCGAAAAAGTAGTTTTCAAACACGGCCGCTTTTTGTGACTTTCTTAGTTGAACCTTAAAAGGGTGTCAATTAGTTCTAAACAGTATTTTATTTTTCATCCTTTTTTGTTCATCATGGTGAAAAGGAAGACAAGAAAGCGCTACAAAAACATTGCGAAAATGACAGCCAAAAGAAGCTTTTATATAGTATGAGTGCTGATAAAAAGTTTTCAACTTTGACAGTGTTAAAATTGTAGCATTAGCAATGAAAAAAACGGACTATCAACCTCTTCACTATAATAGTACAATACTTCACTTTGTCTGGCATTATATCAGCATTAAAGCAGCATAAAGTGCTCACCGGCTCTTAAAGATTTGCTCTATATGCAAATCTAAAGCAGATATAAGGCTACTTTTTAATGCTTATTGATTGGTTGGGCCAGTACATCTTCACTAAGGGCGAAATGGCACGAATTCCTACACCACAAGTGAATTAGATCTGTCCCTTTGTTCGATCTCGTCACAGTTAAATTGGACGTTGACGTTAATCTCAGATCCGCCTATCATAATTTCAATCTCTAATAGCTCTGAACAATCGGAAACAATCAACGTTTCGTATGACCACAGACGAAGAATCACTGATAGGAAGAGGCACGTGTCGACTATATCCTAAATCACACTATCACAACAAGAACTACCTCTAGAGGAAGACTAGAAATTTCTGGCTGGCTTGAGTACCCAGCGGGTACACCCGCGAACGGTAGAACAAAGAGTGCTAAAACGTATATGCAAAAAGTCGTCCGTGACGTGAGAAACGCAAATGAAAAGCTTGATGGAAGCTAAAAATGCGGCTACTGGCAGCGATTCGTCGACGGGTTGACGAGAAAAACATCGATCGAGCACTCTTTGGGGCACAACCAGACGACGTATGCGTAATAGATACAGTACTAATGAAATTTCTTTTGGCACTGTAATGTTAGAAACTGTACTTAAGTAAAATGCTCTTTAGGTTGTTAATTCGAGTGCAAAAAAAAAATATTTGGACTCTTATATGTTGGTCCTGAAAAGGATAACTGATGTTGGTAAAACATTTCATTCGCCAACAAAAGAAAGTGCTACCTTCGTATGCGACTTCAAGGGTCCTACTCCCACAGTCATGTTTCTTAGTGGCTAGAAGCAATTTTCCCAAATGGTATCTAATATCCAGCTTTTAAGTGTCATGATCAGCGCTGCGAAATTTCAAAATCAGTTACTTATTTCTGCTTGAATTTACCGACACCAACATTCAGATTCTCCGCCTCCCTCATTCATTTAGTTTCCAACTGACTGAAATTTCATGCAGAATCGAATGCTTGTGTGCAGAGGAAATATAAATTTCTTCGCCAACCAAAGCATTCATTTGATATTATGTGGACAGTTTGAAGGCAGAAGTTGGCATCTTCTACATTTTCGAGCATAAGTAAACTGCGTAATTTATATCTGGTGCACTTTTGCTCAATAATCCCTCTCATAGGTAGAATAGAAACAAAATTCAGTTTGCTTTTGAAACCGAATCTGAATGCGCTGTGTCGCGAGAACGAATGACGAGGAAAACGAACCAAACATTTAATTCATTGCGGCGGACATGAATTGGATTTTGCTTTCTTTCAAGTTCACGCAGGGATGCCAATTTTTTCAAGCTCTGGTCATGATGACGACCTTCTCATATAGGTCAATAGCCCTTGTTTTGGCCTTATCAATAGTCATTTACGCTATCTGCCCAGTAAGAATAATTCATCCTACGTTAGTCCAATGTGTCGGACGTTTGTTTAATGAACGGCATACATAAACGACTATTATCAAAATAAGGGCTGTTACAAAAATTGACCGCTACTACGGCTCATTAAAACCCTAGCAAATTGTTATGATTTTTGTAATGGTTATATGCAAACCACCATCAACGATGTTCCAGAAGATGATAAAAATTCACTGTGTAATTTTTCTCCTCTGTGGTGAAAATTTAGGTAAAAACTATTTTTCTCCACTTAAGAGAAAAAAACGTTTAAAACCACATTTGCGCGTCAAGGTTCCAAAATATGCAACTAAATTAGTTATGGAATTTGCTTTTCGACATCTTCTCATCAGAATCTGACACTAACTTAGTGACATAACTAAGCTAGTCTCGGATTCTTATGAAACAAAGTCGAAATGCAAATTCCATAACTAATTTACTGCCCATAATAGCAAGTAAGTCCCATGTTCTACGGAATTCCCTATCTACATGGGACTGGCTTGCGATTATAGACAGTTTAGTTATAGGTTTTGAGCACTGCACGCGCAACTGTGGTTTTAAACAATTTTCTCATTAGTGGAGGAAAAATAAATAGTGACAGCGCCGGTTGTTGAGTGGTAAGCGTGACCGCCACTCATTCCAGTTGGACTGGGTTCAATCCCGACCGAGGTCGTTGAGATTTTTCTGAGGTGAAAAAAATCTGTTATCACGTCTTCCTTCGGAAGGGAAGTAAAACCGTTAGTCCCCGATCCATGAGTTGAGATGAGATGATATCTAGTCCAGATAGTGGAGTCACTTCTCTGGCGTCGGTAAAGAAGATGTAAAATCCAACTTCTATACTTGCTAACAAATATCTCTTCCTCCCGTGATACTTGTGGAGTGCGCAGTAGTATATACGGCCTCTAGCAAAAGTAAGTATCGGACTAACATTCCTTCCTTTTCCTTCCGCGATCTACGTTCGGGTCTGGCCGGCGTCGGTATTGATTAATAAAATATTTTAGGATTATCAGGAGTTGCACATTGAAAGATATAGTGCATTGAAAAATGTTTCGCTATTCCCAAGCATAATTATCTACTGATTCCCTGTGCAACTTCAGCTAGTCCAGATCGATAACGGAGTAGCAGCCAGCGGTGGTCGCACAAGCTCAAGTTTTTAGTTAAATTGGCTCCAGTAAGGTGAAAAATAGCATAGTGCATCTGTTAAACCAAATGCTTCGATTTCACTAGTTCTCATCAGCTTAAAATTAACTCCTTTCCTTGAGGGACATCACGCAGGACTAGGGGTTTGCTCAGAATCACAAATCGTGTTTTTTATGGAGCTAGCTTAGTCCTATCACTAAGTTAGTGTCGGACTCAGATGAGACAAATTTGAAACCCAAATTCCATAACTAATTTGGTAAAACTATCCGCTTTCGAATCAACAACTTATAGTGTACTCTACTTCACTCTACTTATGTCTCTGGTAATACCCACCAACCTTTTTTCGAACCAGGCCACATATTATGCCCATTTGGGAGGGAGAATTTAGTAATTATAATATAAATGAAAAAAAACGGATGTAAAACAACTTTCATAGAACATAATGTAAAATAGCATTTAGATTGCAAGAAAAATCTTAATTAAACCAAGCAGTAGCTTCAAATCGATTCATCGATGGGAAAAAAACGACGACAGCGATGACTTCACGTTTGAATAAATATTACCACCTTTTGGGGCCACTTTATTGCAAACATTTAGTCATTCGACTACGCGAGAAAAAAAAACATACGACATCTTGAATGATTGTGATTCCCCCACCATCACAATTCAGTTCCAACCAATAATGGCTCCGAAGACCAAAAAAAAAAGATCCAAAATCTCCGCAACTCGGAATGGCTCGTATCCAAATCGGTCACAACGTTGGATGTGATGATTTTTTGGAAACTCACTCCTTCGCTTCGCTCGACAAACCACCAGCAGAGGAGTCGAAAACACGAGGTATCGATTTAGATTGAATAATTCAACGACTTTTTTGTGTTGTTGTACAATTTTTTTTCCTATTGGCAGCCATACGCCAGCCAAGGTTAGTTAGTCCGACAAAACTGCTGCAGCAACCCGCAATGTCGCATGAGCTGAACGTGCTATGACGATGATAATATGCTGATAGCTGACCCTCTCTTTATGTTCCCAAACGGGTATCAAAGGAGAGAAGATTGGATAATGATAGTCTTAAATTTGGTTGATGTCTCTTGGTTGTTGTTGTTGTCTTATTTTTATTGGAAACGTCCGACACGGGGCCGCGCAATTTTTTTCTTTCTTGTTTGTATCAGTAGGTACCAGAAACCGGTTTTACCAATGCAATAGTCGGGTTCGGTTCGGTGACTGCCCGAATCGTCGTCGCTCCGGGTCAACTTAAAAGGTCCAGCTGTCATGCTGCTGGAATGTGGTCCCCGATTGGGTTTCGTCTTTGGATTGGAAAGATTGCTTTGTTTGTTGTTATTGGAACTCCGACAGGGAGGCTGGCTGGAATCAGGTGCACCGTACTTAAAACGCAAATGGTTATTCACTTGATTGATGTTTTCGGTGGAATCGGGCTGACTCGTGGAATATGAACACTAGCTTTAAACTTTAGCCGATTTTGATTTAATTTGTTCTAATTAGCACTACACACACAGACGCGTCGGAGCGCACACACAGAGACACTAGCACTCTTTTACAGGTAGCACTGGAACGAGGCACACTTGGGTTTCGAACGTCGCACCTCTACGATTCCTAGTCCGACATTCGAGAGCACTCGCACTTGATCTTCGCGTTTTTCGTCGAACGACGATCACTTCTTCGTTGATGATTGCGGTGTAGATATATCTTCGGAACGATTGTAAATTAGATTGAACCCACTCGATCGCGCACACGATCAAACGGCATGCACTCACTACCACACCGGCAGCACTGGGATCGTTGGTGATTGCGCGAATCAAGGTGATACACACGGTCTGGAGCCAGGCCTACGCTTTGGAATAACAAACCGCACCAAAAATAGACTGTGTGTGTCGTACAATATCTCTTCTCGCTTCACGTTCAGATAAATTTTTATGACACTGAGTGGAAATGTTGATGCATATATAATATATAATCAGTTTGTTCGTAGAAAAAAAATATCTTCCTCGCTAGGTTTGGATCACAGATAAGACTATAAAATTCACGTAACTATTGATCTCCCTGAACAACTACTGTAAAATTTGGTAGATTTCGAATTGACACCGTTTGGCGGAAACTGTTACGCAATCTTGCTCCAGAATCGGCGTTCCTCGTTCAACGGTTCACTAAGGCACCACCGAGAGACGACCGTTCCGTTCCGTAGTTCACGATTTTCTACACCCCCGCGACAACGTTATCCTCCTTCACGTTACGGGATGCACTAGCAAACACAGGCGCCGTCGTCCTAGCTAGCACCGTCGTCGCACTGTGACGCTCTGAACGGAGAAAACTCGCGATTTTCGGGCCAGAGCAGGCCTTTCGACACGACGGAACCACGTCCGTAAGTTCTTGCTGAAGCTGAAACCGACGAGTACTACGAACGAGTGCGCGCGCCCGCTTCCGAGGCCTACCGAGGGCAGAATGCCGTACATGCTGAGTTGTTGCTGTTTTGGGCCTGGTTCGACCGACCGCTCGTTACACTACACTACACTCCCCGCTCGGCCTCTGTTTCCTCTGTTCCTACATCACATCATCTACTCAACTCAACACACACAGTTCCGCTCACTCTCGCTCTTTCTGTTGCTGTTGCTGCTGCTGATACCCCGCTCTGTGTTGTTGTTGTCGTTGTTGTTATTAGTGCTAGCTGTTCAGTTTCAACCAGCAACAGCAGCACAGTCATTCAAACATTTTTTCTCATTCAAGCGAGAGATACAAATTTTTACTTTTGCTGTGCCCGACTCGTTTCTCTTTCATTTAACTACCCGTATGCAGCAGGGTTGATCTCCTACAGAGTATAGATCAGTGCGTTTTTGAATTCACCACCCACCGAAATGACAGTGGAATTTTCAGTGGTGAGTATCGATCGATGGGGTGGAATCGATTCGTGGCAAAACAAAGCCATTTAAATAACACTCTGGCTGGAGCCGGTAGGGTCAAGTCAAAGCTCGAGGCAACCGCCAAACTTTTCGCCTTGGTAGGCAACTCTCCATACCTGTCAGTCGAATTCGTTTCGTTCCACTTCTCACAGCAGTGGTGAATGTGAACAGGGGAGAAATGCAAAACAAAATACGCGGTTGCTCTGGTCGAATGGTGAAGTGAGATGTTTGAAGGCGGTTTGAGTTGTTATGGCGGTTCTAGGTACGGTGAGTGAAATGATGGATTTTCAATGCAAAACTTATTGATATTAATGAAGTCATGGGAGCGTTTCGACTTCGTCTCATTAGAAACCGAGAATAACTTATTGCCGGAATAATTTAGCGCCGGTTTGACGCTAAATCCCAAAACGGAAACACAATTTGTGTTTGGAATCAAACGACTGGTCAAACGTGTGATGTCCCGTTTGAGTAGAAGTTCTGTTATGCCGATGCGAAACAGGTTTGCTGTCTTGTCGGTATAACTCAATAAAATGAAAAGAGTATATCTCAATTAAATAAATGTAGTTAACAAATTAATAAACTATAGAATTAACAAAATGAATAACGTGAATAACATGAGTTCGGCAAGTATTTAGACTAAATTCAGACGTTCATTCTACTGCATAAACATACACCAAAATATCTACCAATGCACTTGTCACGCTTAACTGTACACATACTGCACTGCCCATAAAAGCATAAGAGTCCCATATGGATTTTTGTCGAAAATGAGTTGTTGGATTGTATTCTGTATCACCACTGAATCACAATGCACAAATAAGATTACCAGGTTTGTTTAGAAAATATCGAAAAAATATCAAAACATGGTCCCATCCATAAAGCTCAATGAAAATATAAATCTTCAACAGCGTTTTTCTCAGCTTGGTGTTTTTCAATATGGGACTTTTATGCTTTTATGGGCAGTGCACTGATAATTTTAAATTGCGAAGTTGTTGGCGAACGAAATGTGAAACTCAAGTGCAACTATTTTAAATGTTTTGAAAGATTGTTGTAATGACAAAAATCCGGAAAATAATAAGAAATTCAATCCACCAAAGCTAAATACCAGAAATGTGCCAAAACAAGTTTGCACAATCAACACGCAAATTTGTTATTTGAAGCTGCCCACTGTATTTTGAAAAAATTACGTAGTTTATCAGACTTTAGTGAGCACCAAAATATACAACTTTGAAAAAATAACAATTTGCTTCCGTACACTTCACCGTAAACACTTGACAAATCTGAAATTCATCATTTTTGGATGGTGAACTGTGCTTTACATTTTCGTACCATAAATTAAGCGCAATCGATGGCTACTACGCTGACAAGATTGAAGCAACACCAGACGATATTAAATACAACAAATCAAAATTCTAGCTGGAAGTTTAAAGTGAGAAGTTTAAAGAAGTTTTAAAGTGGAAGTTTAGTGAGTCACCATTCTTGAAAAGGGTTTTCAAATATCTCTGGTACGTCCAAACAAAATTAAGGTGGTCGATGCAGACGTTAATAACTGCTTGCCGAAATTAAAACAAGTCATCAAAAAATATCAGGTGAGAAAATCGCGTCTTTCAAATTGTTTTTATGCGAAAAAAACGATGATTGTTGAATACACCACTTGTTCCGAAAAAGGGTAATCCTTCAAACGTACAACAAGCGCGTCAAATCGAAAAAGTTGGCTCTGATACCAAACGTATGATGCGCGACAAGAGCTGGAAGGCTCCAAAAGTATCTTTCTTGAATCATACAAAGGTTAAAAGAAAAAGACATCATCACCGTGGAAAACATAACGATTCGTTAAGTACACAGTTAATATATTGTAGACAGTTTATAAATAAAATAAAATACCATTAAGAAGAATTTTCAATTCGACGTTTTGGTTTCAATTGGCGTACACTGGAATTTAGTCTAAAAACTCTACTAAAATTTGTTACAAAGAAATTGCAAAAATTAAAAAAAAACGAATTAATAAAATAAGTATAATGAACAACTAAAATCAAATTCATCAAATAATCACATAGATCAAAACATAAAATGGATAAAACGTGCAAACCAATAAAATGAGCAATATCAGTATAAACAAAATAAATTAAATCAGTAATATGAATAAATGGAATAAATAAAATGAGCATACAAAGACAATAAGAAAAAGAACGAAACATGAATAAAACGAATAAAATCAGTAATATTTATAAAAAGATCGTCACAAAAAATTTATAAAGGTGATATGAAATCCATATATTGATAAAATTATCAATTAAACTAAATGAATAAAATAAAAAAAAAACAACAAAAAAAATCAAAATAATTTTTCTCAATTAAAAAAGTTAAATAATACAATTAGTAATATAAAAATTGATGCTTGACAGATTGGAGCCTGTCTCAGTTTCGTTTCGAGCGGGAGTGACATTAGTAATGATCGGTTAGGATGCTGACAGGGAAGGAAGCAAAACGACGCGAGCGTGAATCTGCTGCTGCATCCGTCATGCAGAGTGAATCTTGCGGTACAGTTAATGGTTATTTTGGGCAGCTCAAAATTATTTCTAGGTTTTCTTATACAACCCTTGATTAATATTTTTCTCTTTGCTAGTTTTTCTTTCGTAAAAATATTTGAAAAACGAAATTTCAATTGTGGTATTTTCTCGTTATTTACCGTGACGGTTTCAGTAATATCAGTAAGTTCAGATCAATAACCAAGGGCGGTCGCACCCGCTAAGTATAAAGTAGAAACAACACTCCCATTATAAATAAGAAGCAAACACTCCGGATGGCCGACTGTCCGGAGTTCAAGTTGCGCGATTAAAATTGTCGTAAATCGATCACGAACGACTTTCGTGCATATAGCTAAGATCATTTTGTGGTCCTACTACGCAATTCTCAAACGATTGTAGATATCAGACTAGCTCATAGTTTTAGCAATACTCCCACGACAGGCTGTTCGAAGTTCAAATTGCTGTAGTTTAGGGAAAAGGTTAATGGCTTTCGATGGCCAGCTATTCAGAGTTTAAATACAAGAAAAACATGGCTAAATATATTTTTTCTCTGAGTATTTGCACTGAGGACTCCCACAGCATAAAACATGCGTTTTTTGTCGCATCGCCTGCTTGTTGCGAATCCCAGACCTATACCTTCCTTCAATCCAACTCCGTAATATCTATGGTAGCGTCGCTGAGTCGGTGGCCTTCCTTAAGTAGGTATTACATCAACATTTCCTACCCTATCCTAAGAATCGAAAGGTGGAGGTGGTCGTGTCCGGTAATGACGATTCTCATGCCATTGGTTTACTGACTTCAATAGAGATAAAATTCATTCCCGATAATTTATCTCACAAGCAAGATGAGTTAAGGGGTTGACACCCCTGCAGAATATTTAAAAAGACGAATTTTATTATCATTATTTAATTTAGCCTAACATGCGCTTATTTAATTAGCCTAACATGCGATTTAGGACGTTAAAAATGTTATCCCCAAAAATGGAAGAAGAAAACAATATATAAATGCTCAAATTTTCAATTCCACCTCAAGGCCTCTTATGTAAACCTCAAGTGTACTGGAAACTTTAACTACGCTCTGCTCGAAACCACTTTTTTCGAGCTGACCGGAAATGTAAAACGAACAAATCATTTTTATCGTTTTGAAATTTTCACAGTATATTGGAAATTGCTTTCTCCAGCGTTGTACGTAGGATTATCGGGTCAAACACCTGATAAAATCGAGGGTAGGCAAAATCAGAGGCTGATAAAACCGGAGGCTGATAAGATCAGGTCCTCAGTGTAGTTTTTTTTAGTTCCTAGACAAAGTCTTTATTATTTAGTATAAATGTCTTGCAAAGCAAATACAACACAAAATTTTCGTTTTTGCATATTTTATATTTTTACGATAAGCAATATATTTTTAAGACAGGATTTCCAGGAATTTGACTTGGTTCGTTTGCTAGAGCCCAGAAAACGTAAATAAGCAAAGTAAATTGAAATAATGCGTAATATCGCAATAATCAATTCAATTGATCTTATCAAGTTAGAAAAATAAATGATATTTATAAAATGATCAACATTTTAAATATGTACAAAAAATATTAAAATGATTACTATGGATAAAATAATGGTAAGTAATATAATGAGCAGAAAACTATAAAATTAAACGGAAAACGGATAAAATGATGAAATTGAATGAAATGAAAAAATAATAAAACGATAAAAATTTTAAAAAATACTTAAAATTAATATTTTTTAAATTATTGAAGTGAATAAAATTAGATAGGGAGTCGGGTAAAGCGTAGTTGGTAAATCAATTGCATTGTACGCAGCACACCTGGGTTCGATTCTCAGCCCCGCACATAGGGTTAGAAATTTTTCCTAAAGAGATTTCTCTAAACCGAAAAGAGGCGAATGACCCTAAGGTTAAAACCTCTGTAATTAAAATAAAAAAATAAAATTAGATGAAAATTAATGATTAATTCATCAATAATAAAAATAATAAACCAAATAAAATGAACAAATTTTCAAAACAATAAAACAAATAAAATAATAAAATGAACAGAATGAATAAATTTAATACTAAATCAATATAATAAAATGAATAAATCATAAAACTAAACGAATAATATGCATAACTTGAATAAACTGAAGCAATGAATTTCTTGAATAAAATAAAGTAAATGAAAACACAAAAAAGCTTAATTCGAAGACCATCGCATTGAAAGATCCTGAAATGTTTGTGGAAACGCAATAATTCGAAGGTTGGTTTACCAGCATCTGAAGTGGCAAAATAAATTTACAATGAAATTTCCAGTGTGTCTGTTCTATTCGTTTACCCAATTTTATTTTCGTTTCGTCTTTTCTAGACTGCGTCGGTAAAGTTTATCGGGAGTTCCGACTGACGGACCATAAATAATTAACAGGAAACTAGAACGACCAATTTGTTTAACATTTAAATGATGACTTTTTGGTAGCAGATTTTTTTAAGAAAAAAATTATTTTGAGTCAAATGGCAAACATTTCAGGAGAATGTCTCATCATCTTCATGCTAACCATAGTTTGAACATAAATTAGTTTTAATTTCATCATATTTTTTGCAATTTTTCTCACGACTACAAATAGTGTCTTCGTCAAGTAGGGTGTAATATTAAATTTGTCTCAGTAAAAGTCTCTACTCAACAGGGACATGCACAAACGATTTCTACGGAAACAGCTGAAGACAAAGATTTGATTTTGTCTTCCCCAATCGTTTTATATTAGATTAGATTGGGCATTGAGTTATTACAGATTAGTAGCAGATGTTATGACTCAAATTAGAAATGAAAAGGATAATAGCAAGAGCGAAGGAAAGAGCGCGTGAGAAATTGTAGCTGCTGGTAAGTACCGTGACATTATTTGTCTTCTATTTCACGACATTTGGTTTTTATATATTTACATTATGAAAAAGCAACTGATAATTTTGCGTCTTGACCAATATAACCTTGTAATAGAAGTCAAATTTTCACTAGAAGCTTTGAATTAAAATATACGGTACCGATGATATGTTGGGTATAATATGAATATGAACTTATGAGAAAGATATTCCATTACTACCATTACCATCTGTTAACTATTGTTAACTAGTTAACTATTTTTTTTTTCATACGTTTATTTGACACGGCATTTGCAAAAGCTTTTTACGCCAGTTTATTTTTTTACATAGCACGTTACAAAAATCCTTAAGACTAATTTTAACTATACTAGTAATTTGTCTAAAACTAACACTGAAATCACTTTATTGTTTGCTTTTTTCCTTACATTGTTATATTTCATAATGATCTAGTATTTTCGGGTGTATTTATTTACTTTTTTTCTGTTATTGTTTAAATTTAAAAACTGAATATTCTAGGACACTTTAATTGGTGAATGATTAGCCTTAGATGAGAGTATGAGGAGATGAATTTAATTAAATTTTGACAGATGCTGTTTTTAGAAAATGATAGATAAGTTCCATGTATAGAGGATCGCGATACGCCAGGATATCTCTAACAGGAACATGGAATGGTCTTCCTCGGGCTTGTAAAGAATCTACTAATTGTGATCTGGCTTCACGATATTCAGTGCAGGACCAAACAACATGCTCAATGTCATGGTAACCCTCTCCACAAGCACAATGATTACCCTCAGCGAGCCCAATACGACGGAGATGCGCATCTAAAGTATAATGATTGGACATGAGCCTTGACATCACACGGATGTAGTCCCGACTTACATCCAATCCTTTGAACCATGCCTTCGTTGATACTTTAGGGATAATTGAGTGTAGCCATCGTCCCATATCTCCATTGTCCCAAGATGTTTGCCAACTAGCAAGTGCCCTCTGTCGAGAAGCGCTATAAAATTCATTGTAAGCGATGGGTCTTTCATATATTTCACCATCTAGTGCACCAATCTTGGCTAAATTATCAGCTTTCTCATTGCCCGCAATAGAGCAATGGGCGGGGAGCCACACCAGGGTAAATTTATAACATTTTCTTGTTAGGTTACTCAGAGATTCTCGTATCTTCCCCAAAAAGAATTGATCTTGATTATCAATCCTCTTTGAGCGTAGAGCTGCAATTGTGCTGAGACTATCAGTGAGGACAAAGTAATGGTTCGGGGGTAAAATATTAATTATTTGCAAACTAGTGAACTGCTGCTAGTTCCGCTATATAAACAGAGGCGGGTTCTGCAAGTTTGAGAGAAATTGAAAAATTATTGTTGAAAATACCGAAACCAGTGGCCTCATTGATTCGTGACCCATCAGTGTAAAACATTTTAAGGCAGTCTATGTGTTGATATTTACTTGTGAATATTTTAGGGATCTCCCGCGAGCGTAGATGATCCGGAATTCCACGAATCTCTGCTTGCATGGACGTGTCGAAGAATAAAGTGGATTCAGGAGTATCTAGTATATTGACGTATGTGGAAACATACCTAGCAGGCGTTATTTCTTGTGACATGTGATTGAAATACACTGTCATGAATCTGGTTTGGGGTTGAAGCTCAACAAGTCTTTCGAAATTTTCAATTACCAGTGGGTTCATAACCTCACATCGAATAAGTAAACGAGAGGAGAGATCCCACAATCGGTCTTTTAAAGGAAGAACTCCCGCTAGTACTTCAAGACTCATCGTATGGGTCGACTGCATGCAACCTAGGGCAATTCGTAAACAACGATACTGTATCCGTTCCAGTTTAATAATGTGAGTGTTCGCAGCTGAGCGGAAACAGATGCACCCATATTCCATTACTGAAAGTATTGTTGTTTGATACAATCTTATCATGTCACTTGGATGAGAACCCCACCATGATCCAGTTATTGTTCGCAGAAAATTTATCCTTTGTTGGCATTTCGTTATTAGATACCTAATGTGGCCTCCCCATGTGCCTTTAGAATCGAACCAAATTCCAAGGTATTTAAAAGTCAGGACTTGGGCTATCGTTCTACCAACTGAAGCTGAAGCTGAGCCGGATCACGCTTCCTTGAGAAAACGACCAACTCTGTTTTCTCTGTAGAGAAATCGATGCCCAGTTTTAAAGCCCAAATTGATAAATTATCCAAGCTACCTTGCAATGGTTGTTGTAAATTTATAGCTTTTGGTCCTGTGGCAGAAACCACCCCATCATCTGCAAGTTGTCTTAGAGTGCATGGGCTGACAATACAATTATCAATGTCATTCACGTAAAAATTATAGAGAAGGGGGCTTAGACAAGAGCCTTGTGGGAGGCCCATGTAACTTATTCTGAGTGTCGCCAAATCGCCATATGAAAAATGCATGTGCTTTTCTGACAATAAATTGTATAAATAATTATTTAATATCGGTGAATGACCACATTGATGTAGCTTCTCCGAGAGAACATCAATGGAGACTGAGTCGAATGCTCCTTTTATGTCTAAGAACACAGACGCCATTTGTTCTTTTTTTGCGTAAGCGAGTTGGATTTCTGACGAAAGTAGCGCCAGGCAATCATTCGTTCCCTTTCCTCTCCGTAAACCAAACTGGGTATCTGAGAGCAAGCCGTTCGCCTCAACCCAATTGTCGAGACGTCGTAGGATAATTTTTTCCAACAATTTCCTGATGCAGGATAGCATTGCAATCGGTCGATACGAGTTATGATCGGAGGCTGGTTTTCCCGGTTTTGGAATGGCGATAACTCTCACTTGTCTCCAGTCACGCGGGACAATATTCTGCTCAAGAAACTTGTTGAATAAATTCAACAAGCGTCTTTTTGCTAGGTCAGGCAGATTCTTCACCAAGTTGTATTTAATTCTGTCTAGTCCCGGAGCATTATTGTTGCATGAGAGGAGTGCAATTGAAAATTCCATCATTGTCAAAGGCGAATCTATGAAATTGTTACTTGTGGGAGCATCGCGAATGATTTTCTGCGCAGGAGCAGAATCTGGACAAATTTTCTTGGCAAAATTAAATATCCAACGATTCGAAAAATCTTCGCTTTCATTAGTCACGTTTCGATTCCTCATTCTTCTGGCTGTGTTCCAAAGAGTACTCATTGATGTTTCTCTTGACAAGCCATCAACGAAGCGTCTCCAATAACTAGACTTTTTGGCACGACGTATACTGTCAAATTTGTTTTGCAAAATGAAATAATTTTCAAAGTTCTCACGTATACCCCCTTTCTGTTTCATAATTTCTTTGTAGGCAACTTGTTTAGCTTCATATGCATCAGAGCACTCTTTGTCCCACCAAGGATTAGGGGGCCGTCTATTTATTGTCATTCCAGGATTGCATTTCGTTTGGGCTTGTTCTGCTGCTCCAATAATTAAACTCGCTAGGAATTCATATTCTTCGGTAGGGGGTAGCTCTTCTGTCGAAGCAAGAGAAGTGGAAATTAATGTTTCGTATGTTTTCCAATCAATATTTCGTGTTAAGTCATAAGGAACATTGATTGAATTCGTAAGGCCTAATTCACTGTTAACTGAAACAACGATTGGCAAATGATCGCTACCGTGAGGATCAGGTACAACCTTCCACGTGCAATCTAACCGAAGTGATGTCGAGCACAGAGATAGATCTAATGCACTTGGACGTGCAGGAGGTCTGGGGATTAGTTAACTATTGTTAACTATTCATTTTTGAAATGAACTTACAAATTTGTTCATTGAGAAATATTTAAGCAAATTCACACAATGTTTACGCATATTGAAGATTTTTGATAAAAGACCACCATAACATTTTTATTAGGATCCTCAAAGAGCTGAATGTCAGTATAATACAGTAATACTAAAATGGTTAAACAAAACTCAAAAAAATGCCGCAAAAGATAGATGTTGTTCATCGTCAAAAATCTTCCATCGACTCGCCGTGTACACCTTTTACAAACGACCACATTACTCGTGTATTTCTGTCCGTTTAGCACGAATAAGGTGGGTGTTAGTGTAAGATGTACCAACGAGTTTCCAACGGCACTTCTACCAGTATTGCAGCTATGCAAACGTTCTCAAACAGGGTGTGCGATAGCGGATGCACACAATTTTATTTCTTGAGCGTTTTTTCAAAACGTCATATCTGCAATGAGTTACTCTCTGTTTATACTTTCTCTTTCGATTTTTACGGCGTCACTATAACACTTTTCACTTATTTTACAGTACAGATCGAATGATGGTGGTTTTAGCTAGCATATTATGCAAAGAGCTGAGGGATAAATGTTAAAGTGACCGAATTATTAACAGAAGAGAAAGTAAACAAAGAGAGTAACTCATTGCAGATATGACGTTTTGAAAAAACGCTCAAGATTTATCCACCATGGTTATCTACTCTCATTCGAAAGGCACAATAATAAAATCGAGCTCTTTGCTGAGGAATCCGGGAGCGAAATAATTTGCGCTTGGCCCGCTCAGCTCTCTCGCACATGCTCGCAACGGCGCCGTTCGCTTCGCATAGAAGCGAACAAAAGCAGTCTCTTCTTGCTCTATCTCTTGTTCCGTCCGCGGCTCAACCAATTGACGGGTCTAATCAACGGTATGCTAATTTGAGCCTATTTGCGCGGTGTGTATGTAGTCGCTCATTTTATTTCCAGCTAGCAGACACACATTCCATAAATTGGTCGGAATTGAAACATGAATCCGTCGTCGGTACGGGACGGGATGACATGTACACCTACTAAATTGAGCCAAATCGAAATAGAATGGACCCCGCGTTTCGTTCGGTTCCGCTGCCCTGCTTTCCGTCCGCGTGAGCGTTCTCGGTGCTCACTCTCAGTACTGTCTGTGAACGAACAATGGGCATATTCTCGCTCGCGGTCAGATTGATGATTGTTTACGATGGGGGTGGTGTTGGTTTCGCTATTAGAGCTGTATTAGAGTTGATTATCGATATGTAGAGGGCATCGAGCGAAAATTTTTATGCAAACGTTATTCAAACCATTGACAAAGGCTTTGAAGAGGGAGGCTATTTATTTGATTGGGTTCTGCTGTTGTTGTTTTGAACGATATGGTAGTGTGTTGAGTTGCTTGCTTATGCACTTTCGTCGGGGCATATTTGAATAGTAAACTATTGAGAAATTTTAAATGTGACTGAAGATTGAAATTGAGAATGGACGCTTCCCATAGTCCAAAATATCGTTTTTTCTAAGAATCATTTGTTTCGCGTTATCTAGGTATGAAAGAAATAAACTGTCTGACAACTTTTTCAGTACTGCTTTGTAATGTACCTTTAATTGGACTGAACATTTGAATCAAATCTGTCGGAATAATATTCACCAATTTTGTATTAAATTTAGGCTTCAGCAAACAATACAAAAACTGCTTCTTAAAAAACACTTCTTGAAAGTCGCGAAATACCGCCATTTTCCAGTCTATTTAGCAGACTAATCCATGCGGACTTATTTGTTACGAATTCCGAAATTGGATAATGTTTTTTTTAACTTGTGCATATACTGACTGAGTACTCAACTTATTGAATTTGAATAAGAATTGAAGAAGTGAATGAACGAAGTAGTATTAAACTAGCTTTCAAAACTAGGTGTAAAAATTACTCGAATCTACGAATATGCAAGGAAAAACTCATTTTAACGTCAGCCGTGCACGTTGTTGTATTCGATGCCGCGGCTAAACTGCTGAACGTTATCAGTATGCCCATGATGTAGTTTCGTTTTGATCTTCTTGGAACAGTTACTTTCCACCTAGCACACGTTTGGCCTGATACGAGTTTGTATAGTCAGTCCTAATTGTAATTCTTGCGGTAGAGGCACTTTTCACTTCGGTGGTTTTCTCATTTTATTGAGCAGACGGGGAACGATACTAACTGTTTGTGTAGTGGATAAGCAGCAAAGTAGAATTCTTGATTCTCTTCTCGACGTTATCAGAAGCTAGATTGAAACTTAACAAAAAAATCACTTTTGAACATTTTTTACTCTGATATTTTCCCTTGTACTGAGGGGTTTCAGTAGCACGGAATCAGCTCTTGGCAAACAGGGTCGATACTGTATATGAGAGTGGGAGTGGGTTAAAATATTGTTAGAGAAAAAGTGTGTCAAAATATTGTTAGAAACGGTATATTTATAACAACTTCAAGCAAAGTGGGTCAAATTGAAGAAACTGCCTTTTCAGGGCAAGAAAATATAGAATATTACTTCTTTTACGATAAGAAAATAATACACAGGTTCATAACAGGGGTTAGAAAATTTTTTAATTCGTACCTGTGGGTGATGAAATTTCAGTAAATTAAATTAAATTAAATTGTGAGATATGGGATATATGTATGGAGTATAGGTCAGTGACTGAGAAAAATTGTTTATTGACGCCAAAGTGAAATTCAAGACAAAACAGTGAAAACCATCATCAACATAATTGTCATTTAAAAGGCGGTGGTCAGTAGACATCGGCAATCGAAGATTAGCGCCAGATAGCGACTTTCGGTTACCAGAAACTAGAGAAAACCATCAACAATATGAGTGTCATTTGAAAGAGGATGGTCAGTAGACATCGGAAATGAATGATTAACGTAATTTTTTAAATTCAAGATGGCGATATTAGGTGAAAATAGTGAGAACCAGCATCAATAAGGGTGTTATTTGAAAGAAGGTGGTCAGTAGATATCAGAAATTGATTACGTAATTTCGACATCCAAGTTGGCGATTACAAAACAGTGAAAACCATCATCAATATGGGTGTCATATGAAAGGGGGTTGTCAGCAGATATGGAAATCGACTATTACCTTCGTTTTGAAATTCCACATGGTGACTTCCGGTTCTCGAAAAATAGAAAGATCCGTCATCAATTGGGTGTCATTTGAAAAGGGGTCGCATTTGACATCGGAAATTGATGATTAAAGACCATGTTGAAATCCAATTCTCCGTTAACCACAAAATAGTGAAAACCATCATTAATATGGGGTTCATTCGAAAGGGGGCGGTCAGTAGACATCGAAAATTGATGATTATCGCCGTTTAGAAATTCAAAATGGCGACGACCGAGAGCCTCAAAACAGTGAAAATTATCATCAATTTGAGTGTCATTTGAAAAGGGATGGTCAATAGACATCGGAAATTGACGATTATCCCCATATTGCAAGATGACGAATTCTGGGGACCTTCAAAACAGTGAAAACTCTTCAATATTGGTGTCATTTGGAAGGAGTGGTCAGTAAACAAAATTGATGATCAACGCTATTTTGAAATTCAATATGGCGACTTACGGTTACCATAAAATAGAGAAAACCATGATCAATATGGTTGTCATTTGGAAGGGGTTGTCAGTAGACATAAGAAATTAAAGATTAACGCCATATTGAAATCCAGAATAGCGATTTCGGGTTACCAGAACATAGGAAAGACCATCATAAATATGGATGTCATTTGAAAGGCGGTGGTCAGTGGACATAGAAAATGATCATTAGAGTCGTTTTGAAATCCA
Source organism: Topomyia yanbarensis (assembly GCF_030247195.1). Lineage (NCBI taxonomy): Eukaryota > Metazoa > Arthropoda > Insecta > Diptera > Culicidae > Topomyia > Topomyia yanbarensis. Next base: position 106,229,508 of record NC_080672.1, on the reverse strand, counting down.
AGATGACGACTCCCGGTTACAACAAAACAGTGAAAATCATCAACGATATGGGTGTCCTATGAAAGGGGGTGGTAGACATCGGAAATTGATCATTTTCAAATTCGAAATGGCGACCTCCAGTTACCACAAAACAGTGAAAACCATCATCAATATGGGGGTCATTTGATAGGAAGTGGTCAGTAGACATTGGAAATTGATGATTAACACCATTTTAAAATCCAAGATGGCGACTTCCGAGTACCAAAAAACAGTAAAAACGATTATAAGCATGGTTGTCATTTGAAAGGGGGTTCGGAAATTGACGATTTTTGCAATCCAAGATGACGACTTCTGGTTACCAGAAAATAGAAAGAACCATCATCATATGATTGTCATTTGAAAGGGGCGTCTAGTAGACAACAGAAATTGATGAATAACACTAGTTTGAAATCCAGTATAGCGACTTCGGGTTACCAGAAAACAGAAAAAAACTATCGTCAATGTGGGTGCCATTTGATGGAGAGTGGTCAGTAGACAGGAAATTGATGATTACGGCATTTTGAAACCCGGTTACAACAAAACAGTGTCATTGGGAAGGGGGTGGTCTGTAGAAATTGGAAATTGACGCTCAACGCCATTTTGAAATCCAAGATGGCGACTTTCGGTAACCAGGTAAAAGCCAATGAAAATAAAGATTGATTGTGCAAGTGGTGACAGTGGCGAAGAATAAAGAACAAATTTGGATGAATATTTTCAAAAATCTGTAATAATTGAAAATAAGCATATCCATAGTACCAATTGAGGTTTTATAGTAGATTTATGGCCACCCATAAAGCTTAGATTGCACTTGTAGCGTACCATAAAACTTTAATTGTTACTTGGGTTATGTTCTATATTCAAATGGTGTTATATATTCACATCATAATTAATATCGTTGTATGTTCGAGTCCTAATTAGGAAAGATACTTAATGTGAGGAGGATCGCAGCACTAGTCATATAAGAATACTAAGTATAGGTTGCGAAGTCTGTCGAAAAAGGTCAACTTCTGCTACGGAATGTAGTGACACGGCTTTGCTTTTTTACTTCAGTCATACCCATTTATGTATTCAGTTATTAAACTACATATTTCAACGTATATCAATACTACTACTACTGATCACCCCCTTCAAAATGACACCCATAGTGATAATGCTCACCACAATTTAATGCTAACCTCTTAGATTTCAAAATGGCGCTAATCATTAATTACCAATACCTACTGACCACACTTTCAGCTGACACCCATATTGATAATGATTCGCTCCATTTTCTGGTAACCGGAAGTCGTCATTTTGGGTTTCAAAATAGCGTTATTCATGAATATATGGTGTTTACTGACCACCCCATTTCAAGTGACACCCATATCGATGATAATGTTCAGTGTTTTGTGGAAAACGGAAGTCATCATCTTGTATTTCAAAACGACGTTAAACATCAATTATTGATGTCTACTGTCTGATCACCCCCTTTCAAATAACACCCACATTGATGATGGTTCACTGTATTATCTGGTAACAGTAAGTCACCATTTTGGATTTCAAAAAGGCGTTAATCATCAATTACCGATGTCTGCTGACCGCCCCTTTCGATGACACCCACACAGATGATAATTTTCACCATTTTGTGGTATTCAGAAAATGCCATCTTGGATTTCAAAACGGGCTTTATCATTTATTTCCGTTTTCTACTGATCGCCCCTTTCTAAATGACACTCATATTGATGATGGTTTTCATTGTTTTGTGGTAACCGGCAGTCGCCATCACAAATTTCAAAATGGCGTTGATCATGAATTTCTGGTGCCTACTGAACACCCCCTTTCAAATGACACTCATATTGATGATGGTTTTCTCTATTCTCTAGTAACCAGAAGTCGCCATCTTGGATTTTATCCATTTCCGATGTTTTCTGATCACCGCCTTTCAAATGACACCTATATTGGTGACGGCATACACCGATTTGTGATAAATAATTTCTGAAACCATTCTTGGAATAAATATGGAATATTTCTCCTCTCAGGGCAAAAGTGGTATATGTATCTGTTCAACACAATTATTGCGCTAAGGTTTTATCCCATTTCTGTTCTTACTGATACTTAAAACGGTTTCGTTCTTCATAAAATGTATACCGTTTTTGCTCGCAGCGAATTTTAAACCCACTGTTGCTCTCAGCCTCTCATATTGTACGTGGCAAAAACGATACCAGGTACCAGAACAGGTAGATAGGTGACCCTAACCCAGTATCCCCATTCGTAAAGATGGTACTACACCAGAAAACTGTCTGTGAAGAGCGAATTCCCGCAAACCTCTGCTAATGAAGGCCACATGTGAAGTGCCCTATTGTCCGAAGTCAAAGAAGAATGCACCAGACAAAAAGTTGCCCAAGAAATAAGCTTGAGTGCTGCCATGTTAAAACCATCTGAACACTTTTCAAGACAATTGGAATTTTTCGTGAGCTACTCAAACTTTGGTTTAGAAAATCAAGGGCAAATATATACTCAAGTACTGCAATGAAATTCTCATTTGGATATTATTAATTATCCCTTTGTGGGACATAAGGAGAAATATTCTTATTCTAACTTTTTCTGTGTTCCTTACTATTCTATAGCCTAGAAAATAAGAGTAAAACCCAAACCAGGTGCTTTATTATATGACCTTTTTGGTGGTATCCAACGGGGAAAACAGATCAAATGGTGAGTTAAACGAAAGCGATTATGAGAAAAAATTCCCCCCAGAGGCAAGATTCGAACCTACAACCCTTGGGACTCCAGTCCACTGCGCCATATCCCTGGGCTATGATGACATCCCAGTAATAACATCGTAGCCCAGGGATAGCATAAGGATTTTGAGCAGTGGACTTTTTTCACATAATCGCTTTCGATTAACTCACCATTTCGATCTGTTTCTCCCTTTGGATACCACCAACAAAGTCTTGCATAAGGTATTGGCACTTACACAAAAAAAATCAAAGAACAAATAAATTATTTGCTTTGTTATAGTTAGCTGTTCAGTTTCCAATGAATATTGGGCTACCGCGATATGACTTACATACGCTGATGAGTACTCCTCTTTGCGGGTATGACTCTTAAATCTGTTGCTTTTTCCCAACCTGAAAAAAACATTTCCCAGATACTACCTTCGCCTTCAAATCACAATTCCACTGTCCAGACCAAACAACAATTCCGGATGGCATGCACTTTTTCTGCCACATCAACGGGTTTCAAACAGGCATAACAAGTACAATCCCACTGCAGCTCCATTTAACAGGAAATATATGACTCGCAATTTATAATTTAATTTATAATGCGTAACAAACGCCTCCCCCAATGGCTGGGGGGCTGACGTCGTCGTGTTGCTCTAGAGAAGCGTGAAATTTGACACACCCGCAATCGCTCGGTCAACCGACAACAACAAGGATCGTGGTCACTTGTTTATGTTGCCGTTTTTGCAGTGCTAGGTTCAAAGTTATGCGACTTTCGGGTAAAAACATGTCCTAAATAATATCTATAGTTCAATGTCATGAGTTTACACAGTTCCATCCCAAGAACTGATATGTCTTTTCGAGGTCTGAAAACTATGCATAGTCTGAATAAATTGTCGTGTTTAAAACCTAAAATCATGCGACTAATTTCGGTGAATAATTATAGTAATCGAGCGTGTGCGAAAATGAACAGCACTTTGCAGCACAATTGGATGCTCAAAGTTTCTTAAATATCATTTCCTGGTATCTACGGAACATTGCCCCAAGCGGACGGAATATCTGTCACCAGCGACGGACAAGGTGATATGATAAGCCACACCGGAGAGGCCGCATCGCAGCTGCTGCCCAATGTGACCTCTAGCAGTCAGGTCCTCCAACTACAGCTAACATGCAACGTCTGACGGTTGGCATGTATTTAGAGTAGGTAGGTACGCGCACAACCCAACCGGAGAAGGTTGCGCGCGTGCACCTTGACTGTGCGAAACATATTCAGTGCGCACTGATTACCTACTGTTTACGGGGGGAGGGGGGTACTACAGGCGGGTTTAGTATGATAAACACCCCACTCAACTACCTTCTTCCGGTTCTCACTGTAGGCTGGGGCGAATACAGAAACGGACGAATGAACACAAGTCAATGTCAGCCTCTGATAGTGCGATTGCCAAAACGGGAGGAACGGATCTAATGAAGATTTATTGATTTGGGTGAAGGTCTGTGCCGAAGTGAGTGCTGGCTGATGGTCGTTTTCTGACAGCAGCAAATCAAGGCGAGGGTTTTTCCTTTAACCTTCTTCGGCACTCTACTATCGTGGCTGTTGTTACAAATGTGTAAATCTTCATTTATTACTTGGAGACGATTTCTATAACGAAATATATCACCTAATTTTTCGTCACGGGAGTAAACTACCTGGCCAACAGAGACTACGAATTCCTCGCACGTTTTCCGATATTCACTATCTAATTGTAAATTATAGTCAATGAAATGAAGCACGGCCTCGGCTTTGTTGCTCGCATAGAGCACGTGTACCATTTCCCACCCATCTGAGTCTGCGACCGACTGTCCACAGTTAAATTATAGAACAATGGGAAAAACCATGCACTGAAGGTATGACAAAATAATAAGCTTTCATGTAGCAGCTATTTTTGGCATCACCCAACCGAACCGGCTGCTAGCTGTTTAACTAACATACGTCAAGAGTAGATAGCTTCTGATAAGGCAATTTTGCACCTTCGGTCGTTCTTCGACTGTGATTAAAATGTGTTATACAGCCTAAGACGAGATTTACCCGGTACCTGGCGCGGCTACGCTGACAGTTGACGATCAAATCCAGCACTAGCTTCAGGGTAGAACTGCCGGACGCTTAGCTAAACACCATCCGCCGGCAGTAGCCCAGGGAATAGCTTGGAAATAGAAGGATCTACTGCAGACGGCTGTCTTGTCCGGCGGTGAAATTGCGCTGATAACGAACCACGGCCTGGTGATTGTGATTAGCACATTGTTTACGACCAGGGGATGTTGTAGGGTGAACGCTATCGCGACGCGCGGTTGTCGTGGGCACATCAACATTACAGAAGATACCAGACAGTTTCTATAGAACAAACGTCTTTTATTTTAATATGTAATAAATGTCTTTTGTAAACGACTGTACAAAATCCGGATCCGAAATATTTTTGTTGCCACCAGTGGCTAGTAGTAGTTATATACTCATTCGAACAGTAAAATATTATTCGAAATGCAATTAATGCTTCCATAAATGGCGTAAACTAAAATTCGTAACAATTTCAAGTGTGAATCTGAGACCACAAATCGCTTACAAATTCCTTGCAAAATGAACCGGTTAGAAACGTATGTATAAATAGACTAAGGACGTTTTTTTTTGAATGGTTCAACTGGAGCTGTAGCCTCTCGAAAGAACTATCTGTTAGAATCACTCATTACATATGCAGACGAGACGGGAAATACCGCCGGCCAAAACACTGCTTAAAACCAATTGCAGCGTACTAGTTCACAACTTTGGAAACATTACTCATAAACTATAAAGTTAGGGGCTGCGCGATGTTAGGTATAAATACATTGGGCATAAGTACGTTAGGCATAAATACTTTAGGCATAATAGACGTTAGGCATAATAGACGGTAAACATACTTTACAAAAAATAAAAGTAATCATAAGACTTTCCTTGTTGTAGAGATTTTAACCTTATGCTCGTTTTTTCGGGTTAGAGAAAAACTACGCTTTGTTGTATACAGTTGCATACCTTCGTATCATTTTAACGAGACTTCAAAATGAAAAATACCATGCGAAATCTTTATTCCATACAAGCGCAGATTTTTTTTCTATTTCCATGGGTGAGGAATGCTTTCTTCATTTAAGTTGACAGTTCTTATTCAAGCACATTTCAAGACTATTAGATATAGTATCAATTCAATTGTGTTTAAATATTTAAAAATAAAGCAAACTAATTAACAAACATTAAGTTTTGGAACCCATGGAAACTTGCAGTGTTATGAATAGCATCAGCATTAGGATACGGATGTCACGTTTGTGACGATACCTTTTTGTTTAGGTAACTCGTCACAGTACAGAAAAAACTATCACTCGTAGCAGATAGTTCACGTAATTCTGTCTTTGATGCCCTCAGGAATATAATCATTGAACTGAATAATATGGGAGATAATCAATATAAAAGCAGCAAATGCATCATTCTTTCTTTCATGAAATTTTAATGTGCGTCATTCCTACCTTAATACAAATGAAATTGATTTTAAACAAGATTGTTGAGCTTACTTTAGTCATGTGCAATTTATCGGTTGTACGTCGAGAAATTAACGCAAGCTGCCGGATGCCAAGCATCTACTTCTGTTATTTAAGCAAGGTTTTTTCAAGTGTGCACAGCAGAATACAATATTGATCGAGGGGAGCGAGCATAGCGTAGTTGGTAAATCGATTACCTTGTACGCAGCTCACCTGGGTTCGATTCCCAACCCCGTACACAGGTTTAGAGATTTTTCCATAAGAGATTTGTCTAATCCGAAAAGAGGTGAATGACAATACTCAAAATTAAAAAATATTGATTGAGTTTGATCAGCTTCCAGTGTAATTCTGTAACTTAAAAACCTGTTTTAATCCACCTAGAGGTGCAATTGTGCCTTTCTCATTTCTCCAAACTATGATTTAATAGCTGGTTCGTACAATATAACTTTATGGAAATGTCTTTCATTCTTATTACACTTGGTAAGTATATATAAGAGCACCTTTTTGCATTCATCGCGGTATCGGTTTGAATCGGAGTTTTCTATGTGATCGACCTCCACAACCCGTAACTCCGGTGCTGGAAGTCGGATGGAGATGGAATTTAATATCAGTTTCTGGGGACGCAACACCTTTCATTTGAGACTAAGTTGAGCAAATCTAGCCATTTTCGAGAAACCAATATAACCGTTATTCTGACTTTGGATGCTTCCGGATCCGTCGATGGTGGCCAGTGTGGCCAAAGAGACTTTGAATGACTGTTGGGGACCTAGATCTACAAATTCAACAGTTGTGTTTACATTTTGGAAAAAAAAAATCACCTTTTTACATTCATCGCAGAATTCGTTAGAATCGGGATTTGCTGCGTGATCGTACGTATCACCCTGTAATTCAGGAACCAGAACTCGGATCCACACAAAATTCAACAGCAGCTGATGGACCTTTCATTTAAAATTAAGTTTGTCAAAATCGGTTCAGAAAATTCCGAGAAACCGATTTGGAAAAATCAACAAATTTTGTTTTGTAACCATACTCTTCAACTCGTAATTCGGAACAAGATGTCGGTTGAAAATGAAATTCAATAGCAACCTATGGGAATATTATACCTTTCATTTGAATCTTAGTTTGTAAAAATCGGTTCAGCCATCTCCGAGTAACCGATGTGGACATTTTGTTAACAAATCCGCACATACACACACATACATACACACATACACATACACACATACATACATACACGCATACATACACACAGATATTTTGCGATCTCGGCGAACTGAGTCGAATGTTATATGAGACTCGGCCCTCCGGGCCTCGGTTAGAAAGTCGGTTTTTGGAGCAATTGCATAACCTTTCTATATAAGAAAGGCAAAAGAATAGTATTTAATTAGCTTAATAAGCATGAGTTCAATGTTATCTTCATGTGATTATAATTTGCAAAGGTTGGTGGAATGCGTTTGAACGTGTAGCGAATGGGGGTTTAGTAGAGTGGGTGTGGAGGATGCGTCAGAAATCCTTCATCTTATTTCGGTATACGGGGTGGATGAAGGAAATCTGGGCGTGAGGGTGATCCAAGAAGAGGGGAGTGATGAAGGAGGGAGGTGTAAGGGCAAGGTGGGGAGGGGGGGGGGGGCGGAAGGGGCGGCTACGCAATACTCAACTGCATATTTTGCCTTCCATTTGAGACTTGGTTGAGTCGTCACCGATGAACCGATGTGACTTTAATTGTGGAATATGCCCGGAATTCCGGACTTCCGGAATCGTCGATAGTGGACAATATATTCAAAGAATGTTTGATTGGCAATCAGTGATCTAGATCTACGATTAGAAGTAATTTGGTGACCATTTCAATAGTTTTTAGCCTCTGAGGTATTACGATTGTACCGATTTATATGGGAAATTCCAGTGTATCCTTACTAACACCCCTGTAACTCCGGAAGCAAGAGTCAGAACCGAATGAAATTCAGCAGCAGTCAATGGCATTACTGTATCTTTCATTTGAAATTAAGTTCGTAAAAATCGGTAGAGAATTCGTTGTGGAATGGGTGTGATATTAGCTTAGGAACTTGGCGGGTTCCCCGAGGGCGTCATGAACCGTCATAGGTGGCCAATGTGGTCAAAGCTGCTTTGATTGATCATTAGTGATCCAGACCCGCAAACTAGAGTAATGTTACATCAATTTTAATATGTTTTACATCATTTGAACATTATGGTGGTACCAGTTTATATGGGAATTTGCTGTGTGACCGCACTCTTCAACCCGTAACTCCGGAACCGCAAGTCGGATCTACTAAAAATTCAATAGCAGCTTATGGGAGCGTTATACCTTTCAAATGAAACTAAGTTTGCGAAAATCGGTTCAGCCATCTCTGAGAAAAGTGTGTGAGTTTAAATGACACACACACACATACACACACACATACACACACACATACATACACACACACAGACATTTACCGATCTCGACGAACTGAATCGAATGGTGTATGATACTCGGCCCTCCGGGCCTCGGTTAAAAAGTCGATTTTTACAGTGATTGCATAGCCTTTCTTTATATGAGAAAGGCAAAAAACCTGTTTTAATCCACCTAGCGGTGCAATTGTGCCTTTCTCATTTCTCTAAACTATGGCACGGAGGCTTTTTATGTTCAACATAATTGTGGAAATATCCATTACATTCTTAGTACACTTTGCACTAATACACAATGGCATGCCAGCCACGAACTTGATGAGCTACTTGTCGACGGTGAAACACTTGAAACAAAAAAATATCATACTCCATTAGCCTAATCAGCATTAGATCAATGTTATCTGCTTGCTAACTCATTTTGTCATGCGGGGGTAGGTATGTCAGGAGGGCGAAAGTCCCATGAACGAACGACTCCCCAGCTTAAATTGGTATGCTTTGTGATATAGTGGTGGTTTAAAGATGATGGGGTTGAAAGGTAGGGGTATGAGGGCTGGATGGGGTGGTGGTCTGAGGGGTGATTTAAGGAGATTTTTAAAGGAGGGGAGTGAACACTAGATGAGGGGGGGGGGTGGAACCCCTCTCCAGAAACCATCAACTACGCCCCTGTTAGAATCCAGAAACCTTATGCGAGTCGAAAAAAAAATTAAGTTGACGTTTTTCAGAGTGATTGCATAACCTTTCTATATAAGAAAGGCAAAAATGTGCCAAAATCCAAAAAAGTGAATCGTCGTCAAATTTTTTTCGAGTTTGCATCAAATCTCGACGTTTCATGCACCTTGAACACATTTAGCATCAAAAATAAATATTCTATTTTTAATTTTTCCTATAGTTTATATGAGAAATTTCTGTATGGCCGCACTCTGAAACCCATAATTCCGGAACCAGAATTCCGATCGATCCAAAATTCAATAGCAGCCGACGGGAAGGTTGCACCTTTCATTTGAGAGTAAGTTTGGGCAAATCGGTCCAGCCATCTCTGAGAAAAATGAGTGACATTATTTGACACATACGCACATACATACACACACACATACACACGCATACACACACATACAGACTTTTTCCGATCTCGACGAACTGAATCGAATGGGATATGACACTCGGCCCTCCGGGCCGGGATTAGGTTGACGTTTTTCAGAGTGATTGCATAACCTTTCTATATGAGAAAGGCAAAAAGTTCAAGCTCTCACGCTCTTACCACCCGAGGTCATCACCGCCTAACAATAAGTTCCGCTAAGTGATACATCAACGTGATAATTTATGCCTAATGTCCATTATGTCGAACGTCCGTTATACTTAACGTATATTATACCTAACGTCCATTATTCCTACTGTATTTATGTTAAATGTCCATTATGCCTAACGTACGTTATGATAAGCGTCCATATGCCTAACGTATTTATGCATAATGCAAGGTTAGGAGCAATGTTTACGGTCCAACTGTACGATGTGAACATGACACGTGATTTATAACAACTGGATGTGAATTAGTTCACAAAATCAAAACAGTCTGCATATTTTCTCGTTAACTATTTCACGAAACTCAAAATATTATTCATGGATCATGCTTTGTAAACTGGTTCATGATTCCAAGTATATTCATCACAATTCATCATTCGTATTCGTGTACTAATTCATAAACCCATAAAAATGATTCAAGGATTCGTGAACTGGTTCATTATTCCTAGAATATTAGTCACGACTAGTCGTACTCGGGAAACAGTTCATAAAATCATAACATAGTTCATATTTGAATGTTCAGGATCGTGTGCTTGTGAAAATTAGAAGATATCTTTATTACCTCTTTTATGAAACTCTGCACATGGTCTTGAAATTTTCACCTAAGCTATTTCAAAAAATGTAGAATATTATTCATAGATTTTGTTGTGTGAAATATTGTATCTAGCAGCTAGCGACCGGTTATAGGAACGAGCAATACATATAGAAAAACTATTAGGACCTCATTATTAATTTAATAAGGATCAGCGCAATGCTCGGAAAGAAAACGTAAACTGCGCTGAGCTCCCAAAGTACATTAAAGAGTCACAAATCATGGCCGTAATATAGTTCACAAAACCATAAGGTCTATACTCGCATCATACAATATCCTCTGCGTAAAAATGCGATAGTAAAATCATGAATAAAGTGTCACGAAAACGTACATAGAAATTACGAAAATCGCGACTAAGCTTCTAAAATCATAAACATGAATCACATAACTCTATGCGAACAAAACAATCGTGAGTTCATGAATAAAATATCGCGAAAACATGAAGAGAAAATACGAAAATCGTAACTAAGGTTCTGAAATCATGAATGTAATCATATTACTCTGCCAGAAAAACATGATAGTAAACTCATGACCAAATATGTTATCGTTAGATTTACATGGAAATTACGAAAATCTTGACTAACCTACTGAAATCATGAACAACGCTCAATTTTCGGTTCTTTTAGTCGGTATAGTTAGTATAAATCAGTGTATGCCCAAATGATAATGGTGGATTAGTTTTGTGGAAACATAACTAGTTTCATGAATACAGGTTTGATTACTCATAATTCAAGAACCTTGTTCACGACTTTCGAAAACGATTCATTTGATGAAATCTTGATTTTTTTTATGAATTTATGACATATTTTTCCTTGTCTGTTGGAGCTTGAAACCGCGTTTATAAATTCGAAAGGGCTCACTCGATGAGTTAATCACCGTTTCTATATTACCGGATTGATCGTATGAGCGTTCGTTTGTCCCGTAAATAAATTTGTTTGTATAACGTTGCGGCTGTTTACAAACTCACATGAGCTTTTGAATGTTCGCGGGCCGTGATTCTGCCGGGGGTTTTCACTCCGAGAGGCGAATTAGACTATTCAAGGGATGAATTCTAAATCGTATGATTTAGAAGTAGTTTTCCTAACCTTCTCGTTGGATATTTCTTGTTACATATTATTTCAGTGTGTAAAGATTTAAAATGCAGGGTGAGAATGTACAGGAACAGGGTGCTAATCTTTTTGAAAATTGTTTTGTCTTTTACGGCAGTGTAATGGGACTAAGCAAATTTCAGAAAGGGCCTCATGATGGAGATCAATATTTGGAAAGGGGTACATGAAACAGCTTTTAAATAATAGCCAACGGGGAAACAGATTGAAATGGTTAGTTAAACAAAAGCAATTATGTGAAAAAACATCTCCCAGAGGCAGGATTCGAACCTGCAACCCTTGGGACACCGACCCAATGCACAAACCTTCTCGCTATCTGTGGGATATGATGACGTCCCAAGAATGATTATCACATTAGGGACAGTGATCGTAACCTGCCTCTAAAGCGATATCACACCCAACCGTAACTACTACCAAACACATTTGATCTATTTAATTTCCCCACTAGATACCCCTTTGGATACCACAAAAAAGTCTTTAATAAGGTATTGGCACTTACGTGACAAGCAGAAAATTGAATAATTTGTTTGTATATGAAACGAAAAAAGTAGCCAGCAATGGCGCCCTAAAACTTGCTTTCTAGTGTATATGAACGTTATTTTTTCTTGAAATGGCACAGTGCTTTTCCCAAAAATGCGTGATAAATTATTCACGCGAAAATGTTAAAGTATACCACAATGTTGTCTTTTAGGGTGTTTTATATTGATCTAAGACCTCCATTTTGCTGACATAGTTACATTGATTAATCCCCCTCGATGCGAGATATTTGTTGCAAGTTTTTAAGGTATGAAAAAAAAGTTGTAGTCTTCTGAAATAATGTAGAGTTTGTTTTCGCGAAATATTGAAGTTTGTTTTCGCTAACAACTTTACAGAAGACGGAAAATCTCTATTTATAGTACACTAGATGTTATAGGCCGTTCTTTGAGAATGACCCCTACAAAACTATTTTTAAAACACAAATATCGTAGATAGAGCTTCAGCAGGTTTCTGAAAGTTATTCGTATTGTCAGGATAGTTCTCTTTCCAAAAGAGATCATCAATAATATATCTTTTGCGACTTGTTAAGTTTTGATAAAATGAGCGAATGTTCCAATAGTAAAAACTTTTGGGTAGACAAAAGCTATAGCAGCGACTAACAGAACTATATCAATACCATAATTTCATTTGTCAGTAAAGTTAAGGACGATTTAAAAAACTATTGTTTGTTTTTAAATGTCCAACCTTTGAAAATACTTGTGATAAAAAATGCGACGAAGAACGTAATGTGTTTCGACGATTCATCGCATATGTAAAACATGTAAGAATATTTGGAAAGATATTCAAAAAAGTTTTAGGAGCCTTCAAAATATAACGACTTATACCTTCTAAAACATTTAAAGAAAAGGCAATACATTTAGCAAAGATATTCGTGAAAGCAATGTCAGCTTATGTCTTCCACAAAAAGAACTAATGGAAAAATCTCATTTAATTACTAGAAGCATAGCAGCAAATGAAAAATCATGCTAATTTTGAGAAATATTCAGAAGACACTATTGACGTAAACTCAGTCGTTACAATGTGAACAAGCATTTTCCACTTGAATCACTAAGTTTGTCAAAAATTTCCGGATAACTTCGGAAATACACCAAGTAAGCCAATGTTGTAATGCAGAAAGTTGTCGATTTTGATTATTTAATCCTTTTCTTGGAACATACCGAACTTGTCCGGATGGTATATAAATAGCTATATTAACCCTTTCATGCCAAAATTTTTTCTAGTGCATGTAGCGTTTCAAAACTATTTTTTCTTGAAGACGGTGGGGTCAAGAAACACGAAAAGCCTATTTTCATAAAGATAGGTGCTTCCACGGCAGTGCTAGAAGCTGATCAATTTTCACCTTCTAATGCTCAATACAATTCTCCTAGAATAATGACAACAGTCCAATTACGAGGAAAACGTAGCCAACGACAGCCTAAATTGATAAGTTTATTAGTTTTCAGAAATATTGCACCATAACGAAGATATATGACAAACACATTTTCCGCCGTCAACGTAAACTGTCCCTGGCAGCACTGGTCCATCGGAATCTAATCAGACTAATTGCAATAACTTCAGTTTTAGAGCTGATCCTTGTAACTCTTAATACTCAAATTAATGAGCCTTATTTGTTTTTGTGAGCAAATCTGAATTGGCTTTTAAGGGGTCATCCACAAACAACAGACAATTAAAGATACAAATTTTGTGTCTTCAACGAAGTTGTTTGCAAAGGCACAATAACAACTTTGCTGAAGACATAATCCTAATATATATGTACTTGTCAGGAAGTAGGAAAATATCTCACTTTTAGGGAGATTAATAATTAAAATTACAACACCTAATAAAAAGGGCTTTTAATGTCCCAAATTCTTCCGAAGACGTCATTGACCTAAATTTAACGATTTAGGAGTAATTAATAGATCGCACGACTTTAGCTAAGAACACTATGAATTTATCCAACTGAAGGCTTGGACCTAGGTTGCTAGAACCGAGGGTATGAGCGTTCGCAGGTGCCAACACGTTGACTCAATTGCCGGAGTGTTTTAATGATTGCGAGATTGTGGGCGTAATTATGCATGAATGGTTGCGTTTGTTCCCAGGTTTATATTATCGTGAAAAGTTCGAGCGTCCGTATTCTATTATGCGCATTCTTTTTTATTACCTGGGCGTTTTATCTTAGTATACATTTTGTGAACTATTTTATCAGATATATAATCGAATATTAGAATAAAATGCAAATATTTTGGTTTTAGATTATCAGATAGGCAGTTTTAATTAACGGTGGAAAATAAAGTTTTGGTAAAACATTGTCGTAAAATATAAATGAAAACTGATAAAACCAAGCTTTTCATGCATTTAGACTACTGTGAATATTCTAGGGGAATTGTATTGAGCGTCAAGAATTTTGATTTTGAAAGTTGCAAGTAGTACACACAGAAAAAAAATATTGGTAAAAGTAAGAGTGTTCCGCTCTTAGCAAAAAACAACCAACGCCAACTATTAGGTTGAAAGTAAAACTTTTAAATTAATCTAGAATAATAGTCAAAGTAAAAGTTTTCCTTTTAGGCAAATGAAGAATAGTACTCAAAACAAAAGTTTTATTTTTAAACTAAGAGTATGCGTTGGTTGTTTTTTGTTAAGAGTGAAAAACTCTTATTTCTACCAACATTATTTTTCTGTGTGTAGCAATGCGAGAGAAGAACATATCTTGATCAAAACAGGATATTCGTGTTACCTGGCTCCAACCGACTTACGGAAAAATAGTATTGAAGCTTTATATGCGCTAGAAAAAAGCTGGCCATGAAACAGTAAAAATCATATCTCATTTCGTCGCTGTTGTGCTATCTTATGACAAACGCCATTTTGGGGTGAATTGAGTTAGATATGCCACATTACTTGTCTAAAAAATCTCTACAAAGTGGCGTTTACAGAATTTTGACATTCTGCTTGGTTACTGAGATATAGCGAGAAACGTGCTGAGAAATTTTTATTTTTTTGCTTCAAATGACTGTGTCTGGGAATTAGCTCAAATTATCTTGATGTATAAGATGTTTTTATATGTGAAACTATCTCAGAAACACAATGGCATAATCATTTTCAAAACAAAAAATGCAAGAATTGTGAGAAAAATGCAATTTAAGTTTTAAACTGGAAATATAGCATACTTGGCAACACTGTATGCAAAAATAATTATTTTTTCTAGATTCCCTGACTCATTTCCTTCAAAATGCATCTCACCGATTGTGTATAGTCCAAATGAAGCCAAAGATATGAATAAAAGTTTATAATTGATGATTTTTTTCTATGGAAAATTTTCCATGCACGATTAAGACACGCCATACAAATTTTGTCATCAATACACACCTATGACACGTGTGAGTGCGACTTTTGTTTACATTTATAGTAAAAACTCGCAACATAGTCAACCGATCTACGTAATATTTAAGAGATTAATACAGGACAGATAGCAGCATCTATTGTATTCTTTGAATTGTTTACACTATTTATAAGTTTCAAGATATTCAATCTCAAACTTTAAAAATTGTTTTTCTCGAAATGTGCAAAATGGCGCTTGTCATAAGATAGCACAACAGCGACGATTTGTAAAATCATGCATAAAAAATTGTAGATGATATAGCGTGAAATTTTGTCAACTTTTTGTATTCAAGTACCTTTTTTAGTAAATTTTGATTTAAATTTGGTGTAAGTTTGATCGAGGTATTTTATCAGCGTATATTTTCATTCTCTTAATTTGTTAAAAAGTTCGAATAATTCTGTATGAAGTTTCTTGAAACTTTAATTGAATTTCTATCAGTTTAAATTTTTCTGTCAATTCCGTGAAAACTGCAAATACATTTTTCTTCAAATATTTTCATCAGTTTATACCTACATTTAAAAAGTGTTCTAATAACATAGATCAGGTAATTGATCCTCCTAGAAGTACTCAAGGAGGATTTACTCCTCCGAAAAAAAATAGAAAGCTGGTGTCTTCAATAAAGTTGTTAGGAATTTTATTGCAAATAATTTTGTTGAAACACCTGAATGCTTTTTGTATTCGGGGTTTCGGGGTAAGGTTATGTCCGAAAAAAACCTTTTAAGAAAACTGTTGTAATCTTACTGTTTATGATCACTCTTAAATTTGTTTGGCCTTCTGCAAGGTTATTTAGAACAATAAAATACACTTTTTTATTCAAGTTATTATTAAAAAAAAGGATTTACAAAAATGTCATCCATATGTTCTTCTATGTATATCTATACTGCATACACAAAACTTGCATGCATTCAACAAAGTTACTTCGAATAACAGCCTCAATAACTTTGATGAAGACACCAAGTCTATATCTTATTCTTTTAATGTGTAATTTATCGTAATTACTAGTAAGATCGATCACTACTTTATCAGAAGATGTGCTGTATTATGCTGTGAAGAATACTAAACCTCCAAAGGTGACGGTTTCTAAATATCACGGCATTCAATGCAGCTTTCAAATGTACACCATAATTAGCAAATTGATTCGTTTTTTTGATTGATAGCACAAAACAACTTCAAATGCTCATAAAAATGATCCTGGCGTACTAGATACAATTATAAAAAGCCATTTATCGTCCACATGTCGAAGAACAATATGCGGTCTCAGGTTTTTTTTTATCGAACAATGTATGTTTGTCTTGATATCACTTATTTTTTTCAAGAAGTTCGAGGTTTCCAAGAGACAACTAGTTCGATCTTCTAGAAAGAGCCACCCGATCGAACACCGGAATAGGGGTGTTTTTCCTAGCATTTAGTGAAAATAATCACTACTTTACTCTTGCATTGCAAAGTACAGTTAGACACCCTCGTATATGTAAATCTGACACCGCTATCAACATGTGACAAGTGGATGTTGTCAGCCGATCAGCCTCTCATAAAAATCCGATTATCTCCGTTCGAGCTGATAAGGGATTGAGATCAGTTGGGCTGAACTGAACTTGTTTGGTACAGTTTTTGGTATGATTTTCAGCAAGCGTGGGGTTGTCACCAGTTTGCACTAACATTTACCAAAAAAACCATAAATCTTAACCACTTACCGGTGGTTAGAAAGGGTAACCGCGGATGGCGTGGATGGAGAGGGTTCAGAGCCGCAGAAAGCAAATATTTTGGAGCTACAATAAAAACTGTTTATTCTTCAGTAGATATATCGTAACTTACAGCACCATGACATAAGACGAGCAGGTACGTTACTAACTCACACTGACAGCATGCACAGAAGTGGGCTGGCATCGACAATGTTTGCGCTAATTGAAATTCATGGAATGGTACGACACTAAACGACAAAGCAAAGCAGTAGTATTAGAACCGTTAGCCGACTGACTATCTTGTTCGTCGGTTGACGTACATCACTGCATTTCGCAGGGATGGGCAAACATGGTACGTGCTCCCTGACAATAGACTGGGAAAGAAAGTTCCAAGCACGTTGGAAGAAAGTGTGCCTGGGCAAACTACAAAAGGTGTACCCTAGAATTACCAATGCAATTGTAATTCAATTAGCTTCAATTGAACGAACCAACATACTGTCTATGTGGTGTGATGGCTAGGGGTGGTGCGAAAACGATCCGAATAGGTTGTTGCCAACTGACAGCATGCGGGGGTATAATACGATAACAAGTCACACTTTCATGTGTTCATTGCAGTAAAGTGAAATTAATGATTGATTAATTTATTAATTTGACTGAATCAGTATCTTTTGGCTCTGTAGCCAGGGCTTGGAAAAGGAGGCAGTTAGTATGGTATAAACAAGCTTGAACACTTCGATAAGCACATTCGCAAATATGTCACGCAGAAAATCCGAAACAACAAGCATTTTCTTGCTCTACATTTGCTCAGTAGTTTATGAACTTACGAGTCAGAGGATGATACCTCTAAACGAGGTTACTACGAACCGAATGGATAACTGATATGTATGAAGACACATTCTGATTCAGCATATACCATTTTTGGTGATGATCTCATTTGTCATCGAAAAATTTCAACTACAATAGAATAACAATATTTGAAGTTGTTTTTTTAGGGTTAAGTTTATGTGCTTCTAGATAAACATGTGAAATAAAACCAGTCGGAAGCAAATTATTATTGGCAAATTTCCTATTTCCGGATCTTCGCCATATTTTATTTCATTCATTTTATTAATAGCACTTACTTCGTTATTTGTTTTCAATTGGACTAGTTTTAGTAATTTAATAGAGATAGATTTATGTGTAATTTATTTATTATTTCTATGAATTTTAAGTATTTTACGTATTTTATGTATTCTATCTGTTGGGGAGTGGACGTTGCGTATTGGTAAATCGATTGCCTTGTACGCAGCGCACCTGGGTTCGAGTCCAGACCCCGCACATGGGGTTAGAAATTTTCCCAAGAGATTTTTCTAACCCGAAGAGGCGAATGATCTTAACCTCTACAATTGAAATAAAAAAATTCAATCTGATTTGTGTATTTTAAGTACATTAGGTATTTCGCGTATTTGGAAATGAGCAAGTTTGTATAAGTCGATTGTCTTAAACATGGCTCACCTGGGCTCAATTCCCAATCCCGCACATAGATAGAATTTTTTCTAACCCGAAAAAGAGGCGAATTGTCAAAAAGGTAAAAACCGCTATAGTCAAAACAAAACAAAAAGTTTATATTTTATTTTCATGTATTTGATGTATTTCATGTAATTTGAGTTTTTTGTGTATTTTATGTATATTGTGTATTTTAAATACTTCATGTAATTTATATATTATGTATTTATGCATTTAATGTATTCCATGGAATTTTATTTTTTGTGTATTTTATGTATAATGCCTATTTTTATTATTTTCTGTGTTTCATATATTTCATGTATTTTGTTTTTCTGTATTTTAGATATTTTATATACAGTGGAGACCCGATTTTATAAGCACCCGATTTTATCAGCCCCCGATTTTATCAGCTTCATATGAATATTGACAGTTAATGGTTTGATGGGCAGACGAACTAAATTGAATTCTAGTAAATCCTTTCTCGAGCATATATTTCTTATCTTAGAGATTCGAAAAATTCAAAAAAATATAATTTTTTCTTTAGTTTTGCGCTGTCAGACCCCCTTAACGGGAACTTAAAGTAAATAATCAGGAAAGGATGTGAGGCTATATCTAAGGACCAAAGAAGAATACTTTAATAGCTTCGGTTTCTTAAAAAGACAGAAAAATATATGTGCCGATTTTGACAATGTCCCCGTTTTATCAGCTTAAAATTCGCCAAGGGGCTGATAAAAACTGTATTAATATATTTAAGCACCAACCCGATGTGTAGGTATTCTAGTAGCTCGTCAATTTGTGGTTCACTTTAACATCCATGTATCTGAAAAAGAGGCGTAGCTCTAGCTTAACTAAGACTGACGTTTATCGAAAAATATAATTTAATTCCAAATTTCCTAAAATTTTGATGAATTTTCAACCTTCGTTCGTCAAATAATCTTCTTCCAACCGAAGTGGAGAAATTTCGCTTATCAAAAATAAACAGAGAGAGAGAGGAGGTACCCATCAGCTGCGCCTGAGGCGATATACAAACACAGACCATCATTACTGACAGCATTCCACAGTCCGACAGACGACCAAGCAGACCAGCAATCGACGAAACTAAAAAATCGATGAGCAGAGTTGCACAACGAACTGACAGCATTCGCCTGAGAGTATACTTCCGAAAAGGAAAACTTTGTTCGAGTGGCAGCACCCTTTTTCTTTTTGTGAGAGCTTTATAGCTCGAGTTGTATTTACCCCAGAGCTAGCGAAGAGAGTGAGTTCTCGCCCGAGTTACATACGACACCCAGCATATCACCTCACTCAACACTCACACTCGGTATGCATGTTTGCTGTAAGCTGTCTGTCTGTCTGTCTCTGAACTGCATCATCTAAGAAACATACCCGTGGCACCGGGTAAACGGTAAGGCGGAGAAAACGAGTTTTTCCTTCCCTACCACCTACCTGTCTTCTGCGTGTGTACGTGCAAGTAAGTAGATGTACAACTGTACACGCAAATATGACAGCCCGCGCGCGGTGAAGCCTGTAACGGTTGAGTAGGCGCGCACTTGGCAAACACAGCACCACCAGAGACCGATATCAGGCTGCACGGCTGTTAGTGCCGCGAAGCGTTCGTCGGGAGACCAACTCTTGCTAGGTTGCTGCTTGTGATCAACGTTTGCGTGTACTTGTGTGTATAGGTAGGTTGGTACTGACGAACCGAATCTGATTTTTTTTTCTAGCTAGATGGTAAGCATGACTCACAGCTTGTTGCTGTAAAGTTAGTGACTTAGTTTAGGTTAAATTGGTGCAGGGGGAATCGAGGAAAGCGGGTTGTAAAATATAGTCAGTTTGCCGAGAGTTAGTGTGTAAAGCAAAACATTGGTGCTAGATCCCATTACAGAAATTGACCTTCTATTTTGACAGAATTCGGTTATTCATAGCGTACAACACAACTGCAGTACCAGTGCAACAATCATACTGGCAGTAAAAATTCGGTCTAGTTGGTGATCAAATATTGGATAACCACTCGAGTGCGATATAGTAACGAAGTTAAAATGAAGTACACTGGAACCGGTGGATGAACGAGTTTGCCAGGAAGAAATGGACAGACATATTCACAACAGATCCTTTCTAGTCTAGTCTATACCTACACAGCCACTTAAAGCAAGTCAAAGCCTTGGTACTACATTCCGTTGCTTGACCCATTGCTTCGACAAATTTCGCAGGCGATTGTAAGTGTACCGGACAATTGCAGGGTTAAAGCTAATCCCACAGATTACTAAGAATCCTTTCTGGCTGGGGCACGAATATATGACGATTGGCTTATGAGACCATCCCCTTACTCTGTAATCAACCAGACCAGAGCGAATACGTACCGCGTAAAACTACACGTTTACTGGAAACCCGTTTAAAAAATCGCGTAATTCGAAAATCCGTGCTCCCAAACTTAGTAAAAGTAGGAAATATGCAATTGTATTCATTTTGAGATCCAACATAACTGCTGCCGGATACCATAAAACACACAGATTTACATCAATAGTGGTTTAGTTGAAAGGCGTCGGTAAGTACATGCCGGAAATCGATTATCAGAATCATTTTGAAATCCAAAATGACTGCTTTCGGTTACCATGAAAGGTAATCAAAAATTGATGATTGGAACTCTTCTTTGAATCCAAGAGGGCAGTTTCCAGTTACCATCTAACATTAAAATTTACATCAATATGAAAGTCACAAGAGAGGGGTTGGCATGTATGAGACGGAAATTGATGATTGGAGCCATTTTGAAGTCCAATATGACAACTAAAAATGTTGTAGTACAACATAGGGTTCATTTGAAACGTGGTAATAAGCAGAAGGCTAGACTCCATTGGAATTGAAGATGGTGGTTTCGGTTTATCATAAAACATTAAAATTCACTTCAATAGATTGGCGAGCCTTTGAGAATCAAAAATATTTTGTTTTGTGGTGCCCTAATGACCAATATAACCTGAATAGTGTAGTATAAGACTAATTTCCTTTAAGTGTTTTCGATACAGATGGATATGTTTCCGATACACAATGATGCCTTGAGTAAAATATGAATATGAGCTATGAGAAAGCTTCCTCCACCCTTCTGTTTATTCATATACGATCAAACATCTGATGATTTGCGGAGTTCGCGGTTTAAAGCAGCACTCAATACAAGGGACAAATGGTTTATTTTCGGAAAAAGTTTACTTTTTATCGTTCAGGTAAAGTTAATATAGCTTTTTAGAAAATATCTCAATTATTTTAAAGTTTTTCCACCAAAAGATTGTGTCTAGGTTCCTTGAATTATTCAGATGTGTTTTTTTTGCTATGAATTCTACAATGGGTTTAATTTTGCCCAAAAAATAACATTTGCTCGAATAGTTTTTCTACTAAATTCAGGTGTCCATTATACTGCTTAAACGAGCAGTTGTCACACTTAGATGAAACTCCTATTGCACTGTTAACCTCAAATTGCGCAGTTGTTCACAAACAAAATGTCGTATAGCCGGATTTCTGTAAATCGCTAATCAACCAATCACCGGGGCGTAATCATGTTTGTGAGTTCGTGGGCGTAGGTTGCTTGAATAATCGCGAGGGACTCTAACGGTTGTATGCTGACATGATTTTGTAACATATTTGCTTGTGTTCTTGAATGGGTGCGCGAGCCGTGAGTCTGGTATTAAATTTTCGGTGTACGGTTCAGTTTCCAGCAGAGAGTGGGTTCCCTTATATCGCTAAGGTTCCCGGTCATGTCGCCATGAGACGTGTTGTCTAATAGGTACGAGCGTATCCTCTTAATTGGTCCAGCTGAATGCATGGATCTAGGCTTCTAAGATCAAGGATAGACTTCCGGACGTGACCGATTCGTGATCGCGTGCGCGAGGGCATTTTTGTAGGTTCCCGCTTGAGATCGATTTTGAGAATGTGTGACTGTTAAGACGTACATTATCACCAGCTTTGCTGACCCAGCTGAAGGCTGGTGTAGAGTGGCAGTATAGGACTCGAAAAGAAGAAATAAAAGACAATAGATGAGACACGTAATAGATTAGACAGGAACAGCTGAAGATATGATCATCACATGAAAAATATACATTAGTACTTCAAACACTACTAATACTTGAATAACCAACCACCACACTAAGCACATCCTTTCTCAATTACCTATTTGTTATTGGTTGATTGTTGGTTGTGAGCTGGTAAATAGAACAGAACAGAAAAAAGGCTCACACCAGCCCTCCCGGCCTCCTCGATACACAACGGCTTTCGTGGTAGATGCGCATAGTCAATGCGAAACGTGTTTTCGCGACGTCTCATTTCGACACTGATCGCGGATTTCACTCGAATAGGGGCCGGCGATGCCCGAAAGCCGCTTGAGCGAGAGAAAAGTTTGTAAAAAAGCCTGTGCACGACTTCCGAATACTAGCGATACAATATATGTCTGCTTGGCTCGGAGGTTGAGCGCTAACTGAATGTCTATTCGTAATAACCCTACGCGCTTCGCTTTTTTTGGAGGTAATTGATTATCTAGGATAATAATAATGTAAGGTTTTCAGTTCAGTTAATTTTATACCGCTCAAAAATTTTTTCATAGCCGTGCCGAACATAATCGATATTTATCAGTTGTATCTCCGGTTTGTTTTCCACTCTTTTTCTTCTATTCGATTTTTTTTTGTTGTTTTTCCTTTTACTAGTTTGTCTTCTGTAAAAATAATATTCGAATTATGGTTGGAAAAGCTGTATTATTGTACAACATGAGCCCCCACTATGCCGCCATTCACCTCTGATACAGAACTCCTATCCCTTACTTCCCCCCTGGCACCAACCGAGGTACAACCTGCCTTATGCCGTTTTTGTTTTAGCCCGGGGCTGGGTCCGGTTTTGGCATCAACCGCTGTCAGTTCCTATATTTTGACAGCGGTTGGGGTTGGAGCCTAGCTCAGTTTCGTTTCGAGAGGAAGCGGCATTGTTGACGAACCGGTGGAATCTGTGGTTGTATGCTGACATGGAAAAGGAACAAACGACGTGCGCGTGATCTACTAGTGTATTTTATTTTAACCTATTTTTGGCCGCTCAATTTTTTTCATTGGCTCTTCATGAATAAATTCGATAGCTTCCTGTTATAGCTTCATTTTGTTCACGACCTTCAATTAAATTTTTCGCGGTTAACTCTTCCTTTTGTTAGTAGGACCAGTCGCACAAGCTCAAGCTAAACAAGAATTAAAAAACTAATGCTAAAAACCCGAACTAAAAAGGTGGAAACGGTCGTTGAAGTATAAATAAGAAGCAACACTTCCGATAGCCGGCTGTCCGGAGTTCAAGTCGTTCGATAAAAAATTTCGGAAATTGAACGCTCTCGAATTTCGTGCTTATTGCTAAGATCGTATTGTCTACCAAGACATCGCCCGATCTTTTCCCTCTCCTACTAACGCAATTCTTTTTCCATGATGCTCGTGGAGATGCAGAGGTAGTCTCGGTCTCTATTAACAGCGAGTATTGAACTAACATTCCATTCTTTCCCCGATAGAACAACATTGGACGTGGCCGGTGTCGTTATTGACCATTTTATGAAAATGTCGAGTCATTCAAAATGCACAGGTCAATCACGAAGTGCAACTACGGGCACTCAACCTAAGCTAAGCTAAGTAAAAATAATATTCGAATTAAATATTATCTATGGCATTGTCTCGTTATGCGCCAATACGATATTCCTAAAACGAAATTTAATCACATAATTAGCCTCTTAATGGTCGCGAGCCCAGGGACTCCTACAATCTGGAATCGCGCGCGATCTCCAGCACAATTTCGGATCCTATCTTTACTACTAATTTCCTTCCTTCTGTGACACTTATGGTGCGCGCAGTAGTATATACGGACTCTAGTGAAAAAAAGCGTCGGACTAACATTCCTACTGAGATCTACATTCGGGCCTCGACGGCTCCGGTATTGATCAATAAACAACTTGGGATTTCCAGGAGTTGTATATTGAAGAATGAGTAGCAACCACGAGTGATCTTTCAAGCCCAAGCTCAAGCAAATGTCCTCCGAAGGTTCCAGGGTTCGCTGTTTTTGAGATAGCATGATGAAAAACCTTTGTTTTGGTCTGATTTGGCGTGATGCGACAATTTCAAAACCGTGCAAAAGTGATAAGTGGCCAGTTTTGTTGGTTTTGTGCCGAAAGGCATGACCCCACTGAGTTATTTTGATCGAAACCTAGTGGGCCATGATGAAGCGCGAACTGCGAAAGACCAAAAGAGAGGTGAAGGAAGAAAAAACATGATTAGAAAGTGAACAAAACCAAAGAAAACGTACCGAAAACGACTGTATTATCTAATGGAGAGCGTCAATCAAAAATGCCGAGCGTTTTAGTCGAACTCATTCTAAAACTGCACAACTTAGCGGCTGAAAACAAATAGTTTGAACACTTTGTTGATAAATACCTACCAAAAAGGGTTTTGAGAAGGGCGAATAACGCCGGAGATGTTAACCTAGCTAAAACTTCTGGATAAATACCGGGAATAAAATTTGTGGGCTTGCCATCTTTTTGTGAATTTCAAGACGGTGTACGATTCAATGAAACGAAACGAACGGTAGCAGATAATGCTTGAACAAGGCATTATAACTAAACTGATTAAGCTGATTCGTGTGACACCGGATGAGTAAAACTCAAGCAGACCGATGCACTCTCTATTTTACTGTTCAACATAGCCCTCGAACGTGCAATACGATATCAATAAAGCATTTAAAGATGATTGTATTTTTTTTTATCAATCATTTATTGATTATTGATCAGAATACAAACTTCATAACGTATTCCAACAATTTTTTTTAGTTTTGGAGTGTAAATTAAAGGAATGATTTATTTTTTGACTTAGGTTGTCCATTATATTATACTTTTAAATGAAAAATGCTCTGTATTTGTTGCTTTTTGAAGTCTTCATTCGTAGATAAGCTCTTTGTTTTCAAGAAGAGTGCTGAATTTTATGAAATAATTTCAGTGTGAAAGTAAACTATCATCGTCCTCTTTGCAATTCACTCTGAATGCAATAAACAGCATGTCAAAAATTACTTTGCCTTATTTTACAAACCATAAATAATTATAAACCATAAATAATTATAAATTTGCCGCTACCGTAACAATCAGTCCAACTTAGTAATGCATTGTCTGCGGATGTCGAATCCTTTGCTAATAACTACTATCGCTCCGATCGAACATAGCCAGGTGTTTCCATCGCCGTAAAGATAACTGCAAACATCAATTAATTATCTACCTGACATCCACCACCATATACAACAGAATCGACAGCTACGCTGTCATTATATCTGCAGGATTACATCACTACAACCAGACTGCTGTCACTTTTCATTTCCAGTTTTCGATAATTGCACGCTTTGCCGCGCGCTAGTTAAAACATTGCAACCAGCCAGCCGTCAATTATGATGTTATCAGTTCCATCACGGCGGAACGAACGGAGCCCCCTTCGGCACAAGCCAGCTGTTGGTTGACCGATCGACCGCCGACCAATCACAAGAAGTGACTGATTGCTGCAGATGACAGTTTCATCTCGCATAAATCAAACGCGAAGCGGTGATGGGTCAGTTTCTCCTCGAACGCTGGCATTCGAAACATCTCCTCGCATTAGAAAGCGTCGCAATGCAATTCATTCAAAAGAAGAAAAAATACCTGTAGAAAAAAAGATCACACTAATGCGCGATGCTGTGTGCGACAACTTTCGCCGGTCAAGCGAGCGCGCCGGGCAAAGTGGTTGTGGATCAACTGACAGCATGTCGAATGGTTCGGTGGAGCAAATAAAAGTGAATCATCGCGTTCGTTCGTCGAGGCGAGAGAGAACGATCAGAAGGCTACATTGATCCTCACACAGCGCGATCGGCTCGCTGTGTTGGTGATTTGATGTCTTTTTCTCCGATTACGTTGTTCAGTAGGGGTCACTGTTATTTTTTACTACCTACCTATGGCTCCAGGGCAAGTCATAAACCTCGTCGACAGGGATGAGCTAATGCCTTACCGACGGCGGGTCATTGTTAGGGATGATGAATCATTCTCGTGGAATCGTATGCTGTGAGATCGGTTGCTGCATGTATTTGTCCGTAGCCATGGCAGCTCTCATTCGCATGTGTATACACATTGAATGCTAATGGAATTGGTGCTATAGCGGCTGACCTGAGCCATCAATAATATGATGCTAGGCGGTACCTTTCGCCGGCAACGATCGGACGAATGAAGCAATAAACGGTGCTAAATGACGAAACAGTTTGTAAATATTGATACTCGTTTCGGTTGTTCAACGATTGCTGCACGATTACAGTAGGGTCGCGCGTATTTTCGGCGCAGGACCGTTGCGAAGTGCGAGGTGAAAGTGACAGCATACAGATTTCCAAGCTTTCATGGAATTTTCTTCAGCCGCTTTAATTTACCATCAATCATCACATCTGTCCGTTTCGCAGGAGCTTTCTAAATCGGATTGGAGGTACGTATGATTTTTAATTGCCCCGTTTAAGCACTGACAATGTACGATACAGCGGTGCCCGGTTTGCTGTGAGCTTGCAGTTGATGCGATAACAACAGTCGCTTGTTGGCGGTCTTTGCTATAGACACGTCGAGCATGTGTTGCTTGAGATACATATGTGTGTACATATGTTTGCGAATGCAATCAATGGAATAACTGGAGCATGCGCGTGAATTGGTTGGTAAAATGCTGCAATTGATTGTGCAAATTTTGCCACTTTGGTGAAACGGCTAGGCGATAATAGTTTTTTGCACTGAAAATTGTTATTGAGGGTATACATTCTCCCTGCAAAACTACAGTTCCTTTCTTAAACTCAGGAAATCGTCTATAAAATGGCCCTGCCATCCTGATGTCTACATCATGCCCATCTTCAACCTGTTCCCAGCTTCGGCATCGCAAAAAAAAACAGCGGACCCATCAGTGCAAACTATTTTTAAACTGACAGCACGATTTGGGATGAGGAAAAACACAGCACGTGCACACAGACAGAACCGTCGGGGTTGAAGACGAGAGCTTGCGCACACGGAAAGCGGACTGTGACGTCATCGGATTGAGCTTGTTTACACCTCGGACGCGTAATGGCTGGCAATAAATACTAAACAGCCAACACTAGGCGGAGGAAAGTGCCGTGAACTTTTCACCAGGCGAAAAAATAACAACATACACGGACGGGACCGTCCTTCGGCTGGAAAGCAAGCAGACAGAAGACGCGGCACGAGGAAGGGAGCTGTCGGGGATCAAACAGATTGAATGTGCAAATGAATGTGCGTGCGAGGTAAAAGTGGAAAATTTCGTTGTAGCTGCTAAGTGATCCAAAGTGGCTACCCATCAGCCAAAATGCGCGGAAGATTAGGTGCAGAAAGATGACGTTGAGTTGTTATTTTGTGGCACTTAAAATTGTGCAACCGAATTTTGTTGATTTTTGGCGAATTGGTTCGGCACAAACGATTAAGAAAATTTTTTACCAACAGTAGCTTGTAGTGTGGGTAGTTAATTCTTACCACGCTTAACGTTGACAGTCAATATATATTCTGCTTTTCTCGAACAGTGGCACAATTCATCCTAATAACCTCGAAAAGATGCAGCAGCAGAGCAAAATCAAATGAAATGAGCATTCGCGGTTGATGTCAGGGCTGCAAGATGTGAAGATATGTTCTATTGTAAACACATAGGTACCTTACGACATTTTCAAATAAGACGGAGATAAATCAACCTGCGACCATTAATGCCATCCAATGAAGAATAAGATCAATCAAATGTTGTCTTGTGTCACTTGGTAGGTAAATAAATAAATCGATTTCAGTTTATTATCCCGATCCATAACTATCAAACACTGCAAGCTATCAATCAAGGCAATCGATCTCAAGATCAAATTGTGCTATTGTGTCGCATGTGGAGACTGAGAAAAATGGGACAAGCGTCCGTACGTTTTTACGTTACGAAAATAGGACCATGACCAAAAATCATGGCTTTTATAATTATGTTCAATTTCCCTTTGGTACCGCCCGCATAATGCTTTAATTTCTGGAAATATTTGTTTTCATTTTGTGAATTTCAGTCACGGTTTCCGCCAAGAACTAGTTCACAACTTTATGAACATTATTCATAAAACCAAAGGTTGACTCATGATTTTTTCATAGTTTTAGGAACAAAAGTTCACAAAATCAAAATATTATGGCTATTTTTCCGTGAACTATTTCACGAAATTCGGAATTTTTTCATGAATCCATTCAATCCTCGTGAACTAATTCATGATCCCTAATATATTAGTCACGATCCAGTATCCATGCTCGTGAAATGGTTCATAAAATCATAAAATATTATTCATGCATTCATGAACTGGATCATAATTCCTAAAATACTAGTTAAGATCCAACTTCCGTGCTCGTAAAATAGTTCACGACATCATGAAATATTATTCATGTATTCGTGAACCGGTTCATACCTAGTATAATAGTCACAACTTATCATTCGTTTTCGTGAAAAAGCTCACGAAATCATAAAATATTATTTATGTATTAGTGAGCTGGTTCATGATTCCTAATAAATTAGTTACGATCCAATTTCTGTGCTCGTGAAATAGTTCACGAAATCATGAAATATTATTCATGTATTAGTGAACTGGTTCATGCTACCTCTAGCATTATAGTCACAACTTATCATTCGTTTTCGTGAAAAAGCTCACGAAATCATAAAATTTTATTTATGTATTCGTGAGCTGGTTCATGATTCCTAATAAATTAGTTACGATCCAATTTCTGTGCTCGTGAAATAGTTCACGAAATCATGAAATATTATTCATGTATTAGTGAACTGGTTCATGATACCTCTAGCATTATAGTCACAACATATCATTCGTTTTCGTGAAAAAGTTCACGAAATCATAAAATATTATTGATGTATTCGTGAACTGGTTCATGATTCCTAGTACATTGTTTACGATCTATCTAGTATCTATTTTCACGCTTGTGATATTTAGAAGATATCTCTAATCATATACAATTTCATACAACATGGTAATGAAATTTTTACGTGAACTCTTTCACAAAAATTGGATTATTATTCATAGAATCATTTTTGTTCCATGCTTTTTTTATGAAATACCTAGCTGCTAGCGACCAGTAATAGGTACGAGCAGTAGATATAAAAAAAAACTTTTAAAACCTCTAACAGGATTATTCATTTGATAAGGTTCATTGTGATGTCCGGACAGAAAACAAAACTGTACTGAGAACCCCAAATAGTGTGCGTGATAAAGTTCACAGAACCAGATATCGCGAATGAGTCTTCTTTTAATGATCCAGATCATATTGTCACGTTATTCCGAGTAAAAAAAACTATTTAGTAACCAAAATATAATAGATCACGATAAGGCGAAGAGAATTTACGAATACCATGATAAAACTGCTGATATCATGAACATTAGTTACATTACTCTTTGAAAGTGAGCGCTCAAATAAAGTATCATGATAACATGAACAGAAATCACGAAAATCGTGACTAAGTTCCTGAAATCATGAACACACAAATCCCACAACTAGTGACAAAAATATCTAAAATCGTGACTAAGATCCTGAAATCATGAACATAAACTGCTCTATTCATGACTAAAATATCACGAAAACAAGAACAGAAGTTACAAAAATCGCGACTAGGATCCTGAAATCATGAACATAAATCACACAACTCGCGACAAAAATATTTTAAATCGTGACAAAGATCCTAAAATCATGAACATGAATCACTCTACTCATGACAAAAATATCACGGAATTACGGAAATTACGAACATCGCGACTAAGATCTTGAAATCATGAATATTATTCCCGCTAACGTCATGAGAATTCAGAAGAATCGCGAATAAACTCTGGAAATCATGAACAACGTTTGACTGTCGACTGTGTTTTCCCATATCATGAACAAGAATCACAATAAAAACTAAACATGTCCAGGGAACAACAACAGTAACGCAACCAAACATTCTAATGTAAAGCCATGCACATATTCGGGGCGAACTGGTTTTTAGAAAACACAAATAGTTTCATGAGTACGAGGTTTATTATTCATAAATTCAGGAACTTGGTCACAATTTTCGTAAATCGTTCAGTTCACGAAATCGTTCATGAATTTATGAACGAATGTTTTCCGTGTGGTTTATTTCAAGACCATTTCAACCTGTACAACTACACGTGGAATTACACATTTCAATAAAAAAAAACTTCTATTACAGAAAAGATAATAAATCGGTGATTAACTAAGAAAGCTGTACATGAATTCATGTGGGCCACATAACTATACAGTTTCTTAGTATCTGTCGCCTTTGGCTTTATTCGATTGTGGGACAATTCGATCGTTCCTTGTGCCTGAATCAGCAGGTCGAACGGTTCAAATAAGATTCTCTAAATCGTTATGAAGCTTGGAACCGAGTTCTAGCATTCGGTTCTATTTACCTGATTTCGATCCAGATCCAAACCAGATTCCAGATCTGCGCCATCCCCATTCAACGGATCTTGTCTGAGCCCGAAGCAGGCTCAGATTTACCGCTTGGACACAGAGAAGTATCTGGATCTGGGAGCATTACATCCTACATCTTTTAGGATAAGCACATTCATTTTGCTTAAATGTCATTTAAGTTTTTTTTAGCTCAACAACAAAAAAATCTTTTTTGAACGGAATCTTGTAGAGCAATTTATTTTGAACAAACTTTGATGAATATATCCGCCATCTATAAATTTTTCATTAAGAGATATGTACGTTGCACCTTTAAATCAGTTTTTTTTAACTTTGTCTTCTGCATCTTAATTTTTTCTAGATTAGTATGTTCAGAAAGCTTTAGATATCGTCAAAACGCATAACAGATGGCGTTTGGTCACGGATTTCTTACAATAATATTTTATTGCGTCTATCACCAACGTTTCGAAGGTCTATGCCTTCATCTTCTGGGCAAAAACACGAACAATAGCATTAGCACAACTTGACTAAGATAATATTGTTCGTGTTTTTTGCCCAGAAGATGAAGGCATAGATTTTCGAAACGTTGGTGATAGACGCAATAAAATATTATTGTAAGAAATCCGTGACCAAACGCCATCTCTTATTACTGAAACACATAACTTTTTTGAAGACTCCAATGATGTATGATGTACCGACTGTGGTTCGCTAGGAGGTTGATAACTTTCTCCGGACAAAACCAGGCCGTCTGGCGTTCGGCGGGTTCAACCAAGATCCAAATGACAAATCCACGTGAACTGCCTCGTGCATGTGTACTTGCAAATAGTGCTATTGATGCATGTCTTATATCCGACCTCACAACTCGCGATATGTGTGCTGTCACGGAAAATATGACTGTTGACAATATAAACAAGAAATACGTCTATTGCTCGGCATATTTGCCGCATAATGAACCATAACCTTCTGATGATTTCAAAAGGGTTGTATCATACTGTGGCAGAAATGGGTTTCCTCTCATTATCGGCAGTGATGCAAATGCCCACCGCATAATTTGGGGCAGCTCAGATATCAGTTTGAGAGGCACCGAATTAATGGAACACTTAATTCGGGCTCTGGAATAGTGCAACTAGCCACACAAGACTATCGTGCAACTAACCACACAAGACTATGGCCCCAAATGGTTACTTGGGATGAGTATACACTTGCTCCCAGTTATCTTACACTCACATGTAGTGTTCCTTTTCAAACTTTCAATGTGAGAATTCCTCTTCGCGAGGCATGGCTGTCTGGCTGGATGGAGAGACCACTTGAAGAATACGTAGTTTGTTATACTGACGGTTCTTTGTTGGAGGGCCGAGCCGGTCCGGTGCTGGTGTCAATTGTCATGAAATGAGATTAAACCAATCTCATTCGCTTGGTAGATGCTGTACCGTATTTAAAGCAGAAATCTTTGCGATTCTGTCTGGCGTACAATCAGCACTTCAACAGGAAATTAGCGATAAAATAATCTATTTTTACTCTTACAGCCAGGCTGCCCTGAAAGCACTTAGTTCGGCAGATTCTAGATCGAAATTAGTAATCGCATGTCGAACTCAAATCGAAGAACTTAGCATTTCAAATGCTATCTACCTTCTATGGATATCCAGTCATTCCAGTATTATTGGAAATGATTGGGCAGACGAATTGGCGAGAGCGTGCGCTGCTACTGACTTCGTTGGTCCAGAACCAGTTCTACCACTGTCGATAAGTTGAATAAAGCACAAGATTCGCTCTTGGGCTGCATCCGAACATACCAACCTTTGGCGTAGCTTGCAAACTTGCGTTCAAACAGACTTTTCAGCCGGATGTGAGTCCGAAAATGTCAAACAATTTGTTGCATTCTTCCAAGCACAACAGCAGTATTCTAGTCATGGCACTGACTGGGCATTGCCAACTCAATTATCACATGGCTACTATTCTGCGTGCCGAGTGTTATTCATGTGGTCTATGTGAATCCGATATCATTTGATATGCAACTGCCCTGTAGTAATGCAATTACATATCTGGATTCGTTTGGTTCTCTATACTTAGAAAAACCCATGTACAGAAAGCTGAAACTGAAGGATATGATATTGTTCCTAACCCAGTATGGTAAATAGCTATAGTTTTAGCCGTATTTGAATGACAATATCCCCTCGGGGGTGTTGATATATCCGCTCACTGTTTGAATAAAAATCCTAAATCCCTCCCGGGGTTGGAAGTTTAATTCCTGCTATTGTAGGCACCTGCAGATCGTTCAGCATCTCTCCGGGGGTGCAGAATGCTCTGTTTTAATTGTTCTGTGTCTTTATGTTCCTTACCCCTAACCTTACCACTTCCTCAATCCTTCCCATCAGGAAATGATGAAAAGACGATTCTTGACAAGGCACAAATCTCCGATCAACATGGGGAATGTACCATCTGAGCCAGACGCTACTGATTGTTGCTATTTTAGTTCATATTAAGGCAATCCACTGCATTAGCGGGATGATCTGGGTGGAAGAAGGACTGTCGTCGGATTGGTGGATGTGCTCATATGACCTATCTTTAAGAAGGACCTCAAACTCGAGTGTAATAACTATCAAGGTATAACGATCCTTAATGCCGCCCCACAATGTGTTCTGTTTAGCAAACTGCGCCCGTTTGCTGAATCCATTGTAGGCGAGTAACAAAGTGGTTTGGTTTGAGAAAGATGATCAATGACGGACCAAAGGCTGGATAAATTTTAAGAAGTACACCCTTGCACACTAACTATTTGTGCATTTCAAGGCGGTGTACGATTCAGTGAAACGAAACGAACTGGGGCAGATAGAACATGGCTTTCAGACAAAATTCAGACAAGATGAAGCTGATCCGTATGGTGCTGTATGGACCAAAATCAAGCGTCAAAATAGCCCGAGAGATATCCGACTCGGTTGTGATGCTAGATGGATTGAAGCAGGGGGATGTACTCTTTAGTGTTCAACCATAGCGTTCGAAGGTGCGGTAAGAAGATCTGATGAACAAAAAAACTAAGCCACATCACAGCGAGATATCACTACCTTCGTAGATGACATAAACATCATCGGCGTTGATCGCCGAACAGTGGGAGAGTCAGTTTTGCTACTAAAAGGGATGCTTGCGAGAATCAGATTAACTATAGACTCTGACAAAATAAAGACACGGTAACCGGTAGAGGGCAAGGTAGTCAGCACGGTGTTGGTTCCAAGTAGCGAAATCAATGGGATACGATCCGAGGTTGTCTACCAATTCGTATATCTTGGAACACTAGTGGCATGTGATAACGAAGTTAGTCGCGAAGTAAAAAGGTGGGATGCGACTGCGAATAGGACTTTTTATGGTTTATGTAGTCAGCTGTAGGTTCTGTAGCTTCCGTGGTTTACGTAGTCAGCTTGCGTACTAAACTTGCTCCGTGTTGCCCCGTTGACAAATTCTCGTGGATTCACACACCACACAACCCCCTAAAAAGTTCATAGATATGATTCGAGGAAGATGAGCGTGAGGTGGGCGTTCAAGCAGACTGGCGGCCTAAGATCGAGTAAGCTGGAAATCTAGTATACATTCGGTTATAATTCGGAGTATCCTGATTGTTGGGTCACACTGATAAAGATTAAGGTAGAATAACGCCAATAACAGCAGTAAATGATTTTAGCCTTGATTCGACCCCAGTTACTTTTGTGTGCACTGGTTATGTGTAATCGAGGAAGATGCGCATGCGTCGACGTGCACACGGGATGCCGACTCAAGGTCGAGCATGTTGTGTAGTTAGTACAGGGTGCGCCATCTGGATGTATCCTATTTCAACATTGATCAACTTCGCCATTTTCCAGCCGATTTTGACATATAAACACAATTCTGAAACGTCATTTGGCTTTGAATCGATTTACACCAAAAGAACGCGCTGAAATTTTTTTAATGACGGACGACGCCGGGATGTGCTCCAAAACAATAATCGGTCTTTATTTTTTCAAAGAGAGAGAGAGACCATCAACGGCGCACGCTACCGCTGGATTTTAGCGCACTTTGTCTGTCCACAAATGCAGAAAAAAGGTCTGAAAAACTTCTATTTTCAACAAGACGGGGTTTCTTGCCACACCGCAACCGCTACTATCAAGTTCTTGCAGAGCAAATTCCCAGGACGCGTTAGCTCAAAAAATGGTGATTTGGAATGGCCTTCTCGTTCTCCGGATTTAACGGTACCAGATTTTTTTCTGTGCGGTTACTTGAAAAGAAAAGTTTATTCTAGCAAACCTAAGAACCTTGACGAACTCAAAGCTAATATACCAGCTGAAATTGTTGCGATTAAGCCCGAAATGATGTGCAATGTCATGCAAAATGCTCGCAAAAGAGCTGTTTTTTGTGTATCAAATGGGGGTGGTCATTTTATCGACGTTGTATTCTAAGACTGGTTTATAATAAATGGCATAAAATATCGTAGAAAAACTTGTTTACTTCTGAAAATCGGTTGAAAAATGGCGGAGTTGTTCAACGTTGAAAAAGGATACATCCACCTGGCGCACCCTGTAAAGATCGAGCAACCTGGATTTTTTTAGCCACGACGATGATGATGATGATAACGATGTAATCAAGAACAAACGGAGCTCGAGTATTGCGCATGTGACTATTCCATCGTCCATCAGCTGTGCGCAATGTACTAGTTACGCTCAGGAAACCTCTTGTGCGTACGAAAATCAAACTGCCATACGTCCATACATAAGTGTCAAACTTTTTACAATGTTTTAGACAGTGTTTATATAAAAATCGTTTCCATGCTCCAAACTGGCAGTAGTTGAAGCTTTGAATTTGTTAATACACAATCGTTTGCTCAGAGAGGTTTCTGTGTTTATGATCGCTTCAATTTTATTTATTTACTCGTTGACATACCCGTAATATTTCTTGGACACTAATTGGGTGTAAACGTTTTTGTCTTTCTAATAAGCACCATAGTGCATTGTGGTATAGGTTTTAAGCGATTATAAGAAGCGCGTTTGTTCGAGAGAAGTCTGCGTCATTTGCAGTGTCAATCTGACTAGAATTAATATAGAAACTGCAGCTAATGTATAAAAATAAGTGTGTAATTTGAAGCACTTCTGGGCTTATTATGCTACTATTCAAGATTGATGTGAGAGATTAGATGATAAAAAATCGTCTTCAAAAATTAATTACAAAACTATGTGATTTGTCAAGCGATCCGTTCGTTCAGAAAGCACTTACAGTGACAAATGTGATCGGTCGATGGACAAGCATACTCCCAAAGCTTCTATGCCTTTCATTCCTACAGATTCCCTATCCAATTCAGTAGAAAACTCGTCATAGATAAAGGACGTATTGATTGAGAGAAAATAAACATACGTCCGTAAACTTTAATAAAACGATACTAAAATAGCCAGTCATGACCCAACACTTCAAACTTTATTTCCCCAAAGTTTCTATATAATCGGTATAAAGGTTAACTTCTTACAATTGTTCCGTTAACCCACCGAGCTCCTACTCAACTTTCCTCACCTTGCCCTACTAATTAAATTCTCTTCAATAACAGTGATTATTCAACTTTTACCCGGGGCTTCAACCTCTCCCAGACACCGCTCTTGCATCGCTGAGTAAATTATGAAAGCATCTCCCCGCCTCTTTCTATAGCGAGCGTACCCAAAAATACAACTTTCCCGCAATTTAAGCATTCTTAATTAAAAGAAGAAAGAACACCCACAAGATAGATGGGCAAAGATGTGTGTTTGGATTCCATTGAATTTCTAATTTTGCCCCACCGGGGCACAACACGCCCTTTCGGTGCTGCTCTGTTGAACAGAGGTGGGTTTTATTGTTGCGTCATTGTCATCATCATCATCATCACTGGCGTCGTCGTCGTCGCAATCGTTGTTGTTACACATAACAGCGAGTGTTTTCAAAGTTAAACATTGTAAGATGACATAGTAAGTAGGTTTTCTTCTTCGGATTCGCAGTTACACCTTAACGATATATTTCCTTGGCTTCGTTCTACACAATTTTGCGTCACGAGTACCAGCATGAGAATGTTGAAATTCACCCGAGCCGACTCCCAACTAGGATTGTCTGTTTAGTATTTGTACATGTTTCCTTGGTTAAATTGTCTAGGCTACAGCTTGTGCTGCTGATGTCCTTTATTTACATACATACAAACAGACAAGAGAGTAAGCAATGTTCATTCCGTATCTCAGGCGGTACAATGATGGGAAGGGGAACATTTGTGTCAGACGAGAGAAAGAATCCCTCAACCTAAAAGTTGTTGAACAGAACTAGGAAGCTTAATTACCGGAAGTAACTTTGGAGCTAAGTACAGCTGGGAAAAGCAGTACTCTTCAGAGTATTCCGTTGAAAGGCTTTCCACAAATTTAACAAAATTTCAAAATGGTGTTGTGTCAAGGAATAATTCAACAGGAAAATTTTGTTTGGATAACATCTCTAGTCCAGAAACAAAAAATGTCCAAGCGAACATTTTCCATTATCTAAGCCAGATACCTGCTTCCATTAGGCGAAGCTTCATCCTTGCAGTCTAAGTGCTCTGGAAAAGGTATCATAATTACACACTCGTCGTCGTCAGAGTTCTGCGAGACGGTGGAAGCCCACCGAAGCCGACACTAATCCCTTGCAGGAACAGCACGGAAAATGGAGGACTCTTGTCCAGGAATGACACGATTTATGTTTGCAAGTATGCGTTCATGGCGGGATATTTGAAAACCCACTTGATTCTTTGTCCACAGCACTTTCTCAGGCATTAGGCGTTTTAAAATGCACACCGTAAATGTTTTTCTACTTCCATCATGAAAAATGTATGTTGGGCACATAAATTGTGAAACGTTACTGCACCGACGACAGTCTGGATGCTTTTCCATCGAGCCAATCATCCCGGCATAGCTGTACCACCTGAGCAGCAACAGGCTGCCAAGCAGATAGCAGTACTATTTTACCGGGATACAACCAGCACTTTCATTCCGTTTAGGTAACGAATTTGACGTCATTTCTTGTACGATTTCATAATCGTTCGGACACCCGGGAGTTATCTAATGGACCGCTCCCCCAGGTAAACTGTTAATTTGGAAATAAGAACCGAAAATTTTACCGAATTCTGAATCAGTAGTGGAAATTCTCAAACTAACATAACCGAATTACCATCTCATTTCAGAGCTCACTGCCAGTTTACCCCGCTTGCCTATGGAGTGGAGTTGGGTGGTGCTGAGTAAATTTCCACTATTTTCCGTCAAACAAAACACGAACGGTAGCTCTGCCAGGCGGCGGGCGACGGCGGCTGGCTGCATAATAACATGGAAAGTTGGCTGTCTCTCTTAAGCTTTTTCTCTTGAGCACCTACTTTCCACTACTTCCGCACGGCCGAAATTGGTGCGCTGTTATATAATGGTGTATGGGTTTTCCTGCTGCTGCTGCTGTTGATGCTGCCACCAGCGATGAACTGCGTGTGTGCAGTTTCGAAAATGATCCAGGTCACAAGAGCCGCCGCCCCACAGCTTCTACCTACTCTGCCGATTGTTTGCTGCCACAACTACTGAAAGTGACAGAGCAGTGTATGGGTGTGCGAGAGTGTTTGTCTGGTGGGAAGAAATTCAATGGAAGTGCTCCGGATAGTAGCCGCATGTAAGAGTGTACCCAATTTTCCCGATGCACCTCTGCACCCTGTCCTGTGATGCCAGAATAGTTTGAAACTGACAACACAGTGGGGTTGACGACAGTTGACTGCGTGCGTCGGAGATTTTACGACATTGGGCAATTGCCAGAAAAATACGAGTATATTTTCCGCTATCTGATTTATATATTGGATGAACTATTCGGCGTTTGTTTATCAAAATGGTTCAACCACAGACAGTTTCTATAGAATCTTCTTTCTAGTCTTAAGATAGCTGTAAAAAAAATTCTCTTTTATAAAAAAATATTTTTTTAAGATATCCTAAAGGTAAAAACAAAAGAATTTGGCACCGCCAATCTAACGCATTTGTGTCTATCAAATAAACGAAATAAATAAAATAAACCACAGACAGTTATAGATATCAGAACCAATATATTTTTCAATATTGATGCATATGGGATTGTCACTGAGTCTGGGGTTTCCTGTTAGGTAAGTTGCTTAATCGATAAAACCTACAGAGTTAACGCAGAAGCTCGATATAATTAGCTCAGGTGCGTAACAACATATTTAACTTGTTTAAGGGGTAAGATAAATTCGGTAAAAATAAGGTATATTTAAAAAAATATTTTGGCGAAACAGCGTGTGTTAGGATAAAAGTTTATTTTCTGTATAATAATGCAAAAACATAATCCGAAGTTTTCATTGCAAAATATTAAAAATTGAGCAGTGACACAGTGCATCTCTTGTCTCGAATTTGTTTTGTTTCAATCTTTCGTAGCAAGTGGTTCTTGATAGTAAAATTGGTTTATTCATATCTAAAAATTTTTTTAAAAAGTTCTTGTGGTTATCTGGGTATTCATATAAAGATGACTTGTGTAAAATTTCAAAAGATTGATCAAGTAGCTTTTGAGTCATGATGTACACTGCATTTCCCCCTCTCTTTCCCGTGCCATCAATTATTATGCATGAACGATCACTACGGCGCGTTAAAACGATCATTGTATCTGCGGAGATTGCAAGGTTTAGGAACGTATTGCAAAATGTTTTATCGTTTGACGGGGTATTATTACTGTTGGAAGAAATTCTTCTCTCTCTGCGCAGTGCTCGTAAGTGTTTCTGTTTGCAGATCCGTAAAATCACTTTTGATTCTAGAAACAACAATAATGTTAAGGTGACTTGATAAACCATTTTAGGGCTACAGCAAGTCTATCTGTACCCATTGGTAAAACCTTGAATTGATGGTGGCCTCATATCATATCACACTTTACATCAAACATATAGTATATTAACGAATTTTTTTTTAGTTTTTAGTGCGATTATATTTTTAGTAGGAGGACCCAGGGCTATTTAAACAGTGGGGGTACTTCGGACCCCTACTGATTTCTCAGAAAATCTTTCTGTCTTTCTGACTGTCGTACATATTCGTGGAACCGCTATTTCAAAACATTAATCTTAACAAATGAATCTCTTTGTTCAGTTTTTTTTAGAAAGGAGATACAACCTGTTTCATTTTTTTTGCCATCCTCAAAACAAAAATCATAATAATGGTAAAACCGTGATTAAAGCAATAAATAAAAGTGAAAAAATAACAGATAAATGTTTTGGAAAGCTTGAGAATCCTATTTTATGGAATTTTTTTGTTTGAGTTAAAACACAGATATTTTCAAGACACTCACCACTTTTGTGCAAAATGAGCGTACGGAGCTATTCGGACCCCCTATTCCGTCAACCACCGTACAGCGGCTTGCGGCAGCGCACACAAATGCACACGCCCCAATCGTCAGACGTGACTACCCAGATTAATTTTTTTAACAGTTTATTTTATTTTTGCTTCTTAAGGAGTTTCTCCAATAAATATTTCATAAGTAAACATAATTGCCTCGTAAAAAAGGAAAAAAAAAAATGACTACCTGAATTGCCCCGTAAGGAGATCCGAATTACCCCTACATTGTAAAATCAAATCGTCGCCCAGTGATGCAAATAAATCTTTTATGGTTCCAAAATGTAGCTGAGGTTTCAAACTAACAATTGGGACCTTTGAGCGAGAAATTCGTTTTACATCTATCCACCTAAAAGGGCGATTTGATCAGGTAGGTCCAAATAGTCCCGGGTTCCCCTATATCTATTTATTTTCGGTATGATAATGCAACATTTCAAAAATATTAACCATAAATTTTCATTGCAAATACGCTGAGCGCCTCGAATTAAAATTGTCTCATTTCACCAAAAAAAAAAAAGGTTTTTGACAGAAAAAATCGGCATATTTGATATTTAAATAAATAAAAAATCTTCCGTAGTGCCCTGCGTATTCATATGAAGAAGAACTGCGTCAAATTTCAAAAGGTTGATCAAGCAGCTTTTGAGCTATGATGTACACCGCATTCGTTTCAAATGTCTCCCTCTCTCGCTTAATTTTCATTTTTTCAATGATAACGCGAAAATATTTTTAAATTTTGCGTTATAATATAAACACAAACTGAAAAAACTGGTTCTCTCTCGATCACCAATTATTTGATTAAAAGCTAATTAAGCTATGGAATTTGCAGTTCCACTTCGTTTCATCAGAACCCGATACTAACTTAGTGACAGGACTAAGCCTGCGCCGGATTGACGCTATTTCCAAAAAACGAAAACACGATCGCGCAATACAAGGAGCTCAGTTTAGACTGATGAGAACTAGTGAAATCGAAACATCGAATACAGCGCTAGTTTAGTCCTGTCACTAAGTTAATGTCGGATTTTGATGAGACGATGTCGAAACGCAAATTCTATAAGTAATTTAGTTATAGGTTTTGCGCCCTTAACACGCAAATGTGGTTTTAAACAATTTTTTGATTAGTAGTGATAAAATAGTTTTTACATAAGTTTTCTTCACTAAGCAGAAAAACAGCATGGTGCATTTTACATTGGCTTGCTAAACCAAATCAACTGTCTCAATTTGCCCTAGCAGTAACTAGGGCGCGTCAACAGTATCGATAAAGCCCTACACGCATAGAATCAAATCTGTAAAAATCACTAATTAATAGTAAACAATACATGATATACAGTTTATATTACACCATATATATTATAGATTCACTATATAAGTGTTGAGAGCAGTGTTACGAAATTTCAAAATCAGTTACCTATTTCTGCTTGCATTTACCGAAACCGACATTCAGATTCAACGCCTCCCTCATTCATTTACTTTCCAGCTGACTGAAATTTCATGCAGAATCGAATGCTTGAGTGCAGAGGAAATATAAATTCATTCACCAACCAAAGCATTCATTTGTTATTATGTGGACAGTTTCAAGGCAGAAGTTAGCATCTTCTACATTTTCGAGCATAAGGGAACTGCGTAATCTATATTTGCTGCACTTTTGATCAATAATCCCTCTCAGAGCTAGAATAGAAATAAAATTCACTTTGCTTCTGAAACCGAACATGTCCGTACCTGAAAGCGCTGCGTCGGCCGAACGAATGACGATTGAAACGAACCAAAAATTTCATTCATCGCTGCGGGCGTGAATTGAATTTTGTTTTCTTTCAAGTTCAGGCAACGATGTCAATTTTTTTAAGCTCTGGTTGAGAGCTCTGGGGGCATCAGGATATCCAACGAATAGATGACTAAACGAGGGAAAGTGAGAAGCCAGCCTAGCTCACTTGAAACAAATCTCAGA
Source organism: Topomyia yanbarensis (assembly GCF_030247195.1). Taxonomy (NCBI): domain Eukaryota; kingdom Metazoa; phylum Arthropoda; class Insecta; order Diptera; family Culicidae; genus Topomyia; species Topomyia yanbarensis. The sequence continues at coordinate 106,187,037 of NC_080672.1, read as the reverse complement.
AGATCCTATAAGAGTTATTCGCGTCCTTCTCAACACAAACCAGCAGGTATGTTCAAAAACGTATGGCAAAATGTATTATCATTTATCTGTATATTATTGCTGTTGGAAGAGATTCTTCCCTCCCCGCGAAGCGCTCGTAAGTGTCTCTGTTTGCGAGTTTTGACTTCAGAAACAACATAATTATTGCAATAGCGACAGTGCACTGCCTCTAAAAAAAGAAAGCACACACATGTGTTGGTTGGAACAGAAATTGTGTGTGTGTGATCCGTTTCCTCGTTGGATACCACCACAAAAATTTTGTGACGCGGGATTCATATTTGAAGTTTTTTAAATTATTTGGTCACTCAATATTTTGACGTGTAGGGTGGCTCAAAAATCAACATTTACGAATATTAAGTGCAATATATCTGAAAATATATTTAAAAAAAAATTAGTGGAATGAACTTTCAATAACGTACCCGTTTTTTTCAATTTTTGATAAACTTGAGAGATATACATAATTTACATGACAGATACTAGGTAATCAAACACTGCGTCTCCTTTGGACTTATCATAAAAAGCAACATTTTTCATATTTCGGGGCAAAACGGGACAAAACAAGACAATCCGGAAAGAACAATAAATTTCAAGTATCATATACAGTAAAGACACGTTTTTGTCAGCCCCTTGGTGAATTTTTGGCTGATAAAACGGGGACATTGACAAAATTGAAAACCGGTACAAATATTTTTCTTTCTTTTTAATAAATCAAAGCTCTTAAAATATTATTCTTTAGTCCCTAGAAATAGCCATTATTAGCTTTTCTGATTATTTAGTGTAAATGTTCCTTAAGGGTAGCGCAAAATTTAAAAAATAATATTTTAATTTTTGCATATTTCGGATCTCTAAGACAAAAAAATATGATCAAGAAAGGAAATACTCAAAATACTACAAACGATCATTCCAAACTGTTTCAAAATTGCCCTACCACTTCTAATAATATGATGCCTAATTTAATGCACGATTTATCATTTATTGTGCGTGTCTGCAGAAGAAGGACGGCCTATTTTGGTCAAATCGAACGGTAGCTTAACCTTTGAAATGAAACTCGTTTGAGCTTAATCGGACTTTTAACTAAAAAGATATACTTATTTGAATAACAGTGTATTTTTCTTCTGAATTCATATTTATTTCACTATTCAACTGCTGCAAAAAATCGAATTCTCTTCCTCAAGACTTAATATTTTGAGGAAACTCTACTCAACCTATTTACAAATATGAAAAAAATAAAAAATGTTAAATTATGAAGTGGCCAACATAAAATAGAGGTTTTGTCCAGGCCACACTGTATGGGATCACCTATAAATTACGTTAGGGGGGGGGGGGGGTACGCAATAAATTGTGACATGTTGTGACATATGGGGGAGGGGGAATAAGTTAGAACGTAACGTAACAGTTTTCACTACAAAAAAGAACATTTTTAAAGGATTTATTACGTAATAAGGTTGGGGGATTAAGAAATTTGTGACTATCTGTTGCATGGGGGAGGGGGAGTAAATTTTGGGTAATTTTTGCGTTACATCATACTTTTCGTCAAATATTTACTCCCATATGTTTTTTTAACGATTTTTTTGAATAAGTCGGTTAGCCGAATGTGTTGTTACGCCAACTCTCCGTTTGACCAAATATATCGGCCTGATGTCCGTCTTCTCATTTCTGATAGTTTCAACCATTTTTTTATTATAAGTTATTTAATTTCATTGTTTTTATTATTTTTTTTCATATTATGAGCCATTCATAGGCCATGTTGACAATTTAGGGAAGGAGGAAGGATACCATAAAGTTTGTAAATTTATTTAATGTATTTTATTTATTGTTATTTACGTTATCCATTTTATTTGTTCTACTTATTTTATTTCTTTTCTTCATTTTATTTAATTTACCTTATTCATTCTATTCGTTTTATTAGTTTTATTTATAGCATTTGCTTCATTGATTTCATTTATTTGGTTAAGGTAATTTATTTAGACAGATCGTACCAATCACTCGGAGTGATCGGTTGAGTTTACCTTTTTCTCGTTCTGGCCCGTGATTGCCTGGAAAATAAGTGCTCGGCCTACGCCACCCGGATCTTTCTTTCAATCTCGGCCTCAGCCATCCGGCTCCAATCGTATTTCGCTCTCCCAGCGATAGTTCTCGCGAGTGCAGTGTTAATTCTCCCGATCAGTAGTGCGAATATCAAGTGCAGCGAAAGTCGCTTCCCTACGGGTCCGTCCCACCCCAAGGGGCCGCGGAGCCGCCAAAGGGTCACTCCCGACCCAATTTAGCAAAATTCCAAGCCTACTACGGCATTTCCGCGAGAAAATTGGACATCGAAAGTTGTACCAGGTAACAGGAGCGCAGACTCACAAGTAGGTAAACAACTCGCGCCTCCACCGAAACTTCAACTACAAATCGATAAACGCGACCGCGCCTCCACCAAACCAAATATTCAAACTAAGTGAAAAACTTGCGTCTCCACCAAATCGAATTTTCAAACTTAGTTAAAAACTTGCGCCCCCATTAAATTGCCGACCGTCGGCGATTTGTATGAGTGTGAAGCTGCGAACCCTCGAGTCGAACCGGTACTCGCGTGTGTAGTGACTTGTACGAGAGTTTTGTGACGAACCCCACCAACAATAACAAAATGCCGCGCCCTCCTCCCCCCGATTGGGGCGGGGAACCACCCCTTAGTCGATCTCTCCCCGGCTACATGAACTCCGGGGACATAATCGACCAACAGACCCTACTATTAAGGGCAATCGACGAGCCAGGAAACACGGAACAACGTCTCCCCGCCGATCCCTTTCTTATCCTGAAATCGGTACAGGCAGTGCTGGAGACTGACCCCAGAAACCTGGTGAGCGCAACAAAAGAGGCAAAGGGATACAGATACGTATTGAGAACCCGATCCAAGAAAACCTATATAGCACTACAGAAAATGAACCAGCTAATAGGCGGCCAAAAGGTGGAGATCATCCCCCACCCAACACTCAACATAGTACAAGGCGTTATCTACGATCCCGACACAAAAGACGTAGAAGAAGCTAGACTTCTGGAAGAGCTGAAGACTCAGGGGGTCACGAACGTTCGGAGAATTACAAAAATGGTCGACAAAAAACCGACCAACACACCACTGGTTATCCTATCATTCTCTGGTTCCATCCTTCCGGAGCACGTGTATATTGGTCTACTGCGCACCAGTATTCGCCCGTACTACCCACTGCCGATGATGTGCTTCAAGTGCGGGCACTTCGGGCACGGCAGTCGTTTCTGCCCCAACCCCGCCGCCTGCCTGAACTGCAGCCAACAACACGAAACATCAAAGGAAAACCCCTGTGTCAACCCAAGCCTCTGTATCAACTGCGGACAAGGACACCCGACACGTAGCCGGGAGTGTCCCAAATTCATTGAGGAGGAAATGATCACCAAAGCAAAAATCGACAACAACATCACTTATCCCGAAGCCAGAGCCCTAATAACCAAACGATCGCAAATCCCAACCTATGCCAGTACCATCAAAGGAAACACCAAGGACGACGAAAAGGACACAATCATAGCCCAGCTACAAAAAGAACTAGCAACCCTGAAGGAAAGCAAAGCTCAAAGCGCGGAAGACAATAAAGACCAGGTAATCAATATTCTTAAGGAACACTGTGCCAAGCAGGCCAAACAGCTGCAAGCAGCCTCCGCCGAAATAGCCAAACTCCGACAAGCTGTAACCGAGCTCTACAAACATCAGTCCGCTCACTTCTCGGAGAACACCAACGAAAACGCTTTTACGGGAACGAAAGCCAAAAAGGGCAAGTTTATTGAACCAACCTCCGTAGCGGGTACTTCTATCGGCCCATTCAGCCTGTCCGAACCTAGAAGATCCAATCGCCAAAAAGAAAAAGACTCCCGAAAAAGTGGCACTGATAAATCCAGAAGCCCCAACTCCAAAGCAACTCCCGACATGACTCTGCTAACACCCAACAATGACTCCGCAATGTCTTGGTCCCGCTCCAGCTCAACAGCATCACTGAATAACCTAAATCAGGTACCCTCATCGGACCCTGACAACCCATTCACCATCTCGGAATAAACACAACAGCTCGCAAACGCCTAACCCGGCAGTCAGCAAACAACAAAAGCAATTAAATTCAACAGCCGAAACAAAACAAACAACCCTCCCGCGTCGACCCCGACCGGGGACGTTCCGGGTCCTCCCGATGCACCCCCGGCGGCTGTTGACGCGGGCCCGGGTTTTACCCAGGCAAGTACTTTTAGACTAAATGCAACAGCAAACAACCGACTGCCCCTAAACCCTTCCAGCCAACACCTACCAGACGGCACCCAGCCGTCAACCATCGATACCCTGAACTACAATCACTCGCCCGACACGCCAACACGATCAATAGCACACAAAGAACTCAACAACTTGGACTCCACCCCCAAAACCCTAGACCACAGCAACATCAACCGTTATCCCCGCCACCCAAGCCCTATAGCCGGATGCTCGTGGCACCCAGTACGGTTTCACTACGGGAACAGCGATTCGAACGAGCCGCAACGGAACATCAACACCTGTTCCACTAGTTCGTCAGCAGAATCCGTTTGTTTGGATTCACACCAGATCAGCAATAACAACAAAAACGCATACATCAAAAAAGCCCCCCTCCTCGCGCCGCCCCCGACTCGGGAGGTGCCGGAAACATCCGATGAGTCCCCGACGGTTGCCGGCGCGGGGAACCCGGGGCTTCCTCGGGTAAGCTCTACCAACCCCATAACCCGAACGGATCCATCTGTCGCACTCTTCTCCTCTACAGAGTCCCACGGTACAAAATCAGCCGCATCATTGCAGAACGCCAGCGTTACCAAAGAAAGCAACAGACTTCAATCCACCTACAACACAACTTGCTCATCGTGCATCAAAAAAGCCCACCTCCCCGCGCCGCCCCCGACTCGGGAAGTGCCGGAGACATCCGAAGAGTCCCCGACGGTTGCCGGCGCGGGGAACCCGGGTCCCTCCCGGGTAAGTTCCCACCATACTATAACTCACCAGATCCCAATTGCTGTCGCCTCTACCCTTTCCACAAAAGCACAAACAGGCCAAACGCTCCCGATAAGCAAAACACCGGCGGTCCCCCCACCGCCCGTTCTACCAACTTCGACAAGACCCAGTAGTCGACCGGCGAGGAATCGTGGTCCCAACCATAGCTCTGACCCTCTACCCGTACGAACAAACTACACCTTGGCCATCCAGTGGAACACCAACGGCCTGAGAACAAACCTAGGTGACCTCCAACACATGATTGCTCGCTCAGCGCCCATCTGTCTCGCTATCCAAGAGACACACATAAAAGGTGACACGGATCCATCACCGTGGTTCGGGCACCGTTACACCTGGGATTCAGCTAAAGGATCGAACATCTACCAGACGGTCGGCCTAGGAACCAGAGCTGACCTTCCGTCCGAGCTGGTAAAACTGGACACCGACCTGATCGTCGTCGCCAGAAAGATCAACTTTCCCATAAAATGCACGGTGGCATCCATATATATCCCCCAAGAAGTAAAAGACGTCGGAAACAAATTGCGGAATCTGTTCAAGCAACTGCAGACCCCGTTCATACTAATGGGTGACTTCAACGCGCATCACACAGTGTGGGGATCAAAAAGGTGTTGCCATCGTGGCAACGCCATTATCGACGCAGTTGAAGATAGCGATGCCGTGACGCTAAACGATGGCAGTATAACCTTTCTCCGGGGCCGAGCCACACCCGCCATAGACTTAACTATATGCTCTAGCTCCATCGCCGGAGCCTGCGGATGGTCGGTCCTAGCCGACATCGGGAACAGTGATCATCTTCCTATCACAATCTCTCATGGTCGATTGCCCCCATTAACGTCGCGACGCCGCCGTTGGATCTACGATCGAGCGGATTGGCCCACCTACGAAGACAACATTTCGGACGCCCTCGATCGAGACCGCAATTACTCCCCAGAGGAACTCGTAGAAGTTATCACTCAGGCCGCAAAATCATGCATCCCGCGAACTAGCGGAGCACCACCAAACCGGTCGGTTCACTGGTGGAACCCAGAAGTAGCTAAGGCAATTAAAGAACGACGAAAAGCTCTTCGAGCTCTTAAAAATACTCCCCCTGACCATCATCAATGGGATGAGCGATCGGCGGTTTTTCGACATTTTAGGAATCAGGCCAGGCAAGCCATCGCGAAAGCCAAGGAGGCCAGCTGGACAGCCTTCCTGGGCGGGATAAGTTCCGAATCGTCGACCGCGGAACTGTGGAGAAGGGTAAATGCCCTTAGTGGCAAAAGAAGACAAAACGGTTTTGCACTATCGCTCAATGGTACCACGACAGTTGAACCTTCCGAAATTGCAAACGAAATCGGGAAGCACTTCGCATTGATCTCGGGGGACTCTTCCCTCCCACCCTCCTTTCTCAAAACGAAGACGGCCACAGAAGCTACTCCTACAATCTTCACGCCAGATGCGAGTCAAAATTACAACATACCTTTCTCCGGGGTGGAACTTGCCACTGCACTAAGCACAGCAAAAGGCAACTCTGCCGGACTCGACGACGTCGGTTATCCCCTGTTAAGACATCTACCTCCAGTTGCCAAGCGAGCGCTACTAGACGGATTCAACAGGATCTGGGGAGGCGAGCCTCTACCAGACAACTGGAGAACCGCCCTCATGATCCCCATCCCGAAGAAATGCGAAGGAACCAGAAGCCCGAATGACTTCCGACCCATCAGTCTCCTCCCCTGCATTGGGAAAACGATGGAAAAAATGGTGAACAGACGCCTGTTAACCCTCCTCGAGGAACAAGATCTTCTTGATCGTCGGCAGTTCGCTTTCCGAAAGGGACTCGGTACAAGCGTTCATTTAGGCTGCCTCGGCGAAACTTTAAGCGACGCCATAGCCAACGACCTTCATGCGGACATTGCCATCCTTGATCTCGCCAAAGCATACAACACGGTATGGCGCGAAGGAGTGCTTCGCCAGCTACATCAATGGGGCATCCGCGGAAACCTCGGCTGCTTCATAAAACAATACCTTAGTGATCGAAGCTTCAGGGTGGGTATCGGTGGAAACCAATCGGACCTATTTTGGGAGGCAAACGGGGTACCCCAAGGATCGGCGCTGGCAGTTACACTATTCCTAGTCAGCATGAACTCCCTCTTTGCCACGCTCCCGAAAGGCATATTCGTATTCATCTACGCAGACGACGTGATTCTTGTAGCGATCGGGAAAACGACCGGCCGCACCAGACTGAAGCTGCAGGCTGCCGTAAACGCCGTTGGTCGGTGGGCCAACTCGGTCGGTTTCAGCATCTCCGCCCCAAAATGCGCTATTTCACACTGTTGCAACTCTTACCACTTAGCCACCGACCGGCCGGTCAAACTCGCCGGAACAGTAATACCATTCCGTAAAGAGCCAAAAATCCTTGGCGTGATAATCGACCGTAAGATGACTTTCCTTCCACACTTTCGACGGGTGAAAAAGGATTGCGAAAGCAGGAAACGTCTTGTCCGCACCATCAGCTCGAGACACCCAAGGTGGAACAGGCAAAGCGCACTTAACATCAGCCAGGCCCTCATCCACAGTCGTCTGTTCTATGGCCTTGAAATAACCAGTCGTAACTGGGAGGGTTTAATCGATACCCTCGCACCGCTGTATCACGGAGCAATCAGATCAGCCTCAAACCTGCTGCCAAGCACCCCCGCCGAAGCTGCCTGCGTGGAAACCGGCGTCCTTCCCTGTCGGTGGGCAGTGGCAGTAGCCGTTCTAAGACGAGCCATGGGGTTCCTAGAAAAAACATCGGGCGATGAATGCCATCTACTACAGACAGCTAAGAGCATACACACCATGTTTGCCAATGCCCCTCTTCCCACAGTCGCCCAGCTACATCGGGTCAACAACCGCGCATGGCACGAGCGCGGCCCAAACATAGACATCAGTCTGGCTGTATCCACCAGAGCAGGAGATCCTCCCCGGGCTGCCAGAGCCAAATTCCTACAGATGGTCGATCAAAAATACTCAAACCATCTGCACATCTACACCGACGGCTCGAAACTTGGCGAGGAGGTGGGCGCGGGTGTGAGCGGAATCGGAGCGGGCCTTGCCCGTCGTCTACTCTCCGTGTGTTCCGTGTTCTCCGCGGAAGCCGCCGCCATCGTCATTGCGGTGACCAACAAACCTGAAGACACACCCACAGTGATCTTCTCCGATTCCCTCTCAGTCATCAAAGCGCTGGAATCAGGGGAGTCCAAGCACCCCTATGTCCAAGCCATAGAACAATCCTGTGACTCATTAACTACCATATGCTGGGTACCCGGACACAGCGGAATCCGCGGTAACGAGGATGCTGACCACTTGGCCGCGCTCGGCCGGCGCTCTCGCGCCCTGTTCTCTAATGAGGTACCGTCATCCGACATCATCAGGGAATTCAAGGCGAAGACCTCTGAGCACTTCATCACTCACTGGAGGACTCTCCGAGGCTACCCTCAAAAGGTAAAGGGAGACCTCGAAAAGTGGACAGACCGCGAAAACCGAGTCGAACAAAGAGCGCTATCCCGCCTCCGCGTGGGTCATACGAGGCTCACCCATGCCCACACCATTACCCGCGTCGATCCTCCAATATGTACATCTTGCAGCACTAGACTCACGGTGGAGCATCTACTAATAAACTGCAGGGAGTTCGACAACCTACGACGACATCACAACTTGCCCTCCTCGATTCGAGAAACACTGGCAAACGACCCAGTGCACGAAGAGGCACTACTTGCCTTCCTGAAAGATGCCAATCTTTTCGAATCCATCTGAGACAGACCGCGAACCGGCCAACTCCACACCATCCTCTACTGCAACCACTACCACTACTGCTCAGCGGGCCCTCCGCCACACCCGGACCGGGTGCCGGGGAGGTTCTCCCGCGGCCCTTCTACAACCGCAATCCGTCAGACCAACTACTACCACCGCCCAGCGGGCCCTCCGCCACACCCGGACCGGGTGCTGGGGAGGTTCTCCCGCGGCCCTTCTACAATGGCAACCCGTCAGCCCAACTACTACCACCGCCCAGCGGGCCCTCCGCCACCGCCCGGACCGGGTGCTGGGGAGGTTTTCCCGCGGCTCTCCTACAACCGCAATCTGCCAGCCCAATTACTACCACCGTCCAGCGGGCCCTCCGCCACACTCGGACCGGGTGCTGGGGAGGTTCTCCCGCGGCCCTTCTACAACTGCAATCCGTCAGCACTATTACTACCACCGCCCTGCGGGCCCTCCGCCACACTCGGACCGGGTGCTGGGGAGGTTCTCCCGCGGCCCTTCTACAATGGCAACCCGTCAGCCCAACTACCACCACCGCCCAGCGGGCCCTCCGCCACCGCCAGGACCGGGTGCTGGGGAGGTTCTCCCGCGGCCCTTCTACAACTGCAATCCGTCAGCACTATTACTACCACCGCCCTGCGGGCCCTCCGCCACACTTGGACCGGGTGCTGGGGAGGTTCTCTCGCGGCCCTTCTACAATGGCAACCCGTCAACCCAACTACCACCACCGCCCAGTGGGCCCTCAGCCACCGCCCGGACCGGGTGCTGGGGAGGTTCTCCCGCGGCCCTTCTACAACCGCAATTCATCAGCCCAATTGCTATTAACGCCCAGTGGGGCCCTTCGCCACACCCGGACCGGGTGCTGAGGAGGTTCTCCAGCGGCCCTTCGACAGCGACAATCTGCCAACTCATCAATCAGGAACGCTCAACGGGCCTCCCGCCACATCCAAACCGGATGCTGGGGAGGTCTCTCGTCTAACCGCAAATAAGCAAGTCACCCACCACCATCGTTCAGTGGGTCCACTGACATGCCAAAACCGGGCGCTGCAGCTGGGGAGGCTCTCCCTCGGCCCTGGCAAGCTGCCTCCATTCCGGAGCTCAACACCTCATCAATTCAATAGCCAATTGATCTCAAAGAAGAAAAACTAAATCAGTGATATGTATTACAACTATCTCCTTTCTGACGGCGAATGACCCTGTGTGGTTAAAGCCCAATAAATAATAATAATAATAATAATTTATTTAGAGGCTGTAGGTGGTTGTGGTACACTAGGAGGAGGGCTAATAGTGTATTATCTTTTTCCGAACAAAACCAACTTAGAGGCTGTGTGGTACCTGACAGATTGAAGTATCTAAGCCAAGAATCGATGAACTGCTCCCATGTCGTAAGAGGCGACTGAAAACAGTAGATGTGAAGTAAGTAGCACACATTAATTTTCAGTTTAAATGTACCCTAAGGGATCATCCATAAATGACGTGGCATTATATGGGGGAGAGGGAAGTTTTGTATTTTGTGATGATGTGTGGCGAGAGGGGGATAGGGGGTCATATCATGCTACGTAGCTTTTTTAAAGGGGAATAACTAACATCGTTTTTTTCAATTTTACGGAACAAGGGGGGACAATTACCATAAAGCTACGTAATTACCAGGGGGTATTAAGAGGTTTGTTACGAGATGCTACGATGGGGGAGGGGGTGCTAAAAATCACTCAAAAAATGCTACGTCATTTATGGATCGTCCCTAACTATGAATCTATTTGTTCTGCCTTATGCAGAAAGAAAAAGTCTTCATAGCTTTGGTTCAGAAACCTTATTTCCATAAAGGAAACATCTATGTTGAAAAGCTACTAAAACCATTCGATATCATCTTTTATATCCGACATCACAACTCGCAATATTTGGTCTTTCACAGTGAATATCATAAACAGGAAATAAATCCACTGTTCGGCATATTTGTTGCATAATGAACTGTGCCCTTCCAATGATTACACATGCCTATCACATAATTTCAAATAACTCAGATATCAATTTGAACGACACTGAATGGACAGAATATTTAAGCAGTACAGGTCTGCAAATACTCAATGTAAAATAAAACGCTTAAAATTTGCACAACCTGGTAGGAAAGAGCTGTTAGATGTAACTCTCTGCTCCGACAGTATTACGTATGAGTAGGCAAACAGGTCGTGGATAAAACAAACTCACTCATAGTAGCAGCATATCAAAAGACTTGTCCACGTCTAGTTATGCGAACTTCTAGAGGAACCCATTGGCGGAATGCCGAACTTGTTAGACTCGGAAAGTTATACAGAAGAGCTTGGAATCGCAGATGCAGAGGCGCTACTGAGCCATTTAAGTCGGCCCGCAAAACTTACAGAAATGTCCTTCGATCCTTTGAGCGAAGTGGTTGGAAACGCCTCTGCACAAGTGTCAACGAAGCTAATGGATTAAATAAGTTGCTTCCAATATCGATAGACTTACATGTCAGTTCGATTAGAACTGCTCTTGATGAATAGTACTCTGGTGAAGATGAAATGCTCAGTTGTCTTTTCAACCCACACTTCCCGGACTGTAGGGAGCCATCACCGCCGACTTCCCCTGAGTTTTCTCCACGTATTTCTGATTCTTGGGCTTGTGATGAACGAATCGATGAAATGAGCGCAAGTTTTGCTCCTCTGGTAATCATTCCAGAGGACATGAGCACTCCAAGCAGGTGTCCGTTTTACCTATGAGGGCAAAGGATCGGTCTGGCCTTTCTTCTTCTTTCTTTTCAAATTGACTATGTATCTTTCGAATCCACATCTGTGCTTATCGGTAAGAGGAGTACAGCTTAGGAAACTGATTGTCTGCGGATGTCCTCAAGGTGGTGTGCTGTCACCAGTATTATGGAACCTTGCAGCCCATGGCTGATTGAGAAAACTTTATGAGCTTGGATTTCCGACATATGGTTTCGCCGATGATTATCACATAATGATCATCGGTATTTGCATTAACACAGTTTTTATTTGCTGAAGCAAACCTTATGTTTTTCACGTAATAGAAGATTACAGGTGACACTTGCAGTTCTTTGACTCTGAAATTATTGTGTCAGATCAAGTACGTTTGTGGTAATTCTTGACCAAAACTTAATTGGGTTGCTGCTGGATGAGGACTCAAACCTGAATAGATTCAGTGGATCTACTCAACAATTGGTCGGTGTTAGGTCAGACCGGACTAAGTGACAGTAAATTCAAAATTAATTTTTGTTATAATTCATGTTTAATGTTAGATATTACAATTCTGGAAAATTGTAATATCTAACATTAAACATTGGTAATTGTGTGGTGGCAGGATGAAAGTCATACAATTCTGTCAAAGTTAGGGATCATCCATAAATGACGCAGTATTTTATGGGGGAGGGGGAGTTTTGTATTTTGTGATGATGTGTGACGACAGGGGGTCATGTCATGCTACGTAACTTTTTTAAAGGGGAATAACTAACATCGTTTTTATATTTTTCAATTTTACGGAACAAGGGGAGAGAATTACCATCAAGCTACGTAATTACCAGGGGGTATTTAGAGGTTTGTGACGAGATGCTACGAGGGGGGTGTTAAAAATCACTCACAAAATGCTACGTCATTTATGGATCGTCCCTTAAACCATCTTTAGAGGATGGTTCTGATGGCGATGATTGGTGCGTTCACGACAACAACCACAATATGTGAACTCTGAAACGAGAAGCACCTTCTTGTGCACCAGCATCACAAGTTTGTGGCCTCGAATGGTTACTTGGGATGAGTACATACTTGCTCCCAGTGACCTTACACTCACTGGTGTCTACTGTCCCGAAATGAGATTAGACCAATTTCATTTGCTAGGTATATATTGCACAGTATTCTTAGCAGAAATTTTCATGATTCGGTGTGGCGTACAATCGACCCATTAACAGGACATTTGTGGTAAACGGATTTATTTTTACTCTGACAGTCGACTGATTGTTTGCCGTAAAAACCCTTTGGACGCCCCTGGTAATGTTCCTTAATAAACTGAAAGTTATCGTAGAAGGGTTTTTTCTTCGGAGCACGATCCAATGATACAGCCGATTATACCGTATGGCAAGGTAGAGCGGGACAATGCCAGAGTGATACAAGTTTCCCACGAGAATTGGCAAAGGGTTTAAAGGTTATGCATGTGCCGGGACTAGAAAGTGTTTTCAAAAGCTTCTAGATGATGGCCACTTCCCTGACAAATGAAAGATACAGAAGTTAATGCTACTGCCTAAACAAAGTAAGTCACCCGAAGATATCTCGTCGTATAAACCAATATGCATTGGGAAGGGTTGTCCTTAACAGGCTGACAATATTTACGGAAAGCAGTAACGGGTTGTCGAAAAACCCGTTCGGATTCCGGAAGCGCAAGTGGACGCCATTCGGACAGTGATCGAGAAAGCCGACATCTCTTTGTTTTAGGGTGTATGACCGAATTTTGAGATTTCTCACACTAACTTTAAGGGGATGCAATTTTACACTAACTTTAAAGAGATACCAGAGATTGCAGATAGCTGGTGGTAACATTATTTTATTTTTGTTCAGCAATATATGCCCGGTTTTTTTTTATTTCGTCCCACTGTGGAGTATAACGAAACAAGGAATTATAGAATTATTCAAATGCTGTTTGATTCAATTAAACATGTTTATTCCGACAGTTCCCGATCAGAATGAAATAACAAGGTTATAACAGAACACAATTTTTGTATCATATTGTGTTATAAATTACGTCTAAGTAAAGTAAACATATTCCTAGTTTAAAATAGCTGTAAAATTGTTTCTCTTTGATTTAATATAAAGATAATTTTAGATTGTAATTTTCTAGCTTTAAAAAATGTAAAATGCAAACAAAAAAATTGGCACCGTCAAGCTAACGCAACGCAAACGAACTGATTAAGTCGTGCTCCCTTTCACAGTTATCATTAGTATTTGCTGTTAATTTAACACGTGCATCATTTCTTGTACGCATGTTTCTAAATAGTTTTTTCAAAGCCTTTCAGCACAAATCATTCATTCCTAAATATTCTACTACCATCAATCAACAAGCATCCATCATTCGCGTGTCCAGATCTGACATTTATCGAGGGAATTCAATTAAAGTTTACACCTTCCCTGTTCCGCTGCATCACTCTTAGTCTCAAGATGTCAGCTATAGCAAACTTGATATTGAGTTACCAACAACAGTAGCAGCAAGCCATTAGGAAAGCTGGACCGAACCACCTCCCCCACCATGCATCGATACGACCATTCATGAATATCTCAACGAATAACAAGTTGAACCCCCCCCCCCCCCCCCCCCCCCCCCGGTAGCAGTTCTCCGGAGGGGTTTAATTTATCGATCCCATGTATTGGTTAGATGTTGCGTTACTCGTGTGTTCATTTGTTCCATATACCATATTAGGTTGAATTGTTTTCGGAATTTAATATCCTTCGGATTCGAAGTTGTCACCATTCAAACAATCCGTTACGTTCAGTTTCGAAAAAGTTTCGGAAAACTTTCTTCACATAATTGGAACGAAACAACAGCCTGCCGACGATTCAATGCGGGGTAGCGGAATGGGAAGCGAGATAAGTTGCAAACGCAAGTACATACTCCTTCGGGCTACGATGCTAGAGTCGCAAATAGGAAGCAAGGCAATCGACCGACAACGGTTTGCTATCTGAACTAAAATATGGATGGATGGATGAACGGATGGGTGCTTGAAATGAGTGAACGGACATTTCCAGTTCACCGGTTGCACTTCTAGGATTATGCTATATTATAGGATTTCTAGGAAGCACTCCCCCCGTACAAGGCGGTGTTGCTGGTCACAGAGGGGATGAAGCGTCCTTGAGTAGCAGGAAAGTTGGGATGAATTTAACTTGATGGTAGAGCCTCGAGGATGACAACCGATGTAGGAACTAAAGAAATATCGATCGACCAATTTCTCTGAGTTAAGAACGATAAGCTGGCAATTGTTTGCACGGTGCATATGTGAACGAATTCATAAAATATTAATTATCTTATTAGTAGAAATAGCAAGCAAAATGGGCTTACATACAAATCAGAAGGACCACCATATCCAACAAATAAGTAAATACATAAACATCGAACAAATAAATTAAATTACCCAGTCACAAATAAGGATAATCGCTCAACTTATTCTACCTGCTCGTTTATCGTTCCATCGCCGGTGGGAATATCGTGACTGTCCGATATCCGAACTGGGTCATGCTATTTTGCGTCAGAGGAAGCATGGTAGAGAAAACAACTTTTTTTTGTGATTGTATGATACGTGACTTTGCACAGGTGATTAAAAATAGTGCACCGCGGCTGGCTGTGAAACACGATAAATAAGCGAGCTATTGTTTCACAGTAAGCAAATGAAATCCAATAGGATTATCGGATTATTTATCACATTACACAATCAAAACCGTACACAATTCCATGAACCAAGTTCCAATCAATGGATGCAGCTCCACTGATCGATAAGCAAACGGATAATGTAGGCATAATCCATGGGGAAATGTAAAAATAGTCACAGTATTCGACAGCATTTTTTTTCGCACAACCCAACGAAAACACAATGAACCGCAACCGCTCCCACCAAGGACGGACCACCCCGAATCTAAAACAACACACGTGATTCACGCGTAACAATTGACGGACGGAACGGAATGGATCCATTCACCAAGATGAGAGAGCAAACGGTCATTTCCCTGTGTACAGCCACATTTTGGATCACTTACCTTGCTCGAGGACGAACGGTTTTTGACGGCGGTGGCCGCGTTGGCATGCGAATGGGACTTGACCTCGGTTTGGGTCTGGGAGCCTTGAACCGGTGCAGCGGCATTGGTGACATGGTCGGCCGGCAGCGACTCGGGAACCGTTTGCAGTGTAGTTCTCATCGTGGCCGACATCGTGCTGCTGTTAGCGCTGACACTGGCTGACACGGCAGCAATCTTGACGTCCGTCAGTTTGACCTGGTTCTCTGCCTGCGCAGCGCTTGACACCACCGGGAAAAGATAAACTGCGGCGGCACGACTCACAAGCTACCGTTTGTGCTGTAAGGTGGTACTATTTGCTCCGGACACTATTCGCAACTTTTTTCTTATGGGTAGGTACTTTTCACCAGACAGCAAATTCGCTCATACCCGGGTGCCCCAAAATTGGGACAGCGGTGAGCTGAAATTGATTTTAATCACCTAATGCCGGCTAGTTTTCCGGTTAATCACGCCAAGCGTACACACTTTCCGTTTCTCACTTCTTTTCTTTTTTTTCGGGGTCACACGATCTTATTGTTTGCAACCAGTAAAAGATCCCCCGGTCCATTCGAACGCACCACTCATATGCTCTTGATTTCCGCAGGAAATGCTACCCAATTTGAAGGCTTTGGCTTTCTTCTGCTTTGTTCACGCAAAGCTCTCTACAAGGGTGCAATGACACACTCCCACATGAGTACCAACACACACACGCACACGCACTTGGTAGTCAAGTTTGGATCGACACACTTGACGGTTGCATTTCCGGGACACTTTGGAGAGGAGCCTGAGTCACGATCACGTCGAAAGAGGAGCACCGTTGAACAGCTAGTACTAATCGTAGTGCAATATGCGGTGGTGAACTTTCAAAGAGCCGCACGGTAATCGCAATAGCGTCGTGGCATTAGCGTGGGCAATGCCTGGCGCTCGCACCTCTTGAAGAACTCATTTGGTCTGAAGCTGCTGGTTGTGCTGCCGGGGCGCCTAACAGGGTGGGCTCTGTAGATGTTGATCGGATCTGTAATTGAGACAATATTAAAAACGCGTTAGTGTATGTGAGTTTAGTTGGTCATGACGAATTTGGAATTATGAATGAAAATATGATTAATGAATTATTATATTTGAAAATGAGCTATAAATTACCAACTCGAGCTACAGTTACAGAGTTCTCTTTTCATAATATCTGGGACCTAGTTCAATTAGACTTCATATTCATGTAATTTTTCAAGATATTCGGTAATATTCAACGAAAAACAGATCGAAAAATAATAAAATTGAATGGGAGCATTTATGCAGGGTTGTCACGGAAGGCCACAAAATTGGAAATCGGAGGACTGCATGACCTCTCCATTTGCTGCCAGCTCTGGGGTTCCTCAGGGTAGTCATTTTGGACCTTTTATATTCTTGCTCAACTTCAACAAATTGAATCTCTCGATAAAACGTATGAAATTATCATTTGCCGACTACTTTAAACTATTTCACCTCATTAAAACATCCGTTGATGCTGAATTCTTACAGACTCAGTTAGATATATTCATAAATTGGTGTCAGGTCAACAGGATGCAACTGAATGCTTCTAAATGCTCAGTCATCTCTTTCACTCCCAAACATTCCATGATCAAATTCGACTACAATATTTCTCAGAGCAATCTTCAACGTGAATCGTTCGTAGGACATGGGAGTTCTGCTAGATTCAAAACTGAATTTTAAGGAACACATAGAATACACTATTTCCAAAGCTTCCAAACTTTTAGGATTTATTTTTCGCGTTACAAAAGTGTTCGTTGCTGTACACTGTTTAAAGGCGTTATATTGTGCTTTGGTTCGTTCTACGCTTGAATATGCAGCTGTTTGTTTGAGCACCTTGTTACCAAAACGATATTCAACGCATCGAAGCTGTCCAACGCAAATTTGTCCGATTCACACTTCGGCGACTTCCATGAAGAGACCCGCAAAATCTCCCGTCCTACCCTGATCGCTGCATCCTCATCGATATCGATTTCCTATCCATTCGTCGTGGGTTTCCAAAACATCTTTTATCGCCGATCTACTTCAATCACGAATCGACTGCCATGATTTTCTACAGTTATTGGATTTCGACAAAATACGGTGGGAACGGGCTGGAAACTGTACTTCTAGATGCTGACGAAGCCTCATTGTCTCATCGTGGATGATGAGACTTACGTTAAGGCGGACTTCCGGCAGCTTCCGGGGCTACTGTTCGTCACCGCCCAGCAGTAGTTTGATGTTCCGGAAGAAGTAAGGAAGCAGAAACTTTAAAAATTTGCCACTAAATAGATGATTTGGCAAGCGATCTGCTCATGTGGTAAACGGAGTGCGCCGTTTGTGACTACCGGGACTGTAAACGGGGAGATCTACCTCAAGGGATGTCTACAGAAGTGTCTGCTTTTTCTGTTGAAGCAACACCTATGATCTTCTGGCCGCCATAATTCAAAAGTTGTCCTGGACTGGCACGAAGCCAACGGGGTCACTTTTGTACCTATAACGATATGAAACCTGTCAACGCACCGGAACTAAGACTCATCGAAAAATATTGGCCAATTATGAAGTAGGCAGTACGAAGACATCCCAAGGCTGACAAATCTGAGCAAAACACGACGAAAAAGTGGGCTTCCGTATAGAAGAAGCAGCAGCCAGATGATGTACAGAACCTAATGAGTGGAGCTAAGCGTAAGGTGCGAGCGTACAATCATAGTATTGAAGTTGAATGAAAAAATAGGTCAAAAGCTTACTAATGGGTTATATTTTGTCTGAAAGTTTGAAGAAGATCGGTCCATCACACTGAAAGCCATTCGATGAAGAAAATAACAAAACAAATTTTTGTTTTCCTAATTAGTTGATTTCAACAGAAAAATGAATAACGTAACTAAATTTTCTCTTAATTTTGAGAAATTCTCAAATAATAGTTATTGAAAATTATTATTGATTTTGATTCAAGACGCACATCATACGAAATGACAGCAAGTAGCTAAGATGCACACCTTACTGAAATACATCAAGGTAGCGACAGCAACTATGTTCATACACGCTGGGCATAACGGTTAAGCACGTAGGTAGTTGTCTCAGCTTGGAAAGCTTGTTTTATCCTGGACGCAACTACCTGAACCAGTACACAAAAAAACAGAAATTCAACTGACCTCATTTTGGTTTTACCTAGTTTTTCTTTAAAAACATTTCAATAAAGGGATGATTTTTATTGACATTTTTTTCAATACATGTGCACTGAAAATTGAAAGTATTGTCGAAAATTGTCAAAATCATTCTATTTCGGATTTAGTCGATTATATAGTAACATTTCAATTATTAACCAATGTAATATGTAATATGATAATTATTTTTCATCGTTTGAGATTCCTAACTAGATGTGGAATAAGTATGAAGTTTTTTTTGTAGTGCTGGATAGTGTTTGTGACTAAATAGAAAAAAATATACCTTTATTCTAAAATTCAAATCAATCAATTTCCAACAATCCTTAAATACCTTTGGCTATTTCGTCTCATTTAAGATTGCAGTTTATAAAAAGATAACATTATGAGAAACATAACTCTGTATTATATTTACGTGTGAATTACTGACATACGGAATTTTTCAACAATTTAATTCCATACCTTTCATCCGTCGGTCGGTGAAACAAAACGTTTGAAATATCCTATGTTGTATTTTACGATGAAGCAGTTTAATTCAACAATGAGATTAGTTGAATTCTAGTCGTTTGTGTCTTGGCTGAAAAGGTAGTGTAACGGCATATGCAATTGTGTCTGGACTAAAACAAGCGTTAGAATCTGAGACAAGCGTTTCAAGCTTTAGCTCATGTAGCTTTTCAAGTTTTGTGTTTTAGCTTTTTAAGTTTTGTGCTAGGATGAAACGTTCGTGTCCAGACTGAAACTGACAGCATCAAACCAACAACGTTGGATTATTGTTTGCAACAAAAATTTAGTTCGCCCAAATATTAACTAGACGAAACCAAAAACTCAACTAATTTTTTAGTTGAAATTGTGATGAATCGGTTTTCCGTGCAGGTAATTTTCTACAGCGTTTTTTCCGTGATACAATTTGATGAGGGACTCTCTAGTTCTTTAATTACTAAAGTCTACTTCACTTAGAATCCGGGCAATTTATTTATTCTGTAGCAGCGCCTCTAGTGGTCGGATTCTTAATGTTTTGATCGCTACCAAAACATGTATTTGTTAGGAAAATACGCGTCTTTCATTAGGGAAATTTCGTCTCGATACGTGCAGTAATAAAAAATGTGTACTAGATGGAAGAAGAGAAATAAAATTGATCGCTGTTAAACAGCCGACCACTAAATAAATGAAATGTCCGGATTCTAAGTGAAGCAGATGTTATCTCAGGTGATGGATCACGGTGTCTTTGTCGAACAAATTTATTCAAAAAAATTCGGCATCTGTAAAACTTTGAAAGAATGGTCTTTTCCCTTTCATTTGAAACCAAGGGCAAAATAATCCGTCGGGAGGTCTAGAACATCTTTTTATTTTAAAGTTTTTTTGATTGAAAACTTATGTTTTTTAATGAAACTAATTCGAATTTTTGCTACTAATTGGTACTATAGACATTCAAAAAATACTAAATGTGTGAATCTGATGAACAATCTCATTGTCTACAACTTTGTAGAAAGCTATAATGTAAAATCACCCGAGAAAGTTACTAAAATCCATGTTTGTTATCTTTGGAGTAGATTCATTTCATCAGAATTTTTAGATGCAGAGTTTTGCCTGCTGTCAAATAACGCCTCATTTCCAAATCGAACACACTTCCCATAATCTTAGAAAAAAGGAACAAAACCATGTTTCACAATTTCCTATAAGAAGAAATTCCAGAGTCGTTACTCGCTGAACACGGATCAGAACAGAAAAAGAACATGAAAATACCGTGCTGGACCAAATAATTCTCAAATTCTAAAAGTAATACAAGTCTTTTTATTAAAGATTTCCCTCATAATATGAGAGAGCAAAGACCACATATCAAGAAGACAGAGTTCCCAGTTCAGTTTAGAATCTGGAGACAATAACAGCAACACGTCTTTCGGGTGAAGGTGATACTTTCTATTCTATATCTACTTTTATATTGAGATCGCCATCTTCGTACAATAAATAAAACCTTCATTTCTCATTTACTACTGCGATTTCTGTTCAGTGTATAGCGAATCCCAAAAGTTAACAAAACTAAACATAAATATCATCGAATTATTTTTCTATCCTTCATGAAACTGTAAATCAGGATTCTCAATGGAAATCAAATCAAATGACTGAATATCTTATCGAGTTTGGTCAAATATAAAGTTTGAATTTAGGCCAAATGTATCCCACAAGATGCTAACGAGAAAGCATATTGATTTAAGATTACCTCAAGCATACTCCAGAATGAGTGAAGAAATAAAAAAGAAGAAACAAATATATCTGACAGAAAAAAAACTTTCTTTTTGCTGTATTACCCAGCATCGTTCAAAAGAGTACTAATTTCATTCAAATTTTATCTACTCTTCTCTATATACCGCTGGATATTCGCTTTCGCCAAGAAGATCAAGAACTCTGTTCCAGTACAGAAAACGTACCGTACCGCGTTTCCTCACGACACCGCGAACAAAACACCCTTTTCGATGGTGGAGTTCTCACTTGCTCTCTTGTCATGCAACAATAACGCCCCAGGGTTAGACAGAATCAAATTCAACTTACTGAAGAATCTGCCTGACACTGCAAAAAGACGCTTGTTGAACTTATTTAACAAGTTTCTTGAGAGTAACATTATCCCTCATGACTGGAGGCAAGTGAAGGTCATCGCCACCCAAAAACCAAGAAAACCAGCCTCCGACCACAACTCGTATCGACCGATTGCAATACTGTCCTATATTCGGAAGTTGTTCGAGACAATGATCTTGTTTCACCTCGACAATTGGATCGATGCAAATGGCTTACTGTCAGATACACAATTTGGTTTCCGCAAAGGCAAAGGAGCGAACAATTGCCTTGCGCTGCTTTCTACAGAAATCCAATTGGCCTATGCTAACAAAGAGCAGATGACATCAGTCTTCTTGGATATTAAGGGGGCTTTCGACTCAGTTTCTATCAACATTCTGTCAGATAAGCTGCAGCAGCATGATCTTTCACCGATTTTAAATAACTTTTTGCTAAACCTGTTGTCTGAAAAGCACTTATCGCATGGCGATTTAACAACATTGCGATATAGCTACATGGGTCTTCCCCAAGGCTCATGTCTAAGTTCCCTTGCTCTTCAATTTTTACGTGAATGACATTGACGGGGTGGTCTCTGTTACAGGGCCCAAAGGTGCCAATTTGCAAGGACTATTACAAGATACCTTAGACAATTTGTCTGCTTGGGCTCTTCAGCTGGGTATCGAGTTCTCCACAGAGAAAACTGAGTTGGTTTTTTCTAGCAAGCGTGAGCCGGCGCAACTCCAGCTTTTATTAATGGGTGTAACGATCAATCAGGTCTTCACAATGGCTCGAATCATATTTAACGGAACGCGAACAAACAGTTCGCTTTCAGAATATACTCTCTGAACCAATTCGTGTCACCTCTGGCGTACCCCAGGGTTCCCACTTAGGCCCTCTTCTTTTTATTTTGTACGTAAATGACATTACCTTTATACTCAAACATCTAAAAGTGCTTATATATGCAGACGACATGAAACTTTTCATGGATATAAGAAATGTCAAAGACGCTGAAGTATTCCAAAACGAAATCAACCTATTCCACACATGGTGTAGCAAAAGTCTACTCCAACTTAACGTAAAGAAATGTAACACAATAATATTCAGCAGAAAAACACTTAGGCAACAAACTAGTATAAAACTGCAAAATTGTACGTGACTTAGGCGTAATCTTAGACTCCAAGCTCACATTTGTTGAACATTACAATACAATAATAAATAAAGCAAATAGTATGCT
Source organism: Topomyia yanbarensis (assembly GCF_030247195.1). Classification (NCBI taxonomy): domain Eukaryota; kingdom Metazoa; phylum Arthropoda; class Insecta; order Diptera; family Culicidae; genus Topomyia; species Topomyia yanbarensis. The sequence continues at coordinate 106,164,471 of NC_080672.1, read as the reverse complement.
GGGCTTTATTAAAAGCTTCAGTTATAATTTTGAACACCCCTACACAATGAAATCATTATGCAATACATATGTCAGGCCAAGTTTGGAATATTGCAGCGTAGTATGGAACCACCACAGTACACTGCCCTGTACGAAGAACGCATCGAATCAGTCCAAAAACAATGTTTATGTACTGTTGTATGCACTTCGTAAACTAAACTGGACAACATTTCCTTTTCCATCCTATAAATCACGTTGTATGCTCATTAATATACAAACACTCAAAGAACGCCGCGAATGTGCCATGCTTTGCTTTATCAACGACATTATTTCTCAACGTGTACAATCCGCATCATTACTCTCGCAAATTTTATGTACCAAGCCGTCAACTAAGAACTCGTAATTTATTCCAAGAACAATCTTTTAGGACAAACTATGCTAAAATAGCCCCATCAATAGAATTATAATGAAAATTGTGCAATAATCGACCTTTCCATGCCCAGAAAACAAATTAAATTTGAGCTTAATCGTAGATATAATGTATAGTATATAAGCAAATATTGTAATTTCGTCAAGTATATGTAGTCTACATATGCTTGACGAAAATAAATAAATAAATTTAAATATCTCGGGGTCTGGTTCGACTCTAAAGGGACCTGGGGATGTCACATTAGGTATCTGAAACAGAAATGCAAACAAATGATCAATTTTCTCCGGACAATAACTGGAACATGCTGGGGTGCCCACCCAGGAGACCTGATCAGGTTATACCAAACAACGGATATTGTCGGTGATGCAGTATCGTTGCTTGCGCATTGCCCTGGGGTTGCATGCATTCGACCCATACGATGAGTCTCGAAGTGCTGGCGGGCGTTTTCCCGCCAAAAATCGACTTTGGGAACTCTCATATCGATTGCTCATCTGATGCGACATTTTGAACCCGTTGGTGATTAAAAACTTCGAAAGGCTCGTCGAGCTTAACTCTCAAACCCGATTTTTGTCCTTGTACTTGGACTACATGGCACAGAGCATCAATCCTTCTCCGTATAATCCCAACCGTGTCCATCTCAAAGATACTTATAATTCTACTGTATTCTTCGACACATCCACGAAGGAAGAGATTCGGGGAATTCCGGACCATATACTGCTGGCCAATAAAATAGGTGTGTGATAGATTATTTTGTTTTTCTCTCAATTACGCATACCAAGTTGCAGCAGTCTCAATCACACCTACCGCACACAGAAGCCTTGGGATCTGTCAAGTTACTAGTGGGTTGTTGGCGCAGATTATATTTGCAATCTTTGTCAAGATGCAAAACAAGACTACCGCAGGCTTTTTCGTGTGGTCAATATAATAGGTGTGTGAAATATATTAACGTGTTATTATTTCACATGATTCCATTATACGTTTTATTTGGTGAAGTTTGAATTCTGCGTGTTAATAAATGTATTCAAATGTTGAATAAGTCAAAGATTTGTTATAGAATGGGTCGAGCATCTCACTGTACTCAAGTGGAACGAAGTACAGTGCTAAGAAATTTTGTTCAAGAAGATAAGACGTATAAATAAATCGCGAATACACTGCGGCGTTCCGAAAACTTCGTTACAAATGCCTTAAAATCTTTGAAAAAAGGAAACACGCAAAAAACCCAAGAAAACATCTACAGCAGCTGACCATCGTATTGCAATTTTAGCGAAATCTGATCCATTCGCGTCATCCAAAACCAATTCAGCACAAATTGGAAAAGTGGCAGGTCCGAGAACAGTTCGCTGTAGACCGTAACATTCCAATCTTCCAGAAAGAATTTCTAAGAAGGTTCCACTATTTCGAAGCCTTTGAAGAAAAAAGCAATTTGCTTTTCAACAGCGTTAATAGGCCTGGTTCAAAAGGAATCAAAAAATGGCGACATATCCTTCGAAGGGACGAATCAAAGGTAAACCTGTTTTCCTCCGATGCACAACGAAACGTTAAACGTCCAAAGTGCAAACAGTTTGATCTGCGCCACACGCAAAATATGGTAAAGCACGGAGGCGAGAACAATGAAGTTTGGAGCTTGCTTCTCGTGGAATTGCGCAGGTCCTATTCTTCGCAACGCCACTATAATGGCAAGATTCGAATGCATGGCTAAAGGATGGACATCCTAAAGGATGTCATGCAGTCCTATGCCAAAGATAACGTGCCTTTACATGACAGTTTCTGCAAGATATTGACCAAAAACACACATCGAAGTATGTAAAGGAATGATTTCGGGATAGTAAAGTGACTACAATTTCGGACCATGCCAATCTCCTGTCATCAATCCCGTAGAAAATTTACGGAATGTACTTAAAAAGAAGTTATTCGATCGAAATTTCACAAATAAGGATCGTTTGTGGGAAGCAGCTTAAAAGGAATGCTACCCTATACCAACGGAAACTTATCAGCGTTTGAATGACTCAATGTCAAGACAAATGGATAAAATTTGGTTGAATAAGGGAGCTTACACAGGTTACTAGTTGCTAAAAATGTTGAAGTCTTAAAATCATTGGATTTGAAAAATTTTAATGCAATGGATTACAATACACCTATTTCATTAACCAGGTCTTTTTTTGGATTTCATAGAGAAGAAAGAGTTACGATAAAGCATAACATTTAATTTACAAATAAAAGTGTTCTTTTTCATATTTACGACTGTGCCTAACTATAAAATATTTGAATATAGAAATATTTTTAGAGAAAACGCAAAATTTCATGTATTTTTATCTCACACCTATTTTAGTGACCAGCAGTGTACGTCCGCAAGTGATCCCCAATATATTTTATAATGAATTCCGAGAAGTCGACTGTGACAAAATGTTTTACACTGACGGATCAAATCTGCATTTCCCGGATTTTCTGGGGAAGAAGCGGGAGTTCTTGTGTAAGTTATCTGAAATTTTTTACCAGATTACCTTTGTTTGGGTTCTCTCTCATTGCTCTATCCCGGGCAATGAAAAGGCCGACTCTTTAGCAAAGGTGGGCGCATTAGATGGTGACATACGAAAGACCAATCTGCTTCGACAAATTTTTTAGTATATGTCGTCAGAGGACACTCAACAGTTGACAAACCTCGTAGAGCAATGGGCAACTTCGATGGCTACATTCGATTATCCCGAAGCTATCAACGAAGCCTTGGTTCAGGGGGATGGATGTGGGTCGGGATTTCATTCGTGTAATGTCTCGGCTTATGTCCAACCACTACACGTTGGATGCGCATTTCCAGTGTATTGGGCTTGCGGAGAGTAGTCTGTGCGCTTGTGACGATGGCTATCACGACATCGAGCACGTTGTCTGGATATGCGCCGGGTATTGTGACGCCAGGTCTCAGTTGAAATATTCCCTTCGGGCCCGAGGTAGACCACCCAATGTTCCAGTTCGTGATATGCTGGCAAATCGCGATCTCTCCCAAATGTCCCTTATTTATATTTTCATCAAAACTATAAATATCCCAATTTAGCCCCTTTCTTTTATTTCTCGTTTTTAGAAGTTCCCTGTCCTGCCTTGTAGAGCCGATCAGCACCAAAGTGCCACTATGTGACCGTCGTCGCGCTTACCACTAAATTCGAAGCGAGAGCGACCCGATTCTCCGCAGGTCCGATGAATCCCTCCCATCAATCCGGGTTTTGACGTCTGGCTAGCCTGAGGCTCTACGTTATGTCGCTGATCTCCCGTTTGCCTGAAAACTAAAAAAGTTTGGTCTTCTTTACCTGTCCCCATGTCTGACTACTCTCTTCTGTCCCTGATAGACCTCCTGCAACACCGATGTTGGAAATAAACCAAAACTTCATTATGTATTCCTAGTTTTAAGAGAGCTGTATTTTGTCATAAAAAACTAAAATTTCCCACCTTGTATATCGAATTGTATTCTTAGTTTAAAGATTGTTGTTAAATTTCTCATAAAAACTTGTTCCCCTTCTCATATATCAAACTGAATTCTTAGTTTTAGCTGTAAAATTTTTCGTGAAATAAATTTATGTCCCTCTTTTGTATATTAAACTGGATTCCTGGTTTTAAAATAGCTGCAAAAAAAAAATTCAAACAAACTATTGTATCCCACTGTTGTATATAGCATTGTATTTCTAGTTTTAAGATAGCTGTAAAAAATTTCCTCTTTTATAAAAAAAATTCAACATTGTGACCTCCTAGTTTAGAGTTTTTCAGCGTGAAAAAACACTTCTTTTTCGATTTTTTTAGAACTTCGCGTGAAAGGAATTTATAAAAACTTTTATACATTATAATTTATCATTTCAATAACATTCTGTAATTTTTCTATGCAAAAATATTAACATACGACTCGGTGACAAGGACGTTCGCTTCACACACTGACAGAAGTGGAAAATAGACTGATAATCGTGACGGTTACCGTCGGTGGTTGGAAACAGACTGTGATTCCAAGCTTCTAACCGATCAATCGAAGCTTTTGGGCTTCTATTGTAAAGGTACACAATTTCTTCGTGGACATGACTGGTAGAACTATTCAGAAACTTGCCAAATAGAAATAATACAATTCAAACTAGTTTGGCACAAATTTACAGAGCTTTTTAGTCACACGGTTAAAAAATGATATGCCAAACTTTGATGTCCGCTTCGTTATGATCCCCAATGTGATCAGCACGTAAATCATGTAATGACAAACATGCCAAATGACCTTAAATGACTAGCATAATGAAATCAAGTCAACCCAATTTCAAAATAATTTCTTGGATTGAAATTATTCTACAGTGTGTAGTCTTAGAGCGAAAATTCAGATCACCAAAATCATAGCAGCGTAGAATGCAAAGTCACGGTACTAATATGTATTTAAATTCTTTTTTACAACGGCGAACTTTTGTTTTTCCGGAAATTCATCAAAAATACTGAATTTCGCTAGAGACCCGTTGAAGTCTGTCGAAAATTATCAATTCAGTAGATTGGTCTGTTTAAAGCTGTTTTGAAACTAGAGATAGCTAAAACCCGCCCATTCATGTTTGACTTTCGAAAAGCAATACATTTACAAAAATATCAGACTTAGCGAAATATTTAATCAATGCCGAAATACTGAACGACGGGTGAGAGAGTATTACAACAAACGTCCTAATTTGGTAACACGCAAAATTCCCACCTGTTCGGCATTAGTGAACTGTTGAGAGAATACACCGCAATTGGAAACAGTTTTCCTCACAACTTCACACGATGCTCTCAACGCCTCAAAACCCGCATCTATTTATAATGTAAAGCTACTCGGTGACTACGAGTGTGCGTGTGTGTATGTGTGTGAGTGCTGGGACGAACCATTTCGCTGGAAAATATTGATTTTCCATTTACCCACTCACGATACGATGACAACGACGACGGCGACAGCGACTTGCTGCGCAAACAAAACTCCGGCGGCATTCTGTTTCCGGGACGGTTGGTACGGTTAGACAAAGGGGTTGACAACTACGGCAGGGATATTCGCCAGATATTTTAATCGTCTACTTCTACTTCCTCAAGGAGACGACAGTAGGCTCTTCGATCAGCTCCGTGGATTGTTTTCTGTGGGTGGGGCAGCTTTTGGCAAAGGCGAAGTAAGGCGGCGGTACTGGATTGATAATTTGAACTCTCCTACTGTTTGTTTGGAACAGCTACAACAAACATGAATTTGGTGGCATTGAAGATGGATGAGTTCATTTCACTTTGTCTTGGGGGTGTGAAGGACTAGGGTCTGTTTGCTCGCTAGCATCCAATTAAAGGCAAGGAGAGGATGTTCCGCCTTCCGACGATACTCAGCGTAACGGGATTGAATTTCCTAGGATGGCGATGCGACGGACTGTTTCCGAAGGTCGTTGAATCCTTCCAGCTTAGTGGATTACATAATTGGTAATTAATTTTGGTCTCACGTGACAGCATTGGGCTATGAATTAGTATAACATATTTTGTGCGTTCTTGGATGCGATGTATATCCGGGTAGATTGATGTTCATTGGCGGTACATGGAAGCCAATCTGAGCTCGAACGGCTCGGCGGCTAACGATGACAAATAATTCAAAGTGTGTTCCCTTTATCATTCCAAAATAAGGCAGACTGCGTTGAGTGCTTCACAGCCCGAGTAATAAACATTCAACTTCAAATACGACGCGAGATTGTTGCTAAAGTTACACAGAAACACTACGTTCAGAAAATAGATGATTAAGATTCCCCAAATTTCGCGTATACAAAAATGAACACTAAAAATAACGCAGTCTTTTTTTTGAACAACATCCGCTGTTTTGTTTGTTCAGTGATTTCCTATCTGCTCATATCCTTCGGTAGTTGTCGTTCCAACATCAAACGGATAATTTATTCCAAAATTGATATTTTTTCGTCCTACTCAATTGCTTCACGTTCGGTTACGGTTCACCTGTCGCCGGCGGCCGTCAATAATCCTTCCTCAACTGGTGCCCGACTGTTTACTAACATTCACTTTTGTATGACTAAAAATCAGTGAGAACTATGAGTCATCTGATTGGTCTGAGCTTGCTGGCTGGGTGAGTTTTGAGGTTGCCTCTAGAACAAATGCCGGTCGTCATCGTCGTTGGGCACTTACATACGACGTGTGTGTGTGCTGTCTTACGTCTTTGATTCCCCTTCGAAAACCAAATGTATGATATTCGATTTCCGATCAGCAAGGTGCTGCGAGCAACATACAGAGGGCCACAGTGACTTATTGTTCAGCTGTGGTGGTGTTCGCTAAACATCACTCACCGTTTGACAAATTATTTCAACCTCCACAGGATATGAGCCACTTGGTACGATACTGCCATTTATTTTGCCTGGCAACACAAAACAGTGAAATTGTCAGAGCAAACAATAACCGTTGACAGCTGGTGAATGGTGACCAAAGCAACCGATCCTGCTCGTTGGTGGTGGGTGGGGACAGCGTGGGATCACAGTAGGAAACCATGTTTTGCGTTGGATGATTGATTTATGATCTTATATGCATTCTGATGAGGAACAGGTGTAACGTACAATGAGGAACACCAAGTGAAGGATTTAATCTACGATTACAGCGGATGTGGGGTCAATTGGGAAAATGGCAACGAATATGATCACCATGTTCAAATAAATTGTTTTACATATTTTTTTGAATAAACATATGAAATCTTTTTTAGTTCGAGCTTGCGCGACCGAAGTAACAATTGAAGTTTTATAGCACACTACAAGTGCAATCTAAGTTTTACGAGTGGCTATAAAACTACCTTAAAACCTAAATTGATACTAGGGGACCACCCCTGATTAAAGATGCGTTATTGATCGGAACAAACTAAAATTGCATACAGAATCAATAGATGATAATTCCTCTGAGTAACAAATCATCCTTCAATGTACCGTAAACCGGGGTGACATTGATCACTTTTCGAAGTAATCATTACATATTTTTAAACGCAACACATTTTTTTTCAAGTTTAATATTTTTAAACCATGTACTGATGTAGGGAGAACAAGATTGGATGATTTTACCTAAAATAGTCCGCTTACAGCTATTTTTCCAAAAATGTCCGTTTTCGTAGTCCGGGGTGACTTTGATAACCTGCATGTTCACCCACATTAAGTTATTGATTTCAATGTTTTTCATTCAAATGTTTGTTTAAACTAATTCTGAAAAGATACTCATTGTTAAAAAGATGTTAATTGGTATTATAAAACGTATTTCAATGTACTGTAAAATTCGAGTAACCAAAATTCGTATAATTTGTGTCCAACTAGCATAAAAGATTCTGAACTTTTTTTAAAAACTTAATTTAAAACTGCTAAAAAAAAATTTATTTCAGTGCTTTATCAATGTACAAAAAGTTTCATCCATTTTAACACGTTGGAATATTGAACAATAAAAAAATGTTGCGAATTTTAGCTTAAAATAATTAGAAATAATTGCCAACTAGCTTGACAAAAATGTATTTAAAATAAACAAACTTTTAAAATTACATTTGGCACATCCCAATGTAAAGGAAAATAAAAACTTGCTTGTAATTTATTACTCTTGCTCAAATCTGAGATTTATTTGTTTTATAAAAAATAGACACGTTACGAAGCTTCGTAAAAATAAGATAAAGTCAAATTTCGGTTTTTTGTAGTTTTTGTACCCTAAAACCGAACAATATACTCAAAAAGTATAACAAATCAGTATTTCAAAAGTTTAGCGTAAAAATCATTTCAAATTAAAATGATTCGGTAGACTATTCTGGTTTAATAAGCGATCTACGAAAAAAGTTTCGAGTCTTCAAAGTCACCCCGATGATCAAAGTCACCCCGGTTTACGGTATGTACAACTGTTGGTAATCCCAACTTCATTATTGATCAATGTTGACGCCGACCAGGACGGAATGTAGATCGCAACCAGAAAAGGATAGGAATATTAGTCCGACACTTGTTACGGCAAGAGGCCCTATATAGTACACCCAGGCTTTATTTACGCGGGGGATGTGTACCGCGTAACAAAACGCGTAAAAAAACCGCGTTGATTGGAAAATCCGCTTAAAAAATCCTCAACAAAAGAAAGTTTTTTTTGCGCGGATCCTGTCTTTTTGAATGCAAAAGACTTTGACTTTTTACTGAACAAAAATTCTAAATTCTTTTAAATGTAAAGAACTTAGAAGAATTTTGGCCTTTTGAAGGCAAAAGACTTAGTAGATTTTCGGAAAGATGGAAGAGACGGCTCTGGACTCCTTATGGCCCACACATTAACAATATTTTCGGAATGGTCTTGACCAGTAGGTGCCAGAAATTTATGTTTAACGCCATTTTGAAATCCAAGATGGCGATATCCGGTAACCCATGCGGTATGGATATCTGCGGAATAATCTTAACGAGTAGGTGCCAGAAATTTATGTTTGATGTCATGTTGAAATACAAGATGGCAACTTCCGATTTAGTTAAACTCGCTATAACCCAATCAATAAGGGGATTTGCGGAATATTCGGGAGGAGTAGGTGCCAGAAATTGACTTTTGACGCTATTTTGAAATCCAAGATGGCAACTTCTGATTTAACGAACTTCGCTACCCATGCGATATGGGTATTTTCGGAATGGTCTTGAAGAGAAGGTGCCAGAAATAAATAAATAAATCTGCATCTTCCGTACAAGGTTGACAGTGAAAAATTGAATTTTGACGCCATTTTGAAATCTAAGATGGCGACTTACGGCTTAGTGAGATTCTCTACAACTCAATCAATATGAATTATTAGTTTAATTCGAACGGGCGGGTTCGCTCCCGTCATACCTCTGTTCACTGGGCAAGGGACCAGAAATCAACAGTCTTCATTAGCTCTGTCGCCCACCGAAGTGCGATGGGTAATGAACTAAAAATTAGACATCACACGATAATAAAAACCCGGGCCTTGGTATCTAGCGGGGAAATTAAATAGATCAAATGTGTTGGGGTGATCAGCTGCCGTTGTGTGTGATTCTCGCTTTGCAGGCAGAGTACGATCACCGTCGCCAGTGGGATAATCATATGTTCTTTCTGGGATGTCGCCATACCCAGGGATAGCATAAGGGTTAGTGCATTGGGCCGGAGTCTCAAAGGTTGCGAGTTCGAATCTCGCCTCTGGGGTGGAATTTTTTTTCACATGATTGCTTAGCTTCACTCACCATTTTCGATCGTTTTTCCCCGTTGGATACCACCAGTCCTCAATATGAGTATTTTCGAAATGCTTTTGATGAGTAGGAGACAAATTGTTGATGTTTGACATCATTTTGAAATTGTAGATGGCAACTTCCGGTTCACTGAAATTCCCGCATGAAAAATCAGGGCGATCATCCAAAACATCCTCGAATATAAGATCTAGTCATAAACCAGCGAAATGCAAAATATTTTTATGTGTTCATCCAGAAGAGTGTGGTGAGAATGGATGCGAGAGAAGAAAGAGACGTATGTGGTGTGTGTTGGGGGTTTGAATTGACTCAAATTAAACACATTGCTGTAATTCAAGTAAATTTAACTGTTTAATGAAGACTATTTGTACTACAACTTCAACTTCCAAAACTACCCATATTGATTGGGTTATAGCGAATTTCGCTAAACTGGAAATCGCCATCTTGGATTCCAAAATAACGTCAAAAATCAATTTTTGGAACCTACTCGTTAAGAACATTCTGATAATACCCATATTGACTGGGTTATAGTGAATGTGGCTAACCTGGAAGTCGCCATCTTGGAATTCAACATGGCGTCAATAGTCGACCTTTGTCTTCTACTCGTCAAGAACATTCCGAAAATACCCATATTGATTGGGTTATACCGAACTTCGCTAAACCGAAAGTCGCCATCTTGGATTTTAAAATGGCGTTAAAAAGCAATTTTTGGCATCTACTAGTCAAGACCATTCCGAAAATATCCATATTGATTGGGTTATAGCGAATTTCGCTAAACCGGAAGTCGTCATCTTGGATTCCAAAATGGCGCCTAAAATCAATTTTTGGAACCAACTCGTTAAGAACATTCCGAAAATACCCATATTGACTGGGTTATAGCGGCTAAACCGAAAGTCGCCATCTTGGAATTCAACATGGCTTCAAACATCGACCTTTGTTTCCAATTCGTCAAGACCATTCTGAAAATACTCATATTGACTGGGTTATAGCGAATGTCGATAAATAGGAAGTCGCCACCTTGGATTTCAACATGGCATCAAAATTACTGGAATTTTCTTTTTCACGAAACTTTTCGATAACCTTCCGTCACTTCTATTAAAAATACTTTATAATTTACATAATCTTATTAGGAACAGTTTTGTAATATTGTGTAGTAAAAGCTAAAAATTTATGAATTTTCTCGATCTGCAACATATAAACCCTTAAGTATACCAATTAATTTAGGATACCCTTTTAACATAAACTTTCGCAAGAATGGGAATAGGTTCGCCGAATTTTGGAAAAAATCGATAAAATAAACTTGTAAACTATCTAAAAATTGGTGTAGTTCGATGCAATTGAAAGAAAATATCCTCAGAAAATGGGATGTACCTATTACTGTGAATAATAAGTACAGTAAAGACCCGTTTTTATCATCTCAAAATGGGGACATTGACTAAATCGCGACATATTTTTTCTTCATAATAAACTGAAGCTGATAAAATATTCTTCCCTTCCCTTGATGTAGTCTAATAACTATTTCTTATTATTTAATATAGTCCTCTAGCGCAAAAATTAAAAAAAAAATGATTTTTTTGTTTTTGCATATTTGCATCTTTAAGATAAGGAAAACATGGTCAAGAAAGGATTTACTCAAGTTCAGCCTTGTTTGTCTGCTAGAGCCCATCTAACATATTTTCGTATGAGGCCGATAAAATCGGGTCTTCAATGTATTATAATAGATAGGCAGTATTCGAAGAAGTTTCTCGTGGACGAATGTAGAACGACTTTGTTTCTACTTACTTGGAGTCAGCGGCGTAGTCAGAAATTCGGTTTGGTGGGGATTTGGTGAAAATCTAACTTACTGCCCAAATGGCATAATTACGAAACCGCCAGCTTTGAAGTTGTAAAATTATGGAGAATCAGTTTTTCAAAAAATTGTAACAGAGTTCCTGTCTTTAGCGAATTTGTTGAGACTTTCATTTAAAACAACTTTTTTGTATGCAAATTCCCAAATGGGAAAATTTTGGACTATATCAAATATTTTTGTAGGCATGAATACTACGTATATGGAGTATATCGAGTTATAAAATGATGTTTACGAAGTGTTCCTTAATCTAGTTTTTTTCTAAAATAACTTTCTATTGTGAGCTTCACAAACTCAAGCTTTGAATAAAATGTAAATTTTATCGTTTATAAACAATAGAAGAGATTTATCATAAACAGTAAAATCATAATAATTTAATTTAAAATTAAATAGAAATTGCCTAAAACATGTTAATACCTTGAACACATGTAGCCTTCATGTCTTCAACAAAGTGGTTTGTAACAGCACTCCCCAAAATTTTGCTGAAGACATTAAGTCTGGAACTAAATATGTTTGAGAAGTAAATTCGACATAAATACTTCTTGAAGGATATAACGCCAAAATTATTTTATCAAATGATGTGCTGTTTAACGTTTATAGCATTCATCGAAGATACTAAACCTGCGAAATTGGCGTAACGGAAAACGCCATTTTTCATAAATTCACCTACTTTTGGAAGGTGGTTTTCTCGTTATTAATTCTATAACGTTTTCATCTCAACTCGACGCATTCCCAAAATAAAAACATTTTCAGTAAATGTTGGGAATTATGCAATTTTTCGGTGAGCAGTTCTAAGCTTCATAGACATTAAAGCAATTCCAGTTTCGCTTCCTATTTAAAAAAGACCCTAATCCATATTACAGTACACCCCTTCAAAACTGAACTCAATATGATAGGAAATTATGATTATGATTATGATTGATTTCAGAACTCTGGAATGAGTTTCTATTTAATGTTTTAGGCAAGTATTTGATATTGATGTTATTAAACAACTGTGAGATCAAGACCAATAGATCAGTTACAGATCAGGATCGCATTCCCACAATTTTTCAAAGATCGTCATGATGTTTCAAACATTAGGTTATCAATGTACTGATCAGATAATTATCATTGTAATATTGAATTAAATCACACAGCTTCAATAAATTTTTAACTTCAATCCAATTTATTTTTTTGTGATGGGGGAAGGTGTGGTTAAACCCCAAAGCATCCTCTTGGCTACACCACTGCTTGGAGTTTTCGCTTTTCATTTGCCGAAATATGTTTCAGATCGATCCGATGGTCATAAGTCAGAAGGTTCGAGCAAATGAAAATTTTTGCACCGATAAGTGATCAAGTTCCATCTAGACAACTTGGAATTGTTCGGTGGTTATTCTAGCGGTTGTAGATAGAAAAATGAAATACGAAATTCGTTTTTCTCACTCTTAAGGGGATTAATCAGTAAAATCACAATTCCAAAAAAGGGAATATTGGATGCTTTAAATTCTCCGAAGATACTATTGACCTAAAATGAGCCGTTTTGGCGCTAATAATACATTGAATGTTTTGGTCTTATTTCTGGCTATGGGAAATGATAAAAATCTTTTGTCCGAATTTAATGCTAAATATCTCTTCTGATAACACTCAACAATCTATATTTCGTTTGAAAGGTATTCGTATAAGCTTTCTAAAAATATATCAATTGTTTAGCTACGTCGTCAATTTCGGCAGCAAATTTCAAAAAACTGTAAAAAACGCGATTTTTACACCTTCAAACATTCATATCTTGGAAACTAAACATCAGAATCAAAAACCATTCAATAGCGTTCTATCTGTGTGATAGGTCTTTCATTTAAAATTTGTTTGGATAAGATCGGTTCAGCCATTGCTGAGAAACACGAATGAGAATTTGTCCGTTACATAACCACACAGACATTGTCCCAAATCGTCGAGCTGAGTCGATTGATATATAAAACTCGGCCCTCCGGGCACGGAAAAAATCTTGAAAAAAACCTGAGTGTATATACCCTCACGACACTGTATAACATATTGGGGGATCTAAGGCGGTACCTAGAAAAACTCCGAATTAAACGACCCTGTGGATCTGGTACATGTTCCAGCCGAGGTCTTTGAGATTTTTTTTATGGTGAAAAATCTTAGGTCACGTCTTCCTTCAGAAGGGAAATAAATCCGTTATTCCCGCTCCATGGGTTGATATCTAGGGTCCAGATGGTGGAGTCACCTCTCTGGAGTCGGTGATAGGAAGTCAATGCAGGCAGACTGTTAAACAAATCATCACTCTAACAAACACACACGAACCAAATCAAACCGCGGTGGTCAACCCTGAACTCAGAACCAATAACAGTACATTTGAATTGGTCAAGACAAAAAAAAAACTGAAACCGCCTAAGCTACGCATTCTATATTAGCGCATACGCAAAGAAACCTAACACCTACGAAGTGTAATGACTCGTTCCGGCGGCTGACTGCTGCACCATTGCAACTACCGCAGCCCGCGGGTATAGTTGTTACCTTGCCTACAACAGCAAACGGCATCGGCAGCATCACCGAGACCTTGTCCCATCGGTTCCCATTACAAACCGGTCTTTGTGTTTCATAGGAACGGCGCGCAGGTAAAGCAAGCCAATTCAGTGGTTTCTACGACCCACGCGTTCCTATTCGGCCTTTAGATGGCTTCCAGTGAGAATCCTCTGTTAGCCGGTGTTAATGATTGACCATAGGAAAAAAAAGTGTTAGGTCGTATGTGTGTGAAATAAATTTCTCACGACGACAGCAGCTCGGTCGAGATCTGGACCAAATCAGATTACTCGTAAGATTGAAACGGCGTTAGAGTCCATGAGCTGTGTTTAAATATTCCACTGACACAAACATTTTAGTTCTCGTCGATGTTAATTTATTAGAACATAAAAGTATAACACTAAAGGCGGCAGAGAATTTTTGCTTTGCTACAGTTACCTGAATTTTATTTATTAAATTCAGAAACTAGACTGTGCTAGCTAAGGGTTCGTAGGTCGACATCTTTTATTCAAGCTTACTTGGCCACGTTCAGATCCGGCGTAAAACATCCGGAATCAATATATTTTTGTTTTGACTTCCTTCATCAAACATTCACACTCATTATATTTGAGCCTACCGTTTTCGGCCATGGGCAAAACTTGGCTGTTGAGCCAAAAACAAGCCTTGCTTCAAGTATTGGATTTGTGTTGATGTGTGCTAGTTAGAAGCCTAACTTGGAACGGTTACAAAGCGCCACTGGCATCAGGTGCCGGTGAGCTACCGTACGATTTGGAAGCACCAATCGCTGGTTTGGCTGTCGACCTTCTTTGTCCACACGGCACGAATTAAAGAAACGATGTCTGGAAGTCACGCAGGGTTGGCTGTTTTGTTTTAATAACAGAAGCGAGAAATCAAATACTATTGCAACTTGTCCCCGATTACTGATTGTTGTTTGAAAAGTGTGTGTGCCGGAGGCTCGGTTTCGTTGTAGAAGTTTTAATCTTAAGGTTTTTCGTCGCTTTTCCCGGGTTAGGAAAATCTCAAACCTTATATGGGAGGATTGAAAATCGAATACAGGTGAGCTGTAAATTGGCACACAATTATATGGTTTGGTTGGACGTTTGCAGCTGCTGTCTAAATTTTAATAAGTTGATTACTGAAATTATAGTTAACTCGAAGGACTCACAAGACGCACTTAACTCATTGTGCCGTACATTAATGTGCTGATTGGCGAAATTGAATTTGGTTACAAGGTTCCGCTCTCAATTTATGAATTTCTAAAGAGAAGAAAAGTGTAGGTATATTCGAGGTATAGGAGTTTTTATGGTCCAGAAACCTTCCAACTTTAAAGGCTTTTATCTTCCACGAATTTTGCCAACAGTAAACAATGCATCTTCTGATGGAAAAGTTTCGGTGATTAATCCTCCTAAAAGTAATTACGAAAAAATGAACTATTCAAACAAACTCAGTCACATACTTGGTGCAATACTGCGAATAATTCTATTACAAACAACTATGTCGAATACATGAAAGCTCTGTGTTCATAGTATTTGGATACTTTCGGCAATTTGTGAAAAACGCTTTAAAACAAGTTCCTTTAAAATTGCTGTTTATCTTTTTATTATTTATTACTTTTTAATTTATTTGACCTCCCTTACAGTGATTTTTACAGTGCAATTTTTATGTGCTTCCCTAGGCAACAGCTCTTTAGCTGATTACTCACAACACAGAATGTCCTCTTCGCAGCCGCAGCACGCCCTTTAACCTTACGAATAACATCATTCTTACACTAGTGTACCAAGATGTATGAATTCGTCGATAATCTCGTACAGTACCGCATCGTTCCGATTGACTAGCTCTCCATTATCTATTATGAACTTTGTCTTTTCAGAGTTTATAGTCAGTCCGATTTTCAAAGCCTCCCTTTTTACAAGACGCAATTGCCTCTTCCACTGCTCTGCGATCAACGCTAATCATGTTGATGTCAAGAATCTCATGATATCTCGCGCTGATCGTTTACGAAATAGTATAAAAATATAAAAAGGTAATCAATGTTTACCTTGTATGTATGTATGAAGAGAAGGGAGTATTATCAAGTAGATGCAAAGTTATAGCATTTTTCATCTTGCTCTCTTAGGAGGCCGTGGCATATACTTGAAACTTTAAACACGATTATCTCGAAATCATGGCAACGTCGCTGCGATGGCTAGGTTTGCCGAAAAAGTTTTGGACGGATTTCAATTTCCTCTTTCAAATTCTTTGTAATTTATTTGCCGTATCCTTGAATGATTCCATTCGTTCGTCTAATTTTTCATATCAATCCACAGTGGACCAGAATGTGAATTTAACAGAAATTTTGACTATTTACTAAAACTAAACAACATTTTTCCCTTTAAGGGCAACTAGGGCCGAGGGTGGTGGTCAGCAGGTTTCACACAACCTTGACCTGACGGACGAAGCTATGGTGCCTTGAACACAGGCAACGCAGATCCAAGGCCATCATTGAAATGATAAGTTTTGCGTTTGAGATGTACTTCCTCCGGTTGCCAGACGAAAACCTGTAATTATTGCGTGTGACATTGTATGTAAAGCCTAATTATGAGTCCTGTGGTGGTGTGTGCGTGGAAGGTGTGAGTTTTAGCGTTCGAATCCAGGAGTGTTTATCTGTCTGTTGGCGTGAATAGTGTGATCGCGAAGGGCTCGAGTGTTTGTATGTTAATATGTTTGTCGCTTGCGCTAGCGTGTGTGTAACTTCGCGTGCATAAATTCGATGCTATAATCGTGTGGCCATTCGCATATTCGCATATATTCTTGAATGATTGCGCGCGTAAGACTGATGCTTAATTTTTAGTGCTAGATGCTAGAAGAGTCAGTTTCCCCAAATCACTAGAGTTTCCGGTCATGTCGCCATGGAACGTTTTGTCTAGTGAGTATGATCGTCATTGTTTGATTGATCCAACTGAAGGTATGAGTCTAGGCTTTCCTTAACCGAGGGTAGACTTCCGGATGTGACCGATTCATGATCGCGCGAGCGGTGGGTTTGCTTGAATATAAGTAGATGATTGCATGTTCGCGTTTGCGGCAGGGTTTGTGTTATCGCGAAGGAAACGAGCGTTTGTACGTTTGGAATGGGAGATATTGTGAGTGTATATGACAAAATATACAATCAATTGTGTTAGTATGCACACCAAAAATGGCAATGATGATATTTTTTATATCTTGCAATATTCGCTCAAATAATAGTTTATATTTAGTAAAAAAGTTTATTTTAGGAAAAAACCAAAACTATATAAGTTATATAAAAAATCATTTTTAAAGAAACACTGCATTTTTTGGTAGATATCTTATAAAATAAAAAGTACAAGGCATAGAGTTTCAGTGTCTTTGATGAAGTTTATTAAAATTCGATTTTCTTCAATCTTCTGAAAGACTAGGAAATTTAGGTATGTGTTAGGCATGTCATGATACAAATTTTTTCGCCCTGAAACGATCTTAAAGTTGTCTAATGCTTACTTCAATATAAATCATAGTTATATGAATAAAACAGTTTTTTTCTAGGAAACACCCTAAGCCTTGATTTTTAAGTTCTTGCAAAAATGAAAAGGTTGACATCTAGAGCTTACATATCTTCAGCAAACTTTTCTGAAATGAGTCGGTATGTAATTTAGCTGAAAGTAGTATGGTTCTATCTAGAATGATTAAGCAGTTAAATTGTTTGATTTTGGTAAAATTAGATCCACCCTAATTTATGTTTTAACAAAAAGGAGGGACTTACAAACTATGAAAACTATCCTTTGGGAAAGTTAAGTCCTTGGACTTAATAACGCTGTATTGTTAAAGCACAAAAAAACTTAAAGTTCCTGCAAAATTTGCATTCTGGACCACTGTGCAATGTTATGAATCTTTAAAGGATTTTTTTTTAGTATAGAAGGGGCCGTTTTGGAAAAATCGTCTCAAGATTTGTGTTTTTTACCTCAACAGGTTTAAGGAATAATAGTTGTGGAATCCTATGTACGCTAAAAAATGTTGAGCATGAAAGGGTTAGGATTAGTTAGCAAATTGTAGGACTTATGCAACCAATATCATTGATAAATAAAATAAATATGTGTAATCTTTAGTGACTTCCTTGAGGAACACTTAAAGTAATTTATAACGTAGGCGGATCATTTAACCTTCCGGCAGTCGCGCTAGTGCACTGGATGCACGCTGCTCTGGAAATCTAGCAAAATCGTCTTAGGGTACCAGCGGTTGCTCGTTCAGTGGGCCATATGCGCGACTTTCGGAGGGTTAATAAGTGATGATGATAATCAATGCGTTGGGAAGCATGGAGCTATTCGTAGATTGCATACTAACGATTATCATGTTGCCTATAGGTAGTTCAACTCATTTTGCTTGTGAGATAAATGATCGGGAATGCACTTTATCTCTTTTAAGTCCAGCAAATTCATAGCATGAGCATCGTCATTGTCGGCCACGACCATTTTCACCGATACTATGGATAGAGTAGGAAATTTTGATCCAATACATACTTAAGGAAAACCAACGACTCAGCGCTCCATAGGTATTTCGGAGTTGGATTGAACGACAGGTATAGGTCTAGGATACGCCACAAGCAGGCAGTGCGACTAGAACACGTATACTCAGAGCAAGGAGATATTTAGTTATGTTTTTCTTGCGTTTAAACTCTGGATAGCCGGCCATCGAGAGTGATTTATTTTTTCCCTAAACTACAGCAATTTGAACACCAAACAGCCGGCCGTGGGAGCGTTGCTAAAACTGTGAGCTAGTCTGATATCTATAATCGTTTGAGAATTGGGTAGTAGGACCACAAGATAAGAGTATTTTTTAACACTCTTCAATCATCCGCAACTTAGTATTTTCATGCTCGATAAACCTCCGTGCAAAAAGAAAAAAAACCCTGGCTTTGAATATTGTCAGGTGCAGTCAAACCTTTTCCGATGCTTCAAATAATGATCAATTACCAAATACTAGTTTCACTATTTTTTCTTACAATATTGTAAACACACACTAATAAATCTTTTCCATTCAAAATTAAACCCGGATTTTTTAGGATGCACTAGAATTATTAATTTAACACAAAAGCGCACCAAAATTGCACATTTTCACCAAAAGATTGAGTTGTTATGAGTGAGGTTGGTAATCGATGTGTCAAAAACAACAGCATCTCCAGGCGCTGACGTTTCATTGTAACAATGTTATAACATACTTTGTCAGACTTCTAGAGAAAATTGAAATAAGTTACTTCACTCACCGAAAAATATTTTGGATAAATTTCGATTATGTCGTAATATTCTGAAAACACACTGTGCAAATTAATAAACCAGATTTGTACCACGCATATGAACTGAAAGTGGCACCAGAAACTAGAATAACAATAAAAACAATAAGTTACCAAAAATGTATCTTGTTCGGCAAGCAATGTATAGCTGCTGACTATAAAGCGAACTTTTAGTCTCTTTGGAAACAATAAATCAGGAACACATCTCAATAAAAACCTTAAGCTCAATCCGATTCTGTTTGGTTGAGAAGTGTATCTTGAGAAAGAATAATGCAACTGTATGAATTAAAACGGATAATGATGAGTGTTTACGCAAAAGTTCCAGCAATGAGCTGCCATTAGAAAACGGTGTAAAACAAACATTCATTTATATTGACCTCTCGAGAGCCGAAATTAAGCTGTTTTTGGGGGAAAAAATTGCAAAGTAATAGAAATAAAATTTTTATTTTTATTTTGAAGACCAGCACAAAAAAATTGGCGACCTTGAAACGTCATTGATTACGTTGATGTTGAAACTACTGTCGAGTAAGACTTTTCATAAAAGTGTTGGTTCGATTTCAATATTTTTTTTTTTAATATTCGGTAAACATTTCAGAGTGACCCCCTTAATAAATATATGTTGTTCTGATTTTACTAACAAAAATATAATGCTCCCAAAATCCGTAAAAAAGTTCCATCTGAATCAATTTATGGCGATTTCTGATACGTTAGTTATACTAACGATTGAAGCTTTAAAATCAGATAAATTTAATATTTTACGGCAATCGTTACCGCAGCCTACAATACAACCATCACCATTCACCGCCAAGTGCTGGAGGTATTTATGTTGGTCCCGGTGTGTTGTTTTCATTTGCCTTGGCTACGGGTGCTCTAAATTTACACGCTGCTAACCTTTGCGAGGCAGGCCGGCGATTAACGCTCTAAATGCAGCCCCAGTCAGTCTATGCTATGCTGGATTTTATTGAATATTATTGCACGCCGTTGTTTTACTTCTATCGAACAACATCAGCGCAATATGAAACTGTAACGCCGTACCCCTTTCCGTTGCTGTTGTTGTTGTTGCGTTGCACTGGCCGACTGCTGGCTGCCTTGCAATGCGTGCGTTGGAACTGATAAATCCACAGTTCGATGCACAGCAGGTGGCACGTAAGGGATTAGTTCCGATTAAATTACATAATGGTGTACTTGCACGATGTTACCATGTCAGTCGGTTCAAGGGCACCGTTGACGGGTGCCAACTGGTTTATTTTTTATAGTGCCCAGATATTTCAAATTTCAAAATGGTATGAGTTGTTAAATTGCGAATAATCCAGAAAAAAATCTGTTAGAGACAAAGTCCTTATTCTGGTTCGGTTGGACGATTCGAAATAATTCTAACTTAATTTCTTAAACCAAGCTCTCTGTCAGAAGCTATTTCAGCGAGACCAAACGCTATTCCAGTTCATAGCTTGAAATTTTCATGTCCGCGTATCCTTGAATGATGCCATGGTTCCTAATTAAAAGGTTTCTTTCCACGTTAGCCTTTCGCATAACAAAACATCAAAAGTGCTTTCGAACACAAACAAAAGTACGAAAACGTGTTACTGACGTCGTTGCTTTAGCAGTAACTACTACGGTTATTACTTTTTCTTGAAACGAAGTAGTTGCCATGTTGCCTGTCCAGTAGCTAAAGTCAGTCAATCAGTACCGACGCGTCATCATTAGTGCACACTGAAAAGGGTGGCTCATGCAATATATGTATACTTATAGATCGTAACTTTACTGGTTAAGTAATCCCTTAAGCGTTGAATGGGAATTTATGCTGGCAGGTTGAATCGAAAGCTTGCTAATGGAACGCGGGATTGTGTTTTATTGGTATAAGTTACTTTCATGAATATCGCTTGTTAGATGCTTTCTGAAATAACACCTATTGTTATTAGATTACTTTCGTGTTTATGAGTATTAGACAGGCGAATATTGTTGCACGCATTACTGATGTTGATTCTTGGAATCAAGAAGCACGGCAAAGATAATTGGTTTTAGCACCATGTTACATCTATCTTGTAAAAAAATTAAGCAACAAAATTAAAAAACTGCGAAACATATGTTGATTAAAACGTAGATCAAAAGAAGACAAATGAATTCTTGTGACATTTAAGATTTATTGGTAAATCGGCTATAGTTACAAAATTATTATAACTTACACGAGGATAGGTGAACCACTAAGTATACTACGTCACATCCTGATGATTTGGCCGCTTTTATTATTTTTCTTATTGGCCCTTTCGATAACCTACCCTCACTCGAATTTGCGATAGCGTCAAACTATGTTTGAAGCTTTCAAAAATAAATAAGTTTTTGTCGTTAAAGTGGGGATAGGTGAACCAGGGGATAGGGGAACCACTATGAATGGTTTTCATTTTGGATGTCATGCCACAGCTTACTGTATCCCCACTCTCCTCTACATCAATCCTTATCAAAATTATTTCGAAAATTGAGTGCTTAACAAAAAAAACCTGTTTTAAACCACCTTGTGGTGCAATAGTGCCTTTCTCATTTATCCAAACTATGTTGTCTTCATGTTAACATATTTTGAAATGCGAGGTGGCGGAGGAAGAGGGAGGGATAATTGGGGAAGGTAGGATGCGTCGGGAATCATCAAGCTTATTTTGGTATACGGGGTGGATGATGGGAATGCGGGTGTGTGGATGAACTAAGAAGGGGGGGGGGGGGGAGGTGAGAGGAACGAAGGGGGTGGGCTGAGAATGTGGGGGAGGTGTGAGAGGAACGAGAGGGAGAGTGGACAGGAGGTGCGACACCCAACCGCATATTATGCCTTCTTCCATTTGAGATTAATGTTAGTGAAAATTGGTTCAGTCATCACCGAAGTGACTTTAGTTTTGGAATATGTCCAGAACCCGATTGTATCGGTTTATATGATAAATGCCTGTGTGATAACCAACCTGTAACTCCGGAACCAAAAGCCAGAACTGAATGAAATTCAATAGCAATCAATGGGAGTATTATATTTATCATTCATTTGAAATCAAGTTTGTATAACTAAGTTCAGAGTTTACTGGAAAATAGATACGACATAATCTTAGTAACTGGGTGAGCTCCCCGGAAGCATAAAGAAACGCCAGGGTTGTCAAAGCCACTTTGATTGATCATTCGCGATCTACTTCCGCAAATCAAAGAATGGTTGAACGGAGTTCAATATGTATTACATCATTCAGATATCATAGTGTTGCCAGTTTATATAGGAAATTCCAGTGTGACCACACTCAGAGATCTGTAACTCCGGAATCGGAAGTCAGATCAACTAAAACTTCAGTAGCATTCAACTTCATGGGAGTGTTGTATCGTTCATTTGCACCTAAGTTTGTGCACTGATTCAGCCATCTCTGAGGACATTGAGTGACATGATTTGACACACAGACACACACAGCTCTTTTTGTATGAACATGCTGATATCGGCAGACTGATAAAGTACGGCAGACTGCGGTAGGCTGGACATTTAACGAGAATGCACAAAGAGATTGACATTGTAAAGTTGATTGCTATTGATATCGAGAAAAAAGCTTTTTAATCCACCTAGTGGAGGAATTGTGCCTTTCTCATTTGTCCAAACTACGATTCATTAAGGGGGAGGAGGGGGTTTAGGGAAGGGTAATGTGTAATGGGGGGCAACCCCACTACATACCCATAGGTACGCCCCTGTTAAACAGAAAATCTGTATTAGTGAAAAAAAATGGCCGGGATTATGTTGTCCATGTTCAGAGTGTCCAAAAAGTCAAAGAAATGTTTAGTGTCCAAAAAAGTCAATTTTCGCTATTTTTTCGAAATTACATCAAATCTCGACGTTCCATGCATTTTAAAGACATTTGGCATCAAAAACACAAATTCAATTTTGAAATTTTCCTTTACTCTCCCCTTTCAATATTTTTCAGTTTCTGCTTAGGTATATGGAATCAAGAATCGTCGTAGCTGGCTAATTAATGTGGGCAAAGCGACTTTGGTTAATCATTATTTATCTAGACTGGCTAATCTAAAAATATATGCATGCAGTTTTGCATCGTTTTGATATCGTGGTGGAACCAGTTTATATAGGAATTTGCTGTGTGATCGTACTCTTCAACCTGTCACTCTGGAACCGGATACATACACACACGCACACACATACAAACATTTTTCGATCTCGACGAATTGAGTCGAATGGTACAAGAGAATCGACCCTGCGGGCTTCGGTTAAAAAGTCGAAATTTCGACCGATTGCATAACATTTCTATAAGAGAAAGGCAAAAAGCTAGAGCAAAAAACTTTTTAGGGGGTATCTCGATATACTTTTGTTTAATTTTAAAACATTTCTTTTAAAAGAGGCATTTTACGAATTTGGAAATATTCCCTACAAACTTTCCATAGATGCCTAACCATTTAAACAATAAATGAGTAATTTGTATCTGAGTATATAGTATATTGCTTTTAAAGGAAAATAATCAAAATTAACCATCAAACACCAAAAATTGTAATTTTGGAGATTTAATTGACTTAATTGTTTGCTTTTTTCGAGAGTTGTCCTACTGGAGCTGTAGAGCTAGGTTTTCGGAAGGGCTCCCAGTCAGAATCACATACTACAATTTGCAGACTAGACAGGCGAATGGCACCCACTAAAACACAGCTTTAGGCCAATTGTACGGTTCAGGTATGTGCGGGCGAAGGGACTCGCGATCGCGTGTATCATCGCGAAGAGCTCGAGCATTTGTACGTTAACGTGTTCGAACGCGTGTGCGTTTGTATGTCGCGTGTGCTAACGTGTATGTAACTTCGCGTGTATGAATTCCATTCTATAACCGTATGCTTTTCGCATATTCACGTTTGTTCTTGGATAATCGAGCGCGGACCGTGAATCTAATACTTATGTTTTTGTGCACGGTTCAGATTCTAGAAGAAAGTGGGTTCTTCAATATCACTAGAGTTTCCAGTCATGTCACAGTAGAACGTGTGGTCTAGTGTATATGAGCTTGATTTTTTGATTGGTCCAACTGGATATATGGACCTAACTTGCTAGAATGAAGAGTAAAGATTTCCAAACGTGACCGATTCATGATCTCGCGCGTTTGCAGGTTCGCGTTTGAGTCCGCGTTTGTAACTTCGTATGTACTAAAACGTTCACATAATTACCGGAGTGTTACCACGCATGCGCGATCGCGGGCATAGCTGTGCGTGGATAATCGCGAAGCGTTCATATGTCGACATGTTTGTCGCGTGTGCTCGCTTGTATGTGACTTCGCTTGTATAAATTCATTCACAAATCCGCGGACATTCACATATTCGCGGACCGTCATTCATTTAGTTTTCAGTGTACGGATCACATTTTGACAGTGAGTGAGTTTTGTCTAGTGGATATGGGAGTTATTTTTCTTAATTTTTCAATTTTATTTTTTTTATTAATATGGACCTAGACTGTTGGTACCGAGGATAGAGACTTCCGGACGATCCCGACTCATGATGGCGCGAGCGCAGGAGTTTATAGGTTGACGCTTGAGATCGCGTTGGTAAGTTTATGAAGTGCTGAGACGTTCACCTTATCACCGGGGTGTAATCATGTTTGTGAGTTCGTGGGCGTAGGTTGCTTGGAAAATCGCGAGGGGCTCTAACGTTTGTTCGCTGACGTGATTTTGTAACATATTTGCGTATGTTCCTGAATGGTCGCGCGAATCATGAGTCTGATATCAAATTTTCAGTGTGCGATTAAAACTCTGGCAAAGATTGGGATCCCTTATATCGATAGGGTTCCCGGTCATGTCGCCATGAGACGTATTGTCTAATAGGTATGAGCGTATCCTCTTAATTGGTCCAGCTGAAGGCATATACCTAGGCTTCTAGGATCAATGATAGACTTCCGGACCGATTCGTAATCGCTCATTCAATGAGTTCCAACGTCGCAAATGCTTAGTGTGGAAGTTTACTGTGACTTAACTTTTTGTCGGTTCCGACAGCATGAAGTAACAAGTTACTTTACGCTTGTCTGGACATGCCGTAGACTCAGGTGATTCGCATTTCTAATGCCAAAAGATACTGACTCCTACGGTAGCAGACAAAGGGTTAAATCGCCAGTAAACTTGTATGCCGTAACAACAGTTGACAAATTGACTCAATAGGTCGTTAACAAAAAATGGTAAAAATAAAGGTCCTTATATTTAGATAACTCTATTGAATCTTTATTATTTTAATTAATTGAAAATATACAAAAAATGTACCATATGGACAGAAGTTGAGCGTGTTTACAATAATATCAATGTTTAGATGAAATGATCTTATCGAACATATACTTTAATTGAGCTAATAAAAGATAAAAAAGAACCGATAATACAGTAAAAATTTCGGAAAATAAATTCTAACTACGTTGTGATTATTGGCAGTTTCAGGGCATCAGATGAGGATGACGCCGGGAAGAAACTAATACCTTTTTTTAACGCTATAAGGCAGTGAAGCTAGCGCATTGGTATCAGGAATCAGAATATATTGGATCAAATAGAGCGTTCCCTGTGTATAGTCGGGGATTTGTGCCTTGTCGTGTCTTCTCCTCATCCCTAATTGGAAGGAAAGGAAAAGGGAGGAAGTAGAATTAAGGGGGGCGTCTTGTGTAGAGGGCAAAAATAATCGACTTCTTTTTTATCCGCTTAATTGTTAGTCGGGAATCATCAAGCTTATTTTGGTATACGGGGTGGATGATGGGAATGCGGGTGTGTGGATGAACTAAGAAGGGGGGGGGGGGAGGTGAGAGGAACGAAGGGGGTGGGCTGAGAATGTGGGGGAGGTGTGAGAGGAACGAGAGGGAGAGTGGACAGGAGGTGCGACACCCAACCGCATATTATGCCTTCTTCCATTTGAGATTAATGTTAGTGAAAATTGGTTCAGTCATCACCGAAGTGACTTTAGTTTTGGAATATGTCCAGAACCCGATTGTATCGGTTTATATGATAAATGCCTGTGTGATAACCAACCTGTAACTCCGGAACCAAAAGCCAGAACTGAATGAAATTCAATAGCAATCAATGGGAGTATTATATTTATCATTCATTTGAAATCAAGTTTGTATAACTAAGTTCAGAGTTTACTGGAAAATAGATACGACATAATCTTAGTAACTGGGTGAGCTCCCCGGAAGCATAAAGAAACGCCAGGGTTGTCAAAGCCACTTTGATTGATCATTCGCGATCTACTTCCGCAAATCAAAGAATGGTTGAACGGAGTTCAATATGTATTACATCATTCAGATATCATAGTGTTGCCAGTTTATATAGGAAATTCCAGTGTGACCACACTCAGAGATCTGTAACTCCGGAATCGGAAGTCAGATCAACTAAAACTTCAGTAGCATTCAACTTCATGGGAGTGTTGTATCGTTCATTTGCACCTAAGTTTGTGCACTGATTCAGCCATCTCTGAGGACATTGAGTGACATGATTTGACACACAGACACACACAGCTCTTTTTGTATGAACATGCTGATATCGGCAGACTGATAAAGTACGGCAGACTGCGGTAGGCTGGACATTTAACGAGAATGCACAAAGAGATTGACATTGTAAAGTTGATTGCTATTGATATCGAGAAAAAAGCTTTTTAATCCACCTAGTGGAGGAATTGTGCCTTTCTCATTTGTCCAAACTACGATTCATTAAGGGGGAGGAGGGGGTTTAGGGAAGGGTAATGTGTAATGGGGGGCAACCCCACTACATACCCATAGGTACGCCCCTGTTAAACAGAAAATCTGTATTAGTGAAAAAAAATGGCCGGGATTATGTTGTCCATGTTCAGAGTGTCCAAAAAGTCAAAGAAATGTTTAGTGTCCAAAAAAGTCAATTTTCGCTATTTTTTCGAAATTACATCAAATCTCGACGTTCCATGCATTTTAAAGACATTTGGCATCAAAAACACAAATTCAATTTTGAAATTTTCCTTTACTCTCCCCTTTCAATATTTTTCAGTTTCTGCTTAGGTATATGGAATCAAGAATCGTCGTAGCTGGCTAATTAATGTGGGCAAAGCGACTTTGGTTAATCATTATTTATCTAGACTGGCTAATCTAAAAATATATGCATGCAGTTTTGCATCGTTTTGATATCGTGGTGGAACCAGTTTATATAGGAATTTGCTGTGTGATCGTACTCTTCAACCTGTCACTCTGGAACCGGATACATACACACACGCACACACATACAAACATTTTTCGATCTCGACGAATTGAGTCGAATGGTACAAGAGAATCGACCCTGCGGGCTTCGGTTAAAAAGTCGAAATTTCGACCGATTGCATAACATTTCTATAAGAGAAAGGCAAAAAGCTAGAGCAAAAAACTTTTTAGGGGGTATCTCGATATACTTTTGTTTAATTTTAAAACATTTCTTTTAAAAGAGGCATTTTACGAATTTGGAAATATTCCCTACAAACTTTCCATAGATGCCTAACCATTTAAACAATAAATGAGTAATTTGTATCTGAGTATATAGTATATTGCTTTTAAAGGAAAATAATCAAAATTAACCATCAAACACCAAAAATTGTAATTTTGGAGATTTAATTGACTTAATTGTTTGCTTTTTTCGAGAGTTGTCCTACTGGAGCTGTAGAGCTAGGTTTTCGGAAGGGCTCCCAGTCAGAATCACATACTACAATTTGCAGACTAGACAGGCGAATGGCACCCACTAAAACACAGCTTTAGGCCAATTGTACGGTTCAGGTATGTGCGGGCGAAGGGACTCGCGATCGCGTGTATCATCGCGAAGAGCTCGAGCATTTGTACGTTAACGTGTTCGAACGCGTGTGCGTTTGTATGTCGCGTGTGCTAACGTGTATGTAACTTCGCGTGTATGAATTCCATTCTATAACCGTATGCTTTTCGCATATTCACGTTTGTTCTTGGATAATCGAGCGCGGACCGTGAATCTAATACTTATGTTTTTGTGCACGGTTCAGATTCTAGAAGAAAGTGGGTTCTTCAATATCACTAGAGTTTCCAGTCATGTCACAGTAGAACGTGTGGTCTAGTGTATATGAGCTTGATTTTTTGATTGGTCCAACTGGATATATGGACCTAACTTGCTAGAATGAAGAGTAAAGATTTCCAAACGTGACCGATTCATGATCTCGCGCGTTTGCAGGTTCGCGTTTGAGTCCGCGTTTGTAACTTCGTATGTACTAAAACGTTCACATAATTACCGGAGTGTTACCACGCATGCGCGATCGCGGGCATAGCTGTGCGTGGATAATCGCGAAGCGTTCATATGTCGACATGTTTGTCGCGTGTGCTCGCTTGTATGTGACTTCGCTTGTATAAATTCATTCACAAATCCGCGGACATTCACATATTCGCGGACCGTCATTCATTTAGTTTTCAGTGTACGGATCACATTTTGACAGTGAGTGAGTTTTGTCTAGTGGATATGGGAGTTATTTTTCTTAATTTTTCAATTTTATTTTTTTTATTAATATGGACCTAGACTGTTGGTACCGAGGATAGAGACTTCCGGACGATCCCGACTCATGATGGCGCGAGCGCAGGAGTTTATAGGTTGACGCTTGAGATCGCGTTGGTAAGTTTATGAAGTGCTGAGACGTTCACCTTATCACCGGGGTGTAATCATGTTTGTGAGTTCGTGGGCGTAGGTTGCTTGGAAAATCGCGAGGGGCTCTAACGTTTGTTCGCTGACGTGATTTTGTAACATATTTGCGTATGTTCCTGAATGGTCGCGCGAATCATGAGTCTGATATCAAATTTTCAGTGTGCGATTAAAACTCTGGCAAAGATTGGGATCCCTTATATCGATAGGGTTCCCGGTCATGTCGCCATGAGACGTATTGTCTAATAGGTATGAGCGTATCCTCTTAATTGGTCCAGCTGAAGGCATATACCTAGGCTTCTAGGATCAATGATAGACTTCCGGACCGATTCGTAATCGCTCATTCAATGAGTTCCAACGTCGCAAATGCTTAGTGTGGAAGTTTACTGTGACTTAACTTTTTGTCGGTTCCGACAGCATGAAGTAACAAGTTACTTTACGCTTGTCTGGACATGCCGTAGACTCAGGTGATTCGCATTTCTAATGCCAAAAGATACTGACTCCTACGGTAGCAGACAAAGGGTTAAATCGCCAGTAAACTTGTATGCCGTAACAACAGTTGACAAATTGACTCAATAGGTCGTTAACAAAAAATGGTAAAAATAAAGGTCCTTATATTTAGATAACTCTATTGAATCTTTATTATTTTAATTAATTGAAAATATACAAAAAATGTACCATATGGACAGAAGTTGAGCGTGTTTACAATAATATCAATGTTTAGATGAAATGATCTTATCGAACATATACTTTAATTGAGCTAATAAAAGATAAAAAAGAACCGATAATACAGTAAAAATTTCGGAAAATAAATTCTAACTACGTTGTGATTATTGGCAGTTTCAGGGCATCAGATGAGGATGACGCCGGGAAGAAACTAATACCTTTTTTTAACGCTATAAGGCAGTGAAGCTAGCGCATTGGTATCAGGAATCAGAATATATTGGATCAAATAGAGCGTTCCCTGTGTATAGTCGGGGATTTGTGCCTTGTCGTGTCTTCTCCTCATCCCTAATTGGAAGGAAAGGAAAAGGGAGGAAGTAGAATTAAGGGGGGCGTCTTGTGTAGAGGGCAAAAATAATCGACTTCTTTTTTATCCGCTTAATTGTTAGTATTGAACTTCCAGAAAAGTCTCCCGCAATCGCGGTGGCCGCGTTGAACTTCATTTGTTTTAACCTTCCGGCAGTCGCGCTAGTGCAGTGAGTTCACGCTGCTTTTAAAATCTAGCGAAATCGTCTTAGGACACCAGCGGGTGCTAGTTCTGTGGGCCATAAGCGCGACTTCCGGAGGGTTAAACAGCCATGCATTCCACGACCGTATTTGTTATAACACACGCAGATTTCAATATATCGGCAATAATTTTCGAAAAACTGAAAGCTATAAGAATACAGTGTAAACAAAACACTCTAAAGTACTTCTTTTTTTATCCCTTTATGGGCAGCTAGGGCCGAGGGTGGTGGCTAGCGGGTTTCATACATCCTTGACCTGACGGACAAAGCTATGGTGCCTTGAACACAGGCAACGCAGATCCAAGGCCATCATTGAAATGATAAGTTCTGCGTTTGAGATGTACTTCCCCCGGTTGCCAGACGAATACCTGTAATGATTACTTGTTGCTTTGTATGTATGAATCTAATGTTCAGTCCTGGGTGGTGTATGCGTGGAAGGTGTGGTTTTTAGCGTTTGAGTCCAGGAGTGCATATCTGTCTGGGTTAGCGTGGGCGTTTACTAACTGTGATCGCTAAAGGCTCGAGCATTTGAATGCAAGCGTGTCTCCAACTTTGCGTGCATAAATCTGATTTTAGATTCGTGTGGCCATTCGCACATTCACGTGTATTCTCGAACGATCGCGCGCGGACATTTTCAGTGTATGGTAGAGGAACGTGTTGTCTGGTGAATATGAGCATCATTACCGATCGGTCCAAATGAAGGCATGGGTCTAGGCTGATCGAGAGTAGAGAATTCCGAACGTAGCCGGTCTATGATCGCGCGAGTGGTGGGTTAATGCTTGAGACCGCGGTTGTAAAGTTATAGGTGCTGAAAAGTTCACTTAAGTAAAGGGGTGTTTTAATGTTGGCGAAATTGCGAGCGTAGGTGTGTGTGGATGACTGAAATTGTAATGTAAGTTCGCGTTTTTGACCAGGTTTGTGTTATCGCGAAAGTTAGGGGAGTTTGCGTGTTTTGGATGTGAGTGTATATGGGAGAATAGGCAATTGACTGTGCTAGTGAGTATCAGTATGAACCCAACTCAAGATACAGTAATAAAAGGAAAAATAACATGCCGAATGTTTCTTTTTTAGGTCACTAACCGTGCATTGAAGAATGCCCAAAAACTCTGAACTAGGCCCCGTCAAGTCCAGTCTGTCCGTCTCGTCCTGTCGTGTCTGGGGTTTCCAGATTACATGCATTCACCACATGAGACTAGCTTATGTCAGTTTACTTGTGCACTGGTTTCGTAGAATCGAGGCGATCATCGAAATGATAGATCCTACAAGTGAATGCACTTGGCCCAGTCACCTGTCAAGCATTTGTGTATTTGTGTGTGTTAAGATATGTGTGGAGCCTGTAAATAATATTTTAATACGAATAATATTTTATACTTCAAAACAAGAAATGTGCAATATACTACTTGCAGTTTGTTGATCGTTCCTACTTATCTGATTCCATCGAGTATGAGAATACATCTCCATTGTTCTAAAACCTGGCGACGTCCGATGGCAGAGAAGAATCATTGTTGGCAGCAATGTTGCTCTTCTTGGATGTATGAGCTCGAAAAGGTCATCACAAGAATATAACGCATGAGACCGAAAATAAATTTAAAAAAAATAAAGAGAAGAGTTAGTATTGTTATTGAGTATTAATAATATGCCGATTTTTTCGAGAGTTGTCCTACTGGAACTATAGAGCTAATTGATTCAATTAAGGCATGGACCTAGACTTCTGGAATCGAGGATAGACTTCCGGACGCGAACGATTCATGAATGCGCGAGGGCGGGGACTGTAGGTTCACGCTTGAGACTGCGTTTGAGTGATTACAAGTGCTGAGACGTTCATATTATCACCGGGATGTTATAATGTCTGGAAGAGCGCGAGTATAGGTTGCGTGGATGGTCGCGAAGGGCTCAGGCATTTTTATATTTGTTTGTCGCGTGTATGTGACTTTGTGTGTGTACATTCGATTTTTATGTAGTTTAGTGGATATGAGCATTATATTTTTGATTGGTCCACCTGAAGGCATTGGACTTATGCTACTAGGGCCCAGAATAGGTGATTCCGGACGAAACCGACTCATGATCGCGCGAGCACGGGCATTTGGAGGTTCACTCTCGAGACCGGGATTGTTAATTTATAAGTGCTAAACCATTCACTTAGTCACCTACTTTTTACGAGATCGTGGGAATGGTCGTGCGTGGATGATCGCGAAGGACTCGAGCGTTTGTATGTGGACGTTTTTGTCGCGTGTGCTAGTAAGGAACTTCACGTAGACACATTATTTTTATAAACGTGTGGCCATTCGCATGTTCACGTATTCTTCAGCGATCGCACGTGGACGTCTTGTCTAGTTTTTATTTCTATTGGTCAAACTAAAGGCATGAATTTGGGCTGCTATGATCAAGGGCGGATACTTCCGGACGTGACCGATTCATGATTGCGCGAGCTTAGGTTCTTAGGTTCGTATTTGTGACCAGGTTTGTGTTATCCCGTAGGCCACGTTTGTACGTTTGGAATGAGGTACCTGCAGAGAGAATTGGGCCCTAAACCCACATTGTATATTATTTGACCATGGCAGTGGATAATAAAGGTCGCCAAGTTAAGTACTAAAATTGATCACAATGTAGCTTAACTAAAAAGAAAATAATCGTATCCCCAGTTTATGTGATATAATCACTGTAATACTGCTTTGGTGGAAAAGCCCCCGAACCACATCAAGGTACAGTATCATGCCGAGGGAAACAAAACACTCTAAAGTACTTCTACCCAAATTGGCAAACACGATAACTCAACGAATTCACTTGATTTTTTTCATGAGGATGCCTAATATGTGTAGCCTGTCGATGAACCACAGAAAACTGAATAAATTTTTTTTCTCCCTATTATTTTGAAGAAAAATGAGCGAATTTTACATAAAAATATGAGATTTTTGTTTTCATGAAGCCATTTTCCGAAACTCGAACTTTTTTCTTTTTTTTTGTGGTTCATCGACTAACTACAAGTCTAAGTTTTACAAAACTTATTGAATTTCCCATACTAGACAATTTTATCAAGAGTTTGCCGCGGCGCTCCTAGATGTGGAAATGGTTGGACGTCTACTCTTAGAACGCTCGTATGTGTGGGTCTGTGTGGCTGAAATTTTTTTGTTCGTACACAATGAATGTATAAAGCGATCCTAACATTACAAAAAATATCAATTGTTGCCTTACCTCGTAAAACAAAATAACACTTCGTTTTAAGCACTTTATACCAGACACTCTCCTTAAAAGGGTGGAAAGAAATAGCACAAAACAAACAGCTGCTAAGTTGAAGAAAGTAGTTCAAGTCGCCTTGTTGAATATTAATCTTTGTCTTTGAGTCTCAATCGTCCAAACACGGTATTGTCTACGTAAGGACAGCCGAAAACTCGAAATCGCAGGGGCTACTGCTGGGATGTTGCATATCAGATAACATGAGAATCCGTAGTCGGATTCACAAAGATCACCTGAAAATCAATCAGCGCGCTGAATAACTGCCATGTGATAATTGAGTTTGCAGTGGCCGGTTAAAGTCCTGGTCAGCACGCCACAATGGAGTTTCGAACAATGTAGGAAATTTTTCGAAATCACCGGTACGGTTGTTCTAGAAACACCTTTGTTTGGTGACACGTTTGCAGATTTCTCCAATAATTGCGGTGCTTGGACGAAGTTCCGGACTGGATTATTCTCTTATCCAGCTTGTCAAAATTGACAGGACAGGCTCAAGAGCAACGAAGTCAATCGCTGCATCTGCCGTGGCGAAGGCAGTAGCACCAGGACGTCCCTCCACCTGAGAGTCGTCAGGCCAATAGCGTTTGTTGTTGTCCCTTCAAATAGCCAGACAACCACTCCTCTCGAGAGGGAAGCTTCACATGGAATGTCCTGCAAGGAAAACTAGATGTGAGTGTACTATTGCTGGAAGCAAGAATATCTTCACCTCATGTTACCATTTGTCGTGTATGACTGGTAGCAAGATCAACATGATTACTGTTCCCCAAGATCAGTAACCTGCAGTCTGTATGCATATTATCTTTAATATTTGGAATTTGAAAAAACAAAAAACGATTCTCGATACGAAAAATGATGTCCACTTTGAGAAGAAATTTGTAGTTGCAAAAACAAAAGCTTAGTATTTGTCTGTACTGGATATAAAAAAAATAAAAATTACTTGAAACTTAATTTCTGTTATTTCTGAAGCAGCATACGAGTAATTTTTTAATTTTGATGTTTTGGCGAGTTGTGAACTTCCATAAAATAGTGGTACCAAATTAGTGACGTAAGCCTAAACATACATATCAGTGAAATCCAGTTAGCATATAAGCTCCCGGAATAAGACCATTGAAGAAATTCTGGTCGAATTGGAAGGACATTTGAAGTTATGAAAGGTGAACCTGAAAACATCATGCATAAAATAAAGTGGAATACGGCCGTACAAGTGGGAAACAGAGCATGCTGGATCGTTTACGCACAAAACTCTGAGCGATACACTATGGTGAAAATTTTTCAAAACAATAATGTAGAAATCAGATTAAAATCTTTTTCGTATTACTTTTTTTGACATGGCTCAATTCGTTAGCTTTACTGAGCCGTGTGTTTTATTTTTAAATATTTACATGTATACAGAATATGAAAAAAATTGTTTGTCCAAATCTTGTAAGCGCTACTTACTGCTGGGAAAGCAACCGAACAGCAGGTACAAAGCTTGTTGGCTGTATTGGTAGCGATGCGATTTTAAGCATCTGCTTCGTTGGGATTAAATTACTAAAATTTTTCAACTCCTCTGTGGATTTTGTTAGGTATTCTACAGTCAGAAGTTTTCATAACATTTCCTATAATGACACAATAAAATGGTTTGTAAGATTTATAAATAGTTCTGCGTCGTGCTTCCTGACCACATTTTCATCACCTTATAGATGCAAAATACGCTTTCCATAGAAGCTAGTAAAGCATCGTTAATTTTTTATGTCCGATTTTGTTCTGCCATTTATCCATAAATAAGCTTAAAATAAATACTTGAAATACATTGTGGTAGAAATATGTTTGTCGATCAAAATAGATAAAAATAACCTTCAACCGATAATTTGCAAACATTTATGAACGCGTCAGCGTGAACAACCGCATAATAAGTAATTATGAAACAGATCTGACACATCAACGCACCGACCAGCCGGCGACACCAATAAAACGAACTTATTAGTTCCAGCCGATTTATCGTCGATAGGTTTTGCCTATCTTTGTTCATACTGCTGTTGTGTGTGTCGGAAAAGCTTTTTGCCTTTCTCAATAGAAAGGTATTGCAATTGCTCTGAAAACCGACTTTTTAACGGAGGGCCGAGTGACATATACCATTCGATTCAGTTCGTCGAGTTCGGCAAATGTCTGTGTGTGTGTGTGTATGTATGTGTGTATGTATGTATGTGTGTGTATGTGCGTATGTGTGTGTGTATGTGACCAAAAATGTCACTCATTTTTCTCAGAGATGGCTGAACCGATTTTGACAAACTTAGTCTCAAATGAAAGGTGCAACGTTCCCATAGGCTGCTATTGAATTTCTAATGGATCCGACTTCCGGTTCCGGAATTACAGGGTGATGAGTACGAACACGCAGAAAATGTCGATTTTAATAAATTCTGCAATGAATGTATAAAGGTGAAAATTTTTCCAAAATATGACCACAACTGCTTCGATTGATAGTATTAGGTCACTAACATCCATTCAAAGTCTATTTGGCCACATTGGCCACCATCATCGGTTCCGGAAGCCCCGGCGGAAGTATCTAAATTCAGAATAACAGTCACATCGGTTTCTCGGAGATGGCTAGACCGATTCGACTAAACTTGGCCTCAAATGAAAGGTATTGCGTCCCCGTAAATGGCTATTTAATTTCATCCCGATCCGACTTCCGGTTCCGGAGTTACAGGTTGTGGCGTGCGATCACATAGCAAATTGTGATTCAAACCGATACTCCGATGAAAGCAAAAAAGGTAAAAATTTCGCTAAAATGTCTCTCAAACAACTTAAATTTGCTGTTCTAGGTCACCGACGGCCAACCAAACTTTCGTTGACTACATTGACCACCATAGACGGTTCCGGAAGTGCCCGGGAAAAGCGGCCATCTTTCAAAATTTACGAACTCACATCAGTTTCCCTGAAATGGTTGGGCCGATTTTCACAAGTTCCAAATGATAGCTATAATATCCCCACAGATGTCTATAAAATTTCGTACGGATCGCTTATATGGGTCCGGAAATATAGACTAAATCGTCCGGTCACATATGAAATTCCCATATAAGCCAGAACTCAAATTTTTTTTTCAAAGGGGGGACCCCATGAAATTTCAGAAATCGAATTCGTATTTTTGATGCCAAACATCTTTAAAATGCATGAAACGTCGAGATTTTATGTTATATCGAAAAAATTTTTTTTGTAAAGATCGACTTTTTGGGACTTTGCCGATTTCGCATCTTTTTTCAGTTCAATATTACCGTGGCTGTTTTTTCTTTTTCAAAATTTTAGAACTCGAACTCTTTTAATGAATATAAACAACGCACACATTCTCGTGATTCATGATTGAGAAAGGCACAATTGCACCGCTAGGTGGATTAAAATAGGTTTTTTTTCTGTACTCATGCCAACCAAATGATTACTTCTGTTGCAAAAATGTGCCTTTTTCAGAATCTCCCCTCATCTCATTCTCTCTCTCTCTCTCTCTCTCTCTCTCTCTCTCTCTCTCTCTCGCTCGCTCGGACTCCGTTATTTGTTGGCGTCTATTTTTGGCTCTGATTTATTACATACCTAGATCTATAATAGTCGTTTTTAGACAGTGTAGCTAAAACTGCGCTGGTCACCGACAGAAAATAAAGCCAATACGACACTAATTAGTCCATATGCGTGATGGTTTCGATCAGTGGTCGGCTAGCTCTAGCATCGGTAGGAGCGATTCGACTAAAACGTAAACCCCATCCTACCTACTATGTTTATATGTAGAACAAAAAGAAAAAAAGACATGTGTCGTCTGGTCTGAGAACCAAACGAGCAACCGAACTCACCAGGAAAGGTAGCGACCGGCTTTGCGTTATTTGTTGATGTGGGCTTATATACGGACACATACTTTAATGTGATTAACTTGCGATTGGGCATATTTAGGAGGAGGATTATTCGTTTTCATGTTGTTCGTTCGGGTGATGAAAGCCAATGTAGTCAACAGGTGAAGGATCACAACATATGGGTAGTAGACATGTTAATTTTTCCCTCTTATTTTATCTCATTATATTTTCAAAGGATGTCAAAAAAATTGGTTTGCTGTAGGAAAGGTTCCTGTTCAAACTTAATATAACAACATTTGAAGTGAGATATTTTGCCGAGTACGATATCTGCCAGCCTTACAAAACTAAAAATAACCTGGCTTTTTGTAAAATTCGAATATGAATGACAATATTTTAATTTTAAGAACATTGTAGTTGAAATGATTTTATTGGTACCTATGTAATCTGGCTTCATTACTGTTTGATACAAATTACCGGTGCAACATTATGAAACCCAGCATTTCTTGAACAGCTCAACAACCCTACACTACTACATTCCGTTTGTATCAGTCTCAATCGACTCAAAACCAGATCATTTCCGCCCTAAAACTAAAACAACAAATACAACCACATCCACTACCGATTGACTGCTGTACACACGCCTGACGGAGGCTGCTCGAAGGGGCATAATTTACGAGTCGCGCCGCAAAACCTGTTTATACCACCCGTGAAAACCGCAACCGCATCACCAATCGGCGTAAGCTTTGCCAATATGTCCTAGCTTACCGCACCGCATTGAGGCTGAAACTTGTTCCACTGCGTTAGCCCCCCAGATAGATCACTCGATAGGGGCAGGTAGATAGGTAGGTATGCATACGGGCCACCGTTTGTTTTTGTTTTGTTTCATTCAAGACTACATGAGTTTCTCCCCGTCAATCGACACGCGCTGAAAAGCAGTGCACACTGGACTCTGAACCCCAACTATCGCAAGGGGTCGGAGTTGCTCGGGAAAGTGCATCGGTGGTTAGCCAAAATTTGTATCCGAACATGCGCTTGAGGTCAATCGAATATATAACTACAGATGGCATGCGTCGGCGATTGAGTGGTAAGCATGACTATTTATCATCCCAGTGGACTGAGCTTCAATTACAGCCGAGATCGTTTGGACTTTTTGGGGTTAACAAACTCTGACTACGTCACCTTTGGTTTCGGTTATCACAACTAATCTAGAACGAGTTAATCAGAAGATATTCTATTCGCCGAATAAAAACCATATCGAAGGATTGCGAAAAAGCTTGATGTCTCTCAAAAATTAATCGTGTTGTATATTAATGGGCAATGAAACCTGCATAAATATAAATATTTAATTGCTGAAATCTGCGTTTCATATCTTCGTTCATCTGTTGTGATGATCAATACAGATGAGAACCTGTTGAATCACCAAACAAAAATCAGAGGATATAATATCTAAATGAATACGTAATTGTTAAAATCTGCGGACAATTGTTGAAAATTTGTGAATGTGATTCTTTCCAAGTCTCAGCTTCAGCACATATTCATAAGACAAAATGTCATAATTCACAATAACAAAAACATCTGATATGGCAAGCAATTTGAAGCTAGGATAGGATAATTATTTCAATTAGTTTGGAAAAAACTTCTAGTGTTCAAGTTTGACGAGAAGCTTTATTTGAATTACGCGCTTTATTACTAAGGTTATACTTGACGCATGCCCAAACATTTCCAATAGGATTGACGTCAGGTGACTGTGGTAGCCAATCTAAAATGACGACATCATTTTGTTGCTCCCAAGTTCTGCCCAGTCTACTTTGGTACCTGGGATCGTTATCCTTTAGAAGAATCCAAGCCTCGTTCATATTAAAGAACATT
Source organism: Topomyia yanbarensis (assembly GCF_030247195.1). Classification (NCBI taxonomy): domain Eukaryota; kingdom Metazoa; phylum Arthropoda; class Insecta; order Diptera; family Culicidae; genus Topomyia; species Topomyia yanbarensis. Next base: position 106,125,493 of record NC_080672.1, on the reverse strand, counting down.
TGTTTGGTAATGGGTAAAAGATCCATGTTTATATAGTCCATTTTCTGAGCCTTTAGATAGGACGTAAACAAAAACAATCACCCAAATCTCTTGCTGGAAGGCAATTATCAAAATTTTGTTGCTGTAATAATAACCCAAACTAGTTTTGGTCTCCAAATATCGGATTACGCTCTTCGTTATATTGGGTGAACAAGTATTGTTATAAAAATATAGTTGCTATGGGTTTATTTTACCATCCTCATCCATCCTGTTGAATACGTACCTGGAAATAAGAAGAAATAATTATTAGTATTTCAATTTGTTCAAGAAAATTAGCTTAAACTAGTAATTGTGAGAATTGTAGTGGCTAGTGCTAGCTGAAATATGAAGTCTGGCGTTACATCTCGAAAATCACTTTTTTTAATTCCCTTTATCGACATGGCTCATAGCGGTCGCTTAACAGAGCCGTAGAATGTTTACAATATGCAAAAAAAAACAAATATTTTTTTTCGAGAGTTGTCCTACTGGAGCTGTAGAGCTAGGGTCTCGGTAGGGCTCCCCGTCAGAATCACTCACTACAATTGCAGACGAGATCGGAAATGTCACCCACTAAAACATTGCTTATGGCCAATTGCAACGGATCGTGATTCTGAACGTGATATTCACTGTACGGTTCAGATGTGTGCGGGCGTAGGAATTTCGTAAGCGCGTGTATAATCGCGAACGATTCAAGCGTTTGCACGTTAACGTGTTCGATCGCGTGTGCGTTTGTATGTCGCGTGTGCTAACGTGTATGTGAATTCACGTACATAAATTCTTTTTTAAAACCGTGTATTTTCGCATATTCGTGTGTGTGCGCGCGGACCGCGAATCTGATACTTAATTTTCGGTGTACGGTTCAGATGCTAGAAGAGAGTGAGCTCTCGCATATCACTAGAGGTCTCGGTCATGTCGCCATGGAACGTGTTGTCTAATAAATATGAGCGTAATTTTTTTGATTGGTCCAACTGATGGCATGAGTCTAGGCTGCTGAGACCGAGGGTAATGCTTGAGACCGCGTCTGTGAATTTATAACTGCTAAAACGTTCACTTAATTACCGGGGTGTTTTAATGTTGCCGAGATCGCGGGTGTAAGTAGGGGAACATGGGGAGACTTGACCAGGTTTTCAGCTAAAACTGCATAAATCTCTAAAAAGGCCTTCAATCCATCAAAAGTCATTGAGATATAATGCGCAAAGTTATTGTGCGTCTTCATGATTTTTTGCAGAATTTTTAATTTAATTTTTGAAAAGTTACAAAAGTTTTTCTGAGATCGTTTTTTTTGGTCAAGTCTTCCCACTGTGGGGAGGCTTGACCAAGGCATGGGGAGACTTGACCAAGAGAATTTTGAAAAATCATAACAAAAAATAATGACACAAAACATACTGTAATTATTTTTTCCATATTGTCGAGATCAGTAAAAAATATAAAAGGGTTGCATTTGATAAATTTCGATTTTTTATAATGCATTTCTTTTTAAGGATTAACTGTACTGCTTGCATTGTATGTTCACACATCACGAAATCAGTCCTAGTATTGCTAACTTTGTTTACTAATACTAAAATATAAAGACTTATATTTGAGGTGGGATTTTTTATGGTGTGATCAACATTAATAGTTGATACAAAAGCATAATAAATATCAGGAATTTTGTATCTTTCTTCAGCTTATTGTCACTTGGTCAAGTCTCCCCAACATTAGTTATTACGTTCAATGTCATTCAAATTCTAGTAATAACTATTTCAACGTTACAATTCATGTGAAATCATTTCACTACTTCACAAAGATTAAGATGGTATAGTACATTAATAGTAATTAGTAGTCGAGTAGATATGTCCATACAAAGTTTGATACAAAATTACATAATTTAATGCAAATTTATTAATCACGTAATATTTACGGTAAGGGAAGGATTTTTTATTCCAAACTTTTAAAGTTACCTTAAGGGATCGAAACAAGTATAAAAATATTTTTGAAAATTTTTTAAGAATCGAATAGAAGTCACCATAGCCAAAAATAGTATTTTGCACTTGGTCAAGTTTCTCCATGTTCCCCTATGTGAGGATAGTTGCATGTTCGCGTTTATGACCAATTTTGTGTTATCGCGAGGGCCACGTTCGTACGTTTGGAATGAGAGATATTATGAGTGTATATGAGAGAATAAGTAATTTATTGTGCTAGTGAGTGTTCGTATGAATCTAATTTAAGATATGGTAATAAGAAAAAACCAGCATACCGAATAAACCAGAAAAAGGAAAAAAAAATAAGTAGAACAGTATTAGTTGATCGGCATTATTTGATTCACGTACGTCGGTAAATTAATCTTATTTTAGTTTATCCAATCCGATCTTCCCGAACGAATCGAATGGAATGCACGAATTAAACACGGTAAAAAGTGACAAACGAATCCTAGGAAGGGCTACCCACTAATCTATCATATACGCCAGTTCTGCCTCCATTCGCTGACCCAGTCGTTACAATTACTCAGACATACACATACACAGATAAACATACGACTACCACATAACAATTGTTCACTAATACTAAAAACTACAATTACTTTTTTTTTCGAGAGTTGTCCTACTGGAGCTGTAGAGCTAGGTTCTCGGAACAGCTCCCCGTCAGAATCACATACTACAATTTGCAGACGAGACAGGCAATGTCGCCCAATAAAACACTGCATTAGGCCAATTGTAGCGGGCCATGATTCTGAATGTGATATTCATTGTACGGTTCAGGTATGTGCGGGCGTAGGGACTCGCGATCGCGTGTATCATCGCGAAGGGCTCGAAGATTTATACGTTAACGTGCTCGATCGCGTGTGCGTTTGTATGTCGCGTGTGCGTTTGCATGTCGCGTGCGCGTTTGTATGTCGCGTGTGCTAACATGTATGAACTTCGCGTGTATACATTCTATTTCATAACCGTGTGCCTTTCGCATCTTCGCGTGTGTTCTAGAATGATCGCGCGCGGACCGTGAATCTGAAACTTTATTTTTGATTTTTGGTGTACGGTTCAGATTTCAAAAGAAGGTGGGTTCTTAAATATCATTAGAGTTCCCATTCATGTCGCCGTAGAACGCGTGATCTAGTGGATATGAGCTTTATTTTTTTTTATTGGTCCATCTGAATGTATGGACCTAAATTGCTAGAATGAATGCTAAAGATTTCCGGACGTGACCGATTCATGATCGCGCGCGTTTGCGGGTTCGCGTTTGAGACTGCGTTTGTAACGTCGTAAGTACTAAAACGTTCACACAATTGCCGGAGTGTTATCAAGTTTACGCGATCTCGGGCATAGGTGTGCGTAGATGATCGCGAAGGGCTTAAGCGTTCGTATGTTGACGTGTTTGTTGCGTGTGCTCGCGCGTATGTGACTTCGCGTGTATGAATTCGATTTTGAAACCCTGCGGCCATTCATATATTCGCGGACCGTCATTCTGATCTTTAGCTTTCGGTGTACGGATCACATTCTGACAGGGAGAGAGTTACCCCATATCACTAGAGTTTCCGGTCATGTCGCCATGAAACGTTTTGTCTAGTGGATATGGGATAATTAACAAGGACCTAGATTGTTGGTACCGAGGATAGAGACTTCCGGACGATCCCGATTCATGATGGCACGAGCGCGGGAGTTTGTAGGTTGACGCTTGAGATCGTGTTGTTAAGTTTATGAGTGCTGAGATTTTCACCTTATCACCGGGGTGTAATCACGTTTGCGAGTTCGTGGGCGTAGGTTGCTTGGAAAATCGCGAGGGGCTCTAACGTTTGTGCGCTGACGTGATTTTGTAACGTGTGTTCTTGAATGGTCGCGCGAACCGTGAGTCTGATATTAAATTTTTGGTGCGCGGTTAGAATTCTAGCAGAGAGTGGGATGGTTTATATCGATAGGGTTCCCGGTCATGTCGTGTTGTCTAATAGGTATGAGCGTATTTTCTTAATTGGTCCAGCTGAAGGCATGGACCTAGGCTTCTAGGATCAAGGATAGACTTCCGGACGTGATCGATACGTAACCGCGCGCGGGGGCTTTTTTATAGGTTCATGCTTGAGACCGCGTTTGAGAATGTGTGAGTGTTAAGACGTTCACTATCACCATCTTTGCTGACCCAGCTGAAGGCGGGTGTAGAATGGCAGTATAGAACTCAAAAAGAAGAAATAAAGGACAATATATGAGAGACGTAATAGATTAGGTAGGTACAAGATACAGCTGAATTTATGATCATCACATGAAAGACATACATTAGTACTGAGAATTGGGCCCTAAACCCACATTGTATATTATTTGACCATGGCAGTGGACAATAAAGGTCGCCAAGTTAAGTACTAAAATTGATCACAATGTAGCTTAACTAAAAAGAAAATAATCGTATCCCAAGTTTATGTGATATAATCACTGTAATACTGCTTTGGTGGAAAAGCCCCCGGACCACATCAAGGTACAGTATCATGCCGAGGGTAATACTAAAAACTACAATTATTACAACACAAACACTATTAGGTTTCTATATTTACATTTTTTTTAATTAGCCTGTGCACGATGACGAAGTCGACCAATAAATCGGCACACAATGACCTTCACTGCGAGCCGTGTCCACAAACACAGCATTTAGTTGTTGATCCATATTTGCAAACACAGCCAGAACACAGAAAAAGACAATCCACGGCGATCCGCCAGTCGGACGGGCGTAAGGATTTTGCGAGCGCGTGTGTAATCGCGAAGGATCCGAGCGTTTGCACGTTAACGCGTTCGATCGCGTATGCGTTTGAATGTGGCGTGTGCTAACGTGCATGTAAATTCTATATTAAAACCGTGTGCCTTTCGCATATTCGCGTGTGTTCTAGAAGGATGGCGCGCGGACCGTGAATCTGTTACTTAATTTTTCGTGTACGGTTCATTATCTATTTCTTTCTTGGCTGATTGTTGGTTGTGAGTTGGTAAAGAGAGGAAAAGTATAGAACAGAAAAAAGGCTTACATCAGTCCTCCCGGCCTCCTTGATACACCACTATCGAGGCGAATTGTCATCTTAAAGCGGGCTTCTTATAAAAATCAAATCCTGAGTAGTCATAATGGTTGGTGGATTATTAGCATGAGAACTAATGAACCTGTAGTAGTAAAACTTGGTGCAAATAGAAACTAATAATAGCGAAGGTCCTTACATTTAGATAACTGTGGCTAATGTGGCTTGATGATGTTTGCAATACCGTCAATCTCATCAACCTGCGAGAGGGGATTTTTAATGCCTTTCTGTAATTGAAGTAAAGAGCGTAAATTTTTTTCTCTCCAAGACAATTGCTCTCTGGACTCCCTAGATATGGGTGGCATGTTTCTTTTCGCTCAGGTGCTGTCGGTACAATCGAAGATGACGTCGAAACAGCAAGCCCTCGGCGAGCGGGTTGTACGGTTTTACGAAACGCATGGTCTTCGTGGAAAAAAGCTTACGGTGGACCACTTTCAAGACGAGAACGTGCCCGTGAATACAGTTTACCGGATCCTGGCATCCCTCAGCGTAGAGCAGAAAGTCCGTAGCGGCCGTCCGGCGAAAATAATGACGAATAAGAAGGAAGCGTTTAAAAAACTGTTCGACAACAAGGACGGAACGAGTTTGCGTGATGCCGGCCGAAAATATCACTGCTTCCCATACCTTGATTCACCGAAACCTCAAGATGGAGGTCTTCATCTGTCGGACGAAGACTTGGTCCCCTAAGTACACGGACGAGCAGATAGCGATCGTGAAATCGCAGTGCCGGGGGATGACGAAGAACTACCGCGGGACGTTGTTCGTGATGGACGACGCAAGTTACATTCCGCTCTCGAAGACCTACATTCCAGGAAATGACAGCTACTATTCCAGCGACAAATCGGCCACACCCCCCGAAGTAAAATATAAGTTTTGGCATAAATTTGAAAAAAAAAGTTATGCTGCACATCGCCATATCGGACAGAGGGATTTCAAAGCCGCGGTTCAAGCCGAGCGGTCTGACCATCAATCAACAAGTGTACCAGGAGGAGTGTCTTGTCTGCCGTTCTTAACCTTCCGGCAGTCGCGCTAGTGCACTGAGTGCACGCTGTTCTGAAAATCTAGCGTAATCGTCTTAAGACACCAGCGGCTGCTCGTTCAGTGGGCCATAAGCGCAACTTCCGGAAGGTTAAAGGAGCATCATGCGGATGGGATGTACGTCTTCTAGCCGGACAAGGCGTCTTCCCATTACGCCAAGAATACGCTGGTGTATCTTGAGTAGAAAAAAATACCGTACGTGCCGAAAGAAAGGAATTCGACCAACTTGCCCCTGTGCCATCCCATCAAGGATTTTTTCGGCTCCCTTAGTGCCCTAGTGTACAAAACTGATTGATGGGCGAAAGATACGAAGCAATTGACCACCAGGATCTGCAATTGTATCCGAAAGATGGACGTCAGTGCCGTCCAGCGTTCTTGTGAGAGCATCGCGACTAAAGTTGCATAGTACGGATGACCAGGGCCCCTGCTCCAATATTCATTGAAGTTTTTTGAAGAATAAACATTATGGTTTTAATAAGAAATACTGAATTCGTTGAAAATGTTTTGTTTGTTTTTTAACTACATGACAGAAAAAAAAATACTATTCAACACTCGTTATTATACACCGTTACAGTATTATATGTACTATTTGTGGAATGAATAGTGACAAAGCGGTAGGTGGAATTGATATCTGGAGCGGAACGATTTTAGCTGCTGCTCAACACGAGATGAGCAGGTAGACTGAAAAAAGTCATGTGTAGAATAATGGAAGATATAATTTTCGCCCACTTGCGGTAGTACGTTGAGCTAGTGTTTCATACAGAAAAACGCTTTCCATCCACTTGACAGTGCGATGAAAAATTTAACTAAATGCGTGTTTGTTTTTGGCCCCTGTACGAAACTAACTTAGACACTACTTCAAGAGAAGATTAGCAGCCAGCGACAAAGTTGCAGAAAAAACTTTCTTTCGGGATCTTAGATATGATACCTAGTGCCGAAAGTGCAAATAAATGGCTTTCTTCCATATAAATGCTCAAAAATGTTTTTTGCGTTGCGCTGTGACAATGATTTTGGCGGATTGCACACTGACTTCATTATGTTTGACTGCTTATGATCTAATACGAGTAGCTCAGGAAATGGTAAGTAGGAATTCATGGCAATCCGACCCATATTCAAACCTCAACAGCATGATAGCCGTCATTGCCGGCCGCTCCCATCTTTATCGTTCACGAGAAATGATAAAGGATAAGGTAGACGGGAAGTGTTGATGCTCCACCAACTTAATGGAAGGACAATGATTTATCAGACTCTTCATTGGTGTCGCGGAGATGGAGATTTAGAAGGGTATAAGGTCTAGGATTCGCTCCAAGCAGCCCTGTAAAGCACAGTTTATTAGGTAGTTGTTTAGTTAGTCTTCGAGTACACGATCACTTGTTTAGTTCTTGTTTAGTTCTTGGTTCTTTTTAAACTCTGGGTAGCCGGCTACCGAGAGTGTCCTATATTTCCTAAGCAAAAGCAATTCGAATTCCACACAGCCAACCATGGGAGTATTTCCTAGCCGGATCACTATTTATTTCAACAATATTTAGACATACTTCGTTATTTCTCCTCTACGATATATTTATTTGTTTGAAAACTATCGAGTGATAACACGTTGTACAGACAAAAAGTTATGGCAGCGTGAAATGGTATAAACCAAGGAAAGTATTTCCTATTTTCCACATAGGATTTTTTATACTTGTGAGAACTATGTTATATTACCGTTTGACGACCGAAATGCGTCAATAATGTTATTGTAAAATCAGTATATATTAATGATTTAAACATATTTCACAATATACAAAACTTGGAGTAGTCATATTGAAGGTAATTTTGAAAAATATGTTTTAAAGGGTTATTCACAATCGCTTTCAACTTTAAAAGTATTTTAGAAAGAGACATGGTGTTCATTGCATTTATTTATTTTTGTGTGATTCATGGCCACAGCTAGCTCTCTTCATTTGCTAGCTTCTTTTTAGGAACATCGTGTTTCATTAGTTTGGTGCAGCGCTTTCATTCAGTTATTTTCCTTTCAAATTTAATTTCAGTTTCAAGCTGAATTTTGTTTCTGTGCATGCATCAGCCAAGATTACACAGCTCACTTATGCTATAAAATTTAAAAGATGGCAGATTCTGCCTTCACATATAACAAATAGATGCTTTTGCTTGTGAATTAATTTATTTCCTCTGAACTGAAGGCATTGGATTCAGTATGAAACTTCAGTAAGCTTGGAAGTAAATTAATGAAGGAGGCATCGAAACTGACTACTGGCTTCGGTAAAGGCACTCAGAAATAGGCAACTTTTATAAAAGTTTTAATTATATATTCTCCTAAGCCTTAGCCAGCAGATTTTTTTAAATGAGTCTTTTTTTTTAAAAAAAAAACAATCAATTCAATCAATCACTCAAGAGTCGATTCGTTTGATTGATTCGCGATTCACTCGCCCATCTCTAGGGCTAACCTCTTCAGCAAAATTTGCTGTCTTGAATATTTTTGCTCAATACACTAAATCTCTTCTTCAAATACTTTAGAAGGTAAACAGGTCTTAATTTCGGCTAAGTAGTCTTACGCGGATTTAAAACGATTTATATTCTTATTATTCCGACGTTTCGATGCAAGGTTCGCATCATCCTCAGGGGATAAATCTAGTCATTCGTTTGTTGTTAGATTTGTCCACTGAGGATGATGCGAACCTTGCATCGAAACGTCGGAGTAAAAAAAGCATAATTCGTTTTTAATCCATATAAGACCGCTTTGTTGAAATTAGGGTCTGTTTGAGTACGTTACAGTCGATTTCATCAATCAATAAATTAGAAGTTAAAACTCGTTATTTTTAGATGATCACTGATAAGTAGTTTTTAAATGATATTCCTATGAATTTAAAATGTTCGATGAAGCTGATCCATATACACACATTTTATTATGGCCATATTTTCTTGTCTGGAGTATTTTCAAGAATATTGGACATTCTTTTAAAAACAAGTTTTTTTTACTGGCTGCCCGTTCAGAAGTTATAACTGTTGAAACTTTCATATTTTTTTATGAATTACACAATAACTTCAATATTACAAAAGATAGAACGACCTCTTCTGGAAATTTGATCACCTTTACTGCCGCTGTGTGTGCTGCGGAGATTAGCTCAAAAGAATCTGAAATATCATTCAAAGATCTGTGCTCGTACGAGAAGGTGTGCAATATAATATATCAGTAGAAAAAAAAACAATTCAAAAGAACAAACCACAAAATCACACACTCTGCACTGGCGCTGCCTTGCGAGACCAGTCCAGTGTTCGTTCAGTCCGGGCCGGATAGATACAGTTATATCAGCTAATCTTCCGATTCCGGTGTTCTTCGATGGCAGGCTGCCGCTGCGGAGTCACCGACCGGGGTTCCAAACCGAAGCAAGCCAACAAGAGAAAGACCACGAGAGAATGAACCATTTTCTCCCGATCGGGAGAGCAATAAAACATGCAACGAAATGGTATCTTTCTATTCGGTTCTTCACCGCGTGGGGCTGCTGGCTGGTTGCTGGTGCAGTGAATTGTAATGATAATACGCCAACAATAAATAAATGTTGAACAAAAAAATAGATTTTTTCCTTCGATGAAACAATTTGCCGTTGGTTACAGACTTCGGCGGGCAATTGTTTTGGTCGCGTGTGTGTATTCACGGAGAATCGTTAGCGTGTGTTGTGATGGGCAAAGCACACAACACAACACACGTGTGGAAGGACAGAACCGAGAAGCAGTTAGGTTCGTGACGGTAGAACAAACTCATCGCGTTATGTATGAATAAAACAATGCAGCTGTAATTGAACTTTGCAGACGAGCGAACTTGGCGTAGCAATTGAAGTCAGCGGATCGCGAATGCTAGTGGCGATTCAGCTTGTGGGAAATGTTTCAAATTAGAGAAAATTACTCATATTAGTCTGGTCGATAGAAATGCTAGGCCGGCCCAAGTACAAATTAATATTTCAATCGAGTCAAATAGTAAACAACATTACCAATTTTGAAATCTGTAGAAATTATTCATCGTTTCAGAAGTACGAATATCTCTGAAGCTCTTAGCCTCCAATAGTAACTGTAAAATCCTTACGAAATTCGCGCTAGTCTAGTACTCCTAAAATTGGCAACACTGTCGAGTCTAACGGCTTGCGATGAAACATGAATGATTGTAGTTCCAATTGAAGTAAGACCTATGCTACCTACTGGAGGCAGACGAAACAATTATCCAAGAAACATGAGCAGTGGGTTGTCTTTACCACACGATGACGCACATTAGACACGTGTTTCGAAATGCCGTTTTGCGTTTCTTACGAAAGAAAGATGTACAAACTTTACAATTTAAAAAAAAATCCGTAACCTGAAGGGTTAATTTTCATATATTACTCAATTCAGTGCGTCGAATTGAAACATTGATGTTCTAGTGTTCTAGTGTTATTTCCATAATAGTATTTTTTTGGTTTAAATGGCCCTAAGTTGGTGCTAGTTACTGACGAGATGAATTCGAAACACAAAAAATAAGTTTTATCAAAGCTAGGTGCGATGCCTTTATGCACAAATTGGTTTCATTCAACTTTTTGGTCTTTTCAAGTAAATTTAGCAAAATAATTTACTATAAGAAAGTATTCAATCATCTAACATCTAAATTGTCAACAAATGAACAAATTATTACATTTTCCGTTCTTATTTTCCTTGTGTACGAGATAAATATATTGACAATTCATAAGAAGTTTCGAATATTAATCAAAATACGATGACAGAAGGAACGAATTGAACGTGATGCGAAATTGTGAGAATGAGAGTTATTTCCTCGCTACTAGGTGAACTTTGTTTACATAGCGTTTTTCTATGACATCAACACAGAAGGTTGTTCAAAATTGATAACAAGTAAATCGAACCACCAATATAAACAACACTCAGCACTGCCATTGACCTTATTATGATGTTAATATAATTTTCTACACCGCTCACAAAGCCAACACAACCGAATAATGTGATAATGGAATTAAATTCCCCTGTAAACAAACCGCTGGTTCGGTAATCGACGAAATTTCAAAAAAAAGCATATAAAACGAACAACTAGTAAAGAGCGGGGCCGATCCGATACACAAACACGGAAAGAAACGAGCTCAAACTTGATTATTATTTTGTTCCACTTTTGTTATGTTTGCCGATGACAAATGGTGATGCGATGACTACGGTGGCGACACAGCTGAGCCAATTGCCCAAAATGCGACCAAGAACACAACGAACCCGACTTGGGGTGCGGCAAGAACTAGATAAAGCAAATAATAGAACCACAACATCAACGTGGTCCCAAATAATCAGCACCAGCAGAGAACTACTACCATCACGCTGTCACGCTACGTTAAAATGTGGAACTGATTGTCGCTACTATTGTATGTATGTATTATAAAACGCCTTAACTCGTGTGGCTTGCGGTTGCTGTTTGTTATTGAAATAGTTTGTTGATAAGGAAAAACAGGAACTTTTCGTCTGTGAGCAGTGCTTTAATCTGTGTGTCCGAAACAGTGGGGAGTTTTTGGATGTAAATGCAAATGAGTGTGTGCGGGAATTCGTCAGGGAAGGAGATAATTTTGTATTAAATCTGTTTATGTGTGCACACCAAGAGGGTGAATGTTTTGACGTTTCTTTGAAAAATGAGTGAAGCCAACATAAGCTGGCTTTCTGGCTCGGCTAGTTGTCAAAAATGGCAGCGAACGCGCTTTAAGCAACGTTCATATTGCTACGTGCCAATGTTATTAATTCGACCTGAAACTTTTTGAATGCAAACAAACTTCAGTTTGAAGTGCTTAACTGGTACTCAGGTTATAAAAGCGTTCGGATTTTGTGGAGAAGAAGCGATGCAAGAGAAAGCGTGAATTCTCATATATTGTTATTAATTACTTGTTTTGATTCCAACTTTTAAACAGTGTTATACAGTTCATGTGAACAGACCTTGAACATTTGAAACGTAGCTAGCGCTACTGGCATTTGGTGGCAGCTTCAGGCAACAAATAGTTTTCACGGGGCTGGGGCACACAATCATCATGTTTTAGTAGTAACATACGTGGTAGGTTTAAAGAAATCACCAAAACAACATTTGATCCCAGTATTCTATGATGCTGATAACGTAGTGCAAAACAACTTCTCCAAGAGGTGGCGTAAACATTCAATAATTGGGCCATTAAGCCAATTGCTATTTACGGTCTTTACCAATGTAATTTACCTAAAAATTACGTACATGAAACATTTTTATATTGTTTGTTCATAAAATGATAAATAAAAAGTGGAAAAGTTGGATTTGAATGTTTCATGTTACACTCGTCAGTAATTGACTGCGAATTGGTCGCTGCCCAGTTAGACGATATATCTAACTAAACTAACATCAAATCGAGACCAGTTGTGCACTAAATCCAAACAGTTCACCAATTTTGTCTTAGTTTGGATACATCGTTTAATCCCTTCATGCCCATGTTGTTTGTGGGCAACAAACTTTTTCAAACAGCTATGACTTTTGATTGAGGCAAAATTTGCACACAAATAAGTAAGGCCTATAAATGTGACTATTGCCTTTCCTTTGAGTACTAACAGTTACAAGGATCAGCTCTAGAACTGACGTTATTGTAATTAGGCTGATTGGATTCCGATTGAGCTGTGCTGTCGGGGACAGTTCACGTTGACGACGAAAAATGATTTTTTCATATATCTTTGTTATGGTGCAATATAATTGAAAACTGATAAAACAAATCAATTTAGACTGTCTTTGGCTACGTTTTCCACGTAATTGGACTATTGTAAATATTCTAGGAGAATTGTATTGAGCATTGGAAGATAAAAAATGAGCAGCTTCTAGCACTGCAAGGGAAGCACCTATCTTTATGAAAAAAAGCTTTTCGTGTTTCTTGGTCCCATCGTTTTCAAGGAAAAATAGTTTAGAAACCCTAGATGCACTAGAAAAAAGTTGGGCATGAAAGGATTAACTGGTGTCAGTTACTGAGGAGTGAAACACGAAGCAGTTAAGTTAGGTTTATCCATTTTTTTCTGTTAGGAAAAAAAATGTTGTATTGATAAAACATATTTAATGAAATTGAATGAACAGGCTAACAACTTCAATTTAACCACCTTAATTGTAAAGTGATCAAAAGAATTGATATTTTAATGATCCAGTTAATGTAAGTTTTCTGAATTTCCTTTATTTTTAAATTCAGCTCGAAGGCTAGTCTGGATGTGGCGAATTCCGTGGAATTTGTGCACATATTTACATGCTCGATTTCGATTCTTTTTCTTAGTGATCCAACTGCAGCTGTAGAGCTTGGTTCTCGGAAGGGTTCCTTGTCAGAATCAGTGCTGCCAAGGACAGTTTACGTTGACGACGGAAAAATATCTTCGTTATGATGCAATATTATTAAAAATTGATAAAACCTATCAATTTAGACTGTCCTTGGCTATGTTTTCCATGCAATAGAACTATTGTAAATATTCTAGGAAAATTGTATTAAGCATTGGAAGGTAAAAATTGAGCAGTTTCTAATAGTGCATGGGAAGTACCTATCTTTATGAAAAAAGGCTGCTCGTGTTTCTTGATCCTACCATTTTCAAGGAAAGATAGTTTTGAAACTCTACATGCACTAGAAAAAAGTTGGGCGTGAAAGGGTTAAAAGCAATTGTGATATTGACTTGCACGGTTCATATGTGGGGACGAAGAGTTATCATGAGCGCGTAGAAACGAGCATTTCTATGTTTGGGCTTGAGCCCGCGTTTATAAATTTAAAACTGCTAAAATGTAGGCGTAGGTGTATATGGATGATCGCGAAGAGCTCGAGCGTTTGCATGTTAACGTATTTGATCGCGTTGGTATTTGTATGTTGCATGTATTAGCGTGTACGAAACTTTGCGTGTGTTTATTTTATTGTCTAACCGTGTGTTTTGAATGATCGCGCGGATCGTGAACTTTTATTTAATTAAGTGCACGGTTCAGATGCTCGAACAGAGTAATTTCCCTCACATAACTAGAGTTCGTGATACTTGTTGCCTAGTGTATATTAGCATTTTTTTTCTCTCGAGAATGGTTCTACTGAAGACATGGACCTAGACTACTAGGACTGATGCTGGGGGCTTCCGGACGTGAGGGAATCGTGATCGCGTGGTAACGCGTTACTAAATTCGTAGGTGTTGAAAAGTTCACCTGATCGTGTTGGCGAAATCACGGGCATTGGTTTGCGTAAACGATCGCAATTGTATATCCGCATTCATGACCAATGATGTATTATCGCGCAGAACTTGAGCGTTTGTTTAATAACAGGCTTGATTGCGTGGGTCAGAGCTTGAAAAAATTGACATCCCTGCGTGAACTTGAAAGAAAACAAAATTTAATTCATGCCTGCCGCGATGAATGGAATGACACAGCGCATTCAGGTTGGGACATGTTCGGTTTCAGAAGCAAAATGAATTTTGTTTCTATTCTATCTCTGAGAGGTGTTATTGAGCAAAAGTGCACCAGAACAGTAAAGGAAGAATAATAACAAATTAATACTTTTGTTGGTGATGGAATTTATATTGATTCTGCAGTCATGCATTCGATTCTACATGAAAGTTCAGTCAGTTGGAAAGTTAATAAATGAGGGAGGCGGTGAATCTAAATGTTGGTTTCGGTAAATACAAGCAGAAATAGGTAACTGATTTTAAAATTTCGTAGCACTGGCGTGGGCGTGTGTGTCTCACGTGTATGTAACTTCCGTGTATAAATTCGTTTGTACAGCCTTGTATCTGCTTACATACTCCCGTGGGCTTTTGAATGTTCACGCAATCCGCAATTTTGCGTGTATGACTCAAATCGAGAAGGGAGAGAGATTCCCCATATCACTAGGGTATCCGGTCATGCCGCCCTGAGACATCTAGTGACATTAGTTTGTTTTTTAGACGAGGCTGAAAGCTTCCGATCAGAACCAATTCATGATCACGTGGGAACGGGCGTTGATATAATCATATTTGAAACTACGTTTTTGAATTGATAACCGGAACGTCTTATGTATGAGAAATCGCGGGTGTAGTTGTGCGACTTTAGGTTCTCATGCGTGACCAGATTTGTATTATCGCGAAGGACACAACTGTTTCTATGTTAACGTGTTTGACCGTCGGGCCGTTTTTATGTCGCGTATGCGAATGTGAATAACTTCACGTATTTGATTTCGTTTATATAAGCGTATAGCCGTTTGAAGATTCGCGTGTGCTTTTGAATGTGCGCACGGTTGTCATTCTGATGTTTTATTATGAGTGTACGGTTCAGATACAGTAAGAAAGTGAGCTCCCGTGAGCACTTACAAATTTATAAACTCTTGATACTACGTTTAAAAATTTGTAAGTGCCAACATGACTTAATCCCCGTGAAGATTTCAGTTTTGCGAAATCACGTGCGTGGGTATGCGTCATTGATCACGGTTGCAACCGGATTTTTACTATCGCTACAGGGTTGAGCGTCTGTATGTTATTGTGGCGCATTCCTTTTGTCGCGTAGAAGTTTGAATGTCGCGTATGCTTATTCCAGTGTGCTTTTGAGTGTCACTCAGAACGAAACAGTAAAGGAAAAAAACAATACAATAATTATACATTCATTCAGTATAGGTTAGACGGACGTACGACTTGCATACTACCATACACTAAGGAAAGACATTACATATTGTGACAATCAGTCGCACAACAGTGAAAATACTTGAAATGAGAGCTGAGAAATGTAAATTTTTTTTTTATTTATTAACAGTTTAAGGCCGAAGTGGCCTGTGCCGTATACAAAAGATTCCTCCATTCCACTCGGTCCATGGCCGCGCGTCGCCAGCCACGCAATCTGCGAAGGGTCCGCAAATCGTCTTCCACCTGGTCGATCCATCGTGCTCGCTGCGCGCCACGTCTTCTTGTACCGGTCGGATTGCAATTGAGAACCGTTTTCACCGGGCTATTGTCCGACATTCTGGCTACGTGCCCGGCCCACCGTAGTCGTCCGATTTTCGCGGTATGACAGATGGGTGGCTCCCCCAACAGCTGATGCAACTCATGGTTCATTCGCCGTCTCCATGTGCCGTCTTCCATCTGCACTCCACCGTAGATGGTACGCAGCACTTTCCGTTCGAAGACACCAAGTGCGCGTTGGTCCTCCACGAGCATGGTCCAGGTCTCGTGCCCGTAGAGAACTACCGGTCTAATCAGCGTCTTGTAGATGGTCAACTTCGTACGACGGCGAACTCTGTTCGACCGAAGTGTCTTGCGGAGGCCAAAGTAAGCACGGTTTCCTGCCACGATGCGTCTACGAATCTCTCTGCTGGTATCATTGTCGGCGGTCACCAGTGAGCCCAAGTACACGAACTCTTCAACCACCTCGATTTCGTCGCCACCGATGCAAACTCGAAGCGGGCGGTTCTCATTCTCTTCTCGTGAACCTCTTCCTATCATATACTTTGTCTTCGACGTGTTGATGGCAAGTCCGACGCGCTTGGCTTCTCTTTTCAGTCTGATGTAGGCTTCCTCCATCTTCTCAAAGTTTCGTGCAATAATATCAACATCGGCGAAGCCAAGTAGCTGAACGGACTTTGTGAAAATCGTACCACTCGTGTCGATCCCTGCTCTTCTTATTACACCTTCCATCGCGATGTTGAATAACAGACACGAGAGACCATCACCTTGCCGTAACCCTCTGCGTGATTCGAAGGGACTCGAGAGCGTCCCTGAGACACGTACTACGCACATCACCCGATCCATCGTCGCTTTCACTAATCGCGTCAGTTTGTCCGGGAATCCGTACTCGTGCATAATCTGCCATAGCTGATCTCGATCGATAGTGTCGTATGCGGCTTTGAAGTCGATGAACAAATGATGTGTGGGCACATTGTACTCGCGGCATTTCTGCAGTACTTGACGAAGAGCGAACACCTGGTCCGTGGTAGATCGTTCGCTCATGAAACCCGCCTGGTACTGCCCCACGAACTCTCTTGCAATTGGTGATAGTCGACGGCATAGTATTTGGGAGAGTACCTTGTAGGCGGCGTTCAGCAGGGTCATTGCTCGGTAATTACAGCAATCCAGCTTGTCGCCCTTTTTGTAGATAGGACACACGACACCTTCCATCCACTCCTCCGGTAAAATCTCCTCCTCCCAAATCTTGGTAATCACCCAGTGCAGCGCTTTAGCCAGTGGCTCGCCACCGTGTTTTAGTAGCTCGCTTGGTATTTGGTCAACCCCAGCGGCTTTATTATTTTTGAGCCGGCTAATCTCCTCCTGGATTTCTTGGAGATCCGGAGCCGGTAGTGTAATGTCTTCCGCGCGTGCTCCCAGGTGCGTTACCGTGCCATCCTCGTCGTCTGCTGCATCGCCGTTCAGGTGTTCTTCGTAATGCTGCCGCCACCTCTGGATCACCTCACACTGGTCCGTGAGAAGATTCCCGTTTGTATCTCTGCACATGTCGGCCTGTGGTACGTGGCCCCTGCGCGAGCGGTTCAACTTCTCGTAGAATTTCCGTGTGTCTTTAGCGCGGTACAGCTGCTCCATCGCTTCGCGATCTCGGTCTTCCTGCTGGCGCTTTTTGGTCCGGAAAACCGAGTTCTGCCTGTTCCGTGCCTGTTTATATCGCGCCTCGTTCGCCCTCGTGCGGTGTTGCAGCATTCTCGCCCATGCTGCATTCTTCTCTTCGACTAACTGCTCGCATTCGCCGTCGTACCAGTCGCTTCTTCGGTCCGGGCCCACCGTACCTAGTGCAGTGGCTGCGGTGCTACCTATGGCGGATCGGATATCTCTCCAGCCATCTTCAAGGACAACTGCGCCTAACTGCTCTTCCGTTGGTAGTGCCACTTCCAGCTGCTGCGCGTATTCTTGAGCCACTCTGCCATCTTGTAGCCGCTCGATGTTTAGCCGCGGCGTTCGGCTTCGACGAGAGCTATGCACTGTAGAAAGTTTTGAGCGTAAGCATACTGCAACCAGGTGGTGGTCCGAATCTATATTCGCACTGCGATAAGTGCGGACGTTTGTGATGTCCGAGAAGAATCTACCGTCGATTAGAACGTGGTCGATTTGATTTTTTGTTACTTGGTCCGGTGATCTCCAGGTGACTTTGTGGATATCTTTGCGAGGGAAGAAGGTGCTTCGGATTACCATTCCACGAGAGGCTGCGAAGTTCACACATCGTTGGCCGTTGTCATTTGATACGGAATGCAGACTGTTAGGCCCGATCACCGGTCTGTACATTTCCTCCCTTCCTACCTGTGCGTTCATGTCGCCGATGACAATTTTCACGTCTCGCAGAGGGCAACCGTCGTATGTCTGCTCCAGCTGCATGTAGAACGCTTCTTTCTCGTCGTCGGGTCTCCCTTCGTGTGGGCAGTGCACGTTCATGATGCTGTAGTTGAAGAAACGGCCTTTGATCCTCAACTTGCACATCCTTGCGTTGATCGGCTGCCACCCGATCACACGTTGGCGCATCTTGCCCAGTACTATGAAGCCGGTTCCCAGCTCGTTGGTTGTACCACAGCTCTGGTAGAAGGTAGCCGCTCGATGCCCGCTTTTCCACACCTTCTGTCCCGTCCAGCAAAGTTCCTGCAGCGCCACGATATCGAAGTTGCGGGGGTGTAGCTCGTCGTAGATTATCCTGTCACATCCTGCGAAGCCGAGCGATCTGCAGTTCCATGTTCCGAGTTTCCAATCGTGATCCTTTATTCGTCGCCTGGGTCGTTGCCGATTGTTCTGGGTCGTATTCTCTTCTGTATTGTTCGTTATGTGGGTTTTTTAAGGGGTGGCTTATAGGGCCTACGCCAACCACCTGTCTCGCCGGTGGGCCATCGTGCCAGGACTGCTTAAGATCCCACCTGGGCACCAGGACAGGTTTACACCTTCCGAAGAAGGGTAACCCCCCCTTCCCTGCCAGCATACGACCAAAGTTCCCACCGGGGTTGGTTACCCGATCTTCACTAAGGTTACTCGTATCCCAATCGACGCCACGAGGAGGCCAGGGCTAGGAGTTACTGGGCAGGAAGCTAAGGACCGCAAGTGGGGTCTATTTTATGCCTTCAGGTACGAGAGGCTTAGGCACTGCCCAGTCATTGTCGACCTAATGTAAATGTAAAAATACATGACATGAAAAGAGAAGATTAGTAGAAATAGTACAAATACATACTAATGGCTGAACTTTGGTTTGGGCTGGTGATACTAGTGATGTTTGAAACATGGTCAATCCAATCAGCCTAAAGGAGGGTACATGCTAGGTGTCGATTCATTTGTTTTTAGGTCTTTCAAACAAACAGATTAAAACGTTTTATTCGTTATTCATTGATTGGGTTTACAACAGGTATTTTTTCATTTTCTCTAAAATCAAGTTACTGCCACATCCATTATGCTATTCGCGATGTTGAACATTGATTGAAGGTGAAAATCGAGTGTAAGCTTTCAGAAGTCAAGATACAGTTCCATCAGATATGAAATTTTGTATCTATCATTGCGTGCATCTGATAAGTTCATTGCCAGTATGATGTTGAAATGCGGAGAGATGGAATCTTTTACTTGTGTAACCTGTAGAATATTCTTCCCGATATTTTCAACGGTGTTCGTGTCGTAAAAATGTATGTGGCTCGAATTCCTTTATATTTGACCCTACCATATCAAATAACAGACATCAGCAGTTCTCAGACCACATTATGTACATATCAAGACAAGATCTCCATTTGCCAGTTCTGTGATCCACTTATTCGATTTAAGTTAGTTATGTTATTATTACAGGTTGTTGTTTTGATTGAACCGAAATTAGCTTTGTTTTGATCGCTCCGACTATTTTTCAATTTTTGACGCGTTTTATGTGTTTTAGTTGTTGTGTTGTCACCAATCGTTTCGCAAACTTTGTATAGTTGATCGGGAAGTGACGAAATAACTTTTTAAACTGTGTATTCGCTGTTTTGTGTTGAGAAAAATACCCGCTACCGAGTTTGTTTTGCATTCTCCATCGGTACCAGCACTGCTATTTTTCGTGAAAATGTTTCCTGATTTTTAGTGCAAATTCCATGAAAATTGCAGATTTTTTAAAGTAAAATTAAATTCTCTGATTTTCCAGGTATGGGCCAGGAATCGACATCTTGCGTGCTTATATTAAACAAAACTATTGTACGTCTCACCCTTAATGTAGATCATTGAGATGACAGTTAAAGTATGTACAAAAATAACAAAGCTGCATATACCTTAATTATCAACGAAGTTACGGTGCAAAGCGTTGGATGTAAGTCGTCAGTTTTATCGCACAATGTCTTAAGCTCATGTCCTACGTTAGATTCACATATCCGCCATATTGGACAAACTGAGGGTTTGTGCGTGCGGAAAGTGGACCAACGCATTGAGCATGTTGTTTGGTCGTGTATTGGATATCGTGATGCCAGATCTCAATTAGTACGACCCCGAGAAGCAGTAACGAAAGTTCTAGTTTGTGACAGTAACGAAAGTTTCCTGGGTTTCAGTGTTGTTCAATGTAAATTGCAAATAACGAGTACTTTCTCATGTCATTATCTAATGCTTATCATGAAACAGTAAGAATTCCCTACATCACAGTTTCTTACAGTTAGGTAACAGTTTACTGCCACTTCGAATATTGAAAGGAAGATAAAAAATAATATTAATAAAAAGTAAGGTCACCATGAAATTCAAGAATCTAGATAAAACTTATGATGGGACTATGACCCTAGTTTCACACTATCCATTTGAAGCTTGGAACCAACCCCTTTGTGGTGTTTGTCCTGCCCAAACGCAAAAATAAATCTTTAAATTTATTATCAATTTCAAGGGACCTGACGCTTCTCGTGACCGAAATAGAAAAATTCCGATCGGACAAATTTAGGCGAACCTAACTAGTTCCAATAAGGCATTTTTTTTAACTATCGTGTCTACATACCCGCTCCGGAAGTCGAGATTGAAGGCGTGATCAATGATAAGAGTGTGGCGTGAGAGGATCTGCTGAAATACGAAGTTGGCTGTTTTAGGAACCACTTACTTCAGTCAGCGAAAATACTAGATTGCAAGCCTTTTTCGCGGGGGATGGAATTAGTCCATTTTTTTTTTATTGGGTTTAGACGTAAGCGCCAATTCTTTATTTTTTAAGTGATATCCAACGGGAAAAGCAGATCGAAATATTGAGCTAAACGGAAGGAATTATGTGAAAAAAAATCACCTCAGGGGCAGGATACGAGCCTGTCACGTTTAGGTTTTTCGGCTCAATGAGCTAAATTTTATGATAACTGAGGTCTCATGAAGACCACCTGATCATATCATTGGCAAGTGATCGTAGTACTACCTCTAAAGTGAGATCACACACACACCGGTCCCCCCACCACCCAACACATTTTATCTATTTTAACTTCTCGTCTAGATACCAAGGCACGATACCCCTCGGACTTCTTATCGGGGATGGAATTAAAATACTTATCTGGCAATCTTCGCTGCACCGTATTTTCGATGAAAAAATTATCGTTTCTAAAGAATTGTTTTTGGCGATACAGAGACTGTTAGTCTTTTCAGTCAATTCCTATGCAATAGTGCAAAATTTGAACAGCATTTTCCTAAATTTTCATGCAAAATATTGAAAATTGGGCAAGTGACAGTAACTCAACAGAAGGCACTTCGAAAAAATCCGGTGTACACCGTAACTCAAAATCTCAACGTACCAATTGTTTTGAAATATTGCACTTTTTATCTGTCATCCACTTATTGGATTCATTTTCATCATACATTATTTCCCGGAAACTTTACAGAAACTCATTATTTTTATTTTTACAATAAAATATTTTTCTATTTCCTTTCAGCGAAAATCCGATTATTGGTTTCAAAGTTCTACTAAAAATGTCAAAATTGAGAAAAAAAAAATACTCCTGTTGTTACTTGGGGAGAAAGTGCGAAATTTCAAAGCGTTTGGTCTAGTAGATTTTGAGTTATGATGTAAACCGCAAAAAAAAAGTTTTTGACGAAGAGCTTCCTGACGCCGGGGATTTACTGTCACTCGCTCAATTTCCAGTACTTTGCAATAAAGGTTTGAGAAAATATTGTTCAATTGTGGTATGGGGATGCCAGTATAATGGTAACCGATTTACATTAAGAACATGCTGAATAGAGCCACAAGGTGGCAGCTAAAATGGCCGCCGTCGTTTCTGCTTCTTCTTTTTATTTCATCGTCAAAATCAAAACATTGCATTGGCGTGCAAGACAATGTCTTATATCAGATTGCTTAGAAATTGTATCACTGTATGCAGGTATGTTAGCACAAGGTGATGAATAGATTCTCTTCACGGAATTTTGATTCGTTTGGGAAATTGGTACCTTTTTATTTTTCAAAACAAATGAAACACGTGGTGCAAAAATCAGTCAGCTGATTGCTGAACGATACGCTTGTGTGCGTGCCATCTCACATCGGTATAGTACTTTCTAACCGCACACAGATGCTGCACGTAACCCGAACATAGCCGAACATAACCGAACCTTTGTTGTGATTTTGGCATCGCTTCACCTTAATCCATTTCACTTGACAATTTTGAACACTGGTGAAATGTCAAGGATTCCTCCCAAGAGCTTTAGCTTTATCCCTTGAATCGTAGTTCCAACCACAAACGGCTCAAACCCATCGGAATCACTCAACGTTACGTATGAACTCACTGGTTGGATGAAGCATGCTGCCGCGATATCTTAAACTATCGACTCGATACAGATAATTCCTCCAGAGTAGGAATGCATAGTTTTGTCCGATTTGATTTTTTACACCCCGATTCAAACTCAGACAAAACGAATCCTCGGCGCGAACATTCAAAGACGTTCTGCCAATCTGTGATGGGTAAAAAGTACATACGGAGAAGCTGCCGTGTATAAAGCCTTCCGGAACTACGGGAAACCTGCTAGCAGAGCTGCAAATTTTCAACAGTTTGTTTTGAACTTGAAGGAGGAAAAATTTTCAAATCATGCCCTACTATGTTCAATTCGCAGTGGTTCGTTTCCATTATTCATTCAAACAGCCGACCTGCTCAATCATTTTCCATTCATTTTCAATTTCATTGACCCTGTGAATATTTCTTTGACTAGGCTTTTCAAGGAAAACTACTCTGAAGTTCTTACTGTCCATGCAAGCTTGAAAACGCAAAACATGACGACATTTCACCTAAACTGGCCTCTACAGAGCAGATGACAGCTTTGGTTGGTGAATGAAAAAGCATCAATTTGATATGAAGACGTACGATTCAGTTATGAAAATCCCGCCAACCTGAAAGTGAATGATTGAGGGAGGCGTTGAATTTGAATCATGGTTGGGTTTGATTGAGCTGAAAGTTGGCATTTGAAAATGAAAATTTGCACCACTGCCTGCTAGACATCGAGAGATCACGTCGTTAGAAACACAAATAAAGTTTAATGCAAGTCAAGAAACGTAATTACTGGCGCCGGTTCATCGACGGATAACCGAGAGAAATATCGATAAGCACTTTTTTGGACGGGAAGACGAAATCGAAATAGCACAAATGACAGGGAGGAATATTCAATCATTTGGTGATTCGAATTTACCAAAAGGATGTCTTGGTTTCGACCATAGAAGACTTACTGCGCCACGTCCCCTTACAATACAGTGCACTTATCAATGCAGTCCTACTACTAAACAGAATCAAATTAAACTTGATGAAGCATCTGCCAGTCTCCGATAATAGACGCTTTCTGAGTGTATTTCATAAGTTTTTTTGAGGATACCATTATCCTATACTCCTCCGCTCACAACTCGTGTTGGCCGATTTCGAGGCTCTTGTGTATCCGAAAGTTTTTCGAGAAACCGATCCGCGACAACTGAGTTGAAGCAAATGGCTTTGCATCAAATGCCCAATTTGGCTTCCGCAAAAGCAAAGGGACGAGCGTTTGCCTTGCGTTTCTCTCAGCAGAAACTCAAATAAGCTATTATGCTCGTAAAGAGCGAATATCATCATTTCGCGTTAGACATTGACGGGGACCGCGATTCAGTTTCAGTCAACATGTTTCCTGAGAAGCTAAACCAGCATGATCTGCGCTAACTTTGAACAAGCGCATGTGCTTTTCGCACGGCGATTCTTCAACGTTGATATTTAGCTACATAAGGACATTCCTCGGGGCTCATGTCTAAACTCTCTTCTGTACTATTTCAGTATCAATGGTATTGATGAATGCCTGCATGCTAAGGTTAACTTGCAAACGACAGTGTGGTTTCCGTTGTAGAATCCAAAGCTCTCGACATACAAGGACGATTACAGGATACCTTGGACAATTTGCCTACCCGGGCTATTAAGCTGGGCATCAGATTCCCAGTAAAGATTGACATAGTTGTAATTACTTGGAAGTATGAACCAGCAAACCTACAGCATCTAATAATCACTCAAACTATTACTTATGATTTTTACTGTAAAATATCTGCAGGTCCGACTCGACTCGAGGGCACTTGGGAATTCAATATTAGGCGTCTGAAACAGTAATGCCAACAAAAGATCAATTTTCTTCGTACAATAACCGGAACATGTTGAGGTGTCTACCCTGGAAACTTTATTAGGTTTTATCAAACAACGATACTATCGATAATGAAGTACGAATGCTTCTACTTTTGCTCGATTTCATTTCATAAAAGTCGAAAGAATTCAATATCGCTGTATGCGAAACTGAATTTTGGGGACTACCATATCGCTTGCTCATGTCATTGTTATTTGTTAGACTACTTGGCACAGAATATTAATTCTTCTTCTCAGCGTCCTAATCGTACCCATTACAGATATTTCTGAATGAACTGTTTTTTTCTTCACTAGAATCGGATGCGGGAATATTCCGGGAATACCGAAATACCGAGACTGAATAAAAATTAGTGTCGATATTTTCAGCACCATCCAAAACTTTTGATGAAGACAATCTCCAACCTTCCAATATAGGGACCAAAATATCGTACAGTGTGTGAAGTTTCTTGTCCGGTACTCCTGTTGTACTAAGCGGTATATTTGAACTTTCTATTAAAAAACAAATGATTTTTTTAATTAAATTTCTAAGCATTTACAACGAGCGCAAATAAAAGCGGTTTACTCGTAAATCTTTATCTATAAAAGAACGAACACCGACTCAGTATCTTACCATGTTCGGTTTGGTAGGCGCATGAGTGACGCGATTAGTAATGTACTGGCCACCAAAACAGACCTGCAAACCTACAAGAAGCCGTAGTGAGCAAAGCAGAGGGGATCATAAATACACCAAAAGATGGTTTTATATGAGATCTACCGGACCATGGTGATGGTGTTTTCATGGGTTGATTACATTTCAAACACTATGGAATGAGAGTGAGTTTGGACTATGAGCATGAGAGTAGGATTTGCTTTTTGTTTGCTTGGGTGGCTGATAGAAGCGAGAATACAGCATAAAACAAGGTCGAAGATAGCGATTCTAGAACCAGCTATCGAAGCTGAAGAAATAATCGATTGCAAAAACTCCATTAGAAAATAATTTCTGAAATGCGAGATATTTTTCTAAAGTGATACATCAAGATGGAGGCCTGCTTTAGAGGAACTGTTTTTCTTTTGATTTTTAAAGGGAAAGAAACAACTAAATTTGAAATTGTAAGTACATTTGCATACATGTTTCAAGTGAACCAAATGACGGATCTAGGTATTCTACTACTTCCAAAACCCTACATCTCATTTCACTGTGTCGATTATTTTTAAGGTTAATCGGCTTGGAGTCTCAAAAATAGCCGAATATTGTACGGATCCACATTATTAAAAGTCGCCGTATTGCTCATTAGTGCGTTTAATATTGGAGTATTCGTCAGTTGTCTAGGCACCAACGGTCGTCACATGGCACCTAAGAATCAAGCAGGTTCAAAAAAGGTCCATTCGATTTGCCCTCTACCCGTGTCGTGATGCTTTGAATCTTCCAGCGTATCCCAATAGATGTCGGTTGATCGGCCATATGTGTTCGAGGACTTCCGACAAGTTCTGGATCTGGATTTTATACTGTAATGCGAAAAAATGTCGTTGTCGAGTATTACCAGACAAAGAAGTTCCTTAATTTCCCAAACAATACTTGGTTTGGCAGGCCAAATACAGTTATGGTCGCATTTCCAGAAGCTTCATCTCTACAGGTACTATCGATATAGATGTGCACGAAAAAGAATGTCTAAAGAAGCGGTTGCTGCCATTCTAGAGAAGCCTCGACACTCCAGTTCTGTTATGGTCTGAATTCCATATCAACTTTTGAATAGGGCTAATAAGATTTGTAAACAAACTTTTGTTTTGCTGATTTCTCTTATTTTGTTATAATTTCAACACAGAAAACATTTGAAATTGATTCTACCAAGGGTAAATATGTTGATTCAAGTGTATTTTTCATGAAATTCAACTCGGCAGCGAAGTAATGGGCGAAAGAAGTTTGTTTACAAAAATCTCATTAGCCCTTTTGAAGAATTAATATTGAATTGATCTCATGTCACTATGCAAATACGACAAGAAGTCAAATACGCGTCAGGATCAGCCAATCTGACAAACTGTCCCGAACGTCGTCCAACAGAACGGTCCTAAACTTCGTCCGATAAAAACCAGTCGAAATTAAAAGTGAAGACACGGACGCTGATGGCGGGCATGCTACAGAAATATGTAGATTTTCTTTTTGCTGCTATTATTTGGGTTTCTAAAATTTAAACTGGGCAAGTTTTACTGAACAAATTTTCCAAAAAACTGTCCAAAATTACAGGTCCATCCCACGTTCAGTTAGACATAAATCTCTATCCATCTGGGATCAAATTGAAATGCCTCATGATGCGTCGGTGCCAACTAGCTTCCTACCCGATAGAACAGCCGCGTCGATAGTAGCGGTAAACGAAAGACAGAGTGAGCAATCATCTGGCCTCGTCCTCGAACATACACGTGCAACAATCTAACAAACCAAATCCAACGCTGCTTGTGGTACTTTAGCAGTACAGTAATATGATGCTAGCGTGTGTAGGTATATGTGTGCAAGTAAGCGCACTTAGCAAATAACCCCGGCATCACTTTTACACAGCGAAAGCGCCGCCGTCCGTACCGTGGGATGCGACGTTGGAAACAGACAGAACTGAATTCGCCCATTTACGTCATCGAACCGCTGCCGTCGTTATGAGATGCTCTGTGTATAACTGTATCTCTTACTTACCTACGAAGCGAACGACTAGGACAACGATGATGCTGACTGCTGGGCTGGGTTGGGGCGAAGTGATGTTTTTGTTGTTGTTTGTTTGTGGAAGCCAGGTAGCAGCACTTTTGTTCCTTCAGTAAAGCGCCATAAGATAGACAGAATCGGAAAACAGCACCGGGTCTCTGCTGGAAACGAGTTTAAAACAAGCGTAAAAGGAAGCATATCAAAAATTTAAAAGGACGGAAAAGGGACACCGAGATTAATAATTTAGCTTGACGGAAAGTTGCCCTGATTGAGTTTTTTCTCCCTTTTAGAAGCTATTGTCTAGCGACTGAGTCAAACGCTGTAACAGCTGTTTGATTTTAAAGTAGCTTATAAAGAAAAGGGAAAAGCTTGGGACTTTAATCATAATTCACTTGAGAAAAGGTCCAGACGTTACATTTGTGTGGAGAGATTTCGTCTTGGTTGGTGATGGATAAAATAAATAACGATGTAGACAAAGCACAGGTATACCTCGATTATACGTATATAATTTAGTTATTAGGAAAGCTCGATAGTATGATCGTTTTGCATCGGTAGTACGTACAGGGCACACTTATTAGCAGGATTTTATTCGTTATGCTATATTCCTTCCATTAATGGACAACTTCAATGGAAAAACTTTGCTCTTCTGGACGATACAATCTTTATTTTATAACTGCTATGAAAATTAGAATCAGATATTTAGGGTTGGATTGGTACGCACCTCATGTTATTCAAAGACTTGTACCTTGCCATGTTCTCTTATAACATTCCTAATGGGAAGGTAAAGAAAGGTAAAAGAAAAAGGTAGGGAAATACAAAATGACAACACAATACAATCACAAAATAAAATAGTAAACAGCCTAAATTCTTCACTCCCGGAGTACTCTACTTATTAACTCTACTGATAAAGCCTATAGCTCTTTACCTCGCTGGGTTAGGAACAATGGCATATCCTCGAGTTTTAGCTCCCTGTACAAAAGTTCGGTTTTGCATGAAGAACAAAAAATCTGATTAGGCAATTGCATTACTGTAGGGCTGTTACATATTAAATTATATGATGTTATGTAATTAAATTCACAAAGATCACACGACTAATACTCAGCACGCTGAGTAGTAACCATGTGATAATTGAGTTTGCAATGTCCAGTCAGTACCTTGACTAGAATACTGCATCCGGTAGAAAAATATTTGTTTGAAGAAGAAATAACTAAAGAATAAATGAGCTGATGATTTATGTCCGTCGATAAGGGTTTTTTTTCGCAATTTTCCATATAATGTTACCATATGCCGCCTCAACGCTACTTTTGGTGCAATCATCGATTCCGTAATCCTGAGAACGCACATGGCACAGACGGTTTTCGTACTCCGCTTTCTAAATACCACTTGGTTTCTGGCGTGCCATCGAGTACAATACGTTTGAGCAATCCGTTGTTTCTTGAACAAAGCATTACAGCCATACCATTATCGAGACTACATTTATAGACTCACGCTGCGCTGCCATCACCGGGACGCACATTATACAGTAAACCGGGAGCTTCCGTGTTCGGAAGTCGTCTTCCGAACTCTTTCCTAAGGCGAGTGTGTTGCTTCAAATGATAATCCGCTCATTGAAAACCTTTTGGTTCATAGCACTACATCGCATACAGCACATGATTTTCTGTCCGTCTACTACCAGAACGTTCGCGGAATGATAACTAAAACGCAGGCCTTCTTGCTTGCCCTCACTTCCTGCGACTACGATATTATCGTTCTCATCGAAACCTGGCTACGTGATCTACCGCAATCGAACTACGCAATCTACCGATGCGATCACAACTTTTCCACCAGTCATCTAAGCTGCGGAGGTAGTGTTCTTATAGCGATAAAGAAAAATCGAACTGGAACTGTACTAAAGTTACTTGGATGTGAACTTTTGGAATAAGTTGTACGCGTTTCACTGCCAGGCTGAACTTTATATGTTTGCTGCAATTATCTGAGACCGAACAGCGATCTTGACATGTACAAATTTTACTCCTCTAGGCTCCAGAATATTCATGAGCAGACCAACCGAAGAGACAATGTACATGTTTTAGGCGATTACAACCTCCCTCATCTTCGGTGGATCTTCGATAATCTCAAGCGCTACATTCGTGAGATTCCATCATCGGAACAAGAGATGGCAGAAACGATGGTCGCTATTGGTTTGTATTAAATTTGCTCTCTTAGCAACGTGAATGGACGGACCCTTGATTTAGTCTTCGTTAACGACACGGACGTGTTCGAACTGATAGAGCATCCGACATCTATGCTGAGGGTGACCCTCGCGATAAACCCTTCGTTTTAAAATTTGATACGCGTTCTGGCGGCAGTGACGCTTTTGATACAATCAACGACGATCTCAACTTTGATTTTACTCGATGCAACTTCGATGAAGTCTCAATGGGCATTCGTGCAGTTAACATTGACTGCACCTATGCCCATTGAGACTTCGATATATTGGCGTGATATGCTGGATGGAAACGATTTAGATCAGGCAGTTGCGGCGTTCTACGAGGCAATATATGATATTCTTCGTTGCAATGTTCCTAAAAAACGCATCAGCAGAAAAGTAGATATTAGTAGTAGTAGTTGTAGTAGATAAGTTTCCGTGGTGGAATCTAGAGCTTGGTCGCCTACGCAACGTACCCCGGAAACGGATACTTACGTGGTAGGACCGACGACAACAAAACTATGCTTCATCAAATGGAACTGCAATACGAAACAGCCCGTAACAGTGCATTCGGTGAATAGCTGATCCAAATCCAACGCAGCCTTCAAAATAATTCCTCGACATTCTAGACGTTTATAAATACCAAAAAAGTTTCATGGATATACCAGAAAATGTCTATCTACGAAACAAAGATTCACAGTCAACAGCCGAGTCGGCGGACCTTTTTGCAGAGCACTTACGAGATGTATTTACCAGCTCTCCTGTCTATCCATGGCAACAGTACCTTGAAACATTACCTACGTTTGCTATCAACCTACCTCGTCCTAACATAAATGATGCCAATGTATTCAGCGCTCTGTCCAGCGTTGATCCGTTTAAAGGGCCTGGTCCGGATTGCTTGCCTCCTGCGTTTATAAAACATCGTGCCCGAGCTCTCTCTCTCTCTCTCTCTGCACTAGTTAGAATAATTTTCCAGCTCTCAATCTCGGAAAAAATGTTTTCCCAAGTGTATGGAAAGAAGCTGCTATAGTTCCCATCCATAAAGCTGAAAACAGTCACACCATCGAAAACTACAGAGGAATCTCGTTATTAAACTGTCTAGCTAAAGTTGTGGAAAAGTTAATCGGTAATGCGCTGTTAGAGCCGGTATCGACGGCGCCGGTGGTTGAGTGGTAAGCATGACCGCCACTCACTCCAGTCGTCCTGGGTTCAATTCCAGCCGAGGTCGTTGAGATTTTTCTGAGGTGGAAATATCTGTGGTCACGCCTTCCTTCGAAAGGGAACTAAAGCCGTTGGGCCCCGGTCCATTAGTTGATGAATCTATATGTAGTCCAGAAAGTGGAGTCACCTCTCTGGCGTCGGTAAAGAAGAAGTAGAATCCAACTTTCATACTTACTAAGAAATATTCTGCACAGCGATCTACGTTCGGGCCTGGCCGGCGCCGGTATCCACCAATAAAAACTTCTGGATTACCAGGAGTTGCACATTGAAAGATGTTTCAACCTTAATTATCTACTTAGTCCCTGTGCAACTTCAGCTAGTCCAGATCGATAACGGAGTAGTAGCCAGGGGTGGCCGCACAAGGTCAAGTACCACACGTTCAAGCACGTTCGAAACACCAACCGGTGTGCCTCAAGGAAGTCACCTAGGACCACTTATCTTTCTCTTATTCATCAACGATCTCTGCATCCGCATCAAGTCTGGAAAATTACTCTACGCTGATGATCTGAATATCTTTTGTTCAATTGCCTCAGGACTCGACTCTGCTGTTCTTCAAGATGATATAGACAATATAGAGGAATGGGGCTTATTAAACGGCATGCAGATCAACATCGATAAATGTAAGGTGATAAGTTTCGGGCCCTGTGTAAGGCATTGCGAATATACCCTGCAAGCCTGTGTCATCGAGAGTTTGGATTCTATTCGTGAGTTTGGGAGTATAGTTCGATAGAAAACTTCGTTTCGCCGACCACATGACTGCAACAACGGCGAAGGCTTTTGCAGCAACACAACGGCACACAGTTGATTTTGTGGATTTCTACGCGCTGAAATCAATATACTGCGAACTGGTCAGGGGAACCTTAAAGTATGCTGTACAAGTATGGGCACCATACAAAATGTTTGCAAAACTATAATAAGGACCCTAAAGAAACTGACAAGCTAGTTGAAATTTGATATCTGATCAGATTTGATTTCGTTGGTTTTTGGAATGCAATGCTTAACTATACGTTCTACTCATTTGACACTATGTAAACTGATCTCATTTTATTGTCAAACATGTTTTTATCACAATATCTTCAAACGAGGATAGATTCATAATCAGTCAGTCCATCATTTCTGTGTTTTCCTTATCTTTTCTTAAACTGATGAAGTTTTATACCGGCTTTCACTTAAATGTGTAAGTTGACTGTGCAGCCGCTGCAAGCATTCGACTCCTAGTCTGGGTTTCCTCGTTTGACGCTATCGGTCATTCATCGTCGATCCAGCCGTTCACCATATGTCCTTGTGTGGTACCTAACACTTTGTAACTGTAGTATTGACCGCCTCGTGAGCCTGATATCTTGCTGTGTTTAGTTTATCCCTGGTTAGTCGCTCATCTAATCGCTCGTTGAGCTTCAGCACATTCTTATTTGTTTATTTGTTTATTTGTTGTACCGTCACCAACAGACCCCTTGGCCCCAATGGTGGTTACTTAAACTAATTACATTTCAGAATACGAATAATTTTAGTTTTTATCGAATTCCTTGTCAGGTTGAAGTCAAACGCCGTCGCCACACTGTTAAACACACGCTGGAGTCCGGTAACAGCGCCCTGGCGCCCATAGTTAGTTCTCCTGAATGGGACTCGCAGAAGAGAGTTATTGCGCAGAGCTCTAACGCGAGCTTGAAGATCGAGGCGTCCGAGGATTGTAGGGCAATCCACCCTGGCAGACAGTAAGTCCGAGACGAACAGGGCTCGAGAGCAGTCCCTCCGGATGCTTAGAGTATCGAGCTGTATTAACTGACAACGGTTTTCGTAGCTCGGCAGCTGAAATCTGTTTTGCCAAGGAAGATGTCGGAGTGCAAAGCGTATGAACCGGCGTTGGACGGCCTCGATTCTGTCGACACCGTTCTGGTAGTAAGGGTTCCAAACAGCAGAACAATATTCCAGTGTTGAGCGAACCAGCGCACAATAGAGAGATTTTAAACAGTATACGTCCTTAAAGTTTTTCGCTATTCGGAAGATGAACCCAAGCTGTCTTGAAGCCTTATCCACAATGGATGATGTATGTGGTTTGAACGTTAGTGCCGAATCCATGATGACTCCGAGATCCTTGACGTTAGAGTGTCTTGGAATACTCGAGTCGAAGAGATGGTAGTTAAACTGAATCGGATGGCGTTTCCGCGTGAACGTAACGATTGAGCATTTGCTCGGGTTTAAAACCATTCTGTTTAGATCACACCACGTACTAAAGCTGTCCAATTCCCTCTGAAGAAGCTCGGCATCGGTTTTATCCCGTATTTGTTGAAAAATTTTCATGTCGTCGGCAAAAGAAAGGCGGGGTCCTTGTAATTTGATGTTGACGTCATTAAAGTAGAGGAGGAATATCACTGGACCGAGATGGCTTCCTTGTGGGATGCCGGATGTAGCGAAGAATGGTGTAGATAGACAGTCCTTAATGCTGATTTGGAGCTGCCTTCCTTCGAGGTAGGAACAAAACCAGCGCAGAAGTTGTCCATGAATACCGAGTTTGTCCAGCTTCGCTATTGCGATATCATGATTGATTTTGTCGAAGGCCGCAGATAGATCCATGTAAATAGCATCGGTTTGCAATCCGTCAGCGAATCCATCCATTGCATATGTTGTGAACGAGAGCAGGTTAGTCGTTGTCGATCGTTTAGGCATAAATCCGTGTTGATCGTCTGCAATGTAGTGTTTGCAGTGAAAGAAAAGAGGGTCTAAGACAACCAGCTCGAATAGTTTTGATACTGCACTTAAACACGAGATTCCTCGATAATTGTCAATGTTCGATTTGTTTCCTTTTTTGTGTACTGGAAACATGTGCGCTGCTTTCCAGCAGGAAGGGAATGTTCCAGTATTGAGTGATAGCACAAAGACTCGCCGAAGTGGTTCAAGAAGCCCGCTGATGCACTTTTTGACAAAAATCGAAGGAACGCCATCTGGACCCGGGGAACTAGATGCTTTCAGCTTGGAATTTGCTGCAAGAATGGCAGCATTATCGACACAAATTCGGTTGATGGTTCGTCCTAGAGAAGGAGTTAGATTTGAAGCGGCAGCGACTTGTTGTGGGGAAAGGTTCTCGTCGGAAAAAACGCTTGAAAATTTGTCGGAAAACAATTGGCAAATTTCCTTAGTGTCGGTGCCTAAAACTCCATTTAATGACATACAAGATGGTAACCCGGATTCTTTTCGCTGCTCGTTCACATATTTCCAAAACGACTTGGGCTTGGATTTCAGTTGACGTTCGACGTTTCGCTGATATCTAAAAAAGGCACGTCTGCTTTGCTGTTTGTATCACATTCTTTTGCACAATCCTCATTCAAGGGTCACGTGAATAGTTTTTTCCCAGCACATCATAGTCAGAATCGACGGTTTTCAGAAGATATTAACATCGACATCAAAGAAATAAGTATTTGTTAAAACCTGGTTATTTTGCAAATACGTTTCAGCATTCGGATGTCTCCAGGTTCTGTATTAAGTTGTACTAAATAAGTATTATATACAGCCATTTTTCTGTCTGCTGGGATATTGACGTTTCGTTGTCGTTGGCTATTCGGCAGTGATAAAGGTATTTGGTAGATACAGTGAAGACCCGAATTTTTCGGCGCCCGGATTTATCAGCTTTTGACCCGATTTTATCAGCTTCATATGAAAATTGATAGTTGGTAGTTTGATGGGCTCTAGCAGACGAACCAAGGTGAATTCAAGTAAATCCTTTCTTGAGCATGTTTTTCTTATTTTAGAAATCCGAATATGCAAAAAAATACTTTTTTTTTTTTTTAATTTTGTATCCTTAAGAGAAGTTTAAGCAAAATAATCAGGAAATGTTATGAGACTATATCTAGGGACCAAAGAAGAATATTTTAAGAGCTTCGGTTTCTTATAAGGAAAGCAAAATATATGTACCGATTTTCAAGTCAAGCATGACGTCCCGCAAGAAAAGGAGTTCTGTTAAGCTGGGATCAATCCGGCGCTAGCTTAATCCTGGTACTAATTTAGTGTCAGACTCTAATGAGATGAAGTTGAAACGCAAATTGCATACCTAATTCACTGCCCATAAAAGCATGAGTTCCATATTGAAAAACAGCAAGCCGAGAAAAATTCAGTTCAAGATTTACATTTTCATTGAATCATTGGATGGGACAACCATGTTGTGATATTTTTTATTTGTGCATAAGTGATGATACAGAATACAATCCAATAGATTTCATTTTCGACAAGAATCCCCATAAGGACTCTTATGCTTTTATGGGCAGTTCAGTTCGGGTTCAGTTGTTTTATTTTGTAAACTTCAAAAAATGGTACGAATTTTAGTGAAGTCCGGTGGGCTTCAAGAGAATTCCTGCACACTTAGAAGAAATTCTGCGCAACTCAGAAGAGTTTTGCGAATTTCAAGTAAACCCTAAGAACATCAAATTTATGTATCACTTGTATGAGTCTCCTCAGACTATGAGGAGACTCATACAAGTGACAACTCATGAATTTAGGGCACGCCTTATAAACTTAGGGGTTTTTTAAACTTCA
The DNA here is from genome assembly GCF_030247195.1 of Topomyia yanbarensis. NCBI lineage: Eukaryota > Metazoa > Arthropoda > Insecta > Diptera > Culicidae > Topomyia > Topomyia yanbarensis. The sequence goes on along the minus strand of NC_080672.1, from coordinate 106,090,325 downwards.
AAGAAATGTTAAGAACAACAAACAATCTGTACGAAGCTTAGGTTGTGTAACATAAGGTCACCCTATGTGCCCATTCACCTCTGATACAGAATTCCTTTCCTTTACGTCTTTGCAGTGTGAATCTGGGTATGAGCCACCTCATGCCATTTTTGCTTGAACCCGGGGTCGAGCCGGGTTCTGGTCCCAACCGCTGTCAGTTCAAACATATTGACAGCAGTTTGGGTTGAAACCTGACTCAGTTTTGTTCGAAGATATCAGTGAAGATCGAATGGAATCAGTGGTCGTATGCTGACAGGGAAGGGCAACAAACTAAGCGCGTCCAAATAGTTGCCCAATTTTCAGGTTATTGTTGTTACTGTACTGGTTCCAAGGAACGAAGCAGATGTTGATACTAATTTATAAGCATGTCATAGGCATTCGGCCGAGTAATTCACGAAATACTGCGACACTCTCGAAAGCAAAAGAAAAATAACCTGCCGTGGAAAACTGCCACTTTTGAGGATCTTTATACTTAACAGAACTTGACATTCAATGCACCATTGTGTTTCTTTTATCGGAAAGCGAATAAAAACAGTCTAAATGGAGTGGCTTCTTCTGGCACACAAAAAATGCAATTCGCAAGAGAAAAATGACTGCTAAATTAAATTGTTTGAAAAGAAGATGTGAAAATCTAACGATATTTGCTACTTTGCCATATCCATAAATTAGAACTACGTACAATCCACTGCCTAAACTGCCTGACCTTTTCCGGCCACGGCCACGGTAAGGGCACGATTGACTGCAAAATATTGAAACTAGAATAAGACATGACGTTGCCAAATATACAAGACAAAATATGTGAAGTTGAGATCCGGCGATGGCCGAATGTCGTGTTTTGTCACCTTTTCCGCGTGTCTACTTCCACAACCCTTGCCCGTTTGCTTAGTCGTGAAGAATCGCAGTATAGGAGCGTGTGCCGTGCCACTTAGACCGGTGTAGGTACCCTGAAAAAGCTAAAACGTATCACAAGAGCGAGGGAGAGAGAGAGACAGCGTGTTATTTTGTTTTGCCGCAGTCGGTGTGAGAAAATCATAATTTTAGAAACCTTTTCTGTTCTTTCCGCAATGTATCGTGAACGGTGTGTGCCAATGGTAGCCGGTCGAAATGAACTGCGAAAAAATGCACTGCTTTTCGGAATGTATTCTTTTCTTATACGTCAGGGCGCAAAACGTTTTTATGTTACATTTTTATGCGCCCTGTTAGAAATAGAGAATAGAGTTGATGTGGTACTTTGTGAAGACTGGGAGCTTATATGTTTCCTCTTTAACGTTTAGTAAACGAAGACGAACATAAATTGCGTAGAAAAAAGCCAATAAAACGTTGGATTACTCAACCAGTCCACAGTGGTCCAGAATAGAGATGAGCGAGTGAATCGCGAATCGATTAAAAGAATTGACTCTTGAAAAACGGTGAGTTACGATTTTTTTTTTAAAGTTGCGTTCTTTAAAATACATCTGCTGTTGAGCGACTTAGGGGAATGTATAATTAAAACATTTAGAACAGAATAATTTTTGTAAAAGTTACCTATTTCTGAGTGCATTTACTGGAGCCAGCATTCAGTTTCAACGCCTTCATTCATTCACTTCCAAGCTTACTGAAGATTCACGCAGAAGCGAATGCGTTCAGTTTAGAGGAAATATGAATTAATTCACAAACAAAAACATTTATTTGTTATATGTGAAAAGAGAATATGACATCTTTTAAATTTTTGAGCTTAAGTGAACTGCGCAATCTTGTCTGATGCATTTTTGCTCGATAATCCCATTTTGAGCCAGCACAGAAAAAATTTGAAACCGAAATTGAATTTATTTTTTTCGAGGCGCAGTGACTTCGTGATTGCGTGGATCACCGCGAAGCGCTCGAGCGTTTGTACGTTACCGTGTTCGGATCGTGAATTTGCTACTCAATTTTCGGTGTACGGTTCAGATGCTAGAAGAAAGTGAGATCATCCATATCACTAGAGTTCCCGGTCATGTCGCCGTGTTGTCTAGTGGATATTCGCTTTATTTTTTGATTGGTCTAACTGAGTGTATGGACCTAAGTTGCTATGGCGGAGGGTAGTGGTTACGAGACGTAACCGATTCATGATTGCGCGAGTACGGACATTTGTAGGTTCGCGTTTGAAACTTCGTAGATGCTAAAACGTTCACCTTATTATCCGGGTGTTTATTTATTTGTGGAGCAGGGAAAAGCCCGCTGAAGTGAAGCTCATTTTCGCCTCTTCTCCAGTAGGCATAAAACCTTCTCATATTTTCATTGTCAACAGGCAATATACTAATCCTAATGCCAAAAAAGCTAAACTATACAATACACAGAATATAAATAATATACAATAATAAAACATACAAGTAAGTTCAGTGCCTATAACTATGTCTAACACAAACTCGAAAAGAGAAACTTGCTTAAGTACTACTTACAACATAATACAAAAACTTTATAAACGAAAGCAGCTAAACAGTGGATACTCAAAAAAAAAAAATTGTTTGATTGTGGCTCGGGACAAATTGAAATCGAAGGCATCAGAGAGTTCATTAAGCATACGACTCATACTGGCTATGGGTTCGTTATGACTATAATTAGTTCTAGCAACAGGAAGGCGGAAAAAAGTATGGGATCGCAAAACACGACGATGGATGTTGAAGTTCAGCTGTTGTAGTAATGCGGAGCAGTTGATATTACCTTTAATAATATCGGAGACAAACAAAGCCTTTGCGACATGGCGACGACAACTGAGCAGGTCTAGACCGATCAATTTACATCTATCTTCGTATGCGGGTAAATTTATCGTGTCATTCCAGGGAAGATGGCGCAAGGCAAATCGTAAGAACTTGCATTGAACGGTCTCGATTCGGCTGATACTGTTTTGATAGAATGGTGCCCAGACCACTGATGCCTATTCTAATATCGAGCGTACTAGAGAGCAATAGAGACTTTAAACAGTGCACATTTCTGAAATTTTTTGGCTGTACGAAAGATAAATCTAAGCGTTCTAGAAGCTTTTGATGATACGTATGAAACATGGTCTCTAAATGTTAACTTTGAGTAAAGAATTACGCCTAGATCCTTAACAGAAGTATCTCTCCGAAGATTATTGCCAAAAAGTTCATAATTGAAAATAAAGGATATTACGGAGCCCTTAGATGCATCCAAGACCATCTGATTGTTGCTGCACCAATTGGCGAACGTTTTTAGATCGCATTGAAGAAGTCTTGCATCATCAAGACATTTTACGATGGTGAATAGCTTGAAGTCATCGGCATAGGAAAGCTTGACACATTTTAGTGAAGGGTGGACATCGTTAATGTATAACAGGAAGATTATGGGTCCCAGGTGGCTGCCCTGTGGTGGCTCCGGAGGTTGCAGCAAATGGTAGGGAAACAGTATCTCCAATTTTAACGCTCATTTGACGGCCAAATAGGTAAGAACGTAACCAGCTATGAAAAGGTCCGTTAAAACCCAGCTGTTCGAGTTTGGCAACAGCTATACGGTGGTTGATCTTGCAGAAAGCTGCAGTAAGGTTTGTATAAATCGCGTCAACTTGATGTCTTTGTTGGAGTGCATGAGTTATGTAGGATGTGTATGATACTAAGTTAGTACTGGTAGATCGTTTAGGAATAAATCCATGTTGTTCTTCAGCTATTATGTTACGGCAGTTGTGAGTGACAAACTCCAGGACGATTGACTCGAATAGTTTGGATGTAGCGCACAAGGCTGCAATTCCGCGATAATTGCGCACGTCGCGTTTACATCCTTTTTGAAAATCCGGGAAAACAAAGGATCGCTTCCAACAGTCAGGAAAAATCCCTGATGGCAGAGAGTCGTTGAAAAAGCACGATAAAGGTGTAGCGAGACTAGCAGAACATTGTTTTAGAACAATCGCTGGGATCCCATCAGAACCGACGTTGCATGATCTTTTTAGCTTTCTACATGCAGTAATAACTGCATCAGAAGTGATACGAGGATGTTGACCGATGGGGAGCCCACATGGAACTCCAAGAACAGCAGTAGATTTGTGCGAAATTTCGAGAATCAGAAGCAGATCTTTTGGCAAATTTTAAACGTTGTAGTGTTCTATTTGTCCAGGGAGGGGAGCAGCGAGTTTTTTTTTAACTTTTTGGGTACGTACTGTTCTATAACGTATAGTAGAACATTCGATATGACGGTTGCAGATTCGTGTTATCAAGCTTGCGCAATCGCGGGCGTAGGTGCGCGTTGTTGATCGCGAAGGGCTTAAGCGTTCGTATGTTAACGTGTTTATCGCGTGTGCTTGCATGCATGTGACTGCGCGTGTACAAAGCTAGATTTTGTAACCGTAGTGCCATTCACATATTCGCATGCGTTCTTGGATGGTCATGCGAACCGTCATTCTGATACTAAGTTTTCGGTGTACAATTCACATTCTGACAGGGAGTGTGTTACTAGACCGGCAACAATTTTGACTTTTTTTTCGGAACACTGCTAATTCAAATGCTAATTGGATGCACAAATCATATGCAAAATATGAGGTGTTTCTGACAGCTTTAGTTAACCCACAAGAGGTTTCAAGTTTCTAAAGTAATATAAATAGAAAATGAAAACTTAAAATCAAAATTGAATTTCAAAAAATTGAAAAATTATCCCGAAAACTCAACGTAGGGGTTAGGTATTTTTAACATAGAATGTATACGCAAAGTTTGAAATAAATCGGTCAAGTAGTTTTTGAATGGCAGTGAACACCGCAAATCGTGTTTTTCTAGACACGTTCCACAAAAAGTATCGCCACTGAATCGCTTGTAGATATTTTTGCATAAAAAAATACAGGATGTTATTTAAATTATGTAGTTTAATGTACAAAAGTCTCGATCAATTCGCTTTACCCAACTTTCTAGAAAAAAATTGACAAAAAACTGATTTTTTTGCGCTGAAACCCTCACCTTAAACTGGCATTTTTTACTGAATTTATTGCTTCTTTTGCCTATTTTGCATATATTTTCACATACACATACACATACAAAATCCGACGGGCATGTTTCTATTACTTTTGGGTAAGATTCTATTGTCTTTTCGGTAATAGACCAGGCAATTACGCATTGCGGTATTAAACTCATATTCCCGCAAAGGTAGTAAACGGTGGAATGACGAATTTCGGTTGCTGTTCATGTATGCGCATCACACAATCAAACACTTTTTCAGTATGTGTCAACCTCGGCTCTGTTCGGATGTAGGATAATTCGGTCGATTGCTATGATAGTGTTAGTACCGAGCTAAACCAACCGGAATCCTGGCGGATCTTTGACCAAATTCAGGCTGGAATGTGCCCGAATATTGGCAGAAACCAGCCAGAATTACGGATTTTTTACTGGGTAGGTTGGATAGTGGGATAAAAAGTTTAGGCGGTTTCCGGAACCGGCCTAGCTGCCAGATCCGGACCAGTCCCCAAATCCGGACCTCCCGGATCCAGACCAGTGCCCAGATCCGAACCAGTGCCCGGATCTGGACCAGTACCCGGAACCGGACCAGTACCCGGATCCGGACCAGTACCCGGATCTAGCCCATCCCCTTTTCCCCTTATCAAGTCCGGACCTGAACCAGACCAAGACCTGGTGCTTAGATCCAGACAAGTGTCTGGATCTGGACCCTCGGTTCGGATACGTGGATCCAAACCATAGGTCTTGCTTCCCATACATGACGGGAAGGACTATTCATGTTTTGTGCAGTCGCTACCTTGCTGTTAACGTCCGTGATAGAAAAGAAATTTCAATTTAACACCGGCCGAAGTACCCCACCACTATTCCGAGTCGTTTTTTTCTGACTGTGCTTTGAAGCTAGCCGAGTGTGAGCCGATCTTCAAATACGGGATGTGTCGCGTAGAAAAAATCGAAACTCGTCTCTATCATCATTATGTTCGCTTTGCTCGATGCGCAATACAATGACAAGCGAAGTGCTACACACTTCCAGACAATTCGACGCGTTAATATTTATTGAATAAGAATTGATGAAACATGAGTGCGATGCAGAAGAGATTTGAATGTGTTGGTATTGCCATTTGGGGAATTTTTGTTGGGACCTTTTTATTATGAAACGTCTTGCTATTAGAGCATTTTTTTCTTATTACCGTAAAGGTATTACGGCCGAGTTTTGGATGTACAAACTTGAAAATTCCTGGGAGTGAACTAGAGTTTTCAAAAAAAGCTCATATTTGACAAATGGTATGTGAAGCCAATTACCGTTTGATTAAACAGTGTTCCGAAAAAAAGTCAAAATTGTTGCCGGTCTAGTGTGTTACCCTATATCACTATATATATAGTTCCCGGTCATGTCGCCATGGACTGTGGTGTCCAGTAGATATGACAGCTTTCTTTTTTTAATTGATCCAATTGAAGTCATGGACCTAGTCTGCTGATACCAAGGATAGAAACTTCCGGAAGTGACCGATTCATGATCGTGCGAGCGTTTTTAGGTTCACGCTTGAGACCGCGTTTGAAAATTTATATGCGCGGAAACGTTTACTTTATCACCGCGATGTTATCATCTTTGCGAGATCGCGGGTGTAGGTGCCGTGGATGGTCGCGAAGGGCTCAAGCATTTGTATGTTAACGTGTTTGTCACGTGTATGTGACTTCGCGTGTATAATTTCGATTTTATAATGATGTAGCGTGTATTCTTGTTTGATCGCGCGCGGACCGTGAATCTGATGCTTAATTGTTAGTGCATGGTACAGATGGTAGAAGAGAGTCCGTTTCTCCATATCACTAGAGTTCCAGGTCATGTTACCATGAACGTGTTGTTTAGTGAATATGATAGTCACTTTTTTGATTTGTTCAACTGAACGCATTAGTCCAGACTGCTAGGACCGAGCTAAAACTTCCGGACGTGACCGTTTCATGATCGCGCGAGTGGTGGGTTAATGTTTGAGACCGGGTTTGGAAGTTTAAAGATGCTATGTTTACTTAACTACAGGGATGTCTTCATGTTGGCAAAATCGCGGGCGTATGCTTGGATTATTGCAATTGCATGGTCGCGTTTGTGACCAGGTTTGTTTTATCGCATAGGTATATTTTTTGTTATTTATCAGTGTGCAATCGGGCTGTCTCAACAACCTATTTCTGCAACCTATGTGCATTAACTGTACACCTACTGTTTCTCCGTTGCACTTGACAGTGTGTGCAGTGCTTTATGGTCACGCCTACGACCGCGCACCCGGCTTCCCATGAGCGTTTTGGCGGCTCAGAGACTGTCCTGCCATGTTGCTCAGGGATACATTGGTCCTATACACATCCATGCATACAGGTATACATACGGGCTTACATTCATACATACATACAAACTATTTGGCGCAAGTTTAGAGCGTGTAACGTCGTGTCATCTAGTCTGTCATCCTATGGAAAATCATCTTACCATCGCCATGGGGTCAACGTCATATTGGCGAATTTCACATTGAATCCGCTTCTGTCTCTTCCTAATCTCTTTTTTGTCTCCTAGGTCCGAAGCGGATCAATCGACCATTAATTGAAACGGTAAACATATTAGTCCTTACTCGTGAATACTTTTCCTACAACTGTGCTGTTTCTTCACTATCTTATAACATAACTCGATTATCCCTGTTCTAGTCAATATACATATTCATTACATTATGGACCAGGCAAACCCTTAATTTTTCTATTACAGTAATGTTTCGATTATATCACTATGCGTTTATATCAATACTCGTTTATATCACCCTCGTTTATATCACGGTTTTATTTCGATTATATCACGCTTTTTGAAAAACAGACAAGGCACAGTACGTTTTGATCCAATTAAGCCCCATGTTGTGTCCTGGCACTTTTAAGATATTTTTACAATTGATTTGCTTATTTAGATGTAGGGTAATGAGCCTATTATTGGGTTTCGGACTATTGCGTTAAGCGTTTATATATGATGAGTTCGGTCAAAAAGTCGAACTTTTTTATTCTTTTATCTTAAATTATAGAATTTATCTGAAATTTTTATAGAGGTCTAAGCAGTAGAAGCAAAGTTATGACGCTGTTCACCGTGGGCGGAGGGCGTGGCGCGAAGCATTAAACGTGAATAATCTCAAAATCATGTTTTACCAAAACAATGCCTAGGATTGCAGAAATATCTTTCGGCTGACTCCAATTTTTGTTTTAAATTCTTCGTAACTTATTTGCCGTGTCCTTAAGGAAGCGTCTGGTGCAGCGGGTAAAAAATCGACTTCTTTTTTATTCGCTTAATTGTTAGTTATCCGCAGGAAAATCTAACAAAATAATGAGAAAAACAAGAAACGCAAGATATGGTAGGTAAGCCGAGATATGCATTTTCTCTTGAATTGATGTGAATACTTTTCTTTTGGAAAGACAACATCAACAATTGGATATGGGACTATTTCTATGGATGTTGAAACAACGAGTACTGAATCGTAGGCCCTTCGAATACACTGATTTTAATAGTCAAGATATTTGCCCAAAACCTTAACGCGCCAGATTCCTTCAAATTTAGTTTTGGATGGTTCAACAATTTTAAGAAACAGTACGGGATGCGTAAAGTGAAGCTGTGTGGGGAAAAATTATCCGCTGATACCATACCATTTGACCCAATGCGTTGAGCGAAGATGGCGGACGCTGCTCTAACCTATGGCTTCAAATGGGTAGTGTGATAATAGAAACATGGCAAAAATAGGCTCATTACCCTACTATGATTTATTTTTTTGACTAACATTAACTTTTTAATACTCTTTGTTAATAGAAATACATGGATTAATGCTTAAATCTCATTTTTTGTTTTGTTTTGAATATATCACGCTTCAAATATATCACGCTAAAATACACACCGACCGTGATATGATCGAAACATAACTGTATTATTATCTGGAGTAGCTATACCAGTGAAGGTATTTTAGGATTCCGAAAAAAGAATCTCTGCCCATAAAGGCATAAGAAATATTTATTCACTATTCCCTATAAATTTTGCTCGAACTGAATGTCCACCTGGTTCGACTCGAAAAGGGTTGCTTACCATTTCCGAGAGCCGGTGTGCTTGGTCAAGTTTAATAATAAGAACAATTCCTGAATAATTAACTATCTCTTAGGTGCCAGTCGAGGGACAAGTACTAAATCTTAATACGACGCAGTGCCAAAAGTTGAGCTTGATTAGTTACTTTAAGTACCATCAAGTACTATAAAGTACAGCAAATACCGCTAATATTTATTGTACTTTAATTACAGAAAAGATTTTAAGTACAACGCATTCGTACTTTAAATACGTAAAATATTTTTATTACCGCTGATATGTACTTTAAATTCTTTAAGTACTTGCAAATCCACATTAAGTACCTTATTGAGTACAACAGAAGTATTTTTAAATACTTTCGTTAATTACTATGATTATATTCAAAATATTGATATTTTCAATACGACGCACTTAAACTTGCTAGTGCTTGCCCCTCGGTGCCAGTCCTGCACTCCTTTCCTGAACTAGCCTCATACTCACGATCAAAAGAGTCGATAACTACTAGGATCCACATGTCACCCACCCAAGCGAGTTGATCAATTTGCAAGTAGGAGCACATATCTACCAACCAGCCGAGAAGACTTCCGATAAATGAGAATGGACCATGCCAGTCGAAGGCCACAGGCCCAGCGCCATTTTGTAAGAGAAACAAATGAAAAGACAAAACAAAAAAAAAAATGAAAGTAAATGGACGTCTGCTATCTGTGCCTAAATTGATGTTGCTTCTCAGTTTTGCACGACCCAGGGGGAACTTGGCCTTGATCCCAATGCTCTGTCGCCGATGTTACGTGATATTCGTTATGGAATATTCTTTGTTTGGGAGCCATTCATAAACAATGTTGTTCGTTTCTTTTTTATCCCTGATCCGCTGATACATCTAAAATTCATTTTTAGATTTTATCTCGTTACGTGACGCTCTTCCCCTATTGTCAATATCCGATATTATTTATGAATGGTCCCCTGGTGATATATTTAGAGCAGACAATCCAATGAAAAATAGGATTGACAGGATTTTAGTGCGCTCTTGGCGCCTTGTGTCACATCTTCATGTTTGTTATACATACAAAGAATACCAAAGCATGTGATGTGATGACCGGAAGATTAGAAAAGCAACTCATCACCTTCCCCCCACCCCAGATACCGTATAGTAGGCATATACTAATAAAAGGAATCATAACATGCCGAATAAAGAAAAAAAGATGCAAAGAGCTTGATTAGAAGTGTATGGAAAAGCAAACTAATTGATGTACAAAAGAAACAGACTAATGAAGTAGAATCGAAAAACACATGTAACATGTGATCAAACTCATCTAAACGCAGCAAATGTTGTATATTTACCGATTGCATTGTGTTAGACTTTCATCATGCTGTGCTGGTCGGGAATGGATGATTCACGTGCGTTGGTAAATTCATTATACTCTAATTTATCCAATCCCATCTTCCCGAATGAATAGAACCAAATGCGCAAATCGAACACCGAAAGTATTATACGCCAGTTCCACATCCATTCCCTGACCCAAATGTCACAAATACTCAGACGTACACATACACAAATTGACATACGACTAGTACATAACAATTGTACACTAGTACGAAAAACTACGCTTATTACAAACGACAGCTAATAGGTTTCTACTTATGTATTTATTAAATTAATTTAATTATCAAATTAATTTAATTAGTCTATGCACGATGACGACAACGACTCCCACTGTGAGCCCCGTCCACGAATACCGCCAACAAATTGTGGAACAATGTTTGCAAACACAGCACACAGCAAAGGTCAATCCACGTCGACCCGCCAGTTGGCCACGTCACCTCGCACAGACTAGTGGTTGAGCGTTGGTATGCGCAGGTGCAGAGTATGAAAGAACATAGAACACAAAAAAGGCACATAAACCCTCTCGGTCTCCTCGGATGCACCACTATCGTGGCATAATGCAATAACCATCTTAAAGCAATTGTCTGTCAGAGGTTCTGTAGCACTGATGCTCGCAATATGCTTGATGATGTTTGCAATACCGTCAAACCCCTCAACCTTTGGGAGTAAAGTATCGGTAGTGTTGTATTCTTATTGTTATACGAAATGGGCACATAAGAGAAAAACGATATTGGATGAGTTGAATTATCTGCGGTTTTTACTTCTCCGTTCACGGAAAATTTAGTTAGTCCTAAATCTGTTGCAATTTTTAAAACGGATCCTCCAATAAGACTGCAACTGGTTAACCAACTGCTGATGTTGTTGTTCTTGCCTTTGTTGTTCGAGTCTAAGCTGCTGGTCTTGTTGCTGCTGCTGTTGGCGTTGACCTATCAACACCTGCTGTTGCTGTAAATGCTGCTGTTGAGATTGTTGATCGTACTGTGTTGACTGTCCTTCAGGAATTTGACCGTCTTTATTTTGCTGCAGTTGTTGAGACAACTGTTGTTGGAGTTCCTGTTCTAATAGTTGATTGAAGCTGTGCGATCTTCAGCCTTTGTTGTGAATCTGGATCTCCAGGCAGTTATTTTTCCTCCTTCTCACAAGCTAGATTGCCTAGAAACTGTTCAATTCTCTCTAGTATCTTGTTTATCTGTTATGCGGGTTGTCTTTGTTGGGATGATAGAGATTGAGCGCTTCGTGGATGCTTTGTAAGGCTATCAGGTTCGCACTTTAACGGGCTGCGTTGATATTGATGTTGTAGTCGTGCACTATATACGTTCTGTGGAATCCGAAATCGAGCAAGTCTTGTATCGTACAATCACGGGTTGGGTTAAATGTTCGGTGAATTCAACTGAGACATCTTTTTGTTTCCCAGGAAGTCTAACACCTATCAGATTGTTTTTTGACGAAAACCGACTTTATGAGCTTCCTTCGTTTCAGTCGTAGAACGAGGTTGCGAATCCGGAAGAGAATGAAGAGATAAGACCTCATTGATGGTAACACGATATTCAAGGAGGAACCCGCTATTTAGAGCTTTTAGCTTGGCGTCTTTATGAACACTAAAGAACCGCTGCACAACTCTTTCTTTGACCTCGCGGCCATCGAATATTACGATTACAGTGGAGGATATCTAGCAGTCAGTACATTTCCAGGGTCTTATTGGCAGCCGAAAGCACTTCACTACATGAGATTGATTGTCTTGTAGCCCGAGACATTGCAGGATCCCTTCGACGATGCTTTTAATGTTTTCATTCTTTTGCTGAGGCAATTTATTTATTGCGAGTTGGCAGCTGTTTAGATTTCGGAGCAGGTGGCTGCGAGTTTGGCCCCGGATTTGATTATCTCGATCTTCGATTCAATGTCGTTTAATATCTTACTATGCTCAATCTGTTTTGAACAAGATCGATCCTCGTCCGCAAATTTGTTTTGGATTCTGTTTATCTGCGTTCTACTATTACAGCGATCGCTTACAAGTTGTTTATGTAGTTTGCTAACTTGAATGGTCAAATCGACGAACTTCTTCAGCAGTTCACAATCGTTCTGTTTGGGTGGACATGTTGCTGCTACCGTCGGTCTGGAAATGAGGCACCACATTTTAAAGCAAGAACATGATTTGATTTGTACAGTACTTCTTTTCACACCAACATGATCAAGTGTTTGACAATTAAATTTAATACATCTTCACCATCATATTTATCGCGGCAGAATAAATTTCAAATAAATTTTTGGAGGATTTAGCATAATTTTGTTTTTAATAAAAAGATGAAGCAGTACGATTTAATATTTTAAAAAGCTCGAGCAAAGTTTCTTGATGCAAATAAAAATTCAAGCCACTGTGGAACGAGCAAAACTGCGCCCAACAAACAGGCATCAATTCTCGCCAAATATTTGATCACGGCGTAAAATCCATCTGTCAAAAATCCCTTTGAAGAATTCCTGACAAACCGTTACTAGCCGAAGACAGTTCACAGCAGTTAATAAAATAGAAAACTATTCTGTGTTGTTTACTATTAAAATTGTGAAACGGTTAGTCCGGAAAGTTCACTCAAAGTAAATTTTGAGTTAGCTCACATGCCCTAATTATATGTGTATCGAGAATTGATATAGAGCAGCATTACAGCAATTATAATTATATTTCAAAAGCGCTGAAGTGCGCATCCTAAACAACACAAACTGCAACAGCTGGCGAATCGAACTTTTCAAGAATATTGTTCACTTCTAACCATTGGTTCTGTCCCATCCAAAGCTTCTTCACAATAAGTTTTTTTTTTGAAAACCTTCAAAGCAGACCTTCTACCAGGCCAGCAAGGCAGCAGTAGTGATATTACCTAGAAAGAAACACAAGCAGAACGACGTTGGTTGGGGAGTGCAAACTAAAATTCAAACAACACTACAACCAACCGTGTGTATGTGGATGGAGTTCAGGGTCTCTCGGTCCATTCCAACTACTGGTGGTCGGCCAGCGTCGCACGGTGGATGCTTTCTGTTCGACGGAGTCTATCCATTCATTCCACACACCGCTGCGCACCTCTAGCACAGCTCAGCTCAGTTTCTATACCACCAGCCACGGGCACATGCCTATAGTGGAGTACCGCCGCCGCAGCCGCCTCTACTCTGAGGCTGGCCCAACTGAGGAGAGCCCGAACCGAAAAAGGGGGTTACACGTCAAAGCAATAATAGCAAAGTGAGGCAGCTCTACATTTTCTTTTTCTTGTGTGTTTCTGCGTTCGAACAATTTTTACGCTTCACTTACGCCACGACCCCCAAAAGCGAGCCCTCCATCGGATCGGTGGGCTCGAGAGAGTTGCTTCCATTTTCTACCACCACCATATTCTTACAAAAGAACCGTCCTGATTTGGGTCTATTTACCTTTTTTTTGCTTCCTCGAACAAGCTGGTCAAAGACGGGAATATCTTCGTTCTGTAGCTGATCCGGAGTCACTGTTGAAAATCGGTCACTTCCGCTCTACTCTCACAGCGGATTGCGTTATTATTCCGTATTTGGGCCCTTTTGGCAAGCACCAGCAAAGAAGCGCAGCATAAAAAATCGCCACCGCAGCGAATTTTGCCTTGATTCTTTTGGCCACTTTCTCACGCCCCGTTTGGCGATGTAGAATTTTCACTTTAGACAACCGCACCTTCCGTCATTCGGGGAGACGGCATTACGGTCCCACCGAAAAAGACCAGTTACTTTATTCGCACAACTTTCCACCTAGAAAACGACCACTTTTTCACTTTTTTTCACAATTTCTTGGTGTTTTCTTCTTTTACTACTACTGCTGCTGCTTTTGCATCGAAAAACCTCTAGCTTTCACACACACTTTTTTCCACTCTTCCTCTGGCTCAAAACCACAGAAATCAACCTCTTTGCCACCTTTTATTCCATTCCGGAGGGGCAAAAAAACGGGACCAATAATTATTTTTCCCACAAACGCGCCAGAAAATGTCACACACGACCGAAATCCATAGAATTTTCACAAGATTCTTTCCCCGGACTGATTGACGACAGACGATTTTCACTCGCGACCCAGGAACGGGGAAAAATCCAACACACCAAACTCTACGAAACGGCAGCAGTTCTTCCCGAAACGGAGCCGATTTTACTTGTGGTGAGACCCGCTTGCTTTCCTTCGCCAGAGAGCTTTACCTTTCTGCAGCTACTACCACTATCGCTAAACACGGTGTGAATGTATGCGTGCGTTTGATGCCACCACACTACTACACCCGAGGATTTTTCTTGCAGCAGATTGTAGCATTTGCAGAGGCATGCAACAAAAAAAACTCACCTTGAAGTCAGTAATCAACCGCGGCGGAAAACAGAAACTAGCCAACAGTGGACATTTTGTTTTACAGCAGCACAGGAAGGCTTTTCGCTCGCTACAAATTATCGCTCTCCCTCATGCTCGTGCGATACAGGGGTAACACACTTCGAACTGCTAGAAAATACAACCACCAACACCATCCCAGCTAAGCGAACCGAAATCGGTAGAACCTTAGCTCGATCGTCTTGGCTGTATACGGATAGGAAACACGCAAATGAAAGTACAACGAGTGGGCGAGAGGGAGAACTGAACGGCAAACGCCTGGGAGAGAAACTACAAGCAAAAGTACCGTAATCTCGTAAAAGAGAAATTAAACCAACTGACACTGACAGCTGTCAGTGGAAGTGCCGGGGCGAAATTGGAATCGTCAATTCGTTGCTATCGATGACCGGTAGGCAGGAATGCGCATCGTTTTCCCAGTGGAGTTGGAGTTTTTTGAATGAATTTCGTATGCACTGGACGAAACCTGTAGTGTAATGCGAGCTTCATTCGAGTAAACGATGAATACCCGAACAGAAAGTAGGGTTACCGACCGTCCTTATTTTAAAGGACATCTCCTTAATTTCGATGATTTGGGAAAGCGTATTTAATTTTACTTCAAATGTCCTTAGTTTTAATCTCAATCCATGTTATATTTGAAATCAATTAGATTAAATTCACTCAACCGAATGAAACATTTTACTAGCCATTTTAGTTGTTCACTACCGTATAATATTTTGATTTGTTATGTTCAGATTAATGATTCAAAAACATTGATTAATTTTATTGATTGAAGAAAAGTTACGAACTAATACTTTTCATTTTTCTCATCTGGTTGAGCGCTGGCAGAAAAAAACGATTTGTCCTCTAATTCGACCCATCGAATTTTAAACAGCTATCACTTTCTATCACAGTCGGCAAATTTCTTAGTTACTTTGTGGACTTCAATCAATAAGTTCTATACTTAAGGAAAAACTTTGATTTTTGGAAATGAAAATGAAAAAACTAGGATTTCTCGTACTAATATCCATACAATTTTCAAATGTAACACGGGATGCCACGACCTACTATTCTGCATAGTTTCTTAGGACCCCAGAAGAACAAAAAAGCGCTGTTTTAAAAAAATATCGGAAATCTTTTCTTAACACCACTCAACCAAAAACATTTTAGTCAAAGATGAGTAAAATTTGTTAGTTTCGGTCAAAATTCAAGATGTCCTTATTTCGCATCCAGCCCATTTGGTAATCCTACAGAAAGTAATATCGAAATTGATTGTAGAAACGTTGAATTTACAACAGTTTTATTTGTTTACAACAACTTTTGTTGTAACATCAATATACTTATGATGCAGTCCTTCATGCCTCCAAAATCTACAACGGAAAAACAATGTAAATCGATGTTTTTGATTTCAGAATGTATGGGAAAAGATCATTTTTTTCATTGTTACATCCCTTAATGACCCCCCTTTTTCCATGTAAAAAAATTACAATGAAATTGGATGTAGAAACAACAAATGATTATATTTCCATTGTGAATTTTCCAGAATAACATTGTTTTTCGTTATAATGTAACAATAAAAAATGCTGTAATACTGTTGTGCATTTCTATTCGGGTAAAATGTAAAATAGGGATAATTATTATTTCCAGAATGGATGCTGAATTTGAATTTAGGGGCAGATCAATCTAGGAATGTATAACAAATTTGCATCAAATTGATAAAAATGCACTTAATTTCCATTTTTGCATCAACTTTAGACTCCCTCGCAGAAAAGTTTGCTTAACAAATGTCCTACGCTGATCCACTTTGCCCGACGTTTTGTTGAATGTAGGGTTAGTTTTTTGTAGGGTTTCGACGTCTTACACGCAACGCCAAATACATTATGAATTTCTATTTTGATGGAAAGAAATGCATTTAATTTTGCTGATTTTTAAAAGTTAATCACAAGTGATCTGCCCCTAGATTTTAATCGATTTTAATGGAATTCGAAAAAGAAAAATACTTTTGCATCAACTGCAGTGGTAAATTAAAACAAAAAGCAATAATGCGCTGGAGTAACCAACAGACCTTTGGAACACTAGATGAAGTGCATTTGATTTTATGTTCGAATAACAGTTTTTTTCTTTTTTGCCTTTCTCAATATTGCAATTGCTCTGAAAACCGACTTTTTAACGGAGGCCCGGAGGGCCGAGTGACATATACCATTCGATTCAGTTCGTCGAGTTCGGCAAATGTCTGTGTGTGTATGTATGTGTGTATGTATGTATGTGTGTGTATGTGTGTGTGTATGTGACCAAAAATGTCACTCATTTTTCTCAGAGATGGCTGAACCGATTTTGACAAACTTAGTCTCAAATGAAAGGTGCAACGTTCCCATAGGCTATTGAATTTCTAATAGATCCGACTTCCGGTTCCGGAATTACAGGGTGATAAGTACGAACACGCAGAAAATGTCGATTTTAATAAATTCTGCAATGAATGTATAAAGGTGAAAAATTTTCCAAAATATGACCACAACTGCTTCGATTTGTAGTATTAGGTCACTAACATCCATTCAAAGTCTATTTGGCCACATTGGCCACCATCCTCGGTTCCGGAAGCCCCGGCGGAAGTATCTAAATTCAGAATAACAGTCACATCGGTTTCTCGGAGATGGCTAGACCGATTCGACTAAACTTGGCCTCAAATGAAAGGTATTGCGTCCCCGTAAATGGCTATTTAATTTCATCCCGATCCGACTTCCGGTTCCGGAGTTACAGGTTGTGGCGTGCGATCACATAGAAAATTGTGATTCAAACCGATACTCCGATGAAAGCAAAAAAGGTAAAAATTTCGCTAAAATGTCTCTCAAACAACTTAAATTTGCTGTTCTAGGTCACCGACGGCCAACCAAACTTTCGTTGACTACATTGACCACCATAGACGGTTCCGGAAGTGCCCGGGAAAAGCGGCCATCTTTCAAAATTTACGAACTCACATCAGTTTCCCTGAAATGGTTGGGCCGATTTTCACAAACTTAGTTCCAAATGATAGCTATAATATCCCCACAGATGTCTATAAAATTTCGTACGGATCGCTTATATCGGTCCGGAAATATAGACTAAATCGTCCGGTCACATATGAAATTCCCATATAAGCCAGAACTCAAAATTTTTTTTCAAAGGGGGGACCCCATGAAATTTCAGAAATCGAATTCGTATTTTTGATGCCAAACATCTTTAAAATGCATGAAACGTCGAGATTTTATGTTATCTCGAAAATTTTTTTTTTTGTAAAAATCGACTTTTTGGGACTTTGCCGATTTCGCACCTTTTTTCAGTTCAATATTACCGTGGCTGTTTTTTTTCAAAATTTTAGAACTCGAACTCTTTTAATGAATATAAACAACGCACACATTCTCGTGATTCATGATTGAGAAAAGCACAATTGCACCGCTAGGTGGATTAAAATAGGTTTTTTATTATGCACTTGTATGATAAAAAAACTTCTAATTATGAAGTGTGAAATCTAATAATGGCGAAAACTACAATTTTCTATATATATTGAGCACTTCCACGCTGGTTTCCACATTATTTTGGACCGGACTCATTCAAAATATATCTTGGTTACATTTAATACAGATAAATATATTTTGGACACACTGTAGTTCATTTAACGGAAATGAAATTATAATTCGATCTCTACTTTTTATATAAAATTTAGTTGAAATAAAATCGATTTGGACAGAATTGGGCCTTTAAATGAAAAATAAAATTCTCGCATTTTTTCGTAAACAAGCTCGCTGAACTGAGCATGTTCACAGACTAACAGACATAATACTTGAAAACAATGCTTCGTCCGCTTTAACGGTCATTTTAAATGTATTTGTAGTTGGGACTGTGGCCACATTTACAATTACGGCGCCACTGCCCAGTCACCGTGACAAGCAGAAAGTTAGCGAAAGTTGAGCAAAGCGAAACCGATTCTGGCAGAGTTTCTGCCAGCATTTTGCGCAATTTGTACGAGAATTCTGGCAAAGAATTTGCTCAAATGCAACAGCCGTTTCTGACAGAAGCGGTTAAACTAACCGATGCTGCTCACTTTTAGCCAGACTCCAGCGAGAAATGTACGGCCAGAATTTCTGTACGCTTCCTGTCACATCTTTGTCAGATGTTTTGCTCGATTCGTGCTAAATTCTACCAGGTAGGAATTGCTAGAATCTTTGCACGGTTTATTTCCGAGTTATGTCAGGGTTTTGCTCGGTTACTGTCAAAACTCAAGATTTGCCAGAAAACGCGAGCGAAACCGAGTTCGTCCTAGTTCAACTAACCCGACAGGATGCACGCAGAAATCTGACAGGGCTGCCAAACCAAATCTAGCAGGACGGTCTCTGCCATAAAATTTGGTAACTGGGACTGTCATCAATTAAGGACTCTCTTGCGCCCGTTCAAAGTTACCGTACGTCTTGACTTGATACAAAGTTTATGTAACTGACAAGTTTTTGTTCTGCTGATAAATAAATTACAAAACGTCATTTTATTGCTCCATTTTGTAATACCGTGGAACATTTTGGTCGATATTATGGAACATATCGACGTGTTTTAATGTACATTGTTATTATTCTATGGATCAATGTCAGTAAATTTATGGCGCAAAATGTATCATTTTATGGAACATTTCCAATATTTTTATGGGGCATTAGTTGATTTTAATTGCTCTTTTATTACTATTTTAGTGCTCTTTTACGACTATTTTATGGTTCAATTTTACATAATCTATGGATCAAATCACCCCTTTTTATGGATCATTCACACTGTTTTATGGGTTTTTCAGTTTTGTTTTATGGAACATGGACAACTTTTTTATGGATCGTTTTACAATTCTTTATGGATTATTTTAAATATTTTATATGCAAAAGTACATTTTCCCATACATAAGTGCGCAATAGACACCAAGACAATTCAATGTAAAAGCGCAGTTTTATTTGTGTTTCCGCACTTTTAGTCGCACTTATCATGTGCGCAATGTGCTATAATAAGAAGCGAGTTGTCTCGTCCTGTCTTAGCGTGGATCCAGCGATCAGTCGCCCCGTCGCTAGGGAGGTTTCAACCTAAGACAAGACGAGACAACTGGCTTCTTATTTTGTTTTTTTTTTTCTTTTTTTGTGCCCTGCTGAATAATTGATGACAGTTGACTGTATGCGGCTAGCGATGTTGGCAGTGCAGCCAATTTCTTTTTCATATTTAGAACTGTTGCTATAATACACAATGTCCGTTTCATTAACAAACATTTCACCATATCAAACACTACATATTTCTAGAAAATCTGGCCAGCATATCATATCAAACCGCACGAACAAAACTTACATTTATAAATCTATTCGACTCACCCTTCCGCCATCTTGCCATGTGAACGACTCGTTACAGAACAGTCTGTAGACTACGCACTTTTTTATTTAAGGAGTTCAAAGCAGAAGTTCGTAAGTCTTTTAGTTTTTCCTCAAAAAATTTTCAAATTGTGCTGGATTTTTCGCCGATTCCAGGTGAAGGTCCCCGTAACAGATTTACATGTTGGAGTTGGAACCCAACTCGGTTTTCAGTTCAGTGATGCATAACCTAGGTTCGAAACTGGTTTCAAACAAACAGTTTGACAGCAGTTAGGTCCGAAACTGAGTTAGTTTCTGCCTCAAGCAAGAACAATAATAAGAACGCAGTATCACTGGATAATGACTCGACATCTATATATTTTTTCTTTTTATACATACACTGAAAAAAATCTAAACGTTAATTCTATTTGCTTCAAACCGCTTAAAATTCATATGAAGAAGAAATGCTATTATTATCACGCGCACACATACCTTCTATGTGTCAACTGTATAAACTATGTATGCACATACATAAGTTATATGTGTATATTTTATAGAATGGGGTTTTATGTGCCTAATAGTTATGAAATGTGAATGTAAGATTAATATTTCTTATAAATACACACATTGGGTTTATGTACCAGCAAATAGTGTCTATATGCCTCCGGTAATTGCAAAAATCTATGTGTAAAATCAATAGGAATAACGTTTACTTTTTTTTGAGTGTAGGTCAGTGACATTCTAATCATACACGAGAATAGTAAACTTGAATATTGCAAATACGCTAACAGCACAGACTAACAGACAAAACACTCGAAAATAATGCTTCGCCCACTTTAACCGTCATTTTAAATATATTTGTAGTTGGGACTGTGGCCGTTTTTGAAATTATTGCGCCACTGACATATGAACAAGCATATGGAGGGTAGACCACTAGCGAAAAATTGTTCCCAAGCCTGAGGGGTAACCCACCAGCAAATGAGTGTTTGGGACTGTAAATAAAAGGTGGATCTAGCGTTCTGGGAAAATTGCCGGATCGATATTTTTTGAGAAATTCCCTCATAGTGTTATGTCTGTTGGTCTGTGCTAACAGGCTAACGTCATAAATTCACATATAAATACAAATGTTCTTCAAAAAGAAATCGAAAAGATTTTGATTCATATGAATTCTATTGACAGGTATTCGATCGGAAGGAAACTAATATATAAATGGTAAACAAATGATTAATATGTCGAGTCTTTATTCAAATATTCTGCGGTTTTTTAATATATTAAATATTTACGATACAGAATTGACGAATTCAAAATATATTATTAGACAACTTACATTGATCATGATGCCAACGTAGGGGCAGATCACTCTAAGAATGTATAACAAATTTGCATCAAATTAGAAAAAAATGCATTTAATTTCCATTTTTGCATCAGCTTTGCACTCCCTCGCAGAAAAGTTTGTTTAACAAACGTCCTACACTGATCCACTTTGTTCGACGTTTTGTTAAATGTAGGGCTAGTTTTTCTGTAGGGTTTTGACGTTTTACACGCAACGCAAACAACATTGCACGCAACGCAAAAACATTGCACGCAACGCAAAATACATTATGAATTTCTATTTCGATGGAAATGATTGCATTTAATTTCGCTGATTTTTAAAAATGCATCACAAGTGATCTGCCCCTAGATGCCAACACTGTGAAATGGGCCCTGTGGTGACGAAAACAATATCCCATTAGTCCCATTTGGGCTGCACGCTGGGTCCAGAAATCGCTTACTAGTAACTAGTTGTCTTGTCTTGTCTTAGGCACAGTTTATAAAGAACAGTTGCGCAAAGACTGAAGCAAATCTACCTATTGAACACTCAAAACGTCTACCTATCGGACACGAAGAATAACAATGCTCGAATGCGTGGGGAGTATCGTTATCATGTGATTATAATTATGAGAAAAATTCAATGATGTAGTATTAACATTTCTCGACAAACATATGATTACGGCCTAAAAGCGAACTGTCACAATTCACTTTGAATGGAAATTCCGGACAAACCGTTACACGCCAATCACAGATGTTGGTAGTAAACGAAAGAGAAAAGTTTTCTCTTTCATAAACTGTTGTGAACTGTGTTCGACTAGTAACGGTTTGTCTGGAATTTCCATTCAAAGTGGATTTTGACAGTTGGCTTTTAGGCCGTAATCATATGTTTGTCGAGATTTAAATAATGTTAATATTTCGCTTAATGTAATTATTAAAAAATATATGTTCGCTGATATTCAAATTTGGCACTATTTCAAACACCGGAACAGCTCTGGGTAGTGTTAATAATCTTCCACCGACAGTGGAAATATGAAGGTATTTCTCATAGTTAAAGTGCGGCTAAAATTTTGACAAATTTGTGTATGCATTCCACTTATACATATACCTGTTTCAAATTTATCTTACGCTGCAAATTCGACTGTTTTTTGTCACACCCCAATCAGACGGCAAGCGGCAAAAATCAATGCATTTCGTTCTTAGTTGCGGATCAGTTGAGAACCGGAAAAAGCTTAAATTCTTTATACGATGTTATTTATCGTACTGATTTTTAAACACTTAATTTTAAATTTTTAAATGCACAAAGTTAACTTCTAACTGAAGCGTTCGGGTTAAGTCATTTGAAATTTAACTAAAAATAAAAGGTTGCCAAAATTTAAAAAAGACCAATGATTGGTCCAATGTTGCCAATCCTCTTTACGCAAGTCTACTATTAAAAACTCTGGTCTTAGGTTCCAACAAGAGCCTTGCTCACCTCCCTAGCTAAACGAAAAGAACGGCTGGAGAACACAGCCGTTGGAGTCCCGGCTGGTCGGAAAAAAAACCTTGGCCTAACCGCCAGTAGCAGCAGATTGGGATTCTGCATCAGCAGCAGTGGAGACTCGGAGAAAATAAAAATCGGTAAATTTATGTACCTTTTTTGTTTATGTACGAAAATCCGAATTTTGGGTAGGTGGGTCTAGGCCGCCCTGACAAATAGGGTCCGCCGGGAACACAAGAACCCAAGGAATGGGAGACCCCTACTTACACACTTCAATGTGAAATAGGTAGTTGCTCGGCAGTTGTTTACGATATCGTACCTCGCGAAAATAGATAGAAATTCAACATATGTTCCGTTTCACCGCGGATAACAGATCTTTTGGATAAATTAAACTACTCTTGTAAATGAATTCGTACCGAAATGCATTTGCAGTGTTGGCGATAACTCAATCGAAGTGAAACAAAACATATACTTGGAATCTCAACATTCTTGATTTGGTGAAAATGCACATATTCATCATTCATATATTTTTTAAATTCATAAAAATCATGAAAGTTTCAGGAAATATTCTATTACTTAGTATGTTGTAGTGTGATACTGGTATTTGTTCACTATATACGGTTATTTTTGCTAATGGAATTAATATCGCTTTTGATCGGAAAATGATTGCAATGTTATATGTAGAATAAGGCTGCAATTCTCATCATTCACTTATCTTTATTTTGTAACCGAATTAATTTGGTTCGTGGTTATGATTCTGGCACAGTAATCTTTATTTTATCAATTTTCTCTAATGAGTGTCTTATGTTTATGTATACATACGTATTATTTGGTAACGTACAATAAGGCATTGGCACATAGAGTCAACTTAAGCTATAAGCAGTTACAGTAATGCATAATGCATTTTACTCGGTTTACGTCATTATTTAGATAACGCCGCTGGCTTATCCGTGGAATTATGTTGAAGTTTTTCTGAAAATAAAAACAAAAACACCTAAATTCTCGAGCCTAAATTTTAGCATCAAATATTTACCGATCGCGTTCCGACCTTCCACCGCGCAAAGAACAAAATCGACCAGTTCCATCGACTCCAGACCACGCTCTCTGGATTGCTTCATCAGCTCATGAAGAACGCGGTTATTTACGTTGAACCCCGATGAATTTAGGGCATTTTTCAGTTCCTTCCGATCGAGATGCCCACTGTTATCCAGATCGTACAGCTTGAACACCGCTTGCCACTGCTGGACATCACGAACGATAGTTCGGAACTGATCGTAGTTTAGCAGAGCTGAACTGTTCAAGTTCACCCGTGAAATCAACGACTTGGAGATCTGTTGAACAACGGCACGATTGGTTGCTTTGGTTTGTACTGTCGGATTTTTCGGACGGGCAGTGGAGACCCACCAGCAGAACAGGACATGCCGAAGTCGTAGGTTTAAAGTTGTCCAGAGACTGGATGGTTTCTTGGGCTTCACTCGAGGAGTGAAGAAAAATTTGTCCAAGATGGCACCCAACGCTAGGTAGTCGATTTTTCCTTTTCGATCGGCCATATCGTAAAAACTACGCACCATTTGTTCCCAATCACCATTCTCCAGCAGCGGTCCGGAAACACGATCATCCATTGTCCCGAAGCAGACGGTGCAATCGTTTTCCTCCAGACAGTTGCGAAGTTCGGAGAAGATTCGAACCATAAAGTCACCTTCCTCGTGTGGTTGCAACGTTGTCGGAATGATCAGGTAGATCCCAGGGTTCAGCTTTAATCGGCAACTAACTTCGCGAGAATTGATGTAAATTGATCGAGCTACTATTCGGTGTTCGTTCTTCTTGAAGAACTTCAGTGGAACCGGTTTGTGCCGGAGATCTTCTTCCGTTATTCGGTAAACCACAAATCCAATGGTTAAACTAGGAAGGTATTCCGCTCGGCGATACTTTTGCATGAGGGCGATCACTACAGTGCACATTCCGGATTTGTCGTCTCGATCCGGCTGATCTAGCCGTATAACGTACTGAGGGTTGGTCCAAAAACTGTCCAAATAATCGATGCACCCGCCTGCGGTGGATCCTTCAACCCATTCTCCGTCCACTGTGGATACTTGCCAACCGCGTAAACTTGCTTCCGGATCGTCAAGCGGGTCCGGAGACAAATTGCAAATTTCCACCCGATCGAAGTACCGTAGAAAATCGCTGAAGTTCATCCAAAACTCACCATCGTTGTCGATGGTGAGTCCTATCGCCTTTCGCTGAGCTTTTGGAATGGCATCCCACTCCTTGGAGCGATCACTCCAGGCGCCATTCCACTCAACGCCGTCGCCCCAGGGGTTTCGCAGCCGGATCAGCTGATGTTTGGTTGGGTCGAAAATATGCGTTTTAGTTATGGAATATGAATGACCTTTCAGCAGTCCTTCGGGGGTGTGAGCTTCTGGGACTTTCGGGTCGGGCTGAAATATTACAATATAATAGATAGTGAAAATATTTGAGATGGGTTAAAATCAGTGATGCAACTTACCAAAATATTGCACGCGAACATCGAACCTCTTTCGAAGCCGCTTTGGATGATCTCAAACAAATTTTCCGGCGGAGGTTCCTTTCCTTTCAAACGGTACGATTCCGTGATTCCTCCGGTAAAATCTTGCATTGCTTCCCTTGCCGTGCCACTGTTCAGTGTTTCGTACGACCCGTGCAGCTTCGCGTATGCCTTCTCCAGAAGGGCGCTCCAAAACTCATTTTTATGACTTGATCTCATGTATATCAACTCGCCATCCCGGGTCGGCAGCCGGTCATCGATTACCACATCAACCCACTGTCCGAATTGCCAGAAGCGGAAATGAAAAATCCCGGCGTACTCGTCCTCGGCCATAGAGTTATCCAGCGGAACGGTCTTTCGAAATAGCCGCTGGTTGGCGGTGAGATTTGCTGTGGCCGTCAGGAGCCAGCAATCGTTGAGACTACCCTGGCGTACGTCGAATCGGGATGCTCCGTCGACGAAAAATTTAGCCTTCCGGCAAATTTGACGCGGACGTAGCCATTCGATCGTTAGATCCGGGTTGGTTTGTTGCTTTGTCAGGGAAGCATGGACCGGTGGGAAGTCGGGATCTTCGAAGAGGGTTTCTTCGGTAAGGCAGCGTTGCTTCAGTTGGTAAAAATCTTGGGCCGGCGGATTTTGACGAATGTTGTATGATTTGTGGGCGATCTGGGGATGATTAGGAGAACGGTATACAATCTGTTCATAAATTCTCGAATTAAATATCGTGACTTCGTGAAGTGAACCTTTTACGAAAATCGTAAGCCATTAGTAAGCAGGATAAATGTATAAAGCCCACGGTCTCAGTGAACGGGTTTGGGCTGCCACTCGACCCACTAAAACCACTGCTCTTGCCCTGAATCGTATTCCTCCCCGGGACTACTTTTTTGCATTACTTCGGCGAGGGTCTTTATGTGCATATCACACACTCTAATCCAACTACTTAGTAGTTTGTTCCTTCAGTAGGGTTACAGAAACAGGTCCTCGACACACCACCAGTTCTCGACCAGTTTCTGCATGGCAGTCGGAAAGCTAGTTATGGGTCGAGACTTAGTACTCTTCCCCTACCAAGACAATCTGGGCGTCAAATTTTAGATTGTCCAGTTTACCGAGCCCTTCGGCTCCCTTGTGCCATTCAGCACCGTAACTCCCTGCTCGTGCTATTCAGCACCACTTACTCGTTGAGCCCCCGACTTGTTCGCGAACTACTCGGTCTAGTCCCCGACGATGGACCTAGCCTACTTCGACAGAGGCTTCCCCGGCAAGAGAGGGGTTTCGGCGATTCCGGTGAAGCAGGGTATCCGGTTCTCTGGTGCCCCAATCATCCGCGTTTGGTGCTGTCCCGTCGCGGTCTGCTAAGTCTAGTCCCCGGCGGTGAATCTAGTTTACGCCGACGGAGAGTTTCCCGACGAAAGAAGATCTCCCGTCCAGATTCTTCTTGGTTTTCGCTATGTTCCTCACGGGTCATCCGATAGGGTACCGTGGTCGGTCTGGCGATTCCGAGTGGAGCGTGATGTCCGGTTCGCTTGCGCCCCGGCGACCCATACCCGGTTGTGAGTCTAGCCTATCCTAGCTGAGAGTTGCCCGAGGGTGATTGCTCTCCCGAAACCGTTACTCGCTGTTAATCACGCTATTTCCGCTGTAAGGCAGTCATGATCTGCGCCACCTCTCTGTTGACCGCGGTCCATGTGTTCACGTCGCTTGTCATTTTGTAGACGACATTGTCCGGGTTGATGTCCGGCTCTCTCGTTTCGAGCATCTCTCTGCGTATCGCTTCGAACCTCGAACATTCAAAGACCACATGCTCCTGTGTCTCATCAACGTTCTCACACTCCGGGCACAACGGTGAAGTTGCGTGTCCGACCCGCTGAAAATACTTCCTGAAGCAGCCGTGGCCCGATAGGAGCTGTGTGAAGTGGGAGTTCACCTTTCCGTACTTTCTATTGACCCACTTCGACAGGTTTGGGATGAGGTAGGTCCACCTTTCTTTTTCTGTAATGTCCAATTCCTGCTGTCACCTGGCCATCGAATCAATTCTTACCATCTTCCTCACGTTTCTGGTATTTCTCTGATTGTAGCCCTCAATATCCACCGCCAGGGTTATGCAGATGCGGATCATCCCGGCGATAACGCATACCGTTTCCGACGATATGGTTCTGTACGCACTTGTGGCTTCAGCCGTAATGTCCTATTCAGCTTTTCATGTTTCCGCTTAGTTTTCAGCGCAGCACCCCGGGCAGGAACCCCATATCGCAGTTTTGATGACGAAACAGTAGATAGCAAACGTCTCGTACTGCTTCTCGGACTGCCGATGTTTGGCATGATTCTCGCTATTGCGTTCGTTGCCTTCGTTGACTTTTTGCAGGCGTAGTCGATGTGGTTGTTTAAGCTCAACCGGTCGTCGATTATCACTTCCAATTGTTTTAGTGCATGTATCGATGCAATCACGTTCCCTCCGACATCGATCTGCATCCGCTGAACCGCTTTGCAATTGCTGACCAACAATATCTCCGTCTTGTGGTGAACTATTTGTAGCTTGACATGTTCATCCAGCTCACGATCAAGTCTATTGTCTCCATCACCGACACCTGCACATCTTCAAGTGTCTCGAGTCTTGTCAGATACTCCATCGTACATCCCGTTCCAAAGAGTTGGACTTGAGTTGGAGTTGGATCTTCAGCTTACCCGTACACATTTCGGCTGACTTCGTCGAGCCCTTTAGTTTGACCATCACGCCTCGGGACGTGTTGCCCCAGGGATTGGCGTCTACTTTTCAGCACAGTTCCTTGTGACAATCTGGCTTGCTAAATCTGATCTCCCGATTTAAAGCGGCCCTAACTTTCCGGAACTCTGTCTTGCGCTTTTCTCTATTTGGCTCCGATATTGCTCTTTGAGCCTTCTGGCTCTGAGACAAGCAGCGCGAAACGTAATAAGCGTCTCGTTCTACCAGTTTTCGCGGTATTGTAGCGTCACAAGCCGTCACAATCTTTCTTGTTAAACCAGTCGCATCCACGTTCTCGGTCCCGCCGTTCGGCCGAAGGAGCTCAACGAAGAGGTGTTTGTTGAAGGCTTTTCATGTTCCACTTTCGCTCGTCGGTTATTCTTCTCCGTCCTGCAGCAGTGTTCCGTTGACCGATACGGTAGCGAATCGCTTGGTGGTCACTATGCGTATACGTTTCGCATACTCTCCAATTCATGTCCACCGTCGGTGAAGGACTACAGAATGTGATGTCAATGATGGACTCCCTCCCGTCTCTACGAAACGTGCTAACAGAACCTTCTTTCTGCAGGATGCACCCTCTTGGGTTGGTTACTCTACTGCCTTACTCCACAGCCCAGGCGTTGAGGTCATCACCAATGACTACCGGCTTCCGACCGATAAACTGCTCGGTTAACTGCATTAGGCTAAACTGCTCTACTATCCACCTTGGAGTAGCGTAACAGCTGCACACGAAAACACCGTTGATTTTGGCGATCACGAAGCCATCGTATGAGCGTTCTATCACTTCTTGAATGGGGAATCTGCCCATAACTCGTTATCAGAGGGGACTTGATACGGCTCTGAAATCAAAGCGACATCACACACTGTTTCTGTCGTAGACTGACACAACAGTTGCTGTGCGGTGTCACAGTGATTCAGATTTATCTGGGTTAACTCCATTACCGTTGGCCTGCAATCGCCTTCTTATAGGCAGGGTATTTAAGGCCACCCGTCTGATGGTCGTTTCCGCCCGCTGGGGTGCAAAGCAAGCACTTCGGTCTCTGCGTGCAGTTACTCGCAAGATGATCCGTTTCCCCGAATTTTCAGCACATCCCGGATCTATCCAGGCCTTTGCAAGCCCCTGCCAAATGTCCCAAGCCCAAACACTTGAAGCATTTCTTCGCTTGTTTGTTCACTCGTGGGGCGGCTCTCAGCGGGCATCTCGACCATCCGACCGTAATCTTGCCTACCTCCAGTGCCTTATCGACAGCGGTTATTGGTAAACGAATCATTGCTGTCTGCGTTCCTCCGTATCCCTCCTTAGGCCGGATCGTCCTTTGCACCTCGCCAGGGTCACACTGTTGCTTCAGTGCGCCTCTCAGCTCGTCTTCCGTCGTGATTTCATCAAGGTCCTTGCACACAATCACCATCTCCGGGTTTAGGGCTTTAACTTCTGCCTTTTCACCCATCGATTTGGTGATAGTATCCAGGAAGGTCGAGCTACTAGTCGTGGGATTCTTCAACTCGAAGAGCATATCTCCTTTTTGGGTACGCCTGATTCTTACCACGTTTTCCCCCAAATCTTTCTGCTTCCGGTTCTCTCTGACCTTCTTGAAGAGGGCTGCATACGTCGTAGCGTCATTGGCTTTGACGAGTACGGCTTCTCTCCTTGGCACCTTCTGACAAGCTGAAGGTTTTAGTTTACTCTTCTGTTTGTGTTTTTCTCTTCCTCCTGCTTTTGCTGTTTCCCGTTTTTCTTCTTTCGGCCTACAACGGTACTCCAGCTTTCTCCCTGTTGGGTAACGACCTTTCTGTCGGCAAAAACAGCGTCTTCGAGTGTCTGCCTCTTGAGCCCGCCTGGTCTTCCGTCTCCTGGCGAGGTTCTTGTCCTCTTTGGAGTCGCGAAAACTGGCGTGTTCTCCACTCCAATCCCCTGCTTCGAGGGGGCTAGGAAGAGTATCTTAGCCGATGCCAATGCTCGCTCAGCTGCATCCGCCTCCGCGTTGCCGTGTCGTACTCATTCACGGCAGACAATAACACCCTCCGCAGAGGAGTGTACTACCTCTTGGACCGAGAACCATCCTGTTGTACAAACTGCCGCCATCCTAGACCCGTCCGCCACCCAGTTGCCGTTATCGGCAGGGACGTTGTACGGGTCGGATAGGAGGGCGACATCTGTCCTCGACTCCGAGACCGACTGCCACAGCAGCTGCTGAGCAGATACGCAGTGGTTAAGATTCAGTTGTGTGACGTTCACGGCTTCTTCTTACCGGCCTCCCCGAAGGGACACACAGGTCCGCCCATAACATGGTTACGGCGTTCCTTCTTGCTGGCGCAGATATGGATTTTGTTGCCCTGTCGCATTTCTGCGCCTTGTGTCTCTCATCGCCACATCGACGACACAACTTGCTCCTGTCTGGGCCCTTACAGTCTTATGACTTGTGGCCTGGCTCCAGACACCGATAACGTCGGTCCACTAAAGGCGGCTAGGGTATGTTTGGCCCTGGCTGGCATACTGACCAGCCGATCTTCAGCTTGCTTTTTTCGGTATACTTTTTGGCTTCCGCAACCGGTAGCTTGAATTAGGCTACCTGCGTGCCAAGCAGTCGCTTCCTTAGGCGTACAGAGGTCCGCTCGATCTCTACGCCACATTGCTCCTTGACGGCTGAGACGACGTCTTCTGCGTTTGTAACCTCATCCAGTTGCTTTCGCACCCAACGACCTCACCTGGGCGCCGTCTTCAAGACCTCTTGGGCCGACCTCCTATACGTCACCCCGCTGGATTGTGCACCACGTTTCAGCACCAAGATCATTTCGCCAGTCTTGGTCCATCTAACGCTGCGCACATCCTGTCCTAGTTTCGAGAGGCTTTCGGCCGCCCGCATCGATTTAAGGACTTCGGCATAACTGTCCTTGTCGGTTTTCACAAACAAGGCCTCTCCTCTGTCTTTAACCTTCTTCGCGGGTCGAGGTGCGTTCGACTTACGCTTGGTTCTACTGACCAGCTGTCATTCGCATTTTTTGTGCCGATGGTACCGGCTGGCTGGTACCTTGTGGGCCAACGCTTTGCGCCTGTTTGGTGACTTTTGCCTTTTTTAGTCTGAGAGTTGCCTTCTTGGGTCGCCGCCCTACGAGATCCTTCGCACCCAGATCTGCACCTTCCAAACGACGTTTGGCCTTTGTGGTTGCGCGTCGTTTGGTGTTGCCCCGCGCACCTTCAACCGGTGACTGCCTGGGCCGCTTCGCAGTCGTGCCCCCCAATAAGCTCTTTGTGGCCGTTAAAACGAAATCTATCGCCTTTTGGGCCATCGTCGCTCCCCCGATGAAGGAGAAGGCCTCTGTTTGGACGCCTTTATCGGCCTTCTCTCTTCCCGCCACCCTCTTCATATAGTTTGGAGTCGCGGAAACTTGCGTGTTCTCCACTCCAATCTGCCTCTCGATCCCCTGCTTCGAGGGGGCTAGGAAGAGTAGTCTTAGCTAATGCTACATCCGCCTCTGCTTTGCCGTGTTGTACTCATTCACGGTAGACAATAACACCCTCCGTAGATGAGTGGGCTACCCCTTGGACCGGGAACTGTCCCGTTGTACAGATTGTCGCCATCCTAGACCCGCCCGCTACCCAGTTGCCGTTATCGGCAGGGACGTTGTACGGATCGGATAGGAGGGCGACATCTGTCCTCGACTCCGAGACCGACTGCCACAGCAACTGCTGAGCAGAATATTTTATTTTAAAATAAAAATAAAATAAAAACACAGTGGTTAAGATTCAGTTGTGCGACGTTCATATAGGTTTCCTGTTCTTGTCTTGCGAATCGAACAGCCTGGCGGTTGCAGCCCCCGTCGCTCCGCTGTCGCCCCCTCTGGGAGGAGACCTCGCTAAACCACCTTTGGCAAAGGGGTTCACCACCTTCGTCATTTTCTCCTGGTCTGCTACTTTGCTTTCATTATTACTATTTTTAATTTCACGGCTCATACTTGATCCCACGAATTGCGCGAGAAAAAAGGTCCGCCACGCCAGAGCTCCGCATTAATGTGGTAAGGGACGCTTACTGTGGGGGGTGTCCAGGTACCCAACAGGCTCCGTTAGCGGTCAGGCGTCCCCCCCGACCACACATACGTCAGCACGGGTCGCTTCATACCTTGTATTATGGGGTTATCCTGTTTGGTGGGCTCATACCACCGGAACGGACCTAATCCTGGTCCGGCTAAGGTAGGAGTATGCAGTGAGGGGTTGTTACTTTAAAATTAAAACTAGTTTAAAATTTCTTAAAAAGTTGAAAATTTTCGGCAGGGTCCGGACCCCCCGAATCTTCCTCTTTGATCCGCCGTTGGTTTTAAGCGATGTTTCAGGGTTGACAGATAGTATCTCAAGATCGTGGGTGTCGATCCATTGTATGTATGTGTAAATCGTACTGCATATGTAATGTACATTTCCACCATTATATTGAACATGGAATCGTAGTTTGGACAAATGAGAAAGGCACAATTGCACCGCTAGGTGGATTAAAACAGGTTTTTACTTTTTAACGACATTCAATTAGCAATTACTGAGTAGGGAAAGTTGTGAAAATCGAGCGCCATAGCACTCAAATGAGAGGAAGGATATGAAATATACAGATCGGAAAACTAGAAGTGGCAGGGTCATTAGAAACAGGCTTAAAATCTTACGGACTAATCTTTTGTCTTCCGCTGACAGAAATCGAGCTTAGACAGCATTACTACGAATCGCACGAGTGTTTGCCAGGAGACATGTTGGTAGACTCGAGCGATTCGTAGTTATACTTACTCCTGCCAGCAGAAGACAAGACTAGCTCTTAAGATTTTTTTTTTAGTTTTCCGATCTGTATATGTCACAACCTTGCTCTCACTTGAGTACTACGGATCTAAATTATCATAACTTTCTCTGCTCAGTAATCTCTAGCTAATTGAATGTCGTTAAAAAGTAAAAAAGAACATGTGACTACACGTTAGTAGAAATAAAAAATGGAAAAAAGTTAGATATTTGCAGACAACTAATTATTTCCGGAAAATGTTCTTTATCGCTGTAACGGTTCAGATTGGATGGTATGCCTCCAAATTTGGTGTTCAATCGCCCCGCGAGAGATTCTTAATTACAAATTGAACACAATGTATACGAACCATTATCAAAACCAGCTGATATCCTGCCGTGAATATATGCCAAAACTGTCAGGGGCAAATTCGCATTACCGTGCTCATCTGCCTCGATATTTTATCAACAGTATAAAGTTTGCACTAACTCACCTCATCGCTATCGTTAGTAAAGTTCACCACGATGAATCGGGACGATTGCCTGCTGGAGGTTGATGACCCACCTTCGGATCCCACGCTTCCTCTGATCACTCGAGCAGCCATATCCTTCTGTGCCAATAATTCTCGTTCTGGCTTTGCATCCAACACGTCGCCGGCCAACGCCTACTTCGATGGAAACTGTTGCCTCTGCATTTGTCAAATTAATTGAACTCCTAAAAAAGAGCCACCAGGTTATCAAATCAAACTAATTGAACGAGCTATTACACTGATCAATGGATGGTACGGTGAAGCGACGCACCGTTCGTGCTGGAAGGCAAGTGTTTACTGACTGATAAAAATTGATCGTCACAGACGTGCAGAGAGGCAGATATCTATCGTCGCGGTTCACCCGGTCATAATAAAAACAACAACCAAGGC
Source organism: Topomyia yanbarensis (assembly GCF_030247195.1). NCBI lineage: Eukaryota > Metazoa > Arthropoda > Insecta > Diptera > Culicidae > Topomyia > Topomyia yanbarensis. The sequence goes on along the minus strand of NC_080672.1, from coordinate 106,056,538 downwards.
AATCCACTCGTCGCGGTGTGCGGTGTCGTCCAATGCAAATAGCAGCACCTATACCTATCCCAACCAAACCAAGCCCGCTGTTCTAGCTTTTAGTGCAATTCCACCATGTGCGTTGTTTATCAGTTGTTGTGTCGCGCGCGCTTCCTAACATAGTGAAATGGGCAAACGGAAAATCAGGTAATGCGGAAAAAAGTTTAAATGAACTCTAATAAATGACTAATAATAATTCGAATGTTCATTGTGCCGACTCGTACACGAAATAAATAAAACGTTGCACTCATAATTTGGTTTCGCGACCTAACTACCATGAGCAACTTAAAATGTTTATGTAAGGGTCATTCCCCGTCAGATTTACAATCAAAACTTTGATTCTTTCCAAAAAAAATTTCTTGCATTCTTTAGCTAAAAATAATTGACACGTATTTCTTGTTTTAGCGGAATAAGATATTTTTTTCAAGTTAGTAGTTTTTGAACTTTTGAACATTGAACATTTTTCAATTACAGTAATGTTTCGATTATATCACTATGCGTTTATATCAATACTCGTTTATATCACCCTCGACTATATCACGGTTTTGTCTCGATTATATCACGCTATTTGAAAAACAGACAAGGCACACTACGTTGTGATCGAATTAAGCCACATATTATGTCCTGATACTTTTAAGCTATTTTTACAATTGATTTGCTTATTTACATGTAGGGTAATGAGCCTATTATTGGGTTTCGGACTATTTCGTTAAGGGTTTATGTATGATGGGGTCGGTCAAAAAGTCGAACTTTTTTATTCTTTTATCTTAAAGAATAGATTCTTAAGAATGAATCTGAGATCTTTTTAGAGGTCTAAACAGTAGTTCAGTAGTAGTTTTTGTTTTAAATTATTCGTAACTTAAGTGCCGTGTCCTTAAGAAGGCGTCTGGTGTAGTGGGTAAAAAACGACTTCTTTTTTATTCGCTTAATTATTTGTTATCCGCATGAAAATCTAACACAATGATGAGAAAAACAAAATTGGAAAGATATGTTAGGTATGCCGAGATATGGCATTTTCTGTTGAATGGAAACCATTTCTTTTGGAAGGACAACATCAACGATTGGATATGGGACTATTTATACACGCAGAAAAAAGATTTGTAGGTTCAATAAAAATATGGATTAAATTCAATAAATAAAATTATTGGTCAGGAGACAATAAATTTATTTATTGAATTCAATAAAATTTATTCATTATTTCAATAAAAAAGTTTATCGTTTTGCTTTCTAATAATTTTTTTTTATTGAAAATAAAAGAAAATTATTGAAATTAAAAATGTTTTTATTGAAAGCAAAAATACAATGTTTTTCTAATAAAAAATATTGTGAAATTAATAATTTTGTTGGTTAAAGTGATAAACAATAATTGATTGAATTCAATAACACATATTTTTGGTTTAAATATGCTAAATTTTTCTGCGTGTATGGATGTTGAAACAACGAGAACTGAATCGTAGTCCATTCGAATACATTTTAACGTACCAGATTCCTTCAAGTTTAGATTTGGGTGGTTCAACAATTATAAGAAACGGTACGGGATACGTAAAGTGAAACTGTGTGGAGAAAAATTATCCGCTGATGCCATACCATTTGACCCAATGCGTTGAACAAAGATGGCGAACGCTGCTCTAACCAACGGCTTCAAATGGGTAGTACGAAAATAGAAACATGACAAAAATAGGCCCATGACCCTACTATAATTTATTCTTTTTGACTAACTTTAACTTTTTATTACTTTTTGTTTATAGAAATACATGGATTAATGCTTGAATGTAATATTTTGTTTTGTTTTGAATATATCACGCTTCAAATATATCACGCTAAAATACAGACCAACTGTGATATAATCGAAACATTACTGTACTTATAACTCTGAAACGATTCGATATATGGAAATTTTTTTTGGCTCAGCCCTGAAGAAAATTATTTGTTACTAATATTTGCAGAATACATAAATTATATAACAAAAATAAATATTCCAAAAAAATCCCGGTTAAAACGCAACTTTTATTATTTAATGCTATTGTCCACAAATCTAATAGGTTCTGAGTTGTCAGGGATTGAAAAATGTTCAATTCTATTAAATTTATAAAATTTAAAAAAATATTTTATAAAGTTCAAAAACTTATAACTTGAAAAATATCGAATTAAGCCAAAGTAAAAAATAATTTTCAGCTAAAGAATGCAGAAAAGAATGAAGGGAACTAAAATTTTAGTTGTAAATCTGACGTGGAATGATCCACATTCTACAAATTTAAGACATTTTTGGTGGTATCCAAATATTTTTTGAAAGTTATTTTGATAACATAAGTATCTATACTAAGAAGATCATGTGAAAATTTCAGAATGGAAATCGAAGTATTTTACGAGGCATTTCAATTATAACAGGCCTATCACAAGGCGTTTTGTGTAAAATTGTTTTGTTTTCAAATTATAATTGTAATATCTCGCAAAGTATTTTGATATGCACTCCCAAATCATACAATTTTTTAAATAAGTTTTTTAATATTTTAAAAAAATAAGAAAAAAATGGTCCGACTTTTTAAAAATTCAATTTGTTTCAAGTAAATTTTACAAGTTATATAACAAACAAAAATTTTGCGATTTTTTTTCGGTAAGCTTATTTGAAAACGCAACTTTTTTGTTTTATATTTTTTCTCATATATCGAGTCGTGTCCGAGTTATCAGTGATTGAAAAATGTTCAATTTTATAGACTTCAAAAGTTCAAAAACTAATATTTTGAAAAAATATCATATTCCGCCACAACAAAACATATGTGTCAATTATTTTTAGCTACAGTTACGAAAAAAATTTGGAAGGAATTAAAATTTTGGTTGGAAACCTGACGTGGAATGACCCGTAACAGCACCGGGTAAAAGCAATTTAATTGTGCAGTGCCATAGCAATTTATTTCGTATGAATATATTTCCAATCAAGTCCAAGTCCAAATTATGTGAAATTTGACATCTGAACTTACTTTGTCACTATATGAAAGGAGGGGGCTTTGAGAATTAAAAGACGACTGTTTTGCAATGCCCTGGTCTTCAATAGCATTACATGAACCACAAACGGTAGCCAAATTTTGCATGTCATACAAAAATAATAAAAACTGCATAACCTCCGTCTAGCACCTCCAATTTAACACCCAGTACCATCGGCGAGGAAACCACTAATAACAATGTAGAGTTCAAACTAGTGGCGTATCGAATAAAATCTAAAACCGGTATTTTTGATACTATTTTGTGAAAATATAGCTGATCTTTACAATATTGGTGAACGTATAGAAATATTTTCCAGTAGGTTCGTGTTTATCTTTCATTGTGCTGAGCGGTACATTATTATAAACATTATTAGTAGAATATAATAATAACGATCTTGCACTAATTTTTTTGAGGTTTACTTCTTTGTGTAGTATGCCTCTTCTTCGCTTTAGAAAATATTCTAACCCTAGGTGCGGCTGTTGGGAATTGATCCGAGATGAGCTGCGTAGGGGAATTTTGTCGGTTGTCGGCACCCTTTTGTCTTTGGATCAAAACATTTCTCCAATTGCACAATATAGAAACATAAGCATACGAATGGAAAGCTAGAGGCCTTAGCTAATAACTGGTGAAGTAATTTAATTTATTCCGTCAATATGAAAAATGTTACTGACAATTTAGTGAAATGATAATTTTATGCCGTTTAGAAAAATGTGGTCGGTTGTCGGCACCCTAACAAAATTTAGTAAAAATGGCACAATATGAATAAACATCACCAACATTCAAAGAGAAAATAAAATTTACATTACTTTACTTTATTTTTAACATGATTCCTCACCAGAAGCACAATGTGTGTATGTGAAAAGCTGGTACGCATAGTACGCACCATTAACGCACTGGCAGATTGCATTCATATTTACAGGGTGAACAGCTTATACCACACAAAGTTGAATTAGATTATTTAGTAAAAGTCAATATGTTACCCAAGTAACCAAAAGACATGGAAATTGCTTTTTAAAAACCGCTTTTGGCAAAACAGACCGCTCCATTATTGCTGTGCCATGCAAATATTTTTTACGGCTTTTCTTCCTTCAACATGCTGATTGATGAGAAGAAGCTTTTAAACAGTTTATTGAAAGCAAGTTTACAATAGTTATGCATGAAAATTCTAATAGGTTGCATGAAGCAGCTGAAGTCCAAATAAAACGCTACTTTACTGCATATACTAGTACATACTTGGTGGTTACTTGGGTAATGTTGGGTTTCGGGATGATCTATAGAGCTCAAAACAAAGATGGCGGAGACTTCAAAATTCAAAAAGGTGACTGTGCCTTGGCGCGTTATCATATGAAGCCGTACAATGTGGATATTTCTCATTTGCAAAGGTTGTAATAGTAGGATGTCTCCATATCCAAAATTGATTTTCGTCACCATACACAAATACAACATATCGAAGCTATAGTAAAAATCCGTCATATCTATTACAAAAATCTGAAAATCTTCAATCTGGGTGGTTTTAGAATAGACATGTCGCCATCTTGGATTTCAAAATAGCATCAGACATCGATTTTTGGCATCGACTTATAAGAACCGCGTCGAAAATATCCATATTGATTGGGATATAGAGAATTCCGCTAAACCGGATGTCACAATCTTGGTTTCCAAATGGTGTCCAAAATTAATCTCTGGCATCTACTCATTACATTAACATTAAGCAAATGTTAAAAAAAATTTTTTAGTAGATTTTAACTTGTTCAAAAAATATTTTGGTTGTAGAACAGAACATACGAAACTGTTCAGCTATAGGCACAAAAATAACGTGCGAATATAACACACAAAATTTGTTAGTCTGACCATATCTGCTTTCAGTGAAAAGTTATTTATTTATTTATTTCAAGTCGTCAATCAGATGTAGACCGGTTTCTTACAATAATTATTAAACTAACTTAACACTAGTTAAAATGTTGGTTTACTTTAAACTGCTGCTTAAGTTTTGTTTTCGACATAGTGAAGTCAATGCTTTCGCAATGTTTGTTGTAAATATTCATCATTTGGTTTAAAGGACCAAACTTAGCATAATTAGTGCGATGGCGAATTGTACAAAAGATGCTGCGGTTACGTAGTTGTCGAGAAGGAGCATAAAAATTTAGTTTCGATAATAGTTCGATTCAATCAATACGATGTGATACAATGTCGTTTACAAATGATATCATAGAAAATTCACAACGATCTTTCAAGGTTTGAATGTCAATTAGCATGCACCGTGCTTCATAAGATGGCAAATGTAGTCCAGTCCAACCTAGTTTACGAAGAGCGAACATCAAAAACTGCTTTTGTACTGATTCTATCCGGTTTGCATGCGTTGCTGAAAAAGGCGACCAAACTATACTACAATATTCTAGTGTTGAACGCACATAGGCTACATATAATGTTTTTATTGTGTAGGGATCTTGGAAATTATAGCTGAAGCGTTTAATAAAACCTAGTGTGCTGTTTGCTTTGTTAATTATTGTGTTATAATGATCTATGAATGTTATTTTGGAATCTATAATAACTCCTAGGTCTCTTATTCTGTCACACTTTTCTACTTGTTGATTTCCCAATAAGATTCTATTGTTCTGTATATTATTCTTTCTACTCAATGTTATGGAATTACATTTTTTTACATTCAGTTTCAGCAGGCTTTTATTACACCATGTATAAAATATATTTACTGCGTTTTGAAATGTCTGAAAGTCTTCACCATTTCTTATTTCTAGAAATAGTTTCATATCATCAGCATATATAAGAACTTTTACATTTTTTAGAATGAAGGAAATGTCGTTAACAAATAAAATAAAGAATAGCGGGCCCAAATGAGACCCTTGAGGGACTCCTGATGTAACTTGAATTGGGATTGATTTTATCCCTTTAAATCTAACAGCTTGTTCACGATTTGTAAGATATGATTGTACCCATGTAAGAAGTCCTGGCTCAAACCCCATTTTTTCTAATTTAAAAAGTAGCATGGGTATGTCGATGCGATCAAATGCTTTGCTAAAATCTGTATAAAGAGCTTCAACGTGGTTTCCGTTATCCATTGCTGTTAATGTGTAGTTAATGAATTCGAGTAGATTTGTACTTGTAGAACGCCCTTTGAAAAAACCATGTTGCACATGGGTAATTCTGTTCTTGATTTGGTGGAATAAATTTTCATTAACAATCGCCTCGAAAATCTTGGGAATGCACGAGATGATAGCTATTCCACGATAGTTACGCACATCGGATTTTTTACCATTTTTAAAAATTGGAACTAGGAAAGAGCTTTTCCATGTTTTAGGAAAACAACCTGATTCTAGAGACATGTTAAAAAGCCAAAATAAAGGAGCGGTTAGTTCTATTGACAAAGTTTTTAAAAACACCGGTGGAACGCCATCAGGTCCAGGGCTTTTAGAGCTATCCAAGTTAGTTACATAGGGGTGCCGACAACCGACCACTTTCTCCAGCGAGTATTAAATTTAAAGGTATTGGCGATTCTACGTTGGAACCGCTCGCAGATAGCGCTGGAAGGAAAGTGTTGCTGATTTTATTCTAGTGCATATATTTTATGTAAACATTGGTAAAAAATGACTTTTAAACACCAAATTACCGATCAATTTGTTAATAATTGTTTATGAAAATGAAGGAAAACCATCATTTTATAAGATGATGAATAAACATCTTGCGAAAAGAGTGTAAAACATAGTGGTTTCTAACATTATTCGCAGAGCTATATGCGCGCTGTTTTGAAATGTATTTGTTGAGCACCGTAGCCGCCGCAACAGCATTTCCCGTTCGTCCTAAGTTAAGCTAAACCTTCATGAGATGGTGTAAATTCATGAAATTCTCCAGATCAGGCGAGGAAAGAATATATCCGGCTAATAGGAAAGTGTCAGCTTTGTATCATGCACAGCCGATCCTTCTCTCCGATAATTTTCACTGAATCTCCTACGTAGTTCAAAATATGAAGGAGTTTGACATTGGTACTGATTGGGTCTCGGTTTCGAGTTGGAACTTTATTTATGGAACGATTTTTTATAACCACAATAATACTCCGATTACATTTCGAAGAAATATATGAGTGAAATAGTTGCAAATGGCTGTAATTTCAGAATAATTGCAAATAAATCTAAATTTCTTACTCGTTTCATTCATATTTTGGCAGTGGTAAGCTTTTTCCGAGAAGATAATAAAGATTTTGTTGTAAGCTACGACTCACTTACGGGTGAAAAAAAGCAAACTGTATCACTTTGCCAGTTCATGAGCTGAATCATAGGTGTCGCATGACTGATTTTGGCTTTGCCGCAAATCGCCAATTAAATGTATTTGTATGTATTATTTTCTCTGTTTCTGTTAGACAAATGGGGCTGTCTCCCGTTGTGTATTTCAAGTAATGTGAAATACATTCTCCACTGTGTTTGTAACATTAAATTTTGTTTTATAGAAGTTTTAGACGATATTGTTTTAAGAGAGGGGGGTAAAGGTTTCAGCGAGAAAAAAAATATTTTGCGATTTTTTTAGAACTTTGCGTTAAGCAAATTTATCAAAAGTTTTGTACATTATAGTGAATCGTTTCAATAACATGCTGTTATTTTTCAATGCAAAAATATCTACAAACGACTCGGTGACGAAGCATTTTGTAGAACGTCTCTGGAAAAACATGATTTGCGTTGTTACCTGCCATTTCAAAACTACTTAATCAAACTTTGCATACACATTATATGTAAAAAATACCTAACCCCTACGTTGAGTTTTGAGATAACGCTGAAACTCCCCTTAAGGCATCACCCGCCATGGCGTGTGCAGTTGTATCGTAATAGTTTGACTGAGAATATTCGAACTGATTCTTGTATGTAATGAACAAAGCATTGCTTTAGCTGTTTTTATGTATAATACATTACAACTTGTGCAAATGTCATGTCGTAATCAAAAAATGCCGAGAAAAAAGGCGCTATTTTCGTTTGTCTTTTGCGGTGAATGGGTTAATCATACAATACAATCAAACATTCTATGTGCAAAAAAGAGCCTTTCTTTAATTCCTCTTTCGATTATCACAGTGCAATTAAAACATTCCGCAAATATTCCTACATATCAAAAGATTGCGGTTATAACAACAATATTAGACAGAGATAAGAAACAGACAGTAAATACGTCCGAAAACGAAAACGAATGTAAACAGATCTCATTTGACCATAAGAAATTTTTGAAAATTTGGAATAGTATTTGAATTCAAATAATTATTTTTATAAACATACACATTTTATTTCAGCGTGTAAGTGATTTAAATACTATTAAAAGTTAAGGATATATCTTTTAAGGTGAATTTTATATTATTTTCTCTTTGTATGGCACATCATTGTAGTCCGTACACGAGCATAAACAGACAAAGCACTCAACCGCTGGTTGAACGATATCGCGAGCATTGCTATTGTGATGGCACATGGTGGGAAGCGGGAAACACTCGGGGTGCTGGGTTCACTTGCTGGCTATTATATGTTCCCAGTTTGGCGTGTATTTAACTTAACAACTTTCCTTGTAAGCCTCCTCGACCGATTTATATGTTTTGGAACGTGTTCCAGTTGGTATGTCGTACCGAAAAAATGAAACAAAATCAATGGAGACGCTCGGTGCTTGTAAGTTTTAAGTACTACAGGGTCACAACCACAACCGTTATCGAAACAGCTGTTTACTGCCAGCAACTTGACTGAAGATGACGCGTAATAAAACTGCTCGTGTAATGTCTGTTTTACCATATGGAACTCGTATTTGAAGGAATTTCCTTATTGACTTTGATACAACAGTTCTATGTCGGCTTGTTCTAGTGCAACCGATACTAGTGTAAACCTTCACTAACAATATCCTTCCGGCAGGACACTGATTCACTGCTACTGAGCGGTTCGCCGCCGGTTTTACACGTGTAGCAAATCCGTGTTTGTTTTACTGATATTGATTACACTGTGGAAGAATGTATGCGCTATACCTTTGCTATGTAGACGTGGGACAGCAGAAAACTCTATCCGCCTCGACCGAGAGATGATAATGGACTAAACAAGCAGCAGTGGATATTGATGGAGCCGTGAATGGACGAGGAATGGCTTGCTTTGCCGTCGAGTGAACCATAGGAATGAATCGAATTTAGATTCATTTGTGAAACGTTTCGCGCTATTTTCTCGTGTAGATGTTTGCTGAGAAATGAAAATTTTATTGTTTTTATTAAATCGATTTAGTTTTAAGAGCTATTTGCTTTTTTTTAAAAGCAACGTTTAGGACCTTCCTCTTGTACTGTAGCTTTGCATAAAAACATCTTAGACTTGTGATAGCTGATAGTAGACCCTATTATCAAATCAAATAAATGCTGTTCATCGTGGTTGGTTTCCACCGGCGCAGTGTTACCAGTATTGAGTTCAGATTTAAATATTAAATATTACAAATTTTGTATGATTCTGCTACCGCAAAACATTGATAAATAAGAAGATGATTTGTGAAATACAAATAATTTCAGCGTGAAAATAAGTTACAACGCAGCATTTAGAATTTGTATAATAATTATTGGTACCTGCACAGTGGTCCAGAAGGTAAATTTAGCAAGAATTTAAACTTTTTGCGAAAACTAAATAACTTAGCCTTAAAATATGTTTAGGAAAGTAGGCTCTTCTTTTCGATTAAACAGAAACTAGGGTGGTTCTAATTTAAACAAGATCTAAAATTGAACTTTTTAACGGGTTAAGATAGAGCTTGAGTGTCTTCAATGAAGCTGTAGAACAACACATTTTAGACAAATTTGCTGAAGACAAGCTCTATCTTTTATTCTTTCCATTGCAACGAGAAATTCAAATGTATGCTTTGGGGAGTTCCTTAAAAACGGTTTTAATCATGTAACTTTTGTAGTTTTTATTTTACACTAATGTAAGCGTTGGGTAACTTGAAGATGTAAGGTTAGGGGGTAATTTGTTCATATACACCAACAGCTAAACTATTTCTGTTTCAAAGTTGTGAGAACTTTCACATAAAAAATAGAACTTTTTAAAACATTTATTTGGATTAGGATACTTAACATTAAATACCGTGTCTGCCATATGCCATATGTATTTTGCAATGTATACCCAAAAAAATTTTATTTATAGTAAAAAGTAGGGGAACTGGGGAGACTTGATCAAGCGCGAGATTCAACGATTATCCATGACGTTTTCTATTTGGTTCTTAATTTTTGTTAAAATATATTTTTATACTTGTTTCGATCCCATCAAGTTATTTTAAAAGTCTTAAGTGAAAAATTCTTTCTTCATAGCAAGTATTCCGTCATTCGTGAATTTGCGTTAAATGAAGTATTTTTTCATCAAACTTTGTATGGAAATATCTCCTAGAAAAATATTTTGTTCTGGAACTCATATACCTTGTTTTCTTTATGAAGTAGTGAACTGATTCTATGTTAATCGGAATATTGGAGTAGTTATTTATAAAATTAGCACTACATTGAACGTAAGAACTAATCTTGGTGAGACTTGACCAAGTGGCAATAAGCTGAAGAAAGATACAAAATTTCCCATATGTCGAATTTCTCGCTAAATCGTATTCAGCGTTGGCAGCACCCTCTCAGATTTTAATAAAACTTTCTGTACATCAAGACTTTGTCACAAAAAGCCACAAAAATACTTTTGACTATTCTTTAAAAAGGCTCAAACTTTTTTTTACCAATTTTTTCAAATGGCTTTAGACTAAAAATGACACATCCTACAAAAAATGTTGTAGGAGTAATTTTTACAAAATCAGTCAAATTTTTGAATAAAAATATAGAAAAAATTCTTCATCGATTCCTACACTGAAAAACAATCGATTTTAAAAATTTAGAGTCGATTTACACAAAAAACCCTATCTTCGATTTGGATGAAAATTTGTTCCGAGATAGGTAATTATGTTCCCTACCTATCGTCAAAAATTCAAGTTGGACGCCTTCAAGGAAAAAAGTTATTTGAGAAAAACTTTTCCTTGTCCAAAGTGATATTTTTTTCAAATAAACAAATATTCCATTATTACTTCTCTATTTTCTTGTTTAGTTCTGAGGAAGGATCAGGAAAAGAAATAACCACCACAACATCATGTATTGAATTTTCCAAAATTAATTATTTTCTTTTATATAAAACATTTGTCTTAAAACTGTCTTCATGCATGCTATTTTGTATTATTTCTATACAAGGAAAATGTTCATGGTTCATCTTCTAAATTAGAATACCTTTTCGCCTCTATTTTGCCACCAGGAATAGGCACAAAACTGTGGAATTTCTGAGTGCCAGATATTGTTTTGGCGTTATTATACAATTCTTCGAGTCCTTCTGACATTTTTTTGTACTGTCCACTAGATATGAAGCAGAAATTTTATTTTGCGATATATTTATCAGTTTGTTCAACTATCCTGTTGCATAGCTCTCGGGGAGTTATTATGGTATTTCCATAGTCGCGAGCAATACTGGCTCTTTTTGCCATTCGCTTGAGAGTGCGACCAATAGCATCACAGGTTCCTTTTCCATGGGATGTTGCAAAAAAAATGCCATTCTGCGCTAAACTCATACTTTGACTGGAATCTACACAAACTTGCGAAGTTTTTCTTATTTTTATATTGCGTAATTTTTGAAAATTTTGTCAATTGTTTCATAAAATTTATCATTTTTTAAATGAACAATGTAAGTTGGGGTTTTCCCACTACTCGGGTTCTGGTTTGCCCGGCAGACCCTTTTTGTCAGGGCGGCCTAGGTGCTTCTACCGAAATTTCGGATTTTCGTATCAAAACAAACAAAAAGGGAAAAACAAATAAGCTAATTTTTACCGTGTTTATTTTTCTCCGATCCACTTTCCACTGCTGGTCGTTTCTTAAGGTACGCTGCTGCGGCGACCAGACACCAAAGCACTACAGAAAGTGACGAATCACGGTGGAAGACAGACGTCGATTATTTTCGGAAAAGTTTACCGCCACAATAGCTTGTGAGTGAAGTGCGCGTGTGTGACGGAAGAGTTCCGTCGAAAGTGTCGGCCCGTGGTTCGGTCAAAAGTTTCAGTGGTGCAGAATCGCCGTCGGAGGAAGCTAATTGTAAAGGAATTTTCGCTAAAGATCCTAAGCGCCCGCCCCTCTCGCTGTAGAGGATAAGCCGAACGAACATTGCTCTCCTCTACAGCTAAAAACCAAGGAGAGGAAAGCAGATAGGGCAACGACCTTCCCTGGGAAGAACACTGCGGTGGCGGTGTCTTCTTTGCGGGGAGTAAAGAATCCGGTAATTCATCACCACCGTCGCTAGGGAGGTTCCAACAAATGAGCAAAGCTCACCTCCCTAGCTAAAAGATAAGGACCGCTGCGAGAGCAGCCAACGGAACCAAAACGAGTACATGGCCGTTGTTGTCCCGGCCGGAGGGAACCAGCCAGTAGCAGCAGCAGTTCTACGGATAGCGGAGGAGAGTGCAATATAGGAAAATAAACGGTAAAGTTAAATTTATATTTGTTAGTTTACCCTTTTGTTTGCATACGAAAATCCGAAATTCTTTTAGAGGCACCTAGGAACCCAAGTAGTGGGCAAAGCGCTACTTACACCAACTGCCCTGTAGTCTTCCAGTCTTCTATTCTTCCAGTCTTCCAGTATTTCAGTCCTCCAGTCTTCAGTCTTCCGGTTTTCCAGTATTCCAGTCTTCCAGACCTCCAGTCTTCCAGTCTTCCAATCTTCCAGTCTTCCAGTCTTCCAATCTTCCAGTCTTACAGTCATCCGGTCTTCCAGTCTTCATTCAAGTTTGTTATGAATATACACCAAATTCGTTACTGATACTTTTTGCTTGTATCAGGACACTAGTAGTTGGGAAATTAGATTCTGAGATGATTATGACTTTCATTGGATTAGTTTTCTATAGAAATACACTGAACAAAAAATTCAGTTTGGACAAGGAAAAGTTTTTTTCAAAGAATTTTTTTTCTTTGAAGGTGTCCAACTTGAATTTTTGATGGTAGGTAGGGAACATAATTATCTATCTTGAAATTATGAATTTACAATCCAAGTGTATCCTACTTCTTACTTACCTTACCTTAAGGCTAGAGCCTTGTTGTTTCTTGCTGTATGCAGAAGCCGTCTCCACTCCACTCGGACCATTGCTGCTTGTCGCCAGCCTCGCAGTCTTCGAAGGGTCCGCAGGTCGTCCTCCTCTATTTGGTCGATCCACCGTGCTCGCTGTGCACCCCGTCAAGAACCATCTTCACCGGGTCGTCGTCCGGTATTCTTACGACGTGTTCTATTTTTGCGGTATGCGCGATGGATGGTTCTTCCAGCAGCTGATGCAACTCATGGTTCATTCGCCTGCGCCACGATCTGTCTTCCATCTGCACGCCACCATAGATGGTACGCAACACCTTTCGTTCGAAAACTCCAAGGGCGCGTTGGTCCTCCACGAGCATAGTCCAGGTTTCGTGGCCGTAGAGGACCATCGGTCTAACTAGCGGCCTGTAGATAATCAACTTCGTACGGCTGCGAATTTTGTTCGACCGGAGTGTCCTTTGCCCTTGCAGATCCGTCTCTGAATTTCTCTGCTGGTATCATTGTCGGCGGTTACCAGTGAGCCCAAATACACGAATTCGTCGACCATCTCGATTTCGTCACCGTCAATCCGAACTCGGGATGGGAGGTTCACATTGTCATCTCTAGAACATTTTCTTCGCATTTATTTTGTTTTCGAAACGTTGATGGTAAGTCCAATCCTGCTGGCTTCAGCTTTCAGTTTGATGTACGTTTCCGACATCGACCCAAAGTTCGGTGGCATTATGTCAATGTCGTCTGCGAAGCCAAGAACCTGAACGGGTTTCCTGAAGATCGTGCTACTCGTGTCTATCCCCGCTCTCCTTATTACACCACGCAACGTTGAACAGCAGGCACGATGGACCATCACGTTGCCGTTCAGAATATATTGGCTCAAATGGCACGTTCCCCGTACATAGTCGGGGATTTGTGCCTTCGAGATTCAAAGGGACTCGAGAGTGTTCCTGATACTTGAGCAACGCATATCACGTGGGGACCGTGCCATTTGAGCCAGACGCTACTGATTCCTGATTCCGTGGTGGTGCGGAAACCCATGAATCCCACTTGGTAGTGCCCCACGAACTCCCTTGCAAATGGTGACAATCGGCGGCAAAGAATTTGGGAGAGGACCTTGTAGGTGGCGCTAAGTAGTGTGATCGCGCGGTAGTTGCAGCAATCCAACTTGTCATTCTTTTTGTAGATTTGGCAAACGACACCCTCTATCCACTCCTCTGGAAGAATCTCCTCCTCCAAAATTTTGGCGTATACCCAATACAGCTCTAGGCAGTGTTTCAACACCGTGTTTCAATAGCTCGCTGGCTAGTTGATCTATACCGGAAGCTTTGTTGTTTTTCAGTCGACCGATCTCCTCCTTGACTTCTTGGAGAACAGGGGTCGGCAGCCGTCTTCTGCGCGTGCTCCAAGATCCGTTGCCATACCGTCTTCGTCCTCTGCTGCTTCACCGTTGAGGTACTCGTCATAGTATTGCTTTCACCTCTCAATCACCTCACACTCGTTTGTGAGAAGGTTGCTGTCTTAGTCCATGCACATTAGGGTGGGACAAAAAATAGATTCCAGCTCCGAGCAACTTTTTAGGTACCATTTGGGTCCTAGAGCAACTGTGCAAATTTTTAGTTCGATCGGTGAAACTATATTTTTGCGCCCACTGTTTAAAGTTTACATGGGATTTTGTATGGGAAAGTTAACTTTAACAAAATAATTCCTCCAGGAGTCACCCATTACTTCTTAAAAATAAATTGTTATGTGGCTTGTATAGGAAATTTAACAAAGAAAAAAAGTCTCGAAAACCACGAAACGATCTGATGATTGAGAAAAAAGTTATTAAGCAGAAACCGATTGATCCTCTGACGATTGATAAAATATTCATTTTTTCTAGCATCACTGCTGTTGGTTGTCCAATTATACGCAATTTTGTTTTAATCCTCTCTTAACGTATCTAAATCGTTTATCTGTACTATTTGGCAACTTCGCAAGGTTTTGAGGGATAAATTGAGGCTTCTTTTGTACATAATAAGAGAAAGTTAAAAAAAATTGTATATAATAAAACCGTCAGAAGCAGTGATGCTATGAAAAGTGAAATTTTCATCAATCGTCAGGGCATCAATCGGTTTTTGCTTAATAACTTTTTCCACAAGCATCAGATCGTTTTGCAGTCTTCTAAACTTTGTTTTCTTGACAAATTTCCTATAAAAATCAGACATCTGTTTATTTTTAGGAGATAACGGGCGACTCTTGGAAGAATTAATTTGCAAAAGACAATTTTCCCATACGAAATCCCATGTAAACTTTAAACCGTGGGCGCAAAAATATAGTATCACCCATCGAGCTAAAAATTTGCAGAGTTGTTCTGGGAGCTAAATGAGACCCAAAAAGTTACTCGGAGCCAAATTCTATTTTTTTCATATAACCATGTCCCACTCTAATGCACATATCGGCTTGCGGAACGTAGCTTTTGCGCGAACTGTTCAGCTTCTCGTAGAACTTCCGTGTGTCGTTTACGCGGTACAGTTGTTCCATGCGATCTCGTTCCTCCTGTTGGCGCTTCTTTCTCCGGAGGGCAGAGGTTTGCCTGTTCCGTGCTTATTTGAATCGGTCCACATTCTGTCAGGTTCCGTGCTGCAGCATCCTCGCCCGTGCTGTATTCTTCTCCTCTATTAACTGATTACATACGTCATCGAACCAGTCGTTTCCTCGATTCGGAATCGCTGTACCTAGTGCTGTTATAGCAGTACTTCCTATGACGGAACGGATCTCCCTCTAGCCATCTTTAAGAGTAGCTGCGCCCAGCTATTCTTCCGTGGGTAGTGCTGCTTCCAGCCGCTTTGCGTCGTCTTGGGCAATCCCGGCGTCCCGAAGTTGTGCGATGTTGGGCCTTGGCGTCCGACTACCACGAGTGTTGCACGCCGTCGAGAGTTTTGAGCGCATGCATACTGCAACTAGGTAATGGTCCGAGTCTATATTCGCGCTGCGGTAGGTATGAACGTTGGTGATATCAGAGAAGAATCGCCCGTTGATTAGAACGTGGTCGGTTTGGTTTTCGGTGCGTTGGTCAGGTGATCTCCAGGTGGCTGCGAGGGAAGAAGGTACTTCGGACTACCATGCCACGGGAGGCTACGAAGTTCACGCATCGTTGGCCGTTGTCATTCGATACGGTGTGCAAGCTGTTTGACCCGATTACCGGTCTAAACATTGCCTCACATCCTACATGAGCGTTCATATCACCTATGACGATTGACACGTCCCGTTCAATACATATTTTCAACAAATCTGCCTGCGTGAAATTTGGAAAGTTTTAAAGTTGTCGGGAATAGAATCTCGCTTCTTAGCCATAGCCATTCACGAGCAATATTGTCCTGATAACTTCAAGCCCTTAAAAATGGACCTGACGCTGCGTCAAACATGGTACATTCTGATTTAGCCTTCATTAAGAGTTTCGGATAATTAAAGGTTCCATACAAAGTTCTAGATTTCTTAAATTTATGAAGTAGTAAAAATAGAGGGAAGGTTTTTCACAATAAATAGTCAATTCAGTGTATACAAACTTCTCGTTTAAAACTCGAGACTATCCTATATCAAACACTAACGAATGTCGTTTCATGACATTTTCATTAAGTAAAAACTGATTTTTAAGAATAAATTGTTTTATGGATCCATTCATCCATATTGAATGATGCAACGTTTGTTCCGTCGCCGGCTTTCATCCGGAAGATATCTACAATAGTAAAAAAATTAAAATGTATAACACAAAATAACAACTCGTTTCTTACCGATCATGGTTTTAATCTTCACCGCACAGGTGACAAAATCATCGAACCAAATCTCCCCTTCCTTCGAACCGTACCGGTGCATCAGACTGTTCAGAATTTTGTTGTTCAGATAATAACCAGCGGACTGCAGAGCCGCCCTCAATTCAAACGGATTCAAATGTCCAGTTCGTTCTTTATCATACAACTTGAATACCGCCTTCCAGCGAGCAATGTCCGTTAGCAGTTTCTGGAACTCGAGGAAGCCCAGCTTTCCGGATTGGTCTTCATCGAGCATGGCAACCATCGATCGGCAGGCATCCTTGGAGAAACCGTTGCTTGAAGAGTCCTCTGCGGAAGAAATGGACCATGGTCAAAAAGATATTTCGTCTCGTGATCCAGTGCCTAGATCCACCACCACTTGCAAAATCTGAAAAATACTACATACGAGATTTCTCACCAGACATCAATGGAGCACTCTCTTTGTAAACTATAATATCGTTGGAGGTGCGCTGCTCCGGCCGATTATCTCCGCCGGCCATATTCACATACCAATCCTGTAGAATCGCCAGTAAACCACAACAGACCGGTTCACTTTCAGCGATCACCGATGCTTTACTGATTTTAGCCTCGGCTTGCACTACCCGGTAGCTTCGTGAGATTCCTTTGGCAGCGACCGCTATGTCATCACGGAAGCAGTGATCCAGCACCAATTTAAGTTCCATCCAGTCTACCTCGCCATCGACCCCAGCCACATCCACGAAAAGTCGTTCCATTGCTTCACGCTGTGGATTTGGTTTCACTGGATCCGGCAGTATTTGATCGATCTGCGAGGAAAGATTCGTGGATTAGTTGAATGGCCATAGAATCAAGTGATAGGTTTTGGTCCAGGGTCTTCAGTCCGTCGGTCGTTGTTGTCACATAATATATAACATACAATGCAATATTAAAAGCACTTACTGGTAAAACTGGCTGGTTGTTGTTACCATCGGACGCGACCTTAAACCATTAGCATATACAGCAAACGAAACACATTCAATGAGAGCTATTTGACTATTGGGAATAATGTGCAACTACTACTAACACAGGCAGGTGCATGGGATTTAATCGAGCAGTTAGGAGCACAAAGAAAGTTAATATAATCATTCTTACCCGAGGATCCAGATCACAGACACCGACGCAATCTTCGTTCTCGCTCATGCAGTTTGGACACTCGGAGAACACCCGAATTAGAAACTCTCCTTCGAGGTTCGGTTCAAATGTGGACGGAATTACTACGTAGATTCCGGGATCCACCCGAAATCGGCAGGTGATCTCACGAAGATTGATGAAGGTTGACCTTGCCGTGGAAGCATTCCGAAGGAAAAACTCCTTCGGTAGAGGTTTCTTAACGAGGTCAGCTTCGGTTACTCGGTAAAGTATTAAACCTACAGTCAGACAGTCTATTCCTTTATTCCGCTTGGATCGACGATTTTTCTGCATCAGTGCAATTATGGCAGTTGCTTTCCCTTCTTTGTCATCCTTATCGGGGTCCTTCAAGTGTATAACATACTGCGGATTGTGCCAAAATGTGTCTGGATAGTTTCTACAACCCCCGGCAGTGCTTCCGATGGCCCATTCTCCTTCGAACGACGATTGCTTCCAGGGGTACCCCGGTCTCTGTCGGACGATCGGACAATTTGGGCTAAGGTTGCATATCTCGACTCGATCGAAATATTTCACAAAATCTTGGTAGGAGATCCAGAACTCCCCATCCACTTCAAAGATCAGCCCAATCTCTCGTTTTGTCTCATCCGGAATGAACGTCCACTCTGGCGACTTGTCACTCCATGCCCCATTCCACTCATTATTATTCCCCCAGGGATTTCTCAACCGCAACAATGGTATCTTTCCTTTAGTTCTCGGTGTCTGAATATCCATCATCTTGGCCATCGTTATAGAATACGCGTGGCCTCGGATCAATCCTTGCGGTGTCTCAGCCTCAAACTTATTTGGATCCGGTTCCAAACTACAAGCAAACATAGCATGGTTCGTGAAACCTTTCTCAATGATACTAAATAAATCCTTTGGGGCATCCTTCATGTCAAAGGTTTCCGTCAAACCACCGGTAAAATCTTCCATTGCCTCACTAGCGGATCCACCGCGCAAAGCCTCGTAAGACCCGAACATCTTTGCATAAGCTTTCTCCAGCAGCGCACTCCAGAACTCGTGTTTCTCCGTTGATCGCATGTAAACCAGATTTCCGTTTATCGTCGGCAACCGGTCATCGATCACCACATCGTACCACTGGCCGAACCGCCAGAACCGAAAATGAAATATACCGGCATAGTTCTCACGAAAACTGTTGTCCTCCGGAACCACTCGGGTAAACAGCACCGGATCTTGCGTCAAATTAGCGGCTGCAGCAAGTAGCCAACAATCACCGAGCTCACCCTGATTTATGTCGAACCTCGAGTAGCTGTTCTCGAAGAATACCGCATCTTTGCTGATTTCGGACGGTCGCAGCCATTTGATGTTGGAGCGATACTCGCCACTGAAACTGAGCGATGAACTGTTGGATGGAAACTCGGGATCTTCGAAAAGAGTGCGGGAACGGAGGCATCGGTCACGTAGCTCGTAAAAATCTTGCGCTTCGGCGCTGCGGAGGTCTTTTTTGAGCTGGGGTTGCTGGAAGAATAAATATTGAATCGTTATTTGTTATGATTGCATAATTAAGTTATGGATTATGAATTCTACTGTCGACGAGATTTTAGGAGCATTCTAATTGATAATAACTTTACACAGTTGGGAATGGTCCATACCACCCAGAGTTATGGCTTCATTCGCCCTGATTCGATTTAACATATTTCAAAATAATTCTAGGTAACACAAATTATGTAATTTGATTTTTCGAGATTATTTCTAGTCTCCGGATTCAAGAGAATGATTGTTTATGGAATAGATAACAA
This sequence comes from Topomyia yanbarensis, assembly GCF_030247195.1. Classification (NCBI taxonomy): domain Eukaryota; kingdom Metazoa; phylum Arthropoda; class Insecta; order Diptera; family Culicidae; genus Topomyia; species Topomyia yanbarensis. The sequence goes on along the minus strand of NC_080672.1, from coordinate 106,036,756 downwards.
TAAAATAGTGTCTGTAAAATAACAATAAAATAACCTAATTTCTCAGTAATATGTCTGTGTGACAATTCGGATGTCCGTTTGAAATAACATTGAGTATTGAAATGGAATTTCAAATGGAACATATTATCTTCCTGTTATTCTAGTAAGTTTAGTCTTGTCTAAAACCGACAGATAAAATCTAACCATTATTCAATCGAGTTCCAAGCCAGTTCAATATCCGATTATCAGATCGTCCTTACTGAAATCGCAACTAGAAGATTCTAGCTGAAATAGGAATATATTTCTGCTGACCACTTTCACCTCTGGCGGGGTATAGCTACAACTATATTGAATTTCGGCATGAAGGGAATTCTATCTGTATTCAGACGATACACGATTTTGGACGAAACTTATTCAGCTATAAATCTCACTGTAACCAAACTTTACTCCTATCAACAAATATTCCTCCCATGGGATTCCTGTTTTGCATTGATGAAGTTGCAAGTGTTTATCTACCGTTGAAGTTTATTTTTATTTCAGTCGGAAAACTTATCTCGTCAGTAACTGACACTAGCTTGGGACCAGTAGGATGCCAAATCAACACTAGCACCAAATTGGCACCATTAAGATACTAAATCCGAGCAATTTACACAATTTATGTGAGTACCCAGAACAATAGATACTGACGAGTTGAATTCGAAACACAGAAATTCGACTTTTCCAAGTTAAAAATTTACTACCAAAGTGTACTCCAATGTCAACTAAATATAGTGAAACACTCTATTCCATCATAAAATGCGTCAAAAGTGTTGTGAAATGCAAAATCACTGCTTGAAATGGCAAGTTCCAAGGAGCCATCATAAGTCCATCATAGGTTCATCATTGTTAAAGCTACTTTTATTGGTCATTAGTGATCCAGACCCACACATCCACCTAATGTTACATCCATTCTAATATGTACTTTATGATGGTGTATCATGATCAGTTTATATGGGAGCTTGTAGTGTGATCGTACTTTTAAACACGTGGCTCCCGAACCAGATGTCCGACCTAGGGGCAGATCACTTGTGATGCATTTTTAAAAATCAGCGAAATTAAATGCATTTATTTCCATCAAAATAGAAATTCATAATGCATTTTGCGTTGCGTGCTATGTTTTTGCGTTGCGCGCAATGTTGTTTGCGTTGCGTGTAAGACGTCAAAACCCTACAGAAAAACTAGCCCTACATTTAACAAAACGTCGAATAAAGTGGATCAGCGTAGGACGTTTGTTAAACAAACTTTTCTGCGGGGCAGTGCAAAGCTGATGCAAAAATGGAAATTAAATGCATTTTTTTCAAATTGATGCAAATTTGTTATACATTCTTAGAGTGATCCTAGTGTCCGACCATCTAATTTTTTTTTCATTTAAAGCTATGGTTGTGCAAATCAGTTCAGCCATCTCTGAGGAAATGAGTGACATTAGTAAATACCAAAGAGAATAGTGAAAGAGACGCAGAGTGAAAATCAGTCAAAACGGCAACACTCCCTTTACGATGATTTCAACACTAGAATTTGGCAACCGTTTCCAAAGGCAGCACTTTAAATGACTCCTATTATATTTTGAAAACAAACCTTTTGTCGATCGTTGGATTTGTTTATCAAACGATGTGCATTTTGAAACAAAGAGATGAAATAATTCTAAAGCTTGTTTTTACTCATACATAGACTCTAGAATGCACCTTACAATCACGATTGCACTAAATTCTGACGAAAATTCAAATTTCTTTTTTGATAGATTTACAATACTTATCTCATGGCATGAGTAATGTTTATTTACATTGCACGATTGGTCTGCTCAATAAGGTATTTTTGGCTTCACACTATTCGTCTCTTTCCCTATTCTCTTTGGTAAATACAAACTCACACACATACACATTTACCGATCTCGACGTACTGAGTCGAGTGTTTTATGAGACTTGGCCCTCCGGGCCTCGGTTATAAAGTCAATTTTCAAAGTGATGGCATATACTGTCTATATGAGAAAGGCAAATAGCTACTGGGAATTTCATCTATAATCGCACTCATAACTTCGGAGCCCGTGCTCCGATTCAAATAAAACTCGACAGCAGTTGATAGGGAACTATACCTTTCATTTGAAACTATTATAAGCCATCACGGAGAAAAAGGTGTGCATTTAATTTAGGGATTTTGTAAATTTCTCGAGGCTTTCGTTTTCATCGTAGTTGGCCAAAGTTGTCAAAGAACATTTAATTGAGCGTCAGTGAGCTTGAGTCGCAATTTCCAGCAATATTTTATTGTCTTGTAGATACTAATGTGATAACGGTTTCTATGCGAATTTGGTTTATATGAGAACTTTTTCAATCCGTAACTCCGGAACCCGAGCTCTGATCAAGATAAAATTCAATAGCCTATGGCGATGTTACGCCTTTTCATTTTAATATAATGAGAAAAATGAGTTAGAATATTTGACACGTACACACACGCTAGCTGCAATGTGCCCAGGTAAGCTGAAGACAATCGTTAAGGGTCTCTTCCCAAAGCACGATTCAGCTAATCGGCAATCGACACGACGCATCGAAGTGACTGAAATCAAAGAAAGATTTCTGCACTAGCGAGCATTCTAAATAAATCAATACCCCATTCCTTACCAGATGAAACAGGATACGAATTTTTCCTTTCAATTTTTATTTAACTTCACTGCCTTCGAGTTACTTCGCAGCGGGTGGAACACATGTTGGTAGAGAGTGTCACACATCTCAATTCAAATGATAGGTATTAAAAATGAAAATAGGTTTAACGATTTTGCGTTTATGCTTCCTTTACTGTCTAATTGTTGTTTTTATTGTTTTTCACTATGCTTTACGCTACTATAGAGAGCAAACTTCTAAGTTCTACCGAAAAATAATTGTATAAACATTTGTAGCGCTAGTATAACTATATTGACCATTTTGAAATATTTATTCACAACTTAAGATGGACATCTGTTCGCTGACATGTCAGGGTGTCTTTAATTAAAAATTAAAAACAATCGAAAACGCGTTGGTTCCTCCTTGAATATTCGATCGTTTGAAGTACACCCATTTGATGTTGTTTCCAAATAGACACTAATGAAATGAGCAAAACACCGTTGTGAAGAAACCCCAAATTAATTTAATGATCTCCGTCTGAAATTAAAGTATTCTATACTGAAGCGCAAATCCACCAAAATTCATCCAAAAAAATTTATAATCGTGACCTTCTGTTCAGATGAAACTGTTTACGTTTCACCAGTATGGAAGATTAAGCATTTAAACAGGCAAGCAGATTATTTTGTTTCAAGATTAATTTTTGAAAAGGACGCTTGAAGGTTTTGCATGCACTGTTTTCAAAGTAAGATTGGTCGAGAACCGTATTTTGTACAGCAAACTCTACGAGTGTGAGTTGCAGAGAATGAAGCCTTCTTCGCGAAATATAAATACACTGAAATAAAAGTTGTGATATTGTTAAAAAATCAGAAGATTAATGATACAAAAACGTTTTTCTATTATGCCACCTTTATTTTTTTCTCAAGGTCAAAATTGGATGTACCATTTTGCGCTTACGGGTACAAAACCTACTTTAGATAAGTTGGATTTGAATGTTTCTTGTTCCACTCATCAGTAATTGACATCAACTTGCTGCCAGTTAGACGATATATCCAAACTAACTTCAAATTGGCACATTAAACACAGGCACAGTTAGGCATTAAATCCAGGCAGTTCACATAACATGTGTGAATTCCTAAAGCCACTGGGTGGTACCGAGCGATGTCTCGATTAGCCAAGCACAGAAGCTTTGCGTCGCTGACATGCATAGAGAACCGAACTCTTGTCTTTTGGCATTGGCGGCTGTTAGAATACCACCTTTATTTTTTCCTAAAGGAAACAATGGAAGTGCTTAGGGAAGTTGGCTTTGAATGTTTCGTGTTCCACTTGTCAGATTTTGTGTCCTTATTTGTAACATAAAAACGACGTGTATATGATGTCGTTTGATGTTTTAAAAACCGTTCTCTATAATATTTATCTATTTCTAAATAAACTGAGATTTGATTAAAAAATTTCTAATTATTGGTGGGATTCTAGTTACTTACTGCTGAGTATGTGTAGAGTTGCGAAGTTTAGGTAATTACAAATGAATTATGACTACCTTCTACATGGAAAAGAAAACATATTATAGAGGTTTCCTCTTATAAGTTGGTAAATTATACCTTCAGAATGGGTACTGCACTAGTACCACTTTCAGCACATCCAGTTTACTGTGATAACCAACAGGTTTTCCAAAATAAACATAATTTTTTATATACCTCACCTTTTGACACCAAAGTGATATTGTGAACCGTTCAAAAGCTACACGAAAACAAGGAATAACTAATTAAACTATGTATATACGCCAATCCGTCCCATAAAGATAGAAAATCCCAAAGAACATAACAAATATGCGATCGAGGGCACTATATTCAAATCAAATATATATTATTTTCTTGTATTGTGTAAGGTACACAGTATGACCTTGGTGTCAACAGGTAAGTTACAGGAAATTTTATGTTAATTTCGGAAAATCTGTTGGTCTTGATGGAGAAACGTGAACACTAGAGTGGCTCGACATGCCATTGTGGTCCCAAATGAAAGTTCCAATTTAAAATTTGTATGGGAAGTATTGGGTGAGAAATACTACATTTCTACATCTCCGCACGTTCAGATCGCTATTTCACTCAAACTGAAAAAGCAATCCTATAAAAAGTTTGTCCAGAATGTGGTTAACAACTTCGCCAAAAACTGTAACTAGCTAGGATGTTTTACGAAAATGTTTTTAAAATTTTAAGATAGATGGGTTAAATTAATCGCAAAAATTTATTAATTCAACCAACATTGTAAATGTACCACAAATACCTACGTTTCATTTCTAAATATCTCAGAATATTTTCATCGTAAAAATTTTATGTTCTTGACAGATTTTTTTGGAATTTTTTTTTGAATCACATTAACTTAGTTGAGGAGCCAAAAATGACTCATTCACCTAACAGTGAAATTATCATTTATCGCATTTTTGTTGCATTTGCCCAATTAATTGATTAAATGATGATAGATACAAGGTAAGTAAAATCTTGGAAATGTTGGTATCTTGATCAGAAAGGATTTTCTGTGTCAGAATTATTGGCCTGTGAATTGTTTCAAGAAAAATTTATTGCAGGCTAGACTTTGCACTTTACTTTACTTGAAAATTAATTGCAGGCTAGACTTTACAGAATGACTCCAAACGAATCTTTGGCCATAACAAGGATAATGCAATGCTTCCACTGCTAGTAGGAATGCTTGTCAATTAGATTTCGAACGAGAACAAGTTTATTTATGAGACTTGTTGCAAATAAGATATGCGATGAATAGGGGAACCAACCAATTTTGGACCCGAAATTACGTTAACGTTAATAATATTTGCTTGCCTATGTTTTTACTGCAATACGTGAACTCGAAAATGACATTTCTTTCTAGCATGAATTTTTCACATATTGAACCCTTCCACAATAATTCAGATAAAACATTAAAAAAGAAACCTTTTGACGCGTATTTATTCCATCATGAAATTTAATTTAATTGCTTTCAAGATTTACCCTTATACTTTACACAGTGAGTGAATTATATAGAAGGAAAAGAAACGACCTCACCGAATTTCGGTAGTTGCGATGGACATCCATCTAAATATGAGAAGCGTAAGATCCATTTGGCATTAATTCTCTTGAAATTCGGTCCACCTTTTCAGCAATGGAAAATTATGAATCCGTCGATCTTGAATTCACCACTTTGCTGAAATCTGCCAAGTTCCTGTTGATATGAACGAGATCGAAGCGAACTCACATTCGCCTTTTCCGGGCAAGCACCAGTCAATCACTCAGGAATCAGGAATCAGTAGCGTCTGGCTCAAATGGCACGTTCCCCATATTGATCGGAGATTTGTGCCTTGCCAAGAATCGTCTTTTCATCATTTTCCTGATGGGAAGGATTGGGGAAGTGGTAAGGTTAGGGGTAAGGAAAACAACGACACAGAACAATTAAAACAGAGCATTCTGCACCCCCGGAGTGATGCTGAACGATCTGCAGGTGTTACAACAGCAGGAATAAAACTTCCAACCCCCGGAGGGATTTAGAACGTCTACCCAAACAGTGAGCGGATATATCAACACCCCCGAGGGGATATTGAGATAGCAGAACGACAACACCCCCGAAGAGATATTGTCATTCAAATACGGCTAAAAAAACTATAGCTCTTTACCACACTGGGTTAGGAACAAAAGCATATCCTTAAATTTCAGCTCTCTGTACATAGGTTCATCTATGTATGGAGAACCAAAAAACCGGATGCGCAATTGCATTAATACAGGGCAATAGCATATCAAATGATATGATGTTCCGTAATCGGATTCACAAAAATCACATGAATAATACTCAGCGCGCTGAATAGTAGCCATGTGATAATTGAGTTTGCAATGTCCAGTCAGTGCCCTGACCAGAATACTGCAGTTGTGCTTGAAAAAATGCAACAAATTTCTTGACATTTTCGGACTCACATCCGGCAGAAAAGCCTTTGTTTGAACGCAAGTTTGCAAGCTACGCCAATGTTTCGCATGTTCGAATCCAGCCCAAGAGCGAATCTTGTGCTTTATCCAACTTATTGACGGTGGTAGAACTGGTTCTGGACCAACGAAATCAGTCGCAGCGCCAGCTCTAGCCAATTCGTCCGCCCATTCATTTCCAGTAATACCGGAATGACCGGGTACCCATAGAAGGTAGATAGCATTTGAAATGCTAAGTTCTTCGATTTGAGTTCGACATGCGATTACTAATTTCGATCTCGAATCTGCCGAACTAAGTGCTTTCAGGGCAGCCTGACTGTCAGAGCAAAAATAGATTCTTTTACCGCAAATTCCCTGTTGAAGTGCGGATTGTACGCCACACAGAATCGCAAAGATTTCTGCTTGGAATACGGTACAGTATCTACCAAGCGAATGAGATTGGTTTAATCTCATCCCATGACAATAGACACCAGCACCGGCTCGGCTCTCCAACAAAGAACCGTCCGTATAACAAACTACGTATTATTCAAGTTGTCGCTCCATCCAGCCAGACAGCCATTCCTCACGAAGAGGAATTCTCACATTGAAAGTTTTAAAAGGAAAACTACATGTGAGTGTAAGGTCACTGGGAGCAAGTGTATATTCATCCCAAGTTATCATTTGGGGCCACAGTCTTGTGTGGCTAGTTACACCACCTTGAGGACATCCGCAGACACTCAGTTTCCTCATCTCTACTTGTCTTAACGATGAGCACAGATGTCGGTTGCTAAGCGTTGCGTGTATCCAGTTCGTGATATATGAAGGTACTCCATGATCTCGTGCTGTTTCCAAAATGGATTCGAAAGACACGTTGTCAAAAGCACCTTCAATATCGAGAAAAACTCCTAAACTTGATTGCTTTTGTGAAAAAGCTTTATCAACGTTGTAGACAACATTGTGTAACAGGGTGGTAATAGACTTCCCCCGCTGATATGCATGTTGCATTGCATGCAGCGGGTGCTCGCCCAAGCTACCATCCCGAATGTAGTGGTCGATTAAACGTTCCACTGATTTGAGAAGGAAGGAGGTCAGACTGATCGGTCTAAAGCTTTTTGCCTCCTCATAAGTGACGCGGCCACCTTTGCGAATGAATTTGACTGTTATTTCCATAACTGACATACTTCAAACCCGCATCCGGTGGGTGCCTCTAGGCTGGTTTTGTCCGGAGAAAGATAATAGAGTTATCAACCTCCTGGTGGACCACAGCCAGTTACTGGGGAGTTCGCCCGGCTCTTCCCAGGCTCCGTTCGCCATTGAGAATATTTTAAACCCCCTCAACAATTTTACCCATAGCACGGGTCGCATGACACTATGGAATTGGGGTTCCCTGTTTGGTGTTACCACCGGAACAGGTAGTCCGTAGTGTAATTCTTAGCCGGTTGAAACAACCACTACCGACACTACACGGCTTATCTAGGCTGTTCGGAGAAAGAAGCTGACATTTATGGACAGCTCCCATAGATGGCCGAACAGCCATAAAACCCTTATACTTTACACAGTGAGTGAATTATATAGAAGGAAAAGAAACGACCTCGCCGAATTTTGGTAGTTGCGATGGACATCCATCTAAATATGAGAAGCGTAAGATCCATTTGGCATTCATTCTCTTGAAATTCGGTCCACCTTTTCAGCAATGGAAAATTATGAATCCGTCGATCTTGAATTCAGCACTTTGCTGAAATCTGCCAAGTTCCTGTTGATATGAACGAGATTGAAGCGAACTCACATTTGCCTTTTCCGGGCAAGCACCAGTCAATCACTCGCGAACATCATCAGAATACGTCCGGGTGCTTCGGCACCTGCGTCAAACATTCTTCATTGGCCAATCGCTTTCACTTCCGTGCACGATCCTTTCATACCCGAGGTAATATTAGAAATTTTTCGAAATCGACACTGGTTTGTATAATTTTTCACCGGAATATCACGTCCCAACCATTCGCTCTGCACAATTCCACTATCCGTTTACAATAGATATATAAATCGGTAACCTTAGTGTCCACGTCAACTCGTTTGTAGTTACAATAAACCAATTTTCCTATCTGTTCTTCAATTCACTCGAGGCGATATACTTTCCGCAAAAAAATGACACGTGAAAAAATGTACGTCCACATTCAGTCATCGCCTACTCGTTTTCACATTAACATTATTATAAAAAAAATCTAGCAAGTTACAGTTTTCGGAAAAGATGTTAACCATATTCTGGACTACAATTTGAGTGAAATAGCGATTGGGAAAATGTACTTTTGCATATAAAATATTTAAAATAATCCATAAAGAATTGTAAAACGATCCATAAAAAAGTTGTCAATGTTCCATAAAACAAAACTGAAAATCCATAAAACTGTGAGAATGATCCATAAAAAAGGGTGATTTGATCCATAGATTTGGTAAAATTGAACCATAAAATGGTCTCAAAAGAGCACTAAAATAGTAATGAAAGAGCAATTAAAATGAACCAATGCCCCATAAAAATATTGGAAATGTTCCATAAAATGATACATTTTGCGCCATAAATTAACTGACATTGATCCATAGAATATTAACAATGTACATTAAAACACGTCGATATGTTCCATAATATCGACAAAAATGTTCCACGGTATTACAAAATGGGGAAATAAAATGTTAGAAAAAGTTCCATAAATTTGATGAAAATGTTTGCTAAATAATTTTTCTTGGTCCATAGAAGATGTAAAAATGAACATTAGAAATGATTCATATATCGAACGTTAAATTATGGTTCATGGATATTTACAAAACGATCCATAAGAAAAAATGTAAAACGACCCATTAATATGTGCTTATGCATTAGAAAAAATAAATTTAATGAATTCATGCGAAATTTTATGGTAAACTTAAAAAATAAGTTGTGCTTAATAATTCTCATAACAGTGACAGTGTTTTAACAAGTGAGCTTATACTGGGAGCTAGTGTGATGCGGCTTGGCCGCATATCCGAGGCCAAGGATCCGAAGCGGCGCAAAGCCGCTGAGGATCCGTTGGACGAGGCATTGATTAACCCGTAGCTGGAATTGCAGGCAAACCTGTGGTTCTCTCGTTTGCTCGGTTTACTTAAACATAGGGGCTATAGCTAGTTAAAAGCCGACTGAGCGGCAGCGAAGTCGGACAGTGCACAAGAAAGCGATGTGGCGTAGCCACATTAGTCAGTGTTCGTGTATAAAGTGTCCGTTTTCGCTTCAGATAGTTATTCAGATAGTATTTGCGACTCATGCCAGCCTGTATAGGTGGTCTAATAACACTCAGCGCTCTAATATCATAAATACCCTGACGTTTAAAGAGTTGCCATAATGATTTCAGGTTAGTTAAGGTCAGTTAGCTGACTAGTTGGGTACGGAAGCTGAAGTTTAACTATAATGTATGCATTGTTTGTTGTAGTTTGACATTACAACCAAATGTAATAAACTTTATTATTAGTTCGAATAGCAAAAATTTCGCATGAATTCATTAAATTTAATTTTTCTGGTGCATAAGCACATATTAATGGATCGTTTAACATTTTATTTTCTTATGGATCGTTTTGTAAATATCCATGAACCATAATTTAACGTTCGATATATGAATCATTTCTAATGTTCATTTTTACATCTTCTATGGACCAAGAAAAATTATTTAGCAAACATTTTCATCAAATTTATGGAACTTTTTATGACATTTTATTGCTCCATTTTGTAATACCGTGGAACACTTTTGTCGATATTATGGAACATATCGACGTGTTTTAATGTACATTGTTAATATTCTATGGATCAATGTCAGTTAATTTATGGCGCAAAATGTATCATTTTATGGAACATTTTCAATATTTTTATGGGGCATTGGTTCATTTTAATTGCTCTTTTATTACTATTTTAGTGCTCTTTTGCGATTATTTTATGGTTCAATTTTACATAATCTATGGATAAAATCACCCTTTTTTATGGATCATTCACACTTTTTTATGGATTTTCAGTTTTGTTTTATGGAACATGGACAACTTTTTTATGGATCGTTTTTCAATTTTTTATGGATCAGTTTTGTTGTTTTAGCGGCGCAAACTTAGGGCTGCCATAGCGATTTGAATGAGCTGAAATGCAAAGAAATACATTTTCCCATAAAGAAGTTGGATTTGAATGTTTCCTGTTCTACTCGTCAGTAACTGATACCAACTTGCTGCCAGTTAGACGATACATCCAAATTATTGGTGCCAATTTGGTGTAAGTTTGGATATATCGTTTGACTGGCATGAAGTTGGTGTCGGTTACTGACGAGTGGAACACGAAACATTCCAATCCAACTTCTCTAAGTTAGATATTGTGCACTTATGCGAAATTTGGTGCACCCCTTTTTTTCCTCTATGAAAAATAAAGGTTACACATTTTCCCATACTAGTTACTAACTTAATGCAATGTGCAGATCCGATAATCAACCAATCGCTCCCGTAATTTAAAGAGTTATTTGGGGCTACAAAAAGTGCTGTACTCGCTACTCAACTCTCCGGAAGTCGCGCAAAGGGCTCACTCAACAAACACCCGCTGGTGCCCTAAGACAATTTCGCTAGATTTTCAAAGCAGTGTGCACTCAGTGCCCTAGCGCGACTACCGGAAGGATCATTTTAACGTTTATCCATGCATTTTTCGAGCCAGTCTAGTGAACACATGAACTGGTGCTTTACTTTGGTAGTGTTTAGTTAATTTATCTACATCACTACATGTACACAATCGATTGATGTGGATTATCAAAGTGCGATTCCCGTTTCCACTGCTTACTCATTTATTGTCACAGTCCACTTGAAGTGATAACGTTGAACTCGTATAAAAATCGATTATACTTTCACCGTAATCAGCTACCTAAAACTTGTGCATGTTCGAATCGGTGCACTTGAAAAATCGAAAATGGAATTGGTTTGAACTAAGAGAAAATGTTATTACAAGATAATGGACGTTATTAATTTTACTTTCAAAACAATATATTGATTTGATCAATATCTTTTCTCTCGAATCAATGTTCAAACCTATATTTTGTTGAATGCCCGTTATAGTGCGATACGCAAATTTCTTGTCATTTTTTTTTCTTCCTGGATGTAGCCATTGAAGATGCGCCCTTGGCGACTTTTCCGTTCCTCGTCACTACCTTACCACCAAATACTACCCAATATTATTCGACTAGACGAAACTGGGGACAGCAAAAAAAACGATGTAAACGATTTATTACCGTTTTGTCGCCCGGTCGCCGTTGGCAAAAAAAAAATCAGCTCGTAGTCGAAGACGTTATTTGAAGTCGGAGCGGAATGTTTTGATGTACGAAGCGTGTGAACCTAGTCTCGACATTCCGGTGACAGAAAATGACGAATCGTCTGCTACAGAATTATGTGGAGGAAATGGGGTAAAATGCATCCCCCTAATGAAATATTATCATAACTTGGCTCCAAATTTTTAATCGATTGAATTCGATTAATGATATCCTTTCACCACCATTCCACTTCGCAATCAGAATGTTCTGCGAAATATCCAAAAACATAAATTATTACATTTTTCAAAATAATGAAAAACTTCTCTTTTAATTTAAAGTGGAGCAAAATCTAGGGGCAAAACATTCTTGGAAAGTATAACAAATTTGCATCATATTTGAAAAGATTCATTTCCATTTTTGAATCAGCTTTGCACTCCCTCGCAGAAAAGTTTTGAACAAACGTCTTACACGGATCCACTTCGCTCGACGTTTTGTCTTACACGCAAAGCAAAATACATTTAGAATTTCTATTTTGATGGAAAGAAATGCATTTAATTTCGTTAATTTTCAAAAATGCATCGCAAGCCACAAGTGATTTGCCCCTAGGGCAAAATGCATCAGTGCAGGGATAAAATACTTATAATTTTATATTTTTGTATTCGAGCCAAATGTTGGCTAATTATATTGAGATAAATCTAGCAAAATACGTGGATATAGTGAATATTTCACATATAAAGCGACAGAATTGCATAGAAAAGGTTCAAAGCACAGGAAGTAACCAATATAATGATAAGGAGCATTTAGATCAACCGAAAAATCTAATTACACGAGTTGCACAAACAATATCATATATCAACACGTTATTGTTTTTGCTTATATCGCTGGCTGCGTTTGACATACGGTTGTCAAACTTTTACAGTGAACGTTTACCATGGAGGACTTTCGGTTGATATGTTTTTTTTTTCTAGAAATTTTTAAGAAGTTTTGAGAAACGCTGGGAGTGCATTTTGCCTCAGGGGTGCGATTTATAGCATCTTCTACTAGGTCCTCTGTTGGGGAACAAAAATAGGCGTACCTATTCGAAACGACATCAATGATGATGACGACCGGTGTAAGATGGAGCAAAATAAATCTGATATAGGTACATCGGATATGTGGGTATCAGGTACCAGATGCTGGGTAAATGTAAGCAATTTTCAACAAAAGCAGTATTATTTTTGTGTGTTTATGAAATCAATCAAATGTATTGTTTGCGGTTGTCAGGAAACAAAATAAGTAGCAAATAAATTAATGACCCCCAAGTGAGACATTCGTAGGTTACTAATGTGGTTTTTGCTTGACTTCGCTTATTAGGGTACAAGTACAAAACTGTGTAGAGTAAAAGGGTATAATATGCCGGCGCAAAATGCCGCTCTTCAATTCCCGAGATTCCTACATTATCAAAAAATATAAATGACTGATAACAGTATCGTTTCATGAAATCAACGTACTAAGTTAGTTTGGTGTTTTTAATATGTTGCAAAACAACTATTTTCACAAAAGTTTCAAAAGAGCACCTTTGATGTAAGCTCCTACTTTTTCCAATAGCAATAGCAACCAACAGTTGGGAAACCGACTAAGTTTTGCGAGGTCTGGGAGGGAGGAGGTGTTAGACATAACACTTTGCTCTGATAAAATTTTGCATGAGCTGGGAAATTGGCAGGTTCCAAATGAAACTGAACCGTCTCTATTTGATCATAAATATATATTTTTCGATCATTCTGATGTCACCTTCAATGTGGTGACATATCGTAATCCTAAATCTACAAACTGGACTCTCTCTACAATCCTAAATCTACAAACTGGACAATCTCTTTTTGGAAAACTTGGCGACGAAATTTCATGGATATTTATCAACAATTAGTCAACTAGTCGACTTAGATGACGTCGTGGATACGACAAACTCATTCATATTAGCATCCTACGAAGAAGCTTGTTCACTTCGTACTGTTAAATCGACTAGAGGAACCCCTTGGTAGAGGGCTGAGCTTGAAAGAATGAAGAAAGTTATGAGAAAAGCTTGGAACCGGCGTCAGCGTGATGACTCCGGGGCTTTCAGGTCAGCTCGTAGTGCATATAAGAAATGTCTTAGATCTGCAGAACGGGCTGGCTGGCAAAGCCTATGCACTAATGTCTCTAGTCTGAACGAGGATAGCAGGTTAAATAAAATTCTCTCCAAATCGAATGATTTTCAGATGAACTCCTTAAAAACCAGAGATGGTGTTTATGTGACGGACGAAAAAGATGTTCTTAATTGTCTCTTCGACACACACACTTTCCAGGTTGTATCGATCCGGAGTTGAACAATGTTCACAGATCTCATTCTGGTGATTCGGACTCGTGGGCGTTAGCACGCACATTGGTTTCCACTGAATCGGTCAAGTGGGCAGTTGACAGCTTTGCTCCATACAAATCACCCGGAAAAGATGGAATACTTCCCGTGCTACTGCAAAAGGGATTTGATACTCTTAAACATGTCTTGAAAAAGATTTTGGTTTCCAGGCTTGCTACCGGGTATATCCCGAAAGCATGGCGAGAAATAACTGTTAGATTTATTCCCAAAGGGGGGCGCTCAAGCTATGAAGAAGCTAAGAGTTTTAGGCCTATCAGCTTAAGTTCTTTTCTTCTGAAAGCTTTGGAACGGATAATCGATCATCACATCAGGAACGTTAGTTTAGTTGAATATCCACTGCACAAAATGCAACATGCATATCAGTGTGGGAAATCCACGATCACTCTGCTTCACGATGTTGTTTACAACATTGAGAAAGCCTTCTCGCTCAAGCAATCTAGCTTGGGTGTATTCCTAGATATTGAAGGTGCTTTTGACAATGTATCCTTCCAGTCTATTCTGGAAGCGACGCGCGGTCATGGGATACCTGCATGTATCTCGGGTTGGATAAACGCAATGCTTAGTAACCGCATACTTTGCTCGTCACTGCGACAGGCTGAGATACGGAAGTTGAGTATTTGCGGTTGTCCTCAGGGCGGCGTTATGTCACCTTTGTTATGGAACTTAGTAGCTGACGGCTTGTTGAAGAAACTCAATGAGCTTGGATTTCCAACCTACGGGTTTGCTGACGATTACCAAATACTAATTGCTGGATTTTGCATCGGAATAATCTTTGACTTAATGCAACAGGCATTAAGAGCTGTCGAACAGTGGTGTCGACAAGTTAAACTATCAGTTAACCCAAGTAAAACTTCAATGGTTCTTTTCACGAAGAAGCGAACAACAACAGGGGTTCGTCCCTTGCAATTCTTTAATTCTGAGCTACTGTGTGCAGATCAAGTCAAATACGTTGGAGTCATATTGTATTCCAAACTGAATTGGTCTGCTCACATTGAGTTCAGAGTCAAGAAAGCGTGCATGGCCTTCGAGCAGTGCAGACGAGCTTTTGGAAAGACTTGGGGTCTCAAACCTAAATACATCTATTGGATTTACACGACAATTGTACGTCCAATACTGTCATACGGATGCCTTGTGTGGTGGTAGAGGGGAGAGGTGGTGACAGTCCAGTCAAAGCTAAACCATCTGCAAAGAATGGCGCTCATGGCGTTGACTGGTGCTTTCACCACGACTCCGACTGCTGCTCTTGAGGCACTTCTAAATATCAAACCATTACACATACACCTCAAACAAGAGGCACTATCATGTGCATACAGACTGCAGGTTACTGGGCTTTGGAACAGTAATCATGTTTATCTTGCTACCAATCATACACAATTGTGGTCACAAATGGTTACATGGGGTGAAGATATTCTTGCTCCCAGCGATATTACACTCACTTGTAGTTTTCCTTACAGGACATTCCATGTGAAGATTCCCTCTCGAGAGGAGTCGTTGTCTGGCTTTATGGAAAGACAACAACAAACGCAAGTGGTCTGTTACACTGACGGTTCTCTGATGGAGGGACGTGCTGGTGCTGGTGTCTACTGTCGTGAAATGAGATTGGAACAATCTCACTCACTAGGTAGATACTGTACTGTATTCAAAGCAGAAATCTTTGCGATTATGTACGGGGTACAATCGGCCCTTCAACTGAGTTTGTCCGTCAGAGTTATAAACTTCTGCTCCGATAGTCAGGCTGCAATCAAGGCCCTTAGCTCAGATAAATTCCGGTCCAAGCTAGTGATCGCGTGCCGAATCCAAAGCGAAGAACTAAGCATTGTCAACACTATCTACAATGCCTGGGTGCCCGGACAATGCGGTATTACTGGAAATGAATGGGCTGACGAATTGGCCAGGGCAGGTTCAGCGATTGACTTCGTTGGTCCTGAGCCCGCGCTGCCAATTTCGACAAGTTGGATAAGGGAAAAAATACGGTCCTGGGCTTCGTCCGAGCACCGCAATTATTGGAGAAACCTACAAACGTGTCGCCAAACAAAGGCGCTTCTAGAACAACCATGCCCAGTGGTTTCGAAAAATCTCCTACATTTTTCGAAGCTCCACTGCGGCATGCTGACCAGGGCTTTAACCGGCCACTGCAAACTCAATTATCACATGGCAACTATTCAGCGCGCTGAGTCTTTTTCATGTGATCTTTGTGAATCCGACTACGGAACCTCATATCATCTGATATGCAACTGTCCAGCGGTAGCGCAATTGCGATTTCGAATCTTCAGCCGTCCTTATATAGACGAAACCATGTTTGGACGACTGAAACTCAGAGACATACTAAAGTTTATTATCCAATGTGGTAAAGAGCTTTAGGCTCATTCGCAGGCAAGACTACTTGTGCGTTTAACTTACCTGTTGATTATTTTTGTTTTGTGCTGCGCACCCTTCCAATTCTACTTCCCCACACCTCCTTGTCCTTTCTTTCCGCTCAGGAAATGATGAAAACACACAGCAAGGCACAAATCCCCGACTACATACGGGGAACGTGCCATTTGAGCCAATATATTCTGATAGTTTGGTATTTTTAATATGTTGCAAAACAACTATTTTCACAAAAGTTTCAAAGGAGCCACTTTGATGTAAGCTCCCACTTTTTTCAATAGCAATAGCAACCAACAGTTGGATTTGATAGAACTATTTCAAGTAGTTTACTAGAATATTATAGTTACTATCTTA
The DNA here is from genome assembly GCF_030247195.1 of Topomyia yanbarensis. NCBI lineage: Eukaryota > Metazoa > Arthropoda > Insecta > Diptera > Culicidae > Topomyia > Topomyia yanbarensis. The sequence continues at coordinate 106,019,805 of NC_080672.1, read as the reverse complement.
GTTTTTAGCTTGGCTTAAAACTATGTGTGCGAGTAGAATTATTCATGCATTCACAACAGCTTATCACCGGCTAAAACACCCCACTCATTGTTGTGGGGCAAACTCACCGATTGCTGTGGGGCATACCATCCTCTTGTTGTGGGGCATATTACACTGTAACCGGGGGCATTTTGCCCTGGGTGGAAGAAAAAACTAGAATTTGGGCATCTTTGAAAAGACAGCTTTTAAAATATCCTTTCATACATTTTATAAGGTGTATATGTATATATTATTCTGTGTGTCTCTGTAGTATTACAAAATTAAAATAAAACATGTCAGGGGGTATTTAATCATCAATTATCATAACGGTGATAAGTGAAACATACCACAAAACAAATCAACAGTTGTATAAACCTGTCAAGCTCCGCTCACACGTGACTAAACAGGTATCTTAATTAGCAGAAATTGTCATACTACAACAAATTTCAAACTAATAGTGTTTTTAAATTTTTTTACAAAAGAAATGTATAGGATTCGCTCAAACTTTGAAAACTTTTTCCGAGACCCGAAGGGCCGAGTCTCATATACCAATCGACTCAGCTCGACAAATTGAGACAATGTCTGTATGTGTGTGTGTATGTATGTACAAAATGTCATGTAATTATCTCAGCAATGGATGAACCGATCTCAATGAAATTAGTTTCAAATGAAAGGCCATTTGACACTATTATTTTTGATTTCCGATATGTTGTTTGCTTTTTGAGATATGGGCGATTTTGTCAAAACACAGCAGGTTTTTTGCAAATAACTTTCGAACAATACGAAACAATCCCACAAACAGCACACAAATAGAAAGCTTGTAAAAATACCTTTCTAACAAGCTATAGATTGTCTGAATCCGTGCACGAGCGTCGGAGATATTAAACATTTTGTATTTTTAGTCCTCGCTTACCAATTTCCACTAATTAAAAATGAGATTGTTTCATACATAGTATTGCTTTACTGGTGTTTTAGGGGCAAAACTAAACCGATTTTGAATATCGGGGTATGAAAACACATCTACGTGATTCAAGGAATTCGATGTTGAGAACATTTTGTGAATTACCTTTATAATAAATTAACTATTTCTCAAAAATCAATATATAAGTTCACTTCAATGACCAAATAATGTGTTGATAAAGAAACAGTGAGTTCTAGTATTTATCCCTTGGATTAGGCATTGCGTTCAATCATGAGGTAAATGTTGGATGGTATATCAATACACAGATCAACAAGTAATTCACCTAGTAGTGAGATAAAAGATTTCTCATATAATTATACTCGTGGCGTCACCGAAAGCACTTGTATGTTTGAAGCCCAAAAATCTAGCGAAAATTTAGCTCTTTTGCAAGATATAGGTTATACTGGTTATGGCGCAAAAATTACTACTTACATTATTTATGATAAGAATGTAAGAAATCAATATATCATAATAATATACCTATAAAAATAATGTCACTGCATTAACCATCATTTGCCATTCCTCACACGCCCCCCCCATCTCTCTCTATCTCTTTCTCTCTCTGTCTCTCTTCTATCGCATCTATCTAGCTATTTCTGAATCCATTTCTAAGTTGTGTGATAAGATCTGCCAATCTGAAATATTTATTAATTGTAATTGCGAAGGTTTGAGAAAACAAAACTATTTTTTGTCTGCTGCTACATCAACTCAACTTTAATTCAATTGTATTCAAAGTCTGTATCTATACTATAATTAAGGAAATTCATGGCTATTTCAGAAAAATATTTGGCTTAACTGGGTAATATGAAAGCTTGACAATGAAAATTTTCAAAAGAGACATTCCACGTGCGATATTTAAACTATTCGTATCTCTGCTGAATTTTGAATGAAATATATGCTCAAAGACTGAAAGCTGAAGCCAGCAGGATTAGAATTGCCATCAACGTTTCGAAGACAAAATACATGAGAGGAAGAGGTTCTAGAGACGACAATGTGAACCTCCCACCCGAGCTCGGATTGACGGTGACGAAATCGAGATGGTCGACGAATTCATGTATTTGGGCTCACTGGTAACCGACGACAATGATAACAACAGAGAAATTCAGAGACGGATCTTAGCGGGAAATCGTGCCTACTTTGGACACCAGAGGACGCTCCGGTCGAACAAAATTCGCCACCGCACGAAGTTGATTATCTTCAAGACGCTGATCAGATCGGTGGTCCTCTACGGCCACGAGATCTGGACTATGCTCGTGGAGGACCAACGCGCCCTTGGAGTTTTCGAACGAAAGGTGTTGCGTACCATCTATGGTGGCGTGTAGATGGACGACGGAACGTTGCGCAGGCGAATGAACCTTGAGTTGTATCAGCTACACATTCGTTGTATTGGTACGAACTTTCATGAAAAATAACGGATCAAAGACCAAAAATATCCACAAATTAGATCCAGTAAAAGAAGTCTCCCAAAGTACCCACTCTCGATGGGAATGGAAAGAGACTGCATTGCAATCAACTGAATGCACGGCTTTTATGCTATCGACATAGCCTAGACATTTCACACTATTTACTTCAATGAAAATAAAATCTTTGAAATATCTACCTATCTCATTCACGTATCGCATTCTCCCTGTCGTTCTCTGTTCAAGGGACTTGAAAGCACATGTGACCTTGTCTTACTTTACTATATTCAACTGCGCGTTAAAATACTGGACCAGTTAATTCTATTCTGTACATAAATCTTTTTTTGGGAATATGTGACCAAAAAGTAATCTTCGAATTCCAAAGCAAATTGAACGTTCCAGGTTCCTGATAACTAATTAAGGTACAACAATAAAGTAGAAACACCAGATAATCTTAAAATGACGCCGTCAAGTAAAGAAGCATGAAAACAAAAAGAATAGAACCAAAAAAAGATGAAAGCCCGAGAAAGTCCATTGTATATTTATTAGCCTTTTCTCAGAAGATGGGACTTTCAAAAACATTTCAAAACTTTCTGATGCAATGGTTCTCAAATTCGTACAATCCGGTTTATTCATTTTCTTTATTCAAAAATGTTTTTAGCTTCAAATAGATGACGATTTCATTTTAATTAATTATTTCATTCCGCATCTTTTTATTCGTTTTGTTCATCTGCGTTCATTTTACTTATTTTATTCGTTTCATTCTTTGGATTCACTCTGATCAGTTTATTCTTTTTGTGCATTTTACTCATATCATTCATTGTTTTCATTGTATGCATTTTATTCATTTTTTCCAGTTTATTCATTTTGTTCAGTTTCTTCATTTTAATTATCTGACTACTTTTTCAGTTTCAATTTTTTCTTCCAAATAATTTATTTGATTCAATTTATTTCTTTATATTAATTTATAACCTTTTACCATTGTTCAATTTTTCATTTTAATCAATGCATTTAATTCTGCTCATTTTCTTCTTTTTATTCATTTTATCACTTCAGCTCATTTTGTTTATTTGATTCGTTTGTTTTATTTATGCATTTCATTTATTTTTTACTTTATTCATTTTGTTCATGCATTCTTTTTATTCATTTGATCCATTTCATTAATTTGATTCATTGTATTCACTGGATGAATTAAATCAATTTGATTAATTTAATTCAATTGATTCATTTGATTTGTGATTCACGTGATTCATTTGATTCGTGCGATTCATTTGATTCATTTGATTCATATGTTTCATATGATTCATTTGATTAATTTGATTAATTTGATTCATTTGAGTCATTTGATTCATTTGATTCATTTGATTCATTTGATTCATTTGATTCATTTGATTCATTTGGTTTATTTGATTCATTTGATTCATTTTATTCATATCTTTAATTTTATGCATTTCATGTTCAGTCATTCGTTTTATTTCATTCAATTTATTAGTATGAGTCAAATTATTCTATTAATGTTATAACTATTTCTAAATATAATCTTAATTTTTATGTAATAACCTAATCTAATTTGATTCGTGTATATTATAATTTTGATTTCCATTAATTTTTCTACTCATTTTATGAATTTAAAAACCTATTGTTTCATTTTTTGCTTTACTTTTTTATTTCGGTCGTTTTGTTGATTTCTATAATTTATTCAGTTTATTCGAGATTTTATTCGTGCAAGACTAGAAACTGTTTTCATACCACCTCTAGTTGGGTGCCTACTTCTCGTGAGTTCTGCAAACTAACCCAATAGTGAAATGTGTAAGAAATGTCTCATCTCACTGCTAGGTGGATTAAATCGGTTTTTTGGTTTCAAAATTAGTTCGCTTGTTCATCTTACCCTAGCTTCACCCTACATCAAGAACGCGTTCGATTCGACCGAAATAGATTTATTTGCTTACTATATACACCATCTGGTAGAATGCTAATTTTTGTTACTTCTTCGAAATTGAACGAATTCAACGATAAGGGCGTTTTGGCTGTTATCGCTTTGACCTAGCAACACAATCAGCAATACATACTTTACTGGAACGAATATGCTTCGGTCAAACCATCAACTCACAACGTAAACAAATTATTTTCCGGTTGTGTTTTTGTTTCCGTTGTATCAGCTTCTCAACAGGTTTCTTCTGACCGGCGTTTCGACCGCAACCTTGACAACCGACCATTCGACGTCATTATTCGATTTTTTTTTCTCCCGTCCTTATATTCTTGTTTCTTTTTACTATCTGAACATATGCTTCGTTGCCAAATTCCCAAGCGACTCGGTTCGTTTCTTCCTTTCATTTCACTCTGTCAGCAAATTTTCCTCATCACTGATTGCTCATCCATACAATGACAGTAACACTCGTAAATTTAAAACATGTGTCTCACACTTTTTTACGATTAAATTTCTAAAATTAAACTAAAAGTACACTCGAAAACCAGATGTAATGACACGTTTTCTCGTCGAAATGTAGAATCGGCGGGACATTAGCTGCCCAGTCTTACCCCATCTCGCCCGAACACGATGGGCATGAAACGCGTCCTGGACTGGTGCAACCGTTTCGGGCCATTGCTGGTGCTGTCGTTGAATTCCTTGACCAAGGACTCGATCGTAGTACGCATGGATACCGGCATGGTTACCGACCACCGATCACTAGTCAAAATAAAATAAAAACGTCACTCAACCACACAATCGCTACCCGATCGAAGTAGACAGCGTAGCGTCTACCGAGCTACTACTGCTGTGCGTTTCGCGTGCTACAGCTACAACGGCTACCAACGGACTGACTCACAAAGCTTGAGCTTTGTCGAAAATGAGCGGCGAAGCTCGATGGTCCCCTTCAGTAGCCGCTACCATTACGGACAATACATGCGAAGGAAGTAGACTGCTGGTTTGTTTGCCGAGGTAACTTGCCGAGCGTGAGCGATCAGCAGACGGGATAGTCGGATGAATAATAATAACAATCGCAACAGGCGTCGTCAACGCGGCGTCGACGGAGACGGCAACGATGAGCGTAAAATCCTAAATCTCTGGGTAGAACGAGTATTGGGTGGCTGCTTGGTTTTTGCGTAGTACGTCACGCAAAGCGGTGGCGTGTAAGCGCTGTAATATAGTAGAGCAGGGATTCCCACGAGGATGTGGCTGCCCGAATGACGCCACGAAGGTGGGATTGATTTTTGGGGAGTGCATATAGTAGAATTTTGAGTGGCTTGATCGAATTATTATCATTTTCTGTACAAAATAGTCACACTCCTTAATTTTACATTGTTCGTGTTCATGTGTGCTGTTTTAATTCACTTAGCTGATCATATCGTTGCCTTTGTTAAGAAAATTTCCATAAAACATAAATCATCTATGGGGACAACATATGGGAGTGTGGGGTTTATCTCATTTGTGCACTTGTTAATTATTTTAACTATCAATAGCTTTGTTTCGTTATTATAAACAATCATAAAACGTAATCTATAAGTGAAAATAATTATACTTTTCCCTGCTACTAACAAGATGCATAAAGCATATTCTACCCTATATTAAATTTTGTGTTTGAAAAGGGAAAATTTGTATCGAATACCCCTAGCCGTTGCTCTCAGCCTTTGTACTTGCAAATGCATTTCTATTTTGTTTATGCCTCCACCGTGCAATTTACTACGGTGCCATTCATGGCAAGTGTTCAGCGTGTTTAGTGCGGAAAGAGAGATAATAATGCTGCACCATGCCTGATGTGAATTGCACTCTCTTTTTGATTCGCAAGTGAGATTGCGGCTTCAGGTGCTGTGTGCTCTTTGTTCCGGTAATAAGGAAGTTCTTTTGCAGCAACAAAAACGACATTGGAAGATGAATTGGCGCTCTGTCGGACGTACATACATATAAAGTACGTATCCACTGTTGGTACCCTGATGTAAGCCAGTGTGGAACAGTTTAACGGTTCAGTCAACCGCGCAATAGGTTGTTTTGATGGTGAGGTGTTCAACGCACCCCGATTAGTAGCGAAACAGTAAATGATGCAAATTGGATTGTTTTATTCACACATCACGATAAGGATTTGAAGCGTGAAGTGAGCACAATCGCTAATAAGTTCGAAGAAGTTTCGTCGATTTAACATTAATATATTGCTATTTGTCATACTATATGAACATAAAAGTGGAGATATTTCATGCCATGACCTTGAATATAAGCATGAATTTTTTCTTTGTTTATTTGACGTGGCTCAATGCGTTAGCATAACTGAGCCGTGGGTCTTTTTTCGATTTTTACCATATGTAAAAAATAAAAGTTAATTTTCACTAAGGCATAGGGTCTTGTTGACGCAGCTTGCTGCTGCGTGTTGAGATCCTCTTCCTTGGCGGTGAAACAGATGTGTTGTCTGCCGCAACTCGAGGGTCATTCAGCGCTTTCTCTCGCGTTTTCGTTCACGTCCATGTCGTCATCGGTACTGCATTCATATTGCTCACTGTGGGATTTTCTTATTTATTTTTTGTGCTTACGGGTCGCTGTTGTAGAACGGTCATCATCGGCATCTGATTCATTTTAGGTGGTGTTGGTTGTAATTTTGCTGTTCGTAACGGTAGTTGGTTTAGTGGTCCTGGGCCATATCGTTGAGCTAGTATTTGTTAATGCGCGGTCCGCAGTCGTTGGTTTAACAACTGGTTGTGGTTTAGCATACGACGACTGTGTACCGGTCTTGGTCGTAGCAGATGGACTTTCTTTAGCAGCTTCCGAGCAAGGTTTTCCGTGGTGCAGCGGTTGATCACAGAACTGGCACGTAGGAATCTGCCCTAGGTACGTGACCAATATTCGCCGATTAAATATAACACCTTGTGTTTTGCCATAAATGGTCAGATATGGGGGGATAGGTTTCGTCGGCCGCATTCTCACCACAAGAACTCTGTTGCGGAGACCTGGAAATAAATTCCTTCATATGTCTTCCGTAATGGTTTCCACTTCAATATGAGTTGTTTGATAACAGCGGTGATTCGAACTGAGTGGGCGGGTGTGATCAGATGTGTTTTTTGCAACTTGGCATTTTTTCAACCGCTCCTCCAAGATTTTTCAAGATAAGTGGAAATTATAGCTGTGTGGCAAGTGCAATAGAATCTGGATTTCCTACTTACCAATGTCCGTGTCTGAAATTCTGGGACCAACCTTCTACATCATCATTCATCCATAACCGAAGCCGAGCCGCATGCGCTCATGTCGGATCCAGCAAATTTGTTAGTGCCGGTGGTTCATTTTCGGAAGTAACCCGGACGAAGTATCTTATTACCGTACCAGTGGTCACTTGGGTAGCTATCAGAACCGACGAAGAAAAGCGTGGCTGCCACACACCACTGATGCCGTATTGAAGATAGAATTTGTTGGATCCTGTATTTTTGGTGAGCTCGTTCCGATTATTATTATTATTACTTTTCAGGTACCGTTATCGTGGCTACTTTACGGTAAGTATTTAATGAAAAAATATCTGGGTGCTATTCCGCGGGCTTGTGCACCAAAAGGACGTTTTATTTCGTTTTATTTTGATATTTTTCTCGATTCACTAGTGTTTGAATGTTTGAAATGTTGTGTAGTACAACTCATGACATTTCAAAATCGCTTTCGATTACGGGTTGTGGGTGAATAGATGTTTACCACGCTTGGTTGCCGGGCTTCCATTCATTATCGTTTGATGATGCGACGAAAACTCTTCCAACCCTCAAACTCTTCCAAACCTCATCTGGACTCTCGACGAAGATTTAAACACATTGCTACCCATTGATGCATCGTCGGAGCAGGAAATCGTTCTCACAGAGTCGTTGCTATCCGCTGGTTTACATCAAGTAAATGAATTACTGAATGTGAATGGAAGGCTTCTCGATTTGTTCCTGATTATACATCATATTAACATGATTTAATCTGTTCCACAATATTCCGCCACGTCACTCGGTTAGTTGCTGCTTGTCTCCAACCTCTCAGGTGCCCGATACTCGCCAGGTTCTGCTCCACTTGGTCCAGCCACCGGGAACGCTGCGCTCCTCTCCGTCTTGTACCTGCCGGGTTGGAGGTGAAAATCAGCTTGGTGGGGTTGTTGTCCGGCATCCTCACAACATGCCCCGCCCACCGTACCCTTCCAGCTTGAGCTACTTTCCGAATACTTGGCTCACCATAGAGTCGCGCAAGTTCATGGTTCATCCTTCTCCTCCACACGCCATCCTCCTGCACACCACCGAAGATCGTTCTCAGCACCCTTCTTTCGAAGACTTCGAGTGCTTGCAGATCCTCCTCGAGCATTGTCCACGTTTCGTGCCCGTAGAGAACCGCCGGTCTAATCAGTGTGTTGTACATGGCGCATTTCGTGCGGTGGTAAAGCTTCCTGGATCTCAAAGTTTTGTGGAGCCAATAGTAAGCACCAATTGAATAGATAATACGCCTTCTGATCTCCCGGCTGGTGTTATTGTCTGCAGTCACCAATGAGCCTAGATAGATGAACTCAACTTGTCAACCACCTCGAACTCGTCGCCGTCGATCGTAATACTACTGCCCAAGCGTTCCCTATAGCGATCGGTTCCGCCAGCCAGCATGTACTTCGTCTTAGACACATTTATCTTCAGTCCTACTCGTGCTGCTTCGCTCTTCAGTCGGGTATACAGATCTGCTGCCGTTTCCTTGTTTCTACCGATTATATCCACGTCGTCCGTCAGCGAAGCTTCCCAGGGAAGCCGTTCTCGTCCATCATTTTCCATAGCTCTACACAGTCCACCGTGTCATATGCGGCTTTGAAGTCGATGAACAGGTGTTGTGTCGGGACCTGGTATTCACGGCATTTTTGGAGGATTTGCCGTATAGTAAAGATTTGGTCGTTTGTTGATCTGCCGTTGATGAAACCGGCCTGATAACTCCCGACAAATCCATTCACCAGCGGTGATAGGCGCCGGAACGGAATGTGGGATAGCACCTTGTAAGCGGCATTTGTCACTGTGATCGCTCTGTAGTATTCACAGTCCAATTTGTCGCCGTTCTTGTATATCGGGGTGATGACCCCTTCCTTCCACTCCTCCGGTAGCTGTTCTCTGTCCCAGATTATTTCGATTATTCGGTGCATGCTTTCCATCAGTTTCTCCGGACTCACCTTGAAGTGTTCCGATCCTAGACCATCCTTACCAGCTGCCTTGTTGTTCTTGAGCTGTTGAATAGCCTCGATACCCTCATTCATAGTGGGCGCCGCTACATCCCCGTCGGCTGCGACACTGACATAATCGTCCTCCTCGAACGCCCGATTGTCCGCCTGCGCACCATTCAGATGTTCATTATAGTACTGCCTCTACCTTTCGACCACCTCACGTTCGTCCGTCAAGATACCACCTTCCTTGTCTCTACACATTTCGGCCCGCGGCACAAAACCGTTGCGAGAGTCATTCAGCTTCTTGAAGAACGCCCGCGTTTCCTGAGAGCGATACAGCAGCTCCATCTCCTCTCTCTCTCTCTGAGACTCTTTCAGGTGGCGCTTTTTGTCCTGAAAAAGTCTGCTGTTTTGGCTTCCGTCGATATGACTCCACGTTCTGACGAATGGCTTGAAGCAACATCGCTGCGCGTGCGCGGATAGTTTTGGACGCAGTTTAACCATCACCAGATAGTGGTCCGAGTCGATGTTAGCGCCCCGATAGATCCTTACGTCGATAATGTCCGAGAAGTGTCGTCCATCAATCAGAACATAATCAATTTGCGTCTCTGTTTGTTGCGGTGATCTCCAGGTGTATCGGTGCAGGAGACGGTGCTGGAAGAAGGTGCTCCTTATGGCCATGTTCTTGGAGGTGGCGAAATCGATTGGTCTTAGGCCGTTCTCGTTCGTCTGCTGGTGGGCGCTGAACCTTCCAATTACCGGTCTGTATTCCACCTCCTGGCCAACCTGAGCATTAAGGTCGCCGATGACGATCTTGACATCATGTCTTGGGCAGCGATCGTATTCACGCTCCAGCTGCACGTAAAATTCGTCCTTGTCGTCATCGCTACTTCCGAGGTGGGGACTATGCACATTAATTATGCTGATGTTGAAGAACAGGCCCTTGATCCTAATGACTTCAATCCGTTGTTTGAAACATCTTCAATACCCAACTCTGCACAGTAGGCCTGGCCGTTTTAATATTTGCGACATATGAAAATATGTTTCACATATTAATATTGACAAGAAAAACACTATAAAATAACTGCAATGTTTTTCAGGATGCTTTTCAATATTGGCTGTGTAAGAGTTAGAATAGAATAGAATAGAAAATTAGTTGTTTGATAACAGCGGGATTAGTACGCGGTGCCATGTCATGTAGCTTAACTTTAATAGTGTCATGGTCTACGTATGTTGGGATGCTGTATAAAATGTAGCAAATGACTACTTGTTTCATGTTTTGGAACTTAATCAGTACCCCATGACGTAGATGATGGAATTGCATAGCATTGACTTCTGCTGTTGAGCTTCATGTCCACCTTCAAAAATTGCTTCACTTCACGGATCAATGGTCTTACCCGACATTTCGAAAATTCAACAACAACACAGTCCGTCGCTGTTGTGCTATCTTATGACAAGCGCCATTTAGCACATTTCGAGAAAAACGATTTTTAAAGTTTGAGATTTAATATCTTGAAACTTATCAATAGCATAAACAATTCAAAGAAGACAATTGATGCTTCTATCTATTCTGTACGAATCTCTCAAATATTACCAAAATCGGTTGACTATGTTGCGAGTTTTACTATAAATGTAAACAAAAGTCGCACTCACTCGTGTCATGGGTGTGTATTGATGACAAACTTTGTATGGCGTGTCATAATCGAGCATGTAAAATTTTACATAGAAAAAAATCTTCAATTATTAACTTTTGTTCGTATCTTTGGCTTCATTCGGTCTATAAACAATCGGCAAGATGCATTTTGAAAGGAAATGAAAATTGTTATTTTTGGTTACAGTGTTGCCAATTTTGCTATATTTCCAGTTTCAAACTTAAACCGGATGAAATGATTATGCCATTGTGCTTCCTAGTTCGTTTTACACATAAAAACATCTTATGCATCAAGATTGCTTGAGCCAATCTCAGGACACAGTCATTTAGTTTTTTTCGCTCTTATTGTTCTCAATCTTGTTCTAGTAATTAGCGTAAAAAACGCGCCTTTGTCATTCGTTGTATATCCGATATACAAAGTTAGTCGTTTCAGGCATTTCGTTTCAGTCGTGTCAGGCATAATGCCGACAAATGTCTCGAGACACTAAACGCTTTTCAATATATTGTATTGTTTTTGGAATGTCGTGTTTCGCCGGAATGATGAAGCAAGGAATAATAAAAATCGTTCACCTGCCGTTTGATTCATTTAAACATATGCAACACTCCTGTGACTGTCGGCTGTCCAGAGCTGAAGTTACTTTTTTACAAACCGAGAATTTCAAAATTAATTCAATAAACGATGAATCTATCATAAATTCTCGGCTACCGGCTGCCCAGACATAACCACCGAACAATTTCAAGTTGTCTGTATGTACCTTGATCGCTTATCAGTGTTCAAATTTCCATTGGCCAGAACATTCTGACAGTTAACCTTCCAGCAGTCGCGCTAGTGAACTGAGTGTACGCTACTCTGAAAATCTAGCGAAATCGTCTTAGAGCAGCTGCCGCTGCTCGTTCAAAGAGCCATTTGCGCGACTTCCGGAGGGTTAATTTTCTAACTTATAACCCAACTACCTTTAACTACCCTATACCTATGTAGATAGGGAATCCCATTGAACATGGGACTGATTTGCGATTATGGGCAGATGAGTCATTGATCATGCTTGTGGTTTCAGATATGCCTAGGTGAACAAAACCTCGTCAAGTTTGTTAACCCTCCGAAAGTCGCGCAAATGGCTCACTGAACGAGCAGCCGATGGTGCTCTAAGACGATTTCGCTAGATTTTCAGAGCAGGGTGCACTCAGTGCATTAGCGCGACTGCCGGAAGGTTAACCGGCTATACTGCCATCATACGCTTAATTGTCCCATGTTCTATGGGATTTCCTAGACACATGGGACAATTATGCGTAAAACGGCAGTATATGCGTGTAATCATATTGCCAAGAGCCCTTATTGTCCGAGGCACGAGCGTACGGCGACTGGTTCATGAAAACAGCGCTGTATGTGGTGTAAATATTTCAAAATTTATATTGTACATAACTAACTATGGAACCCAAGACACAGTAAAGTAAAGTAATTACTGGCTTCCAGCAGGAAGAATCAAAGGTGAGAAATTCTAGGAACCTTTACGGAGGATACAAGGGGAATAAACTGATTTCTTTTTAAATTATATCATGGGACGGTGTAATACTGAGGGTTTATTAACGTACTCTTATATCGGAGAGCACCAATCGTGGTGATGAAGTGATATACACTATCGTAGCAAAAGAAGAATTATGTGATTTTAGGCACAAATAGGAATCTATTATGTACTTGTCCAAAACACAATAATAAGTTAGAGCTTAAACCCACATTTAAAATAAATTATCGTTGTTTTTTCGTTTGTGAATTTGTAATTTTAAATATAAGGGAGCTCAGATGAAATCAGATATAACACCCTGAAAAATTAGCATATGTCCTATGTTGTTTCACTGTTTCAAAAATTGTTTACCGAAACTAGAGCGCTCTCGGCACTGACTGATCGCATTTTTGGTAATAGGGCCAAGAAGGCAGCGGAAAGGCATTTTATGTTTATTCTTTATTACCTTCGTGTAATTTAGATACTTTGTGGCACTTGTACTGTGCTTTCGATAGAACACTGCATAAATTTTTGAGAGGCAATCGCAAACATTCATAAGAATTGATGACGGTTTCGGTTCAGTTGTATATTCATAACTCAAGGAAACAACAATCATTTGGATTGTTTGTCTGCAGTACAACTCATATGTACGCGATAATGTATAACATTTAAAAACACCGATTTCATTAAAACTCAGAATAACAAGATAAATACAATTTGTCGTTCTTATTTATATTTTACAGATGGGCGGAGCAAAATGCGGTACTTTCGATAAATCCATACGAATGTGGAATAGAGCAGTCAACTGTGGCAATAACAAATATTTGTTGGGAGATTACTTGTGGCGTTTAAATAGAACCGTTACGATTAGGTATGTATTTGTTAAAGCGTATTACGAGTATAACGTTTTCTCCACCCACTCGTCCATGCTGAATGTGGCCATGTTGGTACCTTCGGTGTCTCGTTCTCGGAAGATATCTGAAGGAACAAACAAAACAAAATATTATTACTGTAGTTGAAACTACAGACTCCACAACAACCTACCGATCATGGTTTTAATTTTGACAGCACACATGATGAAGTCATCGAACGCTATCGATCCGTCCCGGGAACCGTACCGGTGTACCAGCCCATTCAGGATGCGATTGTTCAGATGGTAACCGGCCGAGTTGAGGGCCTGCCGCAGTTCAAAGGAACTTAACCGGCCGGTTCGGTCCTGGTCGTACAGCTTGAACACCGCTTTCCAGTTGGCAATATCCGTGAGGAGACACTGAAATTCTTCGAAGCCCAGCTTACCGGACTGGTCCACGTCCAGCATGGCAACCATCGAGCGGCAGACGTCCTTCGAGAAACCGGCTCCAACTTGGTCGACTGCCGAAGAGAAAAAGGGAGAGAAGAATGGAATTATAGGTTAGTGTATATAACGCTTGGGAAAGAAAGTTTGTGTTGGTCACAAAATAGTGTTTGTTTATGGAACATTTTGAAGTAGTTGTATACCTACCTGGAGCGAAACAACCTTTGATTTTTAACCAGTGTGTTGTTATAATAAAATTTAAAAAATGAGAAACCCGTGGTGATTGTTAAGTTTATTGTAAACAAATCAGCTTTCAGGACTGTATGGCATCATTTCTTTGTTACCGACACACCAGCAATATGGAGTCTAGCGTCTGGAAACTCGAAACTATTGGGGTTTTCGATTGATTGACACCGGTGTAGTGGAGTGCACTGAAACTGAACCGTTTTTGCACTTTCTAGCAGAAGTGCAGAAAACTGGGTATGTTCTATGACACTTCTGCTAGAAAGTGCAAAACCAGTGCACTCCACTACACCGGTGTCAATCAATCGAAAATCCCATATATAAAGTGGTATATAACTGCAACTGATTTTTACATCTCAGAACCGAATCGCGATGCTAATCGCTAATTGACGGTCGACGTTGTTCCGATATCATGGATATTAGTTCCTTCTGTAGATCATACATTGATTCTCAGAAAATATTCCAACATTGTGAAACTGAACATACAGTAGGATGACAAAAAATATCACATCATAGAGTCACTTGTATCCCAATCACCATGTTCCAAATTCGAGCCGTATTGGTCAACATTTATCAATTGCTCATGATTGTTGATTTTTTTCATAGGATTAGGAACAATAACTTCATGATTTTATTCATAGCATTAGGTACAGTAATTCACGAAACCAAAGCAGTATGGATAGTATCGTGAACTATTTCACGAAATTCGAAATTTTATCCATGCATCCATTCAATTCTCATGAACTAATTCATGATTTCTAATATATTAGTCACGATTCAATATCCATTCTCGTGAAATAGTTCACAAAATGATCAAATATTATTCAAGTATTCGTGAGCTTGTTCATGATTCCTAGTATAATAGTCACGACTGACTATGCGTGCTCGTGAAATAGTTCACAAAATCATAAAATATCATTCATGTATTCGTGAACTGGTTCATGATTCCTAGTATAATTGTCACGAGTTATCATTCGTCCTCGTGAACTATATCACGAATTCATAAAATATTCATATATTCGTGAACTAGTTCATGATGCCTAGTACAATAACACTAGTTTACAAATTTTGGGTTAATTGCATGAAGTTAAGAAAAAAGGTGTTTTCTAAGTCAATTTTGGGTCGCTGAGCACGAAAATCATATCCATTTTCTTTTTCAAAGAACCGTTTTTGTGATTTTTTGAAAATGGTGTTTTTGAGCACTTTTTGCAGTTTTTGGTCAATATCTCTGGAACAAATCTTCCGATTAACACAAACGACTCACCATTTGAAAGGTATTGATGTGCCCATTCCAAAAATGTATAACATGTTAGGATAAAATATCAACAATTTAGGGTTAAGAGCAACCAAAGTCAAAAAAGTAGTGTTTGGTAAAATTACTAATTTTAGTTGATTTTTCATAAAAAAATAAATCAGCAAAGAAATCTTTTAAAATCTTATGTGACAGACAAACTTCTCACGTGAATTTTAAGCCTAAGATCACGAAAATCCGACAAAAATTGGTGATGTTATTAAGCACCGAGTGAAAATTGCTCTGCTTTTCACATATCTCTTTTGGTCTTAAATAAGATTACACTAGTTTACAAGAAAAATGAAGTTACGAGAAAAAGTGTTTTCTAGATTAATTTTGGGTCGCTGAATACGAAAATAATACTCTATTTCTCTTTAAAAGAAGTTCAAGTTAAAAAAAAGTTTTTCTTTTGCTTCCGCTTTTTTTGTTTTTGCTCTATTTTATATTACAGAAAAATAGTTTTTCATATTTTCAGAAGCTAATGTGACAGATTTTAACAATTTTAAGGTAATCGCGATAAGCTAAGAAGAAAGGTGTTTCTTCAGTTAATTTTGGATCGCTGAATAGTCCTTTTTTCAAAGAAACATTTTCAAGATTTCTTTGAAAAAGGGGCACTATTTTAGTTATTTGTCAATATCTTGTTCAAAAAGGATCCGATCGAAACAGTTCGAAAGGTATTGATGTGCCCTTTTCGAAAATGTATAATATGCGTGGATCAAATCTCGACAAATATATTATTATGGCTTAAAAGACAACTGTCAAAATTCTCTTTGAAAGGAAATTTCAGACAAACTGTTACCCGCCAATCACAGATGTGTATAGTAAACAAAAGAAAAAAGTTTTCTCTTGCATCAACTGCTATGAACTGCGTTTAGCCAGTAACGGTTTGTCCGGAATTGTCTTTCAAAGAGAATTTTGACAGTTGGCTTTTAAGCTGTAATCGTATGTTTGTCGAGAAATGTACATTTATTATGATTACAATCGACCAAAGTAAAAAAAAGTTTAATGCTCGACATTTTTTTTTAAAAAATGCATATTTCTAGTAATTTTTTTATAATAAATCAAGGACAGAAAAAAATTATTTTAGAATCTAATGAGATAAATAATCTTTTTGCATAAATTTTTATCCAATGGTCACAAAAGTCGGATTAAAAATGTAGATGGTATGAAGCACTGAGTGAAAATTGTAACTTTTTATTTTTCGCACAATCATACTTTCGGCTGAAATAATCTTCTATACTTGATAGTTATTGTTTGTGTTGCATCCATCCATCCTGCGGCATTTGAATGGTTTGGATATTTCATTGTACAACTAAGTGCTTTTTTCAAATGCGGAAATATCGTTGGAAAAGTTTTGTTTTCTCTGTGGTGAGTATATATTTTACGATTTAAAGGAATTTTCGCCTTCTGCTTCAACAGGCTTCACAGCAGATTCTCAGTTCACAGATTATTACGTTGCTAGGGCTACGATCCCACTGAGACTCCTTCCCGATAGGGATTCGAATATTTGAAGACTGGCTTATGAGCCCAGTGCTACACCCTCTAAACCGCCGCATCAGGGCAGGGTCCGCTAAAATCATAAAATTTCCATTTCGCTCAATGTGCCATAGCATCAACATTTTCCATCCGATGTTAGTGATATTAGGCTTAAAATTAACGTAAACATATTATCTGTCATCTTAGATTCTAAAAGGTCTGAAAAAAAAAAAAATTTTTCGGTGAAAAAATCTTTTAAAAATGAGTATCTTTTAAAAATGGTCAAAAATGTACTTTTTGCCTTTCTCATATAAAGAAAAGCTATGCAATCACTGTAAAAATCGACTTTAACCGAAGCCCGGAGGGCCGAGTGTCATACACCATTCGATTCAGTTCGTCGAGATCGGCAAATGTCTGTGTGTGTGTGTATGTATTTGTGTGTGTATGTGTGTGTGTATGTGTGTGTCATTTAAACTCACACAATTTTCTCAGAGATGGCTGAACCGATTTTCGCAAACTTAGTTTCATCTGAAAGGTATAACGCTCCCATAAGCTGCTATTTAATTTTTAGTTGATCCGACTTCCGGTTCCGGAGTTACGGGTTGAAGAGTGCGGTCACACAGCAAATTCCCACATAAACTGGTAACACCATGATGTTCAAATGATGTAAAACATATTAAAATTGATGTAACATTACTCTAGTTTGCGGGTCTAAATCACTAATGATCAATCAAAGCAGCTTTGACCACATTGGCCACCTATGACGGTTCATGACGCCCCCGGGGAGCCCGCCAAGTTCCTAAGCTAATATCACACCCATTCCACAACGAATTCTCTACCGATTTTTACAATCTTGATTTCAAATGAAAGATACAGTAATACCATTGACTGCTCCTGAATTTCATTCGGTTCTGACTCTTGCTTCCGGAGTTACAGGGGTGTTAGTAAGGATACACTGGAATTTCCCATATAAATCGGTACAATCGTAATACCTCAGAGGCTAAAAACTATTGAAATAGTCACCAAATTACTTCTAATCGCAGATCTACATCACTGATTGCCAATCAAACATTCTTTGAATATATTGTCCACTATTGACGATTCCGGAAGTCCGGAATTCCGGGCATATTCCACAATTAAAGTCACATCGGTTCTTCGGTGATGACTGAACCGATTTTTTCAAACCAAGTCTCAAATGGAAGGCAAAATATGCAGTTGAGTATTCCGTCGCCGCACAGCCCCCCCCCCCGCCTTGCCCTTACACCTCCTTCCTTCATCACTCCCCTACCCTTGGACCACCCTCACGCCCGCATTTCCTTCATCCACCCCGTATACCGAAATAAGATGAAGGATTTCTGACGCATCCTCCACTCCCACTCTATTAACCCCCCATTCCCTCCACTTTCAAACCAATTCCACCAACATTTCAAAATATAATCACATGAAGATAACATTGAACTCATGCTGATTAAGCTAATTAAATATTATTCTTTTGCCTTTCTCATATAGAAAGGTTATGCAATTGCTCCAAAAACCGACTTTCTAACCGAGGCCCGGAGGGCCGAGTCTCATATAACATTTGACTCAGTTTGCCGAGATCGCAAAATAACTGTGTGTATGTATGTGTGTATGTATGTATGTATGTATGTATGTATGTATGTATGTATGTATGTATGTATGTATGTATGTATGTATGTGTGTGTATGTGCGGATTTGTTAACAATATGTCCACATCGGTTACTCGGAGATGGCGGAACCGATTTTTACAAACTAAGATTCAAATGAAAGGTATCATATTCCCATAGGTTGCTATTGAATTTCATTTTCAACCGACATCTTGTTCCGGATTACGAGTTGAAGAGTATGGTTACAAAACAAAATTTGTCCACATCGGTTTCTCGGAATTTTCTGAACCGATTTTGACAAACTTGATTTTAAATGAAAGGTCCATCAGCTGCTGTTGAATTTTGTGTGGATCCGAGTTCTGGTTCCTGAATTACAGGGTGATACGTACGATCACGCAGCACGATCTGCGATGAATGTCAGAAGGTGAAATTTTTTCCAAAATGTACACAACTGTTGAATTTGTAGATCTAGGTCACCAACAGTCATGCAAAGTCTCTTTGGCCACACTGGCCATCATCGACGGATCCAGAAGCATTTAAATTCAGAATAACGATTATATTGGTTTCTCGAAAATGGCTAGACCGATTTGGTCAACTTAGTCTCAAATGAAAGGTGTTGCGTCCCTGAAAACTGATTTTAAATTCCATCTCCATCCGACTTCCGGCTCCGGAGTTACGGGTTGTGGAGTGCGATCACATAGAAAACTCCGATTCAAACCGATACCGCGATGAATGCAAAAAGTGTAATAAGAATGAAAGACATTTCCATAATGTTATATTGTACGAACCAGCTATTAAATCATAGTTTGGAGAAATGAGAAAGGCACAATAGCACCTCTAGGTGGATTAAAACAGGTTTTTTAAACTTTGGTCGCTTGCAGCACTAAAAATTTTACATATGATCGACACATATTATATGTTTTTGGAAAGGGCATCTCAGCACCTTTCAACTTGCATATTGACTATATTAATTGGATGATTTTGACACGAAATATTGACTAAAAACTACAAAAAGTGCTCAAAAACGAGTTTTTTTGAGAAAATCACAAAATCGCTTCTTTGAACAAAAAAATGAATATTGTTTTCGTGTTCAGCGACCCAAAATTAGTCTAAAAAATACTTTTTCTTGGAGCTTCATTTTTCTTGTAAACTAGTGTAATCAGGACAGACCATTAAGAACTTAAGAAAGTTTACAAAAACATGAAATATTATTCATGAATTCGGGAACTGCTTCATGATTCCAAGTACATAATTTATGATTCATATCTTGCGTGCTTGTAATATTTAGTAGATATGCCTAATAAATTATCAATGAAATCAATCAATGAATTACTCTACTCATGATTTAAATACCACGATGACGTGAATAGAAATTACGAAAATCGTGACAAAGACCCTGAAATGATGAACATACATCGTGTTACTCAGGTAGAACAATTCTACAGTAAACTCATGACAGCAACGTGTTGAGAAATTCCGAAAATCACGAATAAGTTCCTGAAATCATGAAAATCGTTTAGTTGTCGACTATATTCCCATATTATGAACCAGAACCAGAATCATAACAAAAACTAAACCTGACCAGGAACAACCGCATGTAAAGCCATGTATACATTCGGGGAGAACTAGTTTTTGGGAAACTAGTTTTTGTTGCCCCCCTCCCCCCGAAATTTTTTAACCTCTTGAGAAATTTTAAAATAGTTTCTATTTTAAACTCGTTCTTAATTGAAAATTATTCCAAACCAGATTCGACCAACAAAACTGATTTTATTCAAACGATGGTATTACATATTACTTATTGTACAATGAACATTTAAAAATCGAAATTTCGGACCCGCTCCGAAATTTTTTTCTGGATCCGCTCCTGGCTACACCAGATATATTTTGGAGTACACTCATAATGTTTGTTTGAAATTGCGTAACAAAGAAGTTGACATGATAAACAAAATTGAATAATTTAAGTTAATAAGATATTAGTAAGCATGTTAGAGGAAGATAAAGCATATATCGTCAAAAGTAGTGTTTTTACTGAAAACTGAAAAAAAAACTTTTTAATACAGGTTTTGAATGTGCGAAAAAAAACTAAAAAAATGGGAGACGACTGGCGTCGTATCACTTTAACATAATTTAATTTTAAATTTAATTAAATATTTAGCTTAACGGAAGTAATTATAACACTAAACGATATCCAAAACATAAGCTTGTAGAGTCCAGTACGCAATTAAAATAGATTAAATGTGTTGGGTGGCGGTGTATTGTATTATAGAGGCGGAGGAGTATCACTATCGCTAATGCTATAACATTACGTTTTTCATGGGACGTCATAACCCAGGGATAGCATAAGAAAAAAAAATCTTTCTGCATCCAGCACACAGGAAAGAATCAACAGTGTGGCCAAACTAAAGCATTAACTTGAACATATAGTGTAATGCAACTTCAGGTTTAAGTAATCAATTATTTCAAGTTAATCAACCGGTTGAAGATTGCAGAGATTTTATTTTCATCTACATATGAAATTCAGCTCGGAGCAATGCAATGTGTGATATGAAACTAGGCATTACTAGTTGTCAGTCATTGCATGGCTATTTTCTGCGAGCTCTTCTTCTAGTTCTAACAGCAGATAAGGTTCTTTCATGTGTGCGATGTTTATGTTTGTTTTAATCGGGCGAAAAAAGCAGAATGATTCGTTCTACAAATCATGCGATGGCGTCCATGATCTGGATATCTAGTTTGAAATATTTCGGCGCAATGGAATATGGGGCATTGCGTTTCAGTCGATTTTTTGTCGATGCGGTGAAATTTGGCACGCCAACGAGGCGATAAGTGGATTGTCACGGTGAGAATAGATCCACAGAAAAAAAAACATTTATTTTCATTTATACTGAAACATGACACAGTATTAGGGACCATCCATAAATGACGTAGCATTTTTTGAGTGATTTTTAACACCGCCCCTCCCCCATCGTAGCATTTCGTCACAAGCTTCTAAATACCCCCTGGTAATTACGTAGCTTGACGGTAAGTCTACCCCCCCCCCTTGTCCCCGCAAATTAAAAAAAAATGAAAAGCTATGTTAATTATTCCCCTTTCCCTTTTCCCCTGCGATGTACGCTGCACCCTCGGCCATTTGATTTCGCTAAAGTGTTCGCCAAGGTGCCTTATAATACTGTTGTTATGAAACTGCAGAGGCTAGGATTTCCTCCGTGGCTACAATCTTGCTTCTCCGAGCGATCCGCTTTTGTTAGAATTAGCACCACATGCTCAAGCATATTCGAAACGCCAACCGGTGTCCCTCGAGGATGCCACCTAGTGTCACTAATCTTTCTCTTATTTTCCAACGATCTTTGTACCCGCATCAGGTCTGGAACATTGCTAGACATTGATGATCTCTGAATTTTTTTTGCTCAATTGCCTTAGAACATGACACAGCTAAGTTTAGCTGAATGCCATGCAGATAATCGCCGATCCAGTTTTCGGGTGCTTGTCAATTTTAAAGTGTTGCGAATATACTTCAAGTTTGCGTCATCGAGAGGGTTGATTCTATTCGTGACTTGAGAGTGTCATTCGACAGAAAAATTAGATGCGTCGATTACATCACTACGACAACGGCGAAGACTTTTGAACACTAAACTTTCTGAAAGGGAACTCTGCTGATTTCTACGCACTGATATTTGTATACAGCGCACAGCACTATGACCCCAAAGCCGTACTTAGGAAGATGAATCTGTTTGTGCCCAAACCGTTGATTTTAGGTATATGGTGTCTTCGGTAAAGTTTCTTAGTGCTTTTGAATCTATTTTTATGTTAGTCAAATTAGGGTTTTCCTTGTGATTAAGGTGTTCAAAGTATCAACTTTTTGGATGTGTGAAATTTAGCAACATAGTCACTACAAAGTTATTAAACAATTAAATTGAAGTAACTTTTCTGAACAAACTTTAATGGTTTATGTCATATGATTTTGTTAATATTAAAGGTAGGGTGGCTCTTGAAAAGTTGGTTTCCTTTCAATATCATTTTATGTGTTGATTTCTCGCAAATTATTTGTTCTAGAATTTTTAGAACTTTTGGAAACGCACATTTTTGTCGAAGGAACGAAGTTTCTATCTATTTTGTTTTCACAGTTACAAGCAATTTTCAAAACAAAAATGGTTTTCTTCAAAGCTATGTATGTATCTTCAAAGTGTGCAAGTAAATGTCAATCTATCAATTTAATTTCAACGATAGGAACATTGTTAGTTTTTATTGATAAAAGAAAACTACGAGAGCGTTATTTCTTCACTGAAATACATTTTGAAAAATGGTACATTTTTCTAAAAAAATCCCTCATAACTATTCAAATAGACGGGATCATAACTTTGCTGCTTCAGCTATAATAAGCACCATATAAAGTTCCAAAACAAAGTATTCACATGAATCAATGTATGAAATGTCAAATGAAAAATAGTGGTTTTAGGGATTCCGTTTTCATCGTTAAATCTCTTATGGTAAAATCAACTAAGTAATAGTCAATTTGCATAACTACTAGAGGGAGCAAAGCGCTACTGTCTCCATGTATTCACGGACTGAAACATGGGGTCTCGCTCTAGCATATTGTATCCCATTAGTTTGACAGATGTAAACCCGGGCAAAATGTGTCAAACTAGCACATGTAAGAGCGAGATGATAAATTTTCAGTTTAACAGCGACATGCGACCTCTAGTAGTTATAATCTCTTTTATGATAATATTGGAAGCCACCGTCAATTCGATTGCATATGTGGCACTTCTTAAGGAATTGTCTACCAAACATCTTAATAATAACAAGAATTTACAATAGTGTAAATAGTTAAATATGGTTAATTCTAAGCCAAAGTTATGGAGTTATGGTCAATAAAGCAAGATATATCAACATGCATTAACGCTATAATTGTGGAATTATGCTTTATTTGTTTTAACAAAAAATTTTTTGTCCTACTCACGTTTAGTTTTCTTGTGTTACTAATTTGCCCGTACTAGACGCAATTATCCGTACTACTAAATGTGATTGCTTCTGTGTTGTGTCACTTTTCGGTCAGCGCGATATCTAAGCAGTACAGTGTCGGAGCAGCGCTTGTCCGACAAGTCAATCAAGGTACAATAAGAGGTGCGTCAGTCTATAGTGATGTGACACTTACCCTCCCCCCTGTGGTACGCCACTGTCGATGTAGTTAACCGACGTCCAGCACTGCGATCTTAGTCTCTGACCTCCCCAGAAGTCCACTTGCAGTCTGCACGGTAACTCGACGAACTTGTCCGTCTTTTCTTTGGACTGCTTCGACCACACGTCCTCGTAGCCAAACGTTCCTTGGAAAATTACAGTCCACGATTACCACCAGATCATTCTTTTGAATGGGCTTCACCGGTTGGAACCATCTTGCCTTGCATGTCAACATGGGTAGATACTCGGCCATACATCTTTTCCAAAACGTGTCAGCGTATAGCTGGGACATCGTCCATGACCGCTTGAGGGCAGTCGGCTCGTTATCGAAGCCATACGGGAGCTTACTCCCGTCTGCTGATTCCAATAGGGAGTGGTTCGGCCCTAGTCGAGGTTCAGCGTCGTTTTCTAGTGGTATATCAGTGAGCGGTCTTGAGTTCATCTCGATCTCAAATAACATAGATCGCAGAATCTCGTCGAAGGGCAAGCGCCACAAATTTCTTCTCGTCGACTTGCTGCATGGTTTAGCGCAGTTCTCGCAACGCTCTTATGAAGTTAATTCCTCGATCGCTTATAATCTTCAGTGGGACACCTCTCATCGCAATGCCAGTATACACGTATTCGTCGTTAGCGGTTGCGCTACTTCAATGTGCACTCCTCGGGTTGTCATGTAGGTGAGAAGGATTCCTCATCTTTTCTCGGTTCTTCTACCAACAATTACTGACACTTGCCCGAAATAGTCGACCCCAGTGTACTATCATACGGGCAAGCAGGAGGTTCCCCATCGCTGGAGGTTGTGACCTCGATTGTCGAACGATACAACGCTGGCAGTTTCTGCGAACACGACCGAACTCTGAACGATGGCGTGTGTTGTATCCAGCAGCTCGCTGACCTTGAAAGCAACGAAATGGCTATAGCGCCGAAGGTCCGATCGTAACTAACATACTACATGACGAGAGTTGGTCCAGAAAACTTGGCGGACGATCTTCATTCGATGTGATTTGACGATACATTCGGCTAGAGGAGCTCCAATAACGGCTGCCTGCAGCTCAAGACTTCAGAGGGGCTACGTTTATTTTAGATCCAATTATCGCACATTCCACCTTTCTTCCACTTCGAACCTGAACTAGGCAACAGCAGCTATCCCGTTCTCGCTGGCATCTTAAAAAATGTGTAATTTCGCATTGTTCGATGGCTTGGCAGATGTCAAAATTCTGTAGCAGCGAGTAATCTTAACTTGGTGGACGTTCGGCAGGGCTTCGATCCACCTCACCCATTGTTCGCCCAGCTTTCCATTGATCTCGTCATCCCAGTAAAATCTGGAACGCCAGATTTACCGCATCTCCAGGAAGATGGGAATTTATCAATGAATCTCATAGGAACATATATTTCCATCAATGTTCTCCGAACATCTTGTTTTGTGAGCATCCTGACGTCGGAAAGTAGCTGCTCATCGTGCTTCGGTGATAATTGTAACATGACCGTGTCTGTTGTGGTGTCCTAACATTCAGAGCACCTTTTCCGTCGTCATTTCCACGCTCATGTTCTTTTCCGTGGTATTGGTGCAGGTTCTCGATGACTGAACGGGGATTCCATAGCCACCAACATGTCGACGTAGTACTCATACGTAATGCATACCTATGTTCGCGGATACTACTTTTCGAATCATTCAGCGTTTCGGTTCTTCACGTAGTGCGCACACCTCCGAGAGCATGCCGCATCGAACGTCATAACTGCAACCGCATACACTTCGGGTTAATCTTCCAAGTTACCACTGTTCCCATTCTTCCCCGGTTTGTTCGGCAGCCGCCGAATGTAACCGTTTTCTTCGTATTCGAGCATTTTCGTTCACATCGCTGCAGCTAACTCTGGTTTCCGTTTGATTCGCTTCTGTAGCTAGCCGCCTTGTAGCTATTCCCTCGTTGTTCAGTTGTTGATCAAAATAGGCCGGCCTCAGCGATTTCCTACCAGTCCTGTTTTGGTAGACAGAATCTTAATCGACCGCTCGTCATTCCTTGAAGGTAGCAATTTAAGTGAACCATAGATTCCCAATGACTCAATTGAGTAATATTCCTTGAGTGCCGCATTCAGCTTTCTTCTTCCTTACTACAAGGACAGATGCGAAAGCTGTGGTAACCTATAACCAGTGTTAGTCGCACCAGAATCCATGGTAGAGGGTCCGCATACCATCCATTGTAGGCGGGTTCTGGACGCCACCAGCTCGTTCTCGCCTTCTTATGCATTTTTCGAGGCGTGACCTGAGCGACAATTGTTCATCCCTGGATCCGTGGACAAAAACCCTCGACGGACTGCAGTGGCAAGCCTTCGAGAAATTTGTGTTTATTTGCCAGTTGTGAGACTGAAACCGAATTTTTAGGAAGGGAAAGATTTCTAACCGTATCTGGGAGGGCGAATACTTCGCCATTTACGCCGGAGACCTTCAATGCCAGTAAGACCTACTCATCTTCTTCCCGTTGGTGATCCGTTCAATTTAGATACAATAGATATCTGCAGGATATTATTTACCTGCCAATGGACAATGACTTCCGGTCTTCCAAACAGGATTTTTAGCGTTACTGTAACTCCCGGTAAATTGGTTCGATGCAACAGACAACAACGTACCGTTAGCATTGCCTTTCCCTTGAGGCTTCGTTGAAGTCGAAGCATGATTTCTTCTTCGCTATATCGACAAATCCTTGTCGAGTTCTAGTAGATTGCTAGGAAAAGCGGTCTCTTCTATGAATTCCCCAAAATATGGGCTGCTCCTTGTTGACAGTTTGGTTCGCTAAAATCTGACCGGGAACTACGGCTGGTCATCTGCTGTAGCTGGCAGTCTGTAGGACTCACTGTTAATCCTGTACCTAATGATTGCCAGATTTCGATTTCCAGTCGATCCACTGAACACCATCTGAACCGGCTGATTTTTAGTCGAACTCGTCGTTAATCTACCTCCGCTTGAGCTAATTAGCCTGTTTTGCCTTTCCACATGCTCTAGCACACGTCGCTCCGTGTCAATATTTGTTTGCTTCCGTTCATCTCTGAGCCCTTTGCGGGGCGTAGAAATCTTGATCTGCTTTGTGAAATAAATGAGAATGAGTTATAAGAGAAATCGAGAGGGGCTTACCGTTTCAAGGTTCACACTAAATTGTTGTTCGAATGTCGACTAGAGAAGAATGCCAAAATAGATACCAGAGGGGCGCAAAATCGGGACTTCTACAAGGGCGTCAGAGGACCACGCTATTCGACTCTGGATATAGTACCAAAACTTTGCTTTGTATAGCCATACTTGAATCTGCCATTGGACAGGTGATGCAATCTGATTGATTATTGTTCACGATGCCTCTTAAATTCTCGCTATTATTGTAATTGACAAACCGCACTGACTGAGATAGACTTTAATTCCATACGGCGATAAGATATTTTTGCGAGTATAAAGCATCGCATACGTGGGATGTGGTTACTCTAGGAACGATTTAAAGATGGGAATATACGGTACTACAGTAGCAACGGGAATACTGCTGCTGTACTACACTGCTTCAGTCTGCTTAGCACAGTGTGATCCGTCTCCAACGACTGCCGCCGGATGGAAGGCTCCCGAGGGTAGGTGGATTGATTTTGTGACGATTGTGAACACAGTTTATATTTATATTTCCTCGCTAGGACCGTACTGTTCGGGCCAGTTGCTTTTCGAAGACAATTTTGACTCCCTCGACAGATCAGTCTGGGAACATGAAAATTCCGTTGGTGGTGGTGGGGTAGGTCATAGTTATCATGGAGTCATGTGATAGTTGTAAATGTTTCTTACTAACAGAACAACGAATTCCAATGGTACTCGGGTAGCGATCGTAATTCGTACATAAAGGATGGACATCTGGTGCTCAGGCCTACGCTTACCGCAGATGAGTTTGGTGAAGAGTTTCTTTCATCTGGTACGATTAACCTATGGGAAGCTGATGATTATAACAGGTAATTTTCATTAGTTATTGACTATTTTGAATGCGAAGTGAATTATTTTTTCACCCATTCAAGATGCACAGACGCCCCGGAATGGGCAGAGCAAATTCAAGGATGTTACCGCGAAGGTAGTCCCGAAATTATTCTGAATCCTATACGGAGCGCGAAACTTCGAACGCACAACTCGTTCGCATTCAAATACGGAAAACTAGAAATCAGCGCAAAGCTGCCAGTCGGCGATTGGATATGGCCAGCCCTATGGATGATGCCGAAAGATGCCGTTTACGGTGACTGGCCTACATCGGGCGAAATTGATGTTATGGAAGCCCGTGGCAATCGGGAGCTCTGGTTGAACGATCAAAACATTGGCATCCAGCAAGCGTCAGCGTGTTTACACTTTGGACCCAGTCGAGATGAACGAAGTTCTTCATGCAACAGCAATGCTCGGGAAGGGCTGCATTCATACTTTCACAAGTATCAGCTGATATGGACGGAGCATGTTATTCAATTCGCGATCAACGATCAGGTTTATCACACCATCACTCCGTACGAGGGGTTCTGGAAACTGGGAGGATTTAGTCATAATCCATGGCCAGAGGATCAGCTGATGGCTCCCTTCGATCAGGAATTCCATCTGTTGTTGAATGTCGCAGTTGGCGGAAATTACTTCCCAGATGATGCTTGGAATCCTCATCCGAAACCATGGTCTCAGGGGGAACCAGCTGCTATGACTAGTTTCTGGAATGCACGACGAGATTGGATTGGTAGCTGGGGTGAAGATGCGGCTATGGAGATAGATTATATCCGTGTATGGGCATTATAAATGACGGTGTTGGTAGAAATAAGTTTGTTATTGCGACCTTACAGAATATAGGATATAGTTATTTTTGTTTAGTTTTGTCATATAAATCCCTTTGCTAATTTTGGAAAATACCCGATTTAAAACAAACTCAAAATGAATGTGTAAAACTGTGAGAATGACAACTATGAGATAGTCGCCCTGAAGTAGATCTAATACTTGCAAACTGTTGGACACCGGTCAAATGTGCTACTATTATGCCCCTAGGTAAGTATTCGAACAAAGTTAATTGCAGGAATCAGTAGCGACTGGTTCAAATGGCGCGTTCTTGCTGTGATTTGTCTTTTCATCATTTCCTGTTGGTAACACAGAGAACATAGACAATACGGAAGTATTCTTCACTCTCAAGAAAATAAAAGACGCTTCTTGATGAGTGGATATATCAACACCCCCGAGGGGATATTGATGTAACAGAAATATACTGCTGCATTTTCTCTGTAATCGACATGGTTCTCAGAACTTCCCAGCAAACTCTATAGCTTTTTGCCACAAAAAAATTTTCAGGCACAAATCTCCGATCAACATGGGGAACGTGCCATTTGAGCCAGACGCTACTGATTCAGCTCTCTGTACATAGGTTCATCTATGAATGGAGAACCAAAAATCCGGATACGCAATTGCCTTACTGCAGGGCAGTTACATTTCAAATGGCATGAAGTTCCGTAATCGGATTCACAAAGATCACACGAATAATACTCAGCTCGCTGAATAGTAGCCATGTGATAATTGAGTTTGTAGTGTCAAGTCAGTGCCCGGACGAGAATACTGCAATTGTGCTTGGTAAAATGCAGCAAATTCTTTGACATATTCGGATTTACATCCGGCAAAAAAGGCTTTGTTCCTCCAATTCTGAGGCAGCGGCTCAGGCCATAATAATAACTGTAAAAGTAGCCCCAAAATCAACTTCTAGCACCTTCGGCGATGAAGTTAATGACGAATATAGTGCAATAGACAAGTTAGCATTAACGATTATGACATTGACGTAAACAACAAAAAAGCAAATTACCACCAACAGGCAGCAGGTACATTGTAACCTCCATTTACGAACCAAACTAGGGGTTCGTAAATTGAATTAGTTCGTAAAAAAAGTGTTCGTTATTTGAGATTTAGTTCGTAAAAAAAGTTTGCTTCACATTCTTATTAATATTCGTTGGTTGAGCAATATTCTCGATAACCCTAACAATATGAGTATTTTTGGTACGGGCTTGACAAGTAGATGCTGAAAATGGACAATTGGAACCGTTTTGAAATCCAAGATGGCGACTTCCGGTTGAGCAATATTCTCTATAACCCTAACAATATGGGTATTTTTGGATCAGGCTTGACAAGTAGATGCTGAAAATGGACAATTGCAACCTTTTCGAAATCCAAGATGGCGACTTCCGGTTGAGCAATATTCTCGATAACCCTAACAATATGGGTATTTTTGGAACGGGCTTGACAAGTAGATGCTGAAAAGGAACAATTGGAACGTTCTCGAAATCCAAGGAGGCGACATGAGCAATATCTATCTATCTATCTATATATCTATATCTATATATCTATATATCTATATATATAAAAGTCAATGTTTGTATGTATATGATTTATGGACTCCTAAACGGCTTAACCGATTGCCGTAAAAATTTATACGTCGTAGGCATTTGTTATGGAGCGTGTTTGTGTGCTATTGGTTGGAGATTATCTGTTCGCCAGATGGCGCTACAGAACAAATTGTGTTTTCCTCCTATTTCACAGAGCGTCGCAGCAACGCGCGATGGGTATTAGCTAGTTCTCTATAACCCTAACAATATGGGTGTTTTTGGAACGGGCTTGACAAGTAGATGCTGAAAATGGACAATTGGAACCTTTTCGAAATCCAAGATGGCGACTTCCGGTTGAGCAATATTCTCTATAACCCTAACAATATGGGTATTTTTGGAACGGGCTTGACAAGTAGATGCTGAAAATGGACAATTGGAACCGTTTTGAAATCCAAGATGTCGACTTCCGGTTGAGCAATATTCTGGATCCCCCTAGCAATATGGGTATTTTTGGAACGGGCTTGACAAGTAGATGCTGAAAATGGACAATTGGAACCTTTTTGAAATCCAAGATGGCGACTTCCGGTTGGGCAATATCCTCGATAACCCTAACAATATGGGTCTTTTTGGAAAGGGCTTGACAAGTATATGCTGAAAATGGACAATTGGAACCTTTCCAAGTCCAATATGACGATTGCCGGTTGAGCAATATTCTTGATAACTAACAATATGGGTCCTATCTCCGTCATGCACTCGTCGACCCCATTCCGAAAATACCCATATTGATGAGGTTATAGAGAATTGGATTCCAAAATAGTTCAAGACATCGATTTCCGTCATGCACTCGTCAACCCCATTTCGAAAATACCCAACTTATATTAGTAACAATTAACTAAGAATACATAAGTATATAACTTCATCCTGTAATGCACGAGCTCAAACTTTTCAAAAAGAGTTCGTTATTTCGAATTTAGTTCTTAAAAAATGAGTTCGTCATTTCGAATTTAGTTCGTAAAAAAAGTTACGTAAATCGAATATTACGTAAAAAAAAGAGTTCGTAAATGAAGGTTTCAGTGTATACGTTTCCCCGTCGCGAAAGAAGATCTCCACGCGCAACGGAAGGTTATGTGGACGAGATTTACGAAAGTATGTACTTGACACATTCTTTCGTGACGTTTACAACGATTTGACGAACCGTCATTCGGCAAATATGTTATAACTTTATCAAATGAACGCCTACATCAAAACTTATTACAGATTCGGAAAGTAGACAGAATTTCACGAAAGATTCAATCAACATAAACAGAAACATAACATACAATGGATCGACAGCCACGAACTGGAGATGCTATGTGTCGACGTTGAAACACTTGAAACTAGAGGCGGACCCAGGAGGAAATTTTTAACTTGTTAAGAAATTTTAAACTAGTTTCAATTTTGAAGTAGTTTCGAACTCAACATCATTTCAAACCAAACTTTTCACTGGTTTTTAATAAACGCGGTTATTGCGTATTACATGTTAATTTCAAAACCGAAATTTTATTTTGGATCCGTCCCAACATGAACAAAATAAAATATTTAATTATCTTAATCAGCATTAACTCAATGTCGTCTTTCGGCTAACTTATTTTATCATGCGGGTGTGTGTGAAGGGGATGAATAACTCACAACCGAACCACCTCCAGCCTATCTTGGTATGCATACTGGGAGAAGGTGATTGGAATGAGAGAGGGGAGGGTCTAAAGAGGATGAATGAAGTGGTCGTTTGAGGGGGATCTGTTGGAGGGGTTGGAGGGGGGTGTTTGGCGAAGGATGTCGTGTAATGTGGGGAGAGGAGGAGGGGGCAACCCCTCATCGCATACCCCTAGCTACCCCTCTGTTAAAATACAGAACACATATCAGTAAAAAAAAATTGGCCAGGATTAAGTTGGACATGTTCAGAGTGATTACATAACCTTTCTATATGAGAAAGGCAAAAATGTGCCAAACAAATAAATTTTTATCAAAAAAATTTTTTCGTTTTCATATAAAATCTCGACGTTTCATGCATTTCAAAGACAATCCTGCATCAAAAATACAAATTCAATTTTGAAATTTTTCATTACTCATCCCTTTGAGCATTTTCCAGTTCCCGCTTATAGGGAATCAAGAACCCGTAACTCTGGAACCGGAAGTCCGATTAATAAAAAATAGCGACGTATAGGAAAGTTGTACCTTTCATTTCAGACGTTTCCGAAAATCGGTCCAGCCATCTCTGAGAAGCAGAGGTTACATTATTTGCCACATACACACATACATTTTCCAATTGTGAGAGACATTTCTATGTGAGAGAGGCAAAATGGGAAACTTTCGAAATTAGGACATTTTTTTCTTTCTTTTTAATAAATCGTTGCTCTTAAAAGGTTTCAGGTCAATTGATCGAAAGCCATCAGATCGAATTACCAACATTACTAAAGATCTCAAATAAAGATCCGAACAATTACGTCAAAAACTAAAAATTAATTGTATATTGTAAAATTATGGGAACAAACATAATATGGAATGGTTCAAAAAAGGAAAATTGAAGAAGTCCACCATAAAAAAATTGAAGAAAAATGTTTAATTTCTTAATCAATTGTATTGCAATTAATGAACATTTCTTTAAAACATCATGCTTATAAACCCGAAATGAATACATTACGTTTGTCAATACTTCTCTTTCTCTTTCTGAAAAACTGAAGACCGTATCGAGCTCTATACAGCAGTGATTCTCAACCTGCGGTCCGTGGACCCCTAGGGGGCCGCGAAGTCATTGCTGGGGATCCACGAAGAAAAATATATTTTCCGAGTGCAGATTGAAATGTCAAATCTTGTTTCCCATTAAACTGAACTGGGATCCGCAGCAACCCCGTGGTTCGAAAAAGGTTGAGACCCGCTGCTATACAGGATTTGCAAAATATTGCTCATTTTTTCTGTAGACTAATATAAAAGAAATATATAGAAAGAACGGCTTATGTTGAAAAGAAGGATCTACAGAATATTTAGACCAAAGACGACAAATATTGTAATTAAAGGAATAAATAAGCCGTATTCATTTTGGGACAAACAAATTTCTGCACAATGACCCATTCTTCCAATTGATCCTTTCGGTCAAGTGACAGTCGTTGAAATAGCGTTCGGCCAAACAGCAATCGGTCAAATGACCGGACATCCTCTTAAAATCTGTGAGTTCTAGATATAAAGAATGAGTCGATAATTATTGCGACACTTTCACACTTGCGTAATTTTTTTTTCATTTCTGATCGGAAATAACCAAATTTTGTCCAGTTTTGAGAGCATATTATTTACATACGCTCCGTTGTGCAATTGTCAGTGAGATTCTGGTCAAGATAGAATAAAATCATGCAAATGTAAAATCCTGGATTGCAGTATTGCGCTTTTGGGAAAACTGACGAGTATAGGGTAATTTGGGGAGAGATGCCGCACATTTTTAAAAATCGATCCTGCATCAAAGTAAACCATTCAATAATTGATGAAATCGGTTAAGTTGGAGTGACGTAATTCAGGGCACTATTTATCTATATGCTTGTACGAGCGATATACATATCTATGTGTTGGTAGCAGTTCCTTAAAAGCACTGTTTGGCTGTTTCTCCCAATATTCATACTTATACAACTTTGGTTTGTTCTTGAAAGATTCATCTTGAAAAAGCATCAATTCGTTAAAATTTTCGCTTTTATCTCAATATTGACATCACTACAAATCAATGCGTTCACGAAAATTAGTGCCTGAAACTTTAAAGAATAAACCACTAATACTTAGATACATATCGCCCGTTTAAATATATAGATAAATAGTGTTAGGTCCGTTAGTTTGTGGATATACCTTATTAAGAACCTATACCTGAAGCAAATTATCATTTAATGACATTCCAAGGTGAAAAAAAATCATTTTAGCTATGCATCCTCTTCCATTGAGTGCGACATCTCACCCGCAATTTTGATGCGGCATCTCTCCCAGTTGTAGGAGATGCCGCACGATGACATTTTCCTCTAAAATTATTGATGATCGTGCTCATGATCAGAATGCCTTCTAAAAGGTCCCAGCTATTCAACCGATACACGATTTACCAAAAAAAATCGAACAATTTAAAAAAACGAAATTTTAATGTGGTGCTGAAAAATTTTCGGCACTCCGTGATGCAAATGAACGCACAAAATCATTAATAAAATTTTCGTGAGTAATTAAAAAGGATTATTTTACATATCTAGGGTTATAATTCTTCGAAAGACAAACTCACAATATCATGTTACCGTATAAAAGCGATGCCATATACGAGATATAGAGAGTGCGGCATCTCTCCCGAAATTACCCTACATTATTCAATTGTCTCAAAGGTCCTCTAAAGGTCTCAAGAACTGATGACATTGGACAACAAGCCAGGAGCTAAATAAAAACCGAGTCAACACGTAAAAAATCAAGAGAGCGCTCACTGCTTATTCCAAGCGGAAATCGACAAAAAACTTTATGTTTCGCAAAGTTTTGCCCAGCGGGTCAAGAAACGTTGAGGATTGGTAACGTGCAACGTTGCAACGTGCTGCGTCATCGATAATGAGACCTACATCAAAAAGGATTTTAAGTCGTTGGCGGGACAGGAATATTTCCCAGGTAAAGACAAGTTTACTGTGAATAGCCGTTTCAAACGGAAGAAACTGTTGGACTTCACTTCGAAGTAACTCGTTTGGCAGGCCATATGCACTTGTGGCAAACGTAGTGAACCATTCGTTACCGCAAATACAAATACTGAACTACTGTAAATCTTTGGTTCCATTTTTCGATAACAATCAATATAAAGTGTTGCAATAATCATAGAGTCACTCTTTATCCCCTAAGACGGTAAAAAAATCTTTAGTCTTTCAAATCTTACACTAATTCATTTCTTGGTATCCGCTACTACATCACCTAAGCCTATTCAGAACAGCAGGGCTAAACATAGAAATTTTCGAATCGATACAGTTCTATTGGATCAGGTTACAAAAACCTTAGCTTATCCTTCATATCACATATAAACTTCAACCAACTAAGCGTAGCGAGGATTCAATGTATAACGTGAAGGATAAAATAAGCAAAATAATACAGCGGGAACTCTACTAAAACACATGGTACAACACACTTATATACACTTCAAATATTACCAAGCTTAACTATTTCCCTGCAAGTAAAAACTGTAAAAAAGAAAAAAAAGAAAAATACAATACAAACAAAAACTCTCACCGTGCTGAATGGGAATAATATCATTTTGCAGATTCCCGTTGGCATCCGCCATTCTCGGACCGTTGGTACCCCCGAACGCCTCGGCCAGCGGTGTATCCTTGCAGAAGAGACCACACAGTTGGGCTAACAGTCCACCGCCGGCATCATCACCACCGCCTCCATCGTAGTTGGCTGCGTTCTGCTGATTGGCTCGCGTTTTGTTCAATCCATTCACCGACGACGATTTGGGTAGATCTACGCGATACTCACATGCATGGGCGGGGGGTTGCGTTAATTCGCGAACGTGTGTGTGTTGATGTGAGTGAGTGTGGAATCATTTTGAGGACGGGAGGGTGGGTACGGGTTCGATTGATTTGTTTTTGTTGAGAATAATTCAGAAAATGATGTTTTTTGTTGATTATGAAATCAAAATATTTCGCATGGGAAAGAGAAAGATAGTGGGAAATTTACATGAGATTCTAGTACATCTAGCGCATTGGAGGGGTAATAATAAAACTAAAACTAAACAAAAAAGGACGAAAAACACAACATCAGACTTGGACAGAGCCGGAATTGACGAGGACGGAGCATTTCCCAAAATTGCACATTAATTTTTGTGAAAAACTGTAATATTTGTTTCATGTTGTTGGTTAGAGTATTAGTGAAGTTTTTTTTATATGTACCACAACTATTGCCAATAGTACGAAAACATGACAAACAAAATGGTTAGTGTGAGTTCTTTTGAAGGTAACCTAAACCAAATGCAATCCTAGATTCAATAGAGAAATTTGTTTTCTAAAACATTTTCATAAATACAACTTTGGATTACAATGAATATCTAGTTCTAATAACGAAAAGGTAAATAACTAGCATCTGATAGGGATCTGAACTGTTACATCACAGTCATCTATCGGGGTCTAAATTTTAAATAACTATAGCATTCATAAACTTTAACTAAAAAGTGCAAGTAAGAGATAAATATTTGAAACAGAACGAGAATATCCCAATAACAGTAGGGTGCCAACTTCGAACAAACTGTGGAGGCATCTGAATAAATTCTTAAACAACGTAAACTAGCACATCGAGTGCAATACTCACCATCACGGAACGAGTGGTCCAGGATGCGTTTCAGTTCGACCCAATCGACCTCACCGTCAGCGTCGGCAACGTCCAGAAAGAGACGCTCCATTGCCTGACGCTGGGGCGAAGGCTGCGATGGGATCGGAACGTCTGGCGCGATCTGAAAGAGTGAGAGAGATTCACAATTATTTACGGTCGGTATATCGAACTATAGAAACATATTAAAAATTGGGATTTGATGCGACAGTCAGCTTTTTTTGGATTTAGATGCTCGATTGAATAAACTGTCGAAGCACATCTCCATCAGAGTAAAGTTGTTCATGCAAAATAGGTGTTTGGATAATCAAAACTGAAATTAATGAGCCAGACTTACGTATCCACCAGCACGTAGATGAGCCTGATAAATATAATTGGTAACATATAATATTTGTCAACGCATAAAGATGGTAATGACGGGGAAGGGTATACTTTTTTTTTCTCGCCAAAAATTTTAATATCTTTTCGTGATTTTTTAAGTTAAAATGATAAGTTTAGCTCATTCAAGAGTTTCAACGTCGCTAAAATGCTTAGTGTGGAAGCTTTCCTTGACAAAACTTTTTGTCGGTTTCAACAACATAAGGTGCTAAGTCATTTTTTGCTTATTCGGGCATGCCGCAGACTTGCGATTCGGATTTAAAAAAAAAATGCCAATAGAATGGCTCCTGCGCAGAGGTGAAAAATTTCTCCATCACGTAGCAGTTCTCTGCAATAGAGATGGCTTCCAGTGCATAACTGGCGAGATTGAAATAACGCTCTGCAATGAATCTCGTATAAATCATAAGATCTCGTAGCGATCATAACATAAGTCGTATATGAAAATGTTATTGTCTCCAAAATGTGTTCTAGTCACAATATTTCCCAAACAAACTGCATGTCATTACTGAATAATTTGTCTACATATACTTTTAGTGAACAGAGTGAATTGGAGAAGGAGAGACAAATAACCGTAACTCTTCTATCGTGACTTGTATTCAGGGTGCGAACGGTACCGGTAAACTACATTTTTCCCGGTATATTTACATTTGTACAAGCCCTACAGCCTGCTACAGCGACGCATCCTTACTACTCTTGCGAGAACGGTAGCCAAACTGAGTACACTTTTCCGTACAGCAGTAAAATACATTATTGTTTCGCTGCTGTACTCCGACTGCTCGGTGAGAGTGTGGCGTAGTAAAGTTTGTTCTCTCGCTTTGTACACTTTTCTCTGCATGGTGAAAGGGAGAGGCCCGCACACGAAAGTGTTGATGCCGGTCGTGGCGTGAATGAACCGCATTCTTTGTCATCGTTTGTGATTAAAAATATTAAATAGATTAAAAGTATTAAAAAGTGTTCAATAAGGAAAGAGAAGCTGTACCGCTCGCGTCTAGTGGCTGTACTGGGGGCAGTATTTTTTGTCATATTACTGCTTTGCTTACAGGCTGCGACAGCAGCGTCGTATGAGAAAGGAGAATGTAGGCAAAAAAATTGCAGCCGTAGAAAAGGTAGGCATTTTGCATCCTTGACTTGTGTTTACTTATACTATGTCGTTCTACTGATGAGTATCTCATTTGGCTTCCGTTATATGCGGATAGATTCCAGAAGACGACAATATTTCGGTATTCGTCAAAGCCTTCTGACGTGACCGACAAATCTCAGCTCTGCTTCTGCGGTAAATGTCCAGAATGCAAAATAGGAGGAATTATGAGATTTTACTAAAAACTAAACCACTTTGCCTTAATAATGGGTTCCTAATATCGACAAATAATTTTGGTGAAAACCGGTTTCCCGGTATTGTATCCCTCAGTACTAATAGTACTGGTTACTATAATGTTTTTATCCAAAAAAAACATAAACAGCGACATAAATTTTTAGAAAGTATACTTTCATTGGTAATTTTTATATGCTTCAGTCTACCTTCTAATCTTGCCCAGAGCAGAAGTAAAAAAATACTCTTTTTTACTTATCAATAAACCAAGCAATCCATTTCTACTACTTTGTTGCTTATCCACTGCACAAACAGTACACTATCGTTCCTCCGGATGAGTAGTTGAAGTGCCTGTCACGGTGTTCCTAAAACCGTTATTAACAAAAAAATGACCATAAATTTGTCATACGGCATTCGAAAGATACAGTATCCAAGCATCTTCTCAGTGAATTTCAAAATGATCCATCGAGGGATTCAAGAGAAATTGCAATTTGAAGTTTTATGACACGTTTCATAAGGCTACCAGCAAACAACCACGGGTTTGGTCCTATCTCTACAAACAAATTTTTTTGTCTACTTATTTAGTACATGGCATTCGAAAGATATAATAATCAAGTATATCTCCTGCAAGTTTATATTTCATTGACGGAATCGAAATTTATAACGGTTTGGATGTGGTATGCGGTCATAGATGAGTTTTCTACCAGACTTCAAGCGTGAATCCATGTTTGTCCATTGACTATTTAGATCGTTTATACGTGCCGCGGTTTTTAAAGGAAAACCTGACCATTTAATTACATAAATATAATGTACAAAAGGTGTTATTTATATGGCACACTTAAAAGATATGAAAATAGGGTTGTCTACCAAACGTTAAATATAATGTGTAAATTAAAAAAATGGATAAAAGTCGGAATGTTTACTTCAAAAGGCCATATTTCAATGGTTTGTTGACCGATTCTAATTATTTTTTCATTATTGAACAAGTAGACGTTTCATCGTTAATTTTCGTTAAGAAGAATATAAAATAGAGTTGCCTACTTCAAACAATAGACAACATAATTATCCTCAATTATATGTATTATCACTATTTAGTGAATATCTTTGTATTCAAAACGATGACCTATACATTACTTGAATGCAAGGAACGCAAACTACAAATGATGGAAAAATAAAACCATAAATTTAAAAAATATGAAGGTATTTACTGATTCAGATCAATTTATGTTATGATACTGTTTTTGTTGGAAATTTTGTACAATCGCTGGTTGGGTTGACAGATGTTAAAACTGGTCAAAGGGGATGTTATTAGTACAAGTTCATCTGCTCATATCTCTAACTATTGTTAGTTTTATTGTCGAATTGAACTTATCATGAGAATTTGACATTCAGATGTTTATACAGCAATTGCAATCAACTAGTATATAAAAATGGATAGGCAGCTATTTTTGAAACAAAAATATTTACTAAATAATGATAATACATATAGTTGAGATCAACTATATCGCCTATTTATTGATGTAGATGACTCTGTTTTATATTCTTCTTAATGTAAATTAACAATGAAACGTTTACCTGTTCAATAATGAAAAAATAATTAGAATCGGTCAACAAACCATTGAGATATGGCCTTTTGAAGTAAACATTCCAACTTTTATTCATTTTTTTAGTTTTCACATTATATTTAACGTTTGGTAGACAACCCTATTTTCATATTTTTTCTGTGCACCATATAAATAACACCTTTTGTACGTTATACTTATGTAATTAAATGGTAAGGTTTTCCTTTAAAAACCGCGACACGTATAAACGATCTAAATAGTCAATGGACAAACATGGTTTCACGCTTGAAGTCTGGTAGAAAACCCATCTATGACCGCATACCACATCCAAACCGTTATAAATTTCGATTCCGTCAATGAAATATTTTCAAACTTGCAGGGGATATACTTGATTACTATATCTTTCGAATGCCATGTACTAAATAGGTAGAAAATTTTTTTTTGTTTGTAGAGATAGGACCAAACCCGTGGGTGTTTGCTGGTAGCCTTATGAAACGTGTCCTAAAACTTCAAATTGCAATTTCTCTCGAATCCCTCGATGGATCATTTTGAAATTCACTGGGAAGATGCTTGGATACTGTATCTTTCGAATGCCGTATGACAAATTAATGGTAATTTTTTGTTAATAACGGTTTTAGGAACACCGTGCCTGTATTACGAGAATTACCATTGTGACTGACTAAACAAATTCGTATTAGACCAAATGTGTGCCTGGTGGTATCTTGTCGTTCACAGAAGTTTAACCAACGCTCAGGGCCGTCGAGAGCCACGTCGGGCCCCCAGGCTGATGTTACTAACTTGCCCTTCTAAACCTACTTAGTTCAATCTATATTAACAGAATTGCATGCATTTTACTGTTCAAATCAAACTATGTTGGATCTGTTGCTGTTTCTGTTGATCAGAGTCTTAGACTTCTTATGCTAGTATAAAGCTTTCGTAGTCCTAGTTAACCGTTCTAAATGTATAACTGATTCGTACTAGAATACATATCCGCCTTTTCATTTCTCTTGGTCTTAAATTTGTCGAAAAATCTGTACAACACACACAACGTAAATCTGTGAGTATTCGTACAAAAATATGCCTTCCTCCATTTTTGTCTAAAGTCCGAATCACTTCGGAAAATAAAGTACTGTACGAATCGGTTATCTGTTGTTCTCTCTCAACTCACCTTTACCTTGTCCCCTATTATTAGGTTAAGACTTCGTAAAGTCCCGATAATGTGGCCCTCGCGATGGTCCAAAACCCCACATAAAGAGGGGTTACTGATTATTTGGAGGCTTGACGTCTCTTGATATAAAACAAAATTAGTGATTTTATATTTACACATCTGAGACCTAAGGGAAAGAGTATAGTATAGGACCCTTGTAGACTTGCATACACCACATTCAACGATATATTTCGTTTCGCAAAATAAACGCTTCTGCTTGATTAATGGTCTGTAACACAATCAGTACATACGTCTCCCAACCTTTGAACGGAACGGATCGTTATATTTCACAGTGGTGTTCGGTGTGTAAATTTCAGTGATTCAAGGTCATCCTTTGTTCGTTCGTTAGCTGCCATTCTGCTGGTGCCGGCAGTAAATCCAGTACATTGTTTTCGCTGGTGCGGAACAATCGACGTTGTTTGCAGATAAGTTTTGCTTTATTTTTTTTCCTCGTTTGCTTTCTTTCCTTTTCCCTACTTTTACTCTACCTTGTAATCAAATAATAAGACACATTCCCGTTTATATAACGCTCTGCCCTCGTGCTTAAATGGCCGAGGGCGAAATAACATCTGATGTAATCATGGAAGTCCCTGATCCCCCTAATACTCGCATTGCTCCCCGTATAAAGCAGTACCCAGAAGGTTCCTCTGGGCCATGGGTGGTATATTTTCGGACCGGAGAGAAACCGGTTAATATATTAAAACTTTCTCGAGATCTGACTGCTAATTACCCGGCCGTGACTCAGATAACACGTGTTCGGGCAAACAAGATACGTGTTCTAGTGAGTGATCTCGGCCAGGCAAACGCGATTGCTTGCTGTGAGCGCTTTACGCGGGAATTTAAAGCGTACGTGCCTTGTGTGGCCTGTGAAATCGATGGGGTAGTGTCCGAACCGGGCCTGAAATGCGAAGAACTGTTGGAGCACGGGGTTGGCTGCTTTAAGGACCCCTCACTTGAACAGATTAAGATCTTGGAATGCAAACAATTGTATACCGCAAACACCGAGGGAGGTAAGACTACCTACTCTCTATCAGGCTCGATTCGGGTGACATTCGCCGGGTCCTCTCTTCCCAACTACATCCTCCTTGACAAGGTTCGCCTACCAGTTCGCCTGTTCGTACCGCGGGTCATGAACTGCAGCAATTGCAAGCAGTTGGGCCACACAGCCACATATTGTGGAAATAAGAAACGGAGAGGAGAGCATGAGGATGACTCTTGCGACAAAGAAACTGAAAAGTGTATTTGCTGCGGGGGCCCTTCACATGCTCTTAAATCATGTCCTGCGTACAAGCAGCGCGGGGATAAAATTAAGCGCTCCCTTAAGGAACGCTCAAGGCGTTCTTATGCAGAAATGCTAAAGAATGCTTCGCCATCTGTCCTGTCCGAAAATCCCTATGCTGGTTTGGCTAACGTTGAGCAAGAATCTGACGACCCACGAGAGGGAACATCTTTGGTTAACCCAGGGGAATCCAGGAAGAGGAGAAATCCAGCCTCCCCTACATTGCCTCGTAAGGGTGCCAAGGTGTCGTCCACTCAGAGTGCGCCATCTACAACCAATAAATCCAACGGAAGTGATGCACAAAAGCCGAAGCAATTTGCTCCAGGACTTGGAAATATTAATTCTAACAAGGAGTACCCACCACTTCCAGGGACATCCAAAACCCCAAGTGTCCCCTTTTTTCAAACAGATACTCAGTCCAGTAGCGGACTAATGAAATTTTCTGACATAGTGGACTTAATTTTCACAGCTTTCAATGTTACTGATCCTCTTAAAAGCCTTCTGATACGTTTTCTCCCTATAGTGCAAACATTTTTGAAGCAGTTGACTACTAAATGGCCCCTCCTTGCAGCGATCGTATCCTTCGATGGCTAAGTCATCGAACGAGGTCACCGATTCGATCACTGTTCTACAGTGGAACAGCAGAAGTATCCTCCCGAAAATCGATTCCTTTAAATTTTTACTAAATAGTTTAAAATGTGATGCTTTCGCATTATGTGAAACTTGGTTAACTTCCGATATAAATCTCAACTTCCACGACTTTAATATAATTCGTCTGGATCGAGAAAACCCCTATGGAGGAGTACTTTTGGGGATCAAAAAGTGCTATTCTTTCAACCGAATTAACCTCCCTTCGACACCAGGCATTGAAATTGTCGCTTGTCAAGTTTTAATCAAAGGTAAAGACCTTTGCATTGCTTCCATCTACATTCCTCCTAGAGCCTCGGTAGGGCACCGAACGCTTTGTAATATCACGGAATCCTTACCGGCACCGCGGCTAGTTCTGGGAGACTTTAACTCGCACGGTACGGTATGGGGCTGTCTTCATGATGATAATAGATCAACATTAATCCAAGATCTTTGCGATAATTTCAACATGACCATCTTAAACACGGGAGAAATGACGCGGATTCCTACACCACCAGCACGCGCAAGCGCGTTGGACTTGTCGCTTTGCTCGACATCGCTACAGTTAGATTGCATGTGGAAGGTGATCCCTGATCCCCACGGTAGCGATCATTTGCCTATCGTGATTTCAATTGCTAACGGTTCAAGACCATCGGAAACAATCAATGTCTCATATGACCTCACACGGAACATTGATTGGAAGAGTTACGCGACCGCGATATCTGTTAAAATCGAATCCACTCAAGAACTTCCTCCGGAGGAAGAGTACAGGTTTTTGGCTGGCTTGATTCTCGACAGTGCAAATCAAGCTCAGACTAAACCAGTACCCAGCGCGAATACCCATGGACGGTCTCCCACCCTGTGGTGGGATAAAGAGTGCTCAGAGCTGTACGCGGAAAAGTCCACTGCATATAAGGCCTTCCGGGAAGACGGGTTACCCGCTAGCTATCAACAGTACGCGTCGTTAGAAAGGCGAATGAAGAGTCTAATGAAAGCCAAAAAACGCAGTTATTGGCGCCGGTTCGTCGACGGGTTAACGAGAGAAACAGCGATGAGCACTCTTTGGGGTACGGCTCGACGTATGCGTAACCGTAATAGTACCAACGAGAACGTGGAATATTCAAACCGTTGGATATTCGCTTTCGCCAAGAAGATCTGTCCGGACTCTGTCCCGGTACAGAAAACGTGCCGCGCCGCGTCTCCTCACGATACCGCGAACGAAACACCGTTTTCGATGGTGGAGTTCTCACTTGCTCTCTTATCGTGCAACAATAACGCCCCAGGGTTAGACAGAATCAAATTCAACTTGCTGAAGAATCTGCCAGACACTGCAAAAAGGCGCTTGTTGAATTTATTTAACAAGTTTCTTGATGGTAACATTGTCCCTTATGAATGGAGGCAAGTGAAGGTCATCGCCATCCAAAAACCAGGAAAACCAGCCTCCGACCACAACTCGTATCGGCCGATTGCAATGCTGTCCTGTATTCGGAAGTTGTTCGAGAAAATGATCTTGTTTCGCCTCGACAATTGGGTTGAAGCAAATGGCTTACTGTCAGATACACAATTTGGCTTCCGCAAAGGCAAAGGGACGAACGATTGCCTTGCGTTGCTTTCTACAGAAATCCAAATGGCCTATGCTAACAAAGAGCAGATGGCATCAGTCTTCTTGGATATTAAGGGGGCTTTTGACTCAGT
This sequence comes from Topomyia yanbarensis, assembly GCF_030247195.1. Lineage (NCBI taxonomy): Eukaryota > Metazoa > Arthropoda > Insecta > Diptera > Culicidae > Topomyia > Topomyia yanbarensis. The sequence goes on along the minus strand of NC_080672.1, from coordinate 105,975,304 downwards.
TTCTATCAACATTCTGTCAGAGAAGCTGCACCAGCATGGTCTTTCACCAATTTTAAATAACTTTTTGCTAAACCTGTTGTCTGAAAAGCACATGCACTTTTCGCATGGTGATTTAACAACATCGCGATTTAGCTACATGGGTCTTCCCCAGGGCTCATGTCTAAGTCCCCTGCTCTACAATTTCTACGTGAATGACATTGACGATTGTCTTGCCAATTCATGCACGCTAAGGCAACTTGCAGACGACGGGGTGGTCTCTGTTACAGGGCCCAAAGCTGCCGACTTGCAAGGACCATTACAAAATACCTTGGACAATTTGTCTGCTTGGGCTCTTCAGCTGGGTATTGAGTTCTCCACGGAGAAAACTGAGTTGGTTGTTTTTTGTAGGAAGCGTGAGCCGGCGCAACTCCAGCTTTTATTAATGGGTGCAACGATCAACCAGGTTTTCACATTTAAATATCTCGGGGTCTGGTTCGACTCTAAAGGTACCTGGGGATGTCACATTAGGTATCTGAAACAGAAATGCCAACAAAGGATCAATTTTCTCCGAACAATAACTGGAACATGGTGGGGTGCTCACCCAGGAGACCTGATCAGGTTGTACCAAACAACGATATTGTCGGTGATGGAGTACGGGTGTTTCTGTTTCCGCTCCGCTGCGAACATACACTTCATCAAACTGGAGAGAATCCAGTACCGTTGCTTGCGCATTGCCTTGGGTTGCATGCACTCGACCCATACGATGAGTCTCGAAGTGCTGGCGGGCGTTCTTCCGCTAAAAAATCGATTTTGGGAACTCTCATATCGATTGCTCATCCGATGCGACATTCTGAACCCGTTGGTAATTCAAAATTTCGAGAGGCTCGTCGAGCTTAATTCTCAAACCCGTTTTATGTCCTTGTACTTCGACTACATGGCACAGAGCATCAATCCTTCTTCGTACAATCCCAACCGTGTCCGTTTCCTAGATACTTCTGATTCTACTGTATTCTTCGACACATCCATGAAGGAAGAGATTCGTGGAATCCCGGACCATATACGCCCGCAGGTGATCCCCAATATATTTTATAATAAATTCCGAGAAGTCGACTGCGACAAAATGTTTTACACTGACGGATCAAATCTCGATGGGTCCACTGGCTTCGGTATCTTCAACAATACTATCACCGCTTCATTCAAGCTCAATGATCCCGCTTCAGTTTACGTCGCAGAGTTAGCTGCAATTCAGTACACCCTTGGGATCATCGACACTCTGCCCACAGATCACTACTTCATCGTTTCGGACAGCCTCAGCTCTATCGAGGCTCTTCGTGCGGTGAAGCCTAAAAAGCAACTCCCGTATTTTCTGGGGATGATACAGGAGTCCTTGTGTACGTTATCTGAAAAATCTTATCAGATTACCTTTGTTTGGGTCCCCTCTCATTGTTCTATCCCGGGCAATGAAAAGGCCGACTCATTAGCAAAGGCGGGCGCATTAAATGGTGACATATACGAAAGACCAATCTGCTTCAACGAATTGGCAAACCTCGTGGAGCAACGGGGAACTTGGACGATGGCTACATTCGATTATCCCAAAGGTATCAACGAAGCCTTGGTTCGGGGGGATGGATGTGGGTCGGGATTTTATTCGCGTAATGTCCCGACTTATGTCCAATCACTACACCATGGATGCGCATTTGCGGCGTATTGGGCTTGCGGAGAGTAGTCTGTGCGCTTGTGACGAGGGCTATCACGACATCGAACACGTTGTCTGGGTATGCGCCGGGTATTGTGACGCCAGGTCTCAGTTAAAGGAATCCCTTCGGGCCCGAGGTAGACCACCCAATGTACCAGTCCGAGATATGCTGGCAACTCGTGATGTCCCTTATTTATACCTTCATAAAAACGATAAATATCCCAATTTAGCCCCTCTCTTTTATTTCTCGTTTTTAGAGTTTCCTCCTGCCTTGTGGAACCGATCAGCTCCAGAGTGCCACTATGTTACCGCCGTCGCCCTTACCACTACGCCTGCATAGAAGGAAACTGAAGCGAGAGCGACTCGAGGTCCGATGACTTTTGAAGGATTCCCCGCGGGTCCGAAGAATACCATCCGCCAATCCGGTACTCGACGACTTACTAGACTGAGGCGCAAATTTGTTTCGCTGATCCCCCTTCCCCCCGTTCGAACGAAAGTTGCAAGTTTTGCTCTTCTTTCCCTGTCTCTCCCCTGTCCTTGATACAACTGCTGCTACACTGATGCGGAAATAAGCCACCCTCTGAATATCTTGACCAAGCATAAGTTTTAGTTAAAAAATTCAAATTAGTATTCTGTATTTCTAGTTTTAAGATAGCTATAATTTTTACTCTTTATTGAAACTCTTGTCCTCCATCTTGTAAATAGAATTGAATCCCTAGTTTTAAGATTTCTGTGAAGTTTCTCATAAATATTTGTTCCCCCTTTTGTGTACTAAACTATATTGTTAGTTTTAAGATAACCGTAAAATATTTCGTAAAATACTATTACTCCCCCTCTGGTATATCAAAATGAATCCCTTGTTTTAAATTTTTTCAAAAAAAAAAAATCTTTTGGCCCTCTCTTGTATATTGAATCTTATTTCTAGTCTTAAGATAGCTGTAAACTTTTTTTTTCCTTTGTAAAAAAAATATTTCAACATTGTAACCTCCTAGTTTTAAGATATCCAAAATGTAAAAACATAAGCATTTGGCACCGCCAAGCTAACGCATTTGTGGCTATCAAATAAACGAAATGAATAAAAAAAAAACACAATCAGTACGCTATGTCTAACATGGTGGAATTGTAGGGTGTAAACATTGGCCATCTTTAGTTCCGTTTGGAATTTCAATAACTTTTTTACTTCTCGAACAGGCTATTTTCGGGGACATCTCGAAAAGTAAAGAGGAATATAGTTTGACCACACTAGGGCCACTTTCTGGTTGTAATCGTCGCTTATTTTTTTTTTCTCATGTCCGACACTGTAGGTTGAAGCACGATGGTTTGCCTTTTCTTGCTGGTAGTGGTGGAGCAGTTTTTTGTTTTAATTGTAGGCAAGAGGAGAAGGTAGCAGATGTAACTCGTAATTCTCGTTTAAAAATATAAGATATTTCTAATACACATACGTTTATCTCATATTGAATCTAAGAAAACTATGCGCTGCCATGTAGTGGTGCAAATGAACTTTTATGGCTCCAAAAAGTAGCAGAGGTTTCAAACTAACAATTAGGAGCTTTGACCGATAAATTCTTTTACATTTACTTACCCAAAAAGACGATTTTCTTACGTAGCTCCGAATGGCTCCCGGTTCCCCTGGACGACAATTCGTTACAGCAAAAGCAAAGCAAAGCCGTGGTACTGCATTACATAGCCGAGCTTGACCTTCTTTTCGACAGACTTCGCAGCTGATTCTTAATGTACAGGACATTACATGTCTAGTATTTTGATCCTACTAACGCTAAGAATCTTCGGACTCGAACATACGACGACTGGCTTATAAGACCACCCCAGAAAATAGACAGCTCGATCCTGGAATCATTGGTCGATTCAATGAAATGACATCTAGCAAATGCTATTAGACTTTGGGGCTTAGATTTGGACAAGTGTCTGGATCATAACCCTCGGTTTGGATACGTGAATCCAACCCGTGGGTCCAGTTTCCTGTACATAACGGGCACGACTGTGCATGTTTTCTGCAGTCATAACCTTGCTTTTGAGGTACGCGAAGCATTCCACTACTATTTCGGGCCTACATAAGCAAATCGCCCTTTTAGCCAAATAGACGTGAAAGAATTTACCAGTCAAAGGTCCTAATTGTTAATTTGAAACCTCAGTTACATTTTGGAGTCATAAAAATTCATTTGCACCACTCCATGGCAGCGCTAGACGACAATTTACAAAACTATACTTTTTTTTTGTTTTACAATGTAGATGTAATTCGGACCGTCGTTTTTTTCATTTTTTTTTTCAATGGAATTATATTTACCTAGGAAATCTTCACAGCAGAAGCAGGAAAATATGTGTAAAAAAACTTTATCTGGGAAGTCAGAGCTCTCGATTAGCGCATCATGTATTTTCTTTGCTGTGGTGTGTGCAATCGTGCCGCATGTCGCTGAACGGTGGTTGATGGAATAGGGGGTCCAAATAGCCCCGGACGCTCATTTCGCACAAAAGTGATGAGCGTCTTGAACATATCTGTGTTTTCACCCAAACAAAAATCATTCCATAAAATAAAGGGCAAACACGAAATTATTGCGACACATTCAACAGGGCATAACTTTTTTACTATTGGGTAAAAATCAACCAAATTTTGCACACTTTCTCATTGATGTGTATTGTTTACATGCTGTCAAACTTGAAGTCGTGTTTTTCGATTCAACGAAAATGGAGGTGAACCAACGCGAGCCGAGAGAACAAATTCTTTCCAAACACCTGGAATTTCCTGACCTGTCGCACCGGCAGTTGGGAAAAATGTTGAACATTCACCATTTAACCGTCTCCAGAGTGTTGAAGCGGAGGAGGACCAGGAGCGGTTGACGTTGGACCACGGCAAAGGAGCTGGAAGAAAACCGGGACCGGAGAGCAAAAAGACGGAGGGAAAGGTGAAGCGGATGATTAAAGCAAATCACAACGTCTCAAGCCGTGATTTGGCTAAAAAGATCGGCATGTCGCAATGCCAAATGCAAAGAAGAGAACTGGACTACATACATACAAGGTACAAAACTTCCCAAACCGCGATGAGCGGCAACAATCGACGGCTAAAACTCGGGCACAGAAGCTCTACGAGAAAATGCTGACAAAATATGGCTGCTGTGTGATGGACGACGAAACGTATATAAAAGCCGATTTTAAGCAAATTCCGTGGTTGGAGTTTTTCACCGGCAAGAGCAGGTTCTATGTGGACGACAAATTTAAGAAGAAGAAAATGTCGAAGTTCACCTCCAAATATCTCATTTGGCAGGCCATCTGCTCTCGCGGACTGAGGAGTGAGCCTTTCGTGACAAAGGGCACAGTAAATGGCGAGATCTACAAATCTGAGTGCCTCGAGAAGCGCCTTTTGCCGTTCTTGCAGCAGCACGACGAAGCTCCGCTATTTTGGCCAGATTTGGCATCATGCCACTATTCTAAAAGTGTCCTGGAGTGGTATGAGGCCAATTCTGTCCATTTTGTTCCAAAGGACATGAATACGCCAAAGCAAGACGGAAGAGCAAGAAGACAGTCAAAGACGAGAAGGACATGTTAAGAAAATGCAAAAAAAAACTGAGAAACTGGTACCGGATGACACTGTAAAGACTTTGATGGAGGGCATCAAGCGAAAATGCGTTCAATTTTACACTCAAGGCTCCATCGATTAACTTTTCTTTTGGTTTTTGAAGTAAATGTATGTATAAAACTACCCTAAAATTTTGGTTTGATTTTAAACATTATAAGAAAATTGGCATGACATTTTTGGTGTCGCAATAATTTCGTGTTCGCCCTTTAGGAGCCTCAAGCTTCCCAAAACACTTACTTGTTCTTTTTTTAATTTTGTTTTGTTACCGTCAAACGGTGTAACTTGCAACACTTCGACATGTTTGTGTTCGGATGAATTTAACAACGCTAATAATATTGTTTACAATTTAGCATTATATCTGTCAAATGTTAGCATATGTTAAAATATAATCATGTAATACCAGTCATTATTTTCGGTTTCTTTAACGTGACAGGGTAATCTTCTGTCGATTTTTTTCAATAGAATAAAAGCTAGAATATGCTCCATTTCAATGGTAAGAGCATATCATTTGTATCTCTTACGTACAAATCTAGTATACAATAGCAAACGTTACAGTTTGATACATGTTTGTTTACCATCTCAAATACACGCAAAATAACGATTTAACTAGGGTAATTACCCATGTGGGGTAACATGCAACAGTCTTATTACTATTATTCCTTGAGCCAGCTGACTGAAGCGTGCAAAATAACAGTCTGTATAACATTTTAATTCACATTTGAAAGGTTTAACCTACAACTAGAATATGAAAATGCTTCTTACATTCAGAACATTGCCAGGAAGTCGTCTTTACGCGAACTTGCTTCTCTAGCAGTACTAGAAAATGCTCAATTTATATCTTCCTATACTCAACTGAATTTTTCTAGCATTTCTAATTGTCCGATTGCACGAAAAAGATAGTCAATAACAGTGTAAATTAGGGAACAAATGAAAATGCTTGGAAAAGCAGCCATCTTGAAAAAAGAAAAAAAACAGTTTTTCTTATACCGTTGAAAAAACTTCATGAAAATCAATCAGTAATACTATACCAATGCTCTGAATACATTGATTAATTTCCAACGGTGTGAGGAAAAACTGCTTTTTCGTTTTCCAAGATGGCCGGTTATTGAGGCGTTTTCAATAATATTTTAAGACAACAAAGCTATCGCATAATTTTTACGTCGTTGGAGAAATCTATTCCGAATATACTGTAAAAAATTCAAAAGAATAGAAAACCATTTGTTCGAGTTACGTTTCCGGCCAGATCCAAAAATGTGGTTTCGAGAAAAACGCTGTTAAAGTTTTCAGTGCGCTCGGGGTTTACATAAGAGGTGTTGCGGCAGAATTTAAAATTAGAACATTTAGCAATTATTGTCGCCTGCGGTTTTTTGTTATCACATTTTGAAATAATAAAAAAATCGATTTTTTTGAAATGCTACTGTGCACAGTGTTTTAAAACGTCGTTTTCGTGCTCAAAATTAATAGCGTCTAAACCGTTGACTTTAGAGGTATAGTTTGTTTGGAGAAGTTGTTGTTCTTATGATTGCACATCCACAGGAGTATACCGTTCAGTGATTAATTCACCTATAAGTGATATACGAAATTTATTTTCCGAACTAATTGAGATAGAGACTTTGTGTCTTCGACAAAGTTGTAGAAAATATTACTACAAAAGAAATTGTTCAAGGCACTATATATCTAGCTTCAATAGTTTTCGAGTTATGGAACATATTATATGAAAGACCCCTTAAAATTAGTTTTTTCATGATAACTTTTTTAGACATTCTCGTATCTTCTTGGAATCTTCCACAAAGTTGTTTACGACATCGAAATACATATTTTTGCTTAACATAGTTACTACCTATCTGTTAAATTTAAAAAGATATTTCAAATTTTACGATATTTTTGGGGTAAGTTCCACCTTAAATAATTCGTTAAGGAGCAAAAAGGAGCAAACAACATCATAACATACTGAAAGTACTAGCTTTTTGCTTTCATATTATGGCCCGATTGTCAGTCGAAGCTTTTCTCCCCGAGTGTTATGTTCAATACAATATGTCATCGCAGTGGTATAAAATGAAATATTCAAGCGCACTGCAATAAGCAGCATCTTTTCATGGTAAATTGCATGAAACATATTCATCGATGTCCAAAAAAAGGAAAAGAGAACTTTGACCACAATCGAGATCAAAGTACGAAACGTAGCATATCGTGCGTTCGAGAAGTGTGTCACGTGAAATTTAAGCAATCAGTGGATACTGATAAGCTTGGAAAAATAATGAAAATCCCACCAGAAGGTTTATTAATGTCTTTCGTGACAATTATAATGGAGCTTGATCAACGTCACCTGTTCACAATGTGGATTCTGTTGTGACTGAGGCTCGGGGATGGCTAAAAAAGTATAAAACGATTTTTAGAAGACGCCAAAGCTCTTCTAGCAAAAGGAGAAACTTTGAAGATGACGTAGAAAACGATTATTAAAAATAAATTCATTTATCTAATTTATAATGCAAATATCGACATTATTAAACTCATCCAAAATTTCCGTTTTTTTGGTGATTTTTGTAATAATTCTAATTATAATTCAAATAAATTTATCGTCACTATTGTTCATTTGGTGCCCCGTAATATTCTCTACAACTTGTTATTTGACACTGACATCCCTATCGCTTTTCATTTCGCTGCAATTTAATAGTTAACACAGCATGGTCTCATCACAAATGCAGTGAGTTTGAAATCGTTGTTTTTGCATATGAAACGAGAAGATAAAAATGATTTTGCTTCGAAACTAAAAGAGATAATTGAATGGAGTCAAAGGAAGAATTGTAGAACTTGCTGAGATGCATTAATTCGATGATAATAATGGGGAAGTTTATTATTTACTATTTTAAGAAAATAACGAAAATGCTAATAATAACACTAACTTTAAACTAATTAACTTCTAAAAGAATACTAAATTCACTTAACTGAAAGGTATTAATACATTTTTCTCTGCAAAATTTTCCTGGCTTTCGAATAAAAATAAGAAAAGGTACAATAAGTGCCATACTTTTTCAATAAGAGCTAGTATTAGTGGATATGAGATAAAAATATCCAAGTTCAATAACCCAAACACATGAAAACAAGACAAGTGTATCCTGTCAAAGAACAAATTATACAACTTTTCAAGACTAACAATTTGAATTATTAAAATAGTGATGTTAACTATCAAGATTTTCGCGAAGTGAACGAAAAATCGACCAAAATTGTTAAATTTTAAATAAATTACTGTGAAAAGATTACTTAACCTCATTAGCTGAAACATTTGAGGACATTTTTCAAGGGAAAATTTTCTCACCTATCCAATGGATCTAAAAGATTTGAAATACAAAGTATATTTTTGGAGTTAGAGCTATTTTAAGACAACTAAGTTTTTAACACAAAAAGTTCAATAACTTAGTAACGGTTGAGATTTCATGGTATGTGTAGAACGATTTTTTTCTCCAAATAAGACAGTCAATCATCCCTCGAGAGATTCTTAACCATGAACCAAACACCCTGTATAGGGCGATAGAATATCGAACATAGGCAAAATTGAACCGGAGTGCACTAATGTAATGGTAAAACAGCATTTATATGAGCTGGAAATCCTAACTGCAATAATCACACGAGTAGAGCACGTTATTGTTTTTTGTTTATATCTCGGGTGCAATTGATATACGGGTTTGAAACTTTGGCAGTGTATGTTTACTATGGCAGACCTCCGACCGGTGTTACTGTTTTCCAGGAATTTTCAGCAATTTTTTATAGAAGCAAAAGGTGCATTTGACCCCGTTTACCCCATTTTCCCCTATTGAGAAAATGCGACATATTCCCAGCATATTCACGTTATTCTTATCTTACTACCCACTTGGACTAAAAGTGCAACGCCAACCCTGTCAATACTCGTAAGCCAAACATATGACTGGAACTTATGCTAAATTCATTGTACAACCTTGAAGAAAGGAATAGATGTTTGAATATTTTCCATTCCAATGTACGTGTACCATTATATTGGAATTTCCATCAGAAATACCGAAATAGCAGATGTTGATGCAACCATGCAGAAAATTGTCAAATTTGGAGCATTCGAATTAAAAGCGTTAGTATATTCTACTTCATTTCAGTTATGTCTCTGGCATTACATACCCATCTTTTTATGCGAAATAATTGTTGAGTTTAGCTGAATAGTATGTTTTGAAAAATTTTTTGTAAATGATAGGAGTCATCTTTTGACTAAAAAATAAGTTTCATATATCACCGCATAGAGGGCGCCATCATTAACTTTCAAAGAGTATGGAAATGTTCATAAGTACTGAAAAGGGCCTGTTCTACATCTTTGTAGAAGACACCTAATTTTCATCTCTCTCTATTAAAAACTTAGTGTTGGCGCCATCTATATGACGAAATGTAGAACTAAAAATTTCTAGTTAAAAGATGACTCATTTACTAAAATTCTTCCAAACATGCTGTTCAGCAGAACTCAATAATTATTTCGCAAAAAAAATAAACTTCGTGGGAATCGATCACTGGTTTACCGCCACGTTCTGTTAAGCCCTTTGTAAAACTTACTCAATGCAGGTGTCTAGTTGACTTCATTAAAATTTTAAAAAAACTGCTCGTAAGGATGTTGGATTTATTTGCAGTCTTCGATAAAGTTGTAGGGAATATATATGATAATGCAAATAAACTCTGCAAGTTTGATAAACTGTGCTGTTTTCATTATATCTGGAAAAGATTCTATAATAATACGTTTATTCGGTTTTCTAGACGCCTGCCTTGAGTGAATGCCGGAGGTATATCTTACCTACAGTGCGATTAAAAAAATGTGCACCATTTAACTTAAATTTTCGATTTTATTTCTCTTAGCATATAACTTTAATTTACAACATATTTGTAGCCACAAATGGCTACATGATTTTTTTATTTACCATAACCATTTACTATAAATCTAATAGATATTATTTACTATAATACCATAGAAATACATAATTTACAGTTTGTGATCTTTATAGTAGGAAAAATACGAAACCTACTTGTCAAACGATATAAAAAATTGCAATATTAAAAGCTAAATTAAAAACTATAGATTGAAGATTGCATCGGTTTTTGTTGGAGGGAATCGTTTATAATACTATCGGCCACTGGGTCTTTGTTTGCAATTCAGTGTCACTCAATAAATTGGCATCCTTGTTGTGTTGTGTTGCGTAAGCATGGTATACTTCGGAGATCGCAGTTTAATGACCCTTGTTCTGTTACTGTTCGTGCTGCCTCAGTTACCGTACCCCAAATTAGTCCATATACTTTAGCGGGCAATATGAAAAATAAAAAAAAGCAAATAATAATACGGATATAAAAAAATTGGTAACGATATTCAAAAAAGAAAAAAAAGCAATTAGAAACACTATATCTGTCTATGCCACATTCACTTTAAATATGTGACATTTTAATTCTTAAATGCATACTGATGACATTTGGCAAAATACCAAATTCTGAGATACAAAGCTTCAACAAGAGGTAAACACTCAGTTTTCTTACGCGAGTGATACAGGCCGCGTAAATGGAAACCGGGTACATTCTAAAATTCGCGTAAATGAAAACGGCGTCAATTCAAAAATCCGCTTAATGTAAATGAAAACCGCGTAAATTTTAAAATCCGCGTAAATGAAAATCGCGTAAATTTAAAAATCCGCCTTAATGGAAACCTCATTAATGGAAACCGCGTAAATTCAAAAATCAGCGTAAAAAACCTGAGTATATAAAAATCAGTACTAAGGTAAAATGAAATTCATGCATTTAAGAGTTAAGTTTTATTTGTTCTTATACTCGTTTAATCGTCAAAAAATGTCAAAGTCAAAAAACGTATAAACATTGAGCACATGAGATGCTCATGAGGTATAAGGCATCGTTATTGTTGGTATTTGTTTTCCTGGGAGTTTATAAGCGAGGTATGGTTCAGATCCATTCGAATTAAAAGTCCGAATCCAAATCTGTGCTCGACATCAAAACTCAGAGTCTAGCTGTCTGAAAGCCGGGATCAGGTTTAGGTTCCATGTATCATAACTATTTTGACGCTAATATTTGTGCAACTTATCGAAAGTATACGCTAAATACTAAAACCCAACACTAACACATACTAAAAGGCAATATGTTCGTGTGACGCATACATGCACCCAGTTTCCTTAGTTGGCTTTTCAACTGCATTTAAAAAAAATATGACGCAAGAAACGCTAATTCAGGTCCCCCATGGTCTTTGATAACAGATAATAATATAATAAAATGTAATAAAAAGTAAACTGTTGGATTTTAGGGGGTGCAGCACTCAAAGCTTTTCTCGCATGCCGCCTGTTGCTGATAGCACAACGTCACCAGCAAAGCCATTGATATCGGCGCCTTTGGGTAATTCCAGTTTAAACACACCATTGTGCTTGCCATTTCATAGCTGGGACTCAAAATCAAAGCATCGTGAAATCCCTGCTGTAATATTTTGACAGTGTAGTGGCAATCGAATCACGCAATTTTTGAATCGTAAAAGTAGCTAGATATCATAAAATATAACTATAAAGGCTTTCAGACCAAATAGAACATATTTTCTATTTTCTATAAATAGAACATATTCTGATGCTCAAAGACTCGTTAGAAATATTGAACGTGGTTCAGCACCAACTTGAGATGAATCGGTAGCTCAAAACATTTTTTTATCCAACTATATTTCAAAAAACTTCTTTATAATTCTGTAGCTACAAGGAAAATTATGATAAAAGCGTCTAGCGTCGTTCACAAACATCAGCCATCATCTGGTGACTGATTAAACCGACAATAGTTCTTTCCTCGAATTAAATAACACATTTGTTGCCGTGATACACATAACAGTTCAACCTACATGGGAAGACTATAGCAAATGGGAATGTAATACGTATCACGGCAGTTTGGTTACTATTTTATTCTATTCTAACCCTTACCCAACCAGTATTGAAAAGCATCCTGTGGAAAAGACTGCAGTTATTCTGTAGTGTTTTCTTGTCAATATCAATATTTGAAGCATATTTTCATATATTTTTTTTTTTTTTTTTTTTTTTTTTTAATCAGTGTATATTAAAATTCATTAAAACTATTTACAGATTATATTCTAAGTTAAACTTCAGTTCATCTATATCTACATCATTATTGCATCTGTTTATGAAGTTCACGTAATTTATTAGTAGTTTGAGGATATTGCTTTTTGCTGTTCTGGACACTCCATTTAGTGTTGGTCTAACTAGATCGGTGAACGTGAAGCTTCTCCAGCCGCCCATCGATGCAGTCGTCATACGCCGTAACATTGTCCAAGCCGCTGCTACTCGTTGACACTCGCTAAATTTATGTTGTATGGTTTCCTGTACAGCGTTGCAGTGTACGCACTGCTCTCCATCTGACCGTCGAATGATGTACATCAGTCGCCGGTGTTCTGTTTTACCGTTTACGAGCAGGAATAAGTCGGTTCTTTGTTGCGACGATAGTCCTCGCGTTTGATGAATGTTTAGCCATATTCGGTTCCAGTCAACGTGCACATTTTCCCGCTCGATTCGTGGTAACTCTGTACTATTTACGTAGAATCTGTGGATAACATCAGCAGTAGGGTTTTGTTGGATTTGCGGGGGCAAGAGTGGGAAATGCTGGCGGATTAGTTTCACATCCGGGCAGTCTGCTGGTACGTTTATAGGATTTGCATTGTCTTGAAAAATGAGTGATTTGTAGAACGGTATGGAGTTGATCTCCTGGATGTGACGGTTTATCAGCAACGCTTTACATTTCAACCCCGGGAGTTGAAGATTGAGTCCCCCCGCTGTTCGATCTCGCGCTAATTGCATCATTGGAACACGCGCTGCCAGCCCGCGCCACAGGAATGTTCCCATCGACGCAGTCAATTTCGCTGTATGTACACTCGACGGGGGAAGAATGGAGGATATGTACCAAATTCTGGAGGTGACGAAAGTGTTTAATAAAATCACCTTTTGCAGAAGTGTCAACGTACGAAGCGAATGTAGCCATAAGAGTCGTGCAAATTTTTCCACCAGGGACTCCCAATTTAGTCTTACCATAAGCCGCACTGAGTTCGCGAATATCACACCTAAAATCTTCACGGTGTTGTTTGTCTGCAACCATGGTACATTCAGCTGGTTCCCATCAATGAGGCCTACATCAATTGACGTCGTCTTTGCCAAATTTAATAGCGCTCCCGATACACGAGAGAAACGAGAGAATATTTCGTGTATCTGCTCTATTTTCCGTACGCATGTAACGATTACACTGATATCATCGGCATATGCTATGATTAAATCGTTTCCGCACACATTTTCAATCTGCTTCAGCAAAGGTACCAAGTATAGTGCGAAAGTGAGCGACGATAAAGGATTGCCTTGAGCAATCGATCGTTGTATAGGGAAAGAGGGTGATAGATGACCGTTGACGATCAGTCGACACGACGTCATTGTAGCAAATCTGGAGAGTAGTGCCACTAACCGGCGATTGATGCCGAGTGCGCACATGTTGTCGAATAGGTACTCACGGTTTACCCGATCGAACGCATGGTCCAGATCGAACGAGATCAGTTTTCCACTTTGCTTTCGTGCGATCAGCTGAGCAATCCTATCTTTTATAGACAGAGTGGCTTGAAAAATATTGCGATCGGAATTCGAGCATTTTTGTACATCTCCTAAAATCTGGTGGTTAGTTACGATTCTCTCAAGCCTCGCTTTGAGGATACGAGACAGCAACTTATAGTCGAAATTTATTAGCGAGATGGGTCTATATGAGCGAGCGGTATCCCCAGTGTTTTTCTTTTTCACTAATACCATAGTAGTTTCTACGAACTCTGTGGGGAAGTTCGACGAAAGGGCCTCGTTTAGTATAAGATTGATCTCACGGTGTATCACGTCGAAAGTTCGTAGATAGAACTCTCTCGGCAAACCGTCAGAGCCCGGCGATTTTCGAGGTGCGCTCGTTTTTATTGCCTCAAGAATCTCGGTTGTTGTGATTTCACTCATGCTAGCTTCGTTCGCTGCGTCGTTGTCTGGTATCATCCTGGTGCACATAAAATCGTCGTCTCTCACCCCTCCTGTATCAACAGCAGTGTACAAATCTTTGTAATATTCTAACATGTGTCTCTCGATATCTTCGGCCTGGTCTATGATTTCATCTCTTTCGTTCCGTACTATATCGATCGTTGTTCTTTTCCTTTTCCTTTCTGCGAGTTGAAACGTGGACATTGGTTCACCGGCGATATGCGTCTCGTTGATACGTACAAACATGTGCGTGAACTCTCGTTGATGTGACAACATTTCCGCTTTCAGACGATTGATGGTTGTCAACATTGTTGGATCTCTATAGTATCCGTCGTACGCTATCCGTAATTGTGTATACAGCCGTTGATGCTCGCGGTGAAAATCGTCATATGCTAATTTTGATTTCCACCGGAAAAAGGATTTTATTTTAGGCTTAGCGTACGACGTCCACCAGCCTATCCACGATTGGAAATTTTGTCGTTGACGAGTCCAATACTGCCATCGAGTTTGGAATTCTTCGATATTCTCTGTGTTTAGGAGGTGAGGACGTAAGGACCAGAAACCACGACCAGGCTCCCGACCGAGGTGGGGAAGACAGAGACGGATGGATACCGCTTTATGGTTTGTAAACGAGCATACATGTGTAGTCGTGCTTCGCAAGTGTTCACAGAGGCCCGAACTTACGTAGAAGCGGTCCAATCTCGACATCGAGTTGTGAGTGATGTAAGTATGCCCGGCTGTTTGTGGGCAAAGTTTTACCCACACGTCGTGGAGTCTCATTTGTTGTACGGACGTTCGTAGAGCTGGGCTAATGTTGTTTCCTGTCGCGTCGCATGTCCTCACCACGCTGTTGAAGTCCCCCGCCAAAACTATGTGCTCGGTCGGGTGCCGAAGGTAATAGGCCAGTGTGTTGTTGAAGAATCTTTCTCTTTCTGCTCGCAAGGCTGTACCGGAGGGAGCGTACACATTGCATAGCGTTGTGTTGTGTATTCGTACGGCTGTTAAACGGCTGTCCAGACTTTTCTCGATGTGAGAAAATCGTATGTGATCTCGGAGGGCGATCGCAGTGCCTCTCCTTGTATGGTCGACATTACAGATCACGTTATATCCAGGCAAAGTAAGTTGGTCGTTTTCTACCTCCTGGAGAAATACGATGTCGAGCTCTAGCGTTCGGACGAGAGTACGGAGAGCATTAAGTTTGGTTGCGTTCGTGATTGTGTTTATATTGATGGTTGCGAGATTATAGCTTGTGAGCTCCATTATAAGGCGTCGTTCTCTTCACCATGTATATCGTCCCCTTCGTCGTTTCGTTGTTTTTTTCCTGGCGGGCGTCGAAGCGATCGTCGGCTACTTGTGGAGGATGTAGATTGATCAGTTTCATTACCATCGTTGGGTGCAGATTTGCGCGGTGTGTCCCCGATGTTGAACGATAGCGGTTGTGGATTTGGAACCTTAAACCTGCTGTCTGCCGGCGGATCGGCCTCTGGACGTCGTGTTGGTTTGCTCGTGTGTAGGAGAGTTTGCGAGACAGATGTCGTACTTTGCTTCAGTTGGTATCCTGATGTGCTCACTGTCACCTGCAGTGGTGTTGGTTTCGAGATCGGTGGTTTGTTTATGGGCTGCTTTTTCATCATCGACGGGGTTGTATTCGGTCTGGCCGGTTGTTTAGCAACGTTCGCGTACGACGCGTTGGCTTGATCAGCGCTATATTTTTGCACCAGAAGCTTCTTGTTTTGAATGCACGAGATGCCATTATGCACAAACTCGGTGCAATGTCGACAGGTTTGTTGCTGTCCATGATAGGACAGGGCCGTGGTTTCTCCGTCAATGGTGACAAATGACGGAATGTTTTTCTTAACCATCATTTTCGCTACTCGGACTCCAGTGGGGATACCGCCAAACGTATATCGTTCATCCCACATGATCTCGTGGAGAGAGTGTATATCACCATATGTGTTTAAGAATTCGATGATTTTCTCGTTCGTTACGTCCTCAGAGAGATCAAACAGCTTCACTTCCACTGCTCCGTCCTCCATCGTGATCCTCAGTTTGTAGATTTTGCCATCGATCTCCGTCTCGTGCTTATCGTCGTGCTCTTCGACGATTTGCTGTGCAAGCGATAGTTGGTTGACCTTAATAAAGGCACACCCGAGGCTTCTGCTTGGCTGTATTCGCACTACTTGTTCTTTTTTCAACTCAAGAGTTGTGCTTACGAAATTGTGTAACTCCTCGTAAGATGGCTTCCGTGGAAGATGCGCATAATCGATGCGGAAAGTGTTTTCGCGACGTCTCATTTCCGCACTACACGCGACGATGCACTTAAACCGAAATCTAGGGCCTCGATGCCCAGAACTTCTTTTATAGCGAAACCGAATATGTCAATAGTCCGTGCACGACTTCCGTAGCTCAGTAATAGCAAAACGTGTCTGCTCGACTCGGAAGTTGAGTGCTAACTATATATCGCAAATATTGAAGCGGTAGAGTTAGGTTTGAAGATGTTTCAAAATTAGACGGCAATTTAATTAGTCATTCAATGAATAATTTAATTAGCGAATTGTTTTTAATCTTAAAGCAGGAAAAAACTAGGACAACCGTACCGACCATTTCAGTTTAAAGGGTCTATAATAAATCGTTGAGAGTGACTTTGCTAAGAAGGTTTATGTCACTCCTTTGGTCGTTTGGGATGGGACAAAGGTATTCGTATCACGGCGGTTTGGTTACATTAAAAAACTTCCATTAAAATGACGATAGTGTATTCATAGGAAAAGTTGCTAGGAAATACCCCTTTTTAAAAACTCTATAGCTCTACTCACCCTATCATCCATGTCACCGACTCCGACCTCTTCGTCGTTCTCCTCCATGGTGTTTTTGTTCTCGGAGAACACCCGAATCAGAAATTCGCCTTCCTCGTTCGGTTCGAACGTCGACGGTACAATCAGATAATTCCCCGGCGGGAGCTTAAATCGGCAGCTCACTTCACGCAAATTGATAAACGAAGGGGAACGCGCAACCGATGCGTTGTACTTGAAGAAATTTAGCTTCTGCGGTTTCTGGGCCAAATCTCGCTCGGTCAAACGGTAGACGGCAAAACCGATCGTCAAACAATCCACGCCCATGTTGCGGCGTGAGCGGCGATTTTTCTGCATCAGCGCAATGATTATCGTACACTTGCCTTCGTCGTCGTCCTCGTCCGGATCTTCCAAGTGAACCACGTACTGTGGATTGTGCCAGAAAGTTTGCAAATAGTTACGACAACCACCAGCGGTACTTCCCATGGCCCATTCGCCTTCAAACGTGGACATCTCCCAGCGCAGTTTACCACGACTTTCCTGCTCTTCGGACAGCGAATCCGGGCTTAAGTTACAGATCTCAATTCGGTCAAAGTAGCGGATGAAATCACGGTACGACATCCAGAACTCTCCGTCAACATCAAAACTGAGACCGAGTTCTTCCTTCTGTTCGTCCGGAATGAAGCGCCATTCGGGCGACTGATCACTCCACGCTCCATTCCATTCGGCTTCGTTGCCCCATGGATTGCGAAGACGAATCAGCGGAATTTTGCCGGATGTCGACGGAGTCACAATGTCCGCCATTTGAATTTTGGTAATGGAGTAGGCATGTCCCCGAATCAGGCCTTCCGGCATTTCTGCTTCCGTTACGTTTGGATCGGGCTGTTGATTAACAAAAGTTATGTTAGTACGAACGTTAAAATTGAATTGAAATGATGTGAACCTACCTCAATACTGCATGCAAACATCGAGTTCCTGAAGTATCCCTTCTCCATGATCTGGAACAGATTCGGCGGTGTCTGATCCTTCAAATCGTACATCTCAGTGACACCCCCGGTAAAGTCTTCCATTGCCTCGCACGTGGTACCACCTTTCAGAGCTTCATAAGATCCATGTAGCTTTGCGTAAGCTTTCTCCAGCAGTGCGCTCCAGAATTCATTCTTCTCCGACGATCGCATATAGATCAGTTCCCCTCGATAGGTCGGTAACCGATCATCGATCACAACATCCACCCACCGACCGTACTGCCAGAAGCGGAAGTGGAAGATGCCAGCATACTCATCCTCGAAACTATTGTCCTCCGGCACAACTCGCAGGAACAGTGTCTGATCCCTGGTCAAGTTGGCACAGGCGGCCAACAGCCAGCAGTCACCTAGCTCACCCTGCTGCACATCGAATCGGGAGAATCCCTCCACGAAGAACTCCGGACTGTCGGCAATCTCGTGCGGACGGAGCCATTCGTAGTGCCGATCCGGTCGGCGGGAGTACATCAGCGAAGACGAAGTCGCCGGAAACTCTGGATCCTCGAACAGGGAACCATTCTCGCGACACTGGCTGCGCAGGACGTAGTAGTCTTGGACGTCGGTGTTGGTTCGGAAGCCGCTGCCTTTTTCGCCGAGCTAAGAAAGAAAGGAATAGAGTGTGAGCTTTTGCTTTTGCGAATCGCTAACGTATGCCGTGAAAAAAGACCTTTTGTCATCGATGTTATATGTAATGAATCGTGCCACCTAGCGTTTATACCTAAAATAAAATTGTGACGCATGTTTGTGTACATTCCAATTTTGAAAATGATACGATATATTTTGTGCAGCTATGACTAAAACTATGAAAACTGGTTTGTCCGTTTTTCGATTTGCACCTCGTGGCGAGGACATGCTTTGGCTTATAGCGAAGACTATATATCAAGAAGACTGGAAGCTCTGTTCAAAAGCTGGAGATAGCAGCACCTCTTTCGGGTAAAGGTAGTACTTTCCATAGTGGCTCCCTCCGGACCTACTGCGAGTTGGGGCGTCTTGCTATGATATGGTGCGGTTTGGATTTGGCTATGCTAAACCTCTAAAAAGTCATAATTCCGAAAACAGCTCCAACGAAGCGAGTCTATACCGCTTCTGCTAAGATCCCAAGATTTCAGTAATCAAACATCTTAGCAATTGAAACCCTAGCTCAACCGGAGTACCAAACGGCACATCAGGATAGACACCAGAAACATCCTGATTATGGCAAATGTCAACGGACAGGACACGAATCACGAATTGGACGGCGACTTTGAACTGACAGGCGTGGTGGTCCACTTCCTGAGTAAGGAAGGATGACACCAACTTAAAATGATGAGTGGGCTAACATCACGGCTGCCTCCGTCCCGTCAAAACCTTTGCAGGTCTCCGGATACATTCAAAACTCGTCACCATTTAGTTAGTGGTACTAGGTTCGGAATCCCGATTTTAAGCCGATCCCGCTCTGAATGCTTGGTACACAGTAACCCCCGAGGAAACCAACGGAAGATCTGAATCGAGTGTTCACTCCGAGATCGGGTAGCGACATCTCCCAGAATGACTCACATCTTGGTAAGTCGTACTTGATAGAGGTAATTTAAAAGATCGACGAGCTCTATGAGTGCGTGAAGGACAAGCACAATGTGCACACCAAGATGAAGCAGCTGGTAACGAGTATTAAATCGGCCGAAACAACTGCTGAACACGAGCAGAAGGCGCTCTTGGTGAGAGCTGAATCAGCCGAACAAGCTCTGATGGAATCCGCAAACGTACAACGGCAATAACTGCGGAACGTTGGGAAAGACCTTGGCTGGTGTATCGTAAGAAGCCATCAGCCAAAGCGAAGGGAACGGAAATAAAAGGAAGAAGGAACAAGAGAAGAAATAGAAACGCAAGCTTCCTCAGGAAAGCTATAAGGGCGATGTCTTAATCATCGAAGCGAACGATAAAACGTGCTTCGCCGCTCTTTTCAAGAACAAGCTGGCGAAGACCTGAAAGATAAAATTCGGATGGTCAATGTGCTTGGTAGGAGTCGCTCCGCGATTTACCAAGCAAATGGAGCGATGTTTCATATACTTGGATCTCGGATATCAGGCGAGGAACTGCACTGGCCCGGACAGGTCTGCACTGTGTATAAAATGTGGAGGAAAGGGGTACGTTGCTAGAGACTGCACGAAACAACCAAGATACATGATCCACCGAAAGGGACCAGTTGAGTAGTACGCGCCATAGAACGACGGGTTCGGGTTATCGGGGCGCCAGTGAACCGGAATCGCTGGAACGATCTCGACATCATACCGGATAGCTCGTGAGGACGTTAGATCCACCGCCGGGAATTGGAGCGAGTAGACCGCGTCGAATAGCTAGTAGTGGGTCGTTGGGAAGCCAGTCAACCCCAAGCTACGCTCCACCCGGAATCGCTGGACAGACTTCAGCACCTACTGGCTGGTCCATTGAGTAGGCTAGGTCCACCGCCGGGGACTAAATCGAGTAGATCGTGACGAAGCGGGGAGCTAAATGGCTCATGGAAACGAACATCTGTAGCGGGAGAATTTTACCTGGGAATTATATAGCGACAAAAATGGGAGAAACAGACATCGATAACGAGAGAAATTCCGCTATCAGGGAACACTCAGTCGGAGTAAGGTGAGTTCACCGCCGGATTCGGATATTATGTAGATCTCGATGTAGCTGAGAGCTAAATGGCTCAATGTAGCGGGTATCGGTGTCGGGAAAAATTCGTTCGTCGGGGAACTCTCAGTCGGAGTAGGGTGAGTTCACCGCTGGAGACTATCCGAGTAGATCGTGATAGGGCTGGGAGCAGAATGACACACGTAAACAGGAGCCAAATGGCTCACGCAATCAGCATCTAAACGGCTCACGGGGACAAGAGCTAAATAGCGACGTAAAAGAGAAGTAGACAAGGAGACAGGAAGCAAGAGAAGTGTCGAGAGTTAAATCAAAGCTGAAAGGTCAAGCCATTTCATGAACCAAGCGAGACGAAGAAAGGTGCGACCAAAGCACAACGAGTCCCCCCACAAAGTAATACTTTGATGTAGTTCCGTGGGGGAAGAAGAGCGAAAAAAGAGTAAGGAGTGTTTTTAGTGGTTAGGCACGAAAGTGAGTCATGAGCCCCAAACAGCGGCAATACACTACAGGCCAGGCTTTTGACGCTTTTTAAACCTTACTATAAAACACCTGTTTTAATTCACCTAGTGGTGCAATTGTGTCTTTCTTATTTCTCCAAACTATGATTTCATGACTGATTATGTTTGTTTTAATTGTGGAACTGTCAAGTAAATTCTTAGTACACTTTGCAGCTACACACTATGGCTCACCAGCCACGAACCTGATGAGCTACGTGTCGACGGGGAAACACTTGAAACAAAAAAAATATCTTACTTAATTAGCCTAATCAGCATTAGTTCAATGTCGTCTTCTTGCTAATTTTGTCTGTGGGGGGTGTAATGAAGAGCAGAGCTCAAAAAAATTGACATCGCTGCATGAACTTGAAAGAAAACGAAATTCAATTCATGCCCGCTGCGCTGAATGAAATTTTTTATTCGTTTCCATCGTCATTCGTTCTCCCGATACAGCGCTTTCAGGTACGGACATGTTCGATTTCAGAAGCAAAGTGAATTTTATTTCTATGCTAGCTCTGAGAGGGATTATTGAGCAAAAGTGCACCAGATATAGATTACGCAGTTCACTTATACTCGAAAATATAGAAGATGGTAACTTCTGCCTTCAAACTGTCGACATAATAACAAATGAATGCTTTGGTTGGTGAATGAATTTATATTTCCGCTGCACTCAAGCGTTCGATTCTGCATGAAATTTCAGTCAGTTGGAAAGTGAATGAATGAGGGAGGCGTTGAATCTGAATGTCGGTTTCAGTAAATGCAAGCAGAAATAGATAGCTGATGTTGAATTTTCGTAGCACTAATGAAGAGTAACATTTAAGGGAGGGATGACCAGTGAGGGGGGTCGGGGTGTAACCCTTCTCAGTACACCCCTAGCTACGTCCCTGATGAAATCCAGAAGCCCTGTGTCAATCGAAAACAAATTTGGGCCGGGATTAGGCTGATGATTTTAAGAGTAACTGCCTGACCTTTCTATATGAGAAAGGCAAAAATGCGCAAAAATGTAAAAAAGTCAATTTTCATCAAAAAATTACATCAAATCTCGACGTTTCATGTATTAAGGCTTTTGGCAACAAAATCGATTTTTGTATTTTCCTTTCCTCCCCCCTTTGAACATTATTCAGTTCCTGCTTTTTTTCAGTTTCTGTTCAACTCAGAACCCATCATAGGAGGCCGCTATGTCATTGGTCAATGTTTCACATATTTTTTTAGTATGTATTGCATCATTTGGACATCATGGTTGTACCACTTTATATGGGAATTTGCTGCGTTACCGCACTCTTCAACCCGTCACTCCGGAACTGGAAGTCCAATCAATGAAAAAAATGAATAGTAGCTAATAGGAAGATCGTACCTTTCATTTGAGACTAAGTTTGTGTAAATCGGTCTACACATCTCTGACAAACAGCGGTGATATTATTTGCGACATACACACAGACATTTTCCGATCTCATCGAACTGAGTAGAATGGTATACGAAACTCACTTCTCCGGGCCTCGGTTAAAAAGTTGATTTTTGGAGCGATTGAACCTTTCTGTATGAAGAGAAAGGCAGACATCGATTTTTCGATGAGGAGACCCCCCAAAAATTTCCTGTTCTCCCAAACTTTTACTTTTACGCCGCGCTTATAAAATTAGATTGAACATTGAAGGTGGAGTGCATGGTGGTCTGTGAATTTATATATTCGATCACAATCAAAATCACGTTTAGCCATCATGTCTAATACAAGGTGGCAAATGGTTTAACCCGGGAAAAAGTTTACTATCTTTGAAGTGAAATTACACATTTGAGAAATATCTCAAATATTTTTAAAGAAATTCACAAAATGTTCATGCAATCGACTTGGGCTACGTAGATGTGTTTTCATACCACCTTATCTAAAACCGGTCTAGTTTTGTCCCTAAAAACAGAGAAGTAGCACTATTTATAGAATGGTCTCCTTTTTAGATGTAGGAAAATGGTAAATGAAGAATATATCCACTGGAACGAATTTTATCAATCAGGAATGAAATTGAAGTTGAAAGGAATGTGTATAATCTTTCTAATAATAAACATATAATATGACATAATTTTGAAAGTTATAGGTAAAAACAGTCATATTTTGACTTATTCAACCATATTTCAGAAACTAAAAACCATAACCAAAAACAAATAACTTCATCGAACTGAGTTGACTGGTAAATAATAAAACGAAATCCACCATCCCACTGCAGCTCTGGTTTGACATCCGGAAAAAATCTCCTCAATAAAGAACAGTACCCGATAGATATACTCCCCCTCGGCGGTGTAGTACTTCTTCAGCGGAATCTGCGGTAGGTATCTCGCATGCACCGGACACTGATAGTTATAGTTCCGGTAATAGCGATCCTCCATTGGATTTTCCTGACAGTATTTGCCGTAGCTTCGATCGAACTTCCCATACTGATAAACTGAACTACCGGAAACAACTTTCACACCCGTCGCCGTCGCCACCGCCGCCGTCCGGTCAAAAATTTCCGGACTCACAAACACCAGATTCCGTTCGACCACTCGCTGAACCAGTGACTCCACAACCGAGCAGCTAGTCATGCCCGAACCGATACTCGCCGAAGACTAACCAGGGTTGTGGCGTCCGGTGGGAACACACTCCAGAATAGAGTTACTTTTCCGACGAGTGAGGCAGGTTCCGCCAGACGCAAGGAAGGAGTAACTAAAAGCTTTCCCTGTACATGAATACTCCATTACGGCGGAACAGGACGTCCTGCTGTGGGTTTTGTTTGCCCGTTTCTTGACCCATCGGAAGCTGCAGCGACACGTAGGATGTATTGCGTTATTTCGATTTCGAACGATGAAATTGTGAATGGACCTGCAGTGCTGTAGGTCAAATCAACGTAGCTGCAAAAGTTGCGTCATGTCTAATGAAATAATACCTTAACATTGAGATGGAGAAGCTCCTTGAACTTGATTCTGGCGGATTTCAGCACAATTAATAGATTATACACTCGAAGCCATCTTTCTTGGCCGATACTTGGAGTCATTTTGCGTCTAGGTTGAAGGTTGTCAGTAAATTGATGTTTTCCGTGGGAAGATCCATGTTAAACTGGTTTTGGACAGAGTAGCGGAGATACTGTGCTCGATTTGATTATATCTGCTGTACACTTTTAATCTGACTGGGTTTAACGCTGCGGATTTCCTGTGTACAGTGATTCGTTGTTAGTACGGAATATATCAGCTTTTACTTTTCCACACTGGTAAGAATCGAATTATGAGAAGGTTACTGTTCCTGGTCGAATTTTCGCTAATTCGAAACTGATAAGATTCGAAAGTCGCGTGTCTTAGTGATAGGGAGCGTGTTGGAAAACACGACCAGAGCAGAGATAGATATCGATATCGAAAGATATTCAGAGCCAAACAAGTTGTAAATATTATCTTGTTATCGTTCAGCCAAATATTACGGTAGCGATGTTTTCCTGTTTTGAGTTGGTAACAGAAACCAATTGGTTATGGATCATTTGGCCGAAGCCTATTTTGTCGAAAGGTGGTTTGCCGGAATAGGTCTCCTACCGCTAAACTAATTCAAGTGGAAAACTAGTAGTCTCCGTATTTTTTTCCATAAAAAACCCAAAACTTCAATATAATTTGAGCTAATCTCTGGATATATTGATTAGAAACAAAAACCTCATATCATGTTTTGCTGCATCTCAGTAGCCAAGATACTGAAAATGTAACTGCAATTTCCCAATTTCCAAAAAAAAAAGTAACGTGGTGTATCTAATTCAGTTGGCCCCAAATGGCGCTTGTTATAATATAGCACGATAGCGAAACATGAATTCCCTTAATTTACTCGTCAGCTCCATTACGAAAATGCATAAATTGATGATTATATAAAGAAATTTGCTTAGTTGGTAGTCGCTATATTATATTTTAAAATGGTGTCACATGGATATATGGATTCGCTTGACCTATCTTTTAATCAATTTAATTTACCTAATATTCTTTTTGCAAGATCTTAAAATCTGTGTTTATATACGTTCATTAAGAAATAAACAGAGAGAATTTATTTTGCAACAAATTTTTATTTCAGATAGGTCTTAGATGACCATAAACATCAATCATACTCAATACTTAGCAGTATGGCCATGCGTATTCCCTGCATGCATAAACAAGGTTACGTTTGTTGACCGTTACTTTTGGGAGTTCTTGGATTACATTGAACATTTTTAAATATAACCATGCTTACTTTCTTACACGGAAAAAACCGTTAATGAAAAAACAATCACGATTTCGTGAACTGAACGATTTACGAAAATCGCGATAAAGGTCCTGAAATAATGGATAATAAACCTCGTATTCATGAAACTTTAGTTTAGTTTTTGTTATGATTCTGTTTATACTTTGAGGATACACTAGTTTGTAGTGCATCAACCAACACTATGTTCATGATTTCAGGAGCTTAATCGCGATTTTCATAAATTCTCATCACGTTAATGTTATATTTTATTCATAAACTTTATATAGGATTTTTCTGGCAGAGTAGTTCGATTTATGTTCAGGGCGATATTCGTAATTTATATTAATGTTTTCGTGATATTTTATTCACGAGTATCGTGCTGGGTCTTTCTAGTAGAGTAATGTGACTTATGTTCATGATTTCAGACTCTCAGTTACTATTTCCGTAATTTCTATTCACGTTATCGTGTTATTTTATTCACAAGTAGAGTGATTTGTGTTCATGATTTCAGGATCATAATCACAATTTTTGATATTTTAGTCACGAGTAGTGTAATTTATGTTCATGATTTCCGAAGTCACGTTTTTCGTAATTTATATCCTCGCTATCGGGGTATTTTATTCTTGAGCTCACATTCGAATTTGACAGTAATGTGACTCATGTCTATTTTAAATCATCATCGGATTTTTTACTAGGAGTATCGACAATATGATTTGGTTAATAAAAGTGTAACTTATTCACGCTATCTCATTTTGTGAACTACATCACAAACACGATTTGTGGCTCAATAATATATTTTTGGTGCTCAGCACAGTTTTCGTTTTCGGTTCAGACATCACGTTGAACCTTACTGAATGAATAATGATGTTCGTGGTCCTAATAGTTTTCTAATATCTGCTGCTTGCACCAGTCGCTGTAGGCTGGGAATAACTATATGATATTTCATTATAAAACCCAAATTTTGTGAAATAGATGACGTGAAAATTTCAAGACCATGTGCAAAGAATTTGAAAATGATTACGGATGTCCTCTAAATATCACAAGCACTCAAGATAGATCGTGAATCACGTACTAATAATCATGAACCAGTTAACGAATCCATGAATATTTTATGGTTTTGTGAACTATTTCACGAGCACGAATCACTCGTCAAAATTATACTAGGAATCATCACGAACACATGAACGATTTTTTATGATATTTCACGGGCACACATGGTCAGGTGGGACTATTGTATTAAAAATCATGAATCAGTTCACGTTTCTGTGAATAAGATTTCATGATTTTGTGAACTATTTCACGAATGTCACTAGCAATCATAAATTAGTTCATGTACACATGAATAATATTTTTCGATTTTGTGAACAATTGCACGGACTCGAATGGTAAGTGACGATTATACTAGGAATCATGAACTAGTTCACGAATACGTAAAAATTATTTCATGGTTTTGTGAACTATTTCATGAGCATGAATGGTGAGTTGTGATTAATTCGCTAGAAATCAGGAATCAGTTCACGTATACATGAATATCCTTTTGTGATTTTGTGAACTATTTTACGAGCACCGATATTGAATCGTGACTATTATATTAGGAATCATGAACTAGTTCACGATGATTGAAAGGATTCATGAAAAATATTCCAAATTTCGCGAAATAGTTCACGAACAAATATGTTTCGATTTTGTGAACTATTTCACAACCACGAAAATCAAATCATATTGAAGATGTAACAAATTATGAATCAGTTCACGTCGCATAGTCGGACTGTTCATAAAGTTGTGTAATGTGTAATGGTATGGCGGAAACCCTGCATGAAGTTCACAAAACAATAACAAATCTAACAAAAGCATTGTATAGGCGTTGCTGAATGAAAATAGAACAAAATTATAAAACACATGATTTTTGTTCATAGGCCTGTTTTCGTAACGTAAAAACATAATTGTTCCAGAATTCATGGCAATCTGTTCACGATTTTGGGTACAATTCTTTTCCGTGTATACATTAAATAATAGTGTACGAACACTTTGTTTACGAATTATAGAGGGTGACAATTGTGGTCATATTTTACTTGTGATCCTAATGTTTGTCTGTCTCTATTGATACAGTGTGTCTAGAATTGAGTTGCTCGCTGGGAGTGTTCAGAAACAACTTTGGCATTGAAAAAATATGATTTTCATGCATTTTTTTTAAATACAAGTGGAATATCATTTTGTCTTTCCTGACAGGAAAATGGTAAGATAGTGATCAATCGTTGGAAAGGGGTATATGGATTGAATAAGGTAAGATACCACTCCTCTGAAAGGACGTATAATTCGAAGCGGAAAAGCTTCGTGGTATGCTGCTACCATGAGTGAATTTGTTCTATCCACGATTACATACAAGTCATTTGGAGATTCAATCGTTGGGAAATACCCATAGAACCTAGCCGCCAAGTCCCCTTCGGAGAGATCCTAAATGATTAAAGATTATGTTTTGGTATCAGACAGTTTGCACTCGTACGGTACGAATCAGTTTGCTAGCTCCTGTGTGATACTGCCGGAGCAGCGTGTTACATCTAACACCTGCTGATATGAATGGCATAATTCAATTTTGTGCACAAGGCCTCGTTCTGAAGTTATACACTTTAAAAGTTTACAAAATTAAATAAATGTTCAGAAACAAAATCGGATTTCAGAAGATACTAAAGCAAAAACAAAACAAATCATTGAGTACAATTGGAGATTCAATATAAGATACTTTGATGAAGAAAAATTCAAAAGATCGTAAATATGCTCAATTTGTTAGAAAATAAATAATAATTGTGAATACATTCTGCCAAATAAAGAGTGATCAATTGCGAATTATGAATATATTAATTTTGTCAGGCTGGGTGCAGCGAAATCGTTTTTAACAATTTTTTTCAAGACAGTCTCGCACTAGAGAGGTACGTCATATGCCTAGCCCGAAAAATAAAATAGCGTATTGGAAGCTCTAATTCGGATCATCTATTATTCTAATTACAAGAAAAGGTGTGTCTTGTTCCCTTGCGAAACCCAGCAGACAGTTTTCAAACGCACAGTCTTCATGCTAGCATTGCATCGGGAGTTATTCACGTCTATAGAGCTTTGATTATATATTATATGCTACAAACACGACATACGACATGTGTTAACTGCTAGCAAGGGTGTGAACACGCTACGGATGAATAGGAACTCTCGATAGGTGACAACATATCGCACACCCTGAAGATTCTTGCGATAGTGAATCATATATGACAAGAATGTGAAGCTTGAATTATCACTTTTGTTCCAAAATGCCAAAAGCACCTACTCTCTTCGCCTCAAGGAACAGGAAATTGAAACCGTTTCTTATCACAAACCCCCCTCCGCGATCTTTTGCAGTATGGATTAAACCACGTTCCACGTTTAGATCTTATCGCAAAAGTGCTGCCAAAATCGATTGGAAACAATTAGGTCAATTTTGATTTACGATATCAATATAACATTCAATTGGAAAGCACATTGACAGTTTGCGCTGTCATTATCTTCAACTCACATGTTTGAAGTTCCGAATCGACGGAAGTATTTTTCCTACTGCGCTGGACACACTCTGGAAAGTTTCGGAAACTTCCTCGCTTCTGATGAACTCCTCTTCGGAACACATTATTGTAGAATTTCAGCTAACCCAAATCCATCCACTTGCCGCACTTAAATTCTATCTCGATTATCCATAATGGAAATGGTACGCAATCTTTGAGATAGACGCACTGATGTTCCGTTTAGTATCTTGATGTCAATTTAATTTAGTTTAGTGCGTTGTCTGAGGACGTTTGCTGGAGAACAGAAAAACCCGCGAGTGACACCACGCGCCTCGTGACCGGTAGCAAGACTGATTTATCAAGCCCGTACTAAGCTGCTGAGCGAAATCGGAATCTATCTACAAAGCTGCCGCAGGATGGAGCAAAGTAGGAGAAAGAATGCCTGAGCTTAGCTTATCACTGCTCTGTTGCGTGCAGGCTGTAGGAGTGGTGATGAACGCAGAAATGGCGCTGGTGTAAATAAATTCAAATACTAAAATATGTTTTCCTATACTTTTTCTAAAAATTGCCTAAAAATCTAAAGAATCACGTTATTCTTTATATCAGAATATTTTTTTTAAGCCGGGGATATTTAACCCCAAACATCCTCTTTTCTACAGAACTGCCAACTACATAGGACAATCTTACCAACTAATCATATAAATCATTTCAAGATTGATTAATTCTTCCTTCGTACGAAAGCATATGCATCGTTTTGATACTGTGGCTTCTCCTTTAATGTCATGTTATGGTTCGTGTCGGACCAAATGGTGACAGAAAGACGGTACTTATAATTTTAATAGATATCTTGTTTATGAAGCTTTCATGTTGAATTGCGTAGGGAAAATTCTATCCACATTATTGCAACAAATGTTACAAGAAAAGAATCACCCTACTTAAGGTCACCTACTACATATGAATGGCGAAACCTGTCAGACGAATGATACACGTAATTGAAGGGTTATTATCGTTTGAACTGTCATTAGTGCAAGAATTGAGTTGTATTTATAT
Organism: Topomyia yanbarensis; assembly: GCF_030247195.1. Classification (NCBI taxonomy): domain Eukaryota; kingdom Metazoa; phylum Arthropoda; class Insecta; order Diptera; family Culicidae; genus Topomyia; species Topomyia yanbarensis. The sequence continues at coordinate 105,945,294 of NC_080672.1, read as the reverse complement.
CAACACGATTAGTAGATACCGATTACTCCTAGTGCTACTAGCTTCGATATGGTTTCATTTCGCTTGAATCAATAACAGTTGGCTGGATCTTTAAGTAATAATCGAATTCTTTATCGAAAAGGGGTATTTGAAGAAAATAACTTTGCTGCTCGAACAGCCGCTTTCAACAACAAAAAAAATGTTTGAAGGGACAAAGCAACTTTTGAAGATTACGCTAATTAAACAATATAAAAAATCAGTCTGCTTCCTCGCCTCGTACAGAACAGAAACCAAAAAGCTTGTGAACAGCAAACAAAAATCACTACCCGTGCCACTCCGCTATGGCGTATACGTGTAAACTAAACTGCAAAGTACGATTGCACCCATCTACGAGTAAATCAAGAGGGAGTAAATTTCGTCCATTTACGGGATAACGAAATCGCGATTGACATTTCGCAGACACGTCTTAGACCCACAATGTGCGAGATGGAACAGTTGCTCAAGGTTAAAATGGAACTTATGCTCACAGAAGTGTCACACATACAGCTACATCACACGAGCCATGTAGTATTAATAACGTTCAACTCCTTAGCCGAGGCAGAATGGTTCGTTGTAAAGAACAACATGCAACACGACATCGAAAACGAAAACGTCAAAACTAAGATCCCCGTGTATATGGACGCACTAGCACGAAATAAATTAAAAGATCCATATCGAAGAATGGAGAAATAGAATCTACCACCAATGCCATTCAGAGAACCTTTTCCCTGCCTTTCTCATTGGTGGTCGGGTGGTACGAATGCGGCTTAACCTAAACATTCTTACTTGACCTTCGACGGCAGATCCACTTAAGGAGTTAACGGGTTCAAAGAACGCTCTGCACATACCCTGGGCAGTCACCCGCGTACCAGCACTGTAACCAGACAGCACACTACGGTAAACCATGCACCGAAACAACCAAAGAAAACTTATCCACTACAACGGTATCCCCAAACCAATATCTAACATACTTAGAGAAGCAATAAACAAAAAAGAAGAGGACTATATCAGCCACTCCAAAACACAAAAAGCATCAAACATCTAACACCGAAAATCAAAGCTCTAGCGACGACGACATGGATGCAAACACGAACTAGCAGCAAGCAGAGTGTAAAAGGGTATGCCAACCCGGCGGTAATAGTGCTTGTTTCATATATGTACCACTAATTTGATTGTGTCAATGCAGCTAGAATAACAGTTAGAAAAAATGTATTCCACAATGTGGATAAAGAAAACTGCCAGGAGTGTCATTTTTGCTTGACTTCTGCCAGCTTGCAATAATACTGTCCGGAAGATATTGCGATAATTTGGGTATGGCTTCTCATATTTACTCGGTTGCGGTCTGACAGAAACCTGACGGAACGGCTTCTGCCGGAGGATTTGATGTGTGGGGAGTGCTTATGAGTTGAATATACGGGAGCTGTCAAGTTTTCCCCGGGCGGGGGCAAACCTGACCTTTGCTCACCACCTAGAAAGACATTTAACACAAGGAGTGGAAAATAATATTCGTTTATTATTAACTATTTTTATCTTTCCTGGATTATAAATTAAATTCATCTTTGAAATGCTTTTTATTTTAGAAAAAGGCGACTAACCCTTGAGTTTGAAGGCTAAATAAATAATAATAATATTAACAATGTTAGGGTTGGTCCATATTTTATCTAACTGAGTCATTTCTACGCATATTCAAATAAATGTGTACAGAAGACAAAAGAATTAAGTCGTCGGGAAACTCTAAGCGGTGTTAAAAGATCCTACTTCGCGCTTTTCTAAGCTTAGAATCTCCTTGCTCTTCCTTGAGTACTATAGCTGTTAATATTGAAATACTTCACATCTTCCAGTCTCTTGCTAATTGAATGTCGTTTCAACATAAAAACCTGTTTTAATCCACTTAGTGATGCAATTGTGCCTTACTATTTTCTCCAAACTGTGATTCCATGGGTGGTTATGTTCAACATAATTGTTGGAAAATCTATTACATTCTTAGTAGGGGAGACCGGGGCTAGTTGGTGATATTTTCAGTTTTAATTTTTACCGCTTTGATGTAGGTAGCTCTTGATAAAAAGAACACGTGGAATGAAAGGACAGACTGTTGGAAACATCTTTGAATTTTGTTAAAATGTTTGATGCATTGTCTCCATTTCTAGAGACAAAAATATGTGACGAAGAAAACCCGCCAACTTACCCCGGCCTCGGGGTAAGATGGCGGTATGAATGGATGCGCCAAAAAATAAGCAATCAAAAGGAGAATAAAATACTTCAGAGGTCCTATTGGAACGTGTTGAATGTTTTTTTCCAGAAAATTTAATATTAACAGACATTTGCTATTATTTTGCAGTCTCAATACCCCGGCATTTTGACTTTGATGCGTACTCTATATTCAAAAGCAAATTTTCGAAATTATTCAGACGATTGACCGAAGTACATATCTCCTACATTGACACGAACCACAAGAAAAAGATTTTCTTACTTTGGAGTGAATTCCAGAAAAAAAAATTTGATGACTTTTTTGCACGGTAAATAGTACCGCCAACTTGCCCCGCGAGCGGTACCGCTTACAACTTACCCCATCCCCATATTTTGTAAAAACTATTTGAAAAATATTTTTTGTCGTGCATAGATGTAATATCTACACGGATACTGGAAGCTCCTTTCACGCACTATCGAAAAATATTATCATTCGGAAAATAGATTGAAAATTACCTTAAATAACTATAAGTGTTTAAAATTTAGAAAATTTACTTGGTATGCTCAAAAACACAATATCGCCCACAACTTCTACAAAACAAAAGATTTTGCAGCAAAAACACATTGGATAATGGGTTTCACATAACTCGAGGTACAAAACGAGAAGCAGAGCTATATGTCTAATAGACACGGAGAAAAAGGGACTCCGCCAACTTACCGCAATCGCCAACTTGCCCGGGTTCCCCTACACTTTGTAACCTATAGACAATGGCTCGTCAGCCACGAACTCTTTTTTTTATTGTAGAAGTTTCAACCTTAGGGTCATTCGCCTCTTTTCGGGTCAGAGAAATCTCTTTTTGTGAAAAATCTCAAACCCTGTGTGCGGGGTTGGGAATCCAACCCAGGTGAGCTGGAGAGCCACGATCTTCATGAGCTACAGTCGATAGTGAAACACTTGAAACAAAAAAATATAATATTTATTTAGCTTAATCAGCATTAGTTTAATATTTAGCCTTCCTGTTAATTTACTATGACATCCAGGGGTGGGTATTTGAGGGGACTGAATAACTCACAACGGAACCACCCTCAGCTTATTTTAACATGCCTAGTGATATAATTGTGGTATACACTGAAAACCATTCGATGAAGAAAATAACAAAACAAATTCTTGTTTTCCTAATTAGTTGATTTCAACAGAAAAATGAAAAACGTAACTAAATTTACTCTTAATTTTGCGAGATTCTCAAATAATAGTTATCGAAAATTATTATTGATTTTGATTCAAAACGCACATCATACGAAATGACAGCAAAGTAGCCAAGATACACACCTTACTGAAATACATCAAGGTAGCGACAGCAACTATGTTCATACATGCTGGGCTTAACGGTTATGCAGGTAGGTAGTTGTCTCAGCTTGGAAAGCTTGTTTTAGCCTTGCCGCAACTACATGAACCAGCACACAAAAAAACAGAAATTCAACTGACCTCATTTTGGTTTTACCTAGTTTTTCTTTAAAAACATTCCATTAAAGGGATGATTTTGATTGACATTTTTTTTCAATACATGTATACTGAAAGTTGAAAGTATTGCCGAAAATTGTCCAAATCATTCTATTTCGGATTTAGTCGATTATATAGTAATATGCAATATGATAATTATTTTTCATCTCTTGAGATTCCAACTAGATGTGGAATAAGCATGAAGGTTTTTTGTAGTGCTGGCTGACTAAATAGAAAAGAAATTATAGCTTTCATCTAAAATTGAAATCATCAATTAATAACCAACAATCTTTAATTACCTTTGGCTATTTCGTCTTATTAAAGAGTGCAGTTTATAAAAAGACAACATTATGAGAATCATAACTCTATATTATATTTACGTGTGTATTACTGGCATACGGAGTATTTCAACAATTTAATTCCATACCTTCATCCGTCGGTAGGTGAAATAAAATGTTTCAAATATCCTATGTTGTATTTTACGATAAAGCAGTTTAATTCAACAATGAGATTAGTTGAATTCCAGTCGTTTGTGTCTTGGCTGAAAAGGTCTTTTTTTACAATGGAGAAGACCTTTACGTCCTAGCCCAGTACATGTGCTATTGGTAGGGTCTAATCTACCACACGGGATGTACTGGGGGCGTGTCGGGCTCGAATGGTGACCAGCCATTAATACCGACTAAACTCCATTGGGCTCCGCCATCATTCCTCCCAGGAACTACCTCTCGGTATTACTTCTGGGGGGATGGCTGTACTAAATGTACTCATTCACTCTCACTCACGCGTTCATACATCCTGTATGAGGCTTACTTGGGTGCTCTCTCAATCGCACTTTGATTCACTCTCAAACACTCCCACATGAGGCTGACTTGTGTGCTCACCTTACTCGTTCCTTGCTAGGCTTACTTTTGTGCTCGCCCCACCCATACCATGTGAGGCTGACTTGGGTGCTCACTCTATCACCTGATTCACTCTCAATCGTGCCACTCTATTGTACCTTTGTCACTCCCCCTGGCATCCCATGTGGGACATTTTTCTTAGGCCCCACTTCTGACATACCATGCGAGGCTGACTTGTGTGATCACCTTTTTCATCCTTGCTAGGCTGACTTTTGTGCTAGCCTCTACCATACCATGTGAGGCTGACTTTTGTGCTCACCCTTAACATGCCGTGTGAGACTGACTTGGATGCTCACCCTTTCACTCCTCTGCCACGCCATGAGGTATCGATAGCTAAGTCCCAACATACTACGCTACGACCCTCCCGTCTTGGCATGAGGCAGTCCACTTATACGCCTATACACTCACTCTTCTGTCTTGCTTCGGGGTGGCTGGGTTTACCCCTTACGCGGTTGCCATTCGCTGCGCCAAACCTGCCTCGGCATGAACAGACCATTCACTCCCTTTTTTGGCCCTTTTCGCTCCAGCTAACCAATCACTAGTTTACCGTGCCCGTCGTCTGTTGCTCGGTTCGCCAGATTACCTGTAGCCTACTGGCAATCTGGATGGTAGCAGCCGAGACTGCGTTCCACTTCTCCACCGATTGACACATCCGCTGAATAAGGGTATCAGGGGTTGTGTCCCAGCCACAGACGTCAAGCATTGCTCTTCTTTCGACGTCGAACCGATGACATACGAACAGTATGTGTTCGGCTGTTTCATCTACACCTGGGCAGTCCGGGCAGACTGGGACCTCTGCGTGCCCGAACCTGTGGAGGTACTGACGGAAACACCCATGGCCTGACAGGAATTGTGTCAGGTGGAAGTGAACTTCCCCATGGGGTCTTCCCACCCAACTCGATATGCTAGGTATCAGCCGGTAGGTCCACCTACCTTTCGAGGAGTTGTCCCACTCACGCTGCCATCTGGCGACCGAGGTCACCCTGGTGCGCTCGCGGGCTCCCCTATTTCCACGTAGCTCAAAGCACTCCTCATCTTCCCGAATGACCAGCCCGACTGGCATCATGCTCGCTATCACGCAGGATGCATCGTGTGATACCGTGCGGTAGGCAGATATCACTCTGAGGCACATCACGCGGTAGGTGCTCTCCAGTTTCTGTAGGTAACTGGTTACCCTCAGTGCTCTTGACCATGACGGGCCGCCGTACCTGAGGATAGATACGGCAACGCCTGCCAGTAACCTACGTCTACTGGCGCACACCTTTGAGCTGTTGGACATCATTCTCGATAGAGCCGCAACAGCAGTCGATGCTCTCTTGCATGTATAGTCGACATGGCTGCCGAAGGTCAGCTTGTCGTTCGCTGTGAAGTGATCGCGACTTCTCCCACATGGATAACTGCATGTTGTGCCGACTTGCGGTTGTTGACGATAACTACCTCCGTCTTATGATGAGCGAGCTCCAGGCCTCTCGCGCTCATCCATTCCTCCACCGTGTTGATCGCGTGTTCTGCGGTTAGTTCTACCTCAGGAATTGACTCCCCGTAGACCTCCAAGGTTACGTCGTCTGCAAAGCCGACGATCTTGACCCCAGGAGGGAACTTCAGTCTCAGAACCCCGTCATACATGAGGTTCCATAGCACCGGGCCTAGGATCGAGCCCTGCGGGACTCCGGCGGTAATCGGAACCCTTTTCTGACCGGCATCGGTCTCGTATAGCAGTACGCGGTTCTGGAAGTAACTTTCCAAGATCCGGTATAGACCCTAAGCCGGTTGTATCGAGAGCGCGATGGCATCCCAGCTTGCGCTGTTGAATGCGTTCTTCACGTCGAGTGTCACTAACGCACAGTATCGAATACCTCGCCTTTTTCGTTGGATTGCTATCTCGGCAGTATTTATCACTGAGTTGAGAGCGTCCACTGTGGACTTACCCTTCCGAAAGCCAAACTGGTTGCTTGACAGACCGTCCGTACCTTCCGCGTACGGGGTGAGCCTGTTGAGGATAATCCTCTCAAGCAGTTTGCCAGTCGTGTCGATCAGACAGATTGGTCTGTACGCCGATGGGTCGCCTGGCGGCTTCCCGGGCTTCGGCAACAGCACCAATTTCTGCCTTTTCCATCTGTCGGGGAAACGGCACTCGTCAAGGCATCTCTGCATAGCTAGCCTGAACATGTTCGGGTTCGCTATGATCGCTGCCTTGAGAGCGTTGTTTGGAACTCCATCCGGCCCTGGCGCTTTGTTCATTGCTAGGGATTTAGCCACTGCGAGTAGTTCTTCATTCGTCACTGGAGCCACCATTTTGACCGTGCCCGCACTGTCTCGTAGTGCAGGTGGCCAGGGGCTTGTGGCTCGAGACGGGAAGAGTACTTCGATAATCGTTGCCAACCGGTCCGGAGACCGTTCTGGGGGTGAGGAGCCCCCTTTGGTCTTGGCCATCACAATCCGGTAGGCGTCACCCCACGGATTCGCGTTGGCACTCTCACACAGGTTGTCGAAACACGCTCTCTTGCTGCTTTTAATAGCCTTGTTAAGGGCCAATTTCGCAACTCGAAACACTTCACGGCGGTTCTCTTTTGCATCCTCGGTGCGAGCTCTTTGCATCCTACGTCTAGCTCTGAGGCAGGCTGACCGTAGAGCTGCAATCTCGGCACTCCACCAGTATACCGGGCATCTACCGTTTCTTGGCAGTGTTTTTCTCGGCATAGTGGCGTCGCACGCGCGTGATAGAACAGCTACCAGCGCATCCCCGCTTAGACTGTCGGTGTTGGCCTCCAGTCCCAGGGCCGCGGTGAAAGCTTCGCTGTCGAAGTGATTGGACTTCCACCCGCGTACCTGACAGGGATCTCCCGCCCTCGGATGCTGCACACCATAGTTGATCTTAAAGCGGATTGCTAAATGATCGCTATGGGTGTTGCCTTCGTCTACCCTCCATTCCATGCCTGGAGCCAGACTTGGGTTCGATTCCCAGCCCGCACATAGGTTTAGAGATTTTCTTAACCCGAAAAAAGAGACGATTGACCCTAAGGTTAAAACCTTTATAATTAAATTTAAAAAAATAGTCAGTTTTCATCAAAAAATTTGTTTCCAGATTGCATAAAATCTCGACGTTTCATACATTTTAAAGACAATTGGCATCAAAAATACAAATTCGATTATGAAATTTTCCTTTACTCCCTCTTTGAGCATTTGGTTTTGATATGGAATGCTCCGGATCATAGTAATGGTGTTTTGATGGGTTGTACCCATTTCAAACGCTATCAAAACACTATGCAGTGGGGGTGAATTTGGACCATGGGAATGGGGAAACTATGGGCTTTTCATTTGCTCGGGAAATCTAAGTAATTTTGCACCCATTTTAATAAGCTTTGCATTAATTTGATATCATAGTGGTTCCAGTTTATATGCAAAATTACTGTATGGCCGCACTCTTCAACCAGTAACTCCGGAACTGGAATTTCGATTGACACACAATTTAATAGCAGAGCTCTAAGAAAAAATTAGTGAGATTTTTGACACATACACACACATACCAACTTTTTCCGATTTCGACGAACTGTGTCGAATGGCCTTCCAAGCCGGGATTAGGTTGCCAATTTTCAGAGTGATTGCATAATCTTTCTATATGAGAAAGGCAAAAATGGTCAATTGTAAACATAAAAATTGCCCCATTCTACCGAGAGTGAAGCGAGTAAAGTGATTTTGAAGCATAACCAAATAGGCTAATGAGCCCATTTTGGCATTATTAGCGAGAGGGCCACACTATTTTTTGAACAACTTTTGAATGAAACTATATTATCTGTAGCGTTTCTCAGAATAAACTATCATTGTACTGTTTCTTAATCATCAACATAATGCTTATTTATCAAAATGTCTCTATTTTCAGCATAAAGGAAAAAAAAGTCATATTCTGTGCATCTATTCTCACCTCAACGATCCAATTATCGCCTTCTGGGCGTGCCAAGCTTCACCTCCTCGAAAAACAATCTCGATGAAACGCAATGCCTTATATTTCCGTCGATTCTTAGCAGGTATTCAGATCATGGACGCCAAAGAAGGATTTGTAAAACGAAACATTCTCCTTTTTTCAGCCGACCAAAACAAACGTAAGCATCACGCCTATGAAAGAACCTCATCAGCTGTTAGAAGAAGAGCGTCCAGTATTGCACTCGCAGGAAATAATCATACGAAGGCGCACAACTGGGCATGACTAGTTTGACATCAAACATTGCATTTGTCCAAGGCGAATTTTATATCCAGATAAAAATAAAATCTCTGCAATTAGCAATCAGTTAAATAACTTGAAATAATTGTTTATTTATATCTGAAATTGCCTAACAATATATTTTCAAGTTTATATTTTAGTTTGGTGATTCTTTCCTCTGTGCTGGATGCAACAAGTTTGTGTTGATTGTGGTAGTGTATCTGATTCTCCTGCCAAAATTAGGGTATGTATCAGTGAGTGTGCTTAAGGCTCAAGTTACTTTCTTTGAGCATGAACGCTTGGTAGTATGCGTAGGAAAAATTGTGTACAGTTTTGCCGCCGGTTTATCCATACAAAGCATTTATTAAATTGTAAAAGAAGAAAATCAGTCGATTTATTAGATTATCACGATACAAATTATGCAGTTGGTAATAAAACAATTGATTGGGCGGGATAGTGTTTTTGAAAAATTGGCTGTGTTTTTTTTTCATTACGCAGTTGTTGCCTCGTTCTCCAGCACAATGTGGTGGTGTGACACAAAATCACCGCCACTTTTTCAAAAGCACCATTTCACCCGGTCAATTGTTTTTCCATCAACTATTTCGCAAAATTTGAATCGTGATCATCTAATAAATCGACTGATTTTCTTCTTTTAGAGTTTAAAAATAATTTATATGGATAAATCAGTGACAAAGTTGAACGCAAAGTTCTTTGAACCTTAACATATTTCTGACGAAATAACGAGAGGCGGTAATTGCCGGCTTATAGCATAGTTTTGTTAGGCGCCGTTGTTGTTTCGGTACACTGTGTGAAGGCGACGAATTCGCCGATATTTCAAGCAAGTGGCATTTAGAGGGTAGTTTTAAATCAATTTGTGCACAACAGATAATGAATATAACTTGACTTTATTGTTGCACACCTTTTTTAGCCAAATAGATATTATCATCATCCCATATGCTTGGCTCGAAACCAAGAGGTGCGAAGTAGGCTCTACTGCCATAACAGGCACATTACTTACATCACGTGGTTTCCACACACACACACACACACACCCCATAACGATACCGTATTTAAATCGCACGTCAACAAAATCGAACAAAATAAATTGTACAAAATTATTTCATAATTTTTTGCACATTAGAGGGTGTAACCAAATTAAATGTTTCGGTGTATCAAATCTGATCAGATGTATTCAATGGGTGTACATTTGTCAGTTTTTGGGATCTTGTGAAGAAGGAACTACGAAAGCTGAAGATAATTTCAGATCATTTTTGATCTAAAATGTTGAAACTGAAACGACTAAACCCACAGCTAGTTGCGCAATTATTTATGAATGATAATAACTACATATTTAGAGTGCATCAGGATTCAGTTCCGTATTATAACAGCACCACGGACATCCTTTTGACAAAAAAAGTTTAACTTTTCTATATGAGAAAGGCAAAAAGGAGAAATAGGATGATGAGCTTATTTTTGCCTACGCCTTTGAAGCCGTTTCCAAATACTTAGGAAAAGTGAGCTCACGTCAAAGTATGATAATGATATGCATGGTTTGACATAGATATCACTAATACTCAGAAAATTTCGAGGGGCCCACTTCTGTCCACAGCACTCTATACCACAAACTCTAAGTTCTTATAGGACATGTTATGATCAACATCTTTTTTGAAGAAAGCATGATGATCTTAGTTGATTTAAAAATGTTATCAGCATTTTACTGAAGTGATGTTTAACTGATAATGGTACCTTATTCCACAAATCCATAATTATAAAAAGGAACCTTGGCATCGTAATGCGAGGGTCATTGTTTTGGTCACCCTAGCAATCATGATACCTATACTAACGACAGAATAATTTCAAATACATTCTACCTTTTTGAACTTTCTCACATACGGCAGCAGTTTCACGATATCTGCAATACTTCTGAAGCAAGCATTTTCACGGTTTTCACGATCTATTTGCAACTCCGTTAAGACCGTATCCGATTGCTCAGTATTTTTGGTGGAATCCGAGCAAATCGAATCTTCGACGTCGAGTTCTTCGAAAGCTCTCGTGGGGACACGTTCCTGTTTGCTGACGAAGCTAACAGTGCAACTTTCAAGTTCACCATTCCCGTACAATGTTTCTAAACTATCATCCATTTTTTAACGGTGGCAATTCAGGGAGAGCGAATGTTACGTCACGTGCCGCGACTAAGAATCAATACCGACCGATCGACCACCCAACCAATTCCGAGAACCAATCTAAACTATTCGATTTTTGATACTAACGATGCAAAAACGATAGTGCAAATATTTTAAAAGCATTCGTGATAAACAAAAGGGGGTGAAATTATCGCGTGTCACGGACATTAGAAGCATAAGCTTTGCATCCTGTGTTGGCATAAATAATAAATACTTTTGAGTCAGTGGAAAGGTATTGGATAACACATTTCTAGATTCATGAGATTTAGATTCGTGGATTCAGAATTTAGTAAATGTATCTTCTTGAATCCAAACGTCAAGTCATTCATCTTTGAATAAGAGATTCAACTTGTGACAACTTTATGTATTCCCATTGTAGAGATTTACTAGAAATTCGAAGCAAGTAAAATACTTCCATGTGAATTTCTCAGTCTGAGCGAATATAATCAACAGTATAGTTTTAGAAAGAACAAATTTTTAAGCAGCAGCCTATACCAGCAGATGATTTCAAATTTGGGGGTTACAGTTCTGAAAACTGTAAACATCAATTTGGTACCAATTAGTTTGAATTTGATTTAACATTTCTTTAGCATAGCCATAATACAACAATCCGACAGTTGAGCCCGCACGGTACCGCTGTCTATCACGGATAGGTTTCCGGGACAACCTAGTAGGCGGAAAAGTCAACAAGAGCTGTACTGTGTTGAGTGATAGGTTCCTGTTGCATTTAGTATTCAGCGATATGAAGAAAAAATATAGAGGGAGACTGAAACTTTTGCCAATTTGTAGTTTAGAATAGATTAGAAACATATTACCAATTCGAACCATTCACTACACTAGAACACTCAGACCTGATTTCAACGATAAGGAATGGTTTCAGAGTCGTATTTTTGAATGGTATTCGTTTATTACAAACGATTCAATACGATAGCACCTTTGAATGTTCATAAAATGCTAAAATATTTAAAGAAATTATTTAAGCGTTTTATGGACTTTTAAGGAGAATTAACTACAAACAGACTAAATTCAAAAATACACTGTTAATAACGGAGAACATAAATGAAATTTGCTTTTCAGCTGCCTTTTACTAGTTGATAACAAAGAGAATTGTTTTTTTTCTTTTCATTTTTTTTTGTTTTCCCTCGGTCTCTGTCCGCATTGAGTAGCAATCACCGACGGCAGAGAGGTGACTCCACCATCTGGACCGGGACTAAAGGCTTCACTTCCCTTCCGAAGGAAAACACCTCAGTAAATCTCAACGACCTCGGCTGGGATTGAACCCAGACCCACTGGGGTGAGTAGCGGTCACGTTTACCACTCAACCACCGGTCAAGGTGAATTGGTTAGTCCGACTTGAACTATCACTTTTCAAAAGACTATTTAGAGTTGTTTCGACTACAACAGTAATCAGCATACCATGATTTCGTTCTCATATTTGGTTCAGGTGCTCCAAACTAATATTATTGTTTGGATTTTATTGGATAAATATTGACGAGAGCTTACATTGATTTTAAAAACAAAATCAGCGTTAAATTCTAGGACTCTACGAGTACGGTTTTCCGGATAAGCTGACACGATTAGTCAAAGCGATGATGGATCGGGTGATGTGCGTTGTTCGAATATCATCGATACTCTCGAGTCCCTTTGAATCTCGAAGAGGGTTACGGCAAGGTGATGGTCTATCGTGCCTGCTGTTCAACGTTGCGTTAGAAGGTGTAATAAGGAGAGCGGGGATAGACACGAGTGGCACGATCTTCAGGAAGTCCGTCCAGCTTCTTGGCTTCGCCGACGACATTGACATAATGCCACGAAACTTTGAGGCAATGTCGTAAACGTACATCAGACTGATAGCTGAAGCCAGCAGGATTAGACATGCTATCAAACGTTTCGAAGACAAAATACATCCCATCCCGAGTTCGGATTGACGGTGACGAAATCGAGATGGTCGACGAATTCATGTATTTGGGCTCACTGATAACCGCCGACAATGATACCAGCAGAGAAATTCAGATACGGATCTTGGCGGGAAATCGTGCCTACTTTGGACTCCGGAGGACGCTCCGGTCGAACAAAATTCGCCGCCGCACGAAGTTGATTATCTACAAGACGTTAACTAGACCGGTGGTCCTCTACAGCCACGAGACCTGGACTACGCTCGTGGAGGACCAACGCGCCCTTGGAGTTTTCGAACGAAAGGTGTTGCGTACCATCTACGGTGGCGTGCACATGGAAGACGGAACGTGGCGCAGTCGAATGAACCATGAGTCGCATCAGCTGCTGGAAGAACCATCCATCGCGCATACCGCAAAAATAGTTTGCGCAAAAATAGTTTGCGGTGGGCTGGACACGTCGTAAGAATGTCATACGACGACCCGGAGAAGATGATTCTTCAGGGCGACCCTACAAGAACAAGAAGACGGGGTGCACAGCGAGCACGGTGGATCGACCAGATGAAGGACGACCGGCGGACCCTTCGAAGACTGCGAGGCTGGCGACATGCAGCAATGAACCGAGTGGAGTGGAGACGGATTCTGCATACAGCAAGAGACAACAAGGCTCTAGCCTGAACGGTAAGGCAAGTATGAACAGCTTTACTGTCATTCGTACGGTGACTCTTGAATCGTTTAGACGCTCTTCCCAGATCGTACAGTGTGATGTTTTATCGCATAGTGCAAAGTTTGCTAATCGGTTTTCTTTTGTGCTCTCCGCATCTAAAAGGTTTTGCCATTATTTTCTTTTGTATGTGAATAATTGTTGTTCGAACAGTACAAAAGACTGCTTTCATTGTGAGCCGCTCGGATACCGTTTTCTACAGCGTTTTTTTCGTTATGCCATTTGATGTGGGACACCCTTTATTACAACATGTGGATACAGCAGCAATGTTTCAAAAGGGCGTAGACGTTTTTGCATGCATTACTTAGCTTAGCTTAGCTTAGTTGACGCCCGTGAGTTTCCCGCGATTGATCAAAGCCTGTTGAAATTGCATATTGAACCAATTGTATGATACTTGGGAGTAGTATATCATACTCAACGTGCCGTAGACATTTTTACGTGCATTACTTTAAAAAAAATGTTTTGTTACCCTATTTTATACAGGTAAATTATCTAAGAAAGAGTAACCGAGAATAAATCCTTCAGCACAAAAAATGTACACAGAAAAAAAAATTATGCCATTTTTCAAACAAACTAAAACTTATGTCAATAATTTACATTACGAAAAAAACCCTATAGTATTTATTTTTTATTTTGTCAACAAAAACCTAAAGAAAAATTGTAATTGCATTATGCAGAACTTATCGAAAGGTTTTTTTTAACATTAACCTAATACATGCTTTTAAACTTCATACTAATTGGCAGGCAAAACCGTGATCTTGTAGCAGAATATGTTTCTAAATGTCAAATCCAAATGCATTTAACAAAAATCTTCCAAAAAATGATAGTTGTCGAGATATTTGAAATTTTGTTCCAACAAATACAATTAATTCTTGAAATTATAAATTATTATTTATAGGTTATTCGCGTTTCTGCGTCATAAACTATCAATAAACACATGTACATCGTTTTAAGGACCTAAAAAAACTTCCTTTGTGTATTTGGATCATGGAGAAGCTTTCAATAAAAAAGTTTACCTAACAACAACTTTCAACATTTTTTTTTATTCATACTATTTGCGGTCAAAATTACCGTTTTTTATTAAATATGCTCGTAATCGAAATGCTTATTACAATATATTTCAAAAATGTAGGTTTCGAGATATTTCAAATTTTGTTTCAACAAAAACAATTATTTTGTTTCATAACCCTCCGAGCTCTCGATCGAAGCAGTTCGTTTTCTGGTGCTGTGCATAAAGTGAACAAGAATAAATTGTCAGTGAAGGTCAACCATTGTTCGAGGCAGTCTTTGTTCGCCGGTGCCCAGGCTGGTGAAGTGAATACCAGAATAGCCGGAATCGCCGCTATATAAGCTAAGTATTTTTTTTTCTTTCATTTCCCTTTCCCCGATCGGTCTCTACTTCTGCCCTTTCCCCTGAATATAAGTTTCATCTCTCGTTTACACCACGTGTTATCCTCGTGCCTAAATGGCCGAGGGCGAAGTAACATTGGATGGGAATGATATTCCCATGGATATACCGGATAAACCCGAAATTACTCCCTCCCCTGATTCCCCCGGTCCTCCCCGTATTAAAACATACCCAGCCAGTTCGACTGGACCCTGGGTGGTGTATTTCCGGCCCAACACGAAATCGCCCAATATTCTAGAAATCTCACGGGAGCTGACTGCCAACTACCCGTCCGTGGCTCAGATAACACGTGTTCGAGCTAATAAGATACGCGTTATAGTAAATGACCTCGACCAGGCAAACCAGATTGCTCGCAGCGAGCGTTTTACGAAGCAATTCAAAGTGTATGTGCCTTGTAGAGTTGTGGAGATCGATGGGGTCGTCGCCGAACCGGGTCTAAAGTGCGAAGACCTGTTGAAGTACGGGGTTGGCTGCTTTAAGGACCCTTCACTTCAAAAGGTGAAAATTCTGGAATGCAAGCAATTGTATTCCGCAAAAACTGAAGATGATAAGACAACTTATTCTCCGTCAGACTCGATTCGGGTGACTTTCTCCGGATCTGCTCTTCCCAACTATGTCCTCCTGGATAAGCCTGCCTACCTGTATTTGTACCGCGGGTAATGAACTGCAGCAATTGCAAGCAACTGGGCCACACAGCCACTTATTGTGGCAATAAAAAACGGTGCGGCAAATGCGAGGGAGAGCATGAGGATGACGCTTGCGGTGGAGAAACTGAGAAGTGTATTTACTGCGGGGGCCCTCCGCATGCTCTTAAGTCATGCCCGGCGTACAAGCAGCGCGGGGATAAAATTAAGCGCTCCCTTAAGGATCGCTCGAGGCACTCTTATGCAGAAATGCTAAAGAATGCTTCGCCATCTGTCCCTTCCGAAAATTCCTTTGCTCTTTTGGCTGGCGTTGAGCAAGAATCTGACGACCCACAAGAGGGAACATCATTGGTTAACCCAGGGGAATCCAGGAAGAGGAGAAATCTAGCCTCCCCTACATTGCCTCGTAAGGGTGCCAAGGTGTCGTCCACTCAGAGTGCGCCAACCGCAATCAATAAATCCAACGGAAGTGATGCACAAAAGCCGAAGCAATTTGCTCCAGGACTTGGAAATATTAATTCTAACAAGGAGTACCCACCACTTCCAGGGACACCAAAAACCCCAAGTGTCCCCTTTTTTCAAACAGATACTCAGTCCAGTAGCGGACTAATGAAATTTTCTGACATAGTGGACTTAATTTTCACAGCTTTCAATGTTACTGATCCTCTTAAAAGCCTTCTGATACGTTTTCTCCCTATAGTGCAAACATTTTTGAAGCAGTTGACTACTAAATGGCCCCTCCTTGCAGCGATCGTATCCTTCGATGGCTAAGTCATCGAACGAGGTCACCGATTCGATCACTGTTCTACAGTGGAACAGCAGAAGTATCCTCCCGAAAATCGATTCCTTTAAATTTTTACTAAATAGTTTAAAATGTGATGCTTTCGCATTATGTGAAACTTGGTTAACTTCCGATATAAATCTCAACTTCCACGACTTTAATATAATTCGTCTGGATCGAGAAAACCCCTATGGAGGAGTACTTTTGGGGATCAAAAAGTGCTATTCTTTCAACCGAATTAACCTCCCTTCGACACCAGGCATTGAAATTGTCGCTTGTCAAGTTTTAATCAAAGGTAAAGACCTTTGCATTGCTTCCATCTACATTCCTCCTAGAGCCTCGGTAGGGCACCGAACGCTTTGTAATATCACGGAATCCTTACCGGCACCGCGGCTAGTTCTGGGAGACTTTAACTCGCACGGTACGGTATGGGGCTGTCTTCATGATGATAATAGATCAACATTAATCCAAGATCTTTGCGATAATTTCAACATGACCATCTTAAACACGGGAGAAATGACGCGGATTCCTACACCACCAGCACGCGCAAGCGCGTTGGATCTATCTCTATGCTCGACTTCGCTACAGTTAGATTGCATGTGGAAGGTGATCCCTGATCCCCACGGTAGCGACCATTTGCCTATCGTGATTTCAATTGCTAACGGTTCAAGACCATCGGAAACAATCAATGTATCGTATGACCTCACACGGAACATTGATTGGAAGAGTTACGCGACCGCGATATCCGTTAAAATCGAATCCACCCAAGAACTTCCTCCGGAGGAAGAGTACAGGTTTTTGGCTGGCTTGATTCTCGACAGTGCGAATCAAGCTCAGACTAAACCAGTACCCAGCGCGAATACCCATGGACGGTCTCCCACCCCGTGGTGGGATAAAGAGTGCTCAGAGCTGTACGCGGAAAAGTCCACTGCATATAAGGCCTTCCGGGAAGACGGGTTACCCGCTAGCTATCTACAGTACGCGTCGTTAGAAAGGCGAATGAAGAGTCTAATGAAAGCCAAAAAACGTAGTTATTGGCGCCGGTTCGTCGACGGGTTAACGAGAGAAACAGCGATGAGCACTCTTTGGGGTACGGCTCGACGTATGCGTAACCGTAATAGTACCAACGAGAACGAGGAATATTCAAACCGTTGGATATTTGCTTTCGCCAAGAAGATCTGTCCGGACTCTGTCCCGGTACAGAAAACGTACCGCGCCGCGTCTCCTCACGATACCGCGAACGAAACACCGTTTTCGATGGTGGAGTTCTCACTTGCTCTCTTATCATGCAACAATAACGCCCCAGGGTTAGACAGAATCAAATTCAACTTGCTGAAGAATCTACCTGACACTGCAAAAAGGCGCTTGTTGAATTTATTTAACAAGTTTCTTGAGGGTAACATTGTCCCTGATGACTGGAGGCAGGTGAAGGTCATCGCCATCCAAAAACCAGGAAAACCAGCCTCCGACCACAACTCATATCGGCCGATTGCAATGCTGTCCTGTATTCGGAAGTTGTTCGAGAAAATGATCTTGTTTCGCCTCGACAATTGGGTTGAAGCAAATGGCTTACTGTCAGATACACAATTTGGCTTCCGCAAAGGCAAAGGGACGAACGATTGCCTTGCGTTGCTTTCTACAGAAATCCAAATGGCCTATGCTAACAAAGAGCAGATGGCATCAGTCTTCTTGGATATTAAGGGGGCTTTTGACTCAGTTTCTATCAACATTCTGTCAGAGAAGCTGCACCAGCATGGTCTTTCGCCAATTTTAAATAACTTTTTGCTAAACCTGTTGTCTGAAAAGCACATGCACTTTTCGCATGGCGATTTAACAACATCGCGATTTAGCTACATGGGTCTTCCCCAGGGCTCATGTCTAAGTCCCCTGCTCTACAATTTCTACGTGAATGACATTGACGATTGTCTTGCCAATTCATGCACGCTAAGGCAACTTGCAGACGACGGCGTGGTCTCTGTTACAGGGCCCAAAGCTGCCGATTTGCAAGGACCATTACAAAATACCTTGGACAATTTGTCTGCTTGGGCTCTTCAGCTGGGTATTGAGTTCTCCACGGAGAAAACTGAGTTGGTTGTTTTTTCTAGGAAGCGTGAGCCGGCGCAACTCCAGCTTCTATTAATGGGTGCAACGATCAACCAGGTTTTCACATTTAAATATCTCGGGGTCTGGTTCGACTCTAAAGGTACCTGGGGATGTCACATTAGGTATCTGAAACAGAAATGCCAACAAAGGATCAATTTTCTCCGAACAATAACTGGAACATGGTGGGGTGCTCACCCAGGAGACCTGATCAGGTTGTACCAAACAACGATATTGTCGGTGATGGAGTACGGGTGTTTCTGTTTCCGCTCCGCTGCGAAGATACACTTCATCAAACTGGAGAGAATCCAGTATCGTTGCTTGCGCATTGCCTTGGGTTGCATGCACTCGACCCATACGATGAGTCTCGAAGTGCTGGCGGGCGTTCTTCCGCTAAAAAATCGATTTTGGGAACTCTCATATCGATTGCTCATCCGATGCGACATTCTGAACCCGTTGGTGATTGAAAACTTCGAGAGGCTCGTCGATCTTAATTCTCAAACCCGATTTATGGCCTTGTACTTCGACTACATGGCACAGAGCATTAATCCTTCTTCATATACTCCCAGCCGTGTTCGTTTCCTAGACACTTCTGATTCTACTGTATTCTTCGACACATCCATGAAGGAAGAGATTCGTGGAATTCCGGACCATATACGCCCGCAAGTGATCCCCAATATATTTTATAATAAATTCCGAGAAGTCGACTGTGACAAAATGTTCTACACTGACGGATCAAATCTCGATGGGTCCACTGGCTTCGGTATCTTCAACAATACTATCACCGCTTCATTCAAGCTCAACGATCCCGCTTCAGTTTACGTCGCAGAGTTAGCTGCAATTCAGTACACCCTTGGGATCATCGACACTCTGCCCACAGATCACTACTTCATCATTTCGGACAGCCTCAGCTCCATCGAGGCTCTTCGTGCGATGAAGCCCAAAAAGCAATTCCCATATTTCCTGGGGAAGATACGGGAGTCCTTGTGTACGTTATCTGAAAAATCTTATCAAATTACCTTTGTTTGGGTCCCCTCTCATTGCTCTATCCCGGGCAATGAAAAGGCCGACTCATTAGCAAAGGTGGGCGCATTAAATGGTGACATATACGAAAGACCAATCTGCTTCAACGAATTTTTTAGTATTTGTCGTCAGAGGACACTCAACAGTTGGCAAACCTCGTGGAGCAATGGTGAACTTGGACGATGGCTACATTCCATTATCCCAAAGGTATCAACGAAGCCTTGGTTCAGGGGGATGGATGTGGGTCGGGATTTTATTCGTGTAATGTCCCGACTTATGTCCAACCACTACACCTTGGATGCGCATCTGCGGCGTATTGGGCTTGCGGAGAGTAGTCTGTGCGCTTGTGACGAGGGCTATCACGACATCGAGCACGTTGTCTGGGTATGCGCCGGGTACTTGGACGCCAGGTCTCAGTTAAAGGATTCCCTTCGGGCCCGAGGTAGACCACCCAATGTCCCAGTCCGAGATATACTGGCAAATCGTGATTTCCCCTATATGTCCCTTATTTATACTTTCATAAAAACGACAAATATCCCAATTTAGCCCCTCTCTTTTTATTTCTCGTTTTAGAAGCTTTCTCTTGCCTTGTGGGACCGATCAGCTCCAGACTGCAACTATGTAACCGCCGTCGCACTTACCACTACGGAAACTGAAGCGAGAGCGACTCAAGGTCCGATGACTTTTGAAGGATTCCCCGCGGGTCCGAAGAATACCATCCGCCAATCCGACCTACTAGACTGAGGCGGTAATCTTTCGCTGATCTCCCGTTTGAGCGAAAGTTGCAAGTTTTGCTCTTCTCTCCCGGTCACCATCTACGCTTTCTCTCCCCTGTCCTTGATACAACTGCTTCTACAGCCCCCCTCTGAATATCTTGACCAAGCATTAGTCTCCGCTAAAAAAGTTCAAATTTGTATTCTGTATTCCTAGTTTTAAGATAGTTGTAATTTTACCTCTTTGTTAAAACTATTGTCCCCCATCTTGTAAATAGAATTGTATCCCTAGTCTTAAAACACCTGCGAATTTTCTCATAAATATTTGTTCCCCCTTTTGTGTACCAAACTATGTTGTTAGTTTTAAGATAACTGTAAATATTTCCTAAAAATTATTACTATTGAATTCCTTGTTTTAAAATTTTTTCATAAAATAATCTTTCGCCCCCTCTCTTGTATATAGAATCTTATTTCTAGTCTTAAGATAGCTGAAAAATTTTTCTTTTTTAAAAAAATATTTCAACATTGTAACCTCCTTGTTTTAAAGTATACAAAATGTAAAAACAAAAGAATTTGGCACCGCCAAGCTAACGCATTTGTGCCTATCAAATAAACGAAATGAATAAAAAAAAAAAAATTATTTTGTTTATTACGACCTTTCCATAAGTTATACCATAGGAACCAATGATTCAATTATATAGTAGAATCATATTTTATTATTTTCATACTGCTTTTGAAAGGTTTACAATATCGGCTTGGTGACAATAGGAAAGTGACAGGAAATTTTATGAGCATTCCGAAAAACCTTTTGTTCGTGATGGGGAAACGCAAATAACTTATGAAAAAGTCGCATTAAGAAAAATTGCTTCGTTAAAATAAGATTTGAAATATCTCAAAAAACTACATTTTCAAAATATTTTGTAATAGGCATTTTGATTTGAAATGGCATTTACAATCATATTCAATAAGAAAATTGTATTTTTAACAGCAAATCAATTCAGCTCGGCAATTTCCCGACAGCCGTCTAGTCAGCAAATTTAGAAACTGATGTCTCAGAAAAGTGAGATTTACTTGCCGATTTTCGGTGAAATATTTTCCGAGTGTCAGTTATCAAAAGTCACTTTTTCTGATATATCAGAAAAAAATTGTTTACTGAGATCCTGTTGAGAGTTCGGTAAAAGATGTGAAAAAAGCTAAGATTCGGCAGAAAAAATAAGTGGATATGAATAATAAAAATATGGGAAATGTTGTTGTTGGGAAAGCTTTTTTATTAAAAGCTTCACCAAAGAAGTTTTTACGCCTTTGAAACGATACACATTTGTTTGTTGATAATTTATTATAGAGAAACGCGAATAACTTTTAAAAAGGTTCTCGAGAACTGTTGCATTTCGGAAGATTTTTGTTTAATGCATTTTGATTTAAAAGGATATTCAGAATCATATTCCGCAATAAGATTACAGTTTCGTGTGTCAAATAGTATGGAATTTGAAAACCTGTATTAAATTGTTAGAAAGACTTTTTAAATGATAAGTTCTCCATCATGCAGTCACATTTAAAATGTTTCTTTTCTTTTCAGGATTTTGCTGACAATACACAAAAAATTGGTTATGTTATAATTGAAATTTTTAACATAAGTTTGCTTTTGTGCAAGATTACACAACCTTTTTTCAGCGTATATTTTATGTGTAGAAGTATTCATTCCATGTAATTGTTTCTCAGAGAACTTTGAATTTTAAAATACGGCTATCGATTTTTTTAAAGCTACATACAAAAACTTCTAAGTCCTTTTGAAAAATTGCCCGAGTCAAAATGATCTATTGACTGTGAAAAATGTTTAGTCTTCCATGCCGGTGAAACATGTTAAGTTTCATCGGAATCGAAGATGGTCGGTCGCGGTTTTAAAAAATTTCGGAAGAATCTTCATGGAATTTCTCCCCTGATGAGCTTAGGCTGCCAACAAATAGTCAGAAGCAGGCAAATGATGGTGCTGGCTACGAGCCTTTTACAAATCAGTACAGAGTCTACGTACCAACAAACAAGGTTGCAATCAATGGCGTGGTTTCCTATTCGAATTGAAATTTTGTGGTTCTGGCTATTTTTAAAACATCATGCTCCAGCCAGTGAAGATACTGGACTGCAAACGATTGCATTCAGTATTAGTCGCAGCTGACATATAGCTTAAACATGACATGAATTATGTTATCGTTTGTATGAGCCGTGCAAAATAACATTAACATTAGCTGTCGAGCAGAATGGTAAAACTTCACGTATCGTCCTTGCATTTTGCATATTTATTTCTGTGTATATAAATAAATCTGAAAAACTGCATAACCTCTTAAAACACTTGGTATATAGCCTGTATATAACCCAGTGTCTGAGTATACTAACGCATTTTCAAAAATGAGAGGTCCGGTTTGTAATGACAGGCAATTGTCGCTTCGTTGTTACATTATTTTTTTTTTCATTTTGCACGTCCCGTCCAGTCGCCAACCAAATATTTAATAAAACTGTTAATTTCACCTATTATCTATGTTACAGGGAGCAATTCGGACAATTCGAATTCTCGCACAGTAGGACGAGTCCGGACTTAAGTCCAAATATGAAGGTTACGCGATATTCTCGCTAGTATTTTCCTCGCATTAGCTGAGCTCTCAGAGAGGTTTTAAATAGATTTTGGATTATTCGAACGAAACATAAATTTTCGAAGGGCGTAACTCCAGTGTAATTTGATCATAGGAACTTCATGCGGCTATTTGCGTTTTTCTAAGAAACAGTTTATTTATAGCATACATACTTTACCCTAGACTCATTTTCAAACAAAACTCATAGTAAATGTGTATTTTAGGGGAAACGGCGAAAACATTTTTTTCCAACTTTTAGCACAGAGAACAGACATATAAGCTAGAACAAACTTGATTTCAAAGTGACAGTTTAATTTCTTACACAAGTTGAAAACTTTACTTGTATGTCAGTTCTCAGTGCTTTTAGTGTAATGGTCAGAGACTTTATACATTGCTTCATATTTCATGAGAACATTTTCAATAGGGCCTAAGTACATTGAGGGACCTTCTTTTTTTACTTTCTCTTACGATTATTAAGGTATCACTTGCAAACATTCCAACAATTTTCTCGCACAGATCGAAAGACGACGATATAGATTCGCATATTATACAAGCAGATAATGGGTAAATGCAATCGAGATAATTACGGAAGATAAAATAAACAAAGATAATATTTCATTGCTACTTAGGTCCTATTGAAAATCGGTTTGAGTGCCCACTACTAACCCCTTCGTTTTCAAGACTACTTACAACTTTCATGTTCTTTATCGACGGCAGCACCCGCTTCGTATCGGTTTGCTTTTTCTCGAAGATCTCGTTGATAACATTTCCGAGGTACTCGGTGGCGGCACTTGTTATTGCCTGTCCGGCCGCATCAAACAGCTGTTTGCTGGCCCCGCTCAAGAGGCCCTACAAAAGTGATGGTTTTAACGTTGTTATAATTAAAATCAATTACTTCTGCAAGTAACTGCCGCTGGGCGGAACTGAGAGTCCATTGAAGTACCTTTAGTTCATCCATGATTGCAAGCGATTAGCGCAGCGAGTCGCTTGAGAGGTTGAGTCGAGGCTTGAGAGTGCAGCAGAGATGCGTTATTCTAGATTCCTACAAGTGGGGGAATAATGATAAAACTGTTGGCGCTATGTTTCGATCCCTTTGCCAGAATGCGAATCAACTCACAATGTTCAAAACAACAACTAATTAATATGCGCACGCCTACTAATCTCGGACTGTGGGAATCGTCGTCACGGTAACTGAACAAATGCTTTTATTTACATACATTACAACCGGTTCGTTTGCAGAGAATTCTATAAATTTGCGATTTGATGATCGAATGACATCTCCAGTAAGGGAATCAATACGTTTGCTTTGCTACGTTCGCAACAGTAGCAATGGTTTAGTGTTTGTTATATCGGTCGTTACGCTCAACAATTTTACACACAGCTATACAGTGTTAATTTATGTTCCATTAGTTGAAGTCGCACAGTTTGTCTCCCACTATGTATAAATGTATGTGCAAATGCCATTTGTACTAAACAGATAGACAAGCGAGAGATCGTCAGCAGACTAGCCTCTAATGTACCGCTAAATGACATGAACGTGCTACGATAATGATCAAATTCCAGCTTCAGCAACTATGTATCATTGAAATTGTGGTAGTAGAATCAAGTGTGCGATAGTGTGGATGCTATGCCGAGGGACCTTGTACTTGACACTAGCTCTGTGCATAGAGTTTTGTTTTATGAATTGATAAGTTGATAATTTATAAGTTGATCACTATTAGTACTAGTTTCAGCTAGTCATAGTGCAAATTTAGTATATTTGTAACATAATGAAGAAATTATAATGAAAAGTGTTATAATTCTATACTTTGATTTTTTTCAGCAGGGGACATTTTTCAGAAAAATAAGAACAATTCATTCTTGAGTGTATCGTTTTGACAGCTCATTGCTGAAAATAAATAGCGATTGCTATTCTCTTCCTTTATCAGCAGTCATTGACCGCGTACGGGAACTTATTTTAAATTTGCATTTGCCAAATTCTAATACTTACTGATGTTGATTATTTTCATACCCAGCAAAAGTGAAATGTAGCCAAAAACTTCTTGGGCCGATGCAGTCGCCAGCTCACTTTTTAAGATTTCTCTACTTAACCCTACAACGTTGCACTGGGGTACAAATGTACCCCACGCCTTCTTTAGAGGCGTGTGCAGACGAGAATTGGGCATTCCTCGACCTGGGACCCTAACCATAATTCAATTTAGAGTACCTAGTAAGAGCAGAAAAAGGTGGTACAGCCAGTTTACTTATAGCCTTCGTGGAAGCAGGTGTTGGCGTGGGGTACATTTATACCCCAGTTGCTGTTAGCGTTTCACCAGGTTTCCTGCTGTCAGTAGAAATGTGACTCGTGACAGTACCAGTTTAAACACTGGTTGTTTTACTACGTTAGTAACAATTAGTATTATAAAATTATTTTTAATAATTTGTTCAATTAATCAATTAATTTTTAATTTAATTCTGAAATAGAAAAAAAAATCGTTCTCATTTTTGCTGATTTTTATTGTTTATTTTTTATAGTTTTTCAAAACAATGGCTCGCAAGTATAATTTGCACACAGTAACAACTGTAACAGTAACGTTGCGTGTTACCAATGTATTACAGGTCATAAATATTTTTTTCATTTCGATTTTTCATCATTGATTCCGTATTTCACTTACACAGCTATTTTCGCAATTAAAATATAAGAAATGTAAAACGAAGAAAATGATGTATTACATATTTCTTTTATTTGCATTTTTACTTGCGAAAATTGCGATCAAATGCGTGAAGTACATTTGTACCCCAGTGCAACGTTCTAGGGTGGAAAACGCAAGTGCAACGTTCTAGGGTTAATTCGCTCTGACTTAAACCTGACCAGATGTTTTGGCATGCTTTTTACTTCATTGATTCGACATCTGACTGTCGAAATCGGAAGTAGGTCACTCCGTGCTTTTTGTGTTTTCAGACTGCATAAAACGAGAGCCGAGTAAATCGGGGTGACTGATAAATTTTCGTAGTAATCATTAGATATTTTAGACTCATCACATTTTTTCAACATTATTATTTTTGAACCATGAACTGATATATGAAGAAGTGGACTAAAAACAGTTTATTTATAGCATACATACTTTCCCCTAGTCTCATTTTCAAACAAAACTCATAATGAATGTGCATTTTGGGGGAACCGGGGAAAACATTTTTTTCCAACTTTTAGCACAGAGAACAGACATAAAGCTAGAACAAACTTTCTCGAAAAACCTGTGTAAACATTTAAATGAAAATACGTTGAAAATCACCATCGCATACAGGTTTGCATGCGTGAGTCACCATTGTATCCAAGTTTGCATACAAGTCCCGTATAGCGATTGCTGGCGGATCGCAGCACCGACCAAGTGGCAAGTTGCTACTTGGTGTTGATTTCAAAGTGACAGTTTAATTTCTTACGCAAGTTGAAAACTTTACTTGTATGTCAGTTCACAGTGCTTTTGGTGTAATGGTCAGAGACTTTATACATTACTTCATATTTCATGAGAACATTTTCAATAGGGCCTTTTTTCAACATTATTATTTTTGAACTATGTACTGATATATGAAGAAGTGGACTACAAGGTTTTCACTGAATGTTTCCAATTGTAACTATTTTCCAAAAAAATATTTAAATTGGTAGTCTGTTTTCGTATTCCGAGGTTACTTTGATCATCAGTACGTTTACCCACATTAAGTTCTTGATATCAATGTTTTTTTATTCCAATGTTGGTTTAAACTAATTTTGAATAGCTACTCATTGTTAAAAAGACATTAATCTGAATTGAATAAACAATTTTTAATTTACTGTAAAATTCGAGTCACCAAAATTCGTATAATTCGAGTTCAATTACATAAAATGAATGTGAAAGCATTTTCAAATGCTAAATTAGTTTTAACTCAGTTTGATCCATTTTAACGCGTTAGATCATTGCACGGAAAAAAACTACTTCATAAATTCATGAAAAAAAATCACGATTTCGTGAACCAAACGATTCACGAAAATCGTGACCAAGTTCCTGAAATTGTGAATAAAAAACCTCGTATTCATGAAACTATTTGTGTTTCCAAAAAACTGGTCCGCCCTGAATATACACATGGCGTTACATTTGAATGTTTGGTTGAATTACTGTTTTTATTCTCTGGACATGTTTAGTTTTTGTTATGATTCCTTCTCATCATTTGGGTATACACAGCCGACAGTCAAGCGATGTTCATGATTTCAGGACCTTATTCGCGATTTTTGTGATTTTTCATCACGTTACCGTGCCATTTTGTTCATGAGTTTATCATCGGATTTTTCTGTCCGACTAACGGCATTAATATTCATGATAAAAAGATCTTAGTTGCAAATTTCGCAATTCCTATTGACGTTATCGTCACATTTTAGTCATAAGTAGAGTGATTCGTATTCATGATCTCAGGATCTTAGTCACGATTTTTTATATTTTTATCACAAGTGATGTGATGTATGTTCATGATTTCAGGAACTTTGTTATGTTTTTCGTAATTTCTATTCACGTTGTCGTGGTATTTCAGTCACTAGTAGATATTTATGTTCTTGATTTAAAGATCTTTGTCACATTTTTGTCGCGAGTTGTGTGATTTATTTTTGTCGCGAGTTGTGTGATTTCGGGATCTTAGTTACGATTTTTTTCGTAATTTCTGTTCGCGTTATCGTTAAATTTTATTCTAGAGCTTACATTCGAATTTGACACGCGGAGTAATGTGGCTCATGTTCATGATATTAGCAGTTTTATTCTATGAACCATATCACGAACACGATCTGTGGTGCTCAATGCAGGTTTCGTTGTCTGTCAAGAGATTACACTGAACCTTATCACATTATTCATTTGTTCATGTTCGAGGTCCTGATAGTTTTGTTTTACAGTGAAGACCAGATTTTATCAGCCTCTGATTTTATCAGCCCCCGATGTTTTCAGCTTAAGGACCAGATTTTATCAGCTTCGTATGAAAATTGATAGTTGGTTGTTTGATGTGCTCTAGCAGGCGAACTAACTTGAATTCGAGCAAATCCTTTCTTGAGCATATTTTTCTTATCTTAAAGACCCGAAATATACAAAAAAAAATAATTTTTTTTATGAATTTTGCACTGTTAGACCCCTTAAGGGAAATTTAAACAAAATAATCAGGAAGGGTTATGAGGCTATATCTAGGGACTAGAGAAGCTACTTTAAGAGCTTCGTATTCTTAAAAAGAAAGAAAAATATATGTCCGATTTTATCATAATACCTGTTTTATCATAATATCTGTTTTATTAGCCTAAAATTCACCATGCGGCTGATAAAAACGGGTTTTCACTGTATCTACTGCTCGTAACTGTTACTGGTTGCTAGCAGTTGGACATTTCATGAAAAAGTGGATGGAACAAAAATAATTCCACGAATAATACCCAAACTTTGTGAAGGAGC
Organism: Topomyia yanbarensis; assembly: GCF_030247195.1. NCBI lineage: Eukaryota > Metazoa > Arthropoda > Insecta > Diptera > Culicidae > Topomyia > Topomyia yanbarensis. The sequence goes on along the minus strand of NC_080672.1, from coordinate 105,916,973 downwards.
TCACGTGAAAATTTCATTATTATGCTGCATGAAATCGAAAATGATTAGGAATATATTCTAAATATTACAAGCATACAAAATAGATCGTAAACCATGTACTAGGAATCATAAACTAGTTCACGGGTTCATGAAAAATATTTCATGATTTTTTGAACTGGTCGAATGGTCAAACGTGTTTATTGATTTATTGCACTAGGAATCATGAACCAGTTCACGAATAAATGCATATTTTATAAATTCATGAACTATTTGACGATCACGAATGGTAAGTCGTGACTATTATACTAGGCATCATGAACCAGTTCACGAATACATGAAAAATATTTCATGGTTTCGTGAACTATTTCACGAACACGGATACTGGGTCGTGAATAATATATCAGGAAGCTTACGAATAGATGAATAATATTTGATGATTTTGTGAACTAGTTCACGAACATGAATGGGAAGTCGTGAATACTATATTAGGAATCATGAACCAGTTCACGAATACATCAGTAATATTGGTAATTTGGTAATGACATGGCGGAAACCGTGACTGAAGTTCACAAAACAAAATCATTTTTTCATTAATAAAAGCGTTACTAAATGGAAATTGAACATAATTATAAGACATGATTTTTGTTCATGTTCCTGTTTCCGTAACGTAAACAAGTGATTGTTCCAGAATCCATGGAACTTTAATTACGATTTAAAGACCAATTTTTTTCCAATGTGAATATTAAAAAAAACTGCGAATTGAAACTTGAAATAGTTTCAAACAATTGCTAACTAGTTTTGCAAAAAACTTAAAACTAGCGAGTTCTCAAAAATAAATTTTTTGAATAACTTAGAGAACGCGCTTGGAACCAATAATTTTTACTCAAATTTAGGAACTGTTTGTTATAGAACAACACACACGTTAGGACCCTTCAGAAAAAAGGTCAAGTAAAATTTTGATTGTTATTTTTGAACACAAAAAAGCAATATTATGAAAAAGTATAACAAACCAATATTTTATCAGTTTAGTGTACTACTCATTTAAAATATAAATGATACGGTAGGCTAAATAAATAATCTACAAAAAAAGTTGTTAGTGATCAAAGTCTCCCCGCTTTACGGTAAATGGCTGAGCTTCGCTATAAATTTGGCAGTCAGGAATAATTTATTATCGACCGTGACACATGCTGCAATTGTGCACGCCAGACATGCGTCGTTTCAAGGTCTTTTGGGCAAATATTAATATGTACTTCCAGATGAATCCATCTTTGTACAACGCATTGGCTCGAATGGTAAGGCGATAACTAGGTCATTCGATTTCGAGTTTTTGTTCAAACACGAGCATTTCATCGTTTTCAGGCCATTTTTATTATTGCATTGGTTCCGGGGAAAGAAGCAAAGATGTTGATGTCAATTTATGCGTATTCCATCGAATATAGGCCGAATAATCAATGAAATAGTTCGGCATTCTCTCTAATAAGCCTTGAATGGGACTCTATATGGGTTTTTGGTGCGAATTGTTATTGTAAGTTGATGTCTAAGTCATTTTTCACATTTCCTACAAATTAAATGTATAGAATTGGTTAAGACTTTGTAAACCCTTCCTGAGGCCAGGCGACCGAGTCGCAAATACTAATCGACTCAGTACGACAAATTGGGTCAATGTATATATGTAATTATCTCAGCAATGGCTGAACCAATCTTAACGAAACTAATTTCAAACAAATGGCCTATCGTGACAAAGTAAAGCAAAGTTCATTTCAAAGTCAAAATTTTACCATTGTTGAGGTATTTGCCCCATGCATTAAGCGTAGTCTTGTATATGCATACTTAGATCACCAAGTAATCTACCTAGTAGTGAGAGAATAGTTTTTTTTTTCGAATAGTTCAGATTCGTATTATACAAGTGATATCACCGAGAAAAACGGTATTTTTGAATCCCATACTGCTAGGACAAATTGGAAGATTTAGGTTCTTCTGGTCAGTTTCATTGTTTTGTAATAGAAGTATATTTTGTCTGCTGTTGATGCAGTTTAGGGCCATGCATAAATGACGTAGCATTTAAGGGGCTATACCAAACTCAGAAGTTGTGCGACGTAGCATTATGACAGGCATCCAAACCCATTGATTAGAGAAAACAATTTAATGTTTTTCTATTCCTATGAGAAATAAATTTAAATCCACACAAGTTACTTTTCACGCGGTTTTTCATGTGGTAAGTTTTACGATTCACGAAAGCTTAAGCTACAAAAAAAAAAAAAATAGATTTTGTATGCGGATTTAACTGTTGTAACTGCATTTGATTAGCAAGGGACTGGAAGGTGTGAAGTATATTTTTCAATATTCAGAGCCATAGTACTAAGGAAGAGCAAGGAGTTGAAGGAAGTTTAGAAAAACATGGAATAGGTCATATGAGCAAGCTTAGACTTGCCGGCGACTTAACCCTTTGTCTTCTACCGCAGGAGTCAAAGTATTTTGGCAAGTGAAATGTGAATCACCTGAGTCCGCGGCATGTCCGGACGAGCTTGAAGCAAGTTTGTACTTCATGCTGTCGGAACAGAAATGCGGATTTAACTTGCTACATTAGTTAGCTAACTAATGTAGCAAGTTAAATCCGCATCTTGCTAACTAATACACTTAGTTTGGTAGCTGAATAAAATTTTCTCTTCGGATTCAACCAAACAAAATTTAGTAAATTTGTTAACCGTATGTTTCATAGAATCATTGACAACTGCAGGGTTGTGAATTAAGAAAATTTCATGCCATAAAAAATCAAAACAACGCTATCAACACTATATATGTTATGAAATGGGCTTATTCCGTACGCAATTTGCTGTTATAATAAAAATGTTGATAAAAGCTGCCAAACATTTTGTAGCGACATGTATTTAAAAGAATTGTTTTCAGGCAGCCTTAACAAGCACTGTAAATTGCTTTATTCGAATGTATGGATTTTATCATTGAAAGGAGATTCTCTGCCCCTTTGGATTGCTCATAAATGATTCTGTTTAAGGATCCACACCTTTTTGGCCCTTCATACAGCGATAATGTGAATGTCATTTGATAACATAATTTTACCCTTGCTGTTTGAAGCATCTACAGCCAGTATCCCTGCACTGATGGTAGGTAGGATGGTTGGATTTTTTTCATCCCCGACCGCGTTACGTAAATGCTGCGTTATTTACTAGGGGGAGGTTAGAATTTTGTGACAAAATGCTACGAGGGGGAGAGAGGGGTGGGAACCGCCGAAAAATAGCTACGTCATTTGTGTACGGTCCCTTATGAGCATTTCGATTGGAAATGGTATTTATCATTATACTGTAAATAGTAAGAACTTTTTGTTGATAGTTTCCTCATGATCCAAATACAATAAAATAATATTCTCTTTCACGTTTAAAACGTTAAATATTCGATTGTTGATAAATTATGATGGAATTAACGAATTGTTTTTTTTTTAACAAAATTCCAAATATCTCGAAAATTATCGCAATTGGGAAGATTTTAGTTAAATGCATTTTGATTTAAAATGACATTTAGAAGTATTATATAAAAAATCATAGTTTTGTATAACAATCTGTATGAATTATAAAATCCATTATGCGATTACATTTGAAGTGTTTCCTCTCTTGTTAGGTTTTTATTGACAAAAGATCCATTAAATATGCGTTTCCTTGCAAATTTATCTTTAAAGAAAACTTCTTGTTTTTGTGAAAAATGCCTTTTTTTCAGTGTATGTTTTTTTCCTGTGGAAGTTTTCAATTCCTGTAACTCTTTTTAAGATAGTTTTGCTGTATAAAATACAGCAATCGAACATTTTTTTTTGGAAAATATGTACTACATGCAAAAACTACCCTTTCAAAAAATTACTCTTGTGTCAACATGTCATTGACTGTGGAAAAATATTTTGTCTTCCATGCCCTTGAATCGCGTAAAGTTTCATCGAGGGGTTTGCGTAGCGTAGTTGGTAAAGTTGTACGCAGCGCACCTAGGTTAGAGGTGTGCGCTGCGCCGACGGTTGCAAGTAAAAACAGCATCTACATCGGCGGGACGCCGGCGCGCCGCCGATTTTTACCTGAAATCGGCGGCGCGGCACACCCCTCTAACCTGGGTTCGGGTTCCGACCCCGCACATATGGTTAGAAATTTTTCATGAGACATTTTTCTAATCCGAAGAGACGAATGACCTTAAAGGTTAAAATGTCTATAATCGAAATAAAAAAAGTTTCGTCGAAACCGGAGATGGTCGGTCACGACTTTATTGATTTTCGGACGGATCTCCGTGGAAATCCTCAGTTTACAAATTCAGTTCAAATTGGAGGCTGGTAGATTCGAAACGCCAGTTTACAATGAATCAAAATATGTGCATTAGTAAACGTTGGCAATAGGGTCATTAAAAGAACACATTTTTCTTTTAGAACATATATCGATAAAGTCCTACTTTTTAAACGTGACGGGGTGTGTGTGTGTTAACCATCCTAACCCCCACTAGCTGGTAGTGATTTACAGAAAAAATATGTTTGCATGTATTTTAACATATGCATGCAAATAACTTGGATCAAGGATTTAGGTAGGTGTTAGCTCAATTGACTTTCCGATGACCCATTTCGTGTACAGCGCCAGACATGTTCCGAGGTCATCGTTCCATCAACCAGCCCCGCCTTACTGTAATGTTTGTATCAAATGGATTATAACATTACAATAAGACTTTCGGTTTCTTACATGAGGTAAGAAATCGACGCGTATTTAGTGTATTTATTTAATTTGTCCTACTTTCTAAACGTGACGGTATATATTTTCTTCAATACTAAAGAATGATATTTAATTCATGGGAATAACTGGTCTTACTTTACAATGCACTTGTAATGCTTTCCACCGAAGCGGTAAGTATGTTTAACAGTTAATTCAGCAAAGGGGTAGGGGTCAAGGTGATCGAAAGAAGGTTAATTTAATGTCATAAAATACGAGTTACAGGGAATGAATTTAGGTAAACCGCGTGTAAGTTTGATTCTATTTAACCACACCATTAAAAAACCTCCTGATTTTTCCACTGACTAAGTCAGCATGAGTCGGTACAAATGGCCTACTATGCATCGATTATTCAGTCGATTGTTGCATCGATTCTTATGGAAGTTTAACATGAGCGTTCGCCGACGCACCAGTCGATTAAATTTGACCGACGAAATCTGTTGACATCGGACTGTTTCGACCAATAAGATTGGTCGATTAGTTAGTGGTTTAAAGCTGGAACCAGAGGAACACAGGCTAAATCTGGCGATTAATACAAAGACAAAAATGTTCACGGATAAAACCCAATTAAGCCGAGTAATTAATTAGTCAGCATCGAAACATCCGATTCCGTTGTTAGACTAAGAAATATCGTAACTGTCAAAACTACAACTCATTGTTAAAGTTAATTATACTCAACCTTGGGTTGAGTACACTCAAATTTAGGTTACTTAAATAACCCAAAGTACATTATTCAACGGAAGAATTCTACCGTATCGAATCTCTCGTTTAGTTTTAGACAACACTAATAAATGCGAATAAGACGCTACACTCAAAACCTAAATTGAAATTAAAAGATCGTTCTTTGGGTTGATTCATTTTTCATTCTGCAACTAAATGATGAACTAAATATAAACTGTCCTTGAACGTGAGCTCGGTGCGTTCTCAAACTTTATGTTCGCTATGCCTTCGTCCAATAGGCAGTGAGAATATATTGTCAGTTTTTTTTTAAACTGAGTCGCTAGTAAATCTGTGCACGCAAATAACATTGAAATAAAGATACACGAAACGCTTCTGGTGGCCCTCCCAGCAGTACAGTTTCGGCTGTAATAAAACATATAAAACCGATTGAATAGCGATGATTCCGGTTAATGAATAAACCAAATACGAATAAATGTGTGCGTAAATGCTAGAACTCCTTCCTTCCCTATCAGCTGCAACAGCGGGCTCGATGATAACAAACGCGCCTACTCGTGACGTGCGCTCAGGTTTGTTTACAAACAATCTCCCAGCAGCGAGATACAATCTTCTGCATGAACTCCATACAACCGCGTGTTTGATTGACAGTCGTTAGAGTGCACTTCCACTTAATTTTGTGTGATTCCGCATTCGCAACGGTGGAGATGATTAGTCGAACTTAAATATGTACCTACTACATCATCGAATCCAGTTTGGAACAACACCGAACGGAACAGTCATCAGCATTCGACTATGCGAACCAACGGGAATGACATCATCGCGCTCGTTCTAATGTTTCTCGGTCGCCACCGCTCTGCCGCAGCGAAGAAAAATTCGAAAATCAAAACCTATCCATTGAACAGCTGCTACGTCACCGTTTTGGACTCGAATAAATTGCATATGCTAAGGCATTCAAATACGCAGGCACTCCCATTAATTAGACCCCATTGGAATTCACTGCAAACGTTATAGTTCCGGTGTACACTTGAACATTGTGATTTGATTGCACATTTAGCGAAAGACCTGGAAAATGATTTCAAATAGTATGTACCTTCAAAATTGATTTTTCTCTGCTTTCTATAGACGAAAAATAACCTAATTCCGGGATGAATTTCCGTCGAAGAACTGCGCGTTTCCACGAACACTCACTCGCCACTGACTTGACTGACTTTCGTTCGGCAAAGACGATGGCACGAAAGTGTCTACTTCCCGACTTCCCCCAGACAACACAACCAATATAATACAGTCTGATTGCGAGTGAGAAAGTAAACCTCACGATGGGGTTCGTTCACAGAGAGTAGGTGAGAAGGGGACCCGCATACGATGAGCACCTATAACATTAATGCTTTATGCGCGTATGTATCTGTTGCGTTCTGTTTATGCCTATGCTCTGTGAGATAGGATGGGTGTCGAAGCTTGACAATACGAGCGCGATGCGAATTGGAGGAATGGTCGAATAGAAAAAATAGAAAACTTGAAAGAGATGGACACGTTGAATGAATTCAGCAGAATGGTTTGTTATGCTAGCGAGCAGTAGATTGCGTTACATGAGCGATTATTCGATTATTGCAAAAGTATGTAGATTTTGATTTTTCTTCCGCATTTCGAATTTTAAATAGGATTTAAAGAGTGTTCTGTTCAACATACTAGTCGATTCAGCCAAATGGATTTATGCCGACACTTCGAAACTAATACACTCGGGATCGAGCGCACGGGGAGAGGGGGTGTTCAAGCCCCCCCTCCCATGAGCGTTTTGAATTACTTTTTAAAATTTATTATCTTCCTGTACAGGAAAAAAATATACTGCAAACCGTTTGGACACATAAAATGTCATTTGAGTTCGGTCACTCTAGAAACAAGTCAATGAAGAAACTTTGCGAGGGTGGCTGGAAAGGGATGTATGTCAAGTTGGACGGCTTCTCTGAAGGATCGGTTAACGTTTCGACAAGCTTCGATATGGGCAAAAGTAGTGAGTAGACAGCAGATGTCGGTCAGCGGGCTAGCAACGGCAGTTAAGGAGGAAAAACACGAAGTTGGAGAAAATCGGGATATCGTTGTCTAGAGATATTTTACCGCCGATGATTATTCCGTTAGCGAAATGGATCGCGAAAATGGGCATCGGTATAGGGTGAAATACTGCCGCCAAGAAGTTCTCAGCACCAGCTAGCAGATAAATAGGAACGACTAGCATCAAGAAGAATAAGAAACCCGGCGAAGGTGGTTGTAAACAGATGTAAATCCTTATGGTCGACACCTCCGGATCGGTTCATGTCTCAACAGGGTACGATATTTGCAGCAGACCTGAGCAGGTGAGATATATCGCGAAGGTTTTACAGCAAGTAAGGAAAAGTTTCTATGGATAAAAACATGACGATTAACACAAAACAAAATAAGCACGAACACAATCCTTACTAAAGCAGTACTTAACCGTTGTCCCGGATGGATGAGGATTACTAGATACAAGAGGTTTAAGTTTAGTCGGTTGGCTTAACTACTACAAACCAATCCGAATCCACCACGAGCCAGCAGGCAACACACAGTGGTCGGAAATGCCAAAAACGTCACTATAGGCCAAACCATTGATTATATTCATAGGGTATTTTTGGAGTAATTGTTCGTAAGAATATTCCCCACAATCTGATAAAAATTAAATTGAGGAATGGCTTACCATGATTGAACTAGAAAAATTACCTTTTATACTGACGAGGTAGAAAGATGGTGCCTTCGACAAAGTTTCAGGAATGTTCATAATGAAGAATTTTGTTGAACAACGTGAGCTTGTAGGATGTTATCGATTTATAAAGCGTTTTCTAAGGCAAACCATTTAAATTTAGGTTTTAAATATATGTTTTTTCGCTGTTACTTTTCGTGCAAATGATGTTCTAGACAAATATTGAGGTATTAAAACCACATAATATTGTTGAAGACTGCATGTAAAAACTAAATTATTGTTAAAGACTGAATGTAAAAATATTGTTGAACACTGCATATAAAAATTGGACCTGAAATCGGCGTAGCGGCGCACACCTCTTGTAAAAATACTCATTCGTTTTAGAGTTATTGAAGAATTTTAAATTTTTGTACACCAAGTTCAACTGCTAATAAGAGAGAAAGATGTAAACCAAAATGGATGAGCAGGCACTATTTTCAATGTCCGGACTACGCACAATATAGGTAAGAAGGTTTTAAGCTCATTTTGTAATGTTTTTTTACTTGGGTATTTTTACTTACAGTCTTCAACAATATTATGTGGTTTTAATGCCTCCACATTTGTCAGGAGCACAGTTTGCACGAAAAGTTACAGTGGAAATAGTTATTTAAAAAACCTGTTTTAATCCACCTAGTGGTGCAATTGCGCCTTTCTCATTTATCCAAACTATGATTCATAAGCTGGTTTAGTTCAATAGAATTGTGGAAATGTCTATTAAATTCTTATTTCACTTAGCGCGTATTCCACGACTACCCCGAAAGTAGACGCAGACTCACTTTAAACAAAAAAGTATAGGGGAGACCCGGGCTAGTTTGCGGTGTTTTCAGTTTTCATTTTTTACCGCTTTGAAGTAGATAGATCTTGCAAAATAGAACATGCGGCTGTAGCCAACAACCCTGAATTATATCAAAGTGTTTGTTGCATTGTCTTTGTTTTTATAGCAAAAAAAGTGTGACACGGAAATCCCGCCAATTCACCCCGGCCCGGGGTAAGTTGGTGGTATGTATGAATACGTCAGAAAATGGAGATTCAATTATATCAAAGGTTTGTGCTGCATATCCCCTGCATTGACGAGATACACAAAGTTTTACTTTGAAGTGAATTCCAAAAATAAAAATATTTGATGACTATATTTGCACTGTAAACAGTAGCGCCAACTTACCCCAACCGTATATTTCACAAAAAACTATTTAAAAAATAACTTCATGGATAGATTTAATATCTATACGGATACTGAAAGCTCTTTTTACGCACATATCGAAAAATAAAATCAATTGAGAAAGTGTTTAAAATTTAAAAAATTTAGTTGGTATGCTCGAAAACACAATATCGCCCACAACTTTTACAAAACAAAATGTTTTTAACGAAAACACATTGGATTATGGGTTTCACATAACTTGAGCTACACAATGAGAGGCAGCACTATATGTCTAATAGAAACGAAGACAAAGGAATTCCGCCAACTTACCCCAACCACCAACTATCCCCGGGCTCCCCTAATATTTAATTAACTTAATCAATATGAGTTCAATGTTATCGGGGTGGATGAAGGAAATGCGGATGTGAGGGTGGTCAAAAGGCAGAAGTGTGATAAAGGAGCGAGGTGTGAGGGCAAGGGTGGGGATGTGTGCTGAGTGGCGACACAATACTCAACCGCAAATGTTTCCTTTCATTTGAGACTTGGTTTGAGAACATCGGTTCAGTCATCACCGAAGAACCGATATGACTTAAATTGTGGACTATGCCCGGAATCCGGGACTTCCGGAATCGTCGATAGTGGACAATATATCAAAAGAATGTTTGATTGGCAATCAGTGATCTAGATGTGCGAATCGAAGTTATTTGGTGACCATTTCAATAGTTTTTAGCCTCTGCGGTGTTACGATTGTACCGATTTATATGGGAAATTGCAGTGTAAGCTTACTAACCAACCTGTAACTCCGGAACTAAGAGTCAGAACCGAATGAAATTCAGCAGCAGTCAATGGCATTACTGTAACTTTAATTTGAAATCTAGTTTGTAAAAATCGGCAAATAATTCGCTGGGTAATAGGTGTGAAATTGGCTTAGGATCTTGGCGAGTTCCCCGGAGGCATCATGAACCATTATAGGTGGCCAATGTGGTCAAAGCTGCTTTGATTTATCATTAGTGATCCAGACCCGCAAACTAGAGTAATTTTGAACCCATTTTAATATGTTTTACGTCATTTGGACATCATGGTTGTACCAGTTTTTATGGGAATTTGCTGTGTGACCGCACTATTCAACCCGTAAGTCCGGAACCGGAAGTTGGATCAACTTCAATAGCAGCTTATGGGACCGTTATACCTTTTAGATGAAACTAAATTTGTGAAAATCGGTTCAGCCATCTCTGAGAAAATTGTGTAAGTTTAAATGACACACACACATACACACACGCACATACATACAAACAGAGACATTTGCCGATTTTTAGTTGATCCTACTTCCGATTCCGGAGTTACGGATTGAAGAGTGCGGTCACACAGCAAATTCCCATATAAACTGGTATCACTTTGATGTACAAATGGTGTAATACGTATTAAAATGGGTCCAACATTACTTGAATTTGCTGGTCTAGATCACTAATGATCATTCAAAGCAGCTTCGACCACATTGGCCACCTATGACGGATCTTGAGGCCCCCGGGGAACTCGCTAAGTTTCTAAACTAGTATCACACCTATTTCACACCTAAAATAAAGTAATCCCATCAACTGCAATTAAATTTCATTCGGCTCTGACTTTTGGTTCCGAAGTTTCAGGTTGGCTGGTAAGGTTACAGTGGAATTTCCTATATAAACCGTTACAATCGTAATACCTCAGAGGCCAAAAACTATTGAAATCGTCGCCAAATTACATACATTTGCAGGTCTAGATCACTGAATGGAAATCAAACATTCTTTGAATATATTGTCCACTATCGACAATTCCGGAAATCCCGGTATCCGGGCGTATTCTACAATTTAAGTCACATCTATTCTTAGGTGATGACTGAACCGATTTTCTCAAACTATGTCTCAAATGGATGGTATAATATGCAGCTAGGTGTTGCATCGTACGCCCCTCTCCCCCTTACAATTGCACCTCACCGCTTCATCACCCCCCTCGTACCACCCTCACACTCGCATTCTCTTCATTGACCCCGCATACCGGAAGTGTATGTGTGTCATTTAAACTTACACAAACTTAGTTTGAAATGAAAGGTATAGCGCTCCCATAAGCTACTATTGAATTTTTAGTTCATCCGACTAAATTATTAAAATGGGTACAACATTGTTTGGATTTGCAGGTTTAGATCACTTATGACCAATCAAAGTTGATTTGACCACATTGGCCACCTATGACGGTTCTTAATGCCTCCGGGGAACTCGCCTAGTCTCTAAATTATTAGCACACCTGGATCCCTGGTGGCTAATCAAGAATTTTTTAATTATATTGTCCACTATCGACGGTTCCGGTTATATACCAGAATCAGTTCTTCGGTGATGACTGAACCAATTTTCACTACCTTAGTCGCAAATGCAAGATATAATGTGGGGTTGGATGTTTCTCCTGCCCTTGATCCCCTCCCCCATACCCTTCCACTCCCCCGGCCCACTCGACAAAACGATTCGAGCCAATATATTCCGATTCCCAAGGGATTTATTTTTTTAAGAATGTAAATACTGTTTATCCAATAATGTAATAAACCATATAAATATTTATCATTGGTGTGGTTTCAAAAAATACAACAACGTCATGCGTGGTATTGATGCGATGAAATAACTTCCTGCAAGGTGTTCGTTAATAATGCTGCATGTTCAATGTGACTGCGGTCGCGTCTTGTACACTACCCTTTAAAAGTTTCACTTTTTATTTTGTTCAAGCCAAATTATGTATCATTGATTCAATAAATTCTATACTTTCACTTACACAGGTGTTTTCGAAATTTAAAAACGAAGAAAGTGATGTATTAAACATTTCTTTTGTTTGCATTTTTACCTGCGAAAAATGCGATCAAACGCGTGCAACACTCTAGGGTGAAAAACGCAAGTGCAACGTTCTAGGGTTAAGAATATAATAGACATTTCCACAATTATATTGAACATAATCGGTTATGGTCATAGTTTGAAGAAATGGTAATGGTAATGGTCATAGTTTAAAGAAATGAGAAAGGCACAATTGCACCATTAGGTGGATTAAAACAGGTTTTTCAGTTTAATATTACCGCGGCTGTTTTTTCTTTTACAATTTTTTTTCCTTTACAAAATTTTAGAACTCGAATAATGATTTCTTTTCTTCTATATAGTTGTCATGTCATGTATAATAATGAAATGTAATATATACATTTTAAAGCTTTTAATGAATATAAACAACGCGAACATTCTCGTGTTCATGATTGAGAAAGGCACAATTGCACCGCTAGGAGGATTAAAACAGGTTTTTGGGGTGTCCGACCACTATGCAGCGGTGTCTTTTGATGAGTCCTTCTCGATAACAAACATTTACCCAATTTGTTGAGCAGAGTCGTTTGGTTCACAAGACTATGTTCAGCCCTCTGAAAAAATCTTCAAAGTTTGAGGGTTTCTATACGTTTCTTTTAAAATAAACGTTAAAAAATCAAACACAACCACCCACTCCCCCCCCCCCCTTGAGAATTTTCTGCGCGCGGGGCTGCTATACAATCCAAGAACAAATGGGATTAGCACTCGTAATATATCTTATTTACTACTCGTGTTTCGTGACTGTCGAAAGCTGTAGCTGGTTAAGGTGCGAAATCTCCAATCCTAATATTTTCAGTTTGGTTCACCACAAGATAAGTGTTATTGTCAGCTGTCAGTGGGGGATCAAGAAATGGATATGCAAGGTTCTTAACACAATCAAATCATTTAAAGATTTTGTTCTCTAAATGGTGCATAGTATAAGACAGAGGTAAGTAAATATAAACTCAGGTTTTTCACGCGGGGGATACAGGCCGCGTAAATGAAAACCGCGTAAATGAAAATCACGTTAATTTCAAAATCCACGTAAATGAAAACCGCGTAAATTTCAAAATCCGCGTAAAAAAACCGCGTAAAAATACCGCGCAAAAAGCGCTTAAAAACCTGAGTGTATTTGTATAAATAAAACTGAATGACGCTTTTTTCAACCTAATTAACATTGTTATTGAGCTAGTTTCCGACTGCCATGTAGGACATGTTCCCAGTTGTAAAACAAGTTTATTTTTTTGATCGTAATTTTAGATTAAATTTTTCAGTGTTGATATAATTTAAGGCAGAAAAATTATGAAAATTTTAGGAAGGTAGTTTTTGACCGGAAGCAATTGTCTCCGGTTGTAAGACATTATAATAAATCTTCATGAAATGTAAAGGTTGTAAACAACTAGAAATTCAATATTTAATTATTATACTAGTCTACCACAAATTAATGGACTTTTAAAATGGTTTTACACATATATAGAACAAAATAAAACTGGAATATAAAACCTTTGTTTCCGAATATAACTTGATCGTTTTAAGTATAGTATCAAAATCCATTTGTTTTCATTCGACAGCCAGCTTAACATGACGAAATATTTTCTTAAAACACCATAGTACGAAGAATATACTTTTAGAGCAAACCCGAAAAAACGAATCTTCAGCCAAGTAGAAAAAAAACGTTTCGTTCTTCTAAACAAATTATTTTGCAATTCTGAGTCGTGCGATTTCATATAAAAAAGGCACTAATTATTTCACAGCAGAAGTGTTAAGACTGGGGATATCCCGTCTCCTTGGTATTAAAGCTAGGGAGTTTTAAATCATTTTTGAGTGGAACATTTTTATCGATTTATACGTGAATCAAATAAAAATTCTGTTAGTCTTTCCACTTGAAGATCAAATCATACTAGCATTGTAAACAGTTCTGTTAAAGCATGTAATAACATTGTAAAAATACGAGAAGCGTGTAACTGCCATGTTAGAAGACAGTACATATTCCGAAAAAATGTCATTCGCCTACATTGTTTGCATAGCAGAACACACAAATCGACACCAACAGCACGGTCCGACACATGTTTGCCAGATGGCCAGTGAGAGGTGATGGTCGATCGAACGCTTTTAGTTCTTTTCTTGCCTATACCATGGAAATTGAACCAAATCAACAGAAATAAACACCACCCACCTTTGCAGGATGTACATATTCGAATTAAGTTCCACACTGTATGTGATTATAAACATCAATTGGCAAAGCTGAGCTTGTGGTGAAATATAATTGCATCAAGAAATTGTCTGGAAAGTACAGCAGTGCCGTCACAAAAATATTTACCATTAGCGGTGTCTAATCGTTCTGCTATCCCCTTAAAATATTTTCATTTAAGATGAAGGATCACTACATCGGATAACTTTTAGATGTAAGATAGAGTTCTGTTGTGTCTGTGATGTTTATTAATGTTATTTAAAAACTTGTAAACTAGTTGTTTATTTATTTGAGGCTTTAACCTTCAAGATCATTCGCCTGACTAGTGGTTTAACGAATCGTTAATATTATTAGTACAGTCTCATTTTTTAAATTAAACTTAAATTTAAATTAAATAACAAAATTCATCATTGTGGTTATTCATTTAATACCTATAGATATTATCTACTATTTGTTTTTGACACTATTGTTGGTTCGCTTCAATTGAGTATTATAACAAATACAATGCAATGTTGTTTTTGCACTTGCAACGATGTTCTTAAAAAGAGATTACGTCGGAATGAACAGAGATGATGTGTGTTTATGTACATTTTTTAAATGTATATAAACATTAAAAACACTACAATATTTTTGACCTTACTTCTAAAAGGATACCGCAAAAAAGATTAAATTCCGCGAACCGCAAAAATTACAAAGTCGAACACAATTATTTTCTAGTTATATCCTCTTACGTCATATCACATACTGAGTTTAACATACGATTCTCAAACTTTTATACCGAAGATTACGGACTCTAGGTGGCACGATTTTTTCCCAGCAATTTGCAGTTTACCTTTAGAGGCACCTTTTACCTCTGGACAAACAGTTAAGCTCTCCACACAATGCAATAAATACTCACACTGCTAAACATCCCCTCCACAACTGGGATGGCGACAGCTTGGAAGGGAATTTCCTGTGACTGCGCGACGTCCTCCTCCGCTGAACCCGTCGAGCCGAACGAACCGCCTGGCATCGGCATCATAGGCGTCTGCGGCGCAGCATGGTTAGCGTTCGGCATTGGCATACCTCCGTACCCACCGAAACCCATGCTGGGATATGGAAGATTAGCTGCCGGTGCCGGAGGATAGCCAGCGGGACTTGGGTTCACAACACCCGGGGCAAACCCGTAGGATAGTGCCGAACCCGACAATGAGGGGTTCAGGCTTGAGTAGCCGGATGAAGCTGGCGTTGGCATTTGTTGGGGATAAGGCGATTGATTGAACGCGGCAGGGTTGACCCATCCGAACCCGTTGGCGTTCCAATTGCGCGGATAGTTATAGTTTTCGTTGTGGAAAGACATTCTGCCAAAGCGTTCGATTCAGTACCTAATAAGGTATAGCGAAGGTCTACTACTACTTCACGGCGACGGCGGCGACGACGACGACGAAACACGCGGCACGAAACGACCTTCCTCACGCGTAAAAATATTAAAACTGCACTGACCTTTGCACAAGTAGGTCTTCACTAGTGATCAGTACTCTTCCAGAAGCAATTTTTTTGTACGAGCGTTTAAATAATTTCAACTTCCAGCGGCCAACACAACTAACCACTCTGCTAATTGGGCTTGTTAATCTTATCAGTTGCTTGTACACAAACCCATATGTTTCTAGTAAATGTATCACGAGTCGTACTGCACACTCATCGATAATGTGATTCACAAAAAACCGTCCGATCACGCCGAATTTTCGCGTCAAACTACGCTTTGAAAATTTGCAATTTTACACCAAACCCAACGAATGTCCACGGTTGGTTTTCCCGGTTCTATTTATAAACACTTTCTTCCACGTACCTACAAACGAAACCGAATGCCGCACCTTTCTTTTAGCCCCACCGACGACGCACGGGACCAGCAAAACTGTTTACGTTGCGTTTGTTTGTTTTGATCACAGCAGACACTGCCGAGTAGTCGAAACCCTTCCGTGGGTTACAAACTGCTGTGATTTATTAGTTCACGATCGAAATCTAGCTATTTTGGTAAAGAAGGTAAATTTAATTGCTGTTCAATAAAACCGACCACTGTTTATCTTATGACGGACATCTCGCGACTGAACAGATAAACGATAACATTCGGAATGATTCGTGGGTCGTACGAGGAGCGAGAGTGTTAACACTTAACTTGACAGGGTAGTTGCGGAAGTTCCGAATAGTGACAACGCTTCGTGGAACAGGACTGGAGCGCGTTCGCAGATATTCGTAGTACGGTGTGTTAGTAACTGATTCATCGCCGTTTCGATATTAGTGTATTTAGCTGTTGGACGAAGCTAAGGTATCAGGTCTAATAGAAGCACGTGAGTTAGTAATTCGTTTACACGATTGACCGATTGATTAAAAAGACGCAGAAAATAAAAGCGGTTTTCCAGGTTATGGGTTTACCGAACCACCCACGCATGTGTTTCACAGGTTTCAGTGAATATCCAAATGCGTGCAAAATACTCAACTCCTTATGCACAGCAGAAATACGAGGACAGAAAAAAAAGTTGTATGAATCATATGTGTTAAAAATTTAGTACATTTTACTTCAGAGAAATTTTTACTAGAAGAGTAGAATGGGGTCACACTGATTCTGACAAACAAGTGGGTTACACTGATTTTGACAAACAAGGCCGCGTTGAGAAGGCTATACATCTGGCAACGTTTTAATGATAATGATTTTATGCCTGGCTAAATAGTTTTCAAGCTAAATCCAACAAGGCTATTGCTTTTAAAATCTGGGCGATAGGTCACAATATTCGAGGTTAAATAAAACATTGTTCAACTTTTATTTGAAGACTGCAGGTAATTTAAAAAGTATAGCACAAATAATACATGTAATCCATTGGCGTCATTCATGTAAGAAAATGAGGAAATGGCAAATGATGTGAAAAATCATGAAGCTGCGGAAGGAAATGTTGAAAAAATGTTCAACAGACATGTTTTTTCAGCAGCTGCGTCTGGCTTTGTACTTGCGAATGACTTCTACGGTGTCCACGTCGTCGCCAGAGTGTGGAATTGAAGTTGTGCGTTATCGCTTAGCTGTGCGACAATCACGCTTGCGCTTCGTACCATTTCCTTTGGATTCCATTTCCACCTCTTTCCATCATGTGTTTTTATACTGTTACCTCAAGCAAAATATCTGGCCCGCTTTCGTTGATGACGAGCACTTTCCTTTCACACGAACACGTAATGTTTCGAACGGAACCTTGAACTGTTGAGAGGCTGATCGAATACTGGCGCCATCTTGAACAGATACAATTGCGTTCTTTATGTTCTTTTCACTTCGTTTTGGCGTTTTTTTTCCGCATGAAATTACGCACTTTTTTCCTGTCAAAATAATTTAAATTAATTAAAATTTACGTTATAGTACTGACCTATAGTACCCCCAAGCGTACGTTTCATGTTTTTGTTCGTAATTTTTTTTTCGAAAATTAAATTTATCGGATAACCAACACAAAACTAATGGTCAGCACTAATTTTTACCTAAGAAAAAAGTCACTTGACTTTTTTTTACATTGAATAAATGTACTTTACTGATAACGAAAGACAATGCATTTTCGCGGAACAACATGCGAAATCATTAACGACGCCATAACTAAAACAGCCGATTGACGGTAACAGTCGAAATGACAGTCGTAGACGATGTTCTCTACCGTTTTCGTGTATCAAATTTACGAAACGCGAGCGACCTCTGCAATAACATAGCAAAGATAATGCCCTATACCTATTGAACCCCCTTACCAATTTAACCCCATTCTACTCTATATATCAAGCAATCAAGTTTTAGGTATATGAATATTTAATCAGTGCCGTCTTTGTGCATGGTCTGGACTAAGGAATTCGTATGTTGAATATGCGTTAAAGGTGCTTTACAAAACATAAAAACTACAAGGGGCAGCCCTATGGGGTTGCACGAACTGTAGACGTAGGACTATACTACTTAATGTAAAATATTTATTTTCTTAGTACTTAGTGTGTGGGAAAAAACACCCGGACCGGTGAAGAAAAATCAAATTTTAGACAATATAATCACATCTCATGTATAGATCAAGCTTTCTAGTTGCTCTCAAACAGATCCTAAAAGTTCAAACACCCATGGATAACCCCAAGTTTGTAGATGTGTTTCGATGCCACAGGATTGAAAAATGGTTAATATTACGTCATGAAAATTCAATTCTTCCGTGACAATCTTTTTTGCCTGCAAAATGCCCTGTGTGTATGCAAAGCTCATGATTTGTTGGGATATTTGCATTGATCGGAAAATGCTTTCCAACGCTACGCATTGCATACATACAGGACATTTTGCCGGTCACCAGAAGCTGTTCATTTTACCACCGCCACATGTTCATTTTACCCACTCGCTATAAACATGTCTTATTTTTGGACATGTTTAGAAATCAAGAATCATGTTTGAAAAAATGTGTTCATGACGAAGTATTTTTACCAGATATGTACAAAACATGTCTAACAAGAAACATATAAGGTGATTGTAATATCTCATTCACTTATTAGTTAGAAAATAATGACTTTGCTTAACGTGTTCATTTTACCGCCAGTTCCCCTACCTACCAACACATTCGCCTCAAACATTGAACCCAAGCGCACAATGCAAAATGAGTCAACGCTGATGATGATGGTGGGTAGAGCGAAAGAGACAACTAGTACCACCACGACACTATTAGTGCATTTCACCAAAATTCCACGCGGCCCCTCTCGATTGAAAGGAACGGCCGCGCTTAGCCCATCTGTCATAATATCGTGATTTTGCATAGCGAAGGGCTGAATGATAACACATTTTGTTCCAAAAAAAAACAGCCCTGCGTTATGCAACACTTTGTGCAGGTTGATTATACCAGTTTTTTTTTATAATTATTAAATTTATTTATGCCCAATTGCGGTAGCTCAACGAGGCCGATTGTTCGTTTTTTACAATAAATAAAAAAAACAACTATGTTAAGTTTTTTGTCTCGTTTAGACGCAGCTTTCTGCTGCGTGTTGAGATCCTTTTTCTAGGGGGCGAAATATTGCCAGTGTTGTCCACTGCCATTTGAGGTTCGATCCGTTTGTCTTCTTTTGCGTTGTCGTTCATGTCCATGTCCTCATCCGTACTACTTTCCTGCTGCTCGCGGTCAGATGTTCCAGTTTGTGTCTTACTCTTATCGGTCGTCATTGTATGTTCGTATTTTTCGGCATTCGTTTCGTTGTTGTTGTTGCTGGTTGTTGGTGCTTGATCCGAAGATGTTGGTTTTGCAGCTGTTAGTGGTTTAGCGTAAGATGGTTCTGGGCTGATTTCAGTTGGATTGGTTAAGTTTTCCTTAACAGTTTCTACGCAAGGTTTTCTGAGGTGCAGCTTCTTCGTGTAGAACTGGCACGTAGGAATTTGCCCTGGGTACGTGACTAGTGATGTTTGATGAATGAGAACATCGTCACTTCCTAACGCTGTGACGGTTGTGTATGAGGGAATTGGCTTGGTCACACGCATTCTCACCACACGAATACCGTTAGGGATGCCCGGGAAAAAATTCCTCCAAGTCTCATGTGTAACGGAGTCTACTTCTCCGTATTTTTGCAAGCATTTTTTTAATCGCGCCGTCAGGGGTACGCGTAGCCAAATCATGGGCACGAACTTCTACAGCGTCGTTCTCGATGTATATGGGAATGCTATATTTAACATTGCCGCATTCGGCGGTGTTCTGCATGTTGTTTCACGAGGCGAATGACTCGGCTTGGTTAATGTTGTTGAACGAAATCAGCACGCAATGTTTGATATGATGCATTTGTAGGGTTTTCACTTCAGCCAGATTGAGTTTCATCTGCACTTTTAATAACTGTTCCACTTCCCGAATGGCTGGTCTTACGGGGCATTTCGAAAAATCAACAGCAACACAGTTCGGCCGTATCTGCGTTGCTTTTTGCTGGGCACCGTCACTCATCACTAAATCGCACAGTAGGTATAGGCTATTGTTATATGGACTGCTTGTGTGATAGGCACCGATTGATTTTTAGGTAGAATTGACTGTTTCACTTGCGCGGGACGATTTTTTGCTTCTGCTCAGGGCGAGATGTGAAGACAAACTGATTATACCAGTTGCAAGTGGGGCCAAATTCACCAAGTTCCGTAAAATTACAGAATTGATAAAATTGCTTAGATGAGCTAAACTAATTAATCAAATCCTGTTTTAAAAATTGTCCTTGCGTTTAAATTAAAATGGGAAGCTTATTACTACCACTACATTACTTAATTTCAAGCGCAAATAGCAAATACAAGTGCTAGTTAAACCAAAAATTTACTGGCAACATTGCAGCGGCATTTAGGAAGCAGTTGGAGCGGTCGCCTGTTGGACGACACAGGGTAGCGTCCCTTCACAGCCAGTGTAACGGACTTCTAACTCAGCTACACTGGCTGTAAAAAACACAACGCAGTGATCTGCTACGCCAGCCGTTCAACAGGGAACTGAGCGTGTCTGGCCAAGTCCGTTCTTTAAATACTCGATTGTGACGTCATTCATAGAAGCGTAGCGCGCTAGGTACACCAATCGTACAGGGCTTGGGAAGCGCTATCTTCTGTGTGTTAATGCGCGATATTTTGACAAGGTTGTATATTATTTAATTTTTTAATGCTATGATATCAAAAATCTTTGGGTTTATCTATTGGAATCTATTCTTAGAAGTATTTCGGGGCGATTTGTGCAAAAAATTTGAAAATTTATCGTGAAATGGCTGAATTATATGCGTTTAAAATTGGACCACTTTTCGTTACATACCATTTTTGTAGAATTTGCAGAGTGAACCCACATATCGAAAACAAAGACGTAGTCCTACGTCAAAAGTTGAGTTCATCATGGTTTTATTTGTTTTAAATATGCAAACTTGACGCCAATTTAATACAACAAAATTTTTAACGAAAACATTTATTTGTGCTCTTCAAATATGCACAATTTTTTTTTAAAGCAGTGTTGCTCCACTGCCTTTTGAAGGAAAGAAATTACGAAAGAAATTTGTTTTTGCCTTCTAAGCTGACCACTCTATTAACTTCCTATGATATGAGTAACAAAACCTTTGAATGCCAATAATACGTCAAAAGATGCAGTATGCATTGCACTTTAATATGAAATATCACATAATAATGTTTACTAATCATGATTTTTTTACTTTTTATCAAGGTTTGATATTACTTACAACTCTGAGCTCCACAAGACAGGTAAGGCCATTTCTACATCAACAAAGTATTGAAGAAAGTCCACCCGTATACCGGAGTTTCAACGAAGGCGTTTAAAACAAGGACTCGTTCGTTTGCTGTTACCGGGAGAGATGGATAATTACGACCTTTCAAAATTTTCCAAGTATATCAGCTCGAAATAACTTCAGCTGTCTATCGAATCACCAACATGTCGATTATTATGATGAAAAATCAATTTGAACAGTCAATCCACTTATTATGAACTCTCAGAGTTAAACCATGATGCTACTTGCTAGACAAAAAAAGTTTCGACGGATCCTTGAAGTCACACCAGCTGGTAAAACGCAGTGCCCTTGCGCTAGGGGCAAATCAATCTAGAAATGTACATCAAATTTGCATCGAGTTTGTATAAACGCATTTAATGACAATTTTTACATCAACTGACAAGTCTGTTCAACAAACGCCTTACGTCGATCCACTTGGTTAGATGTTTGTTAGATGTAGTGCTAGTTTCTTGCGGGGCTTTGAAGTCTTACACGCAACGCAAAATATATTATAAATTTCTATTTTGATGGCAAGAAAATGCATTTAATTTTGTTGATTTGTAAAATAGCATCACAAACCCCATGCCCTTAGGGGTATTATGGGCTTTTCGTTTGCTCGGGTAACGTATGTACGCCTAACGTACTTATGCCAAACGTATTTATACCTAACGTCGTGCACCCTTTTTTCGCCAAAAACGTGCGAAAATTATTTACGCGAAAATTGTAAAGCGTACAGCAATGGCGTCTTCTAGGATGTGTTATGAAAATCCAAGACCTTCATTTTCATGATACAGATACAGTGATTAATTCCCTTGGAGTGAGATATTTGCACTTTTTTTTATTCAAAGTGCAAATAATAGGATGAAATCTTCAGAAATGTTACAGAACTTGTTTTTGTGAACATCTTTACTAAAGACTAAAAATCTCCATATATAGTACACTAGAAGTTATTGACCGTAGTGAATGACCCCTTAAAAACGTTTTTGCAGCATACCTTCTTAAATATCTTAGACAAAGCTTCAGCATGTTCCAAAAAGTTGTTCGGCTTGTTAAGATACATATCTTTCCAGAAGAAATCATCGGTCTTTCTCTTACTACTTAGAAGTTATTGGATAATTTTGGGTGAAATTTGCAAAAGGGTTATAAATAATAATTTTTCAACGGGCAAAAACGGGCAGCCAACTCTAGTTGCAATTAGTGCATCAGCACTATAAAACTCAAAAGAGTTCACTTATCTCTCGTTGTCTCCAGTAGGGTTATAGATGATTTGAAAAAACTAATGCTTTTAAAGTGTCCAATTTCTTCGAAAATGCTCGAGATATGCAAAATTATGCGTTAATAAAAATAGAGTATTTTGACGATTGAAATAACTTGGTAGATTATATGAAATCCGCAGGAATGATAATTGAAAAGATATTTAAAAAAAATATTTTTAGGGTCATCCAAATATTGCGAGCTATAACTTCTTAAGCATTACAAGAAGCGACTTCATGTATTCAGAAAAAATATTCATGAATTCAATCTCCACAACTTTTCCAAAGACGTAAGCTCATTTCTTTCAATTTAGTTAAAAAAAAATTAGTTGAAAAATCTCACTTATTGGATGATTAATCACGAAAATCACAGCAGTAAATGTCAGGCCTTGCAATTTTTGATAAGTAGTTCGAACAAACTATTGACGCAAACTCAGCCATCTCCACGCTAACAACCAATCACCATAATATATTAATAAATTAGCATTAGGACCACACTGTGTCTGTTGATATTAACTATAAATAAATAAATAAACAAATAATATAACTAGTGATCTGGACCATTTAAAATGCTTTATTTTTAAAAAATCGCAAAATAATAAAAAAAAACACGAGATAAGCCATTGTTGTAATATAGAAAGTTGTCCATTTTGATAATTCAAGCCTTTTTACGAAATATACCGAACTTATCAGAATGATATTTAAAAGTTATAGTAATGAATTGGCGCAAACAACCAGCAATAATGTTGAAGATATTAAAAATGAAAACGTTGTGTCTTCAGCGAACTTTGCCGAAGACATAATTTTAATATATGCACTTGCAAGATAGTTGGTATTTATATTTATATCTCATTTTTAGGGAGATTAATCTTTAAAATAACAACACCATATGAAACGTCTTGTTATGTTCACAAATTCCTTCGAGGACATTATCAACGTAATTAATAGATCGCATGATTTGGCGAAGTGCAACGGCCTCAAATGGGTGATAATAGAAACTTGGCGATAGTATAAACATGGCGAAAACAGGCTCATCACCCTACTTGCGAATCTATATTAGTTATACTTAATCTTGAAACGAATTTTATGGATAAAAAGCAAAACCCGGCTCACAAACTGGAACACCCACCTTCTACTTTTTGAGTTATAGACGTTATAAGACCAGTAAGTCAGTTACAACAAAGTTCAATAACGAGTGAAACTAGATCGTATGTATGTGTAGTTGTAGAAGTCCTTTTCCGTCGAATCTTTTTGATAAACATCCTACTTGAAAAATCAATAACGATTTTCTTTTCAGTTCCAGTTTCACACAAACAACACATTATCGGCATTATTTATTTAATAGTCAGTTATGATACGGTTTCATTTTTTTTGAATCCTCACTTTCACTCTCTCCTAGCTTCTGTCACTGTATATAACAATTGTTTGACCTAACCTGCCCATTTTTCATGTGTATGTGTGTGTATGGTTTACCTTCTACTCTTCCATCATCTTGTTTTTTTTGTCTCACTTTTCTTTTGTGTTTTTCGTTTTCTTTGTTTTATACATAAATATCAATAAATAAATAACATTAATATTCTGGTTGGTTTTTATACCGTACACTTTTTTGTTTGCTTCTTGATTTTTAGTTATTCTTTATTCATTTTATGACATCATCTTGTATATACATATATATCAATTAAAGCATTTTCTTACATTCCTTTTGTGGTTTAGTTTTATTTAACTTAGAACAATAGCTCAACATGTTCCGTTTTTTCATCCTCTTAATACCGGTGTTTTAGGTTTTATTTCGCTTATGAAATAACTTAAAATTTTGCTTTTATCCCTACCAGTGCCCGTTTCTTTTCTTCCGGCCACATGCGTTTGTTTTTCATACAAAAATAAATTTGTTGAAAATTCTTTACTAAAATTATCAAAATTTCATTAGATCTACTAGTAGTATAATATTTTGCGCTCTCATTTTCCTGTTTTAGTTCTTATGAATCATTAACATTTTCTCATTAGATCTGTTTTGAGAATAACACTTTTCTCTATATCTCTCTCTCTCCCTCTCTCGTCCGGTGCTTCTGAAGCACCCGACTGCGGTCTTCCGATACAGTTAGCTTTCCGTTTTAGTTTACTCGGTAAAAAAGTTGGTAACATATGTGTTTTCCTACAGTTATCTGTTGCTCTCAGGTTATTTATTTATTTTTATATTTATATATATAAAAATACATTCCTCGCTTCATTCGTCCAATTTGGCGTTTTTATCTAGGTTTTTTTTGTTTTGTTTTGGTATCAATTCTGTGTAGCGTTTCCCTACACCCGAATCTTATCTCTCATACTCGGCGTGCTGCACTTAATAAACTGATTATCCTGTACAATTCTATCAAAATTAATCTGCATTAGTGTACAAATTTTGCTTATGCATTAATTTTCTCCTAATTATAAAAGCATTTTAGTTCGTTCGTTAATTTTTTGTTCAGGGGGGTGTACGTAAATCAAACACTCTATGAATGCTTTGTTTGCTGTTTTTGTGGTTCTTTATGAGTATGACAGTTCTCTAGCACTATTATGGCATATTCGGTTAGTTTCTGAATGGGTACTGTGATAAATGCCTGGTTATTGACAATTCTGCTTATTTTACAATGCTTGTTTTTTGGTTTGCTCACGTTAATGTAATGTGTGTAGCTTGATTTTAGTGGTACAAAAATAACTCTAGCAATAGTTTTGTTCTCTTCAAACGAGTGACACATTGACTATTTTAGTAGAGTTGGTTTGTTGTGGTTTTTTTTCCTGTTTTCCGGTTCATTCGTTCCGCTCTAAAGTGATGCTTTATCACACTTCTGTATTTTGATTACTTTTGTTAGTAATATAACATTCAGTAGAGTGTGAGAAGTTATTCATTTTTTGCGTTTGCGCTTGTATTTAGTTTTTATTTAACACATATTTGTTACAGCTCTTGTTCCGGCCTGCTTTTGTTTGTTTTTTTCGGCTCAAGCGCCGATGTCGAAGTGCCGTTACTTGTTCTATTTTGTTTTATTTTTTTCCTAGCTGTGAGGAGTTTACATTAATTTCAATTAAGTTTGCCAGAGCCCTTTAGCATTTAAGGTTACAATAATTTCGTTGCTTATGCTTTAATTTCTGCCTATCGTTAGATTAGTTCTGCTCATCGGTTTGTCATACATTGAGTAATATCTAGCAACTATATAGAATTTCTGTTCACTAACCTGAATATATGTGGTTTTGTGGTTTCTTTCTGCTTCGCTTAATAACAAAAGAGATTATAACTACACTGATGGTTTATTATCTCGCTCTTACATAGGCTAAGTCTATTAGTTTGTCACACGCATGGCGAAGTGATGGGATACCACTATAGTTACTATATTCATAGTTAGACGGAGACACTGATCGGAGGCAATTGAACATTTCATATGCCGGAGCCAATGACGTCACACAACATGTTCTCTTTGGGTGTATATGGAAAAGGTATTGCCGTTATGGTGATAATTATTATGTTCTTTCCATGTGTTATCGAACATAGATAAACAATATTTTTTCTGTAACACCGAAAGATATTCGCACAAGTATGAAACTACTAAGCTAGGGCTTGAACATTTGCATGGGATGACAATGTTTTGTTTCTGAAATAAGAGCTGCCAGTTTTCCGGCTTTTGTGTTCGCCTAACTATGAATATAGTAACTATAGATACCACATGTTAGAGCGAGATCCCATGTTGGAGCCCGTGAATACATGGAGACAGTAGCTTTTTGCTCCATCTAGTAGCTATAATCTCTTTTTAGTAACACTTCTTTTTTATCCTCGAGATATCTTGTATAAATACTTTTCGCTTTGCGCTTACCAGTGTTTTTGGTTGCAATTTTTAAAGACGTGTTTGCGTCAAAAATTATGCTTCGATTACCATAAATAGCTACTTGCTGCTAGTGTAGAAACTTGAGCAAATGAGTTTTGATATTTTAAAGCATTCATTAAAACGAAAAATCGTAGGAAATCTAGTTGAAGGCATTTTCTCATAATGAAGGGTCCAACAAAAAGGAAATCATTTGTGCAAACATAAAGCTCTTGGAAAGTCAAACTGTTTAGTAGTAAAGACTACCTTTATTACCACCGGTCGATTATTAGTGACGGTTTAGCCCATTTTCTACATTCTCCGTATATAACATGCAATATAACTTTGTCGATTGTAATTCAGTGAGTTTTTGTAGGAACAATCAATTAGAATGATAAATGAAATGATAAATGAAATATTTTTGTACAATCAAACGCCTTGAAGAAGATAAAATCCATGGATCGAAACGTTGGCGTAAATTATAGCGTATCGACGCTATAATTTTGGACTGTACAGCTGAAACATCACTGCCCCTGAGTTCTTTTCAGGTAGTTCAGATTCTTGGGCATTTGTTCGTAGAATTGTGACAACCGAATCGATCAAATGGGCGCTTGAAAGTTTTTCTCCGTATAGGTCTCCCGGAAAGGATGAAATCATTCCAGTTCTACTACAAAAAAGAGATGAACACTTCAAGTATAGTTTGAAAAAGGTTCTTACTTGTAGTCTTGCAACAGGATACATTCCATTAGCGTGGTGGGAAATAACTGTCAAATTCATTGCCAAAGATAGCCGCGTCACTTATGATGAGGCAAAGAGCTTTAAACCGATCAGTCTGACCTCCTTCCTCCTCAAATCAGTGAAACGATTAATCGACCACTACATTCGGGATGTTAGCCTGGGCAACCACCCGCTGCATGGAATGCAACATGCATATCAGCAGGGGAAGTCTACTACCACCCTGTTACAGAATGTTGCCTACAACATTGAAAAAGCTTTTTCACAAAAGCAATCAAGTTTAGGAGTTTTCTCGATATTGAAGGTGCTTTTGACAACTTGTCTTTCGAATCCATTCTGGAAGCAGCACGAGGTCATGGAGTACCATCATATATCACGAACTGGATACACGCAATGCTTAGCGACCGACATCTGTTCTCATCGTTAAGACAAATAGTGATAGGAAACTGAGTGTCTGCGGATGTCCTCAAGGTGGTGTGCTGTCACCACTTCTATGGAAGCTTGTCGCCGATGGCTTGCTGAGGAAATTTAATGAGCTTGGTTTTCCAACGTATGGTTTCGCCGATGATTATCACATAATGATCACCGGTATTTGCATTAACGCACTTTTTTATTTGATGCAACAAGCCATATGTGTTGTTGAGCAATGGTGTCTTCATTCATGTCAATCCAAATAAAACATCAATGGTGCTTTTCACGCAACGGAGGATTACAACCGGAGCTCGTCCATTGCAGTTCTTTGACTGTGAAATTATTATCGCAGATCAAGTTAAGTACGTTGGGGTAATTCTTGACTCAAAACATAATTGGACAGCTCACAGCGAATTCAGGATCAAGAAAGCTAGCATGGATTTCGGCCAATGTAGACGGGCTTTCGGCCAATCTTGGGGACTCAAACCCAAATCCATTCAGTGGATCTACACAACAATTGTTAGACCAACACTGGCATACGGGTGCCTTGTTTAGTGGTAGAAGGGATTAGTCATGACAGTCCAATCAAAGTTAAACCATATTCAGAGGATGGTCTTGATGGTGATGACTGGTGCGTTCTCGACAACACCTACTGCTGCGCTAGAGGCACTCTTGAACATAAAACCACTACATGTGTTTCTGAAACAAGAAGCACTTTCTTGTGCATACTTGGACTCTGGAACAGTAACCCAATAGATCGCAACAACTACAAGACTGTGGCCCCAAACGGTTAATTGGGATGAGTATACACTTGCTCCCAGTGACCCAGTATAGAACTTTGAATGTGAGAATTCCTCTTCGCGAGGAATGGTTCTTTGTTGGAGGGCCGAGCCGGTGCTGGTGTCTAATGTCATAAAATGAGATTAAACCAATCTAATTCGCTTGGTAGCTACTGTACCTTATTCCATGCAGATATCTTTGCGATTCTGTGTGGCGTACAATCAGCACTTCAACGGGGAACTTGCGGTAAAAGAATCTATTTTTGCTCTGACAGCCAGGCTGCCCTGAAAGCACTTAGTTCGGCAGATTCGAGAGCGAAATTAGTAATCGCATGTCGAACTCAAATCGAAGAACTTAGCATTTTAAATGCTAATCTACCTTCAATGGGTACCCGGTCATTTTCGGTATTACTGAAAATGAATGGGCGGACGAATTGGCTAGAGCTGGCGCTGCGATTGACTTCGTTGGTCCAGAACCAATTCTACCACTGTCGACAAGTTGGATAAAGCACAAGCTTCGCTCTTGGGCTGCATTCGAACATGCCAATCATTGACGTAGCTTGCAAACTTGCATTCAAACAAAGACTTTTCTGCTGGATGTGAGTCCGAAAATGCCATAGAATTTGTTGCATTTATCCAAGTACAGCACTACAGTGTTCTAGTCAGGGCACTGACTGGACATTGCAAACTCAATTATCACATGACTGTTCTGCGCGCTGAGTATTATTCATGTGATCGTTGTGTATCCGATTACGGAGAGTCAGCATGAAAAAATGGGCATATTTCGAGAATTTTTCTTAACGCAACAAACAGGCGAATCGGGATCTTGGTAAATGGGATTTATAACAAAGGTACTGAATCACGTAAAATATTTTTTTCAAGTAAATTCATCTCAAATGGCGGCTGTGCAGCATTTTCCCCCATGCAAGTTTTTTTTGGAAGGGATCCATGGCCGGAAATCTATCTCCCTTAATTTTTGACTTAGAGCCCAAAACTAAAGTTTTTCTGATTTCTTATGTCAGTCGCAAGCGACGCACGTAGGATTTTCTCTTCCATATTTTCACGCACTTTTAAGTGAAAAAATGTCATCAAAATCGACACAAAATTTAAATTAAAAAAAAATTAAGAAATAAAAAATAAAATCCTAAGTACGTCGCGGGAGAAATCAATTTTAAATATACTTTGAAAATTTCAAAGCGCCAAAAATCATTTGTTCGAGCTACATTTCCGGCCAGCTCAAAAAAAGTGGTTTCGAGAAAAACGCGGCTAAAGAATTCAGTAGGACACACGGGATATACATAAGAGGCGTTGCGACAGAATTGAAAATTTGAACAGTTATATATTGTTTTCGTCTTCCATGTGGGATATCTAATTTAACATTCTAAAGCACATTTTAGACTAGTAGATAGAAAATCGCTATTTTTGAAATTCTACAGTGCTATAACCCCTTATATCAATACCGCAAAAGTTGATTGAATTGAACAGTTTTTCTAAGACCCCTTCTATTTTAAATTTGCTGTAAAATGAAAAGTATGATAGATAGGTACGGGTTCTGCAATGGGCTCTGGTACGGGTTCTGGTACAGGTACTGGTAAAAATGTCTTTCCTAACTACAATGTTCTGCGTGACAAACAATGTAACGAGCGTCCAGGCGATCAGTTTGTGGTTTATTTCCGACCGAAATGCGCATATCGCAAATAAGTAAGAGTCTCATTTCGCTAGCGTGCGCTAAATTATAAAGGTCAAAGCTGTTAAACTTCATGTTGTTCTTTCAGATCTAAAACATGCCAACGCACTAGCAAATGACCCACGCTTTAATATTGAGTAAACGTCGTCGAAATAAATGGAGTTGTAACAAAAGAGTCGTTAACTGTCACCGACCTAAGCATTGGGTTGTTATTTTAAAAACCCTTTCGGCCGGTTAAGCTACTAGTAGTCAAATAGTTTAACTCAGTATCAGGAACAGCTGACGCAAAAGTTATCATCCTTTCGAAATCATTGTGATTGACATTCGAAGGTACTTCCAAACAACGTACTCTTGAACAAGCTTCGACTTCCGGTACGCATATATGTTTCGAAAATTATGAGCTGCCCTAACTGCCAACAGCTAAATCACACAAGTACCTACAGCTGAATAAAAGTACCTAGTCAGTAATAGAAAGTGAAAAAAAGAGAATCATTGCCAGAAGACCTACCTCTTGATCTGCAGCTACTACGCGATTCGGGCTACAATATGGACGAAGCGGTTGCGTAATATCTCATTCCGGGCCCAATGTCGCACTCCAGGATCACGAAGTACTTCCGTTGCAGCGGAGATTGGAGAGTCGGATCTCGAACAAACGTGCCGCTATTGGAAGGTTGACCGCATACAGAGGCGCAAAAATTGGCAAAATTATGTTGTTATGTGACTGCGATCGTGGCATCTACTGCGCTTCGAGTGATGGGAATAGTACAGCAATTGAGTGTCTTATTAAAAAGTCTAAGGCGTTACAATGATTCTGCGAAGCGAGGACAATAAAATCGGATGTTCGGTGAGAACGAGCGAGCGTTCTTTGATTAAATCAGCCGAGAACCCCGATTTCTGCGTAGCTCTGCAATGTGACTAGCTTTTGAGCCAATATTTGGGAGACCCCCGTACATCATCGCGGTTAACCGTGGCTAAGGCGCTAGAAGTAATGGGCAGGCTTCGTGGTACCTAAGGAATTGGGTGGCACCTGGGCTAGAGGGTGTCCAAAACTTTTGGTACAAAAAGCTGACCGTTGTACATTCCACGTTGGCTATATGTGTCAAGAGGGAGTTACGCGGACCACGCTTATTGCCGGATTTCATCAACCGTAGTATACCCAATTCACCTCCCCAAGGACAGCAACTGGTCCAACCCATCAAAGTACAGACCAATTACCTGTCTAGCAAGTCTGCACAAGATCCTGAGCTCCATCATTGTGAGGTATAAGTAGATCACTCTTTACACAGTTTATAGAGAACAGTTGCGCAAAGAGTGAAGTCAAGAAAAGTCTACCTATCGAGTACAATTGGAATCCATCTCTGATATCTCTGCAGCAAAGCTGAATTCTAATTTTGCTCGATAGGACTTTTTTGGCTTCACTCTCTGCACAATCTTTGCGTACCTTTCTACTAAGGCCTTTGACTGAGATGTGAGTCGGTAAAATGTCATAGTTACGAACGACTGTCGGACACTCGTCCTCTTTCGCATTCCATCTCTCGCGATGAACGGACGTCGCTAATCTACAATCAAACAGACAAGCAGTGTGTAATCAACAGTACCTTAATATGGCCTATATCGATTACAAGAATACGATTCATACCGCACTCGTTCCTCATCGAGGTATTGAAGATGTATAAAGTTCATCCTCCAATCGTGAGGTTCCTGCGACAGGCGATGGAGAGGTGGACGACAACATTGCAGCTCAGAAGTGGGGAAGACGTGTTGCGGTCTAAAACGATCCGCATCTTAAGAAGGACATTTAAAGGCGATTCCTTTAGTTCGCTTTGGTTTTGTTTGGCAATGAACCCCCTGAATAGGACACTCAATCGAAACGGGCAGGGCTAACAGATAAACTATGGAGAAAGTTCACCAGAAGAGGTTACCTACCTTCTACATGGACGATCTCAAGATCTGGATTGGTATATTAAGGAGAAGACCACTTTTCTGTTGCATTGAGTGTCGATTTCATTGGAGACCTTCATGGTTATCCCTTTTATAGTTCGTTTCATTATCGAATAATATAGTCTCAATTAGAATTAGTTATTCCTTTGTATTCCATGTGAAGCCAAGAAGTGTCCAAAGATCTCGGAAGTTTTGGCGAGGCAGGTATGTTTTACGATTTCAGTCATCAATCACAAACATATTACAAATACTGATACTTTCAGTATCGACGACCGTTTAATTAAACTCTTCAAAACTCATGACGTTCATAAAATGGCATACCATAGCATAGGTAAATGTTTAAACCTAAATAGGTTTAAACTGTACGGTAACTACAACATCCCTTCTGGAGTGTTGGTAGTTTATTTGTTAAATTACGTTTTAATAATCAAAGAGAACATGTAAGCATTCCCTTCAGGGTGTTCTATCTTAACAGGTAGGGTTTTCCATGTCTTCGGGAGTGAAAGTATTTAAAGGCTCGTCCCTGAACTTTTCTCACCAACCCGGAAAGGCACAAATCTCCCAACAACATGAAGTACTACTTAAGCCATATGTTCTGATTTCTGATTTCAGATAATCTGCCCGTCGTATTGAGTGTCTTAAAGTAGGCCAAAGATAACGCTACCAGTACTCGATTTACGATTGGGTATCGCGTCTACATTCCTGTTCGCAGTGTGGAGATTGACGGCGTTGGGTTTAAAATGCCGAGAAAAAAACATGCTTTTTTCGTTTGCCTCTCGCGGGGAATTGGTTAAGAATCGTGACCTGGCATCAGACTGGTTAAGCATGACTTTCACCGGATCTGCTGTCCCGAGTTACGTTGAAATGGATCAGGCTCATTTATCTGTTATCCTGCTTGTACTGCCGGCCATGAGTTATTTCACCTGCAAGTATCTATATGACACGGCTACTTAATAGTCGCTATACGGCAAACATGAGGACGATACTAAAATGAAAACCACTGAGAAGTGAATTTATATGTATTTGACAGTTGCGTTTCAACTGCATTGCATCAATCACTGCGCCACCTACAAACGTTTGCCACACGTGTTGCAGACGTCTGATTTATTCGGCATTTCAGTTGCGGTTGTTTATATTTATTATTTCGGCGTTAGTCTCGCCGGTTATCTTTACCTAAACGGTTTCTTGCCAACTCATGATGACGGCTCTTGCGACCCCTGCAAGGGGGAATTCTTTTTTCCCACCTACAAACTCTAAGAAAAGTTCAAACCGAACGCCATTCCAGGTTTCTCGTAAAGGCCCTAGATTGTCCCAAATAGGGGTGCATAATAAAAACTATACATCATCAGTGCTGCTATAACTAGGAGTCTCAAACGCTTTGTGGAGAAAAAAATGTTTGTTCGATTACACTATTTTATACAGCAAAACTATCTAAGAACGAGTTACAGGGAATGAATACTTCTGCACGAAAAAATATACACTGAGAAAAATGTCATTTTTCACAAAAAAAAAACAAAAATTTATGATAAAAATTCAAATTGCAGGAAACCCCATTTTTTATCATTTTTTGTATTTTGTCAACAAAAACCTAAGGAGAAAAGAAATATTTTGAATGTAATTTCATGATGGAGAAATTATCAGAAAAAAGTTTTTCTAACAATAACTTTATACATGTTTTTAAATTTCATACTTAGTTTTCGAGATATTTGGAATTTTGCACCAATAAAATCAATTAATTCATGTTATTATTTCCTTTTTAAAAGTTTTTCGCGTTACCCCATCGTAAATTGTCAAAATTCTCATGTTTATCGTTTTACATACATAAAAGAAGCTTTTTCAGTGTATTTAGATCATGGAGAAGCTTTAAATAAAAAAGTTTTCCTAACAACAACTTTCGACAAATTTTCATAATTCATACTATTTGCAGTTAAAAGTAGAATTTTATTTTTGAATATGATTCAAAACGCCATTTTAAATCAAAATTTTTCGCGTTTCTCCATCAACAGCAATTAGTTTTTCGTAAGGCTCATAACATTTCCTGTAACTTTTCCATTGACATCAAGGCGATATTGTAAACCATTTGAAAGCTACATGAAAACAACCAAAATATAATTCAACTATATAGTAAAATCATCATATTCTATGGTTGAATAATATAGAAAAATCTAATCAAAACGAAAACGGGGTTACTGTCACCAGTTCGTCAACGGTCTTACGAGAAAAAACATCGATGAACGCTCTGTAGAGTAAAACTCTATGCACGTGTAAGCGAATTAATATTAACAAAAGCAAGTATTCGATTCCGAACAAATATCTGCGAAGACACTGTTCCAAAACAATGGATGCAATGTTGTTTGTGATTCATTTATTCAGGTCCGGAAATGAAATGTTCCATAGATAGTTTTAGCTGTTGTTTGAATGGACAAATCCAAGTGAACTCTGTTTTAGTTACAATAGAAAACACCTCCAACGGGATAACTTGAATGGCTAATCCTAAACCAGCGATGGAGTAAGTCAACAATTGAGCAAATTTGCAACTTTCAATTTAAGCTACCACAAACAAGCCATTACGAAGCCAATCAAGAAGGAACTGAATTCCCAATACTCGAGCAATTCTTTCGACAGTGACTTAGTTAAAACTATTGATATTCTTATCGCGTATGAGCTTACCATACTAAGCATAATAACATGACCACAATATAATCAAAAATCGACGTATCTAAATAATAGTTGCTGCACTCTGACGTGATCCACGTAATCTTTTGCTAAAATTGAGCGTCTTGATAAACAACTGCTTCACAGTTACACAATATTTAGAACAAAAAAAAAGTCAGCATAAACCAACACTGTTAATATATAACCTCCTATCTGTCAGGTTTGAAAACACACTGTTTTTGTCCCTTTAATCTCGCTTTCAACATTATTTAGTGTGTGGGTGTGGTTCTCTGTTATTAATATTTAATACATCAATGCTCGCCATCGCTTTTCCAGTTCCTCAAAAAAAAGTTTCCTATATTTACACTAGTTTTTCGTTACGAAATACTTCATCAAATTAGTGATACCACCAATAGTAGTTATTTATGCCCTAGCTTTTTCTCTCTTCATTTCACGCTAATTTTAATACATTTATGTAAAATCTACTGGTATCTAGCTTTTTTCTTTATACAGTTTTTTTTCATCAATCCACTACTGTTTTGCTTTGAGCAGAGTAGTTTTATCGCTTCTCAGCATCGCATTCGCAATGGATATCTGGATGAGTATTTTCGGTGACTCCTTTCTTGGTGGTGACTTTTGGGCAAAGTTCACCTCAACCTGTGTATGTTTTGTTTAATATTCTTTTTATTGAAACCCGTTATATTTTCTAGTCCTCTTTGAATGTTAGCTTATAACATCACTGCTTGTTTCACGGTGGTTTCCATGTTGAACGTTCATCGCATAGAAAGTGTATTTGCATATTCTTTTGTAATAGGTTCGGTTTGAGTGTGTATTGGAACTAGTTTTTCAAATGATCGAGTATATGATAAAATCATTGTGTTCTAATTGCAAGTTCGAGATGTTGGCCGACGCTCTATTATTTTGAACTCACCACAGCAGACTTTTTTTGTTTATTTTCCGCCGGCCTCTGTCCGCACTGAGTGCCAATCACCGACAAGACTGACAGATATCAAAATGTCATCGTCTTCAGAAGTCTATCTGCATCGGGGTACTGAATTTGTTGCACTAACACGGCACTTTGTATATCCGTGGCTCCTGGATAGAATCCGGAAAAAGAGTCGAAACATTTCTGGTGTATTTTTCTTGGTGACGAGAGAAATATTTACCAATTGATCGATTTTTTTAGTGTCAACTGACTCACGAGGAATGTTACTAGAATTTTCATCCTGATAATGAAGCCTGTTTTTTCGCAATTCACTAGCGCCGGACAGAGGAAAGGAACGCAGTGGTGTTGTCTCGGAAAAGCGAGATCACTGTAGAATGGCATTGATTTTAATTGTATGTTTCCTTCAGTTCTTGCAGTGTATCACACTGGAACCACCATTTACGAACCAAACCGGGAGTTCGTAAATTGAATTAGTTCGTAAAAAAAGAGTTCGTTATTTGTGATTTAGTTCGAAAAAAAGTTCGCTTCACATTCCTTGACACTTGACGAGTATATGACGGAAATCGATGAGCGACATCATTGTGAAGGCCAAGATGGCGACTTCCGGTTGGGCAAAATTGTCTATAACCATACCATCACTATGTGCAGCGAGGACCCGTTTTTTCAGCCTCTTGAACTTTAGACTGACAGGGATATTGACAAATTCACGACATATTTTTTTTAATAAAACGAAGTTGTAAAAATATTTCTCTTTAGTCCCATGACAATCTCAAAATCGCTTCATGATTATTTAGTTTAAATTGCAGTGCAAAACTATCAAAATGATATATTTTTGTACATGTTGCATTTTTGAGATAAGAAAAAATATAGGCCTTTCTCGAATTTGGATTAGTTTGTTCGCTATAGCCCATCAAACGGAATTTTCTATAAGGCTGACAAAATCGGTTTAAAAAGCTGACAAAATCAGGGGCAGATAAAATCGGGCCTTCATTCCGATTGAGTATTGCTGAAGTTATGGTAAATTTATCTGAACCAGAAGAAGGAGATCTTGATTTTCAAAATGGATTCCGACATCGATTTCGTCATCTACTCGACAATTTCATTTTAGAAATACCAACATTTTTGAGGTTATAGTGAATTTATCTCAACCGGGAGTCGGCATCTTGCATTTCACTATGACTTCAACCATCGATTTCCGTCGTAAACTCGTCAACTTCATTCCGAAAATACTCATATCACTGGAGTTATAGTGAATTTAGCTAAACCGGAAGTCGCCATCTTGGATATAAAAATGGCTTCATACATCGTTTTTTGACATGTATTCGTTTACCTTATTCCGGAAATACCTCGCATTTATTGGTTATGATTAGCTAAGAAAACATTAAATTGTACCACTTAATACTGCGCTGTGAGAACACAAACATTTTTTACGAACAAGTTTCGTAAAAAAGAGTTCGTTATTTCGAATTTAGTTCGAAAAAAGTGATGTAAATCGAATATTACGTAAAAAAAGAGTTCGTAAAAGTAAGTTTCACTTTATGATGTTTTTCATTCATCATCAGAAATATCTACTAGTTTCGGTAAAGTCTTTCTAGCTTCCATCGCACTCAAGTTGATGAGGTTGCTTTTCTAAATTTATCTCGTTTTCTACAAGATTTCCTATCTTTATGGCACTGATTTGCATTCATAGGCAATATATGCTTTGAAAGAAAAAATCAAAAAATTATTCGAGTCAAAAAAACGAATTCTAGGGAAGTTCCAAGAAGTTCATGGAAGGATACAATTTAAATTCTTCAGGGAATCCCTACGAACTACAGGGACGTTTTGAAATCATCAAGGAAAATTATCCAATATCAGGAAAGATTCCCAACTTCAAAAATTTAATTCAAAAAAGCCTGGATGATTTCAAGAAAATGAAATCCAAATATGAAGATGAATATGATGAATATATATTGAGAGGAGTGGTCTTGGACAACTTGCCTCAAATTGGTCGAAGGAAATATACCGGAAAAACTCAAGTTGGACAACCAATTCAAATAAACTTTCTCTAGTAATTATATCTCGTGGAAAGGGCCAATGCCGTGAAGGCAGAGTGAAAATTCGCCATAAGCAAAGTGCAAAGTAAGCAAACTTTATAACAAGACCAGTAAGGAAACAACAACAAGCAACTTGGAATCAGTTCTCATCAACGATTGGAAGTTGCTGTTGATCAATACACTAGAACCTCCATTTACGAGCCAAATCGGGGGTTCGTAAATTGAATTAGTTCGTAAAAACGGGCTCGTTATTTGGGATTTACTTCGTTAAAAAAGTTCGTTTCACATTTCAAAATTCGTTGGTTGAGCAATATAATCGATAACCATAACAATACGAATATTTTTGGAACAAGTAGATGATGAAAATGAGTGCTTTGCCCCCTTTGAAAACTAATATGGCGGCTTCAGGTTCTTCAATATTCTTGATAACCCTAACAATGCGGATATTTTTGGAACGGGTTTGACAAGTAGATGATGAAAATGGACATTTGGAACCTGTTTGAAATTCAAGATGATAATATACAGTGAAGATACGATGTTATCAGTCCCTGATTCTGTCAGCCCCAGATTTTATCAGCCTCCCATGAAAATCCTCCAAATCGAATCGCTAAGATGCAAAATATGCAAAAATATTTTTTTTTAATTCTGAACTGGAAGACTCACTTAAGAGAAATTTATACTAAATAATCAGAAGGGTTTATGAGGCTATGTAAAGGAACTAAAGAAGTATATTTTAACAACTTCGGTTAATTAAAAAGAAAGAAAAAATATGTCTAGATTTTGTCAATGTCCTTATTTTGTTAATCTAAAATACACCAATGGGCTGCTAAAAATAGGTCTTCACTATGCTTGAAACCATAATGATCGCTGTATTTTTGGAGCGCGCTTGACGAGTAGATGGAGGACTAGATAGTTTGGTGCCATTTTGGAAACCAATATGGCGACTTCCAGTTCAGCGAAATTCTATATAACTGTAACCATAAGGGAATTTTTGAAATGGGCTTAGGGTTGCCACCTCTGGAGAGGCTTTGACCCGGAGATTTTCACTGATCTGGGGGGTGGTGGATTTTAAGTGGAACGAGACAGAAATTGGAATCAAAGCGATTGCTAGGCATTTTAGAGCACTTTAATCGATTTTTATAACCACGTTAAAGAAAAACTGTGAATTTTTCACGCTTGAGAACGGTTTTATCGGTTTAATGTGGTGTAGTATTTCACTTCCCCGACTAAGTGCCAATAATACAAAAGCACCAGCTACTCTCACTGTGGCGGTCGAACGAACATTGCTCTCCTCCACAACTAACAGGAGAAGGAGAGCAAAGGAGGCAGAGCTGCGACATCACACTATGTGGTGTCGGTTATTCGTCACCAACAAATTTTAATTTCGCAACAAAGGGGCAAAACTCACCTCCCTAGCCCAGTTAAGGATCACTGCTGGAGTAGCAACAACACCGCAAGAACTCGTTTGATGTTGACCTAGTCAGTTGGATTAGAACAAATCTGCCAGACCTTAGTGCAGCTGGCGATAAGCACCACTAAGAGTGAAATGATTTGGTAAAATTGCAGTAAAATAACTTTTTTACACCATTTTGAGCGACTTAGTGGAATGCAACATTTCAATTGTAGCACATATCGAAATAATACTTTCCTTAACCCTCCGGAAGTCGCGCATATGGCTTACCGAACGAGCAGCCGCCGGTTCCCTAAGACGATTTCGCTATGACGGAAATCGATGAATGAAGTCATTTTGAAGGCCAAGAGTATATTAGAGTGTATTAAGCCATTGCACAATATTGGCTATAACATTTGCCCTAATGAAGCATTGAAATTCTGCTGATATATCGCGTACATACTTCAAGGATCATTAAAGCATGTATGCTTCACATGTGTGTGTAGTGTCATTATAGAGCAAATATAAAACCGTAGTGCTGGGGGTTTATTAGTTATGCATCTTGCCTCTGGAAAATTATATTCGGCATATTTTATTTCATTTGAACATATGTAATATAGCTCAAAAAGTAAAAAGCAGCGCACTTCCCGTTGTTTTAAACAGTATTTTAATATTTTTTCCTTTTGTTCATCATACCGAAAAGGAAACATATGAAGTCGTTGCAAAACCATTGCGGAAAATGACAGCTAAAGCTTTCTAATAGCATGGCTCGTGCCAATATTAGGCTTTAAAATTTAATATTTGTATGCTGGTGAGGAATTCCACAGAGATCCGTCCGAAAATCGTAAAAAGTCAAAAAGATTATTTGGAGTCAAGAGCAATTTTTTATAAGGGCGTAGACGTTTCCACGTGTATATAATTATTGTTCGATAACCGTTCTTTATACAACAAAACTATCTGAGAACGAGTTACAGGAAATAAATATTTCTTTACAAAAAAATACACACCGAAAAAAATTTGTCATTTTTCACCAAAAAAAATTTATGTTAAAAATTTAAATTGCAAAACATCCCATTGCTTTAGATTTTTTATATTTCGTGAACAAAAATCCAAAGAGAACAGAAACATTTTAAATGTAATTACATGATGGAGAACTGATCCCTAAAAAGTTTTTCTAACAATAACTTTATACATATTTTTAAATCATTCAATTGACATATAAAATTGTAATTTTATTACAGAATATGATTCTAAGTATCATTCCAAATCAAAATGTATTTAACAAAAATCTTCCAAAATGCGATTGTTGTCGAGATATTTGGAAGCAGATAATACGTTATAATGCTTGTTAGAATTCGCTATCTTGGATTTAAAAATAGCTTCAAGTATCGATTTGCGTCATCAACCCCATTCCGAAAGTGGCCCTATTGTTGAGTTTATGGAGAATTTATCTAAGCCGAAAATCGCCATCTTGGATTTCCAAATGGATTCAGACATTGATTGCCGTCATCTACTCGTCAGCCACGGAAGCACTCATATTGTTGAGGTTTGTCTAAAGCGGAAGTTGCCATCTTGGTTTTCAAAATGGCTTGATATATCGATTTCCGATTTCATCTGCTCGTCAACGCCATTCCGAAAATACCCAAATTTTATTTGTAAAAGCTAGCTAAACTTCACACTGTACTGTACGTACTCAAACTTTTTTACGAAGCTGGTTCGCAAAAATGGAGTTAATTCGAAAAAAGAGTTACGTAAATCGAATATTACGTTAAATAAGAGTTCGTAAATGGTGGTTTCAGTATAATACATCGATGTAAATCTAGTGTTAATTGGCGAAAGACCGGTCAGGTCAAAAACGCTTTCAATGAATCGTTAAACTAGTTCCTCTGCGCACTAGACCATATATAGTACTAGTATCGACCTTGAAGCCAACATAGTGCAACATAGCGAAATAAATATACAATATGCCAGACTTAACCAATTAAAAAAGTAATACCAAATCAGTACTTTTCTCACCTCGCCGATAAACGTTCCGGAAACCACCGTTTCGTATAACCTCACCACACCACAAACGCCCCTCCCGGAATCGCTAACCATCTTAACAGCTAATTTCCGAGTGATTCTCCTGATTTATATACCGATCACTGAAGGTCTGAATCGTGAATGGGGCTGGTCTGGTGTCATTGCTCTTATCGCTACCGCTGCTATTGCTGTGGTGGTGATTGTTGCCACCACCACCACCACCGCCTCCATTACCCCTTCCGCTGACCATTTTCTCACCGTGATCACCATTGTTCAGGCTGTTTGCGTTGATCATTCGGATGTTAGCATAGGACGTTCCACCCACTCCGACTGCTGCCGCCTGCTGCTTGTTCAGGGTCGATGGATCCAGCGTGATCGGAGGTGGTATGCTATTGAGCAGTTTTGCCGTTTCGATTTGATCCACCGAAACCGGTGGAGGTAGCGCAACATGATTGTGGCCATTGTGACTACCGTTGCTGGAACCATTCCCATTGCCACCGTTGCCGTTGCAGTGCGTCATCATACCGTTGTGGGTTACACCAGTTAAGCTGGTCGGAGTACCATGCGAGTTGGTCATCGGTGTGCTGAACGAAATGGGCGGCTGAATGCTGGTAGGCGTCTGCTGGGGAGTATCCAGTGATATCAGCTTATCGGGCTAGAAGTGAATTTAAATATGTAGAATTAATATTGTTGCATTGCAGTATTGGACTCACCACCGGTGGACATCCGGGAACCTCAATCGGCCCATTCTCATTT
Organism: Topomyia yanbarensis; assembly: GCF_030247195.1. Lineage (NCBI taxonomy): Eukaryota > Metazoa > Arthropoda > Insecta > Diptera > Culicidae > Topomyia > Topomyia yanbarensis. Next base: position 105,874,973 of record NC_080672.1, on the reverse strand, counting down.
ACCAGCAAGATCGGATCCTGCGATGGCATGGTGGGACCAGCGGAGACCACTGTGGGATGTTCCCGAATAAATGAAGTTTCCCAGCATTTGCCTTCCTGTGATTGTAGCGGTCCATTCATGATCCTAGGAGAAGCGGTTTTTGGCGGGGTGCAAGTTACCATCGAATCTGGGATGGTAACTCCGGTCGCTTCACTTAGCAACCGCTCCGCTACAGACCGCGGTCCGGGAAGGGGGATTAAGTAATCCGATGAGTTGGGTACTTGTAGACAGAAGTCGTCGTTTCCGGGCGGTCGCATTATCGTGGTATCTCGTTCATTCGACGGCGGCCGGAAGAAACTAGGTAACGGTGCGTTCATAACTTCCGGATCTTGGGTGCAGGTCGTGAGTCGTTCCAGCAGATTCGAGAACGTTGGCCGTTCCTCCGGTGTTGGGTTCCAGCAGTCGGCCATTATGCGATAGATAGCGTTGGGACATCCGGGAGGAGCATCGAGGCGACCTCCTCCGGTGACTAGTTGCATCACATCACGATTGGGTAGACCAGTGTACGGCATCAGACCGAGGCTGAACACCTCCCAGAGCAGCACACCGAACGACCACACGTCAGTCTTTGAGGTGAAAATACCATCCAGGAAGGCCTCCGGAGGCATCCATTTGATAGGTAGCATCGCCTTACCGCCTTTCCGATAGTAATCCGATCGATAGATATCGCGAGCCATCCCAAAGTCGGCTATCTTAACCACCCGACCAGGGCCCTTACTACTGAGCAGACAATTTCGGGCGGCGATGTCACGGTGAATGAATCGCTTGCTTTCCATGTACCGGCAGCCCTTTGCCACGTCCAGGGCGCAGAAGATTAGATCCTTCATCGTTAGTGGAGATGGACGTTCCTGCGGAAGTAAGAAACAAAAATTTGTGAATTTGATGAACAGTGAGAGGGTGGTGCCAAATGACTTACAGGTTTGTTGCGGCCTTCCCGAAGGAAGTTTTTCAGATCACCACCGGCAAGCAGCTCAAGCACAATAAACCTACAAAATAGTTCAGAAAGGTTATTCCGGATTTGGTCAGAAGCTCTGAAATTCTAACCTCGGATGGCGATCGAAACAAACACCTATCAGGTGCACGATGTTTGGATGGTTAAACTTGGCCATGATGGCCGCCTCCATGAGGAAGTCCGACTCTGCCTGACCGGTAGACATTTCCGGAAGAGTCTTGACGGCTACCGGCATCTCAACTGCGTCACCGTCCCGATGTCGATAAAGACCTTGATAGACCTCACCGAAAGCTCCCTGACCAAGGGCCCTGATGATTGCAAAGTTAGCGTTAGTTAGTTAATAGCACTTGAGCATGCTGTCGTCCGAACTTACTTGACAAGCCGTAAACTTTCACGTGCCACCTGGGGCAAACTCTTAACGTCAACGTTTCCGTTCAGAATACCGTCACAACCGTAGTTAGGATTAAAGTTGGTCAGCCCCGTATCGTCCGCGGTGCTACGCAAGCGGCTCAGCTGCAAGTCCTGTTCAAGTAGCATCTTGTGGCGGAGAGCGGCTTGCCGCTTACGTTGATAGCGATTATCTGCAGGTAGAATAGGCCTCAGTTATCCTGCCGTACTAAAAATCTTTTCTGTTTGTTACTTACATAAAATGAGTATTAGACTAGCCAGTGCTGCACATAAAATTATCACAATGGCCACAAAGAATATGATAAGGTACTTCATTTCTAGAGTTTCATTTTGTACTGCAAATAAAAGATAGTTTTTGAAGTGCCCGCTTCAGATATTCAGCCAAATTCTTACATTCACAAGCAGTATAATTATCAGGTTTGAGCGTCCAACCATCGGGACATATACAGCCCACCGTAGCTCGGTACTCATCTAGTGCAACGCACCGGTAATCACATCCACATCCTTGGATAGCGGGGATGATCAATACCGCTCCGTGTCCGCTGTTAGCTCCAGAGCTCTCCATTGATAGTTCCGGAACGTTTCGTTTGGACACCAGGAAAGAACTTCCTCCCTGTCCGTTAGTGGAATTGATCATTGTATCGCCACCGGAGAATCCTCCACCTCCGCCACCAGAATCACATCCACCGCCACCACCACCGAAACCACCTTGTCCGTGAGTCCCTCGGGGCGGATAGCACGGTAAACCTCCACGACCACCTTCCAGCAGCGATGCGCCGTATTTTGGATCCAGACCCATGTCGGCTTGTGCGCGCCAACCTCCACCGGGGCCGGCATGACGAGCCAGATCCGAATGGGCAGTTCCAGAAACATCCTTTTTACCTAGTAGAAACTTCTTTCCGTGTTGAATATCTTCATCCAGGTAGCGACCTACACCAAGACCTCCACCACCTCCAGCCACTAGTAGAGGTACAGCGGTGTTTGCGGAGTTGAGCTGAAAGATTTTATCCCTCACGTTTTGTTCATATCTGGAGTATGCATGCAAACTTACCAAAAACACGTAAGTTCCTCCGCCTCCTCCACCAGCGCCGTCCTCAATGACTGTATTCTTCACCTGCTGCGTCTTAGAGGTATACATCTCCTTTGAGTATTGCTTATTCCTGGGCTCACAAGTTTCGTCTCGATATCCCATAGATTTTATACAGGCATGTTCTCCGCTCTGCCCCACAAGGATATATATTTCTTCATCCTTATGCAGCTCCAGTACACTCAGAACTAGTGCCCCTCGAGAAGATCCAACTCCACCTGAACCAAGACCACCACCGGCCCCTTTGGCAATGATTCTACAGAATATAATAACAACGGTTAAACAACACTTCAACGCTACGGAATCAATCAACTTACGTGTAGTAACCCTCATTAGGAACCTTCCACGCCTGGATACCTTTGAACGGATGACTGTCAATCACATGGATAGCACTGAACGCTTCCGTATTATTGTATGACTCCAGACAGTCAGCTGGAGTTGGACCTTGCTGCCCTTTGGCGCCACAAGTATTGAGCTCGATATCTGCAAAACATATAAACAACGAATCAATTATACTCCATTCCGTGCACAATTGACTGTCGCCCAAAAACTTACAAGACTTCCCGACAAAGTCTTTGTGAGGTTGTTTGATCCCGCCGATCCGTGGATCCCAGTAGTTGTAGCCTTGCAGGTGATCGGCCGGTATGTTGAGTCCGAAACATTCCGGACTCAGCGAGAAATCATCAATCGCTACATCCGAAAAGATACGCATTCCCATGCGAGCCTCGAACTGCAGATAATACCTAGTAGGTGAAATAATGAGGAGATGATCAATTTTATTACGAACTCTCGTCCGTGCGTGAATGAGATTCATACTTGGTGGTAATATTTGGTAGGACGATATCCTCCCGGACCCAATCTTCGCCGAGATTCTTCGAGCTCCACCACAAAGTGGTGGTGACGTTTTCCTTTTCCTTGATTTCCACACTCGATAGATTGATGCTACCTGGATTCATACCATACTGATGGACGTAGAAGCGAACCTGGACGGAAATTAATGAAGCGAGTTAGAGCGGAATGTTTCCAGGATGATTAAATGCCTAGGTACTTACTACACATGAGTTACGATACGGAGAGGACACGTTGCTGTGTACCAAAGGTGGCGGATTAAATATTACGCTGTTCATGATGGCGTTGCTGGCCAGTCCTACCAAAGTCTTTTTCTCACTGTCGTTGGCATGCTGGTTCATGTTAACGAACATGTAGTACCCTGGGAAATAAAGTTGGTAAAGTTTGTATGAAAATCACCTCAATTTAAATAATTCAACGACTAGAAATTAATGTTCGCTCCACACAGCGAAGCAAACGAACAAATTCTACCTATGCCGCTTATACTCTGTAGAATCAGCGATCCCTCACTGCGAAGTAAAAAGTGTGCCCACCAAGGAAAATTACAATTTCGACTGACTTTAAACAAACTTGTATTAGACATACACCACAAGAGGTTGAACAGTTACTAAAGGCGAAAATCATTCGTTTTCGAGCGCTCGGTCGAGACACAAATGTTTTGATGCCAGTCCGTGCAGTGTATAGCGACAAAGAATAGTGCTAATCCGCGTTCACGATTATCTTGAGCACTCTCCGCCTCGTTGAGGTTTTATTATTTTCCCCTTCTTTTATATTTCTGTTTCTGAGTACCGTTAGCCGGCCAGTGATTAGTAAAGCAGTGGTCTTCTAGTAAGTCGCTAGATACCGTTACCTACACAAGTTAAATATTATTTTTCGTTTCTCCTTCTTGGTTCTCCTACTAACGTGCACTGGGCAATATGACAGTGCAAAAATGACGGCGGTTCACTTCAAGGTGGGATGGACGTCGAAACAAAATCGGCTCCCCGGCTCAAAGTATATCCAAGCTCGGCCCCTCGTGATCTCGTTTCGGATTAAAGATAAAAAGTATTTGAATCTGTTGCAGATGTCTCTAGTTTTGACGGATAGGTATTCGGCCGTGACAGAAATATTGAGTACAGAGTGTATATTCCAGCTAACAGGGTTGAAGTCTGTGGGGTCGTTTCCGATTCGAGTCTGAAATGCGAGGACCTGCTGAAACATGAGACTGGTTGTTTCAAAGATCTTATGCTTAAGCCAGTGAAGATACTGGAGTGCAAACGTTTGCATTCAGCATCAGTCGCAGCTGACGGGAAGAAAACATACGTGAACGACTCTTATCGGGTGACCTTCGCCAGTTCTGCTCTACCTAATTACCTCCTCTTTGACAAGGCTCGTCTACCTGTTCGCCTCTTTGTGCCGCGGGTCACGAACTGTACTAATTGCAAACAATTGCGACACACAGCCTCCCATGGTAGCAATAAGGTCCGTTGTGAGAAATGCGATGGAAATTATGCGGATGGTTCCTGTAGAAGAGATGTCGAAAAGTGTCTCCTCTGTTGAGGAAACCCACATGATCTCCCGACATGTCCCACGGACAAGCAGCGCGAGGAGAATCTTATGGGTTCCCTTCAGGGGCGCAGAAATGCTTAAGATAGCTACGCGATCGGTCTTTACGAACATCTATACCAACTTGTCTACTGACGAAGGCAACTGTGATGAACCCCAGAAAGGGAACATCTTCTGCTGTGCCTAGAAGCAATAGAAAAAGGAGGAACATTTCCTCTCCCATGCTTCGTCGTAAAAGCGAGAAGGTGTCTCTTCATGACCCCCTAAAATAACTAGTCAAGGAAGTACTGGTGCAAATCCGAAGCAACTCGCTCTCGGTCTCAGAAACCTGAGCTCAACAAAGGAGTTCCCAGCACTTCCAGGAACATCAAAAACCCCAAATGTTCCCATATCTTAGCCAGAGAAGGAAAACAGCGCTGGCCTAATAAATTTCTCTGAAATTGTAGACCGTATTCTTACAGCTTTCAATATTTCTGACCTCCTTAAAAGTATCTTGATAAGCTTTCTCCCCGCAGTAAAAACATTCTTGATGCAATTCACTGCGAAATAGTAAACAGTGGAATTGCAGAAACACTATCACGAAAATCGATTCCTTTAAAATTTTAAAAATGAAATGCGATGCATTTGCACTATGAGAGACATGGCTTACTTCAGAAATAGGCCTCTTCCATGATTTTAATAGTATTCGCTTGGATCGAGAAGACTCTTACGGAGGAGCACTTTTGGGAATCAAAAAGTGCTATTCTTTCAATCGAATCGACCTCCCCTCGAAACCCGGCATTGAAGTTGTCGCTAGCCAAAACAGAACTAAAGACAAAGGCCTTTGCATTGCTTCCACCTATATCCCTCCTACAGTCCCAGTTAGCCATCGACGGCTTTGCGATATTGCGGAACTCCTCCCCGCACCGGGGCTAGTTTTGGGTGATCCCACGGTACAGCATGGGGTTGTCTTTATGGTGATAATCGATCTACCTCAATCCATGAGCTTTGCGACAACTTCAATATGACCATTTTGAACACGGGTGAAATGACACGGATTCCTGCCCCTCCAGTGCATCCGAGCGCCTTAGACCTGTCCCTCTGCTCGACATCGCTGCGGTTACATTCCATGTGGAAGGTAGCCTCTGACCCCACGGCAGCAACCATCTGCTAATCGTAATTAATATTGCTAACAGTTCAGGTCCATCTAATACAACCAATTTTTCGCATGACCTCACACAAAATATTGATGGGAAGAGCAACGCGTCCGCGATATCCGGAAAAGTAGAATCGACACAAGAGCTTCCTCCGGAGGTAGAGTACGGTTTCCTGACTGACTTGCTTCTCGATACCGCGATTCAAGCTCTGACTTGAAAGTATTCTTGAAGAACACCACGCGGCTAGCTCACCTTTATTTTTGATCTCAGGGTCGGCTACCGTTCTCGGGAGGACTCACTGTACTTACCGCTTTTAAACAATTTTTCAACTCAGGCGAATCAATATAGAAACCATCCAACAAAGAAAAAGACTCTCGTAGGAACAAAAAGAAAAGGTTTACAATTTTACAATTTATTTTTGAACGGAGTTTTAGGCGCCTAATTATTAACGTTGGGGCCCTTCGCTGATCCGACACGTGGGTGGGAGAGAGGAGGAATTGAACGTACCTGAGCCCGTTTGGCGGGCCGTCGTTGCTGTCGATGCTGCTTGGCGAACGAGGCAGTGGTTTTGGCGTCTATACTAGCGTAGCGCCGGTGCTTCCAGCGTGGGGAGAACTGATGCGCGTGGCCTTTTAGCAAACTGCGCACGCGTCCGAGATGTTACCGTCACTTGGTGCTTTCGTGGCTCCACAATGGAGTGGCGTACCGTTGTCTAACCCAGGAGCGATTCTCGTCGGCTGTGCTAGGGTACGGCGGCGGACTTCGGCGGGTGTACCGTGGGTTGATAATTTCACGATGTAGTAGCGGGTTGCCGTCTTAATGGAAACGGACTTCCGAAAAATCGTAGCGGCCAACGGTGGGACACAAGCCGAATTTTGACCGGAAAATCACTTTGAGCGGACTCGTGATATCAGGTCCGTACTGATCTAGGTTGAAAACTTCTCGCAGGATTTTATACTTTGCGAACTATACCGTTTTATAATTTCACTGAACTTACTCGCCTTAGGCCTGCATCCAAACTGACCTACCTCACTCATTATCATTTCCCATGAACCCTACGATATCCAATTCCTCTTATTCTCTCTCTCTCTCTCTCGTCCTTCTTATCTCTCTCTCTCCCTTAGCTTTTCCGGAAACAGTGGTTCTGCGGCTAAATTACTGGCACCTGACTCAACTCCACTGCGGTGCCAATCAGTCATGCAGCAACAGATTCGGCGTTAGTAAATTTTGCATTATACAGTTTGCCTATGATTAGTGCGGACTATTTTGCCGTCTTTTGCCGTTGCGGTTTTTCCGGTACAGTCAATAGCTTCAGATTGGTAACGGTTGCGGGATTATAGGTGCCTTGAGGAGTTATGACTGGTCCAGAGGGGAACACGTCTTAGGCCCCAACGCCTGGTCTGGACGTTCCGGGGTGGGTACGAAAGACCTCTTTTCAGCCCTCGAACAATACAGGCAGAATTCCCAAATTTCCCCCAACCGCTATCATTTACAATGTTTTTTTTCGCAAATTATCGACGCGTAATTATTGGTTTGAATTTTAACGGGGTTAGTGGTTAGTACAAAACTTATCCTATGTTAAACAAAAATAACAACAAATATATTTTTTCCAATTCAATTAACAAACTAACAACAATAATAATAGAGAGCCAATAACAAAAAAACTAACAAAAAAGAACAAAATCATAACTTAGATACTATAATTGAATTAATGGTGGATGGAATTATATTGTTACGAAACAGCTAAAACTTAGATCGGTAACAATTCTCCCCGTGGTAGGGTAGAAAAATTATGTAATAATTTTTCGTCTATTCTGAAACCATCGCGTATAAATTGTCCTCCGTGTCAGACCTGTGTGTGCAGCAGAGTTGCTTCAATAGAGATAAATTTAATTGTCTTTTGGCCGCCCCGATCAGACCCGCTACTAATTCGAATTGTTGCATTCTTTTCATTTTTTCATCTTTCGTATAATTTCAGATTTTTTTTATACTACTCCTTTCCATTCCTTTTTACTAGTGGGAACACAAACTACTTCCACACCATATCTCTAACTTTCCCTCTTCATTTCTTATTCTTAGTGGGAACACGAGTGTTTCTTCCTCACCGAATTTATATTCCTATCTGTAAGTTTACTATATGAAACCTACTTCGAGAACGTTTTACCTCAATCATTCTAAAACATACATCCCTTCCAATCAACAGACGCGTCTTCCATTCTCATTCGTACTGTCATTCATTCTTCTACATTCGCTCCTATTCTTGATTCTCCTAATAAATATTACTTTTAGAGACAAAAACGGATAACTGTCTCTCAAAGTCCATCACGGTATATCAAAAAGGCACAGAATGATAACTGCCTTTTTTCATTTGAAAAAGGTGCTGGTGTGAATGTCCTAGTAGGTTCATTCAGACTTATAACACTTCTTCATTAAACTAGGGTTAACTATCACCTCGATGTAATTCGAACCGCGAATTCGAATCATGAGTGCATAGTCGACCTACTGTATCGACTTTTATAGCAAAAACCTCCTAACCAATAGAGATGTAAGCCGCTCACTAGCTAGGTGGAAATTGCATTACTAATAACGTCAACAGATGACATGTCTTGTCACTGTCACTGTGAGATGGTTTTTTATGTTAACATGTAATTTTTCTTAAGATAAAAGTAGCAGTAAGAAAATAAAATTTTCGACGATTTTTCAGGACACCTGCGACAAGACAGGCTGTAGCGGTCCTTTTTGTTCATCGCTATGGGGATCGGGCACGGTAGTTCTGCGCATCAGGTGGTATTCCTCCCGCCAGCAGTATTTACCTCACGGAAAGATAATTGTAAACTAGGTTCGTTTTTGAGATTTCGCTCGGTGCAAAAACAAAATTAATAGTGAATTCTTAGTGCTCTGTCAATGAAGAGAACAACAAGGAATGCTGTATGACATATTAAAGTGAATTTGGAACAAAAAAATAAATATAGAGTAAATATATTGCCCTGGTTTGATGTGGACAGCAGGCCACTTACCCAGGTTCTTATCTTTCATCTCCTCCAAGCCATAGAAAGAGTTTCTTAGTTTTGTTTTGATTTTCGCAGGAGGGTACATAGGGCCGTGTTTTGCGTCGTACCATTTTGTGACGCTGGATTGTTTCATTTTGCGTCAGTCGGTGTTGGCCAACATTAAACGACCTTACGCATTATTTATGTTGTATGTTATATCCGGTTTTCAATCGTCAGGGGGTTTGTCCATCCTCTCTAGGGAGCTTTTTATAATCCGTGTCTTAGGAAAGCTGCTCCAAAGAAAGGAGTAAAATCAGTCATGGAATGATCCATGGGGTATAATCTGATTAAATAGATTAAAATCTTTAAACCAAAAGTAAGTAAATGGCTTCAAACAATTTCTGAAATTTTCACAATAATTCATCAGGGATTTTTGAGGGATTGTCTATAGAAGGTACTGTTGCTACTTTGGCTGTTTTTGCTGTTCATATCTCCCATGCTATAACTGTCCAATGATGTTTTTGTCGAATTCTCACCAACGTATGTCTACATGTATAGACAGATCATGGTTTGTGCTTACGCTAGTCCCTCTGTTCTCTGGTAGGACTACCTGTTTCCACCCAAACCTGTAATCATTAGGGTGATTTAGTGTGGAAACAAATTTGTTTAGGGCGCCATCAATTATTTGAAAATGAACGTGCTCATTGATTTGTTTGATAACCATTTGTTCAGAGTCAATATACCAAAAACGATCTAGATGAACAAAAAAAACTCCAACCCAAAGCGACGCCTCCTGAATCACGGTTTCTTGCATCCCCGTTGCTATATCATCATGCTGTAGTGTCATAGTCCAACAACTACACCGCGAAGACGTCACTTCTGGTATTGTACTATGTGTATCTGGACTGAATCGATAATGAAGGTTAAGTGTGATCCCTGAATGTACCTCCAACGGGCCTCGATGGAACACCGGGCAGCTAAAGTTTCTTTCTGCTAAGTGAATTAGTTTCGTTGGGTTGTTAGCTTATGTGAGCAGAAGACCATAACTCTACTATTCATCCAGGTCTCGTGAGTGTACCCCAGCTACAGCCCCGTCACTAGCGTCTGTCTAATTGAAAATTCTTCGCAAAATCAGCGCTCATTAGGATGGAAGAGGTGATCATTTTATCTTTTATTAAACAAGAATGTTCTGCAGTTTGCTTTCCTGGGGGGGAGTGAGTTTCGGCAGCACTCTCTAAGTTATCTGTCGCCGGTATCCTATCTTTATCCCTTAGATTCCAAATGCTACTCTATCACCCTCGCCAATACTTCCTCGGCTTGAGAATGTACTAAAATTATCTTCACATATATCACCAGCGTCAATCGATTGGCCACGTGAATCAGTGAACTTTATTCTTTCGACGCAATGTTAGCGCGTGTAATGACCGATAACTGGAATATAACTACTTAGTCTGGTTCCTACCATGCGCCGGCACATTGTCTTATCACTCGTAATTATCACTTTGCGCAAAGCCAGCTCTCTAAAAAAAATCAACTCTCAAATCTAAATATCTTCCTCTTATATTTTCTCTGATGAATCATTTGTATTCGTCGCTATACAGCAGCTATCAACTGCCTAAACCTCAAGCGATGGGGATTTGCAATCACTCGTGGCGTAAAAGGAATGGAAAGAAAACACGTAATGTATATTGCTTCCTTAGCTAAACAATTGAATCTATAAAAAATGCAAAAAACTCTGAAAAACTAACAAGCATCACACGGTTTCCAAAAGACAATTTGATCACTATTGTGTGTATGCCGGAATGATTCTAACACTCTACTGCGCGCCAAATCATTTAGGAGAGCAAGTTAACAGCCACGATATCAAGCACGTGACGAATTGTACACGAGTCTCCCCGAGATACGGCCAAAAATATTCCAATGGTGATTGGGATATTTTTATTTAACGAGGATCGCCAATTGAAAGTATTCTTGAAGAACACCACGCGGCTAGCTCACCTTTATTTTTGATCTCAGGGTCGGCTACCGTTCTCGGGAGGACTCACTGTACTTACCGCTTTTAAACAATTTTTCAACTCAGGCGAATCAATATAGAAACCATCCAACAAAGAAAAAGACTCTCGTAGGAACAAAAAGAAAAGGTTTACAATTTTACAATTTATTTTTGAACGGAGTTTTAGGCGCCTAATTATTAACGTTGGGGCCCTTCGCTGATCCGACACGTGGGTGGGAGAGAGGAGGAATTGAACGTACCTGAGCCCGTTTGGCGGGCCGTCGTTGCTGTCGATGCTGCTTGGCGAACGAGGCAGTGGTTTTGGCGTCTATACTAGCGTAGCGCCGGTGCTTCCAGCGTGGGGAGAACTGATGCGCGTGGCCTTTTAGCAAACTGCGCACGCGTCCGAGATGTTACCGTCACTTGGTGCTTTCGTGGCTCCACAATGGAGTGGCGTACCGTTGTCTAACCCAGGAGCGATTCTCGTCGGCTGTGCTAGGGTACGGCGGCGGACTTCGGCGGGTGTACCGTGGGTTGATAATTTCACGATGTAGTAGCGGGTTGCCGTCTTAATGGAAACGGACTTCCGAAAAATCGTAGCGGCCAACGGTGGGACACAAGCCGAATTTTGACCGGAAAATCACTTTGAGCGGACTCGTGATATCAGGTCCGTACTGATCTAGGTTGAAAACTTCTCGCAGGATTTTATACTTTGCGAACTATACCGTTTTATAATTTCACTGAACTTACTCGCCTTAGGCCTGCATCCAAACTGACCTACCTCACTCATTATCATTTCCCATGAACCCTACGATATCCAATTCCTCTTATTCTCTCTCTCTCTCTCTCTCGTCCTTCTTATCTCTCTCTCTCCCTTAGCTTTTCCGGAAACAGTGGTTCTGCGGCTAAATTACTGGCACCTGACTCAACTCCACTGCGGTGCCAATCAGTCATGCAGCAACAGATTCGGCGTTAGTAAATTTTGCATTATACAGTTTGCCTATGATTAGTGCGGACTATTTTGCCGTCTTTTGCCGTTGCGGTTTTTCCGGTACAGTCAATAGCTTCAGATTGGTAACGGTTGCGGGATTATAGGTGCCTTGAGGAGTTATGACTGGTCCAGAGGGGAACACGTCTTAGGCCCCAACGCCTGGTCTGGACGTTCCGGGGTGGGTACGAAAGACCTCTTTTCAGCCCTCGAACAATACAGGCAGAATTCCCAAATTTCCCCCAACCGCTATCATTTACAATGTTTTTTTTCGCAAATTATCGACGCGTAATTATTGGTTTGAATTTTAACGGGGTTAGTGGTTAGTACAAAACTTATCCTATGTTAAACAAAAATAACAACAAATATATTTTTTCCAATTCAATTAACAAACTAACAACAATAATAATAGAGAGCCAATAACAAAAAAACTAACAAAAAAGAACAAAATCATAACTTAGATACTATAATTGAATTAATGGTGGATGGAATTATATTGTTACGAAACAGCTAAAACTTAGATCGGTAACAGACTAAACGCGTACCAGACGCGAACTCTCGCGGGCGTTCTCCCAACCCATGGTGGGACAAAGAGTGCTCAGACATATAGGCCACCGCCTATAAGATCTTCCAGAATGACGGGTTACCAGCCAGCTAACGACAGTACGCGATGACAGAAACGCGGATGAAGAGTTTAATAAAAGCCAAAAAAAACGTAACTACTGACGCCGGTTCGTCGACGGGCTAACGAGAGAAACATCGATGAGTACTCTTTGGGGCACGGCCAGGCGCTTACGAAACCGAAACAGCAGTAACGAGAGTGTGGAATATTCAAATCGTTGGATATTCCATTTTGCCAAGGTTTGTCCGGATTCCGCCGTGGCATAGAAAATCTACCGCGTCCCCTCGCGATAACGCGAACGAGGCACCGTTTTCGATGGTGGAGTCTCACTTGATCTCTTGTCATGTAACAATGAAGTCCCAGGGCCAGACACAATCAAATTTAACTTGTTAAAGAATCTGCCAGACTCTGCCAAGAGACGCTTGTTGAATTTATTTAATAAGTTTCTTGTCCCTCATGACTGGAGGCAAGTGAAGGTCATCGCCATCCAAAAACCAGAAAAACCAGCCTCCGACCACAACTCGTATCGATCGATTGCAATGCTGTCCTGTATCCGAAAGTTGTTCGAAAAAATGATCTTCTTTCGCTTCGACAATTTGGTTGAAGCAAATGGCTTAGTGTTAGATACACAATTTGGTTTCCGCAAAGGCAAAGGATCGAACGATTGTCGTGCGTTTCTCTTAACAGAAATTCAAATAGAATGCTAGAAAAAAGCAGTTGGCATCAGTTTCCTAGATATTAAGGGGGTTTTTGATTTAGTTTCTATCAAAATTCTTTCTGAGAAGCTGCACCAGCATAGTGTTTAGCCGACTCTAAATAACTTTTTGCTAAGCTTGCTGTCTGAAACACACATGCATTTCTCGCATGGTGATTTATCAACATCACGAATTAGCTACATGGGTCTTCCCCAAGGCTCATATTTAAGCCCCCTTCTCTACAACTTTTACGTGAATGACATTTACGAATGTCTTGTCAGTTCCTGCACGCTAAGACAGCTTGCAGATGACGGCGTGATCTCTGTTACAGGTCACAAAGTCGCAAGGACCATTACAAGATACCTTGGACAATTTGTCTGCTTGGGCCCTCCAGCTGGGTATCGAGTTCTCCACGGAGAAAACTGAGCTAGTCGTATTTTCAAGAAAGCGTGAACCAGCGCAACTACAGCTTCGATTAATGGGTCAAACTATTGCTCAGGTTTCAACTTTCAAATTTCTCGGGGTCTGGTTCGACTCTAAAGGTACCTGGAGATGTCATTTTAGGGATCTGAAACAGAAGTGCCAACAAAGGATCAACTTTCTCCGTACAATAACCGGAACATGGTGGGGTGCCCAACCAGGAGACCTGATCAGGCAGTACCAAACAACGATTTTGTCGGGGATGGAGTATGGGAGTTTCTGTTTCCGCTCCGCGGCGAACATACATTTCATCAAACTAGAGCAAATCCAATATTGTTGTTTGCGTATTGTTTTGGGTTGCATGCACTCGACACATACGATGAGTCTAGAAGTGCTGGCGGGCGGCCTTCCGCTGAAAAAATCGATTTTGGAACCTCTCATATCGATTGCTCATCCGATGCGATATCTTGAACCCGATAGTAATTACAAATTTCGAAAGGCTTGTCGAGCTCAATTCTAAAACCCGACTAATGTCGTTGTACTTCGATTACATGGCACAAAATACCAATCTTTCTTCATATTATCTCAACCGTGTCAATCTCCTTCATGCTTCTGATTCAACTGTATTCTTCTACACATCCATGAAATACGAGATTCGTGGAATCCCGGATCACATACGTCTGCAAGTCATCCCAAGCAAATTTCGAGAAGTCAACTGTAACAAGATGTTTTAAACCGACGGATCAAGCCTCGACGGCTGCAGTGGCTTCGGTAAATTTCGTCAAAACCTCACCGACTCATTCAAACTCAATGATGCTGCTTCAGTTTACGTCGCAGAACTTGCTGCTATTCAGTATACTCTCGGGATCATTTATACTTTGCCCACCAATTATTACTTTATTGTCTCGGATAGCCTCAGCTCAATCGAGGCTCTCCGTTCAATGAAACCTAGAAAGCACATTCCAAATTTTCTGGGGTAAATACGGGAGCTACTGAGTGCTCTATCTGACAAATCTTTCCAGATTACCTTCGTGTGGTCCCCTTCTCATTGCTCCATTCCGGGCAATGAGAAGGCGGACTCCTTAGCTAAGGTGGGTGCGCTAGAAGGTGACGTTTATGAAAGACCAATTTGCTTCAGCGAATTTTTCAGTAGGTATTACTCAACAGAGAACCCTCGAAAGTTGGCAAACATCATGGAGCAATGGTGAACTAGGAAGGTGGCTACATTCGATAATCATCCCTAAGGTATCGAGGAAACCTTGGTTCAGGGGGATGGATGTGGGTCGGGATTTAATTCGCGTGATGCCTCGGCTCATGTCCAATCACTACACGCTGGACGCTCATTTCCGACGTATTAAGCTCGCGGATAGCGGTATCTGCGCTTGTGGCATCCACGGTTATCAGGCATCGGTTATCACGATATTGAACATATTGTCTGGGCAAGCGCCGAGTACTGTTCTGCCAGATCTCAACTATTGAATTCTCTGCAAGCCCGAGGAAGGTCACCCAATGTCCCGGTTCCAGATGTACTGGCAAACCGCGATCTCCTCTATATGTCCATCATATACACCTTCTTAAAAATCATCAATATCTAGATATAATTGCCAACGATGGT
The DNA here is from genome assembly GCF_030247195.1 of Topomyia yanbarensis. Classification (NCBI taxonomy): domain Eukaryota; kingdom Metazoa; phylum Arthropoda; class Insecta; order Diptera; family Culicidae; genus Topomyia; species Topomyia yanbarensis. The sequence continues at coordinate 105,859,634 of NC_080672.1, read as the reverse complement.
TTGATGCGACTTCAAGACGATACAAAACATCTCTGTCGAATGACCCAACAAACACGAGACCTACAGCACAACATCGCACGCGCAACGCGGTGTGTTGCCGATCCGCATCTGAGCCGTACTACAAAATCGTCTGGAGGAACCCCTGTCGACACGAGGAAGACCGTTAGCTGTAAAATTTCTTTGGTTTCATTATATAAAAACAAAATAATATTGTCTCCTAATTTTAAGAAATTCTAAAAGTAAAACAGAGAAAAAAATGGTACCTTCAACCTAACGCAAACAAGCCTTATCAAATAAATTGAATAAAAAAAAGGGTTAAGTCGCCGGGAAACTCTAAACTTGCTCATATGGCCCGACTCCATAATTTTCTAATATTTCTTCCATTAACTCATTGCTCGTCTTTGAGTACTATGGCTCTTAATATTGAAAAATACTTCACACATTCCAGTCCCTTGAAAATTAAATGTCGTTACAACATGAAAAAGGAAAAAAATGACTCACTCTTAGTCACTAATAAAGCAGAAGCAAAAAAATCGCTACGCTATAGCAGACTATAGGCACCAGTGAATCAAGCAAGCTTTTGTTCTATATCAGTGCACAAACAAACACGAGGTCGAATTTAATAACACCAGAATCAAGACCCCCGTGCATATGGAAAACAACATGGTGGACGTGCGTATCCATGATTTGGCCCCGCGCACTAGGGAAGATTACATCTAACGAATCATGTCGCAATATGGAGAAGTAGAATCTATTACGAATGACACCTGGAGAATTTTTTTTACCGGCATTCCCAACGGCGTTCGTATTGTGAGGATGCGAGTGACTAAACCAATACCTTCTTATATGACTATCGAATGCAAATCCCCGAAGGAAGGCCTATAAGCAAACAACGCTAATCACTTATCCTGAGCAGACCTCAAAATACCAATTCTGTAACCATACAGCCCACTACGAAAAAACATGCGCCGAAGCAACTAGTCAAAATTCATCTACTACAGCCAACTCTAACAAGCAGCCACCGACACCTTCAGATAAACCAAAACAGTGATCCAGATAACTAATAATGCAGGTACAACGACCACGACAACCGCTCCCAAACCAATAACCAAGCATCGCCAATAAAGAAGCAAATACCGATGAAGACGGATTTACAACGGCGACCCGTAAGAACAAAAAACAAATAAGAACCTCTGATCGTGAACAGTATGTAAGCAGTACCGATGATGACTGAATGACCCCCAAGCGGTTTCACCGCCAAGGAAAAGGATATCAACACGCAGCAGCAAACTTCGTCAACAAGATCTGGCAGACCGACATTCTTAGCCTTTTTTTGTTTTTACTTATTGTAAAAAATTAAAAGACCCACGGCTCAGTTGTGCTAACGCATTGAGCCGTTTCAAATAAGTATTTAGATTAAAAAAAGACATATTACTAAGATCAGATTATCTACCAAGACATACCCCCTGATCTTTTCCCTTTCTTACTAACACAATTTCTTTCCCGTGATGCTCGTGGAGATGCAGAGGTAGTCTCGGTCTCTATCAACAGTGAGTGTCGAACTAACATTCCTTTACCTTCCCCGGACGTGATCGTGACCGGCATCGTTTATGAAAACGTTGGGTCAGTGGAACATGCGCTGCGCAGTGGAAATGATATACTCCATTTGATTTTTACTCAATCGGTCACTCACGAAGTGCAATTACGGTCAGACTACCTAACCTGCGCTCAGCTATAGCAAAGCTGAAAAAGTCAAGGCTCTCGAGTTGTGGTGCATGTCGCACCTACCATTCGACGAGTCCAGCTACTATAAAGTATTCGTTATGTTCGTACCAATAAACAACCAAACTAATCGCTTAAAGAGAACCAAGTAGTAAATATACGTGAATATTAACGAAGCTCCAAGGACCTTCACATAACCCTCCGGAAGTTGAGGTACCGGTACCCTACACTGGTAGCCGCTGGTCCTCGAAGATGGCTTGGCTTAAGTTTCAAATTAAAGTGGCTTTCAGGGCAAAAGTTTAGTTAGGCATGGAGATGTTCCCAGCAAGCTCGACCTCACTGTGCTAAAAATCTCCTGATCTACCAAGAAATTTGAAGTTACGAATAAAATTCAGGATATGGATACGAAGATATACAAGAGAAAGTATACACAAAATAGCTCCATCTCTAAAATAGATACATGAGATATCTGTAAAGTTTCAGCGAGATTTAACCAGCTGCTACTAAGGCCAAGGTGCACTTAATTTTTTATACAGAAAACGCAATGAGACCAAGCCGAAGATTGCGCTGAGAGATGTCACAATTCGATATACTGGCAACTCAAAATCGACAGGTGCACAGTGAAAGATACAAATTGTGATGGTAGTCAGAACCAACAACTTTCTAGTGATTGGCTGAGCCATAGTGGACCGGACGATGCGCCTGTTGAGGACTTATCAGAAACTAGAAAGATATTTTGGGTTCCAGGTGGGGAATTCCAAAGCCCCAGGTAAAATTCGTACTCGCCCATCTAGACTTCACAAATATGGAGATCAGCAAAATAAACGTTTCTTCCATTATCCATATACTTCGAATCAACACCATTACGTTCAAAATTATAGGAAAATCATTCATTATACCTGTCACATTGGTTCCCTCGTGGGTGTGATCCATATCCGGTCCGGTTTTCTCCGTTGGCGTAGGGCCCGAATGACGTGCCCACGACAGTATGGCATTCCCATAGTTCTGCCAACCACACCATCCACTTTCGAAGTCACACCTGCCACCGAATGGGATTTTGTCTGCGAGTAGAAGAATAATGATTAATCGTTTAGTTCGTTTCGAAAACATTCTTTTTTCGAAGACTACGTCAACGTTTAACTGACGAACATACCGCAATTAAGAGTCTCATCTTCATCCTCATCACAATCGACGGTAATGTCACAAATATTTGGCGTTTTAATGCAAACAGGAACCTGAAATTCAGAACAAAATATAGTTATTATTCAGAAGCAAAAAGGATGCGACGGCCTAAGATAATACCTTGTTAGCGGTGCAGCGAACCTGCGAGTAGCTACAGTTGTTAGTGTTCATCGAATCCGGGAAGCAGTTAACCATCCGCAGATTGTCAATGCTGACATGTCCTCTGGCCTGTCCCCCGAGACGATTAGGAACCACTTCGAACAGGATCTTAAAATCCTTCGATATCCGATCGATTCGGAATGTATTCAACTGCCACCGTCGCAAGTCGTTACCCATGATCTCCGCCGGGACCCACGAAGACTCGTGGTTCCCGATCGTTTCGATCACAATTCGCAAACTACCGTACCCCATCGAACTTTGGTGGGTCAACATCTCCAGGTAGCAATTCTCCCGGGTGGCGGCAAATACCGGCGATGTCAGTATTTGCGGGGTACTATTTACGGTTAATCGGAGATGCAGAAAGTGCCCATTGGCATCGCTTAGCACGTCAGCAGCTGGACCTGGCATCATACCGGTACGGTTCGATTCCGTCAAATTGGCACCGGTTACCACCTGGAATCCGTTCTGATCATGTTCGTCCCACGTCCAAGCGCACTCGGTTTCGAAGTTACACTTCACCCCTAGGATGTCGTCTATCTCGGCGCGGTCGATCATCGTATTGTGCCAGCGCTGGGAGACGGGGAAGAAAGAAGAATTTGTTATAGAATGTAGATACATGTTTTTAGATGTAGGTAAATAGATACAAATAGCAGATGGTGTAAAATCCAGGATAAGAATTAGATTAGATTACATTAGATTAGATAGAAGTTGTCTTCTGCAAGGCCCTTCTTTTCGTTTAAACAGAAACTAGGGTGGCTCTAATTTTGGTAATATTCAAAAATTTTAGTTGTTCAAGATAGAACATGACTGTCTTCGATGAAGTTTTAGAATAAAACATTTTAGACAAATTTGTTGAAGATACGCAAGCTCTATCTGTTAGACTTTTCATTGCTCGAGAGATTCAATTGTAAACAATAGAGTGTTCTTTAAAACAACGGTTTTATTTCGATTACTTTTGTAGTTTTTTATTACAATAAAGTGCATAAAAGCATGTACCAACTTTCAATTTTTTTTCGATTCCAAGTTCTGAGAACTATTACATAAAAAATATAACTTTTTCAAATAGTGTTATCTTCGATTAGAGCACACAACATTAAATAGGGTAAGGTGGGGTAAATCCGACCTAGTAAAAGGTTTTGGCTGTAAAATGCTCATTTTACATCGGATCAAGTCGTTTAATATACCAAATTAAAGGTTAGACTCCTGGGCAACTTTGTATTTATAGCATTTTATTCGGATCTTGGGAATATTTAGAGATACAAGTGTTTTACGAAAATGTTCATTTTTGCTGTTGGTGGGGTAAACCCAACCCTCTATGTTTTTGGTTGATTTAGTGCAGATATTACCCAAATTTTATGGTTTTGCCTTTCTCATATAAAGAAAGGCTATGCAATCACTGTAAAAATCGACTTTTTAACCGAGGCCCGGAGGGTCGAGTGTCATACACCATTCGATTCAGTTCGTCGAGATCGGCAAATGTCTGTGTGTGTATGTATGTGCGTGTGTGTATGTGTGTGTATGTGTGTGTATGTGTGTGTCATTTAAACTCACACAATTTTCTCAGAGATGGCTGAACCGATTTTCGTAAACTTAGTTTCATCTGAAAGGTATAACGCTCCCATAAGCTGCTATTGAATTTTGAGCTGATCCGACTTCCGGTTCCGGAGTTACGGGTTGAAGAGTGCGGTCACACAGCAAATTCCCATATAAACTGGTACCATCATGATGTTCAAATGATGTAAAACATATTAAAATTGATGTAACATTACTCTAGTTTGCGGGTCTGGATCACTAATGATCAATTAAAGCAGCTTTGACCACATTGGCCACCTATGACGGTTCGTGACGCCCCCGGGGAACCCGCCTAGTTCCTAAGCTAATATCACACCCATTCCCCAACGAATTCTCTAACGATTTTTACAAACTTGATTTCAAATGAAAGATACAGTAATACCGTTGACTGCTGCTGAATTTCATTCGGTTCTGACCCTTGCTTCCGGAGTTACGGGGGTGTTAGTAAGGATACATTGGAATTTCCCATATAAATCGGTACAATCGTAATACCTCAGAGGCTAAAAACTATTGAAATGGTCACCAGATTACTTCTAATAGCAGATCTAGATCACTGATTTCCAATCAAACATTCTTTGAATATATTGTCCACTATCGACGATTCCGGAAGTCCGGAATTCCGGGCATATTTCACAATTAAAGTCACATCGGTTCTTCGGTGATTAATGAACCGATTTTCTCAAACCAAGTCTCAAATGGAAGGCAAAATATGCAGTTGAGTATTGCGTCGCCGCCCCTCCCCCCGCCTTGCCCTTACACCTTCCTCCTTCATCACTCCCCTCCCCTTGGACCACCCTCACGCCCGCATTTTATTCATCCACCCCGTATACCGAAATAAGATGAAGGATTTCTGACGCATCCTCCACTCCCATTCTACTAACCCCCTATTCCCTCCACTTTCAAACCCATTCCACCAACATTTCAAAATATAATCCCATGAAGATAACATTGAACTCATGCTGATTAAGCTAATTAAATATTATATATTATAGGTTATGCAATTGCTCCAAAAACCGACTTTCTAACCGAGGCCCGAAGGGCCGAGTCTCATATAACATTCGACTCAGTTCGCCGAGATCGCAAAATATCTGTGTGTATGTATGTGTGTGTATGTGCGGATTTGTTAACAAAATGTCCACATCGGTTTCTCGGAGATGGCTGAACCGATTTTTACAAACAAAGTTTCAAATGAAAGGTATAATATTCCCATAGGTTGCTACTGAATTTCATTTTCAACCGACATCTTGTTCCGGATTACGAGTTGAAGAGTATGGTTACAAAACAAAATTTGTTGATTTGTCCACATCGGTTTCTCGGAATTTTCTGAACCGATTTTGACAAACTTGATTTTAAATGAAAGGTCCATCAGCTGCTGTTGAATTTTGTGTGGATCCGAGTTCTGGTTCCTGAATTACAGGGTGATACGTACGATCACGCAGCAAATCCCGATTCTAACGAATTCTGCGATGAATGTAAAATGGTGATTTTTTTTCCAAAATGTAAACACAACTGTTGAATTTGTAGATCTATGTCACCAACAGTCATTCAAAGTCTCTTTGGCCACACTGGCCACTGGCCACACACCATCGACGGATCCGGAAGCATCCAAATTCAGAATAACGGTTAAATTGGTTTCTCAGAAATGGCAGAACCGATTTGATCAACTTAGTCTCAAATGAAAACTGATATTAAATTCCATCTCCATCCGACTTCCAGCTCCAGAGCTACGGGTTGTGGAGTGCGATCACAGAGAAAACTCCGATTCAAACCGATATCGCGATGAATGCAAAAAGGTGCTCTTATATATACTTACCAAGTGTAATAAGAATGAAAGACATTTCCATAATGTTATATTGTACGAACCAGCTATTAAATCATAGTTTGTAGAAATGAGAAAGGCACAATTGCACCTCTAGGTGGATTAAAACAGGTTTTCAATGATAAATCAATGAATGTTGTGTTATTAAATTGTAACATGAAGAAAATAGAGTTTAATGTCAATCTTGGAATGCTAAAATCACGAGCAGTAGCACGTAATGATATTCTTATTTGCATCGGAGCAATTGCTTGACGAATACTATAATCATTACGTTTTTGTGTCTTTCGTTTGTAATTATGAACCATTTTTCATAAAAATAATATAAAATAACAAAAAAAATATATTTCAATTTGATAAATAAACAAAAAAGCGGTCGGATTTACCCCTCTATTTAGAGAGGTCGGATTTGCCCCCCCCCCCGCGTCATTTTTCATTACGATGCAATTAAAAAAAGTTATGAAAAAGGTTGAACCAAATTCATCTACGCACTTTGTAGGACTTTAATCAAAGAATTTAAATCCACTTACTTTTTTTATGCAATCACTTTAACAATCAGAAATATCCTGTAGGCAATAATGCACAAAAGTCAAATCAAAAGTTGTAAAAACACACTTTTTGTCGTTTGAGCATCTCAATGTAGATTAATAAAATGCTGTTATGCCACCATTATGATTATTTTAGATGCTCTATACGACTCCATTGATATTAGTTCGCGTAGTGCTGCTGATTTTCGGTAACAGAGGGGGGTCGGGTTTACCCAACGGTCGGATTTGCCCCACCTTACCCTACAGTTCCTGTCATATGAATTATCATGTCTTCTAGTATAGATTACCAAAACATGGCATTTTCCTGTTCTACTGTAAAAAATTGTAAATGGCGGTTTTAGGACTTTGAATATACATCCTGCATTTGATTGTTGGTAGTTCATGATGGAGAAACGCGAATAACTCATAAAAAGGGCATAATTTCACTAATTAAACAAAATTTCAAATATCTTGAAAACTATTTAATTTTGGAAGGATTTCGTTAAACACGTTTTAATTTTAAATGACATTTTGAATCATTTTCCGTAATAAAATTACAGTTTTGTCTGTTAATTATTATGTAATTTGAAAACAGGAATGAAGTTATTGTTAGAAAAGCTATTTTACTGATAAGTTCTGCATGATGCAATGACATTTAGAATATTTCCTTTCTTTTAATGATTTCGTTAACAGAATAAAATTAAAAGTGAGCTTTTTTGTAATTAAATTTTTTAACAATATTTTTGCTTTCGTAAAAAATGCCACACGCTTCTCAGTGTACATATTTTCGCGCTAAACTATTTATTTCCTTTAACTGATTCTCGGATGGTTAATCTGTACAAAATACGGTAAACGAACAAAAATTTTAACGGTAATATATACAAAAACTTTCTTTTTGAGAAATTGCTTTTTAGTCAAAATATTCTAATTGCAAGGGGAAATCATGGAGGTTCTTAAACCGAATACAACTACAAACTTTTATTCGAATCGGCGATGGTCACCTTTCATGAGGCTACTTGTTCATGGAATCTCTCTACTGTAATAAAACGCTAATAATTTTTTTGGATCAACTCAGACCATTTTACCTAAATTCATTGTTGGGCTTAAAATTTCATATAAAAATCTTAAACACTGCGTAGTAGCAAACATCTGAAACCATTTTCATATATTTTGGTTATTTTTGTTTCATTCAAACATTTAAGTTGCTTTAAAAATAAGTTAATGTTGAGCTTTTTGACACAGATTTCTGATAGAGTCTTAGTGTGGCATGGGGAGCAAGTAACTTCGGGTTCTATAAAATATGCAGTCATGGGCGCCCTAACTTAGAGTTACTTTCGATAAAAAATGATAAAGCAACATAACACAAAAGTGTTTAATGTTTTAATCAAATGTTTTCTAAAATAGACACATTATAATGACAATTGGAAAGAACACAGGGAATTTGAAAACTAGGAATAAACGATATTACGTTGCGTTTGTCATTTGCATTTGAATAACTTAAACCGTAGTTAGCAATGAACTGACAGAATAAAAATATGGTACTCTGACCTTCATAGTTACACGATGCTGTTTGAGAGTTAAGAGAACCGTGGTTAAGAAAGAGGAATGATGAATTAAAGAGGTTTTACCGTGCTCCGATAGGACATTGTTTAGACCAGAAAAAAGTTAAGCATATAAGTTTGTTATATTTTCCAGGTGTTCTTTGAGAAGGGTCAATAAGCATGTTGTCAAAATTCACTTTGAAAGAAAATACCGGACAAACCGTAACTCGCCGACAATGGAAGTTACCAGTTTATGAAAGAGAAAACTTTTCTCTTTCTTCTGTTGCTATGATTCATAATCGGCGACTAATGGTTTGTCCAGAATTTCCTCTCAAAGTGAACTTTGACAGTTGGCCCTTCTCAAAAAACACGCGAGATAATAAAATTTTATGTCTTATTTCCTAACAAACTGAAAATAACATATTGATAGCATACAAAATCGATGTTTATCCGTGGGGGTCCACTAGACTGCCCAGAAAAATAATGAATTTTTGAAAACGCAATCGGCCCACACCTGATTCGATTCCTAGTCCCACCAGGAGTACTTGCATCAAATTTGAAGCAAATCGGACAAGTCTAGCTACCGGACCAACGTGCCTGAAGTTTGTATGGGATTTTTCGACAATTTACTTTACCGAATACTTAAGTAAATTTTACAATTTACTTGGAGAAAACCTACTAACTCGCATTTTTGTCGCTAGGTGGCAATGCATGTATCGTATTATCACTGTAAGTGAAAATAAGAAATATTATTTAATTATCTACAACTTTGTCGAAGACTGCTAGTGAATCCGGCTTTGCTAAAAGAAGTTATTAAACTTTTAACGAAGTGATGTCTGAGTCAGTTTTGCATGGGGCCTAGCAGTGCATGGTTGTGTATCAGTACTCGATTCCCACGAACTATGAATTTTTGTGAAATAATCGATAGGTTTAGCCTAATAGTATGTTCAAAAGAATTATAAGACATAATACGAGTTATGTTCTGGTTGAAAAATTTTAGTTCCAAATGTGACCGCATAGAGGGCGCCAACACTAACTTTTCATAGAAGAGAGATAGAATATAACGATGTTCGGAAGAATTATTGCAAAATGCCTGTTCTACAACTTTGTAGAAGACACCTAATTTCTATCTCTTTCCGTTGAAAAGTTATTGTTAGCGTCCTCTATGTGGTAAAATGTGGAACTAAAATGATCTAACCAAAACACTGCCCGTATCATTTACTACAATTCTTCTGAACATACCATAGAGCTAAATCTAATGGTTATTTCACAAAAATGTTTAATTCGCGCGAATAGAGGTACACAACCATGCACTGCTAGGCTCCATGCAAAACTGACTCAAACATCACTTTACTAAAAGTTTAATAACTTCTTTTAACAAAGCCGAATTCATTAGCAGTCTTCGGCAAAGTTGTAGACAATTAAGTTATCTTTCTTATTTTTACTTAAAGTGATAATACGATACATACAATGCCACCTAGCGGCAAAAATGCGAGTTAGTGGGTTTTCTCCATGTGAATTGTCGAAAAATCCCATACAAACTTCAGGCACGTTGTTCCGGTAGCTAGACTTGTCCGATTTGCTTCAAATTTGGTGCAAGTACTCCTGGTGGGACTAGGAATTTAACCAGGTGGGCCGATAAGGGTCATTTTTTTCCTGTCACTCTAGGGTCCACAGGATGATTTCTAAGGGGTCCGTGGTACGAAAAAGGTTGAGAACCTCTGGATTACACCATTTGACCGCGAATTATATCCTGGTGATGCAATCTACCAAATACAAATGGCAAGACGGCAATAAAATTCAACGTGTTAAGTTGAACCGGAGTTTCACTGCGAGCAAAAATGGTACACGTTTTAAAAAATCAAAACCGGTTTAAATAGCAGTAAGAGCAGAAATAAAATAATTAAACCTTAGCGCAAAAATGAGTTAAAAAGATGCATAACTTTTGCCCCGAGAGGAGAAATAATATATTTTTATCCGAATATAAATTTGAGAAATTATTTATCACAAATCAATGAAAACCAATGGTCAATAGACATCGAAACTTCGTGATTAGTGCTATTTTGATATCCAAGATGGCGACTTCCAGTTACATGGAAACAGAGAGAACCATCATCAATATGGATGTCATTTGAAACAGGATGGTCAGTCTACATCGAAAATTGCTGATAACGGTCATTTTGAAATCCACGACAGCGACTTCCGGTGTCATTTAAAAGATAAAGGGTAGTCAGTAGACATCGAAGATTGATGATTAACGCCATTTTGAATTCCAAGATGGCGACTTCCAGTTACCACAAAACAGTGGAAACCATCGTAAAGAATCAAGATCAAAATCATGCGAATAATTTAAAAAAATAACTGATACGCTTCCTCTAATGTCATGCTGGATATATTACGATGGCTAATTGTGAAGCAAATTATTTTGCTACTCGACAATGTTGTTAATTTTTAAAAATATGAATGGAAATATATTTATGTGATCGAGTTGGGAGGAGAAGTGATGTGTATAAGTACCAAACCCAAAAACGCGTTTAATGCAAGAACAATACAATTTTTAGTGCATCACAGATTTCCTTGTAGTACAAGGAATTTTTTTTTCAATTCTATGCCTATATAAATTAAACTTGCAGCGTCATTAGGGGAGATCAAAACAATATTTATTACACACATAAAAACTGTTTCGTAGAAGGATTTTATGGATTTTTATATCTTTTTATTTTTATTATTATTTTTCTATGTAATAATACGAGATTTGTAGTTGTTTCTCTTCATTGAATTGCACTTAGATACATTGAGTTACAATGGATTTTTGTTACTTATTTATTAAAGTTATAAACAGTATTAAAAATGCCCACAGAAGTCAGAGCTACGCACGACTTCTAATGTCAAAATATTTCGTAGGTTCCTAGCGTGATGAACCTATACACGCGTTTCATGTTTCTGATACATGTGATGCGTTTTTCATCAAACGCTTCCAAAGCACGGGCAGACTCAACTGAGTTTGCACCTACTGAAAGGTGGGGGATAGTTGGATATTTTGATGGGTCAGAAGATTGAATTATGTTGGATCAGGTGCAGTTTTGATTTGTTTTCAAAAATTTGTGAAGCTATTCTGAAACGATCCTTGGTAATGCCATCTCACCAGAAGAAAGTACTGATTGGTATTTATTTTTATCACAGGTTTTCAAGTATTAATATTTTATATCTACCAAATTCTTTAGGGCAAGTTCAGTAGCGTTGTATTTTATATGGAGTTTTAAAAGTACAACTGTTTCGTTATTTCGAACAGTTTTTTTTTTTAATTTTTTAATTTTTTTTGATTGCCTACCACATTTCCCCACACCAAAGTACTCATACAAGTGCCCCCTGGTAGTGGATGCAACTTGTCTCAGCCCAAAAACAATGGCAAGAAAACAAATAAAACAAACTGAGCTGAGACAGACATTTATATCTATCTGATGTGCAATTAAAATAAGATAATTAACTAAGGTGGAATCCCAGTGGAAATAGATTTCCTGTTAAGGGATCCACATTATAAATTAAATTAAAGTTAAGTTAAATACTGCTGACGGATGTTTACATTAAATTACAAAACAATACCATTACTTAAATATTTCGTTAAGCCTATGTTTAAAGTATTGTTTCAATCTAGCCTTAAATATGGTACGATTGTCGATTCTCTGCATGTCAAGTGGAAGTGCATTAAATTTCGTAGGTCCAATAAAAAGAATCCGCTTTTGGCCAAAGTTTGTGGCTGCTCGAATGCGTTGCAAGTTACTATTTCGACGTGTTGAACGAGAATGTGTTAAAGTTGTAAAATGTATTTTATGCTGCGCGATGGAGTTATGTAGATTCTCGTATATGAATAATAGTGTTTGTACGTCACATAAGTGGGCTATGGGTAAGATATTGTGGGCACTTTCAGAGTATAACAACAAAGTCGAATATAAAAGTGATTTTTTAAATATAATGCTGAGGGATCTGTTTTGTAGTGTTTGTAGTTTTTTAAGGTGAGAGCTCGCTGCTCGCCCCCATACCGATACTAAGTAGTTAAGTTGTGAATGAAAGTATGCAAAGTAGTAGTTCAACAGAGCTCGCTGGGGAACAAATGCTTTAACTCTCCATCAAATACCACAAGAGGATGCCACACGCTTTTCGATAAATTTTATGTGGTGTGTCCAGGATAACGTAGGATCTAAGTGTATACCCAAATATTTGAAACAGTCAACATTTTCAATTGTACAGTCTCTAAGTTTGGGATGATGATGTGTTGGTAAAGTTTTCCGTATGCATCGAAAGATCATGTACTTAGTTTTAGAAAGGTCTAGTGATAATAAATTTGCTTTAAAATATTGGTCGAGAACACCTAGATCGTTATCCATCGAGTTAATAATAGTATTGACATCATTGTTGGGATAAAACAGCGCTGCGTCATCAGCAAACAGTCTAGGAGTTCCGGTAAGCCTCAAGTTACCTAGGTCATTAATATACAACAGAAATAACAAAGGTCCTATATTACTACCTTGAGGGACACCGATTCCAATGGGAGCAAGGCTACTACGTGCACCATCCACAGATACAAATTGCTTTCTATTCGTGAAGTAACTATGAATAACAGAATGAGCAATGCCCCTGATACCGTAACATTCCAGCTTGACCAGCAGTATTGTGTGGTCCAATGTGTCAACTGCTTTTTTAAGGTCTAGAAATAGGGCACCAACAATGTTTTTACGATCCACTTCGCTCATTATTAGATCAACTAATTCAATTATAGCAGTTTGGGTGCTGGAGCCTTGTCTAAACCCATATTGGACGCTGTGTTTGTTCAAAAATTCTAATAATCTAACAACAAATAGTTTTTCGAGGATTTTGTTGAAATATTTTCATTTAAAATGGAATTTAGAATAATATTCAAAAAGAAAATTCAATTTTTGATTGCAAATAGCATGAATTATAAATATATTGTTAGGAAAACTTATTTCACCCTTTCATGCCCACTTTTTTCTTGTGCATGTAGGATTTCGAAACTATTTTTCCTTGAAAAGGGTGGAGTCAAGAAACACGAAAAGCCTTTTTTCATAAAGATACACGGAGAACGAAAATTAGTCTCAGCAACTAAAATCTTAGTTGAATTTTTGTTTTTTCCTAGTTATTATTTGAGACAACTGAGAAAAATCTAATTTTGCTGATTTGAACTTTTTATTTTCAAACCCCCTAAATACTTCTAAATTGGTAGTTAGAATTGCTGTTTTTCTTGTTGAATTTGAGGTAGCAAATGTGCTGTCACTTTTAGCTTAGACACACTCCTCTTATATTCAATTCCTAGTTTCGCTATTTCAGGAATATTTTCTGTTGAAACCAACTCATACACTCCTTATTTTAACAGCAATCGATATTGATTTCAGTAATAGTTTTTGTAGATTTCAACTAATGTTAATTGTTGATTTCAGTCAGTTTTTAGTGAATTCAATCATAGTTTTCGTTGAATTTAACCAATATGTATGGTTGACTGTAACAATGGCGTTTTTTGAATTTAGCGTTTAAAGCAATTAAATATAGAATTTTGTTTTATTTTGTATTTAGTCCCGCGGGTTGTCTTTATTAATAACATTAAATGAGTTTTAATTTTTTTTAATATATTTTCCGTTCCAGTGACTTGTTTAATCAATCAGAGGATAACGGAGTTCATTCTGATTGCAAAGATTGTATCATGTATAATTTATCGACAACAAACTGCATCGTGGAATACCTTGTGATTGTGCTTAGTACGCTGAATTTAGCAGAGCTGCCAAGAATATCAGTCGCATGTAGATTTGAACCAGTTCTGTGTACAGTAATGTTGTTCTTGTAATCTTTGAGCAGCAATATTTAGTCGCTTCAATGAAACTAAGAATATTCACTGGTACTGTTTTAGAGACATCGCCTTAGTGTCCGAAGTATTACTTTCTTACCAACCTAAGCAGTTCCGAAAAAGGTTTCTGAAAAAAGAGGTGTTAGATTGCTCCATTTTCACGCGCTTGTATGTACTTACGAGCATTTCGAAAAGTTTGCAAGCTATACTCGACGACTGTAGAATGTTCAATCTTTCCATTAAACTGATGCTCACGCAGTGTATATTGACATTTAAAAGTGATTCTGGAACCCACTTAAAAATGAGACGCTAGATGACTATGGTTAGCAAAACCAAACCCGGTTTGTCAATTGCTAAAGGATGGTCATGATTATGACTACTAGTCGCTCTTGAACAATGCACCCAGGGGTTATGTCACAATAGAGGGCTAAAATTAAATAGCAGATCATCAAATACACATTCTGCACTAAATGTTGAATACCATAATTGCGCATGAGAGCCTCTCTTTGTATACTTCCTCTTTTAGTAATAAGTCGGCCATTTTTACGTTTGCTATTTAATTGTGCAACCCAAAACCTTCAATTTCGATACGTGCCGGCATATTATAGGAAAGTTGTAAAGTAACGCCGTAATAATCAACGGAGAAAGTAAGCAAAGATACTCTCATATGCAGTTACGTTATATCTAAAATTTAGGACAATCGTCTACTTACGATAACTGCTATATAATGGTGTAGTGTATACGGACACCGGTATGTAAGAAGTATACTGATACATACTATCTATTACTACCAAATGTGATCGATGCTGTCGTTGCCATCAATGTCTGTAACATAAAAAACACAATATTTAAACGGAACATGCCACGTTATATTTTGTACGTGTGTCATCATTAGAACAAAAGAATTACTGAAACCAAAAAAGTACTTGAATACTCACGTTATCACGTGAACTCTGTCGAGGCGCGATGATTAAGTACGAGATCGGGTTCAAAGCATTCCTGTATCGGTGTATTATGATCAATGAGACTGCAGAACTGAAATCCTGGAGCATCACACGAATATCTACCAATGTTCAATGTTGTTCCCCTAGTTATGCTAACGGCTTAAGTTCATCGTTCCGGGTCCGACAGTAAACCAGCGACGAATTCATGAAAATTTTTCACATAGCAAGTCATATGCACTTGCGAATACCCAGTTGTAAATTAATGAGTTAGCTCTAGGTTTCCTTCTACTGACTACATTCCTAGACAGTTGCGTCCCCGAACGGAGTTAATTAAAAATTAATCGTATGATAAACTACAGCGGTTAAGGACATGCTGAATAGAGCCACAAGGTGGCAGCTAAAATGGCTACCGTCGTTTCTGCTTCTTCTTTTTATTTCATCGTCGAAATCAAAACATTGCATTGGCGCGCAAGACAAAATCTTTTGTAACTTGAGTGTCTTATCTCAGATTGCTTAGAAATTGTATCACTGTATGCAGGCATGTTAGCACAAGCTGATGAATAGGTTCTCTTCACGGAATTTTGATTCGTTTGGGAAATTTGTACCTTTTTATTTTTCAAAATAAATGAAACACGTGGTGCAAAAACCAGTCAGCTGATTGCTGAACGATACGCTTGTGTGCGTGCCATCTCATATCGGTATAGTACTTTCTAGCCGCACACAGATGCTGAACGTAACCCGAACATAGCCGAACATAACCGAACCTTTGTTGTGATTTTGGCATCGCTTCACCTTAATGAAATGCGAAACTTTAGAATCGAAACTGTTCCCAGCTGCCAAGTAGTATAGGAATGGGCAATGCCGATACGATTTTTTTTTTTTCAAAATCGATTTTTTCAGTTTGAAAAATCGATTTTTTGCATGCGATTTTTTCGGTTCCATGTTTGACAACATCGTTTTTATTTATTCAATAAAATCGATTTTTCTTTCAAAATTCCCATTGAAACAAACGCGATTTTTTCCACAATCGATCTTTTTACCTCGAAAAATCGATTTTTCCCGGCTCGATGTTTGACAACATCGATTTTTTCGAATTTAAAAGATCGATGTAGCAAAATCGATTTTATTTTTCAAAATGCCCATCACTATCAAGTAGCAAAAAACTATATATACGCAGTACTGCCCAGTTAAGCTCAGCCAGAAATGAACCGAAATTCTGGCTGGTTCCAGTTCGTATTCCGGCTCCAGGCCCATCACGAACTGGAACCAGCCAGAATTCCAGTTCATTTCCGTCTGAACTTTACTGGGTTACAGTTTCTCCTGGTACTGGAACAAACCTACCCAGTAAAGTTCAACCGGAAATGAGCCGGAATTCCGGCTGGTTCCAATTAGTATATCGGCTCCAGTGACACAACCGATTCTAACTATAATCGGTTGTGTCACTGTAGCCGGAATACGAACTGGAACCAGCCAGAATTCCGGTTCATTTCCGGCTGAGCTTAACTGGGAATGATCCAGCCCCCATGTAAAAATGTCGACCGAAAGAGGAAGAAACAGAGATGCCAGATTTGCAGACAAGTCTGCAAATTCGCAGACTTTTAATTTAAGCTGCAGATATTTTCGATGACGCAGATATTTACAGATTTTTTAGTTAGGTTGCAGATATTTACAGATTTTTGAATATAAAGGCTTTTGATTACACTAGCTTTCGTGACATTTTTTTTCTTCCCAGACTTTTAAAATTATTATTGCTGGCATTTGAAAAAATACCTGGCATCTCTGGGATTAAAGTAAAGCCCGAAGAAAAACAATGAATAAAATTGTATTTTTATACTTCGATATACCGCAGGGATACCAGGCATATTTTTCAAATGTCTTCACATTTCATGAAAAAATGTCTTCATTTGTCTTCACCGACCAGGATTCTGAATCGGTTTCAGATTTTGAGCCAGAAATCTGCCAGAAATCGGTCAGACAACCGAAACAAATTTATCTTCTAAATGAAAAACCCGTCTTCACAGCCTTTCAAATGTCTTCAAAATGAAGACATGTCTTCATTTCGAAGACATCTTTCATTCACAATTGAAATATGTATTCGAATTAATCATTTTATTTTTAGGTTATTGTGATATGTTTCGATCCGTACCAGTACCATTGCGGTTTTGTAGCTCGTTGTTAGCTATTCATGTTATGTAATGTGTGGATTGAAGAATCTAGTTGTTCGCTGGGTCTTAACTGGTCACTCGTTAAGATTTATCCGTAGTATTAGTTAGAAAATTGGTATCTTGATGTAGGTAAGTTAATTTGACTTATGTCTGAACTGAACGCTAACGGCTGCCCGAACAGATTGTTTTTAGCAGCTAAAGGTCGAAACTGACCCAGCTTGTTAAAGATGATAAGAAATATTTGATCCAGTTGGATCTCCATTTGCTCTGTCATTCGGAATTTGATTCGGAATCCTGATGGAACCAGTATGGATTCCAGCTCAAATGCAACAACCGATTCTGAAACCGATTGAGTCGGAATCGGTTGTTGCATTTGAGTTGGAAACCATACTGACTCCATTCAGAAATCCGAACCGGTTCCGGAATAAGTTTAACTGAGTAGGACTTGAACATACTTTGTTCGTGTCATCTCATAGACGTTGTTGGATGAGTCATCTGACTGTTAAAATACTCCATAATATTCTATATAATGAATCTAGTTTCCTGTGTTAGAGAAAGCTCCAAACCGTGAGTGGCATTAAAGGTTTTCATCCAGTTTCGATTGTCTGCCTGTCTATTTGAACTTCTTACAGTAACGTGTACAATCTGCTTCAGCGACAGCTCAATGATAGGGTAAACTTATAACGCAAGGTTTGTTTTTCAAGTTTCTTTGGAACGTAGTATATGTCGACACCAAGTTACATAATGCTAGTATGTCGAGTAGTTCACAAAATAGTATATCAAACTTCACAAAGTGTGTGAATGTTTTAACGATTCGCTCGGAAATTTGTGAGGCTATACTGCCTATGAATGCTTATAAATCCTATAATGAAGAAATAGCCGAGAAAAAAGCTGTTGAAGCTTCACCGCTTTACTGAGTATTATAGATGGGACTAACAAGGTTAGATGATTTTCATGATGTTTTCTAATGAATAGTTCGGCTGTTACTTTGGAGTGTAAGATGGGTAAACGGACTATATTTTATGTAAGCTGAAACTCCAAAAAGCAATGTCTCGATACAATACCTGTTTTACATTTCTTACAAAAGAAATGTATAGGATTCGTTCAATTTTTTAATTTCAACTGACTTCGCTACCGATTTTACTATGCTGAAGGACCAGTAAAATTGTCCTCTTGATACATGGAATGGCTGATTTCTACCGGATTAGAGCTGCAACTCAATCTTTGATCATTTTCATTTACATAGGGCAAGTCTAAATTATTGAAAAGTATGTAAAATGTTATGCTCACAAACTGCACAATTCACATATTTTAATAAGAAATAGCATCAGCCACATAAAACTTTTGGAGTTTAAATAAGATTCCCATTTAATAATTGGTGCCATTTATAAATTCAACGATGTGGATATGAAAATAACTAAAATAACTTATTTTCATGACACGAGAAGTCGTAACTGGTTTCAATTACTGCAAAAAAGACTCAATAATTCTTTAACAAAAGCACTGTTTTTGAGCGACTTAGTGGAATGTTATATTAAACACTTTTACCGTTGTCTTCCGTTTTAAATTCCACTATGATGTACTCAATAATTCACCATTGTAAATAGCGTACACAATTATTTTTATATATCAAACTACTAAATAACATCTCACCGCTTCGACTACGAGCAGACTTTTGACATAATCGAACTTAGGTAATTATCTGCTGGTTTTAGCTTTGGTTTTAGTTGAAAGCTAATTTGAATTAGTTGTTTTTTTGCGTGCTGGATTTTTGCAGTCATTTTAATCTGGTCTAAAATAAAAGAATACTTTATATTTCTGATTCCAACCACATGCATAGTTGAAAAATCAAATTTAGTTTTTTGGTTTTGTTTAGCTGGATTGTGTCTAGGATTTCACTCAGCTAAAACCTTCTCTTAAAAACAAAACATTTTTTTAGAAAAATAAGACTTGTTTATTAACTAGCACATTAGTTGTTTTTACGAGTTTCTTTTTAAATTCAACTAATTTGAAATCAGAAATTGAATTTAGCTCTAGAGCTGATTTCTTGCTTTCCGTGTAGGTGTTTCCATTCGCAGCGCTAGAAGCTGCTCAATTTTCACCTTCCAATGCTCAATTCAATTCTCCCAGAATATTTACAATAGTACACTTGCGTAGAAAACGTAACCAAATACAGTCTCAATTCATAAGTTTTATCAGTTTTAAATTATATTGCAACATAACGAAGATATATGAAAAATTCAGATTCCGTCGTCAATGTAAACTGTTCCTGGCAGCACTGCTTCATCGGAATCCAATCAAACTAATACTCAAATGAATGTATTTATTAGCCTACTTGTTTTTGTGAGCTATACAAATACACTACCAGTCAAAAGTTTAAGTTCACTTGCTTCTTTTTTAATTTTACATAATTGAGAGGGTTTCTCAGTAGACTTTGTCAAGTACGTGCGTCTGCACTATATCATGTTGCTACACGTTACTGTTACTGGTCAGAGTGTAGGAGGGGTATTGACGCCTTTGGGTGACGCCTAGATCACAAACAATCTTGTTATGACAGGTTGTTTTCTTTTGATGCGTCGAATACGTAATACGTGTAATATCTTAGTGCTACGAGAGCTCACTCCAAAAATTATATTTCAAATTATTTTTTAAATTTTTCTTTATCATAAGGTAAGTAGAAATTTTTTTTATATTGAAAATAGTAACTGTCGAAAAAATATCTATTCAAATTGACCTAATTCGAAGATTATCATCTCATTACTGAAAAGTGAAAAAAAACTATATATTTTATGTGTCTATCGCAGAGAAATGGATCGAAAAATAATTATAAATGATAATACTTAATAACAATGAATGAAGAAAACCATAGCTTTTTGAATATTACAATAACATTCTAGGGTAAACTTAAACTTTTGACTGGTAGTGTTGCTGTCCACAAACAAAATGGGCATGAAGGGGTTATTGAAGCTTCTCCAAGATCCAAAGGCACTGAAAAAGTTCCTTTTACACCTTTAAAACGATTAACATTAGATTGTTGACATTGTATGATGGGGTAACGCGAATAACTTTTAAAAATAGTATAATCACACGAAATTATTGTTTTTGTAAAATTTCAAATATCCTGACTACTAACGCATTTAAGAACTTGAACTTGATTTAACGCTCTGCTGCCCAACCCCGTCTTTTGACGGGGTTCAGCAGAATCGCTGTAAAATCTACAATACAATATTTTGCGTTGTCAACCCCACCGAAACCTCTTCGAAACATTTCCACCTATCATACAAATACATTATCTGCTTGTTGAAATCATAATATAAAATGATATTTGAGTTGAAAGTTGGAAATTTGAGGGAAACGAGAAAAAAACTATTTAGCGTGTGGTAGCGCAATTCTCGACAAACATATGATTACGGCTTAAAAGCCAACTGTCAAAATTCTCTTTGAAAGGAAATTCGTGAAAAACCGTTACTCGCCAATCACAGATGTTCGTAGTAAACAGAAAAGAAAAGTTTTCTCTTCCATTAACTGCTATGAACTGTGTTTAACCAGTAACGGTTTGTCCGGAATATCCTTTCAAAGAGAATTTTGACAGATGGCTTTTAAGCCGTAATCATATGTTTGTCGAGAATTCAATTAAAAATTGGAGTTTTCAAAAAAAAAAAAAATTATTGGTAAGTTACTTTACAGTAGTACTTTGCCGTAAAAAAGAAATTTGGTCTTGTACTAACTTGAAACTACACTTATGGGCTAAAGACCTTTCCCGCCAAAAGGCAGTGTTGGGCTGCCGGGTGAAAAAAAAATTTGCGTCTTCGAAGTACCTATGACTTTTAAATGTGTTTATTTGGCTCAAGTTTTCTCAATTTTCGGCCGATTCCAACTAAACTACTAGCAAATGATCGGGAAATCATTCAAGATTTAATAACTATACTTTTTGGTCAGGTCAGAAAACCAGTTCTGGCTTTACAAAGAAATCCCGTGGGATCTGTCAGGGGGTCATGTGAGCCATACTCAATACTCATACAACTTTTAGCTCGAAGTGTGCCTTAGCATAACCTAAGTATAAATAAAAATCATAAATGTCAACCTTCTAAATAATTTCGGAGACATATTAGCTAGTTGTAGGAAATCTGACTAGAAACGATCGCTGTTTTGGATGTTCTGAGGGAAAGGTGCTGGTCTCATAAACCATTCGTCGTATTTTCGGATCTTATCCAGGAAAGATTTGTAGTAATCAGTAACATCGTCGGAGTAGACCTTTTATTGTCCTGTACACAAAGAATCGGCTGCGAAGTCTGTTGAAAAAGAATGTCACGTTCCAAAACGGAATGATAGTATCAAAACTTTGTTTTGCTTTTAGATATGGTTCCAGGAAGCATTGTAAAGGACATCCACACAATACCGAGCACCATATCAAACTTCACAGTTAGACGTATAGAATGTATGAGAGGACTGCGGCATTCTCTAGATTCTGTTCTTAGTTGCTTTCGTGAATTTTTGGGACATCCTGAGACCGATTCCATAGAACATTGTAGAGGAAATATATTCGAAAAGCGTAATATTTAGGTGCAAAATATTTGCACCTAAATATTACTGGCATGTCATGTCAAGTTACACCAACTCGATGATCAATGAACAATAAGTATTTTAAATTATCTGTACACTAGCGGAAACTTTCCAACCGGGCCCGTGAATTGCAAGATCGGGATTTTCAGACCACCTGTATGTGTAAATATTACTGTTATGCGCCACCTGAAATTAAATCAACTCGGCCATGAATGAACAATGCAGTTACATTTGTAGTCATCTACGTTTTTGTGGACACACTAAGTTTGATTGCGGGAATTATAGAACCCGATTAATCGAACCAACAATTGTAGATTCATATTTCTGACTTATCATTATCTTTTCATTCCGACGCGAGCATATCTGTTGCTTCTAACACCAGATAAGAAGAACTTGGCGTCCACCTCGATCCAAAAGAATTACCTGGAAATATACTGGAAATCGAATACTGAGGTCGCAGACATCCGTAAGTGTGTGTGTGCATACAAACTAGGCATATTTCTGCGATGTTCATCCCAGAAGGAATCATCTCAAATGTTTTAGCTAGAAAAATAATATTTTAAATTTTTGTTGGCCCAGCATCCCGCGGCGGGTTTCATATTTTAAAGTTTAACTGAAAAACCCGCAACTTTTGTAAACCGGCAATATGTTTTTCGTTTTTCTCATCACAAAAACAGTCTACTTAAGTTTTTTGAAGGGGAACAAAAAATTGGGCAGTAGAGGATTAAAATGATACTTAGAATTATATTATGTAATAAAATATGAATATATGAATTAGTATGAAATTTAAAAACATAAAGTTATTGTTAGAATAACTTTTTACTGATAAGTTCTCCATCATGCTGCACTGGTCACAACAATATCAGACCAAGAAGTTGCTTTTGTAGTTATTTGTCCTTATATCTATTTGTTCCCTAACGGTCCCAGATATGATGAAAAGCTGAATCATTTAACCACATCCACAAATGCCTTGCCCGACAATGTTTTTGGCTAATTTTGAAAGATTTTTCTTATACTACCTGCACAGCTTCCTTCCGTGAGTTTTGATCACCGAATACAAGCTTTAGTATGAGTACTGGCGACCTTAGCGTTGGACCCCCGAAAATCCGTAAATACAGTATTGATATGAGCGAGCGAAAATAAAAGTCCCCACATGGAAAAAAATCCATTCATAAATTTATGAACAAAAGGTCACGATTTCATGAACTGAAGGATTTACGAAAACCGTGACCAAGTTACTGAAATTATGAATAAAAAACCTCGTATTCATGAAACTATTTGTGTTTTCCAAAAACCAGTTTGCCTCGAATATGTACATGGCGTTACATTAGAATGTTTGGTTGGGTTACCGTTGTTGTTCCCTGGACATGGTTAGTTTTTGTTATGATTCTTGTTCATGATTTGGAAATGGTTCGTAATTTCTATTCACGTTATCGTGATATTTTAGTTATGAGCAGAGTGATTCATGTTCATGATTTCAGGATCTTTGTCACGATTTTAAACATTTTTGTCACGAGTTATGTGATTTGTGTACATGATTTCAGGATTTTAGTCGCGATTTTTGTAACATCTGTTCATGTTATTGTGATATTTTAGTCACGAATATTCAGGGTTTCAGGATTTTAGTCACGATTTTAGATATTTTTGTCACAAATTGTGTGATTTGTGTTCATGAATTCAGGATCTTAGTCACGATTTTCGTAATTTCTGTTCATGTTATCATGATATTCTTTTTAGAGCTTACTTTCAAAAAGTAATGTAAATAATGTTTATGATATCACCAGTTTTATCATGGTATTCGTAAATTCTCTTCGCCTTATCGTGATCTATTATTTTTTGGATACTAACGGTTTTTTACTCGGAATAACGTGACAATATGAACTGGATCATTAAAATAAGACTCTGGTTCTGCGAACTATATCACGCACACTATTTGGGGTTCTCAGTACAGTTTTCGTTTTCTGTCCGGACATCACAATGAACCTTATCAAATAAATAATGATGCTCGAGGCCCTAATAATTTTTTTATATCTACTGCTCGTAGTAATATGTATGTATGGTCGCTAGCAGCTGGGCATTTCATGAAAAAGTGCATGGAACAAAAATGATATAACGAATAATACTCCAAATTTTGTGAAAGTTCACGGAAAATTTTTATTACCATGTTGCATGAAATTGTAAATGATTAGGGATATCTTATAAATATCAAAAGCACGCAATTAGATACTAGATAGATCGTAAACCATGTACTAGGAATCATGAACCAGTTTACGAATACATAAATTATATTTCATGATTTCGTGAACTATTTCACGAGCACGGATATTGGTTCGTGACTAATATGTTAGGAACCATGAACCAGTTCACGAATACATGAATATTTTATGATTTCGTGAACTATTGCACGAAAACGAATGGTAAGGTGTGACTATTACACTAGGTATCATGAACCGGTTCACGAATACATGAATAATATTTCATAATTTCGTAAACTATTTCACGAGCACGGATATTGGATCATAACTAATATATTAGTTCACGAATACATGCAAAATATTTGATAATTTTGTGAACCATTTCACAAGCACGGATATTGGATCGTGACTAATATATTATGAATTATTTCACGAGGATTGAATGGATTCATGAACAAAATTCCGAATTTCGTGAAATAATTCACGAAGCAAAGCCAAAATATTTTAATTTGTGAACTAATGTTCCTATATCCATGAAAAAAATCATAAGTCAACCTTTGGTTTTATGAATAATGTTCATAAAGTTGTGAACTAGTTCGCGTACTGAGAAGCGAATTAGAAATAACTTAGCGGAAACCGTGACTAAAGTTCACAAAGCAAAAACAATTATTTCAACTAATGAAAGCGTTATGCGGGCGTTATTGAGGGCAAATTGAACATAACTATAAAAGCCATGATTTTTGTTCATGGTCCTGTTTTCGTAACGTAAAAACGTGATTGTTCCAGAATTCATGGCACTTTATTCACGATTTTTGGGGGAAAAAAATCCGTGCAGAAAATAATATGCTCCGTAAAACAAACTTCAAATATATTAGAATTAAAAATCGGATAGAAACATCAAAACCGTAAAAATGTAAAAATCAGACTGGAAGCATTCCGCTTAAAAGTTTTTAAGTTTTGACTAGAAAAACTTGGCCAGGATGAACCTGCAGTATGAAAAGTGCTTAAAAGTAAATAATACGTTCGCAGGGAAATCCAGATAACGTTAAAATAAAGTTAAAAATTGGTTCAAGAAAAGTCAGGTTCTTATAAATTTTACGGCTTTTATACTGTAGGTTTTTTAAATAATTCTTACATCGAAGAGCTCCTGTCCGATTTTTACGCTTGAAGTTTAAATCCAATTTTTCATTCTAATATATCTGAAGCGGGATTTACGACGCAATGTCTGGTCTTTCGACTTTTATTTCCGGTCACTCATAGGAAAAAATAAGTGAAGCGAAATTGGTCAAAAAAGTTTCTGACCTTGCAACGAAAACATAAATTGATTTTCTAGAAAATCTGAAATATTTGTTGCACTTCTTTTTTGGGAATCGAAACTAATGAGATTCTCCAAGCAATAATTGTTAAAAAAATTCAAATTGTGGTGCTAACGATGTACTACAATTTGGTTTCAAGTGGGCCGTTAAGGTTCTTTTAACTGACGGTTACATCGAAAATCCCTAATCCGAATATTACACTTGAAATTTGTGACCATAATTAACATTTTAATATAATTGAATGGAATTTACGAAGCAAACTCCATCTTCTATCATATGTACATTCTGCATAATGACCAACACAAATTATGAAAAATAAGCCTATATGCTCGGATCGGTACTCACCTCATTGGTGAATTTCTCCCGGATCGTTCGCAACGGATCGTCTCCCTGCCGATTATCGTACGGTCTACCTCGACGCTGACCGCCATATCCGGGAGACTGTACCGGCATGCCGACATTCCCGCTACCGAGAAAGTGCTGACGCGAGTTGCTGCTGTCGTTGCCCCGTTCGATGCCGTTCTCGTTGGCCGCAGCTGCAGCCATTTTTTGCTGGTTGAATTTCCGCAACTCCGACATGCCCGACACCGGCTTTCTCCGACGCAGTGGATTGAAGGGCAGATTCCGTCGATCGTTGTGCCCATCATCACCACCGGATCCCTGCGGCGTTGCCGGTGTCGGAAAGTACGGATTGATGCTGCGACTCCTCTGGATCATATCTTGAGCCCCATTCCGAGGCCCGGATTCAGACGTGATATCATTTATGCTGGGTTGTGGAGGAGCACCGTCGCTTTCTTCAACGCCTGCGATGGCGATCTGGTTGCTGGTACTACTACTGTGTGCCGGGTGCTGATGGTGTTCCATATCCGACGGATGTCGGGTTGTCGGGGTTTGCAGGACATTTATCACACCCGTTGAGTTGTGGGATATCCCAAATGTGGCGTTACCGAGAGGCCGCTGGCCAAGCGCCTGATCCAATAGCAGCAGGCTGAATAATGCCAGAACAAGCAGTTCCAGCGTTCGCCATCTACTAGGATCGACTGTCGATAGCGAGGTTAGACCGTAAGTCGTAGTTTTTGGCATTTTGCGATTGAACTTTTTAAATGCTTGTATTTTTTTTTAATGATTTTCTCTTCCTACACTGATCTCCACTGGTGGAATTGCAACTGTATTGGTGTACGGCTGCATTTGTGTTTGAAGCGATAAGATAGCGTGAGCAGGAGAGAAAATTCGGCAGGCGATCTTTGAGAGACAGCCCAAGCAGGATACCGTCTATGATGGGCGGTAAATACTGTGTGTAGCTCACAAGAAAATCCTTGCGCTCCAACCCACTGACAGCTTTTTCGCTCTGTACGAGGATTACTTTTTTCTTCGACTGATGTTACTCCTGCTACTATTGGCACTGTTGTAGAGTAAAAAAATGTATGACTGTAAAATTACTTTTTTCTTCCGTTCAAATAGTTGACATAATAGTTTTACACTGAGGCATTGTCGAACTACATTTTACGTTTTACACTTCATTTTCAATACGTCGACTTTTTCGATCTACACATTTTGCTTCTTCTTAAATCCTTACTGAGGTGGTCTTGCCTTCACCATCGATACCATACTTCTTCTTTTTCTCGTCGCCATCACTCACTGCCGATAGGAAGGACTTATCAGCGACCATCTCATCACTGGCTAGAAACATGATAGTGCGTAACACCATTTTCATTCCTGATCGATGCTTTTCAAACTTTATTTCACCAGGTTGGTTACACATTTTGCTCTTTTCTTCGCATTTGAACCCGTTTTGGCTGTTATCCTTTTTCGAGAAAACCTACCATTTTCACCATTTTTTTTATATTACACTATCCACTCCCTGAAAAAATCGTCGAATAATCCGAATTTTTCTCATATTTCCTGCGAAAAGTGCTCCATTTGCTGTGTGGACCACCGGATTTAGCCGAGAAATTCCTCTATGCGACCGTGGACCCGCGAGTCGACGCCCCGACCAAGTTTTTTCTTTGCCTCACCAAAAAAGCCATGCAAGAACGCAAAAATCTCCACGTCCGAACCGAGATACGCGGTACGCAAAAGGGCACAGTTCACGAGTTTTCACGACCTTCCCTGCAGCGGTCACGGTTCATTCCGATTCACGGTTCTGGTACGGTTTCACGGACGCACACACTCTGGTTGCAAATGACGATTCAAGTCCGTCCAACTTGCAGCAGCAAAATTTTTCGCCTTTTTCCCGAAACGAGATCACTTTTCACTTTTCACACACGCGATGCTCTGAATGCTGCTGCTGCTGGTTTGGCTGGTTGCTGCTCCTGTGAGTGAGATTTGCTCTCGCGTAAATCTGCGACCGATGCCAGGATGGGATGCTGTGCATTTTGCTGTCAGTCAGCTTTTGGTTGTTTTTCTTCTCGATCCCTCTCCGTCTCTCTTGTAAGTGCGTTACACTCTCGCAATTTCCTTCGAATGTTCACTGAATTGGCAAGGATGTTGGAGGAAATTTGGCCGCCTCTTTTACCTAGCCTGCCTGCATCGTCAACCGCTCGGCTCAGTTTAATCTATCAGTCAAGGATGCTACATGGTTCATGTACGCCCATTGTCCTTATACCCGGTGGATGGGTTGGTTGAGCTATGTGATTGAGGATCGGTTACCGATTGTGGGTAGCGATATAATGTCAATAGCATTTGAACTGATGAGTGGGAAAATTTAGGTTTGACCAGAGAAAAAAAATCCTAAATGTGGGCTGTTGCTTTTTATTTGCTTGAAGGTTGGACCAAAGCATGCCTACTACACTTGATACCCACATAAGTTGAGTGAAATATTGTAATTCAGCTAGGGTCAAACATGACATACTTTTGTATTTGTTTTACATTTCTTATAAAAGAAATGTATAGAATTCGCTCAAACTTTCAAGATTTTTTCCGAGGCCCGGAGGGCCGAGTCTTATATACCAATCGACTCAGCTCGACGATTTGGGACAATGTCTGTGTGTGTCTGTGTGTGTGTGTGTATGTAACGGACAAATTCTCATTCGTGTTTCTCAGCAATGGCTGAACCGATCTTAACCAAACCAATTTTAAATGAAAGAACTAAAAACAGTATGAACGCTATTAATTCGTTTTTGATTCTGATGTTTAGTTTCCAAGATATGAATGTTTGAATGCGTAAAAATGGCGTTTTTTGCAGTTTTTTTAAATTATCTGCCGAAATTGACAATATAGATTAACAATTTACAATTAACAAGCTATAGATTGTTGAAATCGGACTATTATCAAAAGAGATATTGAACATTAAATGCGGACGAAAGATTTTTATCATTTCCCATTGCCAGAAATATGACCAAAACATGTAGTCTATTATTAACGCCAAAACGGCTTATTTCAGGTCAATAGTATCTTCGGAGAATATAATGGAGGCAATATGCTCTTTCTTTTGGTATTGTGCTTTTGCTGATTAATCACCCTATGAGTGAGATATTTTCACAAATTTTCTTGGAAGTGATTATATCGAAATGATGTCTTCAGCAAATTTGTAGATCTTACTTTTGCGAATAACTTTACTGACGACTTCAAATATCTATTTTGAATACTTTAAACGTTATGGCTTGTTTTTTTGGGTTACTCTTTGTCGCCTATTTATTGTTCAATATAGTAATAATCCATTTAAATAAGCCAAACATTATTTCGATAAAACGAATTTTGTATTTCATTTTTCTCTCTACAACCGCCAGAAATAATCACTGAACACTTCCATATCGTCTAGAAGGAACTTGATAACTATCAGTGCAAAAATGTTCATTTGTACGAACCTTCTGACTGCAATTTTTCTAACTTATGACCATCGGATCGCTCTTAAACATATCGGAAAATGAAAGCGAAGTAAATAACTCCAAGCAACGGCGTAGCCAAGAGAAGGTTTTGGGGTTTAACACAATACAACCCCCCCCCCCCCACCACACAAAAAAAATTGGATTGAAGTTGAAAATTTATTGATGCTGACTGATTCAATTCAATATTACAATACTAATTATCTGATCCGTACATTGACAACCTGTTGTTGTAAACATCATGAGGACTTTTGATAAATTGTCGGAATGGGTATGTAACTGATCTATTGGTCTTGATTTCACAGTTGTCTAATAGCATCAATATCAAATTCCTGCCTGAAAACATTCCAATAGAAAACTCAAGAGTTCTGTAATCAATCATAATCCTCAGATTTCTTTTCAAATTGAGCTCGCTTTTGTAGAGATGTACTGTAATAAGGGTCTTTATTTAATAGAAAGCGAAGTTAAAATTGATTTAATGCCTATGAAACATAGAACTGTTCACCAAAAAAATGCATAACTTTCAACATTTGCTAAAAATGTTTTTGCCTTTCTCATTCACTCTAAAATTCGCCAATCTAATCCCGACCCGGAGGGCCGAGTGTCATATGCCAATCGACTCAGTTCGTCGAGATCGGAAAATGTCTGTGTATGTGTGTGTGTATGTGGAAAAAAATGTGACCTCTGTTTCTCAGAGATGGCTGGACCGATTTGCACAAAGCTAGTCTCAAATGAAAGGTACAACCTTCCCATCGGCTGCTATTGAATTTTTTATTGATGGGACTTCCGGTTCCGGAGTTACGAGTTGAAGAGTGCAATCACACAGTAAATTCCCATATAAACTGAAATGAAAAATTTTGAAAATCAAATTTGTATTTTTGATGCTAAATGACTTTATAATGCATGAAACATTGAGATTTGATGTAAACTCGAAAAAAAATGCTTGACAAAAATTGATTTTTTTTAACTTTGGTACATTTTTGCCTTTCTCATACAGAAAGGTTATGCAATCACTCTAAAAATTATCAATCATACCGGCCCGGAGGGAGTATGCAGTGAGGGGTTGCTACTTTAAAATTAAAACTAGTTTAAAATTTCTTAACAGGTTGAAAATTTTCGGCAGGACCCGGACCTCCCAGATCTTTCTCCATGATCCGCCGCTGGTTTCAAGCGATGTTTCAGTATCACATTCAGGCCCGACGAGAGGGGGGGGGGTCAGAGGGGGGCAACTACCCTGGGGCCTGGTTCTGTTTTGGGGGCCCGCATTATTAACTGAATTTAATTTATTTTAATTTAACTGTTGAAGTTTATTGTTTCTGTTGGCACTGCAAATATACCACAATCAACTACGTTCCAGTCGTTCCAATGGTTTACTGAAGTACGTGAACGTAACCCTATTAGATTCATTTAACAGTGCAATTGAACCATTCTTGTTTCATTTATCGCAAGTGTTTTTAAAAGTGTTCGTAAAAAAGGTTGAATACGCACAGTGCAGTATGAAGTTGTATACAATTTAACATATTCTTAGCTAACTGTTACTAATAAAAGTTGGATGTTTTCGGAATGGGATTGACGAGTAGATGACGAAAATCAATGTATGAAGCCATTTTGAAAACTAAGATGGCGAATTCCAGTTTAGATATCTGTATAACCTAAAATATTGACATTTTCGAAATAAAATAATCATAGAATAGATATAGATATAGTGATTTGTGATGCGGATGATGTGATTATAGAAAATTTTCTCAACCAGAAGGTACTATCTTGGCCTCCAAACGGGCATCGCTCATATATTCGTCAAACCCGCCTAAAAATACCCTCATAGTTTATACAGAAATAGTTCGAAATAGCTCCAAGCTACCATTTCTATCATCTACTCGTCAAGCCCGTTTCAAAAATTCCCAAATTTTTAGGGTTGTCGAGATTATTGTTCAATCGGAAGTCTCCATCCTGAATTTCAAAAAAGTACCAAATATCCATTTTTATCATGTACTTGTCAAGTCCGTTTCGGAAATACCAATATTGTTAGGGTTAATTTTTGTAAGAATGTAAAGCGAACTTTTTTTAGGATCTAAATCCCAAAAAAACGAACACTTTTTTTACGAACTAATTCAATTTACGAACCCTTGGCTTGGTTCGTAAATGAAGGTTCCAGTGAACACATTTGATGAAGAAAAATATGGGAATTTAACTAGATACTTATCCTATCAATTAGTATTCACCAAAAGTTGAAACTCTTTTTCTCACAACTCTCTGTCTCAGTTTTTTTAACAGCAGACTTCGCTGTTGGATCCCAGTCATCGCCTTCGTAATGTTTTTTTCTCTGAATGTTAGCGCAAGTATAACAACTGATTCCAAAACCGATTTTACCATGTTCAGAAATCGAAAAAGAAAATTCGTTCAGGTCATAGTGACAATTGCAATAGCTGAATCCAGTACCTCAAAATCAACAGCATGTACCAACAACAATAAACAAGGCAGCATCAGTGGTGCGAAATTTCACATTTAGTTGCTTATTTCTGATAAATTTGCTGAAACAATATTCAGTTTCAACGCTTCCCTCATTCATTCACTTCCAAACTAACTGAAATTTTATGAAGAATCGAATGGTTGAATGCAGAGGAAATATAAATTCATTCACCAACCAAAACATTTATTTATTATTATGTGGACAGTTTGAAGGCAGAACTTCTTTTACATTTTCGTGCATAACTGAACTGCGTAATCTATATCTGGTGCATTTTTGCTAGATAATCCCTCTCAGAGTTAGTTTGCTCCTGAAACCGAACATATGCGAACATGAATGCGTTATACCGAAAAATCGAAGGACGAGGGAAACAAACCAAACATTCGATTCATCGCGGCGGGCATGAATTGAATTTTGTTTCTCTTTCAAGCTCTCGCAGGGATGTCAATTTTTCTAAACTCTGATTCTGGGCATCATTAACAATAGCAGCATTAACGTGCGTCAAGGGAGCATGAACGATGGCGATATGGACTGTATGGCAACGCCACAAAAAATGATTCCAATTTCAATGGCAACTCGGACGTAAGCCATTCTGATTGCCAGCCACAAATATTCCTTTATTAATTTTTTTTTTTCCATCTATTACATGTTTAAAATACTGACGACTCTGTTAAGCTAACGCATTGAATCGTGTCAAATAAACAATTTTCATAAAAAAATAGTTTAATTGAAACGGTTACATCCGTATAATTTCTCTAATCGATATTGAAATAAGAAGTCATATATGGTAGGGCCCGTCAGTACTTCAGACCCTGGGACCCGGCGCGGCTCTCGACGGCCCTGATCACATAGTATCTCAAGATCGTGGCTATCGATCCATTGGACGTATGTGCAAATTTGTATTTGTATTTAAAAAATTTCAGTCCATCTGACACTGAGTCTTAATGAACTATAACTATAACTAAACTATACATAATTAACCTAAAGTGACAACAAACGGTTCCGAAACTGTGCAGAATTAATGACGAAGTCGAAGATGTCGTTAAAGTCGTTGAAGCGACGGACTATTGCTAATATTGGACTATTGGCAGCGTAGTTAGTGCTGTGCATTTCAGTCTGTAGCAGTGTTCGAGGACGAAGGACACGGGTTGGTGCGTACAGGTTAATTTGCGATAGGAGATCAGGAACATCATATTCAGCCAGAAGAAGCTTAGGTACGAAGGTGGCTTGCGAGGCGTGCCTACGGTCTTTTAAGGTGTGTAGTCCTAATAATCGACAACGGTCTTCATATGGTGGCAAGTTCAGCGGATCATTCCAAGGCAATTGACGTAACGCATATCGTATGAATCTGCGCTGGACGGCTTCAATTCTTTGGCTCCAAGTTGCATGGTAGGGACACCATACGACGTTCGCGAGTTCCAGCTGTGAGCGCACCAGTGAACAGTATAAAGCTTTGAAACATAAATCCCGGAATTCATTGGATAATTTGAACATGAAACCTAGTAGACGATTAGCTTTGTCAATGATCGCTGAGAAGTGATGGGTGTACGTTAGCCTTTCATCTAGGATGACGCCCAAATCTTTTACATGGTCAACGCGTTGCAGCTGAGTTCCAGCGATGTTGTAGTTGAAAGTAAACATGTTCCTCGTTCGATGAAAGCTGATAACAAAGCATTTAGCAACACTAAGAACCATCATGTTTCTTTTACACCAACTGTGGAAGGTATCAACGAGATACTGTAGCTCACGGCAATCGGCTTCTTTCTTTATAACTAGAAATATTTTCAAGTCGTCAGCAAAGAACAGTTTTCCTCTACGCATCAAGATGAAAACCACATCATTCACGAACAGTGTAAACAGTAACGGACCAAGCGTACTACCTTGAGGAACTCCAGAATGGTTGGAAAAGGATTCAGATACATTGTCACCAATTTGGACAACGACTTCACGGTGAATAAGGTATGATCGCAGCCAACGGCAGAATCGGGCAGTGCATCCAAGTTTAGCAAGCTTCGTTAACAGTATTTCATGGTTAACAGTGTCAAACGCTGCCTTAAGATCAGTGTAGATCGTGTCCACCTGCAGTTGTTTGGACATTTGTTCTGTGCAGAAGGACGTGAAAGAGACCAGGTTCGTCTCAACCGATCTACCGGGGAAAAACCGTGCTGACATGTGCTAATGTAGTGCCGGCAAGCTGAAAACAGCGCCTCGTTGATGAGCGATTCGAAAACCTTCGACTCGACTCGCAATGAAGTAATACCACGGTAGTTTTCGATATTGGATTTGTCACCTTTTTTGAACACTGGGAACATCACCGAACACTTCCATTCATTAGGAAATTTAAGCTGTTGAAGTGACATATTGAAAAGGTGTGACAGTGGGATCGCTAAAATATCGGAACATTTTTGCCTTTCTCATATAGAAAGGTTATGCAATCACTCTGAAAAACGGCAACCTAATCCCGGCCCGGAGGGCCGAGTGTCATATCCCATTCGACTCAGTTCGTCGAGATCGGAAAAAGTCTGTATGTGTGTGTATGTATGTATGTGTGTGGATGTATGTATGTGTGTGTATGTGTGTGTATGTGTGTGTGTATGTGTGTGTGTATGTATGTGCGTATGTGTCAAATAATGTCACTCATTTTTCTCAGAGATGGCTGGACCGATTTGCCCAAACTTAGCCTCAAATGAAAGGTGCAACCTTCCCATCGGCTGCTATTGAATTTTGGATCGATCGGAATTCTGGTTCCGGAATTACGGGTTTCAGAGCGCGGCCACACAGAAATTTCTCATATAAACTATAGGAAAAATTAAAAATAGAATTTTTATTTTTGATGCTAAATGTGTTCAAGGTGCATGAAACGTCGAGATTTGATGCAAACTCGAAAAAAAAAATTTGACTACGATTCACTTTTTTGGATTTTGGCACATTTTTGCCTTTCTCATAAAGAAAGGTTATGCAATCACTCTGAAAAACGTCAACCTAATTTTTTTTTGACTAGTTTAGGGTTTCTGGATTTTAACAGAGGCGTAGTTGATGGTTTACGGAGAGGGGTTACACCCCCCCCCCCTCTACTGTTCACTCCCCTCCTTTAAAAATCTCCTTAAATCACCCCTCAGACCACCACCCCATCCAGCCCTCATACTCCTCCCTTTCAACCCCATCATCTTTAAACCACCACTATATCACAAAGCATACCAATTTAAGCAATCGTTCGTTCATGGGACTTTCGCCCTCTTCACATACCCAGCCCCGCATGACAAAATGAGTTAGCAAGCAGATAACATTGATCTAATGCTGATTAGGCTAATGGAGTATAATATTTTTTTGTTTCAAGTGTTTCACCGTCGACACGTAGCTCATCAAGTTCGTGGCTGGCATGCCATTGTGTATAAGTGCAAAGTGTACTAAGAATGTAATGGACATTTCCACGATTATATTGAACATAAAAAGCCTCCGTGCCATAGTTTAGAGAAATGAGAAAGGCACAATTGCACCGCTAGGTGGATTAAAACAGATTTTTCAGTATAGCAGAGGGTATAGCACTTAGCCCTGGAGCAAACGACGATTTAGTTTTCCGAATTGCAGAGAGAACCGATTGTTCTGAAATTGTGAATACATCTATATCCACAGCGTCAACAGGAACATCACGAACCGCATTTTCGATCTCGATTACAGATGGCATATCAGTCGTGAACACACCCGAGAAGTAACTGGCAAATAGTGCGCATTTTGCCGCAGTCGTAGTCGCTATTTCGTCATTGTAAACCATCTTAGATGGGAGGCCAGTTTCTTTTCTTTTTGTGTTAACGAAAGACCAAAAGCCTTTCGGATTTCTTCGTAAGTTTTGTTGAATGCGGTTCACATATCGTTTGTACAGCAGTTTATTGTAACTACGATACTCATTACTGGCTATTGCAAAGAAGCGCTTGAGAAAAGGACACCGTCGATTAGTGTACGCTCGAAGAGCTTTGGCACGAGTACGTTTCAGATTCCGAAGCATGGCGTTAGACCATGGAGGCTTCCTAGGAGGTTGGCATTTAGGCACGGATATTTCAACACAGTCAAGCAGTAGTCGGTTGTAAAGGTCAACTGCAGCGTCTACATCCACATGATCAAGTAGTACACTCCAGTCGATCAACAATAGGAAGCGGCGCAATGTAGCTAGATCAGTTTTGCGAAAATTACGACGATCCGCAACTAATGCTTCTTCATATTGCAGGGTGCTGCTGGTAGAAATTGTTATTTCTAAAGCGGGATGGTAGTTATCCAAAGGAACAATCACATTAGAAGCTTCACTCACAGAACACTCAAGCAGAGCAATCCCATTAACGAAAACGAGGTCCAGAAAACGAGATTGATGGTTGGAGATCGTGTTTACTTGATTTAGTCCGTGGAAAGCCATCCCGTCCAGTAGTAAACGGCTGGCAGGATTAGTTGTCGAGGATGACGGGCTAGGGTAAGCGTAACCACGCTCAGAGGCTACCCACATAAGTCCTGGTTGGTTGAAATCACCAAGCACTATCATCGCATCGTTTGCATTTGCCTGAGAAGAAATGCATTCTATAGAGTCTAGATGGAGCTACATAATATTGCAGTCAAGACGTTTTTCAGGAGGGATGTAAACAGCGCAAATAAAGTAGCACTTCATCGATGTGGTAATCTTCGTCCAAACAGCTTCGATGCATGATGAACTATCTACACCAAATTCACAGGAGACAAGTGCGGAAGAAACAGCTATCAAAACTCCTCCGCCGCGACCGTGAATGCTGTTACTATCGCATCGATCCGCACGATAAACCGTGTAACCATCCCCGAAGAGCTGCACAGATGTAATGCGATCATCAAGCCAAGTTTCTGTCAGAACGTAAATATCGTAGTCACCGTCAGCTGCAGCACGTCCTCGATTTTCGTCCTTAGTCCTCTGACGTTTTGGTAGTACAACCGCAACCCGTCAACGCCAAACCGGTGTCCAGGCATATTATCCGAACGTAATGTACTCGATGGCAAGCTAGAAACCAAAAGGTTTTCAGGAAGCGGATCGTCATAAACAGCAAAATACTCGCCTGAGAAGGGAGTTCGGAAGACCCCCTCACGACCTCCGAACGCAGGGCCGGGACGACTGAGCTGGCCGCTGGCTGGTAGCACGACTGCGTCGGAGCGCTCGAGGGCTTCCGTAATACTGTATAACGGGCGTCCCGGTGATGGCAGCGCAGGATGAACTGGTTGATGCGGGTACGGTGGTGTATACGAAATGAAGCTTTGTTCAAAATACGGCACACGCAATGTGATCGCTGGCGTGCTGCAAACCAAGAGGTTTTCAGAGATCGGATGATCATTTAAAGCAAAATACTCGCCTGAGAAGGGAGTTCGGAAGACCCCCTCACGACCTCCGAACGCAGGGCCGGGACGGCTGAGCTGGTCGCTGGCTGGTAGCACGACTGCGTCGGAGCGCTCGAGGGCTTCCGTAATACTATATAACGGGCGTCCCGGTGATGGCAGCGCAGGATGAACTGGTTGAACTGAACATGTAATATTCATTTCCACCATTGTATTGAACATAACCAGCCATGGAATCGTAGTCTGGACAAATGAGACAAGCACAATTGCACCACTAGGTGGATTAAAACAGGTTTTTATTTTGGGAATGCGTCGAGTTCAGACGAAAACGTAATATGATTAATAACACTTAGGATAACACTTTCCGAGTGTAGAGAGAAATTTATGAAAAATGACGATTTCCATTCGATTCTAGCAGGTCCTGATCGATTTTGATGAGCATTTGATTTTTATTGTATGACCAATTATATGTACAGGTCAAATGTTCAAAAACAGTAATTTAAGGTCAAGATAACATCATTTTGAAACCGCCAATTTCGGAGGTTTAGTATCTTCGAGGAGTTTTACAAATGTTAAACAGCGCATCATGTGATAAAATAATTTTGACGGTATATCGTCCAAGAAGTATTTATGGTGAATTTTCTCAGGGTAATATTCATGACTACAATAAAGTCTCTACAAATTCACTAAAGACACGAACTCTGTTACTATTTTCTGAAAAATTAATTCTGCATAATTTTGAAACTTCAAAAATTACGGTTTCGGAATTATGCCGTTTGGACAGTAAGATCGATTTTCACCAAACCCCCACCAATTGTAAAATTGGTATTGTAAAAAAACGTAAGGGCGATACTTCAATGCTGATAGGTGGGTTCGAAAAAGTAAACAATCGCCAAAGGGGCGATACTATCATTTTGTGAATTTCAATAGCAAACACAAATTTTAATTTAATAATTTCAAATTCTTCATGAAGTTTTGGGTTTCGATCACTGAATCATGCAATCTAGGATGTAAAAAACACAATAGTTCTTAAATAGGAAATAAAACCAAGTCTGGAAATATTTACTGTTGATTTTCTTTGCTAGTATCGCTTTTTTTTTTCAAGAAAAAGCGTTGATTCCTTAGTTCTCAGTCGCGTTGGAAATTTGAGTAAAGTATAAACTTCAAATCGATTCAAAAAAAAATCGATTTTTTTGGCTCAGTACAATATATAACCCCTTTAAGAAAATTCAGTTTTCCCACCACAATGCATTGATTGAGGAATTTAGATATTTTATTAACAGAGCATTAGCAATAATTCGTTTGTATGTCTATTTTATGGTCCATTTTTTCGCTTTCCCATTGATTTGGTTTGAGATTTCTAGCACTGATGTTGTCCTATGCTGATTTGAGCGATTCTCTGAGTCCTGCCACTATCCCGTGTAGTATGTGTTATCAAAAACATCGCGAAGCATCAAGTTCTAAATGTTCTCAAACGATATAATATCCGAAGAGAGTGATAAGAGTTATAAGAAATGTCTCATCACACTGTTAGGTGGATTAATAGCGTTTTAGTTAGTGAAAGTTGGTAAGCGAGTAATAGAAATACAAAACGTTTAATATCTCCGCCGCTCGTGAACGCATTTTGATAATCTATAGATTGTTCGAAAGCTTTCTAATAATGTGCACGTAGTAAGACTACATTGCTTTGTTCGAACGTTATTTGTATAAAACCTGCTGTGTTTTGACAAAGTCATCCATATCTCAGAAAGTGAAAAACATATCGAAAAACAGAAATAATAGTGTCAAATGGCCACGTTAGGCCTTTC
This sequence comes from Topomyia yanbarensis, assembly GCF_030247195.1. Classification (NCBI taxonomy): domain Eukaryota; kingdom Metazoa; phylum Arthropoda; class Insecta; order Diptera; family Culicidae; genus Topomyia; species Topomyia yanbarensis. The sequence goes on along the minus strand of NC_080672.1, from coordinate 105,820,639 downwards.
AATTGAAACTAATTTTTTAAGATTAGTTCAGCAGTTGCTAAGAAGATAATTACCTGACAATTGCACATGCATGTGCCTCGGAAAAAGTTTTCAAAGTTTTAGCGAATCCTATACATTTCTTTTGTAAGAAATGTAAAACGATATATCATCAGCATTCAGGCAAACATTTTGGAACGCTGAGAAATAGATAAAAGTGCAAGCTCACATCAAATAATGCTATGCAGAATATTTCATTCCAACAGTTGGTCTGATGCAGTTTACAAAAAATAAAGAAAAGATCCCCATTTAAACCTGATATTGCGGTTATCTATTTTACATTCATCATATTATTTCACGAATTATTCATCCTTCGGCAATACCTGCCTGCGAGAAGCCATCGTTACTGATTTTTGCAACCCTCGTGTTCGAAACACTCGCCGAAAACAGCCAGCATCGCCAGCCGGAGGATGGGAAACATGTCACACGCACACCAACCCCGTCCTGTTATCAGTTGCGAATGTTTGCTTTCACGTAAGAGCTGAAACGTAAATTCCAGCATCCTTCGACAACAGTTTGCCCACTACGGGTGGAAAAGTCAATCCACCCACAGCAGATCGGCCACAGAGAAAGAGAGGGGCCATCGGTGCTCTCGCATTTCGCCTCTCGAGTCCTGTCTAATACAACTGATTCTTCAATTGGGCGAGCGTGGGGAAAGGTTGCGGATGCTGTGAGTTTTTATTGTACTTCATTTAATAGGCATTGGTTCCGACCGTAGTAAGCCCTCCCGTGCAAGCCTTATTCACCGATGACGGTGACAGCGTTCGGTGGGCGAAGGACACATTTCCGACGAATTGCGAGATCGAGACGCGGGCGTACGCACCTACTACTTTGTGTGACTAGGAATAGTGTAGCCAGAAAAGAGTAAATAAGCCGGAATGTGACCTTTGTGACTGGTCGTGCTGTCCAAAAATACCTTTTGGAAGAGAAAGAAACCAGCTGGAGAGTCGTGTAGCGTGAAAATTTGCGGAAACGGTTGGCAGCGCAATTTACTTGGGATCCGAGGTTGAGGTGAAAAAAGGTTAATGCGAACGAATGGTATTTGTCGATAAGCGTTGACGGACGTTGACATGTTTGTTTTACTTAAAACATCAAGTTTAATTTAACATTGGAATATATAAGGACAAATAGTCACAAATTCACGCTGAGCAGTAGCAAAACAATTATAGTTACACATAAAACATACACATCGTCTTTTTCTCTCATCCATTCTCATCGAGACATCTCATGAGTTTCAACTGTTCATAATGCGAACGATTAAATATATGTACACTTTTTAATAGGGAACCTATTTTAATGTTTTGATAAACGATCGAATCTACCGACTGCAGCACAAACCTCCATGACCCCATGTAAAGTACCATAAACAATGATTCCTTCTGAGCTATGCCAACGTTTGTTTTTTGTTGTAGAAATCTCAAAGCAGCATTAGCATCTGTTTTCCAAGAAATGCAATTAGTAATTGAAATTCTCCCATGTCGACCATGCATTCACGAACCGCACGCTCGCAGCGTCCGCCCGGTTCTTGAACAACAACCAACGATCATTCATCTGGTGTTGTGCTTCCCTTTCTCCTGTGACTGGATCCATTCCATTGCCAGACAACGCGTTCAAAATATCTGCTCCTATTAGCTACCAAGACAAGTCTGGATTTTTATATTAATTTACCCTTTAGAGGAATCCCGAATCAGTGCCTATCTGTACGTACATCTAAATGAGATCCATCAGCGCGTTTGGTGTTTGCGGAGTAGTTGGTGCAGGCAAAGCAATAAATCATGTCTGATTTTCGTTTCTGCGTCTGGCTGGATGACGTTTTTCCTTGAAACTCACCCGGGAAGATCATTCAGATATAGCATCAGGGTCGTTGGTTGTGTAGAGTAAATAATCTGAGGAATCATTGTTTGCTTAATTCAATAAATTAACATTTTTGAAATTCATTGTACTGCATATACTTATTTTAATAAATGTTATACATTGCGTGAAAGCATTATAGATATGTAAGTGATAGCATTTGAAATGAATCTTACAATTTAGATGTTCCATTCTGACACATTAGGAATCATCATAAAAATGATGGTGTGCCTATAGTAAGATCTATGTTTTTGTATAATGCTAGTTTATTTCATTTGGTTGCATGTGACTCCCTCACCCACTCTATCTATCATATGCACACAGCGTCGAGTAGTTCTATTAACAATTTCGATAATCGATCAGGCGTCCCCACTTAATCAAAAAAATCAGTGAGAAATGATATTAATTTGAGACCCCATCCATTCGATATTCGAATCGTTCTAATCCGCTGCCAAAACTTTAACCTAACCACGCATTGAATCCTCCCTCTTGCACCTGGACAGTATAACAAGCCGCAAACAGTTGGATGATCACTAATTGAATTAGAGCACTTTTTTATCGTCGCTGTTTGCCACTTAATTCCAGCCAAGCAAAACTATACGCGCGCGGCAGATTTTACGACTTAACTCTCGCCAACTGACGTTCTTTCGCTGGCATGGCAGCAGTCGATTTCGTGCGATGACGACAAACGAACCGCTCAGCAGTGCAGCTCTAAAGTGTAGTGTGTATACATATAACCTAGCAGCTAGCTTATGGCCAGGAGGACAACCGACAGACTAACAAAACAAGACCCGTACGGCTGTCGACGGCGGAGTGGATCGCGGGACAAACGAGCGGACTTTATTTTTAGGTTTTTCTGGTACTGTGCTGCGAGATCGGGGTAAACAACATCAGTGTGATACCTTAGAGCCGGGTTTTGTGACCGAACGCTTAATTTTTGCAAGTGTTGTCCTGAATTTGCACACTTCATACATCATTGAATATGATGCTGCATTCATAGTTTGGAGAAGAAGTTGCTTTGCCTTTTTGGATTCGGCAAAGCGAAGACACATATGCAACCGGCTTCTATTTAGTACTGGGTGCATTCATATATGTTAAAGTATTAAATTTGGAATCAGCGTTTCTCGGCCAATGAAACTGAGAAGGGAGGTTCGTGTGCACGTGCCTTGTGTCTAATCGTTGCATATTCAGCGATTTTCCGTGACAAGTAAAATCTCCAATTAAAATTTCGTTAGGATTTCATTTGTGGAATCGCAACGAATCACTCTGGCACTATCTCAGTTACTCTTTTAATGGTTCATAATCTAAGCAAAAGTTACCATTGCGTGAACTTTTTGGATACGTCAGGACGGATATGATTATATTCACACCAAAAAATTCTGAATTTTATCGTTGACGTAGGGTGTATGTACTAATAGTCGCATACTTAAGGAATTTTTTTGATAAAATGAAATAGACCTATGGGCAATGTTAAAACATAAAACCAAAGCTTTCAGTTCCTACTTTATAGGAAAAATATAAAGATGGTTTAATAACCAATTTATGTATTCAAAACCGCTTGTACCACTATAGGAACACATGTACCAATAGTGGTGCAATCGCTAATTTCGGTTCCTATTGTTACAAATCCCATTGTTTTCTTATGGGACTTGCAACTATAGGTACACTATATTTTATTTTATTTATAATTAATATCAACAGACACAGTGTGGTCCTAATGATAATTTCTTAATCTATTCAAAAAGTCAAATTGTAATCTGCTACGTGGAATGTGAAGATCGAACTCGGATGACACTCTGTTGAAGGTCCGCTGCAAACCAATGATGGTACCGTTTACTCCATAGTTAGTCTGGAGAAGAGGTAATCAGAGGAATACATTATTGTGAAGGGCGCGAGGGCGAACGTTCATATTTATCGCACTGAGAAGCTCGGGGCAGTCAATTCGATCTTGCAAAATATCCGAAATCGTCATAGCACGGAATAGATCCCGCCGCACTTGCATTGTATCGAGTCCAATAAGCAAACCCCGGCTTTCGTAACTTGGCAGCTGGTGAGGGTTGCTCCAAGGCAATCGACGAAGGGCAAACCGAACAAATCTGCGCTGTACTGTCTCAATTCGATGGACACCGTTAAGATAATGAGGGCTCCACACAACTGAACAATACTCTAAAATTGATCGAACGAGTGAGCAGTAGAGAGATTTCAAGCAGTAAATATCTGAAAAGTGCTTAGATATTCTCATTATGAACCCCAAATAGCGTGAGGCCTTTGTGACAATATAGCTGACATGCTGTTTAAACGTCAGTTGTTCATCGAGAAAAACTCCGAGATCTTTGACGCAATTCGCTCTGTCAATTGTGGATTCAGCTAGACAGTAATCGAATCGAATTGGCGTTTTTTTCCTCGAGAACGTAATGACCGTACATTTCTTGGGGTTTAGGGTCATTCGGTTGATCTCTCACCATTCCGCAAAGGTTACCAGTTGGCGTTGAAGGAAAGCTGCATCATTAGTATTCCAGATTCTATGGTATAACTTGAGGTCGTCGGCGAAAGACAACCGTGGTCCTTCTAAACAAAAGTTGACGTCGTTGAAATACAGAAGAAAAATCAATGGGCCGAGATGGCTGCCTTGCGGAATACCCGATGAAGCAAAGAACTCTTCGGATACACAATCACCTATCTTGACTGCTAGACGACGATCACTGAGATACGATTGCATCCAACGGAGAATATTAGTACCAAAGCCAAGTCTATCCAATTTTACCACTGCAATAGCGTGATTTATCTTGTCAAAAGCAGCTGAAAGGTCCGTGTAGATAACGTCAGTTTGAAGGCCGTCCGACATGGCATCTGTAACATATGTTGTGAACGACAGAAGATTCGTAGATGTTGAACGTTTCGGCATAAATCCATGCTGAGTCTCGGAGATATACTGTTTGCAGTGGCTGGAGATGGGTTCCAATACAGCCATTTCAAACAGCTTAGGAACTGCGTTTAGCGTTGTAATACCACGGTAGTTGTCAACTACCTTTTTATCACCTTTTTTGTGAACTGGAAACATGAAGGAGGATGTCCAGAGTTCGGGAAATACTCCGGTTGTTATCGACAATTGAAACAGATGACAAAGAGGTTCAATTAGACCGGCAGAGAATTTTTTTAGAACAATAGTTGGTATACCATCTGGGCCTGCCGAGGTTGAAGCCTTCATTTTGCTAATCGCCAGTTGTACCATATTATTGTCGATATTGGTAGAGTTCAAAGACTGGTATGATTGAGGTACATTGAGAGCCGCGCATGAATCCTGGTTCGGTGTCAGTTTCTCGTTGGAGAAAACACTCGCGAACTTTTCAGAGAATAGTTGGCAGATCTCCTGTAAACTAGAGCTCATACGTCCTCCATAGCTCATCGTTGAAGGCAACCCGGATTCCTTTCTTTGCTCGTTTACCTACTTCCAGAATGTTTTAGGTTCGGACTTCAACTTACGTTGCACGTTTCGCAAGTAATCGGCATGGCAACGCTTCGATGTTTTTTTATAGACTTGGTTAACATGAACGTAGTGTTGTCGCAGCACGGAGCCCCCAAACTTGGAGTACTTCTTCAGAGCGGCTCTTTTAGTCGCTTTTAACCGTCTCAGCTCGGCAGTGTGCCACGCTGGGTGCTTAGATTGAAGGCCACTTCTTTTGGGTACATAGCGATCGATAGCATAGCTCATAATATTGGAGAAGGTCTGCACTGCAACGTTGACATCATCATTGTCGAGAATTTCAGTCCAGTGGATATTCGACAGGAAGTCAATAATGCTATTATAGCCGGCTTTTCTAAAATTATAGCTGACGGTGTCAGAAGCATTGCAGTCATGCTTCACTCGAATCGCTTCAAGCAATATATGCAGGGGAGGGTGGTGTCTAACAGTCTTTACCAGGGGGAACGGTGCTGCGGTAACTTTTGGCGCGTATTCAGATTTGCTCGAAAAAGTGAGATCAAGGAATCTGTTGTTCTCGTTTACCACATTATTCGTTTGGCGCAGTAGATTTAGACTGTAGCAGTCAAGCAAACTGGTGATACCAGCATGAAAAGATGACAGTTCTGGATCAGCGAACATAAATCCGTCAGAAGCAGAGTGCCATTTTAATCCGGAGAAATTGAAATCACCAACAATCAGGATCTCATCAACCGGGCTTGCTTGAGCGGAAATCCGTTCCAGTGACTCAGTATGTGAATCAATCAATGACGAATCGCGAATGCGGTCCGGTGGAAGATAAACCACGCAAAGAAAAAGTGCGTAGCCAGCCAGTTTGATTCACACCCACACCTGCTCGACACAGACCCCCAAAGTATCGTCAATCAGTTGCGCTTTCAATCGACGATGGATAGCCACAAGTACCCCGCCGCCGGTAGCCTTGAGACTATTGCGTGAGCTGCGATCATTACGGAAAACATCGTAGTTGGCACCAAATGCTTGCACTGACAGACTGCTATCGCTAAGCCACGTCTCTGTGAGGGCGATTATGTCGAAGCATTCATCCGAACTTGCTATCAAATAATCGTCGATTCCTGAATTCATACCGCTGGCATTCTGATAATATATGTGTAGGTTTGAATGCCACGATTGACTGAAAGTGAGGAGCTGATCAATGCTTGCATTAACAAAATCAGGTTCGTACTTGCCGCTGGTATCGATTTGGAAGACCCCTTCACCACTCCTGCACACAGGACCGGGACGACTGGTGAACGCTGGCTGCAATGGCTCGACTGTGGCAGGGGGATCAAGGGCTTCCATAGTGCTAGCTGCAGTGCGTCCCAGGGTGCGATGAGTCATACCAGCATAGCATAGAGTGCTTAGTTCTTCTGTGATCGTTGTAGAGCCGAATGTGCTGTGAAGAGACGTGCTCGTTACGATGGGATCAAAATTTTGTTTTTTACATTGAAGATTCACAGCGGCGGTAGAGATGTGTTCATCAGCAGACTGTAAGTGAAATTTACATTGAGGGCGTGCAGCATCTTGTATTGCTTCGGAAGGACATATACCCTTCTTGGCTTTACCTGACACAGAAGAAATCGCCGATTCGTCAGGTAGACCGAGATCGCTCGCTGGGGTGCAAGAAGTTGGACAGACGAGTTTATCCCGAATAGCTTGGCGCTACTGTCCACCACCAGATGGATTCTTCTCCGCCGCAATCTTGATGATAGGTTGTTGGATTTTTGAATTGGTCACAAATTCACGGAAGTAGATGTTCTCCGGCCAAGAGTCTTTGAACAGAGCCTTATCCCTGTATGATTTGCTAACGCCAACTTTGAAAGTAATGAAGCTCAGAGATAAGAGATCCTTGTCCTTAGGAACTAGACGAACTATTCTCGGTTGCAAATTCTCCCCCAGACAATCTTTCACAAGGGTACAAACTTCATCATCCGTCGTGCTGGGATCGAATGCTGACAAGTAAACCCATAGCAGCTCCTCAGGTGGTGAAATTGTTTTTATTGTTTCAAACGCAGCTTTGGATCCACGAATATTAGGAATTTTTGTTTTGAGCGAATCATCTTCGCGTTTGCGCGTTTTCTTTCAAATCAGCTATGTCATTCTTTATAGATTTCAGAGAATTGTCGTCAGGCACTATATCAACTATAGGTGCAAGGGAGCCCAAAACTCTAAGAAAATCATTTTTTTCAATAGTTGTTCGAGCAAATTTCAAGGATAACAGTTTTATTGACACATAATTTTAGTACGATGAATCGATAAAAAAAAAAAATTTGTTGATGGTTGGTACCTTAGTTAGGCGTATAACCCACTACTGCAACTATTGGTACACCTCAACTATAAGAGCACCCACCCTAATTTCAAACTTGCCACAATCTAACAAACCGTAATTGACGAAGTGACGAAATATAACAGTGCTCTGTTTAATTTTACATGGGAGATGTACTTTCCATGCGCAGTGCCATAAAATTACTCTTCAACATTTTAAATAAACGCCATATGTGAAGTAAAACTATGTCATTTTGATGCTCGTATATGTCATGGCAGGAGACGTAAATTTACACGATTTTTTCTAGGTGTGTTGCATTTGTTTCTAGATCTCGAATTGTATCCGTGATTTCTTGTATTACACTATTTGTGGTTCAAAAATGCTCCACAACATATGAATTTTTCTCATGGTAGCACTTAGGGTATATTGGCCGATCATTGGGGCTTTATATTGCCCACCCTTACTGTCCCTTACCCGACACCTCTAGCTACACTTCTTTAAAATCGAAAAAACCTATTAAGGTAAAAAAGATAGGTTGACGATTTTCTGAGTGATGGCATAACCTTTCAATATGCAAAGGCAAAACACATGCCTTAAAACGCACAAAAATACAAAAGTTTAGAACGACCCGCACCACGACTAGTTTTGGGGTTGCCTCAATGTTCCACAAAATGTGATAATGAGTGAAATAACATTTTTATATTGTAACGACTTTTAATTAGCACGGGACTGGAAAGTGTGAAATATTTTTCAATATTAAGAGTTATAGTACTCAAGGAAGTACTAGGAGTTGAAGGAAGAAAGTTTAAAAAAGCGTGGAATAGGGTCATATGAGCAAGCTTAGAGTTTTCCGACGATTTAACCCTTTGTCTGATACACACAGGAGTCAGGATACTTTGGCATTTTTTGAAAAATGACTCACTTTTAGTCGTTAATAAAAAAGGATATATCTTATATTGTGTTTTAGCAGGTAATGTAGTGTGTATGGCACATTGTTCTAAGCGACTCATTCCTGGATCCTTTTTTATATAATCCCAACCATGTCCCTTTCTTAAATACCTCTGACTGAACTGTATTCTTCGACATATCCATGAAGGAAGAGATTCGTGGAATCCCGTATCATAGACGCCCGCAATCGAACCCCAATATATTTTATAATAAATTCCGAGAAGTCGACAGTGACAAAATGTTCCACACTAACACTGCGTCCACTGGCTGCGGTATCTTCAATGATGATGACACCGCTTCAATCGCGCTCAATGATCCTGCTTCAGTCTACGTCACAGAATTAGCTGCCATTCAGTATACCCTTGGAATCATCGACGACTCAGATAATAACTTCATCATAGCGGACAGTCTCGATAACACTTTTTGTGGGATGAAGCCCCAAAAGCAATTACGGTATTTTCTGGGGTAGACATGGGAGTCCCTGCGTACGTTATCTGAAAAATCTTACCATGTACCTCATTGTTCCATTCCGGGTAATGAAAAGACAGAATCCTAGCAAAGGTCGACGCAGTATAAGGTGACATTTACAAAAGACTACTTCAATGAATCTGTCGTCAGAGGACACTTAACAGCTGGTAAACCTCTTGAAATAAAGGAAAAATTCGGACGATGGCTACATTCTATTATCCCGAATGTATCGACGAAGCTATGACTCAGGGGGATGGATGCTGCGACGCATTGAGCTTGCAGAAAGTAGTCCATTCGCTTGTGACGAGTGTTATCACGACTCCGAACACGTTGTCCGGGCATGTGCCGGGTATTATGACACCAGGTTATAGATAAACGATTCCCTCCGAACCCGAGATGGACCACTCATCGTTCTAGTTCAGGATATACTGGCAAGTCTTTCCTATTTGTCTCTTATACACATTTTAATTAAAACGATAAATATACTAATCTAGCTCCTCTCTTCTATTTCATTTGAAAACGAGCGCGACCTGTCCCTGATACAACTACTGCTACACCGATGTTAGAAATAAGCTCCCTTTGAATATCTTGCCAAAGCACAAACCTCCGTTACAAAAATCAAAATTGAATGTATTTATCTATATTCGATGGCTCAGTCCAATAATATCTTTTGTTGAAAGCCTGAATTACCAGTCCTAAATAGTATATCTTTCAATGACCCCCTCCTCCACATACTATTGATAAAATTCAACTGTCCCATCTTTTATAACAAAATGAAAAAAACAGTGAACAGAACAGTCGTTCAGATCATGCCAGCGTTGCAACGAAGATGGCGAGAGGAGCAACGACCAGCAACGTAGCAGTACACGGCCTCGGGTCGTCGAGGCACCGATGAATCGGAAGTTACACTCCAACTGGAATCGCCGGACCGACCATGGCAAGTCAGTCTGAGGAAGAGAGATAAAGTAGACCAGCGAGCGCGACCAGAGCAGGCTATATCCACCGCCGGGCGTAGACTGAGCATACGCATCGTCGACCGTAGGTCGGCGGAGCACCTGAGAATCGGAAGACATCCTCCCCCCAGGACTGATCTCGGCACCTAACCGAACAGCATCGAGATAACGGTTTCGAGAAAAATTTCAACGTCGGGAAATTTCTCCGTCGGAGTAGACTAGGCCCACCGCCAGGGACTAGTTCGAGTAGATCGGGAAGTAGCACCGGAAAAAATAGTCGTCGGAGCGCCTGTGAACTGGAAGTCATCCTCCACCCAGAATCGCAGGACCGCCCTCGACGTCTGCCCGGGTAGCATCGGTTTCGGAAGATCTTTCACTGCCGGCGAACTCTTCGTCGCACAGAAGAGTAACTAGAACAAATTCCTGGCCAACAACCAAATTTTTTTTTCGATTTTTTATTTCGTTATATTTTTTTACATACCTAGATGCCTACTATATAACGTGGCAAAATTATGAATATGTCGAAATTTGTTAAAGAATTTTTGCATTGATGCAAAATTGTGATATTTCAAGTTTTTTTTTCATTTTTGTTATATATCCAGCAATATCGCTTTCTAGTGATGATGAATGTATTTAATAAAACAATATTATTACAAACGTAGTTGAACACAACCATTTCTATGATTTCAGCCTAAAACTAACTGAAAATAGTAGTGTTGCTGTGCATTGCACCAACTCTAAAAAATACGTTTTTTAAACATTTTATTCCAAACTTGAATGATAAAAAAGTTATATTGAAGCAATACACCCAGGTTTTTTTACGCGGGGGATACGTACCGCGTAAAAAAACCGCGTTAATTGGAAAATCCGCGTAAAAAAATCGCGTTAATTGGAAAATCCGCGTAAAAAAACCGCGTTGATTGGAAAATCCGCGCAAAAAAAAACTCTCAACAAAAGACTTAGAATATTTTTGGAAGTGTTTTTTTGCGCGGATTTCGCAATTAACACGGTTTTTGCAAAAAATATTTTAAGTCCTTTTGAATGCAAAAGATTTTCGGAAAGATGGAAGAGACGGGTCTGGAAGATTCCTTATGGCCCGCACCCCAATCAATATAGGTATTTTTGAAATGGTCTTGAAGAGTAGGTGCCAGAAATTGATTTTTGATTCCATTTTGCAATCCAAGGTGGTGACTTCCGATTTAGCGAAATTCACTATAACCCAATCAATACCCATATTGATTGGGTTATAGCAAATTTCCCTAAACCGGAAGTCGCCAACTTTGATTTTAAAATGGCGTCAAATATCAATTTCTGGCACCTACTCTTCAAGACCATTCCAAAAATATCAATATTGATTGAGTTATAGCGAATTTCGCTAAACTGGATGTCGCCATCTTGAATTTCAAAATGGCGTCAAACATAAATTTCTAGCACCTATTTGTCAATACCATTCCGAAAATACCCATATTAATTGGGTTATAGCGAATTTCGCTAAACCGGAAGTCGCCATCTTTGATTTCAAAATGGCGTCAAAAATCAACTTCTGCCGCCTACGCTTCAAGACCATTCCGAAAATACCCATATTGATTTGGTTATAGCGAATTTCATTAAACCGGAAGTCGCCATCTTTGATTTCAAAATGGCGTCAAAAATCAATTTCTGGAACCTACTCTTCAAGGCCATTCCGAAAATACCCATATTGTTAGGGTGCGGGCTATAGGGAATCTTCCAGACCCGTCTCTTCCATCTTTCCGAAAATCTTCTAAGTCTTTTGCACTCAAAAGGACTTCGAATATTTTTGCAAAAACCGCGTTAATTGGAAAATCCGCGTAAAAAAACCGCGTAAATTCGAAAATCCGCGTAAAAAAACCTCGTAAAAAACCGCGTAGCAAAAACCTGGGTGTATTACAAAACAAGATCCAGCTATCCAAAAAACATAAGAACTCTGCCGGACTTGTCCGATCCACAAATTCCAAGCGATTTGAAAATTTTGAAATTTTTACTAATTTGGGGTACACCAAAATGCTGTAGGGCCAAATACTATGTTTGGAAAAATGTATTTCTACGAATACGTGCACAGACGTCCCTTCCCCTCTTCCTTTTCCACTGATCATTTGTTCCAGAAAAACAAATGTATTCACAAAGATTTCCTCGAGATTACTAGTATTCGAAAGGATATAGAAAATTGACCTCTGCACTGATAGGTGGATAGATGCCAAATTGTTCCAAAAACAAGTTATTGTATATTTTTTTTCATATTAAGGCATAATAACAGCAATAGCAGCAGTAAATAATTTTGGCCAGGATTCGAGCTCAGTTACTCCTCTGTGCGTCGCACAGTGGGACGGAATCGAAAAAAAGCCGGACATTGATATTTGCAACGAAACTATTGACTATACCACTTTGATGTCTTCGAAAAGGTTCCTTTATTTTTTAAGTAGTTCAATATAATGTTGGAAAATTTTGATTTAAGGGGGTATATAGGCAGATAAAAAAAATAACTTTGCAAGTTGTTACGAAAATTGATAGTCATGTATGGAAAGTTTGTAGACGAAATGATTTTATGAAACTTTGTTCAAGTAGCGCAAAGGCTATCTGTTAAGCGTAAAAAGTTATTGGGTAAAATTGAAGTACAGGTCGGAATACCCCCTTAAAAAGTGTTTTTATTGTAACTTTTTTATTTGATTTTTTACAGTTTTTCGATGTTCTAGAAAGTTGTAGATGCTTTCAAAACACACCTTTTTGCGGAATAGACCAACTCGCTATCTATTCGTTTTTAGGATGCATGCCTGTTTTTTGGTATTTGTGGGCTAACTTTAAAAGGCTATGGTTTGTAGAGTAGCAGGTAGTAACAGCTAAATTTATTTTTTTGTTATTCAGCAAGAAATATCCTATTGATACATATACAAATCATAGGGGGATCTAATGGTATCCTTGAAATAATGTGGAGTAAAATAGACTATCGTTATTAATATAACCCAGTATTCTAAGCAACGAAATACCTTGTTCATTCAATGACAAAGAAGATTTGGCAGGACACTGATGACTTATGAGCATGTTAATAACAAAAAATTAACTTTGAATGTCGGAATATATGGAATGAACTATAATATTTCACATGTTTACTAATTTCGCATAATAGTTTATTTTTCATGCGTCATATTACCCCACATTATTCCAAGGACCCCATTAGATCTCCCTAGCATTTATATATGTATCAATAGGGTATTTCTTGCTCAATAACAAAAAAATAAATTTAGCAAAATACCAAAAAACAGGCATACATCCCAAGAATGAAGAGATAGCGAGTTGGTCTAATCCACAAAAAGGTGTGTGCACTGTGCGTCGGAGTAGTAAAGATCCACCGTCGGGGACTACGCCGAGTAGCACCGAACGCGACAAACCACCTGTATAGGATCGTCGGGGCACCAGTCAACCGAAAGCCACCCTCCAACCGGAATCGCTGGATTGGCGTCCAACTTGTCAACGTAGAGAGGAGGACATGTAGAATATCATGCTGTGCAGGACTGATATGGCGGTTATAATACCTGCGAAACCTGGAATCAAATTAGCACGCTTCCCCCCGAAGTAGTCATCTCAAATGGAATCCGGGGGAGCAGGCAAATGTCGGACACCATTGTAAAGTTTAGAGGAGTAGGGTTCAGAGGTATCTTCTCTGTTCAGAATCCCTCACTCTGGCACACGATGGATGAAATCGGTAGTACGGTCTAACGACTGAACGTGGGGGGTGGGCGCTGCGTAGTTGGTAAATCGATTGCCTTGTACGCAGCGCACCTGGGTTCAAGTCCCGACCCCGCACATAGGGTTAGAATTTTTCATAAGAGATTTTTCTAACCCGAAGAGGCTAATGACCTTAAGGTTAAAACCTCTATAATCGAAATAAAACAACTGAACGCGTGCTGGCCCGGCGTAAAAGCTTTTACCACCAAGTAAAAAAAAACGCACACACATACACACACAAACATTTTCCGATCTCGACGAACTGAATCGAATGGTATATGACACTCAGTCCTCCGGGACTCGGTTAAGATACAACCACACCATCCCTTGCTTTTTCTGGCGATGGCGATAAGAATTTCATTTAAAAACATTTGGCAACATTACAAATTCGGTTTTTAAATTTCCTTAACACCCCACTTTAAACATTTTTCAGTTCCTGCTTAGACCAGTATTTGATAGATCATCCTTTATTTCTTATAAATTACACTGCAGTGCGAGAAGTATGCGATAATTTATAAGAAATAATGGTTGTTCTACCAAATACTATAGAATCTTTAGAGAGAATCAACAACTCTGCCCAAGTAACAAATGAAGTTTTATAGCATACTACAAGTGCAATCTAAGTTTTATGAGTGGCTATAAAACTACCATAAAACCCCAGTTGGTACTAGGGTGCTGCTTAGCTTACTTAATTTATTACTACTATGCTGTTGTCGAGAACTTTTTTAAGTTTAAATATAATTTGTTTTAATTTCAATGTATAGCCGGGCGATATGTTCTATTCTCATATAAGTCATTAAAACATTTATTTGCGATTAATTGATTAGCGTAAAAACAACTCGATATTCAACAAATGCAAAAAGTAGAGAATGACTAATTTTGCTTTTTGTATAAGGTGGTCTTTTTGATTTGCCCGATACTGTACTTCACACTATAAAAACACAGCAGCAATCGATTTAAAGTGAGGCAAGATTCGTCCCTCGGTTCGTGAAGTTTATGTTCAAGTTTAGGTTCGTTTTTTAAGCATATTCTGTTTCTGGAACATCTAACTGTTGAATTCTGTTCTCCAATTTTATATACCTATATATTAAAAAGGAAACTTCTGTTTTGTAGACGAAAAAACTGTTCAAAATTGACGCTTCAAGTTTACAGGAATTTTTCAGATTTTCATAATAACGTTTACAAATATTATTGCACAAAAGCTTTAAATATTTATCACATTTATGTTAAATTAAAGCTTGAGAAATTTTTCAAATGCTCGTCGCTCCCAACACAACGTTCTTGCTGCACAACAGTTTGAAAAAAGGTAAACTCAAATCAAAGTTTTTCGGCCAGACATCTAGACCGATCCTTCATTCTTAAAATCGCGTAGGTTTATAGTCTTTCATTCATACAATATACCACCCACTTCTGGCTATGAGACACACAAAACAACCGTATTTCCCTTCCCAAGCACTGGCGACATTTGCCATGATCGTCCCTCGCAAAACGCGGATCGCGCGCGTGAAAATAGCCTGCTGCAACGATGATTGAGATTTACGATGAAATCTTGATTGTTGCTTTCTTTCTTTCAGCTCACTTTCTTACTACAGTGTCGCCTTTCGCCCACCGGATGTCACATGGGATAAAACCATACGCAGATGTCACACTGAAAATTGTGCGCTGTCGTAACGCCACGTATATCTCCTCACTCCCGGTTTTCTTCGTTGCTTCATATATTAACGCACTTAGCAGCACTGGCAATGCACGTGATCGTACCGCAATCGTGCGGTTCAAGATGTTCTGGTTCAAGTCAATTAACCGTCACGCGAAAAAAAAACCGAATCCCCTCGTCTCGGAGAAACGAGAAGACGAGTGGAAAAAAATGTCGTTTGTTCACTGTACACAATGCCACTTCTTCCACTTCTACCACTTCCGGCAGCACAACTTTGTTTATTTTCACAAGTTTGTTACCAATTTGAGCGATGATCACCAAGGCCTACTTAGATAAACACCCACGCAAACACGAAAATTCACTCTCGCCGCACTACATCCGTTTAGGAGCAAAGTCCTATGTTGTCACCTACAAAACGACCTTCGGTCTAAGATCGTCACACCGCCGCGTTGAAACGAACCGCTAACTTGGATGGTCCTTACGTCGGCGCACGAAACCAAGCTAATCACGAACACCTTCCACAGTCACGTTCCCGATCACGACTGCTGCTGGCGCGTCGCAAGGATGACAACGGCGACCAAAATAACAAACTAGAGACACACACACACACACACACCGTGTGAGAGAAAGATAGCGAGAGAAATCCCGCGTATGTTGGCTGGTGGAGACGCCAGATACCTAACTCAACCCATGTGTAGATATGTACGTACAACGTGACGATCGCGGTTAGCGAGGACAAGCAGGCAGCAGATTTAGCAGATATGTAGTCGAGTTTTCGTTCGACCAAAACAAACCGCACTCAATGCGTTGAAGGTAGAAACGAAAAACGAAAAAAAAAATAATGCACGATACCGACTTAAGATATTCTTGAGAGATGTGTGCGCAAGGAGCTAACTAAATAAATTAAATTAGAAGTGCGATGAAAACGGCTGCCGAACGATTGCGCAGAAGGAAAGTTGGAACGGAGAAAAATATTTATACAAGGAGTAACTCTGCTAACAGATCAGAGTGAAGCAGTCGTGCTCCGTAGGTAATTAATCAAAAAACACTTTTGTTTGAGGCGAAAATAACAAAAAATCCTTGACAGGTGGCCTCTGATTGACGTAATTGCAGTAACATGTTTTTTTATTCAATCTATTCATTTAAAAAAAAATTATTCAATCTATTCATTTAAAACGTTAGTTTGAAGGTGCCTCACTCGCATGTGCGATTTCATGAAACTATGTGTAAATACATTTTAAAATTGCCTTAAAACTGGATTGATAGGTTTTTGTAAAAAATAAGAACAACAATTGTTTGACTATCTTAACCCTCAGGAAGTCGCGCAAATAACCCACGAACAGCAGCTGGTGCGCTAAGACGATTGCGCTAGATTTTCAGAGCAGCGTGCACTCAGTACACTAGCGCGACTTCCGGAAGGTCAATAGTTTAGTATTCGCGCCGTTGTATTTTGTACAACACGTTCTGAAACTCTAGCGAAGTCTTCTTTTAGCATCACGCCAGTACCGGAGGGGTAAAACTAGCAATACAGTTTGATGTACAAGAGGGCATAATTGAGTTTTATTAGGAATAGGGTTCGTCGCGGTTGCGGTAATTACCGCAACCGCGCGGTATTTACCGCACCCGCACCGCGAAAACTGCGGTGCGGTGATACACTTTTATCCGCGGATGCGGTGCGGGAAATGAGCATTTACCGCGCGGTATTACCGCAACCGCGCTTCAAAAAACAATTGATAAAGTATGCAGTCTGCATTAAAAAGTGAATTAAAACTATGACTTTTACCATTTGAGAAGGACGCAACTAGATTTATTTTCTGAACGAATGCTTAGCAATGTCATTATTAGGAACATCTCTCTCTCTCTCTCTCTCTCTCTCTCTCTCTCTCTCTCTCTCTCTCTCTCTCTCTCTCTCTCTCTCTCTCTCTCTCTCTCTCAGAACGTTCGATTTTTATGTATTACCCTACAATAGAGAAACATGATAAACATTTAATTGCTCTAATTTCCATAGACTTGACAATGATTTGAAAAGAAATCCGAATATAATCTGTATTCGACCTATCGCACCTTGATTTTTTACAGTTTGGTCATTCAAATATGGTAAAACATACTGTTACTAAGAAATAAAATCTATAAGCTGTGTCCAATATAATTTGGCACAAATTATTTTTACGACATATTTTGAAAACTATTTGTTTTATACTTCAAAGAAAAAATTTACAAACGAACCTTTTCAAATACATAAAACGCAAAATCCAATCAATGAAAAACAATTGAATTTTTCTGTCAAATCCAATTACAAAATGCATCATTTCTCCTGATTCCTCTTGGTAATCGTGGAATTATGAATCCTTTTCAATGGCATTTTCTCGACAGTGAATTTTGATTAATTTGGAGAACTTAGAAATGAACTAATGATACTACGACATAACACCAACCCAAAGAATGTAATTGTCATCATCAAACCAAACGAATTTGGAGGAATTTTTTTTTGCGTGCGTCCGTCGTTCGTCCAACTGGGAATATTTTCTACCAAATTAACGAATAATTTTTTTCAGTTAGGAGTATTTTGTAACTTTTTGAAAGTAAAGCTTTCGAAGTTAGTGTAGGGTATTGCGATTTTTGTTGTGTTTCTCAAAGTCTGCCTCAAGGTCTGCTGACAAATGTCAAAGTTATCCCAGATGCCAAATTTTGCATGGTTTGGACAGTTTTTGCCCTAATTGAAAATTTATCTCGAAACTTTAACGTGGGGGTTAGGTATTTTTACATAGAATCTGTATACAAAGTTTGAAAGAAATCGGTTAAGTAGTTTTTGAATGGAAGGTAACACTGCAGATCATATTTTTCCAGATACGTTCTACAAAAAGCTTCGTCATCGAGTCGTTTGTTGATATTTTTGCATGGAACAATTACAGCATGTTATTGAAATGATACACTATAATGTACGTAAGTTTTGATCAGTTCGCTTCACGCAAAGTTTCAAAAAAATCGAGAAAAAGTTTTTTTTTCACGCCAAAACCCTTACCACTCTTAATAAAATTTGCAAAGTTGAATATTTTCATAAATGTTATATTCTGAGGAGTCCGTCATTTAATTTTCGTGTAAATAAGAATAACATTTTACTATATATGCCTACACAAAACAAATGATTAATTTTTCACCACAATTTTTAAAATGCATAATTTTTACCGCATTTACCGCATTACCGCGCGGTGCGGTGCGGTAAATGCAATGCGGTTGCGGTAAGCGGTGCGGTTTTATTATTTTTTTGCGGTTGCGGTGCGGAATATCCATTTACCGCCCACTTCCGCACCGCGACGAACCCTAATTAGGAAGAAGAAAATCAATTTGGCGACTTTTCTGAATACTGGGAATATATTTTGACACATGTAAAGAAAAATTGTAAAATTAATTTTTCTAAAAATTAAAAGAAACAATGAATAACAAAATGTAATCCGCGAATTGGAATCCGATGTTAACAAACTATGTATTATTTTGCTAGTTCCCGAAACTGAGCCCGGTTCTTAACCCAATCGCTGTTAGCTCGTACATTTTGACAGCAGTTATGGTTAAAAGTTTACGACAAAAAAGAGTTTGCCAAATCCAAATATTCACCATTCTAATGCCAAGAAAAACACCACACAAACCAGACGATGATTCGATTAATTTTGTTTACTCAACCGTTGAATATATTTAACGCCCAGAAACGCAGTTGATTCGCGACTACCACACTAAAAAGATACCCTCAATTGATTTTATTTTATTGAATTGAATCAAAGACAAGACAGCGACCGGTCGGTCTAATTTAATACGATTCATTGAGGAGCAAATGTGAGATCGAGAGCCTCACACGTAGTTCGTGGCAATTGCTGAAGATGCGGAACAACTGTTTCTATGAAACGAAGCGAATTGAATTGCTAACAAGCAACATCGTTGACAGAATCAGCGATTGTTTTTAAAATTTAAATCGTGTATTCCTTTCAAGAGGGTCATTATCGTCTTCTGTTCGGGTTGTTACAATTTATAAATCAATCTAACTTTCAGTGCGAAAAGAATTTGAAAATTATTTGCATTTTAATATTTTAAGAATTCAGTATGTTACACACAATCTTCAAATGTGCTATTTGGGCTTCTAACGAGCATGTTAGCAATTGGCTACTTTTTTATTTCGATTATAGAGGTTTTAACCTTAAGGTCATTCGCATCTCGGGTTTCTAAAAAAATTCTAACCCTATGTGCGGAGTCGGGACTTGAGCCCAGGCTCGCTGCGTACACGGCAATCTATTTACTAACTACGCTACGCCCACTCCAATTGGCTACTTCATTGAAGACTTCGAGAGCGATTTTTTTTTCCAATTTCATTTGCATGCGATCGCAATTTATTAAAATCAACCATTTATCTCAATAAATAATATAAGATCATTTCTAACTGAAAACAAGAAAAAATGAAATTAATAATATTGGTGTTACCATTGTTGCTTGGTTTCAGGACTGCGGAATCTGATTCTCTGGGCCGACTGACAATGTTTAAGTCCCATGGTATGCTGTGCCACAAAAATCAGCATGTTAAATGCTATCATATTTGATGACAACTAGATACAATCGCTTCCTGAAACACAGGAATTCAGTTCTTCGGATTATTCTTTTTATTCAGATTTTATTTTATCATTCTCGACGTGTGGCTTAACAATTACATAAACCATATGAACTACAAATCGTATTGAAAGTAATATGGACACGTTCAACTCGATTTCGGATATACTGGAATTCAGTTTGCTGGACTGATGATTATTTTTGTAGCTTGCTATCATGTGACACATGAAATAATGTCTTCTTGACGATTTCCGAGGAATCCAAGGATATTTATCAAATTTTTACTACTGGTTTCTGAGACTCCTGAATCCAGTTACTAGGATCAAAGATTGTTTTCGAATCCTGTCATGTGTTAAATAAAATAAATAAAAGTAAGAGATCACAGTATACGGACAACTGTACACGTTTCACGTCCGGTTTGGGGTATTTAGGTAACCGGGTAGCGGACCGAATAATATTTTCTACTGTATCGATTTTGTTGGCTATTTTCGGCAAATTTGAGACTAAGAGAAACGAAAGCAATGAAATTGAAAGACGGATAGGTATTCTAGAGCGAATCAGTTATAAACTTAGAACGGAAAACTAGAACTAGGCAGGCTCATATGGGCATGATCGAAAGGAAATGTGAAGAATTTTTTGCCTTCTGCATAGTAGCCAACAAAATCGATACAGTAGAACCTTGCGGCAATTAAAACATAGTAACAATAATATTTTCAGAAATTCTTGAATCAAGATCTTTATAGTATATTCTAAGGGTTAAAGTTTACAAATTGCTTTTATTTGATGAGGTGCAGACGGTGCAGAATAAGAATATTTTCAATATAATACTATGATATTTGGTTGGTTTTGGTTTAAGATTTAATTCATACAAGCAAAAAAAATATTTTAGCAGCTTTTTTATGGAACTACCATAATTTTCTTATGTAAAAAGTTGTTTCACACTACAAGGTAGGTTAGATTTTTAAAATTAGCTACGCGTTGTCTAAATTCTACAAAATAAAGTACCATGAACATTAACTTTTCAACTGAAATGTACGTCCAGGAACGTAGCCAGAGGGGGGGGCTAGGGGGCTAAAGCCCCCCGAAATGTTTTAAAAATAAATTTCAGTGTGCTTTATGCTTCTGTCCCAGCCGGTGTGAAGCGAACGACAAATAAAGTTACTTTTTGATTGTGTTCCTTATCTGAAAAACAAAGGAAATTTCTACTATACTACTATACTATGCCCTAGTATGAGATGAGTGAGCCGCAGAGACAATAAGTGGTGCACCGGCCAAATACTGTGATTATTAATGACTCCGTAAGATCGAGTACTTGTGATGAGTAACATTTTCTGAAGGTGAAAATGGAGGTTAGAGTTACAATAGTCACCTTTATCGAGTTCTACCATGTCAGGTATTCTGCGCTCATAGCGTTCAACAAATTAGATCAGGCGAAACCATTGATTTTGAATAATTTAAAACTATATAATTTTAATGGTTGTGTGTGACAATGCTGTAATTAGTATCTTCATATAACGACGGTGAGAGAATCAATGTTCGGTTACAAGATCGGATACCGCTTACTTGCATATACATGTCACATATGAGAGGAATTTAGTACAAAATATAATGCGATAGTACAATTACGCAAAGTATTCTTTGCACATATCAAAGACAAAAAATAGTACGTGTCAGTTCGGTGAAAAAACGTCACATTACGGCTTATCCTGATCAGAAACCGCTGAACACAAACAATTACCAAATATTTGGAGCCCGTTCTGGTAATATTGACAACGACGCTGCGTCAAGTATCTTAAAATCTACAGCCAGCACAATCATTGAGGAAATTCACACTCATAAAGGCAACAAGCAAGCATGTTTGCGAACATAAAGACAGCAACCACGATGATGACACGGAAGTGTTCAATAGCGAGATGGATATGAACGACCCCCTATACGCAATTGGTGAGGAAAAATATTTCCTCGCCTCGTAAACAGGTATGTATGTGCAATGGCTAAGAACTTGCTAACTTTATTATTTTTATTGTTGGAAATATATATAAATAGATAACAGAACCACTGTTCCGATTGACTAAAGTATTGAACCGAGTTCACTTACTGATTATTTAAAAAAATAGTACAATAAGTTTTATGGACAACTGAGCACTAAAATTCTCCAAAAGTGAACGCTTCATCGCAAGTGATTGTCACGTTCAACAAAACTCAAATGTAATACTCGATATTGGCATTTCTGTATTGAATTTCTGTATTAGGTCTGTGCACTCTGCACTCTTAGTATAAATACTAGACATCACATTCAAAGGTACTAGGCAAAAAAATATTTCAATTTACTGAGAACGATATAGCTGAGACAACAGTTTTTGCTTTTGCGTCGTTTTAACGTATTATCATTTTCATTGGCTCTTAATTTCATTTTCATGCGAAGAATTTGTTCCGTATTAAAACACTGTTGCGACTAAAATGTTGCGACTGGTTGAATCTATTAGTCCAATAATTTCGATTTCATGTCTTCAGTATGTAGCAGTCTCACGATCTGTTTTTTATTCGTTTTGGACTAAAATGAGAGATGACCAGAAATCACGAATGCACTCAGAACGAGTGCTTTCGGAATTGCGCTCTGATGCTCACAATTCGGTTTGAATATAACGGCATTTTCGAAAGCACATTACGTCTTCGTTGCCCGCACAATATTCAACGTTAGGTGGAAAAAGTTTGATTGAAATTGTTTCCTAAATTTTGGTAAAAAAAAATCTGTTATCAAAAAGCATTACAGCTTTCTTCAAGAAGTCATGCATCTCTTTTAATCTTGATGATGATAGTAAAAAAGCTTGAGCTAATTAAAAACGAACCAATTACTGAGCAGATTTTATGAATTGACTTAGAAAGTGTAACTGCATCTGCAAGCATCTTCGCAAATCCAACTGCCAGAAGGAACTAGACAGCAGGCCATGTACACTGCCGCTAACAACAATTTTGCAAAAGATACACAGGAATCGGATAAATTGCAGTAATTTAAAAAAAAACATAGAAATATGAATGAAAGTCTCTTCGGTACAGAAGAAGCAAGTGCGCTGTGTATTGTGTCTTTGATTTGTCGGAAGCAAGTGTGGTGCTAAAATTATTGAGCTCACCCATATTTATAGTTTCGAGTAATTCTAGTGGTGTCTTGTTACATTCAGTGCTTCGAAGTATTTCTGCTTGTATTTATCAAAACTGACATTCAGATTCAACGCCTCGGTCATTCATTTATTTTCCAACTGACTGAAATTTCATGCAGAATCGAATGTTTGAGTGCAGAGGAAATATAAATTCCTTCATCAACCAAAGCATTCATTTGTTATTATATGGACAGTTTTAAGGCAGAGCATGTTCTATATTTTTGAGCATAAGCGAGCTGCGTAATCTATGTCTGGTGCATTTTTGCTCAATAATCCCTCTCAAAGCTAGCATAGAAACAAAATTCAGTTTGCTTCTGAAACCGAACATATGCGAACCCGAATGCGCTATGTCGGGAGAACAAATGACGTGGGAAACGAACCAAACATTTCATTCATCACGGCGGGCAGGAATTGAATTTCGTTTCTCTTTCAAGTTCACGCAGGGATGTCAATTTTTTTAAGGTCTGGTTACATTTAACAAACTTTACGTAAATTGCAAGATAACAATAATCAGCGGATTTCCTTTCGATTAGTGAACAGTCCTTTAGTAGATAAAATTCCGATTAGTTTGATAGATTAATTCATTAAAACATCTCTTTTGTAATGTCCAAAAATCTATGAATTCCGAAATGAAACCTGTTCGTGTGCTCAAATATAATATTTGCTTTATATAGGTAATCTTTTTTTTTTATTTTTCGATTATAGAGGTTTTAACCTTAAGGTCATTCGCCTCTTCGGGTTAGAAAAATCTCTTATGGAAAATTTCTAACCCTATGTGCGGGGTCGGGACTCGAACCGAGGTGCGCTGCGTACAAGGCAATCGATTTACCAACTACGCTACGCCCACCCCCTTATAGGTAATCTTATCGAGTACCAACGAGAACAAAGGACACGGTTTGGTGCGTAGAGGTTAATTGGTGATAGGAGATGAAGAACATCATATTCAGCCAGAAGAAGCTTAGACACGAAGATAGCTTGCGACGCGTATAGCTCTGATCTATCTCACAAAATTTTGCGGTTCTCAGTTTTCGTGTGCGAGCGCTAGGGGCGAATGTTGTTACGGGGCGCTTTTTTAAAAAAAATGTAAGACGAAAAACAAGCTTTTACTTTTTATTGTATATTTACTATAAAGTTTTATATATCATAGAGAACTTTTCATTTCACAATTCAAAATTTAGTGAAAATCAGATAGGAATAACATAGGTTGAAATAGAAATTCATTTCTACTGCAAAAGAATCGACAAGAAAGTAGTGGTCCGTATTGGAAAAGGATTGGTGTAATTCGGACCATTCGTGTACTTTTGCACAAAACTGTTTATACGCAATACGGTAAAAAATCGGAAAAAGCCGTTTTAGAAAAAATGTGCGCAATTGATCAGGCTTTCAGGAAAAAATATTTATTTGTGAATCGGTTGACACGTTACAGTTCTGTAGCTCATAAACCCTTACTAGGTCCGAATTGGCCCAGTTCAAATTCAAAAGCAAGAATTCGTCGATGAACTATAGCCTTTCTTGATAACAGATAACATATTCTCTATTGCCTATTCACTAAGAAATTTTCAAAATTACATTCAGTTTCCAGTGACAATCTCAAGTCACCAGAATTAACACATTTATGCAAAAAGTTTCAAGCCCCTCCCGAAACAAAATCCTGGCCTATGTACGTCATATAAAAGTTTACCTGTGTTTGCATCATGGAGAAGCTATCAATTTTCTTATTAAATATGTTTTTAAATAAACTGCTCATAACAAAAAATTTCCGCACTATAATCGTTTTCAAAACATTATGTCTTTTGACCGAATGAATGGATTGAAAATTATTTTCGCTGTATAAACGCTTCCTTTACCGCCATCATAAATCTGGTCGATATAATGAAAATACGCACATATCTGCGTTATATAGTCAAAACCATCACCCTCCTACAGCCGCGTAACCGACAGAAACTGTTGATGCGAGAATGCATGCTGAGAGGTCATCTGAATGCATTTCATTACTTCTACTAGTCACCATCAGATGGCTAACCACTGTGGAGGAAATATTTCGAATGAGTAGCCACTGAAACGTTTCTCTCTTAGAGATGCTCCGCTCGTTAACACGCCATCTTCCACTCAGCGATGCCAGATTTGCAGACATGTTGTTTCATTTCCATACCGATAAAATTTTAAAATTTAAAGTCTCCGGTGTCTGGGTATATATATAACTGAAAATCTGGTTCGATATTTGTAGCTTGAAATCCCCAGAAATTTTTATTTTAAGCTCCTTAGTTAGATCCCGAATGTAAATTCGGAGGCCGCGTCTGTTAAATCGAATCCCAAGGCCTATTGGGAGTGAAACTGATAGACAGACAGACTGGTGAATCACCAGTGATGATCCGATCCCTGAAGCAGAGACGATTATTCATAAAGTGTATTAAGACTTACTTTGAGAAAATTCAAAAAGACACCCTTAATGTAAGTTATCGTTATCCTTTTTTGCTATTTATATATTGAGCGACCGAAAATAAAAGTCGCAAGGACAGAACATGCTTTGTATAACCCGTTTCAAATATATTAGAATATAAAAATCGGAAGTAAACCTCAACCATAAGAATCGGACAGAGATCCTTCAGCATAAGAACCGATTGAAAATGTTCACCCGTAAAACTCGGCAAAACTGAACTTCCAGTATAAAAATCGGTTAAAAATAAATAAATCGTTCGCAGGAGCATGTTCAAGATTAAAAGTCGGCTAACAAAAACTTCTTTGTAAAAATCGGATATATTTTTTCCGGTTTTTATAGTGAAGGTTTTGTTATCCGACTCTTACAAAGGAAAGACCCACTCCCAGTCCGATTTTTATGCTTGAAGTCAGGGCCGTCGAGAGCTGCGTCGGGCCCAAGGCTTGTATTACTACCGTGCCCTTTTAAACCAAAGCCCTCTAGTTCAGTATGAGTTAGTTCCTCTTCAACCATGGGAAACTCGTGAGGCCGTGGTTTCTATTAGTCTCCAGTTGACTCATATTGCCACATCCACAGATAGTGTGCCAGACATGTGAATTTCGACAGCTTCTTATTCCGTGGTATCCAAATCGGGTTAAATTGCCATAGCTACGACTTTTTCAATTTTGCGTGTACTCAGGAATCAGGAAGCAGTAGCGTCTAGTTCGAATGACACGTTCCCCACGTTGATCGAAGAATTGTGCCTTGCCATGAATCCCCACCCACCCTTCCTCTCTTCTTTTGTTTGACAAACCGACTGTTTAAATTGACGTATTAGTGCCCATAGAAATTGGATTCGAGCTGCAGTCGAAAAACTCGTTTCAATTTGGTATACGCGTTTGATCACTGATCTGTGAGAAGATTTGCATGTATACTTGCATTTGTATAAAGAAATTTAATCCAAACTCAACCCAGATGTTGGTTTATATTACGCAAACGTCTATTGTGGATTATATTTGCAATTGTATTTTTTTCCGAAAAATCGTGCAGAATTTGCATTTTGATTATAAATTTATTGCATCATCATTTATTACATGAAGGCAATGGAAATGCTAAATTATAGCTTATCTAGAATTTTAAATTAGTGCTTATGGTTACTACACAAAGCAATTAAAGCAGAGCATTCTGCGCATCTGAACGATCTGCAGATGTCACAATAGCAGGGAATAATACTTCCAACCCCCGGAGGAATTTGGAATTTTTATTTTAACAGTAAGCGGATATATTTCATTTCGCGAAACAAACACTTCTGCTTGATTGATGGTCTGGAATATAATCAGCACGCTATATCTTACATGGTGAAACTGTAGGGTGTAAACATTGGCCATAGTGGTTTGGACATTTGGCTTCTACTGTGCAGACAAAGCGATACACGGATTGATTTATTTGCTGGTTGCAATTGAGCAGTTTTTAGCTTTTATTGTAAGCAAAATGAAAAGGTAGAAGATGCAGTTCAAAATTCTCGTTTAAAATTATTACATCAAAAATATTTTCAATTTATATAAGTTTATCTCATATTGAATCCAAGAAAACCTTTTCTAGTCGTAGATTTTATGCAGGTTTAAATAACAAACAATGTGATATGGCTAACGTAGGAGCCAGTTTTGATATGCTGTGAGAATTGACCATTGTATGAAATCCCGAGCAAAATCCAACATCAAAATTACAGCAAATAGACAACATATTTTGATATCAAGCATCAAATTGAAATCTTATTTTGATATCAGTTTAAACTTTTTCAGATATGACATCACATTTTGATCTCATTTTGATGTGCTTACATTTTTAGAAAAAAATGTTTGTTTCTATTTCTTTGACAAACATCAAATTGTCATTGTCATTTCTCAGCCCACACCCTGGCAGACGTTCATCCGCCCATCTAGACTCTGTCAAGATGAGGACCTACAAAGCCTAACTGTTCGTATGTGCTAGTCCGTATAGCACACCAGTTTCTTCCACAAGCAGGCGCCGGCTGTTAACCAGTCCCACAAGTTTCAGATACATTACATAGAGGATAGTTGGAGACAGAAAATGAAGAGATAGTAAAGAGATTTTTGGTTTGCTGAAACGAGACAAGAAAAGCAAAATAATTGTGATCAGTTTTTTTTTTATCGGGCAGATGGGACTGCAGCTTAACGTAACGTCAAGTTCTCTATTTTGTCTGGTCCAATGTATCCTGCTCCTAACAACGCGTGCTAAGTCGTCAGTGATGCAATTAAAACTTCGCATTGATTCCGCTTCTATTTTCTTCCTGATCTCCTCATGGGTCCCCTAGGTCAGAAGCGGATCAATCGACTGTTAAGTAAATTAGAGATCGCAATCAGCCGTGATGTCCGCGAATTTCATACATACATACAAACTAAGTTCAGAGCGTGTAACGTCGTGTCATCTAGTCTGTCATCCTATGGAAAATAATCCTACCATCGCCTTGGGGTAAACGTCATACTTCCTTCAATATACATATTCATTACATTATGGACCAGGCAAACCCTTAATTTTCTATTATTATTATCCTGAGTAGCTATACCAGTGAAGGTATTTTAGGATTTCGCAAAAAGAATCTCTGCCAATAAAGGCGTAAGAAATATTTATCCACTATTAACCATAAAGTTTGCTCGAACCGAATGTCCGCCTTGTTCGACTCGAATAGACCACACCGACCCGAAAGGGTTGCTTATCATTTCTGAGAGCCGGTGTGCTTGGTCGAGTTTAGTAGTCATAAGAACAAGTCCTGAATAATTAACTATCTCTTAGGTGCCAGTCCTGCACTCCTTTCCTGAACTAGCCTCATACTCACGATCAAAAGAGTCGACAACTAGTAGGATCCACATGTCCCCCACCCAAGTGAATTGATCAACTTGCAAGTAGGAGCACATATCTACAAACCAGCCAAGAAGACTTCCGAATCAATGAGAATGGACCATGCCAGTCGAAGGCCACAGGCTCAGCGCCATCTCGTACAGTGTCATTGTCATTTCTCAAGATGAGAACCTACAAAGCCTAACTGTTCGTATGTGCTAGTCCGTATAGATTTTGGTTTGCTGAAACGAAACAAGAAAAGCAAAACAATTGTGATTAGTATCGTAGCTATAATAAATAAATAAACGATTTCTCCTCTGTTGTCGGTTTCCCTGTTCGCAGTCCTCCTTCCTGTTCCTGATCTGTTTGGGCCACTGGCTTGGCCGTCCGGTTCTCCCGCACACATCGTAGCAGGAGAAACAAATGAAAAGACAAAACAAAACAAAATAAAAATAAATGGACGTCTGCTATCTGTGCCTAAATTGATGTTGCTTCTCAGTTTTGCACGACCCAGGGGGGACTTGGCCTTGATCCCAATGCTCTGTCACCGATGTTACGTGATATTCGTTATGGAATATTCTTTGTTTGTGAGCCGTTCATAAACAATGTTGTACGTTTTTTTTATCCCTGATCCGCTGATACGTCTAAAATTCATTTTTAGTTTTTTTTTATCTCGTTACGTGACGCTCTTCCCCTATTGTCAATATCCAACATCATTTATGAATGGTCTCTTGGTGATATATTTAGAGCAGACAATCCAATGAAAAATAGGATTGACAGGATTTTAGTGCGCTCTTGGCACCTTGTGTCACATCTTCATGTTTGCTATACATATTAAGAATACCAAAGCATGCGATGTGATGACCGGAAGATTAGAGAAGCAACTCCTCCCCTTCCCCCCCACATCATATTTTGATCTCATTTTGATGTGCTTACATTTTTAGAAAAAAATGTTTGTTTCTATTTCTTTGACAAACATCAAATTGATTACTTATTCTGTTATCAAAGAAATTTTCCACCATCTCAATGAGTTTTCAATTTGCTTTCACTGATAGCATAAATAGTTTTCTGTTTGATGTCATAGTGCAATTTTTCTGCTTTCGATTTTGATCTTTTAACCGTTAAAACGACCAAAATGATAACAACCTGAGCAATTATTCCCTACTACATCACAACATCAAGTTTAGCTCTCAATTTGTTATCAGACTCTGCTCGGGATGCCTTAACCTCACAAATTTGACAAGTGCTGGTACTTTTGTTTACAGTTTGGACTTAACAAATTTGAATTCCATTGAAATAAGCTTAGTGCTAATAATTAATTACCAAGAAATTTAACCGCAAAACTAGTTACCGATTCAGAGAACACTAGAAGTATTTGATAAACTAATAATTAGTTCACTAATTAGATCTTTCATATACATTTTCGCACAGTAGGGAATAGCACAATTTAATTATAAGGCGCTCATGAGAACATTTGTACTTCTAAAAACATGATTCCCAATATATTTTAAATGCTTAATTTTGAGAATACAAATAATCTCTAAGTTCAAAATGTAATCAACAGGACCACCACCTGTCACATTTAGAGCATGACGTCACTGTGCAGTGCCCAATATGTAGAACCCGACAACAATATAGACACAGAAAGAAATAAGAAGACGCAAATTAAACAACTGCGAGTACAGGCAACCGAGTACTGCTGCTGATGGATGAACTGAACCTAACGTGCTATAAAAATACAAAAATACAAAAAGGTTATCCATTTTTATTACCTGTTAATTAAGATAAGTCTACCTTCTCATCTCGCCCAGAGTAGAAACTAAAAATCGTTCCGCTATAGACACATGGCAAAAACGACTGCAGACGAATTGCGTTGCTATTGATTTTTGGAAATGTCCTGTAAGACCAACTACTCGGGAAGTGAAACAATTACTAAATGTGCAGATTGTGCTCAACCCGGGAGAAGTTAACGCCCTGCAAATGCACCATATCAAACATTAGGAAACATTCACGGAACAACGTGCAGTACACCAACGAAAGCTGCCACGTTAACAAAATCATCCCCGTATACATAGGCAAGGGCTCTAGAGAGATGTGCTTACACGAAATATCTCCACACGCCTCTGACATCGTGATTAACAAATTTATGTCAAGATACGGAAAAGTGGCTTTAATAAGAGCTGTAACTTCGCATGTTCCCGGGTATCCCTAACTTTGTTCTTGTGGTAAGAATGCTTCCGTACAAACCAACTTTGTCATATGTAACCATTTTATGCGGATCAACCAAAAATGGTACGTTTCATCAGACAATTCTGGTTATACAATCATGGTATATTCATAGGCGCGAATTCTACAAAAAGACACTGCACCACGGAAAACTTTGTGCAACAGCAGCTAAGAAAAGCATACCTACTATAACCGTAAACAGTACACTGTTATATTATGCCAAACTACAAACGGCTACAAAACCAATATCTACGGATCTGACAGGAACAAATATTCATTCAACAACAATCACGCCCAGTGTCTCCAATCCAACAACCGGCACTACCAGCAAAAAAGCGAACGTAGAAGAGAACTGATGCGTTTGTCCGTGCGCTCGCATTTCTGTTTGACGCTCATTGCTTTCTTCGAAAATACTTTAAATTGGCTTCTCACTATTTTGTAGTTTATTCCGTCGTTTCAAGCAATAAAACTCGTTTTTTAAACTTGTACACAAAGTAGACAACTCCCTTAAGAACATTTGTTTTAACAAGTGTCAACTATCAAATAAAGTTTTCATTTTTATGCGCTTTCATCATATAACAATTTATTATTTATTATTTTTGATCTTCTATGAATACCGGACGTGTTCGCCAATGTTTCGGGTAGGATCGCGGGCCCCCAAATACCATTCGGGCCCCAGGGCAATTGCCCTGGCTGCCTCCCCCTCTCATCGGGCCTGCTTGAAGTTTATATCCGTTTTTTTATATTCTAATATATTTAAAGCGGGTTTTACGAAGCATGTTCTGTCCTTGCGACTTTTATTTTCGGTCGCTCATATATCAAGTAAGTAGAGTTCTAGTTTGAAATTTTCCTGAATTTAGTCAATTTAAAAAAAAAGTATTTCTGTTATTCATTTAAATATACATTTTCCAAATAATTCACTTTTGGACTAGTTTCGGAAAGCTAGTATTACTATTTATTTAAATTCTTTGCAAAGTTTATAGCGAAGACCCAGTAAGGGATGTACAGTTTCGTATGCGGGTCATTCCGGAATAATCTAGTAAAATGTCTTGCTTGACCAGTTTTCTGTTGGCTTCAGAAAAATCTGGATGATTAAATAAAAATCCGGAACATTCGCAATACTGTCTAAAGAAATAAATTACGAAAGAATAGATTTAATGTTTTGTAATTTATACAAAGTGGCTCCATTAAACGGTCTTCTAAAGACTTATTAGAGCATTCTTTTTACGCTTTGAGTTAGCGTTGGTGACTTTCTTAACAGTATTTCACATTGCAAAGTCGGGTATCCGGAGAAGGCCACATTTCCTTTGTCCAAAAATGCTTAAAATTATGATGGTACAACACTTTTGTCCCATGTGCTGGTGCCGAATCTTGCGTAAAGCAAATGTCAACGACTTCATTTTCAATCCATGACATTTTCTGTTGTAAAACTGCAGGTAGACGTACTGGTTGATTTATACACCATCCTGAATCCGGTAAACAGGAGGTTTGTTACTATTTAAAGCTACTGCCCAAATCATGATCGAATCCGGTTGTTGTGTTCTATATACAAATATATTGCTAGGATTAATGGAAGCAAGATTTTTACTGAGTACCCTATCATGTTGACGGCAAGATATGCGGCTTACATCGAACAATTTCTCGTCCGAATAGAAAACGCTCGTGGTAAGATGATTTGCGTACCAACCCTTTCACCATTTTGCATCTTTCCAGTCTCTTCTTTTTCGTTGCCTCAGAAAGAAACTGGTGTTGTCGGAGTTTTATAGATGTAAACCAAAATCTTTTATCACCGAAGTTTGGAACGTCTTACGTGACACATTGTAGTCGTTAGCCATTTGGCTCATGGATCTGGCCGGATCGCTACGCATTTTGTTGGTCACAGCTTACACAACGAGACCTTTTCATTCCTGGACGTCTAGATTCTCTATTTTCATCTTGCAATCGTTTCTTGTATCGCCAGATAAATTTTTGATTAATACCGAGCAGCTTCATTATGTCTCCAACGAACTTCTGCTTCGTTTATAGTTCCAAAACTGCTCAGCGTTTGGATTCCCACTCCATAGTTCTGAAATTCCACAATATCACTATGTTAGTATTACATTAATTTTATCCCAATAGAAAATATTTATGTGCGCACTTGAATTTTATTTGTTCCCAGTGGTTTATAATTGAATTATGACAGATCAAAACAATGGGACCATTTTGAAGTCACCCTGTATACAAGTTATATCCTTCATTTATACATACTCGCACACCCCCCAACCGAAGAGTTTTGAATTATCGATTGGGTTGATTGATGGTAAGAATATTTTCACTTAAATATTTTAAAAAATATTGAAAAAGCAATCTTTTTGCATAATCGAAGCATTTGAAATAACTTCTCTGATATTCTTTTTTTTCACAAAGTTTCTTTATAGTTGTGTTCAAAAATATAATAAACTCACGAACGCCTCCGATAAAGAATATTTGCTTTTTTTCAAGGTATAATTATAAATAAGGCAATCTTTGTGAAGTATTCTTTTCAAAACATACAGGATTTTTAACCCTTCTTCACTGGTTCCATATTGTTTTCATAATTTGGCCGAACATTCTTATTCCAAAAAATAGATGTTATCAAACATCTGTTTCACACGCCTGCTACCTTTGCAGGGTTGAAAATCTCAATCCAATAGCCGTCAGGGTCTTTGATAAAAGCCAGTCCCTTCATGCGACCTTCCTCCGGACGTTTCACGTACTCCACACCGAGGCGATCAAATCGAGCGCATGCTTTTGCCACATCTGGTACCATAATCCCAATGTGACCGTATCCGCGAGGCTCGGCATTCCCATTGTGATACTTCTGATCCGGATCGGCTTCCGTGCCCCAGTTGCTGCAATTAACGATTATTTAGAAAATTTTCTTGGAAATAAGCTCACCGCACACTCACTGAGTTAGTTCCAGGGTAGCTTTCCGACTCATGGCCCATTGGATGCATTCCTTCTTATCGTTTGGTTGATGGGCGATGTCTTCGTATCTAGATATGGAGAAAAGCGCTTAAATAAAGCTATGCAGGGTGAGATTCGTGGTCATGTACGCACCCCATGAAATACAGCGAGAACTGAGCTTCAGGAAAGTCCATCTTGCACAGCAAATTCATTCCCAGCACTTCATTGTAGAACGGAATTGAGGCACGTGGGTCCTTGATACGGTACATGGTTTGCTGGAACAGAAAGTCCTAAATGGAGCAGGAATTGGCGGCATATGAAACACAAAAATAATGGATTAATTGACTTTTATCGGGAACGCTTGGTTTACAATTTGTTAAAGCTAAACAAAGTTCCACACGGAAAGAAATTAATCATGAAATTGCCAACTTTGCATCATGGATACAAGATAAGAGTAGAAGTTTTTGTCACTAAACAATTTGCAATGAAAAGTGTTAACTGTATAATAAGTCCTGTAATATTTGAAAGGGAAAATTGGAAAATAGCTAAAGCCTGAATAATTATTAACCTATACTTAAACGAATTCGACCAGAATTAGGGAGTAGGACACACACACTTAGAAAAAATGAAAATTACATTTGACGTAAGCAACATTGCGACGAATTTTGCTGTCTATTAATGAAATTTTACATGTTTTGACATGTAAAATAAAATATTGTGTCTCTTTTGATGTAGAACTCGGTTGAATGGAGATGTAGAATTGTGAACAACGCGCTTTTTTACATGTTCTTGAATGTAAATTCCAGTGAATTGCGACGCTCTTTTTATGTGCATCTTGCGAGATGTAAATATATGATTAATTCGTAAATCATCGATAATCTTCCATAAAGTGCAGTCGAGTGATGATCTCAACTTCACGTTAATTATATTGTAACTTTATTTGGTTTGAATAGCGAAGTGAGATTTGAGATTTGTTCGCTAGGAATGAAAACTAGATAACCGCTCTAGTTAACTGATGTCTAACATACAAATTATTACTCTATTGCTCAAAGTTCATTTTAATGTAATGTTATCATTAGTGGGAAATAAATTAATACAACTCACTTCGTGTAGGCCGGCAATAACAAACTCACGTATGAGATCCATAACCAAATAAAAAAATACACTCAAGCTCGTTTTTTGCGACTTTACCTTTGAAGTCACTCATACATTGTGAGATATAAATAAAAACAAAGCTAATTTGAACTACTCGCATGTTTCTATTTAATCTCGAATTTCAGTGCTACAGAAATGATAAAATTTAACTTTCTATTGAGATATCTGGTGTTTACAATACACACACTGATATCCCGCATTTTAACACTAGCTTCCTCGTTTCATATCGATGGTTTGTTTGATTCTAAATTCGCCATATAAACGATGCTTTCCTTCAAATTAAAACGCCAAAAAGACTCAATACCAACGCAGCTGAATAGGACTATAGTTACAAAAAAATAAATAAAAATAAAATCATTGTTTAAATATCACACAGTCGACTATGATGTAACCAGAGTGGGATAATATTTAAAATCAGTCACGCGCGAATCATTAATTAAACAGATCTTCAATCGGATATTCGCGAAACTAAATAAATTGAAACATAAACACAACGCATCCAAAGGAATGCAGAGGTGTGTCTTTTTTCAAAAACTGGATTTGCATCACAGTCGTATCATTCCAACTGGATGTATTCAAAAGGTTTTTGTAAGTTTATGACGTACTAAGTATTGATTTCCGCATATTTTTTCATTTGATCAACTATTACTTCGATCAAATATGAGCTGTTTCCTCGTCTGGTACATACAAATCAACAGTAACACTACACTGAGAAACAAAAATATGCAGATATTATTTTCTATTTCCGTCGTTATGCATACTACTAGTATGCATTCAATGTGTGGATAGACCAAATATGTTCGATGCATAAAATTTACTGCAGAAGATAAGAAAGGCAGATAAACGCAGATAACGATGACTAAATAAAGTTCTCCGTGTTCATGCACTCTTCCACACACGTCCCTGACAACCGCACACTTACCTTCGTATCGGCATCGGGAAGTTTTAGCAATTCTTTGGCTTCCTTATCCGTCAAACCCTGAGCTTCACCCATTCTGACGGCGTCAATCCGATGTGCTAGCGGTGTAGTATTGGAAAATAATTAAAATCTGAAATTATTAAAGCTTGCCATGAGATAATATTAGAATGCAATATCGAAATACCTAACTGTACCCAACACGTACGGAAAACACCGACCGGCGATCGCACGTACCAATCGACAAATAAGAAATGCAACGGTGTGTGCTGCTCTGCTAGCAGAACGAACTGGCAAGTGAGAAAACACTAGCGAAAGCATGGTTGGATCAAAGTGAGATTGTTAGCTTGTTCCGGGAGCAAAAAGCTGTTGATGAGAACGAGGGAGCTGTAAGACAAACGTTAATGGTGCGCGGTGCCTTAATATAAAATATTATCATTGTTTTGTGTATTTATTTTGTATACCTGGGATACCAAAAGAAAGTGACCAAGAAAGAGAGAGAAAGAGAGAGAGAGAGAGAGAGAGAGAGAGAGAGAGAGAGAGAGAGAGAGAGAGAGCTGTAGCTACTACAGAGTGATTCAACATCAGTTTTAAACGGCATTTTCTAGTAGTTACCAACTGCTAACAATAAACTGGCATGCTATTGTTGTTCAGTATTCTTTGCCATTTCATAATGGAACGACGTATACCGGCTCATCGTCTTCACGCGGAGAAATTTCGAGTAGTTGAATCAAAAAATGCAATTTTTGAACTCAACAATTCATTCTTGTTGTTTCAAAACTGTCAAAATTCTCTTTGAAAGGAAATTCCGGACACACCATTACTCACCAATCACAGATGTTAGTAGTAAATAAAAGAGAAAAGTTTTCTCTTTCATTAACTGTGTTTAGCCAGTAACGGTTTGGCTGGACTTACCTTTCAAAGAGAGCTATGACAGTTGGCTTTTAAGCCGTAATCATATGTTTGTCGAGAATTAAATCAACAATACTCGCTTGTACATTCAAAAAAATATTTTTTGATATGAAAAATAAATTGTTGATTCTATAGTGTACAAAACAAGTTGTTGATTTTTTGTCAGTGTATACGTCTAGCATCATCAGTAAAAAATAACAAACATTCAAAAGCTAAAATGAGTACGCCGGAAGAATATGTACATCAGGTTGCAGTGGAAGAAGTGTCCGCTGAAATTATTGAAATTGTCGAGTTGTTGAATGGAGTTGGGTTATCGGTGTCCATAACTGAGAGCTTTATCGATGAGTAAGTTATTATTTATTTGTGCCAATAGTTTAAAAGTATTATTGTTTTCAGCTAACGAGTACACCGCTGAAACATTACGGATCGTCGAGTGACGCGAGGTGGAAGAACTGCCCGAGTGAACGATATTTATCAACGGGTTAAATACCTGGAGAAAAGCTCAGGTATTTTTTTGTTCACGTTTAATGTTACCCATAAAACATTATTTTTTGTGTATAACTGCCACAATATAGTTTTCTTTTCTCTTTCGAATATTATTTTTATTATTTCGAAAAAACAATATTTTTGATTCAACTAACAAAAATGGCTGATTCAGCAACTAAATATTGTTGTTCAATCATTTTTTTTTGTTATTTCAAAAAACAAAGTTGTTGACCCATGATCTGCTTTTAAAAACAAAAAAATATTCATTGAATTCAATAAAAAATTGCTGGTGTCAACAATATTTATTGTTAGCCCGGAAACAATAAATATTGTTCAATACAGCATATTGTTGTTAAAAAATATTTCTATGCGTGCCACTGTATTACGAAAATTAGCGCTCTGTGAGGTTTCGTGCGTTCCGTCCATTCCATACCCATACCCATTTGCCGTATGCTATTAAATACGAAAACTTCTCTCAGATGGACAAAATGAGTTCGTGCAACCAACGAAATCATTCGTATTCTTCAGTTCATAAAATGACCTACTACAGTGAAGACCCGTTTTCATCAGCTCCTTGAATTATTAGTCAAATTGAAACAACATTTTAAATCATTGTTTTTTATGTTATTCAATAAATTACTGGGAGGATTAAATCAGTTTACATGGTTATGAATTTTGTATAAGAAATCCGATTAGCATTGATATGAGCTTTGAAATGAATTGCAAATACAACTAGTGCCTGACGCGTATTTTGTAATTATCAAAATCATTTGAGAAGTAACAATCATTATCATTCAGATATAAATCTCATTGTATAAATCCAGTTTCTCGGGAAATACCAAGGAACCGCTGCTCATTACGTCCAATTTTATATATTTAGTGTAGAATGGGGTCAAATGGGTATGGGGGTACAATAGGCATTGCTATGTTATTGCAAAGGTAGCTCATGTTGCGTGAATTAGATACACGGTAGAGAACATCGCCCAAGTAACAATTTAGGTTTTATGGTACTCTTGAAGTCACTTTTAAAACTTGGATTATACTTGTAGCGTGCTATAAAACTTAAAATGTTACTTGGTCGTTATCGACTGTCATTTCGACAATTACCGAGGATCAGCTGTATTAGTTACGGCGTCGTTTTTTGTTTTTGCAAATCATACTTTCGAGTGAAATAATCTTCTAGACTTGATAGTTATTGTTTGTGTTGGGTACTGTCTTCTCGAGCTTGCATCCATCCATCATGCGGCATTTGAATGGTTTTGGATATTTCATTGTACAACTAAGTGCTCTTTTTGAAATGTGAAAATATCGTTGGAAAAGTTTTGTTTTGTCTGTGGTGAGCACATATTTACGAATTAAAGGAATTTTAGCCTTCTCCTTCAACAGGTTTCACAGCAGATTCTCAGTTCACAGAATATTACGTGCCTAGTGCTACGATCCCACTGAGACTCCTTCCCGATAGAGACTCGAATATTTGACGACTGGCTTATGAGACCAGTGCTACGCCCTCTAAACCACCGCAACAGGGCAGGGTCCGCTAAAATCATAAAATTTCCATTTCGCTCAATGTGCCATAGCATCAACTTTTTCCATCCGATGTTAGTGATATTAGGCTTAAAATTAACGTAAACATATTATTTGTCATCTTAGATTCTAAAAGGTCCGAAAAAAAATTTGTTCTTCGGTAAAAAAAAATCATTTAAAATTACTCATAACTTTTAAAAATGGTCAAAAATGCACTTTTTTATACTTTGGTTGCTTGCAGCACTAAAAATTTTACATATGATCGACACATATTATTTGTTTTTGGAAAGGGCATCTCAGCACCTTTCAACCTGGATATTGACTAAATTAATTGAATGATTTTGACACGTAATATTGACTGAAAACTACTAAAAGTGCTCAAAAACGAGTTTTTTGAGAAAATCACAAAATCGCTTCCTTGAACAAAAAAATTAATATTGTTTTCGCGTTCAGCGACCCAAAATTAGTCTAAAAATACTTTTTCTTGGGGGTGGGCGTAGCGTAGTTGGTAAATCGATTGCCTTGTATGCAACACACCTGGGTTCGAGTCCCGACCCCGCACATAGGGTTAGAAATTTTTCATAAGAGATTTTTCCAACCCGAAGAGGCGAATGACGTTAGGGTTAAAACCTCTATAATCGAAAAAAAAGAAATACTTTTTCTTGTAGCTTCATTTTTCTTGTAAACTAGTGTAATCGAAAAAAAACATGGTGGAAAAAAAAGGAAAAGGAATCCAAACAAACGAATTTCCTCTCAAGGTTTGTTTTGACTATTTGACTATATTGAAAAATTTGGGGAAATGTCAGCCATGCTCTAATTTTTATATAAATGCACAGTGATAAGCATAAATAATAAACTGTTGGCATTCATTCGAACATTGTGAGGAATTTTATAAGACTGTTTTATGAAAACCATTATTTCTACCATGTTCTCTACTTAGAAATGTCTGCAATTTTTGATAAATGGGTACCTATGGCGTTCATTCGCACATTTTCATGAATTTCAAAAGGCTGTCTTATGGAAATAGTACGAGATGGAGTTGGAAAATTTCCCCGCCAAATCACAAGACCGACTTTTAAAATCCATTTAAAATCCTTATGTCTGAAGTCGGTTTTATGGAAATTCAATGTAAATTTAGCTCAGTGTATAAGCACAAACATTTACTCAGATTTCTGGACAAAATGTTGAATTCGCTTGAGTATTCGAAAATTCATAATAGAGCAACATCAAAACTACATTTTTTCCTTCTTCCTAAATACAGCTTTGAGAATAAGGGTACTCTAGGCAAAACTAAGGTCAAACTCTGTTACTTGAATTTGCACCACGACAATTAAGACCTTATATTTGGACTAAGAAGACCAAGAATTACTCTAAATATGACATATGAAGACATCTGTTTTATGAAGTGGCATCTCTCCATACCAAGTTGGGACAAAATTATGAGTAAAAATTTCTGATGCGGTCCCCCCATTTTTCACAAAGTGGTGAATTTTTCAAAACATGGAGACATGCTGTGGACTTGAGTGATTCGTAGTTATGCTACCTAAGCTCGACCCTCATCAGCAGAAGACAAAAGTTAAGCCCGTGAGGTATAAGCCTGTTCTAATGACCCTGCCACTTCTAGTTTTCCGATCTGTATATTTCACATCCTTGCTCTCACTTGAGTACTATGGCTCTAAATTTTCCTAACATTCCCTACCCAGTAATCTCTAGCTAATTGAATGTCGTTAAAATGTAAAAAAACACTTGGTTTAATTTTATTGTTTTGGTGCCCGTAAATATCTTCGTAAAATATTTTGTCATCATTCGACATATTTAAAATATTTTTTGCTATTTGAAAATTTACACATCTCTATATTGGAATAGTTTTTACAGCCAAAGTTGACGAATTGCACCAAACTTCACTGGTGGTTAAATAAATGTTTAGTCTAGAAAATGTTAAAAAAAAGTTTAACAAATGATAATTATTTCTACTATTTTTTAAACAACTTTTCAAGCAAATATAGTTTTAATTGGTTTCTTCACTCGATATTCATACCGTTTAAGTCGTAAGATATTGCATATATTATCAGTTTTTAATGGAATTTTAGGGCAAACACAGGGTTTTTAAAATATTAGATTGGTCGCCACGGCACACAGTGTCGCCTAGCTGGACAAAACCTCAAAAAAATTTTTTTGCGTTTTACATGGTTTAAAATTTTCCTGTGTTTATAAACAGGTTGAATAAATGAATTGAATGAATCTTCTCAAAATATGAAATCTTAAAAACGAAAGTTACCTATACTATTCAAATGAATATATGTTTTTAGTTTAGCTTGTCATTTAGGTCGAACTGGTTACTTTTTTGAAGCCGTTAAGAAAGATCGCTTGTAGCTAATGACACCTGAAAATTAGTGTACTTTCCCAAAATGAATGTCTTGTTTTGCCCCTTTCTACCCCGAGGTATGAAAAAAGGTGATTTCTCATAATATGTCTTAAGGAGACGCATAGTAGTGTTTGATTACCCAGGGTTCCCAGCATAATTTAGAAAATGTCTCTCAGCCTTATCAACAATTAAGAAAATGTGTGTTCTGCTATTTATCACATTATTAAAATTTATCACACCAACCTTTTTATAAATAAATATTGTGATATAGTGCACTTTATATTCTTAATGTTGAATTTTAGAACCACCAAAAGAGCCAAAATTTTGAGGAAAAAAAAATAAAAAAGATTTCATCACATTCGGATCACCTTTGAGGTTTTGTCCGTGTTTTGTATGGAAGGTGATCACTGTGCGGCACACTAGGATTAGCATCCCACTAGCAAACTTCCCGTACCATCCGAGACACGTTTAGACAAGTATAAAAATTGGCAATGATAAGTTTGGTTGACAAATGGCGTGTGACGTGATAAATCAACTAGTTTTTGGAGAACAGATGGTGCGTTTAAACTTAAAACATATTGTTTATTATTTCATCGTTTTCGTTTGTTGAAATTAGCTATAGTTGTGTGGGTGATAGGCTACCCCGTAGAGTGTTGCATTCTTTGCATAAAAACCTAACCAATGAGCGCGAGAAAATCTTTCCGTTGATACGCACAAATGGAGCAGCAAATTTTAATATAAAACTTTTCGGATTTCAAATATACAACGATTGTCGAAGGGAGTCAGAGTCGTGGAAAGCTAACATCATGCTGATCGAAGCATGCCGTGGCGAGCAGAGGCTGTTTCTCCCACACGTTGCGTGTGGCAGGGTAAAACAAAAAAAAACAAATAATTTAAAAAACCCTATGCATGCTCAATTTTTTTTCTATAATATAATATAATATAATATAATATAATATAATATAATATAATATAATATAATATAATATAATATAATATAATATAATATAATATAATATAATATAATATAATATAATATAATATAATATAATATAATATAATATAATATAATATAATATAATATAATATAATATAATATAATATAATATAATATAATATAATATAATATAATATAATATAATATAATATAATATAATATAATATAATATAATATAATATAATATAATATAATATAATATAATATAATATAATATAATATAATATAGGGGAACCCGGGGCTATTAAGACAGTAGGGGTAATTCGGACCCCCTCGATTTCTCAGAAAATCGTAAGACTTTCTGACTGTAGTACATATTCGTGGAACCGCTATTCTAAAATATTAATATTGACAGCCGAATCACCTTATTTGTTTTTTTTAGAAAGGCGATACGTGTTTCATTTTTTTGCCATCCTCAAAACAAAAATTACTGTAATGCAAAAACCC
This sequence comes from Topomyia yanbarensis, assembly GCF_030247195.1. NCBI lineage: Eukaryota > Metazoa > Arthropoda > Insecta > Diptera > Culicidae > Topomyia > Topomyia yanbarensis. The sequence continues at coordinate 105,778,268 of NC_080672.1, read as the reverse complement.
TAATTAAAGCAACAAATAAAATTGAAAAAAACGAAAGGTATGTATTTTAGAAAGCTTGAGGCTCTTATTCTATGGAATGATTTTTGTTTGGGTGAAAACACAGATATTTTCAAGACGCTAACCACTTTTGTGCGAAATGAGCGTACGGGGCTATTCGGACCCACTATTATATCAAACACCGTTTAGCGGCTTGCGGCTTTGCAGGCGATTGCACACGGCATAGCAAAGAAAGTACATGATGCGCCAATCGACAGCTGTGACTAACCAAATTAAGTTTTGGATTTTTTTCTTAAGGAGTTTCTCTAATAAATATTTCATAGGTAAATATAGTTACATTGTAAAAAAACTAAAAAAAATTGACGGTCTGAATTGCCCCGTAGGGAGGTCTGAATTACCCCTACATTGTATAAGGATGGAAAACGTAGAGTTTTGCAAATCGCTACCTAGCGCTGCCATGGAGTGGTGCAAATAAACTTTTATGGCACCAAAATTTATGTTTCATACTAACAATTAGAACTTTTGACCGATTAATTTTTTCACATCTATCCACCTAAAAGGGCGATTTGCTTAAGTAGGTCCGAATAGCCCCGGGTTCCCCTATGCAAGATTTACAGCTTAAACGGTATGAATATTAGGGTATCGCAAATTTTTTTTTTTTAATTCTCAAACCCCCCCCCCCCCCTCTCATATTGTGACAAATGTCAAATTTTTGAAATTGGTGCTATGTGAAAATATGGAGGAAAAAAAATTGTACCTTGTTGAACGTAAAAAATTCTTAGAAATACAACAAAAATAGATTCGTTTGCATTAAAATTCGAAAGCATCAAATTTTTGACATTAACTCTACAAACCACATTTTTTCATTAAATGTCCCAATACCTCAACTTCGCCTTTTTTCCAGGTATGAAACTTTTCTCATGTAATTCCTAAGCGTATTTTTCACTATAAGTAGTAAATTAAATAAGAATTTTGTTGTTAAATGGAGTTAATATGTGCGATTTTAGGATAAAAATGTGAAATAGACAAGGGGAACATGGGGAGACTTGACCAGGTTTTCAGCTAAAATTGCATAAATCTCTAAAAAGCCTTGAATCCCCCAAAAATCATCCAGATATAATGCGCAAAGTTATTGCGCGTCTTCATGATTTTTTGCAGAATTTTTAATTTAATTTTTGAAAAGTTGCAAAAGTTTTTCTGTGATCGTTTTTTCTGGTCAAGTCTCCCCATTGCGGTGAGACTTGACCAAGGCGTGGGGAGACTTGACCAAGAGAATTTTGAAAAATCATAACAAAAAATAATGACATAAAACATACTGTAATTATTTTTTTCCCTATTGTCGAGATCCTTAGGTAGCAGTAAAAAATATAAAAGAGCATTTGATAAATTTTGATTTTTTTAAATGCATTTCTTTTTAAGGATTAACTGTATTGCATGCATTGTATGTTCACACGTCACGAAATCAGTCCTACTATTGCTAACTTTGTTTACAAATTTTAAAATATAAAGACTTATGTTTGGGGTGGGATTTTTTTATGGCGTGATTAACATTAACAGTAGGTACCAAAGCATAATAAATATTAGGAATTTTGTATCTTTCTTCAGCTGATCGTCACTTGGTCAAGTCTCCCCATAAAATCTTGGTCAAGTCTCCCCAACATTAGTTATTGCGTTCAATTTCATGCGAATTCTAGTAATAACTATTCCAATGTTCCAGTTTATGTAAAATCATTTCACTACTTCACAAGAATTAAGATGGCATATTAGTCCTTTAATAGTAATTAGTAGTCGAGTAGATATGTCCATACAAAGTTTGATAAAAAATTACATCATTTATTGCAAATTTATTAATCACGTAATATTTTCTGCAAGGAAAGGATTTTTTACTCCAAACTTTCAAAATTACCTTAAGGGATCGAAACAAGTATAAAAATATTCTTGAAAAAAAATTAAGAATCGAATAGAAGACGCCATAGCCGAAAATAGAATTTTGCGCTTGGTCAAGTCTCCCCATGTTCCCCTATATGTCCGATAAGTTGATGCTTCTGAATTTTACCGGTAACGAATCTATTTTTATTTTGTTCCTAAGGATTCCACATTCAACAAGGTACAATTTATGAAAATTGAATGAAGAATAATAGAGATAATGATAAAATTTAATATGAATGACAAAAGGCTTTATAACCCCAACTTCTCGTATTTGGACAAAGATCAAAAAGGTTCCGTTCGATTCCTGAAATTTTTTCACATTAGAAAAACTGCAAAATATGTATGGTTTGCACCACGGAGCAAAAAAATTAAAAAATATCAAAATTTAAAAAAATTGGGGTCAAAATGACCCAGTCCCTCCTTTACCGTATTTTTATAGAAACAGGAATATCTTCATTTCAATACTAAGGTTATTTACTTTAAAAATAGGTATAAATTGTAATTTTCTGATTGTTACTTCAAAAGTTATAGCATTTAATATATTTAAGTTATAGCATTTAATATATTTTCATCCCATAGTACCAATTTCTAAAATTTCAAGCGACGTGCGCGGGAGTCTAGAATTGTCCAAATGATGTGAAATTTGGCATCTCAGCTTACTTTGACATTTGTCACAATATGAGAGGAGGCCTTTGAGAATTCATTTTTTTGCGATGCCCTAATGAATATCGCGCGAAGATTAAAACTGTATTTGTTTGAAAAATTGTTTAAAAAATAGTAGAAATAGTTAACATTTGTTAGACATTTTTTTAACATTTTCTAGACAAAACATTTATTTGACCACCAGTGAAGTTTGATGCAATTCGAAATTAAACTTCGGCTGTAAAAACTATTACAATAAAAAGGTGTATAAATTTTCAAATAATAATAATTATAGTAAATATTTCGAATAACGACAAAAAAAAATTTTAAATTAAATTTAAAATTAAAAATCTTTTACTTAATAAAAATTGGTTGATGTGGTTAAAAATTGAGTTTTTAACTAATTTTAGGTTGCTGAATCCATTTCTGCTATCAGTTTCGAAATCCCATAATCCTTTTTATCGACTTTTTTATGTAAACCCATTTGAAGTCGTTGGATGTTAAAGGGGTAATATACACGTTATGATGCAAGATGATGCCTGTATACCTTTAACTACGTTAAATTTTAAGTCAGATTCATGATAGGTGACCCATGAGAGACCATCTCAAAAATTGTAAGACGTATAGAGATAAATTACTGATATGACATTCAATTTCTTTATTGATTTTTCTTGATGCAGAACAAACGTAAATGATTTCTGCATGAAAAGCTCAAATGTATAGTTTAACACATTAATTCTCCTATCCAAAGAGCTCTAAACTACTCCAATCGACCGTATAGTTCTTGAAATATCGCCATTCGAAGTTCGAAGGTACGAACAATTCTTATGAATTGAAATGAACAGAAATCCTCCTTCACTTGAGGGATTCCATGAGAAACCGGCCGACCACAAAATATTACCATCGTCGATTCAAACGAAACTTTAAAGTTGTGTTCGGTTTATGAGTCTCCATTATTTTCTCTGACAATTGCAATATTTTGATACAAGAGCGATTTTTCAAAAGGGCGCAAACATTTCTACGCGCATTAAATTCAAAAAATTTTTGTTCGATTACTGTGTTTTATACAGCAAAACTTTCTGAGAACGAGTTTCAGAGAATAAATATTTATGTACAAAAAAATACTCAGTGTATTGTTGTGTAAAAAATGTTGTGTCATTTTTCACAAAAACAAAAATTTGTGTTAAAAATTTAAATTGCAGAGAAACCCTTTTTTCAAATTTTTTATATTTTAGGAACAAAAACCTATAGAGAAAATAAATATTCTGAATGTGATTGTATGATGGAGAACTTATCGGTAAAAAAGTTTTTCAAACAATAACTTTATACATGTTTTTAAATTTCATACTAATTGACATACAAAACTGTAATTTTATTACAGAATATAATTCTTAGTATTATTTTAAATCAAAATGTATTTAACAAAAATCTTCCAAGATGCGATAGTTGTCGAGATATTTGGAATTTTGGTCCAACAAAAACAGTTAATTCGTGTGATTATGCCCTTTTTAAAAGTTGTTCGTGTTATCCCATCATAAAATGTCAAAAATCTAATGTTTATCATTTTAAAGACGTTAAAGAAACTTTTTAAGTGTATTTGGTCATGGAGAATCTTTCTATAAAAAAAGTTTTCCTAACAACAACTTTTGACATATTTTTATAATTCATAATATTTGCAGTCAAAAATACAATTTTCTTTCTGAATATGATTCTAAACGCTATCGAAATGCTTATAACAATTTTTTCTGAAATGTAGTAGTTCTCGAGATATTTCAAATTTTGTTTTAACAACACAATTGTTTTGTTTTCTTACGCCCTTTTCAGAAGTTATTCGCGTTTCTCTATCAACAATATTAAGTTTTTCAAAAGACTTATAATATTTCCTGTAACTTTCTCTTTGACATCAAGGTGATATTGTAAACTATTAGAAAGCTATACAAAAACAACCAAAATATGATCGAACTATTTAGTTTAATCATAAGACCCTATGGTTGAACAGTATTTTGTTTGTTTTCGTATAGCTTTCAAATGGTTTACAATATCACCTTGATGTCAATGAGAAAGTTATAGGAAATGTTATGGGTCTGTTGAAAAACTTATTATTGTTGATCAAGAGACGCGAATAATTTCTGAAAAGCTCGTAAGAAAACAAAAGAATTATGTTGTTAAATCAAAATTTCAAATATCTCGAGAACTACTACTTTTCAGAAAAATTTTGTTATAAGCATTTTGATTTAAAATAGCGTTTAGAATCATATTTAAAAAGAAAATTGTATTTTTGACTGCAAATATTATGAATTATAAAAATATGTCAAAAGTTGTTAGGAATTTTTTTTTATTGAATCCAGATCCAGATACATTGAAAAAGTTTCTTTTACGTCTTTAAAACGATAAACATTAGATTTTTGACATTTTATAATTGGGTAACCCGAATAACTTTTAAAAAGGGCATAATCACACGAATTAACTGTTTTTGTTGGAACAAAATTCCAAATATCTGGAAAACTATCGCATTTTGGAAGATTTTTTTTAAACACATTTTGATTTAAAACGAGACTTAAAATTATATTCTATAATAAAATTACAGTTTTCTATGTCAATTAGTATGAAATTTAAAAACATGTATAAAGTTATTGTTTGTAAAACTTTTTTACCATTAAGTTCTCCATCATACAATCACATTCAGAATGATTCTTTTCTTTTGAGGTTTTTATTGACAAAGTATAAAAAATAGAAAAAATCGGTTTCTTTACAATTTAAATTTTTAATACAAATTTTTGTTTTTGTGAAAAATGACACAACATTTTTTTCAGTGTATATTGTTTTCGTACATAAATATTTATTCTCTGAAACTCGTTCTCAGAAAGTTTTGCTGTATAAAATACAGTAATCGAAAAGAAATTTTTAGAAATTAATGCGCGTAGAAATGTTTACGCCCTTTTAAAAAATTGCTCTTGAGTCAAAATAATCTTACTGATTGTTTAATCTTCCATGCCGATGAAATGTGTAAAGTAAAGAGTGTCGGTCAGGATTTTATTTATTTTCGGACGGATCTTCGTGGAATTCCTCACTTACTTCAACGACATGTTAAAAATTCACTTCTCATGCGATCAGCGTAAAATTTTGAGATAATTTTATTCAAACGGAGGGAAAAGTAAAATAAATATTTAGAAAAGAATTACAAAACATTAATTTTTGGGGTTTTGTCACTCGTCGTGCTGGTGAACGATGTTATAATTGTGGAAGATCTAGGTGCGAGTCAACCAAGTTTTACACAGTGCGATAACATATTCAAAAATACGAATGGATTAATTTGCAGGATAACATTTCTGTAACTTAACCTGTAAATTAGTCATCATTCCGATTTTCAAGCCATCCCTTTTTTTGTGTATGTTTATTGAGTTGCATCGCATGCGTCAAGAATCATTAATCACACCTTACGTACACAAGTCCACGACGTCTACAAATGATTGCCACGTGTGTTACATACAGATTTTGGAAGTAATTGGATGAATCTCAAATAGAAAATTACCGTTAGCCAACGGTACAAAATAATCAATTTCCCAAAGGCCAACTAAATTGATATAGCAATGAACGGTCCAATGCATTGTTACGTGCGTCCGTTTCTCGACTGGTGGTAATTAGAGTAGTGACATTCGTATTCGCAATTTTCATTAACTCGAACGAACAGGCGGAGGCTATGAATCATATAAACCAGTGCAAGGAGCGGCTATCGATTGAATTAGGAAAGCCCGAAATTCACCTCCTGTAAATTCACCGGTAAGAGGGTGGAAAGTATGGCATTAATCGAACATCACGGCATCACGCCAGTGGGTAAATTTTTTGACCTAGAAATGAGTTTTTGGTTTTACCAACCCTCCGGTCTGGGTAATAAAAGACAAAAGGACGCAGCACGTTGGTTAGAAAGCGCTGTCCAGATTTCGGTTTGATGTGATAATTAAACGTTCATAAAGACTTGCAAATCACTAATTATTGCATTTAAAAATTTAATTGAGCGAGTCCTACATCTGTTTGTCTCTGGAAGCTTTTCTTATATTGCCGGTCGAATGATTTACGAACATATACTTTCCACTGTAGTATTTGGTACGAATGGCAGTGCAATTAATCCTTGGATGTTGCTTCTCTTACAATTCAACTTTGTCCAGGCTGCAGTAGATATTTATGTTGTATAATTTTGGAGAATAATGAACTACTGCTACTAAATCGGTTATGACTAAATTTATAAAAATAAGTGAGTTCAATAGAGAGTTATCATTTTATAAGCCTTCGAAAAAATAAAACAGTTGGTCGCAACTTTCCCACGAGTGCATTTAATATTTATTTCGTCCCTTGAAACAACCACCATTATGTTGTTTCACACCAGTGCAAAAAAGACAAATCAAGATAAAGACCATTCTCAACAATAACTCAATATAAATTTAACATCAATTTATCCTAGTTATCATCAGCAAACATCTCTCCGGTAGGCTCGATACATGGAGCAATGATAAAATGATCTGAAAGCTGAGCCTTTCGATTTGCACTGATGCATAAAGCAAGCGTAAGCGCAAGACGGAAAGATTTTACGGAAAATCAGATCCCAACTGTTGTGACACACGTTCCAAGGCTGTGTTCGAGGATATAGAGGGTGCAAGACGAATAGAATGCATTTTTCTTCTATTCTGCTCAATTGAATGGATCATTCGGTTTTAACGGCAGGCAAAACGTTGCATTTTAATGATCTTTTGCACCTTTCGATTCACGAGTACATAACTGAAAAATGACTACAGAAATAGTTCCATCGCTTCTAGTTTCATTCTTCACAATACTAAATAGCTACCCCGGAGGCACTCGGGAAGACGGAACTAATTTCTCTGTTAGCTCCTGCAAATGAATAACCATATACAAAATGTGCGTAAGGAAACAACATCCTGCCTCTATTGAATAATCATGCTGTGTGTGGCCGCAGAATGTCCTCAAAATTTGGCTTCCGATTCATAACAGTTCATATTGTACAAGCACGTGCTCAGCATCTGGTTTCGATAGTAGCTAGCAAATATGTCGAAACTGGCGGCACTGTTACACATGTCACCTGACATTGATGACGTCGCATTTGCCGTTATCAATTCTGACGGATTAACGTGTTGGTAGTGACGTCCGGACATTCATTCAACATTTCGCCGACAAATCGAGGGTTTGATATCGTTGCGTGAGAAAAGAGTCAGCCTGACTAATAAATGGTAACTCACTGGCATTTTCTTTGTTTTATGGGCTTCGTTCAACGCAGTTACGAATAATGAGTTGCGATAAATGGAGCTGCAACTTTGGAGCTCAGCAAGGTAAAGGTTGAATCCGCCCGTGTTTGACTTGAGTGATGCTACGGATTAGTCAGCGAAAGTTCATGGGAGATTAGGTGTTAATTAGAGATATGTCACAATAGAAAGAGACTCTGTGCCTAAGACGGACACATTAAGGTTAAATAGCACATTAGGTCTATCCATTGATGCATTACTCGCAAATCGTACGCAAACCGTGATTTGAGATCATATTCCATCAATACAGTAACTTATACTAATAAAATTTCAAACAAAAAGATGTTTGAAATGGTTGTGAAAAGAGGTCATTTCAAAACAAGGATGGGAAAGACGGACACCTGGTATGGGTAAGATGGACATGCCGTATTGGTAAAGGTGAACATAGGGCAAGGGCAGAGTGAGACGCTTCTCTACCAATAAATGTTGTTTTCTATCATTTACATCACAATGTTGAGATAATAAAACATAACCCAAGGGTATGCAATTTAGCGGTATTCTGCTTTGTATTCGCGTGAGAAAAATGTCCATCTTTCCCTACCCTACTGTGTCCATCGTACCCAACATGATACCAAATTTAAAAACCGACTTAATCTACCTGGCAGCGAGATGAGACTTTTCTTACAGATATCACTGTTAGATCCTTCAATTGTTTGCAGAACTCATGCGAAATAAGCACCTACCTAGAAACGGGATGAACACAGTTTCGGGTCCTACACGAATAAAAGCACAGATAAACTACATAAATTATAGAAAATCAATAACGCAAATGAAATTTCAAAAAAGCAAAAAAAAAAAAAAAGTTGCCAAATTCATAAAATGAGTAGAATGAATAATATAGATCAAACTAATAAAATAAAAAAAAAATCAAATTAAATTAGCTCATTAAACAAAAAAAATTATACAATAACGTACATTAACTCCCACCAATGAATAAAATTGAAAGAAAAGAAATGAATGAAATTAAAAGAAATGAATAAAAGGAATCAAATTAATCAAATGAGTTAAATGAAAGTTCCTGCTTATATGGAACTATGCGACTTTGGTTAGTCATTATTGATCTGGACTGACAAATCTATGTAATGTTGCACAAATTTTAATAATTTTTGCATCATTTTGATATCACGGTGGTACCAGTCAGTGTCAATATATGAGAATTTACTGTGTGACCGTACTCTTCAACCCGTCACTCCGAAACCGGAAGTCCTATCAATAAAAATTCAATAGCAGCCGATGGGAAGGTTGTATCTTTCATTTGAGACTAAGTATGTATTGTACAAATCGGTCCAGGCATCTCCGAGAAACAGAGGTGACATATCTTTGCCACATACACACATACACAGATTGCAGACACCTCCAATCTGTATATGTGTGTACCTCCAATCTGTGTATCTGCAGACCAAAAAAATTGGAATTTTATTGTTGGCGTAATTTCAAACTTGCCACAATCTAACAAACCGTAATTGACGAAATGACGAAATATAACCGTGTTCTGTTTAATTTTACATGAAAGATGCACTTTCCATGCGCAGTGCCATAAAATTAAACCCTTCAACATTTTAAACAAGCGCCATATGTGGAGTAAAATTAAGTGACTCGCAAAATTCAACGACATGTAAAACTAATATCAAACGTAAAACTATTTTGATGCTCGTGTATGTCATGGTCAGGAGACGTAAATTTACACGATTTTTTCTAGGTGTGTGTGTACCCTGTCCAAATTAAGTCATTTTCGGAGAAAGTTTTTAAATTAACACCTAGAACAAAAATCTGAGCTGACCAATGCATGTTTCAATTTTTTTTCAAAATGTGGAGAGGTCTAATACACACAGACATTTCCCTATCTCGACGAATGGTATATGACACTCGACCAGGATTAGGTTGGCCACTAGAGTGGCTCGCGGTTGTATTGGAAAACTTCAAAATGATTTAAACTAGTGGGCACAGCACTTTTTGAGTTCCTTTTGTGGTCCCAAATGCCTGTGCAGTGGCGGTTGGTTGCTTCCCGGGTTTGCGCATTGCATTCAAAGTTTGCATGGGATGTTATATGGGGAAATTATTTTGCATTTACGTTAATAAAGATCGCTATTTCACTGAATATGAAAAACCAACTTAGTTAAACTATAGTTGGTTAACAACTTTGTCGAAGACCGTAACTGGCTACGAGTTTTCAAAAAATAGTTATAACGATTTTAAAACTTATGGTAAAATCCAAATGCAGAAATTGAATTACTTTTCCCAACACTGCCGGTGCACCACCGACATCCATATTTAAATCTTAAATAAATGAGAATATATTCATCACAGAGATTTGTTACCTTTGCATGAAATATTCAGAATGAATTTTTGAATAACATAGACGTAGTCAGAAAATGAAAACAAGAGGGCCACAAGCCGTACTCCCCAGTCCCTTTTGAGATAGGACTACGTCTTTATTTTCGATATGGGAGCGCACTTTGAAAATTCTACAAAAATGGTATGTAACGAAAAGTGTTTAATTTTAAACGAATATAATTCAGCCATCTCACGAAAAATTTTCAATTTTTTGCGCGAATCGCCCCGAAATACTTCTAAGAATAGATTCCAATAGATAAAGCCGAAGATTTTTAAATCATGGCATTAAAAATTTAAATAACATGCAACCTTGTCAAAATATCGCGCATTTACATACAGTAGATAGCGCTTCCCAAGCCCGATACGACAGATTTGTGTACCTACTTCGCTACGCTTCTATAAATGACGTCATTATCGACTATTTAAAGAACGGATTTGGCCGGAAAAGCTTAGTTGCCTGTTGAACGGCAGGCAGAGCAGATCACTGCGCTGTGTGTTTTTACAGCCAGTGTAGCTGAATGAGAAGTCCGTTATACCACTTGTGGAGATACGCTATCCAGTGCTATGCTTTCTTTTGTGTTGTGCTCTTGTGCAGCACACTTTTATGTTCAATTCACAGTTATTCATGCACAAAATCGCTTGTACATTCTCCATTTGCAAACACGGTTAACATAGTGTCGTGGTACTAGTTGTCTCTTTAGCTCTACCCGTCATCATTAGCGTTGACTCATTTTGCTTTGTTCGCTTGGGTTCAATGTTTGAGGCGAATGTATCTAATTTGTTGGCAAGGTTACTATATTCACAGATTTTTCTGTAATGTCAGAGATTTTTTCACAATTTTTTATAACAAATTCTTTTTCACAGATGGTAGATTTTTGGCATTTTGATGAAAATTTGATAGATTTTTGGAAATATTGTGATTTTTCACAGATTTTTCAGAAATTTATCACAGATTTTTTTCCTGTTTCAGTTATCACAGATGGTGAAATGATATTTTTGACCGAAACGCAGATTTCAATGGGGCATCCCTGTTTGTTAACGGATGCATACGTAAGCTGCATGATAGCAATCTGTGCTTTCATGCTCAAAAACGTCGAAAATGTGTATTATCCAAGTTTAATGTGTGCTAATTATTTACTTTACCTGCCTTTGTCAATAAAACTGGCTGAAAACTACGAATCTAACTGCGACGAAAAGTAATCGTTGTGTCTCCTTTGGAAAAACACGGACAATATTAAATGCGCCAATTCAATTCGTCGCATCAAAATGATTGAATGGCTCGTTTCCAATGAAAATATTTTTACATAAATTCTCCTTTCTTTTTCGACGCTGCTGCCGTTCGCTACTGTAGGACGCTCAGCGCTGTATGGCAGCCTGTGTGTAAAGCAGTAACATATTAAAAAATATCGCCCCTAGTACAGATGCGAACGATACAGTTTTTCTATCCTTATATTACACTTTTTAATATTTTTAATCTATTTAATATTTTTAACCACAAACAACGACAATGAATGCGGTTCATTTACGCCACGACCGGCATCAACGCTTTCGACTCTCTCTTTGAATGGACAGAGAAGAGTGTACAAAGCGAGAGGTCAAACTTTACTGCGCCACACCCTCACCGAGCAGCCGGAGTACAGCAGCAGAACAAAAATGTATTTTACTGCTGTACGGAAAAGTGTACTCGGTCTGGCTACCGTTCTGGCAGCAGCAGCAGTGATGTGTCGCTGTAGCGGGCTGTCCGGCTTGTGCAAATGTAAATATACCGGAAAATATGTAGTTTACCGGTACCGTTCGCATCCCTGGTTGGAAGAAATAATGAATTTCTGAATTTGGATTGAACCATAAGTTTTAAAATCGTTATAACTATTTTTTTTGAAAACTCGTAGCTGTAACTATCAGTACGAACTACGCTGAAAGTGAGAACGGAGGCAGTTCGGGTTCCGGAAAGGGACATCGACAGTGGACGCCATCCGCTCGTGAAGAAAGCGTTCAACAGTGCTAGCTGGAGGGCGATCGCCGTAGCGCTGCACAGAATGCGTGTTCCGGACTATCTGTGCAAGGTTCTAAAAAGTTACTTCCAAAACCGAATACTGGTCTACGAAACGAACACGGAGAAGAGCGCGATTAGGGTCACGACGGGAGTAGCTCAGGGCTCCATAGTTGGCCCAACGCTCTGGAATATAATGTACAACGGAGTGTTAACACTGTGACTGCCCAGGGGAGTGGAGATCGTTCGCTTTGCAGATGACGCTGCCCTGACGATAATGGGCGAGACCCTTGAGGAGGTGGAGATGTTGACGGCAGAGGCAATAGGCATCATGGAAACCGGGATGGCAAACGTCAAGTTGCAGCTGGCTCACCACAATACCGAGGTAGTGCTGGTCAGCAACCGTAAAAAATCCAGTTTGTCGTGATCAGCGTCGGGGTCAATCCATCCCATCGATGCGTGCTCTGAAGCACCTGGGGGTGATGGTCGACGATCGGTTAAATTACAGCAGGCATATCCACTGTGTATGTGAGAAGTCTGCGAGGATAATTTACGCATTGGAAAGGATCATGCCGAATCACGGAGGAGCAAAAGGCAGCACGAGACATTTCCTAGAGGGTGTCTTATCCTCAATACTGAGGTATGGCGTACCGGCATGGGCTGCTATGCTGAACTCAAAGCGGAACCGGACGAAGTTGTACGCGAGTGCGTACAGAGAGATATCGTCGGAGGCGGTATGCGTAAATGCCGGAATGATTCCCATCTGCATCATACTGGCTGAGTACGTGACATGCTACCAGCGGAGAAATACACGTAAAGCAAGGAGACAGGTCCGATATGACTCGTTAGCTAAGAGGGCAGCAAGAGTAGGACAACGCGGAAAAAGGAAGGTTTGGACAAGCTTCGTCGCCCTTTGCCCGGAGTGTGTGAAAGTGCAAAAGACACTGAAACACGTGGTCTCCGAATGCCCTAGGTTCGAAGAAGTCCGAAGGAATATGCCTGATATAACAGTGAATAATATCGTCGAAGAGATGTGCCGCGACGAGCATATCTGGGACGCTGTCAACAGAGTGGTTGCGAGTATACTCTCCGAGCTGCAGAAGAAGCGGCGAAGGGAACAAAAAAGTAGCGACATTGGCTAGGACTCCGCCGTGGAACCACAAATCGGGTGGCGGGAGAAATTCTACCGCTGGAGAACTCTCCGAGTGTGTAGACGGGGTCCACCGCCGGGGACCAGTTGAATAGTACGCGACATAACACCGGGTTCGGGTCGTCAGGGTGCCAGCGTACCGGATGTTAGGCATCACCGGAATCGCCGAACCGATCTCGACACCCTACCGGGTAGATCGTGAGTAGGCTAGACCGGCGGTGGCCGGGAATTAGACCGAGTAGACGGCGTCAAATAGCTAGCAGTGGGTCGTTGGAGCGCCAGTGAACCGGAAGCTACGCTTCGCCCGGAATCGCCTGATGGACTTCAGCACCTACTGGCTGGCCCGTTAAGTAGGCTAAGTCCACCGCCGGGGACTAGACCAAGTAGACGAAGCGGGGAGCTTAATGGCTCACAGAAACGTACATCGGTATCGGGAGCAATCTACCACCGGAGAATTCGCGGAAGGGTAGATTCGTCGCCGTGGACTACCCGACAGAATCGTGACGAAAGGGGAGCTGATTGGCTCACGAAACAAACACCAGTACTGAGAGAAATTCCGTTGCCGGGGAACTCTCAGTCGGAGTAGGATAATATTCGAGTTGATTTTGATAAAGCTGGGAGCTAAATGGCTCAAGGAAGCGGGTATCGGTGTCGGGGGAATTTCCTCCGTCGGGGAACTATCGGTCGGCGTAGGGTGAGTTCACCGTTTGGGACTATCCAAGTAGATCGTGATAAGGCCGGGAGCTGAATGAAGAGGAAACATGAGCTAAATGGCTCCAGGAATCAGCACCCAAACGGCTCATGGGGACGAGAGCTAAACGGCGACGTAATAGATGGAGACAAGAAGTAAGAAAAGAATCGAGAGTTAAATCAAAGATCAAAGGTCGAGCCATTCCATGAATCAAGTGAGACTGCGAGATAAAGCAGAAGAGAGAAGTGCGACGAAAGCACAACGATTCCCTTCATGAAGTAATACCTTGACGTTTTTCCGTGGGGAAGGATGGCGTGAAAAGTAAGGATTGTTTTTAGTGGTTAGGCACGAACGTGAGTCCCACACAGTGCCAATACACTACAGGCCAGGCTTTTGAAGTTTTGCTATTAAAAAAAACAGACGTTTTCCTATTTCGACGAACTAAGCCGAATGGTATATGACACTCGACCAGGATTAGGTTGGCCACATTTACGAGTGATTGATTGCATAGTCTTTTCTCATATAAGCAATAAGTTAGCTCAACATTACAATTTCGATATTTTTATCTTCGAGGCAGTTAGATTAGCCCATTAGCAACATGTTCGAATATAATAACGCTTTATTCATTGATTTTTTTAATTTTAGTCGAATCATTTACTTATACCCGTATTTTCAGGGAAAGCGCGTGTTCGTTTTTAAGCGGTTATATATGTTGAGATACGGGAAAAAATGGAAAAGTTTGAATTTTTATAAAGGAATGTAGCCATATTTTTATGAAATACTTGTTATACGTTTAGCGTAATACAATGTCCAATTTGCAAAATCCACTTGAAAAAATAAAAAATATTAATAATTGTCGAAGCCTTAGCGATTTTCGCAAAACGTGGTTTTTCAATGAGGTTTGCCGTGACTACGATTCCAGTCCAACAGCTCAACAGAAACCATCAAACTAAAAAAATCATTAGTATATGTACCTGTGGTGTCCTTGAATGATCGATTAAAAACAATTCTTCTTTTTGGAAACAGGGACAATTTTTCCAAAAAAATCACAATTTTCAACTGAAAAAAATTATTAAAAAATTCATAACAATAATATGAAAATTTTGACGAAAAAATGGAATCGTTCAAGGACACGGCAGTTAAATTACGAACAAGTCAAAAAAAAAGTTTTGAGATCGGTTGAAAACTTTTTCGGCAATCGTAGTCATCGCAAACACGCTTTTGGGAAACATGATTTCACGATAATCGCGTTTAAAGTTTCAAGTATAAGCAACCCCTCCATAAGGGAGCAAGATGAAAAACTCTATAACTTTGCGTCCACTGCTCCGATCTCTATAAAAATTTGAGGTAACATTCTTAAGAACCTGAGCTTTACGATAGAAGAATAAAAAAATTTCGATTTTTTGGCCGACCTAAACATATATATATCCCCTTAATGATGTTTGCCCACGCGTAAAAAAAATGTTTTAAATTTAATGGTACCATAATGTACAAAATAATGAAGAATATCTAAAAAATATAATTTGATCTAAAAGCTCGATTCTTTTTCTTATTTTGTCGAACTTTTCGCTTTAGCCATTCCATAGTGCCCTGGCCCAGCGCAGTGTGCCATGCGTAAATACGGTTAGAGTCTGATTAGTAGTATCACCCGCGGTTTATACTGAATGCAAATAGTCAACCTTTACATTGATAACAAGGTTTTTCCTGTGAATTTATATAGGGTTTTATTATTCTTTACCATTTGAAATTCACAGTTGATACCTCAAAAAAGCCTATCACGGATGGGTCCATTAACTTTACAAACAGGTCCAACACTATATTTAATCTCTTTCAAATAGATTTGTTTTCTTCCAGCTCCATAGGTGAAGCCGTTAATGTAGTACAAAGATAAAAGCCGTTCCACAAATATACCGATATGCAAATAGTAAACGACGCCACGACGCTCTACGTACATGATAATCCAAACAAATTGCTTTATCAGGGTGGGTGGTGAGAACCAGGAAGGGAGAAAATCCTACTCGAACAGATTTACCAGAAATTTCATTAATTAATTCCTCCGTGTGGCCTATACATGGTGGTCGATACTCCTCCTGTGGCACATATTTCGAGTAAAAGGGTTTATTCATTAGACATCGTTCCATCATTGGATGGTTGGGAGCCCTTTTAAATGAGATATCACTTTCACTTTTTTTCCTATACGCATGATCCCCAACAGGTGAAATCTGTAGCAGCAGGCAGCACCCTGCCCCGTACTCGTCATTCCACCCAAAAGCATTATCATTCTCAGATCCGCCGGTAATCCGGTTTAAGCACGATATCGAACCAGCTGATGCATATTAGTTCGAATTGAACCCCATTCAATACGGGTGATGACGATTCGTGATATGAAAAATTCTGATTCCATCGCGACTGTGGAAAAAAACAGGCTAAACGATGCAGAGTGGAATCTGATAAAAAAAAATCAGGTAACATACTGTGCCTGCTCCAAAAAAGAAAACGCTACTCGAAAAAATAGGAAAAATAGGTCAACTATGAGTTACACCACCAGCTCTTATCAGCAGATGCATTCAACATGCGTTGCAGTAGGATCGCCCTCGTCGCCATTCGGTCACCGGGCCACCAGGCAGTGAGTGCAGTTGGGGTGCTATCTGTATCCATCGGCATCAGGCCCTGTCCGATCCGTTTTACATAATGGTACTTTTGTATGCTAGGGTGAACTTTCATGAGCTTAACTTTTCGATAAAATTTTCGCCCGGCTTTTTTTTGTATGAATTTTCCGGTTTATTTGAATTTCAGAGAACAATTTGATTGATAATACGATAAGAGCCAGCCAGGTTTGTGGAAATGAAGTAGGGTTCAGGTTTGGAACGCTGATTGTCAAATGTTGGTAGCGTAACGTACTGTATTTGTCCTGCACGCTGTCAACGGTCTGTGTAAACAGAAGGTTGATAAGAGACGGTTAATTATTTAAAATTGCTGGCTGCAATTTTATAGAATTTATGCTGAATATGAATTTATATAACTAATAATTTTAGAAGGATGTCACGTCTTTAATACATCAAAATCTTGGTAGGGTAGTTGAGCCAAGCCAAATTATCAGGAATTACTATTTCTGAAAAGTTTACTCGAAAGAGAATTTAAATTCATATTTAGCCCCTTCTGAAACATGAATTGTATCTTTTTGTCACGTTCCAGTGCCGTCGATTCTCCGAAACCGATTCAATCAATCTTGCATCAGTGCTTTGGCGCATGATGGCAGGCTGGCTAGTGTCCAGGTCGGATTACATCCGAAAGACACGATCCGCTAAATGATGCATTTAATTTCTCATTTTATTTCATTTCCATTGCTCCCACTGTCGATCTTTCTCGGCTCCGGTTCGTACGATTGAGTTGTTGATGGTTGCAATGAAATTCGATACATGGGCCATTATCCCCGTTTGCGGTGGGAAAGAGACTCCGATGAAAGCTCACTGGTACAGTCGGTCGGTGTGGGGTGACGATGTTTCGATAAATACGTACGACCATTTTCGAGCGTTTCATGACAAATCAGAAAGGGGGTAGAATTCAGTTAATTTCAATGCACCTTTGCCGAAGGTGTGAATTAGCTTGATTTCAGGCTCACTTATATGACGAGACGATCTGACAAAACTTTCATCAATTAAATACATTTTCGACTTCCGGGTAGCGCAGAAATCCAGAAAAAAGACTACATAGTAGCAGATGTTCACAATTGCTACGAGAAGCATTTATTAGCAAACCGATTCAGTTCATTTTCGCCCTCCGCATTTCCAAGCATATAAAACACAACCCAGATAATTGGTTTTGGAATTTCACATCCAAGCGTTTGTCGATCGCATTAATCATTTGACGTATCGAGTTGTCAGGGAATTTTGGTCAATTGTGTGACAAATTTTGACGTAGATGTGTATACAAGTGCCACCGACTTGTTGCCAAAAATAAATCACATAGGCAAACGATAACTGGGCTAAATTTAGACTCAAATAAAAACAGTGTTTTATCTTTGTGCTGCATGGATGTACTAAGTCTTGCCGGAACAATGATATTTCCATGAATGGAAAGAATTTCACTTAAATTGTTTTTTACGCGGGGATTACATTCAGCGTAAATTGAAAAATATATATAATTGTATTTAATCCAACTAGAGGATCATCCATAAATGACGTAGCATTATATGGGGGAGGGGGAGTTTTGTATTTTGTGATGATGTGTGACGACAGGGGGGAGTGGGTCATGTTATGCTACGTAGCTTTACCCGTTTCATCTAACTAACATCGTTTTTTATTTTTTTACGGGGTCAACGGAGGGGGACGTTTAACGTCAAGCTACGTAATTACCAGGGGGGTTATTTAGAGGTTTGTGACGAAATGCTACGATGGGAGAGGGGGGGTGTTAAAAATCACTCAAAAATGCTACGTCATTTATAGATGATCCCTAGCTGTATTCATTAATCGGTTATATCACCTTGGATCACAAAAAAGTTGACAATTGGCGATTTTTCGTTTCATAATTACTATTTTGCACATATTTTGGTAGTAAGCCCGTGTGCAGAAAATTCGGTTGATTTTTAACGTTTATTTTAAAAGAAACGTACAGAAACCCTCAAACTTTGAAGATTTTTGCAGAGGCCTGGTCTTAGTCTTTTGTGAACCAAACGACTCAGCTCAACAAATTGGATAAATGTTTGTTATCAAGAAGGAGTCATCAAAAGACACCGCTGCATAGTGGTCGGAAACCCCAAGAACGTAAACTTAAGGGGGAGAAAGGGTTTTAGCCTGAAAAAAAAAACACTTTTTTGCGATTTTTTTAGAACTTTGCGTGAAGCGAAAAAACTTTTGTACATTATAGTGTGTCATTTCAATTACATGCTGTAATTTTTCTCTGCAAAAATATCCACAAACGTCTCGGTGACGAAGCTTTTTGTAGGACGTTTGTGGAAAAAACATGATTTGCGGTGTCACCTTCCATTCAAAAACTACAAAGCCAATTTCTTTCAAACTATGCATAAACATTCTATGTTAAAAATGCTTAACCCCTACGTTGAGTTTTTGAGATAAATTTTTAATTGAGGGATTTTTTACTTTTTACCCCACTGGGATGCCGGATATACCCCAAGGGAATTCGGATTAGTTCCGGAACCGGTCCACGGATTTGAACACTACTCGGTATATAGAAACTGGACTAAATTCCAGATCTTTTAAAGCCGGTTCCATCCAATTCGGTCAGAAATTGACGAAATGAGAGCAAAATTTAAACAAAATTTTCAGAAAAATTTTAGCTTGGTACTGTAAAGGTTAAATGAAAATTTTTATTTTTCACGAAAAATACCGCCTTTTTGTGAGTAAACAAACACCCCTTTAAACGAAAAATTATCTTAAAAACTCAACGTAGGGGTTAGATATTTTTAACATAGAATGTGCATCCAAAGTTTGAAAGAAAGCGGTTTTGTAGTTTTTGAATGGACGGTAACACCGCAAATCATGTTTTTTCCACAAACGTTCTACGAAAAGCTTCGTCACCGAGACGTTTGTGGATATTTTTGCATAGAAAAATTACAGCATGTTATTGAAATGATACACTATAATGTACAAAAGTTTTGATCAATTCGCTTCACGCAAGTGTTTTTTTCACGCTGAAATCCTTAACTTCACCCCCCCCCCCTCCCCCTTCATTCACTAGAGGCCAAACCATCGAATATATTCACAGGGTATCTTTGGACGAATTGTTTGTAAGAACATTCCCCACAACATGATAAAAATAAAAACTAGGCATGGCTTACTACACTCCAACTAAAAAAATAACTTTTTATGCTAAAAAGGTGGAAAGTTGGTGTCTTCGACAAAGTTTTAGAAATGCTCGTAATGAAGAATTTTGTTGAACAACTTGAACTTGTAGAACTTGAAGTTATCGATTTATAAAGCGTTTTTGCCACTGAGGCTTTTCGTGCAAACCATGTTCCAAATAAATGTGGAGGCAACAAAACCACATAATATTGTTAAAGACTGTAAGTAAAAATACTCATGCGTTTCAAAGTTATTGAAGATTTTAACATTTTTTACCAGCAATTACAAAATTTACGAAAAAGAACCGACAAATTTTTTTTCGTTAATTTTTAAATGGAAAAAGTGAAAAAAACATTACAAAGTGAACTTACCCTATTCATAGGTTTCTAGAGTGCCACGCATCAAACCTTCTTACCTTTATTATGCATAGTCTGGACATCGAAAATAGCTCGTCCGTTTTGGTTTGCACTCTTATACGCAGTTGAAATTGGTGTAAAAAATTTAAAATTCTTCAATAACTCTAAAACGAATGAGTATTTTTCAAGAGATGTGCGCGGCGCCGCCGATTTCAGGTAAAATTTTAACATGCAGTCTTCATAAATAATTTAATTTTTACATGTAGCCTTCAACAATATTATGTGGTTTTAATACCTCAACATTTGATCGAAAAATCACAGTGAAAAAGTTATATTAAAAAAAAACTAAATTTAAAACGCTTTATAAATCGATAACCTTAAGTCCTACAAGTTCAAGTTGTTCGATAAAATTCTTCACTATGGGCATTTCTAAAACTTTATCGAAGACACCAACTTCCTACCTCGTCAGTATAAAAAGTCAATTTTTCTAGCTCAATCATAGTAAGCCAAGCCTCAATTTAATTTTTATCAGCTTGTGGGGAATATTCATACGAACAATTCCTCCAAAGGCACCCTGTGAATATATTCGATAGTTTAGCCTGTAGCGAATTAAGTTCACGTTTTTAGCATTTTCGACCACTGTGCGCTACCTGCTGGCTCGTGGTGGATTCAAAATTGGTATATGTATCTCGCGATCCCCATCCGTCCGGGGCAACCGTTAAGTACTGCTTCAGTAGGGATTGTGTTCTTGCTTATTTTGTTTTGTGTTAATCGTCATGTTTTTATCCATAGCTACTTTTTCTTACTTGCCGTTCAACCTTCGCGATATATCTAACCTGCTCAGGTCTGCTGCAAATATTGTCACCTGTTCAGACAGGAACCGATCCGGAGGTGTCGACCACAAGGATTTACATCTCTGTCCAACTACCTTCGCCAGGCTTCTTATCCTTCTTGGTGCTGGTCGTTCCTATTTATCTACTAGCTGGTGCTGAGAACTTCTCGGCGGCGGTATTTCACTCTATACCGATGCCCATTTTCGCAATTCATTTCACTGCCACTCCAACGGAATAATCATCGGCGGTAAACAAGGCGGTGTGGTTTTTACCCCCCTCCCCCTTGTTGTAAAAGCTTGCAAAATGCTGCCACGGATCACCTCATTTGGAACTAGAGATGGGCGAATGAATCGCGAATCGATCAAAAGAATCGACCAATAACCCTAACGCCCTCCGTATCCTCCACCGGCCATGTCGCCTAATAAATATATTTTTTCCCGTTTCATCTCAAACATTTTTCAAAGTACTGAAACGAATCAACTCTCGGAACTGAATAAGTTTGCTATCTCTATTTGGAACCTTATGCGCGGTGACCACAATAAATCAAGAACGGCTTATCTGTAATGGAAAAACCAAGAATTTTTCTTAAGCAGCATCATGCGTGACTTCTTTGCGCCCATTTTATCAATTTTAACGAATTATAACTGTTACGGAAACTTTCGGACTTCCATTCAGCGAATCTCGTGAATTTGTTGGAGTTTGCAAAGCTGTAATTTTAATTTAATTCATCGTTTACTATAGTGTAAGTGTTAATTTGTTGTCTACTCACATTTGTTAGTCCATTTGATGTTTAACCGTAACAATGTTTAATTTTAATTATAGGGCTAGAAAAAAAGAATACTGTACTGAAAAAGCACGTGTCTGTTGAAGCTAGATTATAGGTTTTATGACCGTTGTTGATTCTCAATTGTTCTTTTTAACCCTGTATAACCAATTGCATCATTTCCGCGCAACATATCGAGATTATGTGATTAGTTCACAGATGACAGATACCTTGGCCTGCTGATACATGGAACATCTCCCGACCCGTATCGATGACTGCTTGTCCTCAGCTATACCACCATCCATTACGTCCAGCAGAGCGAGCTTAAAAACTGGTCGAACAAGTGTACACGTAGTTGTCTGCAGAAGCGCTTTCCGAATCCTGCCATCCTTAGCTGGATAAACCTGCAAAACCCGTCCTCTTACCCACTTATTTCTGGTATTAACATCAGCCATCACTACCAAGTCACCCACCCGTATTGCTCTTGTTTCCGAAAACCATTTCGTTCGTCGGTAGATAGTCGGAAGGCACTCCCTGATCCACCGTTTCCAGAATTGATCCAACATGTGCTGAACGATGTTCCAGCTGATTCGTAGTGCTACCTTCTCGTCTATAGGCGCTTTTACTGGCTGGCATATCCCCGTCGAGCTAAGCAGAAGGAAGTGATTCGGCGTTGGTGACTCCTGCCCGCGTTTTTCAAATTGGCGAGCACGATAACTCAAAAACTAATCAACGAATTGACTTGATTTTTTATGAGAATGCACAATATGTGTATCCTGTTGATGAACCACAGAAAACTGAATGAATTTTTTTTCTTCCTATTATTTTGAGGAAAAGTGAGCGAATTTTACAGTAAAATATTAGATTTTTCGGTTTTCATGAAGCCATTTTCTGAATTATTTCTATTCTTTTTTAATTCATCGATTAACTACAAGTCTAAGCTTTACAAATCTTATTGAATTTCCTGTGTCAGACAATTTTATCAAGAGTTATCGTGTTCGCCGCGGCGCTTCTCGACTTGGAAATTGTTGGGCGTCTAGTCTTGAAACACTCGTATGTGTGGTTCTGCGTGACTGAAATTATTTTTTTTTTCGTGCACAATGAGTATATAGGGTAAGGTGCCGATTTTGGCACTATTAGGTTTGAACAATTTTAAAGTGAAGCAATATTATCTATAACCTAAAGCATAATTGTACTGTTTCTTAAACATCTATATAATGCTTATTTATTAGAAATGCTTTTTTTCAGCACAAATAAATATAAATAATAAATCCTCATCGAAAAACAATTTGCTTGAATTGAAATGCCTTATTTGTTTATTTGTTGTACCGTCACCAACACACTTGGCCCCAATGGTGGTTACTTAAACTAATTACATTTCAGAATACGCATTATTTTAGTTTTTATCGAATTCCTTGTCAGGTTGAAGTCAAACGCCGTCGCCACAATGTTAAATACACGCTGGAGTCCGGTAACAGCGCTCTTGCGCCCATAGTTAGTTCTCCTGAACGGGAATCGCAGAAGAGAGTTAGGGACCATTCATAAATTACGTAACGCAAAAATTGCCCAAAATTGACCCCCCCCCCTCCCCCTATGTAACAAAGTGTCACAAATTTTTACATCCCCCCCTCCCCTGTTACGTAACAAATTCCAAGAAAATTTTTTTTTCTTCGATGAAAACATGTTACGTAACGATCTAGTTAACACCCCCTCCCCCCTATGTCACAACTTGTCACAACTTGTCGTACCCCCTCCCCCCCCCCCCTAAAAGCGTTACGTAATTTATGAATGGTCCCTTATTGCGCAGAGCTCGAACGCGAGCTTGAAGATCGAGGCGTCCGAGGATTGTAGGGCAATCCACCCTGGCAGACAGTAAGTCCGAGACGAACAGGGCTCGAGAGCAGTCCCTCCGGATGCTTAGAGTATCGAGCTGTATTAACTGACAACGGTTTTCGTAGCTTGGCAGCTGAAATCTGTTTTGCCAAGGAAGATGTCGGAGTGCAAAGCGTACGAACCGGCGTTGGACGGCCTCGATTCTGTCGACACCGTTCTGGTAGTAACCCAAGCTGTCTTGAAGCTTTATCCACAATGGATGATGTATGTGGTTTGAACGTTAGTGCCGAATCCATGATGACTCCGAGATCCTTGACGTTAGAGTGTCTTGGAATACTCGAGTCGAAGAGATGATAGTTAAACTGAATCGGATGGCGTTTTCGCGTGAATGTAACGATTGAGCATTTGCTCGGGTTTAAAACCATTCTGTTTAGATCACACCACGTACTAAAGCTCTCCAATTCACTCTGAAGAAACTTGGCATCGGTTTTATCCCGTATTTGTCGAAACATTTTCATGTCGTCGGCAAAAGAAAGGCGGGGTCCTTGTAATTTGATGTTGACATCATTAAAGTAAAGGAGGAATATCACTAGACCGAGATGGCTTCCTTGTGGGATGCCGGATGTAGCGAAGAATGGTGCAGATAGACAGTCATTAATACTGATTTGAAGTTGCCTTCCATCGAGGTAGGAACGAAACCAGCACTGTAGTTGTTCATGAATACCGAGTTTGTCCAGCTTCGCTATTGCGATATCATGATTGATTTTGTCGAAGGCCGCAGATAAATCCATGTAAATAGCATCGGTTTGCAATCCGTCAGCGAATCCATCGAGTACATATATTGTGAACGAGAGCAGGTTAGTCGTTGTCGATCGTTTAGGGATAAAGCCGTGTTGATCGTCTGCAATGTAGTGTTTACAGTGAAAGAAAAGAGGGTCTAAGACAACCAGCTCGAATAGTTTTGATACTGCACTTAAACACGAGATTCCCCAATAATTGTCAATGTTCGATTTGTTTCCTTTTTGTGAACTGGAAACATGTGTGCTGCTTTCCAGCAGGAAGGGAATGTTCTAGTATTGAGTGATAGCACAAAGACTCGCCGAAGTGGTTCAAGAAGCCCGCTGATGCACTTTTTGACAAAAATGACATACAAGATGGTAACCCGGATTCTTTTCGCAGCTCGTTCACATATCGTCGCTGTTGTGCTATCTTATGACAAGCGCCGTTTTGCACATTTCGAGAAAAACGATTTTTAAAGTTTGAGATTGAATATCTCGAAACTTATAAATGGTATAAAAAATTCAAGGAAGGCAATTGATGCTTCTGTCTATTCTGTGTTAAACACTCAAATATTACAAAGATCAGTTGACTATGTTGCGAGCTTTTAGTATAAATGTAACCAAAAGTCGCACTCACACGTGTCATAGATGTGTATTGATGACAAAATTTGTATAGCGTGTCATAATCGTGCACGGAAAATTTTCCATAGAAAAAAATCATCAACTATTAACTTTTATTCATATCTTTGGCTTCATTTGGTCTATAAACAATCAGTGAGATGCATTTTGAAGGAAATAAGTCAGGGAATCTAGCAAAAATTGTTATTTTTGTTTACAGTGTTGCCAAATATGCTATATTTCCAGTTTAAAGCTTAAATTGCATTTTTTTCACAATTCGCGCATTTTTGTTTTGAAAATGATTATGCCATTGTGTTTCTGAGATAGCTTTACATATAAAAACATCTTATTCATCAAGATAATTTGAGCCAATCCCACTGCACAGTCATTTGAAGCAAAAAATTAAAAATTTCTCAGCACATATCCAAAACGACTTGGGCTTGGATTTCAGTTGACGTTCGACGTTTCGCTGGTATGGTTGATCCATGAACGGTGAAAGTAGTGGTTTTGTAATGCAACTGTCTTATGCTTCGAGAAGTTTTTAAATGCGGCTCGTTTGGCAGTTTTTAATCGTCTAAGCACTGTTGATTGCCAGGGAGGTTCTTGATTAGTACTGACTGTTCGTTTTGGCACATGACGGTCGATTAGGTAGTTAAGAATATTAGACAACGTCATCGCTGCTTCGCTCGCGTCATCATTGTTAAGATTTTCGTCCCAGTTTATATCCAACAGAGTGCTAACGATGCTGTCGTAGTCAGCGTTTTAAAAATCGTAGACGATAGAGCTTGAGACGTCTTCGAAATTCACTCCTAGGTTACCAGCGAGTACAAGATGTAGTGGGGGATGATGGCGCACATGCTGGACTAAAGCAGAGGTCCAATGTACGTCCATTCTCGTTGATAATATTATTAATTTGCCGAAGAGTTGCGCTACTGTAGTTGTCCAAGATACAACTGGCATTGTTGATAAGCGCAGACTTTTCGATAACCAATCGTAGATATCCATTACTTGCCGGGCACCAGGTCAAGCCAGGTAGGTTGAAGTCGCCCAGTAAAACAATATCATCAGACGGGGCAGCGATCGAGGTGATGAAAGAAACGGAGGAAAGATGTACATCGATCAGGCTGCAATCACGAATTCGGTCAGGTGAAAAATACACGACGCACAGGAACAGATTGCGCTCGGCAAGTTTCACTGATATCCACACTTGCTCGGAGCTCGCCCACCGCTCATCGTTGATCACTCGGGCTTTTATACAATGGCGAACGGCGATGAGTACACCACCTCCTGATGTCTTGTGGCTGTTGATGGCATTGCGGTCACAGCGGAAGACATCAAATGTTGAACCAAACACCTGGCGAGACAGAGTACGGTTATCGAGCCACGTCTCGGTTAAGGCGATGACGTCATAACAGCAGGCCGTGGTCGCGAGCAAATTGCTGCCCGTTGATGAATTTAAGCCACCAACATTCTGGTAGTAAATCTCGATGTTATTGGATGACGGATCAGGTTCTGCAGAGAACGAAACAACTGCATCGCGCCCCAGAATGTGGCGATCATCATCGGCGAGAGAAATGGTTGACATCTGGTCACAAGATGTTAGAGCAAAAGGCAAATTTCTGCAAGCGAAGAATACACACTTAATTTTTTCTGCCGAATCTCAGCTTTTTTAGCATCTTTTGCCGAAATCTCAACAGCTGAAATTCCGCAAACATTATTTTTTCCTGAGATCTCAGTAAAAGTGACCTTTGAGTGCTGAGACTCGGAAAATATTTCACCGAAAATCAGCAAGCAAATTTCACTTTACTGAGATATCAGTTTCTAAATTTGCTGACTACACAGCTGTTGAGAAGTTACCGAACCGAATTGAGTGTGTACATCAGCGCTTGAAGTGTTCGGATCAGATGTATACTTGCCATTTGTGGCGGGTTGGAAGACCCTTTCCCCCATCCCACACACAGGACCGGGACGACTGATGATCGCTGGCTGCAATTGCCCGACTGTGGCGGGGGGATCGAGGGCTTCCATAGTGCCAACTGCGGTGCGTCCCAGTATGCGTTGAACCCCGATGGTGCGATGCGGAGAGCAGGAACGGGACGGTAGTAGCTTACGGCAAGAGTTGGACGATGAACTAGAAGCGTGAATCGGTTCAACCGTTGTATCGTTACAATTTGTATAATACTTGCCGAGCAAGGCGGCTTGGAAAACCCCTTCTCCACCCACACATACAGGACCGGGACGACTGCTGAACGATGGCTGCAAGGGCTCGACTGTAGCGAGGGGATCGAGGGCGAGTGGCAGTGGGGATAGTGGCATTGCCAATCGTTGCAGAGTCCTCTGTAGGGTTGATGGGCCGGGTTGCATTAGCGGAATACATGCGGCTTCCGAGGGCAGAGGAAAATCAGTCGGTGGGCACCAAATGTTCTGGGTATGGGTATCCTCAAATTCCCTGAACAATATGCCTTGCGGCCATGTGTCAGGGTTAAGAGCTGCTTCACGGTACTTTGGGTGAACTCCAACTTTGAAAGATATGAAGTTCCGAGTACTGACGTCTATGCCTTTTTTAACAAGCGGAATAACCTTTATTTCCTCGTTGCAGTTTAGTCCTTCTTTGGACATTTTTTCGACTGTCTCTTTGCTAACGCTGGGATGAAAGCGGGAAAGATACATCCAGAGCAACGGAGTGGGAGGTGGAACCGTCAGAATGTTGCTATTATCGACTAGCTTTCCACCGCCGACAAGAATACTGCTCGAATCAGGGCCATCCTCGCGACGACGTTTCTGAGGTGGTCGAGAGGTACCGGAATTGGGTCGGACTGGAGTGGCTGTTGAAACCTTTCTGGCAAAGTGCAAAATATGCTGGTTATTTTTTGATAACTCTGCCTTTAGTTCAGCACAGACGTCATCCGTTTTCCCAGCGATAGCAGCGATAACACATCCAAGCGAGGAAACGATGCACAGTGGCGGATTTCCCAAAAAACCTGGCCAAAAGTCGAAAATGGTTTTGATTGATCTGCATAGGTGTATACCATGGTTTTTTGGGGCGCAGATTACGATTTTGATGTCAGATTTTCAAAATTCAAAATGGCGCATGCAAAATGGCCGACATTTTAATCTAAAAATAAGTAAATTTTCACGAATGAAGATTTAATGGCTCCAGTGTATGCCAATAACATTTAAAATGTATCAAATTTTAAATAGTGTGTAGCTAAATGATAGAATTTGTTGATTTGCATACATTAAGAGGATTGGGTGTCTAGATAATGTAGCTATTATGAGAATTGATGTTATTAGTCATTTCAAACTATGTATTTTGAAATATTATGCAACATAGCTACAAAACTTTTAAACTCTCTGTACGATTATTGTTCAATTGCTGATGCATATATTTCTCAAAGAACAAAAAATAGTATTTTTCTAATATACAGAAAATAAGCCGATTCTGCGACGAAAAGCATGGAGTGAAAATTGACAACAAGTTTGCATGCAAATTGCAGTAACTAAAAATAAATATGAGAAAAATACGAAAATAAGTGAAATTCACTAAGATTGATAGTTTTATTTAAATTAAATTTGACCGAGGATTTGTGCAAAGTACATTATTATACAATGAAACATTTAAATTCTTGCGTTATACTTGGTCAGAACATGCTAGTACTGCTTCCTGTTATAGTTTTGAGCAACCACGTTTTATTATCATGCTTGCTGATATGCTACGACTGTTAACCTTCTCACAAACAAATTCGACAAACTGGAGTGTACGCCAAAGTGAGCTCTTTGGCCAAATAACGGCCGGAGATCCCAGTATTCTTTTGCACTACTCTACTCTTTTCGCTTGTAGTATCCAGTCATATATTCCACCTCTAGATTTGTTTTGTTTTGCATGATCCAAGGTCATAGTTCCCAGATAACGTTTAATCATGGCATCCATGATAGATTTTTGATATTTGGAACCTTTGGCGATTACTTCTGTTGACCTCGTTGGATTTCAATATGAACGACCAACATTATTTACGTCTTTTGCGTTCCACTTTTGATAACTTTTGAACATGTTTATGAATCTCGATGAAATTTTCACCACTAAATACCCAATTCTTTCTGATCAAAATGCAGTATTGTGCGACTCGCTATGACAACCGGAGGTGCAGTAGTAATTAAAAGTACGAGTCCAAATTTTAATCTAAAAATCTTATAATCCATCTCCGTCTCCACTTAATCAAAGATTACTCATAAACGAGCAAATTCGGGCAAGAATTCTATTATATTCCAAATAGAGAATCGTTCAAGGAACACAAAAAAAATATAGTGGACATACGTGGACAAAAAAAGTATTTCAATAATTTAGCAAAAATGTCTGTTGAAACCGTCTGCTACAAAAGCGTGAAAGTTATTGACATTTTCTATAGACAAACAAAATAATATGTTTTGACATCAGTACATATAATTAAAGTACATACCGTCAGCATAACTTTCCATTATTACACATTTGAAACCGACACTTTTATCAAAATCTAGCTACACTTGAATAATAATGATATTTCGGGCGCTCGATGAAAAATATGAGCAAAGCGCGATGGTTTAAACTGTTTGGATGTGTCAACACCTCAAATATGAAAATTTTGAAGTGTTTCACTTAAAATAGCATGCGGCAGCACCATCTGAAGGACAATATATGTACTAGACCCCAAAATACTACCATGCAATTTTCGACTTTTGGCCAGGTTTTTAGCCAAATCCGCCACTGTGCGATGTCGCGAAAGCGAGCAAACTTCAGCAACTTGACACATTCATTGCACATCCAAAATAAATTTGGGTTTTCGGCAAGTTTTTTCAAGAACGGCTTGTTGAGTTATTTACCGCACTGCATATGCACCACATTTTTGCAAAATCCCATGCATTCGAAAAAGTCATCGTCCGATTTGACGGTTTTCGCGCAGTGATCGCATGCACTTGTGGTATGAATTCCTACATACCACATAAGCAACTCTTATTAGATATTCATCAGTCAAACATGATGAAGTCAGTGTGTAATCCGCCAAAATCATCGTCACAACGCAACGCAACACAACTTACAGTGATAATATGATGATTCAGTCCAATTTGCTTCAAATTTGGATCAAGTACTCTTGGTGGGACTAGGAACCGACTCAGGGGTATGCCGATTGAGTTTTCAAAACTTAATTATTTTTCTGGGCAGTCTACTGTCCATATTAGCAATTTAACATATTCTACAATGTTTGTGTGTGTAAAAAGCGCCATCTTTTGGCAATATTAACTTTTTTTATAAATTGATTATAGTAATATATAGAAAATTTATCTTTTGAATCAAAAGTGATAGCACTTGGCCGTTGTCTACTAAGTTGTAGAGGAGAGTCTTGTTGTCTCTATCACTCACAGTAATCGAGTTACGAGACGTTTTCTATGATGAACTCATTAAATTCTTAATTTACTTACAACTTTTTTGTTTCTGATTTCTCACATCAATGACGTTCGAAGATATTTTTTATCATCACAAAACACTCAGCTTTCCCGAAAAGACCAAATAGCTGTTAATACTTTGTAAAGAGTTATGACTGATTTTGGTTTTATTATAACCTGTTTTTGAACCTGTATGACTTCACTATCGGCAAAAATTGTAATTGTTGTATTATGTTGGCTTAAGCTACAAAACGAAAATAAAACTGTTTGTCCCTAAGCACCCGCGCAGAAGTTATACATTGTTGAAAGCATTATGTGTGGCCCTTCTGAAGCCACGTGAATGACTCACTGCACAAGCACTGATGTTCAAAGACGCTTTCCCTTGATTTTCTGAGTGGCGCGCACTCTGTGTACTAGCGCATCTGCTGAAAAAATAACACCGATATTGATTTTTTTTTATTTCGTTTATAGAGGTTTTAACCTTGAGGTCATTCGCCTCTTCGGGTTAGAAAAATCTCTTATGAAAAATTTCTAACCCTATGTGCGGGGTCGGGACTCGAACCCAGGTGCGCTGCGTACAAGGCAATCGATTTACCAACTACGCTACGCCCACCCTCTCACCGATATTGAATGATTTTCTAACAGAAGATGCACAAGTTTATCTCGGTTCGGGTCTTTGAATACCAGCGCCTACTCGTTCAGTGAGCCATTCACGCGGCTTCAGGAGGGCCACACATAATGATTTCAACAGTGTATAACTTCTGAACGGGTGCCTATGCACAAAGTTTTAAACTTCGTTTTGTAGGTGAACCCCAGTCCTATGAGAATAGTTTATAATATAATTACAGTTACTGGCGTTAGTGAAGTTTTACGGGTTCAAAAACAGGTTAAAAAATGGTGTTGAGTCTTTGTTCAAATCTTCAAAACTACAAAATTCTCTTCGTCTAAAAGCCCGCGAAAGTGAAAGATGCGATTTCGACTGGTAAAACACCTCCAGAAAGAATCTTTGGACTAATTTTCAAGATGAGTTGATTATAACTCTCATTAGGCCGTTACAAATATTTAAAAATATTTGTCCCAGCACAATTCACGACGGACATATGATTACGGCGTAAAAATTCTCTTTGATGGGAAATTCTAGACAAACTGTTACTGGCCGAACACAGTTTACAGCCGTTAATGAAAAAGAAAACGTTTCTGTTTTGTTTATTACTAACATCTGTGATTGGCGAGCAACGGTTTTTCCGGAATTTCCACTCAAAGTGAATTTTGACATTTGACTTATCATATATTTGTAGAGAATTTTTTTTGAAGGGAGGTTGGGTGCGAGTCAATAAAATAAAAATATTTTTTGCCTTTTTTTTCATAAAGAAAGGATATGCAATCACTCTGAAAACCGACATTTTAACCGAAGCCCGGAGGGCCGAGTCTCATATACCATTCGACTCAGTTCGTCGAAATTGACAAATGTCTGTATGTGTGTGTGTTTTCAAAACTCACTCACTTTTCTCAGAGATGGCTGAACGGAATCGCTGATTTCAAATGAAAGGTATAACGCTCCCATAAGCTGCCATTGAATTTTTTGTCGATCGGACTTACGGTTCCGGAGTTACGGGTTGAAGAGTGTGGTCACCCAGCAAATTCCCATATAAAATGGTAACACCATAATGTCCAAATGGTGTAATACATATTAAAAAGTGTGCAAAATAACTCGGATTTGTGGGTCTAGATCACTAATGATCATTCTAAGCAGCTTTGACCACATTGGTCACCTATGGCGGATCTTGATGCCCCCAGGTACTTTCCAAGTTCGTAAGTTAATTTCACACCTTTTTCTCTGGGAATTCTTGACCGATTTTTATAAACTTGGTTTCAAATGAAAGATACAATACTCCCATGGACTGTTACAGGTTGTTTATTGCGACCACATAGGAATTTCCCATATAAACCGGTAAAATCGTAATACTTCAAAGGATAAAAATCCATTTCTATTTGCAAGACTAGATCACTGATGGCCAATCAAAGATTCTTTGAATATAATGTCCACTATCGACAGTTCCGGAATTTTCAAGTTCTGGACGTATTCCAGAATTAGTCACATCGATTACTCGGTGATGACTGAACCGATTATCACAAACCAAATCTCAAATGGTGGGTATAATATGCGGTTGGAGGTTGCAATGCACTGTTGCATACTCCATCTAGCTCTCAACTTCCCCTCACAGCATCTCTTTCTACATCACCCTCCCCCCTCCCTTCCCTTTGACCTATATTCTCTTCGTCCGCCATATTCAATTTTTAGAGAATTTCGTCCCATAGCCATTTAAGTGAGATTGGAGTCGCTGAGCTCAAATTTGACATCGAAAAGATCGAATCAATTCATCTTATAGTGATAAATTGATTTTGTCACACATTTTATGATATAAGTTTTGCAAATAGTTGGTGATGAATACAAATGGTCGGTATTAAGTCAGACCGGACTAAGTGACCAAATATTGATTTCGAGAAAAACGAGTTTAAAGTTTGAATCGCAGCATCCTTTACATTATGAGTGAAAATTATTTTTTGCCATAACTCTTGTTTATTGTTACATATTTCAAATCTGGCTAGAGTCGAATGTAGCTGACGAAATTCTTTATCCAATGCTATAATTATCTCATTTTTTGATGTTTTGCGACTTAGTCCGGTCTGACTTAACACCGACCAAATGAGAACATAAATAAACTATCCAATTTCATTATCATCAGTTCGGTTCTTGCGGATTAGATTTCAATGTCCTTTAGTGAACTGTAACTTTCTCTTACTACAACTTTTATATTAGATGATAGAATCTATCGACATTTTTACTATGACTTTCAGCTATCAACTCGGTATCGTTTGTTGGTTTTAATCAACGATTTTATTAATGGTGTGTTCAGGTTAGCCTCATTTCCGTTGATTTCTTAGCTGTGTTTTCGATTTAAGTATATCTTTAGAAAAAAAACCGCTTCTTTTATAATCTAGCCAAATATTAAAAGACGCCTTTCTACTACCTATTCGCAAATTAATAAGTATTGATGCCTTGTTAACTTAGTGTCGACTATCAGAGATAGTACTTCATCAGCATTTAACTTCGCAAATTCTGTAGCATAAGCACTCAAGTTAACTAGCAGAATTTTTATAATTCACTGCATCAACTTTAGACAATTCTAATACAGTAAAGATCCTTTTTTAATAGCCCTTTGGGGCATATATTTTTCTTTCTTTTCAATAAACCGAAGCTCTTAAAATATTCTTCTTCGGTCTCTAGATATAGCATCATAACCCTTTCTGATTATTTAGTTTAAATTCCGCTTAATAGGGTCAGACAACGCAAAATTTAAAATAAAATTTAAATTTGGATTTTTGCCTTTCTCATATAAAGAAAGGCTACGCAATCACTTCAAAAATCGATCTTCCAACCAAGGCCCCGAAAGCCAAGTGTCATATCCCATTCGATTCAGTTCGTCGAGATCGCAAAATGTCTGTGTGTATGTTTGTGTGTATGTATGTGTGTGTCAAATAATGTCACTCAATTTTCTCAGAGATGGCTGAACCGAATTGCACAAACTTAGTTTCAAATGAACGGTATAACGCTCCTATAAGACGCTATTGAGTTTTTAGTTGATCGGATTTCCGGTTCCGGAGTTACGGGTTAAAGAGTGTGGTCACACAACAAATTCCCATATAAACTAGTAACCCTATGATGTCTGAAAGGTGTAATACATATTCAAATACGTTCAACATTACTTGGATTTGCGGTTCTAGATCACTAATGACCAATTAAAGTAATTTTTCTACATTGGTCACCTATGACGGATCTTGATGCCCAATGGAAACTCGCCAAGTTCCCGAGCTAAAGTTACACCTATTTTCCAGCAAATTCTTAGCCGATGTTTACAAACTTGAATTCAAATGAAAGATATAATACCCCTGTTACTGCTTTTGATTTTCATTCAGTTCTGACTTTTGGTTCCGGAGTTACAGGTTGGTTATTGCGGTCACATAGGAATTTCTCATATAAACCGGTACAATCGTAATACCGCATAGGTTTAAAATCTATTGAAATTAACATCGAATTACTTCAATTCGCAGGACTAGATCACTGATGGCGATTCAAAAATTATTGGAATGTATTGTCCACTATTGATAATTCCGGAAATCCCGGGGTTCCGAGCAAATTCCAAATCTAAAGCCACTTCGTTGATAACTGAACCAAATTTCACTAATCTAGTCTCAAATGGAAGGTACAATATGAAGTTCGATGTTGAACCCTTCATCTACCCCTCCACCTTCTACCTCTCAATCCTCCACCCATCACTCAGTGTCAGTGTCGATATGTTGCTTATCAGGTTCGTGAAAGTCGTACACTTAAATATGCTTAATGCTCATCAAGTGTAATAAGAATGTAATAGACATTTCCACAATGTTATATTGAATACAACCAGCCATTAAATCATAGTTTGGATAAATGAGAAAGGCACAATTGCACCACTAGGTGGATTAAAACAGGTTTTTTATTAAAGCAAGTACAATAGCAATTTATTTCAATTTAATTTCTGAAAAAGAAGATTTGAAGATGGCGGGGTTGAGTTGTTTGTTTTAATGGAAAAATTCTTGCAAAACATTATCCAATCAATCAAAAGTTCGTATAAGTAGGATCTGCTTAGACTATCAGCACCGGTGCGTAAGCAAATGCGTGTGTATTTTGATTACGCTAAACGATAATAATATATTTAGACACCCGTTTTCGCACCGGTCGTTGGTAAATAGGTTGCCAAAATAATAATCTGTGTTCACACCGGTAGTTGTTATTATAGTTACGTTACATTTTTTTTGCAATCATGCAATAAAGTATTTTTTTTTTAAATTAATTATATGGATTTAATTCAGTGAAAA
The DNA here is from genome assembly GCF_030247195.1 of Topomyia yanbarensis. Classification (NCBI taxonomy): domain Eukaryota; kingdom Metazoa; phylum Arthropoda; class Insecta; order Diptera; family Culicidae; genus Topomyia; species Topomyia yanbarensis. The sequence goes on along the minus strand of NC_080672.1, from coordinate 105,742,905 downwards.
AATATAGCTAGAAAGAAAATACATTTATTTATTGAGTTCAATCAAATCATTTCAGTAACATATATCGTTCTCTTTTCCAAAAATTATATTATTGAAATGATTGCAACATTATTCGAACTGGAAATGTTTATTGAGATTAAAAGTTAATTATTGTTTGAATGCAAAAAATGTTCGTACCATTAATTTTGCCGATTGAAGCAATAAACATTGTATAATTGAATTCAATAAGACATTTTTTGTTCAAATTTGTTAAAATTTTCTATGTAATAATAATTATGAGAATTCATAGAATTCTATGAACTAATGATTGCCCGGCAGTTATTGTCTAAAGCACATACTACGACGGTTCCGAATCAGGAGTGCAATGAAGAAGATCTCATCCTAGATATTACGAACAGACTTGCGGTGAATGAAGCTTTTCGACCATTCAACGATTGTTTTGCGGAACCAGTTTTCACGAACGATTGGTTTCGAAGACTTTCGTTTTTTGTATTTCGAAGCCTTTGAAGAGGAGACAATACTATAATAAAAAGCCAGAGAAAGCTGGGTTTTACTAAATTATGTGAAAGCCATCTGACATACGTCCTTCGGACACTACAGTAAAATATATTCGCATGAGAGAAAATTTGCGCCTTAATCTATGTGAGAATCCTGCTATACCCCAGATAATAGATGTTTAGACAGATTTTTACATAAATTTTTAGCCCAAATGTGCGTCATCTGTGGTAATATTGCAGAGTATAGTTGGGTAAATATATCTGCGTTTTAAGAATTTTCAAAGGCGATTTTGAATCGCAGAGTAGTGGGCTTATTCAGGAATACTTGGTACGCTGGACTGTATACGGTATACCCACTCGAAATGGAAACATTACTGTACAACTTGGGCAGAATAGTATACAGTAAAACAAAAATAATGAAGTGGTAGCATTTTATGCGTGGCTTCAATAATGATATTAACTTGCTGAAGTAAACTGCGTTGTTTTCCGAGGTTGATACATGAGGTTGATTACGTTGATATAGTCATCACATCTCGTCTAACTTAGAACTAGAATCAGGAATCAGTAGTGGTTGGCTCAAATGGCACGTTCCTAATATAGATCCGAGCTTTGTGCTTAAAAGACAATTATCAAAATTCACGTTGAGGGGGAGTTCCAAACCAATATTCACCAAACACATCTAGTGCTCGTGAACAAAAGGAGTATTGCCATCTCTTTCGTGACAGCTATGAACTGCGCTAAGCCAACAATAGTTTCTCCGGACATCAGCAAGCAACAACTAGCCGCTAGCCGGCGCTACTATCGGCCAACAGACTTCTAGTAATCGGTATACGGACTTTTCGTACACCCAGTAAAGTTCAATCGGAAATGAGCCGGAATTCTGGCTGGTTTTAGTCCATATTCCGGCTCCATTGATAAAACCGATTATAACTAAAATGTGTCACTAAAGCCGGAATGCAAATTAGAACCAGCCAACATTCCGGCTGAGCTTAACTTGTAGTATTCCGGCGCCAATAACACAACCATTTCCAATTAGAATCGGTTGTATCACTGGAAATGAAATACTAACTACAACTACATCTACTTCAAGAAATAAACATTAAGTGCGTACCCTGGGGCAAATTGATACACACGAATTTGTGGCAAATTGATACAGTGTATCAATTTAATCCAACATTTTGTCATCGATACGGTAATTCCAAAGATGGAATCAAATTATCACTTACTGTTTAAAATTATAAATTTGGTTCCAATTTATCAGTATGGCAAATTACAACACGGAATCTTGCTTTCAAACAATGGTCCTGCGGGGTAGTGCAAAATTCCTAACCAGAGTTTAATATGGTAAACACTTTTAACGCAAACAATTTGAAATTCTACTAGAGCTTCGCCTGTTAAATGCATCGCTTTTTGCGATGCGATGAGCTGAAGCGACAGTAGGTAGCATAAGGTAATGTAATGTTCAGATGTGCTCCTTTGAATATGGTCGATGTACTTCTCAAATCAGTCTGTTAGGTCTGTTTGTCTGTGCATAGACCGAGCCAAAGGATCCTCCGGCGTTTATCATGGCCTGACACAGGTCATATTCATAGGAAGATTAAACAGTCGAACGTTCGAATATTTTTGAGCGTGACGTTTGCTGCTTACCAAATTGGTCGTCAAATCCACATCCATGTATCAACAGTTTGGATAAAATTCTCGGAGTAAGTCAAAAACTATTGAAACGAATTAACAAAAGTAATTATCCTTGAATCATAGAATATTTCTACATTGTTCGACGTAGAATTCTTCTAGTAAATTTGTAATAAAATTTCTTGCAACAATCAACTTTATTGTCCAACAATAAATTAGTTAATTAACATTTCGTGTTACTGTTTCTATGAGCAATATAAGAAATGTTTGAATGTATTAAAATATCAATTTTTATAATGTACTACCGTCCAACCCCGCCATCTCCTTTTTCACAAAATTAGTGAATTTTGAAATTTTATGGAGAAAGGTTAAAATTTATTGATTTTGTATTGTAATGTCATATTAGACTGTAGTATAAATTATTGTTAAACTACTGTTTTGGTACAATGAAAAAAATGGCTTTTAGTCAACACATTATTATGGTAGTGCATTCACGTTCATACATTTCACTATACACCACAACATCATATTATCCCCCGAAAATATGATGAACCACCGCCTGAAACTAGATGGTGATGATGTAACAGGTGTGATCTGTGTCCGTCCAAGTTCTTTTTAGGTATTCTTTTCTGAACCAAGCGCTGCAGAGTGTGTGGCAAACCATTATGGTCGTTATCTTCCACTTACTATTGGACCTGAATTAAAGACTTTTGCACAAGAAAAATTCACGCATTGCCTTTCTTTTTGAATCTTACTTTCCACAGTTCCATTTGTTCGCAGTGTTTCCTCATACATTCTATGCAGATTTTTAGTTTTTTGATTTGACCCATCAATCTGATCCTGGGACACATCATGACAGCTTGACATAATGCTATATCTACCAGTTCAATCCAAGTTGCTTCGATGCACTTATTTTTACTTTCACGCAGTAAATATACAGCATGATCATAAATATGTGTTATTGAATTCAAACAAATACTGTTCATTGCATCAAACGACAAAATAATTGGTGTGAATCAAGGTTTGAAAATATATTTTCATTAAAACAACAATAAACTTTTAATTTCAATAATTCTGTTGTAATTTCAGTAAACTTTAAATAAGTGTTATTTAATTCAATCATCGCGAGACCCTATTTTTTACATTTTCCTTTGCTTTGCTTCCTTTCTACGAATAGCAACGTTGCCGTCAGTTGGAAGAAGTTATCAAATATACGCACTTGCTATAAACCGAAACGATAAGTTTCCATTTCCCAACCTGTTTACGAACCGCCGGTGCGGTGTCGTGTTATGATGGCGGTTAGCAAATCGCTTTTACCCACGCTCCGGTGCTGTTAGTCTTAGGCTTCTTCCAAATTGTAATTCTGAAACGTAAAATCAAAGATTTGGCACCGCCAAGCTAACGTAAACGTGCCTGCCAAATTAATGAACTGATTAAAATAATAGTTTTTCAATCTAAATGACAGTTTTAGTACCGTGTCCAATATCTTGACATCTACGACACTGAGTCAGCATACTGCTCCGTTGAACGTAAAAATTGTGTTATCTAATAATTTGAAATAATTAACCCCGTTACGGTTGGTAATCAAATAAAGCTTCTGGGTGATTCCAGAGCGTCGCGTGTTCATACCTTTACCTTTTTTGCACAAGTATCATTTGTGAAGGGGAAAACCAAATAAATCTGTTGAAAAAACATCACATGCCATCGATTACTTTAATATTTGGCCCCGACTTTTTTGAGGAAACCCAGATAGGGTAAAGTGCCTATTTTCACCATACTAAGGACGGTTCCTCACTAACACACTAATTACTCGGCCTACAATCAATGGGATGCGTACAAATTGGCATAAACAGCTTTGCTTCGTTGTTAAGAACCAAGATAACACAAATGCGCTGAAAACAGTGAAATTCTCGTATTTGAGCGCAACGAAAACTCGAATCGTGTACGCTTATTGTTGCGCTACCATTTGGCTAACTGTGTGGAACAAAGATGACAGACGCTGCTCTACCCAACGGTTTCAAATTAGTAAGGCGATAAAAGATATCACCCTATGTTCAAAGAATCAAATCAAGCGTTCAGCAGAATTATTCTTGAAATAGACTAATTTGAGAAAACATTTCTAATACATTATAGCACTGAACATATGTTTCACACTTTCACTAGTATTGAAAAATATAGATAGTTTCGAAAGAGACTATTGCAGATGATGCAATTGTTATTAAAAATCGAACGGGTAGAAAGGTCCGCTATTGTAGACAAATATAAAGTACGGCTTGTAAATTTCTAGCTGATCGCAAAAAAGTTACAATTATTGGCAACATTGCACATACTTGAAACTATAAGAGCTCTATTATTTTTTTACGTTGTGTGTATTCGCCAGAACAAACCAAGGAAGAAGAAAACTTGGAACTTTGTGTTACTCAGTCAAGTTACGATTCACCTAATAATGTATGTCTTTTACTATCACTGAATAATCATATATCTTGAATGCACTAAAACAGACCCATAAGTAACTTATATGGATACATCCAGATTTATTGGTTTATTCAGGCATCTCGGACATTTCCCTACTCTTTCATATCAACCGATTTAACCCGCAACCAGAAGGGAACCTCATCAAGTTTTAGTTCGCCATAAATTAACACGTATTAATCCTCATAGAGATGGGAAAGTAAAATAAATAAATCGTCGCAGCTAATCACACTGGTCGTGTTCCCGTTGCATCTTTCAGGCAGTTTGAAAATGTGCGGCCAGACATTGGATACATTATTCAAATTAGTATACATTACCGGGATAGTGCTACATCGTAGTTCGGTTTTGTTTGGTTTTCAGCTTAGTCACAGATTTTCCCTCCCATAAACTAGCTGACTGACATAAGGCGATTGGCTTATATGTTCAGTACCTACTGGATGAAAGTGAAAGTAGTCATCGTTCATCGGTTGCACGATTATATTGAATCTGCCGAAATACTATATAATAGTTTCGTGCTTCAACGCCCTAATCCGTTTTCTTTTGGTTCTGGGGAATTCCAACCCTACGGCGAAAAAAAAATGTACGTTTGTGATCCCAATTAACACCAGGCGTGGACGTATAAATGAGTAATAAAATTTGTTAATTGTTACCGAAGCTTGGTGCCTGTGGTGAACTAACAGAGGCGATAGTGGCATACTTATAACACTATCCATCTACAGTTCAGTCTGTTGAGTCGATGAGTCAAGCAAAAGTTTGGATTCGCTAAGTAGTTGAGCAAAACAAAACAGTATCCGAATAAATCGACAAATTGACTATGGGTCTTGACAGTACCTGCTATGTAGATACTGCGATACAAAATTTCGTCGGAAGTGAACTAATTAGTAACCCGGTTTTGTAATGTTTTAATGGGCAGATTTAATTGTACTTGGCATAGATTCATGCCCTTGAAAACCATTCGGAAGAAATGATGCAACAATTGACTGATTTGTAAACGAAGAGCTTAAAAGATTGTGCCGTCGGGAACCGATTTCTTCTGGACTTGCCGTAATCGTTATGTTTGGTCAGTCATACCATAAAAACAATTGACAATTTTAGCGATAACCTGAATAATTTTATTATTATTGTTTTTCTCACATCACGCGCCACACGGTAGCACAATCGCGGAAGTTAATCCTAGGACAATTGTGTCTGGTTCTTACAATTTATTAGACACATCTAATCAGCTACACTCGGAGCGTTGCAAACCAGTTCATCATTTCTGGCCGAAATTATTGCAAGGTCATGAAAATACTAACCAGTGTTGGTCATGATTCGCCGAATTTTATCAATACGTTATATGTGTCATGATAATGAATTAATGTTTATTTATAGTTTCATGGTATTTTTGGATTACTTTGGAAACATTTTCTCTTCTACAGACTAATTTATTTCGTGATTGTTTGTGAAGTAATAAACAAGGCCCGATCGAACAAACTTCAGATTTAAAGGCTGACTTTTTGCTCCCTTAAATCCTCTCACTGCTTTTTGCCATTCTCATATAAAAAGTCAATGCAATAACTCCAATAATCGACTTTCCAACAAGCCCGAAGGGTCGAGTGTCATATACCATTCGATTCAGTTCGTCGAGATCGCAAAATGTCTGTGTGGAAGTATGTGTGTGGGTATGTATGTGAGTGTATGTGTGTGTCAAATAATATCACTCAATTTTCTCAGAGATAGCTGAACCTATTTGCACAATCTTAGTTTCAAATGAACGGTATAAGGCTTTCATAAACCGCTATTGAATTTTCAGTTGATCTGACTAGCGATTCCGAAATTACGGGTTGAAGAGTGCGGTCACATAGTAAATTTCCATATAAACTGGTATAACTTTGATGTTCGAATGATTTAATACATATTCAAATGGGTTCAACAAATTAAAGTTGCTTTGACCACATCGGCCACCTATAACGGTTTTTGATACCCCTGACGGTGAACTCGCCGAGTTCCTAGCTAAGTCATCTATTTTCCAGCGAACTCCTAACAAATTTTTACAAACTTGATTCCAAATGAAAGATATAATACTCCCATTGACTGATGTTGAATTTCTTTCAGTTCTAGCTTTTGGCTCCGGAGTTACAGGTTGAATATTGCGGTCACATAGAAATTTCAAATATAAATCACTACTATCATAATACCCCATAAAATCTATTAAAATTAAGATCAAATTACTTCAAACATTCTTAGAATATATTGTCCACTATCGATAATTCCGAAAGTCCCAGGTTTTAAACATTAGTTGTAATGAACGCTATAAAACTTCAACATAACCAAAATGGTTACTTGGGCTGCCATGGAATATGCCAGGAAATATTCCATGGCAGCCCAAGTAACCATTTTGGTTATGTTGAAGTTTTATAGCGTTCATTACAACTAATGTTTAAAACCTGTCATGCACACCTCACGGTTTTAGCGCCTTTCTACATGTTGCTATAAACCTGCGTCATGACAAGTTGGCCCAGGAAGTCCATTAAGAGAGCTGCTCTACGAAGGTTTACTAAGTATCGCACAATCCCACTTAGAAACCATTACGTCAGTGTCAACCATGCTTATAAACGAGCTAGTCAATATTGTTTCTTTCGATATCAGCAAAACATTCTACACAGACCTATTTGCTGTTTTTGACCAAGTGAACCATGATATAACAATCACTAAAATGGAGAAATTTGGAATCAACAGTAGTTTGTTGCAGTTATTGCGATCCTACCCTACAGATCGCGAAATAGTGGTAGTCATTGGAGATTGTCAGGCACCCATATTTACTTCTACCCCAGGGAAGTCACTTGGGACCGCTGATGTTTCTGCTTTACTTCAACGACGTCCATATAGTTCTGAAAACTCCACGCCTGTCCTTCACAGATGAGCACAAGATGTTTCTTTTCTTCCGCTCTACTAAAGATTGTAGATTACTCCAACAAAAGTTTGAATCCTTTGCGAACTGGTGTGACACGAACCCTATGTGTGTAAATCCAAAGAAGTGCTTGGTGATATCGTTCTCACAAAAAAGACCCGGTTTGTTTTAACTGCCGCCTACTGGATACTGAAATTGAACGCGTTAGTTTCGAATGATGGGATGCATCTTAAGGATAGCCAAAAATTTTACGGATAGTTATTGTCTCAAATCGATATCCTGCTCTTTGTGGCGGTCAATACTGAAGTACTGCTGTGTGGCAAGTTTGGAGCCCAAACTATAACAACGGTGTTGAGAGAATTGAATCCGCGCAATGACGATTTTTACTTTTAGTGCTTCGTAGGTTGCCTTGGAGAGATCCCATCCGTATGCCCAGTTACGAAATTCGGTAGCAGCTGATGCATTTGCAACCCCTGCTCGTTTAGCCTACAAATTTATCTCGCTCAACTCTGCGTCTACGATTTTCAGAACCTTCAACGGATCCGTTAATTTCGAATGATTCCTTCATTATTGTACTGGTGGTTTTTTCCACTTTATTGATATTATTTTTACAAAAATTTTGTGACGACATCTTTGGGGCTTTGAATATATGACAAATACAAATAAAATAGTCCATCGATTCGTGAAGTGAACCAAATGTTGAAGGTTAATGCTGTACAATAGGGCATTGGAAAATAACACTCATATTTGAAATCTAAAAAGCCCGCCATGCATAATGTGACAAATGTCAAAGTAAACTCAGATGCCAAATTTCACATCATTTGAACAATTTTAGACCTCCACCCACTTCGCTTGAAGTTTTTGACATTGGTACTATGGGAATATATGAGAAAAAATATATTAAATGCTTTAACAACAAAATGTCCCAAAACTCCAACTTACCGTATTTCTTCGAAAAGTAACAATGTTTCCTTCAGAAAAAAAGTTATGAACTGAAATTTTCCGAATCTTCAAAAGTACAAAGTTATAGCATTTAATATATTTTTTCCACAAATTTTTTCATAGTTGCAACGCACAGTGGTCCAGAATGTAAATTTAGCAGGAATTCTAACTTTTTGCTAAAATTAAATGACTAAGCCTTAATCTATATTTGGAAAAGTTGTTGTACTTTACAATGCCCTTCTTTTAGTTTAAACAGAAGCTAGGGTGGTTCTAATGTTAACAATATGTAAAATTATTAACGGTTCAAGATAGATCTTGACTGTCTTCGATGAAGTTGTAAAACAACACATTTTAGACAAATTTGCTTAAGACACGCAAGCTCTAGCTTTTATACTTTCCATTGCACGATAAATTCAAATATAAGCTTTAGGGTATTCCTCAAAAAAACGGTTGTATTTCAACTATTTTCGTAATTTTTATTTTGCACTAAAATACACTTTGGACAACTTGAAGATTATTTTTAGGCACATAATTTGCTTTAAAACACCAACTGCTAAACTGTTTTCGTTTCAAAGTAATGAGAACTTTTTTATAAAAAAAATATTTTTTTCAAGTAGCATTATCTTAGGTTAGGGCACTTAACATTAAATACCGTCGGTGTCATATGTATCATCGTGCTTTGTAGCATAGATCATCAAAAATGGCAAATTCAATATTTTTTATATCTTGCAATATTTAAATAGTTTATTTTTAGTAAAAAAGTATATATAACTTTTTAACGAGAGAAACTAGAGGTTCCGTATATTGAGACAAATTGTTCTCCATCAAAATATCTGAAAGTCTTTCTAAAATGATCTTCATGAAAAATCAAAACTGCAAAAGTTATGTAAAGAAAACCATTTTTTAAGAAATACTTTTTTTTTGGTAAATTTGTTGTAAAAAACAAAAACATAGAGTTCCAGTATCTCCGACAACATTTTTAAAATTTTATTTACTACAATTTTCTGGAAGACAGCAAAACTCTATCTCGAGCCACTAAAGTTAATTTTTTTATTTAAAAAAAATTAGAACCACCCTGCCCACTGTTTAAAATAATAGAAAAGTATTGCAAAGTGTAATATTTTATCATGAAAAAGAAACTATATTTTTTGTATCGTCCGCCGTAAAAGTAATCCAAATATATTACAAAAAAAAACCTTTTTTTTTAATATATCATACTATGTTGCGTTTCGGCTTCGCCTCATCAGAAACCGACACTAACACATTGTCGGAATAGATTAGCGCCGGCTTGACGCAAATCCCTTAAAACTAAAACACACTATGTGTTTCAATCAAACGACTGATCAAACGTGATTTCCCGTTCGAGCAGAAGTTCTGTTTATGCCGATGAGACACAAGTGAAGCCGAAACTTGTCTTGGCTTAGCAGGCCTATGCGAAAGCACTATGCTATATTTCACCCTAAGGAGGAAAATTTGGTAAAAACCAAAATTTCTCACTAGGGTGAAAATTTGTTGGTGTTGGTTTTTTTAATATAACTTTCAGTTTTTAATTTTTTCCAACCTATCCTTCAGGTGTTTTTCAGAGTTTTTGAAGACGAATATTTTCTTCTAACGTATCAAAACGTACATATAATACATATAATACCAAAAATTGATTTTTTTAAATCTCAAAGCATTTGAAATTTCAAAAAAATATCGTTCTCACCGTTTTTTGCTCAATTATAACTCTAACCATGACCTTAATTATAGTTGAAAAAGAACTATCTTTTGTTTGCCCCAATGGTAACCTTTGATTTTAAATGTATTATAAAATAAAAAGTGTGACAGATAGGGCTAACATGCCAGCAGAAATCTTTTCCAAAATTTGTCGTTCTGCAACTTCGCTGAAGGTCGTTTGGCTCTAGCTAGAATGTTTAAAAGTTAATTTTTTGATCTTGGTAGAAAAACTGTAACCCCAACTGTTGTTTTAACAAAAAGAAGAGGCTCACCAACTACGAAAACTTCTCCAAAGACTTAATAAGGCTAAGTTCTTTAGCTTTACAAAAATCTCAAAATTCGTGCTAAATTTGCATTCTGGAACTCGGCGGGGGTCTAAAAGTGTACAAATGATGTTAAATTTGTCATCTGGGCTTACTTTGATATTTGTCACAATATGAAGAGAGGGGGGGGGGAGAGTACTTCAGGCCTTGAAAAAAATTAGCAATGCCCTACTGTACAATTCCACCATTTACATCATGCGGTACTGATTATGTTCCAAAATATTAGTTAAACAAAATCATTTTCTTCGCAGAACAACTTGAAACACGTTTTCGAATGCATTGACATATTATACAACATCCCAAAATATATAGATAATGGCACCACGTAGTAGTCCCGCCGGTATCAAACAACTCATCTCAAAATACGGAGGGGTGAATAGTGTTAAGGAAGATACTTGGAGGAACTTCTTCCCAGGACACTGCAACAGCGTTCGTGTGGTGAGAATGCGTACGACAGAACCTATTCCCTCCTACTTGACCGTCCCATGCAGATCAGCTCATTTGCGTATTTCCAACGAACATTGGTAACCTACCCAGGACAGATTTCTACGTACCACTAATACTGTGATTAACCGCTACACCATGGAAAACCGCGCAGAGGCTGCTAAGGAAATCCCACCTGTTACGAACAAAGTCGATATACAGTCGTCGTATACCAAACCACAACCGGTTGTTAACTCAACGACTGCGTACCAGGCACTAACAAACACTAGCTCAACAACGATCGGGCCCACCGAATTCCATTACGAATAGCAAGCAACGATTACACCAAACGCCTCCAAACCAACAACCAACACCACCAATAAAGAATCACATGCCGACAAAGAAGGATTCACAACAGAAGCCCACAAGCACAAGAAACAAATAAAAACATCCGACCGTGAGCATTAGAGGGATTCCATGAGAAACCGACCAACCGCAAAATATGACCTTCGCTGATTCAACCGAAAGTTTGCAGTTGTGTTCGGTTTATAACTCCATGATTTTCTTTAGCAATTGCATTATTTTGACACAAGAACAATTTTTCAAAAGGGCGTAGTCGTTTCTGTGTGCATTACTTTCAAAATTATGAGTTATAGGGAATTAATACTTCTGTACAAAAAAATCTACACTGAAAGAAATGCTGTTTCATTTGTCACAAGAACAAATTGAAAAAACCCATTTTTTATTTTTTTTTTCTATTTTGTCAACAAAATCCTAAAGAGAAAAGAAACATTTTAAATGTGATTGCATGATGGATAACTTATCGGTGAAAATATATCTGGTGATAATTCAATATTAATTCGTCAAAAGGGCTAAAGAGCTTTTTGTAAACAAACTTGTTTCGCTCATTATTCCGCTGCAGAGTGGAATATGGAATGCGATAATCTAAATCTTCACGCTTCGTAGAAGCAATTTCAATTCTTTTCTGCGCTGAAATCATAGTAAATTAAGGGAAATCATAAAAACAAAAGATTTTTGCAAATCTTATTTTGAAAAAATAATTTGGCAATTTAAACATGTTTACAAATTTTATACTAATTAATATGAATATGATTCAAAGTATCATTTAAATCAATATGAATTTAACAAAAAAAAATCCAATCAGCAAAAGCTATCAAGATATTTGGAATTTTGACGCCACAAAAACAATTAATTCGTGTAATTATATCCTTTTTAAAAGTTATTCGCATTTCCCCATCATAACAAGCCAATGAGGAATTCCACGAAGATCCGTCCGAAAATCTTTAAAATCGTGACCGACCATTTTAGATTCCTATGAAACTTTACACGTTTCACCGGCATAGAAAACTAATCATTTTCCACAATCAGTAAGATTATTTTGACCCAAGAGCAATTTTTTAAATGGGCGTAGACATTTCTACGTGCATTAATTTTAAATTTTTTTTGATCGGTTGCTGTATTTTAACAGTAAAACTTTCCAAGAACGAGTTACAACGAATTAATATTTCTGTACGAAAAAAATGTGCGCTGAAAAAAAATGTCATTTTTCACACATGTTAAAAATTTAAATGTTTAATGTGTTTAAATTCAAATGTTAAAAATTTAAATTGCAAGAAAACCCATTTTTTCTATTTTTTTATATTTTGTTAACAAAATCCTAAAGAGAAAAGAAACATTTTGAATGTGATTGTATGATGGAGAAGTTATCGGTAAAAAAGTTTTTCTAACAATAATTTTATACATGTTTCGAAATTCCATACTAAATGACATACAAAACTGTCATTTTATTACAGAATAAAATTTTTAGCATCGTTTAAAATTAAAGTGCTTTTAACAAAAAATTTCCAAAATGCGATAGTTTTGGAAATATTTCAAATTTTTTCTCACCAAAATAGTCAATTCGTTTGATTATGCCCTTTTTAAAAGTTATTCGCGTTACCCCATCATACAATGTCAAAAATCTAATGTTTATCGTTTCAAAGATGTAAATGAAACTTTTTCAGCATATTTGGATCATGGAGAAGCTTTCAGTAAAAAAGTTTTCCTAACAACAGGATATATTTGTGACACATTTTTATAATTCATACTATTTGCAGTGAAAAATACAATTTTCTTTTTGAATATGATTCTAAACGCCATTTTCAATCAAAAGGCTCATAACCAAAAATTTAAAAAATGTAGTTCTCGTGATATTTTAAATTTTGTTTTGACGACACAATTATTTTATTTTATTACGACCTTTTCAGAAGTTGTTCGCGTTTCTCCATCAACAACAAAAGGATTTTCAAAAGGCCCATAACATTTCCTGTAACTTTCTCTTTGACATCACGGCGATATTGTAAAGCATTTGAAAGCTACATGAAAACAACCAAAATATGATTGATATAGTTTAATCATCAGACCATGTATAAAGTTATTGTTAGAAAATTTATTTTACCAATAAGTTCTCCATCATACAATCACATTCGAAATATTTCTTATCTCTTTAGGTTTTTGTTGATAAAATATAAAAAATTAGAAAACAATGGGTTTTCTTGTAATTTAAATTGTCAACAAAAAAATTTGTTTTTGTGAAAAATTATACAACATTTTTTTCGTACAGAAATATTCATTCCCTGTAACTCATTCTCAGAAACTTTTGCTGTATAAAATACAAAAATCGATCAAATTTTTTTGTGAAATTAATGCGCGTAGAAATGTCTACGCCCTTTTGAAAAATTGCTCTTGTATCAAAATTCAATGAAGACCCGTTTTTATCAACCCCTTGGGGAATTTTAAACTAATAAAACATGGACGTTGATAAAATCGGGACATATATGTTTCTGTCTTTTTAATTAACCGAAGCTCTTAAAATATTCTTCTTTGGTTCTTAGATATAGCCTCGCAACCTTTTCTGATTATTTACTTAAAGTACTCCTAAGGAGGTCTGACAGTGCAAAATGTAAAAAAATTGAAATATATGCTTAAGAAAGGATTTACTCGAATTCAACTTGGTTCGTCTGCTAGAGCCCATCAAACTACCAACTATCAATTTTCATATGAAACTGATAAAATCGGGTGAAAAAGCTGATAAAATCGGGGGCAGATAAAATCGGGTGCTGATAAAATCGGGTCTCCACTGTATTACAATTGTCAGAGATAACCATGAAGATTCATAAACCGAACACAACTTCAAAGTTTCGTTCGAATCGACGATGGTCATATTTTGTGGTCGGCCGGTTTCTCATGGAATCCCTCCAATAATCTAATGTTTATCGTTTTAAAGACGTTTTTTCCTAACAACTCTTGATATATTTTTATTACTATTTGCAGTCAAAAAAAAACAATTTTCATTTTGAACATGATTCTAAACGCCATTTCAAATCAAAATGCTCATAACAAAAATTTTATGAAATGTAGTAGTTCTCGAGATAATTTGAATTTAGTTTTTGTTTTTTTTTGTTGGCCGAGCAATTAACGAAATATATGTCCAAAATAGCCTCTTTACCCTGTGTGGAACGTATAAAATCCTTCAAATTGTCGGACTCGGAACTGCAAATTGTGCCTTGGGATCAATGATTGCAGTTTATTAACCCGTTAAAAATGTACGTAGAAGAATTATGATTTCAACCCTCGTGCTGACCATAGCTAATTAATCTACCATCTACCAGCAATACTAAAACCATGAATCATAAATTGAATCGTGCACCTGTGTAGCACGTGCAATCTTCTTCTCGTCCTTTTTATCAATTTCTCGCGCCAACATACTGCATACAATCCATTCTCTCACGATTTCCCCCAGCTGACAAGTTGCAAGCATCGGGAAAGCACACACGTTCGCATATGATCCATTTCCCCCTAACTCTCACCCGATTTCTCTCGCACGCGATCATCTTCTCAGCGACCATCAGCCAATCACAGCCCGCCCAAAGAAGCTTTCATTTTCCGCCGCCGAACTCGGGCATGGGAGAATTTCTCTCGCTCTACCGAGTCCACATTTGGCGCGCGTCTCGAACCGACCAACCACAAGCCAGGCACGGTGATTGCGCTCTGCTGAGAGGAGCTTAGTGCCACTGGCACTAGCAGTAGGTAGGTAGGTAGTCCGTCAGTCCGTCAGTCATATCAAGGCGATAGGCAGACAGAGTCGGTTAACGAAGCAAAAAAAAATAAGCAAGGAAAATTTTATGTTAAGTAACGACGGTCAACATCGCGGAGACAGCAGTTCAAGCTCAGAACGCTAGCTGGTCACATCGAACAGGCGCCGGAAGTTGTTCCGAAAATCGGTCGTCGGTTAGCCACAGACTGTTGCACATGTTGTTTTGCAACTTCTCCTTGCGGAGTTTTTAATGTCGCGAATTCGTGAAATTCGGAAAATCGCTTCCCTAGTGACAATTTTTCGAGGGATCGGAAGACGATCTTGTGCAATCCTGATTAATCACTTGATTTGAAGAAGTGTAATTACTCGCTTTGAGTTAGACAGAGAGCGATCGGCAGATGAGTGGGGGGGAGAAGAAAACGAATAAAAATAAATCAAAATTTGGATGCGACATCAAAACAAGTGCATTCGCGGGAAGACGATGTGCAAGTTGTAAAGTGATGTATGATGTAGAGTCGATTTTTTTGCTTCGTTTTCTGAAGAGAGTGTCAGAGAACCGGGAAAAAATACGAGCAAATAAATAAAATAACAGTGCGAATGCAAATATACGATAAAATTAAAACATTTTCCTGACAAGTTGTTCGGCGATTGCACCGCGAGAATCGAAGAGGCGCAAGAATTTGGATTTCGGGTCTCGGATCTTGCGGCGGTTTTGTGATAGTGCATCTCGAAAAACGAACCGAACAGAAAATAAGGAAGGCAGAGCAGAATCAGATGATCGTTATCGGTAACGTGTTTGTTGGTGGAAGAAACGTGTTCATATCTCAGGTGGAACGAAAGTAAATACAACGTAACTAGTGTTTGTGTTAATATATGACGGACGAAACAAGTGCGTGCTGTTTTCGAATAACAGAAGCGGAAAATTAAGGTGCAATTTTACAACTTGCAATAACAGCCGCACGCAGTACAAGTGTGGTTGAAGAGATTATTTCTGCGGTTTTGTGCGGTTTGTGCGGGAAGAAATAGAATTTGCATAACTTATTCTCAAGATATGCAACCTAGTTCGGAACGCTAGGCCTGGCGGTGAACGTGTTGCCGCTTTCGGGCAAATTCCTACTCCCATGCGCACTAGAATTAGTATGTACTAGTTTATAGATCTACTAGCGCTGACCGTGGAGTAGAACGCACTACTATTTAAAAGTATAATAAATTCGCGCTCACGTACAATTACACTTTGGTGCAATTCTGCAATAGTGCGGTTTCATCTATTATCAGATCATGCCATCGGCTGATTTTCGTTAGCAGTAGCAAAGGTTGAACAAATTACAGAAACAACGATCAATTAACACTAATAAGTTAGCTTAGACCCTCGAGGATACAATTACCTCACGTAACGTGATTATGAACTAGGATGGGTAAACTGGTACGAATACGGCAATCGACGACAGGTAGGAACACCTATCACCCTGCCAAGATGATAACCGAATTATCTGTCAGCTTCAAGCGAAGCTTGCATCCGCCCCATCCTTTGCCACACAACAAACACTCCCACCGGTATCCACATCATTATCAGCATCCAGTAGGACGACAGCACTGCCGATCCCATAGCATCGGTAGCAGTAGCAGTAGAACCGATAGCAGGTTCTGCTTTACCACTAGTAGCAGTTATTTACCGAAATTCCTGATTTTATTGTTCCTATCTATCTGTGATAACCGGGCGTGTAGAACGCTAACCCTAGCAGAGGCCGCAGCCGCTACCGTAGTCAGTAGCACCAGCAGTACCACCGTTCCCATTCTAAGCACTAGTATCAGCAGCAGCAGTAGTTCAACTATAACTAGCACAAGCAGTAGCACTCAGCTCACCAGTAGTAGTATTTACCACACTCAAGTGGAACACCATCGGCGGCAGCCGTCGCAGCAGCAGGACGTTTTAGATGATAGTGAAAGTGACGTCGTGGCGGCAGCAGCAGCAGCAGCCCCCGCGTCGGCGACGTTCAATCGAACCAAGCTGCAGGAGATCGTCATGGAGGGACTCGGACTTAGCGAGATTCCCGATGTTAGTTCGGTAAGTCGGCTTCTTACATATTTTGTTCATTATATCTGTCTGCTGATAGCAAGGTGCCTTTTCACGTCACGATATGGCTATGTATGAAAGGGTTTAATTTTGGAGTGAAATTGAGATGGGAAATAAATGGTTTATTTCCTATCTAGTGCAGTGCTTGTACAAACCAAAAAATAATTGAATTTAAACGACATGTAAATCAATACGAATGTAAACATACAAAGATCGAATTAAAAATTTGTTTGAAAATTACGTGAAAATCAATGCACTCAATTTGGAGCATCAAAAAGCATACAATTTTACACTTTCATTCGTGTAATATTACATCTCATTCATTTTACAGCAATATGCGAATAAAAATACATTGAAGTGCATTGATTTCCCGAATAAAGAAACTGTAATTTTCAATCAACGTGTAAAAGTATAATAAAATTCGTTGAAGAAAGTATGACAACTCGTTTGGATTTGTGGTGAAACTTAATTTTACATTTATATTCATTCTCCAAATATGTGCATGAAAATAAACTTAAAATCGCAAAATATTTTTTTCTGTGCATGGAATATTTTGGACCCGGAACTAGTGAAATATAAAAAAAGCCGTGGCTTTGAGAGGAAGGAGTACATTTTTACATTTTTTTGAGAGTTGTCCTACTGAAGCTGTAGAGCTAGGTTCTCGGAAGGGCTCCTCGTCAGAATCACACAATACAATTGCAGACGAGACAGGCAAAGACGCCCACTAAAACACTGCTTTAGGCCAATTGTAGCGGGCCGTAATTCTGAATGTGATATTCATTGTACGGTTCAGGTATGTGCGGGTGTAGGGACTTCGCGATCGCGTGTATCATCTAGAGATGGTCGGGTTTCAATTTTTTCGAACCCGAACCCGACCCGAACCCGAAAGCTTGAAAATCGAAAAACCCGAACCCGAAATATTAACATTTGAAAAACCCAAACCCGGCCCGAGCCTGAACATTTTAAAATAGAAAAACCCGAACCCGAAAATAAAAATTTTGTGAAACCCGAGCCCGACCCGAACCCGATATTTTCAAAATTTTAAAACCCGACCCGAACCAAAAAATTTATAATTCGAAAAACCCTATCTGAACCGGACTTGTTAATACGGATATTCAACCAAAGATCCCGAAGATTTTTAAATTTAGGCATCCGAGCTGGATCCAAGGATCATCCAAAAGTATCATCCAAAGCTCATGCAAAATAGTTATAGAATCACTCGAACCTGAAGTAGCACCATATATATATATATCTACCTATGACAAAACGAATTACTGGCTAGAGAGATTGGCATTTATATTTAGTATTATTAAACGTCGCTTTTATAATGTTCTGAGAAACTTATAAATCGGCATATGAGCGACATTTTTTGATTGGTCTAACTGAAGGCATGAGGCTAGGCTGCTAGGATCGAGCGTAGAGACTTCCGGACGAGAATGATTCATGATCGCGCGAGCGGAGAGTTAGCGCGTGAGACTGCGTTTGTAAATTCATAAGTGCTAAAACATTCACTTAATTACCGGGGTGTTTTAATGTTGGCAAGATCGCGGGCGCAAGAATGTGTGGATGATTGCAATTGCATGGTCACGTTTGTGACCAGGTTTGTGTTATCGCGAAGGTCGCGAGCGTTTGTACGCTTTGAATGGGAGAGATTGGGAGTGGAAATGAGAGAATATGCAATTTATTGTGTTAGTGAGTGTTAGTATGAATCTGATTTAATATATAGTAATAAAAGAAATATAAGTCAAACAAAGATAGATGGAAGTAGAACACAAATATAGATTAGTTTTAGTTTGCACGGATAATGTTAGGGCAGAGTAAATCTAAAAAATGGAAGAATATAGAGATTTTCTAGACTACTGAGTAAATGAAAATATATTAGCTGCAGAAAGTAATAGATATTACATGCATCTAAACTACTTTTAGGCCGCTTACAGAGCGGCGGCAAGAAGCTGAGCCGGAACTGAAACCGACACCAATATGTGGGACGCGAGAAACTGGTCTACCGCAAATCAAAGGGATGATGTCAGAGTGAAAACCGAGCGGATCTGCGCCGACTGCCTGCTTTCACCCTGACAGGCTCCAACTGGCATGCCGCAAGCAGGTCCCCCACATTCCGCACCCCACGGCCAGCACCTTTTCCTTTTTTATTCTTTTTGCTTTCGTTTTTTTTCTCTTTTTTTTTTGTCTGCCAAGCTACGTACATTATCGTGCGTTATCGATCCACCGGCGACTGCCATCGCCACACTGAAAAAAATCCGTTTATAAATTCATGAAAAAATTTCTTGAACTAAATGATTAACAAAAACCGTAATCAAGTTCCTGAAATTATGAATAATAAACCTCGTATTCATGAAACTATTTGTGTTTCCAAAAAACTAGTTCGTCCCCAATATATACATGGCGTTATTTTCGAATGTTTGGTTGCGTTTTTCTTTAGTCTCAAATGAAAGGTTGCGCTCCCGAAAATGGCTATTAAATTTCATCCCGATTCCCCGGGTTGTGGCGTGCGATCACATAGCAAATTGCGATTCAAACCGATATTCCGATGAAAGCAAAAATGGTAACAATTTCGCTAAAATGTCTCTCAAACAACTTAAATTTGCGGTTCTAGGTCCCTGGCGGCCAACCGAAATTCTCCTGTTCATGATTGAGAAAGGCACAATTGCACCGCTAGGTTGATTAAAACAGGTTTTTTATATAATTTTGTAAAATAATGTATAATTTTTAAAAGATGTATCAAATACAGAACAGACAATAGTGTATCATGTAAAACATTTATTGATATAAATACTTTTTTTCTTTTTACACTTTTTACGATAAATTGTGTCCAATGATTTTTTATAAATAAGGCGGTGGTCAGTTATTTTCGTCCACGTCCATTATCACTTATTTTATAAAGTGATTCATCAATCGTGATACCTTTGAAAATGAACCACCTCGGTTATACAACTATTTTTTCCGATCTTATTGTAATGCAAATTCATTTCGTTATATTCTGAATTTCACATATGTCGTCGCATGATTTTAAGGCATTGCAACGGAACACATGTCCGCCAGTTGATGCCAATCAAACCAACATTTCTTTAGACTGAGCAAACTAATTTCTTTGTTTTTAGTGTTTATTTGACAAACTAGAAAACTAATCCAAACTTTTTATTGCGCGTGGGAAATACGCATGGCCTTGTCTGAGTGAAGAATGACTTTTGAATTATGTATGATGGTCAAAAATTGACAATGCGCAAGAAGAATTCCAAACCAGTTACCGCCTTTCGGCAATCATATCAGCACGAAGAATAAATGTTTTGATGTCATATTCATTGGTTTACTTTTAGTCCATTCAATCACCAATAAATTATATTAATTGCTCTTATTGTATTGAGTACTTGCATATGCATTAGAATAGTACTTACACTATATTACTGTCACGTTAACCATATTTGTTCATGAGTATAAAAATGATGTAGCTTGATTATTAGGTGATAGGTTGTATATATTGTATATTTTGGTTCTAATTGTTTTGCAGCTTATTCTAGTAATTAGCGGAAAAAACCGCGCACATGTGCATCCGACATACAAAGTTAATTGTTTCAGGCATTTCGGTAGGGTTTATTTTCTACCATTTAAAATGTGCCTTAGATAGCATAACAACGCGCGAATAATTATAAGATAAAACTCAATCGTCCGCTGAGAAAGAAGTCAATACATAATTGGCATTAATAATAACACCACAATTTATACACAATAAATAATGCATGTATTACGAAACCTTTAATTAAATCAATATGTCGACAAATGTCTCGAGACACTAAAAGTAATCACTTTTCATTGTATTGTATTATTTATGATGCCGCATTTCGCCAGAATTAAAAAGCAAGGAATAATAATTTTTATTACAAACCAAACATTTCAAAATTCATTCAATAGACGATAAATCTATCATAAATTCTCGACAGCCGGCTGCCCAGAGCACACATGGTAACACTACTGAGAGTTGAAAAGATCGTATCATATATCAAGGTGAATCCAGATTTGGGTAACTCCACCCCATCCTACTAACAAAAACCCCTTCTCGTGGCAAATGTGGAGATGCAGAGGTACACGGTCTTCATAACAACGTCTGTTACACTAACATTCCTTCCCGTCCCCGATAACTGTAAGAACGTGGCTGTAGCCGTTATTGGTATTTCAAAGTAAAGATCTTTCGAAACGTACACATTGAGGAAGGATAGCTACTCCCAGGCCCCATTCGTTGATTCTCTGTGCAATTTCGTTTGTTCTGGTCAATCACGGAGTAGCGATTGTACGGTCATCATGCTTATGCTCAGGGGCGGATCCAGAAAAAAAAGGAGAGGAGTTCGAAATTTCGATTTTAAAATAAACGTTGTACAATACGTAATACGTAAAAACCTCATTTAATGAAAATCAGTAATGGTGTTCAAATTTGGTTTGGAAAGATTTTGAGTATGAAACTAATATAAAATTCAAACTAATTTAAAATTTTCTCAACAAGTTGAAAATTTTCGGGAGGGGTCCGGACTCCCAAGACCCTCCCTCTGGATCCGCCACTGCTCATACTCACGCTCATGCTCAAATTGTGTCCGATGATTTTTAAGGATATGGAAGAAATGTTTGAGAATGAGAATGTGCTGTAAGGAATGAACAGAAAATAAATTAGATACAGAAAAGTGTCAAGAGACTTTCTGTTTCGTTTAAAATTTTTACAATTAATTTGACAGGTATGTGAATTGTGGTTTAGTCGTATTTATTGATAAAACTGTATTGATAGAACTATTTGTAAAAATACATCCGCCTCACCCGCTTCGTGCATCAGTCAGACTTTCCCTATAACATTAATACAAACCATAACAACATAAAATCACGATCTTTTTTAATGTCACGTGACGTGAAATTACACAAAAAGAACACCTATACAATATTCTACAATGTGGAAGAAAAACTATTCGTAGTGTTGCCACTTGCTGATATGGTTTCAAGGTCCTAAAAAAGCTTCATCCATTATCAGAGACACAGTCACTTTTGCTGTCATTTCGATAATTAGCGCACGGCGCGGGCGCAGATGATCATTATTTACTCTGTCGTGCCAACCGAGCTGATCGGTGCGGATGGGCAATTTTATTTTATATGCTCCGCTTCCATCGAGCAATATTTTTCCGTATAAGTAAAACCAATAGAAGTAAAGTGTGAAGCTAATAATTTAAATCTAATTATACATAACTGCCGGTTACACGTTAGGGTGGTACAAATAACATGTTTTTGCTGCACATCCTAAACTGCGTCCAACTTTGGCCGATGACTACTGTTATATATCGAGATTTTGATTCTGGTTCCTTAGAGAATTTCGTAGATTTTAGCATGTCTTTCGTGTGCTATCTTTTTTCACTTAATTGAGTGAATGAAGCTGATAGTTGTAATAAATTCCTTGATTCTGAACATCTGACAATAGAAATGATTTCAAAATTCTGGAAAATTG
Source organism: Topomyia yanbarensis (assembly GCF_030247195.1). Classification (NCBI taxonomy): domain Eukaryota; kingdom Metazoa; phylum Arthropoda; class Insecta; order Diptera; family Culicidae; genus Topomyia; species Topomyia yanbarensis. Next base: position 105,720,346 of record NC_080672.1, on the reverse strand, counting down.
CCCACATTTGGAGCACGGCACCATACGAACGACGAATCCTTCAGAGCTGGACGACATGGGCCCCGCAGCAACAGCGCAGCCAGCGTCTAGCATCGCTTATTCTAATTATAATTGAATCAAATTAAGCAAACCTGAAATAGTTCAGTCGACCAAACCGAGTCGAGGCCAGACCGCGAGACGGGTTGACAAAACCCAGAGGAGATGAGATTGGCCGGTTAATCGAAAACCATCGGATTGGCAGCTTGCTTGAGTAGGTTTCGCGCCGCCACACACACACATTCTTACCTCCGGCCGGACTCATTTCCTGCTTCCGATTCCTAAGATCGGCAGCTCCGATACCTAGACGCTGCGGGCGGCGGTCGGTGGCGTGAGTTGCCGCGTCCGCTTGCTGGCAGGCAAACTATGCACAGAGAAAAATCATTTCGCGTCTCCAGCCGTAACCGTGGCCAGCCAGCCTACTATGAGCTGTCAATCATCATCATCGACGACGACGTTGTCGTGTTTCCTCGTAACGTGATGCCATTGCAGCGTGATGACACGGCCCGGTCGATGTAGCGCATTTATAATAAAGGTACCAGTCAGTTCTGGCACAGATAAAAACACGCAGAACCAGCGAAACTCGGTGACTCGGTCAGTCAGTACCGGCTCGCTTCGGCAGAATTCGATCCAGATCTGCATCTTCAAGGGTAGTGCATTTTCCTGTTCGCACGCTTTGGTTTTACTATTCTGTAATGGGAAAAAAGCTGTATAATCTGGCCGAGGATTTACTTTTCTTGAACCGGGATGTAGATACATGTAGAAGCAGATTTTTCAAATGAATTCAATAGTTTGGAGTTCCATTGAAAGGATATGTAATCAAATAAATTTTTAATTGATGTTGAGCTTGAGCTTGTGCGACCACCCCTGGCTGCTACTCGGTTATCGATCTGGACTAGCTGAAGTTGCACAGAGAATAAGTAGATAATTATGCTTGGGAGTAGCGAAACATCTTTTAATGTGCAACTCCTGGTAATCCTAAAGTTTTTTTCTTGTTCAATACCGGCGCCGGCCAGGCCCAAACGTAGATCGCGGAAGGAAAGGGAAGGAATGGGTAGTCCGATACTTGCTTTTGCTAGAGGCCTTATATACTACTGCGCACTCCACAAGTATCACAAGAGGAGGATATTTTTGTTAGTATAGTTAGTAAGAATATAGAAGTTTGATCACTTCTTCTTTACCGACGTCAGAGAGGTGACTTCACTATCTGGACTAGACATCGATCCACCAAATTCATAGACCGGGGACCAACGGCTTTGCTTCCCTTCCGAAGGAAGACGTGACCACAGATTTTTTCACCTCAGACAAATCTCAACGACCTCGGCTGGAATTGAACCCAGGCAAATTGGAATGAGTGGCGGTCACGCTTACCACTCAACCAACGGCGCTGTCACAAATAATTTTTTAATTGATGTTACTGCTTAACTGAAAATATTTTGTAAATATAGACTGATTTAAAACTTAAATGACTACGTGATATAAGTGGAAATATTTTATTACTGGTTGTATTCCGTTGTTTATATTACATTGACACGGCTCAATGCTTGAGCTTAAAGGAGCCGTGGGTCTTTTGAATATTTACTAAAAAAATTAATAAAAATAGCATTTTAATGTATTTCCATTCTTTTCTTAGGCGGTGGAGCATTTTCGGCGTCGCCAGAAAACTCGTGTAAGCATTCAGTCAGCTTCTTGGTTGACGGTGATGTTTGTTACTACAGAAGCACTGGATACTTCAATATTCGTTTGTGTGATTAAACCGTCATCGTTGGTTGAACAATTGTCTGTATTTTAGCACTGCACGTTGAAGTGTGTATTGTTTTGTTTGTTGCTGATGTTTGTTTTTCTTGAGAGATTCCTTGCACAGTTTTCTATAAGGGACTATTCATATAATATGTAACGAAAACATTGCCTAAAATTGACTTCCCCCTCCCTCCATGTAGCAAATCCCTTTAAAAAATCTTTTGTGAAACCATATTACGTAACGTTCTAGCTTAATCCCCCCACCTCACACATCAAAAAATAATGAAATTTACATGACACCTAAACCAATACGAATGTAAATACAAAAAAGCAAGAATCAAGAATTTGAGTGAAAATTACGTTAAATTCAATGCACTCAATTGGAACATCAAAAATATTACGTGAATGAAAGTGTAAAATACGATTATACACTTTCATTCGTGTAATATTATCATGTCATTCATTTTACAGCAACATTGGAATAAAAATACATTGAAGTGCATTGGCTTTCCGTTGCATGAAATGCAGTTTTTTTCAATCCACGTGTAAAATTATAATAAAATTCGTTGAAGAAAGCATGACAATCCATGTGTATTTGTGATGGGACTTACTTTTACATTTATATTCATGCTCCAAATATGTGCATGCAAATAAACTTGAAATTATAAAATATTTTTTTCTGTGCATATATCACAACATGTCACAATTTATCGTATCCCACCGCTAAAGGCTATACGTAATTTATGAACGGTCCCTAATATGCAGATTGTTCACCAGCGATGCCACATGCTTTTGTGAAATATCTGTAGAAGAATAATTAAAATGTTTGTAAAAGTCTGTAGATGGTTGTGTAAATCCTAGTTACACTAGAATGTTACTTTAAAAGTAGAATGAAAATAGAATTCTATTGTAAAGGCATCACTCGTATTACAATACAGTTATTAAAGTGGAATTTTTCTAAGCATCATTCCTCTTTTTAAAATCTATAAATTTCTGACTACGTCTGTAGGAAACTATAAAAAGTCTGTAAAATACAGACATGTCTGTAAAGCTTACATCACTGTTGTTCACAGAACTGACACGTGGCAGTTTGTTGGTCATATGTGCACAGTGTGGTTTGTGCATAGCGGGTCCCATGATTCGGGGTAAAAAATAGGGCGTTTCAGCCGCATTGTTACCGCCTGAACATCGTTGGGATGGCCGAAGAAGAAATTCCTCCAAGCTGAGCTAGAAAGAGAAAGGAAATTAAATTCATGACCACCGCGGGAATGCTTCAGTTGTTTGCTACGTCTTTCATTGTTTCGGTGCAGTGTGTTCATTGAGTTATTTTTGGTTCAAATTATATTTAAATTACAAACTGAATTTTGTCTCTATGTTGGCTATGAATAGGATTATCGAGCAAAAATGCACCAGAAATAAAATGTAAAAGATGCCATATTCTGCCTTGGTCGGTGCGTGAATTGAGATTTTCTCTGAACTGAAAACATTCGCTTCTTCGTGAAACTTCAGTCAGCTTGGAAGTGAATGAATGAGGGAGGCGTTGAAGCTGAATATTTCTTTCGGTAAAGGCATGCTAAAGTGGGTACCTGAATTTGAGATTTCACACATCTGATCAAAACCCAAGCTCCGATCCACCGAAACCACCAGTGCCGCCTTTATACACTGGCATACTGGGCTAGAACCATGAGCGCCGCATTCCGGATAGGTATAACATCAAACTAAACCACTAGAGGCACCAGGGAAAAGAATGGGAAACACATGTTCCCCCTTTGAACATTATTCAGTTCCTACTTCTATTAACTCAAGAACCGTTGCACAGTGGCATAACGAGTGACAGAACCCCAAAAATCAATATCTTGTATTTCTTTTGCTAATATTTATATTAATTTTCTTTCAGTTTGAATAAAATTATCTTCAAATTTGACCAATAAAAATGAATTTTTAACATGTCATTGAAGCAAGTGATGTCGAGGATTTCGAATTAAAAATGACTACATCTCAAGAACTACACGGTCGATTAGAGTAGTTTTAAGTTCTTCAGAACGAAGAGAGATTGTAAAAAATTATCGATTTCGGCTTTTTGTACAATTTTTGTTTGCTTACAATTTTTAAGATGGTTTCATATGGGTTACTTATAACGGAACTGACTCAAAATTTAGTAAAGTTTCAAGATATACGAATTTTTGCAAGTTTTTATATCTATGTTTATGAAAATACCCGGATGGAAACGCCTAGTAGCTCATAAATCTTCTTACGAATTTGTTGCCTAAACAACATCATATTACTAACAAATTAAAGATTTTTACTAGCTTTGCCCATTATCAAATTTACATAAAATTAGTCAAAAAAGTCGAGTAATGGAATTTCAAAACTGATAACAGAAATGGATTCAGCGGCCTAAAATTAGCTAAAACGCAATTTTAGCCATATAAACCAAATTTTAAAATTTAGTCGCAACTTTGTATGGAGAGGTACCACTATGTGTCGTAGGCGGCTAATGTCAAAGACTTCGGGGTGTCATTAGTGATCCATACTCGCAAATCCAAATAATTTTGCACCCATTTTTAAAAGCTTTGCCTCATTTTAATATCGTAGTGATACCAGTTTATATGAGTAATTTCTGTGTGGTCGCACTCTTAAACCCGTAACTCCGGAACCGGATATCAGATCAACACAAAATTGAAGAGCAGCCGATGCGATGGAAAGGTTGTACCTTTCATTTGAAACTAAGTTTGGGCAAATCGGTTCAGTCATCTCTGAGAAAAATGAATGATATTTTTGACACATACACACATGTGATGTACCGGCGACTATCCGGATTTGAAGATCGTATGAAGGCACTCAAACAGCGGCGATTAGACTACCGGCCGTTGCCAACAAGCTGGCAGAGACCGGCAGGATAAAAGTGGGACAATTGATGTGCTCGTCGAGTGTCGCTCCGTGAGTTACCAAACAGATGGAGCGATGCTTCAGGTTCTTGGACCTCAGACATCAGACGAGGAACTGCATGGGCCCGAACAGGTCTACACTGTGTAGAAAATGTGGAGAAAAAGAGCACGGAGGACGGAAACGACCACACGACGGAAGGCTTCGAATACTGTGCGTACTTAAAGGCGAAGGCACACCAATTAGTCGGACGAACCCCGGTTGTTATAGGAGGAGACTTGAACGCTTGAGCCGTGGAGCGGGGTAGCAGACTGACCAACGTAAAAGGTTACAACTTGTTGGAAACCTTGGCGAAGCTGGATGTGAGAGTGTACAACGAAGGTCCGCTACCATATTCCGTAAAGACGGTCGAGAACCCATCATCGACATACCATTCTGCAGTATGGATAACATGAATTGGCAAGGTCGTGAGCAGTGGAATATGTACCCAACAACATCAAAAAATAGTGAGCAGTACACACATAGTGACCACCGGAAACAGTAGCGAGGGCATGCGATGTAACAATGCCGAGGAAAATGGAGCCGAGCAACCAGCGTCTTGCGTACTGATGGAACGAAAGGCTAAGCATCCTCCGGGCTGCCTGCCTAAAAGCAAGATGACGCGTTCAGAGGGCAAGAGCTGAGGCAATCAGAGAGGAGTGTAAGGTAGCAGTCTGGGCGACCAGGGCCGTTTTTAAACGCGAGGTAGTACTACGCAAATCCACCTGCTACGAAGATCTGTGCAGATAAGTAGACGCTAACCCCTAGGGCTATGCTTACCGTGTCATCATGACCAAGATCAAGGGTCCAATGACGCCAGTCGAAATTTACGCTGACAAGCTTAAAATTATCATGGAGGGTTTCTTCCCGAAGCACGACTCAACCGCAGTTGATGCAGTCGATGGAAATACTGGTATTAATGGAGTTTCCAACGACAAGCTCGTTATGGTGGCAAAAGGGTTGAAAGGGAAGAAAGCTCCCGGATCAAATGGTATCCCCAACGTGTCACAGAAGACCGCGATCCTAACGTTTCCGGACATGTTCAGGATAGTTCTACAGAAATGCCTGGACGAAGGCTACTCCCCGGACAGATGGAAGATCCAGAAGCTGGTGTTGCTGTCAAAACCAGGGAAACCATCAGGAGATCCAGCATCGTATCGGCCTATACGCCTGCTGGATACTCTCGGTAACCTCCTGGAAAGGGTCATCCTCAACAGGCTGACGACCTACGCTGAAAGTGCGAACGGACTATCGCAGAGGCAGTTCGGGTTTCGGAAAGGGATATCGACGGCGGACGCCATCCGTACAGTCATCGCGAGCGCGGAGAAAGCGTTGAAGCAAAAGAGAAGACCGAGGTAGTGATTGTCAGCGTCGGGGACAATCTTTCTCATCGATGCATGCGCTGAAGCACCTGGGTGGTCGACGATTGGTTAAATTACAACAGTCATGTCGACTATGTATGAGAAGGCTGCGATGACAACTACTAATACATTGGCAAGGATCATGCCGAATATCGGAGGAGCAAGAGGTAGTATGAGACGTCTCCTGGCTGGTGTCTCATCCTCAATACCGAGGTATGGCGTACCGGCCTGGGCTGCTGCGCTGAACTCAAAGCAGACCCGGACGAAGTTTACAAGGACGTTTCGCGTAATAGCTGTTCATGCCGCCAGTGCGTACAGAACGATATCGTCGGAGGCGGTATGCGTAACTACCGGGATGATTCCTATCTGCAGAACTATGGCTGAGGACCAACGGAGAAATGCATGTAATGCCAGGGGATTGGTCCGAGCGGACTCGTTGGCTAAGTGACAGCAGGAGTGGAACAACGCGGAGAAAGGAATGTGGACACAACGACTCATCCTAAATGTGTCTGCTTGGGTACATAGGAGAGATGAACTTCCATTTGAGACATTTTTGGTCCAGGAACGGATGCTTCTGGAAGTACGTGCATGAGACAGCGGAACACGTGGTCTTCGAATGTCCCAGGTTCGAAAGAGCCCGAAAGGGTATACCTGGTGTGACAGTTGACAATATCGTCGAATAGATGTACCATGACGAGCATATCGGGGACGCTGTAAACAGAGTGGTTACTAGCATACTCTCCGAGCTATCGAGGAAGCGCTATTGGCTAGAAAGCCGCCGTGGAACCACAAATCGGATTTCGGGAGAAATTCCGCCGCCGGGGAACTCTTCGACGGTTATACTGGGTCCACCGCCGGGACCAGTTGAGTAGTACTCGACGTAGCTCCGGGTTCGGGTCGTTGGGACGCCAGTAAACCGGACGTCAGGCTTCACCGGGATCGCCGGATCGACCTCGACACCCTAACGAGTAGCTTGTGAGCAGGCTAGTTCCACTGCCGGGGATTAGACCGAATAGACCGCTTCGAATAGCTAGCAGTAGGTTGTTGGGGCGCCAGTGAACCGGAAGCTACGCTTCAGCTGGAATCGCTGGAAGGACCTCAGCACCTACTGGCTGGTCCGTTGAGTAGGCAAGGTCAACCACCGAGGACTAGACCGAGTAGACAAAGCGGGGAGCTAAATGGCTCACGGAAACGAACATCGGTATCGGGAGAAATCTACTGCCGGGGAATTCACGCCGCTAGCTAATTGGCTCACGAAACAGACGCCGGTACCGAGAGAAATTCCGTTGCCGAGGAACTCTCAGTCGGAGTAGGTTAATATCCGAGTTGATCTCGATAAAGCTGGGAGCTAAATGGCTCACCGAAGCAGGTATCGGTGTCGGAAGAAATTCCTTCCATCGTTGTAAGGCCGGAAAATGAATAACTCACGGAAACAGGAGCCAAATGGCTCAAAGAATCAGCACCTAAACGGCTCACGGGGACGAGAGCTAAATGGCGACGTAATAGATTGAGACATGAAGCAAGAGAATTCAAAGCTCAAATGTGGAACCATTTCTTAAACCAAGTGAGGCTCCGAAATAGAGCAGAAGAAAGAGGTGCGACGAAAGCACAACGAATCCCCCTCTCCCACGAAGTAAACGTAGTTCTATGGGGAAGAAGGGCGTAAAGAGTAAGGATTGTTTTTAGTGGTTGGGCACGAACGTGAGTCGTGAGTCCCAAACAGTGCCAATATAGTACAGGACAGCGTTTAAAGTTTTTTGAACCTTACTATAAAAAAAACTCATGCAGACTATTTCCGATCTCAACGAACTGAGTCGAATGGGATATGACAATCGGCCCTCTGGGCCGGATTAAGTCAACATTTTCAGAGTAATTGCATAAGTTTACGGTATGAGAAAGGCAAAACTAGAAGAACTGGTATCAAAAACCTCTCTGGCCACTAGGAACGCAATCCAACCAAACAATGCCCCTAATTTGCCGGTCCATATCTCCAAAACCAGGTGTCTTGTAATTACGCTCTAAACTGTATTCGAAAGATCATGTTATGTGTCCGACCGGGTGTCTGGTATCATGCAATCCTGTTATTCTTTTCGAAGCTGGAAGCTGGCATAACTTTTGGGAGAGTTAAATTGGTGATAAAGCGGGACTGAAAAAGGACTTTTGAATTTGTTTCTGCTAAACCGACCGGATACTTACTAGACTGAAATTCTTATAACTACGGCTCTTGCTAACAACTTTAGTCACATTAAGAAGAGTTGGGTGCTGGAACTCATTTTAGAATCTGTGAAAATGGAACGAATGAACTCTAGTACTGGGATACCTTTTGTGAATTTCAGTAGAATCGCAGCAACATGAGCACCGAAACTCTTGGAACTAGCTTAGAAGACTGCATCTTATCGTTATGGAACCATTTTTAGATTTGTTCCCGGAAGGTTCATTCCGGAACCGACTCCTATGGGACCATAAGTGACTTTTCCGCGGTATAATTGTTATATGGTTCCGAAATGCTCATTTCAGCCTTTGATTTCCCCGACAAGAGAAAGTTCCCGTGTGCACCGCTAGCTGGATAGGAACCGATTTTTATTTACGAGCAAGCGACCTTTTGTTGTTGCCAAGTGGAATGTATGCGACCTGTGCTGTGATGGGAATAAATGTTGGTTGGTTTATCGATTTTTAAATGCTTTTGTAAATTTTTCATTCATTGCTATTTGCTCTGCAATGTGTTTCGTTCTGGCTGCACGGGATGCACTTGAACTTGCCGCCCACTTTTGACTGCTCGTTTCGATTCTGCGTGCCCGTTTCTTTTTTTTTATTTCAACGGGAGGCCAAGAGTCATCGATGTAAAACGAGCAAACAATTCTCATCGATAGCAATTTTCCAATTCTTTCGGGATAATTAAAAGTGATGCTATGCTGTTTCAGTACTTCATTCTCTGGAATGTTTCGAAAAAATGTTTATACCGGAGTTGTTACATTACTGCTATTTTCTTGTCATTAGATTAAAAAAAATTGCTTTAAATTTGAATTGTTTTATGATTCATGGGAAAATTCGCGCATCATATTTGATTTTCGAGGCAGCATACGATTCAAAGAAACCAAACGAAATGTAGCAGATAATTCTGAAACACTTTTTAGTCTTTTGTTTTAAAATTTCGTGAAAATCACTGAATAAAATTGAGTTGATTATTTGTGCAATTAGTCACTAAGTTAGTGTCGGATTCTAATAAGACGAAGTCGAAACGAAAATTCCATAACTAATTTAGTTATAGGTTTTGTGCTCTTCACGCGCAAAGATGGTTTCAAACAATGTTCTCCTTCACCCTCTGGAAATCGCGCAAATAGCTCACTGAACGAGCAGCCGCTGGTGCGCTAAGACGATTTCGCTAAATTTTCAGAGCAGCGTGCACTCAGTGCACTAGCGCGACTTCCGGAGATTGTTAATTGAGATTTCAATAATACAATTATATAATTAATACAATTTATATTGCTACCAAAATTACTTTTTTCGTCTAGAACACAGATTCTATAACGTTGTAGTCCCCTATCTCATGTCCGCAGGTAAGGCATCGAACACACATCGGTTGTGTACCAAGCGAGTGCGCTATCTACTAAGCTATGCCATTCACTATACTTTCTTGACGATCACACTATTTTCGTTCGTTTCTCATTCCTGAAGCAGAGCGGGGACGGGGAAAAACATAAATAAATAAAATTCCAATGCAGCCGTAATTGAGATAATTTTCCCCCTTTTCTGGCGTGTGTACTAGGCTAGTAATGTTTCATTAGTATGTACGATATGCCATAATGCATGCACAAACGTGCACCGATTCAAAAAAACGAGGAGTTTATCATTTCGAGATGTATTTATTTTCGTTCAGAGAATGCATTCAAGTTACTTGGCGGTACCCTGCTGTAGGTCGAATTCTGTAGCAAAATGCTTCAACATTTTTAGAACTTAAATGTGTTTTAAATGATATGAATGAAATAGAGTTTCATTTTTTGAGCTGAAAACCGCTGACAAACAGTTATCCGAAGCAAATTCTGCTTTTTCGACTTACTCAGAGATCATGATTTGTTGTTACATTAACCAATCATGATGTATTTCCAAAACAATGACTTGCTAATCCATACTGTTTCATCAACAACAGTCCTATTCCAACTGTACAATTTCAATTCTCCCGCATTCGGCCCAATCCTCACAGGCACCCTTGAACCCACCAAGGAGCTGAATAATCTTTCCAAAATGCTTTGTAAGTAGCTACACTTTATGTACATGATACGTATGCGATGTGACCGTGGCATGAAAGATGCGCCGCCGCCGACGCCGCACACTGTATAAATAGAACTCGCGGATACTGCTGAATTCGATCCGACCGAGTGATCAGTCTTGTGATGAATAAGATAGAGGGTCGGGGAGGGGTGGATGGAGATTATGCTCGCGTAAGATAGAGATAGGGCATACTTAGCTAATGAGGCTCGATGGAGGATGCGACAGGATGTCGGATGTCATTGGAATCAAAAATATCACTTAGATTGCAGTGGCACGATAGGTAGTCAGTGCACCGGGGATTCTGGCGGATTCTGATCATTTGCTATGGAGTATTTTTAGTGTTTCTGTTCATTAAAGAAGTAAAGTTCTGCTCAGACGGTTGCTATTTCAATATTTTTGAGCTTAAACTGGTACGAATTTGAAAAATAATAGCATGTTAATAAGACCTTCAATGGTGTTAATGGAAATAATTCGAATCAACATTGGACCGTGGCGTAGCCCTTACCAAAATAATTTAGTGTGGAGAAAATATTAAACTGTTGGTAATAGTATAAAATTCAATATTACAACTAACTTCTCTCTGCTACACATTTAGTAAACCCTTTCTTTGGAACACAAACATGCGCTTAGAATTCGGAAAATTGCGGAAACATTTTAATCTGGACCTTGATATTGTTGTGATCCTATAAATGGGGAAATAACTTAAGAACCACTTTTTCAAAACCACTTTTTCCCCTTTGTTCGAGAGGTCGTGCTTAGATTTTGATGAAAATTTCAGCGCTTGTTTATGCATATCCCACATATGGACTTCAATCAAATATTAGCTTGCTATTTTGACGGGAAGTTGTGTAGAACGGGCATTGAAAATTGATCCGCAGATATAGGTCGAAATTTTTGAACCTCTCTAACCCATTCATGCCCATGTTGTTTGTGGACAATAACGTTTTTAAACAGTTATAACTTTTGATTGAGGCAAGATTTGTTCACAAAACAAGTAAGGCTAATGAACGTGTCTATTGCCTTTCATTTGATTTCTAACAGGATCAGCTCTAGAACTGAAATTATTGCAATTAGTCTGATTGGATTCCAATGGAGCAGTGCTGCCAGAGACGGTTTACGTTGACGACGAAAAATGATTTTTTCATATATCTTCGTTATGGTTCAATATTATTGAAAACTGATAAAACTTATCAATTAAGAGTGCCTTTGGCTACGTTTTCCAAGTAAGTGGACTATTGTAAATATTCTAGGAGAATTGTATTGAGCATTGGAAGGTAAAAATTGAGCAGCTTCTAGCACTGCGAGGGATGCACCTATCTTTATGAAAAAAGGCTTTTCGTGTTTCTTGATCCCACCGTTTTCAAAGAAAAACAGTTTTTAAATCCTACGTGCACTAGAAAAAAAGTTGGGCATGAAAGGGCTAACTCGGATTTAACTAGATGAAGTCTAATTCTGTTTAGTTTTTCTTAAAACTTGATGACGTCTAACTCTGTTTACTTTTTTCTGAAAACAGAGCTTGGAAAATGAATGAACTGAAAACGAACGAACACTCTTCATTCGTTCTTCCTTTTACGAATATGTCACTTATTGAACCATTCACTACCCAAATACTGAGTTGACGGTGTTGATTCACCACCACCGAGGAGTAGAAAATAGGGTAAGCCTTTTTGATGTGTAATCGATATATTCATATTTTACCTTGAAAAATGACAACTTTGAAAACGATATAACACTGTGCAACAATTAAGGGTAGGTTTATATAGATGAATTTTAGAGGAACCTTTGTACTATAAGCTTATGGTAATGCACTATGCAATATTTCTCCTTAGTGGAGAACAATTTTGGTAAAAACTATGTTTTCTCCATTAAGGAGAAAGTTGTTTAAAACCATCTTTGCGCGTGAAGAGTATAAAACCAATAACTAAATTAGTTATTGAATTCGCGTTTCGACCAAATGTTTCGATTTCATTAGTTCTCATCAGCTTAAAATGAACTTCTTTTCTTGCGGAACATCACGCTTGACTAGGGGTTTGCTCAGGAACACAAATTGTTGCTCCATTTTTTAGAGCTAGTGCCAATCCGGCATCCGGCAGTCAGTTAAGTTCTATGCAATTGTGAAGCGAGAGCGAACGGTCATCATTAATCCAATCGAGCAGCAAGTCGCGACTGTTACAAAGCAGAAAATCCAAGGCAAGCTTGGACCAGTTTCATTGGGTGTTAAAAGAGTATTTTACTGACCCAGTGGAGAAGCAACTGGTAAATATGACAATCCCGTGAATCAGCGCTTAGATTGCTCAGTACTAGAGTGCCCAGAAATATAAAGAATTTTGGAAAACTCACTCGGCCCACCACTGAGTCAATTCCTAGTCCCACCAGGAGTACTTGCACCAAATTTGAAGCAAATCGGACAAATCTAGCTACCGGACCAACGTGCCTGAAGTTTGTATGGGATTTTTCGACAATTTACATGGAGAAAACCCACTAGCTCGCATTTTCACCGCCAGGTGGCACTGTATGCATCGTATTATCACTGTAAGTGAAAATAAGAAAGATAATTTAATTGTCTACAACTTTGTCGAAGACTGCTTGTCAATCCGGCTTTGTTGAAAGAAGTTATTAAACTTTTAGCGAAGTGATGTCTGAGTCAGTTTTGCATGGGGCCTTAGAGTGGCCCAAAATGGCATAAATCTCGAAATCAAAATCTTACCCTCTAAAATGAAAGTTTGGGTCCTCAACAAGCTTTCCTGAAAATTTCAGCTGATTTGGTTCACTGCAAGGGGTTCCGCAAACTACTCAAAGTTTGTATGGAAAAAAGAAACCAAATGTATGGAGAAATGCATCAGTTTCACATTTTCAGCTCTAGGTGGTGCCGTAATCAATGAAAGTCTTTCGTGTGAAAAAATAAAAATCCTCATGTAACAATGAATGGACTCGTGAAAACCGGAGGTCAATCTGATGACAGCAGACAAAGTTATAAGCGCGCAAAGTTGAGGGTGTCATGTGCTGCAGTTGGGGTGGCTCTGTCGAAAGTGCAAATAAAACCCTTGCTTATGAAGGCACGAATTACATGAGGTAGAAACACTCGATTACATGGATTACAACTTCTAATAACTCAAAATGCGGGCTATTTGGAAGAGTAGTATCTTCGGCAAACTGGACAAGTATGTCAAGGGCTTTCCGGTAAAAATATGAATAATTCAGAATTCTCTCACTAGGTGGCGCTAGGGCGACTGAAAATGCCGTATACTTTTTTTAAAAATAATGCTATAGCTCGTGATCGGGAACACTTGGCTGACCGTAGTCTTCTGCAAAGCAGATCATAAGGTCAAGGGCTTTTCGACAGAAAACAGTTTAATTCAAAATTCTTCCTCTGGGCGGAGTTAGAGTGTCTGGAAAATTCTAACACTCTTTCATTTTATATTAGGCCATATCTCGTGATGGGAATCATTAATTGGGGCGGAGTGTTCGGCGCAGTAGTACAATTTCTAAAGGTGAACATAATTCTCGTATTAATCGACATTTTTTTTTTCTTTTTGGCTTATTCTCTCTCAAGTGAAAAGATCAGGTGGAGATGTAGAGTGGTTTATTTATTTATTTGTGGAGATGTAGAGTGGAATATTTTTATTAAATTCAAATCCACGTGTTCAGCGCTGGACTAGTCGTTTCACGAAAATATGGTAGACGCCAGCATTGTAGCAGAGCTTGGCGATGAAAAAAACGAAATAATAAGATTTTTAAAAGAGCAGTCAGCGATCAAGCAGCAGCGAAATGACTACAAAGAATTGTTTGATATCGCTTTAGCATTCCTTAGCGACAAAAAAAATTAAATTTTCTCCACCAGAAGCGCACAGCCGTGCCAGATGGATGGCAAAAGCAATTTATTGCCTAAAATATGACTCTTTAGAGATCAAAGTAAGTATAGGGCATTTTCAGTCGCCCTAGCGCCACCTAGTGAGAGAATTCTGAATTATTCATGTTTTTACCGGAAAGCCCTTGACATACTTGTCCAGTTTGCCGAAGATACCACTCTTCCAAATAGCCCGCATTTTGAGTTATTAGAAGTTGTAATCCATGTAATCGAGTGTTTCTACCTCATGTAATTCGTGCCTTCATAAGCAAGGGTTTTATTTGCACTTTCGACAGAGCCACCCCAACTGCAGCACATGACACCCTCAACTTTGCGCGCTTATAACTTTGTCTGCTGTCATCAGATTGACCTCCGGTTTTCACGAGTCCATTCATTGTTACATGAGGATTTTTATTTTTTCACACGAAAGACTTTCATTGATTACGGCGCCACCTAGAGCTGAAAATGTGAAACTGATGCATTTCTCCATACATTTGGTTTCTTTTTTCCATACAAACTTTGAGCAGTTTGCGGAACCCCTTGCAGTGGACCAAATGAGCTGCAATTTTCAGGAAAGCTTGTTGGGAACCCAAACTATCATTTTGGGGGGTAAGGTTTGAAATTCCAAACTTTGCACTTTTTTCATACAACGTTGGGCCACTCTAATGGGGCCTAGCAGTACATGGTAGTGTATCAGTACTAGGTTCTAACAAACTAAACATTTTGTGGAATATTGGTTAGATTTAGCTCAATAGTATGTTCGGAAGAATTGTAGTACATAATACGAGTTATGTTATGGTTAGAATATTTTAGTTACACCTGTGACCGCATAGATGGCGCCAACACTAACTTTTCAACGGAGAGAGATAACATATCAAGATGTTTGGAAGAATTACTACAAAAGGCTTGTTCTACAACTTTGTAGAAGACACCTAATTTCTATCTCTCTCCGTTGAAAAGTTAGTGTTGGCGCCATCTATGCGGTCACAGGTGGAACTAAAATTTTCTAACCAAAACATAACTCGTATTATGTACTATAATTCATCCGAACATACTATTGAGCTAAATATAACCATTATTCCACAAAATGTTTAGTTTGTTAGAACCTAGTACTGATACACTACCATGCACTGCTAGGCCCCATGCAAAACTGACTCAGACATCACTTCGTTAAAAGTTTAATAACTTTTCTTGTTCGAGTCGTATCGCTTTGAAGTCTTCAACAAAGGTGTAGATAATAGAATTATCTTCTTAAGTTTCACTTTTGGTGATAATCTGATGTACACAGTGCCACCTAGCGGGGAAAATGTCCAGCCACCTAGCGGGGAAAATGTGCGAAAGTGGATTTTCTCCATGTAAATTGTCGAAAAATCCCATACAAACTTCAAGCACGTAGGTCCGGTAGCTAGACTTGTTCGATTTGGCTCAAATTTGGAGCAGACATTCCTTGTGGGACTAGGAATCGACTCAGGTGTGGGCCGATGGGGGTCATTTTTTCTGTCACTCTACTCAGTACAGTGAAAACAAATCTGTCTGAGAACGCCGTACGTCCAGAAAGCTTCATAACCCAGAGTAAAAGTTGCTGGTTTTACTGACGACATCACTGCGGAAAACTTCATTGAAAAACTAATTCAGCAAAACAATTTTCCTCAGCCTGCCAACCTAACGGTTATAGGATTTGTGCGAAACGAAAAACACACAGATAATCCGATGTCTGCCATTATTGAAACTGATGCCAAAACATTCGAAAAGCTGATGCAACTACAACAAGTCAACTCAGTAGCGTGTGGTTGGCCCCACCAAGAGCGCCAGCCTCAGAGGGGCGCTAAATTCAAGACGGGCTTTTTAATTTTTGTGAGGATAAATCATGAAATAAGTCAAGATAATGCGCCATTTCATAGTAAACTGAACACTGACAAAGAAAAGAATGTAAGCACCAAAACGTTGCAAAACAATGCTCGATGATAAACTAAGTCAAGTTCTAACTCCAACTGCTGTTTCAACTTCCCCACATGAAGATCTTTAGAGCGATACTCTTCCAAAAAAGCACAATGATTTGTCGTGGTGAGTGGCGTAACTCTTTTTAGTTTTTCTGAAAGAGTGCTTAGATTGTTTTGAACCCTTTCATGCCCAACTTTTTTCTAGTGCATGTAGGGTATCAAAACCATTTTTCCTTGAAAGCGATGGGATTAAGAAACACGAAAACTCTTTTTTTCAAAAAGATAGGCGATTCCCTTGCAGTGCTAGAAGTTGTTAAATTTTTACATTCCAATGATCAATACAATTCTTCTAGATTGTTTACAATAGTCCAATTGCGTGGAAAACGTAGCCAAAGACAGTTTGAATTGATAAGTATTATCAGTTTTCAATAATATTGCACCATAACGAAGATATATGAAGAATTCATTTTTCGTCGTCAACGTAGACTGTCCCTGGCAGTACTGCTCTATCGGAATCCAATCAGACTAATTGTAATAACTTCACTTCTAGAGCTGATCCTTGTAACTGTTAATGCTCAAATGAAAGGTAATAGTCACATTTATAAGCCTTACTTGCTTTTGTGAGCAAATCTTGCCTCAATCAAAAATTATAGATGTTTAAAAACGTTGTTGTCCACAAACAACTTGGGCTAGAATGGGTTAAAGGGAACGCTTCAGATTTCTAGGACCCTAGATCATATGAACGCTCTCAATATAGGCAAACCAATTTTACATCATTCTCAATGCAAGAGTCATTCTCACGATTCTCACCGAACCGCTCAATGAAGCAAAAGGAATCGGTGACCCCACCGTCGATCTCAACTTTATTAGCGAACATTTAGACGCGGTAATCTTTCATAAATCCTTGTCGCCACTAACGTAATTTGCTTGCATTTCTGAACTGCAATTCTGAACTGGACGACCTTTCGGGATTTCTGTCACTGTTGAATACGTCAACGTTAGTTCTTTCAAAATCTAGTATCTTTGGTCCGAAAGAAGCTCAAATATGGTCCAACCGAGTTCAATCAATGTTTTTAAACGGGAAATCGGAATCTGGGTCCTTTCAGGAAAGTTTATTTATGGCCGGGCCAAAAATCACAGGATAGTAATGCAAACATAGACATGAGAAAAACCTTTACATCTGAAATCTTTCTTCAGCGGGATTCATGTTCACTGAAAATACTGCAGGTGCATTTGTGACCACCGCTGTAGGAGAGCGGAGCCCTTTTCATGTACACTCAAAATCATTGTTCGAAAGTCGAACTAAAAAGAGTTACAAAGTTATCACCAAAGGGGCGCAAAACTGAGATTTCGCCAAGGGCGCCAGAAGGCCACGCTACGGCTCTGGGTTAGGTGACGAATACCAGATACTAATTACTGGATTTTGCATCGGAGTAATCATTGACGACACTATGAGCTGTCGAACAGTTGTGTCAACAAGTTAATTTATGAGTTATTTCAAACGAAACTTTAATGGTTCTTTTCTCGAAAGAGTGGATAACAACCGTTAAGTCAAATACTTTGAGGTTATATGGGATTCCAAACTGAACTGGTCTGCTCACATTGAGTTATGCGCCAAAAAAAGCCTACATGCCCTTCGGGCAGTGCAGACGCACTTTTGGAAAGATCTTGGGTATCAAACCCAATTACATTTGGATTAACACGGCATTTGTACGTTTAATACTGTGATACGGATGCCTTGTGTGGTGGCAGAGAGGAGAGGTCATAACGGTCCAGTCGAAGCCAAACCATCTGCAAAGAATGGCGCGCTAAGCCATCTGCAAAGAATGGCGTTTACAGGTGCTTCCACGACAACTCCGACTGCTGCCCTGAGGCCCTTCTAAATATCAAACCTACTACACATACACCTTAAGCAAGAAGCACTATCGTGCGCACCAAGACTGCAGGTTACTGGGCATTGTAACAGTAACCATGTTGATCTTGGTACCAGTCATGCACAACTGTGGTCATAAATAATTACAGGGGTTGAAGATATTCTTGCGATGTCACACTCACAAGTAATTTTCCTTACAGGACATTCCATGTGATGATTCCCTCTCGAGAGTAGTGGTTGTCTGGCTAAATAGAGAGACAACAACAAACGCAAGTCGACACAGATCTTTCATTAGGGCCTAAGTCGCAATGTACTCAAATGGAGAAAAATCAGTTTCAATATTCGGCGAAGGTTTTCTAAATGTAGTTTTTATTGTAGGTATAAATTACTTTATGACCGTGTTTTTCCGGAAGCATTTTTCGTTAAACCTTATGACAATATAACAAAGAATTTAATTCCTATGTGCTTTTAGTGGGTAGAAACTAAAAAAATGCTTACGCCCAATTTGCATCCCAGTCGTGATTTCGCCCTTCAGCAACCACCATTTGCGGAAGGGCTAAACCGTGTACATAATTTTCAGAAGGGCGCGGTAAATGGGCTAAACTGACTCTGTCTTGCTGGGTAGGGCTGGGTAAATGGGCGAGCTTGACAGTATACCTTTTAATAGGGCTCAGCAAATGGGCGCATAGAAACCCAATGTAAAAGAAAGGGCGCGTGAATCTTTTCTTCAAATTTCATGAAAATATCGAAATATTCGAATGTTTATGTGCAACAACTATCGAGTAGACATGATCATAGTAGATATTGCTTATCATTTATATAACAGAATCGCCGTTTATTCTTTTATTTGTGAATAATAACCGTACGCCCGCTTCTGTCTAAAAATGTAAGTTTGGCCTTTATATTCCATATGAGAAGAAGGGCCTAAAAAATCTCGAAGAAAATGCAATCGAAATCTCGAAGAAAATGCATGTTTCGCCGTTTTGTTTTCTTTAATTATACATCGAACCAAAAACCATTTTAACTAATTTTCACCTCAATCTTGTAGTATTTTTGTTGCATAATGTCGTAATAGCGAAAACGCAGTTTGTTTACATTTGCGATTTAAGCCCTAATGAAAAATCTATGTCGAAGTGACCTGTTACATTAACGGCTCTCCGATAGAGGGACGTGCTGGTGCTGGTGTCTACTGTCGTGAAATGAGATTGGAACAGTCCCACTCGCTAGCTAGATACTGCACTGTAGTCCAAGCAGAAATCTTCGCGATTATGTGCGGGGTACAATCGGCTCTTCGACAGAGCTTGCTCCGGCAACGTTATAAACTTCTGCTCCGATAGTCAGGCTGCAATCAAGGCCTGACAAATCACGATCCAAGCTAGTGATCGCGTATAGGGCCCTCGAGAGCCGCGCCGGGCCTCGGGACTTAGAATGCTGATTGGTCCTACTATAACTTCTTATTTGAATATCGATTAGGGCAATTGTACACTTTAACCTTTCAAATCTAACCATTTTTATACAAATCGTTTCATACAGCTTAATGCGTAAGCTTAACGGAGCCTTGGGTATTTTATAAATTTAAAATATGAAAAAATAAAACGAAATAAACGAATTAATGTCGTTAAAAACATACGAATAAAGGATGTATAGATAACTATTGCGATGATTTGAAACTTACGTAACTTTTCTCATACTTGCTCAAAATTTGCCCAGTTTCTCTTTAGAGTGTATTGTTTAGATCCGCTAAGTTTAGCAGTTGTCAGTGAGATATCGGTCGAACTGGAAGAAAACAGTAAACCGGTCGCGAAATAACTGTTTTCATCCAAATGCAAAGTTCTGGGTTGTCGCATCGCGTCTTGAGAAAACTGATGGATCTACAATGTATATTATACATCAAACCAACCGTCGCAATGGTCCTCCTAAGGTTCCTGGAATGGAAGACAGTGGACTACAAGTCAGAAGCTGAACGAAAATTAGGAACAACGCGTAAAAAACCGACAAAGCACTGATTGCCCATTTTAAGCGGAATCCGAACCTTTCGACACAGGATTTGGTCAGAAAACTAGATGTTTCGCAAAGTTCCGTCTAGTAGGCCAAGAAAAGATGCAAAACTTCCCAAATCGGGACGAACAACGGCAAAGTATTGCCAAAGCCCTCGACCAAAAAGTTTACACGACGCTATTAACGAAATACTAGTGCTGCGTCATTGATGATGAAATCAACATCAATACGGATATGAAGCAAAAGACCAAAAGCTCAATTAAATATGAGATTAACAAAACTGAGTGTCACCAAAAACGACTTTTGTCGTTATAAAGGCAGCACGATCAAAAAAAATGTTTTGGCTCAATTTGGCACCATCCACTATTCCAAATCGTATATGGATAATTCGGTGGGTTTTGTACCACGAGCCCACCAAACTGTCCTGAACTCCGTCCGATTAAAACCTATTGACCATGATTAAGCGCAAACTTCGAAATACCAAAGAAATGGCGAAGGACGAAAAGGAAATGATGAGGAAGTGGAAGCAACTGAAGTATCCCACACTATTCCATCTTCCGTGACACTAACCTATGGTACTCGTTATGCTCAGACCACGTCGTGTACCTAAGAGAATCCAACGTTTGTGTCAATTCTGTAAACAAACTGCATTACAAGAAAAGCACCGCAGTGCAGTCGAAGAGAAACGGGAAGAATCAGCGATTTTTTTTCGTACGCGTCCGTAAGCTATAGGATTTCAGCTGACTACGCAAACACACGTAAATGGACATGACGCCTTTCAATCATCGTTATCGTAACCTCGAAACCAACAACATTCAGACTGTCCCGGTCTATACCAACTACGATGTGCTTTGTCTTGTAATAGTTAATAGTTAATAATCATAACCACTCTTTTAAATTACACAAATACCTCTTCCACAGCTCTGCGATCGACTCCAGTGACGTCGATATCGTCCGCATAACCAAGAAGCCAGTCAGATATCTTTCTTTTCGCAGCAGATCTTCGGATCCTTCGCTTTTTCGAATTCTTTGTTGAACAAGAACGTAAAAAGAGCATCACTATACCGCCAAATCACCAGTCATCGTGCGTTTAAGAGGATTTGGCGTGACTTCAAGTCTTGGTTTTTTTTATCAAAACGATAACCGCTCTCATAGTCACCGTAAAAATATCTTCATAATACGTCACAATTTAGAAGTAATATAAAACTATTAGCAACAAAACGAGAATAAGGATTTGAGGACACTTGTTTGGAATATGTCATAGTCATCAGTCAGATCCATTTACCGTGTATTTAAAATTTTGATTCAACTTTATTTAGAATGTTTTAATAAAACGATGGAACGGGAGGATTTGGTTTTGAAACTACACGGCGGATGGAGCACGCAATTGAACTGCACACTAAGAATCGAAGGAAAGTCTATCAAAATGGCAGGTAAGTGCCGCAAAGGAATGTAGCAGCCAAACTTTGCTAATTTGAGTAAATTTGTTTGATAACCCAACCATTTGCATAAATTATAGAAATATATTTTCGGCTAGGTTTTCGAAATGTTATGCTAATCTCTGTTGACGCGAGGATAACATATTTGAATTATGCGATGACTATGCATATGAAAAAATTTATGCAAAATAAATTATGACTGCAAGCTTATTAATGGATCCTATTATATCTAGCTTGGGGAAACTTCCATTGGACTTCTGAAGAGTCCCAGATGCTTCAGATACGGATTTACCAGAATTTTTGGTGTGCTTGCTATGCATGGCACATATAAAAATCTCTTCGAACTCAAACCAATGAGAACAATTTATATAATGAGCATGATTTAATGAACTAAAAGCAAACCAATTAATATGACTATCCAACTTTTGTTCTTCATTCCAATATGACTCACGCAAATTGGTAAATAATTTTCGAACCATCTCGTGAATTGTCAGTTCTCATCCCTCATACATGACTCAACTCGCATCATTTCACTCAGGCAGGATCAGGCGTATTCCCTACGCACATTAAATAGTCTCTGGATTACTCACTCAGTTAGTCAAATAAATAATAAACAATCAAAGAAATTAGTTTTCTTTGTTCAAAGGCGTGACGTGAACAAGCGGATACGCGTTCTCTTACAAAGCCGTCAAATCGACGAACATTTCATTTTTTTGTTGCCCCACCCGACGCCAAACGCCCGGGGTTTCAAATATGACCTCATACGGATCTGCACTTTTTTATTCAGGTGCTCTACCAAACAACTCTTTGATATGCATTAAAATTGTTTGATCCGGTTCGAGGAAATAGTCGTTTGCCTGTTTCAACAGAACGACCGCATTGAAAGGTTCATTGAAGCATATCCCACAAAACTGACGTGTTGGAGAACAAACTGAACCGTGCATAATTAAAATTCCAAGATCGAGCCCGCTTCCCTGGTGTGTGTAAATTGATCCTAGGATTATCAGTTTACCTACAACCCCAAACACTGTGTGCCAACGTACACATCGCAGGTGGCCGCCACAAGCTAACGATCACCTTTCGGCAGGTGTCACTTTACTAAACTGCACGAACGCTACTGTTTACAAACACACGTCACTGCATCCAAGTGCGGACTGTTCAGCAATCGGGCACGACGGCAGGGAAACCTCCCACCAGCATCAAACGATGCTCTCAAACTGTCAGACCCTAAGGGCTCGTCTCTGTCTGGTGCTGAACTGTGTTGATTATAAAACCGCTGTATTCAATTTGCATAATTGAAGCTATAATATTAGAGCAAATCTATAAACTAACAGCCATTGCGGGACGTCGTCGGCTAGCCTAGGCCTAGCCTAGCCTAGTCGAAGTCCAAATCGATGTCCGACGCCACCATCGCATAGTGACAAATCGTGAAAATGATTTATCACTTCGCGCCGGCTTCGATTAAGTGGGACTTTGCCTTTCATCGGATCTATGGACTGGATTCGATTCACAGACAGGTGGACCTTCAGTTGAGGTGCAAAATCTGAGGTAGGTGTAGTTACAGTTCAAAATCAATTTTTTGGAGCTTTGTTTGTAGCAAAGCACAGCGAGCCGGGTTGCCAAACAAAGGTTAAGTTAACCTTTGTACGGAACTGTACACTCTGCTGTGTGAAAAAAAATTACAAATTAGATGAGCTGTTGTAATTGTACCGGTTTGACACCTCGCAGCCTGCAAAACAAGTTCGGCGAGCCAATGCTAGCAGAGGATGATGGAACTTGTTTCGATGCTTGCCTATATGCATATGTATGCTAAAGCGAGAAGAGCAGCGCAGAGGATTTTAAATTTAGATTTGTCTAGGAATAATTGTTTTGACGGGTGATTGGAGAATCTTCGATTCGGCTCGAAACATTTATTAGCCATGCGCGGGGTTCTCACCATTGTCCGATCGATGTAGCGACGATGACAACGAGAACGGAAAAAACGACGACGACAATCACCATAACGACGGAATATGGGTACGTGCTCGATTTAATAGTGTCGAATTAACCGTATTGTGGCACGACTCCAATTGCGGCTTGAGCACCACCGCCGAGGCGCAAGCGTGCAGAACCCGTGCTTTATGAGGTGCTTTGTGGGAGTGAGTAAATGAATGATTAGTGGCTGACCGATACGATTTTTGCGCTAATTAATTTGACTCCTGTTCGCTTAACTCCAACTGGATGTTTTGGCTTAACGGTGGACTGCATGTAAACAGTGGACAAGAAATATCGTCAACATATCTGCCTGAATTGTTTTGGGATCTTTAATACTTTTCGATAGTGAGGGTTTTGGTTAACACGGTTCGTCTCCGTCACCCGAAACGATGAATTCTTTTCTCATGATAATTTCAATTCGACTAGGATGTCATTGACCGGGAGAAAACGTTGCTGCAGGATGTTTACATTAAAGTTCGTTACCAGTAATATGGCAGGTGTCCTGCCATTTCAAAGATCCTTCTACTGCTTGGATTCAACTACCGCGATTAGACATTTGTGCTTGTGAAATGTGTGGTATTGGCGGCTCAAATCTCTCGCAGTATTTCAGCAAAGAATTGACCCACTGGGATGCTGTTCCCATGTCGTAAGAGACGACCAAAACAGAAGTCCTCTAGTCAATGTTTTCTCCGGGCCGAGGACTGAATAACTGGCAGGACTAAAATATGCCAGTCGCGCACGGAGGATCGTGGGTGTTACCCTTGCTGTGTTACGCGAATCTCTGACACAGTGGACATTTGTTTTTTTCGGATATGACGGTCATATGATGGTCCCATTACCAATTTCGGGATTCGCTATAGGCGATTATAAGCCAACGTGTTTGGTATTTTGGTTGGTTGCTGTACCGCAAGTGCTGATGATGATATGTGTGATCGAGTATGGTTAGAGTAGCGCAATTTAATTTTTTTTTAAAACAGCATTATGCATGTAAGGGTTAACTATATTTTACATTATACGTGTCGTATCTAATTATTACAGTAAGTATAGAAATGTATTATTTATGTATAATATAACTGGTAACAGTGTAACTAGTGTCTGACGGAATCAATTTTTATGGTAAGACCCAGAGTCTGTGCACTTTAAGAGTCAAGTACAGAGGAATGCGCCACACTGCATAATAAGGCTAGTTCTGGAGAAAATTTTCAATAGAACCTTAGTAACATTGCGAGCCTCTTTCTCTTTCGATTATTATGACGTCACTACAAAACTTGGCACTAAATTTTCAGTACATATCGAAAGCCCGTGTTTAGGAATACAAAACTGATAGCTTCCAAATAGTTTGTTTTAGCTTCATGATATCTTTGGCAAATTTGTTAGTTTTATGGCGATTTTTTTCGAATTAATGGAATTCGGGTGGTCCTTGTTGTTAGGGTGTTCAAAGTATCGATTGTTTAGATGTGTGAAGTTTACCTGCGCAATGCCCTACAATATAATATCACAAATAAATTGAAAGAAGTTGGCTGAATAAACAAGGCTATCTATAACGGTTAATTTGCTATGTTTTTTAGGATTTGGGGTAGGGTGACTCTTGAAAAATTGTTCATTAATTTTCAGAAAGAAGAGATAACAGCCCCAGTAGCGAAATCAACACTACCATGCAGTGAATTGTTTGAGTTTTGACGTCCAGTGGACCGAAGAAAAGCAATTCGAATTAAATGATATGTTACACCTCCGTAATGAGGGGCACGGTACTCGAGAAGTGCGCTAAGATTGTGAGAATTCTACTGGCCAACGCACAGTGTCGCCTAGCCGTACAAAACCTCAAAATTTTATTTTGGATTTTTTGATGATGATTTAGCATTTTTCTCTGTAAACAGGTTGAGTAGAGTCTTCTCAAAATATTAAGTCTTCAAGACAAAAGATAGATTTATTTACAAACCTTCAAAAGTGAAATATATGATCAATTCTTGGAAAAAAAAACTGTGTTCAAACCTTTGTTATTCAAATGAATATATAGTTTTAGTTAAGATTCTGATTAGGGTTGCACTGATTTCATTAGTAAGGTTATTCGGTAAACTTATATTTGCCATTCAATTTAGTCGATACAAGGCGTTCTTCTTAGTCACACTTTCTGAAGAACAAATAATAAATCGTGCATTAAATTAAAATTATTTATTCAAGGTGGCTGTACTTTTTTCTCGAATCAGTTCGGAAAGATAGCTTGTAGTTCATGACTATTTAAAACTAGTGTACTTTTCGAAAATAAATGTCTTGTTTGCCCCTTTCTGCCCCGAGGTATGAAAAAGGTGATTTTTCATAATATGTCTGAAGGAGACGCATGGTAATGTTTGATTATCCAGGGTTTGCAATATAATTTATAAATGTCTCTTAGCATTATCAACAATTAAAAAAATATGTATTCTGCTAAAAATTTACTAAACCATTTTTTTTAAATGAATTTTCAGACTTACTTTATATTCGTAAATGTTGAATTTTCAAACCACCCTAGGTACCAAAATTTCGAGGTAAAAAAAATAAAAAATCAACACCAAATAAGAATTCAGCGACGTAAAATTACCCCAATGTGAAATTTCATCAAATTCGGTCCCCTTTTGAGGTTTTGTCCGACTTTTGTATGGAAGGTGATCCCTGTGCGACAACTGAATTTGATAAAAATAATGAATAAAATTGAATTTTCTTATTTTTTCTTTCATCTCATTCCATTTCACACATGATTAAAAATCCTTGAAACATTTTTAAAGTCGTAAAATGAAAATCCAAACTTCAAAAATCAAGTTCCATTTTTGGCATGGTTCCGGTGTTGGCAAATGAAAAAAAAAATAAAAACGGAATCCTACTGTACTTGTGAATAGTGCTATTCACACGTCGTCGCTGTTGTGCTATCTTATGACAAACACCATTTTGGGGTAAACTGAGTTAGTTATGCCACATTACTCGTCTTAAAAATTTCTACAATGTGGCGTTTACAGAATTTTGAAATTCTGCTTAGTTACTGAAATATATCGAGAAACGTGAGGATAAATTGTGAGATTTTTGCTTCAAATCACTATAACTGGGGATTAGCTCAAGTTATAATGAAGTTTTAGATGGTTTTTGTGCAAAAATGTCTTACGAACACAATGGCATAATAATTTTCAAAATAAAAAAACTTATGTGGCAAGAAAAATGTAGTTTTACTTTTAAACTGTAAATATTTCATGTTTGGCAACACTGTAAGCATAAATTACTATTTTTTCTAGATTCCTTGATCAGTTTCAAATGCTCCTCACCGATAGTTTCTAAACCAAATAAAGCCGAAAATATCAATAAAAGTTAAAAAATTTTGCTTTATGTGTATAGAAAAACTTCCATGCACAATAATGACACGTCATACAAATTTTCATCAATACACACCTATAACACGTGAGAGTGCGACTTTTGTTTACATTTTTAGTAAAAACTCTGAATATAGCCAATAGATTTTCGTGACATTTGAGAGAGTAATACAGAATAGATATAGAAGCATCAATTGTCTTCTCTGAATTATTTCTACCAATAATAAGTTTCAAGATATTCACACTTTAAAAATCGTTTTTCTCGAAATGTGCTAAAAGGCGCCTGTCACCGACCTCACAAATCTTGATTTATGTGCTGACAAGGCCAATATGACTGTCGAGTACATAAACTAGAAATACGTTTATTGTTCGGCATATTTATCGCATAATTAATCATCATCTTCTGATGATTTCAAAAGGGTTATATCATACTGTGGCCGAAATGGGTTTCCCTCACGATCGTCACTAATGCAAATGCCCACCACATAAATTGAGGCAGCTCAGAAATAAATTTGGGAGGCAACGAATTGATGGAATACAAATATGAATGACGTATTGAAGAAAATCGCCAAATATTTGCACGACCTGACAGAGAAGAGGTGTTAAATGTAACTTTCTGCTCTGACGCTATTTCGCATGAGTTGGCAAACTGGCTCGTACCAAACGAATTCGAAACGTCGTTGTCTGATCATAAGTACAATGTCTTGGATCATTTATGAGGGCGATGGCAACCATATTGCCACCTTTTCGTTTCGTACATAACGCATGAATATGAAGTGAGAAGTGTTCCAATCTTATGAAATGTACTTGTTAGGAGTCTGGCAACTCTTCTTATTACTTTTTATTGAGATACAGTGAAAAGTGTCAGATTGGTGGAATTTTTTGACAAAAAAATAGATTCCCTTTTGAACAATAAAATTAGCTCGACTTGGAAAAAATTCTCTAGACCCTAAAAGTTGGTAATGCAAATTTGTAAAAACGACTATTTTTAATCTGAAAATTTGGTTTATGGGTGGTAAAAATTGCAAAGAAAAAAATAAAATGAAATAATGAAATCTGTAATCTGTAGTCTCAATTTTCAACTTATCCTCAGAATCCAGGGGTTATTTACTGTTAATCAGGTAATATCCAGTAACTTACCTTAATTTCTTTCTGAATTTCTGATCCAGCTCGATGTGTCGTTAAATTTGCACCAATCTCGTTGGAAATACATCAAACATTACGAAAACTGATGCTTTCTAACGAGCAATAGCAAGTATATTTTCAAAACAGTTTTTATTGCGAAATATATATATAAATATATTAAATAAACTAAGTGAAAGAACCGTGTTTCTATTAATATAACATTCATTAAGAAACTCTGAGCTATAAACTATAATGGGTTAAACGTCTCGCTAGATATCGTCACATATCGTATTCCCAAAGCTACGAACAAGGACCTCTACGAAGAGGATTTGGCGACTAGGTTTCATGGGTATCTTCCGAAGATTAAATCTTCAAGGGACAGATACAGTATCCAAGCATCTCCTCAGTGAATTTCAAAATGATCCATCGAGGGACTCGAGAGATATGGCGATTTAAAGTTTTATGATACGTTTCATAAGGCTACCAGCAAACACCCACGGATTTGGTCCAATCTCTATGAACAAAAAAATATTTGTCTGCTTATTTAGTACATGGCATTCAAAAGATATAGTAATCAAGTATATCCCCTGCAAGTTTGGAAATATTTCATTGACGGAATCGAAAGTTATAACGGTTTGGATGTGGTATGCGGTCATAGATGGGTTTTCTACCAGACTTCAAGCGTGAATCCATGTTTGTCCATTGACTATTTAGTTCGTTTATACGTGTCACGATTTTTAAAGGAAACCCTTACCATTTTATTACATAAATATAATATACAAATGGTGTTATTAATATGGTGCACTGAAAAAATATGAAAATAGGGTTGTCTACCAAACGTTAAATATAATGTGTAATTTTAAAAAAATAGATGAAAGTTGGAATGTTTACTTCAAAAGGCCATATCTCAATGGTATGTTGACTGATTCTAATTATTTTTTTCATTATTGAACAGGTAGACGTTTCATCGTTAATTTTCATCAAGAAGAATATAAAATAGAGTTGGCTACTTCAAACAATAGACAACTTAATTATCCTCAACTATATGTATTATCACTATTTAGTAAATATCTTTATATTCAAAACGACAACCTATCAATTTCTATACATTAGTTGAATGCAACGAACGCAAACTACAAATCATGGAAAAATAAAACCATAAATTCAACACATATATTCAAAAATATGAAGGTATTTGCTGATTCAGATCAATTTATGTTATGATACGGTTTTTGTTGGAAATTTTGTACAATCGTGATTCGCTGGTTGGGTTGACAGATGTTAAAACTGGGGGATGTTATTAGTGGGGGGGATCAAAGGGGATGTTATTAGTACAAGTTCATCTGCTCATATCTCTAACTATTGTCAGTTTTATTGTCGAATTGAATTTAACATGAGAATTTGACATTCAGATGTCGACAATGGACCAACTAGCGGAGGTCCAACCTGTTAAAAATTGAGCGACCAGCGAATCACGACTGTGTTAGTTTTAATATTTCATATATCTATAATTTGTAGTAAACAGCAATTGCAATCAACTAGTATATAAAAATTGATAGGCCGCTATTTTTAATACAAAAATAATCACTAAATAATTATAATACATATAGTTGAGACCAATTATATTGTCTATTTATTTATGTAGACAACTCTTTTTTATATTCTTCTTGATGAAAATTAACGATGAAACGTCTACCTGTTCAATAATGAAAAAATAATTAGAATCAGTCAACATACCATTGAGATACAGTAAAAGTAAACATTCCAACTTTCATCTATTTTTTTTTAATTTACACATTATGTTTAACGTTTGGTTGACAACCCTATTTTCATATTTTTTCAGTGCACCATATAAATAACACCATTTGTACATTATATTTATGTAATTAAATCGCAAGGGTTTCCTTTAAAAATCGCGACACGTATAAACGATCTAAATAGTCAATGGAATATTTCCAAACTTGCAGGGGATATACTTGATTACTATATCTTTTGAATGCCATGTACTAAATAAGTAGACAAATATTGTTTTGTTCATAGAGATTGGACCAAACCCGTGGGTGTTTGCTGGTAGCCTTATGAAACGTATCATAAAACTTCACATCGCCATATCTCTCGAATCCCTCGATGGATCATTTTGAAATTCACTGAGAAGATGCTTGGATACTGTATCTTTCGAATGCCGTATGCCAAATTTATGGTGATTTTTTTTAGTTATTAACGGTTTTAGGAACACCGTGTGGCTCAATTCTCGAGATTAGTAAATTAAATTAGTTAGTTTAGAAATTGAAAGACTTTCATGTCAGTTCGGTTAGAACTGCTAATGGTGAATACTCGTCTGATGACGATGTTGTACTCCACTGTCTTTTTGACACACACTTTTTAGGTTGTGCGAGGCCATCACTGACGACTGCCCCTGAGTTTAGGTAGTTCGGATTCTTGGGCATATGCTCGTAGAATTGTGACGAGCGCATCTACCAAATCGGCGATTGAAAGCTTTGCCCTGTTAAAGTCTCTGGGAAAAGATGGAATCATTCCAGTTCCCACAAAGAGGATATGAACACTTCAATTATATTCTGAAAAAAATTCTTTCTTGTAGTCTTGCAACAGGCTATATTCCATTAGCGTGGCGGGAAATGACCATAAAATTCATTCCCAAAGGTGACCGCATTACTTGAGGAGGCAAACAGCTTTAGACCGATCAGTCTGACCTCCTTCCTTCTCAAATCAAATCGACCACTACATGCGGGATGTTAGCTTGAGCGATCACCCGCTGCATGCAATGCAACATGCATATCAGCAGAGGAAATATACTACTACCCTGTTACAACATTGAAAAAGTTTGTTTTCGCAAAACCAGTCAAGTTTGGAGTTTTTCTCGATATTAAGGTGCTGTTGACAATGTGTCTTTTGAATTCATTTTGGAAGCAGCACGAGGTCACGAAGTTCCTGCATATATCACGAACTGGATACACGCAATGCTTAGCAACCGAGATCTGTGCTCATCGACTAGAGATAAGAAAACTAAGTGTCTGCGGATGTCCTCAAGGTGGTATGCTACCACCACTTTTATGGAACATTGTCGTCGATGGCGTGTTTAAGAAACTTAATTAGCTTGGACTCCCGACATATAGCTTCGCCCATGATCATCACATAATGACTACCGGTATTAGCAATAACACACCTTTTAATTTACTGCAACAAGCCTTAAGTGTTGTAGGGCAATGGTGTCTTCATGTTGGACTATCAGTTAATCCAAATAAATCATCAATGGTGCTTTTCACGCAACGAAGGATTACAACAGGAGCTTGTCGAGTCTACTTTCTACTTCTGCCGCAGTCAGACGTACAATCGAGCCAAGTGAACAACAGGCCTCTCGATCTAGTGTGCATTGTCTCGATAACAAAGGAAATATCGGATTATTCTTGTCATCATGAGTAAAGTTGACGAAAAAGCTCTACTCCGAACCAACGCAGCGGTCGTTGACTTTAAATTTTGTTTAAAACGACCGAGTTTTAGCGAAGTGGAATACCTTCTGAAGGTAAAAATGCAACTTAGGCTTGCGGAAGTCTTGTACCTTCAGTATCATCATCTTCACAATGTAGTGTTAATATCATTCAGCATGTTAGCACAAGCCGAACGTTTCGTTTTGAAGAACAACTTAAAACACGTGGTTGAAAGTGACAACTTTGGAATTAAGGTTCCCGTATACATTGAGAATGATTATATAGATGTAAGGTTATATGACCTATCACCTCGTACCCCTCCTGAGCCAATTGCAAAATGCATGTCGCAATACGGAGAAGTAGAATCCGTTACACCTGATACTTGGAGAAACTTCTTCCCGGGTACTCTTAACGGTGTTTTTGTAGTGAAGATGCGGGTTGAAAGGCCTATACCCTCCTACTTGGCAATAAAACTTAATACTCGCGGAACTACAATTATGCAAACTACGCTATGCACCCATGAGGGGCAAACTCCTACGTGCAAGTATTGTAATCAGACAGCTCATCATGGACAACCTTGCGCGGAAGATGCAGAGGAAAATGCATCTCAACCGATTGCCAACTCATCTACGGCAAACCAACCTAAAACAGAGTTTTCAATACCAATGCCTGAACCACAAACGGTGGCCAAATTTGTGGCAGCTGTTCAGACCATAATGACAACCGCAAAAGAATCATCCAGCACCACAAAAGCAACTGTAAACAACATCGGCAACGAATGCAGTAACAATGACGATGGATCTACACTGATCAACAATAAGTGCAAGAAGCAAGAGAGAACATCTGATCCCGGACACCAAGCCAGCTTCGACCGGGATGTGAAAAACAAGAGAGAATTAAATGACCCCCCTGACGTTGTTTGCCAACAGACCTCGCAAAAAAAAAGTTGCGCGCACGAGAATTAATTAAATTTTGTTTGTATTTTTATTTTTACATGTATTGTAAACGTATAAAAGATCCATGGCTCCGTTAAGCTATGAGCCGTGTCAAATAAACGAATTAAAAAAAAACAGGAGCTTGTCCCTTGTAGTTTTTATCTCTGATATCATTGTCGCAGATCAAGATAAGTACGTTGGGGTAATGCTTTACTCAAAACTTAATTGGACAGCTTACATCTATTTTTTCTCCATCAAGGAGAAAATTGTTTACAAAACATCTTTGCGTGTGAAGAGCACAAAACATATAACTTAAAATAATTATGGAATTTTCGTTTCTACCTCGTGTCATCAGAATTCGACATCAACTTAGTGCCAGGACTAAGCTCGCACCAGATTGACGCTAGCTCCAAAAAAAACGGATACACAATCTGTATTCGCCTCGTCAAGCGTGATGTCCCGCAATAAAAGGAGCTCTAGGGATTTGCTCAGGAACACAAATTGTGTCTCCGTTTGTTTGGAGCTAGTGTCAATCCGGCGCTAGCTTAGTCCTGTCACTAAGTTAGTGTCGTATTCTGATGAGACGAAGTCTAAACGCAAACTCCATAACTAATTATGAAAACTTGTATAGCCTTCGGCCAATGTAGACGGGCTTTCGGCAAATCTTGGGGACTGAAACCCAAGTACATTCAGTGGATCTACACAACAATTGTTAGATCAATACTAGCATACGGATGCCTTGTACGGAGGTGAAAGGGAGACCTCATGACAATTCAATCAAAGTTAAACCATCTTCAGAAGATGGCCTTGGTGGCGAAGACTGGTGCGTTCACAACACGTACTGCTGCTCTAGAGGCACTCGTGAACATAAAACCACTATGTGTTTCTGAAACAAGAAGCACTTACCGTCTGGAAATTTACTGGGCTCTGGAGCAATAACCCAATAAATCGTGCAACTAGCTACATAAGACTGTGGCCCCAAATGGTTGCTTGGGATGAGTATACTGTTGCTCCCAGTGGCCTTACACTCACATGTAGTTTTTCTTTTAAAACTTTCAATGTGAGATTTCCTCCCTGGAAAGGAATGGCTGTCTGGCTGGATAGAGCGACAACTTGAAGAGTACGTAGTTGGTTATACTGATGGTTCTATGTTCGATGGCCGAGCCGATGCTGGTGTCTATTGTCGTGAAATGAGATTAAACCAATCTCATTCGCTTGGTAGATACTATACCGTATCTACCAAGCGAAATTGGGTAAATGAATCTATTTTGCTCTGACAGTCAGGCTGCACTAAAAGCACTTAGTTCGGCAGATTCGAAATCGACATTAGTGATCGCATGTCGAACTCAAATCGAAGAATTTAGCATTTCAAATGCTATCTACCTTCTATGGTTACCCGGTCATTCCAGTATTACTGTAAATAAATGGGCGGACGAATTGGCTAGAGCTGGCAATGCAACTGACTTCGCTGGTTCAGAACCAGTTCTTCTACCTTCGATAAGTTGGCTAAAGCGCAAGATTCACTCTTGGGCTGCGTTCAAACAACTTTTTACAACTTTACAACTTTTCTGCCGAATATAAGTCTGAAAATGTCAACAATTTAGCTGCGTTTTTCCAAACACAATTGCAGTATTATAGTATTATAGAGCACTGACTAGACATTGCAAACTCAATTATCACTTGGCTACTATTCAGCGTGCTGAGTATTATTCATGTGATCTTTGTGAATCCGATTACGGAACTTCGTATCATTTGATATGTAACTGCCCTGCAGTAATACAACTGCGTATCTAGATTATTGGTTCTCCATACATAGATGAACCTATGTACAGAGAGCTGAAACTCAAGGATATGCTATTGTTCGTAACCCAGTGTGGTAAAGAGCTGTAGTTTAAGCCGTATCTGAATGACAATATCTCTTCGGGGTGTTGTCGTTTTGTTGTGTTTTTTATTCCCTTGTGAGTGAAGAATACTTCCGTATTATCTATTATCTATTTTCTCTGATTCGATATTTTTCTTATCTCTAACCTCACACGGAAAACCGATTCATCATTAGTTCAACCAAAGAAAAAGTTGATTTTTTTTTTGATTTCGTATGGTTGATATTTGGCCGAACCAAGTTTAAGACCACGCTCCAGTGTCAGGCCCATTCAGATTTATTCAGATACCTCCAAACGAATCCTCGAGTTGAACTATTCCTGAACCAAAAGAACATAATGCTTTGTTGTGCAAAATGAAAAAAGCGTGCTTAAAGTGTCTTTCAAGATAACGCATCAGATTATCCGGGCGTTTTTTGTACGCGGGGCAGGGCAATAGATGACGTGGACTCTCCCCACAATAGGCACAGTCTTGTCGAACAAGACACAAAAAAAGAAAGCTGTTCCACTAAAGGTCACCCGATATGAGCTTGTACACTGATAATATAAATTCGTTAATATTATGAAATTGAACCTGAAATACATGAATTCATTCGTCGTTTTCTGCAACGAACTATTTTCGTGCATTGTAAATAGTAAATAGGTTTCGTTCATTTCATCAACAAGAATGGCCGCTTTGTGAACGAAAGCTTTCGTAAATTTTACATATTTGGTATAAACTGCACGATTGTTATTGTTGATATCGACATTATTTTTCGTGAATGAAACGAAATGTTTTGTTTATTTTAATAAACGTTTGTGTATATTACGACCGATATCGTTTGTTTCGCGAATTCATTTCGTTCATTATAGAAAAGTTTTCGTATTTATTAGCATATTATTTTTGTCATTCGATCTTTTGGGATCGATGTTTGACAACACCGATTTTTTTTAATTTAAAAAAATCGATCTGGCCAAATCGATTTTATTGTGGTATGAAGAAATGGTCGTTTGATGAACGAAAGTTTTCGTAAATGCTACTTATTTAGTGTGCATTGAACGAATGTTATCGTTGATAGCGACATTATTTTTCGTGAATGAAGCGAATTGTTTCGTTTATGTATATTACGAATGATTTCGTTGGTCACACGAATTCATTTTGTTCATCTTAGAAAAGTTCTCGTATTCGTTGGAATATTATTTTTTTTCAATCGATTTTTTAGGATCGATTTATGATAACAACGATTTTTTAAACTAAAAGGATCTATCTGGTAAAATCGATATTATTTCAACCTACTCGCTTCTATAGAGGACTAGAAAGTTTATGGTGTGAAGTAATGGCCGCTTGATGAACGAAAGTTTTCGTAAATTTTACATATTTAGTGTACGATGCACGAATGTTATTATTGAAAACGATGTTATTTTTCGGGAATGAAACGAAATGTTTCGATTAATTTAATAAACGGTTGTGAATATTACGAACGATTTCGTTGGTCGCATTCGATCTTTTAGGATCGATATTTGACAGTACCGATTTTTTTTAAATTAAGGGGATCGATCTGGTAACATCGATTTTATTTCAACCTGCTCATCATTATTGAGGACTAGAAAGATTGTGGTGTAAAGAAATGGCCGCTTGGTGAACGAAAGTTTTCGTAAATTTTACTTATTTAGTGTACACTGCACGAATGTTATCGTTGATAACGACATTATTTTTCGTGAATGAAACGAAATATTTTGTTTATAAAATATTTTTTTTGTTTATAAACGTTTGTGTATATTACAAACGATTTCGTTTGTCTCGCGAATTCATTTCATTCGTCTTAGAAAAGTTTTCGTATTTATTAGCATATTTTTTTTTCATTCGATCTTTTGGGATCGATATTTGACAACACCGATTTTTTTTATTTAACGAACCGATCTGGCAAAATCGATTTTATTGTGGTATGAATAAATGGCCGCTTGATGAACGAAAGTTTTCGCAATATTTACTTATTTAGTGTACATTGCACGATTGTTGTCGTTGGTAACGACATCATTTTGGTAAATGAAATGAAATGATTCGTTTATTTTAATAAATGTTTGCGTATAATAATTTTGTTGGTTGCACGAATTCATTTCGTTTATCTTAGAAAAGTTTTCGCATTTATTACCATATTTTTTCAATCGTTCTTTTAGGATCACAACAATGATCCATGCCAAAAAGGTTTTTTTTTAAATTTTTTATTGGCGAAATCGATTTTACTTCAACCTGCTCACCTCTATTGAGGACTAGAAAGATTGTGATGTGAAGTAATGGCCACTTGATGTACGAAAGTTTTCGTAAATTTTACATATTTAGTATACATTGCACGAATGTTATTGTTGAAAACGGCAATATTTTTCCGGAATGCAACGAAATGTTTCGTTAATTTTAATAAACGGTTGTGTATATTACGAACAATATTGTTGGTCGCACAAATTCATTTCGTTCATCTAAGAAAAGTTTTCGTATTTAATAGCATATTATTTTTACATTGCTCCAGGAGAGAAAAACTCAAACTTCTTCATACAAAACCAACGACCAGTTCGCGATGGCTCAACTGGATCCGTAGTGCTCCGGATTATGGATCAACTAGAAGCGAAAGAGGTTCAGGAAATCTTCCTGAAACCGGAGGACACGGATACGGTTACTAAATAGTCAGACCGAGATCGTCGTGATGATCAACAATTATTGACCCATATTCTACCTCTCTTTTTACGTTGACGGTTTGACGAATGATGCTCGTAAATATTACGAAGACTTTCGTGTATAGCAGTGAACAATTCGTTTGCCTATTGAAGCCGTTTCGTAGTAATCCAACGAAAGTCGTTTCGTAGTTTTCACGAAAAACTCGTAAAAAAAAATAAAAGTGTTTCAATTGAACTACGAATGATTCATCATATGTACGAAAAAATTCGTATATTTTATGAAAATTGTCTGTACGAATCTAATTCGCAGCGATTTACCAATATATTGTATCAGTGTAGGAGCATACTATTTGGCTCCGTCTTGTGCGGTTACCATTATAAAACCTTCGCTCGCTGAAGCAAGAGGTCCTTGAAACAGCAAATCCCGTGCACATATGAAAAACTCGAATCCATAACCACACCGTCAATCTCAACTGCGTGGGCAGGCATTTAAGCGCGGTAGTCCATCATAAAATACTTGTCGCCAGTAATGTCAATTGCCTTCTTTAGACAAGTTATCACAAATCTAAGAATATCAGGGCGAACTTTCGAGTTACTTAGCGGAAAATCTTTGACCCGAAAGCACATCAATTCAATGTGTATTATTTTGAACGAGAAGCCGGAGTCTTCGATGACGAATCTTGCTCGCCCTCCGGGAAGATGTGGGTTGTATTTACCAATAAATCGCCTACTTAGTAAATCGATCTGAACTTACTGTCTCCCGGTAAAAACACTCCGTCCGTCACCTTCGAAGACCTAGCGCCATCTGACTTTATGAAGTCTCCAGAGAAAATGCTCCATCCGTCGCTTTTAAACACCGCAATAATGATGTTGTAGTCAAATTTTCAGTGAACTTATATTCAAAATTTCACGTTTCAAGTTTTAGTGGGCTGTAGTATTGGCAAATACCGCAACTTCAATCTACCACCTGAACTAGCTCAGAACAGAAGTCGAATTGCTCCATTTCAACCAGAAGACACACAAGTAGACCTCCTAGTTTGTCGCTTTGTCTTCTCTGTAGAAGAATATAACGAAAATTCTACCTACTTATTAAGGTGCAATAAGTGTCGATCATGAGCAAATAGCTGCCTCGCTATTTATTGGGAAAGTGGAACGGTTATTAAAAGTATGATGAGTATGAAACCTAATTTGGCTGTTGTTCGCACCCTTCAATTTAACTTTTTTTTTACATTTTAACGACATTCAATTAGCTAGAGATTACTAAGTAAGGAAAGTTATGAAAATTTAGAACCATGGCACTCAAGTGAGAGCAAGGTTGTAAAATATACAGATCGGAAAACTAGAAGTGGTAAAGTCATTAGAAAAAGGCTTCAAATCTTACTGACTAATCTTTTGTCTTTTGCTGGTAGGAGTCGAGCTTAGGCAGCATTACTACAAATCGCTCAAGTCTACCAGCATGACTCAATGGCAAAGACAGACTTGTCCCTCTTTACCGTGAGAACCGACAAAAGAGAAGTCAAGTAAGATCACCACTGAAAACCTGTCGACGACTACAGCATGAATGAAATACTGCTGTTCATCTCAATTTAACCATATCATACATAATGCACTGATTATGCGCAAAACCATTACTCAAACAGAGTCGTTCATCAAGCGAAACAACCCGCAGCACGCCGTTGAATACGACAACGTTAAAGTTAGCACTCTCGTATATATGAATGATGATTTAATCGAGGTACGACTGCACGATCTGACACCACTTACCTTTAATCTCGTAATGAAAACTAATGTTAAATTACGGAGAGGTGGTCTTTGTTGGAGAAACTTTTTCTTAGGTTGTCCCAACGGTGTTTGTGTGTTGAGAATGCTTCCGACGAAACCTATTCCCTCGTACCTAACTCTTCTAATCTATTCAATGGAGTTCAATATGCTCACAAAACGCTGGCTACACATCCGTGGCAGTACTCTATGTGCCAATTCTGTAGTCAGGCGCCACAACAGGAAAAATCCTGCTAAGGAAAATTCGTCGACTGGCCGAATAAAAAATTTTACGATGACGATATGGATGAAGACGCAACAGAAGACAGACCGATTGACCTCCAAGTTGTAGTGGATAATGCAGTTAATAATTCACCACCAAGAAAATGAATTTAAACACGCAGCAACAAACTGCGTCAACAATATCGGACAAAAAATAATTGTGGTTATTTTTCTTGTAATTTGACACATTGTAAAAACATTTGAGACCTACGGCTCGGACACCAGCCTTAGGAGAGCGCTGAAATCCTTATCTGCTTTAGAAACTTTGTTAGTATTAGTGTGCAGTTTCTATATACATAAATACCATTATTTGAAAGACAACTAAAAATAAATCCAAAGTTAACATAAATGGGAGTAAACTGAAGACTACGATACGGCTCTGCCGTTATGCCCAGCGTATATGAACATAGTTGCTGTCTCTACTTTGATGTATTTCAGTAAGGTTTGCATTAGGGTGTCTCAAATTAACATCATGTTTAAAAAGTCACGGGCATACCCAGTTTTGAAGAAAAACTAATGGAAACCACCAAAATTAACACTTTTACTAAGTTTTAATGACTCTGTCGGGCTTATAAGCCAAAATTTATACAAATAACTAAACAAAATTCTCCATTTGGATCTCCAGGAAATGGCAAAAAATGGTGATAAAATCTAAGACAGGAGCACTTCAACAGGCATAAATTTCAGTCTATTTTCAACCATCAAAGGCATCGGTCACGATACTCAGTGTGCTCCTGCTGTCCGAGCCAGTGCAAAGCGAACGCAAAAACAGTTACTTGTGCGCATTGTCTGAAGAACAAAGGATACCGTTATTATTATTCTTGCGTGATCTATCAAGATGACTGAGTCTCATCAACAAAACGTGATTATTCGACCTAACACAGTGGCCATTGACTTCAGGTCTTTTCGCATAAGACCAAGTATTCGTGATGTGAAACATCTGTTGAAGGTGAAAATGCAGCTTCGGTTTTCGGAAGTCACCTCCATACAGCCTGAGCAAGTCAGGCATGCGGTGCTGATAACCTTCAACAAATTCGCCCAGGCGAAAAGATTTATTTCGCAGAACAACTTAAAACACGTGCTTGTTTGTGACAACGCTGAAATCAAGATCCCTATATACATGGATAATGGAAATATTGAAGTTAAATTACATGATTTATCTCCACTTACTTGCAAAGTGGCAATTAAAAGATTCATGTCGCATTTCGGAGCAGTGGAATCTATTACGGAGGACACATGGAGATTTAGGTATTTCAAATGGTGTCTTTGTGGCGAGAATGCGAGTAGACCAACCCATTCCCTCCTACCTTACCCTGCAGTACAACACAGAAGGGGGTGATACCATTACACAGCGAACTCTTTGTACATATCAAGGACAAACTAATACGTGCCAGTTTTGTGAACAAACGGCACATTACAGACAACCCTGCCCAGAAACAGCTGAGGAAAGCTCATCTCCAGAAAGATATGCCAACACACAGGCTCCAATATCTTTACCTGAACTACAAACGGTTGCCAAATTTGTGGCTGCTGTTCAGGCAATAATGACAACTGCTAAAGCTGCGTCAAGTACTTCAAATTCAACAACAAATGCCACCAGCGAAGAAGCTACCACCAAGGATGGAGTGTTCACATTCGTGACCCACAAGGGCAAGAAGCCAGGAAGAACATCTGATCGCGAGTATCATGGCAGTAATATAGATGATGATACGGACGTAAACAACAACGAGACAGACATGGATAACCCCGAAGTTAGCGAAAGAAGGCACAACTTCCCGACGCGAAAAAAGATCTCCGCTCGCAATAGCAGGTTGCGCGCACAGCTCAAAATAAAATTAATTATTTTTATTTTTTACTGCTTGTTAATATATAAAAAGACCCATGGCTCCTCTAAGCTAACGCATTGAGCCGTGTCAAATAAACGAATTAAAATAAAAAAACAGGGATGAATTTGAAATTTTACCAAAAATCGGTCCATTTTTCAAAAAATCAAAATTCTCCACCAGTAGGAAGCGTTTTAATAAATTCACTGCGAAGAAGAAAGGGGTCCTAATACCCTAACCTTTCATTTAAGAAGTGAACCCGATGTCTTTTCGTATGATGTGCGCCTTGAGTCAAAATCAATAATAATTTTAAATAAGTATTATTTTAGAGTCTCGCAAAGTTAAAAGAAAATATAGTTGCATTTTTCATTATTCTGTTGAAATCAACTAATTCAGAAAACAAGAATTGGGTCTGATATTTTTTCATCGAATGGCTTTCAATGTACCACTTCCCTAATCCTTCTGATCAGGAAATGACGAAAAGACAAATCACAGCAAGGCCGAAATCTCCGATCAATATGGGATACGTGCCATTTGAATCAGTCGCTACTGATTCCTAATTCCTGATTGCATTCAACTACCGAATATAAATTTGTGAGTGTGAAATGATAAAAATTCCAAAGCAAACTGCTGAAACTGCTGCCAATATAATGCATCTCGATATCATGGTCACACGCCACGGAATTAGACATCCACATAATTCCAGCCGATTCTTAGTGTGTAGGACAATTGTAGGGCTAGTATCCCATCGATCCTATTGACAAGCAGAAACCTTTGTGTTTGGTTGACACGATACCGCATTTAAACAAACTTCCAGTATGCTAAAGTTTAACTCGTTCATTATACATAACCTCAAGTGTCCGGCAGCAGACACACAATTTTCAAGCAAACCAAAACAAACATCCAATCAATGCCGCATGCCACCGCCAAACTGCACCGATGACGATCTCCGTCTTCATTTCTGATTGTGCACCAAACGTCATAACCGCTGCTCAGCTCTCGAGCCTTCTTTTCTCCTCTTCACCGTCCCCCAAACGTCATACAAGTTCCGAACATGACCTGCTCCGATCCGTACGCATACGCTCCTGCAATATACATAAGAAACACCATGTTCAACAGAAAACGGTCGATCGCGCGCAGATCGACGCCGCCATCGCCACAGGATGCAACCAAAATACATTGGTGGTGCTGCTTTGCCTCCAGCTTCCTACCAACGACGACGACCAAAGACCGCAGGCAACATTCTCGAAAGTTTGTTTACGATCACTCATGACTTATTAGCGCAACTACTCTCGGCTACTTGAGAACTGCGGCCGATCATCACTGTCTGACGCAATGGGGGTAGGAGACGGGGTCTGTAGGTGCGTGCATTGGAACTGCACGCGAGAACCTGCGTGTTCAAGTGCTTTTACAACCTACCGCCAACGAACAGACGATTTGTTTTATAGCGCGGGAAAAAAGAGCACAAGTTCCGGCTCCGAACAGTAATTTACTACGTTTACATCGATTAACTTTTAAAATGGAACTACTCTACCTCACCCCTGTTCCTCACGGAGTACATCGCAAGCTGCCTTTAGGGAATATCTTATCATCGGGCGAGCTAGCAATTCACACACTGAAGAAGCCCATAGAGTGATGTGATTTTCAGGTTATAGTTTCTCGTCCTCAGACAACGAACCTGCGCGGCTGGTGGTCAGTTTCTGTAGGTACATACATGCCTTCTTGTCAGTAGTAAACCCAACGGAAAATTTCTCCTCATCATTAATCATAGTTTCTACATCTAGTGTCCATCATCAGGAGACACTTGCGTCTAGACGCGGTCGGCTTTCTGGATGTTCAACGGTTCTAATTACGACGGTTGTGGAAATCCCTGTTACCGGTTGCACTCAGGCACAGTGTGAATCCAAAAGTACAGAAAACTGCCATAATTATGGATGGTTTAACCTGCTAACATATCTACCGAAAATAGGCAATAATAACTGTTCAGTTGCTGTAATTTCGTGACGATGATTTGCAGAATTCGGCTGCCTGGAGGTACGGACGGGATTTCTAACTACCAGCAGCCCTAACCTCCGGGGAATTCCGTGTAGCCTTGTTTGGGGTTCCTGTTTGCGCTCTCTTTGCTGAAGGTTGTAATTTACTTACGATAATCTTCTTGTTGACGCTGTCTCTTTGGCCCTGGACTTTGCTCGTTGGCGGGATAAATTCGAAGAAAATTTGCATTTCACGCGGATGTGAGCGTTGTTGCTGTTCCGATTATTCTAGGGTGATTGGACCTCTTCTCATCATAATTTTTAGTGATTTGGTGATTTATCGGGGCTATGATTATTTGATTGAGCTAAATTCTTTTTAATGGGAAAATTTCAAAACTCGGATTTGAACGAAGTAAAAAAAAACCATCCTCGGTTAATCCTATCATTTGAGAGATCAGCAATATCATCTAGCTAACAAATGTATTCAACTGCGTACGATGAATAAAAGGAATAAGTTTGATACCGGTTTCTGCACTATTGAGCCGGTTTTTCGATGTTGGATATTCGAATTGTTTGTATTTATTACTAAATATTAACCCATTATCAAATCATGAATGGCCCAAAACTAATGATATTTTTCTTGTTTGCTTTCAGGTAAGGATGCTCCCAGCATAGGTTCATACTAGTATCTCGAAAGAACGACAACTCAAGCCTCGATTGGGTTTAGCACTGCCAGATCTTTTAGAAAACGTTGGTAACATTATTTTAAAAATATTATAGAGATGGAGGTCCCACAACATTAAACGTTTAAATGGTCACATTTTTCTTTTTTACTTTTTAACGAC
Source organism: Topomyia yanbarensis (assembly GCF_030247195.1). Lineage (NCBI taxonomy): Eukaryota > Metazoa > Arthropoda > Insecta > Diptera > Culicidae > Topomyia > Topomyia yanbarensis. The sequence goes on along the minus strand of NC_080672.1, from coordinate 105,676,896 downwards.
ATTCAATTAGCTAGAGATTACTGGGTAGGGAAAGTTATGAAAATTTAGAGCCATAGTACTCAAGTGAGAACAAGGTTGTGAACTTTCCCTACCCAGTAATCTCTAGCTAATTGGATGTCGTTAACGAGTAAAAAAAATCAATAACCTTCAAATTCGCAATATTCATTAGGCTAAATCCTATTGTTGTGTAGTAGGCGGTATGCCCTTGGTTTGTTTCGAATATCTTTGAAGTGTATATATTCATCAGCAGCATTGTTTCGGTTTTCATAAGTGTTTATTCAAGTGCTTTGGTTCATAATAGTTTATACATCTCTTTTGCAGTAGTTTAAAAATGAATCGTCTTCGCGAAAATAATGCACTTCTAGGATGCTTATATTTTACAGGATAATTTACAAATTAACTCTGGTCTCCTGGCTTTTGTATCCTCTTAACACAACATCGCTTCACTGTTACTTCATCACGGACCAAGTGCATCGACGTGCTGTATGTGACAAAGTAAACTTAAATTCCAGCCCATTCCATACGACTTACTGTTGCTTCGGCCTTCCGCCGGGCCACACCCTTTTGACCCTTTCAGTGTCCAGTCACTGATTTCTAGCTACAACTGACTTTTCATTAATTATATTTGTGACATAATCGGAACAAGGATCATTGATGGAATTGTTGATAAATTATTGTTGAAGATACCGAAGTTAGTGAACCCTTCCATACATGATCCGCGAAAAAAAAACATTTACTCGGAGTGTATGTGTTTATATTTTTTGTAAAAAAATGTTTAGAATCTCCCGCGTGCGTCGATGATCCGCAATTCAACGAAATTCTTCGTCCATGGATGTGTATTCTATGCCGCACATGTAATCTTAATCTAAGAGAAACATACGTTAACCCTTTCATGCCCAACTTTTTTGTAGGGTATAAAGGGTTTTACATTTCTTATAAAAGAAATGTAAAGAATTCGCTCAAACTTTCAAGATTTTTTCCGAGGCCCGGAGGGCCGAGTCTTATATACCAATCGACTCAGCTCGACGATTTAGGTCAATGTCTGTGTGTGTGTGTGTATGTAACGGACAAATTCTCATTCGTGTTTCTCAGCAATGGCTGAACCGATCTTATCCAAACCAATTTTAAATGAAAGAACTAAAAAACAGTATGAACGCTATTAATTTGTTTTTGATTCTGATGTTTAGTTTCCAAGATATGAATGTTTGACTGCGCAAAAATGGCGTTTTTTGCAGTTTTTTTTAAATTATCTGCCGAAATTGACAATATAGATTAACAATTTATATGTTTTTAGACAGCTTTAACGAACACCTTTCGTACAAGCTATAGATTGTTGAAATCGGACTATTATCCAAAGAGATATTTAACATTAAATGCGGACGAAAGATTTTTATCATTTCCCATAGCCAGAAATATGACCAAAAACATGTAATCTATTATTAACGCCAAAACGGCTTATTTTAGGTCAATAGTATCTTCGGAGAATTTAATGGAGGCAATATGCCCTTTGTTTTGGTATTGTGCTTTTGCTGATTAATCCCCCTATGAGTGAGATATTTTCACAAATTTCTTTGGAAGTGATTATATCGAAATGATGCCTTCAGCAAATTTGTAGCTCTTACTTTTGCGAATAACTTTACTGAAGACTTTAAATATCTGTTTTGAATACTTTAAAAGTTATGGCTTGTTGTTTGTTGATTACTCTTTGTCGCCTATTTATTGTTCAATATAGTAATAATCCATTGAAATAAGCCAAACATTATTTCGATAAAACGAATTTTGCATTTCATTTTACTATCTACAACCGCTAGAAATAATCACCGAACACTTCCAAGTTGTCGTGAAGGAACTTGATAACTTATCAGAGCAAAAATGTTCATTTGTGCGCACCTTCTGACTGCAATTTTTCTAACTTATAACCATCGGATCGATCTGAAACATATCGGAAAATGAAAAGCGAAATAAATAACTCCAAGCAACGGCGTAGCCAAGAGAAGGTTTTGGGGTTTAATACCATACAACCCCCTCCCTCCCCCCCACAACACCCAAAAAAATATTGGATTGAAGTTGAAAACTTGTTGATGCAGACTGATTTAATTCAATATTACAATAACAATTATCTGATCCGTAGATTGATAACCTGTTGTTGTAAACATCATGAGGACTTTTGATAAATTGTCGGAATGGGGTCCTGATATGAAACTGATCTCTTGGTCTTGATTTCACAGTTGTCTAATAGCATCAATATCAAATTCCTGCCTGAAAACATTCCAATAGAAAATTCCAGAGTTCTGTAATCAACCATAATCCTCAGATTTATTTTCAAATTGATCTCGTTTTTGTAGAGATGTACTGTAATAAGGGTCTTTATTTAATAGGAAGCGAAGTTAAAATTGATTTAATGTCTATGCTCACCAAAAAATGCATAAATTTCAACATTTGCTAAAAATGTTTTTGCCTTTCTCATTCACTCTAACATTCATCGATCTAATCCCGACCGGGAGGGCCGAGTGTCATATGCTAATCGACTCAGTTCGTCGAGATCGGAAAATGTCTGTGTGTGTATGTATGTCTGTATGTATGTGTGTATGTGGAAAAAAATGTGACCTCTGTTAATCAGAGATGGCTGGATCGATTTGCACAAAGTTAGTCTCAAATGACAGGTACAATCTTCCCATCGGCTGCTATTCCGGAGTTACGAGTTGAAGAGTGCAATCACACAGCAAATTCCCATATAAACTGAAATGAAAAATTTTCAAAATCAAATTTGTATTTTTGATGCCAAATGACATTATAATGCATGAAACATTGAGATTTGATGTAAACTCGAAAAAATAACGTTTGACAAATATTGATTTTTTTGGACTTTGGTACTTTTTTGCTCTGTTACTATTTTCTGAAAAATTAATACTGCATAATTTTAAAACTTCAAAAATTACGGTTTCGGAATTATGCCGTTTAGACATTAAGATCGATTTTCACCAAACCCCCACCAATTGTAAAATTGGTATTGTAAAAAAACGTAAGGGCGATACTTCAATGCTGATAGGTGGGACCGAAAAAGTAAACAATCGCCAAAGGGACTATATACTATATATACAATAATTTTGTCAATTTCAATAGCAAACACAAATTTTAATTTAATAATTTCAAATACTTCATGAAGTTTTGGGTTTCGATCACTGAATCATGCAATCTGGATGTAAAAAACACAATAGTTCTTAAATAGGAAATAAAACCAAGTCTGGAAATATGCACTGTTGATTTTCTTTGAATGGTGGGTTTTTTCAAGAAAAAGCGTTGATTTCTTAATTCTCAGTCGCGTTGGAAATTTGAGTAAAGTATAAACTTCAAATCGATTAAAAAAAATCGATTTTTTTTGGCTCAGTACAATATACATAACCCCTCTAGAAAAATCAGTTTTCCCACCACAATGCATTGATTGAGGAATTTAGATATTTTATTAACAGAGCATTAGCAATAATTCGTTTGTATGTCTATTTTATGGGCCATTTTTTCGCCTTCCCATTGATTTGGTTTGAGATTTCTAGCACTGATGTTGTCCTATGCTGATTTGAGTGATTCCTGTCCCTGTCCTGCCACTATCCCATGTAGTATGTGTTATCAAAAACATCGCGAAGCATCAAGTTCTAAATGTTCTCAAACGATATAATATCCGAAGAGAGTGATAAGAGTTATAAGAAATGTCTCATCACACTGTTAGGTGGATTAAAAGCGTTTTAAAACTATTTTCACATGAAAACGGAGGGGCCAAGAAAATTATCATTACGGATCAATTGTATAAATCAAAGTTAAACAGTGTCAAGTACTGTGCAAAGATAAACAATCCGAAGTGTAATCGTAATAATTTACATCCGGAAGTCGCCATCTTGGATTTCAACATAAATTTCTGGCACCTACTCGTCAAGACCATTCCGAAAATACCCAGTCAGTGTAGATTCTAGACTGTGAAATCTGGACTTTAGATTCTGGACTCCGAGTTCTAGCCTCGATATTCTGCTATGGACTCTGGTCTCTGAACTATGGTCCCTGGGGTCTTGATTCTGAACTCTGGAATCTGAACTCTAGACTCTTGACTCTGAACTCTGGAATCTGTACTCGGGACACTGGATTCTAGACTCTTGGTTCTTCCCTCGGGACCATGGATTCTGGGTTCTGGTCTCTGGACTATGGACACTGAACTTTAGATTTTGGATTCTTTAATCTCATCGCTGAATGATGGACTCTTGGCGCTGGCCTCGACTTTCTGTACTATGCACTCTGGAATCTGAACCATGGGCTCTGGTATCTGGGGTCTTGATCCTTCACTCTGGAATCTGAACTTTAGGCTCTGCACTCGGGTCACTGGATTCTCGACTGTAGGCTCCCTCCTTGGGACTCTGGATTCTGGTCTCTGGGCTCTATGCTCTGGACCAAGGAGCTTTTATTCTTATGTGATGCGATCTTCGAGATCGCCGATCAGCCATGTTGGTAATAGAAACGACAGCTAACAACATTGTTTATTACATCCCCATGCATGTTTGCTTGGATTTCAGTATGTAAACAAAGTTGTTCTCTGTCATTTTTCTTTCCCGCAACTTGCTGCACGCTTATCTCACTCCTCACCTAGTTACTGCTGAAGACGAATCACCTTAGAACTCTAAGCACCTTGCTCTGGACTCAGTATTTTGGGTTGAGGATTTTGGACTCTGAACTCTGGCCCAGGATTCTCGTCTCTGGACTATGAGCTCTACATTTTGGACTTTGGACGCTGGGTTCTGGACTCTGGACTCTCACCTCGAGATTTTGTGTTATGGACTCTGGGTTCAGGGCTCTGTGCTCTGGAGTCTGAACTCTTCCCTCAGTATTTTGGGTTAAGTACTTTGGGGCTCTGGATTCTGATCTCAAAGCTCTGGACTCTGGTAACAGTAATTTGGGTTGAGGACTCTGGGCTCTGGACCCAGGATTCCCGACTTTGTTCTCTGCACTCTGAACTCTGGACTCTGCACTCTCTGGATTCTGAGCTCTCGCCTCGAGATTCTGTGCTAAGGACTCTGGACAGTAGACTGTGGTCTATGAGCTATGGGTTCTGCGTCTTTATTCTGGAATTTGGACTCTGAACTGTGGACTTTGGACTCTAAATTCTGGACAATGCGTTCTGCACTCGGGACTGCAGATTCTGGGCTCCGGACTCTGGGCTCTCTCCTCGGGACTCTGGGTTCTGGTCACTGGGCTATGGAATCTAAACTCTGGATTATCGAATCTGAACTCTGGATTCTGGACTCTGAGCTCTGGAATCTGGACTCCAAACTCTGGTCTTACTATTTTGGGTAAGGGGCTCTGGACTTTGGGCTTTGGGCTTTGTGTTCTGGAATTTGTGCTGAGGACTCTGGGCTCAGTATTTTTGGATATGAATTCTAGACTCTGGTTTCTGGGCTCTGTACTCTAGGTTTTGGACTCTGGGCTCTGGCATCTGAACTCTGAACTCTGGGCTCTGGACTCTGAACTCTGCACTCGGAGCTCTGCATTCTGAACTCTGAGCTCTGTCTTCGGAACTCTGAGTTTTGTTCGCTGCGCTGTGGACTCTGGACTCTGCGTTCTCGACACTGAACTCTGGATTCTGGACTCTGAATTCGCCTCAGTATTTTGGGTTAAGAACTCGCGACTCTGGACTCTGGTCTCTCTCCTTGGGACTATGGAATTCTCTCCTCGGGGTTCTAGGTTTTGGTCTCTTGGCAATGGACCATGAATAAAAATACACTGAAAAAAAATTATGTTTGGATAAGGAAAAGTTTTTTTCAAATAACTTTTTTTCCTTGAAAGTGCCCAATTTGAATTTTTGACAGTAGATAGGGAACATAATTACCTAATTTTTAAAATCGATTTTTTGCAGTGTGAGAGTAGATGAACAATTTTTTTAATATTTTTATTCAAAAATTTGACCAATTTTGTAAAAATCACTCCTACAACATTTTTTTGGTGGAATTTGTTATTTTTAGACTATAGCCGTTTGAAAAAAATGTTCGACCCTTTTCAAAAGACAGTCTATATCATTTTTAAAAAACAAAGTATGCAAAGTGGCTTTTTGTGACAAAGTCTTCATGAACAGAAAGTTTTATTAAAATCTGAGAGGGTGATTCCAACTCTGAATACGATTTAGCGCGAAATTCTTCTATAATAAGAATGTAATAGACATTTCCACAATTTTATTGAACAAAACCAATCATAGTTTGGAAAAACGAGAAAGAGACAATCGCACCACTAGGTGGATTAAAACAGGGTTTTTTATGTTTGAATATGTATATATAGGATACAGTGCCTATTTTCACCATATTTAAGAGGGTGCCTCGCTAATTCATTAATTACTCGGCCTACAATCAATGGAATGCGTACAAATTGGCATCAACAGCTTTGCTTTGTTGTTAAGAGTCAAGATAGTAGTACAAATGCTCTGGAAACGGTGAAATGTTCGTGTTTAAGCGCAACGAAAACCCGAACTGAGTGCCCCTATTGCTGCGTTACCATACGTTGAAGAAAGATAGCAGACGCTGCTCTAACCAATGGCTTCAACTGGGTAGGGTGATAGTACAAACATGGCGATAATAGGCTTATCACCCTATCTGACAACCAATGTACGATTCAAAACGATACATTATAGTATTAGGTATATTGGATTATTTGTTTTGTAAAGAAAAATAGACATGTTTTTTTGGATATATGTAAATCCTTTTCACCTTCCTCGCTCAGCTATAAGCCGTGCCATAAGAGTATCATGTTTACCGACAATCATTCATCGGCACTAAACAGCGAACATTATAGAAATATAAGCTATAAAAATCACACCTCGTATTCCAAATCAGCGGCGAAAACAAAAAATCATGTCATGCCATCCCGATTAACAGGAAATAACATAATTATGGCAAAATACCACTTTTGTAACATCTAGTGGTATAGATCAAATTACGTTAGCAGTTAAATTTAACTAGCAAAATTTACCAATAATCGGATGATATAGTTTTTATTATTTTGTTATGATCTTCTGATCAGGATCATACTATACAGTGAATCTTCCAACACTAATAAAACTACAAAAAAGTGCAAAAACCGGTTGCTGAACTTAGCCAATTTCTGAAGCGGGCCTTCGTCGGGAATTCCACCAATATTTTCAACCTTGTCCGATCAGCGATTGGTCTTCCTTTGTCCCAATTTCGTACCGCTTTCGATCGCGATAATTAACGCATCTTCTTTCCTCGCAAGTAAACAATGCAGATAAAGCCATGCAGCTGGTTCTGTTCGAAACGTACACAGCAGAGCCATATTGGCAACGTCACTATTTACGCGTCATCGGCTCACTCATTAGCGCATTTTTTTTACTGCGCTTTCTCATCAGCACCGACACTATAGCTCCGGTCTGTGTGTCAAGATCTTCTAGCGCTAATGAGTAATCGTGCGTATGACGATAATTTCTCACCGACCAGTTCCAGACTCCAGTTGCCGTGCACCGGGCGGCGGTGTTTTGTGAAAAATGTGTATACAAGCTATTGTTCTGCATTTAGGTTGCTGCTAAGCGCGGAACCTAGTATTATCTGCCTCGCTAAGTGACGTTTCAGCAACAGCAACCAATCAGTGGTTCAATCTCTCACGAACTGCCAGTTTTGCTTATTACGAAATCGATGCGCATGATACGCATCGGTCGTTTTCAACACGAAAGTTGGGTCATAAAACATATATGTATACCAGTGACTGCAACAGATTCATAGTGCATATGGGTTATGAGCAGCAACAGTGCCATTTTTATATAGGGTATTAGGCCCATTTTAGCAGTAGAATTAATTATTTTTATCATTAATAACTGAGAGCTATTTGACGAAAAAATTAATGGTTTAAACTCGAAAGTTTTTTACTCAGGAGTATTGTAAATTTTAGCTGGTAAAATTAAGTATGACAATTTGGCTTATTATTCTGAAAGTAGAGTATGGATTACTCATTTCACCACACCAGCAAATCGCCTGCCAAATCAGAATATGTATAATAAATTCGGCTTTTGCCTTTTTCTTCCTCTGGAACAGCAAACTTTGCTTGACAAAGAAATATTCCTGTTCAAGTTGTTGGCAGAAATCCACGGTAATGTAGAATTCGACGTCCAGATCGATGTAACGCAATTCACCAATCAGCGCTCCGTTATTTCCTGAACAACAACAACAAACCTGGCAACCGCTCGTAATTTGGATGCTGGTATTGTACACTGTGCATTGGATTTGATAGTCGTTAAAATGTGTACCTTGTTGGTTTCTGCGTACAAAGATACTGACAGGTGTGAATATCCATTTTGCACGTACACACCCTTTACTGCTTGTCAATTAAACAAAACCTGCACCGATGGGACAATGCAAACACCGACAACTGTTGCCAAATGACAATACCAATACAAACACATTCCAATAGTGCCACCAACCGCCGTCTCCGATCGACCTACCGACCAAGCTGCACGGCCTTCACTAGAATACCGCAGACGAAAAATATACAAATCAAGAAGTCGCGAAATGCTGTCAAACAAACATGATTTGCGCTGTTGACTACTCTGTTGTCCTCCCCGACCCTCCCACTCTTTACGGTGGCGGTGGTGGTGGTGATACTGACTGTTTCCGAAGAACAAATCGGTACCGACCAGCTACAAGCAAAAGAATGTCTGGAATGTCAAATTTACCGACGGCGCCCGATGATGCCTGCGCTAGGTGGAAAACACATTGCTCATCGACCCCCGGGGCAACCGTCCTCGTAACCACCCGGATTTTCTGCACACATCCGCCACCATTTAGTGTCGTGATTTTTCCACTAGCTGCGAGCGACCAGCATCATCAACCAAACGATCACGGGATCGTTACAAGGTGTGATTGATGCTTTGCTTTATCCAAAGTTGACTTAGTTGATTTCGCTTTGTAAAGCAGGGGGTGTTAAGCGAAGAAGGTGGACGCCTGTGTCGCTTATGGGGTGAAATATTTCAAAGCTAGGTGACGACAAAGTTGTTGACTGCTGATTTTGCCGTATTTCTTACGGATTAATGGCTTTTGACACTAACTGGTCGTTAACAGTTTGTTTGGAATTTTTACACGAGTTCTTTATCAGCTGGAAGTGCAAAGAGGATTTTGAAAAGATGTTGCAACAGTTTTGTTTTGACTTGCGCATGGATATTGTTGTTTCAGGCCTTCTCGAGATAGCAATATTGTTTGGCCAGATTATGATTATGTGGGAGGAATCGTTTTTCGGTAAAAATAAATAATAATGAATTTCAAATGTTACTGTGATAATAAACTGTGCTAGGAAACGATTCTTGAGAACAAAAAATCAGGGAATCAGTTATGTCCGTGGTATGTTACAGCACGGGGAACAGACCTCCGTGTTCGATACAACATATTGCACATTAGACTGGTTCAATTTTTGACTTTTAGCTCCACCAGGCTCTACCGATTCCTTGTATGGCCCTTAGTAATTGTGCAAATTTTGGTACCGATCGGTTGTGTCTACAGACCCTCCAAAAATTTCAAAGTTTATATGGAAGTTTGTATGTAAAATCGGTTAACATTGAAAATAAATTCTTAAAAAATCACCTCATCAATCAATTAATCATAACACTATTTATTTCTAAAGGTATTCTTCTAATGAACACATTCGGGGAACATTGCAAGTTTATCAAAATTCGATGAGAAAAGTTATTAACTAAAGAAGCAGTATGACTTCAAAACAAGTGGATTTTTTATTAATCATAGCAACCCTGTTTGAATTACAAATTTTTCATTTTTTACGCATTTTCAACACTTATTTTCAGTTTTTATTCTTTTTCTGATATTACCTTTTTGCTTTGACGATAGATCTCGACGTTTCATGTATTTTGACATCAGATCTCGACGGTTCATGCATTTTGAAATCATTCGACTTCGTCTCATCAGAAGCCGACACTACTGGGTGACTGTTTGGATTTAGTGTCTAACTAGTGCCAATTTGGGAACTAGTTTAGATACATCGTCTGACTTGGTTCCAAGCTAGTGTTAATTAGTGACGAAATGAATTTGAAACACAAAAATCCAACTTAATAAAGTAAGGTTGTTCTTTATCTGTGTACGCAATGCAATATACATTTGCTTAACGTGTTTTCTTGTCACGATTTACCGGAATGCTTAAGGATCCAAACGCGAAACTTACCACAATCCGCTGTAGAGGAGATCGATGCCAGTTGGCTTTTTTTTATTTCGATTATAGAGGTTTTAACCCCAAGGCCATTCGCCTTTTCGGGTTAGAAAAATCTCTTATGAAAATTTTCTAATCCTATGTGCGGGGTCAGGACTCGAACCCAGATGCGCTGCGTACAAGGCAATCGATTTACCAACTACGCTACGCCCACCCCCAGTTGGCGGTTGAAATTAGTTGATGGAAACCTCTTTTCTTCGTTTGTAATAGATACATCGATTTAATCCAAAATGAGTATATTTTAGGACAGTGCATAAGAAGAGCTTTAAGCATTAATAAAGATTTAAACCCAGTCTACTTTCTACTTCTGCCGCAGTCAGACGTACAATCGAGCCAAGTGAACAACAGGCCTCTCGATCTAGTGTGCATTGTCTCGAGAACAAAGGAAATATCGGATTATTCTTGTCATCATAAGTAAAGTTGACGAAAAAGCTCTATTCCGACCCAACGCTGCGGTCGTTGACTTTAAATTTTGTTTAAAACGACCGAGTTTTAGTGAAGTGGAATACTGCCTATAATCGCAAGTCAGTCCCATGTAGATAGGGAATCCCATAGAACATGGGACTGACTTGCGATTATGGGCAGAATACCTTCTGAAGGTAAAAATGCAACTTAGGCTTGCTGAAGTCTTGTACCTTCAGTATCATCATTTTCGCAATGTAGTGTTAATATCATTCAACACGTTAGCACAAGCCGAGCGTTTCGTTTTGAAGAACAACTTGAAACACGTGGTTGAAAGTGACAACGTTGGAATTAAGATTCCCGTATACATTGAGAATGATTATATAGATGTAAGGTTATATGACCTATCACCTCGTACCCCTCCTGAGCCAATTGCAAAATGCATGTCGCAATACGGAGAAGTAGAATCCGTTACACCTGATACTTGGAGAAACTTCTTCCCGGGTGCTCCTAACGGCGTTTTTGTAGTGAGGATGCGGATTGAAAGGCCTATACCCTCCTACTTGGCAATAAAACTCAAAACTCACGGAACTACAATTATGCAAACTACGCTATGCACCCATGAGGGGCAAACTCCTACGTGCAAGTATTGTAATCAGACAGCTCATCATGGACAACCTTGCGCGGAAGATGCAGAGGAAAATGCATCTCAACCGATTTTGCCGTATTTCTTACGGATTAATGGCTTTTGACACTAACTGGTCGTTAACAGTTTGTTTGGAATTTTTACACGAGTTCTTTATCAGCTGGAAGTGCAAAGAGGATTTTGAAAAGATGTTGCAACAGTTTTGTTTTGACTTGCGCATGGATATTGTTGTTTCAGGCCTTCTCGAGATAGCAATATTGTTTGGCCAGATTATGATTATGTGGGAGGAATCGTTTTTCGGTAAAAATAAATAATAATGAATTTCAAATGTTACTGTGATAATAAACTGTGCTAGGAAACGATTCTTGAGAACAAAAAATCAGGGAATCAGTTATGTCCGTGGTATGTTACAGCACGGGGAACAGACCTCCGTGTTCGATACAACATATTGCACATTAGACTGGTTCAATTTTTGACTTTTAGCTCCACCAGGCTCTACCGATTCCTTGTATGGCCCTTAGTAATTGTGCAAATTTTGGTACCGATCGGTTGTGTCTACAGACCCTCCAAAAATTTCAAAGTTTATATGGAAGTTTGTATGTAAAATCGGTTAACATTGAAAATAAATTCTTAAAAAATCACCTCATCAATCAATTAATCATAACACTATTTATTTCTAAAGGTATTCTTCTAATGAACACATTCGGGGAACATTGCAAGTTTATCAAAATTCGATGAGAAAAGTTATTAACTAAAGAAGCAGTATGACTTCAAAACAAGTGGATTTTTTATTAATCATAGCAACCCTGTTTGAATTACAAATTTTTCATTTTTTACGCATTTTCAACACTTATTTTCAGTTTTTATTCTTTTTCTGATATTACCTTTTTGCTTTGACGATAGATCTCGACGTTTCATGTATTTTGACATCAGATCTCGACGGTTCATGCATTTTGAAATCATTCGACTTCGTCTCATCAGAAGCCGACACTACTGGGTGACTGTTTGGATTTAGTGTCTAACTAGTGCCAATTTGGGAACTAGTTTAGATACATCGTCTGACTTGGTTCCAAGCTAGTGTTAATTAGTGACGAAATGAATTTGAAACACAAAAATCCAACTTAATAAAGTAAGGTTGTTCTTTATCTGTGTACGCAATGCAATATACATTTGCTTAACGTGTTTTCTTGTCACGATTTACCGGAATGCTTAAGGATCCAAACGCGAAACTTACCACAATCCGCTGTAGAGGAGATCGATGCCAGTTGGCTTTTTTTTATTTCGATTATAGAGGTTTTAACCCCAAGGCCATTCGCCTTTTCGGGTTAGAAAAATCTCTTATGAAAATTTTCTAATCCTATGTGCGGGGTCAGGACTCGAACCCAGATGCGCTGCGTACAAGGCAATCGATTTACCAACTACGCTACGCCCACCCCCAGTTGGCGGTTGAAATTAGTTGATGGAAACCTCTTTTCTTCGTTTGTAATAGATACATCGATTTAATCCAAAATGAGTATATTTTAGGACAGTGCATAAGAAGAGCTTTAAGCATTAATAAAGATTTAAACCCAGTCTACTTTCTACTTCTGCCGCAGTCAGACGTACAATCGAGCCAAGTGAACAACAGGCCTCTCGATCTAGTGTGCATTGTCTCGAGAACAAAGGAAATATCGGATTATTCTTGTCATCATAAGTAAAGTTGACGAAAAAGCTCTATTCCGACCCAACGCTGCGGTCGTTGACTTTAAATTTTGTTTAAAACGACCGAGTTTTAGTGAAGTGGAATACTGCCTATAATCGCAAGTCAGTCCCATGTAGATAGGGAATCCCATAGAACATGGGACTGACTTGCGATTATGGGCAGAATACCTTCTGAAGGTAAAAATGCAACTTAGGCTTGCTGAAGTCTTGTACCTTCAGTATCATCATTTTCGCAATGTAGTGTTAATATCATTCAACACGTTAGCACAAGCCGAGCGTTTCGTTTTGAAGAACAACTTGAAACACGTGGTTGAAAGTGACAACGTTGGAATTAAGATTCCCGTATACATTGAGAATGATTATATAGATGTAAGGTTATATGACCTATCACCTCGTACCCCTCCTGAGCCAATTGCAAAATGCATGTCGCAATACGGAGAAGTAGAATCCGTTACACCTGATACTTGGAGAAACTTCTTCCCGGGTGCTCCTAACGGCGTTTTTGTAGTGAGGATGCGGATTGAAAGGCCTATACCCTCCTACTTGGCAATAAAACTCAAAACTCACGGAACTACAATTATGCAAACTACGCTATGCACCCATGAGGGGCAAACTCCTACGTGCAAGTATTGTAATCAGACAGCTCATCATGGACAACCTTGCGCGGAAGATGCAGAGGAAAATGCATCTCAACCGAATGCCAACTCATCTACGGCAAACCAACCTAAAACAGAGTTTTCAATACCAATGCCTGAACCACAAACGGTGACCAAATTTGTGGCAGTTGTTCAGACCATAATGACAACCGCAAAAGAATCATCCAGCACCCCAAAAGCAATTGTAAGCAACATCGGCAACGAATGCAGTAACAATGACGACGGATTTACACTGATCAACAATAAGTGCAAGAAACAAGGGAGAACATCTGATCCCGGACACCAAGCCAGCTTCGATCGGGGCGTGAAAAACAAGCAAGAATTAAATGATCCCCCTGGCGCTGTTTGCCAACAGACTTCGCGAAAAAAGGTCTCAACTCGCAATAAAAAGTTGCGCGACGAGATCCAATTAATTAATTCTTGTTTGTATTTTTATTTTTACATGTATTGTAAACGTATAAAAGATCCACGGCTCCGTTAAGCTACCGCTATGAGCAAATAAACGGATTTAAAAAAAAAAGATTTAAACTCCAAATGTTGTCGTTCTTTAACAAGAAATGTGATAGTCGCGATTGACCGTAAACCGAATGTTTTCAAATAGTGCGTCTAAATCCAGCATACAGCATTGAGCTTAAACTTGGTAGGAATTAAATGCATAAACTAGTAAGAATTTATGATAACTTATGCTGCTTACGGTTAGACGAAACTATTACTATTTAAAGCTAGGCGAACGTGCATGCGGTTGAACTAAACATAAACTATCAATAGCCCTGAGGTAAGTATTACAATAAGAACTAAAGCAAAACATGATTATTATGGGTAAATAGGATATGTTGGTTTGGATAGGTACAGTGTTGCCTGAATAATTTAGTGCAAACTAGATCACTAAAAGCAAGTGGAAAATTAAAATTTTTGAATTCATATCTAGGTCCTTAGGAATTTAATAATTTACATTTACATCGAAATACATGACTGAATTTGGATCAATTTACGATGTCGATGAAATCGTCCAGGTCCGCATCGATCATGATTTCTTCCTCCCCTTTCCTAGCTTCGGAAGACAGGTAAATGTCGACGTTGCTAATAACATTTAATCCCAAGGATACGGGCAAATAAATACATTCAATATCGGACAACGTATCGTCGCACAGTGACCAGGCCAATAATACAAAAAAATCTCTCGTGATTATATAGTTATGGTTGCATAATTTATTGTTTCAAACTTGATTTTGCCAACAATGAACTGTTTTTTTAGTATATAGAAGAACGCATAGGTTGGTTCGTTATTTACCGATAAGTTAAATAATATTGATAATCGATTGCTCATCAAAATTTTTTAGCATTTTTATCGGATAACATTACTATCAGTTGTATATTGAACAATAATTATAAGGTTTTGGTGAATATGGATTGCAGAAAAATGAGTATGTTTATATATGTATTCAAAGAATTTAACTAAAAATAACCTTAACTAATTTTTCCCTCGTTATCCCTCGCAAATATTTCTTGAAAGCGGTCTTCAGACTATTCAGTTCCACTTAAACTAGGCTTCAGCTGCGCAAGTCTGCACCTAGAATTCCTAGAGTGTCTAAGATGATGTATATATTTGACGTAAGGAGCGGTTTGCCCACTACTCCGGTTTATTATTTGTCCGGCAGACCCTTTGGTCAGGGCGGTCTACCAAGACCTACGAATGCTCGTAACACAATAAGACGAAAAAAAAATTTTATATTTTAAAATTCTAATGTTTTATTATTACAGATCTTGAAATTATATAGCATATTTATTATTTTCGATCGGATCATTCCAACATGTGTTATATTAATTTATTGACCGCTACTTTTTGAAACACATGTCGTTACGGAATATTCGATGTACGGGGCAGGCTCACTTCACTTCATACCACAACGATGTTCTCGAATACTTTTTGAGAAAGCCCGTTGTGACTCATATCGATATAGTTCCAATTTACAAATAAATTTTAAGTCATGAGCTGTTGCTCCTTTTTTAAATAATTAATACTCTAACGAGGGTACTGTTATTTACGCGAAAATTTAAATTTTTCGGTTGGTAAACTCTTTGAATTCATAAAAACTACTTTTAGGGAGAAATTCACAATTAATTTTAAATTTAGTCGTGAACTTGCTTTTATAATCAAGAACAATATTCTAAAATTGAAGACTGGTCTGTGAGTTCACGAGATATCAGGCACGCTGGACACAATATCAAAATATTACGTTCGAGCACAAAAGCTGCAGTTTCGAGAATTTTCATGCCTACTCATCATGATATTTTTGTATAGGCACATCAAAACATGTACAATTTGATAATCTAAAAAGGCAACAAATTTTTTTTTATTATGAATGATTAGTGTATTAAGAAAAGCTATATTACACTCTTAGGTGGATAGAATTTTAATATGAAATTCAGATTCAGTGGCCCAAAATTTACTAAAGAAATGTAGTTTTGTATCGACATTTGCATTGAATATATTTATGACCGCCACTCTTAATGAATGGAACCACTGTGCGTCGAGGCGGTGAGCGGTCCAAGAATACTGCTAGGCGACATCCGTTGAGCGAATCTCGAAAAGTTCAGGATTATCATTGTCAGTTATGCGAATAACGTGAACAATGAAGAAATGCTGCAGTGCGATGGTTGCGTTAAGTGGTTCCATTTCATGTGTGTGCTGGTTACGGAGGAAATCGCTAACTTTAGTTGGATTTGCCCGTTCTACAAGACCGCATCCGTTTCCCACTAGTACCGCTAAACTAACGTCATCGAAATCCGCTGACGGGAATTAAGGACGCCGCCGGTTAGGTCCAAAAGCAAAGTTGGATCTGCTGGAAGTGAAACAAGGCGGTTGGGAGAACTCGAACTTCGAAGGCTACCCCAAGAGCTCGAAATGGAGAAGCGGTTCCTTGAACAAAACTACAAGGTTTTGAAGAAATACGGAAGCGAATAATCATCAGTGCCTGGATGTCGTCCAGTAAATTCAGAATCCATCAACTATTCATACCAAGCAGTGTCATGTGCGCGATGCGGTTGGCACAACAGTTATGTCAAGCGAATCCGCTATTCTCAACTCCATCGTCACAAGATACGCAGGGGCACCAGGGTCGTATATACCAGCTTCGATTTACTTCAATCCCAGAAGCCTACTTCCAGCAGCCAACACGAGAGCTGCCAGCTTTCAGGTTCGCCCAAATGAACATTCAAGTCCGACCCGGTATCCGGGTCACGAATCCAAGGTCAACGTTCATCCCCTCGCCGAATCTCGGTATCTACACGGATTCGACATGACCACTCACAATAAGGTGAAGCAAGATCCTCTACGAAACCGTATGAGTTCTCAATCGACGCCATATTGCGGCGGTTTCATGGGATGTGCCAGAGTTCGACGATACATTGGAGAACTGGTCGCATATTTATTTCACAGAAATAAATGTACCCTTCCAAACTAGTGGTATTTGTTATATCCTTCGTGTTGTGGAGAAATCTCTTATTCAAAGAGACCGAATCCCATCATCCTCGGACTCGGATTTCTCCTTCTTCACCACCTTCTTCGCCTCGGCCGGAGCGGCAACAGCAGAACCAGCAGCGGCACTACTGGCAGCCGGAGCAGCTCCACCAGCTGGCATCGAGGACAGTTTCTCGCGGCCGGAAGCGTTCAGCTCCTCCACAGATTTACCCTTAAGCTCAGTAACCTCCTTTGTGACGCGGGCCGAATGCGCTTCAATACCGACCGAGCTGAGGATCTTCGCGATGTCAGCGTTCGCTGGGGAATCATTTCCGCCCAGGACGGCCAAAAGGTATGCAGCCACGTAACGCATTTTTAAGTCCGCTGGACACGAAAAAAGAGCAACACAAAATAAAACACAACTTACTTGTTTGAACTTCAAGCCAGAAAGAGTATTCTATGCTATGTTCAACTCATTTACGCAAATGTGTGAGTTCACAAAACAAAAAGAATATGTTAAAACTACGGAAGTGGCTTAAGTGAAAAGGGATTGGAGGCAGTAAGATGCAAGTTGCAGACAACTATCGACACTGAAAATGCTATACCACGGGTGGTCAGATTCAATCATTCAGTCAATCGTCAAAAGCATCAGAAGCCTTCCAGCGCCAAACATGAAGAAAATCGAAACGGTGGTGAACTTAGCGTTGCCGCTGAAGAATTTCATCTTTAACACATATATCCGGTACGAGCTAGTGGAATCAGAATCAGAATATATTGGCTCAAATGGCACGTTCCCCGTACATAGTCGGGGATTTGTGCCTTTGTGGTTCCCCGAATCCAAATTTTGAAAGCCTTACTGGTTATATATTTTTTAATTTGTTTTACTAATTACATTTCAGAATACACATTATTTTAGTTTTTATCGAATTTCTTGTCAGGTTGAAGTCAAAAGCTGTCGCCACACTGTTAAACGCACACTGCAGTCCGGTAACAGCGCTCTGGCGCCCATAGTTAGTTCTCCTGAACGGGACTCGCAGAAGAGGGTTATTGCGCAGAGCTCGAACGCAAGCTTGAAGATCGAGGCGTCCGAGACGAACAGGGCTCGAAAGCAGTCCCTCCAGATGGTTAGAGTATCGAGCTGTATTAACTGACAACGGTTTTCGTAGCTTGGCAGCTGAAATCTGTTTTGCCAAGGAAGATGTCGGAGTGCAAAGCGTAGGAACCGGCGTTGGACGGCCTCGATTCTGTCGACACCGTTCTGGTAGTAAGGGTTCCAAACAGCAGAACAATATTCCAGCGTTGAGCGAACCAGCGCGCAATAGAGAGATTTTAAACAGTATACGTCCTTAAAGTTTTTCGCTATTCGGAAGATGAACCCAAGCTGTCTTGATACCTTATCAACAATGGATGATGTATGTGGTTTGAACGTTAGTGCCGAATCCATCATGACTCCGAAATCCTTGACGTTAGAGCGTCTTGAAATACTCGAGTCGAAGAGATGGTAGTTAAACTGAATCGGATGGCGTTTCCGCGTGAACGTAACGATTGAGCATTTGCTCGGGTTTAAAACCATTCTGTTTAGATCACACCACGTACTGAAGCTCTTCAATTCACTCCGAAGAAACTGGGCATCGGTTTTATCCCGTATTTGTCGAAACATTTTCATGTCGTCGGCAAAAGAAAGGCTTGGTCCTTGTAATTTGATGTTGACGTCATTAAAGTAGACGAGGAATATCACTGGACCGAGATGGCTTCCTTGTGGCATGCCGGATGTAGTGAAGAATGGTGTAGATAGACAGTCCTTAATGCTTTAGAGTTGCCTTCCATCGAGGTAGGAACGAAACCAGCGCAGTAGTTGTCCATGAATACCGAGTTTGTCCAGCTTCGCTATTGCGATATCATGATTTATTTTGTCGAACGCCGCAGATAAATCCATGTAAATAGCATCGGTTTGCAATCCGTCAGCGAATCCATCGAGTACATATGTTGTGAACGAGAGCAGGTTGGTCGTTGTCGATCGCTTAGGCATTAAACCGTGTTGGTCGTCTGCAATGTAGTGTTTGCAGTGAAAGAAAAGAGGGTCTAAGACAACCAGCTCGAATAGTTTTGATACTGCACTTAAACACGAGATTCCCCGATAATTGTCATTGTTCGATTTGTTTCCTTTTTTGTGAACTGGAAACATGTGCGCTGCTTTCCAGCAGAAAGGGAATGTTCCAGTATTGAGTGATAGCACAAAAACTCGCCGAAGTGGTTCAAGAAGCCCGCTGATGCACTTTTTGACTAAAATCGAGAGAACGCCATCTGGGCCCGGGGAACTAATTGCTTTCAGCTTGGAATTTGCTGCAAGAATGGTAGCATTATCGACACAAATCCGGTTGATGGTTCGTCCTAGAGAAGGAGTTAGATTGGCGGCGATATGTACCGCCTAAAAATACATAGCTTTAAAAATTCGCATAAAAATAACTTGCATTAACTTACTAAAATACGCATAAAAACCTCCTAAAAACCACATAGAACACTTCAGTTATCTTCAATTCAATTTTTCTCTGCAGGAAGTAATATATGGGATTTTCGATTGATATGCACCGATGTAGTGGAGTGCACTGGTTTGCACTTTCTAGCAGAAGTGTCAATGCAACATACCCAGTTTTCTGCACATCTGCTAGTAAGTGCAAAAATGGTGCAAAACCAGTGCACTCCACTACACCTGTGTCAATCAATCGAAAATCTCAAGAGATAATTGCAACCTGTTTGCCGTACTATGTTTTGATTTCGCTATGCACTCATCTGTGCTAATATTCTCGTTTTAGATTTAGCGTCTATCTGGTGGCTAAGTCGTTCTGTCAGACGAAGTCAAAACGCAACGCCACTACTTATAAAAGTTAGAAGTGCTATGCTCTTGTATACAAAATATGATTTAAACCATGTTGTACATGAAGAGCACGGTTCTCCTTGTGGAGTAATAGAGAATAAAATAATTATTTGAACTCGGTTATGAGGTTTTTTTTTGACAGAATCAGTTTCGGAAAATGATAAAATATGTCCCGATCTCGTCAGTTCCCCGGTGTTGTCAATATAAAATACACCAAAAGACTAACAAAAAATGTGGTCACCATTGTGCTCAAACGACAAAAGTTAAATAGAACGAGTAAAACCAATGCAAGGATATCATTCACATCGCATTATTAGGACATTTTTAAAAATATATCAAATGATTAACACCCTAGGAATCCGCTTATTTTGCTGCTCAGTATGATACCTCTAACATAAATCAAGCTAAAAATAAATGAAACGAATTCTTATTTAAAATGCCATCGCTGCTAAAAATAGCCTAGTAAGCATTCCCAACAAAGTGTCACCTCTTTCACCACAGACATTCTGACATACCAGTGCTCCGAATAAAAAAGCGCGATTTATGGCAAGCTAATTGCGACTATTTCCAGCTCCCTCATACCGGTTTTGAATCCAAACATATTTTTCGGGATCCGTAAACACCGCAAGCAATCATGTGTTCTTCAGCTACCTCTCTGCCTCGTTAATTTAAATCCCATCAACTCTTCTGGTTTGCGCGCGTACATCCGTGATCCCACGGATTCCCATCGTGTGTTGAAAAATGGCAGAGGGGAATTCCCTCACTTTGCCCGATTATTTCGTCATGTTCCCATCTCATGCCACCCAGCGGGCAAGTGACAATCCAGAATGTTTACACACCCCATCGGTATCACGCGGCGAGAGTAGAGAGCGATAAAAAAACGCTAACATGTTCCCGCAATCGGCACGAGATCATGATGATTTCGGAACGATGATAAGCTACTTTTTGCGCCATGACTGAGGACGGTCTGAAAAAGGAAACCCCCAGCCGGCGCACGTTAGCAACGAGAGTCTTCGCAAAGAATCAGAACATAAAAAACCTAAATTATGCCATCAAGCGAACGTTTACTGTCAGAATCATCGCCGTTTCGCGAGGGGGCGCAAATCGACAGTCGCGAAGCGACCCAAAAACAGCTGATTTTACCATCGCAACGGTTGTGGTAGGCAGGTTTTGCCGCAAACGCTGGCAGTAGCATAGTCACGCACACGTCAGTCACATCGCTTGTAGCTAATCGAATTCGATTGAGATTGGAAATCAGATCGATAGCCTATTTTTTCGTTGCTCTCAATAGCTCACGTTTTGATTTGTTGTGTTCACAAGGTTAGATAACTTTAAAATATTTGTTCGTATTATTTAAACGTAATCGCTATACAGATACACCAGAAGCAGCAATTAATAAGCACACAACACTGTAGATCAACTTATTCAAATTTGAGCTAACTCATGGAGTGACGAATACGCCCGCCAAACTGCAATCTCGTGGTGAATCCCCTTAATGCAGGGTACCGGGTCGAAAAAATGTCACAACCGTCCAAGCTGCACTAGCACGAATGGGCGGATAATTAAATTTCATTTCTTTTTCATGTGTACCGACATATGCTTCGAAGTCGTAAAACGAGGAGAGGTCAGACTTGCAAAAGTAATTTTCCATATCATGAGCCGTTCTGGTGGATTTCCAAAACATGAACCAGAAAAGTATCGGCCAAATGACAGTCTCATTTCGCTGGTCACTCTGGGTAGGCCGTTCTCATTTCGAAACGTTCGTACTCGGAAGCGGTTATTGCCCTCTGTGAGATTGTTTTGCTGCAGGATCAGCTGCATAAGCAACATGTATCGATGTTCGAATTGATTTATGATTTCCCAGCACAGCCCGAAACTGTCGGTGGCAAATTATGCATAATGGTCCGAACTTGTATAAGTGTTAGGAGAAGGCAGCAACGACAAATAACCAGATTACATCGATTTGACTGTGGCGTGCCGTGTGTCGTGAGTTAGTCTTGATGGGACTTCTGAGAAGTTTTCCTAAGCCAACCTTGCCTTATTATTTTTGAAGCTGACTTTCAGGATTTGTTGGTATACCGGAGTGATAGTATTTTAATGACCAACATTCGAAATTAATTGTCGCTCATGTCTTTAAAACTCCAATCGCAAATCTTGAACTGAATATTTATTATATCATTCATAACTACTTCGAACTTCCATTGTATGCACTGGATAATACAATTTTTGCACTCATCAGTTTGGATAAAATGTTCATCCATTCTGAATTAAATTACTAAATCTGAGCAAAAACTGAGTTCCGCAAAATCTTTCGGAAGCGGTGCGGAAAAGTGATAAGTCTTCAACATGGAGTTCCACCAGAACACTTAATATCGTTTAGCTATAGGATTTTGTTCCCGACAGATTTAT
This sequence comes from Topomyia yanbarensis, assembly GCF_030247195.1. Lineage (NCBI taxonomy): Eukaryota > Metazoa > Arthropoda > Insecta > Diptera > Culicidae > Topomyia > Topomyia yanbarensis. The sequence goes on along the minus strand of NC_080672.1, from coordinate 105,654,502 downwards.
CTGAAATATCATATTTAGTTAGGAATTTAAGGGGGGCGTCTGGTGTAGAGGACAAAAATAATCGACTTTTTTATCCGCTTAATTGTTAGTATTGAACCTCTTGAAAGGTCTCCCGAAATCTCGGTGGCCACGCTGAACTACTTGCCATGCATTCCACGCGCCTTTTGCTACAACACAGGCAGATTTCAATATATCGGTAAGAATTTTCTAAAAACTGACAGCGATAAAAATACAGCGTAAACAATACACTCTAAACTACTTCTACCCAAATATTCAAGAGAAAATACCTCTACAGCGTTTTTGTAGAAAATAACTTATTGGATATTTTCTCTTGAAAATTTGGGTAGAAGTAGATTAATGTGTACTGTTTATACTGTATTTTTATAACAGTCAGTTTTTGGAAAATTAGAAAAAATGGCACCACCCGAAAATTAACGACGGCGACGGTGGTTGAGTGGTTAGTGTGACCGCCATTCATTCCAGTTGGCCTGGGTTCAATCCCAGTCGAGGTCGTTGAGATTTTTCCGAGGTGAAAAAATCTGTGGTCACGTCTTCCTTCGGAAGGGAAGTAGGGGAGAGGGGGTAACAGTGAAACACATTTTTTCTACGATTTAAATTTGATGATAATACATGATATTTGGGTAGCCAAAAGTGGTACATAGTACCACTCTATTATTAAGTAATACATATATTTTTTCCAACTGGTTAAACTCAAGGGAAATAACTTTTTGTGGGTAATAAACAGTCGGTTATCATAATTCTACGAGCAAATGCCCAAGAATCAGAATATCCTGAAAAGAACTCAGGGGCAGGCGTCAGTGATGGCTCCCTACAACCTGGAACGTGTGTTTGTCAAAAAGACAGTTGAATACTACGTCTGCGTCAGACGAGTATTCACCATTAGCAGTTCTAATCGAACTGGCGTGAGTCTTTCGATTTCGAAAGTTACTTATTTAATCTATTAGTCTTGTTGAAACTTGAAGCATTTTTGTACAGAGGCTTTTCCAACCACTTCGCTCAGAGGATCGAAGGGCATTTCTGTATGATTTGCCTGCCAACCTAAATGCTTCTGACCCGTCCCTGCGTCTGCGATTCCTAGCTTTTCTACATAATCTTTTTGAGTCGAACAGGTTCGGTACTCCTCCAAGCAGTTCTTTTAAAAGAATGCATAACTCGAAGCGGACAAACATCTTGGTATGCTCAGTCTTGGTCTACATATTCGCCTCCAACACTGAACCTAAGCGAATGGTGCAAAGTTGTACAAAGTTCGGTTCAAACATCTTACACGGATGAAACATACGCACCAAGAAAGACGAGTCAACACTAGTGATGATGCGTGGAGAGAAAGAGACAACTAGAACCACGAACCCTTGTATATCGTATACCGTTTATGCACACTGAGTTCGACTGTCATGGATTGGTTCATACAAGTGTTTTTGTGCGAATTATTGCGTTCGAGTTTGTACACTAAATATGTATTTGAAACGAGCACAGAACAGTAGAAATAATGGTTTTTGATGTTCATTTAGCAAGACTAGTGATGAACGAGTACTTTGATGAAAATTTGCTTCATCGACTGTAAAAACCACGGTATCACTGGCAGACATTATTTAGACCAAAAAATCGCTAAAAGAACTCACTAATCGAAAGCTTTGATGCTTCTCTTCCATATGAGCATAATTTTGAAATGTTCTATCAGGGGATCTAGAACATTTATTTTTTTAACATTTTGATGATAAATTTTTAGGTAGTCTCTCAAACAGATATCTCGCTTAGCTAGGATTGCGCCGGCTCATGCATTTTAGAAAAAATTCGCCAAAGTATCTTGTAATGCTCCTTGCAAATCGACAATGTTGGGTCCTGTTACAGAGACCACTCGGTTATCTGCAAATTGCATTACCGTGCATGAATTACTTAATCTACGTCATTCACGAAAAATGAGAAGTAGACTACAACATGAGCCCTGGGGAAGACCCATGAAACTAAAACGTGATGTTTTTAATTCGCCATGAAAAAATTATGTGGTTTTCTAACAACAACGTTATTTTAAATCGGTGAACGTGTGGAAACAAACATAAAATTCTGGTGAAACTTCCCTATACCTATCCAAAAACCTTCTATTTCAGTTACGCCAACTTAGGTTACTGTATCCTTCGTCTCGGTGGTAGGCAATAATTATTATTCGGCAAAGAGACCGTTGAACAGCACGTCTTAAGTTTCAATTTCAATCAACGCTTCCTACGATTCCCTTGATCTGAGAAGTATTACAGAAGCGAATAGAGATTACTGATGCAAAAATAAAACTGTCATGTTTGTTTTAAATTTTGCAATTTCAAACCTTTAAAGGAAATGTATACTAATTAATAAGAAAGAGTTATAGGGTATTCTGGTGACTAGAGAAGTCTTTTTAAAAGAAAGAAAAAAATGTCCCGATTTTGCCAATGTCCTTATTTTGTCATTCTAAAATAAACCATGGGGCTGATAAATGCGGGTAATCACTGTAACTGCAAACACCTTATTTATTAACTGATAATAACACCGAATTGCTTGGAAACTTTCTCATGCCATGAATCGTACCACATAAATGATTTTCATTGCCATAAATCATTGGTATTCCGTATCATTGGTAGACCCAAAATAACCCAAAGCTGATTCGTGTACCAATAATACGGTCTGATTCATCTATCGATACCGCAATAAAAGGCAACCCACTCTACCTTCGATTTCACCTGCTCGTATGTCATCGCTCAGTTAACGCTCCAACGCCGTTCGTTCACGGGGGCGGAACAACTGACCAACACAGGACTCGCCAATTACGGCTGCCATTATAACCAAACCCACGGCTAAGCAACCCGATTCTACCGAAAGCAAACGGCGATCCTTTCCAGCTCCGACCACCTGATCGGTCGAGAGAAAGTCAATACCGTAGCCGAGTACCAGTGTCGATTATGTTCGATGAAATATTAAGAACCGAACCGGCGTAAACAAATAAACTTTTGCAACGCACGCAATGTAAACTCTCATTGATGATACTGGCGTTTAATAATAATTACTGACGCCGAGAAGTCAAAATTAGACTCGATACTTTTTTGGAAGATCATCTCATGGCATTCGTAAATAAACGCATCTGTTTTTTACGAGACCACAACCATCCGTGGAATCCAGCTATTTGTGGTCACGGCTCATCGACTGCGGATTGGTCGAGAGAAGGGGGAGGAAGTCGGTTCCGAAAATAGCTACAAAGTAACGCAGAATCAAAAATAGATCGAAAATATTTCAGGATTTTTCCGGTTGAGATCTGTTTTGACGTATTGGCAGCACGAACATAAATCTCCATGCTTTATTGGCCCAACGGACGTAGTTGCAAATCGCTAGGGAATCGGGTAGGTGGAGATTTACTCTGACTCACGAGAAGATTTCAGTTCCGATATGAACAGCCGCAGATATGCGGTCAGAGAGGTAAACAAATCCGATTGAGATCAGATGTGTGATCGACGCAAAAACGAGTACGCGCAGGTGTTGGCAGAATTCCGTGCATTTTTCCGTGACCATTCACATTGCGGGCAGAACATTTCACACCCCCATCCGAGATCCAAGTCTCCCTGAGGAACGTGAAGATAATCAAAATATTTTCCTTGACCAGCTATGACAAAAAGAAACAGTAAATTTACAAAAGCCATGTGTCGTGCGGTTTGCCGATCGTGGGAAGCGTCTTTATGTCTCGCGTGATCCCCGTTTTCTCGCGCAATTTGCCGCCAGTGCGCTAACATGTTTAACACCTTCCCATTTGAGGCGCAATTGAATGGGGCGGTCATACCAGTCAGGGAAAGAAATGTGCCCTCCGTCGACATTCGTGAAAACTTCGTGGTGGGTCAGCCCACTCGAAAATACAACTCATGTTTGCCACAATAGGACATCTTGGGACAAAAGTTCAATGTGTAGGAATGTAACCAACATCCGTCCGGGTGTGCTGCATAACCTCAATTTAAGTCTTCAATGGTTTTCTTGAGATTGACGTCATAAAATTTCCCCTCATTGAAGAACTTTTGTGTAGAGCAACAGTGGCCTCTTAGAAAGCAGTTGGCTGAGGGCGACCAATTACATTTTTCAGCACTTGTGACTGATTTAAAAATGACCGACAGTTACGCTTCTAGTTTGGGATGGCAGCGCTAGTATTTAACAGGTATGAATTCATATGTTTGCACTAGTATTTTATAGTCATTTCTTCGAACATGGAACATGTGTTCTCTGTGCTTTTTAGGTTTAAAACTATGTTTCAAGTGTTTCAAGCTATATTAGTACTGCTATCACAACGAAAACATTTTTGTTTCTCGAGAAAAGTTGAAATCTATACCGTTTATTCAAAACGTAATATCTAACAAATGTAAACAAACTGAGTTTATTATGCCAAATAAAAGCTAAGCATTGACTCTTTATCGTCCACAAATAAATTTGTGCAAATCGATTCATCCATCTCTGCGAAAAATGAGTGACATTATAGTGGCAAAAGGGCTGAAAGCGAAGAAATCTCCTGGTCCGGACGGTATCCCAAACGCGGTGTTCAGGTTTTGCAAATCGTTTGGTATTTCGACTTTTTAACCGAGGCACGGAAGACCAAGTTCTTCAGGCTCAGAAAATGCTGTATGTGTGTACGTGCTTTGGAGAGAGCAGAAAAAATGTTCAAAAACACTACGAGCAGGAAAAAATGTATAAAAAACAATAACTCAGGGAACGGGTTTGGGCAGCCACCCGACCCGCTAAAACAACTACTCTTGCACGGAACCTGATTTCTTAGTGCTCTTCCCCTGCAAGGACAATGTGGGCGGCAAACATCAGACTGTCTAATTCACTTCGGCTCCCTTGTGCCATTTAGTACCACTTTCTCGTTGAGCTTCCGACCTGTTCGCGAACAACTCGGTCTAGTTTCCGAAGTTGGACCTAGCCTACTCCGATGAAGAGTTCCCCGACGAGAAAATTTCTCCCGAAACCGAGCCAGCCAGCCAGGTGCTGACTCGGTGGAGCAAGGAGTGCGGTTCACTGATGCCCCGACGACCCAGACTGGTGGTGTCTCGTCGCAGTCTACTCAGTCCCGACGGTGAATCTAGCGTATGCCGCCGGAGAGTTCCCCGACGAAAGAAACTCCCCCGAAACCAATTTTAGTTTGGTTTTCGCTACATTTTTATCGAGCTAACCGGAAGGGTGCCGCGGTCGGTCCGGTAACTCCGGGTGGAGCGTGGCGTCCGGTTCGCTGGCACTCCGACATGCTTCGGTGTCTCCTTGACGTTCTGACACGCCGGACACAATGCTGACGTTGCGTGCCCGAACCGATAAAGATACTTCCTGTTGAAGCCCTCGCCTGTCACGTGGGAGTTCACCTCTCCGTACTTTCTGTTGACTCACAACGACAGATTTGGGATGAGCCGATCCACCTTCCCTTTTCGTATTGTCCCATTTCTACTGCCACCTCGCCATCGAATCGATTCTCACCATCTTCCTCACATTTCTGGTGTTTATAGCACTCGATATCCTCCGGCAGGGTGATGCAGATGGGGATCATCCCGGCAATAACACATACTATAAGATTTTATGGTCACCGCAACATATTTATTTCATGGACTTGTTGGCTTTTTTCGGTGAAAATGAAAACTCCAAATTTTCCCATTACCACACGTAACGTTTCGGCTTTCTGCTCTTTAGCCATCGTCGGACGCATAAACTTATATCTTAATTATATCGGTTTATATGAAAAATTCCTGTGTGACCGCAATAACCAACCTGTAACTCCGGAACCAAAAGCCAGAATCGAATGAAGTTCAATAGTAGTCAATGGAAGCATTATGTGTTTCATTTAAAATCAGGTTTGTAAAAATAGAGACCGCTTAGGAGCTTGGCGAGTACCTCGGGGGTATCAGAACCGTCATAGCTGGCCAATGTGATCATAACTATTTTGATTGGTCATTAGTGTTCTGGATACTCTTGGTAAACTTGTGGAAAGGATTATGCTCAACAGGCTGACCAACTACGCTGAAAGTGAAGACGAACTATCGTTAAGGCAATTCGGATTCCGGAAAGGGATATCGACGGTGGACACCATCCGTACAGTCATCGCGAGCACGGAAAAAGTGTTGAAGCAAAAGAGAAGGGGTAATCACTACTGCTCCGTGGTAACGATCGACGTGGAAAACGCGTTCAACACTGCCAGCTGGGTGGCGATAACCGCTGCACAGAATGCGGGTTCCGGACTATCTGTGCAAGGTTCTGAAAAGTTACTTTCAGAACTGAGTACTGATCGACGAAACGAACATGGGGCAGAGATCGATTAGGGTCACCTTAGGGCTCCATACTTGGCCTAACGCTCTGGAATATATATATATATATATATATATATATATATATATATATATATATATATATATATATATATATATATATATATATATATATATATATATATATATATATATATATATATATATATATATATATATATATATATATATATATATATATATATATATATATATATATATATATATATATATATATATATATATATATATATATATATATATATATATATATATATATATATATATATATATATATATATATATATATATATATATATATATAACGCAGTGTTAACACTGGAACTGCCAAAGAGAGTTGAGATCATCGGCTTTGCAGATGACGTTGTCCTGACGATAACCGGCGAGACCCTTGAGGAGGTGGAGATGTTGCCGGCAGAAGCAATAGGCATCGTGGAAACCTAGATGGCTGACGTCAATTTGCAGCTGGCTCACCACAAGACCGAGGTAGTACTGATCAGCAATCGTAAACAAATTCAGCGTGTCGTGATCAGCATCTGTGGACACTCAACCCAATGTATGCGTGCGACGAAGCATCTGGGTATGATAGTCGACGATCAGTTAAATTACAACAGCCATATCGACTACGCATGTGAGAAGGCTGCGAGGACAACTAACGCAAGGATCATGCTGAATAACGGAGGAGCAAGATGCAGCACGAGACGTCTTCTGGCGGGTGTCTCATCCTCAATACTGAGGTATGGCGTACCGGCCATGGCTGCTGCGCTGAACTCAAAGCAAAACCGGACGAAGTTGACAACCACTTTTCGCCTAACAGCTGTTCGTGTCGCGAGTGCGTACAGAACGATATCGTCGGAAGCGGTATGCGTAATTGCCGGGATGATTCCCATCTGCATCACTCTGGCTGAGGACATAGAATGCTACCAGTGGAGAAATGAACGTAATGCAAGGAGACTGGTTCGAGTGGACTTGTTGGCTAAGTGGCAGCAAGGGTGGGATAACGCGGAGAAAGGAAGGTGGACTCATCTCAAATGTGTCTACTTGGGTACATAGGAAGTATGGAGAGGTGAACTTCCATCTGACGCAGTTTTTGTCCGGGCATGGATGCTTCCGGAAATCCCTACATCGGTTTGGACACGCTTCGTCACCCCTTTGCCCGGAGTGTGTGAACGTGCAAGAGACACCGGAACACGTGGTCTTCGAATGCCCCAGATACGAAGAAGTCCGAAGGGGTATTCCTTATATAACAGTGGAAAATATCGTCGAAGAGATGTGCCGCGACGAGCATATCTGGGACGCTGCCTACAGAGTTATTACGAGTGTACTTTCCGAGCTGCAAAGGAAGTGGCGAAGGGACCAACAAAGTAACGACATTGGTTAGAACGCCGCAGTGAAACCACAAATAGGGTTTCGGGAGAAATTCCGCCGCCGGGAAACTCACCGACGAACAGTGGCGTAACTATATCAAATCCATGGCCAAAATTATTTCACATGTTTTTAAGCTTTTTTATACAATAACAAGTGATGAAAAATGGTTTTTCATGCTTTTAGACAATTTATGACCAAAATATGAAAATATTAAACCTACTAAACGAATTCCACGAGCATTATTATTTTTCAATGTAAACGTGATTTTAAAGTAATCTATTAGTTTGAGGAAACCTTGCATTGAGATTTAGTCTGTTTCAACTATTTTCATAAATTAAAACATTTTGTTTCAAATTCATATGTTTATTTCGCTTTTCTGGTTTTCTTATAGTAGAAAATAATATTCAAGATTTTGTAAATTCGTAATAATAGAAATCTATCCAGGTGATTACCGTATTCAATCTGAATTATTCACGTTAATACTTGCAATCCTGAGACAAGGAACTGGAATGAGAAGATTGCATAATTTGTTTGATGCTTCGCTTAAGTTTCCAAGGCAACTTATGTACGTTACATTTCATATAGCAAGGTTAGTGGGAGTTATATTTCACACTCTTTTATATGGCTATCGTGGTCATAATAGCTCAATTTGGTTAATGAACGCAATCTAACAAAAAATAATATGGGGGACTCAATCAAATCATTTTTGTCATATAAGCTTGAGCTTGTGCAACCACCCATGGCCGCTACTCCGTTATCGATCTGGACTAGCTGAAGTTGCACAGGGAATAAGTAGATGATTATGCTTGGGAGCAGCGTAACATCTTTCAATGTGCAACTCCTGGTAATCCTAAATTTTTTATTGATCAATACCGGCGCCGGCCAAGCCCTAACGTAGATCGCAGGAGGAAAGTGAAAGGGTTAGGGCGACACTTGATTTTTCCAGAGGCCGTATATACTACTGCGCACTCCACAAGTATTACAGGAGGAGGATATTTGTTAGTAAGTATAGAAGTTGGATACTACTTCTTCTTTACCGATGCCAGAGAGGTGACTTCATTTCTGGACTAGATATCGATCCATCAACTCATTGACCGGGGACCAACGGCTTTACTTCCCTTCCGAAGGAAGACGTCACCACAGATTTTTTCACCTCAGAAAAATCTCAATGACCTTGGCTGGAATTGAACCCAGGCCAACTGGAATGAGTGGCGGTCACGCTTACCACTCAACCACCAGCGCCGTCTCAAATTATTTTTTTCATATAAGATCTTTTAAATAGCCCCAATACTGATAATTGTATTCTCTTAAATTTGAGCAAAAAACGCGACATTTTCAAACAGCTGTAAAAAACCGAATGGGATTAATTGGGAATGTTTTCTTCGTGGAACAGTGAGAGGACACTCCAAATAATCTTTTCCTTTTAACAGATTTAGCCGACATTGCCCGACAAGGTATTTTTTTACTAACGAATATGTGGAAAATTGATAAATTGAGCACTTTTATAAAACCTACCCAAAAATAACAAAGAAAAGCTTAAATTGACCCCAATTGATTGTAGCTGCTGGAGTTTGCTATGAAAAGCACGAATTTGATTTATATATTGACTTTGGGTAATTAGTTTTTGAGCAATCTGAAAAATATAGGGATAATGGCTTTCAAGCTAATAAAATGTGTAAAATAATCACTGATTTCAAATAATTGCATATAAAAATTATCAAACAAAAACGCTTTTCTTTTTAAGCAAAGCGTTAGAGTATGTTTAGAAGAACAATTTAAGCTGAAAATATGGACAAATAAACAAAAACAATATTTTTTTTCTATTTTGGCCAGAATTTGAAGTGAGTTACGCCTCTGTGCGACGGCGGAGACTGGGTCCAGCACCGGGGACCAGTTGAGTAGTACGCGATGTAGCACCGGGCTCGGGCCGTCGGGGCGCCAGCGAACCGGACGTCAGGCTTCACCGGAATCGCCGGACCGACCTCGACACTCTACCGGGTAGCTCGGGAGTAGGATAGATCCACCGCCGGGGATTAGACCGAGTAGACCGCGTCGAATAGCCAGAAGTGGATCGTTGGGGTGCCAGTGAACGGGAAGCTACGCTCCACCCGGAATCGCTGGATGGACCTCAGCACCTGCTGGCTGGCCGTTGAGTAGGCTAGGTCCACCACCGGGGACTAGACCGAGCAGACGAAGCGGGGAGTTTAATGGCGCACAGAAACATACATTGGTATCGGGAGCGGTCTACCGCCGGGGAATTCACGTTAGGGTAGATTCGGCGCCGTGGACTACCCGACAGAACCGTGACGAAAAGGGGAGCTAATTGGCTCACGAAACAAACACCGGTAACGAAAGAAATTCCGTTGTCGGGGAACTCTCAATCGGAGTAGGATAAGCGGTAAAGCTGGGAGCTGAATGGTTCAAGAAAGCGGGTATCGGTGTCAAGGGAAATTCCTCCGTCGGTGAACTATCGGTCGGAATAGGATGAGTTCACCGTTGAGCACTATCTAAGCGGATCATGATAAGGCCGCGAGCTGAATGACTCACGGAAACATGAGCTGAATGGCTCAGGGAATCAGCACCTAAATGGCTCAGCACAGGGACGAGAACTAAACGGCAACGTAATGGATGGAGGCAAGAAGCAGGAGAGAAATCGAGAGTTAAATCAAAGCTCATAGGTCGTGCCACTCCATGAACCAAGCGAGGCTCCGAGATAGAGCAGCAGAAAGAGGTGCGACGAAAGCGCAACGAACCCCCTCCCCCCCGCGAAGTAATACGATGACGTAGTTCCGTGGGGAAGAAGGGCGTAAAAAGTAAGGAATGTTTTAGTGGTTAGGCACGAACGTGAGTCCCACACAGTGCCAATACACTACAGGCCAGGCTTTTGAAGCTTTTTTAACCTTACTATAAAAAACACATACATACACACACACAGACATTTTCCGACCTCGACGAACTGAGTCGAATGGCATATGACATTCGGCCCTCCGGACCGGGATTAGGTTGACGATTTTTAGAGCGATTGCATAACCTTTCTATATGAGAAAGACAAAAAGCAATATGGCTAACACAACAATAATATAATGCAGTGATTCTCAACCTGGAGTTCATTGAACCATAGAGAACCGTGATAAGATTTCTGGTAATCCGTGAAGATGAATATTTTTTTCCGGTTGGATATTGAAATTTAAAGCTTTTTCACAACATACAGAAAAAGTATATTGATAGCAAACAAAATTGATCTTCACAAACAGCATTATATCATCGCCTCCAGTTGCGCGGTGAAATAAACCAATCACAGACAATAAAATTACCCGTAAAGCGGAGAAATATTATTTCGATTGAATTTGAACAAAATCTTCTTTGTCCTACAGAAGACGTTGAACTGTTATTAAAGCGAAAACGGATCTCAATCTCAAGGAAGTGACATACATACAGTTACACCACGTGAGGAACTGTGTATAGGTTACGTTTAAAAGTTTAGTCCAGGTAGAAAGGTTTATTGCGACGAATAACATGCAATACGGCAGCGAATATATGTATGACGATAAAATTAACGGGCGCCGTGATCAGAACACATTAAAAGATTAATGTTTACATACGTAGAAGTAGAATCCGTTATAAACTATACTTGAGAGGAAATTTTCAGTGGCATTTCCAACAGCGTGCGATTGGCAACAGCGTGAGATCCTGGTGTCAGTTTGGTAACCTGATGAGAGAAGGCAAATGGGCTGACTCCAAAGTTGTGGCGAACAACACAGTCAAGATAAAAGTATTCAACACGCAGCAGCCAACTGCATTCACAAGCCCTTACTGTCCACAGTAACTTTGTGTTATTTCTGTGGGTCCCTGATACGAAAAAGGTTGAGAACCGCTGATATAATGCGTGTACGACACCGAAGCTTTTGAAAGTATTCAATACAATTTAATGGAACAAAAATACACTAATGAATATGACAATAAAACATTTGTTCTTCGTGCCGCTATGACTGCCGCAAATTGGTATCGGATTCATCTCGCGAACTGTCAATTTTCATTCCCCATACAAAATTCAAAAGTCATCATTTACTAAGGCAAGACCATGCGTATTCTCCACGCGCATTAAATGCCCCGAGTAATACAAGAGTGCCCATTCAATTGGAGATTAAATGATCCCGTACCTCAGTAAATCCTATTTTTGATCAGTTTTTGTCTCTTTTCCTTTCACCTGTTGATTAGTTCTTTACACGCTTTTATTATTTATTGTACGATTAAAAATACCACAGTTTTAACAAGGTTTTCACCAGCGAACGGATCCGTCGTTGGAAATTGGGATTAGGTTTGAATAAAAACCGTATTATGTTAAAATTTCGCGAGAACAACACCTGACTTGTCGGCTATTCCGTGCTCGGTGAATATAAATATCTTTATTCCGGTGAAAATCAAAACTTTGCAAGCTCTCTTCATTAGAATGACTTATTATATAAACATTATTGAGTACCTGATTAAGCTTTTTTTTCAAATTCTGTTTGAAATAGCAATCGCTGGCGAGGAAGTGCTGATTTTTGGACAGTTTTAGTGCTCAACCTTCGATAAAATTTCTTCTATAACATTTTACCATCAATTTGTTCAAAAGGAAGCAAACATATTCCCAAGGTACAAGTTGGTTTGAAGTCACCGAGACTGATGTTTCATTTATAATTTTTTTTCTGAAAAAAACGCGACGCGAAAAAATGACGCGGTTTTAACCACCTAGTCCTTCCTCCTGCAGTGTCTTATTTTAGGGTATCCCTTGAGAAATTGTAATTACTTTTTGCTATTACTTTTTAAATTATTTTGCTAGGATTGTTTTTGAAATTTTTTCAAACGCATTTATATCCTATAACCTATCCAAAATATGTTTGCTTTCCTATTAACAACCAAATAGCCAAATGATTAGTCAAATATTTGTTCGGTTAAGCACCGACACAGGCAACACGCAACGAGAATTTTAATCTCTAAATTAACATCGCCGCCTGCAAATGCATCCGCCCGGCGCTAATGGATGATCCTTTTCATCACAGGAAGCTTCCCACAGGGCAGCAATCAAAAGGATTCATTTCAACCAGCTCTTAAGTGGTTGCATCAACATTCGCAGGTAGAAAAATCCCCGCTCGGTGTGGGTTTTTCACTTTTGATGTGTTCAACTTCTAGATAACGTAAAAAAACTGACCTAATCTACTACGGCACAAAAAGAAGACCGCCCCGCCGTGCAATGGAATTTCCTATCGGTCTACTGGCTGACATTCCAAGGCATTCAGTCGGTGGCGCGTCATTGACGCCGGCACCATCAGGAAGGTGCTAATCATCGGTGTCAACAATTTTCCGCCTAATTAAAGATGTAACAGACTCTCGTACACTCCCTCAAGCGTGCCACGCCGGACTTCACTCAGGTGGGTACTTGCTTTCTCGAGTGGGTATGTGCGAACAATAATAAAGAACGAATTCCCCTCCCGCACAGGTGCGCTAGGCTGTCCGCGCTAATGGCACCATAAACTTCGATTGTTGATGCGGAGATTCGAAAGCGAATATTTTCGCTACCCCGTTCTGAACACATCCGGCTATGGCAGCTGGGTCAGATAATGACGGAATACTCCGGTGACAACCAATCCCATCAATGATGTGATGAGACAAACAGGGATGACGATACCTGTTGCAGCACTTTTTGTGTGTGTATACAATAAGTGGCTTAAACCGGCTTACTTGCGGAATACGCCGAATTACTGGAAACTTTTCGGTGGGTAAACCTACATATTTGCGTTGCCTTTAGTGGAGAGCGGCGGTTGTGGTGATTCGGCAATTAAACGGCGGAGCGCACACGATCTATACGGTGAAGCGTGCGCTTACTCAACCGCGATCATATCCTAACGATGACTGAGCAAATAGAAAGATGATCCGATCACGCAGTGACAGATCGCTTCATCTTTATTTTAAGCCGCGACCATAAATCACGGCCGTACGAATAGCGACACGTTGCGTACAGACGGGCGTTTTCTTTGGCGGCGATCAAGGTTTCAAGCTCCGCCTGTGATCTGCCGGTTATGCCCATAGGAGGCAAACGGACGCACAGTGAGCTTTGGGAATTTATTTTTTCGATCAAGGTGTGAATAATTTCTATCCAGTAAAATTTAGTTTTAAGTAGTGTATGTATCTGCATCGCTTTATTAACATGCTAATGGTAATTCAGCATGTTTATTAGATTTGCACGTTTAGTCAAAAGCCGGTTTTAAAACAAAATACGTCATTATGATGCTTTAAAAGATCCATCCACCTTTGACGCTGTTTTTATGTCTTTCTTGAAATTTCTTCATAAACAAACGATCATATTTTTTATTACACACCCTTTTGTGGTCCATCAACCTTTATGAAAAAAAAATGCAGATATCTAAATAACCATATTATAAACCTGTTATTTGAACGTAAGTGTCGAACCGAAGATGTCTCCGAGATCCTTAGCGTGGGTCTGTCTGAATGCCCGAGACGAACAAATGGTAGTTGATCTGAATAAGATTACATCACGCCGTCCAGCTTTCTTTGAAGAATTTCGGCGATATTGATAGCTTCCTTGAAGCATGGGAAATGGGCCAGATAAACAATTCTTAAGGCTAATTTGGAAATACCTTCCATTGAATGGTTTGCCCAAGAATAACGAGTTTGTCTAGCTTGGCTGTTTTAATATCATGGGTGATTTTGTCGAAGGTAGCGGTTAGATCCATGCAAATAATATGGTACAAACTAAGATAAAAAACACAGGCTGTTGAGAAAATCGCTTGAATTTTTTTTATTATAATATGAGTAGAAGAGAATGAATACAAGATAATAAAGAAAATTTTCGACTCTTGAAGTTCAAATAACTGCCAACAGACCGAACAGCTTGCAATACAGATTGGCCAAAACTTCAAATGAAAAGTACCTCGCAATTCATCAACAGTATTTATCTTTAGTGGTGGTCTTCCTTACCGATGGGATTTTTTTTCACCAGAGAAAAAAAACATAAGATAATAACCGAACGCTGCGGGGTCCATAGTTTTGCATAGGCGTGGGCGAAGCGACGCCTGCCGCTGCCAGTAATGCAGCTCTCAAGAAGCGACCGAAAAAAAACTTACAATAGCATAACAAATTGTTTGCAAGCCTATGTCAATTTTTCACTGATCCATGCGAGAACGAACACAGAGCAAAGAAAGGACGACGGTTAGAGAATTTCCCGGACGTGATCTTGTCGTTCTCTTTGTCTCCGTCGTGTGTATGTTCCCGGCAGATCAGACTCTCCTAATCCGCATGTAAGTACATGGCTAATCCTTCCTCTGTACCGGTACCGAAGACTGCTTGAGACGATAGGTTACGGGTGTTGGTCCCACATTGAACAAAAAAGATTACTTCCAAGTCGTAAATTTTCAGGAGAAATTTAGATTCTTTTCTTTGGACGTCGCATATGAATCGAGAGAATGTTTACGTTTGTGTCTGATTATTACCTCTGTATCTGTATGAATGTGCAATAACAAGAAATTCAGTCCTGGAATCATCTGCATAGGGCTGAGGGTGTAGATTTTTTTCAACGCATGAACAAACAGCTTCACCATACAATGTAACAACAGTGCAGAGGATTGAAAGCAGATGTGAAATTGTGTGGGGTTAGGGAAATGTGCATGTTTTGTGAAGGGTATGGGTCGGTAGTTTATCAAAACACTTGTTAACAGTTGTAAGCTAAATGAATAATAACAATAACAATAACTCGGAGTCGGCAATTTTGGTGATTTTTTTACATTGTTTCGTATGAAGGAAAATTTTCCTTCTATCAATGACCATACACTTCTATCACCTCAAAAGCGCAGCCGAATCTAGCAGTTGGATATGTCCGTAGGTAGTAGGTTTAGGTGAGTATACACGAAAAGTGTTGTTATCAATGGGAATAATAAGACACATATAATAATTCGAAATAACTAGAAAACACTACATTTCTCGACAAATATATTATTGTTTCATTTATTGTTTTATTTATTATGATTGCTTTATTTGGAGCAGGGAAAAGCCCCCTGGAGCTAGGCTTCATTCAAACCCTCCCTCCAGCAGGCATAAAACCTCCTCATCTTTTGTACCAACAGATTACAAATATTCAAATGATACATTTCACAGTTTATTTCTACGACTAACACTGACACTATAATTCAAGAGCTGATTCAAATGGTCCTTAGTGACAAATGTAAACAAACTGAGTTATTTGCAGCGCAGCATGTAATTACAACATAGCTAATGAATACCGAATACCAGGATTCATTATACCCAGTATTTATCAAAATAACAAGCATTATATAAAAAGTCGCAAAGTTTTCATGATAATATTTTGAAATTTTACACTTGAGACCTTTTAAATTAAAAGGACCTATGCGTGAAACATTTCAAAACCTCTGCAACGGTTCATAGGCGCCATACGAAAACGACGCAAGATTCATTTCATTCTATGTTTTTCCCACTGCACATAGGTACCTAGTAAAAACGTCCTAAGCATCAAAACAAAAGAAATTATTTTCTTCTATTCATGCGACTTATTTTCTAAGTTGAATTTAGAAAGTATAATAAATTAAATGATAATTGGAAATCTTAGTTATTCTAAAGTAACATGCCATTCATTGGTTTTAACCACTTCCAGCCAATGGTTTGTTAATATAAACTGAAGTTTCGCGCAATTTTTTTTTTTGCAAGACTTCTGTTAAATCCAGTTCAAACTATTTACCATAGTAATGAAGAAGATTCGTATTCCGGTGCTCATTTTATCGAAAACTTTGAAGAAATTTAATATTCGTCGTAAGAGCTACCTTTACTGAAAAAAGCCTTATGTGCAGCGTCGTATGATTCTTAGGCCCGAAAAAAAACCTATGTGAAAGGTCCTATAATTTTCAAAAGGACACATCATTCTAAAGCGCTTAAAAGCTACATTAGCACTAAAAATTTCATGTTTTTAGTATTATTTACATAAAGAGCATAGTCCTTAAACTATATTGGCATAATTGGTCCATCAAAACAAATATTTGTTCTCTAATTGGGATTTGTTTTAAGTCCATGAAACTTCAGCCTCGTTTTTCTCAGTTCGAGCTCAATTTCACTTAGGACCTTTTGAATAAGTACTCTTGAATTGTGCTACAGTATATCTAACATTGGGACCAAACTTCCCATGAACATGTACAATTTTGTACCTGTGCACAAAATTTCGTGCACGCGTTCAACTTCAAACATGCTTTGTCTCGATGTACAAGTTCACCTCGAACATCGAACTCAAGCGAACGATGTGCAAACTCTAGTTCAAACATCCGTGTACGTACAACGGGTGCGTAAACGAGAACGATTCGCTCATGGCAAAAAGAGTCAGCGCTAGTGACGATGAGAGTGAGAAAGAGAAAACTGGTGCCACGAACCGATGTGTACGCACACCGTGTACGTACATGGGGTTCAGTTGTGCAGGCGAACATGTGCACGTGTTTAGGTACGAAATAGCGTGTTTGAGTTCGTAGTGTGGGTTTAATTTGAGCACAGAACCAGAGCGAATATTGTGTACGATGTGCATATGGGAAGACTGATTGGGACCAAAGATAACTTGACACAATCGCTTAGTGACGTTACGGGAAAGATGGAAGTCAAAGACGTGGGAACATCGGTTTTCTCCATAAGTGAGCCGAGGGTCTTTCAAGATTTTTCAATATGTAAAAATTAAAATTTACCTTCAACTGTTCATTGGGTCTTGTTAACGCAGCTTACTGCAGCGTGTTAAGATCCTTTTCCTTGGTGGTGAAACAGTAGATGTGTAGTCTGCCTTGGGGGTCATTCGGTCCGTCTCCTGGCGCGTTTTCGTTCACGTTCATGTCGTCATCGGTACTGTATTAAGGATACTCACGGTCAGATGTTCTTATTTGTTTCTTGTACGTACAGGTCACTGTTGTAAATTCTTTTTCATCGGTATTTCATTGTTTATTGGTGTTGGTTTGGAGACATTTGGTATAATCGTTGTTACTTCGGTGGTGGTAATGGCAGTTGGTTTAGTGGTACTGGTCCCGATCGTTGTTGAGCTGATGTTTGTTACTGCCAGGTCCGCAGTCGTGGCTTACCAACCGGTTGTGTGGAATTTGTGGAGGGTTTTCCGTAGTGTAGCAGCTGACCACAATATTGGAACGTAGAAAACTGCCCTAGGTACGTGACTAGTGTTCGTTGAAAATATGCAATACCTTCAGGTGATCTGCATGAAATGGTCAAGTAGGAGGGAGTAGGTTTTGTCGGACGCATTCTCAGCACACGAACGCCGTTGCGAAGTCCTGGGAAGAAGTTCCTCCAAGTATCTTCCTTAACACTATCCACCTCTCCGTATTTTGACATAAGTTGTTTGATAGCGGATTGACTAGTACATGGGGCTAGGTCATGTAGTTTTATTTCAATACTGTCATTATCTATATACGTTGAGATGCTGTATAAAATGTCATTACATTCGACGATGCGTTTCAAGTTGTTCTGCGAAGCCAATGATTAATACTTGATTAATGTTTTTGAACATAATCAGTACCGCATGACGTAAATGGTGGAATTGCACCGCACTAATTTCTGCTACGTTGAGCTTCATGTCCACCTTCAACATTTGCTCCACTTCACGAATCGATGGTCTTACCGGACATTTCGAGAAGTCAACAGCCACGCAGTTTGCCCGCAAAGGGGTATACTCTTGCTTTGCATTGTCACTCATCGTTTGTTCACGTTTCACACACTAGGTATAAGGAATCAATTTTTGCTTTTGCAAATAGACAAAGCGGCGCACGGGTAAATGTTATTACTTGCCCTGCTATAGCAGTGGAGCGAATTCTTGCTTCTAAATTAAGCAAAATGGAACACCGGTTAAATAAACGACACAATAAACGACTGGCTCATTATGGCTCAAATTTACGTTGGACAGCTTCGATGCGTTGAATACCATTTTGGTAATAAGGTGCCCAAACAACAACTGCACATTCAAGCGTAGAACAAATAGTGCCTCTAAGCTGTGTACATCAATGAATTCTCTTGTAACACGAAATATAAATCCTAAGAGTTTGGAAGCTTTGGAAATGGTGTTCTACGTTTTCTTTAAAATTCAGTTTTGAATCTAGCTGATCCCCCAAGTCCTTTGCGGACAATTCACGTCGAAGAACAGTCTGAGAAATATTATATTCGAATTTGATTATTGAATGTTTCCGGGTGAAAGATGTGACTGAGCCTTTAGAAGCATTTAGTTGCATCCTGTTGACATGACACCAATTTTTGAATATATCCAACTGAGACTGTAAGAATTCAACATCGGTAGATGTTTTAACGAGGTAAGTTTAAAGTCATCGGCAAATGATAGTTTCATGCATTTTAGCGAGTGCATGAAGTCGTTGAGGTAGAGCAAGAATATGAAAGGTCCAAGATGACTACTCTGAGGAATCCTAGAGCGGGTAACAATATATATATATATATATATATATATATATATATATATATATATATATATATATATATATATATATATATATATATATATATATATATATATATATATATATATATATATATATATATATATATATATATATATATATATATATATATATATATATATATATATATATATATATATATATATATATATATATATATATATATATATATATATATATATATATATATATATATATATATATATATATATATATATATATATATAGGAGTGAAGCCATTTGATCACAAATTTATTAGGGTAGATCCTTTCTTTGAAGATCGTTCGCAGTTAATGACGTTGGGAGAGTTGGTAGAGTTGGCGATCTTCGTCTTCGGTTCAACGTTTATATTCGGCCGGAAACATGTTTTTCGCCAGCACTTTAAACCATGGCCGGCATCGACTGACGCTTCCGAATCACAATGTTCACTTCGTCCAGGTACATCTTCGCCGTTTAGCCAGTTGCTCCGACCTCCCCGGCTTACGGTTCAGAATGATGAGACCATTTTGGCCTCGGTCTTTCTCTTTAGCTTCTGCTGTACATTAAGGTGTGAAGACAGGTTTTTTTTTCTTCGGAAGACAATTTTTTTTCGGATGTCTGACTGATCTGACAGAATTCTGACTCAAAATCAAAAACCGATTCAGAATCCTGGGCGGTGAAGCCAAATTGAAGACATTTTTTATGGAATGTGAAGACATTTGAAAAATATACCTGGTATCCCTGTACAAAACAATTGATTACACTGTCAATTTTTTTCTCTGCACAACAGGCTTGCTACGATTGGTGATGGACAGGGTGAATCCGTGAAAGCGGTACATTGAGCATCTCGTTGTAATTTAAGAGCATCTCGTTGTAATTTCTTCCACACCATGGTTAGAGAATGCAACCCGAGGGCAACTTGACAGCTCTCATATATTAAACTTATAAGCAAATTTTGTGGTGATTTGGTGATGTCATGGCGGCTCGAATGGATGCATCCAATAAACAGACGGAATATACCACAATAATATTACCAATATGTTCCCAGGACCTCACAGTGGCTCGGCTTAGAACAAAAGGTGGACTTAAGTCAAAACATTGTCGTATCAGTACAAATAGAACGGTTGTATGTGATTTTGGTACGTTAAATTCGTTTTTGATATAAATATGTAAGATTCCGTTTTTGGCACGTTCCGTTGTTGGCATGCTCCATTTTTGGCAACAAAAATGTTCCGTTTTTGGCAACAAATGGGTTCCGTTTTTGGCAACATTGTTGTTGTACATAGTAAATCTTTTACAAAATGCTCATACACATTTAGTTTTAATAATTGATATCACTTTTGACTTTTTTTCCATACATGAGAGTCATATCTACTACATTTTATGGGGGCAGGCATAACAAATAAAATTATATTTGCTGATTTTCTTCTATCATTTCATTTCATATCACATATTCTTATATAATTACTGTTGTTGTAACATTTATGATGTAACAAATTGAAAATAAAAGCTTTTAAAATAAGGTTCCATTTTTGGCACGGTTCCTGTTTTGGCAACTGAAAAAAATATACTGTTACCAAAAACGGAATCCTACTGTACATTGAAAATAAACATTTACTGTTCATTAGGGTGACTCAAAAAAAGGTTTTTTTGTCGAAACGGCTCAAAAATTATTTTAAAAGTAACTGTTGTGCACTAGATTCGTTTTTGATGTTAAACCATGCCAGAAAAAAGAAATTCTCACTCATTAGGGTGGCTCCAAAATAATTATTTTTATGTAATCGTTCATAAAATTGTTTAATTGTAATGTTAGTGCGCTGAATTTGTGTTAATATTAAAACATGTTAGAAAAAAGTCCCCTCTCATTAGGGTGGCAGCAAAATAATTTTTTTGTGGTAGAATTTAATATTTTTTAGTAGAAATGTTTGTGTACTGCATTCCTTTTTGTTAGTAAAACACCAGAAAAAACACTCATTAGGGAGGCTAAAAAATAATTATTTCGCTGTTAAGTTTCTTCATTTTTTGTATGTTTTGCTACGCCGCACGTTTGATATTCAAAAGAGTTTATTTTTATCTCACAACAATTGAAGAATTAAAATTATTGTTATGTCTTAACGATTCAAATAAGATGATTTTGAATAGCTTTGGAACGTTGAGTTCATTTTTGACGTAAATTGTTAAGCAAAAATAACTTCATTAATCAGCAGTTTGATCATCCTCTCAATATTATTTGAAAGCTGTGCATTTCTTGATGTCCTTATTCTAGTTATAAAATAATTATTGAAATTTTATATCATTGAATACCACGCGTTTACATTTGCAGTTTTCTTAAATTTTTATTGCTTATCGCAAGTTTTCGCAAAACTACCATGGGTTCATGTGAAAGAGAAAATTAAAAGCTTTCGAATGAGTATTGTGCGCTAGCGGGCTTTCGCGGGCGTCGTAGTTGTTATGGCTTTAGAATTTCGTGCTTGGTTAATTATCATGTCAATAACAAACAGCTATTTGAACAATGAATAAACAAACTAGTAACTCATTTGTGGCAATTTTACGATGTAATTTAATCAAACGAATAATTTTGCTGAAGTAACCTATGCTATAGGACCAACGAAAATAACCGGACAAAGTTCCGATGAGCAAATTATGCAAAAACACTGGAGTTACACCTTTCTAAAAGCTGTGAATTTTTTTTTCATCCAATTAGTGTGGGTGCTCCTATAGTTGAGGTGTACCAATAGTTGCAGTAGTGGGTTATACGCCTAACTAAGGTACCAACCATCAACAAATATTTTTTTTATCGATTCATCGCACTAAAATTATGCGACAATAAAACTGTTATCCTTGAAATTTGCTCAAATAACTATTGAAAAAAATGATTTTCTTAGAATTTTGAGCTCCCTTGCACCTATAGTTGATGTAGTGTACCTATAGTTGCAAGTCCCATAAGAAAGCAATGGGATTTGCAACAATAGGAACCGAAATTAGCGATTGCACCACTATTGGTACATGTGTTCCTATAGTGGTACAAGCGGTTTTGAATACATAAATTGGTTATTAAGCCATCTTTATATTTTTCCTATGAAGTAGGGACTGAAAGCTTTCGTTTAATGTATTAACATTGCCCATAGGTCTATTAATCGATTTTTTATCAAAAATTTTCATTAAGCATGCGACTATTGGTACATCCACCCTAGCCTAAAATCGTGCGAAATTGTTTCCGGTACATAAGCCAACGCAAGAAAAAATATTGATGAACATATAGCGTGACCTTCATATCAGAGCTGCCAGATGATTTTGTTGAAAATCTGTATCCTTGCTATAAAAACTATGTATTTTTCTGTATTCATTGGAGAAAAAGAATTTTGATAATTGATGCGTATTTAAAAGTTTTAAATATTGTCTCCTATAAATTCAAACATTCAAGAAGGGTTTAAAATGAGTACTTTGAAGTAATCTGTACATTTCCCGGCTCAAGAGTTTTTGACTTTTTTTAATATAAAAAGTGTTGGGGTTCATTTGACAATAAATCGTTGAATAAATGACAATTCTTAATAAAAACGGTGGCGGGAGGGTCCGCCAATAACGTTGTCAATTGAAATTTTCAAAAGCCTGTATACATCTGTATTGTATATTGATCTGTTTAAATCTATATTCTGTATCAGGTCGGTATCAGATATAGGTATGCAGATAAATCTGTATAAATGGCAGCTCTGCTTCGATCGTTCAAATTGTTTTAGGTTGACCAGTCGTTTGATTGGAAGCATAATTAGTGTTTCCGTTATGGGATTTAGCGTCAAGCTGGCGCTGATCTATTCCGGCAATAAGTTAGTGTCGATTTCTGGTAAGACGAATCCAAAACGCACCTACGATTTTATTAGTAATTAATGTTAATCTATCTATCAACAAAGATTAGCATTTACTGACATACTTTTTGGTGGCATCCATCGGGAAAAACAGTTCGAAACGGTGAGGCGAAAGCAATTGAGTGAAAAAAAATCCCAGAGGCAGAATTCGAACCTGCAACCCTTGAGATAGGCATAAGGATCCAGAAATGAACACATAATTATCGCATTGGCAACAGTGATCGTACCGTATCGTATACGTATCGTATATCGTGTATATAGGGTACTTCAAGTGCTATATACAAGTGGTTATTTTGGAGCGAGTCGAAGACTTAGATGGCGCGAATTCGTTCGGACCTTGGACGGCACATGTTGCATTCCAGAATGGAAACATTCTTAGACGTAGACGCGAATCTAAGAAAAAATAAACTAGCACATGATTATGATAAATTTTAATTTTCCTACTATGTAGAAACATTCACCTCTATCTCGGTTAGCGCAGATGATAAATCTAGTCTGTTTGATTTACCAGCTGACGAGCCTGATTTTATTAAAGGGAACGCGCGGTCACCCACGTGCTACCGACGTCGATCGAAACAGATCGCGCGATTAGATAGTGCATGGCGCTCGAACACCGCTATTATATAGTAGCTAAGTACTTCAATTTTATGGCTGGCATCAAATGACCCAAAAATTGGTTCTCAAGTTTCACCAATGGCAAAGTAAACAACGGTTCACGTGACCCACAGATGGGCAATTCGGTTTGCACTTTTACAGCTTTATTTCGGGATTCACCACAGTGTCGTCAGCTTTGCTTTATCTTGACGTTTCGTGACAGGGGTGTGACACAAGATCAAAACACGACCTACCGATGATTGATTAATCACTTTTCTATGGTCTAATGCTTGTACCCCGCATAACCAGAAAATTCAATTTTTTACCCGCACACGCTCGTTGGGAATTCCTTCCTAAATCGATTCAGCCGCGAGATGATGACGACGCGCAACGGCCAATCGAATGGTGAGGTGTGCCGTCGCAGCGCCGTAGTTGGCTTGGCGTGTGCTTCCATTCATCACAGGTGTTGTTGTTGTTGTTGTTTTGGGGGGGAAATACGACCTGCAACGGTAATGTTGTTCAACGTTGTTTTGTGGTTGTTGGGCACTGATTATCTTATCACTGGGACGGTAGTATGGTGAAAGAAATTTAGGTTCATGTCAGCCTTCGGCGAAACGGAGAAGGCGATGACCGAAACGGGGCTATGGATTAATTTACCACATTGTTCGCCAGTTTCCAGACGCCAACTTGGATTATATCGAGCTTAATCATCGCTGAAGGAAGTAATAAGTGACCATTACACCACATTCCTTGAACAAACGAACTTGACTTAACTGCCAGCGCATTTTGCCATTCCGCCAGGCTGCACATTGTAT
This sequence comes from Topomyia yanbarensis, assembly GCF_030247195.1. NCBI lineage: Eukaryota > Metazoa > Arthropoda > Insecta > Diptera > Culicidae > Topomyia > Topomyia yanbarensis. Next base: position 105,630,044 of record NC_080672.1, on the reverse strand, counting down.
TCGGATACGTAAGACGTGAACTATTTCCCACACACACGTACCTACCTAGTTAGTTCCTTTCAAATGGGCCTCCTCCAGGGTGCAATTAAATTTATCGCCTGCTTCGACGAAAACCCATAAAATACAAATCTCGCCGAGCAAGTGGTCGTTATACCTTGCTACCTACAACCTCGCCGAGGGACCGTTGATTTCGAGAAAACGCACAGCGATGCGATGCGCACGTTCTGCGAACTGCTATGATTAATTACTTCGTTGCACAAACTTGCCATTACAGCCGCGAAAGGTAAACACAAACTTACGATCCGGTCCGGCCCTTCGGTCAAGTCTCAATTGAAACTGGCGGGTACGATGTAATAAGTTTATTAATTTAAACATCAATCGCAACTAATTGATATTTATCAACCCCCGTACCCTCTGACTGTGTGTTAGCGGTTCCATGTTTTTCCCACTTTGGAATGTAAATTTATGCACCGACCGACACGAGAGGATCACAATCTATCATCGGATTGTCTTTTATCTTCTTGTGGTTGCGAAGACAGGTGCCGGCTGGTGTTAGTATTCAATAGTACTGATTTCACTATGATGATGGTGCGGCACCTTCAGTTCGTTCCAATATGGGCAGCTTTTTAGGCTCAGTCAGCATCCGAGCGGCTTATTAGGCCTTTCGCCGGTCCGCACACCGTGCAGCCATGCAATGGATCGTGTTTGTTCAAACGCACCTTTGTTGCATGGGACTGCATGCGGACGTTTTAGATATCCCGTGTACTACATTATTCATACGCTCGGATCGTGGGGGCATGTGTTGAGTACAAATAGTAAATAATTGTGCAACAAGTGGCGACGATTTTAAATGCCCCGTTAAGCAGTTTAAGGCAGCTAATGACAGCCATTTATCTCCCGTGATTAAGGTGACGAGGAGGAAACGAGAGTTCGTGTTGGAGATCTTTTTTTCTCGATTTTCTATGCTCGAATTGAGCGGTGGTATTTTCCATGTTTTTCGGCGTTCTTTGATAGAATGATATACTAGATTTATGTAAACGGTTTATATGAGACTTCATATCTTTGAATGCTACTAAACCAGATTCGAATCACAAGTCCCACAAAGTTTTGGTTAATTAATTCTCATCAGTTTAAATCAGAATTTCTTTTCTTACGGGACATCTGCAGGACTAGGAGTTTACTCAGAAACACAAATTGTGTTTTCGTTTTTGAAGCTAGCGTCAATCCCTCGCTAGCTTAGTCTTCTAACGAAGTTAGTGTCGGATTCTGATGAGAAGAACTCGAAACGCCACTCCATTAACTAATTTTGTTATAGGTTTTGTGCTCATTACGCGCAATAGTGATTTAAAACAATTTTCTCTTTAGTAGAGAAAAAATAGTTTTTACCCAAAAAATTTTCTCTGACATGAGAAATATAGCATAGTGTCCATTTCTTTGTTTTGCATTGTTAATTTCTTACAACCAGGGGATTATAATTTGAAATTATTTTTATAACGAAGGGAAACAATTCTACAGCTATCTCAAAGTCAAAAGAGAAGTTTAGTTATGTTCCTCCTCACAGGCTTTGCATAGTACCGAAAATACCGGTACTTATATTTATTCAGTATCTTTCGAATAAAAACTTGTCAGTCAGATGTGAGTACGAAACCGTCAAAGAATTTGTCTCATTTTTCCAAATAAAATTGCAATCTTCTAGTCAGGCCACTGATTGATATCACATGGCTGTTATTCAGCGTGCTGAGTAGTATTCATGTGATCTTTGTGAATTCGGTTACGAGACCTTCCACCTCTCGTTCTCTTCCCCCAGGCAAGAGATGGGACAACATGGCAAGGCACAAATCTCCGAATATCGTGGGAAACGTGCCAATCGAGCCAATATATTCTGATTCCTATAATATAATCAACAACACGACGTGTCGCTCCTATTTCGAAAGTGTGACTCCAATGTGACTACTCCCCGGTGGCTAGTACTATTTTGATAATTGGTGACAAAAGGCATGAAACTGGCAACTCTGATTAATCTGGAGTTAAAAACTAGAAATAAAACTGCGGGGACTCCATCGGATTCGGGTTTAGCTGCCAAATTCAATCGAATTAGTTCGTATCCTTATAGCACTGGACATGTACCCATACATTTCCGGTGAATACGTTGCCATTATATTTGATCTTAAGGACCATTTTTGTGGAAACTAACATAATAAATGTGAATGAAAGGAGTAACTAACTCACGGTAATTCGAATCGGTCTATGCACATCGTCATATTAGCGCAATCACAATTCTTGGAATATGCCTGACTGATTTGGCGGAAACACGGCGCGCAAATGCCGACAAAATTACTAACCGAACCCATATCCCTAATACCAATCTCACACTCATCCAGGTGACACTTGTGGAGTATGCAGTAGTATGTACGACCTCTAGCGATAACAAGTGTCACACTAATATTCTTTCTCTCCCCTACCGCGATCTACATTCACGAGGTGGAACTGTTGCTAAAGGTGAACATGAAGCAAAAGCTTACGGAAGTCCCATATTCAATTTCACCACGTGCACAATGCAGTTCTGATCCTCTTCCTAAAGTTAACCAAAGCAGAAACCTTCATAGATGAGTGATTCCAGGAGTAGTGATCCATCTTAAAATGCGAATGGGTTCTGATTTTCCACAATAAAATTACTGATCCAGAGGAAAATTTAACAATTTTGGCGAGTTTTGTAGAAATTATCTTTTTTTTCAGAATAGCAACTTATATGCATATATGGTGGTCCGATGTTACGCGATGATATAGTGATTACTTTCGTAAACCAACCGATTTTCGCCTCAATATAACTTCAATTCTAAGCGTTGGGATCTTTCTTTGTTAAAACAAAAGAATAAAATTTTCAAGTAGAATATTTCATTATAGCCGATGTAGTGTTTCATAGTTCCTATACATTAAGCACGCAGGTTGATTTCACCGCCGCCTGTTTTGTATTCAAAAAAGTTATTTCTAGTGAATTTTACCAACTGAAAAAAATATATCTATAAGTAAACAATAAGCTACAATGAACTTTACTTTAAACATACAGTTGTTTGGACATTTCAAGCGCGTCGCGTGTTATTTCTAAAAATGACGACTGAAAAAAATTGACAGATGGTTTGCTGTAACAGGTTTGTGAAAGTTAACGGAGTACGGTTATTTCAAATCATTTTGCTGAACAATCAGCTCAATTTTACTGGGCTGAAAACTTCTGCTGAAAAAATAACATGGGTCTGACAAATCCAGTTAAAACTAAAGCGGAGTTCAGCAATCGCTTGGGGTAATTACTGACAGTCATTGTGAAATACAAATTGTTCTGTAGTTTTTTAATCTGATTGCTGAAATAATCTTAAACATATTGTTTTACGGTGTGGATCCTCAAAAATTACTGAACAAATTTCGATTGGTTAAGTGTGGGTTATTCAACAACTTTGCCAAAGACACTATAACTTAAAAACGAAAGGTAAGGTCCCTAGTGACAATTTAGGTTTTGTGATTGTTTTATAGCCACTCATTAAACTTAGATTGCATATGTGGCGTGCCATAAAACTTCGATTGTTACTGTTGTTTTTGGTCGTCATGTACCCCGGGGCTGCCCTTTTCCCGTCAATTAAGTACTACAGTAACGAGTCAATAGTCCAATACCGTACACATTAAATAGTGGAAAAAGTTATCTTCCGTTAATTGTACCTTTACTGTGGTTGATTTAGTTGGAATATTCTGTGACACACTGGTATCATTTACCTTCAAAGTGTGTAAAAAAATAACCACAGCATAAAAGAAAAAAGGCATGAATATACCATTTCTCCAGTAAGTGGAAGGTCACGTAGCACTTCGAAAGTAAAGTGAAAGACGTACCAAAAAGAACTCAGTCGAGCATAAATATGCATCATAAATTTATATTACTTATACCTGGTCATACCTACAATCTCCACGCAGTTTTACAACTGTTTAGTGAATAGCATGACACAGGAACGGAGAAGTTTGCTTCCCGGGAGGTTGTCACATCAGTTAGTTCGAATGACAGTCGAACAATTTATTGACTGCAAAGAATTTCAATTACCCAGTAGAATAAACTGTTGTTGGAAGTATGTACTAAACATATAAAAAGAAAAAAAAACCAGGCCTTGACGATTGCATTTTCTGTCACATTATGTACGTTCCCTTCATCCAAAACTCATCTCATGATCGTGAATTGCGCGACCACACCGGCACTAAGTAAGCAAGACGGGTACAAGGTTATGTTCACATGGAAGCATAAGCTGTTGTTCTCCACTTCACGCAGCTGTCTTCTCCATACTTTGCGCACCGATGAAGGGTCACTTACGCAATAAGTGCTAATAATATATTCCTATCGTAATGGATAAACAAATAGTCATGCAGAAGCTGTCAAAATTCATCAACGTGTAGGAATATAGCTCTGCTTGAATGTCTCTCTGCTTCGCCCCTTGGACATAAATGAAGCGTGGAATGAAGATGACCAACGAATTGTCACCTCCTCGGTACGTCTGTATCCCACCATCAGTCACCGCCTGCCTTACCAACGTTAATCAGTTGAGGAAGATTGATACGTGTCGGTACCTTAAAACCACTATAAGAGTATTTCATTCAGTTTCGCAAGAATTAACCAGTGAATGTTCCCGTCGTCGTGATCTTTTGGCTTCGCCTAAGGGCACACTTCATCGGCCGAAGAAGCTCCACTTCCCAACTCTGATTGCAATAAAGATACGGTTGATCTACTCAACCCTCAGAGATGAAAAATGAATATGTTTTATCGTTTAACAATGAGCTATCGATTACCATACTTTTATCGATCCGAAGCCCGCCGCGGGCGTCATGATAAATTCTACGTGCGAGATTCGATTGAGTTTCAATAGCCTCATAACGCGTGCCACCTTGTTTGCTTCATGTCGCAACGACTATAGGTACGATCGAGTAAACCCCACGAAGGTTTCAAATTTCTATAAATGTTTGACTAACAGAAGAGGAGCGCCTTGTCTTATATAAATATGCAACGGTTGGTCGTCCAAATATTAAAATCCGTATATGGATTCAGATTGGAGTAGATGTGAAACATCTGGTTTCTTCCGTTTTTTTTCAATCAGGTTCCTTATAACACCGCAAATATATAACTAACTAGAGGCTTTATTATCATTATGTGTGATTTAGGTGCTTCGGTGGAGATTAGTTCAACAAACGGTTATTGGATTTACAGTTGGGCTAGTGATGAGTAGTGCCGCCGTGCGGCTTCAGGTCCTTACAGCTTTCAAATGTAAAGCAAATAAATCATCAGGGTCAATGACTGTGTGACACTCGGCACGGGCGAGTGACAGTGGTAATTTAGGGAGTCGAGCTGTGAGCACGTACGTAAAAAACTGTTGATTTAGAGTCAAAAGTCAATAAAAACTGAACTGAGTAGTGATCGTGTCTAGGGGAAGTTGTTTGCTTTCTAAAGTGTTCCCACTGTTACTGTTAGAGTCAGAAACTATGGTAATCCTTTGGAAGTGCTACTGGGCACGTTTTGAGATATCGGCGGAGTCTTTGGTATTTGCGGGAGAACGACATATGGTATCGCCGATGATTATCATAAAATGATCACCGGTATTTGCATTAACACACTTTTTGATTTGCTGCAACAAGCCTTATGTGTTGTTGAGCAATGTATCTACATGTTGGACTATCAGTTAATCCAAATAAAACATTAATGGTGCTTTTCACACAACGAAGGATTGCAACCGGAGTTCGTCAATTGCAGCTCATTATTGTCGCAGATCAAGTTGACTGCGTTGGGGTAATTCTTGACTCAAAACTTAATTGGACAGCTTACATTAACTTCAGGACCAAGAAAGCTTACATGGCCTTCGGCCAATGTAGACGGCTTTTCGGCAAATATTGGGGACTCAAACCCAAGTACATTCAGGGGATCTACACAATAATTGTTAAACCAATACTGGCTTACGGGTGCCTCGTTTGGTGGCAGAAGGCAGAAGCTTTGACAATCCAATCAAAGTTAAACCATGTTCAGAGGATGGTCATGATGGCGATGACTGGTGCGTTCTCGACAACACCTACTGCTGCTCTAGAGGCACTCTTAAACATAAATCCTCTATATGTGTTTCTGAAACAAGAAGCAATAGATCGTGCAACTAGCCACACAAGGCTGTGGCCCCAAATGGTTACTTGGTATGAGTATACACTTGCTTCCAGTGACCTTACAGTCACATGTAGTTTTCCTTTTAGGACTTTCAATGTGAGAATTCTTTTTAGGACTTTAAATATGAGGAATGGCTGTCTGGCTGGACTGGAACTTGAAGAATACGTATTTTGTTATACTGACGGTTCTTTGTTGCAGGGCCGAGCCGGTGCTGATATCTTTTGTCGTGAAATGAGATTAAACCAGTCTCATTCGCTCGGTAGATATTGTACCGTATACCAAGCAGAAATCTTTGCGATTTTGTGTGGCATACAATCGGCACTTCAAAAAGGAATTTGCAGTAAAAAATCTATATTCGCTCTGACAGTTTGGCTGCCCAGATTCGACATTGAACTTAGTAATCGCATGTCGGACTCAAGTCAAAGGACTTAGCGTTTCAGATGCTAACTTTTATGGTACCCCGTCATTCAGGTGTTACTGCATCGGGTGTTACTGGAATGAGCGGACGAATTGACTAGAGCGGGCGCTGCGACTAACTTCGTTGGTCCAGAACCGGTTCTACCACTTTCGATAAAATGGATAAAGCACAAGATTCGCTCTTGGGCTGCATCCGAACATGCCAACTAGGGTTGTGGTACCGGTAATACCGGTACCGAAAATCCCGGGAATACCGACCCATTTTTGGTACCGTAATACCGGTACTGAACAAAAGCCAGTACCGGTATTTTCGGTACCATGCCATTTTTTATGAAAAATATGTGGACTCTAGGGGGACCTGTTTCAAAATATCGGTCTGCAAGATGACTTTTAATTATATTAGTTACCTTCTATAAGATAAACATTACTAGCTCCCGTTGTAATGAACGGTATGTTTAAATTCCTGCTTTATTTTGTCGAAATTAAATTTTAACGATCTTGTACTAAATTCAAAATATTCACATCTAGCGTAAGAGACGTAAAAATTTGCAATGATTTTTTTATTAGCGACATACTGATTGGTTTCCATTATTCGCTGGGTAGTGCGTAATAAGACTATGGTCTAAGTCATGTCTTTGGTTTGCTCTTAAACCTTTATTTATAAAAGAACGAACAGCGATTTAGTAGCTAACAATTTTAAACTTGATGAACTACTCCAAATGGGGCGATTTGTAATTATTGGTGATCGCAAAATTCAGCAAAACTCCATAGTTTACAGGGAAGCAAGGAACCTTGGTATGCACGTCGAAATCAATTTACAGAAAATCAAGAGAGGAAATGGAAGCAACCTGCTCGGATTTACTGCCATTCTCGCTTTGATTTACTGTTGTTAATAGTTGTTAATAGTGCACAAATCAATCATCTGAGAATATGGTCATCAGTTTGAGCATTCAATTTCACTTTGAAGCTTTTCTCGATTTAAAAATAAAAAAATTCGAGTACCGGTACTTTACCGGTACTACCGGTACTGAGGGCTTCAGTACCGTAGTACCGGTTCTCGCCAAAAAGGGTCGGCACCGCGAACCCTAATGCCAACCATAGGCGTAGCTTGCGAACTTGCGCTCAAATAAAAACTTTTCTGCCGTATGTCGGTCCGACATTGTTAAAAATTTGGTTGCATTTTTTCAAGCACAATTGCAGTATTCTAGTCAGGGCACTAACTGAATATTGCACATTCAAATTTCACATGGTTACTATTCAGCGCACTGAGTATTATTCATGTGATCTTTGTAAATCCGATTACTGAATATCATATCATTTGACTTTTCTCGTTCCTTATATGAGGAAGGCATAGAAATCCTCAAACGTTGAAGATTTTTTCCGAGACCCAGAGGGCTGAGTCTTGTGTCGACTTGGCTCAACGCATTGGGGCAGGTTAGTTAGGTACAATGTCCGTTATCGAGAAGGATTCTTGATCAAACACCACCTGCCTGCTGACTCATGGTAGTGTCTTGTTCCTCCCAATCCTTATTCTTCCGCGGCCACTGTTAGGTATTACTTCAGGAGGGATAGTGCACTTGCTCTTATGTGTTAATCCTTCGAGTTTTTTCCATTGATTCTATTTGCTGCTTACCGCCCAACTTTCGTTGTATAACTGCTCGTACTGCGACACGAATCGATCCAGAGATTGCCAAACATAGCGACTTGCATCTCTTTACAACCATCTTTGCATGGTTTCTTATTCTGGTTGCAGTTGAAAATCGAAGAATTGACTTGCGCCTTTCGTTTTTTCCCCTATTTGCAAGGTGGGCAACTAAAGCGCATCTTGTGTACATATTAGAGAATCAACTTGCGCATCATCTACATCAGTTGCGCTTTAGTTCCGCACGCTGAAAATAGGAGAAAAATCGAAAGGCGCAAGTTCACTATTTCGATATTCAACTGCGACCAGAATATCCTTCGGTACTCGTTCCTATTTATCTACTAACACGTGCTGAGAGCTCCCTGGTGGCGGAATTTCTCCCGATACCGATGTCTGTTTCATGAGCGATTTAGTTCTCAACAGTGAAATTTCTCCAAACAATGACATCCCGATTATCTTCGAGTTCATGTTGTTCGTTCGTTGTATTGCTGTGTAACTGATCTACTCACAACTTTTAATTTCGAAACTGCAATTTGCAATAACAATGAATTGAACCAAGTTCATTATCGTGATTTTGGATCTGCCGGATAATATCTTTTATTTAATATCTTGTTTTTGGGGTGAAACTATCAACTGTTTTCGTTTAATCGGAGTGTGAATAATAGAACATGGGTTGGTCCAATTCGGACCTTTTGCCGTATATACGATCTGATAAGGGATCGCGAAAAACCGTTTGAAAGGAAAGTCTGCGCAGTCGGTCGAGCTATCAAAAAACATAAATTTTCGCAAATCGGTTGACAGATTTCGACGCTATAACCTATTTTTATGTAATTTGGATCAGCTCTTACTTTTTATTGTATATTTACTACAAAGTTTTATATTTCAAAGAAAAAATTTCATTACACAATTCGAAATTTAGTGAAACTCAAATAGGAATAACTTATTTCTATTGCAAAAAATCTTGTGTACATGTTAGAGAATCAACTTGCGCATCATCTACATCAGTTGCGCTTTAGTTCCGCACGCTGAAAATAGGAGAAAAATCGAAAGGCGCAAGTTCACTATTTCGATATTCAACTGCGACCAGAATATCCTTCGGTACTCGTTCCTATTTATCTACTAACACGTGCTGAGAGCTCCCTGGTGGCGGAATTTCTCCCGATACCGATGTCTGTTTCATGAGCGATTTAGTTCTCAACAGTGAAATTTCTCCAAACAATGACATCCCGATTATCTTCGAGTTCATGTTGTTCGTTCGTTGTATTGCTGTGTAACTGATCTACTCACAACTTTTAATTTCGAAACTGCAATTTGCAATAACAATGAATTGAACCAAGTTCATTATCGTGATTTTGGATCTGCCGGATAATATCTTTTATTTAATATCTTGTTTTTGGGGTGAAACTATCAACTGTTTTCGTTTAATCGGAGTGTGAATAATAGAACATGGGTTGGTCCAATTCGGACCTTTTGCCGTATATACGATCTGATAAGGGATCGCGAAAAACCGTTTGAAAGGAAAGTCTGCGCAGTCGGTCGAGCTATCAAAAAACATAAATTTTCGCAAATCGGTTGACAGATTTCGACGCTATAACCTATTTTTATGTAATTTGGATCAGCTCTTACTTTTTATTGTATATTTACTACAAAGTTTTATATTTCAAAGAAAAAATTTCATTACACAATTCGAAATTTAGTGAAACTCAAATAGGAATAACTTATTTCTATTGCAAAAAATCTTGTGTACATGTTAGAGAATCAACTTGCGCATCATCTACATCAGTTGCGCTTTAGTTCCGCACGCTGAAAATAGGAGAAAAATCGAAAGGCGCAAGTTCACTATTTCGATATTCAACTGCGACCAGAATATCCTTCGGTACTCGTTCCTATTTATCTACTAACACGTGCTGAGAGCTCCCTGGTGGCGGAATTTCTCCCGATACCGATGTCTGTTTCATGAGCGATTTAGTTCTCAACAGTGAAATTTCTCCAAACAATGACATCCCGATTATCTTCGAGTTCATGTTGTTCGTTCGTTGTATTGCTGTGTAACTGATCTACTCACAACTTTTAATTTCGAAACTGCAATTTGCAATAACAATGAATTGAACCAAGTTCATTATCGTGATTTTGGATCTGCCGGATAATATCTTTTATTTAATATCTTGTTTTTGGGGTGAAACTATCAACTGTTTTCGTTTAATCGGAGTGTGAATAATAGAACATGGGTTGGTCCAATTCGGACCTTTTGCCGTATATACGATCTGATAAGGGATCGCGAAAAACCGTTTGAAAGGAAAGTCTGCGCAGTCGGTCGAGCTATCAAAAAACATAAATTTTCGCAAATCGGTTGACAGATTTCGACGCTATAACCTATTTTTATGTAATTTGGATCAGCTCTTACTTTTTATTGTATATTTACTACAAAGTTTTATATTTCAAAGAAAAAATTTCATTACACAATTCGAAATTTAGTGAAACTCAAATAGGAATAACTTATTTCTATTGCAAAAAATCGATAAGAAATGGATGTTCTGAATTGGAACAGGGTTACGGTAATTTGAACCTTTCATGTACTTTTGCGCAGAACCTTTTATAAACAAAACGGTAAAAGAACGAAAAAAATCGCCTTAGAAAAAATGTGCACAATTGGTCAGGCTTTCAGGAAAAAAATATTTATTTGTGGATCAGTTGACACGTTCCAGTTCCATAGCTCATAAACCTTTACTAGGTCCGAATTGGCCCAGTTCCCCTTACATTTTTTCCTGATCAGGAGGTTTAGAAATTTTGCACTGTAATTCCAAACTTTCGTGAGAGGGCTTTGAACACCTAAAACGCTCCCCTTGCGCACGGGCCTGGATGGAGTATCTTTTAGGGACACGTTGTTGAATTAGTTGACACTAAGAAAATAGACAATTTTACATAAAATAAATTACCTCTTTTCTCCTTAGGGCGAAATTATAGCATAATAAATTACTTTTGACCAGCCACTTTCAGACTCTTTCTGAAATGTTGAGTAAGATACAATTTCACACTTGTATTATGGTAAGAATTGGGGTAAAATGAGAACACACGTTTCGTCACTCATTCTAAGTACGTTTCATCGATTCCTTGGACTACTTTTTACATAAGAAAAACTGCTTTTGTTTAGCCACTTTCAGCCTCTCTTGGCATACAGTTAGTGTGATTTTACATATTTATTATAGGGAGAATTGGGGTAAGCCGGGTACACAAGCTTCGTGCGGTCATTCTAAGTTTCTTCAATCGATTCCTCGGACGTTTTTGCATAAGAGTTGCTACTTTTAATCAGCCGCATTAAATCTGGTTCTGATATGTAAAGCCATAATTTTATACTTGAATTGCTGAAGGAATTAGGCTAAAAGGGGTACACACGTTTCGGGTAGTCATTCTAACTATATTCAAACGATAACCTGACTTTGTATACATAAAATTTTTTGATCCGCCGCAATTTATCTTTTACCGAAATATAGAGCCAGGAATAACATCAAACTCAAGTCGTGCGAAGAATTGGGGTGAAATAGGTATGCGAGTTTCGTGCAATTATTATACCTATCTTTATTACATTTTAACGACAGCTAGAGATTACTGGGTAGGGAAAGTTATGAAAATTAGAGCCATAGTACTCAAGTGAGAGCAAGGATGTCAAGTAAACAGATTGGAGAACTAGAAGTGGCAGGGTCAATAGAACAAGCTTAATATCGTACGGAATTAACTTTTGTCTTCTGCTAATGAGGGTTGAGCTTAGACAGCATAACTACGAATCACCCGAGTTCACTAGCATGTGTCTTAGTATAGACAGACAAGTCCATCTTTACCGTGACAACCGATTGCCGATTACCTATCTTTGATCGATTCCCTGGACTTTTTTACATAAGAAATACTAACTTTGGACAGCTGCATTTAACTTTATTCCGAGTTTTATATTCAGTATTGAATATAAACACGCTGTGGTCGTTGTAAATACCAACAATCAATTTTCAATTCCTTTTTGGGGAAACTTTATCGCGTTTGGGGAACATTGTTTCCCACTGTGCAGCGTATATACAAATACTATATAATAACTATTTCCATATACAAACAGGACGAGAGCTATGCTGAAATCTGAGATTTATAAGGCATATCGAAATCACTTATTTCAATGCAATCTTTCAGAAGATAGTAAAATTGCAGTATCCAAATCAGCAATCTGTATAGTGTACTCTACTTCACTTCGATTAAGTCGCTGATGTTGCCAGCCCATCTTTTTTATAATTCGTTTATTTGACACGGCTCATAGTGGTAGCTTAACGGAGCCGTGGATCTTTTATATGTATACAAATGTAAAAATAAAAATATAAACAAATATTATTATAATATTGGATCTCGTGCGCGCAACTTTTTATTGCGAGCAGAGACCTTCGTTCGCGGGGTTTGCTGGCAATCTGCATCTGGGGGGTCATTTAGTTTCTTGCACTTATTGTTGACCAGCGTAAATCCGTCACTGTTATTGTTATCCTTGCCAATGTTGCTTACAGTTGATTTTACGGTACTGGATGCTTCTTTCGTGGTTGTCATTATGGTCTGTGCAACTGCTGCCACAAATTTGGCCTCAGCTTGTGGGTCAGGCATTGATATTGAAAACTCTGTTTTGGGTTGATTTGCCGTAAATGAGTTGACAATCGGTTAATATGCGTCTTCCTCTGCATCTTCCGCGCAAGGTTGTCCATGATGAGCTGTCTGATTACAATACTTGCACGTATGAGTTTACCCCTAATGGGTGCATAGCGTAGTTTGCATAATTGTACTTCCGTGAGTTTTGAGTTTTATGGTCAAGTAGGAGGGTATAGGCCTTTCAACCCGCATCCTCACTACAAAAACGCCGTTCGGAGTACCCGGGAAGAAGTTTCTCCAAGTATTAGGTGTAACGGATTCTATTTCTCCGTATTGCGACATGCATTTTGCAATTGGCTCAGGAGGGGTACGAGGTGATAGGTCATATAACCTTACATCTATATAATCATTCTCAATATATACGGGAATCTTAATTCCAACGTTGTCACTTCCAATCACGTGTTTTACGTTGTTCTTCAAAACGAAACGCTTGGCTTGTGCTAACGTGTTGAATGATATTGGGTTGGGTCGGAGTAGAGCTTTTTCGTCAACTTTACTCATGATGACCTGGGAGGGAGAAACAGACACTACGCACGAAGTGTAAATAATAGCACTTGTCACGGAGCAAGAAAACTTGCGACAGCCAAAATCGATCAAGGTGGGCGACGCTTAAATCAGCAATTTCTTTTTGCGTGTCATCGATGCAAGCGTGTTACCGGCATATGACTTCAATTGTGTGATGGAAATAGAGCTTGGGGCAGTATAAAATCAGTAAAAGTTTTTTTTTTCGGGTGCTTTACATTGATTTGAAGAAAAAGTCAGACGACAGATTGGTTCCAGTGCTCGAGTGAAAATGAACACATTTCGGAACGTTGTGTCTCACCTTCTATTTTAAAAATAAGATTTTGTGCCGTTCTTCTCCTTCATTCTACCACGTTTTCCTAAAAATTTTCTTGCACTGATTATTACAAAACTGATACAATATTAAATTGAAGTTGAAAAATAGAATTTGATTTTATAAAAATTAAACTAACAGAGTCCTTGAATAAGGAAACTCGCCGGTAGAGGCATACTTATCTGATTTGTGAAATGTCGACCACCATTGAATAAGATAAATTTATTTTTCAAATATAAAAAAGAATCTGCATAATAGTTCTAGTTTATTTCATGTTACATTCGAGTGTAATTTACGATTGATGGCTCCAGCTCATATCCCATAACATATGACGTTAAATTTTGTTATCAACACAGTTTTTCCATCGCAGAATTTTTTTTTAATACCGAGACCGTTCAAGTTCACCAGAATACATTTTTCTTTAATAACTTTCTTACTTTTTCGATTTCAGTTGAGCGAACCGCCTGGGAAAGTGTTCACCGCAAGCCTCTGCGAAAAATCTGCGCTTCAAGGACGCGGCCATAATGCCGATAATTTGCAATATTTTTTTCATACAAGTTTTTATTTTCTTCGGTAGTATGACTAACAAATTGCCTTTCGCCTTTCCAAATAAAACTTGCCTGATACTCTTTTAAAAAATCACGAACTTAAATATATGAAGTGATAGCGATTGGGGTTGTAACCCGAATCAGTTTCTACTTCTAGAAAAAACGTTATATCTCGACAAACATATGATTACGGCCTAAAAGCCAACTGTCAAAATCCACTTTGAATGGAAATTCCGGACAAACCGTTACACGCCAATCACAGATGTTGATAATAAACGAAAGAGAAAAGTTTTCTCTTTCATAAACTGTTGTGAACTGTGTTCGACTAGTAACGGTTTGTCTGGAATTTCCATTCAAAGTGGATTTTGACAGTTGGCTTTTAGGCCGTAATCATATGTTTGTCGAGATATATACTTTTAGGCTGTGGACCATTTGGCGAACTTTTTTCACTTTTGATTGAAATTTGACAGTTCGAGTTTTTTTTTCTATCGGATGGTTAAATCCAATGACAAGAGCGACCCATTCCAAATGTTGACTAATGGATAGGTATTTAGAATTGACAGCTGTAAAAACAGCTTTAAATATGTCACTCGCAGTTTTCGAACATAAAGATCCACATAATGAAATAACCGAACAAACGTTTGACATAACATGTTCTCGTTTTCATATTTGCCCTTTATGTTCTACTAAAAAATATTGCCAACCTGAATAATGTACAGAAAACTGTTTCCACCTTTCTTTTCACATCATCCAACAACAATTATTTAGCTGTCAAATTTAACCATTTGCTATACAACAGGGTTATTTTGCAAATAACTTTCGAAATGTAAGTTTTTAGCTAATAAATATAAATGGAATATTTTAATGAATCGGATCATCTGATTAATCTATGGGTACCCGAACACTAAAAATATAATGTCGATGTCAAACCTGATGTCGAAGTAACTTACTAATTTCTTTTATCGAAACTTTGATAATATTTTTTTGCATGCATCTAGGCCTACGTTGATGATTTTCATTTTCTTAGTACATTCTCAAAAGAAACTTTAAACTGGGGCACCGTCAAATCTGACAAGCAAAGTGTCACCCATTCTAAAATTGTTTAATGAGCCACAAATTTTTAAAACTCTTCACACTCGATTCTCGTCATTATTTTTTGATTCTGCATTCTCATTTCTTGGAGTAGAGAACATTTACAGCGTCATCTCTTTTCCATAATTACATAACGAGCATAAAACATATGTTAGACGTAGTTTATTGAGCTTTTATGCAACGATACAGAATAATTACATAATTCAAACACCATAAAGACTTATTAAAATTTATAAAAATTCAAGTGAAAAAGACACTTTTGTTGAATCCTCCCACTAGTTGTTTTTAATAGTGATTATTTCCTTCTTATGTTCAAACACTTTCGTTCTGTCTGGTAGTTTGATTAATTCGATGAAATGTAAAGATGATTTGAAATTTGCATATAAATTTTGCGTTTTTCATATTTTACATTATAGCAAGATCGCAATATTGTCTTAAAACGATGCTCGAAACTCTTGAACGTATCCAAATTCTTATTCATCATTGAATACATAGAAATGCAATTTATTTGATGATGGCAGTACGGATTACCGAAAAATTCATCTGGTTAATCTGGAAATGACATTAAAATCGCAGAAAAACTTTGATAATATTTATTACTTTGCCCAATCTAGACAAAAAATCAAGGAAACTTATTGTTCAGAAACTTTTTCAAGCAAGAATACGATAACAATACTTTCATTTTCTCAATGTTCACTTTTTTGTGGCTCGGAGCGATAGTTTCGTTCTGGCTGGCTATGACGTTCACAATTATTGAGTCTGTTTCTCCCTCCCAGATGATGACAAGAATAATCCGATGTTTTCTTTGTTCTCGAGACAATGCACACTAGATCGAGAGGCCTGTTGTTCACTTGGCTCGATTGTACGTCTGACTGCGGCAGAAGTAGTAAGTAGACTGAGCCCATCTTTTTGATTCGATCATTCAAGTGCTCCATGAAGATACTTTCTAGAAACACTTATAGAAATGGACAAAAAACTTGGTTTACAATTTCAAAAATGGCCATTAGTTAATTGTTTTTTCCAAATTAAAACTGCTCTGAATTAGAATGCACCTATACTGTGAGTATACGCTTGTCTAGTTTTAAGTATGTGCAATAAACTGTTATTGATAAGATTCAAAGAGGGCTTTTTGGTCTCGGGTTCTACTGAGATATACGCTGAGAAATTTTCAATTTTTTGCTTCAAATGACTGTGTCTGAGGATTGGCTCAAGTTCTCTTGATGTATAAGATGTTTTTATGTGTAAAACTATTTGTGAAATACAATGACATAATCATGTTCAAAACAAAAATACACGAATTGTGAGCAAAATTCAGTTTAAGTTTTAAACTGGAAATATAACATATTTGGCAACACTGTAACCAAAAAAACTATTTTTTCTAGATTCCCTGACTCATTTCCTTCAAAATCCATCTCACCGATTGTTTATAGATCAAATGAAGCCAAAGATATCAATAAATGCTAATAATTTATGATTTTTTTCTATGGAAAATTTTCCAGGCGCGATTATGACACCCCGCATAAATGTCTACCATATGCCAACCATTAAATCAAACATTGAAAAACCATTTTCAATATGGTTCGTTCAACAATAGATTAACCATTGCCTGGTATTATATCGAAAATAACCAGTGTCGTTTTTCCATGCTCGACCATACAAACAACGGGTCGTTAAGAACAGTCACCATACCAAAATATGCGATTTTCCATATACATTTTGACAACATACCATTCAAGAACTATACAGATTATGGTGGCATGCATATTTTAGATCTAGCGATATATAAAATATTGGCGCAGAAAAAAATGTCTTCACTTTCACATTTCAATTCTATCGATTGATGAAATTTCATTTTGTTACACGCAATCTTCTGATGAGAGCTTGATTGAGATTAACTGGACTATCGCTTTATCCAACTGAGCTATCGCAGTAATATTGCAAGACGAAAATTTTTGATCATGTTAAGCTACAGGTTTTTGAAGCAGCGTGAACAGATATGCGAATAACAAAGACCACCAGAGCAATATTAACCTCTAGCGCAAAAGTACAATGTAGTATACAAATCTCCAATATAGGATACACGGAAGGTATTGGAAATGGTAACTAAAATGAGTATGGTAGTATAATATTTGAATTATAATGGTGAAATGTATCAGTAGTATTCCCAATATGGTGAGTATTATATGAATAGTTAGGAAATGGTTCCGAAAATTTCTGGAATGGTATTTATTTATACGGGACGCCATACAAATTTTGTCATCAATACACACCTATGACACGTGTGAGTGCGACTTTTGTTTACATTTACAGTATAAAACTCGCAACATAGTCAACCGATTTTCGTAATATTTGAGAGGTTAATACAGAATAGATCAAAGCATTGTCTTCTTTGAATTGTTTATACCATTTATAAGTTTCAAGATATTCAATACCAAACTTTAAAAATCGGTTTTCTCGAGATGTGCTAAATATCATAAGATAACACAACAGCGACGATGTAACGATTTTTACACAAAAAACCCAACCTGCGCAAAAATGTTTTTTACAACTAGTATTTTCAAAAAATTTACGCATGATCACCAAAAAATGATATTTCTGCTCAAAATATTGACCATCCTGGTTTGTCATTGCTTTCCGATACCGGTTCAGATTGTTGATGCTACACGTTACTAAATTTAGTAAACATTGGCATGGCTATTTAGCACATCTGCACACCCGGCAAGTATTGTCACATTTTTTTTATAAAGTACAGACAACCATTAACACACCGCCATCGTCAAATCGGGTTTCTTTGTCGATAATGCTAACGAATCTTTTATTATTGGCATTACCAGACTAGTGCGAGCTCACGTGTGGTCCCTAAACGGTCTTAGTCGCGAGACAACATTGTTCCAAATTGCCTTCGCTGGCCACTTGTTAGAAACCACAGGCTCCTCGAAAAAGCGACCATACACTGACTGGCTGACTGATCTTATCTTGAGTCGGCGTCTGTTGATTTTTGCGCCACATTCTTTGTCGCTAGCGGGGGACATTTCGGAATGCTACATGCACAGGACGAAGGGCTAATTGCTTTCCTTGTTGACGGAGGCGCCCCGAGGCGTCCTACCGGTCTTATCGGGCCGCCTGGTTACGATAAGTGTAGCCTGGATAGACCGGAATTCTATAGGAAGGAAGACGTATTTTTGCACGTCTTCACTTTTCCTTCGGGTAAATGATCGAAAAGAAAAGAGGCTGGCATGCATAAGTAAATATTTTCACAGTACTTGCATCTTTCCGTTTCACAAGGCTCTCGTGCCCACACACTGACTGTGCATTGACGAAAGGAAGGTGTCGCTTTTCGCAAACTGTGTTGACACGACACGGAGTTTGATTTCTGTTTGAATGGTCTCTCTTTAACGCCCGCCTGTCGTAGTAGGCCGCCGCCGTTTAGTGACATATATCCACATAGGCCGTGTGCGTACCCCGACTCTGGCTTCTATCATGACCAACTTCGTCTCAAGAAGAACAAGAGGCATACAGGCGCTGTTGACTTCTTCAGCTGAGTGC
This sequence comes from Topomyia yanbarensis, assembly GCF_030247195.1. Lineage (NCBI taxonomy): Eukaryota > Metazoa > Arthropoda > Insecta > Diptera > Culicidae > Topomyia > Topomyia yanbarensis. The sequence continues at coordinate 105,611,121 of NC_080672.1, read as the reverse complement.
GTTGGACTTTATAGGAAAGGAGTTCTTTATCTTCTATCTTATTATTTTCATCCAACAGTTGGCCGGTTAGCTGGCTGAGAGGATTTTAGCACCAGTGCTCCATACCATGTGACGCTTCTTAGATCTGTGGCAATACATGGTGTTCGACTGAGCCAGAATTTGCAACAACAAAAATATATGCCCTAAAGTAAAGCTTTTTCAAGAACGTAATAGTAATCGAGCATATGGCTAGAACAATGAGAAGCCTGAAATGTTCCAAAATCGTTATCTTATCGGAAATTTTCTGCAATATTTCTTCAACTAATTGGATAACGTACAACAAAGTACTTCATTCTGCATACATGTTTATTAAAATTGAGTGAAGAATAGTAGAGATATATGCACGAGAAGATGATAAAATTTACAAATTACAAATGGCCCTATAACCCCAGCTTCTCGTATTCGGACAAAGGGCAAAAGGGTTCCTTTCGATTTCTGAGACTTTTTCACATTAGAAAAACTGCAAAATATGTATGATTTGCATCACGGAGCAGAAAATTTTTAAAAATAGGGGATTTTGGGGCCAAAATGACCCAGTACCCCACTTTCCCGTATTTTATTAGAAACAGGAATGTCTCTATTCAAATACTAATGTTATTTCCTTTAAAAAGAGGTATAAATTTTCTGATTACTACTTTAAAAGTTATAGCATTTAATATGTTTTTCCTTCTTATTTTCCCATAGCACCAATTTCAAAAATTTCAAGTGGGCGGGAGTCTAAAATTGTCCAAATGATGTGAAATTTGGCATCTGAGCTTACTTTGACCTTTGTCTCAATATGAGAGGATAGGCCTTTGAGAATTAAAAAAAAACTACTGCCCTACTGAGCAGGGGTTGGTACTGACAGTAAGATGCTTCGTGTTGAGATCCTTTTTCTCGGCGGTGAGGCATTAGTTGCCTTATCCGTCGCAGCTTAAGGGTCATTCAGTCTGCCTTCTCTCGCGTTATCGTTCACGCCAATGCTATCATCGGCACTGCTTTCTTGCTTTTCACGATCAGAGGCTCCTATTTGTTTCTTGTTTTTTCTTGTTGGAGAGACTTGCCCAAAAAAAACCAATCTCTGACTAACTTTTATAACTTTGGAAAAAGTAAACCAAAAATTCTGCAAAAAAACATGAATACGCACAATACTGCTGCGCATTATGTTTAAATGAGTTTTGAAGGATTGAAAACGTTTTTAGGCATTCACGTAGGTTTAACTAAAAACTTGATCAAGTCTTCCCATGCTCCCCTATCTCATGTGGTAGGCCATCTGTTCCTGTGACTTGAAGAGCACCATTTACCCTCGCCACCGGGACCATCAACCAACACAATTTATGTGCAGGACTGCCTTGACAAACAACACACTTGTTCCGTTCTTTTTACGGAAAAAGCCGTGGAGTAGTACGCCGGGAACATACGTCCAGGTGGTGCCCAAGGAAACGAAATCTCCCAACACGCCAGAACTCCGCCTAATAGGAATATATCGGTTTTATGTAAAAATCCTGCAATTTTTTATTTAGTCTGTTTATTTGAAGAGACACGGAATTATTTTCCCTGCTATTCTTATATATTAATGAGTTTTCGACTGTAAAGGTAATAATTTATGAGTTAACGATTGGCGTTTCGGTCAATATAAATCAAGAACACTCGTTTTTGTCATTCTCTAATATTTCGTCCTTATTGAACCATTTTAAAGTAATCAAAATTTTGTGTTCTGTTGTCGGAAGAAACAGACAACAGAACACAACATTTTCGATTCCTTGGAGAATAAGGAATCCAACAAACCAAACCGAAACGTGTGTTCTTGATTAATATTTCCTGAAACGCCGATCTTTAAAACATAAACTACCACCTTAACAGTCGAAAACACATTAAGCAAAATAAGCGGAACCTCAAGAAGACGCGAAAGACGGTTGTCAGAGAGATGCAGTTCAAAGCAAATTGACGTTCTACGGCGAGTAAAGTGATTAAGTAGGCTGTGCAAAACATGATGGAAGGAGTCATTCGCATTCGCTAAAAAGGAAGCTTGAGTGAATATTTTTTCTTTATTCTGTATGAATTGAACTTGCTAAAGAAACATGTTTTGAATTTTTAATAAAATGTTTGCCCGATTTACACGCATTCTTGCTCGACAATTTTTGATTTGAACACCCTTTAACATCGGGATAATAGAATTTAGCCACCACCTTAACTCTTCATTGCTCCACGATGTCTGTCAACTTTCTAGTGTCCTTTAACGAGAAAATTTATTGAAGCAGACCCAAGGCCTTTGGGTCTAATCTCAAAAAACGGCTTCAGTTCAATATTCCTCATCAGCAAACATGAACTTCAGCGCTTACTACCAAGACATCACTCGATACCAGCCAGCCGTTTTAGCGTTCACTCAAGATGTGACTTTTTGGATTTTAGTGTTCAACTGGCGCCAATTTTGTGCTGGTTAGGACTTATCTAACTAGCATTAAGTTAGTGTTAGTTACTGACGGGGAGAATCCAAAACACTAAAAAACCAAACTTTTAACTAAAATCGGTTGTCCCATTAGAGCCGGATTCTAACTAGAGGCAGCCATAATTCCAGCTCATTTTCAAGCTGGATATAACTGGGGCTGATGGTTTGCTGAATACCTTTAAACCTAAGTAATTTAATTCAAATTAAATCTGTTTCTATGTCCTCCCAGTTGCGACTTACAAATTGATCTGAAGCAAGTTGAATAAAAACTAACCTTATGTCCAAGTGTACCGCATAAATTTGACTCATCTTCTATTCATTTACCTTTAATGCATTTTTATAAAGTTGGATGATCGTACCACTCGCAGGAAAAAGACTACCCAGTATATTCGGTTGCCAAGTGCTTCACAGTCTTTTTTTTTTCAAATTTTCAGAAGTGGCATCTATTAGCATCTCATAATTTAAATATAAAATCGTGACACACATTCGAAGAAGCTTGCGGGTATTAAAAACCTGATACAAATTCACTGTCTGGGTAAAACGTTACGCTATCAAGTGAAAGTTTTCGCCACTTTTTGGTTTTTTTGATATTTAAGAAGAAAAATGAAAATTATAAAAGAAAGAAAGAATGCTTGAAATAATCATCTTTGCTTGGCTCTTTAGAAAGTATTCCATGATTCGTTACAACGCTACTTTTAACAAAATATTCTAGTAAGCATTATACTGTATGTCGTGACGTCCTGTAGCCATATTCGATAGTTGACCACCAACTTTCAAACACGTCCAGTCGTGCTAACTTTCGCCAATAGAATAACGCTCGAGATGCATCTAAGCGACTGCAACCCTTCGCTCTAGCTCAGAGGCTCAATTACTCTCTCATCGGTTCGTATGATCTATACTCCGAAGCTCAATAACCGACGTATGTCGCCGCGAAAGAAACTTTCCTCGTCAGTCGTGCACTGGAACCGATCATACATTCATTCTCTCCATCTCTCACCGCGTCCCAAATATACACACACTAATGTAACCTCGGTTGCTATAAACACTCATTTGCACGATATACGGGTACTCAGCAGCAGCTTTCTCGACTCTCGTTGGCGTTCACAACTATTTACTACCATCGCTCTACCGTCTCTATAGAAACGTTTATTGCCTATCGCATGCCTCTCCCGCTCACCAATACAGTCGATTGATCGCTTCCGGCTAGATAGTCTTTTTCTATGTTTGTTAATACACTGCGAAATCGGTTTACAAATTCTATGTTGCTTAACCACCCTAAACTGTTATCTACTACAATATTCCCCACCTCCACTCTAAATGGTTACAGTTTTCAACTATTGAAAAGGTTGTATATTTATCGAATGATTACTAAAATGTTGTATGAAAAACAGGTCTATGCTAAATGCAATAGACACTTTCATTGAATCTGGCTGTAGCATTTCTGAACTGAAAAAGTCCTTCTTTCAACATATTTATGATGCATTTCGCCTTGCACAATTTCATGACCCGAATTACGTATTACTATTATTGGTGGAATCAGTTTTACTCCCTGCACATTTCTAGTGTAATACCCCAAATTATCACTCATAACGACTTCGTGCCTCGTTTGTGTAATGCTTGTTTTACAATTTAGCTTAATTAATTTGCAATAGCCTAAAAAAATATTGGAGTTCATGGCGAAGTTCTCTTCATTTATTTTACAGATATTTTATTCTAGATATGACAAGATTTACAGTTATGTCGCACGAATCACAGCTATGTAGCTCCACAGCTATGTAGCTGACCTTTGGATGTGATTCTATCATTTTGATCGGTCTTCGTTAGAATTGATACCACATACACACCCTATAAACCATTCAAAAATTAAGGTTCAACCCCAGTGATCCCGTGAGGTTATAAATAGTATATCTTTACTGAACCCTCATTGATAGGCATGAATCGTGTCGCCAAAATCCCATGAAACAAAACTGCATCTCTGAATGACCGTGTAAAACCATTTTGAAATCGTAACGTATGATTAACTGCTTCAAAATTAAGAATATTTATTATTCCTATTAAGATATCTGACGTTTAAAATACCCACCTAAGATCTCGCCTTTTTATACTACCGCCCTTCCCTTAAGCCCAGAAGCGGTTTGTTTTCCTCCCAAATCGCCGTGTAAACGATTTGTTTTCCTCCCAAATCAAACGTCAAAACTGCACAATACGAACGCAGTTGGATAAGTCTATACAGGATGCATACTTCCAATATTAAATGATAGGGTGATTTTTTTTGATTTGTTGCTTAAAATTCTTAGCACAAAATGGAAGGAGTCTAGTGTTTATATAGCGATATGAAAGTTTGTTCACTAAGTTACGTTGAATAAATCTACCGAAAGATAGAATATTGCAAACAAAAACAATCAATTACATCAATATAATATCGGATATTATTGTAAATACAATGCATAGATCGACGTCAATCGATGTTTTGTCGATTTTTGGTTGATCATTTAGCTATAATTCTGATAATGTACCTAGTTCACCAAGGGGTGGTATTTAACTAGCACATGGAAATCTTAAATATCTTAAATTTATCATTGCTTACAATGTCTACAGATGTTCCTCAATAAATTTACTTTTGACCACAATTCAATTGTATTCCCAACAATCTCTGTAATCGCATAAGGTTCAGAAATGGCTCTATATTGCTGAAAGTATTCCGTATTTTTGGTTCATCGCCTGACTTTACTGCACTAACGTCAATATTCTTTTTTTTTTGTATCAAGTCGTTTCTTTCGTTTTCATTTCGAATCCTCCAGCTTCTTCTTGTATCGAGTTCCCATATTACATACATTTTATTCGGGTTCTTTCGCTTCTTCAAATTGTTCGAGTAAGGGTCAAATATTTTAATCATAACGTCTGCAACGCGTTCCACGCCATATCTCATAGTTTAACGGTTGTTAGTCTGCTACAATTTCATGTCTCGGAGCAATCCTTCTTCATTAGAATCGGTACCACAGGCTCAAGCTTTGTTATTATGCCTTCAGGTAATCCTCCGGATATCAACTTAGGACCGTTATTCATAATCGCGTCCATTTTGGAAATTGATCTTAACAGACTATTTGAAAATATTGTGCATTTTTGATTCTCAACTCGGCTCTGTTGTGCTAACGACAAATTTCATTATTTACATCGTTTCGCTCAAGGAAGAAATTTCATAAGGAACTCTTCCATTCGTTCTTTTATACCCAGAGTCCTTTCTCTCCAGGTACCTTATTTCCAAGGAGTCCTCTCGCTCCATTTTCATTTGGAGTCCATTCGCTCCTTTAAATTATTGAGTCCTTTCGCTCAAGATTTCATTTGGAGTCCTCTCGCTCCTTCCATTTTTTTAACCTTGGAGTCCTCTCGCTCCGCATACATTATAACTAAGGATCTTCGCTCCCTTTTCAGATGGAATCCTTTCGCTCCTTTAAGTTATTGAGCCCTTCCGCTCAAACAAATGACTAACGCATTTTCAAACTCCCGACACTATGAATCACGCACCTCAGACAAAGCTCAAAATACAAATTAAAGAAGTTGACCTCCTATCCACATAAGCACCGTTATTCGTCCCAACTACGTGCTCCAATATGCAGATGAAAACTAAGCAGCTTGGATCACTTCTCTACTTTTTTTAACAGTTGATGGTCAACAATACTTACCGGACGGGAGCGTCCACTGCGCCATTGTCGTGACGTCCTGTAGCCATATTCGATAGTTGACCACCAACTTTCAAACACGTCCAGTCGTGCTAACTTTCGCCAATAGAATAACGCTCGAGATTCATCTAAGCGACTGCAACCCTTCGCTCTAGCTCAGAGGCTCAATTACTCTCTCATCGGTTCGTATGATCTATACTCCGAAGCTCAATAACCGACGTATGTCGCCGCGAAAGAAACTTTCCTCGTCAGTCGTGCACTGGAACCGATCATACATTCATTCTCTCCATCTCTCACCGCGTCCCAAATATACACACACTAATGTAACCTCGGTTGCTATAAACACTCATTTGCACGATATACGGGTACTCAGCAGCAGCTTTCTCGACTCTCGTTGGCGTTCACAACTATTTACTACCATCGCTCTACCGTCTCTATAGAAACGTTTATTGCCTATCGCATGCCTCTCCCGCTCACCAATACAGTCGATTGATCGCTTCCGGCTAGATAGTCTTTTTCTATGTTTGTTAATACACTGCGAAATCGGTTTACAAATTCTATGTTGCTTAACCACCCTAAACTGTTATCTACTACACTGTATAATATTAAAGATCCATTTTTAAATTCAGAATCTAACTTTTATTCAAACTTCATGGACGATTTACCCAATTCCCAACAACCGGACATCCTTTTCAGTAAACACCATGTGAGCGGATAAACCTGCGAACCGACAAATATTGTTCGAGATATTCCACATCTTTTTTTCATTTCGGTGATCTTTCTGCTGTTTGGATAAAGAATCATAGTAGGAAAATATTGATCTACGCGAATTACAGTCAAACAGCGGCCCATATAAATGCACGTATCAACACCTACTTTATATGAGATCATCAATAAGCATCCTATGATTGATCGATCGGCAGATATATGGAACGCAAAAAAAAGAAAAATAAACAAAAGCTCAACGGACTTATGAAGCATGACTGTCACACGAGTCACACGATACTGCCTCAATTGCTGCACACTGAAGAATTTTTGATGCGGGTTTTTAGTGTGAAATTAAAGTTGTACTTTTATATTAATTCGTTATGGAAATTGCGATTCGACTTCGTCTCATCAGAATCCGACACTAACTTAATGACAAGACTAAGCTAGTGCCGGATTGACGGTAGCTTCAATTTTATTCAGGCAGGAGCTGTTGTGGTAAAAGGTGTGCATTACCCTCATATAATTTCGTCTTGATTTCTCTTTTAATATGCTAAATTGCTAACGTATGCATAAAAAATAGACAGCTTTCAGAAGGAACTGAAAAAAAAATCGAAAAATAAACCCAGGAATCAGTGTAGTTATCTAATGTAGATTACCATAATAGCTGTAAAGTCATAAATTTTTGTGTTGTTTTTCGAATTCACATCGGAATGCAGATGTTCGACCTATATAGATACATGGAAGAATTAAGCGTAGAACGGGAATATACAATGTCGGGTCTCGTTATTATTAATACTCGAATTACTTTATCTCTAAGATTTTTGGTTTAAAAGGTTGGCAAAGCTGTATTATTCTGGAACATGAGGCCAAACTATATCTCCATGCACCTCTGATACAAAACTCCTATCCCTTGCTACCCGTGGTACCCACTGGAGTAGGAGTCACCTTATGCCGTTTTTGCTTGGACCTGAGGCTGGTTCGGATTCTGACCCAACCGCTGTCAGTTCATACATTTTGACAGCGGTTGGGGTTGGAGCCTGGTTCAGTTTCGGGCATTAGCTCCATTGGTAAAGATCTGTAGGTGGAATGCTGACAGAGAAGGGGAACAAACGAAGGGACCTGGTTATGAACAGAGTAAAGCTTTCGGTACACATGCTAATTTTGGTCCGCTCAAAATTATTTCATATTCCATTCGATTATTGCTTTCGACATTATTTCATTATTTTCCTTTTCTAGTTTTCCTTATGTAAAAAATAATTTAAAAAAATGTCGATTGGCTATGTTTCAAGACATTTTCTTGCTATTTAACGTGAAGCTCAAGTTCAAGCTTAACGGAAACTAAAAAATTATTAAATGATCATTGAAGTGTGAATAACACGCAACACTTCCGATGGTCGGCTCACACCGGAATGCGGATGTTCGAATTCACACGGAAATTTTTGAAGATACCCAGTTTTTTTCATACAGATTTTCGTAATACATATGCGTGTTTTAAATTGTTACTTATCCCTCACATAAAAAAATACATCATTGTGCGATAAGTACCCCAATTGAATCAGATTGATCATCACCAAATGTTCGTCTAGTGTTACTATTTGTATTTATTACCATTCGTTCTTTATTTCCTTTTCTAGATGAACGTCAGTCAACAAGAATTCGAAACCAAATATCGAGAGTACCTGGAACGAGTGAACCGACGAAGCAACCTGCAACGGTTACTGCAACAGCAAGGGCTGGACGAGACTGACGGTGGCGAAGGCGAACTTGAGGAGGGGCACTTGGTGGAGACGCGACATCTGTACAGCTTCCCAAATTCAGGTAAGCTTTAAATCGATGAAACAATTCGGCTAACACTACTAAGCATTTTTCCCATGCTTTTTATTCATGACGTATTTAGTATATTTCCACTCCGTTTATATTACCAGAGCTTGACAATTTCAGTAGCGTCAATCAGCTTATATGTTGTCATTTCACTTACTGAATGGCACTCAATCGAGCTGATTTTTATATGTTTAACTTTTATATATTTACAACAAATAAACAATGAAAATTCTTTTTAATCTACCTAGTTGTGCAATTGTGTCTTCCTCATTTGTCCAAACTACGACTCCATAGCTGGTTATGTTGTATATAATGGAGGAAATGTCAATTATATATTCAGTACGATTGGCACATACACGGTTAAATAAAACAACCTGCAGCATAAGTTCTTTTAACTTACTTTTGAGTTGTGCCTCGCTTTCGCACTTATTAGTGTTGTCAAAAACAAAACGAGAGATTCGACTCAGTCGAGGTCTTCCGTGGAGGAAGGTACTTTTGAGTTGTTTGGGGTATACTCAAAATTAGGTAAATTCAACTTAAATTTGAGTATAAAAAACCTATCAATGAGTTGTAATTTTTGCCGTGATTAAATGGCAACTACCTTCAACACGGTTTACCTAATTTTAAGTTCCACCATGATACCACGAGATTGAGTCAAAGGAACTCAATTTTAGGTAGTTTTTCGTTTCCGTGTAGATACAATGGGGTCGACCACGAACTTGAGATGCTATGTGTCATGACTAAAACACTTCAAACCAGCAGCGGATCCAAGAGGATAGTTCGGGGGGGTCCGGACCCCCCAAAATTTTTCACACTTCTTCCAGAAGCAATTCAATGACTTCAGCGAGTAGTGTATCGATAATCGTATTATTCGAAATCTCGCAAATTGTTCTGCCACTACCTTTTACCTTGAACTGATTTTTATTTATTTCTTATGTTCGGTTTACACCGGACAGACAGCTTTTAAAACTATATATATATATATATATATATATATATATATATATATATATATATATATATATATATATATATATATATATATATATATATATATATATATATATATATATATATATATATATATATATATATATATATATATATATATATATATATATATATATATATATATATATATATATATATATATATATATATATATATATATATATATATATGTATATATATATATATATATATATATATATATATATATATATATATATATATATATATATATATATATATATATATATATATATATATATATATATATATATATATATATATATATATATATATATATATATATATATATATATATATTATTAATAACTATCTATGCTTGGAAATGTTAAAATCAAACAATGAAGAGGTTTCGTTAAATCTGCGGCAAAATTTTCCAGTGGATTATTTTGTCCATATGCAGTACGGTGTCTAAGGATCCACAACAGAGTGGGGTTACGAAAAACACGGGGAGACACATACAAATTAACGCCCGAGAGAAGAACTTGACAGCAAATCGAAAACAAAAACTCTTGGCATGAGGATACGACTCGCCAGAGTCTGCAGACCGAGTAGCATACATCTATCGGCATAAGGAGGCAATACAACTGGATCATGGAATGAAAGTTTCCTGAGAGCGAGTCGCACAAAACATCTTTGTAGACGTTAAAGTCGGTTACATTGAACGGCAAGGTACGGTGCCCTCACTTGCACAACGTAGTCCAGAACACTTCTGATCAGGGCACAGTTTTTAGTGCGTAGAAATCATCGAAGTCCGCGGTGTTCCGGAAGTGACTGCATCGGTTGCCGATCGACCGTGGACCTGCGCGCACTGTTTGCCACTGAGTATTTGCTCCCGAACAACCGTATCCAGCGCTAAGGTAGCACGTTTGTCGTTGAAAATGAAGCCGTTGGAAGAGCAATAAGAGATGGAGAAACGTCATCTCGCCGAGAAATATGCGATCCTGGAAGAGGAGCTGAACGAAACGGATGAGATGGTTAGCAACCGAAGCAGGGTCAGCAGAAGGACGAGCTTAGAAAGAAAAGTTTCCCAGTAATGCCCCGCGATCTACCTACGTTTTCGGGCAACCCAGCTGACTGGCCAATATTCATCATCACCTTTATGAATAGCTCGTTAGTATGTGAATATAACAGCGCCGAAAATCTCGCGCGTCTTCAACGTTGCCTGAAAGGACCCGTGTATGAATCTGTCAAAAGTAGATTGTTGCTTCCTGAATCAGTACCGCATGTAATTGATACCCTTCGTTTGTTGTATGGACGACATGAATTGTTAATCAGTGCTCTACTACAGGAAGTACGAATTGTTCCGACGCCGAAAGCGGCAAGATTGGAGACAATCATCGACTTTGGTATGGCTGTGCGCAGTCTCTGCGAGCACCTGGAAGCCACTGGACTGCAAGAGCACCTATCCAATCCCACGATGCTGACGGAGTTAGTGGGGAAACTGCCTGCACACACTATGATGCAATGGGTAGATCATATACAGCAGCATTCGGTGGTCAACCTTAAAGTGTTCGGGGACTTCATGCTCAGGATCGTCAAGACCTTTAGCAGAGTAACGATGTACGTTGGAGAGGATGGCGGCGATCAGTAGAAGTATAGGCAAAAGGGAGCTGTGAATGCAGAAATCAGGGCACCAAGTATCAGCGTGCTCTGCGTTTGAAGCGTATACCGTAGATAACCGGTGGAAGTTCGCGCAAAATAACGGCTGTGTCGGAGCTGCCTTAGCGCACATGGAAGGAGAAACTTAGAAACGCAACACGGTGTGCGATCGAAGGATGTCAACATCGTCACCATCCACTCCTGCATTCTGATCGAGTTAGTTCGAATACTCGGCTTACAGTACAAAATCACACGCATCGGCAAGGCAAGCAGACTCTTCTATTCCGTATTATAACAGTCGTCATCTCAGGGCCACGAGCTGCCATCGAAACTTTCGCCTTTCTGGATGATGTCTCGGATCTATCGCTGATCGAGAGCGACCTGACAGAGCAACTGGGAATCAACGGTTGGACAACACTTTTGTGCCTGAAGTGGACAGGTAAAGCTACCCGTGTCAAAGTAGAAAAGAAGCTGCAGCGCAAAACAATTCTCTATTGATGATATCCGTCCAGTGAAGGAGCTTATTTTGCCGGAATAGAGTTTTGATTAGGGTGAGCTGGCGCAACATTATCATTACCTTCAAGGTTTACCAATTGTCAGCTATGCAAATGCTGTTCCCCGTCTGTTGATAGGCTTGAACAAGGTTAGCCTCACTGTACCGATGAAAGTGAAGGAAGGCAAGAAGAGCGAGCCTGTTGCAGTGAAAACCAGACTAGAATGATGCATCTTCGGTGACAGTGGTAAAGAAGGCACGCTTTTACTGAATTTTCACGCCTGTGAGTACGCCAGCGACCAGGACTTACATATAGCAGTGATAGAATATTTCTCAATGAAGATGCAGGGATAAAGCCGTCAGTAGTTCTGGAATCCGACGAGGAGAAGAGGACTAGAAACATCATGAAGCAGACGACGAGACGAGTAGGTGACCAGCTCGAAACAGGTCCATTGTGGCAGTACGACGACATCGAACTTCCGGGTAGCTACAATATGGCATTCAAGATTTTTGAGTGTCTGGAGCGCAAGATGATGAGCTGGCTGCAAAACTAAATACCCGATTGCGGAGTACCAGCACAAAGGATATGCGCATTGTGCTGCAAAGGATTAGAACGAGCATACTTAAAACGTGCGTGGTACCTACCTCTAGGAGCGGTGACGAACCCTCGGAAGCCAGGCAAAGTTCTACTGATATGGGACGCAGCAGCAAAGGTGGATGGAATATCTCTGAACGCAATGCTGCTTAAAGTAGGAGTGCCTGCAAATATACGAAAAATGTTCCACCACCTGTTGATCCACCAGCCAGAGCGTCTTTCTCAACATTTCTTGATCCTGAATAACCCATCAGGACCGGTGGAAACCTACATTATGCATGTGGCAACATTTGGATCCACGTGTTCGTCGGCGTCAGCGCAGTATGCTAAAAATGAAAACGCTGAAGAATTCCTGAAGACCATTTCCCACGAACAGTAGAGGGAATTCTGAAAAGCCATTATGTTGACAACTATCTCGATCGCTTCGAGAATAACGAAGAAGCCAAGCGAGTGTCGCGTGAAATTGCAGCGATACACCAGAAGGGATCCATCTTAGGACCTGGGCGTCGAACAAGGCTGGAGTTCTTCATGGATTAAAGGCGTTCGATATCCCAAGCAACAGCCTATGCTTGAATGCAGCGATCGCGATCGCGTGCTGGGCATGCTATGTCAGACTTTAGAGAACGAGGTGCTGTTCTCAATGGAAATTAAAGAGGAGATATGGTGATAGATAGCGGTAAGCGGCCAACCAAACGTTAGATGTTGAAATGCCAAATGGACGTATTCGATATTTGCTGAGCGTGTCTCTCGTCCATGAAAAGATTCTCCTTCAGGATGTGTGGCGAGCTGGATTGCAGTGGGACGAACAGGTAACAGAAGAGATGTATGATCATCTTCAATTGCACGTTTTCATCGATGCAAGTGAAGTCGCTTTCTCTGCCGTAGCATACTTCAAAGTGATCAACACGGAGCGCAAAGCAGAGACTTCCGTTTGATATCATACGTTCAGGAGAATCACAGCGTGAAGGTGAAGCAGCGCTTCCTGTGGAGCGATTCCGCCAGTGTTGACCTAATTACGCGCCGATCATCGTCGGTACACGCAGTACGTAGCGTACCGTGTACGGGAGATATTGACAACAACAGACCTCTCAGAATGGCAGTGGGTCCCCAGCAAGCTAAACCCTGCAGATGCTGCAACAAAGTGGGGTAAGAATCGTGCCCTGAAGCAACCGACGAGTGGTTTAATGGACCGGAATTTCTTCGGCTTACCGAGGAGAATTGGCCGGAGAAATCGAGACCTTCAAGGGTACCCGAAGAGGAACTGAGATCCTGCTTTCTAATCCAGAGGTTGTGATAGATATTTCTAGATTCTCACAGTGGTGACAGTTGCTAGGTTCAGTTGCATACGTACACCGTTTCGTGGGCAACTGTAGGCGTAATGTCATGGAGAGACGCCGAAATTGCTGTATCTTAGTCAAGAGGAACTGAAGAAGGCGAAGAACACACTTGTGTGGATTGCGCAATGGCAGGAGTACCCGGATGAGATGATTGCAGTGTTGAGAAGACAAGCAGCATTAATCGAGCAGCTTGTATCAGTTGACACAAACAGTCAATGAATGTGGCGTGCTACGCGTCGGCGGGAGAATTGGAGCTGCACCGCATACATCGTTCGATGCCAGGTGCCCGGTGATTCTCCAAAGAAAACATCCAGTGATGACGCTGGTTGTAGACGACTCCATCGTGCCTTTCGTCATGGTAATTCTGAAACCGTAATGAACGATGTTCGGCAGTTCTACAGCATCTTCCAACTATGGAGAGTGGTGAAGCACGTTGTGACCGGCTGTCAGTGGCGAAAAGTGAAAAAGGCGACTCCAAAGGTTCCGCGAATGGCACCGCTACTTTTGGCCCGCTTGTCCTCATCTACTCGAACATTCACCTACACCGGTATTTTTTTCGGGCCGTTGCTGGTGAAAGTCAAGAATGCCAGGTGCACAGATTTATCTGTGTTTCACAGATTTTCAATATGCTGCACAGATTGCAAAACCTGCACATATTTCCACAGATTTTTGTTTTAACGCACAAATTTCAGACTTTCTTCTAGAATGCACAGATTAGAATAGATTTCTCAATTTTTTACCTTGCGCTTAATTTTTGACTCGCGCAAAAACCAAAAAAAGGTCACCACATCTTGTTTTCAGCCAAATTCGTACGTTTTCCGCACAGATTTTTCAAAATATCACCTGACATCCCTGGTGAAAGTAGGAAGGATCTCGGTTAAACGCTGAATCTGTCTGTTCACCTGTCTAACCACCCGTTCTGTTCATGTGGACAAACAGTCTTTCCACACCGTCGCTTCCTCTGTCGCCGAAGACCGCCAGTGAAAATCTGGAAATCTTCTCCGACAATGGTACCAACTTCCAAGGTTCCGAACGACTGCTGCGGAAAGAACTCGAGAACGTACATGGAGAATTAGCAGCAACGTTCACAAACGCGTGTACCAAATGAGTCTTTATCCCGCCGGGTCTTATGGGAGGCGCGTGGGAAAGGATAGTGCGATCCATAAAGTCAGAAATGGAAGCAGCCTACAACAACGACCGGAAACTGGACGACGAAGGGTTGGTGACACTAGCCGTACCAGCCAAGGGTATAGCCGGCCACGCACGTATCTATCCTAGATGCTGCTGAAGTAGAAGCCCTGACTCTAAACCATTTCCTATTGTGAATTTCTACTGGTGTTCGTCAGCCTGCAATACCCTTCAGTGATCCTGTCTCTGCCATAAAGCATTCCTGGAACCAAATACAACATAATGTGGACGTCTTCTGGAAGTGCTGGATACGGGAATATCTTCCGATGCTGACTAAGCGAATGCAGTGGTTCGGAGAAGTGAAACCTCTGGCTGTCAGAGATTTGGTGCTCATAGCAGATGTAGGAATGGCTGGACGCGCGGAAAAATCTAAAATGTGACTGCGGAAGACGAAAGAATTCAACAAGCGAGGAGAATACTGCGTAGACCACAGGCTTAAAAATATTCACATCTCGCAAGATCCACATAAAACGAGCGTCACAGTTCACTCGAATTTACATTCCAGAACATGTACAAATGCGTTTTGTTCACAATTGAGGGGGAGAATGTTGCTGCCAACACTGTTCTTGGTGGTGTATCTGGTGCTGAACAGTACTGTCACTCGACTGAAACGTGGACGATTACATGACCCGACGGCGGGAGAAGAGCTGTTATTTTATCAAAAGCGCTGAGTAAGGCATCGTGCACCGGAGGAGGAAAACTAAATTTTATTAAATATATCCTAAGCAAATCACAGAAAGTTACAGTAAGCTTTAAAAGTAAAATTCGTAAACCTAATCTAAAACTAAAATCCCAGATTAGCACATGTTAGTACGGACGAAATTCATTTTGATTCGTAAACGATTGTGGTTCAAGAATGAAAATTGTAAGTAAATCTACTATACTTACACCGGATGCTAATAAAATTATTTTCAGCTTTATGCTGTCTCACACCAAACACCATTTTTCAACCGAGGTCGTTGGATGCAAAATTAAATGATCTCTCGAAATTTAGAGTCTAAATTGCTATTAAACAAGGACGCTTCATAATAAAAAATGTTCAGCAATTTTTATATTTATAATAGAAGAATCGCAAAATAATGATAGTTTTGATATTGTTGTCCTATAATCGCAAAGTATTTTTCACAAAAGAACATAATATAGCATACTGTTGAAAAGAACATTTCTTCTTTCCAGAATGCTTAAAAAACTCAAAATCGGCTGAAAAATGACCGCGTTTGGTGCCAATCAAGATTTTGAGGGTACATTAAATTGATCAAACGTGGTTTTGTGTTGTATTTGACCAGACCTACAACAGACCACTTTAAATATACATTCATTTTTTTGCATTTTGTAGTACCGTGTTATCAGGATTGATGTTTAATTATGATTTCTACATTCTAGTCGCTCAATTAAACTCCAAAACGTCTGATTCATTACCACTGTCGCAAGTCTTCAGCATGATAATCGAGTCTCATTTTGTATTCCTTTTCAGATCCTATGCTGAATCACCAGAAGCTTCGACGCAAGCGATCTCTCAACAACAACTACGATCTGGTCTATATCCGCTTCGATATACCAACCAGAAATGCAACGACAGGTGAGCTTAGCGGACTAAACTCTCCTTCCATCTTCAACGGTCCGTCTTCCGACGAACAGTCCCATCACAGTGGCCAGCATCATCATCGGCACCACCAGACACTCTCGGAACTACCCCCAATCTCACCAGAGAACATCGAAGAATCATCACTAAACATAATGTTAACCAGAAGACAAAACAGCGAACGTAGCACAAATAATAATAATAGTAAACATCAACAACAGCATCTGACACCGCCGGCAACGGCCAGTGAAGACCAACGGCTGCAGCAGCAGTACCATCCCCATCACGGCAGACGTAAGGGAAGAGTCAAATTCAAACACAACAACCAAAACAGCGGCAATGGCATCGATGGCGGCAGCATCAGCGGCAGTCATTCAAAAAGCAACAATCACAACTCGGGCAAAAGTATTACTTTACATGTATATCAACTGGTCGAACCCTACGAACGGCACTGGTTGATATCAAAGACCATCCACGTATCGGAAATGGCTATTGACGACAAAAAGTGGTACCAGCTACCACTTGACGAAGCCGTGCGCACTTGGCTCGATGGCTCACGCAAGAATCTCGGATTGGAAATCTTTTGTGAAAACTGCTACAGCAACGACATATTCGTCATCCACGATTCGTCACCATTCTTCGCCAGTTACGATGAAACGCCCGTGCTCAACGTGGTAGGCAAACTGGTGCAGCGTGAAAAACGATCCAAAGTGCAACGTTACCGACCTACCATGCGGGATTACCTCTCGCCACCCAAGTCGACCTCGTGCACGCCGAACAACAAACGCTGCTGCCGTCACCCGCTGTTGGTGGACTTTCGCGACATTGAAGGATTCGATTTCATTATCCAGCCGAAAATCTTCGATGCCGGTTTTTGCCGAGGACGTTGCCCGTTGAAATTCAACCCCGCTAGTCACCATGCACTGTTGCAGAGTTTACTGCATGAACACGTCAAGTACGACGTCCCGAAGCCGTGCTGCGCACCGTCGCGTTTGGACCACATCGACGTCCTGCATGCCGACCCAAAGAATCCTCAACGACTGAAGGTGTCCACCTGGAGCAACATGCGCGTCACAGAGTGCGCCTGTTCGTGATCTGTTGATCGAACCGAGGACCGACCACTTGCATTTATCATGGGCTTGGGCTTCGAACCTGAACGGCACGAACTCCCCGGAGCCGAGAACGATAGTATTATTTATTGCGACAAACAAACAAAACGTGTGTAGCCTGTAAGATTCCAAGTAACAGAAAACCAAAACTCACACCGAAGGAAACTGACACTGTATGCAAATCTTTATGGTAGGATTGAATCGCACTACGAGCAACAGAACAATAGAAATAGCCCGCGTTAGTTGGTACACGTTAGTTAGAGGTTGACAGGTCATATTGTGCTTCAAATATCAAAGTTCCCCGATTCTAGCATAGGTATTTCATTTTATTTATAAATTATTTATTTGTAGAAAGTACAGAGAGCTTTTAAGTTGACTTAAATACAGTAGGTAGAGGGCAGGTGTCCGTTTAACCCTGAAATGTACAATGTTGTTTTTAATCAACATTGCGCATTTAAGGGTTACAAATACTGAATGAAAATGTACATAAATGGAAAAATTTCGAAACTCGAAAACTCAACTTTTAGCCAAAGGAAAACTATTTATGGAGAAATACATTTTGCTAGCAGAAATTTTCCAATATATGAACACACCGCGTTGTATATATGTGAGCTGATCGTGTACAATTTTAATATTTATTGATTCTTCCATCTAAAGTTTCTTTGTAGAATATTTATGTAAAAACAAAATAGGATTTTTTTTTGTTTTGTTTTTGATTTGTGAGGAAACATAAATGAACTACTTATTTTGTGAAGCCATCCCGAGTAACGAAACGAAAAGCAAAATACATAGTGTTGAAATAAATACTGTTTATAGAACTAGATTGTGTCCAGGGAAACCCCAACTCCCGTTTTCATTCGTTCGTGATTCTACGCTATCCGAAATCCAGTTTAATATTTCCTACCTTGATACCGTGTTGGCTACAGCGTCATCTCAACAATTCCAGGCGTATCGTAGAGCTTTGTCGATCTTGGGCGGCTTCCTTCCAGTTCCCCCGCACGTTCAGGGATCTCAGGACCTTCTCCACTGCGTATAGCCAACGTGTTCGTGGCCTCCCACGAAGTCGGCGTCCTCTTCCTGGCTCCGTGCTGAATATTGTTTCTTCCGACATTCGCACCACATGACCAGCCCATTCCATTCTGCCGTATCTGTTTAAGAATATCCGCAGTTTTGTATACTTAGTACAACTTATGATTCATGCGTCTGCGCCACACTCCATTTTCGCAAATCCCGCCGAGTATTGTCCGTAGCACTTTCCGCTCGAAGACTCCGAATGCTCTCCTATCTGCCTCCCTCAACGTCCACGCTTCGTGGCCATAAAGTGCGACAGGGAGGATCAGTGTCTTGTACTTTGTCTTGGCTGAGTTGATGACTAAGCCTATCCTCGCAGTCTCCCTCTTAAAAGGCGCAACGTCTTGTCATACGGGAAATGTTCTTTAGATCCGGGATGATCTCCTGCCTAATCCGGGACGTATGGTCACTTTAAGCTAGAGCCGACTTCTCGATGTAGCAAAGGATACCATGGCAGAATGCTAACGTAAGTACATATGTCTCTGAAGGGGCCTAGGAGATTTTTATCTTGTTTTCTGACACATTTTAAATGTGCATGGATTGGCACTCGCGCGTTCATCGGAAATGAAAGATTTGAAAAGGACCATAAAGCATTTTAAATTATCTAGTCCTTTACCCGTTCATTTCCAAAAAAATCAAATTATGAACCAGATGGTGAGCATTTGAACAAAAAAAATCGGTCTTATTCTGCGCGGTGTGACGTGAGGTGACTAAACTCACCTCACTTTACGTGACTTTTTCACCCGATTCTAAGAGTCGACTCGAGTGAGGTGAGATTCCCCATTGCAGTTAAATGGGCGTCTCACGTCATCCGAAGTGACTCTTCAGAATTGGGTGAGAAAAGTCATTTTAGTCAATGCACGTCGCACGCCGCGCAGAATAGGGCCGTATTTCTTTTTCGAAAAATCGTTTTTAATTGCGCCAAAAATATACTTTTTCTAAAACATGGGTTAGCTTTTAAACTAAAAATAAGTAGAGCGTTCTTGAGATACTGTTGTTCATTTATAAAACAGGTGTGTTCTCTTTGTAGCAATATTTATTACTGAACGTCAGGTTCGAGTAAGTGTTGCTAGTAATTCAGTAAGATCACAACATATATCCATGGTACCGACCGTAAGTTCCTTATAGCGGAATTTCTCTCGGTAGCAATGTCTGTTTCGTTAGCCAATTAGCTCCCATTTATGTCCCGATGTAGTCGGATAGTCCACGGCGGTGAATCTATCCTACTGTGAATACCCCGACAGTAGATTTCTCCTGATACCGATGTTTTTTTCCGTGAACCATTCAGCTCCCCGCTTCACCCCGATTTACTCGATCTAGTCCCCGGCGGTGAAACTAGCCAACTCAACGGGTCAACCAGTAGGTTCTGAAGCCTGTCCAGCGATTCCGGGTGGAGCGCAGCTTCCGGTTCAAAAGCTTTTCAACGGCCCACTGCTAGCTATTCGACGCGATCTACTCGCTCTTATCCCTGCCGGTGAATCTACCCTGCTCACGAGCTAACCGGTAGGGCGTCGAGGTGGGTCCGGCGATTCCAGTGAAGCCTGCCGTCCGGTTCACTGGTGCTCCGACGACACGAACCCTACGTCGCGTAGTACCTAATTGGTCCCCGGCGGTGGACCTAATCTACACCGACGGAGTTCCTCGAAGTCGGAATTTCTCCCGAAACCGGATTTGTGGTTTCACGGCACTACTTTGTTATTTCCTTCGCCACTTTCTCTGCAGCTCGTAGAGTATACTCGTAACCACTCTGTTGACAGCATACCAAACATGCTCGTCGTGGGATATCTATTCGACGATATTGTCAACTGTCACACCAGGCATACCCCTTCGAATCCAGGGCATTCGAAAACCACGTGTTCCGGTGTCTCTCACACGTTCACACACTCCGGGCAAAGGGGTGATGAAGCATGTCTAAACCGATGCAGGTACTTCCGGAAGTATCCGTGCCCGGATAAAAAGTTCACCTCGCCATGCTTCCTATCCACCCATACCGACACATTTAGGATTAGTTGGTGAGTCCACCTTCCTTTTTCCGCGTTGTTCTAGTCTTACTGCCACTTAGCCAACGAGTCCGCCTCCTTGCATTTCGTGTATTCCTCCGTTGGTAGCATTCCACGTCCTCAGCCAGAGTGATGCAGACGGCAATCATCCCGGCAATGACGCTCGAGCCTCGAACAACTATTATACGAAACGTGCTGCATCTTGCTCCTCCGATGTTCGGCATGATCCTTGCCAATACATTAGTTGTCCTCGCAGCCTTCTCACATGCATAGTCGACATGGCTGTTGTAATTTAACAGGTCGTCGACTATCACACCCAAGAGCCTCACCGCACACATCAATGGGATTTAGTGTTCACCGACACTGATCACGACACGCAGTACTACCTCCGTCTTGTAGTGAGCCACCTGCAACTTGACACCAGGCATCCAGGTTTCCCCGATGCGTATTGTCTCTGCCGTCAACGTCTTCACTTCCAGTTATCGCTAGGATAACGTCATCTGCAAACCCAATGATCTCTACTCCCCATGGCAGTTACAGTGTCAACACTTCGTTGTGCATTATATTCCAGAGCGTTGGGCCGAATATGGAGCCCTGGGGTATTTCCGCCGTGACTCTAATCGATCTCTACCCCATATTCGTTTCGTTGACTAGTACTGGGTTCTGGAAGTAACTCCGAACCTCTCGGAAGAGGTCCCCATCAGAATCACATACTACAATTTGCAGATGAGACAGGCAATGGCGCCCACTAAAACACGGCTTTAGGCCAATTGCAGCTGGCCGTGATTCTGAATGTGATATTTATTGTACGGTTCAGGTATGTGCGGGCGTAGGAACTCGCGATCGCGTGTATCATCGCGAAGGGCTCGAGCATTTGTACGTTAACGTATTCGATCGCGTGTGCGTTTGCATGTCGCATGTGTTAACGTGTACTTCGCGTGTATAAATTCTATTTCATAACCGTGTGCCTTTCGCATATTCGCGTGTGTTCTTGGATAATCGCGCGCGGACCGTCAATCTAATACTTTATTTTTGGTGTACGGTTCAGATGCTAAAAGAAAGTGAGATCTTCCATATCACTAGAGTTCCCGGTGATGTCGCCATGTTGTCTAGCGGGTATGAGCTTTATTTTTCGATTGGTCCTACTGAATGTATGGACCTAAGTTATTAGGACAGAGAGTAATGGTTTCAGGACGTGACCGATTCATGAGCGCACGAAAACGGACGTTTGGAGGTTCGCGTTTGAGACAGCGTTTGAAACTTTGTAAGTGCTAAAACGTTCTCCTTATTACCGGGGTGTTATTAAGTTTGCGCGATCGCGAACGTAGGTGTGCGTTGTTAATCGCGAAGGGCTTAAGTGTTCGTATGTTAACACGTTTGTCACGTGTGCTCGCGTTCATGTGTACAAAACTGGATTTTGTAACCGTGTAGCCATTCCTATATAGGCGGGCGTTCTTGGATGATCACGCGGACCTTCATTCTGATAGTTAGTTTTCGGTGTACAATTCACATTCTGACAGGGAGTAAGTTACCCCATATCACTAGAGTCCTCGGTCATGTCGCCATGTAGTGTGGTGTTCAGTGGATATGAGAGCTTTTTTTTAATCGGTCCAATTGAAGGCATGGACCTAGACTACTGATACAAAGGATAGAAACATCCGTAAGTGACCGTTTCATGATCGCGCGACCGCGGCAGTTTTTAAGTTCACGCTTGAGACCGCGTTTGAAAATTTATAGTGGCTGAGACATTCACTTTATCACCGGGATGTTATCATGTTTACGAGATCGCGGGTGTAGGTGCCGTAGATGGTCGCGAAGGGCTCAAGCATTTGTATATTAACGTGTTTGTCAAGTGTATGTGACTTGGCGTGTATAATTTCGATTTTATAATGATGTAGCGTGTATTCTTGTTTGATCGCGTGCGAACCTTGAATCTGATGCTTAATTTTTAGTGTATGGTACAGATGGTAGAAGAGAGTCCGTTTCCCATATCACTAGAGTTCCAGGTCATGTCACCATCGAACGTGTTTAGTGAATATGAGCGTCACTTGTTTGATTGGTTCAACTGAAGACATTAGTCCAGACTACTAGGACCGAGGTAAGACTTCCAGACGTGACCGTTTCATGATCGCGCGAGTGGTGGGTTCATGTTGGAGACCGCGTTTGGAGGTTTAAAAATGCTACGTTTACTTAACTGCCGGGGTTTTTTCATGTAGGCGAAATCGCGGACGTAAGTATGTGTGGATTATTGCAATTGCATGGTCGCGTTTGTGGCTAGGTTTGTGTTATCGCGAAGGCCACGAGCGTTTGTACCTATATGAGTATAGATAACATATAGTAGAGATATACTAATAAAAGGAATCATAACATGCCGAATAAAGAAAAAAAGATGCAAAGAGCTTGATTAGAAGTGTATAAATTGACCGATACTATTTTTGTATACATTAGTAATGGAAAAGCAAACTAATAGATGTGCAAAAGTATAGACTAATGAATACATGTAACATGCAATCAAACTCGTCTAAATGCAGCAAATGTTGTATGTTTACCATTAACCACAATTGCATGCTGTTAGACTTTCATCGTGCTATGCTGGTCGGGAATGGATGATTCACGTGCGTCGGTAAATTCATTGTATCCTAATTTATCCAATCCGACTTTCCCGAATGAATAGAACCAAATGCACAAATTGATCACCAGAGGTATTAGCCACTATTGTATCATATACGCCAGTTCTGCATCCATTCCCTGACCCAACTGTCACAAATACTCAGACGAACACATACATAGATAGACATACGACTAGCACATAACAATTATACACTAGCACGAAAAACTACGATTATTACAAAGCGATAACTAATAGGTTTCTACTTATGTATTTATTAAAGTAATTTAATTATTAAATGCACAATGACGAATTCGACCGATAAATGGACACACAATGACTCCCAAATTGTGGAACAATATTTGCAAACACGGCACACAGCAAATGTCAATACACGACGACCCGCCAGTCGGCCACATCACCGCGCACAGACCAGTGATTGAGCGGTTGTATGCGCAGGTGCAGAGTGTGAAGAAACATAGAACATAAGAAAAGGCGCAAAGCCCTCTTGGTCTCCTCGATGAACCACTATCGAGGCGTAATGCAATAACCATCTTAAAGCAGTTGATCTTTAGCGCTGATGCACGCAATATGCCTGATGATGTTTGCAATGCCGTCAAACCCCTCAACCTTGGGGAGGGAAGTAACTCCTCAGAACCTTGCACAAATAATCCAGCACCCGCATTCTGTGCAGCGCTACGGCGCTGTTGAATGCGTTCTTCACGACGATCATAACATCGGCGCAGAAGCGTTTACCCTTCTCTTTTATTTCAATGCTTTCTCTGCGCTCGCAATCCTACCGCTTCTGCCACAAGTTCCCGATAGGTCGAGCTCTTGTTCAATGGATCTGTCTTCAACTCGAATAGCATCTAACTTTTCTGAGTGTCCCTGGTTCTTACTACGTTCTCGCAGGATCGCAGCGTTCGTCACGCCGTCGTTTGCTTCGACGACTAGAGTGACACCCCTATACCTCTCCTGGCGCGGCCAGGGGTCCACTTTCTTTTTTGTTTTTCCTTCGTTTTTTTTCCTCCTATTTACAGTTCGCCATTCGCTCTCCATTTGGCAGCTGTTTCGCTGTCTTTCACCGACCTTCTTGCGCTTCTTCGGTTCTTCCTCCTCTCCTGGTGTTTCTCTTACTCTTCACAGAACGAGACTACCGGTCCCTTTGGCGTTTCGTAGGCTTCTGCTTTCGCTATCTCCGTGGTCTACGGTATCTTTTCGACGTGTCCAGCTTTCTGGAGTAACGTCAACTGTTCAAACAATCTGCCTTGATTCCTGCAATTAGAAACAGTTTGAGGTCGACAGCGCAAATAAGAATGCTTCCTGATGGGATCACATAAGAAATATCATTGAAGAGCAGGGAGAATAGCAGAGGTCCGAGGTTTCCTGCCTGGGGAATACCTAGGTGGTTGATGAAACCATGATTCATTATTTGCAAGCTCTGCAGATAGAAAACCATCATCGAAATATGATTTAAGCCGCTCGGTAGAGTCAGACGGTGCACACAGTCGTTTGATCTTTTCAAGTAGGAGAGAGTGATCCACACGGTAGAACGCAGCTTTGAAATCTGTGTATGCCGTGTTTACACAGGATCTTTTTTCAGTGAACATGCATTTTTCTCCTTGAATCGATTTAAGCCCTTCTTTTCAAATCTATCTATCTATCTATATAACGACGTAACCGATTGCCCTAAAAATTTATACATAGTAGACATTTGTTATGGAATGTGTTTGTGTACCATTGGTTGGAGATTATCTACCCGCCAGATGGGGCTTCGGAACAAATTGTTTTCCTCCTATTTCGTTGAAAGTTGCACCAACGCTCGATGGGTATTAGCTAGTAGAATATAAAGGCGAAACTTGCATTTGTAGACAGAACCAGGGCTAATGGTTATTGTCATTGTTATTTATCAGTGTGCAATCGGGCTGTCTCAACAACCTATTTCTGCAAACTATGTGCATTAACTGTACACCTACCGTCTCACCGTTGCACTTGACAGTGTGTGCAGTGCTTTGTGGGCACACCTACGACCGCGCACCCGGCTTCCCATGAGCGTTTTGGCCGCTCAGAGGCTGTCCTTCCATTTCGCTCAGGGATACATTGCTCCTATACACATCCACACATACCGGCCGAAAGCCTCTCGGCCCTTGGGCAGGATGTGCGTAGCGTAAGACGCACCAACACGGGAGAGATGCTCCTGGTGCTGAAGCGAGGCGCACAATCAAGTGCAGTATACAAGGCCTTGGCCCAAGAGGTCCTTGGTGAGGGCGCCCAAATCAGGTCGCTAGGTGCGGAAACAACTCTCCAGTGCAAGCACTTGGACGAGTTCACGACCGCAGAAGACGTCGTCGCAGCCGTCAAGGAGCACTGCGACGTCACAATCGAGCGGGCCTCTGTGCGATTGAGAGATGGACCCTCTGGCACCCAAGTAGCCTACCTCAGGCTACTGAAGGCGGATGCCAAAAAGGTAACCGAGAAAGGGAAGCTGAAGATCGGCTGGTCGGTATGCCCTATTAGTATACCCCAGCCGCCTTCAGTGGATAGGTGCTATCGGTGCCTTGAATCCGGCCACAAAGCATACGAATGCAAAGGCATAGACAGGAGCAAGCTATGTCGTCGCTGCGGCGTGGAGGGACATAAAGAGCGGGGGTGCACTAAGGCATATAAGTGCCTTATTTGCACCGCTAAGAAGCAAGCCCATAAACATGCTATGGGCGGACCTTCGTGTCCCTTCCGCGAGTTAAATAAGAAGAAGCCGTGAGAGTCACACAGCTAAATCTTAACCATTGTGCAGCAGCCCAACAGCTGCTGTGGCAGTCGGTCTCGGAGTCGAGGACAGATGTCGCCCTCTTATCAGACCCGTACAGCATCCCTGCCGGCAACGGCAATTGGGTGTCGGACGGGTCTGGAATGGTGGCAATCTGTACAACGGGACGGTTCCCGGTTCAAGAGGTAATACACCCCTCCGCCGAGGGTGTGGCGATTGCCAAGATCAATGGTGTGTTCTATTCAGCCCGGGGACAACTTGACAGATAGTGCTTGTTTCATATATGTACCACTAATTTGATGGTGGCGCTAGTATGCCTTCTCCGTACGAGTACCACGCACAACGAAACGAAATAGTTTCAAGAGAAAAGCGTGTTTCGTTACGTGTGTTATGAACGCCGCCAATGCAGCAAGAACAACATTTAGAAAAAGCGTATTCCAAAATGTGGATGAAAATTATTAGAGAATAAATTTATCCCTAACTGGAAACTGTCAGCAAGGTACATAAATCTTATTAATAATTTTATTTGGAAGTCGTTGTTTTTTTTTTGTTTTATTGTTGTGTGAAGTGTGTAATCGGTAAATCATTTGTGCTTTTTGCCCGAGAAATATGAATGAAAATCATTTTGGCCAATGAAAGTAAATCACCAAACCTAACAATTCGAGAACATTTGACATCTTGTTTCAAATTAATTAAGAACGTTAAGAATTCTAAAATTTTGTTTGGGAATATAAACGAAATATGTCGGATTTTCTACATAGTCAGCAAAATTGGTTTTGGATAGAATTTGTGCGCTTTTACCAGAATTCTGGCAGCAAACCGGTAGTGCCCGGTTTTAGAATGCTGCCAGGAATAGGGGCCATGCATAAATAACTCAGCATTTTGGGGGGTAGGGAGGGTGTACCAAATTTGTGACGAAGTGTGACGAGGGGGAGGGTAGGGTCAGAAGTTGTGCGACGTAGCATTAAGTTTAAAACCCATTGTTTAGAGAAAACAATTTAATGATCCTCCATTATTCCATTATTATAAATTTAAAATCAAACAAGTTACTTTTGATGCGGTTTTTCACGAGGTAAATTTTACGATTCGCGGAATTACAAGTTCACAAAAATACGAAAAGATTTTGAATGCGGATTTAACGTGCTACATTAGTTAGTTAATGTTGCTAACTATTAGACTTAGTTTGGGAGCTAAATTAAATTTTCACTTCGTATTCAACCAAACAAAATTTAGTAATTTAGATGAACGTATGCTTCTTAGAATCATTGGCAGCTGCAGGATTGTGAACTGAGAGAACTTCTCTTTATGCTCCCCTTATAAAATTCCAAACAAAACAATCAACACTATATTTGTGATGAAATGGGCTTATTTTGCACGCAATTTGCTGTTATAATGAAAATGTTGATAAAAGTCGTCAAACATTTTGAAAGGACATGTATTTAAAATAATTGAAAAACATGTAATTTTTTTTCATCACCCGGGCGCTTTGCATGGGACGAGGGGGAGGGGGGTAGGTAAATGCTACGTTATTTACGAGGGGGAGGTTAGAATTTAGTGACCAAATGCTACGAGGGGGAAGGAGGGGTCAAAAATCGCCGCAAAAAGCTACGTCATTTGTATACGGCCCCATATACAATTATGTTCGACTCTTGCCAGAGTTTTATTCGACTTTTGCAATAATTCTGTCCAAAAGATTTTGCGATGGTTTTGGTACGGATTCCTTCATAATTCATTTCGCATATTACTCAGCTCCAGCCCGACAGAAAACTAATTGAACGGCGTCTATCGGAGGATTTCATATTGGTTCGATCTCGAAGATTTTCGGAAATTTCAATATAAGTGGAAGTGGCTCGATTTTGAAAGCCATCCTCTTGTATTTCTGAAAATCAATTTATTTTTCTTGGATTTTTTAGATCCAAAATAGAATCTATGTTTCTGTTAAGGTATGGACAGTTTTTAATTTGAACAGCGAAATAAATTTGGTGATAGAAATGCTTAAATTGTTCATTTTTTACAGCTATAGAAAATAATAGATGAGATGAGCCTTTTTTAAATTTTGTTCCATTCGAGCCGCCATGACATCACCAAATCACCACAAAATTTGCTTATGAGTTCAATATATGGGAGCTGTCAAGTTGTCCCCGGGCTGGTTCTATTGCAGCTGCTACGCCCCACCAAGGTGGCCAATAGAACAGTTCTACCAGATGATCGACAGGCTCTCGTCGGACCTCGTGGGCCGGAAACCGGTAGTAATAGCGGGAGACTTTAACGCTTGGGCAGTGGAGTGGGGCAGCCGCTGTACAAATAGCAGGGGTCAAGCGCTAATGGAAGCGCTTGCGAAACTCGATACTGTGCTAGCTAATGATGGCTCCGCTAGTACATTCCGTAGAAACGGAGTGGAGGCGTGGATTTATTTGACCTTTGCCAGCCCGAGTCTGGCTCCAGGCATGGAATGGAGGGTAGACGAAGGCTACACCCATAGCGATCATTTAGCAATCCGCTTTAAGATCAACTATGGTGTGCAGCATCCGAGGGCGGGAGATCCCTGTCAGGTACGCGGGTGGAAGTCCAATCACTTCGACAGCGAAGCTTTCACCGCGGCCCTGGGACTGGAGGCCAACACCGACAGTCTAAGCGGGGATGCGCTGGTAGCTGTTCTATCACGCGCGTGCGACGCCACTATGCCGAGAAAAACACTGCCAAGAAACGGTAGATGCCCGGTATACTGGTGGAGTGCCGAGATTGCAGCTCTACGGTCAGCCTGTCTCAGAGCTAGACGTAGGATGCAAAGAGCTCGCACCGAGGATGCAAGAGAGAACCGCCGTGAAGTGTTTCGAGCTGCGAAATTAGCCCTTAACAAGGCTATTAAAAGCAGCAAGAGAGCGTGTTTCGACAACCTGTGTGAGAGTGCCAACGCGAATCCGTGGGGTGACGCCTACCGGATTGTGATGGCCAAGACCAAAGGGGGCTCCTCACCCCCAGAACGGTCTCCGGACCGGTTGGCAACGATTATCGAAGTACTCTTCCCGTCTCGAGCCACAAGCCCCTGGCCACCTGCACTACGAGACAGTGCGGGCACGGTCGAAATGGTGGCTCCAGTGACGAATGAAGAACTACTCGCAGTGGCTAAATCCCTAGCAATGAACAAAGCTCCAGGGCCGGATGGAGTTCCAAACAACGCTCTCAAGGCAGCGATCATAGCGAACCCGAACATGTTCAGGCTAGCTATGCAGAGATGCCTCGACGAGTGCCGTTTCCCCGATAGATGGAAAAGGCAGAAACTGGTGCTGTTGCCGAAGCCCGGGAAGCCGCCAGGCGACCCATCGGCGTACAGACCAATCTGTCTGATAGACACGACTGCAAACTGCTTGAGAGGATCATCCTCAACAGGCTCACCCCGTACGCGGAAGGTACGGACGGTCTGTCAAGCAACCAGTTTGGCTTTCGGAAGGGTAAGTCCACAGTGGACGCTCTCAACTCAGTGATAAATACTGCCGAGATAGCGATCCAACGAAAAAGGCGAGGTATTCGATACTGTGCGTTAGTGACACTTGACGTGAAGAACGCATTCAACAGCGCAAGCTGGGATGCCATCGCGCTCTCGTTACACCGGCTTAGCCTACCAGTGGGTCTGTACCGGATCCTGGAAAGTTACTTCCAAAACCGCGTACTGATATATGAGACCGATGCCGGTCAGAAAAGGGTTCCGATTACCGCCGGAGTCCCGCAGGGCTCGATCCTAGGCCCGGTGCTATGGAACCTCATGTATGACGGGGTTCTGAGACTGAAGTTCCCTCCTGGGGTCAAGATCGTCGGCTTTGCCGACGACGTAACCTTGGAGGTCTACGGAGAGTCAATTCCTGAGGTAGAACTAACCGCAGAACACGCGATTAGCACGGTGGAGGAATGGATGAGCGCGAGAGGCCTGGAGCTCGCTCATCATAAGACGGAGGTAGTTATCGTCAACAACCGCAAGTCGGCACAACATGCAGTTATCCATGTGGGAGAAGTCGCGATCACTTCACAGCGAAGTCTGAAGTCTCTCGGAGTCATTATAGACGACAAGCTGACCTTCGGCAGCCATGTCGACTATACGTGCAAGAGAGCGTCGACTGCTGTTGCGGCACTATCGATAATGATGTCCAACAGCTCAAAGGTGTGCGCCAGTAGACGTAGGTTACTGGCAGGCGTTGCCGTATCTATCCTCAGGTACGGCGGCCCGTCATGGTCAAGAGCACTGAGGGTAACCAGTTACCTACAGAAACTGGAGAGCACCTACCGCGTGATGTGCCTCAGAGTGATATCTGCCTACCGCACGGTATCACACGATGCATCCTGCGTGATAGCGAGCATGATGCCAGTCGGGCTGGTCATTCGGGAAGATGAGGAGTGCTTTGAGCTACGTGGAAATAGGGGAGCCCGCGAGCGCACCAGGGCGACCTCGGTCGCCAGATGGCAGCGTGAGTGGGACAACTCCTCGAAAGGTAGGTGGACTCACCGGCTGATACCTAGCATATCGAGCTGGGTGGGAAGACCCCATGGGGAAGTTCACTTCCACCTGACACAATTCCTGTCAGGCCATGGCTGTTTCCGTCAGTACCTCCACAGGTTCGGGCACGCGGAGGTCCCAGTCTGCCCGGACTGCCCAGGTGTAGATGAAACTGCCGAACACATACTGTTCGTATGTCATCGGTTCGACGTCGAAAGAAGAGCAATGCTTGACGTCTGTGGCTGGGACACAACCCCTGATACCCTTATTCAGCGGATGTGTCAATCGGTGGAGAAGTGGAACGCAGTCTCGGCTGCTACCATCCAGATTGCCAGTAGGCTACAGGTAATCTGGCGAACCGAGCAACAGACGACGGGCACGGCTAACTAGTGATTGGTTAGCTGGAGCGAAAAAGGCCAAGCGCAAAATAAGAGAGTGAATGGTCTGTTCATGCCGAGGTAGGTTGGCGCAGCGAATGGCAACCGCGTAAGGGGTAAACCCAGCCACCCCGAAGCAAGACAGAAGAGTGAGTGTATAGGCGTATAAGTGGACTGCCTCATGCCAAGACGGGAGGGTCGTAGCGTAGTATGTTGGAACTAAGCTATCGATGCCTCATGGCATGGCAGAGGAGTGAAAGGGTGAGCATCCAAGTCAGTCTCACACTGCATGTTAAGGGTGAGCATAAAAGTCAGCCTCACAGGTTGGTAGAGGCTAGCACAAAAGTCAGCCTAGCAAGGAATGAAAAAGGTGAGCACAAAAGTCAGCCTCGCATGGTATGTCAGAAGTGGGGCCTAAGAAAAATGTCCCACACGGGATGCCAGAGGGAGTGACAAAGGTACAATAGAGTGGCACGATTGAGAGTGAATCAGGTGATAGGGTGAGCACCCAAGTCAGCCTCACATGGATGGGTAGGGCGAGCACAAAAGTAAGCCTAGCAAGGAATGAGTAAGGTGAGCACACAAGTCAGCCTCGCATGGAACGTAAAAGGTGAGCACAAAAGTCAGCCTCATGTGGGAGTGTTTGAGAGTGAATCAAAGTGCGATTGAGAGAGCACCCAAGTAAGCCTCATACAGGATGTATGAACGCGTGAGTGAGAGTGAATGAGTACATTTAGTACAGCCATCCCCCCAGAAGTAATACCGAGAGGTAGTTCCTGGGAGGAATGATGGTGGAGCCCAATGGAGTTTAGTCGGTATTAATGGCTGGTCACCATTCGAGTCCGACACGCCCCCAGTGCACCCCGTGCGGTAGATTGGACCCTACCAATAGCACGTGTACTGGGCTAGGACATAAAGGTCTTCTCCATTGTAAAAAAAAAAAAAAAAAATACATGCGGGCTTATATTCATATATACATACAAACTGTTTGGCACAAGTTTAAAGCGTGTAACGTTGTGTCATCTAGTCTATCATCCTATAGAAAATCATCCTACCATCGCCTTGGGGTCAACGTCATATTGGCAAATTTCGCATTGAATCCGTTTCTGTCTCTTCCTAATCTCATTTTTGTCTCCTAGGTTCGATGCGGATCAATCGACTATTAATTGAAACGGTAAACATACTAGCAGTATTGGTCCTTACTCGCGAATACTTTTCCTACAACTGTGCTGTTTCATCTCTATCTTATAACAGACTTCGATTATACCTGTTCTAGTCATTCAGTATTCATTACATTATGGACCAGGCAAACCCTCAATTTTTCTATTATTATTATCCTGAGTAGCTATACCAGTGAAGGTATTTTAAGATTTCGCAAAAAGAATATCTGCCAATAAAGGCATAAGAAATATTTATCCACTATTCCCCATAAAGTTTGCTCGAACCGAATGTCTGCCTGGTTCGACTCGAATAGACCACACCGACCCGAAAGGGTTGCTTATCCTTTCTGAGAGCCGGTGTGCTTGGTCGAGCTTAATAATCATAAGAACAAGCCCTGAATAATTAACTATCTCTTAGGTGCCAGTCCTGCACTCCTTTCCTGAACTAGCCTCATACTCACGATCAAAAGAGTCGACAACTAGTAGGATCCACATGTCCCCCACCCAAGCGAATTGATCAACTTGCAAGTAGGAGCACATATCTACCAACCAGCCAAGAAGACTTCCGAATCAATGAGAATGGACCATGCCAGTCGAAGGCCACAGGCCCAGCGCCATCACGTACAGTGTCATTGTCATTTCTCAGCCCACATCCTGGCAGACGTTCATCCGCCCATCTAGACTCTGTCAAGATGAGAACCTACAAAGCCTAACTGTTCGTATGTGCTAGTCCGTATAGATTTTGGTTTGCTGAAACGAAACAAGAAAAGCAAAATAATTGTGATTAGTATCGTAGTTATAATAAATAAGTAAACGATTTCGCATCTGTTGTTTGTTTCCTTGTTCGCAGTCCTCCTTCCTGTTCCTGATCTGTTTGGGCTATTGGCTTTCCGTTTCCTTGGCCGTCACGTTCTCTTGCACCGAGTTGCATATATTGTAGCAAGAGAAACAAATGAAAAGACGAAACAAAAAACCCTTACTTTCCCTTTGCTTATCATTTTGGTAACAGCCAGGAAGCACTTGGCCTTGTACCCACTGCTCTTCCACCATCCTCGTGGTTTTCTCCATTTATTACTGGCGTCGCATGTGATATTTGGGTACGGAAAATGATTTCCTGAGCAGACAATTAAATGAAAGAAGATTGCCAGGTAATTAGTGCAATTTCTGCACCAGGTATCATATCGTCATTAAGTGTATCTACTATATGATGTGATGGCGTGAAGGATAAATAAGCAACCCAAGCTCCCCGATTACAAAATTTGTGTGGCATGTCCAAGGATACAAAATGCCTACCTTTTCTGCGGCGTTAATTTTTCTGCCTACATTCTCATTTCTCTCTCGATGCTGCTGTCATTCGCTAGTGCAGGACGCCCAGCGCTGTACGGCTGCCTGTGTGCAAAGCAGTAACATGACAAAAAACTACTGTCCCCAGTACAGCCACCAGACGCGAGCGGTACAGCTTCTCTTTCCTTATTTTACATTTTTTAATATTTTCAATCTTTTTAATATTTTTATTCAAAAATGACGACAATGAATGCGGCTCATTTACGCCACGGCCGGCATCAACGCTTTCGTGTGCGGGCCTCTCCCTTTGACTATGCAGAGAAAAATGTACAAAGCGAGAGAACAAACTTTACTACGCCACACTCTCACCGAGCAGTCGGAGTACAGCAGCAAAACAAAAATGTATTCTACTGCTGTACGGGAAAATGTAATCCGTTTTGGCTACCGCTCTGGTAAGAGCTGTAGTGATGCGTCGCTGTAGCGGGCTGTACGGCTTGTGCAAATGTAAATATACCGAAAAAAATGTAGTTTATCGATACCGTTGGCATCCCTGGGCATGTCATAATAGTACATAAAAAATTTCCCATAGGAAAAAATCATCAATTATTAACTTTTATTCATATCTTTGGCTTCATTTGGTCTATAAACAATCGTTGGGATGCATTTTGAAGGAAGTGAGTCAGGGAATCTAGAAAAAATATTTACTTTTGGTTACAGTGTTGCCAAATATGCTATTTTTCCATTTTAAAACTTAAAATGCATTTTTCTCACAATTAGTTTATTGGTGTTTTAAAAATGATTATGCCATTGTGTTTCTCAGATAGTTTTACCCATAAAAACATCTTATACATCAAGATAACTTGAACCAATCTTCAGACACAGTCATTTGAAGCAAAACATTAAAATTTTCTCAGCACGTTTCTCGCGATATCTCAGTAATTAAGCAGAATGTCGAAATTCTGAAAACGTCACTTTGTAGAGATTACAAGTGATGTGGCATATCTAACTCAGTTTACCCCAAAACGGCGCTGGTCATGAGATAGTACAATAGCGACGATATATTACGGTTAAAACAACCAAAACGCCCCGGAAAAGCACAGAGTCAAGAAAATGTTTTTGATCGTCAAGAAAACAAAATATGTTCAAAATATTGCTTTATAATCTGGAAGATAACATAGGCGAACAAAAAGAACAATGTTGATTATTAAAATTGATCGAAGAATTTACCTTTCTCGTATTTCTTGTTTAAACTGCTTATAAAAATCACTTACAGAACAATCATACCGATCACTCAAAATTCAAACGAGTATAAACAATGTGAACAGGCTATTGAAAAAGAATATTACATTTGCACGCAAAATACGCCAAAAAAGATAAAACATATTAACTGCTCACGAGTTCAAGAGTTTTAAAAAGTAATAGAACTTTCGTAAATCGATAGCGTAATACTATTCAGCATCAAGCCTTCAATAATCAATACAAACGGTAATGTTCGATTCGATTGATTTCTCTGCTGAATTCTTCAGTTTCGCCTTCAATAGTCCACCGTTGAAACATACGCTGATATATGGCCCCGTCAAGATAGTTTTCATCCTGAAAGACACCCAATAATAAAATATTTCAAGTCGCATAAATCAGGTTAACGTACCATAAATGAATCGTCCAATCCGGCACAGTAGAAGCTATGTTTAACAAACGTACGCATCTTCACGTAAGTAAAATACAAATGGAACGCCCGAAGATGCAAATTTTCCGGCAGTTCAACATTCTGTACACGTTCTCGGCGACACTTATGAATGACCATCAGCATAATGTCCGCCTCAAAACGATCCATCATGTTTAACTGAAATGATTGCTATATTTTCAGAAAAGTATAAAAATTCGATTATCAATTACCTTCACCATGAAGCATAGAGTTACACTATCCTGCAGATGGGATCGTTGATCAGTTTTGCAGAAGAATTCCAAAGCACACCTATTCAGTGTCATTCCGGTGACAAACTCGAGCACGCGGATGTTAAAATCCGGAATGGCCATCAACGTCAGTCCAGCAAGCGAGAAAATGTAATCCAACGAAGGAATGTGTAAATTCTTCGGATACTGTGGCTTCAACTCTGCCATGGTATATGGTTCTGTGTGACTGCGTTTGATCTTAACGTACCGAACTAGCGACTGATCATTCTTATGCTGAAGAATGACTCCGCTAATACGTTGGTACAAATTGGTAGCAATTTCATAAAAATCTACGCCATGCTGCTGCCAAAAGCGATAGTCAACAAAGGTTATTGAACAAGTGAACAATATACCATGGTAGATATCATAATTGAACGAATCCTGCTTCTTCAGTTGCATGCTGATCGAATCATTGTTCTGATCGACGGACAAGGTTATCTTATTCTGCGAAGTAATTCTGCTTTGAAACGTTCGTCATTGTTAGCAAAGTAACAAAGGATACTTACAATATTATAGCTTTCACACACAGTTTTGAAATCATCAAATTTGTCGAGATACTTCTGTTCGCCGAAAAAATCGCGTGCAATCTTGAGGTAGTCCAGCTCCTGCAAGTTCCCAGCGGTCTTTTTGACGTACGTAGCCAAGTCTCTAAACAATGTACGTCTGTCGTTAGGCACTTTGATACGTTCCAGGAACGTGCAAAACGATGAAGTGTTGAAGTACCAGTCGCAAATCGCCCCCAGAACTCTCAGCTGCTTGGTTGATAATCCAAGTGTTCGACGAATAGCGAGAGGATCAAACTCGACCGTTTCCATTTTATATGAAGCGCAGTCGACCAGCGACCACAGTTTGTACTTCGGAAAAGCCAATCCGCTGTACAGCAACAGGGCGTAATTTTTGGAAATGATAGCCAACGCGTCATGGACGCTAGCATACTTGGCAATCTCCTGATGACGCGTGTTATCCCAAGCTCGCATAATCTTGCCGTACTTGCGGGCAATCTTCTGAACCGATTCCGTCCACACACGCTCAATAGGGATGAAATTAGAATCGGCGGCAACCTGGCTGTAGTGTGCCCTGTCTAGATAATCAATGATGGCGCACTGAAGCTCATAACGCCAATCCTTGCTGCTGACTTTTGCTTCATCCTCGTCCGGCAGGATCTGTCCACTAACGTCCAAATATGGTCCGTTCGTAATGAAAAGGAGCTCCGCTCCCCAGCCCTTTAGCGATGCTACGAAGTTTTCAAGCTGTTGCACCCGTTGCCGAGAGATTCCGCATAGATCGTTCATCTTGGTCTGGTCTCCGCTCCGGTGCAGATAACCACCCAGCTGATCGTAATACATCAGATCGATGATTATCAGTGGCTTGTTGGCGTAGCGGCTGTGGGGATAATATCGGTTATTAGAGTTATATAAGAGTTGTTATTAAAGTTGTACGGTGCAATGCGTTGTGGTTGTAGAAAGCTCTATGAAACAATGCGTTCAATATTTGACTATCATTTATTCAAGGTTTAGTGGGGGTTGGATAAAACATCTTTTTTAAAATAATTGGCATTTGAGTTAACACTAATCAAAAAGGTAGAGACCTCAAGAGATGTAAACCGAATAAGACCTCGTTTTTTAATTCGAAATCCAGAGATGCTGCCGTTTTACGCATAATTATCCTATGTATATAGGGAATCCCATACAATGTGATACGTGCAGGTGGGGCTATGATTGCATTTTGGTATTTGCAGGATGAATCTAATAAGAGTGGTACGAAAAATATCAGCACAAATTAACTTACGTCATACTGATATCGTCCAGTTCTCATTAAGTCGAGTTAACGCTATGACGTCGACCCGTAGTGCTTCGGGATTTTTGGTTACCAACATTAGCAAACCGTGTGTTCTACCATACCTATATATACTACATTGAATCCCACGAGCGGTTCTCAAACTTATTTGCACAGCGGACCCCTTTGAAATCACCCTGGGTGATTGCGGACCCACACAGTTCAACGTCGATTTTGTATGCGGTCAACATTTCTTTTCTAGAGTTGTCCTACTGGAGCTGCAGAGCTAGGTTCTCGGAAGGGCTCCCCGTCAGAATCACTCACTACAACTGCAGACGAGACGGGAAATGTTACCCGCTAAAACACTGGTTAAGACCAATTGCAGCGGGCCGTGATTCTGAATGATATTCATTGTACGGTTCAGATACGTGCGAGCGAAGGGAGTTCACGATCGTATCGCGAAGTATTCGATCGTTTGTACATTAACGTGTTCGATCGCGTGGGCGTTTGTATATCTCGTGTGCTAGCGTGTATGCAACTTCGTGTGTATAAATTCGATTTTATAACCGAGTGTCCATACGCATGTTTGCGTGTGTTATTAGATAATCGCGCGCGGACCGTGAATCTAATACTTAATTTTTGGAGTACGGTTCAGATGCCAGGAGAGTTCTTCTATATCACTAGAATTCCCGGTCGTATCACCATGGAATTGTCTAATGGATATTAGCGTCATTTTTAGTGGTCCAACTGAAGGTTGCCAGGGCAGAATGTAGGGACTTCCAGCCGTAATCGAACCGTGGATGATCGCGAAGGACTAGGGCATTTGTATGTTAACGTGTTTGTCGCGTGTGCTAGCACGTATGGAACTTCGCGTATATAAATTCGATTTTATTTTATACGCATAGTTGCGTGTATTCTTGAATGATCGCGATGCTCAATTTTTAGTGCATGGTTTAGACGCTAGAAGAGAGTAAGTTTCCTCACATCACAAGACTTCCCCGTCATGCCGCCATGGAACATGTAGTCTAGTGATTATGAGCGTCATTTTTTTTGGTCCACCTAAAAGCATGGACCTAGACTGCTAGGACTGATCGTAGAGATTTCCGGACGTAACCGATGCATTATCACGCAAACATGAGCATTTGTAGGTTCCAGTTTGAGACCGCGTTTATAAGTCCATTAGTGCTAAAACATTCACTTAATCATCGGGGTGTACGTATTCATTACATTATGGACCAGGCAAATCCTCATTTTTTTCTATTATCACTACGTTGAGTAGCTAGACGAGTGAAGGTATTTTAGGGTTTCACAAAAAGAATCTCGGCCCATAATGGACATATAAAATATTTAGCCGCTATTCCCCATAAAGTTAGCTCGAACCGAATGTCTGCCTGGTTCGATTCGAACAAACCACACCGAGCCGAAAGGGCTGCCTCTCGTTTCTGAGAGCCGGCGTGCTTGGTCAAGTTAAACAATCATAATAACAAGTTCTGAACACACCCAGGTTTTATTTTTACGCGGGGGATACGTCCTGCTTAAAAAAACCGCGGTAATTGGAGAATCCGCGTAAAAAAACCACGTTAATTGGAAAATCCGCGTAAAAAAAACTCTCAGCAAAAGACTTAGAATATTTTCGCAAGTTTTCTTTTGCACGGATTTTGCAATTAACACGGTTTTTACAGAAAATTTTCTAAGTCTTTTTGAATGCAAAAGACTTAGTAGATTTTCGGAAAGATGGAAGAGACGGGTCTGGACTCCTTATGGTCCGCACCTCAACAATATGGGTATTTTTGGAATGGTCTTGACGAGTAGGTGCCAGAATTTGTTTTTGACGCCATTTTGAAATTCAAGATGGCGACTTCCGGTTTAGCGGAAATTCTCTACAACCTATGCAATATGGGTATTTGCGGGATGGTCTTGACGAGTAGGTGCCAGAAATTTGTTTGATGCCATTTTGAAATTCAAGATAGCGACTTCCGACTTAGCGAAATTCTCTACAACTCAATGAATATGGATATTTTTGGAATGGTCTTGACGAGTAGGTGCCAGAAATTGATGCTTTATGGCATTTT
This sequence comes from Topomyia yanbarensis, assembly GCF_030247195.1. Taxonomy (NCBI): domain Eukaryota; kingdom Metazoa; phylum Arthropoda; class Insecta; order Diptera; family Culicidae; genus Topomyia; species Topomyia yanbarensis. The sequence continues at coordinate 105,571,953 of NC_080672.1, read as the reverse complement.
GAAATCCATGATGGCGACTTCCGGATTAGCAAAATTTGCTATAGCCCAATCAATATGGGTATTGTCGGAATGGTATTGACGAGTAAGTTCCAGAAATTGATTTTTGGCGCCATTTTGAAATCCAAGATGGCAACTTCCGGTTTAGCGGAAATTCTAATAACAGTACTGTAACAACATTCTACATACGCTGATTGATTTTTATGAAGATCTGACATACGGTGTGGAAAAAACTGCTTTTTTCGTTTGCGAATTTTGCGCATTCTCTGTGCAACCTTAAACAATATGGGTATTTTCGGAATGGTCTTAACGAGTAGGCCATTCTGAAATCCAAGATAGAGACTTTCGGTTCACCGAAATTCCCGCATGAAAAATCTGGGCAATCATCCAAAACATCCTCGAATATAAGATCTAATCATAAACCAGCGAAATGTAAAATATTTTTATGTCTTCATCCAGAAGAAGGCGGTGAAAATGGAAGTGAGAGAAGAAAGAGACATGTGTGGTGTGAGTTGGGGGTTTGACAAAATCGGGACGCATATTTTTCTTTCTTTTTAAGAAACCGAAGCTCTTGAAATATTATTCTTCAGTCCCTAGATATAGCCTCATAATTTTTCCTGATTATTTAGCTCTAAATTTCCTCCCAGTTCAAAATTCAAAAAAAATTTTTTTGCATATTTCGGGTCTCTAAGATAAGAAAAATATGCTCAAGAAAGGATTAGGAATTTAACTTGGTTCGTCTGCTAGAGCTATGCTACCAACTATTAATTTTTATATGAGGCTGATAAAATCGGGGTGGATAAGATGGGGGACTAATAAAATCGGGTGCTGATAAAATCGAGTCTTCAATTTCGCTTCCGGAAATCGCCATCTTGGATTTCAAAATGACGTTAAAAATCAATTTTTGGAACCAACTCGTTAAGATCATTCCGAAAATACCCATATTGATTGGGTTATAGCGAATGTGGCTAACCCGGAAGTTGCCATCTTAGAATTCAACATGGCGTCAAACATCGACCTTTGTCTTCTACTCGTCAAGACCATTCTGAAAATACCCCATTGGGTTATAGCGAGTTTCACTAAACCGGAAGTTGCCACCTTGGATTCCAAAATGGCGTCAAACAAATTTCTTGCACCTACTCGTCAAGACCATTCCCATATTGCATGGGTTGTAGGGAATTTCCGCTAAACCGGAAGTCGCCATCTTGGACTTTAAAATGGCTTCAAAAATCAAACCAACTCGTCAAGACCATTCCAAAAATACCCATAGGGGCCGTTCATAAACCACGTAGACTCATAGGGGGGACGGGGGGGTCTGGCAAAAGTCTACGTTTGTCTACGAGGGGGAGGGGGGTCTTTGAAAAAGTCTACGTAGACTTTTATTTTTTGTTATTCTCGTATTACTAATAATGAATGGGATTTAAAGAGAGTTGTATTCAAAATATCGGTCTATTCAGTATTTATGCAGAAACTTCAGAGCTAGTACATATTGAGGTAACTACTCGTTAAGCGACCACTCAACCCAGAACCCACGATTTTTTTTTTGGACAACCTCACACGTTTTTGTTTCTTGCGTATATTTTGATATAGTTTTGATCTGGGAATAATACAAAATGACAGTTCCAAAGACGATCACCAAAAATTCCTCTCGTCTCGAAGATTTTGACTGTGAAATCATCTGAAGCACCACTAGTTAGCAGACATGCATGGACCATTAAATGCATGAACCATAAAAAGTTAAAAAATGTTCAAAGTTAAGCATTGTAACAACAAAACACCCGATTTTTAACAATAAGTAGATTAATTTTTTTATTTTTATTTAATAATTTCGGTGGTTAAAGCAGTAGTGTAGTTAAACTTCTACAACAAAGTGTTTACTCGAGTTAATCAGTTTCTCTTGCAATCATTTACACTGATTAAAAAATCTTTAAACACCCGTTAAATTTTACGTCTTGACCCTATGCAACTCCGTGCAAACCGGCTCTACTATATTTATCTTCGAAAATATTCGGAGTTAAACTTTGATACTTTGCGATAATACTCTAAGGTGATACGGCTATTAATTACATAAGAAATATAAATATTTTTGGGAAGATTTAAATAGCTTCGTTCCCTTAATCAAATAAGGCAATTCAGATTATCTTAGAAATATTGGAATTTGTTCACGAAAAGTTAAATTTGTGTGCATGTTTGGTTTATTATTTTAGTCTAGATGATAGTACACATCGACAGTATTAATTTGTAATTGTTTCTTATAATTTAACAATTTTGAATGCACCAGTAAGGCTCAAAAAGTTTTTAGCAATTCTGCATTGTTGGTGTAGGTCGCACTTCGGCCAAAATTTAAGCTAGTTATAGCAATGTATCTTTATACATATATTTGAGTGACTAACCTTGAAAAGAAGTATTCCGCTACACAAACGTTGGAAAGCACCTTGAATCGGTATTAATTGATTTGATCAATCATAGACAAAAAACCAATGTGAAAAATCTTTCTTTAATATTTAAAAAGCTTGAAATAAATCTGAACGCTTATTTTTAATTGAACATTATAATGTGCTTCTTGCTAAATTCACATTTCCTGCGAATAAAAAAAAATTAAGTCTACGTAGACTTTTGGTGGGGGAGGGAGGGGGGTTGGTAAAAGTCTACTAAGGTCTACTAGGGGGGGTTAAAAATTCTCAAATTTCGGTCTACGTGGTTTATGAACGGTCCCTAAGGAGTCCAGACCCGTCTCTTACATATTTCCAAAAATCTTCTAAGTCTTTTGCATTCAAAAGGTCTTAGAATATTTTTTGCGAAAACCGCGTTAATTACGAAATCCGCGCAAAAAAAACTGCTAAAATTCTTCGAAGTTCTTTGCATTTAAAAGGACTTTTTTTCAGAAAAGTCTTGCATTTGCATTCAGAAATTTTTTGCAAAAACCGTATTGATTGAAAAATCCGCGTAAAAACCGCGTTGATTCGAAAATCCGCGTAAAAAACCTCGTAAAAAAACCACGCAAAAAAACCGCGTGAAAAAAACTTGACCTGAACTTAACTCTCTTAGGTGCCAGTCCTGCACTCCTTTTCTGAACTAGCCTCATACCCAAGGTCAAAAGAGTCGACAACTAGCAGGATACACATGTTCCACCCAGGCGAATTGATCTATCAACTTGCAAGTGGGAGCACATAGGGCGATGTGCCTATTATGGCAGTAGAGCCTGTTGTGACCCTATTTCGTACCCCTTGGTTTCGAACCAAGCATATGAGATAATGACACTATCGATTTGGCTAAAACAGGTGAGAAAAAATAAGCTCAAGTTATATTCTTTATTTGTTGTGCACATATGTATTTAGAACTATCCTCTAAATCCAACTTTTATTTAACACTCACGTAGTGAACCGAAACTGGATGCAACGGCGCTTAGCAAAATAAACACTTACGAGCCAGCATTTACCGCCTCATATCTCGTTATTCCGGCACAAATATACTAAACATTGCACTGATACATACCTTTATTTTAGCTGGAGAACCTTTTTACGATAATTTCACTTTAAAATCACTCGTCAAACACTAGAATAGGCCTAGTGTTATAATAGGATGAAACTAAATACGGGGGTTCCTATTATTGGCATGTTTTGCTGATACACTACCACAATCAAAACCGACTTTTTGCATCCATCATACAGAAAAGAATCACCAGTGCGGCCAAACCAAAACATGAAATTGTAAATATAATGTAATGCAATTTCAGGTATAAGTAATCAATTATTTCAAGTTATTCAACTAATTGTTGATTGCAGATATTTTATTTTCATCTGCACATACAATTCGGATCGGAAGAAAGCAATGTGTGATGTGAAACTTGTCATTCCACTTGCTAACCTTCGAATGGTTTTTTTTCTGCATGCGCAATTCTGGGCGCTCTTCTACTAACAGCTGATGAGTTTCATTCATGTGCGTGATGTTTACGTTTGTTTTGATCGGCTGAAAAAAGCAGAATGATTCGTTTTACAAATCACACGTTGGCGTCCATGATCTGGATACCTAGTTAGAATCGACGCAAATGGAATATGAGGCATTGCGTTTCAACTAGATTGTTTTTCGATGAGGTGGAAATTGGCACACCCATGAGGCGATATTTGGATCGTTGGGGTGGGAATAGATTCACAGAATGGAACATTTATTTTTATTTATGCTGAAAATTGAGGCAATTCTGCTAAATAAGAATTATATAGATGTTTAAGAAACAGTACACTGATACTTTATTCTGAGAAAGGTTATAGATAATATGGCTTCTTTTAAAGTTGTTCAAAAATAGTGCGACCCTCTCCCTAATGGTGCCAAAATAGGCTCATCACCCTGGCTGCTAAAAAAATTATCGACTTAGCTGAATGGTGCTTTTGAAAAAGTGGCTGTAGTTTTTTTTTTTCATTACCCAGTTGTGTTGCGTCCCCAGCACGGTGTGGTTGTGTGGCAAAAAATCGTAGCTACTTTTTCAGCTAAGTTGATATTTTTCTAGCAGCTATTTTACATTATTTGAATCAAATAAATCGACTGATTTTCTTCTTCTAGAGTTTTGAAAAGGTTTTATATGGATGAAACAGTGGCAAAGCTTAACACATTTTTTCTAACACATACTATCAAGCGCTCAATTTTTTTTTCTTTGCTGTGTCAATTACTTGACGGCTGAGACCGTACACGGCCCATTTCGGCAGCGTTCAATTCTTATAGACGCTCACCCAAAGTTCATTGAACCTTAAAATAACGACGTTGAATCCCTCTGGATAAAGACTCGCCATCTCTATCGTTTGTTTACCATTTGTCTGTCAGTGTCATTCCAATTCAACACAAGACTTGGCTGGATTTGAAGCGATTTTCTTCGTATTGACAATTTTTCTTTAGAATTGTATTCAAGTGCTAATGCGGATACTCAGTGATTTTAGTTCGGAACACATCTAAGGAAGAATTTTATGCAACTCAAGAAATTGTTTCGAGCCATGAATTGTTAGGTCAACTCAGATTTGTTCACAGTCGCGACCCCATCATCTAAACCAAGAAATCTGGAAAACGCGTTAGGGCCATTCATAAATTACGTAACGCTTTTAGGGGGGGAGGGGGTTCGACAAGTTGTTACATATTGTGACATAGGGGGGAGGGGGAGTAAGCTAGATCGTTACGTAACATGTTTTCACCGAAGAAAAAAAAATTTCAAGGAATTCGTTACGTCATAGGGGAGGGGGAATAAAGAAATTTGTGACAATTTGTTACATGGGGGAGGGGGGAGTCAATTTTGGGCAATTTTTGCGTTACGTAATTTATGAATGGTCCCTTAGAAGTTCTAGTTTCCAAGATAACGAAATATAAAGCGCTATCTCGAACTCTTAACGAGTCTTACTTCTAAACGATACGGAGGATAATGGTAGACAAAGCCGTCTATCGGGACTGCACAGTAAACAAAATAGCATTATGTTCATCGAACCAAAAAGAAGATAAAATACAGGCTTTAAACCTACCTTCTGTAATCCATTATTTTTTGACGAATAGAAACCCTTGTTGAAAGCCCATTTCCACGAAAATAGTTTGACATGAACATTTTCTGCAAAACTACACCGTTTCCCGAAGAACAAAATTACAGATAACAATAAATAATAAAAAAAATTCGATTTTTAAACGGATATATAAATCCAAACAAGTGTTCAGTTGTAACAAATACAAATTTGTATTTGGTTGTAATATATTTTTAACACGCGACTAATTTTTCTTTATAGAAAAACGTGAACGACGAACGGGCAACAGCAGCTATCTTCTAACGTCGATAATGCACGGTTAAACTAAAGTACATATTGAGTATTTAACTACCAGCGTTGCCAGATGATTTCAAATGAGTATATTACACGCAGAATTTTATTTACACACTTAAAATCCATTACCTACCAGTAGGTAATTTTAATTTGCTGTCCTTATTTCACTACCGGAAAACGACGAAGAGGGAATGATTTTTTTACTCAAAATTAATGGGATGAAGTTTAGTCGGCTTTGGCGAATATCTCATTATTTTTGGGTAAATTTGGACTCCCTCTCTTTCGTTTTTCGTTGGAGGAAGTGGGATGCACAGATTTAAAAATACCTACTGCTAGGTAATGCAAGTTTTCTGTGTATGCATCGAGAGCATACTTTTCTATCTGCTCTCGTTTCTTCTGCCACAGAGAACAGACATACATGATCGAACAAAAATATTTAAAAAACGTGTGTAAACATTTGAATTAATATACGAAAAACACTTGCGCCGCCACACCAACCTATCCCAACTATCCGTCAAATCGATTCCGGAACCGGTTCGAAATCCTGGATGGATTCAGCATGGAATCTAGCTCAAAGAAAACAACCGATTCCGACTATCGGTTGACGCATTTGAGCTGGAATTCATGCTGGAAGTCCGAATCGGTTTCGGACTAGTTTGACTGGGTAGAGGAATAACCGCTGTCAATTCAATCGAACTCAGCCACAAAAAAACATGACGACAGTAGCGCACCTGGTTTAGATATCCAAACTACCTTCGAAACCGTTAGAGATTTTACACAAGTTGAATGCTGAAGATGGACGTCTGTTCTCTGTGCTTCTGCTGTGAATTTTATGCATTGGACATATTCGGTCTATCCACCCCGGTCAAACCATTCGGAATTTGATTCGGAATCCTCTATGAAGTCAGTATGGATTCCAAATCAAATGCAACAACCGATTCTGAGTCGGAATCGGTTGTTGCATTTGATTTGGAATCCATAATGACTCCATTCAGAAATCCGAACCGGTTCCGGAATGAGTTTAGCTGGGACTCATTGAATGCTTACTAGAAGTATATGCATGAAAATGCATAAAAATCACAGCAGAAGAAAGAAGACGGGAATATGTCCAATGCATAAAATTTACAGCAGAAGAAACGTGAGGCAGATAGAAAAGTATGCTATCGATGCATAAATATAATTCTGCGTGTATACTATACTACCAATGTTGTATATACAGGTATGGCGAAGAGGGCACTTTGGTATTCGTAAGATGAATCTTACATGATTGGTGTGAGTAATCACAGAATAACACCTCATTGCAATACTACAGTATAGTATACTATATTGGAAGAACCTAGAAAAACTCTAGTAAGAGAACTGCGGAGAGAAAAACAGCATTTTGGCAACGTATACCCCGGAATTGTATGGCAACACGTCCAATGTTATAAGGATAGGCAATGTTCGATTGGATTCGTTTTTTGACAGCTAAACGCGAATCCAATCGATCCAAAATGGAGTCTCCGCAGTTCTCTTTCTAGAGTTTTTCTAGTCCGAACCGGTTACGGAATGGGTGTTTAATTGCCCACTGGGACGTCCAAAAAATTGTTTCAAAAGCGTTCAACACGGGTCCAACGATGGACGTTTGTTGAACGGTTATTTGGACGTTGTCCAAATTGGTCCAATGAACGTCCTTCATTGGACGATTTTGAAACCAACCGTTCTCCAACCAACCGGTTTCAAAATCGTCCAATGAAGGACGTTCGTTGGACCAATTTGGACATCGTCCAAATAACCGTTCAACGAACGTCCATCGTTGGACCCGTGTTGAACGATTTTGAAACAATTTTTTGGACGTCTCAGTGGGTGGGAAGGAGCATCCCAGTAAAATTCAACCGGAAATGAGCTGGAATTCCGGCTGGTTCCAGTTCGTACACCGGCTCCAGTGACACAACCGATTCTAGTTAGAATCGGTTATGTCACTGGAGCCAGTGTCCAGTAAAGTTCAGCCGGAAATGAACTGGAATTCTGGCTGGTTCCAGTTCGTATTCCGGCTCCAGTGCAACAACCGATTCTAACTAGAATCGGTTGTGTCACTGGATCCGGAATACGAACTGGAACCAGCCAGAATTCCGGTTCATTTCCGGCTGAGCTTAACTGGGTGTACGAACTGGAACCAGCCGGAAATCCGGCTCATTTCCGGTTGAACTTTACTGGGGTGTATTTATAACGTCAATTGACAATATCCAACCGCAACCATTATTAGACGAGTTATTATTCGAAGTGCGGGATAACTTTTGCTCTATATAGCTTTTCAAAACAAAAAAATCAACAGCTGACGGAATCACGACGAGTAAACGTCAAACAGACCGATAGGAGTTCGAAGAAAAACAACTTTGTGCATGTGTAAAAAATAGTAATTTGCAAAAAAATTGTTTTAACTTATCCGGATTCACGGTTCAAAAATGTCTTTCGACCTAAAAAATGAGGCTGACGTCAAGGAATATCTAGAAAAGTTGGGTATCGAGTATCGATTCGGGTGCTATTCAGAAAAGAAACCAGAAGGTAAACGACAACTTTTGCATGAATTACACAACACCTCCTTTGAATGTATTGAATTTACAAAAACTCAAGAAAACAGATGTATATTGAAAATTAACAATCATGTATTGTTTGCAGTTTGTCACCTGCTAGGCGATTACTTGGAAGGTATTAAAAAAGATTTTGAAAAAGCCGCCAAAGTTTACCGGTCTAATTGCGACGATTATGGGTATGCCAGAAGTTGTCTAAAATATGGTAATTATAGTTTTCTTGGCAAGGGACGAGCCTCAGAAAAGGGTGATCCTGTTAAAGCCTACAAATACTACGAGAAAGGTTGCGAACTCAACGATCCTGACGCTTGTCTACACTCTGGCCTCCTCCTGGTTTCCAAATCGATTCCTAAGGATTTAAAACGAGATGTCCCGAAGGCGTTTGAATATCTCAAAAAAAGCTGTGAAATGAACAACGGCAATGCTTGCTTTTACCTTTCCGGAATGCACATTTCCGGGATTCTGAAGGACGAGTTCAATACCGCAAAGGTGAAGGAAGAGTTAGATCAAAAGGAAAAGGCTTTTTCGAAAAACCCATCGTCATTACCCCCAGCTGCTTATGTCGTGGAAAGGGACATGCAAAAAGCGTTTGAATTCGCGTACAAAGCCTGCGAACTGAGAAACATGTATGCCTGTGCTAACCTGAGTCAAATGTACGCCAAAGGTGATGGTATTGGTAAGGACGAGAAAAAAGCAGAAAAATATAAACAGTTGGCAATGGAAATGCAGGACGAGATAAAAAAGCAACAACAGTTGAACTTCCAGCAAGGATTGAACCCAACGTAGATACGACATTCCACTGTAGTCGGAACTATTTGTATTTTCCCAACAATGTATGAAGATGAGTAGAACAAACGAAACTGGTCATTGCTTTTTAGGTTCTACAATTCGGTTAGTCTCGTGCAGCGTTTTTATTGTTATATTTTCAATTGTACCTTCCGACTGTCAGTTGATTGCAGTTTGCTTAAATGTGTGATGCAATATCGACTCCGGTTGGGGAATAAAAGCGCATAGGAATGTGAATTTTTTAGCGAGTTGGAAATGTTCATATTTATTCAAAGAGGTAGAAAGAAATTCATGGAGTCCCTTTCCAATAGTCTGTTCCAATTACAACAAAATTTCACGTTTGTCTAGTGTTTGAACGGCTGTGAATCATTTGCTTCAGCAATACAAATTTTTGCTTTAAAAACGTGATTTTGAAACAGTTAAGTCACCACCATCCGTAGTTTATTAGGTTTTGAAGTAAATTGTTAAACATTTTATATGAGATAGATATATGTGTTTACACATCCAACCTGGCTAAATCCGGCCGTGAGACCGCACTTCATCATAGTTGATAAAGTCTGGTAGTTGTTGATGTTTGCTGTATGCCTCCCGTGCGATGGACTTCGATAATACCAGATCTGTTGCCCCGTAGATAGACCCTCCAAGCCAAGCGGTAAAATTCGCCTTGGACGGAGGTTTGTGGAATTTGAACGTTTTGACAAAAAGTTTATCGCTGTATTGTTCAGACTCCAACAAAGCCAGCAGCTCCTGCTTCAGGCGAGCTGCCAATCCCAAAACCATCGTCGATCCGCCTATGAGTACAATATTCTCGGCCAACGCTTTACGCATGTCCTTCGGACATTTCAGTATTGAATTGAGAATTATGTTTGCCAAGTTGAGATGATCGTTATCATCTGGGAAAAGCACTTCAAATGCCGTTTCTCGAATTACGCCAGGAATCTTGATAGTTTCATCTCCTTTAACGGGATAATCAACTTCCGGACAAGCCACCGGTTTTTCGTCACTACGCCATTTGATTGCCCGCTCTCTGGTCGTAACGAAGCAGGTTCGAACCTTAATGTCTTCAATGACGTAGTCTGTCAGCAACTGTTCATCTATTCCATTCAAAATTAATTCACCCTTTATATGTTCATGCACTGCTTCTGCAGCCAAGGGCTGTGCTTCCCAAGCAAACACTGCTTGAACTCCACTGTACACAGGAACAACCACTGCTTCCTTGTACCCAATATCCACAACGAGTGCCGTATCTACTGCCAACGTAGCTAAAACAACCAAATGGATTGGTACGTAGAAAATCGATGACACGTCAAAATGACAAAAAAGTGCCCTGGCCAGATTCTCTCGAATCTGTGTAGGCCAAAGCACAGATTCCACAATCACCACCTTGCGTTCCTTGGGGCTGACCAAAACGTATTTGAAGAAAATGGTTTTCAGAAAATCTACCAACTGATCGTACAGTTCGGACTCATTAGCGTAATCGAGCAGTTTTTTGCTAGCAGCTGTTTGTCCGGAATTTTTTGATTTATGTTCCAACACTTCTGACGGAATGATACTGCGAGGGTGGGATTCACCGGCAAAGCCCAATCTGCGATGAAAACAAAAATTGAAAATGCATACCTCTGAGCTCGAGAATCAACCTTACTTAGTGAATGCATGACCAATTTCCAGCACAATTGCAGGTTTTTCTTGCAACACCGAATCGAAAAGAGGCATAATATTGTGCGAATACTTAAGAAGCAAATCGTGCTATTTAGATGTTCAGAATAGATTTCCTTTGCCTCAAAAAAGAAATTTATCTCTAGAAACTGACGGTCTGATTCCAATAATCAAAATAATTCGTTGACTTCTTTTTGTTCTCGTCTTTGTACACCCACCGTCCATGAACCATCAATTGACAATTCGAGAAATTGAGTTGCTGTACACGCTCATTCAAAACTACTTCAAATTTAACAAAAACCAAAGTGAAGTGAGCCTATATCCCCAGTAAAGTTCAGCCGGAACTCTGGCTGATTCTAATTCGCACTCCGGCTCCAGTGACGCAACCGATTCTAAATAGAATCGGTTGAGTTACTGGAGCCGCCTCTTACCCTCTAAGAACGGTTGGTTTCAAAATCGTCCAATGAAGAACGTTCGTTGGACCAATTTGGACAACGTCCAAATAACCGTTCAACAAACGCCCATCGTTGAACCCGTGTTGAACGGTTTTGCAACAATTTTTTGGACGTCTTAGTGGGTAGGAACGGTACCCGAGTAGAGTCTGATAAATTGAAAACTAAACTTGGTGTTGTGATGTTCAGCAAATGATCACTCAGATTGGTGTCGTTTTGGTCGTTTTAACGGTTCAAAATGGAGAGCAGCAAAATTGTCCTATGACATCAAATAGAAAACTAATTCTGCTATTAGTCAGAGTAAATTGAAAGCTCATTGAGATGCTGAATTTCTTTTTGATAACAAAATATGTATTCACTTTGATGTTTTACCAAAGAAATATAAACATAGAAAATTTTTCTAAGAAACAAGGATAGCAAAATGAGATCAAAATTTGATGTCATATTTAAAATATCTAAAACTGATAACAAAATAAGATTTAAATTTGATGCTATTATCAAAATACGAATTTAACTTGTAATTTTGATGTTCGACTTTGCTCGGGCTGGTTTCAAAATCGTTCAATAAAAGACGTTTGTTGGACCAACGTTGGACGACGTCCAAATAACCGTTTAACAGACGTTCTTCGTTGGACCCGTGTTGAACGATTTTGAAACAATTTTTTGGGCTTTTCAGTGGGCGGTTTCAGTGACAAAAACGATCGATTCTACTATGCTATATTTCACCCTAATCCAGCCATCGTGCCATAGCAGAAAGTTAGCAAAAGTTGAGCAAAGAGAAATTGATTCTGGCAGAGCTTCTGCAAACATTTTGCGCGATTTGTGTAAGAATTCTGGCAGAGAATTCGCTCAAATGCAACAACCGTTCCTGACAGAAGCGGTTAAATTAACCGATGCTGCTCGCTATTAGCTAGAATCCAGCCAGGAACGTACAGCCGGGATTTCTGTACACTTCCTGCCATAACTTTGTCAGATGTTTTGCTCGATTCGTGCTAAAATTCTACTAGGTAGAATTTCCAGGATCTTTGCACGGTTTATTTCCGAGTTGTTTGCTCGGTTCCAGTCAGAATCTGCCAGAAAACCGCGAGCGAAACCGAGTTCGCCTTAGTACAGTTAACCCCGCAGGATGTGCGCAGAAATCTGACAGGGCTACTAAACCAAGACTGACAGAAATCTGGCAGACCGGTCTCTGCCAGAAAAATTGGTGACTGTGTAGAACCCGGTCAAACCATTCGGAATTTGACTCGGAATCCTGAATAGAGTCAGTATGGATTCCAGCTCAAATGCAACAACCGATTCCGACTCAATCGGTTTCGGAATCGGTTGTTGCATTTGAGTTGGAATCCATACTGACTCCATTCAGATTCAGAATTCCGAATCGCAATCCGAATGGCTTGACCGGCAACCACCCAGCATCACACACTTAATTTTTTTTTTCTGCCGAATCTCAGCTTTTTTCGCATCTTTTGCCGAAATCTCAACAGTTGAGATCTCAGTAAACAATTTTTTGGCCTAAATCTCAGTAGTGTTACATTTCATAGTTGATAGGGGAACATAGGGAGACTTAACCAAGCGCAAAATTATATTTTTGACTATGGCGTCTTCTATTCGATTCTTAATTTTTTTTCAAAAATATTTTTATACTTGTGTCGATCCCTTAAGCACAGAGAACAGACATCCATGATCGAACAAAAATATTTAAAAAACGTGTGTAAACATTTGAATTAATATACAATAAACACTAGCGCCACCACACCAACCTATCCCAACTATCCGTAAAATCCATTCCGGAACCGGTTCGAAATCCTGAATGGATTCAGTATGGAATCTTGCTCAAAGAAAACAACCGATTCCGACTCTATCGGTTGATGCATTTGAGCTGCAATTCATGCTGGAAGTTCGAACCGGTTCCAGACTAGTTTGACTGGGTGACTGGGTAGAGGCATAACCGCTGTCAATTCTGTCGAACTCAGCCACAAAAAAACATGACGACAGTGGCGCACCTGGTTTCGATATCCCAACTACCTTCGAAACCGTTAGATATTTTACACAAGTTGAATGATGAAGATGGACGTCTGTTCTCTGTGCCTTAAGGTAATTTTAAAAGCTTGGAATGAAAAATCTTTTCCTTACAGAAAATATTACGTGATTGATAAATTTGCATTAAATGATGTAACTTTTTATCAAACTTTGTATGGACATATCTACTCGACTATTAATTACTATTAATGTACTAATATACCATCTTAATCCTTGTGAAGCAGTGAAATGATTTTACATAAATTGGAACATTGGAATACTTAATACTAGAATTAAGTATGACATTGAACGCAATAACTAATGTTGGGGAGACTTCACCAAATGGCAATAGGGATCTTTAATTTGGAAAAATTGTGCCAGTTTTTCATATGTATTGGTAGCGGGTGTCCTTACGAGTACACTCATATCATTCTTAAACCTTAATTATTCTTTTATGATTTTTAAATTTAAAAAAACCAAATTAAACTCAACCAGCAAACTGACAGTTGCCCTACTAAATGACGTATCTGCAAATATCTCGTTCGCCTCATTGTTAACCGGGACAGCACCCCACACAGCATGATCTGGTACTTTGTCAATCCGCTAGCAACCTGCCATCCCAAGTTTCATCTGCAAACTATGGTAGATCTGATAAGGCAACCTATAGGGTCGTGCAAGTCGCATGGGTTTGGATGTGTTATTGTCCTAAAAGGAAACAAACTAAAAAATGTTTTTTTCAATAGTTTCGGGCCAAAAAATTGAAAAAGGACTGAAATATTAACTCACGGTACTAATCTGCATCAGAATATGCCTTAACCCGCACACCCCTAAAGATCCCTATTGGCTGAAGAAAGATACTAAATTCCTGATATTTATTATGCTTTGGTATCTACTGTTAATGTTAATCACGCCATAAAAAAAATCCCACCTCAACCATAAGTCTTTATATTTTAGTATTCGTAAACAAAGTTAGCAATAGTAGGACTGATTTCGTGAAGTGTGAACATGCAATGCAAGCAGTACAGTCAATCCTTAAAAAGAAATGCATTAAAAAATTTAAATTTATCAAATACAACCCTTTTATATTTTTTACTGCTACCTAAGGATCTCGACACTATGGAAAAAAATAATTACAGTATGTTTTATGTCATTATTTTTTGTTATGATTTTTCAAAATTTTTTTGTTCAAGTCTCCCCACTCCTTGGTCAAGTCTCCTCGCAGTGGGGAGACTTGACCAAAAAAGACGATCACAGAAAAACTTTTGTAACTTTTCAAAAATTATATTAAAAATTCTGCATAAAAACATGAAGACGTATAATAACTTTGCACCACAGATAACAGACGTTTAGGCTCGATTTGAATCGTGTGTAAATACCCGCTGCTGAAATTCCGAATAAATCAGACGTCTGAAACACGTTTGGCAAACGTTTGTAAATTGCGCAGCGATCGATACAATGCAGTTAGAGTGCAGCTGTCAATCACGTGTAGCAAACAGTTGCGCAGATGGCAATAGTGAAACACGGATTTCCAACGTTTATCAATTTGAAAGTTTACACAGGTTTTTCAAGAAATTTTGTTCTAGCCTAAACGTCTGTTATCTGTGTTTGCACATTATCTCAATGACTTTTGGGGATTGAAGGCTTTTTTTGGAGATTTATGCAGTTTTAGCTGAAAACCTGGTCAAGTCTCCCATGTTCCCCTACTCGAAAAATATTTCACCGAAAATCAGCTAGCAAATCTCACATTACTGAGATATCAGTTTCTAAGTTTGCTGACTACACAGCTGTTGGGAAATTGCCGAGCCAAATTGAGTGTGTAGGAAACTTAACTAGCTCAGTTCAGCTCAGCCGGAAATGAATCGGAATTCTGGCTCTAGTTAGAATCGGTTGTGTCACTGGAGCCAGAATATGAACTGGAACCAGCCAGAACTGCGGTTCATTTCCGGCTGAACTTTACCCGGAGGATGCTGAAATTGAGTACTGCTTTACTCCAATTTTGAGTGATTCTGCATGAGCGTGTTATGTCAAAACGCTTGTTTACAAAATATAATAAATTTTATCTTCTAGCAAATTCTAATAGGCAAAAATACAAAAATCAAGTTCTAATTTGCAAAAATACACTATGATCGCAAGTTTGGATCAACTTAATTTTGCTGAAATATGTCGAGGTTGCATGACCAAAAAGCAACGGATGCGTCCTCTGTTTGGTTCCAGCCTGGACTCGATGCTGATGGCCGTAGCAGATGTGACAGTAGGGTTTCTTACAAACTGGCAAGTCGTTTAACTAATTAAATGGTCTTGTACCAAATAGGTGGCGGAAAACGATGGATATCCAGCGCAGATGTGTGTACAATGTGTGCTGCAGGTCAGTCGGGCTTTTACTTTTAAGCAGCAATGTGAACGAACCGATTCCACCTTGAAGGAGTATCTGGAAAGATCAACAATCCTGGAAAACAACACAGAAACTGTTCCAGAAGTTGTTATTGTCGATAACAATGGGGATCAAACAGATCATGCAGAATTGCGACTGATAACATTAGGCGAGGAGAACGAGCAATATGAATATCGGTTTAAGGAGGATGGTTCAAATGAATGTGTTCTGATAATACGATCCGTTGAAAGTGCAGATGAAAAGGTAGCAAACGCATCGTTAAACAATTTTGTAATATCTACGATGAATACTCTTCATGAGGAGCCTGAAATGACGATCGAGGATGTGAAGTTCATCACTTCATTCGATATTAATTCTGACGCTCTCGAATGCAATGCTGTAGACGGAGAAGCTGAGGTCGATCAATACGGTACTTATCATTATTAGTTATATAGGTTGTTTAATACACATTTTCTAAATTTGCTTCATTAGAGGGAAATGGTTCTTGTAACCAAGATATTGATGTTAAAGTCGAGCCTATGATAGAAGAACCGAAACACATCACTACAGTATTCAAATGTGCTGTATGCTTTAAGGATTTTTCGTCTCAAAATACACTACAGGTGAGTTTCAGTTTTACCAAAATTGTTCTCTACTAAGCGAAAATGTACCATGTTTTCAAAATGTTAAGATCTGATGAATTAACTGTTTGGTAACATTTACAGGAGCACTTTTGTACATCCGACACGATTAAAAATTTAGTGGAAAATGATCATCCGAAAGATTTAGGTCAACCAACCACAGAAGAACCACCACCTCCATCTTACGACTGCTCGATTTCCAGACGCTTTTGCTGTGGGGTTTGCAGTAAGAAATTTTCAGATTCCAGCAAGCTACGGGTAGGCGAAAAATTTAAAAAATTTACTTTATCTAACTAAATTGCTAATAATTTATCAGCGTCACTCTCGCACGCATCTTATTGACAAACCACACGTTTGTAAAGTGTGTGGAATGTCGTTCGCCGAAAGTTCTAATCTTACCAAGCACCATCGGAAGCATACCGGTGAACTGAGGAATGTGATAGGTAAACCAAATCTGTGCTCAGTGTGCGGCAAACGGTTCAAATGGGCAACATCGCTTTCGAAGCACATGAAGCATCACACTAAACGGAAGCTATTCGTGTGCCCGTATCAGGACTGTAACAAATACTACGTGGAACAGCGTTCGTTAGATATTCACATGTTTTCGCACGATGGACAGAAACCTTTTTCGTGTAGCTACTGTAATAAGGGATTTACCCAAAAATGTAATTTACAGAAACATGAACGTGTGCATACCGGTAAAAAATTTGTGTTTGTGAGAGATGAAACGTATCACGTAAATATTTATTTTATACTTTATAGGGGAAAAGCCATTCAAATGTACTATTTGTTTCAAAAGTTTTGCACAGAGTGGTTATTTAGTAATTCATCAACGAATACACAGCAGGGAAAAACCATACGATTGCAGAGAATGTGGTAAGACTAAATAAAATCATACATACGAAAATATTATGTTGTATATATTATTTCTGGAAAACTATTTTTCTTCCAGGGAAACAATTCGCAGCTTCCAATGCGCTGACGGTTCACCTACGATCACATAGTGGCGAACGTCCATACGGCTGTGATGTTTGTAGCAAACGCTTCTCTCGACAAGAAACTCTAACGATCCACAAAACCAGAAAACATTTGAACGATAGACCACACGTTTGCACACTGTGTTCTTCCAAATTCGTTTCCACCGGATCTCTAACGGCACATATGAAAAGTGACCACAGCGATCGGTACTACCACATGTGTCCCACTTGTGGAAAAGTATTCGCTTCCATGCAAAGTTTGAAGGTAATACATCATACATGCGCAGTTTCCGTTTGCGCTATCTCTAGTCGCGGGCGAAAATTTACTAAGCTTATTGTGATTCCAGAACCATCAAAAGATTCATCTTAAGGAAGGGGAGATAGCTGAGGGTCAGCCGCAACCTTTGATCCAATTTGTGGTGGACCAGGAACATGTAAAGCAGACGGCGAATCTAACTTCGGTTCTCAACAGTAGTACAGCTGGATCGAACGAGGGAAAACTTATTGTGATAAATTCTCAAAGTGTTACACATTAGGGGAATATACCTACTATCAACTCTAGAGATTTTGGTGTTATGAACATGATAGAATTGTTATTGTTATTTATCAGTGTGCAATCGGGCTGTCTCAACAACCTATTTCTGCAACCTATGTGCATTAACTGTACACCTATCGTCTATCCGTTGCACTTGACAGTGTGTGCAGTGCTTTATGGTCACACCTACGACCGCGCACCCGGCTTCCCATGAGCGTTTTGGCGGCTCAGAGGTGTCCTTCCATGTTGCTCAGGGATACATTGGTCCTATACACATCCATGCATACAGGCATACATACGGGCTTACATTCATACATACATACAAACTATTTGGCGCAAGTTTAGAGCGTGTAACATCGTGTCATCTAGTCTGTCATCCTATGGAAAATCATCCTACCATCGCCTTGAGGTCAACGTCATATTGGCAAATTTCGCATTGAATCCGCTTCTGTCTCTTCCTAATCTCCTTTTTGTCTCCTAGGTCCGAAGCGGATCAATCGACTATTAATTGAAATGGTAAACATACTAGCAGTATTATTAGTCCTTACTCGCGAATATGTTTCCTACAACTGTGCTGTTTCTTCTCTATATTATAACATAACTCGATTATCCCTGTTCTAGTCAATATACATATTCATTACATTATGGACCAGGCAAACCCTTAATTTTTCTATTATTATTATCCTGAGTAGCTATACCAGTGAAGGTATTTTAGGATTTCGTTAAAAAGAATCTCTGCCAATAAAGACGTAAGCAATATTTATCCACATAAAGTTTGCTCGAAACGAATGTCCGCCTGGTTCGACTCGAACAGACCACACCGACCCGAAAGGATTGCCTATCATTTCTGAGAGCCGGTGTGCTTGATCGAGTTTAATAATCATAAGAACAAGTCCTGAATAATTAACTATCTCTTAGGTGCCAGTCCTGCACTCCTTTCCTGAACTAGCCTCATACTCACGATCAAAAGAGTCGACAACTAGTAGGATCCACATGTCCCCCACCCAAGCGAATTGATCAACTTGCAAGTAGGAGCACATATCTACCAACCTGCCAAGAAGACTTCCGAATCAATGAGAATGGACCATGCCAGTCGAAGGCCACAGGCCCAGCGCCATCTCGTACAGTGTCATTGTCATTTCTCAAGATGAGAACCTACAAAGCCTAACTGTTCGTATGTGCTAGTCCGTATAGATTTTGGTTTGCTGAAACGAAACAAGAAAAGCAAAACAATTGTGATTAGTATCGTAGCTATAATAAATAAATAAACGATTTCTCCTCTGTTGTCGGTTTCCCTGTTCGCAGTCCTCCCTCCTGTTCCTGATCTGTTTGGGCCACTGGCTTTCCGTTTCCTTGGCCGTCCCGTTCTCCCGCACACATCGTAGCAGGAGAAACAAATGAAAAGACAAAACAAAATGAAAATAAATGGACGTCTGCTATCTGTGCCCTAAATTGATGTTGCTTCTCAGTTTTGCACGACCCAGGGGGGACTTGGCCTTTATCCCAATGCTCTGTCACCGATGTTACGTGATATTCGTTATGGAACATTCTTTGTTTGGGGGCCATTCATAAACAATGTTGTACGTTTTTTTATCCCTGATCCGCTGATACGTCTAAAATTCATTTTTAGTTTTTAGCTCGTTATGTGAAGCTCTTCCCCTATTGTCAATATCCAACATCATTTATGAATGGTCCCCTGGTGATATATTTAGAGCATTTCCAATGAAAAATAGGATTGACAGGATTTTAGCGCGCTCTTGGCGCCTTGTGTCACATCTTCATGTTTGTTATACATACTAAGAATACCAAAGCATGCGATGTGATGACCGGAAGATTAGAGAAGCAACTCCTCCCCTTCCCCCCCCCATAAACATGATAGAATTATAATAATTTAATTTTCTGTCTTTCATGATCGCTGGGTTCGTTGATGAGTCTAATGGGACAAAATGTTTCTTGGTGGCTAATGCTGATTTCGTTTTTAGAGCCGAGTCGCTCTAGGTTCGCTCTGAGCTGTCACTTTTGTATGGATTTTGTAAATATTAGAGCGAACCTAGTGCGACTCTGATCAAAAACCGAAATCAGCATAAGAGTGGAAAATCCAAACAAGTGGTGGGTCTGTTATGATCTGGATTAAGTGTGTCGGCGGATGGCGACATGGGTATTTCTACTTCCGAATAGGATTTTAAGATGATGTGATTATCTCTTAACTTATTCGAATTGTCTTCCTGATTCTCGCGAGCGGTGCGGGTTGCTTAGCTATACTTCCGGCTATCATATCGCTCGCAAGAAACTGTAATTGTTAACGAAGGAGTACTGCTGATGTGCAAGGTGCCAGAAAATTGAAACTGCCTATTTACCTCGCTAACCCATCAGATTTTGAACTGCTCTCCAAGAGCGATCGAGAACGACTTTTACAGTCGCACATTGGTTACCACTGAATCGGTCAAGTGGGAAGTTGACAGCTTTGCTTCATACAAATCGCCTGAAGAAGATGGAATCTTTCCCGTGCTGCTGCAAAAGGAATTTGATATTTTCAAACATATCTTCAAACACATGATTATGCTTTCCAGTCTTGCTACTTGGTATCCCGAAAGCACGATGAGAAAAAAACTGTCAAATTTATTTCCAAAGGGGGCTCTCAATCTATGAAAAAGCCAAAATTTTGAGACCTCCTATCAACTAAAGTTCTTTTCTTCTAAAAGCTTTGTAATGGGTTATCGATCATTAGGGGAAAGAGGGTAACAGTGGAACTATGAAAACGTATTGTTTTCATAGTTCCACTGTTACCCTCTTTCCCCTACATCAGGAACGATTGTTTAGTTGAATATCCACCGCACAAAATGCAACATGCACATTGTTACATCTAAAAAACCGCACATACGGGATCAAATTGAATCTCAATTAAAACGCACGCGTGTACTTCCCTTATCTGTCCTCTATATTTTTCTTTTTTTCTCTCTTCCGCGCAGTGCTACCAGAATCTATTATTATTTTCAGATACAACAATCTCCTCCTCCTATGGTTTATTTCATAGCTGTACCATGTTCAGTCGTTCATATCGTAGTCCTTGAAACGCAATGGCCGTCTCGTTTCGCGCCTCGGTCTTCCTTCACCTTCGTTCTGTGCAATATGAACCGCTGGTGTATTGGTACTGGATTGCAGCTTAGCTGGTGGTGTTGCCCAGCTAGAACATCGTGATTCGTCGTGGCCACCCTGTTCCGGTTCAGTGAACTCTGAAAGCCGCTTCAAATGTGCCGAATTTTACCAAGATATATTTCCCGTTGGAGGTTTCAACCAATACACTGTTGCCGCTCTTCTGGAGGACAGTAGCGGGTTCTGTATGGAATGGCCTGGAAAGTTTATTTTGGGGAATCAAATTGCGCATGAGAACATGCGCAATTTGATTCCCCAAAATAAAGGGTCAAGTCTGCGTCTTGAGGACGCAGACTTGACTCTTCAGCTTTATGCGAAGTATCGTACCGTAGTTTGGCTGCATTATTATAAATCCAATCACTGTCTCTCACTTCGGAATCCGCTTGTTCTCCATCATTACCAATCTTAGGAATCCAACCACGGAAGCTCCTGCCAAATAGGATTTCTGCTGGTGACCGACCCGTTGCTGGACGTTGAATCAAATAGTATACGTAATTCGCCTCGTCCAAATCAGCTTTCCAGTCTCTGCCATTAACCTGTGCTATTCGCAAGATTTTCAGGATCGATCGATTCTGGCGCTTGACCTTCCCGTTGGCTCGGGGCTAATATGGTGTGGTGTGTCTTAGCGAGATTCCAAATGTATTGCAAAACGTTTCCATTTTATTGCTTGAGAAGTTTTTCGCATTGTCCGAAATTAAAATAACTGGAAAAGCCATACGAAGAAAATTTAATATTCCTCGTAGTCGTTCGATGATATCGTCAGATGTAGTAGTTTGCATCACTGCTGTTAGGGACCGTTCATAAACCACGTAGACCGAAATTTGAGAATTTTTAACCCCCCCTCCCCCCTAGTAGACCTTAGTAGACTTTTACCAACCCCCCCCCCCCCCACACCACAAGTCTACGTAGACTTTTATTTTTTTTTATTCGCGGGAAGAAGCACAGTATAATGTTCAATTAAAAATTAGTGTTCAGATTTATTTCAAGCTTTTTAAATATTAAAGAAAGGTTTTTCATTTTTACCATTTTTTTGTTAACCATTTTTGTTAACGACCTATTGAGTCAATTTGTCAACAGTTTTTACGGCATTTAATTAGCAAGGGACTGGAAGGTGAAGTATATTTTTCAATATTTAGAGCCATAGTACTCAAGGGAGGCACCTACGGTAGCAGACAAAAGGTTAAGTCGCCGGTGAGCTCTAAGCTTGCATATATGATCCTTCCACGCTTTTCTAAACTTTCTTCCTTCAACACCTTGCTCTCCCTTGAGTACTATGGCTCTAAATATTGAAAAATATACTTCACCTTCCAGTCCCTTGCTAATTAAATGCCGTAAAAACTGTTGACAAGGTTTTTCACATTGGTTTTTTTGTCTATGATTGATCAAATCAATTAATACCAATTCAAGGTGCTTTCCAACGTTCGTGTAGCGGAATACTTCTCTTCAAGGTTAGTCATTCAAGTGTATGTAAAAAGATATATTGCTATAACTAGTTCAAATTTTGGTCGAAGTGCGACCTATACCAACAATGCAGAATTGCTAAACACTTTTTGAGCCTTACTGGTGCATTCAAAATTGTTAAATTATAAGAAACAATTACAAAATAATACTGTCGATGTGTACTATCATCTAGACTAAAATAATAAACCAAACATGTACACAAATTTCACTTTTCGTGAACAAATTTCAATATTTCTAAGATAATAAGATAATCTAAATTGCCTTATTTGAACGAAGCTATTTAAATCTTCCCAAAAATATTTATTTTTCTTGTGTAATTAATAGCCATATCACCTGAGAGTATTATCGCAAAGTATCAAAGTTTAACTCCGAATATTGTCGAAGATAAATATAGTTGAACCGATTTTCACGGAGTTGCGTAGGGTTAAGACGTAAAATTTAACGGGTGTTTAAAGATTTTGAAATCAGTGCAAATGATTGCAAGAGAAGCTGATTAACTCGAGTAAACACTTTGTTGTAAAATTATAACTACACTATTGCTTTAACCACCGAAATCAATATAAATAAAAAATAAAAAATATTAATCCATTTAATCGGGCGTTTTGTTGTTACAATGGTGGTTTTAATGCTTAACTTGGACCATTTTTTAACTTTTTATGGTTCATGCATTTAATGGTCCATGCATGTCTGCTAACTAGTGGTGTTTCAGATGATTTCACAGTCAAAATCTTCCGACGAAAGGAATTTTTGGCGATCGTCTTTGGAACTGTCATTTTGTATTATTCCTAGATAAAAACTATATCAAAATATACGCAAGAAACAACAACGTGAGAGGTTGTCCTAAAAAAATCGGTTCTGGGTTGAGTGGTCGCTTAACGAGTAGTTACCTTAATAGTGTACTAGCTTTGAAGTGTCTGTATAATTACTGAATAGACCGATATTTTGAACACAACTCTCTTTAAATCTTATTTATAATTAGTAATACGAGAATAACAAAAAATAAAAGTCTACGTAGACTTTTGCAAAGATCCCCCCTCCCCCCTCGTAGACAAACGTAGACTTTTGCCAGACCCCCCCGTCCCACCTATGAGTCTACGTGGTTTATGAACGGCCCCTTACTCGAAAACGGTTGTACATACACTGAAAAAAATCCAAACGTTAATTCTATTTGCTTCAAAACGCTTAAAATTCATATGAAGAAGAAATGCTATTGTTATCACGCGCACACATAGCTTCAATGTGTCAACTGTATAAACTATGTATGCACACACATAAGTTATATGTGCATATTGTTATAGAGTGGGGTTTTATGTGTCTAATAGTTATGAAATGTGAATGTAAGATTAATATTTCTTGTAAATACACACATTAGGTTTATGTGCCAGCAAATAGTGTCTATATGCCTCCGTTAATTGCAAAAATCTATGTGTAAAATCAATAGGCATAACGTTTACTTTTTTTTGAGTGTATCAATCAACACTAATATCGATTCGTTAGAAGGAAATGGCCCCAACATGTCAATTTCGAGCGTATGCCATGGTTGACTCGGTAATTCTCGAACCGACATTGGTTGTGGTGGACCGGACGTGCTTACCAGTCGACAATCCATACACGATTTCACCAAATTCTCTGCCTGTTTATCAATATTTGGCCACCAAAACCTGCTACTAAGCCGCTGTTTAGTTTTTCTCTATTCCTGGGTGCCCTATGTGTGCCAGTTTCAATACTTTGTTTCAAAGCGTCACTGGAATTATTATGCGATCATTCCTCAACGCAATATCATTCAGGATCATAATCTCCTCTCTAAATGAGTAATACTTTTTCAACGTCGCTTTCCAACATCCCGTGTTTGTTTAAAAATCTCTATCATGCAGTGTCTCTTCGCCTATTTCGTTCAGTGTGAGTACAGAAGGAGCATCGCTTCACCTTCCAGATCATATGTGGAGCATTCCCAGAACTGTGGTAGCCTTGACAACGGATCTGCTATGTTGGCCTTTCCAGATACATGGATAATTTTATAGCGAAAGGACTGCAACTTCAGGGCCTATCTTTCTATCCGAGAGCACTGCTTGCGTTTAGTTTCAAACGTGACCTTGAGAGACTCGTGATCCGTGACCAACTTGAATTCTAAACCTCTCAGATAAGTTTCCAATCTCTCAGTTGCCCACACCAACGCTAGCGCCTCTCTTTAATTCTGTGCCTTTGCCGTTGAGGATAACCCTTTACTGATGTAACAGATTGCTCTTTTTTCCTTGCTTCTCCTGTAGCAGAACAGCTCCCAGGCTTACCGGACTGGTATCAGCGATCAATATAGTATCGTCGTGAGGTGAATAGTATCCGAGATTTTTTGGATTAGCAACTTCATCTTTTATTTTTTCAAATGCTACGGAATGCTTTTCAATCCACTTAAATTTTACGTCTTTGTGTAATAACTCTCGCAATGGCGAAGTTATAAGTTTGTAATGAACTTACCAAGATAATTGATTAGTCGTAAAAAACTCCGTAGCTCCTCGACCGATTCTGGTTTCCGACACCTACGTATGGCATCAACTTTGTCCTCCGTCGGAGTTATTCCTTTGTCACTTAGCTGGTGACCCATAAATGTCACTTGACTTTGCCTGTATTGACACTTCTGCTCGTTAATAGTCATACCAAATTGACCAATCGCTCCATCACTGCTGCAAGCGCTTGGTCGTGGCTTTTCCGATCCGGTCCGAATACAAGTATGTCATCTATGAACAATTTCACACCTGGAATACCTGACAGCACTCGTTCCATCACGCTTTGGAACACCTCGGATGCACAGCTCAAGTGAGTCTCTTGTACCGATAGTATCCGTGGTGAGTTGCAAATGTTGTAATTGGTCGTGAATCTTCTGCTAATTCTATTTGATGAAATGCCTTGTTCAAGTCGATTTTTGAAAACACTCTGCTATTGTTCAAATGGGGAACGATGTCGTCGAATGTGGGGAGCGGGTGATGCTGCGGCACGATTGCTTTTTTAGCATCACGCATGTCTACGCAGAGCCAAACCTTGTCCTTATTGCCGATCTTCGGTCGGACTACGAGCCACGGTGAATCACGGGGTGCAATCTCGATGATGTCTTGGTTTAGTAGTTGCTTTATTTCTCGCTCAACTTTTGGTTGCAGCGGAATCGGAATCCGACTCTGTGTCTGTTGAACGGGTTTTACAGACGGATCGATTGATACAGATACTACCACACCCTTAAGCTTACCGATTCTCTCCGAGTTGGATTGCACCGAACAAATTGAGGTGTCGATTATGACGATTCCTAGATCAGTCGCTGCTTTTCGCCCAAGTAGATTTGATCCAGTTTGACTACGTATATCTGATCGTTGACAGATTTTTGCGTTGTAATATCTGTTGCGAACATGCCAACAACGTTCAACTGGTGGTTTCAATAAGCCAACAATTTTTTCGTTACCTTCGTTGTTGATACTGAACTCGCACTTTTTCGTTTTTCGGGTATTCCCAAACAGCCAGGCTGATGACATTTACTCCTGCCCCAGAATCGATCATCCACTTGATTTTAATTCCTCCTACTTTGCAGGTAACGGTTTCGTTCCTCCTCGGATTCATGGCAAACCCATAATTTACATCCTGCTCTTCTTCACTACATGAATCATCATCACAGGAATTAATTTCCTCCTTGACAGAGTCATCATTCGATATCTCTCTTACGTTTTGCTTTCGCCGCGTACCGGAATGCATTATTTGCTCAGCCCGCGATCCTTTAGTTTTGCAACACTTTTTAAAGTGTCCGAGTAGGTGGCACTTTTCACACTTTTGTCCCGTGCCGGACAATCATCATCATTTGCATAATGGCCAGCAAGTCCGCAACGAAAACATTCTCCTTTCGACCCATAAACTCTGTTGATATCTTGAGCCTTCTGTAGGTTTCGTCGATGTTTGGCGATTGATTCCAGTGAACGGCTAAGTTCAACAGTTTGCATTAAAGTCGTATCGGGTTTCGTTAGGATCTTGGCACGCAGTTCGTCGGAGTAGCTTTTTTCGAAGATTTGTTTCTTAATATTTTCCTCCAACCAATTTCCATATTCACACAGGCTACCCCTAGGGGCACATCACATAATTATAAGCATGTAAAACAAATTTGCATTACATTAAAAAAATGCATTTAATTTCCATTTCTGCAACAACTTTACACTCCCTCACAGAAAAATTTGTATGACAAACGTCCGACGTTGATCCACTTTGTTCGATGTTTTGCTGAAATTAGGGCAAGTTTTTTGTAGGGTTTTGACGTCTGGCACACAAAGCAAAATACATCACACGCAACGCAAAATACATTATGAATTTCTATTTTGATGGAAAGAAATACATTTAATTTCGCTCATTTCTCGACAAACATATGATTACGGCCTAAAAGCCAACTGTCAAAATCCACTTTGAATGGAAATTCCGGACAAACCGTTACTAGTCGAACATAGTTCACAAGAGTTTATAAAAGAGAAAACTTTTCTCTTTCGTTTACTACCAACATTTGTAATTGGCGTGTAACGGTTTGTCCGGAATTTCCAATCAAAATGGATTTTGACAGTTGGCTTTTAGGCCGTAATCATATGTTTGTCGAGATTTTTACGAATGCATATCGTGATCTGCCCCTAGGGCTACCCTGTTCTCGGAGCCGTAAAACAAATTTTTCTATTGACTCCTCAGGGCTTTGTTCTAGGTTACGAAAAATATGTATTTCTCTCGGTCGACATTTCAAATACAGAAAATAATCATCGAGCAGCTTCACAGTTTCTTTATATAAATCCGATCCTTCTGGTACTTGAAGTTCTTCTTCATCACGAAGGTTGAAGAATATGTCTTGAACGTCGTTACCGGCATAATGTAATAAATACGATCGTTTGCGTGCTGGTATTGTTACATTATTTACACCGAGAAAAATTTCAAAGCAGCGTTTCCACCTTTTCCAACGATTGCACACTGTGGATGTGTCGGTGGGGTCGAATTTAGGAAGGCTGGAAGAACCTGGGATATCCATTTTCACTCGTTTTCGATGGTTTTGTATTTGTGAACCGGTTCGCGTCGTGTTATTCTTTTATCTATGTATATAAGTGCTTTCCGCACAGTTTTGGAATAAACCGACAAATTTTTTCATCTACTGGTCTCAGTTCTCGATTGAATTTAACTTCGCTTTTGTATTTAAACACTTTTGACCAGAAATTTTCCTTCGTCGCCAAATGTTACATCTAATAAACCGCACATACGGGACCGAATTGAATCGCTATTAAAACGCACGCGTGTACTTCTCTTATGTGGTTTTTGTTTGAGGCGAAACTGAGTCAGTTCCTAACCCCAACTGCTGTCAAAATGTATGAACTGACAGCGGTTGGGGTTAGAACCTGACTCAGTTTCAGGTTCAAGCGAAATCGCCATTAACTGCTCTCTATATTCTTTTTTTTTTTTCTTCTTCATCCGCGCAGTGCTACCAGAATCTATTATTATTTTCAGATACAACACATATCACTGTAGGAAATCCTTGATCACTCTGCTTCACGATGTTGTTTACAACATTGAAAAAACCTTATTGCTTTTTGGTGCGATCATGTGGTGTCTGCATGTATCCCGGGTTGAATAAACGCAATGCTTAGTAACCGTATTCTTTGCTCGTCGCTGAGACAGGCAGAGATAAGGAAATTGAGTATTTGCGGTTGTCACATTTGCTATGAAAACTGGTTACCGAAGCCTTGTTGAAGAAACTCAATACGCTTGGATTTCCAGCCTACGGGTTCGCTGATGATTACCAAATATTAATTGCTGGACTTCGTATCGGAATTATTTTTGACTTAATGCAATAAGCATTACGAACTGCCGAACACTGGTGTCGACAAATTAAATTATCAGTTAATCCAAACAAAACTTCAATGATTATTTTAATAAAATAATAACTGGAGTTCGTTCTTTGCAATTCTTACATTCTGTGCTATTGTGTGCAAATTAAGTCAAATATGTTGGAGTTTTATTAGATTCCAAACTGAACTGGTCTGCTCACGTTGAGTTCAGAGTGCAGAAAGTGTGCCTGGCCTTCGGGCAATGCAGACCAACTTTTCAAAAGACCTGAGGTCTCAAACCTAAATACATCTATTGGATTTACACAATTGTACGTCCAATACAGTCATACGGATGCCCTAGAGGGTAGAGGTGATAACGGCCTAGTCAAAGCTAAACCATCTGCAAAGAATGGCGCTCATGGCGTTGTTTTTGCCACAATTCCGACTGCTGTCCTTGAATCCCTTCTATAAATCAAACCATTACACATACACCTCAAACAAGAAGTACGATTATGTGCATAAAGACTGCAGGGTACTGGGCTTTGGAACAGTAACCTTGTTTATCCTTGCTTTCAGTCATATACGACTGTGGTCACAAATGGTTACATGGGGTGAAGATATTCTTCTCCGAGCGATATTACACTCACATCTAGTTTTACGAACAGCACATTCCATGTGTTGATTCCCTCTCGAAAGGAGTGATTGTTTGGTTATAGGGAGAGACAACAACAAACGCAAATGGTCTGCTACACTGACGGTTCGCTGAACTGAAAATGGAGCTAGAAGAAAATATCATTTTTCATCAGCACAAAGACCCTAAGCCATCTGCCACGATATTTGAACCAAGTCCCACACCTGCCAGAATGATCCACACAATTACCTGATCTCAAGCAATAGAAAATATAAGTTTTAAAGCTTCCGGCGGATTAGGAATTAGATGGATTAGTCATGTAAGGTTCCAGAAGAACGAACATACCTATTAGCATTTTTATGTAAAACATTTTTTATTATTCAAATTCAATGCATTTATTTTACTTAAGTAACCCCTATCATGTCAGTGAATTCGTTTAGTACATTACTTTTTTCTTGTAAATAATCAGTTCCACAAATTTCTTCTGCTCAAAACTATAGAGAAGTCAAACTAACTCATTAAATGTCGTACCTTCAACCATTCTAGCACAGAAAACGGAGAAATCTCCAAAAATCGCACAAAACGATATGAAAAGAATCAACTGTTCACTCTCTCCGGTTAGAAAAAAAGAAATGCATTCCGGCGAAGCGTTTCAGAAGAAAGGTTCATTGTCAAAAATTGTCTGCCATTACTCCAATTATCCTAGCTTGGCGAAAAGACCTGAAGTAGCTTTAGCTTTATCCCCGTTAGCAGCCCTAAGCTCAGCCATTACCATCTGTCGGCTGAAACCCATTGATTCCAGCTCTACCACGTCCATCTCGGTAAACTGATCGCTCGGCAACAGCACCAATGGGACGTCCTCTGTCGATTCAGGCTCTGGTTGTTTCGCTGGCGGCGATTGCTGCTGCAGTCCGGAGGTTGTTGGTGTACTGGTACTGATAGTGCCACTGGTGGTAGTGATAATATTGCCTGGGCTGGTATTACTGGACGAAGCTACAAATAAACAGTCATGTTTCAGCAATTATGTAGAAAGACAGAGAAAGCTTATATATTAACATATCCGAAGTGATATTCCACTTACGAGATCTTCGTCGTTTATGCTGGGAATCTCCTAACTGAGGTTGTCCGCTTGTTGTAGGTTCCTCTGCTGTTCCGTTAGTATTTTATTGCACCCCAAATGGTAATAAAAGGCAGCATGTAGAAATATTTTTCTTATTGTTAAAAATATCAAAAGGAACAGCAAAACTTAAATTGCATAAAAGGGGATATATTGTCCTGCTTCAAATTAAGATACACCATCTAACAACTAGATGCACAGCTTTATTCTACATTACGACAGATCGTATTTTCGAACGAATGTGATTTGCATTCTCAATAACGACAACAAAACCAAATGGGATCCTGCTTCGATCGAACCGCATTCGTTCGAAAATGTGATCCTTTGTTATGCAGAATAAGGTTGGTAGCGTTTTAGTAAAATTAACCGATTATGGAAATCATCGCGAAAAAAGCCATGCTTTCTATCCTACATTCCATTGGTGTGAATAGAACAACTTCGTTGGGTTAGTATAACTTTCAGTCGGTATTTTAGAATAAGCGGATAACGAAGTTTATAGGAGTAGGCACGCTAGGGATTGATTAGTCCAACTATTAGGATGTCGGGCTTGTGAGTGATGATAATGGAAATGCTGAGATTTTGCAATAAAACCAATACAAATTAACATTATGGAATCCCATATAACATAGGATAATCCAATATTAATTCTTCAAAAGGACTAAGGAGATTTTTGTAAAAAAAAGCTTGTTTCGCTCCTTATTCCGCTGCAGAGTGGAATTTTATGAAAAATACACATTAATCCACATCTTTACCATTCGTAGAAGCAATTCGAAATGTTTTCTGCATTCAAATTATAGCCACTTAGGTTTTTTGAAGATAGTTGGTTATAAGTATTTGGATCTTCAACACCTCAGATCTTCGAGAATTCCTATTACTAGTAGGAATTATGAGGACAGCGATGTCAGGCCAAATAGAAAGCCAAATACAATAATGAAACAAAACAAAACATCGCTACTTGTCACTAAGCCACCCAATACAAACACGGATTAAATTTTTGAACCATTTGCGAAATATCAACAAGTAGATAACATCCCAATAACTGACCTTGATCGGACTGACTTTTAGCAAGTGCATGCTTCATGGCCATTTCTTCGGCAATCCGAGCAGATTCGGCCATAGCCCTATGTTCCTCTTCGGGACTACCTGTCAGCCGGGCACACTCCGGTAAATCGCCTTCTGCTAAGAATTTAGTTTCTGTTCCAGTTGTACCAATTCGCAGCACGCCATTCTTGAGATCAATATTACACTAGAACATAAAATACATATTATAATGCAATAACCGAACCACATCAGATACTGATCCTACCTGGTGTCTTTTCAGCATATCCAGTCCAAGCAACATATCCATCGGTTGCTCTTCCAGCACTGAAAAACTTGAGGTGAGGAAATCATTCTCGATTTGAATCTGCACCATGTGAATTCTGCCGATGATTTTCTGCACACCAACACCCTTTGCAATACCAGCCCATCTACTATCAACAAGTCGCATTATGTTACACCGTTCAGCCGCAGCAGCGCTCATAATTGTGGCCTGAGCTCCGGAGTCGATGAACGCCTTTACCGGATGTCCGTTAACGCGACAGTTGATGTACAGCATCACAACGGTTCCAAACGTTTCCGGATTGTATTCCATCGCAGCTTCCATATTGGCTTCGATATTTTTTTGCTTTATTTCCTCTGCGATCAAACGCTGAGCTTCCGCATCGAACGGGCTTGCCTGGAGAATTCTTAACCGCTGTTGTTGCTTTTCCATTCGTTCGGAAATCTGCTTTCGCAACACTGTGGCAAAAGTTTCTAAGTTTCCTGAAAGTAATGCTTCCGCCAGGCGTGGATTGTTCTGCTTAAGCAGTGCCAGTTGATCTGGATTAGAAAGAAACATTTCGCGTACCACTGCCGGATCATCCTCTGGAGCAACCGTAGGCGATGGCCGATTGTTGTTTATAAGGGCAGAGTTTCCGCTACTTGAAGCTACTACCGGCGGAACTTGAATCGAGCTGAAATCCAAGCTAGCCAAGCGAGATGGTTCTATGAAAAAAAAATGAATACTTGTTCATCCGTACAGCAGAACAAAATTTGCTTTTTAAGTGCAGCTGGTGGCGAAATAAAATATTTTTAGAAATGTACAGACTCAACCTCATTTATCAACTGCAATAACAGTCTTTCTACGGAATTCACATTCTACTGAAGTAAACAATCCCACGCATATTCACTCTTCCTGAGAGTGCATTGACCTATCGCCTACTCTTTCCAAATGATCATCTTACCTGCCGGTTGAGGCCTGGTGCGAGCTGCCTGTGAAACTTGCTGAGCAGCCTGCATTATATGCTGCAACATGATGACGTCTCCATCCCGAATTCCCAACTCTGTGACGGTCTTTTTATCGTCCAACAAAGGTTGTCCATTGAGGGAGATTACTATTTCAGTCGCAGGGAAGCCGCTCTCCATTTCGCAAAGTGCCTTAAAGTTCTCCAGTTCCATATCATCAGACACTTCCAGAGGAAATGTATAGTCTGCCATTGTCGTGACCGTGACTCGCATTTTCAACTAGTAACCGATTGTCCTCAAATAAAAATACCAAGTGTTTACAATATTCTAGAATGTTTTTGTGATATTTTATTTTTCACTGTTCTCTGATGAACACTTGAACTATTTTAATTTAAGCCTTCGCATAAAATAAGGACATTTGCCTGTCACGCTCCTTTCTCCGTCATCCACTACGACTGCTTCACGAGATTTTCTTCAGATCAAAATAAGAAACCGTTTATCTGCAAGTAGCGGTAATTATCCAAAGTAAAATACGCCGTATATAAATTTGTCACCACTGTTTCGTTGATCTCCTTAGTAAGATGTGAAGATTATCAGCAATTTTACTGCAAAAACAGAGAATTTTTACAGATATAAAACACAAACGCGTTGTCACCGTTAGCTTACTCAACACCAAATTTCGAAACGAACACAATCAAACATTTGAAAATGTCAAAAGTTGCCAAAATACAAGAGGCGCACTACAGCGAAACCTCAATATTGCTTTTATTATTGCGTATTTGTTCCCGGGATTTTCATATCCAAGAATATATTATAAGTTTTATATAGAATTCTATTCATTCTCTTTTTTTCTGTCTATCAGCTCGTTTCTTCACCATTCCATTTTCAACCTCTAGCTGTTTCGTTTCTTTTATTTCCATAAACGCTTCGAATGTCTGGCTAGTTGCCACGGATGGTGCACGGATAGTTTCTCTTTTAAATGGCGCGTTAGTTGTTTTCGGTAATGAGAGCACCTCCTGAATCACTTTATCAGATGGGCTGTTTTCTGGCTCTAATCCACCAGGAATTTTATTATCCTGCTCCACAGAATATTTGCTAAATGGTTGTATACCATTCCCCCGAAATCCATTTCCCAGAAAGCCATTCCCCAGAATTCCTTTCCCAGAATGTACCATTCCCCTGAAAGACATTTCCCAGAATGTGCCAATCCCTAGAAAACCATTATCCAGAATGCCCCATTCCCCAGAAAGTCATTCCCCAGAATGCCTAATTCCCCAGAAAAGTTATGGATTTTATTTATTATTTGTGGTTAAGCCAAAGGTTTACGCATACCTAATTAAAGAAACTTGTGCGGTGTTCAGCTGCTGAGGATGTACCGTCGAAAGCGGCGGCCTCTCGCAAGCAAACCTGTTATCCTCTCGTATAGCCGGTTTACTCGAACATAGGACTTGGTTCCTTCTTTCAAACATGAGCAGTTCTTTGAATTTGTACGCCAAGAAACTCTTGCACGCAAACTTGTGATCTTTTTGTCTGCCCGGTTTATTCAAACATAGATGTTGATTCCTTCTTTGGAGCTTTGGTTGAATCCATATTAAAATCGAAATGAATGCATATTTTGACAAATGGTTTCGTGTGCTTTTAGAGCATTTATCTTTCTTTTGTATTGGGAATGTTTCGTACGCAAATGTACAATTCACCCGATTTCTCGGTTTACTCAAATAGGTTGCACTAAATACATTCGAAAGTATTTTCATACCTTACGCCAGATGGTACTTATAGCACAGAGTTACAGACATAATACTCGACAACAATTATTCGTCAATGTTAGCGATCATTTTGAATTGAATATATTATTAGTTGAGACTGTTATCGCATTTGCGATTATGGCGCCACTGACATATGCGCAAGTATACGGGGGATATAGCAATTGCTCCTGGGCCTGAGGGTTGACTAATTTGTAAATGAGTGGTTGGAACCGTGTATAAAAGGTGTAGCTAGTGTTTTGACCGAATTGGCGCAACGATATCTTTGCGAGGAGCCGCCGCTTTCGACGGCTTATCCGTACCAGCTTAACATCGTGCATCATACATCAGTTCCTTGACTTAGGCAATGTACATAGTTTTCGTTTCGCCACACAACCTCACTTACATAACACTGTTACATTCCTTTAGATCCTAGGAAGGGGGCTACCGCTTTCTATGGTTGTTGTTAAATGGCACTGAAAAACACACCTGTACTGAATTTTGCGATTTGTCATATATGTAAAAATATTGCTATTGTCTAATGCTGCTACCAGTACACTTTTCTAGGGGAGCAATATGACCAACATAATGAAAAAATGTTTTGATATTCATCAACAAAATTTCCCACTTTAAAAAAAATGTCTGGGAAATGGTTATATCTGTGGAATGAACTTATGAGCATTAGTTCATTCTGGATATAGTTTTCCGAAGAATAGTTCTTTCTGTGGAAAACACTTCGGTATTTTAGCTTCTGTGGAATGATTTTTCGGGAAAGTTAGCTATTCTTTATTTAAATTCGGAATAAATAATGTCATCCTAACTTCCGGTTTGAACACAATGCAAATCATTTCAAATGTGACCGAATCGAAGAATGTCGTTCGATGGAAATGGGAACGAGTAGTACGTTTGAAAAGATCAAATTTATAAAAAAAATTAAACTTTTCTGGAGAATGACTTTCTGGGAGATGGTGCATTCTGGAGTATGGAATTCTGGGGAATGGTACATTCTGGGAAATGACTTTCTGTGGAATAGTACATTCTGGGGGATGATATTCTGGGGAGTGGAATTCTGGGGAATGGCTTTCTGGGGAATGATTTTCGGGGGAATAGTATACAATCTTGCTAAATAGGTCACAGATATTCACAGTATCTTGTGAATTCTCAGCGACACTATTTAATGGATCCCATGACAGAAGAAAATCGTTTGTTGAGAACTATATTCGGGCTCATTCTCGACCGCAATAAACACAAAATCTGTAAGTCTTTGGAAAATATTCAAATCAACGACCCAAATGATATATTTTAGCTACTAGCCCACTTCATTTTCCAATAACTCTGTATTTAATAAAGTCAAAACATCATCACATTTCACTGGTTCGCCAGAAATAAAACAGACTGGTGTCCTCTGTTGATCCTTGCCAGGGTTACGCCCGATCATGTTTTCGAAACTCGACAAGTTGTTCCTCGATCAGACGACTTTCAAATTGCATGAAAAAATCATCCGTTGGCTTCCGTTCGGGCGCTTGTTGTGGATGCTGAATACCCGAACAGAAAGTAATATCGAAATTGATAGTAGAAACGTTGAATTTACAACAGTTTTATTTGTTAACAACAACTTTGCTTGTAACATCAATGTACTTATGGTGCAGTCCTTCATGCCTCCAAAATCTACAACGGAAAAACAATGTAAATCTATGTTTTTGATTTCAGAATGTATGGGAAATAATCAATTTTTTCATTGTTACATCCCTTAACGACCCCCCTTTTTCCATGTAAAAATCGGGTTCACAATGAAATTGGATGTAGAAACAACAAATGTGATTATATTTCCATTGTAAATTTTCCAGAATAACATTGTTTTTCGTTGTAATGTAACAATGAAAATGCTGTAATACTGTTGTGCATTTCCATTCGGGTAGTGTTTAGCAGGCAACGCAGAATAATCGGACGCACTCGGTTTCCAAGGAAAAATTCCGCTTCTACGATATCCGCTTCTGATAACTTTCTTCTTATTTATATTAAATTATCCAAAGCAAACTTCACAAGCTAACAAATCCCGCTTTTTACGATTGCCCGCATCCGGTTTTCGAACGAAAATCTAACAGTTGATCATCCCAATGTTTGTTTCAAAGGCCCAAAAAAGCTCACGTCTAATGCACGCAGAAAAATATGGCCATCTTGATTCATAAAAAAAATTGTGTTGTTTTAAATGCACCACTTTTTGTTTTGCTCTGAAACAACTCAAACCATTTTGCTGTCCATCCCTGTCAAAGAACAATAAAATTGTGTTTTATTTTTACCCAATGAATCGTTAAAACTAATCTAACGTGTTTTTGACTGAACTCATTTTTTTATTGTTTACAAGCGGGTTTCCCTTAGCCGATAGAATAAACACGGGCGACTTTTTAGGCGATCCGAAAAAAATATCAACTAAATTGGATCGAAAAGCAATAATTTTGATCCTCCACGGCCGTTCTTACACCGCTGTTGTCCTTATTCATTGTTGGCGGGTGGTGCCAAGGATCACCTAGCACATCCAATTCCTGCGAAATCGATCAACTCGGAGCAGAACAGAACAGCTTTCTACGGAAAGGGTAAGTAAAAACTTGTTTTATTTGGTCCTGTTAATGTTGGTGTAAAATTTCAGCCTTGATTGGATCTTTTTTGACAAATATTTTGTGTTGGATAGGAAACAGATTCACTATGAGTCAGGAAGAAGTCATTGAAGAGATGAAGGTCGAAAACCTAACTGATGCTCAAATCGAACTGTACAGTTTGCTAAGTTCGTTTGGCATGTCCGAAGACAGTGTTAATCAGTTTCTCGGTAAGTATTTGAAGTAGAAAAATCAAAACTACGCGATATTAAAAAAGTAAACATACTTTTTTCTATCTCTTTTGATGTCCTCTATGATAAATTTCCTCAAACGTCCTGTGAACATAACCTCAATACTTGTTTATGCTAAAATCATAAATAATGCAAATTCGGTAGAATAATATTTTGTTATTTAATGATTACAGATAACGGATACGATTCACATTCCTTGGAGATTATTGAACGTCCAGAGTTGGAAACTTTGCTGCCGCCTCCATATTTAGCAGATCGGTCCAAATGTATCACTGGTCTCAACGGCTGGCGCAAGCATCAAGTAAGTTTATAAATGATTGACGAACTGATTTATAATACCACTGAGAACTGACATACAAGTAAAGTTTTCAACTTGTGTAAGAAATAAAACTGTCGCTTTGAAATGACAACAGTAAGTAGCAACTTGCCACTGGCTGGCGCTCCGATCGGCCAGCAGTCGCTATACGGGACTTGTGTGCGAACTTGGATACAATGGTGATTCACGCATGCGAACCTGTATGCGATGGTGATTTTCAACGTATTTTTATTTAAATGTTTACACAGGTTTTTCGGGATCGTTTGTTCTAGTTTATATGTCTGTTCTCTGTGATAATACTAATGTTTATTTTTTCAGGGACTTCCTCCAATAATGAAGCCACTGAGTATCATCGATCAGAACATACCTTTAACAAGCAGAACAAGAGGCGACTATACAGCAAAACTTCAAATAAACAGACAAAAATACAGTTTCGCCCGTTGTTTTTTGCTATATTTTTTTTTTTTTTTTTTTTTATTTCAATTATAGAGGTTTTAACCTTAAGGTCATTCGCCTCTTCGGGTTAGAAAAATCTCTTAGGAAAAATTTCTAACCCTATGTGCGGGGTCGGGACCCGAACCCAGGTGCGCTGCGTACAAGGCAATCGATTTACCAATACGCTACGCCCACTCCCCTTTTTGCTATAGTTTAAGAAAGCAATATCGTTGAATCCAAATTTTCAGGTCAATTTGTTGCTTTTCGAAGCCTTCATTTGCATGTATAGAAAATGCCCAATGTTTACATTTGTAAGTATCGCCCTTTTCACAAAAAAGTGTTGAATTGCCGGTTTCTGTATAGTGTGAGGACTGGTTGAATGAGTACAACACGCAGAAGAATCAGGCCTTTTTGAAACAACAACACGTTTAGTAGAATTTAAAACTTGGCGAATGACAGTTTTAAACGGTTGTACGTCATTTCGCGGAATACCATTTCCCGGTATACCATATTCCGGAAAACCATATCCCAGAATGTACTATTTCCCGGAAAACCATTTCCCGGAATGTACCATTTCCCAGAAAACCATTTCTCGGAATGTACCATTTCCCGGAAAAACCATTTCCCAGAATGTTCCATTTCCCGGAAAACCATTTCCCGGAAAATAAATTAAACCACGTACCTTGCCACCACTCATTTTGATTACATTTGCTACGCAGCAAATGTCAAACAAACTACGAAATTCTCTCTACTTTAGAATATAAAAAGTAGTTTGGAAATATGTTTGGAATTTTATTGATTTTAAATGTAAGTTAGAATAACATCTCAACAATGCTTCAGATATATTCTATCATCCAGAAAATCTGCGGTTTTTCTTTCTTATACATGCATGCTTCCTTGTCGTTATTTTTGGCATGTTTTTGATTTATATGTACTTTCTATTTCTATGTAGTTTCACATTCTTTTAAGAACTCTTTCAAAATATTCTTGCGGTTTTATTGGATTTAAGTACTAGTGGTCCTAACATACCTTTCCCATAGAAAATTTGACAGTTCATAAATTTCACAGTCGACCGACGAAAATGGGTGCCTCGAGGTCGACAGATTAATTAAACGACCAAGACGGGTTTCGTCGGTGGACAATTTTCGTCACCATAATAATCGCCAGATTTAATCTGTGTGAATCTGGTTCCAGTTTTAAACTATCAACTAATCGATCGATTTAATTGGTTGAAATAGACCGATTTCTACAGATTTCGTCTGTCATATTTAATCGGTTGTCGCGTCGGCTGACGTCGATGTTAAACCTCCATAAGAGTTGGTGCAACAATCGACCGATTAATTGGTGGCATAGTCGGCCGATTGTGCCGACACAAGCCGATTTAGTCGGTGGGAAAATCGGGAGGATTTTCTATGGGGTTATAACTTTTTGAATTATAATTGTTATTCTATGAGCTTATTCGCCTTCTTTTGGAGATGAGCAAATCATGAAAAATATTTTTGAATGTCTTCTTTAAAATTTGAGTACTTTTTTGGAAATTAATAATTCATAACAATCTTCTTTGAGACATTGCCTTTTTTAAGCATAATCTGTTTTCTGGTACTTTATTGGTTTATGAGCGCTTGTTTTTTATTAATATGATTAGAGAGCAAAGATAAGGTGTCAAGCGAACCAAACAAAAACTTGGAATGCAGAATAATGTCTTCATGTTTTATTCCAGCACAGTCAATCAATATCTATAAAGCTTATCATATCTTGATTGTAAATTTTATTTGTCGCGGAATAATGTGAAATAAAGAATAGAGGAAAAACGGTATATCTCAGGATGCGCTCATATTATATTGGGATGATAAGTGTTTTTTATGTAAAAATGTCTGAGGAACGCGATGGCATTAAAATTTTCAAAATTAAAATATATGTATTGAGAGAAAAACTAACTTTTAATATTTAACTGAAAAATCGCATAGTTGGCAGCACTGCCGGCAAAAAAATAATATTATTTCTAGACTCCTTGAACAATTTTCTTCAAAAGCCAATTTACGGTTTGATTCTAGAGTAAATAGAACCGGAGATATGATCAAAAGAAAATCAAGCGTTTTGGCAATTTGCCAAAACGGGGGGTGCTCCCATGACCCGAGGGGTGGTTCAATTGACACAAAAATTTGGGTTTTTATATATTGGCCCTATATGAACAATTCCTTCAAATTTGGTTCAAATCCGTGAAGGTCGATTTCAAGTTTGCATATTTTTTTGATCACTTCGCGTGGAATGACCCATATGTAAGTCAACATAGCTCTGGATTTGTTCTTAAAGTTCAAATTACATGTTAACTTTAGATTTCAATAGTATAAATAATAGGGACCTTTAGGGGTGTGCGGGTTAAGGCATATTCTGATGCAGATTAGTACCGTGAGTTAATATCTCAGTCCTTTTCCAATTTTTTGGCCCGAAACTACTGAAAAAAAAAAATTTTTTTAGTTTGTTTCCTTTTAGGACAATAACACATCCAAACCCATGCGACTTGCACGACTCTATAGGTTGCCTTATCAGATCTACCATAGTTTGCAGATGAAACTTGGGATGGCAGGCTGTTAGCGGATTGACAAAGTACCAGATCATGCTGTGTGGGGTGCTGTCCCGGTTAACAATGAAGCGAACGAGATATTTGCAGATATGTCATTTAGTCGGACAACTGTCAGTTTGTTGGTTGAATTTAATTTGGTTTTTTTTTTTTTAATTTAAAAATCAGAAAAGAATAATTAAGGTTTCAGAATGATATGAGTGCACTCGTAAGGACACCTGCTCTCCATAAATATGAAAAACTGGCACAATTTTTCCAAATTAAAGATCCCTATTACCGAGAAAAAGTACATTCCGGGTAATGGTATTCCGGGAAATGGTACATTCCGGGAAATAGTATTCCGGGAAATGGTACATTCCGGGAAATGGTTTTCTGGGAAATGACATTCTGGAAAATGGTTTTCCGGGAAATAGTAAACCGGGAATCGACGTACAATCGTTTTAAACTGAAATTGGCGTTTCTCGAAACCATGTATTTGGTTTAGTTAAACTAATACTTCTGCTTGCATTTTAAATAGAAACATTGTTGAAACAAAATAAAAGTTGTTAGATCTAACTGATCCCTTTGCTAAAAACCAACAGAATCTCAGTTTGATTTTAACTAAATTGTTCTCTCCTTTGATTAATGCAAAAGATTTTTTTGTTGCTTCAAACTTGTTAGTTCGATTAAATTTATCATGATTTTGTTGTTTCAAACGAAATATTTGTTGAAACTATTGAAAAGTCAACAAATGAATTTGCTGGTAATTTTAACCAAAAGTATTGATTGAATCAAACCTGAATCTTGTTTATCAAAAGGGAAAATTGTTACTTAAAACCTAAATTTGTTTATTTTTACTGATTTTTTTCTGTGTGAAACGAAATAAAATCCCGGGAAAGTTCTAGCCGACATACATGGACCCCTCAGTCGAATGACAGATATAATGACTAAAATAAATAATCGGTCATCTTGTTTACAACGCGATTTTTGCTAAAATTTTCTTTTCGCTAACAGTAAGGAAACTGTTTCATTTTTCTGATGTACAAACGTACAGCTTCCGTGGTTGCCGAAGAGGACAACTATTTGGATGATCTTGTGCAGGATAAACAGAGCAATCGACCCTCTACCAGCAAGCATACTCTGGATTCCGACGAAGAAGACAGCGGTGACGATGAAGCTCAGTGAGTACGACGTCTCCAAACAAATAGAATTTTCCTATTCTTATGTAAAAGAGTAAGAAAATTTCTAAAAATGATAAGAGGCATTCAGTAATTACAACAGTGTTACTATTTTACAGGTATAATGTTCTTACCGAGAACGACATCGAAGGCGAGGAGGATGGAATCGCGCGTGTCGATGGAGAAACCAAATTTACCCCCTTCAACATGAAGGAAGAAATGGAAGAAGGTCATTTCGATGCAGATGGGCATTATTTATGGAAGAAAGGAGCTGAGATTCGAGACAATTGGCTGGATAACATAGATTGGGTCAAAATAAAGAACGATCCTAATTATAAGGATAAAAAGCTAGGCGCGGTGAAAGGATTGGGAGAGTCCGACTCAGAAGACGAAGAAAATGAGATGGTGAAAACTTTTGATTCATATTCCACGTATAAAAGCATTCTGGATATGATGGAACCCAAGGAAACCATCAAGAAAGCTCTCCAGAGGATCGGTAAAAAGACGGTGAAAATGACCACAGCCCAACGTTGGAAGTTGAAAAAATCTGGTTTTTTGGACGAATCCAGTGAAAAAATAACAAAATTAACAGAATTAGCCAACGAAATTCTGACACGAGAAGGTAACATGGATATTTATGACGAGACATACGAAATGATTCAGAAAAAGGTGAAGTACCCCAAAGCACTTCAGGATGATGAATTGGATATGTATGCGGATGATTTCGATAACAAAGAAAAGAATAAATTGAAAGAAGATAGTTCTGCAGAAGGCGCAATCAATATTGATGAAAAACCTTCTGCTTCTGAAAGCCCAGAAAAGGATACCAAGCAGGTGCAGATGTGGGAGTATAAAGAGCAGCAGAATGCGGATAAGATTCATGGTCCTTTTACAACAGAACAAATGCAACGATATGCCGAGGAAGGACGATTCAGAGATGGAGCATTTGTTAGGAAAGTGGACGCAGAAGATTCCCGATTCTATTCTGCTGCGAGAATTGATTTTGAATTGTACTTGTAACTATGATAAAAGTTTTAAAAATATAGCACGATTGTATCTAAATATCAGGCCTGTGGAATGATTATCGTGCTATGGTACAGCGCTTCTAAGTAAATTGTGAGATTTTCTAGGATAACGAGCAACCGGTATGAACTATATTGTAATACCCGTGGGCAAAAGCTCAGCCCACCGTTAATATCAAATTAATTACTACACACTCATTTTGTGTATTTTGTATATGTACAAGATGGCACTTTGGCACTCATAAGATGAATCATACATGAGTATGGTGAGTGATATCAGAATAAAATTGATTCTGATTTAGGGTTGCCACCTCTGGAGAGTCTGTGACCCGGAGAATTTCACTGACTTGGTGGGGAGGGGTCGATTTTGAGTGGAACTAGACGGAAATTGGAATCAAAGCGATTGCTCGGTATTTTAGAGCACTTTAATCGCTTTTTATTACTACGTTACAGTAAAGCAATTAATTTTTCACATTTGAGAATGGTTTTTTCGGTTTAATCTGGTGTAATATTTCACTTCCCCGACTAAGTGCCAAGAATATAAAAGCACCGGCTAAGTGGGATGGTACATTTCAATGGTAGCACATAGCGAAATATTACTTTACTTAATTTGTAGTAAATTTGATGTTTTTCATATTCATTGCTTTGTGAAAGAAATCAGCAATATTTGGTGAACTCATCTTCGCCACCTTCAAACGAGGTTAGTCGTGCAAAATATATCTGAACCAGAGTAATAGTTAACTTAGACTTTTTAAATATTTTGTAAAAAATTAAATTATTCTTCTTCCCACCAAACCCGGAGAAATTGATGTAAAACACGGAGGTCCGGAGATCGCTCCCGAAAAGCGGAGTCTCCGTGTCAAACCCGGAGAGGTGGCAACCCTATTCTGATATGACTCATAATTTTATTTTATTTAGGCTGTGAACCATTTGGCGATTTTTTTTAACATTTATTTAAAATTTGACAGTTCGACAGTTATTTTCTCTTGAATGGAAAAATTTAACCGAGAGAGCGAACCATTTCAAAAGTTGACATATGGATAGTTATTTAGAATTGACAGCTACGCTGACCACAAGTTGGTAAAGGTGTGAACATTTGTCGATATTTTTAAATTGTTTTTTACTATTACATTAAGTATGACAGTCATAGCATCGAAAAGTAAACATCCGCATCATGAAATAACCCAAACAAATCTGTAAACAACACGTTATCGTTTCCATCTTTATCCCTTAATTTTGTATTGAAAAATATTGACAACCTCAATTAGGTACAGAAAATGTTTCCACCTTTTTATTCTGCATCATGGGCAAAATTTTAACCATCGAGCCAACGTTGATCGATGCGATGCCACATGTTTTGTGAAATGTCTGTAGAAGAATAATTAAAATGTCTGTAAAAGTCTGTAGAGGGTTGTGTAAATCCTATTTACACTAAGTTATTACTTCAAAAGTGGCTTGAAATTAGTAAACTATTATGAAGGAATCACTCGCATTCGAATCAAATTATTCTAGTATAATTTTGTTAAATGCTATTACTTTTTTAAAAGTCTGTAGATGTCTGATTACGTCTGTAGGAGACCATCAAAAGTCTGTAAAATACAGATATGTCTGTAAATCTGGCATCCCTGACAACCCTTGAAACCTGACTCAGTTTCGGGATCAAGCAATACCGGCATTAAGGCTAGTTTACAGTTCGGCAAACTTGTCGCGGGATTTGGGGTCCTGTGTATTTTAAATGGAGCTCGAGATTTCAAAGCCCGCAACGGGGAATGGGTCCAGCTACCCAAAAATGACAGTTTTCATGAAGTGTAAACCCTACCGCGAGAAACATCAATGGATTTTAAAACTCCACATATAAATCCAACCGGGAATAATTCAACACAAATTGTTTCCGACGGGGAAAATTGTATTTTTATTAGATTTAAAATTCAGTGCTATTTTGATACTGTTGGTGTTTTTTAGAAGCAGCAGAACTTTTGGAGAGATCTCGGCGGAAAATTTTCCCTGATAAAATCCCGTGACCCATTTCCCGAACTGTAAACTAATCTTTAGATATTGGATTCATGTTATGTGACCGTTA
This sequence comes from Topomyia yanbarensis, assembly GCF_030247195.1. Lineage (NCBI taxonomy): Eukaryota > Metazoa > Arthropoda > Insecta > Diptera > Culicidae > Topomyia > Topomyia yanbarensis. The sequence goes on along the minus strand of NC_080672.1, from coordinate 105,527,539 downwards.
TTATTGTTTTGCTCTTGCTGTTAAATTGCTTTTCATCTTCTCTTGTAATGTCTGTGATGTTGACGGCATAAAAACATGACGTAAGTGTTTGAAAAAAGCTTTCTTTTGTAATACGAACCTTTACACTGCTGTGTATAGAGCATGTAAGAAAGCACGAAATGCCGGTTATGATTTCGCGATATGTTCGATGCATTAGTGAATATCGGCAGTGATATGGCCACACATACTAATGCACTAGGCAATTACACGTTTTGAACTACGTAACACGAAAAATAAATTCAACAATATGGTAATATTACAAAGCACAACTTCTATTACTCATTAAACAATCAATAGCTGCCAATAAATGTTTGTAAACTTTGTGACGGCATTTATTGCTGGCCGTCAGCGCGGGACGTTCGGTGAGCATAGTTCTCTTGGCTTCAGCTCAGTTGGTTTGGAAGCAGCGAGCAGCAAAGAAGTGGTTGAAAAGCACGAGAAAGCATCTCCTTTCTCATCGTGGTGTGGAAAATTGGTTAGTAGCAGCTAGAAAAAAGTGCGAATTTTATGTGGAAATTCAGTGTTTCTGTGTGTATTAGGAGGAAAACCACTCTCTCGCGTTGGAGTTTTCTATCTAGCAGATTAGATTTTAGGCTTTCAATAAAATGATCCCAAATTAAATCAAGCGAATGAATGACATAAGATTCTTTGCAAAAGTTACCAGTGAATGCATGTGTTTAGCTGAATCTTGCATATTTTAGGGCACAGGGGCAGAAATTTCTTCAATTTCCCCCCATTTTTCTTCTCTTCTAGGTTTGAAAGGTTGTTTTGTGAGTGAAAGAAACCTAACCAGGAATCTTCGGCGATCATGGCTCTCAGCCGTATCTACACGTCAAAATTGGCCAGTGCCAACAAAGTAAGTGGAATTTTCCTAAAAATTTTAATATGTAGAAAGGTGCCGTTTGCTAGTGTGTTTCATCCACCGATAACGACGAGTCAATTTCCTGTTTCATAACAAGATTGAATAGGTCAGGAAAATCCATACATCTTTTCAGTTACGTAATGGTGTGGGATGGTTCCGATTTTTCGCAAACAACTCGTTGGCGATTTCAATTAGTACTGGCTTATCTAACGATTTAGATGCCGTGTTTTAACATTCGTAGTGACAAAAAGTAAAGAAAAACCCGAAAACAGGTAGTCTATCTAGTCTACTGCGTTTTTTTTTATTTTCCCTATTGAGACATTAATATGTAGATGTGTACATTTAGTGCCATTTACACAATCCGTCTGTTCAGTTACATCACAGATAACAGACGTTTAGGCTAGAACAAAATTTCTTCAAAAACATGTGTAAACTTTCAAATTGATATACGTTGAAAATTCGTGTTTCACTATTGCCATCTGCGCAACTGATTTCTACACGTGTTTGACAGCTGCACTCTAACTGCATTGTAGTGATCACTGCGCCATCTGCAAACGTTTGCCAAACATGTTTCAGACGTCTGATTTATTCGGAATTTCAGTAGCGGGTATTTACACACGATTCAAATCGAGCCTAAACGTCTGTTATCTGTGGTTACATGCACGTCAGAATTATTTGCATGTAGATACATTGAAGACGATTGTTGAGGAGGTTTTTATGCAACTTGTCCGGATGGAACGGCACCTTGGTGTTGACGTTTTGTTTCATGTATTATCTGTTACCCAATACAATGGTTCAAATCCAAATCGTCTGATTTATATTATGTACAATCAAATAATATATCAAGTCAAAAAAGTACTTCTAACGTGTGGAAATTCAACATTCTACACACAAAGAGAAATATTTTTAGCCCAAGGTTAAGGTTGAAATACAGTGAAGACCTGTTTTTATTAGCCCTTCGATATATTTTATGCTAACAAAATGGGGACATTGGCAAAATTCGACATATTTTTCTTTTTTTTTTTCTGGTGAACCGAATCTGTAATAGCCTCCTTCCTTTCTGAACATTATTTTAATATAAATTTCCCTTAGCGCAGAATGAAAAAATGATGCATTTTTTACATATTTTGCATCTTTAGGATAAGACAAATATGCCTACTCAAGAAATGATTCGCCCGAATTTTAATTGGTTCGTGGTTGAGGCTGACAAAGGCGGGTTCGATAAAATCTACAGGCTTCACTGTAGATTCGGTTGTTCTGCAGGATAGCATTTTTATTATTTGAAGCAAAGGCATATTTTCAAAATCATTTTCTTTGAATTTTTGTTTGTTTTACTACATTACTACGACTACTTTTAGATGGTTTTTCAATGTTATAAAATCATTGCGTTATGAAAAAGGCTTCTAAGAAGAGTATTCTACCTCATATATAAGCAAAAACTTTCAAAAAGTTTGACAATTTTCTTTCTTTGCATATAAAAATGAGAAGGGACCAACGTTACAGCGCTTTTACTGTATGTAGGTAGAAAGCTCATTACTTTGTATTTATATGTGTGCGAAATTACTAGCGTTGCTGGCAATTCATCAACAAAATACTTGGTGAAATCTGTCACTTTACATAAACAGCAATACTATCGAAACTTCACATCATTAGGCTATAGAAGCCGTTAATCTAGATATATGGCTGTATTGGAGGAAAATTTACCGTCTAGTAACGTGTCAGATAATACATAAATACATAAAGACAGTATTGCTACAGGAACTGTCGTCTTCATTATTATTATGCTTTTTTATTCACATCTCGAGAAACCTACAATTAGAACGTAAATACTAAAAATCACAATTCCGGAAGAACCGTTAATCGCCAATCGTAATTTCGATTATTTCACGCATGCAACGTAATTATAAGTTTTTCGAGTGGTTGTATGCGATGCGTAGAACGGAGTCGTAGGATCCAACATCTGCCCTTCTACGCATGAACCGGGACCAACGGATTTACTTCCTTTTCGTAGGAAGACGCGACTAGAGATTTTTTAAACTCGGAAAATCCCTCCACTAGGATTGAACTCAACTCCACTGCGGGGAGAAGAAGTTACGCTTACCATTCAAACACATCCGTGGAACAAATTATCGACGTGCTTAAAACGTACAGTAAATTCTCGACTAACATATGATTAGAGCGTATAAGTCAACTGTCTGAATTCATTTTGAGTGGAAATTCCGGATAAACAGTAACTCGCTAATCACAGATGTTGGTAGTAAATATAAGAAGAAAAAAGATTCTCTTTCATTAACTGCTGTGAACTGTGTTCGGCCAGTGTTTTGGGTTGTCCAAAATTTGACAGTTAAATTATCCACTTTTTCACCGCTAAGCGATCGTGACGCTATGAATAGACACTATCCCAACTAGCGAGTTTCAGGTATCAAGTGCACAACGAAAAATGTAAGTTAGTCTTTGATTGTAGTTGTACGGATTGCAATAATAACTTACTGTAAGTAAGTAAGAGGCAATACTCCCAATAATAGGCTTGGCAAGTATTTGTGGGCCAAACACAGGTAAACCAAAATTGGTTTTTATAAATTGTTTTTAATTAGAATGTTTGCGAACGGATTAAATTGAATAGTAATAAAATAAGTTGTCCGTAGAATTGTGCGCTCAATTTCCCGCGAAAAAAAAAACAGAATCTACTTCGTTAGTCCCATGCATCTATTAACCGTAACCATTCGATGTCTGAATGATTGTGCATCAACTCATACTTAGTTTACGTCAGCACGTGGTGCGGAGTACAAGGGAATACCAAATTCATGCCAAATTTGCCGCTAGCCAATTACTGTTTGGCGCATACGACTAGCAGCCAGACAAACGAGGAATAGTGATAAAAACCGGTTCACTACAGAGTGCTTGAAAGATGACCTGACCTTCCGAGCCGCTTCTTCGTGTGTGAGTCAGGAGGTAGCAAAACTGGAAAAAAACTCAGTCATACCATGACCATGTGCGTACAATACTTGATAGCGCTGGATGGCTATGCCTGCGGACACGTTCAAGAAAGAGGAAGAGGTGGAATTAAAACAGAGGTCTGGTCGTGCCTCCGTCATCCATTCCTTCCAACCAATTCATCCGAGCTCATTCTATTTCTTCGATTTCTTTGAATTTGTACTTGTTGGTAGCCAGTCGCGCTATTCCGTTTATCGGCCTCGACCTCTTTTCGTAGAGCGGGAGCTATCGAGTAATAATCACCTGACTGACTGTCTGCAAAGGAATTGAATGTAAAACATGGCGCTATTTCAACACCTATACTACGTTAAAGATGCTACAGTACCAACACTGACAAGCACGGAAAGCTTAAACCATTCAAGCCCATGCCATCAACAACATCGGTTTTGAACATCTATAACTTATTTAAAAGTAAATTTAATCGCAAAGAACAAATGAGGCTTATAATTCTTACTATTGCCCATCATTTGCGTACTTGTATTAAGTATTGTAATTATTTTTAATTTCGGCGCTGTTAACGATGAAAAATTATATTTTTATGTATCGTTGATGTCTTGAAACATTATTGGAAACAGATAAAAACCTATCAATTTAGACTGTCTTCAAATACTTCTTCCACGAAGTAAGAATTCTAGGAAATTATTTTGAACCTTGGATGGTAACAGCTGAGCTGCTAGTTCCTCGCGCAACGATAAAAGCACCTATTTCGATAAAAAACAAGCTTCTTCACTTTAACAGTTTTAACCCTTAAAGGCGCAAACAATTTCTTTCCAACTTTGTGAAAGTTATTTCAAAGCTCTAATAAGTTACTATAATAAATTTTTAGATATTTTTCTCAATATTATTTTAGAACAACATTGCACATTTAAGGGCTAAGGAAACCCATTTGCACTATAAAAATGTTGGGCATGACAGAGTTATTACCCTCGGTTCTTGGGAGAGAATTTTTTCTTGGTACCTACCTATTTCACATTTTCTCTTCGAGGCATGCTTCGCAGCTTTGTTTTAAATGTGAAGGCGTGCGCTCTGTTCGTCATAAGATCGATAACGATGACGTTCCTATGATTTGAAATGACGTAAGATGTATAGATGTGGTTGCACTAATGAACCGACATCACGTTGGTAGGAGTTCTTAGTTTAGGGATAAGAATTAGGTCAGTAGTAAAAAAGTGCACTCTACTACAGTAATGTGGCTTGTAATTACATTAACATAGGTAATTTGTGTTATCATTGTCACGGGTGTTTTATCTTGCGCCAATTTGATAATTTCAGATTTTTGTACCGTCACTGTAACTATTTGTCGTAATGGGTTGTATTAGTGGTTGTTTCTACAAAAATGAAGAATCACGTCACGTGACAGTTGTTTGTAAGGTTGTAAATTGTTGTGATTTTTATATCTTCATGAACAGTTGAGGGCTAGGGGCAGATCACTCTAAGAATGTATAACAAATTTGCATCAAATTGAAAAAAATGCATTTAATTTCCATTTTTGCATCAGCTTTGCACTGCCCCGCAGAAAAGTTTGTTTAACAAACGTCCTACGCTGATCCACTTTATTCAACGTTTTGTTAAATGTAGGGCTAGTTTTTCTGTAGGGTTTTGACGTCTTACACGCAACGCAAACAACATTGCACGCAACGCAAAAACATTGCAACGCAAAGTACATTATGAATTTCTATTTTGATGGAAATAAATGCATTTAATTTCGCTGATTTTTAAAAATGCATCACAAGTGATCTGCCCCTAGGTTGAGGGTCTGTGCAAAGCTCGAAACATTTAAGTTCCATTTAAGTGTCATTATATTCTCATCGCACGCAGATAGTTATAGCAGTATTTGCGATGAATTAGCGTTATGCCTCAAAATAAAACATTTACGGGCGAATGACCATCTGCTTGAAGCCCTCAATAAGCAAATTTTAATTACAAATCAAAATAAAACAACGTTTGTTTAATTTTGATTTAGCCTCGGAAGGCTGAAATTCAAAAGGCCAAAAAAATAAGGCAAAAATTCAAAAGATCGGAAAATTAAATAGCCAAAAACTCAAAAAACCGAAAAGGTCGAAAATCATAAGGCAAACGTTTTTTTCTTCTTGATTGATTATTCGAGGAGGAAATCATTTAAGATGAATATAATTAGTCCTAGTTTATAATTAATTTTCTAACTTATTTCAAAAGACAAAATGTCGAAGGGGGAATATTCAAACGTCCACATTGAATATTTCGAATGGATAAAAATATCGAATGAACAACAAGAATGATTATTAGGAATATGTCAAATAATCAATTGCTAAAATTACTGTACCGTAATTTATCTTGTAATCAACTTAGCGTTCTGCTAAAATAATAAGATATCAATAGTACTCAAGCTTTTAGAAGCCAAGATCTCATTTATTGAATTTTCAATTCGTTCCAACTCAACAAATATTAGTAATTAATTGTCAAAGTCTTAAAGGAGGTGGTAGAATTTTAGAAAATCGAAATTTTTTCGTACGTTCGCCGATTGCTGTAGTTATAAAGAAACGGAAAAACTTTGGCCATGAACCCTTTGCACAAAAACGTGTAGGCAAAAAATTGCTAGGGGGAAGCTTAATCCTTGGTCTGAGTTACCACAATACCAATAAAATTATAGTATATGTACTTTTTTAGTTTCATCATGTAGTAAGGGGAGGAGAGTTCGAAAGCGTAGTTATAAAGAAGATTATTTTATGCTACAGGATTATTTCTTAGTGTGGATATTCCCAAGAAATCCATCCGCGAATCATGGCCACCTTCAGTATTCTACGTCGTAAGCGAATATTTACTAGCGTTCTGCATTCTGTTAATTGGAATCATTCACTTATAAGTGACATACACTTCGCAATAAAGCTAAATGATTAAGATTTTGATTTTTCGGGACTCTGATCATCAACGATCTACCGGGGTATACAAAAGATCATTGTGTTGTGCCTGATAAAGATTATCTAGGACAAACCAAGAGAACACTAGATACTCGGTATTTCTACAATAGCAAAAACGTAGATAGAATTTGATTAGCAAAAATTACAATTTTTGAATTTAAAAGAGACCTATACGATATAAACACAATAAAAGCATTTCGATGCATTTCTGCTAGTGTGATAATAGTGTAATTGAAGTCTCACAAAGATTCACAACCTTTTGTAATGAATAACAAACATACACAACCATCTAAACAGCGATTCGGTCTTACCGCAACCAAGGGTTGAATATCTCAAACTCGTCTTCAATACACCGCACAGTGATCACCTTCCATACAAAAGTCGGACAAAACCTCAAAAGTGGCCCGAATTTGATAAAATTTCACATTAGGGTAATTTTGTGACGCTGAATTCATATTTGATGTTTATTTTTTGTTTTTTATTTCCTCAAAATTTTGGCACTTAGGGTGGCTCGAAAATTCAACATTTACAAATATAAAGTGCACTATTTCCAAAAAATCATTTTCAAAAAATTAGGCGCGGTGAATTTTTTAGCAGAACACACATTTTTTCAATTGTTGATAATGATAAGACACATCTATAAATTATATTGCGAACCCTGGGTAGTCAAAGGCTACCATGCGTCTCCTTTAGACGTATCATGAAAAATTACCTTTTTTCATACCTCGGGGCAGAAAGGGGCAAAACAAGATATTCATTTTCGGAAAGTACACTACTTTTCAAGTATCGTGAACAACAAGCGATCTTTCCGAACCGTTTCAAAAAAAAGTACAGCCACTTTGAACATTATAACTTTAAACTATTGCTCGATTTATTATTTGTTTTTCATGTCTGAGCGATAAGAAACGCTTGTATCGACTAAATCGAATGGCAGATATAAGTCCAGCGAATAACCTTTCACATGAAATCAGTTTGACCCCAATCGGAATCTTAACTAAAAAGATATATGCATTTGAATAACTTAGGTTTGAAAATAGTTTTCCTCAGAATTTATCATCTATTTCACCTTTGAAGTCATGTAAAAAATCGAACTATCGTCCTCGAGACTTAATATTTCGAGAAGACTCTATTCAACCTGTTAAGAAACAGAGAAAAATGTTAAATCATGAAAAATCAAAAATAAAATTTTGAGGTTTTGTCCGGCTAGGCGACACTGTGCACCGAGTTGGCAATATGAATGGGTACTGAAAAAAGTGGTGATCTGAACAGTTTTTGTTCGGTTAAAACCTCAAACAAAATCTAACATTCAGGCGGGTATGAAAGCTTCAGTCGTATGTTTTGTTCATTTTTTTGACATCTGATTTTATTTTCAAAAACTTACATAATCGTAGGGGGAAGTGGCGCAATTCGGACCGTTGGCCAAGTCGGGCCCCAGCTGTTTCTCAGCTATGGTAATATTAGGGACTATTCATAAATTACGTAACGCTTTTAGGGAGGGGGGGAGGGGGTTCGACAAGTTGTTACATATTGTGACATAGGGGGGAGGGGGAGTAAGCTAGATCGTTACGTAACATGTTTTCACCGAAGAAAATTTTTTTTTTTTAAGAATTTGTTACGTAATAGGGGAGGGGGGATAAAGAAATTTGTGACAATTTGTTACATGGGGGGAGGGGGGAGTCAATTTTGGGCAATTTTTGCGTTACGTAATTTATGAATGGTCCCTTATGAAAATCGTATATATCATTTTCATGGCTGCCGTGTTGCTCTGTTCAGTCTCACAAAATATTGCGGTTCGCAATGTTGCTTCGGAGCGCTTTTTTTTTTGAAAAATGTGTAAGTCGAAAAACAAGATTTTTGTTGGCAACAACAATTAATTAAATTAAGTGCATTATCGTGATTTTGGATCTGCCGGATAATATATTTTATTTATATCCTGTTTTAGGCGAGACTATCAACTAATACTTAGGCCAAAATAAGAATTCATTTCTATTACAAGAAATCGAAAAGAAATGAGTGGTCCGAATTGGAACAGAGTTGGGGTAACTCGGACCTTTTATGTACTTTTGTGCATAACCGTTTATACACAATACGGTAAAAGATCGGAAAAAGCCTTAGAAAAAAATATGCGCAATTGATCAGGCTTGTAGGAAAAAATATTTATTTGTGATTCGGTAGACACGTTTCAGTTCTATAACTCATAAACTCTGACTAGGTCTGAATTGTCCCAGTTCCCCCTACTAATATTAACCTGTCATTATGAAATAAATAAAAAAAATATTTCTAGGAAAAGCCTTGGGGTGCCGGTTTTACCCATGTTTCCCATAAACTGCCGCCATCACATCACATTATTTGGTATTCTTAGTATGTATAACAAACATAAAGATGTGACACAAGGTGCTAAAAACGCACAAAAATCCTATCAATCCTATTTTTCATTGGATTGTCTGCTTTAAAGATATTACCAAGGGCCGTTCATAAATGATGTCGCGTATTGACATTTGAGGAAAAGGAAAGGGTAAATCTGTACCTTTTGAACTGTCTGTAGATTTTCGCGGTCAGATTATATTTGCAAAAGCTATAAAGAGCAAAAAGTTAAAAAAAAGTTCGCTAAATCCTGTTTTCTGAAAAAAAACCTGAAAATACTTCCTTTAAAGAGAAAATGGGTATGATTTTCAATGACCCAAAATTAGTCTAGAAAACACTTTCTCGCAACTTAATTTTTCTTGTAAACTAGTGTTATCCGTTCTAAAACATCTATAAAGTTACTGAATATTGCTTTAGTGTTAAATCAAAACCGCAAAAGTTTTATGAAAAACCCGATTTAATTAACCGAGCAGTGAGATGAGCCATTTCTTATACATATCACTATTCGGCTATTCATTAGTTTGCCGAACTCATGAGAAGTACGCACACACGCGTACAGATGTGGTGAACACAGTTCAGATTCCTGCACGAATAAAATGACTAAATTATTCAATATTTATAGAATAAATTTAATAAAAAAATTAAATGATAGAAAGTAATCTAATTCATAATATGAGTAGAATGAATAATTTAAATGAAACTAATAAATTAAATAAAACGAATAATACTATACAACGAATAAAATGAAAAAATAGACATAGTAAATAATATGAATGAAACAAATAAAATAAATAAACTTAATTGTGATAATGTTTAATGCATGGGTCAAATATCTCAACTTTAGTAAAAATTTACTCTTTATCTTTGAAGGAAACTTACATATAAATTTTCGAGAAAGATTTCAATCATTATTTTATAAACTTCTTAATTATGTGCATATAGTCTGACGTAACTCTTTTCTTTAAAAGTTAATTTTTAAACGCGAGGTGTTTTGACAAAATCACCCACATCCCAAAAACTAGAATAGAATTAATAACGTTAAATTGCCACGTTAGGCCTTGCGTTTAAATCTAGTTTCGTGAATATCGGTTTAACCATTGCTGAAATAATTGCATGACATTACTGCACATATATACACACACGCAAACACACATACATATGATGGATAATTGTGAACAAAGCGCAATTTAACTTGTTTTTGAATGCAAATTCAAGTAAATTCTGACGCTCCTTTTATGTGTATCTTTCGAGATACAAATATTTTTAAGTGTGTACGTAAGATTTACTCACAAAAATAAGTATGGATAATAAATGTGACTATTACCTTTCATTTGAGCACTAATAGTTAGAAGTACTGGCTCTAGGACTGAAGTTAGTGCAATTAGTCCGATTGGATTCCGATGGAGCAGTGCTGCCAGAGACAGTTGACGTTGACGACGAAAAATGAAATTTTGGTATATCTTCGTTATTTTGTAATTTTATTGAAAACTGATAAAACCTATCAATTTAGACAATATTCGACTACATTTTCCACGCAATTGGACTATTGAGAAAATTCTAGGACAATTGTATTGAGAAGTAAGATGCAAAAATTGAGCAGCTTCTAGCACTGCGATGGAAACCCCTATCTTTATGAAAAAAGGTTTTTCTTGTTTCTTATCCCTACTATTTTCAAGGAAAAATAGTTTTGGAACCCTCTATGCACGAGAAAGAAGTTTGACATGAAAGGGTTAACACGGATTTTTACATAACGCGGATTAACACCCGTAATAATCGAAAGAGTATTTAGACAAATCTAGACCAACATGTGAAATGGGTGGAAGTCCAAATGAGAGTCTCTCTGTGTTTACTTTCGCTTTCGATTATTATGGCGTCAACATAAAACTTTCCAACATTGTTTCAATAAATATTGAAAGACTCTGATGTCGTCTAGCATAGTATGCCAAGAGTTAAGGAGCAATCGTAGAAGCTGCCGAGTTATTGACGGGAGAGAGAGTAAACAAAGAGAGACTCTCATTTGGACTTCCGCCCTTTTCTCATGTTGGTCTAGAAATAGTCTCTTGCTGTTAGATACATCTATTTGTAAATGTAGGGTAAACCGAGGAGAGTTCAAACAAAGCCCATTACTAGCGAAACCATGCCATTATAGATCTGGCCAAAATGCTTTTGGCTTACATGTTTCGTATATGTTTAACAAAAGCATTGTTGCAAAATCCCTAACAGTATGGTTTTGCTAGCAATAGGCTTTGTTTGAACTCTCCTCTGTTTCAACTCACCTCGGTTTCCCCTACTCGAGATATAGAGATCTACCGGGTAGGTACTCCAGCAGAATTTCCACTAGAACGTGACGTAACATATTTTTATTGAAGAATAAAATAAACAAATTTATTTGTTACGTTCTAAGGAAGAGGGGATAGAATTACGCTTGACATTTATGTACATTTTTTCCGTAACGTAATTTATGAATGGTCCCTAATATTCATCCTACCCTCATTATCATTTGTTGTCGATGTGTACGCTCCGATAAGATAAAACATCATTCCGTATTATAAATGCTTCAATATTGCGGTTTGAAACTCGGATCCTGCAGTCAGAATATTGTAATTAAGATTTTTTATAATTTGTTGACGTTTGTTTGATTTCATCAAATCGTAACTGTGGGGTAATTTACATGGCTCAGCTATCGGCGGAAAATGAAAATACCTGCGGACTTTTGGTTAATGTTTGAATTATTTTATTAATCTGAAGTTTTTCTCTCTTTCACTAGAACATTCTCCCTGTGATCACCACCTACGTGCGCAATGCCTCTGACAGCACAGATCTGAAGGCCGTTCTAACCGAGAAGATTCCGAAAGAGCAGGAGCGCGTCAAGAACTTCCGTAAGCAGCATGGCAACACCAAAGTGGGCGAAGTTACTGTCGATATGGTAAGTTTTTTATCTGCTACAACGAAGTCGAAATCGCGAACGCAGTCGTGAGAGGCGTTTAATTTTGGCATTGATAAAAGTCACACGCGACTCAATATGACTGGCCTTCGATTGTACTTTACATTTCACTGATTTAAATATGTTTGATATTTCAGTGATTTTATGAACATTTTCAGAAACCTTAAGAATCTGTTGCATTTTTTTATTTAATCCTCTTACATAAATGGAATGAATGTCTCGCAATCAGTGTGCTTATCTCGCTCAGAAATTATCGCCAGGAAAAAAAATTAACAGATTATCCGATCACAGGTAAAATTGAAGGTTTTGTGCCTTTAGTCAGACCATAGATTCTGTCTTTTTCAAGAACCGTTACCGTTCACTGATTTTTTTACTTTGCTTGCGATGTTCACCAAATGAAAACTTTTCCTCGAATAAAAATAGCTTCGATCGATGCTCTCCAAACGTTTGTATCGTTGAACCGAGTATCATGTGACATCATGCACTATGTCGGTGTATAAGTTAAGCACAGTATCGTCCGCGCAGATGCGTTGGCGAAATCGCGTCAATTGAATTAAGTAATAGACGAGAAGCTCTTGTCATATTAACCTCCCTAATGTGGACAATCATTGTGCGACAGGCGGGGTGAGAGGAATCAATTGACAAACTAGCGTAAATTGATTCGCGTGCAAAGATCGGACACATGAGTCGCGTTTGTCGGTCCTCATGGTTCAATTGTCACTAGTGGCGCTAGGAAGCCACCCATGAGTCCCGAGTAGCACGTTAGAGTACAGATCAATCCAACTAAGCATTTGTGCTACATCCCATTGTCGAGCTCGACCTTCTACTTCGACAGATTTCTCAGCGTATAGAACAATTACAGAGTTAAGGGCTAGCACGAAATTTTTACCTCCAAGCTAGTGAATATACTTCTAAAGCCCTTGTTTCAATCGAATAAATATTAAATTTTAGGGAAACTTTGTAAATTAATGTGTGTAGGTTGTTTGGGAAAATTCTCGACACTTTAGCTTCACCCGTAAGAACTTGTACAATCGTATTTGATAAGTTTTTCACAATTTTTGTTTAATTCCTAAGCAAACCATTTGCACTTTTTGCTTCTTGGTTTTTCTGACTTCCAGTTTTACCATGGTCCAACAGATTCCGATTAATCGGTGTTCGGGGCTATTCGATTCATGTTCTTTGGACTAAATGCACCAATTTAGCCTCATACCATTCCTGCACATACATTCAGCTTGTTTACCTGTGGTATTTTAAAACAAATTACTATATTTTCTTCTTTTTAACACCAACGTTTACTTTGAAATTATCCTTACCGGTGTAAACGCCGTTTTTTTTGGAAACATCACGTATTGATGTTGGCGATCACATGTTTACCGATCCTTGATCATTTTAGTGTGCTTCGAACGGTTGAATGAAAGATTTACAGCATTTTTTTCATAACACTATAGGCATTTTTTTAGCACTATAGGAAGAAGAAACTGTGCAAAATTTGGTAAAAATTTTACACAAGCCTTTAAACCATTAAATTTATCGTAAAGCAATTTTGGGTACAAGAAAACAATTCTGGATAAACATGTGAAAAGGGCATATCGCAAATGAGAGCCTCTTTGTGTTTTCTTTCTCTTCCGTCAATAACTCGACCGCATTTACGTTTGCTCCTTAACTCTTAGCATAATATGCATGACGACATCAGAATCTTTCGATATTCATTGAAACAATATTGTAAATTTTATGATGACTCCGTAATAATCGAAAGAGAAAGTAAATACAGAGAGGCTCTCATTTGCGATATGCCCTTTTCACATGTTTATCCAGAATTATTTCAAGTTATGAACTGATTGCAGAAATTTCATTTTTAACTGCCATACAATTCGGCTTGTGATAATGCAATATTTTGATACTAAAACATTTCCCCAAAAACCATTCCCCAGAAATATATTTTCCAGGAAAAACTAGTTTCCAAAAAGCACCAAAGTCAAGAAACCCTTTCCTTAGAAGGAACCAAAACTCATAATACTTTTTGTCAGAAACCCAGAAAATTATGCCGAAATTTCAACTTTTTCAATTAAGTTCATGATTAAGTTGTTATGTTCACAATACATAAGAGGATGGCGACATTTGTAATATTTGAATGGATCACCAAAAGATAAATAAATGAATTATTCTTTTGAATCAGTTACTTGAAGAATTGTTCTTTTGTTCAAAAAATCATATTGGTGATCTGCATCGTAATGTGAATAATATAAGTAGGGTTATTGTTTTCACTGTTTCTAAATGTATTTACTCTTCGGAAAGAGAATGTCTGTGTCTGAGTAGTTCTTCGGGTTTGAGCGATCTTTTGAGTGACTCTTAAGAGAGCGTTTATTTATTTGCATCAAGTATTTGTAAATCATAAAGAGCATTATGCATTTCTTTTGTGTTTATTTTTAGAAAAGCTGAACACCCCGTATTTTGTAGATGAGTGTTCAGAATGATGCTTTTATTTGATTTTAATATTTGGTCTTCAGTTTAAAAAAAATGGTCATCAAGCAAGAAGAATAACCTACCAAATTGTTGCTAGCGCTTTGCAAAAATCTGAAGCACTAGCAAGATCATGCCCATATCAACTGCAACGTATTAAAAGTGTTTCGGGAATTTTTGTTGATATATGGGTTGGGGAGAAGCCAAACACCGAAAGCCACAGCAACGACAAGAAGGCTGGGACACGACGACAAGCAGTTTGAAGCTGGGAGTGTCGTAGAGTTATTTATTTATTTATTTATTAAAGTAAATCACTAATAGGCCAATAATGATGTCCTAATCTGAAAATTCTTAAAAAAAATTCAAAAACCTTGTCCTTATTACATTACGAGTCAAATTAAAGTCAAATAGATGTGTCACACGATTGAATGTTCTTTGTAATCCTGTGATGGTCGCATTCGCTGTGTGGTTGAACCGCCGAAGAGGCACTCTCAAAAGAGTATTGCTGCGCAAAGCTGGGAAGTTTACTCGTTCGATCAAGGCTGGAGAATCGATGTGCGCTGACAACAGATCGGCTACAACTAGAGCTCTTGTTGTGCCTCCTGCCAGCGTAGCTGTCTCAGAGCGAATCGTATAAACCTGCGTTGGATACCTTTAATTCGGTCACAACTGTTCATATAGTGCGAGCTCCCAATCGTCGAACAATACTCGAGAGATGATCGAACTAGGGAGCAGTACAGACTCTTCAGGCAGTAGATATCCGGAAAGACTTGGCAGCACGGAAGATAACCCCCAGGTTTCGTGATGCCCGGCTAATGCTATATGAGACGTGTTGCTTGAAAATATGTTTGGAATCTAACATCACTCCAAGATCCTTCACACAGCATTCTCGCGGAATAAGCAGTCCTGAGGGAATGTAGTCGAAATTAATCGATTCTCTTTTCCTCGAGAAGGTGATTGTAGAACATTTTTCGGGATTTAGAACCATTCGATTATCGATACACTACTCGCTAAAGACATCGAATTGTTTCTGCAGGATGTGAGCGTCTGCCAAAGTCTTGATACGGTTGAATATCTTCACGTTATCAGCACACGACAAGCGTAGTGCACTGAGTCTGTAATTCACGTCGTTGAAGTAAACTAGAAAGATGAGTGGTCCAAGATGGCCTCCCTGTGGGATCCCAAACGTAGCTGCAAACATTTCAGAGTGTTCGTTGCCTATATTCACGCTGAGTTGACGGCCTACTAGATAATACTGAAACCAACGGAGAAGTGATCCTTTGAATCCAAGTTTAGCTAATTAAGCGATGGCGATACCGTGATTGAATTTGTTCGTTGAGCCATGTTTCGGTGAGAGCGATTATGTCGTACCATTGATCGGAACAAGCCAGGCGGTAAGCGCTAGCGCAGGAATTCACACCGCCTGCGTTCTGGTAATGTATTTGCATCGGCGACGAAACTACACCATTGCGTTGTCTGGAAGGTAGATTGCTATGAGAAAGTTTGACCGACTCTTCAATTGATGAATACTTGCCTGAGTGTACAGGCTGGAAGACCCCCTCTCCATTTCCAGACACGGGGCCGCACAGAGGAGTAACTGGGGTCAAATCCTGGCCAAAATTATTTGTTGCTGCTATTGCTTTTATTATGCCCCAATATGAACAAAAAATAGACAATTACTAGTTTTTGGAACAATTTGGCATCTATCCACCTACCAGTGCAGAGGTCTATTTTCTGTATGCTTTCGAATACTAGTAATTTCGGAGTGATCTTTACGAATACATTTGTTTTTTTCCAGTTGCAAAAACAGTTGATCAGTGGAAAAGGGGGAGAAAAGGGACGCCTGTTCATATTTTCCTAGAGATTCATTTTAAAAATCATAGTATTTGGCCCTGCAATATTGCGGTGTACTTTAAATTACTAAAAATTTCAATATTTTCAAATCGCTTGGAATTAAGTAGATCGGACAAGATCGGAAGAGTTCGAATGTTTTTCGGATAGCTGGAATCTGGTTTTGTAATACTGATTCAGCAACTTTGCCGGATCTCGCCGTATAATGTAGCTTTTTTATCATTCAAGTTTGGAATAAAATATTTTAAAAACGTATATTTTAAAAATGGTGCAAAGCACAACAACACCACTATTTTCAGTCGGTTTTAGCCTAAAGTTATACAAATGCCTGTGTTCAACTACATTTGTAATAATATTGTCTTACTTAATACAGTCATCATCACTAGAAAGCGTTATTGCTGAATATATAATTAAAATGATAAAAAACCCCTTAAAATATCACTATGTTTCATCCATGCAAAAAATCTAACAATTTTTGACGGTTAGGAAGCATAACAGTCTTACCTAATAAAGAATACTTGCCAGTAAGAGCAAGTCGGAAGACCTCCTCACCGGTCCCAGACACAGGGCCGAGACGATTGATGACGCTGGCTGCAAACGGCGCGACTGTGTTTGGGGGATTGAGGGCCTCCGGCCCACTTTCTACGGTACGGTCATCTTTGGACTTGTCGTTACAGATGGGTAGCGTAGACGAGGCGTTTTCCAAAACCCCAGGTTATCCTCGGAAAAGTGTCCACGTTGAAAGTCGATAAATTCGCGGAAGTACATCCCGTCGGGTCAGGTTTCCGCGTTAAGTGCCAATGCTCGAAGCTTGGGAACTATCTGGTTTGGCAGGCTTTCTGTTCCCGTGGCTTGATACGAGAAAATTTTATTGTAACCTAGCCAGTCAAACAGGAGCGCCTTTATTGCTTCGGCCGTCATATGAATGCGATCAATGAAACGTATCAAATAAAAAACTTTGATACAAGTCATCATTTCGAAAATCTGTAAATTAACATTGCTTAACTTCAAAAGTATACCAAAACCAATGCTTAAAAATTAAACTCAAAAGAACAAGCAGGGAATGTATTCATATGAAAATTAATCAGTACTAACAGTGCAACACAATCCTTTTAATATTGTTCCAATATTTGAACAAGACTACCCTCTATTTTTAGTTTTTTTTAATTTATTAACAGATTAAGGCCGAAGTGGCCTGTGCCGTATACAAAAGATTCCTCCATTCCACTCGGTCCATGGCCGCGCGTCGCCAGCCACGCAGTCTGCGAAGGGTCCGCAAATCGTCTTCCACCTGGTGCTCGCTGCGCGACACGTCTTCTTGTACCGGTCGGATTGCAATTGAGAACCGTTTTCACCGGGCTATTGTCCGACATTCTGGCTACGTGCCCGGCCCACCGTAGTCGTCCGATTTTCGCGGTATGACAGATGGGTGGCTCCCCCAACAGCTGATGCAACTCATGGTTCATTCGCCGTCTCCATGTGCCGTATTCCATCTGCACTCCACCGTAGATGGTACGCAGCACTTTCCGTTCGAAGACACCAAGTGCGCGTTGGTCCTCCACGAGCATGGTCCAGGTCTCGTGCCCGTAGAGAACTACCTGTCTAATCAGCGTCTTGTAGATGGTCAACTTCGTACGACGGCGAACTCTGTTCGACCGAAGTGTCTTGCGGAGGCCAAAGTAAGCACGATTTCCTGCCACGATGCGTCTACGAATCTATCTGCTGGTATCATTGTCGGCGGTCACCAGTGAGCCCAAATACACGAACTCTTCAACCACCTCGATTTCGTCGCCACCGATGCAAACTCGAAGCGGGCGGTTCTCATTCTCTTCTCGTGAACCTCTTCCTATCATGTACTTTGTCTTCGACGTGTTGATGGCAAGTCCGACGCGCTTGGCTTCTCTTTTCAGTCTGATGTAGGCTTCCTCCATCTTTTCAAAGTTTCGTGCAATAATATCAACGTCATCGGCGAAGCCAAGTAACTGAACGAACTTTGTGAAAATCGTACCACTCGTGTCGATCCCTGCTCTTCTTATTACATCTTCCAGCGCGATGTTGAATAACAGACACGAGAGACCATCACCTTGCCGTAACCCTCTGCGTGATTCGAAGGGACTCGAGAGCGTCCCTGAGACACGTACTACGCACATCACCCGATCCATCGTCGCCTTCACTAATCGCGTCAGTTTGTCCGGGAATCCGTACTCGTGCATAATCTGCCATAGCTGATCTCGATCGATAGTGTCGTATGCGGCTTTGAAGTCGATGAACAAATGATGTGTGGGCACATTGTACTCGCGGCATTTCTGCAGTACTTGACGAAGAGCGAACACCTGGTCCGTGGTAGATCGTTCGCTCATGAAACCCACCTGGTACTGCCCCACGAACTCTCTTGCAATTGGTGATAGTCGACGGCATAGTATTTGGGAGAGTACCTTGTAGGCGGCGTTCAGCAGGGTGATTGCTCGGTAATTACAGCAATCCAGCTTGTCGCCCTTTTTGTAGCTAGGACACACGACACCTTCCATCGACTCCTCCGGTAAAATCTCCTCCTTCCAAATCTTGGTAATCACCCAGTGCAGCGCTTTAGCTAGTGGCTCGCCACCGTGTTTTAGCAGCTCGCTTGGTATTTGGTCAATCCCAGCGGCTTTATTATTTTTGAGCCGGCTAATCTCCTCCTGGATTTCTTGGAGATCCGGAGCCGGTAGTGTAAGGTCTTCCGCGCGTGCTCCCAGGTGCGTTACCGTGCCATCCTCGTCGTCTGCTGCATCGCCGTTCAGGTGTTCTTCGTAGTGCTGCCGCCACCTCTGGATCACCTCACACTGGTCCGTGAGAAGATTCCCGTTTGTATCTCTGCACATGTCGGCCTGTGGTACGTGGCCCCTGCGCGAGCGGTTCAACTTCTCGTAGAATTTCCGTGTGTCTTTAGCGCGGTACAGCTGCTCCATCGCTTCGCGATCTCGGTCTTCCTGCTGGCGCTTTTTAGTCCGGAAAACCGAGTTCTGCCTGTTCCGTGCCTATTTATATCGCGCCTCGTTCGCCCTCGTGCGGTGTTGCAGCATTCTCGCCCATGCTGCATTCTTCTCTTCGACTAACTGCTCGCATTCGCCGTCGTACCAGTCGCTTCTTCGGTCCGGGCCCACCGTACCTAGTGCAGTGGCTGCGGTGCTACCTATGGCGGATTGGATATCTCTCCAACCATCTTCAAGGGCAACTGCGCCTAGCTGCTCTTCCGTTGGTAGTGCCACTTCCAACTGCTGCGCGTAGTCTTGAGCCACTCTGCCATCTTGTAGCCGCTCGATGTTTAGCCGCGGCGTTCGGCTTCGACGAGAGCTATGCACTGTCGAATGTTTTGAGCGCAAGCATACTGCAACCAGGTGGTGGTCCGAATCTATATTCGCACTGCGATAAGTGCGGACGTTTGTGATGTCCGAGAAGAATCTACCGTCGATTAGAACGTGGTCGATTTGGTTTTTTGTTACTTGGTCCGGTGATCTCCAGGTGACTTTGTGGATATCTTTGTGAGGGAAGAAGGTGCCTCGGATTACCATTCCACGGGAGGCTGCGAAGTTCACACATCGTTGGCCGTTGTGATTTGATACGGAATGCAGGCTGTTAGGCCCGATCACCGGTCTGTACATTGCCTCCCCTCCTACCTGTGCGTTCATGTCGCCGATGACAATTTTTACATCTCGCAGAGGGCAACCGTCGTATGTCTGCTCCAGCTGCATGTAGAACGCTTCTTTCTCGTCGTCGGGTCTCCCTTCGTGTGGGCAGTGCACGTTGATGATGCTGTAGTTGAAGAAACGGCCTTTGATCCTCAACTTGCACATCCTTGCGTTGATCGGCTGCCACCCGATCACACGTTGGCGCATCTTGCCCAGCACTATGAAGCCGGTTCCCAGCTCGTTGGTTGTACCACAGCTCTGGTAGAAGGTAGCCGCTCGATGCCCGCTTTTCCACACCTTCTGTCCCGTCCAGCAAAGTTCCTGCAGCGCCACGATATCGAAATTGCGGGGGTGTAGCTCGCCGTAGATTATCCTGTCACATCCTGCGAAGCCGAGCGATCTGCAGTTCCATGTTCCGAGTTTCCAATCGTGATCCTTTATTCGTCGCCTGGGTCGTTGCCGATTGTTCTGGGTCGTATTCTCTTCTGTATTGTTCGTTATGTGGGTTTTTTAAGGGGCGGCTTATACGGCCTACGCCAACCACCTGTCTCGCCGGTGGGCCATCGTGCCAGGACTGCTTAAGGTCCCACCTGGACACCAGGACAGGTTTACACCTTCCGAAGAAGGGTAACCCCCCCCCCCCCCCCTTCCCTGTCAGCATACGACCAAAGTTCCCACCGGGGTTGGTTACCCGATCTTCATTAAGGTTACTCGTATCCCAGTCGACGCCACGGGGAGGCCAGGGCTAGGAGTTACTGGGCAGAAAGCTAAGGACCGCAAGTGGGGTCTATTTTATGCCTTCAGGTACAAGAGGCTTACGCACTGCCCAGTCATTGCCGACCTATATTTTTTGTTACAAAATTCAAAACTTTTTGAGCGACTGTGTCTGTTGATATCAATTATAAATAAAGATCTTTTTTCGATGCAGTGAAAATTGTCACACCAATTTTTACTAAATATGTATTTTATTATTATAGATACTTAGGAAATAGTACACTGATACTTTATTCTATGAAAGGTTATTGATAATATTGCTCCACTTAAATGTTGTCCGAAGATTCGTCAAATTCGAGTTATAACAGAACAAATTTACAGAATGTGAACGGAAAATTTTATTGAAAGGCAGGTTGTTTTTGCTCCAATTGTAAAGGTTTTACCCCTAGGGTCAACATGACGCTTTATTCGGTCTATAAAAAGCTCGTCCTATTGTGCAGAGGTTGGGAATTGAACCCAGGTAAACTGCGTACAAGGCAATCGTGTAACGGACTACCCTATGCTAGTCCCCTAAATAACGATTTCTGTTTGAAGTTTACATAAATAAATCACAAATTTCGATAACAAAATTGTTTTGCTAAAGTTGGTTACCAAACGGATTGTGGTAGTTCCAGTGACCTTTTACTGAATCCAACAATTGAAATAAACTGGGGGTATTAGGCCTATTCTCGTCTTATTCCTATTTTCACCCTACCTTTTTGAAGCCGTTGGTAGGAGCACCGTCTGCCATCTTTGTTCGTCGCGTTAAGCCGAATGGTAGGGTAAAAACTGTGGCTTTCTATTTGAGTTTTCGTTGCGAGTATATAAGTCCGAATAATTTACGAGTTAAAGCGGTTCCCTGCCTAATACTGTTAAAAATAGGTTAAGGCTATTCTATGTGAGGTCATTGGTAGGAAATTACTATTCGACTTGATTGGTTTGCAAATTGCAGCACCCTAGTGATCCTCAACCACGTATACCCGTGTCACTGCTCAGATCGCGTGAGATGAATCATAGAACGAATTGTATTATTCAACACGTTCTATCATCGGCCACCATACATGTCGAACCAGTTCTGTAAAGGGGATTTCGCGGGTTTTCCGCTGATAATGGTTGACTCGGATTTCATATAAACTTTGAGCAGTATTTTCAACGGTAGCATGTTAACAAAAGCAATTGAGAGGAACTGTAAGGGACTTCTGCGTTACGAAAACATCATCATATTTCAACTGGCTTAGGTCGTTTCATAAAAGTTGAGTAGACTCATAAAATCTAATATAAATTCATTCATAACATATTTCACACGTTTCAATAATTTTATATTCGGCACTATGTAAGTGAGTAACTCTATCGTGATTATTACAAATGCACTGAAAGGTTATCGCTTCGGAGTACAGTCATTACATTAAATTACGTGTGGGACGTTAATGTATGGGTAAAAGCACTAACATCCACTGCTGGTGTTTAACAAACACGGTACAGTTTAAAGTGCACATTGCTTGCGTAAAGGTTGTTGTTGAAATGCACTGTATTGAAGTGATAACTAGCGATTACTGTGATAAGGGGCACGCAACTTTAATTCGTCTTCCACATCACTAGTCAGCTGATCCTTAAATTTACTGATGATAAGAGTTATGTGTCAGTGATAAGCGAAATCGTCAAATAAAATTTTCATGTCCAATGATATGCTATATCAACGAGTCGACGATGTCATTGTTATACACAAGTCCGTGCAGAAAAGTCAACATTATTCAACGATCAATTTAGCGACCTTATTCTAATTGAACAGAATATAAGCTAGAGTCCCCATGCAAAATACTTGTTTAGGAAGCGTCAAATCTTAATTCCACGTTGACCTTCAAAATGTTTTCAACTTAATCCGCTAATTAAGGCAAGTCTTTGACCAAATACTCACGCTTATGTGCAATATTAGGTTTGACGTTTAACCGAAATTTTCGCACGAAAGACAACACATCACTGCTGTTAAATAATTTCAAAAATTTCACAGGTTACCGTTAAGTGGGACCAGTGTTCGTCAGTTCTATTTAAGTTCAATGTCATGGGCCTAGAATAAGCTACGCGTGTTAGTAGCGGAGTAGGGAACCAGTGGAGATATCGCTGACTGACGTACTTCTGCTTATCGCTGAACAGCAGCTCACATCACAACAGAGGACCATGTGACTGATTAGATAAATTGTGAGCCCCATAGCCAGGGAGGTGGGGCTTTGGTTTTTTGCTGATCACGTGATGTTGTCAATAGACAGAGGGGAGGCTTGTATGTGGATTGTAGCGTAGCGTTGTAATAAACGGAACTGGAAGAGCTTTATTGATATGATAGGCAGATTGATATTATCCAGCTCAGAGGAGAAACCGTCTGGTATCAGACATTTTTTCTTGTTTCTAACTGTTCCTTTGAAAAATGTCAAAATGAGCTACGGTGCAGACCCAACCATCTAGCGCTATACTGCCCATTAAAGCGTAAGAAACCCACAATGAAAAACAAGCAACCCGAGAAAAACGCTGCTCAAGATTTACATTTTCATGGAGCCTTATGGGTGGGACCACCGTGTTTTGGCATTTTTTATATTTTCTTAGCAAACCTGGTAATCTTAATGGTGCATTGTGATTCTAAGGTGATTCAGAATACAATCCAACAGATAACACAATTTCGACAAAAATCTATTTGGGACTCTTATGTTTTTATGGGCACTATATTAACAATATATTTTTCTATATGACTCGTGTCCAATCATACCGAACTGAACAACAATATTTTTGAACTGGTGAGCTAGAGGTTAGTATGCAATGCGTTATCCACGAAATTTATGTATTATTTCTCGAAAAAATGAAAATGAGAAATTGTTGTCAACGATTCTTTAGGTATTATACTAATT
This sequence comes from Topomyia yanbarensis, assembly GCF_030247195.1. Taxonomy (NCBI): domain Eukaryota; kingdom Metazoa; phylum Arthropoda; class Insecta; order Diptera; family Culicidae; genus Topomyia; species Topomyia yanbarensis. Next base: position 105,503,813 of record NC_080672.1, on the reverse strand, counting down.
CGTTAATTACTCAGCCTTCAATCGATCCCTAAGAAGCATTAAATCAGCGTTTCCATTATTTTTTTAAAGGAAATCCGCAAATGTAGTATCCCTGGCTGACAAAAAAAATCGCGATAAAATCCCCATGTTTGATTTTTCCACTATTAAGCTTTTCGAGCTTTTTTACGTTTTATCAACAATATGCATGATCTAAAAAATATTTTTCAAGCATAAATATCTGGTATATTTTATGCTACGCACCTTGTTCCAGAAATTTTTCAATTGAATAAATAAAAAAATTAAGAATTGGAAATAAAAACATTAAAAATTAAAGAATGGAAAAATCGCTATGAAAAAACTGATTCATTTTAAAAAATCAAACAATTAAAAAACATTGCGCAAAAATATAAAAACCTATTTTAATCCACCTAGCGGTGCAATTGTGCCTTTCTCAATCATGAATCACGAGAATGTGTGCGTTGTTTATATTCATTAAAAGCTTTTAAATGCATATTTTACATTTTATTATTATACATCACATGACAACTATATACAGGAAAATAAATCATTATTCGAGTTCTAAAATTTTGAAAAAGAAAAAACAGCCACGGTAATATTGAACTGAAAAACCTATTTTAATCCACCTAGCGGTGCAATTGTGCCTTTCTCAATCATGAATCACGAGAATGTGTGCGTTGTTTATATTCATTAAAAGAGTTCGAGTTCTAAAATTTAGACATTTGCCGAACTCGACGAACTGAATCGAATGGTATATGTCACTCGGCCCTCCGGGCCTCCGTTAAAAAGTCGGTTTTCAGAGCAATTGCAATACCTTTCTATTGAGAAAGGCAAAAAGGTGCAAAATCGGCAAAGTCCCAAAAAGTCGATTTTTATAAAAAAAAATTTTTCGAGATAACATAAAATCTCGACGTTTCATGCATTTTAAAGATGTTTGGCATCAAAAATACGAATTCGATTTCTGAAATTTCATGGGGTGTCCCCCCTTTGAAAAAAAAATTGAGTTCCGGCTTATATGGGAATTTCATATGTGACCGGACGATTTAGTATATATTTCCGGACCCATATAAGCGATCCGTACGAAATTTTATAGACATCTGTGGGGGTATTATAGCTATCATTTGGGACTAAGTTTGTGAAAATCGGCCCAACCATTTCCGAGAAACTGATGCGAGTTCGTAAATTTTGAAAGATGGCGGCTTTTCCCGGGCACTTCCGGAACCGTCTATGGTGGTCAATGTAGTCAACGAAAGTTTGGTTGGCCAGCAGTGACCTAGAACAGCAAAATGAAGTTGTTTGAGAGACATTTTAGCGAAATTTTTACCTTTTTTGCTTTCATCGGAGTATCGGTTTGAATCACAATTTGCTATGTGATCGCACGCCACAACCTGCAACTCCGGAACCGGAAGTCGGATCGGGATGAAATTAAATAGCCATTTACGGGGACGCAATACCTTTCATTTGAGGCCAAGTTTAGTCGAATCGGTCTAGCCATCTCCGAGAAACCGATGTGACTGTTATTCTGAATTTAGATACTTCCGCCGGGGCTTCCGGAACCGATGATGGTGGCCAATGTGGCCAAATAGACTTTGAATGGATGTTAGTGACTCAATACTATCAATCGAAGCAGTTGTGGTCATATTTTGGAAAAAAATTCACCTTTATACATTCATTGCAGAATTTATTAAAATCGACATTTTCTGCGTGTTCGTACTCATCACCCTGTAATTCCGGAACCGGAAGTCGGATCCATTAGAAATTCAATAGCAGCCTATGGGAACGTTGCACCTTTCATTTGAGACTAAGTTTGTCAAAATCGGTTCAGCCATCTCTGAGAAAAATGAGTGACATTTTTGGTCACATACACACACACATACACACACATACATACATACACACATACATACACACACAGACATTTGCCGAACTCGACGAACTGAATCGAATGGTATATGTCACTCGGCCCCCCGGGCCTCCGTCAAAAAGTCGGTTTTCAGAGCAATTGCAATACCTTTCTATTGAGAAAGGCAAAACATTGAAAATTAATAAAAAAAGGCATTAAAACTGAAAAATGGTTAATTCAAATACAAAAACAACACGAAAGCTCAAAGATGCATCAATCAAATTCAAAGGGACGGCTATAGCGTAGTTGGTAAATCGTTTGTCTAGTACGCAGCTCACCTGGGTGCAATTCCAAGCCCCGCACACAGGGTTAGAGATTTTTCTATCCCGAAAAAAGGCGAATGACCCTAAGGTTAAAACCTCTGAGATCGAAATAAAAAAAACAAATTCAAAAACTCACGAATTTAAAAATCAAAGATTTTCAAAATTTCAAGATCGAGAGAATTAAAATTTTTAAAATTGCATTAAACCTTTAAAATAATGTGAAAAAAACAATTGAAAATTAAAAAAAGGCATTGAAACTGAAAAATGGTTAATTCAAATACAAAAACAACACAAAAGCTCAAGGACGCATCCATCAAATTCAAAGGGACGGCTATAGCGTAGTTGGTAAATCGTTTGCCTAGCACGCAGCTCACCTGGGTTCAATTCCCAGCCCCCCGCACACAGGGTTAGAGATTTTTCTATCCCGAAAAAGAGGCGAATGACCCTAAGGTTAAAACATCTGAGATCGAAATAAAAAAATCAAATTCAAAAACTCACGAATTTAGAAATCAAGGAGTTTCAAAATTTCAAGATCGAAAAAATTAAAATTTTTAAAGTTGCATTAAATCTTTAAAATAATTTGAAATTTTAAAATTTTGGTTTTTTAAAAGCATTCCAATATTTTCGAAAGATAAAAATTTTAAAACACAAGAAATTAAAAATTCAAGGATTTGAAAACTTCAAAATTAAATAAAATCAAAAATTTAAAAATTCGGAAATTTAAAAAATTAAAATTTAAATTGAAAATTTAAAAATTTTTAAAATTAAAGAGTTAAAAATTCAAATATTCAAAAATTTACAAAATTCAATATTTGAAATCTAAGGAATTAAAAATTGAAAATTTAACTGTCTAACGATTTAAAAATTTAGATATTTGGAAATTCGTGATCGAAAAATCCCAAATTAGATAATTTTATGATTTAAAAATTTAATATTTTAAAAATTTGAAATTCAGCGATGCAAAAATTTTAGAAATTGGGAATTATACAGTTGAAAAAAGATTTAAGTAGTTAAACATTCAAAAACTTTAAAATTCAAAGATCTAAAATTAAATTTTAAGCCGTGAGAAATTAAAAATTAAAGGATTTAGAAATTTCAAAGTTAAAAGAAAATTTAAAAATTCGGGAATTTAAAAAATTAAAACCTAAGAAATAAAAAATTTAAAAATTAAAAAATATATAGAAGATTTCAAAAGCTTGAAAATTTTAAAAATCCGAGAATTAAAAAGAATTAAATTTAAGGATTAAAAAATTTAAAAAATTAAAGTAATTTAACTTTAATTTTAAAAATTCTTAAATTTTGAGAATTAAAGAGTTAAAAATTCAAAATTTTTAATATTCAACGATTTACAAAATTCAATATTTGAAATCTAAGGAATTAAGAATTGAAAAATTAACTATCTAACGATTTAAATATTTAAAAATTCATTAACATTAATTAAATTAACTTGAATGATACAAAATTTTAAGAATTTGGAAATTATTCAAAAACTTTAAAATTCAAGGGCCTAAAATTAATTTTTTTCTCTCAAATTTTGAAAATTTAGGATCTAAAAATTCCGCCATTTAAAAATTGAAACTTAAAAAGAATTTATGTTCAAATATTTGCTATTTAAAGATTTTAGTGCTCCAAAAGTTTCGAAATTTGAATTTCTTAAGTTTTAAAACATTAGAATTATTAAATTTGAGTGAAGTAGAAATCCGTTTTTGGCAACAATATGTTTATTTCAGTTGCCAAAACTGGAACCGTGCCAAAAATGGAACCCGCTTTTTAAAGTTTTTATTTGCAATTTGTAACTTCAAAAATGCAAAAAGGGATTTTTAATTTTATAAAAATAGGTAAAATTGAAAGTCATAGCAAAAATTCAGAAAATTCAATTTTTTAATCCGATTTAGTCGTATTCCAGAGTTCTCACCTTCACGGCAATTCTAATATTACTATCTCTGGGCTATGATGACATTCCAGAAAGAACAAATGATTATCGCATTGGTGTCAGTGATTGTACCCTGCCTCTAAAGCGAGATCACGCGTAACCGCAACTGGCACTCAACACATTTGATCTATTTAATTTAAATCTGGCGGGATAATTAAATGTGTTGGGTGGTCAAATTTGTCAAATTTCAGCACTTTTTGTATTTTTACTGAATTCTCAAAGGTTGCTGAAGCTCGGAAACTATTTCGCTGAAATTTAGCAACCAAAATTTAGTTTGCCAGTTTATCAGTTTGGAAATTCACTGTTTACTGAGCTGTTTCGGAAATTTCCGTGCTGAGTTAAGTGTGTACTTGTGAAAATAAGTTAAATACGACACACTGTACGATAATTGTTGCATAATTTAATTGTTGTTGTTGTTGTTGCGACAATTGTTGCATACCTAATTTGATTTATTAATATAATTTAATGTACGTATTTTGAACAAGCATGCAATTTAAAATTGAAGAAATGAAAAATTCCCAAAAAATCCACAAATTCCAAAAATCGGCAGAAAAATCCGCTACTCTATTTAAAATTTCCGAAAATCTGCAGGTTTGCGGAAAAATGACCGTTCAAGCGAACGAATAACTTCGTTTTGGAGTGTTATGTCTGTTAGTCTGTGGTAACACTGCATTAAATTAATTAAATTGGTCCATAAATAGTGAAAAACTCATGTTTTAGCACAGCGGAAACTCGAATCCAAAGCATGATTAAATCGTTTAGAAATTATATTAATTCTTTTAGTTTTTCTGACAATTGTTACTTTTCTGAGATATCCAGTTTCTACATTTGCTGATAACACGATAGCACGTTAACGTTGAATTGAGATTGAGGTAAATGCTCATGCGAATGACACACCTGAAAGCACCTTTCATGATTATATCATCCCATTTTAAAACATAAACCCAAATCTACGCCACGCGCTCATCCCAATTTTTCTTTGTTCAAATCTCAGGTCAGTCGCACTTGCACATCAAGAGAAACTGGTGCTGTCCTGTTTTCGATAATGAGCCAATGCTTATGTCTTAATACACGATCGGAACACATGATGCTGTAAGAGCATTATACAGATTAATACGATCCAGACCTCGCTTAGCGCCGAGTAATCACTTATTCGAGATAGGGCGCTGAACATTCGCGATTCGTCTGATCATTCTCTCGTTGTAGTTGCAACGTGTGTCTCCCTAACAGCCTGCCTGCAACTAATGTGCCGGTAACAACAAGGCTACAGATTTGTTCCGCGAAACAGTAAGTAATTATTGCTATTCTCGGCCAACAGGCAGACTGCGAAACCGGCACGATTTGTACGTACGCTGACATCGAAGGTCAAGCTCAATGACGATTTTTTTCCCTCTGAGTTCAAACACGATGAGCAAAATCGCAGTGGGCTATTCAAAAACTATGTCCGCATTAACGAAACAGTTCACTGGCACATAACGTGAAGAATCTGCCTCTATGGTTGTAAACGTATTCATAAAAACAGATGACTGACCTAGTACAGCGCATGTAGCGCACCGTCATCGATTACGGAAAATCATCATAGGATGTTGAATCTATTTTCGTTCTATTACTATTGTCACCTTACCCATTTGAAGCCGTTGCTTAGAGAATGGTTTGTAATCTCTGTTCATCGAATTAGCTTAAATGGTAGTATGTATTTAAATTAGGTCGTTCGTTTAACGCAAAGATATAACTTTTATCGTTGATGCACTTGCATATAATAAGGCAAAACACGATTGTCGCTTTTCAATTTTTAACTGGAACGATATTTCAGCATTTTCTCTTACATAACTATGGATGCCGATTGTAGTTAATTAACGAAATAGAGCAGTCTTCCACTTAATAGGATGACAATTGTTACAACACCTTATTTGCTTTTCAATCTGTCCATTGCATAATGTTGTTCACAAGCCAAAAATAATCGCCTCTCAGCGAAAAGATTGCGTGCAATCCCATGACTGCTGGTCTTAAAATGGAATTCTTCTAATCAAGCGTGTGTTCTTTTTTTTTAGATGTACGGTGGTATGCGAGGCATCAAGGGTTTGGTTTGCGAAACGTCGGTACTCGACCCGGAAGAGGGTATTCGCTTCCGTGGATTGTCAATTCCCGAGTGCCAGAAGGTCCTGCCGAAGGCTCCAGGTAAGTGTCGCTAGAAAAAATATTAGATCGCTCAAATAATAAGCTACAGTAGGTACTGGCATTACAACGGTAACGCCGAGACAATGAAATAGGCGATAAATTTTGCGCGCTGCGGCTGATTAGTAGGGGAAAATAGGTAAAGACGAACCTTAAGTTTAAATTACTTTGTCAATTTTTGTATTGCTAACAAATTGCACCTAAACCATGATTTGATGATTTCCAGAACTAATTTTTATTGAACTATGAAGTTTTTGAGATATACATAGAGTCTATCTTTCCTACAGTGTTCATAACAGCCTACTTCCCCCTAGAAGTATGTACTTGAAATGTGCTATGGGTACATTAGTTGCACAGCACTATGACGTAGTCTTTGACACGCTTCATGTGGTGTGAATGCCCGTCCTTAGCTTGAACGTTAGAAACGTTTTTACTCGTGCTAGTGACCTGTTCGAAGTACTTTATGCATAATGCAACTACTGTACAGTTAACAGGGCTGTCAGATACGGAAGCGGTTAGTGTTGATTTAGCATACTGGTAGATATATTAACTAGGGGAAGTGCGTCGAAGACGGTCACCCTCATAGTTTTAGTATAAAGCATGTTTTTAAAATAATTTGCCTGATACAGTTTAGTTACTAACATATACAAACTATTCACAAGCACACTTCACATATCTTGCTACGGCAACTCTCAGAAATATAAACACAAATGGTACAAAAGTTGATAAACATGCTCGTAAATCTAATTTGTTGTCCGTATTACTTCATATTTTAGCGGTTCCAGAGACTAGTAATTCTATATTTCTTTGATTCATCTTGATGCTTACGTTTTTTTCGCTACCTGGCTGAAAAATGTTGAAACATCTGCAGCCAGTATCTAATTGAGTCAATTCAATTGAAAAGTGTTCATTGCTAGTAGGATGGACACCTCATTGGTGGAGACGGTGTTTAAGTAAATATGTACTTTTATTTGTAATTTGTAAACATATTATCGTAAACTGCTGCAAGCCTTAAAACCACCAATCAATATTCAAACCTTCAAATTTCGTTGAAATCCTACTAAAAGTTGCATATTAACAATATGTTTATCCAACGCGTTTTTTCCGCATTGTTGGTGACATAGAAGATTTCCAAATCAAAGGTAATGTCTAGTATTTAGCATTTCTTCTAAATGCTTTGGAACGGATAATCGATCATCACATCAGAACCGTTAGTTCAGTTGAATATCCACTACACAAAATGCAACATACATATCAGTGTGAGAAATCCATGACCACTATGCTTCACAATGTTGTTTACAACATTGAAACGACCTTCTCGCTTAAGCAATCGAGCTTGGATGTATTCCGAGATATTGAAGGTACTTTTGACAATGTGTTCTGGAAGCGACGCGCGGTCATGGGATATATGCATGTATCTTGAGTTAGATGAACGCAATACTTAGTAAACGTATTTTTTGCTCGTCACTGAGACAGGCAGAGATAAGGAAATTGAGTATTTGCGGCTGTCCTCGGGGGAGGAGGGGGGGGGCGTTTTGTCACCTTTACTATGGAACCTGGTTGTCGACGGCTTGTCGAGGAAACTCAATGAGCTTGGATTTCCAACCTACGGGTTTGCTAAAAAAACACCCTGGTAATTAAATCAACATTGTAGCACCTATAAACCTACAAAAGCGTTCTCAAGCATTAATCCACTGCTCGCGCAGTCTACCCTAGATCCTAGCAGCCTAGATGCATGCCTTCAGTTGGACCAGTCAAAAAATGACGCTCATATTCACTAGACAACACGTTCAATGGTGACATGATCGAGAACTCTAGTGACATGGAGAAACTGACTATTCTAGCATCTGCACAATACATTAAACATTAAGCATCAGATTCACGGTCCGCGCGCAATCATTCAGGAATACGCGCGAATATGCGAAAAGACACACGATTATAAAATCGAATTTCAATCTGCTTCCTCATCTCGTTAACGTCGTCTCCTTAACTGAGGCAGAAAGCTTTGTAGCAATGAACAACATGCAACATAACGTCGAATATGAAAACGTCAAAACTAAGTGTATATGGATCTTGATCTTACGAAAATATGCCTACAGGATCTGGCACCTAGTACTAGCACAGATTATATGAAAAAATTATTGTCGAAAAAATACGGAGAAATGGAATCCATCTAACGACAAATGCAGAAACTTTTTCCTTGGCATTCTCAACGGTGTTTGGGTTGTGCAAATGCGGCTGAACCAACGTATACCGTCTTACTTGATTTTCGAGGGCAGATCATCCCAAGATGTTAACTACATACAAAGAACCCTGGGCAGACGTCCACGTGCCAGTTCTGTAACCAAATGGAACGCTATGGTAAGCCATGCACCAAAATAGCTAAAGAAAACTCATCTGCAACCAACACTACAGAACAGCCTTCAACATCTGCTGCTACACAACAGATAGCCGGCCAAAAAATAAACTCCGGATAAACAATATTCTACGGTATCTCTTTGCCAATAGGGATCTTTAATTTGGAAAAATTGTGCCAGTTTTTCGTAGTTATTGATAGCAGGTGTCCTTACGAGTGCACTCATATCATTCTTAAATCTTAATTATTCTTTTCTGATTTTTAAATTTAAAAAAACCGAATTAAATTCAACCAACAAACTGACAGTTGACCGACTAAATGACGTATCTGCAAATATCTCGTTCGCCTCATTGTTAACCGGGAAGCACCCACACATCATGATCTGGTACTTTGTCAATCCGCTAACAGCCTGCCATCCCAAGTTTCATCTGCAAACTATGGTAGATCTGATAAGGCAACCTATAGAGTCGTGCAAGTCGCACAGGTTTGGATGTGTTATTGTCCTAAAAGGAAACAAACTAAAAAATGTTTTTTTCAATAGTTTCGGGCCTAAAAATTGTAAAAGTACTGAGATATTAACTCACGGTACTAATCTACATCATAATATGCCTTAACCCGCACACCCCTAAAGATCCCTATTGTTAACATACCAAGGGAAGAAATAAACAACAAAAAAGCCGGCTATACCAAAGTTCCTCGAAAACGCAAAAAGCACCAAGCATCCAACAGCGACAACCAGAGCTCCAGCGACGAAAACATGGGCACGAGCGAATGATCAGCAAGTGACAAAAGGTAAACCTGACCATGGTTCACCGCCAAGAAAGAAAATCAATACTAGAAGCGGAAAGCAGTGCGCCCAGAGCAGTAGCAATAAAACATTTTTTTTGTCTATTATCATCAAATCAAAAAAGGTGAATGAATCTTTGGGGTTAAAAACTTAATAAACAGACTAAAAATCGAAATTATGCACGCGAAGCAAACATACATGCTAGTGCAAACACGTTACCATCCAAACTCGCGAGCTCTTCGCGATCATCTACGTACACCTACGCCCACGATCTCGCAAACATGAAAACACTTTGGAGACTAAGTGAACGGTTTGGCACTTGTAAATTTACAAACGAGGTCCCAACAGTGAACCCTACAAACGCCCATGTTCGCGCGATCATGAATCGATTACATCCGGAAGTCCCTAGTCGCCCCTAGCAGCCCAGGTCCATGCCTTTAGTTTGACCAATAAAAAATGGCGTCCATCTACTGGACAACACGTTCCATGCCGACATGACCGGGAACTCTAGTGGTATTGAAGAACTGACTTTCTTCCAGCATCTGAGTCATACAAAATACACTCATACTTTCGAAAAAATCTAATCCACGGAGACATATCCTAATAATCTGACAAGGTTGGTTGACTAACAGGAACCGACTGAAATCACAATTCTTTTTGTTCAAGATTTTCGGCTCGGTGCATGAAATTAGCGGGAAACGAGCCTCGGTCAGATGATTTCAAATCTGTTTTTTTTCGTGCGTGTGTGTATGCTGCCACCCACCGGAAATGAAAAAAATGGCCTCTGTTAGTAGCACGTTACGACATAAACTGATTTATTCACCAGCCGTGTACAGCTCACAAATATTTCTTTCTCGGTATTGTACATCAGTTTGAGGAGATACTCCGTTTGCTCCAAGCAGTCAAATACGAATGATAATAGAAACAAATCAGTAGCGAACCTATAATTAAAACTCCATTATTTAAGTGTTTGGTTGATGCACCATATTGGCGGCTCTGACCGAGATGAGCTGGAAAAGTTCCCGAGCAGTTTTTGAAATATTTTTCAACACAGTTTTTTTGTTATTAATGCATGTTATACTTACTCCAAATTTGATTACTACATTGCTGAACATACATGGCACATGATTACTACATTGCTGAACATACAAAATGGCGAAGAAATTGATTAATTCCCTGCAGCACAACAAAATATATAAACGTTCCAAACCTTACACGACTTCTCTTCCTAAATTTTGAAAAAACGGCAAACATTTGCACTTGTTTCTATTAAGTGTAAATATTATAGATTTAGGCAACGGATCTTATCAAGCGAATATTTTCACCTTTACAATTTTTCTTACTATCGTTCCAGGTGGTGCCGAACCCCTTCCTGAAGGTCTGTTCTGGCTGTTGATCACCGGTGATGTTCCCACCCAGGCCCAGGTCGATGCCTTATCTCGCGAATGGGCTAACCGCGCCGCTCTGCCATCGCACGTTGTGACCATGCTAAACAACATGCCAACGACGTTGCATCCCATGTCGCAGTTGAGCTGCGCCGTGACAGCCCTCAACCACGAAAGCAAGTACGCCAAGGCTTACTCTGAGGGTGTGCACAAGAGCAAGTACTGGGAGTACGTGTACGAGGACAGCATGGATCTGATTGCCAAGCTGCCCGTTGTTGCAGCGACCATCTACCGTAATACCTACCGCGACGGCAAGGGAATCGGTGCTATCGATCCCAAGAAGGATTGGTCTGCCAATTTCACCAAGATGTTGGGTTACGAGGATGAAAAGTTCACTGAACTTATGCGCCTGTATCTGACCATTCACAGTGATCACGAGGGTGGCAACGTTTCGGCCCACACTGTCCATTTAGTTGGTTCAGCCCTGAGCGATCCCTACCTCTCGTTCGCGGCAGGTATGAATGGACTGGCTGGTCCACTCCACGGTTTAGCTAACCAGGAAGTATTAGTGTGGCTGCAGAAACTCCGTAAAGATTTAGGGGATAATGCTAACGAAGAGAAGGTTAAAGACTTCATTTGGAAGACGTTGAAATCTGGACAGGTAAACTAACTTAACCATAAACATCGTTTACAAAGCTAACGGTATAATCCCATTTGTAGGTTGTCCCCGGCTATGGTCACGCTGTCCTGCGTAAAACCGATCCCCGTTATACTTGCCAACGCGAGTTTGCTTTGAAGCACCTGCCAAACGACCCGCTGTTCCAGCTGGTTTCTAACATCTACAAGGTTGTTCCACCAATCCTGACTGAACTGGGCAAGGTCAAGAACCCATGGCCCAACGTAGACGCTCATTCCGGTGTCCTGTTGCAGTACTATGGTCTGAAGGAAATGAACTATTACACCGTGTTGTTCGGCGTTTCCCGTGCTCTTGGTGTTTTGGCCTCGCTGGTTTGGGATCGCGCCCTTGGACTGCCAATCGAACGCCCGAAATCCATGTCCACTGATGGACTTATCAAGGCTACCGGTGCCAAGTAAATTGGATGCAAGCCTATCGAATGTCAACCACAAACCAAAAAAAAAACTAAACAAAAAATAAGTGAACTTTTTTCAAAGATTCCCGAGTAACGTACGAACCAGGGAGCCGCTCAAGCAAAAGCTATAACAGAGAAAGATAACCCGTAGCATCTCGTTCAAGAGACTGTCTTAGAGAGAGTAACAAGTCAAACTTCAATTTCAGTTCCCCTTCATTAATTTTTGCTTAGTCTTAACCTATCCAAGGGCAAGACAATACTTTCACACATATACATTTGTAAAATTGTATGATTTTAATTAAGTGTTAAAAGCATAAGTAACTTAATTAGTTTTAGGGAACAAGCTAAAGCTTGCGGGCGCTAACACAGGACGAGGCTCCCTGATACCATTCTTACCAGTAATATCAACGAATAAATGGGAGCCTTTTCGCAAAACTAAAACATACTTTTATTTATTATCTATTTAAAATCAATTAATTTAATTGCTGATTGTTGGACAGACGCTTGAATGATGCGGTTAAAAGAGAAACAATAAAGAGGAACCAAAACAGAATAAATCAGATGTTATTCTCTTATGTAATCACATAAAATAGACCACCATTCAATATAACAACATTAATGTGCTACCTCATAATCATCCCGATTTTGTAAAAATGAAGAATTCTTCAACAATCCAGATTAATAAAATCTGCTTTACAAATTGAACGTTTGGAAGTGATTACTCTATCTCTACATTTTTGGTTCGTTTGTGTGTTTTCTTACCTCGTAAATTAAATTGCGGCAGTTCACTTATCTGTACAATGTAATGTTTGACCCCCGATATTATTAGTGACAAAAATAATACATTTATTAGAAAGTTGAGGTCGATCTGATTCGCAGAAATAACTGCAAACGAAGCTATTTGGACTTCGTGTAACCAAGCAAATTAAGTCAAAACCAAGGATAATAAGCTAGCAACTAAGAGAAAGTGCTGTTTTAGCATTCTATCAAAAACGTATTCAAAAATGTTAGGTAATCACCAACCTGATATAGTGGTTTGCGTATACTCCTTTTTTTGTGCTAAGCAACTCTAACCTTACTTTCGCTTTTTCGTTAATAGTAGAATCATTGGTATGCAAGAAAAAGTCATAGTGTCGTGCTGTATGTACCTAGGCAATGTAGCAGGGAAGGGGAGAAATTAAATCTTGGACGACCTCCTAATGGGAGTAATTCATTCAAACTCAAACATGTATTTCACTAATTTACGCCGAAAGAAAGCATAGTTTATATCATGTTTAAAAAGAAAACCACTCTGCGACCCAGTTCTCTTTTCGAACATAAGTTAAATCTTATACACATGTTGTTAATAAAGAATCGTCGCTGTTTTGCTATCTTATGACAAGCGCCATTTAGCACTTTTCGAGAAAAACGATTTTTAAAGTTTGAGATTGAATATCTTTAAATTTATGCAAGTTAGACACTTTTTGGAAAAGACAATCAATTGATGCTTCTATCTTTTCTGTAGCAATCGCTCGATTTATGCGAAGATCGGTTCACTATATTGACAGTTTTTGCTGAAAATGTAAACAAAAGTCGCTCGCATACGTGTAAGTAACTATAACGATACAAGAATAGAGAAATGGCTATTTCGTATCTTGGTATCCACTGATCTCTTTCTGTACTTGAAAATTCGACAATTTTTTTTATTTTTCCAGGAATGTAGTTCCATTCGAAATAATAACACATATACTGAATAATCGAAACTAAAACTATATTACTAAACAACGGAGTAACGCAAATATTTTCTTCGTGAAGAAATTAATAAATAATCCTGAATTCAATGGTGCACAAAAACAAAAATGGGAAACATGAAAAGTGTCACTTTAACAGTTGTTCACTGTTTCTCCTGTTGTTTCCGAAAGAACGGTTTCACCATTCGGATGGAAGAGCTGTTAGAAGCACTCGTTGTTTCCAATGGTTCGTCGTCGATATTAACAGTACTCTAAAAATATGTACATTACTGTGCAATATTTAACAAAATAATATAAGCTACATCTTACCGCAAAACTCAAATTGAGGTCCACGTTTGCTCCACTCCGACGGTTCGTCCCAAAAAAGGTCTTTGCATGGGTTATCATTGACTGTTGCGGAGGTGAACGGGTATTCGCAGAATGGGCTCCGAAAAACTTCAAAGGAGCTCGCTTTCGAAGGACGTTGCTTTGAAACGTACTGTAGTTAGAACCGCTGACACCTTCTTGATCAGAAATTCGTGGTTTCTTAGCCGACGTGACATCAGAGCTGCTTCCTAGATCGATCTCATGACATGGCGTCGAAGTTATTTGTGGTGTCAATGCACGATCTTTGACTTCTTTTTCTAAAAGCTGTTGCTCTAACGCAGTCATCTTAGAAAGTTCCGCTTCCAGCTGGGCGATCCTTTTGTTGGCTTGTTCTAATTTTGCCAACTTATCCGGCAATGATAACAATTCGCTTTCCTTTTCTTTGATTTGCGACTCCATGGAAGATATTTTCGCAGCATGACTAGCTAGATCATTTTCCAACTTTTCAATTTTAGAATCTTTAACTTCTGACTCCTCTTGAAAGCCCTCCAACTGATTCTGAATCTCAATGCATTTCTGTTGAAGTTGCTGTTTTTGTTCCTCAAATCGCTTCTGTTCACCGTTCAACTTTGCATGAAGTGAATATATTTCATTATTTCGATCTTCAAGAATAGCTTGCATACCGCCGACTTTATTTTCAAATTCTTCGGCCTTGTTTTTCTCGTGATCCAATCTCTCATTGGAATCCTTGAGCTCTTTTTGCATGTTATCAATAGTTCCAGTTAGTTTTGTAAGTTCTAATTCCATTTGGATGGTGTCTTCTTTCAGCTGTTCGTATTTCTCACTAGCTTCTATATTCTCCTTTTCATGTTGCATTCGGTAGGAATTCTCCATTTCGTGTAATTTGACTTCCATCTCTTTCTCTAGCTCCGCGAACTTTATTTCCATTGCTGTTAGTTCCATCGAAAGATGAGTCTTCTCAGCCAAAACGGAATCGATATTACTTTTAAGCGCTGAATTTGTTTGTATTTCGCTGGCAATACGTTCGTCAGCTTTAGCTAGCTGTTCGTTCATTTTTGTCATATGAATCTCAATCTCATTCAGTTGGACTGAGTGGGAAGAAATCAATGTTTGATGTGTCTTATCTGCCTCCGTGAGTTGATCCTTCAGAGCGCAGTTTGTTTCAACCAACTCTTCTATTTGCTCCCGTAGTTGGCAGTTGCGCTCGGATTCTGATTTTGCGAAAGATGTTTGTTCTTGTACTAAAATAGATAGCATATCATAAAATTTAAAAAAACAATATGAATGGCGAAAATAATACAAACACTCTTTTTCAATTTGATTCATTTTTTCTTGAAAAGCTGTGGACTCCATCCGACGTTCACGGCTATCTTGAATGAGTTTCAGCCGTTTGAGATCTATCTCTCCTATCATATCCACGACAATATTGTACTGCTGGGTAATTTTGGCAGATAGATTTGCTTGTTCTTTTGCCCTAAAATATAAATAATATCAAACAGAGAAAATACCGAATGTTTCGGTGTTGTTTACGCTTCTTGCAAGCACACCACCATTCTGTTGCTGCAGGCCAAATTAAGCTGTAGCTTCGTCTTAGCAGCGCACGATTTATCTAGGACAAGCTTGAGCACATCAATTTGTCGTTTGAGCTTAGTCTGTTGAATGCGACTTTTTACAAGTTCTACAAGAACGATAGATTTATCGCTTTGGTACAAAGCGTGCACTTCAGCAACTATGTCTTGACATATTTCATGTCCTTCTGAATCATTCGACTCGTCACCAGACGAAACACGGTCATCCACATTTTCGACAACTTCTGTCTGATCTATCAGCTGGTGGTCCGTGTTGTTTACCTACGCAATTGTTATTGTAATGGTTAGAAAAGTGAAAACAATAAAAAAGTATTATATATTTAACCACGCTAACCATCTAGTACCTGTGCGTTTAAATCCATTTCCAGCCGTCTATTCATTTTTTTACATCAAAGTCACGAAAACACTAAACGGAAATACTTACAGAATTTGAAGTGAAAACAGTTTACTATGATCAAAATTTAAAAAGAAAGTGAGAGAAATCTCAGACATCCATCCAGTCGTTCATCCGGAATTCCGGCTCATATAACTCATTCCAAATCGGAGTCATTTGAGGCGGATTTCTCACCAAAATTGAACATAATCTCAGTAAAGCCAGAAATGAGCTGGAATTCTAGCTGGTTCCAGATCGTCCTGGTCAAACCATTTGGAATTTGATTCGGAATCCTGAATGGAGTCAGTATATGGATTTCAAATCAAATGCAACAACCGATTCTGAAACCGATTGAGTCGGAATCGGTTGTTGCATTTGATTTGGAATTCATTATGACTCCATTCAGAAATCCGAACCGGTTCCGGAATGAATTTAACTGGGCCCGGTCAAACCATTCGGAATTTGATTCGGAATCCTGAATGGAGTCAGTATGGATTCCAAATCAAATGCAACAACCGAATTTAAGTCGGAATCGGTTGTTGCATTTGATTTGGAATCCATAATCAGAAATCAGATCCGCCCAGTTAAACTCATTCCGGAACCGGTTCGGATTTCTGAATAGAGTCATTATGGATTCCAAATCAAATGCCACAACCGATTCCGACTCAGAATCGGTTGTTGCATTTGATTTGGAATCCATAATGACTCCATTCAGGATTCCGAATCAAATTCCGAATGGTTTGACCGGTCGGTTACAGAATGAGTTTAACTGAGGGAGGGTATTCCTGCTCCAGTGACACAACCGATTCTAACTAGAAACACAGAGCACAGACATCCATGATCGAATAAAAATATTTAAAAAACGTGTGTAAACATTTGAATTAATATACGATAAACACTAGCGCCGCCACACCAACCTATCCCTACTATACGAAACCGTTAGAGATTTTACACAAGTTGAATGCTGAAGATGGACGTCTGTTCTCTTTGGTTATATCATGGGTAAAATATTAGGCCAGAGCAATATTAGTTTATATGGACTGTGCTAGAACAAGAATTATTTAAAAATCTATTAATTTTAAAAACAATGTACGTTGTGAATCAGTCACATGCTACTGTCATTTACAATGTTTGCTAACAGCGAATCACACATTAAGTTGTGTCCGATACTATTCTTTACAGCAGTTAAGCAAATTTAAAGAACATTTTGGTAATCTATACAAGAAAACAATTACAAACGAAGGACTAATTGAGGGCCTTGCAAAATAAATTTTAAATGGACTATTTCTACGGGGAAAAAAGAAAACATCGACTTATGAGGTAAGATTAAATATATTTACAAATTGGTCAATAGTCTTAGAAAAACTTCACTCCTTCGTTATCGTCAAATTCAATTAATTCACATTTACCTTTAGTTTCTAATAATTTCAACGCCTTTTTGAATACATTCAGATCCAAACCATGAAACTCTTCCCCAACGCTAGTGTCCCCGGCAACTAGTTCGTACAACGTACATACAGTATTGGTCATTCCGTTGGCCACTGCCCAGTCATAAACCAGTGCGCTCCACTCTTCCAGCGTATGCCAATATACTTCCCACTGTTGTTTGCGCTTATCCAATGGAGCTGCATTGCCTGATTTTGTCAATTCTTCCATTATCCAGAGGCGTCCCTCGGGGGACAACTTCCTTGATATACTTTCGTTTACGAACAGAGCACTATCCTCATTAATGTTCAAAATTGCTTGCCGGTTGTGATTCTGATAATCCAGCAAAAGCGATTTCCATGTAGCTAATTGATGTTCTTTGGTTTTGGCATGAGATTGAACCCTGAAGTAAGAAAATTAAACGGCTATGTTCGAATCGCATGGAATCCATAAATCACGAAATTTTGCAGTTTTACTTACGTGAAGAACGGAGGGAAATTGTATTCCCAAGGCCACTGATAATCAGCCATCTAATCGAAATTTAACAACAGGTACCTACAATAAATTTGGTATAAATTTCCTGCTAACATTGTTTACAAATTTTTATTTTTGACAATCTAATGTAACATTGACTACCTACCTCACATACAACACCATGAAGCTAGCGATATCACCCAGGTATATGTTCATCCGGAAAATGAGCCGGAATGCTGGCAGGTTCTAATTCGTATTCCGGATCCAGTGACACAACCAGTGATGCCACAAGTACAGAATTATCTAGAAAGGTACAGATTTTTGAAGCGTTTTTGGTACAGATTCTGTACGGTACAGATTACAGATTTTTGTAAAAAAGTACAGATTGGTACAGATTTTTTTAGATGACAGAAGAGTAAAATAATTTAACCTTGCGATGCATCCCATAATGTGCACAAAGAGCGAAACACAAAAAAAGAGCGGCACAAGAACACTGCGATGTGGAGATCACCCGCCCAAAGAGAAACTTGAAAACGAAAAAGAGAAAGAGCTGTGCACCAAGAGATGCAAAATTTCGCACATTGAGTTACCTTGAAGAGCCACTTTTTTGTGCCTCCCCTCACTGGCAAACAGGGAGGAAGGGGAATCAAACTATTCAGATTCAGATGAAGATTGATCGGAAGAACGTTTTTAAAATGTTTTTTGGTTGTCTTCTCTGCTTCCGTGCGCATGGGACCATGATGCACACTAAAGAGCCTCTTTATTTCTACTCTTTGAGGTGTGCGGCCATGGAGTAGAATGCACACATGGGAGCAAAACACATAGGAGTGAAGAGGTTTATTGTGAAAGAGAAGAGTCAAAATTTCTGGTTTGATATCCCCAAATGAAAAATATGTATAAGAAAAATAATTTTTCTAAACAACCTTGTTATTGTTTCGGTACAGAATCCGGTACAGATTTTTCTATAGCAGAGTACAGATAGGAAAGATTTTTCAACTCCCGGTACAGATTTAATTGTGGCAACACTGGACACAACCGATTCTGGTTAGGATCGGCTGTGTCACTGGAGCCGATATACTAGCTAGAACCAGCCAGAATACCGAATCATTTCCGGCTGAACTTTACTGGGCAACAAAGGAGGGATTGTTTCCACGCTTGTTCAAAACTACTTAAAATTTGAGTAATATAATGTTTTCAAGTTCACAGTTAAAAAAATCCTCAACCCTCTAACACAGAGAACAGACATCCATGATCGAACAAAAATATTTAAAAAACGCGTGTAAACATTTGAATTAATATACTATATAAACACTAGCGCCGCCATACCAACCTATCCCAACTATCCGTCAAATCCATTCCGAAACCGGTTCGAAATCCTGAATGGATACAGTACACTCCACCGAAAAACTACCTAAAATTCAGTACATTTGACTCAATCTCGTGGTATCGTGCAGGAAGGTAAAATTAGGTAAACCGTATTGAAGGTAGTTTCCATTTAACTACGGCAAAAATACCCAGTAAAGTTCAGTCGGAAATGAACTGGAATTCTGGCTGGTTCCAGTTCGTATTCCGGCTCCAGTGACACAACCGATTCTAAGTTAGAATCGGTTGTGTCACTTGAGCCGGAATACGAAGTGGAACCAGCCAGAATTCCAGTTCATTTCCGGCTGAGCTTAACTGGGTAATAACTCAACCTTGAGTTTAATTTACTTAAATTTAAGTTGAATTGACCTAATTTTAAGTATACCCTAAACAACTTAAAAGTACCTTACTGCACGGAAGACGACTGAGTCGAATCTCTCGTTTTGTTTTTGACAACACTAATAAGTGCGAAAGCGACGCACAGCTCATCTAAATTTAAGTTAAAAGAACTTATTCTGTAGGTTATTTTACGGTTGCGGGTATGGAATCTTGCTCAAAGAAAACAACCGATTCCGACTCTATCAGTTGATGCATTTGAGCTGGAATTCATGCTGAAAGTCCGAGCCGATTCCGGACTAGTTTGACTGGGTAGAGGAATAACCGCCGTCAATTCTGTCGAACTCAGCCACAAAAAAACATGACGACAGTAGCGCACCTGGTTTGGATATCCCAACTACCTTGTAAACAGAGATTTTACAAAAGTTGAATGCTGAAGATGGACGTCTGTTCTCTGTGGTTTAATCATGTGAAATTTCGTTGCGTATACACACAGAACTTTATTTATGCATCGATAGCATACTTTTCTATCTGCCTCTCGTTTCTTCCGCTGTAAATTTTATGCATTGGACATATCCGGTCTATCCACTTATTGTATGCTTACTAGAAGTATATGCTAGAAAATGCATAAAAATCACAGCAGAATAAAAGAGGCGGGAATAGAAAGTATGCTAACTATGCATATTTTTGTTTCTCAGTGTACATTTCGGCCGTGTCGGTATGCATTGTAAAATGCTACAATGGAGTTTCAATTCAAAAGCAGCTCAATTATTTATTTATTAACAGATTAAGGCCGAACTGGCCTGTGCCGTATACAAAAGATTCCTCCATTCCACTCGGTCCATGGCCGCGCGTCGCCAGCCACGCAGTCTGCGAAGGGTCCGCAAATCGTCTTCCACCTGGTCGATCCATCGTGCTCGCTGCGCGCCACGTCTTCTTGTACCGGTCGGATTGCAATTGAGAACCGTTTTCACCGGGGTATTGTCCGACATTCTCGCTACGTGCTCGGCCCACCGTAGTCGTCCGATTTTCGTGGTATGACAGATGGGCGGCTCCCCCAACAGCTGATGCAACTCATGGTTCATTCGCCGTCTCCATGTGCCGTCTTCCATCTGCACTCCACCGTAGATGGTACGCAGCACTTTCCGTTCGAAGACATCAAGTGCGCGTTGGTCCTCCACGAGCATGGTCCAGGTCTCGTGCCCGTAGAGAACTACCGGTCTAATCAGCGTCTTGTAGATGGTCATCTTCGTACGACGGCGAAATCTGTTCGACCGGTGTCTTGCGGAGGCCAAAGTAAGCACGATTTCCTGCCACGATGCGTCTACGAATCTCTCTGCTGGTATCATTGTCGGCGGTCACCAGTGAGCCCAAGTACACGAACTCTTCAACCACCTCGATTTCGTCGCCACCGATGCAAACTCGAAGCGGGCGGCTCTCATTCTCTTCTCGTGAACCTCTTCCTATCATGTACTTTGTCTTCGACGTGTTGATGGCAAGTCCGATGCGCTTGGCTTCTCTTTTCAGTCTGATGTAGGCTTCCTCCATCTTCTCAAAGTTTCGTGCAATAATATCAACGTCATCGGCGAAGCCAAGTAGCTGAACGGACTTTGTGAAAATCGTACCACTCGTGTCGATCCCTGCTCTTCTTATTACACCTTCCAGCGCGATGTTGAATAACAGACACGAGAGACCATCACCTTGCCGTAACCCTCTGCGTGATTCGAAGGGACTCGAGAGCGTCCCTGAGACACGTACTACGCACATCACCCGATCCATCGTCGCCTTCACTAATCGCGTCAGTTTGTCCGGGAATCCGTACTCTTGCATAATCTGCCATAGCTGATCTCGATCGATAGTGTCGTATGCGGCTTTGAAGTCGATGAACAAATGATGTGTGGGCACATTGTACTCGCGGCATTTCTGCAGTACTTGACGAAGAGCAAACACCTGGTCCGTGGTAGATCGTTCGCTCATGAAACCCGCCTGGTACTGCCCCTCGAACTCTCTTGCAATTGGTGATAGTCGACGGCATAGTATTTGGGAGAGTACCTTGTAGGCGGTGTTCAGCAGGGTGATTGCTCGGTAATTACAGCAATCCAGCTTGTCGCCCTTTTTGTAGATAGGATACACGACACCTTCCATCCACTCCTCCGGTAAAATCTCCTCCTCCCAAATCTTGGTAATCACCCAGTGCAGCGCTTTAGCCAGTGGCTCGCCACCGTGTTTTAGTAGCTCGCTTGGTATTTGGTCAACCCCAGCGGCTTTATTATTTTTGAGCCGCTCAAATGTATTGCCAATTACGCGCAATGGCCTAATGCGTATATGGTTACCAGCGATGCCAGATGTGAAGACACGTCTTCATTTTGAAGACATTTGAAAGGCTGTGAAGACAGGTTTTTCATTTTGAAGACAAATTTGCTTCGGGTGTATGACCGATTTCTGGCAGAATTCTGGCTCAAAATCTAAAACCGATTCAGAATCCTGGTCGGTGAAGACAAATGAAGACATTTTTTCATGAATTTTCATTTTTTTTTTCAAATTTAATGTGAAGACATTTGAAAAATATGCTTGGTATCCTTGATGGTTACATGGGGTAGCTCCAGGGATACCAGGTACATTTTTCAAATGTTTTAACATTTCATAAAAAAATGTCTTCATTTGTCTTCAACGGCCAGGATTCTGAATCGGTTATTGATTTTGAGCCAGAATTCTGCCAAAAATCAGTCAGACATCCGAACAAATTTGTCTTCAAAATGAAAAACACATCTTCACAACATTTCAAATGTCTTCAAAATGAAGACAAATCTTCAAATCTGGCATCCCTGGGTAGCTCACTTCGTCGCATCAAAACGCATCCAATGAATCAGTTCAAATTAGTTTATTGAAACAACTCCAAATTCTTTTTTCTCTACACTTTTGGTTTATTGGGCCCTTTTCTAGAGAGAAACGCGAAACTTTGTCTAATGTCTTGTCCCTCGAGCAAGAAATATCCCCTTTTTATGATTTTGC
This sequence comes from Topomyia yanbarensis, assembly GCF_030247195.1. Taxonomy (NCBI): domain Eukaryota; kingdom Metazoa; phylum Arthropoda; class Insecta; order Diptera; family Culicidae; genus Topomyia; species Topomyia yanbarensis. Next base: position 105,481,295 of record NC_080672.1, on the reverse strand, counting down.
TTCGAGACGCAAATCACTTTCAATGTGTGCGGGTTTGGATTACGACTTTTGCGCATGCATGTGTGTCGCAAAATAGAAAAGCCTCAGCTCGACGCTCGCCATCATTCTCGCGAATACCCCGTCGGCCTGCGGACACAACTGAATGAGTCTCGCGATCCGCCGCAGCTTGAATAAAAAAAACAGTTCGCAGTAAGCGAAGAGCAAGAAGAACATTGTGGTGATTCGTTTCGTGGTGTTTTTCGTTTTAGAACCTTAATTAAAAACATTAGGAAGGCACTGATTGGAAGAAAATGTTCCGAGCTAGCTAATCATTAAAACTAGCGGGTTTTCGCGATTCGTGGCACTTTTTCGGGATTTTTCCTCTGCCAAGTAAAATAAAGGTAGAGTATTGCGTGTGTGTAACTCTGCGTCCTTGTTTGAATGTTTGCCTCTGCCTATATTAAGGTAGATAAGCGATTGAATCGAAGTTTTAAATCGTGAAAAGTAAGAAAGTTTTGTCGTAAATTGAAGTTAAGCTTAACAAAAAAAAGGTATTTTTTTCTTATATTAAGAGTTGCGTAGAGAAGCTGAAAATATTTTTTTTCCATCAGGCTCTTGCATGTTAAAGGCCGTTGAAGAGAGAGGGGAAACAAAATGGAAGAGTCGCAACAGCTGCACTTTTCAATCCGCCACAACCACAGCGGCAATAGTAATAACAAACCGCTGAAAGACAATTCGCTGCCAAACGCTAGTGGACACGACGGCAGTGGCCACTTGGCCGATAGTGGGTATAATTCGTACCAATCGTTCAATGCATCATCTTCCGTCGTTCGATCGGTGCTGGCCACGATCGAAGAAGATAATGAGGCGGATTCTAGCTTCGAGGAACTACGGGGATCGGAAACACCATTGAAATGCAGTAGTATTTTGACTCCTACTACGGCGGCAAGTATCGAACAGATTTCGAAATTCCATCTGACCACGCCTAACAGTGCCGTTAAAAGACCGATAGCCAAACGAATCCCTCTGGCCCACAAACCTACGTGCCAGAATCTTTTCGTCCAACGTACACCTGAGAAGTCAGCAATGGAGAATGTGTTCGAATCGGGAGGTACACCTCTTCGGTCCGGTAGAAAATCTACAATGGGAATCGCAACTCCACGAAAGAACAAATCTTCTGCTAAGCGTAAATTAGCTAGTTTTCGTGAAAAGCTCTATTCGGATGGCGATGTAGATAAGTTGCGATCTTCCCCAAGGCATGTCGATTCGTTGGAGAGTGATTGTAAAAAGTTAGATCAGGAAGATATTTCTCCTATCTTTCATTCTAAGCGTCGTAGAAATTCGGTTATCGATGATTTCATGCGTTCAAGCACACCGAAGACAGCTAGTTTTGAATGTAATTTTTACGTTGATGGTCGAGAAAACATCAACTGGGAAGCGCTACAGCATGAGAAAGCCATGGGTGTTGGACATAAGCCATTGACCTTGCGTAAGTTCCAAAGTTTTAGTCCAAGCAAGATGCACAGTTATCGGAAGCGGGACACGATTCTTCAAGAAAAATCAATAAATACCAATCGCAGAGCTCCTCTCCGAAGACAGAATGCTTTTCAGGAATCGTCACCTAGACAGTTTTTTCCTAAATCATCAACTATTCAATGCAAACCATCACAGGAGCAAAATATTGAGTCGCCTAGAACTATAAACCGCTTCGTTCCAGTAAAGGATATTAGCATCACCGCTTTGTTAGATGCACCGTTGCTTTCGCAACATGCATCTGGCGATAAGCTGAAGGAATCTGATGTAGATCACGAAATCTCCCCACTCCCGTCATTCGACGATTGTAGCTTCACTCCCAAGAAGACAAGCTGCACTGAAAAAGATCTTCCACAAAACGATTCCGTTATCCGTGAGGCTCCATTTTATAATGCATCTGTTGCATCTATTCTGGAAAACGAATCTCCTTTGATTTCCATTGTAAGCATTCCTAGAACACCCACCTCGGCGAATAAATCTCGCAAGCTAAAGCGGTTGTCTTCACGCAGTTTATCTTCTGGGAAAAAAGATAAACCTCGCAGCAAACCATCTTCGCCAAAACTTCGATCGCAACCGACAATCCCAGGAGCATACCGTCGCTCGTATGTGGGCGTTGAACGTCTGAACATTCTTAAGCGTCTGAATGAGCATGACAAAGATGCTCTGGATGTAATTCTCGATTATCTGGCCGACAGCGATCTGGTACAGGTGGTAGCAGTTTCGCGAGGTTGGCGTTCCATAATTCTCCAGCACCGTCGCGTTAATCGGAGACTACGAGCATTTTTACTTCGCGAATCGCACATCAAAGAGAATCTCGATCGGACCGGATCGGCTTCGCGGGACTGCAGTTTACTGGCGTCCGGTAAATCATTGAACTGTGATGTGGGAAAGGAATCGGCTCCGCAGCCGGTGCAGCTGACCCGTCAACCGTTCAGCTTGTGCAACTCCATCGATGGCAGTTTGTCCGCGATGGAATCCAAACGAGCAAATTCGGTCCAGAAATCACCACCGGTCAGCCCGTCCAAGAGGAAGTTCCGCGAGAATCAGAAGGTGAGTGATTTGTTCCAGGATACTTTCACTAGATACGGGTAGTGGTGGCCGTTGAAAATTAATTTAATTGGGACATTTCATAGACAAGGAACAATGAAAATTTTGCGTAATGATTATTGATGGGATATTTTGCATAATAACGTACAAGAATTGTGTGTAAATGTAAAGACATTTTCATGTGAATTGGCTAGATTTATTTGCATATAAGCTCCTCATAGAAAATCCTTCCAATTTTCCCGCTAACAAAATCGACTTGCATCAGCACAATCGACCGACTATCTCACCATTTATTCGGTCGATTGTTGCAGCGACTCTTAAGAAGCAAAATACGCATATTTTACATAGCGGTACTTACCGAGCCCCTGCTCGACCGAAATGACATTTGCTGCGCTCCTTGTTTTGTTGACTGATCAGCTGTTCTTTATGGCATTTTAGCTTTTTTTTCTGTATTACAACACCGGTGTAGATAGTGCTACGCTTATGTCGTTTTTGTTTTTACCTGGTGCTACACTGGGGCAGTGCAAAAAAGAGACAGACTTGTATGAGTGTAGCACTGACTACACTGGCAGTGCACAGTCAAAATAGAAAACGACATTATTCAGACATGTGTGTATCTCAAGACGAATACTTCTTCCTCTTCATCTTGCGTGTAACTAGTCTATATCTTTTTTGCATTAAACTGGTGCAGCACCAGGAAAAAAGGAAACGCTATAAAAACCTGTAAACAGTTGATCAGCAACAGTAAACAAAGAGCCTAGAAAATGTCATTCCGGTCGAGCATGGGCTCGGAAAGTACCGCTATGTAACATTTCTTTTTTTTGTCTGTCGACGCAATAACCTGTTAAGTATGATCGACGAAATCCGTTGAAATCTGCCTATTTCAACCAAATTAATCGGTCGATTAGTTGGTAGTTTAAAACTGGAAGCAGTTTTACACAGACTAAATCTGGAGACTAAAAAAATTGACGATAATTAGTCACCGACGAAACCAAACTTAGACGGTTAATCGGTCAACCTTGAACCACCCGATTTCATCGGTCGACTAGGAAATTTATCAATTTGTCAAACTTTCGATGGGGTATTATTATTTATTATTTGCCTATAACCGCAGCGGGTCATTCGCCATGAGAAGGATGATAGTTACGTAGCATTTTACAACATTGGGTTTATCTTCATTGAGCTCGGTTTGTTATTGGGTTCGTCGTTCTGGTGTTGAGCTCCGGGTTGAAAGCGCCTAATCGGGGCCGCGAGGGCCCGTTGAGCGATGGCGTATTGTGGTGGTTGGAAAGCTGCGGAGAACCTCCCCAGCACCCGGTTCGGTTGTGGCGGAGGGCATACTAGGCGATGGGTTGGTGGATAGTTAGAGTCAGAAAGCTGCGGGAGAACCTCCCCAGCACTCGGTCCGGTTTTGGCGGAGGAGTAAGTGGTTCATCGGGAGTCTTGCGCTACAAGTTGTGCATACTAGTGGGTCGATACGGGCTATGGTCTGAGTATGGGTGAACGAGTGTATAACATTCCCCCGAAAACCATTCCCCAGAAGAAAAAATGCCGAAGCTTTCTCCCCAGAAACACATATTCCAGAAAGTACTAATTCGCAGAAAACTGATTCCCAGAAAGTACCAAAGGCCAGAAAACTTTCACCCAGAAAGACCCAGTACACAGAAAACTGTTCCGCAGAAAGTACCAAAACTCAGAAAGTATCAAAACCCGGAATTTTTTTCTTCTATTGTCTCATTAAACAATTCGTTACATTTAGATCATGTGTACTTAAATACTTGTTATAAGTTCGCTATTCACAGTATTTTTTAATATTTATGCATTGTGCTTAAATTTAAACGCATTAAAAAAAGATGGGAAGATCTACGAATGATGATTATTTGTTAAATAAAAGCTTTAAATTCCTATTTGATAGAAAAAATATTATAATTGGTTTTGAAACCATTTAAGGTTGCACAGAGAATGCGCAAAATTCGCAAACGAAAAAAGCAGTTTTTTTTCCACACCGTATGTCAGATCTTCATAAAAATCAATCAGCGTATGTAGAATGTTGTTACAGTACTGCTGATTGATTTTTATGAAGATCTGACATGCGGTGTGGACAAAAACTGCTTTTTCGCTTTCGAATTTTGCGCATTCTCTGTGCAACCTTAAAACCGCTTGCTCCGCATGTAGCAATAGTATCGCAATTGCTAATTTCGGCTTCTATAGATGCAAAACCCACACTAGTTTACAAGAAAAATGAAGCTTCAAGAAAAAGTATTTTTTAGACTAATTTTGGGTCGCTGGACACGAAAACAATATTAATTTTTTTGTTTTGTAATTTTCTCAAAAAACTCGTTCTTGAGCACTTTTTGTAGTTTTTAGTCAATATTTCGTGTCAAAATCATTCAATTAAATTGGTCAATATGCAGATTGAAAGGTGCCGAGATGCCCTTTCCAAAAACATATAATATGTGTCGATCATACGTAAAATTTTTAGCGCTGCAAGCGACCAAAGTTTTAAAAAAGTGAATTTTTGACCATTTTAAAAAGTTACTCATTGTTAAATGATTTTTTACCGAAAATCAAATTTTTCTTTCGGACTTTTTGGAATCTAAGATGACAGATAATATGTTTACGTTAATTTTAAGCCTAATATCACTAAAATCGGATGGAAAATGTTGAGTGAAATGAAAATTTTATGATTTTAGCGGACCCTGCCCTGGTGCGGCGGTTTAGAGGGTGTAGCACTGGTCTCATAAGCCAGTCGTCAAATATTCGAGTCCCTATCGGGAAGGAGTCTCAGTGGGATCGTAGCACTAGCCACGTAATATTCTGTGAATTGAGAATCTGCTGTGAAGCCTGTTGAAGCAGAAGGCGAAAATTTCTTTAATTCGTAAAATATGTGCTCACCACAGACAAAACATAACTTTTCCAACGATATTTTCACATTTTAAAAAGGGCACTTAGTTGTACAGTGAAAAATCCAAAACCATTCAAATGCCGCAGGATGGATGGATGCAAGCTCGAGAAGACAGTACCCAACACAAACAATAACTATCAAGTATAGAAGATTATTTCAGCCGAAAGTATGATTGTGCGAAAAATAAAATGCTAAAATTTTCACAAAGTGCTTCATTCCATCTACATTTTCATCCAATTTTTGTGACCATTGGTTTAAAATTTATGCAAAAAGAATATTTATTTCATTAGATTCAAAAAGAATTTTCTTCTGTCCTTCATTTATTATAAAAAAAATTACTAGAAATATGCATTTAAAAAAAAAGACATTAGACTTTTTTTTACTTTGGTCGATTGTAATCATAATAAATGTAAATTCCGGACAAACCGTTACTGGTTAAACGCAGTTCATAACAGTTAATGCAAGAGAATGTTTTTTTTCTTTTGTTTACTATAAACATCTGTGATTGGCGGGTAACAGTTTGAAATTTCCTTTCAAAGAGAATTTTGACAGTTGGCTTTTATGCCGTAATCATATGTTTATCGAGATTTGATCTACGCATATTATGCATTTTCGGAAAGGGCATATCGATACCTTTCGAACTGTTTCTATCGGATCCTATTTGAACAAGGTAATTGACAAATAATTAAAATAGTGCCCAAAACACCTTTTTCAAAGAACTCATGAAAATGTTTCCTTGAAAAAAAAATGGACAATGGAAATGGTTTTCGTATTCAGCGATCCAAAATTAACAGAGGAAACACCTTTCTTCTTAGCTTATCGCGATTACCTTAAAATTGTTAAAATCTATCACATTAGGTTCTGAAAATATGAAAAATTAATTTTCTGTAATAAAAAATAGAGCAAAAACAAAAAAGCGGAAGCAAAACAAAAACGTTTTTTTTTAAACTCGAACTTCTTTAACAGAGGAGTAGAGCATTATTTTCGTGTTCAGCGACCCAAAATTAATCTAGAAAACACTTTCTCGTAACTTCATTTTTCTTGTAAACTAGTCTAATCTTATTTAAGACAAAAAGAGATACCGTAAACCGGGGTGACTTTGATCGTTGGGGTGACTTTGATCACTCGAAACTTTTTTCGTAGATCGCTTATTAAACCAGAATAGTCCACCGAATCATTTTAATTTGAAATGATTTTGACTCTAAACTTATAAAATACTGATTTGTTATACTTTTTGAGTATATTGTTCGGTTTTTGGGTACAAAAAGTACAAAAAACCGAAATTTGACTTAACCTTATTTTTACGAAACTTCGTAAAGTGTCTATTTTTTTATAAAACAAATAAATCTCAGATTTGAGCAAGAGTAATAAATTACAAGCGAGTTTTTATTTTCCTTTAAAGTGGGATGTGCCAAATTTATTTTTAAGAGTTTGCTTATTTTAAAAACAATTTTTTGTGCAACTAGTTGGCAATTATTTCAAGCTAAAATTCGCAATATTTTTAATTGTTCAATTGTCCAACGTGTTAAAATGAATGAAACTTTTTGTACATTGATAAAGCACTGAAATAAAACAATTTTAGCTGTTTTAAAGGTTTTCAGAATCTTTTATTCTAGTTGGACACAACTTATACGAATTTTGTTTACTCGAATTTTACAGTATATTGAAATACTTTGTATAATAGCAATTAACATCTATTTAACAATGAGTATCATTCCAGAATTAGTTTAAACAAAAATTTGAGTGAAAAAACATTGACATACCGAGCAAAGTCCAATATCAAAATTACAGCAAATAGACAACATATTTTGATATCAAGCATCAAATTGAAATCTTATTTTGATATCAGTTTAAACTTTTTCAGATATGACATCATATTTGATCTTATTTTGATGTGCTTACATTTTTAGAAAAAAAATGTTTGTTTCTATTTCTTTGACGAACATTAAAATGATTACTTATTTTGTTATCAATGAAATATTTCACCATCTCAATGAGTTTTCAATTTGCTTTCACTGATAGCATAAATAGTTTTCTGTTTGATGTCATAGTGCAATTTTTCTGCTTTCGATTTTGATCTTTTAACCGTTAAAACGACCAAAATGATAGCAACCTGAGCAATCATTCCCTACTACATCACAACATCAAGTTTAGTTCTCAATTTGTTATCAGACTCTGCTCGGAACCAATAATTTAATGTGGGCGAACATGCAGGTTATCAAAGTCACCCCGGAATACGAAAACGGACTTCAATTTGAAATCAGTTTTGGAAAAATAGCTGGAAGCGGAGAATTTTAGGTAAAACCATAAAATCTTGTTCTCCATACATCAGTACATGTTTTAAAAATATAAAACTTGAAAAAAATGTGTTGCGTCTAAAAATATGTAATGATTACTTCGAAAAGTGATCAATGTCACCCCGGTTTACGGTATGTGAAAAACTGAGCATTTGTCACTCGGTTCTTAATAACATCACCAGTTTTTGTCGGATTTTTGTGATCATAGGCTTAAAATTCACGTAAGAAGTTTGCCTATCACATAAGGTATTAAAAGAAGCACAAAAAATAAAACTTAATTTAAGTTAGGTTTTGTGCCCTTAATGCACAAAGTGGTTCAGTCCAATTTTTCCCTTATGGGAATTTAAGATTGCATAATGCCAGGCGTTTGGCTCCCGAGCCAAAAGACAAGAGTTCGTTTTCGCTTTCTCGTCAGCAAATCTGAGCCTCTGTGCTTGCTTCCCGGGACATCACTCGGGACAAGTCAGTTGCTTTGAACGTTCACATGTGTCGTATGAACTGTTTGGAATTTTTTGTGTCTAACTAGTGCTAATTTGGGTTTTAGTTTAGATACATCGTCTAACTAGACACCCAGATGGTGCTAGTTACTGACGAGATGAATTCGAAACACAAAAAATAAAACTTAACCTAAATTATTGATGTTTTATCGTAACGTGTTATACATTTTTGGAATGGGCACATCAATACCTTTCGAATGGTGAGTCGTTTGTGTTAATCAGAAGTTCCTGATATATTGACCAAAAACTGCAAAAAGTGCTCAAAAACACCTTTTTCAAAAAATCACAAAAACGGTTCTTTGAAAAAGAAAATGGATTTGATTTTCGTACTCAGCGACCCAAAATTGACTTAGAAACCACCTTTTTGCTTAACTTCATGCAATTAACCCAAAATTTGTAAACTAGTGCCATTGATTACTTTTGGAGCATGCAACTCTCGGTACATATGCCTCACTATAGCTTCAAAAGAGCTCAAAAAGATGGGTGGGTAATGTCTGCGACATAACCGGAGAGATGTAGAATACATAAGGAACACGTTCTTCAAATATGTTGATACTCATTGGAATTTTCGGACAAAAGGTGATTTGGGCGAGGAATATTTCAAATTATTCTTTACAAAAATGATGGTGGTCCTGAAAAGGACCGTTTTTGTTGGCGTTGTTGGCCTTGATGAGGGAGATGGCTAACGATGAAATGAATTGTTAGCATGAGGAAGTCGCATAGTACTGGCCAATGACAGAACAGATAATTGATACCTGAAAATCAACTTTTCTTTATTCATGTAAATTATACATATTTACAAATCTAATAGAGGATTCTTGGTTATAATTCTAAATCATTAGTGCGAACATTGTGTAATTTGGTTAAGTACAATGAAAGTTACAAACTTTCTAAACTCGACCTTCTGTTCCTTCCGAAATATTGAAATGGGGTGTCTATATTAAACCGTGAGTCGTGGTTACAATAAAAAAGATGGGTGGGTAATGTCTGTGACTTAACCGGAGCGTCGTGATTTCAATTCGAAACGTTAATTTAAATCTAATAATATTCAACAGAATCACGTTTGAATGGGAAATTTTCAAATAATTCTCTATGGTAATAATGGTGGTTCTGAAAAGAACCTTTGGTATCGGCGTTGGTGTTGATGATGATGCGCTGGATCGTTGGATATAATTGGCATGATAGTGCCTGGCGAACTGTTTTGTAGCCTCGAATAAAACAACAAGACTGGCTTCTTCGGGTACTATTACGGCTGAACTTTATAAGCTTAGCTCGACTTTGAAATCCTGCACAATCTCACGAATCAGACACTGGTAGGGCCATTTTGTTTGCTACTAGCACGGAGCTGCACAACTTACGAACCAGACGCTGGAATGTTAGCCAGCGGATTAGTTGCTCCGTTGCCCTTTAGTTGGGGCGAAATACTGGCATGGCGACAGTTCCTGATCGGTAGTTGGTTGCGATGGGCCACCAGTAGCTGGGGCACTTTTGCGGACCGTCATCATTGCCAACTGCTTTCCTCCGGTGGACTGGCTGCTTGCTAGTGCTTGAACGAATACGAATGATGAGAAAAACCGACCGACCAATATTCATATATGAAAACACGAGAAAGCACTACTATCGCTCTCTCGCTCGTTTTCGTGCCATTCCTGTGCCTTTCCTTTCCGTTCGGCTACCAATACTAGCATAACCAAAACGAATATTCTGTCTTTCCATCGCCTTCAATCTAGTGGCCAGTGCTAGCAGACTTGCATGTTCAGTTTTTCAATAACAACATTCCAACAATATTTTCAAAGAATGTTGCAGATTTGAAAAGAAGGAAGGAAAAGATTTTCACAAATTTAAATTCTTTTGTCTTATTTGTTAGCGCTGATACTGGCCATGGGATGGTGGGGGAACACCCACATTCGTTTTAGTTATGATGGTATTAGCAGCAGAAAGGAATGGAGAAGCAGTGCACGAAAACGAGCGAGAGAGGATAATTTGAATTCTCTTTCTTTCTTTCTTTCCACACATCGTATTTCTTATATAGCTTTCTGAAAATTATTTGTTATGCACCATAAAATGTAAATTTCGGTTCAACTCTTATTAGAACACAATTAATTGGTCCTGTAAAGAACCGTTTATTATTTTATTGCGGGAGCATAATTCAGACGAACTCCCCGCGGACACGGTGAGCCAATTAAATGTATTTGGCGTGAAAGTTATGCGCTTGGCGCACTATTTTGCATCCTCGAACAAACCGACCAAGTAGGCATCGTTGGCTTCTCGGGGCATCATTACGACTGAGCTTTGTAAGCGTAGCTCGACTTTGCAGTCCTGCACAATCTCACGACCCAGACGCTGGAACGATAGCCTACAGATTAGTTGCTCTATTGCCCTTTAGTTAGGGCGAAATTCTTGCAGGGCGACAGTTCCTGATCGGGTTGCGACGAGTCACCAGTAGCTGGGGCACTTTTTCCGACCGTCGTCATCGCCAACTGCTTTCCTTCGGTGGACTGGCTGCTTGCTAGTGCTTGAACGAATACGAATGATGAGAAAAACCGACCGATAGATATTTATATAATCGCGCTAACATGCACTACTATCGTTTTCTCGCTCGTTCTCGTGCCGTGCATGAGCCTTTCCTTTCCGTCCGGCTTCTAATGGCCTAACCAAAGGAATATGCCGTTTTTCCCCCACCAACTGCTCTCGTCAAGCAACCCAATGCGAATAATAATTGGAACAAACATGTAGTGGACCTATATATAAACTTTTCATTATTTTATTGTTCGGTTGGTCCACCATAGTGACGGCTCTGTGCGGGATGGGCTGAAAATTTTCACTTTTCCGAGTCGTTTTCGAAAAAATTTTTAAAACACAATTTTTTGTTATTAGTGCATGTTATATATACTTCAAATTTTAATACAGCATAGAGGAACATATTTCCAACAAATTGGCCTAAAAATCAAATCATTCTGTTAAGTACGATAAAAGTTATTAAAGTTCAAAATCTGACGCGGCGCCGCAGCCGATATTTTGAAACGGGACCCCTATATTGAAAGCTTAAATGTATTCTACATTAAAATCAAGGAAAACTCACTATTTCAGTTGTTTTTTGTAGCAAATTTCTATGATAAAACTTGTGTTGCCTTGCGAGTTTAGTGCGAACTAGAAAGCAAAAAAAAATTAACGGCGGTTGGCATTTTAATCAAGACTTTAGCCTACTACTGCAACTACTGTTAAATATTCAACAATCGTCGACTTTCGATATTTGCGGCGTTGCGCTGCGGAAATATTCTAAAACTCTATAATACCACTGAGAACTGACATACAAGAAAAGTTTTCAACTTTTGTAAAAAACTTAAACTGTCGCTTTGAAATGACAACAGCAAGTAGCACCATGCCACTGGTCGGCGCTTCGATCGGCCAGCAATCGCTGTACGGAACTTGTGTGCAAACTTGTATACAATGGTGACTCACGCATGCGAACCTTTATGCGATGGTGATTTTCAACGTGTTTTCATTTAAATGTTTACACAGGTTTTTCGGGAAAATTTGTTCCAGCTTATATGTCTGTTCTCTGTGATAATACATAAAGGCATGTAATATTAACTGAAGATCTAGAAACATAAAAAGAGTACCATTACGTTAGATACCTAATAGAACATCTCAAACTTCTTTCGCATTGCGTGTTATTGACGGTTATTGATTGAGCACAAAACTGTGGCTGCCTACAGCTAAAAACTATTTTTTTTTTCGATTTCTTGGTACAATGGCAAGCGAGGTAGGATTTTGCGAAATGGCACATTTGTTACTGAAAAGGCGCTGTAAAATTCATTAAAATCGACGCAAATTTAAAAAAATGTACCAAGAAAGTCTAAAATCCTACGTACGTCGCTGCAGACAGGAATTTTGAATACACTGTGCAAACTTCAAAACTATCCTAAAAGAGTTGTTTGACTTGCATTTCCGACCAGCTAAAAGTGGTTTCGAAAAAATCACGTTTAAAGTTTTCAGTACGCTCGGGATATACATAAGACGCGCTTCGGTGACATATCATTTTCAAAACTATTTTAAGCACATTTTCAGCCATTGATTTTTTTCGATTTTTTGAAAATTCTAATGATGTAACCCCTTAACCCTTGTGAAGGCAAGCTAAAATCCTAACGTTAAAGGGCAAGCCGGGCCTCTTAGGCCCGTCTAAATTCAAGCTCCTTTTTGCCGTTCTCATATAGAAAGGTTATGCAATCGGTCGAAATTTCGACTTTTTAACCGAGACCCGCAGGGCCAAATCTCTTATACCATTCGACTCAGTTCGTCGAGATCGTAAAATGTCTGTATGTGTGTGTATGTATGTATGGATGGATGTATGTATGTGGCAAACAATCTCACCGATTTTTCTCTGAGGTGGCTGGACCGATTTGTACAAATTTAGTGTCAAATGAAAGGTGCAGCCTTCCCATCGGTCGCTATTGATTTTTTTATTGATCCGTTTTTCGGTTCTGGAGGTACGTGTTGAAGAGTACAATAACACAGCAAATTTCCATAGAAGCTGATACCACCATGATGTCCAAATGATGCAATATATATATATATTAAAATATGTGCAACATTACTTGGCTTTGCATGTCTAGATCATTATTGTCCCACCGAAGGCACATTGGCAGGCTATGGAGGTTCTTGATGCCCCGAGGGAACTTACCAAGTTCCTAAGGTAATGTCATACCTATTTCTCAGCGAATTCTTTACCGATTTTTACAAACTTGGTTTCAAATGAAAGGTACAGCATTTTCATTGGCTGCTGTTGAATTTCTAATTGATCTGACTGCCGGTTCCGGAATTGCAAGATGATGAGTACGAACACGCAGCAAATCCCGATTTCAGCGTATAAGGCGATGGATGTAAAAAGGTCAAATTTTTTTTTCCAAAAGGTGAGTACTCGGAAGATCACGTCGACTGTCGATTGGTTCTGAGCTCCATTTCGTTTGAACACGACCAATAAATGTTTCTGGGTTGCTATTAATTTCTTCTGATGCATAACCGGAGTACATATTCATATTTTTCTGCATCAGATTCATCGTCGGAAGCAATATCATTCACATCTTCTTCCTCGCTTTGCAAATCAGTTTCGAAATCGTCTGCTGTTGAATTTGCTCGAATTTCTTCCATTACTTCAGATTCTTTGAGACGATTGAAAACATGGGCATATCGTCTTATAGCCATTTAAATTTTTTGTTGCTTTTAGATCCTACAATTTGAATAATTACGACAACTATAACACAAAGAATAGACAACAAAAATAGACAATAACGACAGAGTTAGGTTATGTTATATCCAAATAATTGTCAAGTAGACCACATTGGTGAAATAAAAGTATTAACCCAAAAAATATGCCACACGTCATTATCGTATGCTATTTTTACATTTCTTATAAAAGAAATGCATAGAATTCGCTCAAACTTTCAAGATTTTTTTCTTATAAGAAAAGGTAAAAGATAAAATCAATCAAAACATGAAAAAAATTCCTGCTAATATGAAGATGAACTCATCAAAATGTTTTTTTTAGATAAATATTAATGTATAAATCCAGTGGTATTCCTAGTAAATATTGCATGCACACCGGGCCTGCCAGACCCGGCTTGCCTTTTTGTGCATGTAAAAAATTCAAACATAGCTGCGCATCACTCCATAGATGAAAATTTCACAATTCTTTATTTTTGTTATAGATTTCAAAGCTACTTATCAAAATTTCCATGCCCGAGCTTATACTGCATACACATTTTTTTGTAACTAAAAAATTGTAACGTGCCGGGCCTCTGAGACCCGGTTGCCTTTTTGAGGGTTAATAACTCGATACTTTCAACAACGTTTTCTGACTTAATAATACTTCATTGATTGCAAAGTTTCGATTTAATAAAAACTGTTGCATGCGGCCAGTTTTTAGAAGAAATGAAACATTTTTTTGGGAATTAACTGTTAGGGAGTGAATAGATTTTAATTATGTTTTTAATAACAAAGATACGTGTTTTGGCTTTCGAATTTCAGTTTTGAAGACGAAAAAAGCGCGTTTTCCCGATAGTAGTATTTTTTAGCTGTCGAATCTCCTCATAGAGCTATTGGTCCGATTTCGATATTTTTTTTAATTGTTCAGAAATCATACCGCTATGTTGGGCCGAGTACGATTTGTAAAATTTTATTCAAAAAATGACGTCATAGTTGAAAATTTTTACAAATCGTTACATAACATAAAAAAAAACAATTAAAAAACCCGTTAAAATATAGCCAACGTACCTATGATTATAGAGAATATCAACCTTTTGGTTACTGATTACCCAATTAGCCGAAAATTTAATTAAGCGGGACTCATGTAATTTAAACATCAATGTCACCAATGACCTTTCAAGGTCGCAGAGATTTTTGTTTTCGTCGTTTACAGTTAAATTGAAAAGCTGAAACATGCATCTTCAAAATAAAAAATTACGATCCATTCAGTAGATCTTTCGCAATTTATTCCCAAAAAACACCTCAATTTTACGCCTTGAGAGTAGAGCCCCCCTTGAAATTTCGATGGTACATGATGCAACAAACATCGAAGAATGTTATAAAAAATCTTTAATATGATAGTTCGAATATGTTTTGCCTATTTTAGCCAACTTTTTGCTCCAGCTATTCCATAGTGTGCTGGAAAGAATGAATCAACCCCTATGTTTGAGAAAACCGGTCAGACGAGTGGATAACAAGTTTTATTCCGAGGGCTATTTGGCATATGTACATATTCAAAGAGCTGCTTATGTTTAAAAGAAGGAGTCAACTCCTATGTTCGAATAAACCAGGCATTCGAGTTTATCACAGGTCATGCCCTTATTGATTCATCTGATACATGAATTGCCATCCACGGGTCAATCGGAACATTGAGCATTGAACGAACGTTCTTGCCCTTAGTACACATTAGGGTGAGGCAAAATGATCGTTTTTTCAGCACAGCACTTTTTTGGTTCCTTTTGGGGTCCCAAACAACTGTGCAAAATTTGGGGTCGATTGGAGTTGACCCGGCGTAGCGCATTGCGTTTGAAATTTGTATGGAGATTAGTATGGGAAAACCAACATTTTTGCACTTTTAATTCTACAGACTACAATTCTTCCTTCAGTATTCAAACAAATAGATAGAAGTGTAGTCCAGGATATGCTGAACAACTTTGCCGAAGGATGTATGGTGTTAGAATGTCTCTAAGCCAAGTTATAGCTGTTCAAAGTTCGATACATCGAAGTAAATGTCAAAAATCATTTTTATTGCCAACACTGCGGGTGTACCAATGGTATTTCATATAGCATTCCAAAATAACATTATATATTTTAGTTTTACCACATTGATATGTTTGGATGAATTATTCAAAAGTCTTAGCTCAATTTCATGAGCGTAGGTAGTTGAGCAATAGGGCGTAGTGAGGGGGGATGGGGGGGGGGGGGGAGGCTTTAATATGTAGAAATTCGAACTGAAATGTTGTCGAGTTGGAATGTTCAGATGAATTATTTCAAAACAATTACACAATGTCCTACGCATAATAGTAACAATGAAATAAAAAATACTGTATCCCTTTGCCTTGACTTTTATCAATAGAAGTTACATTGCAGACTGAATCAGCTGATGTCGATTTGATATGTCAGAGGATTATATTTCGGTTTAATACGCATTATGATTTGATAGCATGCTCATTTCTATGCTGTTCCATCACGAGGCGTGAAGCTAATTTCTGGATTTCAACACGAAATCCACCAGATCCATACAACAATTTTTGCTTCAGGTGATCTAACAGCATCGAAATGAGCATCCCATCAATCATAGTGCCTATTAAACTGAAACATAATCAATGCAATCCTCTGACATATCAACTCGACATCAATTGATTCAGTCTGTAACGTAACTTCTATTGATAAAAGTCAAGGTAAAGGGATACAGTATGTTTTATTTCATCGTTACTATTATGCGTAGGACATTGTGTAATTGTTTTGAAATAATTCATCTGAACATTCCAACTCGACAACATTTCAGTTCGAATTTCTACATATTAAAGCCTCCCCCCCCCCCCCATCCCCCCTCACTACGCCCTATTGCTCAACTACCTACGCTCATGAAATTGAGCTAAGACTTTTGAATAATTCATCCAAACATATCAATGTGGTAAAACTAAAATATATAATGTTATTTTGGAATGCTATATGAAATACCATTGGTACACCCGCAGTGTTGGCAATAAAAATGATTTTTGACATTTACTTCGATGTATCGAACTTTGAACAGCTATAACTTGGCTTAGAGACATTCTAACACCATACATCCTTCGGCAAAGTTGTTCAGCATATCCTGGACTACACTTCTATCTATTTGTTTGAATACTGAAGGAAGAATTGTAGTCTGTAGAATTAAAAGTGCAAAAATGTTGGTTTTCCCATACTAATCTCCATACAAATTTCAAACGCAATGCGCTACGCCGGGTCAACTCCAATCGACCCCAAATTTTGCACAGTTGTTTGGGACCCCAAAAGGAACCAAAAAAGTGCTGTGCTCGGTTGATATGGCTATGATTACATTTTTCCATATAACAATGCCCCACCCTAGTACACATGCTTCTTCCAGATAAATCAGAATCCAACTAGAAAAAAGCTAACAACAATATTACAATTAATCCGTCGATAGTATTGACAGATTTAAAAACCGATGAGATAAACGCTATCGCAAGGATTGTTCCCAATTCTGTGCGATATGGTTGCCTTTTTCCACCTAACGAGAAATTGGTGGAAACGGATCCAAAAATTGGGATTATGTGGAATTTATTTGAAAAGCGTGCAAATGCAGATCTCTTTCAGACAAACCCAGGCCTTGGACTTTTTGAAGCCTCAAGATGTGCCTGAAGGCTTGGGTATTGTTCGTGCTTTAGCTCCGGATCAAATGGCCCCGTACTTCGATGGCATCGAAAAAATTACGTTTTGGAGAAACGAAGGGTTGGAAAACACTGCGCACAGGCACAGGCCAGACTTTCCTCTGAATTATGGACCATGCGATACAACACCCTCAATGACATACCCAAAACCTCAAACGCCTTCTATAGCGTTTCACAACAAATGAAATGCTCTCTTAAAAGGTACCAGTGACCTTAAACTTTATGCGGTTGTGAAAGCATTCAAATAGAAAGAGCAGTCCACGTCGGCGGAATATATGCGATATCTGCAAGGAGATATGATAAACCGGCGTCGCTGTAAACAAACATGCAGGAGAGACAAAAAATTAAAAGAAGTTTTAATTGCCGACCAGGAAGATGGTACAACATTAAAAGGTACCATTTTATCAATAGCTCTTATATTACAAAACCAAACCTGAATATTAATACTAATAAATAAGTCATCTTCAGTTAAAATACCTCAATTTCTGGGAAATGGTTTTTTTTCTGGGGTATGAACTTCTGGGTATTTGTTCATTCTGGGTAACGGTTTTCTGGGCAAAAATACTTTCTGGGAAAAGGTTTTCTGGTAATTGGTACTTTCGATGGAATGGTTTTTGTGGAGAATGGTTCTTTCTGGGGGAACAACTTCTCTGTTTTAGTTTCTGGGGAATGGTTTTTTGGGGAAGGTCGTACAACCTGGGTGAACCTCGTATGACCCACGGGAAGGCGGGTAAAATAACTTTCGTGGTGTCTTAAGATTTGTTGGTAACGGCAAAGGTGATGGCTGTGGAGGGTAGGCGACGGGCTAAACCCGTTCCAATTCCGGGTGAATTTGTGTTCGACCATCTGGAGGAATTTTGCTATGGGGGAAAGGGGGGGGGGGGGGGGGCGGTTGCTTCTCTAATCTTCCGGCCATCACATCACATGATTTGGTATTCTTAGTATGCATAACAAACATAAAAATGTGACACAATGTGCTAAAAACGCACAAAAATCCTGTCAATCCTATTTTTCATTGGATGTTCTGCTCTAAAGATATTACCAAGGGCCGTTCATAAATGATGTCGCGTATTGACAGTTGGGGAAAAGCCATGAATTAACGAGAGAAAAACTAAAAATTTGAAACGTACTAGTGGGGCGGGGTTAATAAAACCAACAACAATTTTAGACTTTTTCTGCGAGACATTGTTTATGAATGGACCCCACACAAACAATATTCCATAACGAATATCACGTAACATCGATGACAGAGCAGTGGGATCAAGGCCAATTTCCTTCTGGGTCGTGCAAAACTGAGAAGCAACATCAATTTCGGCACAGAGAACAGATATCCGTCTCAAGCGTAAACGTTGAGTAAAAGGCACATCCAAAGTTAATCGAGAGGTTACCACCAAAGGTGGTTCTGTGATACCGTTTAGTGCGTGAGTGTTCCTGAATTGATATCCAAGCGATCATTCTAATTATGGGATATGCCAGTATGGTGGTCGTAATGCTCTGACAAATATTTCTCGCGTGTTTTTTGAAAAGGGCCAATAAGAGGAGATCAGGAACAAGACAGAAGCGGAATCAATGCGAAGTTTTAATTGCATCACTGACTATTAAACACGCGTTGTTAGGAGCTTGATACATTGGACTAGACAAAAGTAGAGGACTTGACCTTACACACTCCGACACAAACAGGCGCAAAATTTAGTCCTCCTCCCAAAGACCCCTGTTTACTTGGCAGACAGTTGCTAATTCGTCCGATTTTGCAAATTTTGTCTCGCGGGACGGACCGAGATTCCCTAAGCTATAAGCTGCAGTCCTATAAGCCCCCAAAAAAATTGAAGAATGGGACAAACTGATATGATATTTTTTGGGGTTTTCTGTCATCAAACAATAATTCGTATCGGATTTCAGAGTTTGGAACAGGCACACGTATTTTCGATAGAGATGGGCGGTTTGAGCCAGGGTCTATGGCTTTCGACTAACATGGGCCATTCTCGTTGGTTCGGACTGGTTGGTGTGTTCCTACTTACAAGTGAATAGACCTTGAATGACATAGGAGATAACAGAAGAGAACTGGAACAATACAATAGCTGATTCAATTCGAATTTTGTTAAGTGATGATAAAACGCACTAACAGGGGATCATTTTGTAGGAGTAGACAAACTAGAGAACAGACATCACACACTTGGAGACAAAAACGAATCAGAATGAAAATTCAAGCAAAATGTGACAGTAGACCATTAAGTACCTGAAATAGGTCCAAAATTGGGTAAACTACCCTACATTTCGACTACTATCTATCAGTGCAGGACCCATTATCATGATTGAATGCAATTGGGAGATTGTAGGACTGAATTGCTGGTATAAAAGGATGGATTTGCAGGTTGATAAAATCGGGTACAAAAAATTCATAAAATCGGGAGTTTATAAAAACGGTCGAAATTGTAAATTGTATTAATCACACACATACATTTGATGTGAAATCTGCTATGAAACAAATTTCTATGTGGCAAACTGTAATAATTTTGATGCACGCCACATGAATTTTTATAGTTTTCACATGATATTTATGTGACATAATTTTTGTGCTGCTATAAATTGCAAAAAATCATGTGTGAAATCAATAGATTCAATACAGCGAATTTTACACTAAGGCAAAACGTATAGCGAAATTCATAAGATTTAGCTTATAATGAATAAAAATATAACATAACTATGTTTCCATAAGATTAATATGAAAAACACACGACTTTTATGATTACCTTAACATTTTATAAGTTATTGCATATGCCAGTCGTTCGAATTTCATACGAGCATCTTATGATTCTCATAAACATAAGAGAAATGTAAAATATTGTCTTATGATAATTCAAAGATGCCTTATGGAACATGAAATCATAGCAAACCGATTTGACAAAATAAACGCCATTTCATAAGATAATCTTATGATTTACATACGTGCTACTTGTGGCTAAAGATTATACGATATTCCCATGAAATTCGCTGTATTTTTTGGCTGAGTGTATCAGCACAGAGAACAGACGTCAATCTTTCAACTTGTGTAAAATCTCTAACGGTTTCGAAGGTAGTTGGGATATCCAAACTAGGTGCGCTACTGTCGTCATGTTTTTTGTGTCTGAGTTCGACAGAAATGACGGCAGTCAAACTAGTCCGGAACCGGTTCAGCCTTTCTGCATGAATTCCAGCTCAAATGCATCAACCGATAGAGGTGGAATCGGTTGTTTGCTTTGAGCAAGATTCCATACTGAATCCATTCAGGATTTCGAACCGGTTCCGGAATGGATTTGACGGATACTTGGGATAGGTTGGTGTGGCGGCGCTAGTGTTTAACGTATGTATATTAATTCAAATGTTTACACACGTTTTTTAAATATTTTTGTTCGATCATGGATGTCTGTTCTCTGTGGTATCAGTGTACATTAGATGGGGCATGGTTGCATGAAAAAAAAATAAAATTTTGCTCCGAGTAACTTTTTGGGTCCCTTTTAGCTCCCAGAACAACTCTGCAAATTTTAAGCTCGATCGGTGAAACTATATTTTTGCGCCCACTGTTTAAAGTTTACATAGGATTTCCTATGGGGAATTATCCAAGACTCGTTCGTTACCACCTAAAAATAAATAGATGTCTGATTTTTATAGGAAATTTATCAAGGAAACAAAGTCTAGAAGTTCGCGAAACGATCTGATGCTTGTGGAAAAAGTTATTAAGCAAAAACCGATTGGTATCCTGAAGATTGATGAAAATTTTACTATTCATAGCATCACTGCTGCTGACGGTCGAATTATATACAAAATTCTCAGTTTTCTCTTATTATGTACAAAAGAAACCTCGAATTATCCCTCAAAACTCTTGCGAATTAGCAGATCAAAACAAAATTGCATATTATTGGACAACCAACAGCAGTGGGGTTAGAAAAAATGTATAATTTATCAATCGTCAGAGCATCAATCGGTTTCAGCTCAATAACTTTTTGCTCAAGCATCAGATCGTTTCGTGGTTTTAGAGACCCTATTGTCATTTTTAGGAAGCAATGGGCGACTCCTGGGGGAATTATGTTGTAAAAGTTAATTTACCCATACAAAATCCCATGTAAACTTTAAACAGTGGGCGCAAAAATACAGTTTTAGGGATCGAGCTAAGAATTTGCAGTTGTTCTAGGACCCAAATGGTACCATTTTTGTCCCACCCTTGTGTACATTGAAAACTGACAACTTTGTCGCTCCCCTCTAGGAACGGTTGGTTTCAAAATCGCCCAAAGAAGGGTGTTCATTGGACCAATTTGGACAACGTCCAAATTGACCTTTTTATTCCCGTTGAAAAAGAAAAGGCGCTGAATTATTTCGTGATGAAAACAAAATATTTTGTCGTGCAAAAATCGATTGAGGTTAGGTATTTCCTGATGAAAACAAACCAATTTCCTTTGACTTGAGTTTGTATCTGTGGTTGTAAATGAGCTGTCAGAAATCTTAATAGCCGTTCAACAAACGTCCATCATTGGACCCGTGTTGAACGATTTTGAAACATTTTTTTGGACGTCGTGTTGTCCTCGAGCATTGCAATTTTGATTATCAACAAAACGAATGCACTCTTCTGCTGACAACAGCTGGAGGCTAACACACGCACACCGCATCGAATTTGATCATAATGAGAGCGAACGACTCGACGAACACAGTATAAAAAAATCCCTTCCGCAAAAGAGGGAAATTTCCGAAGGAGCAAACTGTCAGATGCGGAGCTATGAAAGTATTAGTGCTACCTTATGTTTACCTATATTGTTTTCGTGTGCGATGGAAAGATATACGCGTCTGTCCCACAAAAATCGTTGAAGTTCGCACGTTCCGTGCATATTATTTTATTTAGCGTCTTCTGTTCTGTTTTGATTGCTGCTTGGCATGGCGCATTGTTTGTTTTAGAATGTTTAGTTAAAAGTGAAATAGAAGTTCTACACACGTTAAGTTTAAAGTGCCGTTTGCAATGTCTCGAGCGGAGTACTACCTTGCCCTCTGTCTGTTGGATACTCTGGAGGACCATAATTTGGAATCGCTTCGGATTTTGCTGGAGAAACATAACGCGAACCCGAACGCTATCGTATTGGAGAAAAATGTCGCTCCAATTCATCTTGTGATCGGTGTGGAAAATGTACGGTTGGCGGAGCATATGACCAGTTTGATGTTGCAGTACGGCGCAGATCCGAATCTGCGGACAAGTGAGGAAGGAATAACTCCACTGCACGTTGCTGCCAGTTTAGGCCGGGTTCGATTGGTGGAACTGTTGCTGAAAGCTGGCGGTGATATGGATTTGCAAGATGATGAATCAAAAACACCGGTTGAGTATGCCGTAGAGGAAGGCCATTTCGATGTGATTCGGGTGATGCAGAACTACGCATTCGAGCGGAAATTTGAAAAGAAGCGGGAACAGATGCTAGAGCAAAATTCGAACACGGGAAGTGGTTATATCAAGTGCTTAGGCGGTTATTTAAGAGTTACTACACCAACGAAAAATTGTCTTAAAGCAGTTCAAACATTGGACGAAAACAAGCTAACACCCAATCGGGTTCATTATAATTTTGATGCCACTTCGCCATACTACATTAACATAACGCATCGAAGAAGAAGCCGTTCTAAAAAAATCAAAGATAACATTAACAAATCGATTGTAGCGATAGAACAAGCTGCAATTGAGGTCGGGGACGATCACAGCGCTCAGGAAAGCACAGATGACGAAGATGTTGTAGTTGGTCGAAAAAATCTGTTTGAGTTGACTGAACGGAACTTGACCGATTTCAGTCGAAATATGACTGGAATGGGTCGCAGATCTTCGTTCATAGAATGTTGGAGGGATAAAATAGCTACACTGCGAGACAGAAACAAGCTAAGTACAAATCTAGAGCATATAGAGAGAATTCTTTCAGGGTTTTCAGACGTTAGCATCGAAGAAGAACCAGCGCAAGATATAACCGTTCCCAACAGTGTAGAGAGCGATCCTAGTTCAACTTTCAGAACGGCCGAAGAACATGTAGTTTACTATGAGGATAGTCTAAAGACAAATGAATTCGCTCGGGCTTTATACAGCTCACCTGAATCGGGAACTGCCAAAGCTCTTCCGCCCAATGCATCGAATCATATCGTGCAAATAACTGAAGAGTACGTCCACACTGACGATGAAGCTGGTCTAGTATTTTACGAAAAAAAGTTTTTGGCAGGTCCGATATCGGAAGAAGCCAGCGCTTCAAAGCAACATCGAAATCCTTCGCTATCTAGTCAATCAACTGCCATCACATTGCCCCCTCTAGACTACGATACTGATGCACTCCGAGCAGAGCTCACGAATTTCGGTGAACCGCCAGGTCCCATAACTAAACACACAAAAAAGTTGTATTTAAAGAAACTGGTGAAATACAAGCGAGATCCAGAGCGAGCGTTTGCTCAGGTCAAGAACAAGCATCAGCCAAGTAAGTATCGAATCGAGGTAGCTTTGATTTTGAAATGTTACGTTTTCTGATTCGTCACTTTTCGACTAAACAAACCTTTTTATGTACAGACTATTCGGTGGAGCTTCTGTCCACTCTCCGTAGCGTAGATGTCTTCCAACAAATCTCCGACCATCAGTCGCTGGAAACGGAAATGTCCAACGAGTTTCAGACAACTAGCGAGAAAACATGGCGCGAGGGTCACCTAAAAAAGAGCTTCATCTATCTATTAATTGACCCGCGTGTTTCAGAGAATCTACCAGCTCAACAAAAAATGACATCACCCCATCAACTGTGGAAACGTTTTCTACAGTCCATATTTTACGTCGGCAAAGGCAAGTCCAGTCGACCCTATTGTCATTTGTACGATGCTATGAAGTTGTACCATCAAAAGTCCACTGAGCCTGTTGGATTGAAGCCACCCATCGTAGATACCCAATTGGAAGTGGAAGAAGAACAAATAATTTTCCAAAGCGAAGATCGTATCGAACGGTTTTGTCAGGCGTCTAAAATACTCAATCGCAAACAGATGTCAGACAGTGCCAAGCTAAACCGAATAATCGACATCTGGCGCTCGCAACGGGGTGTCATTTGTCTGCACGTGTTCCACAGCATAATGCCAGCGGAAGCGTATACCCGGGAAGCGGCCATAATCGATGCGATAGGGGTGCAGAATTTAACAAATCTCAAACGGGGCGACTACTACGGGAAGGCGCTGTCCTGGCCGATGAAGCGTCGTAAGCAACTTGGCATTTTGCTACTGCACAAAGCGATGCTGGTGTTTCTGGCCGAAGGCGAGACGCAGCTGCTGCCTAGTGATTTGATCTAACGTGGTCAGTATTATATGATTAGTATTAGAGGAAAGTTTTGCCTAAATTATTGTATTTTTAACAACTGATCTGTGAGTTAGTGAAATAAATGTATAGTATGGGAGACTTGTCACACTATTGATTTATCCTTCTGGTTATAACATTATAATGAAAGGTATACTTGATATAAATATTGGGATTGCCCATTTTAAAGATGTCTTTGTTTGTTTGTATATACTGCCAATGATCATATATTTGTCCCGTTTTCCATGGGATGTCTTATCTTTAAGGGACTGATTTGTGATCATGGACAGTATATAGCAGTAGAAATTGGCGCCAAGGGCAATGTCATCAAACATTCCGTGACAAGTATCACATCACATCAGTGATAGAGCAGTAGATATTGGGACAAGTTCTCTCTATTAGGCTGACAAGCTATTAAACAAGTTATGCACTATGCCGGGAAAATATGCATTGTATGGTTTGAATAGGATGATAACTATACTGCCCATGATCGCAAATTAGTCCCATAAAGATAGGAAATTCCATAGAAAATGGGACAAATATGCGATAATGGGCAGTATAGTTCCAGGTATTTGTTTTTAATTTTAGAGGTTTTAATTTGGCTTTTCTTTTTCCGGTATAAAGAAATCTCTAACTCTAATGGTATAAAGAAATCCCTAACTCTAACTCGGGTTTGGAAATCGAACGCAGAGCTGCGTACTTGGTTACGCTATGCCCGCCTCTGCTTTATGTTATGAATCAATTGGTTATTTGTCGTCTTCAAAATAGATAATTCTAAAGAATTCTTTAATCTGAATAGATCAGAATAACTGCCGGGCTAATTGTGGGGAATAATATTTCATGAACAACAGAGTTTTGATTACTATTTCTCAATTCTTACTGGCATAACAATTCGACACTGTTGGTTGAGAAAACTGGCAAATAAGATCTGAAATTCAATGCAATTGTAAAGATACGTTATAAAAATTGTAGACATACTCGCGTAGCTACTTTATTCAAATAAATGTTTTCAAAGACATAAAACTCTAGAAGTAACAATTGTGGAGGTAAACAATATTTTGGGCAGTCAAAAAAACTCCCCTCGTACAGGCAAAATTCGAGCACAAAACTGTCTATAAAGTGACGTGGGTCCGCAATAACGGAATTGTAGGCTTGCAAACGTCTTCCGAAACAAAAATTGATACATTTATTTGACGTTCGACTTTCTTTCATATTATTCCACAGATTGCATCGCACCTCAAAAAATCGGAAAGACTGAAAGCTTGCCCACGCTGTGAGAAACCAAGCCGCGTAGTGCTTGGTAAATCATCCGTCAAATGTGCGATGCCTGCGAGCACCGTAAACCTTAGCGCAGTGACAGCAAAGCTAGAGAAATCCTACACGCTACCTGATGCCAGCAGCAATAATTCCACCAATCTTGAGACTGTCGATAGTCCTCTGTCCCCCAATGATTCGAACCGAATTCGTAGGAACTTATTCTCAACCAGTTTGCTACCGAGATCCTGCTCGATGGACGCTCGAATCACTCCGGTCAGTAGGGCCGCTCGTCGGCGCAATTCGGCCGATACAAGTACGGATTCTTCCGGTTCGCTGCTAGAGCGTAAGAGCAGAAATGGCAACCGGCAGCGGCGCGGAGATGAGTCCCAGTGTGATTACGCGATATGCAGTGGAAAAAGCTGTGGGTTCGCGTTCTGTATCAAATGTTTGTGTGAGTTTCACCCGAACTCAGTGTGCAAAGATTTGGCACCGAATTCGCCCAGCAAAGAGGAGGAACCAGTTCACAATGTTGCATGTAGTAAGCAAAGTCGTCGCTCACTCTTAAGACTGCGAAAATAGTGTGCTTTTATTTCACTGATAGCTCCAGGGATAGGTTTTAATTCACTAAACGGTATTCTTATTGTTTTAAGCAGTGACAGTTATTTATTGCTATCCTTTAGGGTTGCACGCATCCCCGTTCCAGTTTCCCAGTTGATTACCTGTATTCGTATGTTTTGTATGCTTTTTTTTTATTTTAATATGTTTATTTCCTATCAGATATGAGATTGTATTGATTTTGATTTTTTACTTAAAGCAGAAACGAAGATAGTAATATATTTCATGCTATTCGTTTTGAAAGACAATACCATTTACTGTAGTCAGCTCTGCAAAGAGAACATTATCCCAGTACCGTTATAAACGTCTCCAATGCGAGGTTCGATTGATCAGAAGCTACCAGGGTTAGTTTTTACCAAAAAAGAAAAGAACAAATTTTGTCTCCTAGTTTAATTTTATCAGACGCCTTAATCGTGAAAAAACTAGTATACTATTATGGTAATGAGTTTACACTCCAAAAAATAGCACTCAAATCAACATCGGAAACATGCCGAGTCGTTGTAGTTTATTGAGCAGTATATCATGACAAAAATATCCGATTCATTCCTAACGCTACCTCGTAAACCAACACAGCAACAATGCTGAATGTTGAATCTTAAATATTAAATGTACGCATGTGTACTACATCACTGCAACTCAACTAGGGTTAAATATGTAGGAATTGATTCTTTTACGTTCCATAATAAAATTTGTTGAAAATAACGATTTCCGTGCATTAATGGTTGATGACAGTTTTTTTTCTCTAGAAGACTACTACTACTACTACTACATAGAATAAATTGGGTAAGTTCAAATTTGTGGTAAATGCGATGATCTTTTTTTCGAATCGGTTTTCTTCAAGCTCTTCTCGTAGTAGGAATCTCTTTCAAGATTAATTCAATCTGACGAATCAAAAAGAAAAAAATGTTTTCGTTAACATTAAGGCAACAAAGAACAGGTGAACAGGTTTTGAGAACATGTAAGAAAAAAGAAGTGTCCCTTGGTGCAGAAACAACCTTTCTATACAGTGCCATTTTAAGTACCTATTTTTTAACAATATTATTATGAACTCGTAATTGGGGGGAAGGGGAGGAGTTGCTTCTCTAATCTTCCGGTCATCACATCACATGCTTTGGTATTCTTAGTATGTATAACATGAAGATGTGACACAAGGCGCCAAGAGCGCACTAAAATCCTGTCAATCCTATTTTTCATTGAATTGTCTGCTCTAAATGTATCACCAGGGGAACATTCATAAATGATATCGGATATTGACAATAGGGGAAGAGCGTCACGTAACGAGATAAAAACTAAAAATGAATTTTAGACGCATCAGCGGATCAGGGATAAAAAAAGGAACAACATTGTTTGTGAATGGCCCCCAAACAAATATTCCATAACGAATATCACGTAACATCGGCGACAGAGCATTGGGATCAAGGCCAAGTCCCCCCTGGGTTGTGCAAAACTGAGAAGCAACATCAATTTAGGCACAGATAGCAGACGTTTATTTTCATTTTTTTTGTTTTGTCTTTTCATTTGATTCTCTTGCTACAATATATGCGACTCGGTGCAAGAGAACGTGACGGCCAAGGAAACGGAAAGCCAATAGCCCAAACAGATCAGGAACAGGAAGGAGGACTACGAACAAGGAAACCAACAACAGATGAGAAATCGTTTACTTATTTATTATAAGTATGATACTAATCACAATTATTTTGCTTTTCTTGTTTCGTTTCAGCAAACCAAAATCTATACGAACTAGCACATACGAACAGTTAGGCTTTGTAGGTTCTCATCTTGACAGAGTCTAGATGGGCGGATGAACGTCTGCCAGGGTGTGGGCTGAGAAGTCACAATGACAATGACACTGTACGAGCTGGCGCTGGGCCTGTGGCCTTCCACTGGCATGGTCTATTCTCATTGATTCAGAAGTCTTCTTGGCTGGTTGGTAGATATGTGCTCCTACTTGCAAGTTGATCAATTCGCTTGGGTGGGGGACATGTGAATCCTACTAGTTGTCGACTCTTTTGATCGTGAGTATGAGGCTAGTTCAGGAAAGGAGTGCAGGACTGGCACCTAAGAGATAGTTAATTATTCAGGACTTGTTCTTATGATTACTAAACTCGACCAAGCACACCGGCTCTCAGAAATGATAAGCAACCTTTTCGGGTCGGTGTGGTCTATTCGAGTCGAACCAGGCGAACATTCGGTTCGAGCAAACTTTATGGTTAATAGTGGATAAATATTTCTTACGCCTTCTTTTTGCGAAATCCTAAAATACCTTCACTGGTATAGCTACTCAGGATAATAATAATAGATAATGTAATGATAATAATGGTCCATAATGTAATGAATATGTATATTGACTAGAATAGGGATAATCGAGTTATGTTATAAGATAGAGAAGAAACAGCACAGTTGTAGAACAAGTATTCGCGAGTAAGGACTAATACTGCTATACCGTTTCAATTAATAGTCGATTGATCCGCTTCGGACCTAGGAGACAAAAAGGAGATTAGGAAGAGACAGAAGCGGATTCAATGCGAAATTTGCCAATATGACGTTGACCCCAAGGCGATGGTAAGATGATTTTCCATAGGATGACAGACTAGATGACACGACGTTACACGCTCTAAACTTGCGTCAAATAGTTTGTATGTATGCATGAATGTAAGCCCGTCTGTGTGCCTTTATGCATGGATGTGTATAGCACCAATGTATCCCTGAGCAACATGAAAGGACAGCCTCTGAGCCACCAAAACGCTCATGGGAATATTTCAAAGGCTTTCTTCCATTTAATTCTACTATGTTTTTTTTTTATAGTTAAATGCACGTGCACTTCACTATTTAACAGATACTTTAACTCCAACAACTGGAAATTTAAAAAGGATAGAAGTAGATTTCAACCAGAATACGGTTTATCCACTTAGGAAAAAATTAAAAAAGCTTGGTGCAGATCTAGTTTTCAGTAGTAAAAATTACCAGCTAAAATCCATACTAGGATCCACAAAGGATCCGATAGAAACACTGAGCAAATCGGGGATATATAAAATATCATGTTCACATTGTGATAATGTTTATATTGGACAAACCAGGAGAACATTAGAAATTCGATTCAAAGAGCACATTGCGGAAATAGCAAAAGCTTCTAGAGAATCTGGGGCCCTATTCTCACAGTCACGTCACTTAGTGACTAGAAAAAAAATTCCTTCTAGTCACTAGGTGACGTGACTATGAGAATAGGGCCCCTGATAAAGATTTGCCTTTCCACTTCAAATCCAAGGTAGCGGAACACGCTTTTTCAGAAAATCATAACTTAACTATAGAAGATATTAAAATTCAGCGTCAAGTCTCTAAACCTTGGAAATTAGACGTAGCCGAAAGCCTGGAAATTTTCAAACATTCGTCTCCTTCCTTATTAAATCGTGACCAAGGTAACGGATATTCATGGCTCTTCGAAATTTTACCTACATGCAAAAAACGGTCAGCTTCATGCATCTAGGTACCCACCGACCACCGCCTACCCGGTTCCCTACACTCAAAAAAAAGTAAACGTTATGCCAATTGATTTTACACATAGATTTTTGCAATTAACGGAGGCACATAGACACAATTTGCTGGTACATAAACCCAATGTGTGTATTTATAAGAAATATTAATCTTACATTCACATTTCATAACTATTAGGCACATAAAACCCACAATATGCACATATAACTTATGTGTGTGCATACATAGTTTATACAGTTGACACATAGAAGGCATGTGTGCGCGTGATAATAATAGCATTTCTTCTTCATAAGAATTTTAAGTGTTTTGAAGCAAATAGAAGTAACGTTTGGATTTTTTTCAGTGTAGATAAAACGACTTTACAATCCCGTAATTTCCTATAGACTGATACAAACACTGAAGAAGATTACAAGTAGTAATCGAAATACCGGTATCTGTTAAATAGTGAAGTGCAAGTCAATTTAACTATAAATAAACCGTAGAGCACTGCACATACTGTCAAGTGCAACGGAGAAACGGTAGATGTACAGTTAATGCACATAGGTTGCAGAAATAGGTTGTTGAAGCAGCCCGATTGAACACTGATAAATAACAATAACAATTAATATGAACTCGTAATTGGGAGGAGTCGCTAAACTGATAAGCCACTCTACAAAGTATAGTTTTGCTTTATTCAGTCTGGTAAAGCCTGTGTTTGAGCGCAACGAAAACTCGAATCGAGTACCCCAATTATCGCCCTACCACTTAAAAGACCGATTCTGGGATCTCTCCTCTCGTGTACCTATTCGATGTGAGATTATGAATCCACTGGTAATTGAAAATTTTGAAAGACTTGTCGAGCTTCAACCCCAAACCAGATTCATGACAGTGTACACTTCAATAACATATCACAAGAAATGACACCTTCTAGTTGTGTTCCGACATGTGCCAATGTACTAGATACTCCCGATTCCACGTCCATGTAAGAGAAGACTCGTGGAATCCCGGATCACCTGCGCTCACTGGAGATCCCTAAAATATTCATAAGTAAATACCAACACATTGACTGCCATAAAATGTTCTACACTGATGGGTCACGAATCAATGAGGCCACTGGATTCGGTATTTTTAACAACATTTTTTCATTTTTCTTTCAAACTTGCAGAACCCGCCTCTGTTTATATAGCGGAACTAGCACCAGTTCACTACACAGAAAAAAAATGTTGGTGAAAATTAAAGTTTTTCACTTTTAGGAAAAAACAACCAACGCATACTCCTACCCGAATGGAAATGCACAACAGTATTACAGCATTTTTTTTGTTACATTACAACGAAAAACAATGTTATTCTGGAAAATTTACAATGGAAATATAATCACATTTGTTGTTTCTACATCCAATTTCATTGTAAACCCGATTTTTACATGGAAAAAGGGGGCTCGTTAAGGGATGTAAGAATGAAAAAATTGATTATTTCCCAATCAAAACATCGATTTACATTGTTTTTTCCGTTGTAGATTTTGGAGGCATGAAGGACGGCGCCATAAGTACATTGATGTTAAAAGAATAGTTGTTAACAAATAAAACTGTTGTAAATTCAACGTTTCTACGATCAATTTCGATATTACTTTCTGTTCGGGTAGTTTTAAAATAAAACTTACTATTACTATTCTTCATTAGCTTAAAAGGAAAACTTTTATTTTGATTATTATTCTTGATTAATTTAAAACTTTTACTTTCAACTTAATAGTAGGCGTTGGTTGTTTTTTGGTAAGAGCGGAACACTCTTACTTTTACCAATATGTTTTCTTTTGTGTGTATAGTTTGCAAATAATTAATACATTACCCCCGATCCATTTTACTATATCATCACTGATAGTCTCAGCACAATTGCAGCTCTACGCTCAAAGAGTGTTGATAATCACGATCCATTATTTTTGGGCAAGATACGAGAATTTCTGAGTAACCTTAAAAGAAACCCAAGCAACCAGAAGTTCGAATAATACTTAAAAAGGACACTTTAAAGTTCACATAAAGTTCTTAGCGAACTTCCAAGCTGCTTAAGCTTTAAACTGCTTAATCCGCTATTGGAACATAAAACGCACTGAAAAATTACTTAAAACGAGAAGCTTATGCAGCTCCCTTATACGAACTTTTGGTTGCTTGGGAAGTTTTATCAATTTACCCTAGTGTGGGTCCCCGCCCATTGCTCTATTGCGGGCAATGAGAAAGCTGATAATTTAGCCCAGATTGGTCCCCTAGATGGTGAAATATATGAAAGACCCATCGCTATCAATGAATTTTATAGCGCTTCTCGTCAGAGGACGCTTACTAGTTTGCAAACATCTTGGGACAATGAAGATCTGGGACGATGGCTACACTCAATTATCCGAGGGGCAAGCACGAAATCTTCGATAGGACGCAGCGCCAAAAGTATTACATATTTAGTGACTTTAAGTACTATTAAGTACCATAAAGTACATTAAGTACTTCAAAGATTTTAAAAAGTACGCGTCAAATTCATTGTACCTTAATTACTGAAACAATTTTAAGTACAGCGCATTTGTACTTTAATTACGCAAAATATTTTAATTACCTTTAGGATGTACTTTAAATACTCTAAGTACGTACACATCGACATTAATTACATTAAGTACATTATTAAGTACAACAGAAGTATTTTTAAATACTTTCATTATTTACTTTAATTATATTCAAAATACGTTGGTATTTTCAATACGACGCACTCAAACCTGCTAGTGCTTGCCCCTCGCAAATATCCCTAAAGTAACAACGAGGGCATGGTTTAGAGGATTGGATGCAAGTCGGGACTTCATCCGTATTATGTCTAGGCTCATGTCCAATCACTATACTTTAGATTCGCATCTCCGCCGTATTGGGCTCGCAGAGGGTAATCATTGTGCTTGTGGAGAGGGTTACCACGACATTGAGCATGTTGTTTGGTCGGGCACTGAATATCGTGAAGCCAGATCACAATTAGTAGATTCTTTACAAGTCCAAGTAAAACCAATATATGTTCCTGTTACAGACATCCTGGCTAATCGTGATCCTATATACATGGAACTTATCTATCATTTTCTAAAAACAGCGCCTGTCAAAATTGAATTAGATTCATCTCCTCATCTTTCATCCATGACTAACCATTCACCAATTAAAGTGTCCTAGAATGTTCAGTTTTGTTTTAAGTACAGACAATAGCAGACAAATGTAAATAAATACACACGAAAATACAAGATCATTATGAAATACGAGAATCTAAGAAAAAAAGCAAACATTAAAGTGAGTACAGTGTTAGTTTCAGACAAAGTATACTAGTATAGTTAAAATTAGTCTTCAGGATTTTTGTAACATGCTATGTAAAAAAAAGAAACTTTGGTGTAAAAAGCTTTCGCAAATGCCGTGTCAAATAAACGTATGGAAAAAAACTATTTTGAAACACATACGTTCTGAACGCGAGTTCAAAGCAGAATCCAATACGGGCGGTGATAATCACTGAGCTTTAGTAAAGTGACAGGTTTGTTTGAATTCCAATTTATTTCCCTATTTTGCTATCTCCATCCTTTTTTGCTCTTAAACCTCCTTGCTTAGTTTTTCATTCTTGCCGTATCCGTACGCTGTGTTTCGCCAATGCAATGATCGATTTACTCTATTAATTTCAGTAACTTCTTTACTTGCGAATAATTCAATACTGGGTGTTGAGTTCTTTGCTCTGTTCAATCTGCTAGCTTATGTTGTAATTATTTAAAGACTTCCTAACATCGATTTAGTTACTGATAAATTGTTTTTTTTTGTTTTGTGTCTGACGTCTGTTGTTATTTTTGCTTGTTTACTTCCATTTTCAATTATCAAATCGTGTTCTGTTGTGTTGTGTTCTTCTTTCTTACTGATCGGCTGCTGTTCGGCATCTGTAATTCAATATAATTGTAATGGTGGTTTAGTATTAACTGTCGTTTCACACTGCTTTTTCGGTAGCAGCGGTTCTAAAGGTTGTGGTTGACTGTGTCGGGTAGATTTGTTTAATCAAATCGGAAAAAAACTATCTCACTGTGCTCTTTGACCACACTATCAAAGATGACTAAGTCGCTGTCTTTTTTCTTGAGAGGCGACTCGTGTGAAAATGTTCGAATTCGCTAATTTTATTCCATAAACTTTGCTCTCCTAATAAACCTCACTTACATCAACAAAGCGTTAGACGACTTTTTATATGATTTTCTTCTGTTAGTTAAAAAAATAAAGTCTACAATAAATCTTCAAATTATACTATCAACAACAACAGATAAAATATGTAAAGTCAATCAATAATAATATTTTCTCATTGTCCTTCAATAAAAGTAGGCAATTCTGAAGTGATAGTTTCTGTGTAAGTGTACTTTGTGTTTTTTGCTATGCAGTCAGGTCGAGTGAATTTCACATACAGCGCCATTCGAGTTTGGACTCTAGCAATTATAAAATCTACATACATGTTTAATTTTTTTCTTTTTCTCTCCAATTGTTTGGAATTACTGATTGTTAGAAAAAAATGAATTTCTGGATAGCAAATGCACACGGTGTTCGCTACAGAATAAATTTATATTCGATTGGTACCAATGGGTTCATTCTGTTCTAATGATTGATTCTGTTGTTTATCAAATTTTCCTTTTGCACTGTTTTGCTATATGCTCAAAAAGTAGATATCGTAATTAGGTAGTTTGAAGAGTGCTTTATTTGGCAACGGGTTTCCATTGTAATGTTTGTTCTTAAAATGATCCTTTCTACGCTCGACTGTTCAAAGTACCTACGGCTAAAGTTTGCGTTTGCTGCTAACATCCAGATTGAAATGGGCTTATGGGCAATTTGATCGGTGAATTTAAAACTATGCTGTATATCGTGCGTTTTGCACTGACTAAAGGGTAGAGATTTATTTATAGGTATTCTTCTAATGGGTAGAATTGGTAGGTATACTTGCACCGAAATGGGATGAATTCAACACTTACCCATAGACTTGAGCAATGCTGTCACTCTGACATGGGCTGTGTCAGTACATCATTCATAAAACGATATGACAAGGAACAGTATTTGTTCATTTTCCAGTTAAGTATGATGCTAGTTGTTTCCTTGAAAGTATATTGATTGCAGTGCGTCGATAGAACTTACAAATGAAAAATTATTTCGATCGGATAGCTAGATAGCTCCATCATCTCCATGATAAAAGAAATCATTCATGTCTTCCTTCGGAAGGAAAATAAAACCATTGGTTCTGGTCCATGTGTTGATGGGCCGATATTTAGGGTCCAGGTAGTGGAGTAACCTTTCTGGCGTTAATGATAGGCACTCAGTGCGGACAGAGGCCGATGGAACTTGAAAATGAATAAATTTAAATGATTTCTTCCACAAGCTTGATCACTCTCACAAATAATGACTTCAGGTTTTTTTTTATAATTTGTGTCTAGTTCGCTTTGATCCATTGTTCGAAACAGTTGAGACGATCGAAATGAGTAACAGCATGTCTTGATACTTGGTGTCCACTGTTTTATGTATGGTAAACTATTAAAATCAAACATCCAGTTTTCGAGGGGCGTCTGAAATTTTGATTTTAAATGAACACAAAACGTAATACGTAATAACCTCATTTAATGAAAATAAGTGAAAAAATTGGGTTGAAATGACTGAGTTTGAAACTAATTTAAAATTGAAATCAATTTAAAAAAGTCCCCCTGGGTCGGCCCCTGAATGTATGTCCACGGTAGTTTTGATTTTGTTGAAAACTGGAAACATGAATGAAGATTTCCATTCTTGGGCTGTTCTTCAGAATAACTGGTGGTATTCCATTTGATCCCGTTGAGCTTGTTGTCTTCATTTTAGCGATCACCTTGCACATGGTTCAACGATTGACTTGAGACAGGCATCGTTAGATTTGCTGCGGTGAAATTACTTCGAATGATAAAAAACCCCGGGAAACAGAAGCTGGTAAATTTCCTGTGTACTCTTACCACGTCATGAAAATTCCGCCAACTTGAAAGTGAATAATAGATTCAACTGAAAGCTGTAATTTGAAAATGAAAATTTGCTTCACTGTTTCTGTCCATGCTAAGAAGGATTCTATTCTATCTATCGACAGCTGTTGTGAACTCAACTTGCCGTGAAGGAATTCAGATAACATTTTTGATTAAATTCTATTCAGGTAATACATAACTAAGTCTGAGAATCTGCCTCGCTTTCTTCGTTCTTTGGTGGTGTGCCCCAAGGAAGCACTCTTGGACCGTTATTATTCGCACTAATCATCAACATTCATCCCGGTGAACGGTGGCTTGCTAATTTACGCCGATGAAAATTATTTTATCTTCCAATGTGAAAGAGATTACAAGCAAATTTAAGAAATATATTTTGCTTGTTATTGTGTCTGTAATTTGTTTAAAGTCTCAAAGTGTTTTATCATGTCGTTTCATACTTCTCGCTGTAGATTATGCCTAGAACCATCACATGAGTCGGAAACATGATTGTCATGACCGTAGGTTCCTAGGACTAAAACGACGAAGGCGTTTTCATCATCTTTACCAAATACAAATTAAGTACGTTAATATTCTATCCAAAGGGCACAACTTTTTCACTCACAAAACAAACAAATGACGCTACCCAATATTTCTCTGTTTCATTTTGACAGATAAGAGTTACCGAAATGTATTGAAGCTGGCACCGCTCCTTGATCAAAGTATGCTATTGATTGTGAAATTTTAGTTTGTTTACCAAATCATAATGAAATCATCCATAGTATCGTTTTCGTTGCCAACAGCCATCACTTCGGTTGATGTGGTAAGCTCTGGGCGTCAGGTTGTTTCCGATGTTCCGGCCATTTGATAGATACAAAAGGTCTTGACGTTTGCGCTTCCATGATTTCATTCTCATTCGACATTGAAGCCTATTTGCCGAGATATTTGCAGTATTCCTCGTGCATCGTCAATTTGGAAATGTTATAGAACATTGCATGAAAATGTATAACCTCACTTTTCTGACAGTTGAGAGAGCTTGTTTACTTGCACTTTATTCGATTATTCGATTCCATACATTACAAGAAACTTGGTTCGAACTGCTTTTAAATTCTAACACCATGTAAACAAGCTCACTGGACTGTCGTTTTTCGAGCATTTTTACTCAGATGACGTCATCTTGTAATGTTCCATGCCGTACATTCTTACGCAGGTTGTCCACAAATGTTAAAATGAGGTTGAAATTGATTGGCAAAGTATGATCGCTTCAATGTTCAGAATTTTTCGATCAATGCGACTGGCACGCCACTCACCCCAGTTGGTCTGGGTTCAATCGTAGTCGAGGTCGTTGAGATTTTTCTGAGGTTAGAAAAATCTGAGGTCACGCCTTCCTTCGGAAGGGAAGTAAAGCCGTTGGTCCCCGGTCCATGAGTTGATGGGTCGATATCTCGTCCAGATGGTGGGAGTCGTCACGTCATGGCGTTGGTGTTTGGCCTCGTAGCGGAAATAGGCCGACGAAAAATAACCAGAACTAGACGAAGAATGCGACCGACAGTGATTGTACTATTCGCTGCTGGGAAGACAGTTCGTTGACACCGATCGCGAACAACAAGAGGATCAAGCCACTCATCTTCATACGTACGTACCAACTGTCTTCTGACTGGAAAATCTAGCCTTTAACTTCATCAAGGATTTGTACACGCAGAATGGCAACTCGGACAGCGACTCTTCGTGAAAGCAATCGAGTACTTTCAGACATTGTTTCCGGTATTAAAATTGTTGATCAGCTTCTCGATTATTACCATAACGCTGCGTATGCTATTCCTCGAGATGACTCCACTGAATTCGCACATTTTTTTCTCTACGCCGGGGATTTCTCCCGCTGCAAGCAATTCTACCTGTTCTGTTTCCTCATCATGTCATTGCACTAATTAGGTTCACCAGGCTATACCGGAAAAAGAATACAGTATCTGGTTCCAGTAGTTCTGGTGTTACGAGTGAGGCGCTCTTAGCATTAATGTTCGTGGAATTGTAAACGACTTTAGCTAGTCCTCTCAAGATATCTGTAAATGTTGCTGTAGTAGTGTGAGTGTGTTTCATAAGAGGTGGCTACGCTGGCATATACGATCACCGACGAACCAACGTGCCACATGGAACAAAAAATGCGTCAGATATTGTCCTAATTGTTTAAATTAAAATACGTTGTTACCTAGCGGCATCTGTATAATGATTCGCGTGGTAGTCTTCGTCGATAACACAACAGTACGCAAAAACCAATGTGTATCGACGTTGTACCAGGTATGCTAGAACGATTAAACTTTCTTTTAGCATGATGAAGATCGTTTTTCCAGACTTGATGGAGTAGGTCACGCCTTCGTCGCGAACAGTCGTCTTTTTCAGCTCTCTGCAAAATCTATTAAATCTCGACGATCGAATTTGTATTGCGCCACCCGGTAAACTCAAACCGTCATTATTCCTATCCCCGCAGTACCTTTGCGAAAATTTCCCCTTTAGATTTCGACGCGTGTGACATATACCCAAAATCAGACTCAACGGTGAGAAGTGAAAATCCTTTTCTGGTATTACGGACCGTCGTCTCCCGATGCGGGGCTTTTAATTCAATCCATTAAGCAAAAACCGAAAAAATATTACAACAAAAATACCCAGTTCGAAGAAAAAGATTTTCGTCAAAAATGCTCAACAAGGTGGAACGAAAAATTGGCAAATCTGTTAAATTAATACCTCGCCAATCAGGAAAATACCACCAAGTGTCGCACCTTTAATGAATACAGACCAACCACTGAATTCAAAGTTTGGCGTGAGTTTTCCCGCACTTTCAAGAACTCGTATTTTGGTGAAAGTGAACGAGTGGAACAAGCAAACATTTGGGATGTGGTTCTTTGTTTCTCACTCGCAAATGTGGGTTTGCGCCTGGAGTCCATAGGAGGACTCAGGGTCACCGATGGATCACGGGCGATCTACAATCAGTCCCGTCAGCACCGTAACGGGAGCAGCGGTGACGGATGTGTCAGGTTCTGTATCAGCTTCGACGGGTATTCATTATCGGTGAGCTCGTTCTAGTATTATTTATAATATTACATATTGTTATTCCTTTCTGTTGAATTGGAATGGGATTTATTTTGATTCCTCCACTAATACTAATTAACCGATTTCGCCATTTTTTTATTTCGTTATTTCACAGAGCGAACAAAGGTGATATAAGCTAGGCTTATTAGTCAGGACAGAACTAAATCCCTCTGTCTCATCCCAAGAACTTAGGGCCAAAGGAGTGACATTAAATCTTTTAGCCAAGTCACTCCCAATGATTTATCAAACCCCTATCAAATTGAAACGGTCGGTACGGTTGTCCACGTTTCTTCCTTATTCAAGGTTCAAAATAATTCGTTGATTAAATTCTTCATTAAATGAATAATTGATGTATAATTTTTGATCATCTTCATTTTGTACGCTGCACTGTTGGCATGACCGCTTTAGTGATTGTGTCATATACCATATATGCCATAAACATTAATATTGACAAGAAAAATTGTAGGCGAACGTTTGCAGTTTTCCAGGATCCCTACATGTATTGGCTGTGTATGTGTAGCCTAGACTAGAGCTTTCCAGCTTTGTATTATCCTATGCATGCACTATTTAACAAAACTGTCCGTTACAAGCAGAAAAGTAATAGAATACATGCATTTTCAATGAGTTCTGAATACTATTTTTATGTATATTACCACTACATACGCAGCTGAGGGAATTGCACACCGTCTGTAATATGAATATACTTATAGAGAAGCCTGCCCCGATTCAAACATGGCGAAGCGATCTGTCATAGTTTCAGTATTGATCGCTTCATTGCAAAACAATCGTTATTTGGTATGGGACACTTTTCGAATGCCTCTGTCATGTCAGTTCGTCGGTGATACGATAGTATGTTAAAACTGCATAGGACACGACCGACACTGAACATTTGAGTAACCGACCATTTAATCACATTACATTTCAACAGCCGTTTTTGTTCAACGTTTTCGAGAAACATGTTTTGCGCGGTGATTTTCGACGAAGACGTTCGTGCAGTTTCTTGCACCATGTGCAGAGATCTCAGCTCCTACTCGGAGTTTCAGCAGCTCTGCAGATAAAGCGTTTATTTGCTTTGTCAGCAGCTCGTGGAACGTGTTGTCAGGAGGAGAACTTGTTTATTTGGGTTGTGAATCAAATTACCCTCCAACATATTGGGCAGAAATACCAGAAGTTTTTGAGATCTGGTACGATGAGTTTGGCAATCGGACATACTGTGTGGAACCATTCTAGACAACCATCGCAGCATACCCAGCTTACCGCGTACGATTTTGTTTGCTACTTGTTCTTTCTTTTTTCCTCTTTGTAGGCGGACTTTCACGACCACAACTGCTACAGATATCTTCGTTGCTCATGTTGATACTAATACTACCGCATGACGACTTTATTGATTTTCACTAGTGTTGCATTGTAAAGCAACACAAAACATTGTCATGACCAGAGTTAAAAATATTCAAATTCATTGAATGAAAATTGACCATATTCAGCCGCATTCATTTTCAATATTCAGTGACGCAGCTGAAAACGTCAAACGAACAAACCGCCATTCATCCATGCAGATTTTCATTCGACTCCGATTATTACACGAAGCGACCGTGCAGCAACGAATCAAACGTATCAAAGTAGGCCCAGGCACAATGTAAGCGATGATGATAGTTGTTTCATATGCTTTACCGGCATTTGAAAACATTTTCCTAGATAATTAGCGAAATGAATATATTGTACGATATTCAACTGAATGAATAACATGGATATTTGAATGAATATTTTTTCTATTCACCGCGAGTCACATCAGGTTCATTTTCAGCAGTCAAAAAAGAGCTTCGTTTATTTTTAACTCTGGTCATGACTTTTGCGAATAAGTAGTACACTCCAGCAGATAATCAATTCGTCTAGGTTGCTGGAAACTCTCCTGTCTCCACAAACGACGTTACCTGAAACCCGTCGTTTGCGCTCGACAGCGGACATCGGGGCAACGTACTCCACCGGAAGCGCACTCGCGACTTGTTTTGGAGTAGATTAAACTTTCACGTGAAACAAAAACGGAAGAATCCTAAAAAAATACCTTTGCAATTGAGTAGTTTATGTCGTTTGTGATTACGTTATATGATAGGGCGCGCTTTTCCATATTTTGAACATCTTGCGGCAATACACAAGAAACTAGAGCTTCTTCATGACGACACATAGATGTCCGCACCATAAAATAATCTCATTCCAGTAAATTACATCCGAAATGGGATTCGGAATGTGGGCTGATTTATGATGGAATTCCAACCGAATGCAACAACCCATTTTGAATTAACCGGCTTTCGAATCGGTTGCGCTCATTTGCGCTGAAATTCTAAGAGAAACCATTGCGATTGCGATGAGTGAGAAATCTGCTGTCAAAATGAGTGAAACAGATCCAGTTAAACTCATTCCGGAACCGGCTCGGATTTCTGAATGGAGTTAGCATGGATTCCAACTCAAATGCAACAACCGATTCCGACTCAATCGGTTTCAGAATCGGTTTTTGCATTTGAGTTGGAATCCATACTGACTTCATTCAGGAATCCGAATCAAATTCCGATTGGTTTGACCGGGTAGTTGTGAGAGAAAGAGTTTAAACTTTTCTTGGTGGCAACTGATGGGTAAAATGTATGGACGCAAACAGTTTTTTTAGATTTTATTTAAAAATTTTCAAGTAAGTATCTAAATAAACTTATACAGACTGTTCCCATATTTTTTCTGCATCAAATGTGTAGCCATTTTACAACTACAATATTATGGTTTCTCCAAAATCCGAAGTTTCAATATCTTTCCCATACATTTAAATTCACGTTAAACACTACCGAAGCAGCGCCATCTCATTCGAACCCAGTAAAGTTCAGCCGGAAATAAGCCGGGATTTCGGCTGGTTCCAGCTAGTATTCCGGCCGGAATAGTAACTGGGACCAGCCGGAATCCCGGCTCATTTCCGGATGAACTTTACTGGGAAGGGGGAAAAATCCCGACGCGTCGATCGCGGTGTTGCCAAAAAAAAGGAAAGAAAAAAATTTAGTTGATGTACGTTTTAACGTTTATATTCTGATGTTACCGTGAAAATGACGCACCGTAAACGTAATACGGTTTATGAATAGGCCTAGTACTCTCCCGTGTACTGTTTAACAGGCTAATTCCATTGAACTGCTTGTCGGCTATTGGCAAGTTGGGTTTCAATAAGGACGTTCAACGACGGGCCAGAGGTTCAGCGATAATTCTTTGATAAATTACTAGACTGCAACTTGTGGACTTGAAATCTGTTTATGGGTTTAATTAAGGGAAACTCATAATTCTGTGAAACGAAAAAAAATGGTGGCAGATATTGACATTCCGCCAAAGTTGCTTGAGCATAGCACTCCAAAGTGTAATGTGAAGATCCACAGATGCACAGAAATTGAGCAATTATTGCAAAATCCTGCATGCTCCTTGGTTGGGCGGATTAGATTTAAAATCTAATTCTTCATTTTGGCTTGAAAATAAAAATCCAAATCAAGAACTATTAGAAATAGATACGTAATAAAATCAGCGAATAATTTGAATCGTTTCTCTGCGAGGTATTCTTTCATAACGCTGTTACGTATCTGCTCACGATCTGTTTTTTTTCTTCATCCCCTTCGCCATCCGCCAGCGTCGGGATTCACGTTAGTTGCCCTGTTCCCCTTGTTTAATGATTCACCAGACATCAAGCAGTGGAAACGTACTGTTTTTATTACCCGATCGCCTTTAACCGTGCCCTATTCTGGCTCTCAATCTAAATCCCCAAAAACCATATAACATCCAACTGAGAGCGGTATACTGTACAGTGTCTCTAACTACTTCCGTATGCGAAACTTTCCGTCCCTTTCTGAGCGGTGCACGTAATGACCCATTCCCGTTTTATTATCTTAACTATTTTTTCTTGTTCATATCTTCGTAGAACTTCTTTTTATTGCTTTTAAAATTTTCTTTTTGTTTTTTGGTTTTCTTTTCCCGTTTGAGATATTTTCTTCTCGCCTGCATTGTTCTTTTTTAAATATTAATTTGATTCGCCTTATGTCTTTGTGTCGTTCTACTCTAAAAGTGGTAACATGCTATAGGTGTGTTTTACTATAATTTAAAAACTTGACTTTTATACTGTAAATCTTATCGTTTCAGATTACTTGACTAAGAGAATGTTCTTCCACGCGCACTTACCTGCTATACTATATGATGGTTTGAAACATTCAGTTTTTTCTTCATTTATCTACAGCTTACTCAATTTCGAATCTGTATCTAAAGTGTGTTGTTCCTAAATTTCATTATTTTAAGTTTCCGTTTGGTAATTTAAATCCTTAAAGAATGATGCTTATGAATCGTATAGAGGATCAAGACTTCAGTACTTCAACATAATTGCGTAGGGAAATAATTACAAACAAAAGTTAGATGTGGAGAATGAACTGCGAACGGTTTCAGCCTACTATGGGCTTTGATTCTACTGCCTTATTGTTAAAAATGCTTAGTTCAATTGAAACGATAATAACTGAAAAATAATTGCTCCGGTTTGGCTGTACCTTATCGGACTCCGGTGTCAATGCTTTTATAATTATTATTAGTATTATTATTATTATTATTATTATTTTATACGTATTTGTCAAATTTGATTTTCACAGTAAATGAGCTATATTTTCCCAAAACACCACAAGTGTCTTGCTCGAAGAAAAACTTGCACGATCCAACTTTTTTATCGATTGAGTTTTCGTTAACTCAACCGCTCCTGGCACTGCATTTCTACACTCTTTTTTGATTGTTCGATTTTGTCATTCATGTCGGCATCCTTACATTTTTGTTCTGATTTCTTAAGTTAGATTCTACGTTGCTTGAGTTTTTCTTTGATCAATGCTTTGGTGTTTAAGAGTTTTGTTTGTGTTTTGGATCTTTCTCCTAATTTTTTTACATGCTTAACATTTGTTCAATAATCTCTTCAAATAATAACGGCTTTAATTATTGTTACTAACAGATACATTCAATTACCTGAAAAAGTATTATACCCTAAATCTAACCTTAGGTTATTTTTCACCGCGTTGAACCTGTTCTAATTTTCATTTCTACCGCTAACGGTTCCGTTTTCAATATTCGCATTTAAAGTAACCTTTAATAAAATTATGTTAATTTCTTGAGTGTGTCGTTTCTTCTTTCAAATACATAAAACTGCGCTAAAAGATTTAGGCAGTTCGTATATTCGTG
The DNA here is from genome assembly GCF_030247195.1 of Topomyia yanbarensis. Lineage (NCBI taxonomy): Eukaryota > Metazoa > Arthropoda > Insecta > Diptera > Culicidae > Topomyia > Topomyia yanbarensis. Next base: position 105,437,171 of record NC_080672.1, on the reverse strand, counting down.
AAAGAGAGATCTTAATTAATTATAGTAAATGATCATTTCATTATATAGGTTCTTGTTTTCTGCCTAGCACATTTAGATTAGTTTCATATAATATCGTATTTGCTCCGTGTTTTGCAACGTTTCTAAAATAGTGTATTATTTTGGATTTCCTATATCATCCCTAACGCGCTATTTCCGCTGCAGTTTGCGTCGATCGGCACGTACTTTTGATGCAATCGGTAATATGCTTTGTAAATGTTCTTTCAATAATTTTTTGTATAGAACAATTTTTCCTTAATATTACGTTTCATTCTTAAGAAAAAATACTACAATCAGTAAAACAGATTGGTTGAAAATAAAAATACAGTCTTAAACATGTTAATTTTCGGAGAATGTATCCACGCTTTCTATATATTCTATTTCATACATATTTCTGTTTTGTGTACCTCTGTATGCTGTTTGTGTGTTCAAGAGTAGGCCTAAAGTGGTTTGCATAAGCGACAAATGAACTAAGTTCTAGATTCTTATTAAATTTGTGAAAATCGAGCTACCTAAATACAAGCAAAACCTGTGAGAAAACAAGGTGCTAGACGAAATAACTTTCAATATATTGATACCGTAATGCGTTTTTGACGATGTAAATCGGGATATATTCAGTGTTTTCAATGCTCTCAATGTTATAAACAATACAATCATTGGATTGCGCTTTGTAAATTTTAACAAAATTATAATTATGGATGCATCATAACTTACCTCTGTAAAAATAATGAATGATGAATACCTCACAGGTTTAGACGCACAAAACAAAAAAAAAATACGGTGTCCCTATATGTGCTTTCGGTTGGAATTTACACTGTAAAACGAAAAAGAAAATATATTAAACTAGTATAACAATTTACAACACTAGCATTGCCTACGCTCCACTCCGTACCAAGTACGTGATAAAATTTCAAATGATCCTAGTAAATATGGGTCTGTCAAGCTTCTGTTCCAAAACTTGCCTTCAATTGCATGGGTAATTAACTTTAGTTAACTATTCTCAGTTTTGTTGCGCTGGTTTTGCTTTCCTTCTTGATGGTGGTGGTTGATTTTGTACTGTTTTATGCAACAAGGCGTAGTCCTGTTAGTCTAGAGGTCTAGTGAATGGTCGTCTTCTATCAATTACTTCAACATTCGGAGCTCCAAATCCAACAAAGCACTACATACACGATTCCACCTGAACACTGACCGGTGGAGACATGTGGTACCGGACTCGAAGCGTACCACTCGTCAGCCTTAGAAACAAAACAAAAAAGGATGTTCTTTCTGCTCTAAACAAAATCAAACTGAAAGCCTGAGAAATCAAATGCTAAACCGCTGCAACAGGATCTTCATTTCAACTTTCAACAGAGCAATAAACTAAAATAATCATAATCACATAAAATATAAACGTTCTGTTGGCACAGAAATAAAATACAGTGTGTATATGATTCGCATCGCTATGCTCGCGCTTATCATTGAACTATTTTGACTAAACATTTCTATTTGGTTGAAACAAATTGGCGTAAATTAATACTTATCGCTTTCCTATGATAGTTTCTCGATAGTGTAGCCTACAAACTATGAACGTAGCATAAGAAACCCATACCTCTTCCCGATGTGGACCGAAATCCATGGAGGAAGGGTTGTCTGTTGTGAGAAAACGCAAATAATGTTTCTTCCTTCTACTCGTACACACAAATATTAGAGCTGATAAAAGGCGTCATTTTCTGAGTTCTGGTTTTGTTGTGTCCGATTTCTTTAGTTTGACTGTCTATTTGATTTTCGTGCTTAAGAGTATAACGTAATTAGCCGATTGTTGTTATTCTTTCGTTTTTGCTGTTGATATTCTGGTTGTTCAGGGGCCAAACCTTACTTTATTTATGGTTGAGTTACGACGGCGTGCCTTTCGAAGACATTTTTCAGTGATCGCAAAAAGTCGCAATGATGAGTATATGTATTGCGCTGACACTGGTTTTGAAAAGTTTTAACGATAATCTATGCTCTTCGCAATTGGACTAAACAATTTGAATGAAATAAAGCGGAACACATCACTATTTTGCTTGTCTTCGTTCGTTTAAAGAATGGCGTTCTTATGCATCTTGCTGAACCTTAGAACTAAGTATATCAATTTGATTCGCACCAACTTTCTGGATGAAGTTTACTCGTACTAGTTATTAGTTCTTCTTTAATCTAATCTGTTTCACAGTTGTCAAACTCTATCGCGATACATGCGTACTCCTACGATAGTTTCTTCTAGAACTTCTCATCCTCTCATTAGGGTTTGCTTTTTTCGATATTATAACCTAGAACTAGTAGATTTCACAGTTTGCCTCTAATTACTATCTTTTTGTTTTTGGTTTCTTAACTGTTTTCTGTTTGTCATTTTCGAGTGTAGAAAAATGTTTGTGTCACATACGCATTCATGTGTTGGTAGTTTCGTGTACGCGAGAGGCTGTGTTCGCCATTATGTGTGTATGTATGTGTGGAATTCGTGTACTCGTAATGCATGTGTGTGTGTTGCGGGTTTTTGTTGTGTAATGACAACGACGACGATGGCGACGCGACATCGGTGGCACCGAAGACGACGACGATGTAGAAGCGTAATTGATACCGTGCTGACCGGTGCAGCATATTTGTTGATCCTCCGTATCGCAGCGACCGGAAGGAGCAAGGAGGGAAATCGGTAGGTTCTTAAGAGTAGATGGTGATGACTTCCCTTCCGCCTCCCCGTACCATCAGCACCCGTTCCAGACCCTCGGTCAGAACTTCCAGGAATTCCATATCTAGGGTAGGGTTTGAGTTAAGGAAATGCCGTGAAAAGTGTGACGCCTAGATTGAGCTGAAGAAAAATAATTTTCTAAAGGTTGCGAAATTGATTGTCCGTGGTTTTGTAGCTGCTAAATGGACTAAAGAAATAACTGGATTAATTCTAGTTTCACTGACTTTCGTAGATTGATTCAAACATCATTAGTAGCTGCTAGCACGTAGCCAGAAAAAAAATTCAAAATATCTGCGAGAAACAATGTTTCGATATACAATACAATATAATACTATTATCATAGAAAGTTTAGGGGTACTCATTTGCTTTCGATTACTATTTGAGTTCTCAGAAATAAATTGACGTAGTTGTTTCTAATGCTACATTGGAATCGACAGCGATTTTTAGGCAGGTACCCCCAAATGGCGCTTGGTCCTCTTTGGCTTAACACAGGCCATACGTTATGGCATTTTTGTACGTTTTAATGCTGATTTTCCAAGTTATGCGGTTTTTTACACGGATCTGTGTTTCGATATATGTCTATACCATCATTTGTAGTTAGCCGTTTGAATGCGACAAAGCACTCTGCGGCTGTACTGGTAGGGTTGGCCGAAAAACACGAAACTCGAAAAATCCAAGGTGCACAAGCTATTTTGGACGTGGATCCATTAAATAATGTCGGATCCAGGGTTTCGTAGATTTTCGTTAACGGTTAGGGGTCCCACCAGCCTTCCTTTTTTGATTTTTTTTATGAAATTTTGAAACTTTTTAATTTTTATTAACGTGACTTTCAATTTGTTTTCATTTGTCACGCAAAATTTTGGGACAATTTTTACTGAAACCGGGCCCCAACTTATACATGGATCTCAATCTCGTTCTTATTTGAAGGTCCATAGTTGCCTGATCAAGAAATCTGTGTTGGTTGCTGAAATCGATAGACTCTCGGTGACTAGTGGCGTAAACATAACTGAGATTTCCATTAATTTATGGTTCACAGAAACTGCAATAACTCATTAAGTAATAAAGAGATCACTTTGGATAATTATACCGTTGGGAAGGAAAAATGTTGGCCTATTATTCAAACAAATAAAATTCTAGAGCGACCATATTGGAGATTACTGTATCGATTTTGTTGGCTATTTTCGGCAAATTCAAGACTAAGAGAAACGAAAGCCATGATGTTTTACCGCCGTTGTCCTACTTAGTAGAAGGCAAAAGACTCTACACATTTCCTTTCGATCATGTACATACGAGCATGCCTAGTCCTAGTTTTCCGTTCTAAGTTTATAACTGATTCACTCGAGAATACCTATCCGTCTTTCAATTTCATTGCTTTCGTTTCTCTTAGTCTTAAATTTGCCGAAAATACCCAACAAAATCGATACAGTAGAACCTTGCGGCAATTAAAACATAGTAACATATTGGAGTTTACCACCATTTTGAATAACATATGAAAATATAGTTTTTTGTAGGATTCTCTCCCACCGATCTAATTAAAAAGTTTCATTTCAGAATTTGGGAAATGGAATACTATTAACAACATCTATCCTAGTTTATATCACCGATTATACAAAAGTTTTCTTAGATTCAAATGTTGGTGTGATTTCTCAAGATTTTATTTTTCCTAAGATAGATCTGTGACGGGAATCTTCTCCGAAATTATTTCTTTTTACCCCAGTTACTGTTTTTACACCTTTTGCGACAGGGAAAGTTTTTGATTTCACTAGAAAGTGATCCTGTAGCAACAATGTTCTTCAATTTATGCTGATTTCGGTTTTGAATTCGAGTCGCTTGAGGTTCGCTCTAATGTTTACAAAATCCATATAAAAGTGACAGTCCCAAGCGAACCTAGAGCGACTCTGATGTAAAAACGAAATCGGTATTCGTCGCAGCTAGGTACCTACCGAAGCATAGGTGGCTCTTTTATTTCAACGTCTTCTAGGGTTACTACCTCTGGCAAGGCTTTGATCCGGAGATTTTTAATGGCCTAGAAGTTGACTTTAGGGAACATATGAGTATTCGCTGGAATCAAACAGAAATGTTAATCAACGCGATTTATTGCTTTTTATTACCCAATGAGGTAAAAGTGATAAGTATGCCCTCATTCATTCCTTCTAAAACTAGTCAGGGTATTAATTCAGCGCTGGTTGATTGAAATCCCGATCAGAATGAATTAACAAGATTATAACAGAATACAATTTTCATAACAGATAGTGTCATAAAATAAATAAATGTTAATAAATGTTATACAAGTAACAATGCGAGATATAGATGCCCCATATGATCTCCCGGCATGTCCCGCGTACAAACATCGCGAGAAGAATCTTAAGCGTTCCCTTCAGGGACGCTCTAAGCGATCTGCTTAAGATAGTTACGCCACCGGCCTCTACGAACATCTATACCAGCTTGTCCACTGATGAAGGCGACTGTGATGAACCCCAGGAGGGAACATCGTAAAGGCCAGAAGGTGTCTCTTCATGGCGCCCTCTAAAATAACTACTCACGGAAGTACTGGTGCAAAACCGAAGCAAGTCGCTCCCGGTCTTAGAAATCAGAGCTCAGAAAAGGAGCTCCCAGCACTTCCAAGAACATCAAAAACCCCAAGTGTTCCTATATCTCAGCCAGAGAAAGAAACCAGCGCCAGCTTTTAAATTTCTCTGACATTGTGGACAGCACTAAATATTTCTGACCCTCTTAAAAGTATCTTGATAAGCTTTCTCCTCGTAGTAAAAACATTTTTGATGCAGTTCACTGCGCCTTTCAGCGATTGTATCCTTCGATGGTTAATTCATCGAACGAGGTCACGGATTTAATCACTGTTCTAAAGTGGAATTGCAGAAGCATTATCCCGAAAATCGATTTCATTAAAAATCTTACTGAATAACTTGAAATGCGATGCATTCGCACTATGCGAAACATGGCTTACTTCAGAAATAGACCTACACTTCCACGATTTTAAGATTATCCGCTTGAATCGAGAAGATTCTTACGGAGGAGTGCTTTTGAGGATCAAAAAGTGCTATTCTTTCAATCGAATCGACCTCCCGTCGACACCAGGCATTGAAGTTGTGGCTTGTCAAACTAGAATTAAAGGAGAGCCCAAGTAACACTTCTGGTTTTATGGCATACTACAAGTACATTCTAAATTTTAAAAATGGTTTCAAGAGTACCATAAAACATCAATTGTTACTAGGGAGACCTTTGCATTGCTTCCACCTACATCCCCCTTAGAGCCTCAGTTAGCCACCGACGGCTTTGCGATATTAGGTGACTTCAGCTCCCGCGGTACGGCATGGGGTTGCCTTCATGACGATATTCGATCTACCCTGCTCCATGAGCTTTGCGACAACTTCTATACGACCATTTTGAATACGGGTGAAATGACACGGATTCCTACCCCTCCAGCGCGTCCGAGCGCCTTGGACCTGTCCCTCTGCTCGACATCGCTGTGGTTAGGCTGCATGTGGAAGGTAATCTTTGATCCCCACGGCAGCGACCATCTGCCAATCGTAATTAATACGGTTCAGGGCCACCGAATACAATCAATGTTTCGTATGACCTCACACGAAATATTGATTGGAAGAGCTACGCGTCCGCGATATCCGACAAAATCGAGTCCACTCAGGAGCTTCCTCCGGAGGAAGAGTACGCATTCCTGACTAGGTTGATTCTCGATACCGCGATTCAAGCTCAGACTAAACGCGTACCAGACGCGAACTCTCGCGGGCGTCCTCCCAACCCATGGTGGGGGGACAAAGAGTGCTCAGACGTGTACGCGGAGAAAGCCGCCGCGTATAAGACCTTCCGGTACGGCGGGCTGCCAGCCAGCTACCGACAGTACTCGATGGCGGAAACGCGCATGAAGAGTTTGATGAAAGCCGAAAAACGTAGCTACTGGCGTCGGTTCGTCGACGGGCTAACGAGAGAAATATCGATGAGCACTATCTGGGGTACGGCCCGGCGCTTACGAAACCGAAACAGTACTAACGAGAGTGTGGAATATTTAAACTGTTGGATATTCGATTTTGCCAAAAAGGTTTGTCCGGATTCCGCTCCGGCACAGGAGATCTACCGTGCCACGTCCCCTCATGATAACGTGAATGAAACACCGTCTTCGATGGTGCAGTTCTCAATTGCTCTCTTGTCATGTAGCAATAAAGCCCCAGGGCCAGACAGAATCAAATTTAACTTGCTAAAGAATCTGCCAGACTCTGCCAAGAGACGTTTGTTGAATTTATTTAATCAAGTTTCTTGATGGTAACATTGTCCCTCATGACTGGAGGCAAGTGAAGGTCATCGCCATCCAAAAACCAGCAAAATCAGCCTTCGACCACAATTCGTATCGACCGATTGCAATGCTGCCCTGTATCCGAAACTTGTTCGAGAAAATGATCTTGTTTCGCCTCGACAATTGGGTTGAAGCACATGGTTTACTGTCAGATACCCAATTTGGTTTCCGCAAAGGCAAAGGGACGAACGATTGCCTTGCGTTGCGCTCAACAGAAATTCAAATGGCTTATGCTACAAAAGAGCAGATGGCATCAGTTTTCCTAGATATTAAGGGGGGATTTTCACCGACTCTAAACGACTTTTTGCTAAACTTGCTGTCAGAAAAACACATTCATTTTTCGCATGGTGGTTTATCATTGGTGAATGACATTGACGAATGTCTTGTCAATTCTTGCACACTAAGGCAACTTGCAGACGATGGAGTGGTCTCTATTACAGGTCCCAAAGCCGTCGATTTGCAAGGACCATTGCAAGATACTTTGTACAATTTGTCTGCTTGGGACCTCCAGCTGGGTATCGAGTTCTCCGCGGAGAAAACTGAGCTAGTCGTATTTTCAAGGAAACGTGAACCAGCGCTACAGCTTCAATTAGTGGGTTAAACTATTGCTCAGGTTTCATCTTTTAAACATCTCGGGGTCTGGTTCGACTCTAAAGGTACCTGAGGATGTCACATTAGGTATCTGAAACAGAAATGCCAATTCCACCCATGTGCATTTCATTAATACTTCTGAATCTACTGTTTTCTTCGACACATCCATGAAAGACGAGATTTGTGGGATTCCGGACCACATATGCCCGCAAGTCGTATCAAACATTTTTTATAATAAATTCCTTTCCTTCCGCGATCCGATCTACGTTCGAGCCTGGCCGGCGCCGATATTGATCAATACTTTAGGATTACCAGGAGTGTTGCACATTGAACGATGTTTCGCTACTCCCAAGCATAATTATCTACTTATTCTCTGTGCAACTTCAGCTAGTCCAGATCGATAACGGATTAGCAGCCAGGGGTAGTCGCACAAGCTCAAGCTCAAGTTGTAAAAACTGTCCCCCTTAGTTAAAAATTATTTGCTACAATAATCTTCCTGCTAAAAACGTCCAACCGTATTACCGTAAAACCTAAATGACCCCATCTTACGAAAAGTATATTACCCCCTCGTGTACATGTATAAGATAGCTATAAAATCTTCTTAGTTTCATTTAAAAAAAATCAATAGTTTTAAGAAATTTAAAATGTAAAACAATACAAATGGAACGATTGTATAAAAAAATTGTCTTCCAAAAGGATACAATTGCTTTCACGCTCCATACGCGTCTCCTTCGGTGGGCCAGGAAGGTTCAGTATGACCAGCTGAGCGTCATGTGATTTGTTGACTATAACCTCGTTGAGCTTCACAGCCGTGTGCATTCGTCTCACGTTGCCTTCGTCACTAATAGCCGGTTTGGCGGTGATTGAAAATGGGTGGAAAAATTGGTATTAATCGTTATGTTTGCATAGGACCATCCCACGCTAATGGAATAATCCTTCAATCAGGATGCAGCATCCTGCTTTCGGATTTGATAGATTATTTTTTTTATCTTTTAACTTACGGCTTATAACTAGCTTTGCTAGGCGATTTGGGCGTTTCGTCCCCGGCGCCCTTCTTGCTGTCTTTGCCGGGCGAGGCGATATTGTTGGCAAGCTTTGGCGTCTGCTCCTTCTGTTCGGAACTTTCATTACCCGACTCCTTGTCACTCTCACTCTCCTTGGTGTCCTTGTCCTTCTCGGTTTCAGTCTGGTTCGAAGAGCGAGGCACCCCCGGGAATTTTTGATAGCAAAGATGGAAATAAATTTATAGATCAAGACAGTAATTAGAGAAAGGTCAAAACATTCTTTGGTTATTAAAAAGGCATTATCATGATGTGATTTTGTCCATTTTTTAAAAAAAATATGCCTTGGCCATTACCTCATTCTTTTCCTCGCGTTCGTCGTCATTGAAGATATCTTTATTTTCCGCTGGATCTGCGAACCGAACTTTGGAAGCCGTCTTAGCATTACTCTCTATGTTGTGGTGATGATCGACGATTGCTTGTACCTGTGCAGATCGGGCACGTTTTCAGTAGAAATATAAAAAGTAAAAGAATAAAGTTGTGGTGTTAGAAGCTAGAAGAGTAAACAATTTTTTTCTGGGGTGAGCTCCGGCTAGAGGTTCGAAAGGCTTCGCTTTGGCAACGAAGAATCGTCTGCAAGATGCAGATTAGATGTGACATAACCTCATCGATCAGTAAAACACAATGGTGTCCATGCATTTCCGAATTTTAAAAGCTGCTTGATTGGTTACAACGTCAATTCAAAACGTACGATACGTAAAATTTTGGGTTGGCCAACGAAACGGTCGAAGTTTGGCTTAGTTTGAATCCAACATCAGCATACAGATTTGGATCTAATCTTCCGATTTGCGGCTCAATGGACTAAATCAGTTTTCGCATTACGTTTTACACATCGTACGTACCAAAGAAATGCCTATCACCTCTGCTCTCTTTGTAGACGCTCTTTCGTCTCAAGACATCTCCTGTGCTCAGTCACCGTCGCACCGTCACGATTGTTAGACGGATTGAGGCGCCTACGCTGAGTTCGTGCCCGCGAAGCCTTGAACGGTTTTTTGTCCACGCCTCCGCTTCATTATTATGGAGGCTATGGTACTATGGTTGGTTTTTTCATGAATCTGTAATCCCTCAGCTCGGAAAAGGCGGAAAAGAAAATTGTCTTCCACACCTCCGCACGGGTGTCTGTTGTCATTGCGAGTGGTCATCCGTGTTCGGGAGAAAGTTTTCTTTTCCACCTTCCGGCAACGTTAAATGAGGGAACATAACAATAGCGATAAAAGTGTAATCAAATTAGAGAAGAAACACGAGGGGTAACACTACTTGTAACGAAAGCAAAAAGAGCTGACATTAATAGAGAATAAACGAACACTTGGGACTAGAATGACAGCAGACCGCCGGAGGAAGGGTCCGACGAGCGCTGTGAATGGAAAACAGTGTAAAACCCGAGAACGGGCCAAAGGATCTTGCAATAGCGATTAAAAATTGAAGCTGAGAAAAGGTTTTTTTTCTTCTGTCGCAAGCGATGCTGATGTTGTCATTGCGAGCGATAGAGCACATAATGAAAGGTGTAATGGTATCAATGAGTGTGATTGTTTGAGCAGTTACTATTTGACAGCGTTGTGGAAAATGATTATACATAATGGAAATATACAATTAACAATGATGCGAGTTGAAACTAATGGATCTGATAAATATAATGATGCTATATTTACATATTTACTACGTATTATACATATATTATTACATCTAATTATAGCTGCATGCCGTCGTGCTCGAAATGCCGTAAATGAATGAGAACACGATCGGTATGATTTACATGTCAACAGGCATAATTCTAATGCGAATTTTGTATTATAATTGGTATAATAAAAATAAAGCATTATTAATTACATTATTACAACGTATAAACTCACAATCCCTCAATTATAAATGTATTGGTGAATCATATATTATCAGAATATTGGTTTTAGAATAATCCTGCACTAAAACACATGTAAAACGCATTCACTCGTATACATTCGTATATATGTATATTCGTATGTATAATGGGGTACTGGTGGTATCACTTCAGTGCTTTGTCAACGATAGAAACTATGTCTAAAATAACAAACAGCAGTTTTTAATAGTCGAGAAGCAGGGCCATGATCAGTGATGTACCGATGAGAAAAATTCCATCTTCCCGGGTTTTTATTTTTGGGTTTTAACCGGGTTTTATCCCAAATCATTTTAACCCGGACGAAATATGGGTTTTTTTTTTCGTTTTATCGAATGTATGATGTTCATTTAATGTTTTTCAATCTTTTAGCAGTCGCGCTAGCGCACTGAGTGCACGCTGCTCTGAAAATTTAACAGAATCGTCATAGGGCACCAGCGGCTGCTCGTTCAGTGGGCCATAAGCGCAACTTCCGGAGGGTTAAAGAATCTTGAATTTACATTTGAGAAACCGAAAATAAAAGTCGCAAGGATAAAACATGCTTTGTAGAACCCACTCCAGATGTGTTAGCATGTAAAAATCGAATATAAACATCAAGCGTAAAATCGGACAGAGATCCTTGAGCATGAGAATCGCTTAGAATATTCTCACCCGAAAAAGTCGGCAAGTATGAACCTCCAGTATAATTCGCTCACAGGAAATTCCGTACAACGTTACATTCAAGATTAAAAGTTGAATAAAGAAAAGTCCTTTGTAAGAACCGGATTTACTTTTTTACGGCTTTTATTCTATAGGACATAATCGAAAAGCTCTTGTCCGATTTTGAAACTTGAAGTTCAAATCCAATTTTCACATTCTAGTATATTTATAACGGGTTTTACGAAGCAATTTCTGTTCCTGCGACTTTAATTTTGGTCCATTCCATATTCCAACTTGTTTCATATAATACTGGGAACAATAGTCATTGTTACTCTGACTAGTGAAAATTAGAATAATCGTGTGATGCCAAAACTACTTTTATTCTGCTTGTTACTCATTTTAGGGGTTGCTATACTTTTAGCGAAATAAGGTAGGTATTCACACAAAATTTAGAAAATACCTATTTAGTTCGGTGAAAAGTAAAAGTGAGTAATATGCAGAAAGCGAGTGGCCTTGACATTCGTCTCTAGTATGAACAGAACTCTCACAAATCGCAATCCGAATCCTTTCGGCATCAACTACATCAGCAACAGTACAAAAAATGTTTAGTACGTTTAGGTGGATTCACAGCAAGAAACGCAATCGACTTAGCCCAAAACGTGTTGAAAAGTTTTATCACTTATTTAACCACCATATTTGTAAAGAAATGTTGGATCGCCGCTATAACAATGATTCAATCGAGGAAAACCATTCAGAATTCATATACATGCAAAACTTTATGACAATAATGCTCATAAATAAAATAAAAATGTTTTGATAACAATACATTAATGTTCAATTACTAAAATATCAAAAAATTGCAAAAAAGCCAAACTTCCCGTGAAAAAACCGTTTTAACCGGGAAAAACCTTGAGTTTTTCCCCAAAATTATAAAAACCCGATTTGGTACATCACTGCCCATAAGTGAATTGTGACGCTCCTTTTATGTACATCTTGCGAGATGTAAATATTTTCAAGTGTGTGTTAGAGTTGAACGCTTGGTAGTATGCGTAGGAAAAATTATGTTCAGCTTTGCCACCAGATTATCCATATAAAACCTTTTCAAAACTCGTAAAGAAGAAAATCAGTCGATTTATTAGGTCCTCACGATTTAAATCATGCAAAATAGCTGCTGGAAAAGATATCGACTTAGCTGAATGGTGCCTGATACGAAAAAGCGGCTGTGGTTTTTTCATTTCGCAGTTGTGTTGGGTATCCCAGCACGGTGTGGTAGTGTTGCAAAAAATCACAGCCACTTTTCCGAAAGCACTATTCAGCTAACACGATAGTTTTTTCAGCAGCTATTTTGCATAATTTGAATCGTGATGATCTATTAAATCGACTGATTTTCTTCTTTTAGGCTTTTGAAAAGGTGAATTTTATCTAACACATACTATCAACCGTTCAATTCTAATAGACACTCGCCCAAAGTTCTTTGAACCTTAAATTGTTTTAGTGTAATGCTTTCACTAAATTTGGTATCAGGGCCTACAATTCTCATATACATTCAATGAACGGTGAAACCCACTGGATTCACTTTCGTCTTTTCGCTGCATTCTTTGTTGCTAAATACATTTTGATTCTCATTTTAATTTTCATAATATGAAATTATTGCAATATGCATTGTGATGCAACTAGAACGCAGCAAACGTGGGAAATATACACACCAATAGTACTTCAGTCGTCCAATATCATCGCTAGCTCGTAATTCCACGAAATCGAACAACGACAAGTGAATATCGTTAATAGTGCATTTTTCTTAGCCCAGCATTATGTTCAATATCGAAGGGACTAATGTTGCTCTCAATCTCAAAGCGATAATGAGTTTGCGGAGGAAATAATGAAATATGACATGACAATGTTCTAAGAGTTTAGAAAGTAGCGTCGCTCTTTCGTCATTTTAGCCTGATTTTGGTAAAAGAAAAAAAAAACATTTTTCGACTCTGTTTGGTATATAATGCTAAAAGAGCATGATTCCAATTAAGAATATAAACGAAAAAATATAACGCATGGTTTGCATTGAGTAAATGTTTCGGATGATTGTAAAGCGTTCACTTTGAGAAGCTCTTAAAGAAACGCTTTCAAGGTTTTTAACATTTCACAAGTATTTTCGTTTAATTGGCACCCTAGATCGATTGCTTTCGACAAAAAAAGGAGCCGTACGTCATAGTTGTACTTTTTCAGCATACTGTACAATGACTTCCGAAAGTGGTCAAAACATCAGATACCCAAGTGTTTTCCAACTCATACACTATTCTCATTATTTACCCAATTAATATGATTTCGTTTTAGTTGCACGACCCAGAAAATGCAACAGCATGAGTTCCATATTTAAAAACAAATGCTAAATCGTATTGCATACTTTGTCGCTCGTTTACTCAGCTTCATGAAAACGCAAATGGGACTGATATACAGTCAGAGCCGTAGCATGGTCTTCTGGCGTCCTAGGCGAAATCTTAGTTGTGCGGCCCTTTGTTTTTTTTTGTTTATTTGCGTTGGCTTTTGTCCGTACTGAGTACCCACGCCAGCGACGTCAGAGAGGTGACACCACTATCTGGACCTTATATATCGTCCCATTAATACATGAACCGGGACCAACGGATTTACCTCCCTTCCTAAGGACGACGTGACTAGGGTTGTGGTACCGGTAATACCGGTACCGAAAATCCCGGGAATACCGACCCATTTTTGGTACCGTAATACCGGTACTGAACAAAAGCCAGTACCGGTATTTTCGGTACCATGCCATTTTTTATGAAAAATATGTGGACTCTAGGGGGACCTGTTTCAAAATATCGGTCTGCAAGATGACTTTTAATTATATTAGTTACCTTCTATAAGATAAACATTACTAGCTCCCGTTGTAATGAACGGTATGTTTAAATTCCTGCTTTATTTTGTCGAAATTAAATTTTAACGATCTTGTACTAAATTCAAAATATTCACATCTAGCGTAAGAGACGTAAAAATTTGCAATGATTTTTTTATTAGCGACATACTGATTGGTTTCCATTATTCGCTGGGTAGTGCGTAATAAGACTATGGTCTAAGTCATGTCTTTGGTTTGCTCTTAAACCTTTATTTATAAAAGAACGAACAGCGATTTAGTAGCTAACAATTTTAGACTTAGTGAACTACTCCAAATGGGGCGATTTGTAATTATTGGTGATCGCAAAATTCAGCAAAACTCCATAGTTTACAGGGAAGCAAGGAACCTTGGTATGCACGTCGAAACCAATTTACAGAAAATCAAGAGAGGAAATGGAAGCAACCTGCTCGGATTTACTGCCATTCTCGCTTTGATTTACTGTTGTTAATAGTTGTTAATAGTGCACAAATCAATCATCTGAGAATATGGTCATCAGTTTGAGCATTCAATTTCACTTTGAAGCTTTTCTCGATTTAAAAATCAAAAAATTCGAGTACCGGTACTTTACCGGTACTACCGGTACTGAGGGCTTCAGTACCGTAGTACCGGTTCTCGCCAAAAAGGGTCGGTACTGCGAACCCTAGACGTGACCACAGGTTTTCCTTATAAAATCTCAGCGACCTCGGCTCGAATTGAACCCAGACCGATTTGGGTGAGTGGCGGTCACGCTTACCACTCAACCACTGGCGCCGTCTGTGGTTGGTGGATTGTTAATTTTCTTCTATCTCGACCGGATTCTCACTGACAACTGAAAAACATGGCAAATGTAAACAATACACTCAAAAGAGAAACTGAGCAAAATTTGGTTTATTTCGGCTAAGTACGAAAAAAGTTACGCAAGTTTGAAAGTGTTGCGATAATTCACAATTTACGAAGTATATTAATAGATTTCAATTATCAGTGCCGTCACGGCATTTCTGTTATATCCAAGACTCTACCTGCCCATCTTTTTGCACATGCGAGTGAAGCAAAGATGCTTTTACGATCTGTTGCTCATATAGGGTTTTTCGCATTCTTCTTGCCAGTTGCTTAGAAAATCGTTATCTTTCAGCCATATAACGAGTGCAGATAGGTACAACATTTTGTCTTTACTATCCTCTAACTTGTTTTTCAATTAATTATATCTCCCGTATTTTCTGTTTTTTCCTTCGTATTCTTTACGTTTTCGGTTTGCGAAGTCGGTTAAATATGATCTTCTTTCAGACCAAAGATAAACCACCAAATATTCTAAATATTTTGGAGAGATCTGATGCAGAAATATATTTCGAAAGCTCGGCTTGTCTTAAGCAGACTTACCAATATGACTACCTTTTTACTACTGTCGCTGTGCAACAGAATCGGATGTCTCTATGTGTTCTCGACGCTCTCTTGCTAGAGCACGTTCGCTCGCCAAGCCGAACTGTATGTTACGCAAAACCAACTGAGGCTGCCATCGCTATAATTGTAGACGTATGCGCAAACTGTCGTGTGCGGTACAAGACGGCAACGTTGCAAGTCGCATAACAGTTTTACTGAGAGCTGCCGTGCTTGATTCGGTCATCAAACTGTCGAAGCGAAAAGAAGACGACAGCCTCTGAAATACTGTCGCAAGGCTGTACTGTTGGAACCCCTGGTCTTAAGCAAGTAAATGATGTAACTGACGGTAAGTCTTTTACGTAGGGCTACCGCGTCTACATCCCCGCTCACGAAGTTGAGATCGACGGTGTGTTCAACCATTCAATTTCACTGTTTAAAGGACCCTCGTGAGTGTAGATTTTAAATGGTAATCCCACAGGACGGAACCTTGGAAACGACGGATTGAACTGTTATACATAATTACTGTTCCACTATGTGTACAACGCATCTTGCATTTCATTGAACACGAACGAGTGGACCATTGCAACAATAAGCTCCCGATGTGTCAAATGCGCAGAAAAAGATTGGAATGACTCTTGCATTGGAAATTCTGAAAAGTATGCCTATTGTGGAAGAAATAAACATGATATGTTACCATGCCCCTTCGTTTAAAAGATGCTATAAGCACTATTTTGCAGAAATACTAAAGAGAGCTATGCCTCTCACCACGCCAAATTGTTATGTTATCTTGGCCAAGGAACAGTGCGGCTCTGACGATCCCCTTGCCAGGACATTTGTAACTGCTCCAAAAAACTATAGGCTGATGAGAGTTCTTGTATAGGCTAAATTTTTTCACTTGAGAGACTATCAAATATAACAGTTCGAGATAGCGCTGACGTAAACTCGAAGCAAACAGCCTTTGGTCTTAGAAATTTGAGATCAAACAAGGAGTTTCTAGCGCTTCTATCAACGCCAAAAATCTTAAGTGGTTCTACATTCCAATCAGAGATTCAACTTAGTGTAGTACTGGTTAGGTCTAGGTTGGTTGAACACCAGCTTTGAGCCCCTTTGTTGCTTACATTGGCCTGCTTGTTCAGTTCGATTTACGGACAATAATTTAGTGTGTAGTTGGAAATAGCTCTTATTCTGACTTATTTGATGACATCCCACTTATTTTACAAAGCATATCAAGATTTCAGCGTCCACCTTGTGATTGGCGCTCTTGACGGGAATCAACCTGGCCAACTGCACGCTACGGGCCTGTATGCAGTCATGGGTAGTAAACCTTACAAGCTTGATGTTTATTGTTTTTGATGGAGCTTACACTGCCATCTATCGTAAAAAATACAAGAAAAAAAATACAATTTTTCTAATATTTTATCGGAAGTCAAAATAAGACAGTAAACAAATGAAGTTAAACGTTTTCTGTGATGCCAGCATCACATATTTAATCCTTTGAAAACTTTACGCACTCCTTAGTTCAGTGTACATTTTTCATTGAATCAGAAGCAATTTCATTAAATTCAAAGGATTTTAGCTAAAAAATTTTGAGAAAGATGTTTAAAAGGCATTTCAAAAGTGTGTCTTAAACTGTTATAGTCTATAAACCAGTTTCATCTAGATTGAAGATTGTCGTTTCTAATTTTGTCCTTTTTACTTAAAATATATTTATTTGGTCCCAAAGCAGCAGTTTAACAAGGGTGATAGTTCTTTTTTTTTTTTTAATTTGACGTGTTAGTGGGGTAACGACGCTAAACGTAAACGGAAAAAATGTTCCCAAAACCGTGAATAAAATGCCATAAATTCTGGAAGAATCACGTTTTACGTTACGAAAACAGGTCCATGAACAAAAATCATGTGTTTTATAATTATGTTCAATTTTCTTTCAGTTTCGCATACATACCCTTTTATTTAGCAGATATATTTGTTTTCGTTTTGCGAACTTCAGTCACAGTTTTTGCCATGTCATTACCAAATCGTTTTTCCGTATGTGAACTAGTTCGCAACTTTATGAACATTATTCATAAAACCAAAGGTTGACTAGTGATTTCAATAATAGATTTAGGAATATCATTCAGAGTCCGACTAAACGACGTGAACTGATTAATACATTATTACAACTTGTACATGAACTAGTTTTTGTGATTGTGAATTAGTTCACAAAATCAAAACATATTTTTTTCGTGAACTATTTCACGAAACTCGAAATATTATTTTTGAATCCTTTCAATAATCGTGAACTAGTTCATGATTCCTAATATATTCGTTGCTAGTCAATATCCGTGCTCGTGAAATAGTTCACAAACTCATAAAATATTATTCATGTAGATGTAAACTGATTAATGATTTCTAGTATATTATTCAAGTTCAAGTGAAATAGTTCATTCAATCATTGAATATTTTTCATGTATTCTTGAACTGGTTTATGTTTTCTAATATATTAGTCACGACTGACCATTCGTGTTCTTGAAATAGTTGATAAAATCATAAAATATTATTCATGTATTCATGAATTGGTTCATGGTTCCTAGTATATTAGCCACAACTCATCGTTCGTACTCGTGCAATAGTTTTTCAAAATTACGAAATATTATTCATGGAAACGTGAATTGGTACATGATTTCTAGTATAATAGTTACGCTTGAAGATGCGCGGCGGTAAAATAGTTAACAAAATCATAAAATATTCATGTATTGGTGAGCTGGCTCATGATACCTAGTATAAAAGTCACAACTGACCATTCGTGCTCGTGAAATAGCTCACAAAATCATGAAATATTATGGCTCATGATTCCTGGTATATGATATTTAGTACATACATATTATGAGGAGTTTTTCGGCTAATCAGTTGTAAAGTGTACATCAAAAACAACAATATAGCTTTTACTTCCAACGTTTCAATGGATTTATTCCACCTTTATAAAGGATTGAAAACTTTGTGTTTTCTTGTTAAGTGTAATGTTGTGGTAAAACATGAACCGTCCTGTTGTTTTGTTTGTTTGTTTCACCATAACATATAACTTTGTTGTTTACCATTTATCAGTCAGAGTCACTCCAATTGAACACGAGAACTGTTGATGGGCCTCGTTCGAGATGGCTTCGAAGATATATTTCCTGATTTGATTATTTTTAACAAATGTCGTGCTCGATTTTAATGACACGGACAGAACTCGAGTCTTCATTCAAATATTCAGTGTCGTACCCCTTACATCTAGATTCGTCCTAGGAAAGCGCTATCTATCAGGGTTTGAAAAGTTAAGCAATGAGTATACAGGTGAGAGCATCACACTCTTTGGTCATCACGCCTGCATTTATGCCTCGAGTGAAACCCGAAGCGGGTTACAGCGGATGGGCTTCTTCATTTGTTAGTAGGGGAATTGTGGTTAAAACCGACACCTTAAGCTTAACAATTTTTCTGGGTTACCACAAAACGAATAAAATTATAATTTCTACGCAGAATTATTCTTCAGAAAATTCTTAACAAGGCTTAAATTTGTAAGCACTTAAAAAAAATATTTCATTAAGAATTATTGGTTGTAAAACTTGGAAAGCAAAGTGACTTCTTCTAGGCACTGCGGGTGAAACCGACACCCCATAGGGGTAAGATCGACACCCGCTTTAATTTATTTTCACTCGACTTTTTTATTAAAAATGTGTTATATGCGTGAGTAATAAAATGTGAATATGTGTGATGCAAACATGTGCTTTTGTAGCATCATGTAGTGCAGGGAAGAGAGTTCGAAAGCGTAGTGTTATAAACAAGAGTATTTTATGCTATAGGATTATTTCTTGATATGGATATTTCCAAGTAATCCTTACGCACATCATTGCAACCTTCAGTGTCATTTTATTTCGTAAGAGAAGATTTGCAAGCTTGCTACACTCTGCTAATAGGATTCATTCACTTATAAGTGCACACACTTCTTAGCAGGGGCGGCGAAACACTTCACGCCCGAGTGGGTAGAAAGCATAGGGCGAGGGGTCCATTAGTAAGGATTTTTTCCCTTTTCGCAATGCACACGCTTACATTACATTAAATCACGTTTGTTTATGCAAGTTCACATTAAATTCACGTTCGTTTATGCAAATGGAATTGTGGTATATCGATGTTTTCAAATGTGTGTAGTGCGAGATACATGCGTTGCGCATCTAATTTTTTTTGAAATGGTTCAAAATTTCGAGTGGGTAATTACCTACTCGGTTCTTTTAGAATGGGTAGTAGTACTACCCATACTACCCACGCTTTCTGCCGGTTCTGCTTCTTAGTAAAACTATCTATTTCAGATTTTTATTTTTCGGTACTCTGATCATCAACGATCTACCGGGGTATACAAAAGATCATTGTCTCACTGTAATAAAGTTCATCTATGACAAATCAAGAGAACAATAGAAATTCGGTTCGATGAGCTTTTTGCAGAAATACCAAAAGCTTCAATAGAAACTGATGAGCAAAAATTCCATTTTTTTATTTTTACAGAGACTTATAAGAAATAAGCACAATAAAAGTATATCTGCTATTACTATAGTGTGCTAATAGTGTAATTGAAGTGTCACAAAGATCCCCAACCTTTTGCAATGAACCGCAAGTAAACACAACCATTTTAACAGCGTGTCGATTTTACCCTAACCAAAGGGTATCAGTTTTACCCCAAGAGCGAACATTTTTTTAAAAAGCAATAATGAATATTGAATTTCTCAAACTCGTCTTCAATGCACCCTGTTGATCATAGGAAAGGCCGATAATAATAGGTACTGAATTGAAAATCTTTTGTTCGGTTGAAACCTTAAAATCTACCAACAAAATCTAACATCCAGACCAGTATGAACGCTGTTTTCTTATGTTTTGTTTACTTTTATGACATTCGGCGTACCATCAATTGGCGATTTGCGGCAAAACTAAAATTAGTCATGCGACACCTATGATTCAGCTCATGAACTGGCAAAGTGATACAGTTTGCTTTTTTCCACCCGCAAGTGAGTCGTAGCTTACAATAAAACTTCGTTTTCTTCTCGGAAAAAGCTTACCACTGCCAAAATATGAATGAAACGAGTAAGAAATTAAGTTTTATTTGCAATTATTTTGAAATTACAGCCATTTGCAACCCAATCAGTAAGTGGTCGGTTGCCGGCCCTGGTCGGTTGTCGGCACCCATATGTAGCTTTTGACAGAAACCAGACATGGACATTCTGATAAATATTATTTGTATGAAATATTAGCGCGATCTTTTTGTGCCGATTGCTGAAGCAAACAGACTCGAATGTTCTGTTCTACAACCACTATATTTTTTGAACAACTGAAACTCTACTTAAAAGTTTTTTTGATGATTTGCTTAGTGTTACAGAAAGTAAATCGATCGAAAAAGTATACGCATTGAATATTTATGATGTTTATTTATTCTATTTTTTTATTCAATATTGAATGGCACCGAAATTTTCGCCACAAGTTTTTTTATCAGTTTTTTAAAATCAGGTTTTTAAAATCGGTTGTCGGCACCCAAACATGGTCGGTTGTCGGCACTCCATTTTTTGTGGCAAATGCTCTCAATAACCTAGTCAATATGGGTATTTTGGAACGGGCTTTACGAATAGATACCAGAGATCGATTTTTGGCAACATTCTGAAAACCAGGAAGGCGACTTCCGGTTTAGCGTTTTACATTTACATGAAGAAAGCCCACCTGGTCGTGTTTTCACCGCTAGGTAGCCCAGTATATACGAGATTGTCACGACCAGATAATTTGGTGGGGGGAGCTCAGGGTTGCCCTGTAGCCCCCTCCCCTTTGACTGACTTCTATCTGATCTGTCTGAAGCTTTGGTAAAAAAATGGACTGCCTGAAACTAACTCAATGGCAGTGAATGCGATCCGTCAGTGCATTAGCAGTGCGTAATATTCGCACTAGTTTTTCACATACACATATTACGATTCTGATGAAGAATGATGTTCATAATGCCTTTGATGGTTGTTGAAATGAATACATTTCCTTTTCCCTTTGAATCTTGATGATCATCATTCATATTTTTTCATTTTTAGTAATTTTTTTAGGGTGCCGACAACCGACTATATTTTCATAATGGTAAAAAATTATCATTTTACTAAATTGTTAATAACTTTTTTTAAGGTGACAAAATAAATTAAATTCTTCAATAATTTATTAGCTAAGGTTTCTAGCTTTCCATTGGTATGCTTATTCTCATATATTGTTCAATTGGAGTAATGTTGTGAGCCAAAAACAAAAGTGTGCCGACAACAGAACACATTCCGCTACCAATGTCAAACTCCTTCATATTTTGGACTACGTAGGAGATTCAGTGAAGACTAACAGAGAGAAGGATCGGCTGTGTATGATACAAAGCTGCCACTTTCCTATTAGCTGAATATATTCTTTCCTCGCGTGATCTGGAGAGTTTCATGAATTTACACCATCTCATGAAGGTTTAGCTTAACTTAGGATGAACGGGAAATGATGTTGCGGCTGCTACGGTGCTCAACAAATTACATTTCGGAACAGTACACATATAGCTCTGCGAATAATATTAGAAACCACTATGTTTTACACCCTTTTCGCACGATGTTTACTCATCATCTTATAAAATGATGGTTTTCCTTCATTCTCATAAACAATTATCAACAAATTGATAGGTGATTTGATGTTTAAAAGTTATTTTTTACCAATGTTTATAGAAAATATATGCACTATGACAGAACAGAATCAAATCAGCAACACTTTGCTTCCAGCGCTATCTGTGAGCGGTTTCAACGTAGAATCGCTAATATCATGCAGTTAGATGAGGGTGAACCATATAAAACATTGTTAACACTGCTCATATGGGAGCGAAGAAATCTATCTCGCCATGTAAAATATAAGCAAATTAAAGCCTGTTAACAAACGGATATCGATAGCATTTTTATTCCTCCGAAACTATATGCACCTTAATTTATAGAGCACGAGCATCAGTGAAACTACATGTAAATTAAAATCCCTTAAGGAAATTTTCAGTTAATTTGATGCGCGGCACCATCTGAACCAGGTCGCTATGTTTCAAATGTTTTAAATACAAAACACAACTAAAAGTATTTCGACTTCTAAAATTTGTTCATCACACCCGATCCCGAAACTCTCACTTTCTCCAGTGTGCTACTGAACTGCAACTGAACTGGGTCGTTACAGAATGTAAATATCCAAAAGCCAAAACGGTCCAGCACGGACTGAGTGCAATGTGCAAAACTTTGGTCGTAAATTGTTTGCATAAAAGACAGTTGTGTTTAAAGTTTCCGATAAGTATTCCACTTCGCTTGTTTGCCACACGATGGATAATGGCACTATTGGAGTGTAGTTTAAATAGTGTGTATGCAAACGAGGGAGGAATTTAACCTAAATGCTAACTCTAATGCAGAGTTGTAGAGGGCGGCAGAGGTTTACCCTTTGCTATTGTAGTATATTAAGTCTGGAAAAACAGGTTACCTTGAAGAAAATATACTCCCGTAGGCGTGTAGCTCTTCGTTGCTACGTTTCTTGACTGCTGAAAAAGAAACGGAAAATCTAGGGAAATTACACGACATAATTACTACCCAAAGGTCACATGTAACATCTTGAAGTATGTGCAGTTCGTTAGCAGCATGTTGGGGGTTGCCTTTAGTTTCGAGTACATATTTTAATTAACACAAGACACTTTTTTTGCTGATATGAGAGGTTGTTTGCAAACAGGTGCTGCAGCCAGCGTCCAGAAATGGGAACAATTTGCTATTTGTGTCCGCGCCAAACAAGCAACAATGAATGGTACCTATATTTTTCTGTTGCTGCTCTTGTCCCTGGTAGGACCTAGGACACTTGTTGTAGCTGGCTGCCATACTAATGAAGATGATGTTTAGAACATGGCACCAGTTGGTGAGGGATGAAGAACGACAACATTTTCATGCAGTATTGTATGTACAGCACATGCTTATATGTATGTATTTTGAACGAATAGAACATAGTGTAGAGACATATAGATACATATGTACATTTACGGAAGAGAAAACGGAAGCATAGTGGGAATTGAATGCGAAGCCGGAAAATGAACTTTAATAATAACAAGGTGAGGTGTTTTTGGTCGGTATGACTCGGTATGTCCACTGGGCATGATATGATGGTAATGATGTTGATGGTGATGATAGCACGATGATTATATGGTACAGGGCTGCTGTGATAGAATGGATGTGCAATCGAAACAGCTTGCCGGATATGTTGTGCTGTTGATTCGTACACTAAACCATGAACCTTCGGGGTAAGCTGGGATCAAATGAGGTAGTTTTAGCCTTCTGCATAGGTTTCTGACTGTGATCCGAAGAAGACGATCATGGGAGGAAACGATGCGAGGATGAATGCTTTGAAAGTGGCCATCGTCGGAACGCAGGTGTGCATGTTTCGGTCAAAACCCATTTTTGTTGGATTTGAACTAATCAGTATACATAGTTTAAAGTCTACAGCGTCAACCAGAGAAGGATCAATTGAGATATGAAGGTAACTTGCGCTCTAACGATGGTCGCTAACCAAAGGTCTAAATGCTGGCGAAAAGGATGATATGAAAATGAAACGAAATGAGATACACGTGTAGATGGACTGACCTAAAACATTAAGGGGCTGATCCACATCAAGTGAAATTAGTCAAGTGAATGAAGGTAAGAGGAAGATAAGCAACTTCCGGATATGAGAATATTGTAAAACAGATGCCTAAATTAATATCAGCCTACGCTCAAAAAACATTTGTGGGTGAGACTCCCTAAGGGAACATTATGACTCTCTAAGGAGCACAAAACTTCTACTTCAACAAAAGTGTGAGCAATATAACTTTGCAGAGGCACGATTTTGATATAAAAAAGAAAGAAAACGAATACAGCAGAACAAGAAAGAAAAACGGAGTTTGCTATTATTGGCCTTGGGCTTTGCTATCATCTTTACCAGGGGCGTTCGATCCTCTCCGTTTGTGGATTGGCTGAATTCCACCATGTTTTCCACCTTCGAACACGTCGAGAATGTTTAATTATTTGGTTTCGCGATTGTGGTGGGTTTTGCAAATGTGCAATTCCGGCATTTGTTAGGGAAAGTAGAGAAAACACAGAGACAGAAAAAAGGGAATAGGAAAAGACATGGAAAAGATTGCATTTTAATTAGATTGTCTGTTGGTTTTTGGAGTTCGGTATACTGTGACCGGAATACGGTGGAACACAAATTGTTTTTTTTTAACGGCACGGAAGTTTCTATTCGGGAAACCTAGATGCCCAGCAAAGTGTGAGTGCAATCAGAAGAAAGTTTACGTGTCGACGAAACATTGAAATTTGTGTGATATAAAATTCATAATGGTTAACAATGTCAAATCATCTTTCTTCAAATTGTACTAAAGGGAGGGCTTTCTAGGGACCCAAGATGGCATTTCCAAAGCTGTGCGCAAATTTTTTTCGACCTGTGTTTATTATGGTAAATTGAAAAGTTTACATCAATTTCTATGTTTTGAATTTCAATTTCAATTAAATGTACATACATAAATCGAGAGTGCTTTGAGACAACGGTAAGTAGATCTTTTTGTACATAATTTTGTTTAAATTAAGGAATATTTGTTAAACATATAGAAATATATCTGAGTACAGTAGGTTTGGTTTCAAGTTTTAAATAGTTATAAGCCATTCGAGATCAAGTCTTACTGCAAGGTTAAGTTTGTTTATTTTTCTTCTAGGACCACTAATACTGGGGATCTATTATACTAATATCCCTTTTGGAAATATTATTACAATACAGAGCGCATTTGAATGGATAAATTGAAGAAGTTAACACCGGAGACAACTGAATTTCAGCAGGCAGATTGTTTGCTGCACGAACGACGAAAGAATTTTCCTGACCATGAAAAGCTTTTTACAGAAGCGGAAGAAGTATCATTTACGGATCATATCTGTACCTGGTTTAAGTGGAACTTAGAAAACGGATGATCTTCGAGAGGTAGTTCGGTTAGAAACGTAGAAAACGGATCTTCGAGAGGTAGCTCGGTTGGATTGTTCCAGCCTTTGTAAATACGTAATTAATAAATTTTCCCGGGATCATCTGGAGTTGAGCAAGTGTTTTGATCAAAATATTAATTTATGCCGAGTAGCGATAACGATTTTAATTTAGAGGGATACAAATATGTTGAATGCTTTGGTGTAGAATTATTTAAAACTGTAAGAAACTTCAATCTGCTGTACAGGCAGTTAGACCTTAATGTTATGTTATTGTTCATAACCCAATGTGTTGAAAAGCTATAGGGTTCATAAGTAGGGCCATTATTCCTTGGTGACTAAAAAGACTGACTGTTTTACTCTAGTGTCTTCGGAATATTGTGGGAAACATGTTGATTGAGCCAATTTATTCTAATATCGGATCCCTGCCATTGGGTAAGATTTATTTGGCCGACCTTATGCTAAGTCAACCGCACTTTCTGAGTTTGTGCATAACTTTTGCAATAGAAATTTAACGAAATAACTGGAACATAAAGAAGAAACGCTCCCCTATACTTACTAACATATATCCTTCTGTCGTGGTACTTGTGGTGTGCGCAGTGAGTATATACTGCCTCAAGCGAAAGCAAGTATCGGACTAACATTCCTTCCCTTTTCTTCCGTGATCTACGTTCGGGCCGGTATTGATCAATAAACAATTTAGGATTACTAGGAGGTGGTCGCACAAGCTCAAGCCAAAATGTATTCATTAGATTCATTAGAGTGGATACACGTTTTTACAACAGTACAAAGTATAGTAGGCGAGCTCCCGCCTGGAGTAAGACGTTTCTTATGCCATATTCGTTTTTGACAGTGCACTACACCGGCGTAGTCGGAGCTACACTCATTCAAACTTGGGTGTAATCAGTCTATCTTTTTCTTTGCACTACACCGGTGTAGCACCAAGAAAAAACGAAAACGCCATTAAGCTGTGAATTTGTTGCTGTGCATTTTAATTGAAAAAAAAATAACTGTTTTTCACCCTCGGCACCGTTATTCTGCCAATGAATCATCAGCGACTAGGCGCAGTGTTCCCGAGAAAAAATTATCCACGCGGCCCCAGCAAAAAACTAATAGTTACTATAATTGATCTATCGGTTTGGAGCTGATTCTGCGTGCTGATGTGAAGCAAGGACGGCTGTTTGGAAGTTTCTCGCCGACTGTTAGGCAGAGTCGGTGCGCCGTTGGAAAATGATTTCAAGTTAACTTTTATCTTTCTTTTTTATTGGTCAACTGGAGGTCGAATCAGGCCTGACTTCTAAGGCTTCCCCACACCGACTCAAACGTTACCCAGAACATCGATGATCGAAAGGAAATGTGAAGAATCCTTTGCCTACTGTTAAGTATGAGTTGGGCGTTGCACCCAAGTCTACCGCATGGTCTTTGATAGAACATAACTCATCATCACGTTTTTTGCAATCCGGTCCATATGTGGTCTTCTTTCGGCCGAAAAAAAGATCTCTGAATCTTTTGTAGAGCGACTGTGACCGAAATATCAAAGGTCCGTCCGGACGAGGTCAGGTCAAGGTCTTGTTAGCCAACTCAAAGCAGGAAAACAATATGTCTTGCTGCGAGCAATTTATACGGGACTAAAATGTGTATATTCCAGCGGTAAGGGTCGAGATTGAAGGCGTCGATGAGAGTTTGACATGATAGCATCTGCTGCAGAAAGCGGTTGGATGTTTTAGAAACCGCTTCCTTCTGCAGGTGGAAATATTTGATTGCAATTCAGTATTGCACAAGGTTCGTTGACCTGTGCGTCTGCTTATATTGCAGGTCAACTGCCTTAATTGCAATAGTCGATAGTCCCGAAAGTATCGACGAAACCTTGTTTCAGGGGAATGGCTGTAGGTCGTGATTTCATTCGCGTAATGTCCCGACTTATGTCAAACCATTATACGTTGGATGCACATCTTCGAGGTATTGGGTTCGTGAATAGTGGTGTCTGCGCTTGTGGCGACACTAATCACCATATCGAACATATTGTTTGGGCTTGCACCTGAGGAAGACCACCCAATTTTCCGGTTCGAGATGTGCTGGCAAGCCACGATCCCCCTTATATGCCCTTAGTTTGTATCTTTCTATAAACCATCGGCATACAGATTTAACTGTCCTTTTTCTTTTTTTCTCATTTTCAAATGTGCCCTTATGATTTTATGCGACTTCAAAGGACACGAAGCAGTCTTCCAGTCTTCAAGTCTTCCAGTCTTCCAGTCTTCCAGTCATCCATTCTTCCATTCTTCCAGTCTTCCAGTCTTCCAGTCTTCCAGTCTTCCAGTCTTCCAGTTTTCCAGTCTTCCAGTCTTCCAGTCTTCCAGTCTTCCAGTCTTCCAGTCTTCCAGTCTTCCAGTCTTCCAGTCTTCCAGTCTTCCAGTCTTCCAGTCTTCCAGTCTTCCATTCTTCCATTCTTCCAGTCTTCCAGTCTTCCAGTCTTCCATTCTTCCAGTCTTCCAGTCTTCCAGTCTTCCAGTCTTCCAGTCTTCCAGTCTTCCAGTCTTCCAGTCTTCCAGTCTTCCAGTCTTCCAGTCTTCCAGTCTTCCAGTCTTCCAGTCTTCCAGTCTTCCAGTCTTCCAGTCTTCCAGTCTTCCAGTCTTCCAGTCTTCCAGTCTTCCAGTCTTCCAGTCTTCCAGTCTTCCAGTCTTCCAGTCTTCCAGTCTTCCAGTCTTCCAGTCTTCCAGTCATCCATTCTTCCATTCTTCCAGTGTTCCAGTCTTGCAGTCTTCCAGTCTTCAAGTCTTCCAGTCTTCCAGCCTTCAAGTCTTCCAGTCTTCCAGTCTTCCAGTCTTCCAGTCTTCCAGTCTTCCAGTCTTCCAGTCTTCCAGTCTTCCAGTCTTCCAGTCTTCCAGTCTTCCAGTCTTCCTGTCTTCCAGTCTTCCAGTCTTCCAGTCTTCCAGTCTTCCAGTCTTCCAGTCTTCCAGTCTTCCAGTCTTCCAGTCTTCCAGTCTTCCAGTCTTCCAGTCTTCCAGTCTTCCAGTCTTCCAGTCTTCCAGTCTTCCAGTCTTCCAGTCTTCCAGTCTTCCAGTCTTCCAGTCTTCCAGTCTTCCAGTCTTCCAGTCTTCCAGTCTTCCAGTCTTCCAGTCTTCCAGTCTTCCAGTCTTCCAGTCTCCCAGTCTTCCAGTCTTCCAGTCTTCCAGTCTTCCAGTCTTCCAGTCTTCCAGTCTTCCAGTCTTCCAGTCTTCCAGTCTTCCAGTCTTCCAGTCTTCCAGTCTTCCAGCCTTCCAGTCTTCCAGTCTTCCAGTCTTCCAGTCTTCCAGTCTTCCAGTCTTCCAGTCTTCCAGTCTTCCAGTCTTCCAGTCTTCCAGTCTTCCAGTCTTCAAGTCTTCCAGTCTTCCAGTCTTCCAGTCTTCCAGTCTTCCAGTCTTCCAGTCTTCCAGTCTTCCAGTCTTCCAGTCTTCCAGTCTTCCAGTCTTC
Organism: Topomyia yanbarensis; assembly: GCF_030247195.1. Lineage (NCBI taxonomy): Eukaryota > Metazoa > Arthropoda > Insecta > Diptera > Culicidae > Topomyia > Topomyia yanbarensis. The sequence continues at coordinate 105,408,246 of NC_080672.1, read as the reverse complement.
CAGTCTTCCAGTCTTCCAGTCTTCCAGTCTTCCAGTCTTCCAGTCTTCCAGTCTTCCAGTCTTCCAGTCTTCCAGTCTTCCAGTCTTCCAGTCTTCCAGTCTTCCAGTCTTCCAGTCTTCCAGTCTTCCAGTCTTCCAGTCTTCCAGTCTTCCAGTCTTCCAGTCTTCCAGTCTTCCAGTCTTCCAGTCTTCCAGTCTTCCAGTCTTCCAGTCTTCCAGTCTTCCAGTCTTCCAGTCTTCCAGTCTTCCAGTCTTCCAGTCTTCCAGTCTTCCAGTCTTCCAGTCTTCCAGTCTTCCAGTCTTCCAGTCTTCCTGTCTTCCAGTCTTCCAGTCTTCCAGTCTTCCAGTCTTCCAGTCTTCCAGTCTTCCAGTCTTCCAGTCTTCCAGTCTTCCAGTCTTCCAGTCTTCCAGTCTTCCAGTCTTCCAGTCTTCCAGTCTTCCAGTCTTCCAGTCTTCCAGTCTTCCAGTCTTCCAGTCTTCCAGTCTTCCAGTCTTCCAGTCTTCCAGTCTTCCAGTCTTCCAGTCTTCCAGTCTTCCAGTCTTCCAGTCTTCCAGTCTTCCAGTCTTCCAGTCTTCCAGTCTTTCAATCTTCCAGTCTTCCAGACTTCCAATCTTCCAATCTTCTAGTCTTTCAATCTTCCAGTCTTCCAATCTTCCAGTCTTCCAATCTTCCAGTCTTCCAATCTTCCATTCTTCTAGTCATTCAATCTTCCAGTCTTCATTCAAGTTTGTTATGAATATATACCAAATTCGTTACTGATACTTTTTTGATCAGGCAACTAGCAGTTGGGAAATTGGATTCTGAGATGATTATGACTTTCATTGGTTTAGTTTTCTATAAAAATACACTGAAAAAAAAAATTCAGTTTGGACAAGAAAACGTTTTTGTCAAATAACTTTTTTTCCTTGAAAGTGACCAACCAGGATTTTTGACGGTAGGTAAGGAACATAATCTTTAAAGTTTTAAAATCGATTTTTTCAGTGTAGGAGTCGATGAAGAATTTTTTCAATATCCTAATTCAAAAATTTGATAAATTTTGTGAAAATCACTCCTACAACATTTTTTTGTAGGATTTGTCATTTTTAAACTATAGCCATCTGAAAAAAAAAATTGGTCAAAAAAGTTTGACTCTTTTCAAAAGACAGTCTAGATCATTTTTGGAGAAACAAAGTATGCAAAGTGGCTTTTTGAGGAAAAGTTCTCATGTACAGAAAGTTTCATTAAAATCTGAGAGGGTGCTGCCAACATTTGTTCGAGTTGGCGCGAAATTCGTCAATAAGACTTGTCCATAAAATGCACGTCTTGTTTATTTTTTCTCACATAATAATAATAATAATAAGCGTCTCCCAGTTCTACTTCGGATGAGGTAATCTAAAATATAGTGTTTTGTATTACACCCTTTGCAAAAGTAGTCCCAACTGTACCCTCGTAGTCCGCCGTCTCAATTTACACTTCTCGATTTATGCTACATTGTTCTGCTTAAAACCAAAAACAAAATCTAATTTCAGTTGGAACCTGCTCCGCTTGAATTTTCTTTCGGAAACCACGATTGCTAGTGACATTGTTGACGACAATCACCTTCCAGCCATCACGCTAAAAGAAAAAACTAGCTAACGCAGGTTGGCATTTACACGCTATCGCTCATCCGCTTTTCACCGGTAGGTGAAAAGTTTAATCCGCGTAACCCCCGGGGGACACCCACGGGGACGGGTTAAGCTTGAACAGGTGAGCGAAACACGATCTGACTTCTGGTGCTTTGGCGTGTGTATGTGTGTGTTCGGACTAAAAAAACAAAAGGCACTGGAATGTCGGAAAGAGATACTTACGACGTTCTCCTTTTCCCGCTTATTAAGCCGCAGCTTCCGAAGCATCTGGTTGCGTTGTTCCATCATCAGTGTTCGCTCGTAAGTATATGCCGAGATATCGCTATCCATCTGCGAAATAAAGTTGAAGCGCGAGGGTTAAAACAATTTTAGAAAATATGTAATGAACTTTTTAAGCCCAAGTTCGCGCTCTTTTCATAACAAGGAACACGGCCAAGAATTCTTGTAACAAGTTTTTCTCATTATACTTGAGTTTTTCGTGTGCTGGGTATGAATTGGTGAGTAGCTGTCGGGGTCAGGAAGAACTTTGCAATGCGATGGTGGTAGGAAGGGACAGAATGAGAAAAACAGTTGAGTCATCGTCGGTTCTCGAATCGTTGAGATTGAGGTTGTTATACTAAGAAGTGATACTATCAGAATTGTGGTTCGTCAGAGTAAAATGCTTTCTATTTGCATTTAGTAGGTATTTGCCTAAACGATGTAGCATCTCTCTTTCATCGGAAGAATACATTTTTTTCTACCCACTTGAATCATACGCCACAATTTTGGATTGTTTCTAAGTTGATCAGTTTGTTTACAGCGGTAGGTTTCTGTTTTTGTTTATATTTTGTTTTGTTCATTTAATTGGTCGATAGCTAGATGCTTCTGCTGGATTTTTATCTGGCTTCAGAATAGGAATATTCTTCGTATTTTTCATCTTTCATGAAAGTATGCTAATTCAAAACATTTGTTAAATATTTTGACCAAGTATCTCTAGGTGATTGTGGGAAGGTTCTTAAGAAGAATGTTAAAAATTCCATCATAACCTGGAGCTTTAATATTTTTAAACTTTTTCATGATGGCTTTGATCTCATCATAGTTTGTTTTAACAATCTCGTCTAGAGACAATACTTGACCATTTTCATATTTTTGTAAAATTTCGTTTTCAATATGACTCACAACGTTGAGATTAAAATTATGGACGCTCTCAAACTGCTGAGCAAATTTTCGACCTTTTTCCTCGTTTGTACGAAGTGTGCGGTCACCTTCCTTCAAGCTGGAATTGCTTTATGAGAATTCTCGAAAACCTTAGAAAGTTTTCAGAAATGTTTAGAATATGGCTTGATTTGTTCAACCTCTTTCGCGAAATTTTCATTTCTTAAGAGCGTGAGTCTATGCTTAATTTCCTGATAGATAAACTTCGTAGGATCACGAAAATGTTGACGTCTTCGAACATTCTTCAAGCGTATCAGAAGTTTAAGATCGTCATCAATAATAAGAGTATTAAATCTTATCTGTGTTGTTCATACTGATAAATCAACTTAAATTTTGTAATGCCGCATCAATGCCAGCTTTTTTGTAAATCATGATCATGATTAAAATTATTTTCAATATAAGTCTTGTATCCTTCCCAGTTCGCTGATCAGTGATAATTAAACACTGAGCACACATGGAAAAAGCTTCTTGAGAAAGCAAAATGTTACTGGAAGGTGATCAAAATCAAAGTCAGCTTGTGTAATCAGTTCGCAACAGATGTGACTTTGATCTGATTGTTGATGGATTCCTTACAGACGAATAGCATGTAGGTCCATTCGGGAACAAAATTGAATAATAACCAGCAGAGCAATCATCAAAAAATAGTTTACCATTACAATTGCTTTGAGCATTATTCCATGATCAGTGTCTAGCGTTAAAATCATCAGTTAAAAAGAATTTCGATCAATTTCTTGTAAGTTTTTGTAAGTGTCCTTTCAAGAAATTGGTTTGCTCGCCAGTGCATTGAAAAGGCAAATACGCTGCAGCAATAAAAGTGATACCAAGATCGGTTTCAATTTCGATACCCAAACTCTCGATCACATTGGTGTCAAGAAACGAAAAGACGCGATGTTTGATTCTGCGAATAACCGCTATTGCGATTCCTCCGCCGGATCCAACAACTCGCTCAAATCGATGAATAACAAAATTAGAGTTACTCTTCAATTAAATATTTGTTTTTAAAAATATTTCGGTAACATCGGCTATATGCACATTATGTACCCTCAAGAAGTTGGAAAAATCGTCTTCGCACGTTTTTATTGAACTAGCATTCCAATTTAATAAATTTAAGTTTTTCTTGGCAAATTCCCGCCCAGTTTGAAAAGCTTTAAACATGGAATTAGAATTTAGCATTGCAGTCATCAATTGAAACATTGATTGCTGCAAGAAATCCAATTTTTCTTCCGTGATGCTACCTAGATCTGTTGGAGCAAAGAAAGTGTTGTGTGAAAGCGAAATTGGAGGTGCGGTACTCATCGTTCTTTTAGCTGTGTTACCTGCATCTGAAGCATAAGATAACGCACCATTCTTGGATGGTGCTAGGGAAATATAATCTTTTTGTATAGGTCGAGAAATTGTATTTCTATTTTGAAGCGGCTTAACACGTTTAAATTTGTTTTCACGAAATGCGCCTGAAGAAGAAGGTAAATTTTTTATTTGCTCAAAATTAATTATTTTTCTCGAATAAGACATGCCCAGAAATTTGATTTATGATTTTCGCTATAATTAACGCATTTGAAGCTTTCTGTGTTTTTTTCACTGGACAAGCGTCCCTTGTGTGTGAATTATAGCCACAGATCATACATTTGTAAACCCAATGACATTTTTGTGCCGTGCCCAAACTCCTGGTATCTACGACACTGAGTCTGATTTTAAAGCGAATTAAATAAAGCTCCTAAAGGGTGTCCTATATCAAATTGTATCATGGTAAAAATGCTGTAGAAAATTACCTAGTGTACCGATCCTTTTCAACCATACAGACAATGAATTATAACCCATCAGTAAACTTTTGGCGTATATACTTCATTCAACTTCAATACCATAACCGTACGCGCACGCTTAACTCCACTCCTTAGGTTCTCTACAACATCTGCAGTTTCTTCTGTAAGGAAACCCACTCAGATTTGACCTCCATGGGATGCTTCCGTAGTGTCGGCTTCATAATTGCCCAGTATTTTTCGATGGGTTTTAGTACCGCTGCATCGGGGGTTCATATCATTGGATAAGAAAGTGACCCCATTGGCTTCGTACCACTCCAGGACAACATTTGAATAGTGGCAAGAAGCTAGATCCGGCCAGAAGGTCGTAGGGCCCTCGTGTTGGTTCAATAGAGGAAGCAGATGCTTCTGTAGACACTCCTTGAAGTAGATCTCCTCGTTTACAGTCCCGGTAGTTACGAACGGAGCACTCCGTTTGCCACATGAGCAGATCGCGTGCCAAATTATGTATTTATTGGCAAACTCTGAAAGTGTCTGCTTCCTTACTTCCTTTGGAACATCAAGCTTGTGCTGGACGATGAAGAACAGTAGCCCCGGATACTGCCGGAAGTCCGCCTTGACGTAAGTCTCATCATCCATGATGAAACAATAAGGTTTCGTCAGCATCTGGGTGTACAGTTTCCGGGGCCGTGACTTTCCCGCCGTGTTTTGCCGTTCGTCGCGATTTAGAACCTTCTGCAGTTTGTACGTATGCGCTCCCTTTTGGTCTTCTTTGAACGGAATGCTTTAACTGATTTAACTTTTTGGCCACATCCCTGACAGAAGCGTTAGGATTCCGCTTAAACGCTTTCACTACACGCTTGTGATTCTGATCATTAATAGAACATCCATTCTGAGCGCATTTCTCCTTCGGTTCGATGCATCGTTGACTGCACAATTACTCGACGTTGCTTTTCGGGTTACGCCATTTTTACAATTTTCGAAAAACTAACACCGATAAAAATACACTCTAAACTATGTCTACCCAAATTTTCAAGAGCAAATACCCATTCTATAGCATTTTTCCGTGATGCAATTTGATGTGGGAGAGCCTTTAGATAATTTCAGAGTGTTGAGGCGCGTTGGAGTCGTTAGCTTTTCTCTTCATAAGAATAAATTGTGAAGGAGAAAAGCCAAGTAAATTTTTCAACTCGTTAGATATTTCGTCCAAACTTTGACTATACGGTAACCCTTTCAAAACAGCTTTGAATGGTCTATCTGTCTTGAAATCATATGGATAAAATTTATATAACTTATCCGTAAGATACTGGAGAAGTAGTTCGTTGCCAATCAAGCCATCCGCTGTAACTCGACATTCGCCTCTTCGGCCAATCTGCAAAGAGGCTTTCACGTCCGGAAGGAACGTCGAAAGCTCAGTTCAAAGGCTTTGAAGTCGGAGATCATCACTGTTATCGGCGGAAGAGATTTCTGTTTCTTCTCATTGGCATTACGAACAATGCGAAGAAATTTACCAATTTTTTCTGCTTCACATTCGAATAAACCATCGCATGAGTTGCTGCAATGAATAGAACATGAAAATGTTTAACTTCAATTTTCTGACAGTTAAGAAAGCTTGTTTAAATGGATTGAATTCACCCAGTACAAGAAACTTGGTTTCAATTGCTTTTAATTCTAACACCATGTAAACAAGCTCGCTGAACTGTCATTTTTCGAGTCTTTTCAATCAGATGACGTCATCTTGCAATGTTCCATTGAAATTTCGGGTGAAGAAGCTACCCTTTTTCGTTTTAGTCTTGAAAAAGACGGAATTAGTAGAAAAAGTAGGTAGCCTTGAGAAAGATTGATTGCCGAAAAAATATAGGTAGTTTTGAGAAAGTCTATTGCTGTTGAAAAAACGAGGAGCAATCAAAACTTGTGACCGGATCCAACGAAGGTTCAAGCCGGACTGGTAGTTTTTCGTTATTGTTGAACGCTGAGTAGCGTTTGCGGCAACAGTTTTCATTCCTGCGCATTCATTGAGTAGACCGCAAGAGACACCTTTCATGACTTAATCTAAGCAGCATTGAACAGTTTAGACCAACAGTTGTTCTTTGTTTGATCCTGCACTTGCTAATTCCTTATTACATAACTGGTTATAGTTCCTCTAACGACAATTTCAACAATCAGGACTTTTGAAACTGCAGTGTTTTTTCTATACCTTAACATAAAATAAATCTGAGCTCGGTGTGATGGTTGTGACAGTCGTTCGGTGTGGTGTCGTTAGCAGAAGAAGAAGATGAGAAAAAGAAGAAGCAGCTTCATTTTGGGTTATGGTACAACTTTATTTTTGCTCCTGAGAAACTTAAGTTACAGATAATAAATCTCTAGGTGTTGCTGAAGGTAATAGCTTATACAATTGGCGAACCACCGTGTGAAATCGGATTCTGAAAAGGAGCAGTATATTTTTATTCACTGAATTATGACCTGACGTGGCGGAGTAGCATTCAACCCCACGAGGCCAATAGAGTCCAATATTTGATTTATATTTGCGATTCTCTCGTTTCGGAGTTGGTTTCGTGAAAAGCGCATCGTTAGTTTCAATAGAACAGTGCCATGCAATAATATTGAAATTGATGTGACCAATTTATATTTTATTTAGGACCATAGGTTACGTTTTCAAATTGCAGTCCAGATAAAAGCGTGGTTTTCTTAGCTCTTATTATTGTGACGATAGTTGAACGAATTGTAATGTAGGTATCATACCTAAAAACAACTTCAAATATGCTCTGTTCATTAAGTAAAATGACCAGTTCGAATATATTCAATCTATTACGATAATATTGCTCAAGTAATGTCCGATGATGCCATATGGCATCATTCGCGTCGCGGGGAATGAGTTATTTTGCAGAATATCCCATAATTAGACGAAATTCGTCTATATAGTTTTGTTCACTGGAACATAATACAATAAATAAACTGAACAACTTGAAGCCTGGCTTTTTTACTTGAGACAAGCTCGTTCTATTAATTTAACCGGCACAGAAATCCTATACATACCAGACTGCAGATGCAAAGGGGCACTTCTATCCTATCCGCAAAGCATTCCAACTCAAATTGGAGCTGGTAAATACAAATCCAAAGCATAAAAACGAAACACTATAGGATGTCTTGCCCGAAGAGACTGCTTCGCTTTTTCCCTTGTGCTGAAAATTTAATTATGACACTAGTCTACAAGAATCCCTGATATTTGCGATCCTTCCAGTAAACAATGGGAGCAGCGTACCTTCCAGCGCAGGTCGATAACTGAGCACAATTCACGTGGGTGAATTGTGCCACGTGAATTAAAGCTTAGTTGTTGCAGAAGGAATACACTCTGGTGTTAGTTGCCGAGTTAAAATTTGTACCAATAAATACTACACAATTCAATCTTCTGTTACTTGGTCGAATCTCAATATTTTTGTACAAAAATATTACGATATTATTGCGATCAGAAACACATATCAGAAATATTTCATAACCCGCGTTGTTACTTGTTATGATTTTCTGTTATTTTAATTACTAACGAGACTAAGTTTATATCAACACTTACTACGAAAAATATATTCTGTTATAAATGTGTTGTTGCATTGTGATCGGGATATGAACCAGATAGGGTAGACGAGCCCTTATTCATCTCATTAGTCAGGATATCACACTATTTCGTTGATAACTCGACTTAAAGTTAGTGGATTGCGCTTAAATAGGTATCATCATCTTTGCTTCGTTCCTAAGAAGCAGTACAGTTAAAAAAAATTCCTGGGAAATGTAAAATACTCGCGTTTGAGCGAAGCGAAAAGTCGAGCACAACGTACCCTTATTCATCCTACTATTTGAGCTAATGCGTTGAATAGAGATAACAGATACTGCTCTAACTAATGTGTTCAAATGGGTGAGATGAATAGAGGTGCTAAGATGAATTAGGGAGCAGTTACCCTACATACGAACTTAACTTTTGTTTGTATTCGTAGCCTTTAGTGAAACTTTCCTGCAATCTTCCAATTTTTTAATCTGATAATTTGGTTTATATATTGCTATTAAATTTATTATTGTCAACTTTTCGTACAGCAATATTGAGATTTGATAAAATAACCTGAGTGTTGAATCACTTGTTTCAGATCTTATAGTATTTTTAGACCAGTATTTTGATCTATTGTGGCAGATTTAACATATTTTTCCACCTGAGTGTACGAATGAGAACATTTCATTAGTTCCCGTTAGCATCAACGATACTCACCATTTCAACGACTTCTACTTCCGCCTCGATTCGCAGGTGATAGAGGAACATCTTCAAGTCTTTCTTGATCTGGATCGAATTGTCCTCCATCTGGGCGACGGTGAAGATGCGCATCTTGCAGTTCTTCCAGGAGCGATGCTGTTTCAGCAGGAAAGGTAACAACATCAGCAGACCGCCGTCATGTACGATCCACCAGATGTCGATGTTTCCGGAAATCTTACGGATGCAAAGGATTAAAAGCTAAGTACGAAACAAAGCAAAGTTCCAATAAAGACGCCTATTAACCTACCTTGTCTTGTGACATTGGGAAGAAGTTGATTCCTTTTGGCACTAGCAGAGCCATTCGAGCGGCACTAACGTTGCGAACCGTCTGCAGGAACACGTGCCAGGTGCGATCGTCTTCGCTCTGGCGCCAACCGTACGGCCAACCAAGTATCACAGTGTTCGGCTTCATGCCACCGAGACCGATGGTTTGGACGCTAATAATGAATGACAATTTTCAGACGTTATCAACATAACGGTCGGAAATAGACTTACGCATGCGACAGTCCGTCGGCAACGTTGGTCGCGACCATCACGTCGCAAAATCCTTTCAGTTTTTCCTCTTCCATGGTTTTGCGGAGAGCCTGTTTGGCAGCGGCCGCTTCGCCAGCTCGTTTAGTGAAATCACCCGGGACCAGCGATACGACCACAACCAAACCTTTGCCAGCTTTTAGCTGTGATGTGAGGGAGAATAGTTTGCGGTACTTTGGTGTAAAGTCGTCGTTCAGTTTAGCCAGCATCAGAATCTGCGGTCGCCAGTTCTTGGTGTGCGGTGGACCTTCCTCTAGGCGAAGCAGCGAATAGCGAGCCGCGGACAGGGCGATACCACGGATTCCGTCACCCCATTCCTTTTCCGCTCTGTTGGTGGGGATTAAAATATAAGTTAATGTAAAATGTATTAGTTAGTATTGTGCATAGTGAAAAGGTTGATGCAGGTTATACAGTAGGTGAAATAATCGTGCATGGTTGTATAGTTCAAAATTGTTCAGGTATGGTGTATACACCGAAACCAAATGCAAATTTGTATTTGATCGAAACCAAAGAAGTCGCCACTAAAATGTAAATTGTTATGAGCTGCCTTGGATAATTCAGCATAATCTAAAAACAGTCCTTTTCGAGACTGCCAGTCACCTATAACGCATTAACCGTTATATGTTCGACCTGGGCACCTTTTCATATTTCAAAGAATGAAATTACAGTGTTGCTCCCCAAGCTGGAAATTGGTATTTAGTGACATCTTAGAACGTCTCCAAGCATAGCTTTTGCGATAATAAAATTAATTATGCGAAAACGGGGGCTTGAGGAAGGGTTTCTAGATTTTTTTACCTCGTGACAGATCAAGGGTACCCGGGCATCCACAAAACTGAAATACTCATAACTATGGCATTTTTGATCGATTTAGACGCTTTTGGATGTTTTTGATTCAGAAAAATCAAATTAAATTTTCATATAGTTTCGTAGCAATAAATAACAGACTTCCCGATCAGAAACACATAACAGAAATATTTCAAAAATTTATCTCACGTTGTTACTTGTTATAAATTTCTGTTATTTTAACTACTAACGAGACCAAATTTATAACACAATATGTTACAAAAATTGTGTTTTGTTATAATCTTGTTATTTCATTCTGATCGGGTTCTGAGAAAAGATCAAGAGTTTTGATACGTATATTGTTAGGATTTCATTAAAATTTACAAATCAAATCCTTGTACTGTTCCCTAGTCTAGTCTGTATAGAACAAAAAGTTACTTTTGGTTTGTTCACAATGTCTGAAGAGTAAAGAAAATTGTTACTGTTATTATTGACAGCATGATCTATAGAGATGAGTGAGTCTCAGCAGCAAAACGTGGTACTCCAGACAAATAATATGACCATTGGCTTCAGGTATCTTATTAGAGCGATTATTCGAGATGTTGAGCAATAACTGAAAATGAAGCTTAGGTTTACGGAAGTAAACTATATTCAATTTCATCACATAAACAACACAAAACTAATAAAGCCCAGCAAATCGGCACAGGTAAAAAGATTCGTTTTGCATAGGAATCTACTACATGTGGTTGAGTGTCAAGATCCTCGTGTATATGGACAATGGGAAAATCGAGGTAAGGTAACACGATTTGTCACCGCTGGTTTGCAATGTTGTCATTAAAAATTCAAGTCGCAATTCCGAGAGGTGGAATCCGTTACGGTGGAAACATGGAAAAATTATTTTCCAATTGCGTTTTATGGTGAGAATGCGGTTGGACCTATCCATGTCTTCCTGCCTGACCATGGAGTACAAAGCACAAAGCGACATATAAATAATAGATAACGAACAAATCAATAAGTACCAGCTCTGCGATCAGAAGATACATTACAGAAAACCGAGCTTAGTAAGCGGTAAAGGGAATTCGTCAACGGAAATCCAATCCAACGCGCAGTCTACAATTCCGTTACCTGAAAACTCTTAAAACAGTTGTCTTCCACTATAAAAATATTAATAATGTTCCCTTAATTTAATGTCAACAGGCACGGCATGTCCTAGTGATAGTTTTTTAATATATTTAAAAGATTAGAAGTAGACCTGAAACCTGGATTGTTAAAGTCAAACTCGGATGATACTCTGTTGAAAATCCGCTGCAATCCAGTGACGGTACCGTTAGTTAGTTAATTCGGCATTCGCAATTATCGCACTGAGAAGTTCGGGGCAGTCAATTCGATCGTTCTAATATCTGACGTTCTAAATATCCGTCATAGCACGGGGTAGACTTGCAATATATTGCATCCAATCAGCAGTCTACGACTTTTCTAATTTGTCAGCTTGTGTGGGTTGTTCCAAGGCAATTGACGTAGAGAAAATCGAACAATTCAGCGCTGTACTGACTCAATTTGATGGACATCAGTGAGATAATGAGAGTTCCACACAAGCTTTGATCGAACGAGCGAGCAGCAGAGATAAAGTTTCTAAGTAATAATCTGAAAAGTGCTTGGATATTCTCATTACGAAACCCAAACAGCGTGATGCTTTTGTGATAAAATAGTTGATATTCTGCTTAAATGTCAATTGTTTATCGACACAATTCACTCTGTCAATCGTGGCTTCTGGTGCAAAGATTACCAGTCGTAGTTGAAGTGGCGTCGTCTGGATACTGTGGTATATCTTGAGATCATCAGCGAATAACAATCATGGACCTTCTAAAAGTAGTTGAGGCCGTTGAAATACAGGATAAAATCAAAGGGCCCAGATGGCTGCCTTGCGGAACCCTGTTTGGATACCCAATCTTGGTAGCTAGATGTCGATTACTGATATACGATTGCATCCAACGGAGTAGATTGGTACCTATCCCATTTTCCAACGCAATAGCGTGATTAATCTTGTTGAAAATAGCTGAAAAATACGTAGAGCGTAGCGAGCGGTTGGCCCAACGCCAAGGGTGTCAACCATAGCGGGGCTCAGAAATCTTGATTAGCTTTATCAAACAAGTCAGGATAAGTCATCAAATAGGTTCGGATAAGTATGCCATTTTCAGGTACTCATTAAATTACTGTTCGAAAGTCGAACTGTGAAAGGAAGCCAATGCAAACATCAAAGGGGTACCAAACTGAGATTCCACAAAAGGCATCAGAAGAGCCCCTTAAGGTTCTGCCAATCCCATTCAAATTTATTCACAATAAAATTGACGTTCTCAAATCTAAAGTGAATAGAATAATAAATAACAAACCTGTTTGAGTGGCACCACACAAAAATTTCAACCGCAGATATTTCAAATTCAAGAAATAGCGAACATTATTGCTAACTTTATCGCTCGTTTTCACTGTTTCATAACTACACTAATGGGACAGAAATGTGGTTATGGGCAGTAAGACATGCCACCTCCTTAAAGCTGTAGCAAAGACCGTGGTGTAAGTTAGATCGATTACACTAGTTTACAGCATTTCTGAAATCAATAGGCTGGTGGTCATTTTTAGAGTAAAATTGAACGCTGAATCCGAAAATGAAGCCCAAAAAGCTTACAGTAGCACAGTTCTCGAGTTAGAGTAAAAAATAGACTTTCACCTTTAAAATAATTTATATGTTTAGTAATGTCTAAATATCTTCGTCTTGTGAAATATTATTATGGTAAATTAAAGGTAAATGAATGTTCTTTCGATCATCTGAGTATTTTGTTTTGGCGCGACTAACGATCTGACGTTAAAAATCAAAAGACCAAAAAAAATAAGGACTTATTATTCTAAATTGGATAAAAATTGTGAAAATTATTTTTAAGTTTCTCTGGGCCAACTTATAGAACCGTCTCATTCCCAGTTCTTTCTAGGACTTGTTTCATAAAATATTAGGGATTCTCTTTTAGAACTCTGTTAGACAAATGGAGAATTGGATCTGAGGTATTCATCGACCTTGTTTATCCAAATAGATTTTTAACAATAATTTCAGGCTCAATGAAGTGCTAAGTCATCAAAAAATTGCCATTGAATAATACGTATAACATGTGTCATACAGAATCGTATGTGTACAAAATTTATTGTAAACTACATGCTCCACGATGCCCTGATATACATTACGATATTATGACAGCACAAAATTTTAAATGCTCGTGCTAGCTTCAGGAGTGGTGACTCAATCTACTGTTTAGTCACGTGTTGTACATTTACCGATTTATTTTAAGTTATTAAAACGTCTAGAAGTCTGTAATTTGAATTTCTTTTGAATCCAAAAAAGGTTTCTACGTCGTACCGATTTGACTATACCCCCTCACGAAACTTCAATGTACTAAAATACATTGCGTGAGACTAAGTGTAAGTGTCATTACAAAATATTCTACGTTCTTCAAATCATTCCAATGTTCAGACTTTGAGGTTTTAAGCCTTAAATAAGTCATGTTCGACGTCCTACATTATTTACATTACATTTACAAATAATTAGTTTTGCAAAACATGACGTATATAGTGGCAGATAGTATCACGTATATCTACGGATTAGTGAAGTTTTTATTAATATTATGCAAACATAGATGAGCAGCTAGAGTTTCAAGATACGAACTTTAAGACTTTTAAAGGTTTAGTTTACAACGAATTTAGAATCATAGGTGTGTTATTTTCTGTATGACACGTGTAAATATTACACGCAGTATTGAATACCAACCATTCGATGACTTTCGACTTCAGTGAGTCTGAAATTATTGTCATCAGAAGTGAATCATTTAGATAAACAAATAGAACCCAGATCAAATTCTTTCAAAATTATTCATTTTATTTGTTTAACAGAGTTCCAACAGAAGACCTAATTTTAAATGAAACAAGTCTGTTGCCGCGCAAATGAGTTAATTATATAATGTCAGCAGTGCATAAGAAATGCATCACTGCTACGCGTAGGGACGGTTGATGTTGATCTTAAAATCCCGAAAATGGAATGAAAAGAACACAGAAAAAGGGATCACTCTGTCTATTTACCAACCTCCCGCACCTAATTTACATAAGCATGCAATATGCAGTCCGACTAGCTAGCTTTGGTTTTTCCTTCTCACTTTCTCTACGGTTAGGATAGTAATAAAATCTTAGAAAGCGGTATAAATGTCACAACCGTAAGGACTGGACTAGGATTGAATAGCATGAATCCGAATTGTGGTTAAATACGTTAGTCTTGAAGAGGCAGGGCCAAATATATAAGTAAACAAATAGGAATTACGCCCTTCTATGGCCATAGGAAACCTACACCGTATCTCAGGAGAATAGGGAAAAACTTAAGGACTAAAAGGGACAAATTTTCCCGTAGCGATATATGAATCGCGCGGGATAATGTTTGTAAATATTTTCTGAATAAATTGAGTTTCAAAGTTCTAAACCCAGTTCACTCCTCACTTAAGTAAGAGAAAGCATCAGGAAGGACTATTCCTATTCATCGACGAGGTAACCAGCCAATCACTCCCTTTGGGAAGTAAGTACACACGGATCTACGTTGGCATCACCGTTTCAACATCACTGTGGCAGCACTGGACTTGCTGTATCGAAATCGGTAAAGAATTGTAGCTTTCTCTCCTCGTCGTTATAAAGTCCTAGTAAAAATTATAAGTTGCTCCAAAAATTCTTATGTACTAAAAAATTAATAACCTTCACAATTTTTATCCGATTTAAGCTAATAAGCTTTTATTTTTTTAGTTAATAGCAGGCTTTAAATGCTCCTACAAATATGATTTTAAAGATTGCTGCTTTATCTTGCCCAAAATCATTTTTCTGTAAAAAATTAGGAAAAATTAAGAAAAAGTTCAGCAAACTCGTAAATAACGTCAGAATTAGTCGTAATAAAACAAAGTGTTCAGACGACCAAAAGTACATTCATTCACCTTCAATTTAACATAATTAATATTTCATGTCGATGCACTATAGCTGAAAATATTTGGATTTTACAAAAAGTATTTTTTTACTTAAAAAATGAACATAATTTTTGAATGTAACCCGAAAACTGTTCTACTGGAAATGTTTTGGATTTCATTTTCGGATTCAGATTACGACTATACATGGAAAATAGAGATCAAATAAGCAAGTTCAAATTTTTATTTTTATTTTGTAAACTAGTGTTATCATCGAGAAAACAACCTAATACCGTACCATGAGAATCGTTATTTGGTGCTGCACAGAGGAGTAACTGGGGTCGAATCCTGGCCAAAATTATTTGCTACCGCTATTGTTGTTATTGTTCCTTAATATGAACTAAAAATAGACAATAACAAGTTTTTGGATCAATTTGGCATCTATCCACCTACCAGTGCAGAGGCTAATTTTCTATATCCTTTCTAGCACTAATTTTGAGGTGATCTTTGTGAATACATTTGTTTTTACATTTTAACAGTTGCACAAACAGATAATTAGTGGAAAAGGGAGAGAAGGGACGCCTGTGCACGTATTCGTAGAGATACATTTTTCCAAACATAGTATTTGTCCCTAAATAGCATTTCGATGTAGCTCAAATTAGTAAAAATTTCACTATTTTAAAATCGTTTAGAATTTGTGGATCGGACAAGATCGGAAGAGTTCGAATGTTTTTTTGGATAGCTGAAATCTTGTTTTCTAATACTGATTCAGCAACTTTTCCGGATCTCGCCGTATAATGTAACTTTTTTATCATTCAAATTTGGAATAAAATGCTTAAAAAAGGAAATTTTTAAAGTTGGTGCAACATACAGCAAGTCTACTTCTAGTCTATTTTCAGTTAGTTTTTATACAAACAGGTTATACAAACGGTTGTGGTGAGCTACGGTTGTGGTGAGCTACGTTTGTAGTAATATTGTCTCATTTAATACAGTCATCATCACTTCAAAGCGATATGGCTGGATATATAATGAAAATGATTAAAAAATCCCTTAAAATATGACCCTTTGGCATCCATGCAAAAATCCTTTAACAAATTTTGACGGTAGGTTTTTGCACTATATGATCGGGAATATGTGCACGTGTTTTCTATTCAATTTCGCAAAATGTAATACTATTAATAAAGCAAAAACGGGTTTTTAGAAAGTCCATCTAAAACGACGGGAAAGATGCGAAAAGTTATTATACTGTATCGATTTTGCCAAGAAAAGTTATTACACAAGTCACGCGTGGTTGTTTTATATCAGTCAATGCTCACTTACCAAACGAGCAACATATCGACTGTATTGTCCAGACGGTACAATAAGCAGTAGATGCTAAGGCTTTTCAGCAACGTTAGCATTTGCACATACTCGCACCTAAGTGACTCAATCAAATACGGGTAGTTTACAAATAGAGATGCCATGTGTCCGTTTTAATCATTCGTCGCTCAAATATTAAACCAGCAACGTCATGGCTATAACGTCCGGACAGCACAGTCGTTTGTGTACATACAGGGTTTCAGTGGGGGCGCACGATAAATTGCACACAGCAGGGAAACGAGTGCAGGTTTTACACAGTTAAACTGTGTGCGAAGTGCTGCCGCTACTGCCGAAAATACATAGCCTCTACCTCTACTATGGGGTTTCGGCAGTGGTGGCATTGACACGTACACTGTTGGACTGTTGTGTATGTTTCTTGTGAGTTGCGTTGGGATAAATTAATTTATTTTGCTGCTTGTATTTGCGTTGGGGTTGATACATGTTTTCAGCGGTTTGTAGGTGATGAGCCTATTGACACTCCATTTTTTTAGACCAGATTTATTGACACTCCAATTAGACAGAATATCATAATTCTGAGCTTCTCTTGGAGAACTTTCGAGATATCCACCACGGTTGAATATTTCTGCATCAGTTCTTTGGAAATCTAGCCACTTTCAAACACCTGGTATCACCTGATTTTACGAATATACAATAAAATATATCCGACAGAAATTTACACGAAATGCGCGACAATCAAACACGAACGAGTTTCGGTTAAATCATTTGAAAATCCGGTTTCTGAAGTTTTTCATTCAGTTTACACCTAGCGTAAACTGATTTCACAAATTCTCCCGCAAAAATGGTCCGTCAGTCGCCTTCAAACACCTAATATCGAATGATATTGCAGACAAATCTGCAGTGAACTGATTTTTTTAAATTTCAAAAAATGTTAGTATCTCTGTTAGACAACTAACTAGTAATAATTTTTATTTTCTGTATCACTTTCGGAAGATTTTCTCAAAACTAGTTTTCCTGTTTTATTATGCTTAGAAATTGAATTTTGGGAAAAATTTATTCGTGTGTTAATTTTGCTCAATTTTGCTTCGGCATATTTCGACTTCTGTGCACATTGTGTAAAGAAATCATATGCCTGAAGTACGTCTGCAAAGGACGTTGAAATCTTGAGTTGTTTTATAAACAAAACAAAGATACGCCATAAAAAGTCGGAATAAGTGTAAGTACCATTTCCAAATACACATTTATTGCTCGAAAGTCGAACTGAAAATGAAAGCCAATGTAAACACCAAAGGGGCGCAAATTTGCAACTACGCCAAGGGCACCAGAAGTTAACGCTACGGCTCTGATAGAGGTGCTGTTACACAGGGGAGGGTGGTGTCTAACAATCTTCATCAGAGGAAACGGTAGCTCCGTAGTTTTTAAAGCATAGCCATATATTCGGGAACACGAATCCGTCAGAAGCGGAACATCATTTTAATCCGGAAAAGTTGAAATCAACATCGATCCCTTTGTAGCCCTGTACATAACCATAACTTCGACCTTCCTATTAAAAGCAACTGCAGTTATTGGCCTAGTCCTTGCATAGATGGTGACTTCATCACATAATTACTTACACCATTTTTAAACAACAAATTGAGACCCAATTCTGCTGTGAGAAAAAGCTATAAAACTCACTAGAAAAGTGCACAACCACGCTTTGAGACCTACCAAGAAGGACTTAAATTTCAAACAATACTTACCCGCGATATTCGATGTATTTGTAAACCAGCACCGCCAGACCCATCGCGATCAGTGCAAAGTACCAAGATGTCATGAACATAATCGACATACACAGGGTTAAACCGACGAGCGATAATGACCTGTTGTCGTGGTCATGGTTGGTGGCATTGTTATCATCAGCGGGCAGGCCGGCAGGCATCGATGGTTAGCGACCGACCGACGGGTATCACGTGATGGCACATCATCGGAAGTCGTTGTCCGTGTTATATGCGATATAGATGATAGCACAGCACAGCAGCGCCAGGAACAGGAATCGGAAATAGAGACACGAAACAAAGTGGAATTAATTGTTGCGATTGTTGTGGACCTATTCGTACGTTCTGTCGATGTGTCCATCATTAAATGCTTCTGCAGAGGGGAAATGGAATGTGCGGTAGGTCATGCATTAAGCGAGAATTGTTGGACATTGTTTTGGTGTTCATGACGGGACGCTTATACATATGTAATAGAGTACATGGTTAGGCTTTGAGGGGAAGAAACTTGGATACAATGTGAATTTTCCTAAGGCTCAACTTTCTGTCCTGCTTTCACACGATAATTCTTCCTTTAACTCTTAAATGCATGAATTTATTTTTTTCCTTAGTACTCATTTTTTGGGATGGATACGATGATTTATATTACAAAATTATGTATGTTGCCAAAAGGCAACAGTATGCACTTAAGGGTCCCATAAGGAAAATGCAGTTTAAGTTTTACTTTTTCATTGAAATTAATTGCATAGGATTTGTATTTTTTTGTATTTTCGAGATATTTTCAAAGCAACTCTGGTAGTTTTATTTGGGCGTTGTTTGAAAAGACGATTCCAAATATAATCCAACAGGTAACACATTTTTGACAAAAACGCTTATAAAACTGTTCTGCTTTTATGAACAGGACAAACTTTGAAAAATGTTGATTTTGCGACGGGGATAAATAATTTTGTTTTACATACTGTAATATTCAAGGCAATAAACAGTAATTGGATCGTGTTGCGATAAAAACATTGAATAAATTTCAAGTGACTTATGCTAGTCACCCCGGTTGGCAATTTACTAAAAAAAATAGTTCAAAATGCATTTTCGCCATTCTGGATGGGGTGAAATCGCCCAAAAATTTTTCTCGCCTCCATTTGGGGACCATCCATAAATTACATAACGCAAAATTGCCCAAAGTTGACTCCCCCTCCCCTCATGTAACAAATTGTCACAAATTTCTCTATACCCCCTCTTCTATTACGTAAGTAATTCCCTATTTTTTCTTCTGTTAAGACATTCTAGCTTTCCTTCTTCCCCCACATGTCACAATTTGTTGAACCTTTCCCCCCTAAAAGCATTACGTAATTTATGAATGGTCCCTTGGAAGGAAATTTTCTCTGACTCAGATACGAATGAGTGTAAATCCACTACATATAATTTCGATATGCAGGGGATATATGCTGTAGTACAATAAGAAATAAATAGTAAAGAAGTTTATGGTTACCGTTTCTCCAAGCGAATCAAGAAAACCGGTATTCCGTCTCCTGGGTTGCCTTGAGAAATCGGCAACGACACTAAGGAATCAGTCCATAAAATAGCTCTAACAACACCCAATTTACACTTCTAAAGCTATCCACTTGAGTGGAACAGCGCCCCATCAAGTTACTATGGGCAATGAAAATTTTATCCATTCGTAAAGCAATCCCTCGCCGGGAACCCATTCTGGTAATAAATACTCGGAACCTAACCCTTCCGAAGCGATCCATTTATCTCTCGTACATGACGAGTCATTTAAATCACGTCCTGTCAGCATCGCAAAAAACTTTCTCCCAAAACTTACCAGTGATAGTACTTGAAGCGTGGTCGCCAGTTCGGTGTCCGCAGTAGCGTCTGGACGGCGCAGGCCAAATTGACGAACCCGTAGCACATCAGGAAGAACATGGACAGCAGCGGGGCGAGCAGGTCGACATTTCCGAGCAGGATGCCACTCTGACAGATTAGCAGTGTTAGGATGAGGGCACGCGTCGGTTCACCACGCTTCGATGACACGGCAAACGGTTCGAGGAATGGGATGATGCCGTCCTTGGCGATGGCCTGCAGCAGCCTCGGGGCACCGGTTAAACTTTGCAGCCCAGCGCCCAGCGTCGAGAGAAACGATCCAATCAGAATGACCCACTGGTTCGGCCAGGCCATGTTCGCTACGACCAGCTTTCCGCCTATCGACTGTCCGAATCTTGGCATAGAAGAAGGGGTGGTTGGGGAAATAATTGAATGGTTAAATTTATGGCTCATCTTTGTGGTGTTTGGGTTTAGCTGGTAGCGCTACCGGTAACCTTTGAACGCATTAGTATGTCACCGTCACACCGTATACTTACTTGTCACGCAGCAGCAAATTGTCAACCGTTCCGGCGAACAGCATCACACAGGACAGATACACGATCGATGTGGTCAGGATGGCACCGATTGTACCGATTGGAATACTCTTTTGTGCGTCAGCCAAATCCCCGGATCGATTGGAACCGGCCATGATACCTGATAGAGGGAGAGGGAAGAGGAAGAAATTGGAACTTGAACAATGCTCGCGCTCATTAGTGATAAAAGTGTTGACATAAATAGTTTGGTCTGTAATCGTTTTTATGAGCGTTGGTTGAATTGAGTGTGAACAATTCATTTGCTATTTGTGCGTTTGAAGCATTTCTATTTTATGAGTTCATTGGAATGTTAGCGCCTGTAATAAGAACAAAAAATCTCGAGAGTGTGAAGCAATTGGAATGAATGAGTGCTACTTCGTGATAAGTGCGATTCCACGCGTTGTATTTAGGGTTCAAGCTTAGAAAAGCGGCCATTTTGGAAAACTAAAAAAGCAATTTTTTCTCACTCCGTTGGAAAAATCTTCATGAAAATCAATCAATAGTACTCTATCAATGCTCCGAGTACATTGATTCATTTTGATGAAGATTTTTCAAACACTGTGAGAAAAAAAACTGCTTTCTTCGTTTTCCAAGATGGTCGCATTTCCAAGCTTTCTCAGCTGAAGGAACCGGCTTCAGCTGATCTGATACCTTAATGCTCAGGCTTTACGAATAGAACAATGGAAAATGAAACTACTTTTCTGTCCTGAATAATTGTTTTGCGAAATTAGCCTGGAGTAATAATTTGGCGTTTGTTTACCTCAATACTATTTTCAAAAAAATAGGACATATATTCATCACCTTACAGAGAATTTGGTTCTCCTTAAGAGTTTTCCAGTGCTTGGGGTTCCCATTGGGAAGCGTCTCTGAGCTTAGATGCATTCGATAGATTACCGTTAACCTGTTTCTTTTAGCAATTATAGTCGGGTCTCTCACTGTACGATTTACTGAGATATCTACTTCTAGGAGTGTCTGCAGAAGCGTCTACTTTTTCTGTTGAGGCAACACAAGGGCCCTACGATCTTCGTGCCACTATTCAAATTTTGTCCTGGAGTGGTACGAAGCCAACGGGGTCACTTTCGTACCCAAGGACATGAGCCCCCCTAACGCACCGGAACTAAGGCCCATCGAAAAATACTGGGTTTCCGTACAGAAGAAGCTGCAGCCAGATGTTGTTAAGAACCCAATGAGTGGAGTTAAGCGTATGGCGCGAGCGTACGGTTATGATATTGAAGTTGAATGAAATAAATATGCCAAAGGCTTACTAATGGGTTACATTTTATAGTCTGACAGTTTGAAAAAGATCGGTCCACTAGGCAATTTTCTTCAACGTTTTTGCCGTGATGAAATTTGATGTTGGACACCTTTTATAACAAATCTTTGCAACTTTTAGAAAAATGCTGATTTTCGCAAAATAAGTGGATTTTTATTATAGATTAGCATTGTTATTAACGTTTTATTTACATACAAGTGATGCTCTGTGGAAGCCATCATCTTCGCCAAAATTATTTATTCTGAATCATGTTGCTTCACAAATACCTGCACCAAAAGCGACGGAACAAATGCAATGGCAGAAAGGTGACCTTCAAATTTAATAATCGGACACCTTGACAGAATTGGCACCTCGAGGAAAGTCTCTATACAAAATTGAGCTCAATCGGACACGATTAAGGGGTTGCAAAAACGGTCAAAGTGCGAACTTTTTCACTCGTGAAAAAACACAAAAGGACTCTTTGAATATTTAAAAATAGAAATCGCACTTTTGATACTAAGAATGTCATGAAACGATGAAATCTACTTTCATCTTGAATATTTTTTTTGAACGTAGCCTTTAATTTTGGATTTGAGTTGAGACTCGCGATTGAAGAGGCAACTTTCAATTCATTTTTGATAGCAAATGTGTTAAAAATGCATGAAAGGACGGATCTTGTATTTTCTCGTAAAAAAATATTCCGAAAAAAGTTGCATTTCTGGTACTTTTAATTTTTAAACTGACTGCTTCTCAAATAAAAACCAATTTAAAAAAATAAAAGAAACCGTTTTTTGTTTTCAAATTGACACCAGATTTTTACATTTAATGGAATTCTAAAACATTCGTCATACAAAAAATAAAAGCTGCATTTCCAAACCATCCAAATCACAAAACATTTTTTCTTGTTGAGCTCAATTTTTTTCGAGGTGCCAATAGTTTTGAGGTGTGCCCGGGTTGACAGGGTGACCATAAATATTGGCACTCTACCGTATATCTAGTATACTGAGTAGACAATTTTAGAAACTGTGACCTGGTTGGTGGATTGTTGATTCCGGCGCATATCATTAGATTTGAATTACCAGTCCAAATGCTGCCACACCATTTCGGTTACTTCAGACAGTGCGCATCTATTTTTTGCACATATGAGTGAAACAAAGAAGCTTTTATGATATATTGAGGATTGAATTTTTCACACATTCTTCCTGCCAGTTCCAAAAAAAATCGGTTTCATCAAGTCATACATCCAGTAAAGATAGATGACCACATTAATAATTTACTATCCAACTTAGACTTGTCTTTCAGCACATAATATCTCCCATTATTTCTGTCTCTTCCTTCATATTCTTTTAGTTTTCACTTTACGTCGGGCTTGTCCATGAATAAACACTTCTGAAATCACCCAACGGATGCTAAAGTGGATGTCAAACAAGATTCGCCACTCCGACTATCCGTTTAAAATCAAACACATTCAGTTCGACCATATCCGATCTTCTTTCGGATTAAGATAGTCCACTAATTATTCTAACATTCCGAAAGTAATGATGCAGAAATATGCAGCTCTATTATCTTTCTCCGGACAAAACCAGCCTAGAGGCCGCGTGGCATCCGGCGGGTTTGAAGTATGTCAGTTATGGAAATAACTGTCAAATTCATTCGCAAAGGTGGCCGCGTCACTTATGAGGAGGCAACGAGCTTTAGACCGATCAGTCTGACCTCCTTCCTTCTCAAATCAGTGGAACGTTTAATCGACCGCTACATTCACGATGGTAGCTTGGGCGAGCACCCGCTGCGTGCAATGCAACATGCATATCAGCGGGGGAAGTCTACTACCACCTTGTTACACAATGTTGTCTACAACATTGAAAAAGCTTTTTCACAAAAGCAATCAAGTTTAGGAGTTTTTCTCGATATTGAAGGTGCTTTTGACAACGTGTCTTTCGAATCCATTTTGGAAGCAGCACGAGATCATGGAGTACCTTCATATATCACGAACTGGATACACGCAATGCTTAGCAACCGACATCTGTGCTCATCGTTAAGACAAGTAGAGATGAGGAAACTGAGTGTCTGCGGATGTCCTCAAGGTGGTGTGCTGTCACCACTTCTATGGAACCCTGTCGCCGATAGCTTTTTGAGAAAACTAAATGAGCTTGGGTTTCCGACGTATGGTTTCGCCGATGATTATCATATAATGATCACCGGTATTTGCATTAACACACTTTTTGATTTGATGCAACAAGCCTTATGTGTTGTTGAGCGGTGGTATCTTCATGTTGGACTATCAGTTAATCCAAATAAAACCTCAATGGTGCTTTTCACGCAACGAAGGATTACAACCGGAGCTCGTCCATTGCAGTTTTTTGACTCTGAAATTATTGTCGAAGATCAAGTTAAGTACGTTGGGGTAATTCTCGACTCAAAACTTAATTGGACAGCTCACATCGATTTCAGGATCAAGAAAGCTTGCATGGCCTTTGGCCAATGTAGACAAATCTTGGGGACTCAAACCCAAGTACATTCAGTGGATCTACACAACAATTGTTAGACCAATACTGGCATACGGGTGCCTTGTCTGGTGGCAGAAGGGAGAAGTCATGACAATCCAATCAAAGTTAAACCATCTTCACACCTACTGCTGCTCTCGAGGCACTCTTGAACATAAAACCACTACATGTGTTTCTGAAACAAGAAGCACTTTCTTGTGCATACCATCTTAAGGTTACTGGGCTCTGGAACAGTAACCCAATAGATCGTGTAACTATCCACACAAGACTGTGGCCCCAAATGGTTACATGGGATGAATATACACTTGCTCCCAGTGACCTTACACTCACATGTAGTTTTCCTTCTAAAACTTTCAATGTGAGAATTCCTCTTCGTGAGGAATGGCTGTCTGGCTGGATGGAGCGACAACTTGAAGAATACGTAGTTTGTTATACGGACGGTTCTTTGTTGGAGGGCCGAG
The DNA here is from genome assembly GCF_030247195.1 of Topomyia yanbarensis. Classification (NCBI taxonomy): domain Eukaryota; kingdom Metazoa; phylum Arthropoda; class Insecta; order Diptera; family Culicidae; genus Topomyia; species Topomyia yanbarensis. The sequence continues at coordinate 105,383,428 of NC_080672.1, read as the reverse complement.
CCGGTGCTGGTGTCTATTGTCATGAGATGAGATTAAACCAATCGCATTCGCTTGATAGATACTGTACCGTATTCCAAGCAGAAATCTTTGCGATTCTGTGTGGCGTACAATCCGCACTTCAACAGGGAATTTGCGGTAAAAGAATCTATTTCTGCTCTGACAGTCAGGCTGCCCTGAAAGCACTTAGTTCGGCAGATTCGAGATCGAAATTAGTAATCGCATGTCGAACTCAAATCGAAGAACTTAGCATTTCAAATGCTATCTACCTTCTATGGGTACCCGGTCATTCCGGTATTACTGGAAATGAATGGGCGGACGAATTGACTAGAGCTGGCGCTGCGACTGATTTCGTTGGTCCAGAACCAGTTCTACCACTGTCAATAAGTTGGATAAAGCACAAGATTCGCTCTTGGGCTGCATTCGAACATGCCAACCATTGGCGTAGCTTGCAAACTTGGGTTCAAACAAAGGCTTTTCTGCCGGATGTGAGTCCGAAAATGTCAAGAAATTTGTTGCATTTTTCCAAGCACAACTGCAGTATTCTGGTCAGGGCACTGACTGGACATTGCAAACTCAATTATCACATGGCTACTATTCAGCGCGCTGAGTATTATTCATGTGATCTTTGTGAATCCGATTACGGAACATCATATCATTTGATATGCAATTGCCCTGTATTAATGCAATTGCGCGTCCGGTTTTTTGGTTCTCCATACATAGATGAACCTATATACAGAGAGCTGAAATTTAAGGATATGCTTTTGTTCCTAACCCAGTGTGGTAAAGAGCTATAGTTTTTTAGCCGCATTTGAATGACAATATCTCTTCGGGGGTGTTGCGTTCTGTTATCTCAATATCCCCTCGGGGGTGTTGATATATCCGCTCACTGTTTGAGTAGAGGTTCTAAATCCCTCCGGGGGTTGGAAGTTTTATTCCTGCTGTTGTAGCACCTGCAGATCGTTCAGCATCACTCCGGGGGTGCAGAATGCTCTGTTTTAATTGTTCTGTATCGTTTTCCTTACCCCTAACCTTGCCACTTCCCCAATCCTTCCCATCAGGAAAATGATGAAAAGACGATTCTTGGCAAGGCACAAATCTCCGATAAACATGGGGAACGTGCCATTTGAGCCAGACGCTACTGATTCCTGATTCCTGATAAACTTGTCTTTCAATACATAATATCTCCCATTATTTCTGTCTCTTCCTTCATATTCTTTTAGTTTTCACTTTACGTCGGGCTCGTCCATGAATAAACTCTTCTGAAATCACCCAACGGATGCTAAAGTGGATGTCAAACAAGATTCGCCACTCCGACTATCCGTTTAAAATCAAACACATTCAGTTCGACCATATCCGATCTTCTTTCGGATTAAGATAGTCCACTAATTATTCTAACATTCCGAAAGTAATGATGCAGAAATATGCAGCTGTGACAGATATCTCGAAAGTTCATCCAGATGAGGTCAGAATTGTGACATTTTGTCCAAACCAATCAAATGAAAATGAAAAACTACTGCGTTTACATGCCTGCTCACAAAGTTGAGATCGATGGTGTATTCATCGATTCGAACTGAAGGACGGGATTGGCTCCAGGTCCCCTGCTCCAATGAGCGAAGATTTTGAATGGTAATCGCACTGGATGGGACAAACTCGTATCGAGTTACCTTTGGTGGGACTGCATTGTGCTTTAGTCGATCAGTATTGCCTGCCTGATCGACTATTTGTGCAGAGCGTCTTATAGGCAGTATTGCACTTATTACAAACAAATCAGTCTTTGTAGCAATAAGAATCTGTGTGACAGTTTCGCAGAGAATCATGAAGCGTATTTTAAGCAGTTTTTTCAGAAATACTAAAATTATTTCGTCACTCACCATGACAAATCATTGTACTCGCTAGGCACAGGTAGAGTATTACTTTGATGATCTTCCTTGTAAAGGCTTTCTCTTTTTAGCCCTTAAATGCGCAAAATTTTTTTGAAACAACATTGCAGAAACCATCTCAAAATTATCACATTAACGTATTAAAACTGTGAGACAATTTTCAGAAAATTTGAAAAAAATTGGTTAGCGTCTTTAAGGGTTAAAGGTCGCCAAATATACCAACAAGAGGAAGCTCTGCCACAAAGCCGAAGCAAATAGTTCCTGATCTTAGACATTTAAGAAGAAACAAGGAGTTTCTTGCGCTTTTATGCACACCAAAAATCTGATGTGACATTTCAACCAGAGATTAACCTTAGTGCAGGACTTGTTGGGCTTTTGTTGGGAATCGGTAACTTTGTGATATTACTGAACACCTTCCGACATCGAGGAGACTTCAATTCTTACGGTACGGTATAGGGGTTATCTTCTCGATAATATCTAATCTAGCTTGCTCTACGGTCTGTGTTACAATTTCAAAGAGGTGTCTAACGAGCGGAAATGCAGAGCAACATTCCAGCAATAGACCTTCCTAACGGCATCCGATTTGGGGATAACAATATAAAATTGCCATTTTTTGCGATTTTTTCATGAACAATATGCAAATGGTTCAACATTTTTCCAAAGACATATCTAAGTTTTAATGATAATTCGAAAAAAAAACATTCAATTCCGCGTCTAATAAAATTTAAAATTAGGGATTCTTCCGCATAGCATCTTATGACGAAAAACGTACTTTCGAAATAACTGCTGATCATAGTAGCAATGTCAAATAATTCCCTTAAGAGTTATAGGAGATAATCCCTATTCAGAAAAATTCAAAAACTCCGCCGTTTTTCGATCGATTCTGATGATTAAAATATTACACACGTTATAAAATGTTCTTCGGAAATATCGTTAGAACAAGGAGATAACTTCGGAAAAATGTTTGTATATTTTAGGTACACACGTTATAAAATGTTATACATTTTGCCGAAGATCAATTCGCCGAATGCCGTTTCGCCGAAAGTCATTTCGCGACACGATTATTTATTCTGTAGAAATAATTTACTAACTGATTTGCGGCAAGTTTAATTACAATTATATAATATTATTAAGCAAAATCACAGTTTTTGTTACTCAGCCTCATCATTAACGTGAATTGTACATTGACTCCATATTTTATCATTATAGATCCTTGAATACCGATTAACCCTCAATAGTACTTAACAATTGCAATCCCTTGTGGTACACGATAATTTAATAAAATTAAATTTGGCGATATAAGATTCGGTGAAATAGTCTTGGGCGAAATGGCCTTCGGTGAAATAGCATACGGCGAAATGGCCTTCAGCGAAATAACATTTGGTGAAACGACTTATTCGACGAAACGAACTTCAGCGAAACGACATTCGGCGAAATGACCCAGACCTGCATAGTTAATGAAAAATGGTGTTTTTATTATGATTATAGAGGTTTAACTTTTGGATTTTGGAAAAATCTCTAACCCTATGCGCGGGGTTGGGAATCGAGGTGAGCTGCGTACAAGGCAATCTATTTATCAACGACGCTATGCCCCCGGGGGGGGGGGGATGAAAAATGGTACTTTTCAGATTGATGTTCCGAAATTACACAATATTTCTTACAAACCAGCACAACCGTTGTATTTTCCTACTTTCCAGAAGTGTTAAAAAATTCAAAATGACAAGGTAGCTATGTTCTTTTTATTACAATAAATAAAGTTTTTGAGGTTGTACAACCTTTTTCAAACATTGTTTTGTGTTGCATTTGATGAGACCTATAGCCTATACTAGATCACTTGAAAAGTTCAAAATCACTGTAGCACAGTGTAATCACTACACCGTCACTAATTTTTTGAAGTAAGGGCGAGAAAATGTGCAGCAATTGGTTTGCGTTTTGGATCAAAATAATAAACTCTTGATCATTTTTCTTTGTCAAAATCGTCTTCTTAAGAGAGCTGTAATGTTTATTTGTTTGCAAGTTGTAGATGTTGTTCTACAGTATATTTTGGGAAATATCTTCAAATAAAATTATTGCACCAAAGTTGTGCAAATGGAGAAGACGTAAGGTGCTTTTACAAGTGTCGTTTTATTGAAACTGGGATTAGAGTATTGAAGCACAATCTCAAAAGCACATGCATTGAGTGTATTGAAAAAGACGAGAGAGACGATATTTCGCTACGTGGGCAATCAAAAAAAAAACGATAGAGATGATGCTTCGCTACGTGTGCAATCATCGAAACGTATCGTTGCTCTCTAGGGACACATGCGCAAGAGTAACTTAAAGGTATGTGCGGAAAACTCGGCTGCCGCATACTGAAGAGATGCAATAGAAACTAACTTAAAGATGCAACTAGTTGCTACATTTTAGTCACACTCCAGTATTGTCTATTGATATCTCTCTGCTGTTTCGTCGCGTTGTTTGTACACTTGCAAGAACATCATTTGGCAATCACAGAGAGCGGCTAGTGTGAACTATTGTAACTGAGTGTATGGAATAGACGAGAGAGGCGCTCTTAAATCGCTTCCAATTTATTGATTTGTTTTATTCCATAACGAATCCAAAAATAACAACATACGATACTTCGCTACGCGTTTAATCACTGAAGCGTATCGTTGTTCTCTAGGAACACGCTGACACGGGCAACTTGAAGATGTACGCGGAAAACTCGGCTGACGCATATTGAAGAGTAAAGATGGGCAAGTGAATTGCGAATCGATCAAAAGAATCAACTCTTGAAAAAGAATGAATGAGCCACCGATCTTTTTATAAAGTTACGATTCCTTAAAAAACTGTGGATGAGAATCTTAAATTCCTTAAAAAACTGTGGATGAGCATCTTTAATGTTTATTTGTAACATTTAGAACGGAACGCATTTTGTGAAAGTTTTAGTTGCAATTCACTGATAGAGTGCATTAATCATTATGAGGGGCGGCTTATCGTGGCCATTAATCACATAAATATAATTAAGCGCGTTAAACACATGAGTACTTATTTGTATATATATAGAATCAGATAATCTAGTTTAAATCAAAATCAAACCGACATTTCTTTACTCATCATAAAAGAATAACTGAGACGATCAAGAGTCGATTTTTTGTGAGTGAATCGAACATCGATTTGCCCAAGAAAGAGATGAAATCGAAACCTTACTAACTTAAAGGTGCAACTAGTCGCAAAATTTTAGTCGCACTTCGGAACTGCCCGTTGGTGGCTCGCTGTTCGCTTATCAACTGTTTGCACACTTGCACGCAGATCATTTGGCAATCATAGTGTGAAATTTTCAGTTGAATCTAAACATCTAACTAAACTCGCTTCATTAGTTTTGCTCCTGTTTGCTATTACTAGAATTTTCTTAGTTTTTTGAATATTTTTATTATTTATATTACAATAGATGGATGCGAAAACAGAAACTGATTCCACAGCTATCGGGTCTCGGGCAATAGAAATAGAAATGCTGAGTTTTAGTGGACAGTCTTCGATGAAATTTATTCTTCAATGTTTTCTTTTCAATTTGTTTAAACCTTGTCTAGCGTACGACATAAGATTGTTAAAGCTGTATTCACACGAGGCGACAGGACACATTCCACAAAAAATATTCACTATGGATTTTGTCCTACCTATTCCAACGATGTTGCTGTTGCCGCGTTGGAATAGGTAAAACCAAATCCATAGTGAATATTTTTTGTGGCGTGTGTCCTGTCGCCTCGTGTGCGTACAGCTTAAGAGTCACCGAGATTCACTTTTTCTATAATTTATTTTTGAAATATTTCGTGGGAAGAGGGCTGTACTAACCTAGCCCCCCTACGGCTACGTGCCTGACTAGGAGTAAAGAAATCGAGCCACTCATCATAACTGTGGCAGTCGTTAAATCTGATAACTATGCAATATTACGAAACTCTGATTCTGTTTCCTCGAAAAAATTTCCGAGGAATCCAATGGTCTTTTAATATGTGAAATTAGCTTCAAAATGCCCCACCATGCAGCAAGTGCTCTTTCAAGCTTTCAATACATGTCAATATCATGCTTTATCTTAAGATCATAACCATCTAGAAATGTATTGTCTTTAGCAAAGTTGCTCGAGAGGTCAATGTGTGCCCAGTGGTGACTGAGTAGTTTTATATTGTGTTTTCTACAATGTTCTTTTGAGGACAAGGGCTACTCGATAGGTATACATTGATTTGGAGCAGACCAGATGGCACTGGCAGACAAATTTTTGGACACCTGTATCTAGTTCATGAGAATTTAGAATAATGTTCGTAAGCTGGGTCGAGTATAGCACGACAGTAAATAATTTATTTGAGTATATATGCTATTAATATCCTGATAAATGGTAACATCCGTCTGTTGAAGCACTTTCTTTCGTGTACTTCCGATTTCATAGCTTTATCCTTCACAAGAACATTCATTTTCTTGGCTTAGGAACAGATCCCTTGCCAAATTATACTTTTCTTTCGCGAACTTATCCCCGAAAACAACTTTAAATAGGGCAGAAACCTAGCGGCGAGGAGAAGCCCTGTAAAATTTGTTTGCAATTGGCTTTCGCATAGGTTTCGTCGTCGACCAAGACATATCAACTGTCCAACATTTTTATTAGTCAACAGGATCCTACAATTGTCCTGTACATTAATAATCTACTGCAAAAACTGTAGAAAGAGAACGTCAATTTCCGCAATGAAACGTAGTAAAACAGCTTTGCCTTGCTTTTTGCCACTGTGCTTTTAGGATAATTCAGCTGTTTTCCTAGCTTCCGAAAACTGTGCACAATAATTTTTCTTTTTTTTTCCTTCATGATGAATATCGCGGAACTATGTTAGCTTAAAATTCTAAAAAAAACGAGCGGTCCTGTTTGTAAATAACTAAACGCTTTACGAAGCTTGCATATCCGACCACTGGGAATGTCCACGTCGCCAAAATTAATTGCCCCATTTCTAAATACGGTGGTGAGGAGGTGGGGCAATTCTGAGTTACTTTTTCCATTATCCAGAAGCCATTGACTTCCTGGCGGCAAAGTTTTTTCAACTAAATTGGTCATCAAATGGCGCGACAAGACAAGCTAATCCAAGTTCTGTAAGATTGTCAAAGAAAATGTGGCGCGATCTTGTTGACTCTGACGAAATAATAGGTCACAACCCCAATTAGTCGAGATCCTATTAGCTAGGGGATTCATTGTTACAAATGCCTCGGTAATAACGAATACCGGCAAGAAGGAATCCGTGCCATAGGAGACCTGTTTGTGTAGCTTTCGCTAAACCCATCGCTGTCAGGTCAGAGAATTTAATGAATATTTATTTAATTATGTAATAAAATAATTAAAGAAATATTAATTAAATTTTCAAACCTGAAAACGGCGGGTGTTATTATGACTGTCGTTGTTTTGGGAGAGATTATTCGTCTGTACAGTCCTGAAAAATTGAGCGAACACAACGTTTGGTAATGTCCAAACCTTTCGACCGTTGGATTTGAGCGAAACATTTTTCCGTTACAAGTTGTAGTGTTCGCTAAACCTTTACCGTTACAGCGAATAAACCCTCATGGGAATAAAAAAATCATCAAAAACTTCCAAAACCACGTACATCCACATCCCGTGAGCGATACCAGCAGTGATTTGAGTTAAAGATGGTGCTCTAACATTTCCCTGATTGCAATAGTACGATTTCGAATCGAGCATGAAAACCAGCACGCCAATCACCGCAAGAAACCTATCCCAACGAGACAAGTGAACCATAAAACAATAGTATCAGCTTGCCATTCAGTAAACCATCATGGCCACCAGCCGTGCATGAGCTGCGAGTTTCAAAAGCGCAAAGAAGATGCGGGGCGCACAAATTGAAAAAGAAACCACTCATTGCTGTTGCTGGCAAGTGGCGCTATAAAAAAAAATCCCGAAACTTTCCCCACTTACTTCGGTCAGCAGTCAGACTGAGTATGACTTGACTGACTAGGTGGAAATTTATTGCTCTTGGCTAGATTCTATCGCACTGTAGGGAAAGTGGTTCGCGCTTTATGTGGTACGTGGGGATTTTGGGAATAATAGATTCATAACGACGGTGTTTTATGTTGAAGGTTTGTATTTGAAGTGGATGTAAAATGTCTAAGTAGACAAATAGTCTTTCTGATCAAATTATGGTACACAGTTGGGCATTTAATTAGATGATTCTATTTTGTTGTAAATTTTGTTGTAGTTTTAAAATAAAATTGGCTCTTGTTTTTTGTTTGTGAACGGCGGAAACAAATTGTATTGTGAATTTTCATAGTTACTGATTGTGGTATAGCATCGTATTAGTTATTAGAATTTAAAATAATTCTTCAACATGAACAGCGGGTACGAATGGCGTGTTTGTGATAAGATTTTTTGTTATTTCTCGATCAAGCATAAAAATCAAAACTAAAATTTCGCAACTGGTTCCTAGCAGATAATACAATGACGAGGCGAATGAAATGATCCTACTTACACCAAAAATCCATTTTAATCAGAGTTCTAGTATATGATAACTGGCTTATGAAAGCAGTCTCTATTTTTTATTTACACTACCAAAACAGAGCATGAGAACCAGTTCGTTCGGTATTATTTTAATTTGTTAGAAACTTAAGTACGTGATTTATAGTTATTTAGGTACAGAAATGTGTGATTATATCCGGAAATATTGGTGCATGTTATAATCCCAGACTATATGACGCAATATCTCTGTGTCATAATATCCCAATATCATTGTATGTCATACGATCCCAAAAAATAAAAATAAGTCGCAATGTTGTTTATGTCAAATTACATTTTCATTTTTTCAAGTGTGTGAGACATAAAAATTTAATTCTTACTCCATATGTGTCATGATTTTATATTTCATTTCCATATAATATTTCTAGCATTTCCTTGAAATTATAGGACCAAGTGGACGCATGGTATTTTGTTTTTCGTGCATTCTTCCACAATCAACCATGCGTTCCCGCATCATTCGTTATCGAGCACTCAGTCGAGATAGAAGTCTTTTGTCATCGGTCCGTACACTCTATAGCGACAAATAGTGTTAATCCGCGTTCAAGGTTATTTACACACTCTGCGCCTAGTTGAGGTTTCAGTATTTTTTCCCTTCTTTTGTGTTTCTGTTTCTGAGTACCGTTAGCCGGTCAGTGAAGTGAAACAGTGTTCTTCTAGTAAGCCGTCTGGATACCGTTACATACACAAGCTAAGTATTAGTTTTCGTTTCCCCTTCTTGGTTGTCTTAATAACGTGCACTGGGCAATAGGCCCGTGCAAAAATGACTTCCCCTGACGGCGGTTCATCTCAAGGTGAGATGGACGTTGAAATAAAATCGGCTCCCCGGCTCAAGGTATATCCGAGCTCGGCCACCGGGCCATTTGTGATCTTCTTTCGGACCAAAGAAAAAAAGTGTTTGAATCTGTTGCAGATTTCTCGAGTTCTGACGGATCGGTATTCGGCCGTGACAGAAATATCGAAAATTCGCCCTGATAAGCTTCGGGTGGTGGTTAACAGTTCAACTCAGGCAAACGATATTGCTGGCTACGAGCCCTTTACGAGGGAGTACAGGGTGTATATTCCAGCTAGCAGGGTTGAAGTCAGTGGGGTCGTTTCCGATTCGAGTCTGAATTGCGAGGACCTGCTAAAATATGGGACTGGCTGTTTCAAAGACCCCATGCTTAAGCCAGTGAAGATACTGGAATGCAAACGTTTGCATTCAGCATCAGTCGCAGCTGACGGGAAGAAAACATACGTCAACTCAGACTCTTATCGGGTGACCTTCGCCGGCTCTGCCCTGCCTAATTACCTCCTTTTTGACAAGGTTCGTCTACCTGTTCGCCTCTTTGTGCCGCGGGTCATGAACTGTACTAATTGCAAACAATTGGGACACACAGCCTCCCATTGTAGCAATAAAGCCCGCTGTGGGAAATGCGGTGGGAATCATGCGGATGATTCCTGTGGTAGAGATGTCGAAAAGTGCCTCTACTGTGGGGGAAATCCACATGATCTCCCTTCATGTCCCGCGTACAAACAGCGCGAGGAAAATCTTAAGCGTTCCCTTCAGGGACGCTCTAAGCGATCTTTTGCAGAAATGCTTAAGATAGCTACGCCACCTGTCTCTACGAACATCTTTACCAACTTGTCTACTGACGAAGGCGACTGTGATGAACCCCAGGAGGGAACATCTTCTGCTGTGCCTAGAAGTAGTAGAAAAAGGAAGAACATTTCCTCTTCCAAGCTTCGTCGTAAAGGCCAGAAGGTGTCTCTTCATGGTCCCCCTAAAATAACTACTCAAGGAAGTACTGGTGCAAAACCGAAGCAAGTCGCTCCCGGTCTCAGTAACCTGAGCTCAGAAAAGGAGTTCCCAGCACTTCCAGGAACATCAAAAACCCCAAGTGTTCCCATATCTCAGCCAGAGAAAGAAAACAGTGCTGGCTTAATAAATTTCTCTGACATTGTGGACCGTATTCTTACAGCGTTAAACATTTCTGACCCCCTTAAAAGTATCTTGATAAGCTTTCTCCCCGCAGTAAAAACATTCTTGATGCAGTTCACTGCGAAATGGCCCCTCCTTTCAGCGATTGTATCCTTCGATGGCTAATTCATCGAACGAGGTCAAGGATTTAATCACTGTTCTACAGTGGAATTGCAGAAGCATTATCCCGAAAATCGATTCGTTTAAAATCTTACTAAATAATTTGAAATGCGATGCATTTGCCCTATGCGAGACATGGCTCACTTCAGAAATAACCCTACACTTCCACGATTTTAATATTATTCGCTTGGATCGAGAAGACTCTTACGGAGGAGTACTTTTGGGGATCAAAAAGTGCTATTCTTTCAATCGGATCGACCTCCCCTCGACACCAGGCATTGAAGTTGTCGCTAGCCAAACCAGAATTAAAGGCAAAGACCTTTGCATTGCTTCCACCTACATCCCCCCTAGAGCCTCAGTTAGCCACCGACGGCTTTGCGATATTGCGGAACTCCTCCCCGCACCGAGGCTAGTTTTAGGTGACTTCAACTCCCACGGCACGGCATGGGGTTGTCTTCATGACGATAATCGATCTACCCTACTCCATGAGCTTTGCGACAACTTCAATATGACTATTTTGAATACGGGTGAAATGACACGGATTCCTGTCCCTCCAGCGCGACCGAGCGCCTTAGATCTGTCCCTCTGCTCGACATCGCTGCGGTTAGATTGCATGTGGAAGGTAGTCTCTGATCCCCACGGCAGCGACCATCTGCCAATCGTAATTAATATTGCTAACGGTTCAGGGCCACCGAATACAATCAATGTTTCGTATGACCTCACACGAAATATTGATTGGAAGAGCTACGCGTCCGCGATATCCGAAAAAGTAGAATCGACACAAGAGCTTCCTCCGGAGGAAGAGTACGGGTTCCTGGCTGGCTTGATTCTCGATACCGCGATTCAAGCTCAGACTAAACGCGTACCAGACGCGAATTCTCGCGGGCGTCCTCCCAATCCATGGTGGGACAAAGAGTGCTCAGACGTGTACGCGGAGAAGGCCGCTGCGTATAAGACCTTCCGGGACGACGGGCTGCCAGCTAGCTACCGACAGTACGCGATGGCGGAAACGCGCATGAAGAGTTTGATAAAAGCCAAAAAACGTAGCTACTGGCGCCGGTTCGTCGACGGACTAACGAGAGAAACATCGATGAGCACTCTTTGGAGTACGGCCCGGCGCTTACGAAACCGAAACAGTACCAATGAGAGCGTGGAATATTCAAACCGTTGGATATTCGATTTTGCCAAGAAGGTTTGTCCGGATTCCGCCCCGGCACAGAAGATCTACCGCGCCGCGTCCCCTCACAATAATGCGAACGAAACACCGTTTTCGATGGTGGAGTTCTCACTTGCTCTCTTATCATGTAACAATAAAGCCCCAGGGCCAGACAGAATCAAATTTAACTTGTTAAAGAATCTGCCAGACTCTGCCAAGAGACGCTTGTTGAATTTATTTAATAAGTTTCTTGAGGATAATATTGTCCCTCATGACTGGAGGCAAGTGAAGGTCATTGCCATTCAAAAACCAGGAAAACCAGCCTCCGACCACAACTCGTATCGACCGATTGCGATGCTGTCCTGTATCCGAAAGTTGTTCGAGAAAATGATCTTGTTTCGCCTCGATAATTGGGTTGAAGCAAATGGCTTACTGTCAGATACACAATTTGGTTTCCGCAAAGGCAAAGGGACGAACGATTGTCTTGCGTTGCTCTCAACAGAAATTCAAATGGCTTATGCTAGCAAAGAGCAGATGGCATCAGTTTTCCTAGATATAAAGGGGGCTTTTGACTCAGTTTCTATCAAAATTCTTTCTGAGAAGCTGCACCAGCATGGTCTTTCACCGACTCTAAACAACTTTTTGCTAAACTTGCTGTCTGAAAAACATATGCATTTTTCGCATGGTGATTTATCGACATCACGAATTAGCTACATGGGTCTTCCCCAGGGCTCATGTCTAAGCCCCCTTCTCTATAACTTTTACGTGAATGACATTGACGAATGTCTTGTCAATTCCTGCACGCTAAGGCAGCTTGCAGATGACGGTGTGGTCTCTATTACAGGTCCCAAAGCCGTCGATCTGCAAGGACCATTGCAAGATACCTTGGACAATTTGTCTGCTTGGGCCCTCCAGCTAGGTATCGAGTTCTCCACGGAGAAAACTGAGCTAGTCGTATTTTCAAGGAAGCGTGAACCAGCGCAACTACAGCTTCAATTAATGGATCAAACTATTGCTCAGGTTTCAACTTTCAAATATCTCGGGGTCTGGTTCGACTCTAAAGGAACCTGGGGATGTCACATTAGGTATCTGAAACAGAAGTGCCAGCAAAGGATCAACTTTCTCCGTACAATAACCGGAACATGGTGGGGTGCCCACCCAGGAGACCTGATCAGGCTGTACCAAACAACAATATTGTCGGTGATGGAGTACGGGAGTTTCTGTTTCCGCTCCGCTGCGAACATACATTTCATCAAACTAGAGCGAATCCAATATTGTTGTTTGCGTATTGCTTTGGGTTGCATGCACTCGACACATACGATGAGTTTAGAAGTGCTGGCGGGCGTCCTTCCGCTGAAAAATCGATTTTGGGAACTCTCATATCGATTGCTCATCCGATGCGATATCTTGAACCCGTTAGTAATTGCAAATTTCGAAAGGCTTATCGAGCTCAATTCTCAAACCCGATTTATGTCCTTGTACTTCGATTACATGGCACAAAATATCAATCCTTCTTCATACTATCCCAACCGTGTCAATCTCTTTCATGCTTCTGATTCAACTGTTTTCTTTGACACATCCATGAAAGACGAGATTCGTGGAATCCCGGATCACATACGCCCGCAAGTGATCCCAAGCATCTTTCATAGTAAATTTCGAGAAGTCGACTGCAACAAGATGTTTTACACCGACGGGTCAAGCCTCGACGGCTCCACTGGCTTCGGTATATTCAATCAAAACCTCACCGCCTCATTCAAACTCAATGATCCTGCTTCAGTTTACGTCGCAGAACTTGCTGCTATTCAGTATACCCTTGGGATCATTGATACTTTGCCCACCGATCATTACTTTATTGTCTCGGATAGCCTCAGCTCAATCGAGGCTCTCCGTTCAATGAAACCTAGAAAGCACATTCCATATTTTCTGGGGAAAATCTGGGAGCGCCTGCGTGCTTTGTCTGTAAGATCGTACAAGATTACCTTAGTTTGGGTTCCCTCGCATTGCTCCATTCCAGGTAATGAAGAAGCGGACTCTTTAGCTAAGGCGGGCGCTTTACAAGGTGACATATATGAAAGACCAATTAGCTTCAGCGAATTTTTCAGTATCACTCATCAGAGAACCCTCGAAAGTTGGCAAACTTCATGGAGCAATGGTGAACTGGGAAGGTGGCTACATTCGATAATCCCTAAGGTATCGACGAAACCTTGGTTTAGAGGGATGGATGTGGGTCGGGATTTCATTCGCGTGATGTCTCGGCTCATGTCCAATCACTACACGCTGGACGCACATCTCCGGCGTATTGGGCTCGTGGATAGCGGTATCTGCGCTTGTGGCAACGGTTATCACGAAATCGAACATGTTGTCTGGGCATGCGCCGAGTACTGTTCTGCCAGATCTCAACTATTCGATTCCCTTCGGGCCCGAGGAAGATCACCCAATGTCCCGGTTCGAGATGTACTAGCAAGCCGCGATATTCTCTACATGTCCCTTATATACACGTTCCTCAAAACCATCAATATCCAAATTTAAATGCCCTTATCTTTTCTCTTATCATTCCCAGAAGTGCCCTCTTCCGCCTACCGTACCCCAACGATGGTTTGATACGACTCCAAGACGAGACAAAACATCTGTCGAATGAACCAACAACACGAGATCTACAGTACAACATCACACGCGCAGCGCGGTGTGTTCCCGATCCGTATCTGAGCCGTACTACGAAATCGTTTGGAGGAACCCCTGCCGGCTCGAGGAAAACCGCCCGGCGTCCCAATACTTGATACATCCGTTCAAAACTGTAATCCTGGCCGTTGATTCCTGATGCCGGAAACTGAAGTTTATATCCCCCCCCCGTTCAGTCTTGTCCACCCTCTCTCCCATGTCTCTGATACACAGATGTATGTCTTCACCCCCTTCTCCCCTTGAATATCTTCCCAAAACTTATGTGCCCCCCTATCTTCTAGTGTTAGTTGATCAATCCATTCGAATCTGTAATCCTGGCCGTTAATTCCTGATGCCGGAAACTGAAAGTTTATATCTCACCCCCCCCCCCCCCCCCCCTTCAGCCTTGTCCACCCACCCACCCATGTCTCTGATACACAGATGTATGACTTCACCCCCTTCTCCCCTTGAATATCTTCCCAAAATTTATGTGCCCCCCTATCTTCTAGTTTTAGTTGAACAATATTAAATCTCGTTAAGAAATGCGCAACAGTACCACTACTTTAAAATAGTCCTAATTAATTCCCCTTAATCTTGAACCACTCTTTCTAGTTATCTCTAGTTAATAAGCTTGTAAAATGTTCCGCTTAGTTAATAATTATTTTTTCTACAATCTCCCTTCTAAAAATCATAATGTGAATTACTATACAAAGAACACACAAATGACCCGTTCCCCAAATCTTACGAATATTATATTATACCCTCTTTTATATGTATAAGTTAGCTGTAGTTTTTTTTAGTTTTATTATATAAAACAAAATAATATTGAAATGTGTATCCCCCTAGTTTTAAGAAATTCAAAATGTAAAACAATGAAAAAATGGCACCTTTAAGCTAACGCATACGTGCCTTATTAAATAAACAAATTGGAAAAAAAAACCTGTTTTAATCCACCTAGAGGTGCAATTGTGCCTTTCTCATTTCTCCAAACTATGATTTAATAGCTGGTTCGTACAATATAACTTTATGGAAATGTCTTTCATTCTTATTACACTTGGTAAGTATATATAAGAGCACCTTTTTGCATTCATCGCGGTATCGGTTTGAATCGGAGTTTTCTATGTGATCGACCTCCACAACCCGTAACTCCGGTGCTGGAAGTCGGATGGAGATGGAATATAATATCAGTTTCTGGGGACGCAACACCTTTCATTTGAGACTAAGTTGAGCAAATCTAGCCATTTTCGAGAAACCAATATAACCGTTATTCTGACTTTGGATGCTTCCGGATCCGTCGATGGTGGCCAGTGTGGCCAAAGAGACTTTGAATGACTGTTGGGGACCTAGATCTACAAATTCAACAGTTGTGTTTACATTTTGGAAAAAAATCACCTTTTTACATTCATCGCAGAATTCGTTAGAATCGGGATTTGCTGCGTGATCGTACGTATCACCCTGTAATTCAGGAACCAGAACTCGGATCCACACAAAATTCAACAGCAGCTGATGGACCTTTCATTTAAAATTAAGTTTGTCAAAATCGGTTCAGAAAATTCCGAGAAACCGATTTGGAAAAATCAACAAATTTTGTTTTGTAACCATACTCTTCAACTCGTAATTCGGAACAAGATGTCGGTTAAAAATGAAATTCAATAGCAACCTATGGGAATATTATACCTTTCATTTGAATCTTAGTTTGTAAAAATCGGTTCAGCCATCTCCGAGTAACCGATGTGGACATTTTGTTAACAAATCCGCACATACACACACATACATACACACATACACATACACACATACATACATACACACATACATACACACAGATATTTTGCGATCTCGGCGAACTGAGTCGAATGTTATATGAGACTCGGCCCTCCGGGCCTCGGTTAGAAAGTCGGTTTTTGGAGCAATTGCATAACCTTTCTATATAAGAAAGGCAAAAGAATAATATTTAATTAGCTTAATAAGCATGAGTTCAATGTTATCTTCATGTGATTATAATTTGCAAAGGTTGGTGGAATGCGTTTGAACGTGTAGGGAATGGGGGTTTAGTAGAGTGGGTGTGGAGGATGCGTCAGAAATCCTTCATCTTATTTCGGTATACGGGGTGGATGAAGGAAATCTGGGCGTGAGGGTGATCCAAGAAGAGGGGAGTGATGAAGGAGGGAGGTGTAAGGGCAAGGTGGGGAGGGGGGGGGGGGTAAGGGGCGGCTACGCAATACTCAACTGCATATTTTGCCTTCCATTTGAGACTAGGTTTGAGAAAATCGGTTCAGTCATCACCGATGAACCGATGTGACTTTAATTGTGGAATATGCCCGGAATTCCGGACTTCCGGAATCGTCGATAGTGGACAATATATTCAAAGAATGTTTGATTGGCAATCAGTGATCTAGATCTGTGATTAGAAGTAATTTGGTACCATTTCAATAGTTTTTAGCCTCTGAGGTATTACGATTGTACCGATTTATATGGGAAATTCCAGTGTATCCTTACTAACACCCCTGTAACTCCGGAAGCAAGAGTCAGAACCGAATGAAATTCAGCAGCAGTCAATGGCATTACTGTATCTTTCATTTGAAATTAAGTTCGTAAAAATCGGTAGAGAATTCGTTGTGGAATGGGTGTGATATTAGCTTAGGAACTTGGCGGGTTCCCCGAGGGCGTCATGAACCGTCATAGGTGGCCAATGTGGTCAAAGCTACTTTGATTGATCATTAGTGATCCAGACCCGCAAACTAGAGTAATGTTACATCAATTTTAATATGTTTTACATCATTTGAACATTATGGTGGTACCAGTTTATATGGGAATTTGCTGTGTGACCGCACTCTTCAACCCGTAACTCCGGAACCGGAAGTCGGATCAACTAAAAATTCAATAGCAGCTTATGGGAGCGTTATACCTTTCAGATGAAACTAAGTTTGCGAAAATCGGTTCAGCCATCTTTGAGAAAATTGTGTGAGTTTAAATGACACACACACACATACACACACACATACACACACACACACACAGACATTTGCCGATCTCGACGAACTGAATCGAATGGTGTATGATACTCGGCCCTCCGGGCCTCGGTTAAAAAGTCGATTTTTACAGTGATTGCATAGCCTTTCTTTATATGAGAAAGGCAAAAACCATGCGTTCCCTGCATAAGGCAGCCGGATGTGCACGCACGGAAGTTGACTTATCATCCAGGTCTCTCGTAATTACGTACAACGTACTTGTTCACGCTCTTACCGTTTTTTCATAATTAACTTCTTCATATAATTAAAAAATTTCATCATTTTATATGATGTTACTTCTCAAGCCATTGTTAAAACTTAAACTTTTTCAGTTTTTCCATCCTTCTTGGGTCTGTCCCGTGTCAGCTGGGGAGCAGGATTCCCATTTTTTTGGTTTTGTCAAATAATCTACCAATTTCTAGTGTTAATATAGTTTCATTGCAGATTCTGTTTCCGACTAATTCGCCGAATGCTATTTAGCCGAATTGATTATTCTGGTTTTCGTTCTGGATTACAAAAATAGAGAAGCTCTGCAATATTAATTGCATCACGTTTATCATTTTTATTTTATTTGCAGTATTTTTAAAGTTTACCGTAAACAATGTGTTCAAAATTTTGAACTATGGGAATACAATTCCTCCCTACTAAAAGATGGGCCAACTACATGACTTACTTGAAAAATATTCATTTCTAACCCTAGATGAGTTAGCAAATGAGTTGGATGATGATAGATCGACCGTCGGTAAACGTTTGTACACGATGAGAATGGTCCAAAAATTGGTAATTGTGTACCGCATCAATTGAAGGACAGGGATATCGACAGACGTTTGGTGATGTGTGAGCTGCTTCTTGAGCGACAGAAAAGGTTTTCTTAATCGCATCGTTGTCGGCGATGAAAAATGGTTCTATTACGATAACCCTAAGGGACGAACAAGTTTAGGGTTGACAGGTGAACCAGATCCATTCAAGCCGGATAAAAAAAATTATATTTGTGCTTTCAAGGTTATGTTGTGGCTCTGATGGGACCAGAGAGGTGTAATTTATTATGAACTCCTTAACCCTTAAATGCATGAATTTCATTTTTCCTTGGTATAATTTTTTCGGAATGGATGCGATATGTAGTTTTTGTTAAGGATTTACATTACAAAATTCGGTATGGCAACAGTATGCATTTAAGGGTTAAACCATCCGAAACAATCACTGGCGATGGTTACTGATTACAGCTTATACGTTTAACTCGAGCTTTGAAAGAAAAACGACCGGATTGGGAAGGTAGACATGATAAATTGATTTTGCTGCATGGTAACGTTAAACCCGTCGAAAAATATTTGGAAGGGGTGTCGCTTCGAATGGTACATACTTAACTTATTTTGTATTTTATATTTTTAATAAAAAAATATTTTCATGTAAAAAGAGTAAAAATTCATTCCAATCCTAAAAAAGCTACATTAATTTCGAATTAGATTCATATGTTGTTAATAAGATTTCTATTCATACCGCTCAGAAAAAAACGAAATTTTGTAACTTCGATCGGTCCATCCCTGAATCGATTCCTAGTTTCACTAGAGGTGGGTCTGCTTCAAATGATACAAATTGAAACACATCGGACGATCTTGGCGTTCGGACTGACGTGATTAAAATTTGTATGGGATTTTTCGACAATTTACGCGGAGAAAACCCACCAGCTAGCATTTTCACCGCTGGGTAGTACAGTATGTAGCAAATTATCACTGCTAGTGAAAATAAGAAAGAAAATTTTATTACTTGCAATTTTGTCGAAGACTGCAAGCCAATCCAGCTATAGCAGAAGAAGTTACAAATCATTTAACGAAGAGATGTCTGAGTCAGTTTTGCATGGGGCGTATGATGGTGAACCAATAGTCAATTTCCAAGAACTTTATTTTCTGCGAAAAAATAGTCTAACAAACTATTAAGTTTAGAAGAATTTTTGTGCAAAATATGAGCCATCTTTATCTATAAAAATTTAGTTTCACAATTCATTGAGTAGAGAGAGCCATCCCTATCATTTTAAAGAAGAGAGATAGACTATGGACATTAGGGTGAGACAAAAATTAGATTCCTGCTCCGAGCAACTTTTTAGGTTCCATTTAGGTCCTAGAACAGCTGTGTAAATTTTTAGCTCGATCAGTGAAACTATATTTTTGCGCCCACCGTTCAAAGTTTACATGGGATTTTATATGGGAAAATTAACTTTCACAAAATAATTCCTCCAGGAGTCTCCCATTGCTTCTTAAAAATAAATCGTTGTGTGCCTTTTATGGGAAATTTAACAGAGAAACAAAGTATCGAAGACCACAAAACGATCTGACGCTTAAGAAAAAAGTTATTAAGTAGAAACTGATTGATGTTCTGACGATAGATGAAATATTCATTTTTTTGGCACCACTGCTATTGGTTGTCCAATTATATTCAATTTCGTTTTGATCTTCTCTTAATGTGTCTAAATTAATTATCTGTACTGTTTGGCCACTTCACAAGATTTTTAAAGGATAAATTGAAGCTTCTTTTGTACATAAAAAATAAATTTAAAAAATTTGTATATAATTTGACCGCCAGCAGCAGTGATGCTATGAAAAGAGAAATTTTCATCAATCTTCAGGGCATCAATCGGTTTTTGCTTAATAACTTTTTCCACGAGCATCAGATCGTTTCGCAGTCTTCTAGACTTTGTTTCCTTGATAATTTTCCTATAAAAATCAGGCATCTGCATATTTTTAGGAGGTAACGGGCGACACTTGGAAGAATTATTTTGCAAAAGATGATTTCCCCATACGAAATTCTATGTAAACTTTAAACAGCGGGCGCAAAAATATAGTTTCACCGATCGAGCTTAAAATTTGCAGAGTTCCTCTGGGAGCTAAATGCGACACAAAAAGTTACTCGGAGCAAAATTTATTTTTTTCATATAACTGTGTCCCACTCTAATGGACATTAGAGTGACAGTGAGTCAAAAAAATATGACCTCCAACGGCCCCCCTGTTATAGGTTTGAAGCAAATCGTGTTCTAGGCTTGAAGCAAATCGGACAAGTCTAGCTATCTGACCCACGTACATGAAGTTTGTACTTGTTTACTCCATTAATAGCAAGTGGCGATTGGTTAAATTTCTGAAGATGGCTGATATAGAAACAGTAAGCTGAAGCCTAAACAGTAGGCAGAGTTTTCAATGTAATCACCGAAAAATCTTGATCCAAAAACTATAACGTTTACCAATAGTGACCAAAAACAGAAAAAAGTAATATTAATTGCAAATAATGAAAAATAAAAGAGAAAAAAATCAAACACTATAGCTGCCGTCTATTCTGGGTGCACTGCTTTTCGCTTCGTATATTAATTTTCTAGTTTATTTAGTTTATTTATTTATAATTAATGGTCAGGTTTACCCTCTGCCGCTTGTTGATCATTCCGTCTACCTTCTTCCTCGCTCGCGTTTACGTCCATGTCGTTGTCGCTAGAGTTTTGATTTTCGCTAGAGTTAGTTTTTTGATGTTTTTGTGTTTTTTGACTGACTCTGTTACAGTAGTCTTCTTTCTAGTTTGTTTCTTTCCTTTGTATGTTAACTATTGGCTTGGGGATGCTGTAGAACAATGCTGGGCCGGCATTTATTTTTTTACCGGCTGGCTGTCTGTGGTGTATCAGCAGATGTCGAAGACGCATAGCCAAGTAGCATTTCTAGTGTTATAACACACTAGGCTTTAAGAGTATCACAAAACCTTTATTGCTACTAGGGTAGGGTTCTTTGTATGTAGTTAACACGTCTAAATGATCTGCCTATGAAAATCAAGTAAGACATACTTCTACATACAATCCGTGCTAGTAAGCGGTGCCAAATCGTGTTGCCGAATTTGCGTCAGATCAAAGTCCATATACATGGTAATCTTGGTTTCAACGTTTTCATATTCGATGTCGTTTAGCAGGTTGTCCATTGCTACTAAGTTTTCTGCCTTGGAACTATTTGTCTGGTGTGATGTAGTGGTATGTGTGACACTTCTATAATCTATATTCATTTTCACATTGATCAACTGTTACACCTTGCAGAACGTCTCAGACG
Organism: Topomyia yanbarensis; assembly: GCF_030247195.1. NCBI lineage: Eukaryota > Metazoa > Arthropoda > Insecta > Diptera > Culicidae > Topomyia > Topomyia yanbarensis. The sequence continues at coordinate 105,362,041 of NC_080672.1, read as the reverse complement.
AATCGCTGGTTGTGTTCTTCCGTAAGGGTTCAAATTTATTTTGCGGTTCATTCATTTCACTCGCATTTTGGTGCAACGGAACTTTGCTGTGTCTATATGTTACACGTATCCATTAGAGCGGCGCCGTGGGGTACTAGTTTCTTCTTTGTATGCTGTTCGCAAGCGATGCGCTTTTTGATTTCTTATTTTTACGAGATGAGGTAGGAGACTGAATGAAAATAGTTTTTTTTATTGCAAATACATAGTATGATTGTAAAAGATATGTCAAAAGTTGTTGTTACGAAAACTTTCTTATTTACGTAATACATCCAGGTTTTTTTACGCGCGGGATACGCACTGCATAAAAAACGCAGTAATTGGAAAATCCGCGTAAAAAACCGCGTTAATTGGAAAATCCGCATAAAAAGCCACAGTAATTGTAAAATCCGCGCAAAAAACCCGCTGCAAAAGACTAAAGATTTTCGGAAAGATGGAAGAGACGGTTCTGGAAGCCTCCTTATGGACCGCACCCCAACAATACGGATACTTTGGAATGGTCTTGACGAGTTGGTGCGAGAAATTGATTTTTGACGCCATTTTAACATCCAAGATGGCGACTTCCGGTTTAGCGAAATTTTCTACAACCCAATCAATATAGGTATTTTCGGAATGGTCTTGAGGAGTAGGAGAAAAAGGTCGATGCTTGAAATTCAAGATGGCGACTTCCAGTTCACCGAAATTCTCTACGATTTTTTCAATTGACGCGGTATCTCCCGCCCAAAAACCTGAGTGATCACATAAAAATATTTTGCATTTCGCTGGTTAATGATTAGATCTAATATTCGAGAGTTGGAAGTTTACCCACATATTTTATGCGGAAGATACCGCGTCAATTGCAAAAATCATATTGATTAGTTCATAGAGAATTTCGGTGAACTGGAAATCGCCATCTTGAATTTCAAAATGGTGTCAAATATTGACCTTCGCCTCCTACTCGTCAAAACCATTCAGAAAATACACATATTGATTGTGTTATAGAGAATATCGTTAAACCGGGAGTCGCGGGCCATACGGAGTATTCCAGACCCGTCTCTTTCATATTTCCGAAATCTTTTGCATTCCGAAGGACGTAGAATATTTTTGCAAAAACAGCGTTAATTTTTTTTTAAATTTTATCTTATGTTTATTACCTTCACCAACAGGCCCCTTGGCCCCAATGGTGGTTTCTTAAACTAATTATATTTTAAAATTCCCAACATTTTCGCTTTTATCGCATTCCGCGTCCGGTTGAAGTCAAAGGTCGTCACCACACTGTAATTCGCTGGAGTCCGGTAACAGCGCTCTGGCAACCATAGCTGGTTCTCCTGAATGGAATTCGCAGAAGAGAGTTATTATTCAGTCTCTACGCATCGCTCGATCGAGATAGAAGTGTTTTGTTTTCGGTCTGTTGGAAAAAGAACAGTGCAGTAATCCGCGTTCAAGGTTATTTTGCCATTCTCTGCCTCTTCGAGGTTTGGACTTTTATTTTCTTTTGTGCGTGTGTTAACCGTTAGGCCACATTCCTCAACCTTTTGTTCGTAAAGCGAGGATTGAACAATAACCAGCTATTTAAGCTGGACTGGTGCGTCGTGGGAAACGAGTATACAGATAAGTGAAATCTACCTTTTTGATACATTTACGGCTTTTTCCCGTCTGCGCGGGTGCTGACCCCGTGCGTTGACGGTGTCGATGGCTTCCTCCCCGGATGGCCAAATGGAGATCGAGTCGACTCCTAAGGCTCTCCCCCGACCCAAACAATATCCAGAGCTCTCGACCGGTCCCTTTGTGGTCTTCTTTCGGCCCAAAACAAAATCGCTGAATCTATTACAGATTTCAAAAGACCTAATGGAACGGTTCTCGGCTGTGATCGAAATAAAAAAGGTCCGCTCAGACAGGCTGAGGGTCGTGCTGACTAACTCAAAGCAGGCAAACGATATTGCTTGCTGCGAGCACTTTACGAAGGACTATCACGTGTATATTCCAGCTGTGAAAGTACAGTCTGAAGGCGTTGTCACCGATGACAGTTTGACATGCGAGGATCTGCTGCAGTACGGGGTTGGCCGTTTCAGAGACCGCTTACTTCAGCCAGTGAAAATACTCGAGTGCAAGCGTTTGCACTCAGTAGTAGTTGCGGGGGATGGTTCAAAAACGTACCCCCAATCAAACTCTTATCGGTTGACCTTCGCTGGTACCGCTTTGCCAAATTACGTCCTCTTGCACAAGGTTCGTCTGCCTGTGCGTCTGTTTGTGCCGCGGGTCATGAATTGCACAAAGTGTAAACAATTGGGTCACACAGCCACCCATTGTAGCAATAAGGCCCGCTGTGGAAAATGCGGAGAGAATCATCTAGATGATTCGTGCAGTAAGAATGCTGAGAAGTGTCCTTACTGTGCAGAGAATCTGCATGATATCTCGGCATGTCCCGCGTACAAACTACGCGGGGATAAACTAAAACGTTCCCTTGCTGGACGATCCGAACGTTCTTTTGCAGAAATGCTAAAGAAAGCTACACCACCAACCTCAACAAACATCTATGCTCACTTGCCTCCTAACGAGGGCGAGGCTGATGACCCACAAGAGGGAACATCTACTAGGGCGCCTAGAAGTTATAGGAAGAGGAGGAACATTTCCTCTCCTAAAGTTCGTTGTAAAGGCCAGAAGGTATCCCTTGACGGGACTCAGAAAGTCACATCTATTGGAAGTGTTGCAACCAAACCGAAGCAATTAGCTCCTGGTCTCGGAGGATTAAACTCAGAGAAGGAGTTCCCAGCACTTCCCGGAACATCAAAAATCCCAAGTGTTCCTCTGTTTCAGTTCGAGAATAATCGCGGCACTGGAATTATCAAACTCTCGGACATTGTGGACTGGATAATAAAAACTTTCAATATAACTGATCCTATTAAAAGTCTGTTGTTAGCTTTTCTCCCTACAGTAAGAACATTTTTGAAGCAGTTGACTGCTAAATGGCCCCTCCTTTCAGCGATTGTATCCTTCGATGGCTAACTCATCGAACGAGGTCACGGATTTGATCACTGTTCTACGGTGGAATTGCAGAAGTATCATCCCGAAAATCGATTCCTTCAAAATTTTAATAAATAATTTGAGTTGCGATGCATTTGCATTATGTGAAACTTGGTTAACTTCCGACATAGATCTCAACTTCCACGACTTTAATATTATTCGCCTGGATCGAGACACCCCCTATGGAGGAGTGCTTTTGGGGATCAAAAAGCGCTATTCCTTCTACAGAATTAACCTTCCCTCGATAACAGGTATTGAAGTTGTCGCTTGTCAAGTAACAATCAAAGGCAAAGATCTTTGCATAGCTTCCATATATATTCCCCCCAACACCGCGATTGGGCATCGCCGGCTACATGACATCATAGAATCCCTGCCTGCACCGCGACTAGTTTTAGGCGACTTTAACTCTCACGGTGCGGAATGGGGTTGCCTTTATGATGATAACCGTTCCTCTTTAATTCACAATATTTGCGACAACTTCAACATGACAATTCTAAACACGGGTGAAATGACACGGATTCCTCCCCCACCAGCGCGCCCAAGCGCATTAGATTTATCCCTTTGCTCGACCTCGCTAAAGTTAGAATGCGCGTGGAAGGTAATCCCTGATCCCCACGGTAGCGACCATCTGCCGATCGTAGTCTCAATCAATAACGGCTCAAGGCCATTGGAAACAATCAATATTTCGTATGACCTCACACGAAATATCGATTGGAAGAGCTATGCTGGCGCGATATCCGACAACATCGAATCTACTCAAGAACTTCCTCCGGAGGAAGAGTACAGCTTTTTGGCTGGCTTGATTCTCGACAGCGCGAATCAAGCTCAGACTAAGCCAGTACCCGGCGCGAACATACAAAAACGTTCTCCCAATCCCTGGTGGGATAAAGAGTGCTCAGACGTGTACGCAGAGAAGGCCGCCGCGTTTAAGACCTTCCGGAACGACGGGTTACCCGCTAGTTTTCGACAGTACGCGACGTTAGACAAGCGAATGAAGAGTTTGATGAAAGCCAAAAAACGCGGTTATTGGCGCCGGTTCGTCGACGGATTAACGAGAGAAACATCGATGAGCACTCTTTGGGGAACAGCCCGACGTATGCGAAATCGAAACAGTACTAATGAGAGCGTGGAATATTCAAACCGTTGGATATTCGATTTCGCCAAGAAGGTTTGTCCGGATTCCGCCCCGGCACAGAAGATCTACCGCGCCGCGTCCCGTCACGATAACGCGAACGAAACACCTTTTTCGATGGTGGAGTTCTCACTTGCTCTCTTGTCGTGTAACAATAAAGCTCCAGGGCCAGACAGAATCAAATTCAACTTGTTGAAGAATCTGCCAGACTCTGCCAAGAGACGCTTGTTGAACTTATTTAATAAGTTTCTTGAGGCTAACATTGTCCCACACGATTGGAGGCAAGTGAAGGTCATCGCCATCCAAAAACCAGGAAAACCAGCCTCCGACCACAATTCGTATCGACCGATCGCAATGCTATCTTGTATCCGGAAGCTGTTCGAGAAAATGATCCTATTCCGCCTCGACAATTGGGTCGAAGCAAATGGCTTACTGTCAGATACACAATTTGGCTTTCGCAAAGGCAAAGGGACGAATGATTGTCTTGCGTTGCTCTCAACCGAAATTCAAATGGCCTATGCTAGTAAAGAGCAGATGGCATCAGTGTTCCTAGATATAAAGGGGGCTTTTGATTCAGTTTCTATCAACATTCTTTCAGAGAAGCTGCACCAGCATGGTCTTTCAGCGACTTTAAACAACTTTTTACTAAACTTGTTGTCGGAAAAGCACATGCATTTTTCGCATGGTGACTTATCGACATCACGATTTAGCTACATGGGCCTTCCCCAGGGCTCATGTCTAAGCCCCCTGTTATACAATTTCTACATCAACGACATTGATGAATGTCTTGACAATTCCTGCACGTTAAGACAACTTGCAGACGATGGCGTGGTGTCTGTTACGGGACCCAAAGCTGTCGATCTACAAGGACCATTACAGAATACCTTGGACAATTTGTCTGCATGGGCTATTAAGCTGGGTATCGAATTCTCCACGGAGAAAACTGAGCTAGTTGTATTTTCTAGGAAGCGTGAACCAGCACAACTACAGCTTCTATTAATGGGTCAAACTATAGCTCAGGTCTTCACAGTAAAATATCTAGGGGTCTGGTTCGACTCGAAAGGTACTTGGGGATGCCATATTCGGTATCTGAAACAGAAATGCCAGCAAAGGATCAACTTTCTTCGTACAATAACCGGAACGTGGTGGGGTGCCCACCCAGGAGACCTAATTAGGTTGTATCAAACAACGATACTGTCGGTACTGGAATACGGATGCTTCTGCTTTCGATCCGCCGCGAACATACATTTCATCAAACTCGAAAGAATTCAGTATCGTTGTTTGCGTATCGCCTTAGGGTGCATGCAGTCGACCCATACGATGAGTCTCGAAGTCCTGTCGGGCGTTCTCCCGCTGAAAAATCGATTTTGGGAACTCTCATATCGATTGCTCATTCGATGCGATATCTTGAACCCGTTGGTGATTGAAAATTTCGAAAGGCTTGTTGAGCTCAATTCTCAGACCCGTTTTATGTCCCTGTACTTTGACTACATGGCGCAAAATATTAATCCTTCTTCTTACAATCCCAACCGTGTGCATTTCATAAATACTTCTGAATCTACTGTTTTCTTCGACACATCCATGAAAGATGAGATTATTGGAATTCCGGACCACATACGCCCACAAGTGGTTCCAAATATTTTTTATAATAAATTCCGAGAAGTCGACTGTTCTAAGATGTTTTATACTGACGGATCAAACCTCGAAGGGTCCACTGGCTTCGGTATTTTCAATCAAAAGTTCACCGCCTCCTACAAACTCAGTGACCCTGCTTCAGTTTACGCCGCAGAACTAGCTGCTATTCAGTATACCCTTGGAGTCATTGACACATTACCCGCAGACCATTACTTCATCGTCTCGGATAGTCTGAGTTCTATTGACGCTATTCGCTCGATGAAACATGGAAAGCATTCCTCGTATTTTTTGGGGAAAATACGGGAGCTACTGAGTGCTTTATCTGACAAATCTTTCCAGATTACCTTGGTGTGGGTCCCTTCTCATTGCTCCATTCCGGGCAATGAGAAGGCGGACTCCTTAGCTAAGGTGGGTGCCATTGAAGGTGACGTTTTTGAAAGACCAATTTGCTTCCACGAATTTTTCAGTATTACTCATCAGAGAACCCTCGAAAGTTGGCAAACCTCGTGGAGCAATGGGGAGCTAGGAAGGTGGCTACATTCGATAGTCCCTAAGGTATCGACGAAACCTTGGTTCAAGGGGATGGATGTGGGTCGTGACTTCATTCGTGTGATGTCCCGACTCATGGCGAACCATTACACGCTGGATGCACATCTCCGACGTATTGGGCTCGTGGAGAGTGGTATCTGCGCTTGTGGCGACGGTTATCACGATATAGAGCACATAGTCTGGGCGTGCACCGAGTACAGTTCCGCCAGGTCTCGGCTTATGGACACCCTCCGGGCCCGAGGAAGACCACCCAACGTCCCGGTTCGAGATGTGTTGGCAAGCTGCGATGTCCTCTATATGTCCCTTATATACACCTTCATAAAAACCATCAATATCCAACTCTAACTGCCCCTTTTTCCTTATCATTCTCAGAAGCGCTCTCTTCCACCTGTACCATACACCCACGATGGTTTGATGCGACTCCAAGGCGACACAAAACATCCCTGTTGAATGAGCCAACAAACACGGGACCTAAAGCACGAACATCACACGCACAACTCGAAATGTAGCCGATCAACATCTGAGCCGCACTACGAAATCGTCTGGAGAAACCCCTGCCATCTCGAGAACGACCACCCGGCGTCCCAGTACATGATTCTTCCTGATGAAGACCACCCTGATTCTGTAATCCATCCGTTGATCTCCCGAAGTCTGAAACTGAAATAATGTTCTCCCCCTGCCATGTTTGTCCACCCTACTTCCCCTGACTCTTATACACAGAAGTAACACCCCTTCCCCCCCCCCCCCCCCCCCCAAATATCTTCATGAAGCATTTAGCTCTTCTTGCCTTTTCTAGTTTTAACTATTATATTATATGATCTCGTTGAAAATGCCCAACTCTACTACCACATAAAATAACTCTAATTAATGTCTCCGAATCTTTACAAAATTTAATCACGCCCTCTAATTATTTCTACTTTTAAGATAGTCGTAAAAATTTTCCCCCTTAGTTAAACATTATTTGCTCCAATAATCTCATTGCTAAAAATGTCAAACCATATTACCATAAAAACTAAATGACCCCTCTAATCTTACGAAAATTATACTACCCCCTTGTGTATATGTATAGCTATAAATTAGCCTTAGTTTAATTTCAAAAATCAATATGTAAGCCCCTAGTTTTAAGTAATTTAAAATGTAAAACAAAACAAAATTGGCACCTTTAAGCTAACGCAAACCTGCCTTATCAAATAAACGAATTGGAAAAAAAAAAAAAAAGAGAGTTATTACGTAGAGCTCGAACGCGGGCTTGAAGATCCAGACGTCCGAGGATTGTAGGGCAATCCACTCTGGCAGAGAGTAAGTCCGAGACGAACAAGGCTCGAGAGCAGTCCCTCCGAATGCTGAATGTATCGAGGTGTATTAGCTGGCAAAGTTTTCATAGCTCGGCAGCTGAAATCTGTTTCGCCATGGGAGATGCCGAAGGGCGAAACATATGAACCTGCGTTGAACAGCCGTTAATTGGAAAATCGTTGTAGAAACCGTGTTTTTGTTGAAGCAAAATTCCAAATATCTCGAAAACTATCACGTTTTGGAAGATTTTAGTTAAAAGCATTTTAACCCATTCATGCCCATTTGTTTGTGGACAACAACGTTTTTAAACAGCTATAACTTTTGATTGAGGCGAGATTTGCTCACAAAAATAAGTCAGCCTTTATTTTGAGTATTAACAGTTACATGGATCAGCTCTAGAACTGAAACTGTTTATGTTAACGATGGAAAATGATTTTTTAACTTATCTTCGTTATGGTGGAATATTATTGAAAACTGATAAAACTTATCAATTTAGACTGTCGTTGGCTACGTTTTCCACGCAATTCGACTATTGTAAGTATTCTAGGAGAATTGTATTGAGCATTAGAAGGTAAAAAATGACCAGCTTCTAACACTGCCATGGAAGTACCTATCTTTATCAAAATAGGCTTTTTGTGTTTCTTGACCCCACCGTTTTCAAGGAAAAATAGTTTTGAAACCCTACATGCACTAGAAAAAAGTTGGGCATGAAAGGGTTAATTTGGAATGATATTTAGGATAATACTTTATATTAAAATTAAAGTTTTGTTTGTCAATTAGCATTAAATTTGTAAGCATGTTTAAAGTTGGAATCGTTGGAAAAACCTTTTTAATGATAGTTTCCCCATGATGCAATTTTTTTTCGAGAGTTGTCCTACTGGAGCTGTAGAGCTAGGTTCTCGGAAGGGCTCCCCGTCAGAATCACATACTACAATTTGCAGACGAGACAGGCAATGTCGCCCAAAAAACACTGCATTAGGCCAATTGTAGCGGGCCGTGATTCTGAATGTGATATTCATTGTACGGTTCAGGTATGTGCGGGCGTAGGGACTCGCGATCGCGTGTATCATCGCGAAGGGCTCGAACATTTGTACGTTAACGTGCTCGATCGCGTGTGCGTTTGTATGTCGCGTGCGCGTTTGTATGTCGCGTGTGCTAACGTGTATGAACTTTGCGTGTATAAATTCTATTTCATAACCGTGTGCCTTTCGCATATTCGCGTGTGTTCTAGAATAATCGCGCGCGGACCGTGAATCTGATACTTAATTTTTGATTTTTGGTGTACGGTTCAGATTCCAGAAGAAAGTGGGTTCTTACATATCATTAGAATTCTCATTCATGTCGCCGTAGAACGCGTGGTCTAGTGGATATGAGCTTTTTTTTTTATTGGTCCAACTGAATGTATGGACCCAAATTGCTAGAATGAAGGCTAAAGATTTCCGGACGTGACCGATTCATGATCGCGCGCGTTTGCGGGTTCGCGTTTGAGACCGCGTTTGTAACTTCGTAAGTACTAAAACGTTCACACAATTGCCGGAGTGTTATCAAGTTTACGCGATCTCGGGCATAGGTGTGCGTAGATGATCGCGAAGGGCTTAAGCGTTCGTATGTTGACGTGTTTGTCGCGTGTGCTCGCGTGTATGTGACTTCGCGTGTATAAATTCGATTTTGAAACCCTGCGGCGCTTCATATATTCGCGGACCGTCATTCTGATCTTTAGTTTTCGGTGTACGGATCACATTCTCAGAGAGAGAGTTATCCCATATCACTAGAGTTTCCGGTCATGTCGCCATGGAACGTTTTGTCTAGTGGATATGGGAGTTATTTTTCAATTTTATTATTTTTTTTTATTAATTAACAAGGACCTAGATTGTTTGTACCGAGGATAGAGACTTCCGGACGATCCCGATTCACGATGACGCGAGCGCGGGAGTTTGTAGGTTAACGCTTGAGATCGTGTTGGTAAGTTTATGAGTGCTGAGATTTTCACCTTATCACCGGGGTGTAATCATGTTTGCGAGTTCGTAGGTTGCTTGGAAAATCGCGAGGGGCTCTAAGGTTTGTGCGCTGACGTGATTTTGTAACGTGTGTTCTTGAATAGACGCGCGAACCGTGAGTCTGATATTAAATTTTCGGTGCGCGGTTAGAATTCTGGCAGAGAGTGGGATCGTTTATATCGATAGGGTTCCCGGTCATGTCGCCATGAGAAGTGTTGTCTAATAGATATGGGCGTATTTTCTTAATTGGTCCAGCTGAAGGCATGGACCTAGGCTTCTAGGATCAAGAATAGACTTCCGGACGAGATCGATTCGCAATCGCGTGCGCGAGGGCATTTTTGTAGGTTCCCGCTGAGACCGCGTTTGAGAATGTGTGAGTGTTAAGACGTTCACTATCACCATCTTTATTGACCCAGCTGAAGGCGGGTGTAGAATGGCAGTATAGGACTCGAAAAGAAGAAATAAAAGACAATATATGAGAGACGTAATAGATTAGATAGGTACAAGATACAGTTGAAGTTATGATCATCACATGAGACATACATTAGTACTTCAAACACTACTAATACTTGAATAGCCAATCACCACACATAGCACATCCTTTCTCAATTATCTATTTGTTACTGGTTGATTGTTGGTTATGAGCTGGTAAATAAAGGAAAGGTATAGAACAGATAAAAGGCTCATATCAGCCCTCCCGGCCTCCTCGACACACCACTATCGAGGCGTATTGTAATCAACATCTTGAAGCGGGCTTCTTATATAAATCAAATCCTCAGTAGTCATAATGTTTGGTGGATTAACATGAGAACTAATTAACCTCTAGTAGTAGAACTTGGTGCAAATAAAAACTAAAAAGAGCGAAGGTCCTTATATTTAGATAACTCTATTGAATCTATTGTGGTTTGATGATGTTTACAATACCGTCAATCCCATCAACCTGCGAGAGGGATAGTTTCCCCATGATGCAATTGCATTTAAAATGTTTTCTTTTTTTTTGGGCTTTGGTTGACATAAAAAAATAAAAATAGTTTTTTTAAATTTTTTAGTTTGTTTTTGGATAAAATACAAACTTTTTTCAGTGCACCCTGTAACTTTTTCTAACTAGTTTTGCTGTACCGAATACGGTACTTAATCTATCAACTTTTCTTGAAAATTCTGCGTGTAAAAACTTGCACGCCCTTTTAAAAACTCTTTTGAGTCAAAATGATATGATCGACTATGGAACAAGTTTTGTTTTCTATGCTGGTGAAACGTGTAAAGTTTTCTCGAAATCAAAGCTAATGTTATCAATCCTCTTAGTAGACAGCAGCCTATTGTACTGCATATTATGAAATAGTATGGTTAGCATGAAAATTATTAATACCAATATATAGTATATTTGCTACATATGATGTAATTTTACGAGACACATTAAAATTAATATAGTAAGAATAATTTACTTCATAGTAAATGAAACACGTTCAAACCACTCAGATAAAACAATGCGTTTTACCCCACATATTAAAGGCTTCGTAGATCATGTCAACAGTTGGTAAACTACACAATAAATAACAATAACATCTCTTTGTCAATCGACGTTCACTACAAGCCGATCAAAGCTAAAATGTATTTTAAATGTTCACTGTTAGCAAATAGGTTTTACTTGTTTTAACAATGTTAGGTTTATATTTAGAAATAGGCAAATTTTACTCAATGGTTTTAATCACATTTAGGGTTTTTTTAGTCGGATTTTCTCCTCCTCACTACTTCTCCGTACTATCCAAGTTTTAACCGTAGTATAAGTTTTATTCTCCGTTCCGAACTAATCCTCATTGCGAGTTGAGCCTATAGAATTCTTGTTTGTATATCCTTCCGGAAGTTGCGCAAATGGCTCACTGAATGAGCAGCCTCAGTTGCTCTAAGACGATTTCGTTAGATTTTCAGAGCAGCGTGCACACTCAGTGCACTAGCGCGACTGCCGGAAGGATATAGGGTGACGAGCACATTTTCGCCATGTTTCTATTATCACGCTACCCATTTGAAGCCGTTGGTTAGAGCAGTGTCTGCCATCTTTGTTCAACGCAATTAGTCAAATGGTAGCGCAACAATAGGGGCACTCGATTCAAGTTTTCGTTGCGCTCAAACACGAGCATTTAACTGTTTTCGGAGTATTTGTGTTATTATCTTGGTTCTTAGCAACGAAGCAAAACTGATGTCGTCAATTTTTACGCATTCCATTGCTTGTAGGCAAAGAAATTAATGAATTAGTGAGACACCCTGCTTGGTATGGTGAAAATAGGCACTTCACCCTAATAATATTCGAAATTTACATTTTATTTACTCATGTATTAATTAATCGCTTTTGTTTTTACTGGTATAACCGCAAACAACCAACCTCCACTAAATTAATTTTAATTAGTCTGTCTTATCACTCGCTTTAGTTTAATCTCCTCTATTTTTATTATTTACCTTTTCCGTCCACTGACAACTAACTTATTCCATCACTCTCTATCTCACTCATCTATGTCGTTTGACGTCTTCCTTTCATTTCGTCAACACAACCCTTGTGGTGCATATTTATCTCGTTGCAGCGGCACCCATCTTATTTTTATACGTGTATAAGTTTTATACACACGAGGCCACAGGGCACACGTCACAACAAATATTTACTATGGATTTTTTATAGTTTTTCCAACCAGATAACAGCAACAGCGTTGGGATAGGTGAAACAAAATCCATAGTGAATATTTTTTGCGGTGTGTGTCCTATCGCATCGTGTGCGAACAGCTTTACAGAGCGAATATATATTGTACAGGTCAAAGTAAGGTCTGCTTGATCGACGTAAGTAAGCGTTCCCTTACAATATATCATTTTTTTGTAAAATAGAAAGTTGAAGAATACACACTCAATTCAGCCCGGCAATTTTCCAACAGCTGTGTAGTCAGCAAATTTAGAAACTGATATCTCAGTAAAGTGAGATTTGTTTGCTGATTTTCGGTAAAATATTTTTCGAGAGTCAGCTATCAAAAGTCACTTTTACTGAGATCTCTGCTGTTAAGATTTCGGCAAAAGATGGGAAAAAGGCTGAGATTCGACAGAAACAATTAAGTGTGTACAGCATAATTTTGCTTAAAAATGAGAACTAAAATAATCTAGATACATTGTCATGTGGGTTCATTTTCAAAGATATACTGTCGAAATAAAAATCAGAAATGCAATTGCTTGTGAAAGAAATTCGTAAGAAATATTGTTCATTAAGCTTTGGAACCCTTCTAAAACAACACGTGATACTTGCTCACGCATCTGGTTTCACAGTTTAATGGTTTGTTTTCTTTACATCATTCATCAATATTCAAATATAACTTTTAAAAGAAAATTTTGTTTTTTTGGGCTTTAATAATATTCCTTAATCATAGTTTATCAAATATGTTCTCTGTAGCAATGTGAACGTAGTTGCTGCTTTTTAATGAGAATTCTGTACTCCGGAATGAAAACGTAATTTCAAGCAGCTTTCCATGTTCGCCTAATGAATTCATTATCATTTTCGAAAGTTTTCCAGATCATCAACTCTTCCTTGATAGGAGCACCATTCATTTGCATAAATTGTGACCCCCATCCGATGGCACCTGCAAATGAAAATGTTCGTCCTCCGGTAGACACCCACACAGGAAAATCTCTCGCAGTTCGGTCGATTAGCAGTCGTCTGAATATGGACACCTCATGAAAAGATGAGCTCTCACTGCTATCGGTACATAGTTCCCGTTTCGACTAGGTAATCAATCAGCCGCATCCCGTTTATCTAAAAAGGGTCACATGTTTCCGAAAGGTTGCTTTGTCCAATGTGGGCGAGTTTACACAATAGGTTGATGCCGTATCTCAAAGATGCCAGTATCAGTGAACGTGGGTGGTATAGATTTATCGGGGTCAATAAATGAACTACATCAAATATTCCTAACATTTCCTCTGCTCGAGTCGCATGATTGGTTTGGAATAAGTTAGTTGGTTCCCCCGTTAGAGTCGATTCTGATTTTATCAACTGGTGTTGGTTCTGAGCTGGTCGTTCAATATTGGGGCGAAGGTTTATTGAGACAAATAAATTAAATGGAAAACTTACGTTGTAAGGTACCTATGTCTAAATTGAAACAATTAGTCCTAGAGAGCGTTGGATCAGTATTTTAATATTGTTTAGTTGTTTAGAACATAACAGAGGATAATAAAAATCCAGACCAAAGCTAAAATTTCAACACATTTAAAATAGTTTAGAAAAAAAACTCACCTGTCACCGACGGGAAAAAGATGCCGATCAATATCGTGAAAGCGGTGGTAATATCGGCGTAGACCTGGTTGTACGTCGGTCGATCTAGCGGTTCGATGTGGTCTGGGTCCATACCGTAGGCGATGTATTGTCCTTCCTATTGGAAACCGAAAACAACGCAAATTTTAAAAAAATGTATGGAATACATGTGGTGACGATAATTCGTTTAAGTGCAGCAGTTACTGCGGCAGTCAACTGTCAGTTCAACTTCGGCTGGATTGGCAGCATAACATGACACACGAATGATGAGTGAGGTAGGTGGTTGATTCGGCAGGACTAAAATGTGTTAAAATCGATTCGAACGAAAAGCGAACCGAACGGATGTTTTGACATTTACACTTTCAAATGCCTGACATGTTGTCGCCAGTGAGGGCAGGGAGCCAGAAGAAGTGGGAAAATTGAACTCACTTGCAAGAATGATGAGAAAAGATTGTCGAAAAATACGCCACTTTTAAGTCCCTTGATACCTCGAACGAGCGAAACGTTTTGTTCTGCGGAAGAGGAGAAAGAGGAAGCAAATAGAAAATACGCAACGGCTTTCGGTTGGAATCAATTTAATTTTACAGCGTGTCATTTCACTTACCTTTGAAGTAGGGATCACATTCGCTATTTTCGCAGAATATGTTGTACAGTGGGCCGCCTGCTTCCTTGGTGCAGTTGTCAATGGGGATATCCTTCAGTAGACGCTTTCCGAGTACGCACATGCTGTGGAAATGTTCAAATATGATGAGAAGTCTTTGTACGTTATTGAAACTAAGCTGCGGGGCTCAAGTTGGCATCGTGTAACATATTACGGCACTCGCGAAGGTGTTTATTAAATAATTATTAATTGAATGTTGATGATACGTTGATAATTGGATTACTGTAGAAAGTTATAGGATGTCGACAACGAGTACATTATGATCTGTATTATCATCATGTTCCGCCATTCATCATTTGCGGAATTTAAATTGTACAGCTGCACAGATGCCAACTTCAAAATAGTTTGAATCAAATCAAGCCCTTATTTCACCATTGGACAAATCACGCCAAATTCTCAATGGAGCGATTTGGCTACTGTGCATTGTACGAACTGAGCGAACTTACAATAGCTTATCGTTGCCGTCGATGTTGTTGAAGATACCGGCGTACACCGCGATGATGGAGAATATAACACAGGCCAGCGCGACGGTTGCGAATTTGTTCACAAATTTTACGCCCAGGTAGACGATCAGACCTGTGGATAGATAAACGAATTGGGATAAACATAAAGTGGTTAGAATGTGGAATTGTACAAAGTATAGACGCATAGAGTGGTTTGAAAACATAGTTTGGAGCATATCGGAAGATGATTTCATATTTCTGATACTTTCTATATGAGCTTTTGTATTTTTTTTGTAAACACACAAATTTGAATTTTTAAATTTTATATTTTTTCGAATTAGAATCACCCTAGCACAAACTACTGTATATAAGGTTTTAGTCCGTGTGGCGCATTGGAATATATTCGTTCATGCTAGATTCAACCTGTAACGAATACGTGTTCCACTTATGTCGGTTATCGAATTGGCTGCGGTTAGGAGGCTCCCCGTGGTAGCACATTGTTTAGGATTCGATAGTAAAGTTCGTTATATCGAAACTAGGCGGTCATGTTTCTGTCTCACTAATCGAATACCGACCGCGGAATGGATAATTTGCGTTTTATGCTTGGTGCAGTTGCTAGAAACGATGTGTTATTTTTGCGGGTTGGTAGGTTTAGTTGAGATATGAAAAACTGATATTTAAATCGAAAAGGTGTAGCTCCTATAATCGAAAGCGAAGAACTTTTATTATTTTCTTCAGTTGTGACTTTGTGGTCTCAGTTGAACTAAACTACAGATTTTCTAGCAAAACGCTAACAAAAATCGAACTGGTTGAATAAACATAAATAAGACTATAAGTTGATGTTAGCCGATCGTACTCGGCCTACATGCACACCTTCCATCCCAACACGTTGGTCCTCGCACATCAACTCAGCCAACGACGAAGCATACCTGGAGGTAACAGATGACGAATTTCGCGCCAACTCGAACAAATGTTGGCAGCACATTCTCAGATTTTAATGAAACTTTCTGTACATGAGAACTTTGTCACAAAAAGCCACTTTGTATACTTTGTTTTTCCAAAAATGATCTAGACTGTCTTTTGAAAAGGGTCAAACTTGTTTTTACCAATTTTTTTCAAATGACTATAGTCTAAAAATGACAAATCCTGCAAAAAATATTGTAGGAGTGATTTTTACCAAATTAGTCAAATTTTTGAATATTGAAAAAATTCTTCATCGACTCCTGCACTGAAGAAAATCGATTTTAAAATTTTTAAGTCGATTTACAAAAAAACCCATCTTTGATTTGGATGAAATTTTGTTCCAAGATAGGTAATTTTGTTCCCTATCTACTGGCAAAAATTCAAGTTGGGCACTTTCAAGGAAAAAAAGTTATTTGAAAAAAAAACTTTTCCTTGTCCAAACTGAATTTTTTCAGAGCATTTTTTATCAAAAATTAAACCAATGAAAGTCATAATCATCTCAGAATCCAATTTACCAACTGATAGTTGCCTGATACATGCAAAAAGTGTCAGTAACGAATTTGGTATAGCATCTCGAACTGGATTGGAACGAGGCCGAAGGGATTCGTTTAATAGAAATCTGGTACTAGAACACAGTGCACGACCAGACAACATGTTTAATATCGCGATAACCGCCACCACAAGTGCAGAGACCGTTCTCCACGACCCCAATACGCCGAAGATGGGCATTCTACGTAAAATGATTGTACATGACCCGAGATACCACCCGAATGAAGTCATGACCCTCATCCATTGTCTTGGATCAAGGTTTGTTGATACCTTTGGGATTCCTGAACTTCAATCGCTCCACGAAATTTGCCAATTTTCGAGCGTTCTCTGAGAAGAAATATTTAAAAACTCGTTGAAGCTACGCGATCTTTCATAAATATCTCCTTTTAAAGACTAAATGTTAATTTTCTCATTATCATTCTAATCCAAGTGTCTGCCTTCTCATTACCCGGAATGGAGAACTGCGAAAGAGCTCAAACTAAGGTAATTTGCTATGATTTTTCAGATAAAATGCTCAAAAATTCCCATGTTTTCTCAAGGAAATACAAAGAGTGCTTTCCATGCTCCATCAAACAGACAACCTCCTGTAACTGTAACGATGTGAGCATGGTTGTTGATAGGTAATAACCATCAGTTTTGTGGGGAGAATGTTGGTAGCACAGCCTCTTTTGTGATTGCACTCATCACTACTGTCATAATAATTAGCATAAAAGCGATGCATAGCTGTCATCATATGACGAACGTTCCGTGTATTCCAATCGCAGAATCAATCGAATACACAACGTAGGCCCTAGTCTCAAGACGAAACATTATTTCTCTGATGATCCGTCCGTTAACCCGTCGACGAACCGGTGCCAATATTCGCGTTTTTCAGCTTTCATCAAGTTTTTCATTTGAATTTGTAGCGTCGCGTATATTGGGAAAAATTCGGGCGAACCGACGTTCAAAAGTCCCTTTCGCGTACAATTCTAAGCAATCCCTGCCCACCACGAAGTAGGAAACTGTTCACGGTTGTTCGCGTTGGGTACTCATTTCGTCTGATCTTTAATTGTAGTTTTTTTTATAAACGTGTTGACTGGAAAACAGACAGAGAAAGAATTACCGGAACGGTGAGAATGAAGAAACAGTGAAAATTCACCTTTTTATTGGAAATACTGAGAAAAAATATGTCCTCAAGCAGTCTTTAGTTGGGAGCGTTAAATACTCCGCCATCGAGGAACTGTGATGATGCCCATCACATATTCCCAACAGTGTCGTGATCACGGCCACAGCCTTCAATACCTCCTAATTGATCCATCGACCCCCAATGTCTCCTATAAGCAGATCGTCACCTCTCCCTCTCATCGATCGGGCCAAATCTCTCTCGTTATCTATTTTTAGGTCCAGGCTTGAGATATTTATTATCACTGTTTGCTCTCTCAGTTGACTCAGTCGCCGCCAGACTTTGAGCAGTGTTGATGTCTGCCCTCAAAGCCTATCGGCAGATGGTAACGACAAACCCAGTTGTTGGTGGAATTTATATATTCCTTGTTTTGACGTGAGTCTTTGTTTTTTCCTTTTTCAAGGATTTTTATGTTCGACAGACTCACAAAATCAGACTGGGAGATCGCAGGTTCGCTTGCTGCTAGAGAACATATCTTTTCTCAGTGTTTCCATTAAAAAGTGAATTTTCACCGTTTCTTCATTCTCACCGTTCCGGTCATTTTTTCTCTGTCTGTTTTCCAGTGGACAGGTTCATAAAAATCCTTGAAAAGGGAAAAAACAAAACCTCACGTCAAAACAAGGAATATATAAATTCCATCAACGGCTGGATTTGTCGTTAGCATCTGCCGATAGACTTTGAGGGCAGACATCAACATTTTCCCGTCCATAGCTCTATTCACTGCCAAAGTCTGGCGGCGACTGAGTTAGCTTAGGGGGCAAACAGTGATAATAAATATCTCAAGTCTGAGCGCAGTCCTCTGGACATGAAAATAGATAACGAGAGAGATTTGGCCCGATCGGTGACGATCTGCTTGTAGGAGACATTGGGGGTCGATGGGTCAATTAGGAGGTATTGGAGACTGCGGCGGTGATTACAATACTGTTGGGAATATGTGATGGAATCATCACAGTTCCTCGATGGCGGAGTGGTTAACGCACCCAACTAGAGACTGGGAGATCGTAGGCTCGATTCCTGCTTGAGGACATATCTTTTCTCAGTGTTCCAATAAAGGTGAATTTTCACCGTTTCTTCATTCTCACCGTTCCTGTCATTCTTTCTGTCTGTTTTCCGGTGGACACGTTCATAAAAAGCCTAAATGTTGTTTTAACAATTTTCTCCATAGTGTAGAAAAAGTATTTTTTACCTAAAATGTTACCACTACGGAGAAATGTAGCATGTAGCATTTAATTTGCCAAAATTTTATCAAAATCTGTCTAGCCGTTTTCGCGCTATCCGTATTAAAACTTGATATTGAGAAAAACGCGTTTGAAGTTTTGTTCACCCAATCCATGCCATGCGGGCGATAGGATTCAGAGTTCTATAATTTTGATTCCAAATTTCAACCTCAACTTTTCCACGCATATTTTGAATGTATATTAAAACATCAACAATATTTTGAAAATTTTACATGACACTGTCCCACTAAAGAAAATATCCTAAAATATCATATTTACCCAATTTCGTTCTACAGAATGTTTAATTTAAAAAATAGCGCCTTCCTCGAAATCCAATATGAAAAATCTGCATTGAATAATTAAAAAAGAAATGTTATGTTCATGACCGTGATCATCGATAAAACGAAATGCATATCCAATTCAGTCCATCCAGTTAAGTGCAACACTACTTCATAATTAATTGACACATCCGTTTCAGGGAACTCTCCTCCACGTCTGTCAGCTGTGCTATTGGGACACTACTCGCAAAATGGATCAAATTTAACCGTATTCCGTGAAAGCCTTGCCCTGGCAGCAGCGGGTTCTTGCGATATGTGCTCAGATTTCCTCCATCGGACGTGATTTATTTATCGTTTCCGCGATATAAATTAATCCGAGTAGCTTGTTTCAATGCTAAATTTGTTATAGCGCCAACGATCGGTGGGATCGGAGGGAGGGTCTTGAGAGTTTTATTGTTACCGAGCAGGGACATGACGCAAATATACGCATGATTTATGGTTGCTACTATGCTGGGTATGCTTTCACTCGCGGACTCATGAATATGTATTACCATCACGGGATCGGGTATACGTGCGTATATTTGGCAGTGGCAGCAGCAGCGACAGCAGCTACAGAAACAAGGACACAAAATTTCGTACTAATAGCAGCACTTGGGGAGCAATTCAATAATCCTTCGTTTGCTACCTTTCGTTTTCTGGATGCCACTAGCAGGTATGTTTTGTAGTTCCTGGTGAATTCGACGTTCGAAGGTTATGTTTAATAGACAAATTAACTATATAGTTGGATTGCCTTCAATCGAACGCTCAAACACGCAGAAAACTACAGCAAACGAAATGAAGGGTGTTATCAACCTTCTGGGGTTTTTCAATTTCCGACAATTGTTGGTGCTGATATGTATATGTTTTTATCCACATGGATTATGTCGACCAACTCTATATAAATAGTGAATACAATTCGATACGAATTAAACCTTCCAGGCATTTGAGGGAACATTTGCAGGTAGTCTTATGTTTGAACGTCTATTTTTTGACCTCTAGCAATAAGGTCACGCATCAAACGGCCACATACCGCAAATGTACAAAGCCTCGCCAACAAAGCTGACAGGCAACAGTTAGATGCACAACATAGATAGACGCATAAATCCAAGTCTAAC
This sequence comes from Topomyia yanbarensis, assembly GCF_030247195.1. Taxonomy (NCBI): domain Eukaryota; kingdom Metazoa; phylum Arthropoda; class Insecta; order Diptera; family Culicidae; genus Topomyia; species Topomyia yanbarensis. The sequence continues at coordinate 105,341,693 of NC_080672.1, read as the reverse complement.
AAATATGCTTTTTTATGGTGAAAGCACTAAAAGCAATAATGTTTCGTGTTCCGCAATACATTGTGTGGATTAAAAAGGATTTCATAGCAATAGTATATTAAAGTGGATTGTGATGCTTTTGTTGCTGGAATCATGTGCCTATGTTACATACCCATTACGCAGAGCAGACCGGTGCCATAGACGCGAAAGTTGTTGTACATCGCCGATGCGTCCTTGGTGAAATCGCCGAATATCGACAGCCAGGGAGCCATGTAGGTCTGGAATGAGGTAGAAATAATGTATCATTAATGTTTGGAATTGTGCAGTGAAATTTGATTTCTATTGATCGGTTTTGTGTGTAACGCGAAATTGATTCGATGTCGAATGAACAAAATGGGGCTTTGCAGGTATAGCTCCATCGAATGGGTCGTTATTTACTGAGATTACAATCATTTGTATTTTATATGACAAGCTTCTCTTGAGAATGACTGAATCTGGTTGCCTCAATTTAATTGAGCTTCAATATCGAAAGCTAATGTTAAAAGTACATGGAGGCTCAACTGTAGTGGCGTTAGGGCGGTCGGTATTGGTTTGAGGCCTAACCTGAATAGTCGTATATGTACTTCTAGCTGTCTACCAGCGTTTTCCGAAAATATCTTTTATTTAAAACTCGAGTTTAGGCCGATTTTAAAGTTAATAATTGTCGTGGCTAATTTTTGTAACATGATACCAAAACAAAACAATGCAAACTATACTTTTAATCACTAGTGGAGAGTGGGGATAATTATTAGTATTTCACAAATGTATATTAAAAGGTTCATGTGCCACACAGGTGGAGATACTTGAATCACCCCATGAGGAAGGTTAAAATGTTTTTCCAGTTGTAATAAAAACACGTAGACCTATACGAAAAATTTTCGTTTATACTTTTGTTTTATCTGTACGAAAATATCATTTATTTTGCATTCTGTGCTATAAAACCCAAAATTAAAAATATTCATGGTTCTCCTATCCCCGAGTTCCAGCCCCAGTTTAACTACAAACAACTTTTATTCTTAAAAGCTTGAACAAACGTTTGACGCAGCTTGGGTTACCGACAGAGCTAAAAAACAAAATATGTGTGTAAAAATCGTCAGAATATGACGTAATATTAGTAATGGTTCGCCTACTCCGCGGTATATCTATCCCCACTCTCCCCTATTTGTATTAAGTTGTTATATACTGTTTTGTGCGGGAAAATTCAGGAATGTTCAGATGTGTTATCTGGCAACAATGAAGTTATAATGTCACGCTAGCACATTTTTTATGAAAAAACAAGCATCAGAGAAATTCCACGAAGATCCGCCCAAAAATCTTTAAAATCGTGACCGACTTATCTTAGATTTCGTTGAAACTTTACACGTTTCACCGGCATGGAAGACTAAACATTTTCCACTAAAGAGCATTTTTTAATGGGATGTGAAAGTTTCTACATGTAGCCTCTTCGTATTTTATACAACAAAACTATCTGAGAACGAGTTATAGGATATGACTACTTCTGTACGTAAAAAATATACACTGAAAAAAATGTTGGGTCGTTTTTCACAAAACCTAAAAATTTTGTTAACAATTTAAATTGCAAAAAAACCAGGATTGCATGATGGAGAACCTATCGATACAAAAGTTTTTCTACTAATAAAGTTTAAAATTTCATACTAATTGACACACAAAACTGTAATTGCATTACAGAATATGATTCTGTCATTGCAAATCAAAATGCATTTGACAAAAAATTTCTAAAATACGATAGTTGTGGAGATCTTTGGAATTTGCTCTAACAAAAACAATTAATTTGTGTAATCATGAATTTTTAAAAATAATTTGCGATTTCCCATCATAAAATGTCAACAATCTAATATTTGTCATTTTAAGAAGTTACATTCCTTTTTGTGCGAAAAAGGTCAAGAAAGTTTGGATTTACGTAAAGCCATAAAGCAATGATTTCATTACATCAAACTTATAGTATTTTGTGAGCACATTTTTCAGTGAAATAAACAAGCATAAGTTTATAAAAAAATATTGATAATTGGCGGATAACTTTTTTCTCCGAATCCCTTCTTCATTTAAGAGGTTTGCGGTGATCACGATTGAAGACCAAAAGATCAACTAAAATCCCAAAACTCAAAAAATTCTATTAGTATATGAGTATTCCTCGTACCTTAATGATTATTTGAATAAATAATAATTTTTCTTTGCATTCGGGAACGTTTTTCTTAAAAAATCGCTTTTTAGGCTCTAAAAATTGTAATAAAAATTCTCATCTACAAAACAATTTCTTTTTTCGAGAGTTGTTCAACTTGAGCTGTAGAGCTAGGTTCTCGGAAGGGCTCCCCGTCAGAATCACACACTACAATTGCAGATGAGACAAGCAATTGCGCTCACTGCTTTAGGCCAATTGTAGCGGGCCGTGATTCTGAATGTAATATTGATTGTACGGTTCAGGTATGTGCGGGCGTAGCGACTTCGCGATCGCGAAGGATTCGAGCATTTGTACGTTAACGTGTTCGATCGTGTGTGCGTTTGTATGTCGCTTGTGCTAACGTGTATGTAATTTCGCGTGTATAAATTCTGCATTAAAACCGTGTGCCGTTCGCATACTCGCGTGTGTTCTAGAATCATCTTGAATCGGATACTTAATTTTTCGTGTACGGTTCAGATTCTAGAAGAAAGTGAGATCTTCCATATCACTAGAGTTCCCGGTCATGTTGCCATAGAAGGTGTTGTCTAGTGTTTATGAGTTTTATTTTTTGATTGGCCAACTGAATGTATAGACCTAAGTTGCTAGGACGGAGGGTAATGATTTCCGGACGTAACCGATTCATGATCGCACGATCACGGACGCTTGTAGGTTCGCGTTTGAGGTCGCGTTTGAAACTCCGTAAGTGATAAAACATTCACCTTATTACCGGGTTGTTATCAAGTTTGCGCGTTCGCGGGCGTAGGTGTGCTTAGATGATCGTGAAGGGCTTAAGCGTTTGTATATTAATGTGCTTGTCGCGTGTGATTGCGTGCATGTGACTTCGCGTACATAAATTAGGTTTTGAAACCGTGTGGCCATTCACATATTCGCGTGCGTTCTTGTCCGAGCTACGTTGAAGTGGGAGGAACGCCTACCTTTGCGTCTGTTTGTGTCGCGGGTCATGAATTGCTCAAATTGCAAGTAGCTAGGTCATACGGCCACCTACTGTAGCAATAAGCAGCGGTGAGGCAAATGTGGTGAACACCTTGCGGATGATGCTTGCAATTTGATGCGCTGAAAAGTGTCTTTACTGTTGGGAGAATCACTTGCACTTTTAAAATGCGGAACGTACAAGCTTCGCGCAGACAAGCTGAAGCGATCCGCCAAAGATCGCTCCAGACGCTCTTACGTAGAAATACTCAAAGGGGCTGTTCCACTTTTCTCCGAAAACCCATACGCTCTCTTGCCAACTGACGATAATGCCTCTCACGACCCTTGTGAGGTATTATCTGGCTCCACTTGGAAACTCTAGGAAAAGATCTAATCCAACCTCACCCGAACTTCCTCGTAAGGGCCCTATGTTGTCCCACATAAAGGAACAAAATAAAAATAATTTAGCAACGAGAAGTGCTACTACAAATCCGAAGATAATACCTCCTGGTTTTGGGAAATTGAGATACAACGAGGAGTTCTCAGCCCTCCCCGGCGCACCAAAAATCCCTAGTGTTCCTAGTCAAAAACTTAGCCCAAAACGGGATTTCTTAAATTTTCTGAAATTGTGGACTGGATCAGATCACTGTTTTACAGTGGAACTGCAGAAGTATGATCCCCAAAATTGATTCTATAAAGCACTTGCTAGATTGTAATAATTGTGATGCGTTTTTCCTATGTGAAACATGGCTTACTTCTAATATAAACCTCACCTTCCACGATTTTAATATTATTCGCCTGGATCGAGAAGACTCCTATGGAGGGGTACTTTTAGGGATCAAAAAGGGCTACTCCTTCAATGGAATCAACCTCCCTTCGACACCAGGCATCAAAGTTGTCGCTTGTCAAACAATAATCATAGGCAGAGAGAGAGAGAGAGAGAGAGAGATCTTTGCATTGTTTCTATTTACATTCCTCCTAGCGCCAGGATGGGATACCGAAGATTCTTCTGATTGAATACTTTCCCTCACCACGACTGCTTCTCGGAGACTTCAATTCCCACGGTTGTCTGTACGATGATAATCGATCTTCGACAATTCAAGACCTTTGTGAAAACTTGAATATGACAATTCTGAATACAGGGGAAATGACACGGATTCCTAGACCACCAGTGCAAGCAAGTGCACTGGACATATCTCTAAGCTCGACAGCACGGTTAGATTGCAAATGGAAGGTAATATCTGATCCCCATGGTAGTGACCACCTGCCGATTGTAATTTCAGTCACCACTGGTTCAAGACATTTTTTATAATTTTGATTATATGTAGTAGTGCATTATTCGATTGATCTAGTCGTTTTTTTACATAAGTTGTGTTTATAAATAGTTTCCAGAAACAATTTACGAGTTATAAGATGACAGCTCGCGAAAGTAATGAGGCCAAGAAATTATGTCATTAATAATATTAATCATTGCAAATTTGCGGCGTTCCTTAGGAGTTGCAGCGAGTTTCATATGATAGAACAGGAAATACGATCTCGTTGAGAAAAGCGATTTTTTTGGACTGATTCAATACGTTCTTCGCACAGAACAGTCAGTGTATGAATTTCATACTACACCGCAACATTTCAGAATTTGTCACTGTGCACAGCCATTATCATTATTATCATCATCATCGTGAGCGAACAATCCGAGTACTTCGAATCCTGATCGAATGTATTTTAGATTTCCAGTTTACCAAATTTTGGGCCACCAGTTTCTTGCCTCCTTATACGTCCGCCGCATGCGCATCTTCCTCGATTGAACACCGACAGTGAGATATTTGAATTAAGTATGTTTCTGCACCAAAACACGACTCGTATGATTTACAAACAAAAACGCTTGATTTTAATATGAATTTTGCATTAGAACTGGTATAATGCATATAAAGCGTTATTGGCCCAGGACAAAATAGCATTACAAGGCGATAACGCCATAGAAACTCACACAAGTATACTATTAGGAATGCATTAACCCTGCACTAATACGCATTTAAAAACGCCTTACCTAGTATACATGTGCTTTCGTATGAATAAGTGACTTGGGCTCTAAAACTACTCACACATGGTTAAGGAACCTGCTTTCTATTTCGCCTTTCATCGATGGCATACTCTATATAATAGAGTCCTGGTAATCTTCAAATTGGTGAGGTGATGTTTATCTGATGATAGTGGTGATGCGAATTTTCATATTCAAATGCCAACTTTCAGTTGAATCATATTCAAAGCCTTGTCTGAGTTTTGCATGGAGTCCAAACACGTTTTGCAAACGTTTGTAGGTGGCGCAGTGGTCGTCGCAATGTAGTTGGAGAGCAGTTGTCAAAGACGTGTAGCAAACAGTTGTGTAGATGGCAATAGTGAAATGCGGATTATCAATTTGAAAATTTACACATGTTTTTGAAGAAATGTTATTCTAGCCTTAATGTATAGATGATGGAACTAAAATTTTTCTAGTTAAAAGATACCTCACATCACGTATTAATATTGTTCCAAACATACTATTTAGCTAAACTGACTCAGACATCACATCATTGAAAGTTTAACAACTTTTTCTAAATAAGAAGTAATTACTGCTTTATTTACTCCCACTTATGGCGAACAATAACTTTCCGTTACAGAGCATGCTTTTTCAATAATCGTAAATTTCGTCCCTGGCATAGAGTAGGGAGTGAAAATGTAGCTTTCGTTCGGTAGACCACTTTTGATATTCCAACGATTGATGGGTATACAAACCGAAACCACAACAATAATAAATATATCTTTCTTTGACGAGATCAGTGTCAGGCACCCGGGCGTTAGTAGAGAAAGGTCATAGGGCTTGCGTTGACACAAACCGCAAATATTTACTCGGGAACAGTTATGTAGGTTACTTTATGCGTAACCTTTTCCCACAGTTCGGGGTCGTTCTAGACTTTAACTAGGGTTTAAAGACCACCCGGTGTGAAGTGAAAACCCCCGGTCGAAGATAAACTTTATATGGATAACATCTTGAGCACTGGTTCTTAGAATTGACTTTAAAGCTTGAAATGTGTCATTCTGTTGTGGTAGTCTTAAGTTACACAAAAACTATTCTCGAACATGTTAAAGCAGAACGGCAGGCCCGAAGTTTCCTCTTTACATAAGATTCAAGCTAGTGAAGGCGAATGATAGCATTTTTATTGGCTAATAAAAAATCCAAGTCCATCCACAATCTTTCATTTTCTACCGTGTTAGCGACAAAGGGCCTACTACCTACCGGCACAATACTGTCATTTAAAGGGATAGCAAGTATACTTCCTGGCTGAATCGTTGGTCCAGGTTCTGTAAAACCTGCCGAGGTTCTTCGAGTTTTTGTATTCAGGATCCGTCAATCATGTGATTAATTCAGGGTTAGCTCCAAACGAGAGCAAAATTGTCCCATTAAAGTTCCTAAACGAATAAAAGCTGTCGTTACGCTGGTAACGACTACCTTTGGGAGAGAAGAAAGGCCGTTATGGTGATAGGTGGAGTCCATGTGTAGGTCGTTTTGGCGTCTGTGATTGACACTCACAGAGAACATAAACCGACGGAAAGTTATTCACGAAAAAGCAGTAATTAAACTGACAGCGTTTTTCATTTTTAAATGTCTCCATGCGAGCGTAATTCGGAAACGAACACTATTTTACCCATCATTTTCAATATCTCCCGACAGGTACGTACCGTAACATAATCACCCCATTTTCTTATTCATTTCTGAAAGCAAAAACTGAACAGAGATCAACATTAAACTGAGCTGCCTATCAATTCTCTAGGGGGTCGTGAAATCCCCGCCGGCAATTCGGTGACACACATTTGCCGTTTTCTTTCGCGCTGTGCCACTTCCCCACAGCATTTATCCCCTCCATTTTTAGCTTTTTACTCCGGAGCAACACAAACCAAAGCACCACAGCCACATGTTGACAACCTGTTCATTAGAGGAACTTAGCACGGCAATGTGTTAGACCTCTCCCGTCCATTGCTCTGAACCCCCGGCAGTAGCCCCGGAAGAGAAACATTCTATTAACGTTTGGATAACTTCAGCAACGGCCGATGAGAAGTTATTGCGATGGAGTGGAGGACACTGCACCGGATAGGCGCGCCCATCTGTACGTGCCACCCACATTCAGTGAAGGGGTATGGAATTTATTTTAATTATCATACCAGGCGAAATGGAATTCCCGACGAAACTGGGTAACTATACGAGTATGTGTGTGTGTGTGTATACCAGGCAGAGACTGCAAAGCCGTCCGTAAGTAAGAATAAATCAAACGAAGTGCACTTATGTGGATTGCGGGGATTTCTAGCGGATAAATTACGGCCGACCGGACGTGAATGAATCTGATGTTCGCCTTGTTTCGTTAACTGGAAACTGGTGGTCCTAAAATGGTAACAGTACCATTTCGCACCGACGATTGCAAGCTGGGCGAGCTGACGGGCTCGGGGATCTATGTTCGGAGAATTCGAGAAGTTGTTTAAATGGGATAAGGCCCCATTGTTTTTCAAGCAGAGACAAGAGTGAATTATATTGCAAATGGTTATATTTTAATACCCTACATCACAATGAAAGACTGTCAACAAAAATGAACACAGTTGGTTTAAATTTGAACTTGTGCTTTTGATTATTATTTGGCAGTCCGCTCATGCAGACGCATTTGACAAACCATATACTAATAGCATCCTGTAATTATGTTTATTCTAATAGTATAAATATGTCATCCCGTGTGCGCAAGTGTTCATTCTTGTACTTTTGATATTTTCGGTGTACATCCATGCCATAGCCACTATTGTGAAATCATGCCATAGCCATATTTTTTCGAACTACTTTCACCTTTATTTGCGTTCAAGCGATCTATCAGTTTATGAGATGGTACAACTTGGGTAACGTTAACCTTCCGGCAGTCGCGCTAGTGCACTGAGTACACGCTGCTCTAAAAATCTAGCGAAACCGTCTTAGGGCACCAGCGTCTGCTCGTTCAGTGAACCATACGCGCGACTTCCGGAAGGTTAATATATCGGTACGAATACAAGATACACAACAAAGAATTTCGACCAAAAAACAGATTAAAATTCTGTTCACCTACTCTTTTGGATCCAGCATGTCTCTCGAATAATCGTGCGAGTGTTGAGTACTGACACCTGAATAGCTGCCAGCTTCTTCAATACCAGAAGCTTCCTCGGAAAACTCTTGACTTGACTTCACATGACTACACTTGAACATATTTCGGAACTCAAGCTTGATAATGGTGGGGCGGGTAGCTGTCGGAATTCGAGATACTTGTACGATTCGTCACGATTCGTGTCCCGAATCATCTTAACTTTGTCAATCTTATAACAGCCAGTGTCAACCAATCACCCTAATAGCAGCTCAATAGATGGAATGAATATTTCTGTAGTCCATATTGCATGCCGATATCGCCACTGTCCCTTTTGACTAATTTGATAACTTCACTTAGTCTTTCCATGGAGTCAGCATAGATCTTCAGACCGTCCATGTAGAAGTTATTCGTTCCTCTTCGCCGTACCTTATCTGATAGCTCTATGTCTGTTTCGATTGAGTGTCCTACTGAGATGTTTATCGCAAAAAAAAACAACGTGAACTGAATGAATTGCCTTGCAATATCCTTTTCTCGATTCGGAGCATTCTAAATCACAACACGTCCGTTGTACTTCTGAGTTGTACTATTGTCGTTCATCTCCCAAAGCATGCCGCAGGAACCTTACGACTACAGGATCTACTTTATACATCTCCAATACCATGATAAGGAGCGAGTGTGGTATGGAATCGTGTGCCTACTGATAATCGATATAGGCTATCCTAAGATTCCGCTGGTTATACACTGCTTGTTTATCAATGCCTTCATTGATGATATCTTGGTCTTTGCAACCTAGTGTATTTTTTGGATCTCTTCTGTTCCTCTGTCAGGATGCTATTCTGCTTGCAACGGATACGTATGTGCTGATGACGGTGCTTAGGATCCTGTACAGACATGATAGACAGGTAATTAGCTTGTACTTGGGGATTGAAGTTTTGCTATCCTTGGGGCGGAAAATTTGGGACGCTACGAATAATGATATCCAGCAATACGTAAAATTCTTGTACCAAAACTTTTGTACACTGTCTGTAGTCGAGCTTCTCTGTCAAATAAAGAACCGTGAAAGCCAGTAAAGAGGGACAAGTCTGTCTTTACCAGGAGGTATGTTTGTAGACTTGAGTAATTTGTAGTTATACTCCCTAAGCTCGACCTCTGTCACCAGAAGACATAAAATTAGTCTGTAGGATGTTAAACCTGTTTCTAATGACCCTGCCACTTTTAGTTTTCCGATCTGTAGGGGAACATGGGGAGACTTGACCAAGCGCAAAATTTTATTTTCGGCTATTGCGTCTTCTATTCGATTCTTAATTTTTTTTCAAAAATATTTTTATACTTGTTTCGATCCCTTAAGGTAATTTTGATAGTTTGGAGTAAAAAATCCTTTCCTTGCAGAAAATATTACGTGATTAATAAATTTGCATTAAATGATGTAATTTTTTATCAAACTTTGTATGGACATATCTACTCAACTACTAATTACTATTAAAGGACTAATATACCATCTTAATCCTTGTGAAGCAGTAAATGATTTTACATAAACTGGAACATTGGAATAGTTATTACTAGAATTTGCATGACATTAAACGCAATAACTAATGTTGGGGAGACTTGACCAAGATTTTATGGGGAGACTTGACCAAGTGGCAATTAGCTGAAGAAAGATACAAAATTCCTGATATTTATTATGCTTTGGTATCTACTGTTAATGTTAATCACGCCATAAAAAAATCCCACCTCAAACAAAAGTCTTGATATTTTAGTATTAGTATACAAAGTTAGCAATAGTAGGACGGATTTTGTGACGTGTGAACACGCAATGCAAGCAGTGCAGTTAATCCTTAAAAAGAAATTCATTAAAAAAATAGAAATTTATTAAATGCAACCCTTTTATATTGTTTACTGCTACCTAAGGATCTCGACAATACGGAAAAAAAATAATTACAGTATGTTTTATGTCATTATTTTTTGTTATGATTTTTCAAAATTCTCTTGGTCAAGTCTCCCCACGCCTTGGTCAAGTCTCCCCGCAATGGGGAGACTTGACCAGAAAAAACGATCACAGAAAAACTTTTGTAACTTTTCAAAAATTAAATTAAAAATTCTGCAAAAAATCATGAAGACGCGCAATAACTTTGCGCATTATATCTGAATGATTTTTGGGGGATTGAAGGCTTTTTTAGAGATTTATGCAGTTTTAACTGAAAACCTGGTCAAGTCTCCCCATGTTCCCCTATACTTCACATCCTTGCTCTCACTTGAATACTATGGTTCTAAATTTTCATAACTTTCCCTACTCAGTAATCTCTAGCTAATTGAATGTCGTTGAAAAGTAAAAAAAATCTAATTTAGTTATGGAATTTGCGTTTCGATTTCGTTTCATTAAAATCCGCCACTAGCTTAGTGACAGGATTAAGCTACCGACAATTCGGCGCTAGCTTGGTCCTGTCACTAAGTTAGTGTCGGCTTCTGATGAGACGAAGTCCAGACGCAGATTTCATAACTAATTTAGTCACAGGTTTTGTGCACTTCGCGCGAATAGATTGTTTTGAACAATTTTCTTCTTAATGGTGAAAAAATAGATTTTACCTAAATTGTTCTCCACTAAGGAGAAACATAGCATAATGGGGGCGAGCATAGCGTGGCTGGTAAATCGATTTCCTTGTACGCAGCTCACCTGGGTTCGAATCCCAACCCCGCACATAGGGTTAGAGATTTTTCTTAAGAGATTTTTCTAAACAGAAGAGGCGAATGACCTTAAGGTTACAACTCTATAATCGAAATAAAATAAGAAACAAAATATAGTATAAAGCATAATTTCGTCGGCCTTTTCCGCTCGTTTCTGTAGACGGCCAAATTTCCAACAGCAGCATATGTGTCTGAGACCCGACACTTCAACCTCCGTTGCCATATAGGTATTCATCTGTCCCGGTAGTTTGTGGTGGGTCACTTCTGGACAGAAGTTAATATCCCAAAGATCTAACGGGCGACACTACCGCACAGAGCAATATTAGCTGTAGATCTACCAGGGTCTACCTAAGCTCTAGGTACCTTGGGCAGAATTTTGCCGTCCATGACCTGAAGTGTGCCAGCCACTACTGAATACTGAACTTCGGGATTCTTGGCACGACATTGGGTCCATATCGCTATGCAGCGTAACCTCTACATCCATCTTGCAGATCATATCGTAGTATTTGAAGACCAAGGGGTAAGTCTTCTGGAAATGATACGAATTCATGATTCACACTAGTGAATTACGCGCTCAACCTCAAACTTCGCCTCGACACATCGCTTCATTTACTATCCCATCTATTCAGTTCTCTCTGCACTTCCTGCTGAATTAATTCGATTATCGCTTGGTTGAGTGAATGATTACACTACACCGTTTATAGCGTTCGGGCTACGCCTCAATGAACATCTCGGATATGTGAGGTCGTTCGCTCGCGCCTCTTTCAGTGCTACGGTGTGATATCAGGCGTGAATCACCTATTGATTGATCTGTGTTGTCTTCATGATCCAACGCCTTGTGTTCCGGAGAGGGCGAGCGTCTAGCTTCTTCTAAATAGTCGCAGACTTTTTGGCAGCAATATTTCCTATGTGTTGTCTATGGCATACTACCTCTTTCCATTCTAATCGGAACTCGTCCCTCCTGGAAGTCTGCTGTTATGCTTCAAATCTCTAGTAGGCCACATACGTAGACTAGCTGTAGTTGGGGTGCCTTCTATGGCGATCGCATAGACAAACTTCTACGTTCTCGTAGCTACATTCGTAGGTTGTGGTGATAAACCCCCTGATATAGGTAAATTTATATACCTGATCTTCACCAAGATTGCTTGTATTTCAGCTGGTATCGCGGGGAGGGAAGGGTAGTGGTTCTGTGTTAGAAGAATATAACTACAAGTGGAGCCTATAGCTGCACATAAACCAGCTGTATCAGTTAAAATATCACAACATGTTCACTGGTACAGATTGCTTGCCAAATAAAGTATTTCGATCCAATTTCAGCATTGTGATCCAATGGCAATCGATCCTTGAATCCTCAAACTTTACCTTTTTCTTTTCTAAAACAAACGATATATTTATAAGAATATCCAATTAGTTTTGGGACTAGATTGCATCTGAATTCAGAAAAAATTCAATACGTTCATAGATTGGAAATAAGTTTTTAAAATAATCTAGAATGGATGTGTCTCGTAAGTGTTGCAAACTAACAAAAATAATCCAATCGATGTAGAAAAGGTGCAGGAATAGTGCTACGTTCCTACTACTCACTAAGAATCAGTTTTTTGAATAAACCTGGGAACCCGGTATTCCAAGAGTAGTGTGAATCAACCATTAGGAAATGAACGCGTGATCGAGCCACTTCGTCATAGTATTTTTTTAATTCCAATGTGATCACACCTACTTTCTGGCTTCTGGTAGAAATCGGCGCATTCACATTCGATTATAATTACGTGATCATATTTGTAGAGTTTACCTGAAGATTGATGCTAGTAATGACCATTTCAATAACTTGATAAAGTTGCCCATGATGTGAAATTTATCTCAGATTTGATAAATCTTGGATTGGGATAGGCACTGACTTTTTTGTGATATCTACGGGACAAAAAACGAAACGAGAACGATTATGTGAAAAAATCACCTCCAAGGCAGGATTAGAACCGGCAACCCTTGGGACTCCGGCCCAATGCATAAGGCCTTATTATATCCCTGGGTTATGATGACGTCCCAGGAAAAACACATGATTATCATCGCAATGGCGACAATGATTGTACCACTGCCTCTAAAGCGAGACCACTCACAACCACTGTTGTCACCCAAGAAATTTGATTTATTTAATTTCCCCGCTACTTACTCCCAAGAGTGGTCAAGCACATTTGAAAAATCAATTACCCGGCTGGGGACTCCCAAGGGTTGCAGGTTCCAATCTTGAATCTGGGGTGATTTTTTCACATAACTGCTTTCGTTTAACTCACTATTTCGCTCGTTGGATACCACCAAAAAGTCTTAAATAAGGTATTGGCACTTGCGTCAAAACGTCCAAAAATAAATTAAAATGAGCATTTGAAACAATGAATCGCCGTAAACTGATTTGCATTTTGGAGAAATATGGTTAAAGAGGAAATGTTCTTGAGTGATTTCGCAGTTATTTAGAAAGACGTACGCAAGTTACAAGGTACAACCGCGTTACCTCATCGGAAGACGAAAAAAACCTAGGTGTACCACAGGATAGTGTACTAGGACCACTTTTGTTTATCCTACACTCAAACGGAACATTTCCTAGACCAAATATATGATTGTAACTACGCGGCAGATGAATGAAAGTACTGCAACAGTTGAAATAGATGGAGAGATAGTTGAACGAGTTGAAACTATCAAATATCTTGGGGTCACATTGGACGAAAAACCAAGTTTTAATGAGCACGTGAACTATACAATCCGGAAAGCTGCAAGGAAGTTTGGCGTTCTTTGTAGGATTAATAGGTGTCTCACATTTGGCTTCGATTTGTTTACTACCTTCGATTATTTTTTGAGACTATTTTATTCTTGTACTTTGCTAGTTTTTTTCCTGTAAAATATTTTTAAAAAATATCGATTGAGTATGTTTCAAGACATTTTATCGCTCAAGCTTAACGAAGATTAAAAAAAAAATGACTATGGAAGTGTAAATAAGAAGCTACACTCCCGATGGCCGGCTGTCCGGAGTTCAAGTTGCTTCTTTCAAATTCTCGGAAATAGATCGCAAGTGATTGTCGTACATATTCTTCAGATCACATTGTCTACCTTCTGATCTTTTCCCTTTCCTACTAACACAATTCCTTTCCCGTGATGCTCGTGGAGATGCAGAGGTAGTCTCGGTCTATCAACAGCGAGTGTCGAACTAACATTCCTTTCCTTCACCGGTAGAACAGCATTGGACGTGGCCGGCCTCATTATTGACCACTTTCTGTTAATGTTGAATTATTGAAATATGCACAGTGAGAATGATTGGCCCCTTCTAAGCATCATTTTCTGGTTGGTGCAACTATGGGCAGTCTATCTAAGCTAAGCTAGCCAAGCTGTTACCGTAGAAGGTACCTTTCATGACGAAGATTTCACTTCTTCCACAGGTACAGCTTCCTTGCCGAATAAGGTATTTCGATGCAATATTTCGACATTGTGATTCCATATCAACCTATCCTTCTTGAACCGTTTTAGTACTCGTAAGACAGTCAAATTCAAGATTTTCAGCGGTTGTTTTCCAAGTGGGAAGTTCCGGAATTTCCGTTACATTTCTTTTCACGCGAATTCAATTGATTTAATTCCATCGACAACAAAACGCACAATTACGTAATTCAACACACATTTACACATATCCTTACTTGGTTTATAAAAGAGATCAAGATTTTCTTCCAAGGTTGCAGAACGCTCTCCCAAGGTTACAGAAGATCTGTAAGACAATCTAATCGGTGAGTAATATTTTAGAATGTTCCTGAGGAAAGACTTCAAGTTCAAATAATGAACAATTTCACATAGACACGTGAGTACAACCGAAGTGGTATAACCTTCCACTGTCACAAAATGAATGAGCCGGTCTATCTTTTTTTTGTTTATTTGACACTGCTCAACGCGTTAGCACGACTGAGCCGTGGATCTTGTGTTTTTGTTACAAAATGAAAAAAATGGGGGAAAGAAAATTACATCTCAAAATTACGTCTCTAAATGACGCAGTTTATTGCTGCGTGTTGAGATCCTCTTTCTTGGTGGTGAAACTGCGTTGTTCGGTGTACTGCACCGTGGATCAATCAGTATGCCTTCTCTTACGTTATCGTTCGCATCTATTTCGTCATAGATACTAATTTCTTGATGTTCACGGTCGATTGTTCTTGTTTGTTTATTGTTCTTATCAATCGCTATTGTCAATCTATCCTCTTCGGCGTTCGCTTCTTTGTTGGTGGTACCGTTTGTTGGCTTGGAGATATTGGGAACTATTGTTGTTTGGTTAATATTTGTTCCTGACAGATCCGTAGATATCGGGCTCACAGCCGTTTGTGGTTTAGCATAAGATGATTACGTGCTGTTTTTGACTGCAGTAGGCAAACTATCCTTAGCTGCTACTGCGTAAAGTTTTCCGTGATGCAGTGTTTCATTACAGAATTGGCACGTAGGAATCTGACCTGGGTGCGTGAGCAGCATTTTCGGATTAAAAGTCCCATTTTCGGTTGATCTACATATATTGGTCACGCATGAAGGGATTGGTTCGATCGGTCGCATAAGTCTTTTGTGAGGAACTACCGCGTCTACATGCCCACTCAATAAGTTAAGATCGATGGTGTAATCATTTATTCCAGTTTGCCGAGGTTAGCTATTTCAAGGACTTTTTGCTTCAGGGAAGATTTTTAATGTCAATCGTACTAGACGAGACAAAATTAAGTGACAAAAATACTAGCAAATGGGACATGGTAGCAATAAGGGTCGGTATGACGATTGCGAAGAGAATTACGAGGATGACTTTTGTATTGGGAATCCTGTCCATATGCTCCAAAGTCAATTATATGGCAGATATTGATTTCGTATAAATTGAACCCGGAGGCAAATCTTCCGAAAAATACGAGTTCCTGTTCCAAATGATTGCGTTTTGCTGTCACCATAAATCTTGTTTTCAGAGATATATAAACTGCAGATATACACATGCCTATAAGATTATCTATTATGGACGAAATGCCGACATAAACGATAGAACATCATGAATCAGACTATCCCCGGAAATCTACTAATGTTATTGGCTATTGTGAAGTGGGTTAAACAATCAGTAATTAATTGCTTTTATTCCGCTTTCCAGCCAACGCTAGTTGACATTCTGCTCTTTGAAGGCAAGCTGCTACATTTATCCAAAATCTGTTTCTCGAATGACCTAGGAAGAGGATGAGTATTTTGAATCAATTTCGGTACATATATACGCAGACATGCGAAAACTGACGGTATCATCAAGTCTCGAAATAAAATGAAACCATCTACGCTTTCGCTCGAAATCCAATTAAAATGACAACTCAACGCAGAATTTTCCTTACCCCCTTATAGGCTTATTGATATAACCCGGAATTCCCATCATCACATACTCGGCAGTACGTAGAGAGGCACTTTGTCTTTTTCGACCAAACAAGTCTCGATACGTCTACAGTGATACGTTCTTTCGCATGGCGGGCTTTTCTATTGTTGTTTTTTATGTATACCACCCACCTGATCCGCAAGAAGAGGATTACTAAAAATGTGTGAGTGATTCAGATTCGTGATAATAGTACCTCTCCTCAGGATGTTTATTTTCCTGTCAGGTAACCCATGACGATTGCCAATGTCAGGAATCGAAAATCGTCTAATAAAAGAACTCATCATAATAGCAACGATTCAAACTGACAGAGTATGTTCTCTCACTGACTGGTGCGTGGCACGGACAGGACAAATTTCTTGGTGTCTCGCGAAAATCGATATTGACGACCAATCTGCTCCAATTCATCAAGGCGACCTTTTTGCTGGTCTGGTTCCATTATTGATTCGACGAGGTCTAACACCAACGCACTAGCCTACTTCACGCTCCGAGGGATAGCATTTTTTGCCCAAATTCATCCAATTCTGGATTGATTCCATTGGGGATAATAATGGTGCTTCTTGTGTATGTAGTCTGTTAACGGCAATAGCTTCGCTCCACTAAGGTCTTGGCTCGTTGAGCACGCATCGGCTGCTGTAGCGAGAATAATTCAATTAACTTTTTCTTTTCGGGTTCCCGATGGGCGATAAAGGCGCAAATAAGAACACGTTATTGCAATAGCAACTTCAACATCTGAGTTTTCATTTGATTTTCACTAGTAGTAGGTGAATGGTTTTATTGCTATATCATTTCAATACAGTGAGAAAAAGTGGATGGTGACCGTATCCATGTTTCTAAAAATAAGAAAAAATAACTCACATATTTTATTTGTTTCGAAAGATGAAAGCTAATCATGAAGCACACTAAACATCACAACACTGACGACCTTCACAAATATAATACCCATGGTAGTTCCATTTTCCACGAAAATCTCTCTATCCTTTCGGTCATCTTTGACCTTCGACTGGTTATAACTTTTGCCTCATACGCTCACACTACCGACACCCAGAAACTATCTACGAAGCAGAACAAAGCCATCCTTTTCGAACGGAAGGATGAAATTCTCATTCAATTATTCCCTATCGAGCGGGTTGCTTGGTTGCTGGAATGGAAGAACTGTATTTTAGAACAGCCATCCGGTGCAAAAATCAAGCATGTTGCTATCATATTATTTTCCTCGGGGCTGAATTATGCTGCCTCCCTAGTCTCCTGGTGCACGAGATTGGCTAAACTATTGTTATAGCCTGTACAGAACTATAGGTATAGTGTAGGATTTTCTTTTATCGGTTGTCGGCATTTTTTGTTCGTCATATTTTTTGAGTAGAAACTTTTTAGTTCACACGATACACCTTTATAGATTTAATAAGGGAGCTTATATCTGTTGAACAGCTCGAAAGCTTACTAATAGAATGTTATGTGCTGTATTTCTGGCAGTCCCGTTGGTTGGTATGTTGTAGAACTGCTAAAAAGGATATATGATCAATAAGGTTATTTGTTTGAAGGTAAAATATATTGATTTGATAGCGTTACGTCTTCTTGTAATGCATGTACTAATTTGTTTTTTGCTCTCTTTTACTATAGTTTTTCTCAGACTGTTTATTTGACACGGCACATTTCGTTTAACTTGGTCCTTGTTTACCAGTAATACATTTCAAATTGCTTATAACTAGATGTTTACAATTTCACATATTTTTTTCAAATACACTCAGGTTTTTTTACGCGGGGGATACAGGCCGCGTAAATGAAAACCGCGTAAATGAAAACCGCGTAAATGAAAACCGCGTAAATTTCAAAATCCGCGTAAATGAAAACCTCGTAAATTTCAAAATCCGCGTAAATGAAAACCGCGTAAATTTCAAAATCCGCGTAAATGAAAACCGCGTAAATTTCAAAATCCGCGTAAATGAAGACCACTTAAATTTAAGTATCCGCGATAAAGGGAACCTCGTTGATGGATACCGCGTAAATTCCAAAATCCGCGTAAATGAAAACCGCGTAAATTTCAAAATCCGCGTAAATGGAAACCGCGTAAATTTCAAAATCCGCGTAAATGAAAACCGCGTAAATTTCAAAATCCGCCTAAATGAAAACCGCGTAAATTTCAAAATCCGTGTAAAAAAACCATGTAAAAAATACCGCGCAAAAAAAACCGCGTAAAAAAAACTTGAGTGTATATTAAATTTATGCAACATAACTTTGACACAAATTTTAACTAATTAACTAGGTTCAGGCTACAGTGTGTATGTATAGAAATCAAATTGCCACGTGTCCGATCCGTACACTACGAAAAGTTTAGCGGGGAAGTTTTTAAGTAAGGCTCATTTAAAGCAACCAAAACTAACACAATAACATCAACATTCTCATTTAGACCACAACATATTTTCAAAACATAACTATTGTATTAGCAAAAAAAATCTCAAACAGGAATAACTGGCCGCAGTATTTTTAAATCAACAGTCCGCGCCTCCAATGAAAAAGCAAATAGCAAAGAGGATAGATATACAATTGTTATTTATAAAGCAAAGATAAGAGAGCAATCGATCGTAACCTCGAAAATATCACGAGATTCCTTGAGTGGTTAATTTCGTGCGCATGTGTCGATGGAACCACATTGCCTTTTAATGTTATTTTTAAATAATGTTATAAATTATAGTAAATATGTCAAAACATACCACCATTGCATTTATCGCTCATATGAGTAAATGCGCCCAGATAGTTTGCTACTGCGACAATAAAAACTCATATTTTCACACGAAAAGTTATTGGCACTCACACAATTTCTCCGGATAAATATAACGTGTTATTTCTCCGGATAAATAAAACAGCCGGAGAATGAGTGAATGGGTTTATCACGGTATCCTTTTTGCGTTCCCTGCTTTGCTGTCGTTATTCCAAAACACGATAAAACAAGTCTATCATACTTCTTTGATGCTTTTCTTTGTAATTAAGTGTATTTTTTGAAGTTTTTATTGATTTCCACAAAATTAAAATTTTATCACCTTCTCCGGTGAGAAGGAGAAAATCAAATAAATTTTATCCGGAAAATCATTTTCACGGAGAATTTTGCGACTAATCTTATCTCGGATGAAATGAAATCTCGAAGACCACGAAATGATCTGAAGCTTGTGGAAAAAGCTTTTACAAAAAAAAAAACGATTGATGCTCTGGCGATTGATAAAATATTAATTTTCTCTAGCACCATAGTCGTTGGCAGCTGAATTATCTGAAATTTTGTTTTGACTTTCTCTAATTGTGTCCAAATTAATGGTCTGAGCTGATGGTCACTTTAGAAGAGTTATGAGGGATAAAATGGGGTTATTTTGTACATAATAAGAGAAAGTTAGAAATTTTGTATATAGATCCACCGCCAGGATGCTATGAAAATTGAAATTTGCGCAATCAGTTTTTGCACAACTTTTTCTTCAAGCGTCAGCTCGTTTTCCGGTCTTCGAGACTTGGTTTCCTTGATAATTTGCCTATAAATCTCATATTTCTTTTCAGGAAGCAATAGGCGACTCTTGGAAGAATTATTTTGTAAAAGTAGATTTCCCCGTACGAAACATTTTGTATTTGTATAACAGTGGGTGCAAAAATATTGTTTTACGGATCTAGCTAAAAATTTGCACAGTTGTTCTAGGTCTGAAAGTTGCTCGGAGCAAAATTTTATTTTTTTATATAACCGTGTCCCACTCTCAGACCATTCCGAAAATACCCATCTTGATTGGGTTATAGTGAATTTTGCTAAACATGAAGTCGCCATCCTGGACGCAAATTATGGACCTCTAGCACCCATTCTTCAAAACAATCCCTAAAATATCCATTTTGGCTGGGATTCGCTATATCTCATTAAACCGGAAGTAGTCGCCATCTTAGATTTCAAAATGGCTAAAGCTTCGACCTCTGAGACCCTTTCGTCAAAAGCATTCCGAAAATACCCATATTGATTGGTTTAAAACGAATTTCGCTAAACTGGAAGTAGCCATTTTATTTTTCAAAATGGTGTGAAACATCGGCCTGTGGCACTTAATCGGCAAGACCATTTCGAAATTACCCATGGTTGGATTTTAGTGAATTTTACCAAATCGAAAGTCGACATCTTGGATTTCAAAATGGCGTTAAACATCGTTCTCTGACACCTACTCGTCAAAATAATTCCAAAGATACTCATATTGGTTGGATTATAGCCAATTTCGTTAAAGCGGATGTCAGCATCTTGTATTTCAAAATGACCCCAAAACTTCGACCTCTTACACCCACTCGTCAAAACCATTCCGAAACCGCGGAACCGCCATCTTGTTTTTCAATATGGCATCAAACATCGACCTAATCGTCAAGATCATTGCGAAAATACCTATGGGTTGTAGTGAATTTTGCCAAACCGGAAGTCGCCATTTTGGATTTCACAGTGGCGTTTAGCATCGTCCTTTGATGCCCACTCATCAAAACAATTCCGAAGATACCCATATTGATTGGTTCTTTTTAGGGATTATGTTCGGCTTCCAGTCTTTGAAATATTTAACAAACGGAATATTTAAGACTGGAAGCCCAAGCCATAACACATAAAAAGAACTCCACCAACAGTCGTTAGTTTCCTCACAAACATATTGATTGGGTTATAGTTAATATCATTAAACCGGAAGTCGTCATCTTGGATTTCACACTGGCGCTAAACTTCGATCTCTCACTCCCACTCCTTGTAGCCACTCATAAAACTTAGATTGCACTTGTAGCATACTATAAAACTTCAATTGTTACTTGGGATGGCACCCATTAATCAATATCATTCCGCAAATACCCGTTATAGTGAATTTTGCCAAACCGGAAGTCGACATCTTGGATTTCAATCTTTTGAAAGATATAAGTGTCTACTATATTGTGTTAAATTTGGATTTTCGATCCACGCTTCAAAAAAGTTTCTACATGACATTGTTCGAAATGGTGTCCTGGCCGCCAAGGGACGCTCTCGGCTCGAGCCGCGCGCCTCAGGTAGAAACCTTTTAATGATATAATATACGTTCCCAGAAAGCTCCTAGTTGCACTGCACATGTGTATAGATATTTCACGGCATGATCTGTAGCGGCATCGCGGACTAATCGTGAGTTATCAAAGAACCACTGTTATTATTAGAGTCACATTTTAGTCCGCCTTATTGGAATAGCCATTTTTTGTTTTTTTATACATATTAACCCTAATGCGTGTATATAAATTACAAGACCTTTTCTTTCCGATTTTGGCTGAAATACCACTTATCTTTTTGGTGAGGGTCCGCCATATTGGATCGGCCATTTTGAATTTCGAAAAACCGACTTCAGATTAGTAATCAGCGATATCCAAAACCCATGTAACTGTTACAAAATATTAACATTTTACATTACATTTCTAATTCATTGAGAGTGTTTAAATGCGTTTATCGCAAAAGATGATTTTTTAAAACAGCGTACAATCTCATTTGAAAACGGTTCACTTTAAACATTTCTTTTGACCTCTCGAAAGAAAACCTTTTTCATTGGAGGAATGACCTATAAAATCTACAAATCCTTTCTATTCACTATTTTTAGTGAAGCCTTAAAGTGGAAAAAGGTTTAAAAATCGATCTTAAAATATGAGATCTCACCATTACGTCAAATTTGTAGTTTTTTACCCGTTCTTAGATTATTCCTCCAATCAATTTAGTTTATTTTAGAGCCTTACTATTAGTTTTGTATTTTAGATCAATCCTGAGACAGCAGGCTGTACGCACTTTTGGAAATCCACGCGCATCTAACCCTATAGCCAGGGAATGAAATGAATGTTAGAGTAACAAACGTTGTTACGGAGACCGTCTATACCTTTGAATCTCCACGTTTGCCACGGGATAGAATTTTTGTTGGTAGGATGGGGTAAACAGTATAATATAGTACATGTATTACTCCAAAGTATATGAAAGTACTCAATACAACGAGAAGATTTGATTTATAATTTACTGGACTAAAATAAACCAATGAATATGACAGTTTGTTCTTCACGCTGACATAACTGCCGAAAAAAGGTAACTGGTTTTCGATTATTCTCGCGAATTGCCAATTTTCAATCATCATACACGATTAAACAGTCATCATTTTACTTAGACAAGACTATGCGAATTCCCTCCGCACACTAAATGCCCAGTAGAACTATGAAAAGGCTGCAAGCACCACATTCATTTTTTGTATCTCTCGAGCAAGCAAAAAGGCTTTTGTCGATTCCAACAGGGTTACAGCGTTCCAAGTACCGTTTTCATATAGTTTCTGTTTATTATTGCCGTGTCCATTGCCTCTTGTTCCATCCTGTAGCGTCATTTATATTTTTCGGGATTGTTGTTTGAAGATTGGGCATGCCGCCTTACAAGCGTCGCGGCTCCTTGTGTGATGTGTCCAACATAGTAGTCCTATCACGAAACTGGGAATCGATAAGCTGGTATGCCCAATATTCAACCAACATCCCCAAAAAATGTAAATGACGATACAGGATGGAACAATATCGTTTCGGGACATATGCTGTATAGAGCTGCTTCTAAGGTGGAGAACAGGCACTTTTCGGTTTACCTGTCCTTGTCAGCATATGACCAATGACCAATCGGTTATCCGATTTTCATTAAGGTTGCTCGTATTTAGGGTTGTGGTACCGGTAATACCGGTACCGAAAATCCCGGGAATACCGACCCATTTTTGGTACCGTAATACCGGTACTAAACAAAAGTAAGTACGATATTTTCGGTACCGTACAGTTTTTTATGAAAAATATGTGGACTCTTTAGGGGGACCTGTTTCAAACTATCGGTCTGCAAGATTACTTTTAATTAAATTAATTACCTTCTATAAGTTAAACAATACTCCCGCAGGTCAAAACCAATTTACAGAAAATCAAGAAAGAAATGCGAGAAACCTGCGGATTTACTGCCATTCTCGTATTGATTTGTTAATGTTAATAGTGTTTCTTACATTTACCATCTGTTGAACTCGACAAAAGTCGCACCGCTTAGCAGTTATTGATTTCAAAGTTGCCTAGATTTCGAAATAAAAGAAGGTGCCGCATACGAAAAATATTTTCTACTGAAATGGCATGCCGAATCAATTAAAAATAATAAACATGTTTTTTTGATCAGCACAGATCAATCATCTGAGAATTAGGTCATCAGTTTGAGCATTCAATTTCACTTTTAAGTTTCTTCGAGTTTTTTACTTTACCGGTACTACCGGTACTGGCGGCTTCAGTACCGTAGTACCGCTTCTCGCCAAAAAGGGTCGGTTCTGCGAACCCTACTTGTATTGCGTCTGACATCGCGGAGAGGTAAAAGATAGGAGTTCTAGATTAGCTGTGCGCTGATATATCGCTTATAGGTCATACCGCTTCACCAAATTTGTCCATTTCATATCCCAGGCCACTACCGAAAATGCCGAACGGATCGTGACTTATCAAAACCTTTCGTGCCATCGCGCGAATCGAAACGAATAAGTTGCTGTATTACCGCTTTATTTCAAAAACTCGTTTCGATGTGCACACCTAAAAAATCGTGTAAATTTACGTATCTTGACCCTGACATATTTTTTTTTACAATGGAGAAGATCTTTACGTCCTAGCCCAGTACACGTGCTATTGGTAGGGTCCAATCTACCACACGGGGTGCACTGGGGGCGTGTCGGGCTCGAATGGTGACGCTGCCATTAATACCGACTAAACTCCATTGGGCTCCGCCATCATTCCTCCCAGGAACTACCTCTCGGTATTACTTCTGGGGGGATGGCTGTACTAAATGTACTCATTCACTCTCACTCACGCGTTCATACGTCCTGTATGAGGCTTACTTGGGTGCTCTCTCAATCGCACTTTGATTCACTCTCAAACACTCCCACATGAGGCTGACTTTTGTGCTCCCCTTTTTCGTTCCTTGCGAGGCTGACTTGTGTGCTCACTTTACTCATTCCTTGCTAGGCTTACTTTTGTGCTCGCCCCACCCATACCATGTGAGGCTGACTTGGGTGCTCACCTTATCACCTGATTCACTCTCAATCGTGCCACTCTATTGTACCTCTGTCACTCCCCCTGGCATCCCATGTGGGACATTTTTCTTAGGCCCCACTTCTGACATACCATGCGAGGCTGACTTGTGTGCTCACCTTTTTCATTCCTTGCTAGGCTGACTTTTGTGCTAGCCTCTACCATACCATGTGAGGCTGACTTTTGTGCTCACCCTTAACATGCCGTGTGAGACTGACTTGGATGCTCACCCTTTCACTCCTCCGCCACGCCATGAGGCATCGATAGCTAAGTCCCGACATACTACGCTACGACCCTCCCGTCTTGGCATGAGGCAGTCCACTTATACGCCTATACACTCACTCTTCTGTCTTGCTTCGGGGTGGCTGGGTTTACCCCTTACGCGGTTGCCAGTCGCTGCGCCAAACCTGCCTCGGCATGAACAGACCATTCACTCCCTTTTTTGCGCTTGGCCTTTTTCGCTACAGCTAACCAATCACTAGTTAGCCGTGCCCGTCGTCTGTTGCTCGGTTCGCCAGATTACCTGTAGCCTACTGGCAATCTGGATGGTAGCAGCCGAGACTGCGTTCCACTTCTCCACCGATTGACACATCCGCTGAATAAGGGTATCAGGGGTTGTGTCCCAGCCACAGACGTCAAGCATTGCTCTTCTTTCGACGTCGAACCGATGACATACGAACAGTATGTGTTCGGCAGTTTCGTCTACACCTGGGCAGTCCGGGCAGACTGGGACCTCCGCGTGCCCGACCCTGACATATACGAGTATCAAAAAGTACCAAACAGGACAAGCGTATTCAATTGTTTCAAAAAATGAATATCTAACCGATGCTCGGAGGGCCGTGCCCCATATACTGTTCGACTAAGTTCGTTTACATCGGAAAATATGTGTGTGTGTGTGTGTGTGTGTATGTGCGGTCATATTAGCTACATGTTTACATGGGTTTCCCTGAGCCGATTTTTACAAGCTAGGTGTCAAATGAAAGATGCTATATTCTATTGGCTGCTATTGGATTTTATTTTGATCCGACTTCCGGTTCCGGTGTTACGATTTGAAGAATCTAGATATAATTTGTCCACATCGGTTTCTCAGAGTTTCTTGAACTGATTTCTCAAGCTTAGTAAAAATTGAATTTGATTATTATTGAATTTCAATTTGATCCAGCAATTCCGGAGTTATGGGTTGATAAGTGTTATCACACAAAAAATCCTCATATAAATAAATATCACCAATACCAATATACTTCAAATATTATTAAAATGTGTACCAAATTGCTTGAATTTGTAGATCCAGATTACTTGTTGCGTATCAAAGATTCTTTTTACGCATTGGTCGCCTACACCGGATTCGGAAGTCCAGGACGAAGCAGCCAAGTGCCTGAATTAAATTCACATCCATTTGTCAGTGATCGATTTGCACATACTTATAATCATAGGAAAGATGCATTATTATCATGCGATCTTGGTGCTTTTTTGGAAGCTTTCAAATTTTTACCCAAAACATGTTTATTTTTAATCTAATCGTGTATCAATGTTTAGCTAATTTCCTCACTATGTAATTTTAACGAACTGTGATGAGAATAAAATCAAAAAAGTACCCGGAATTGTTCCGAACCCTGGTTATTTTTCGTCATTTCGTGAATTACGGCTTGTTAAATGTTGCCATGTTTGGAATTATGTTCATATCTTTTGGTGTGTGATTTCTTATTGTGACCCCTATATTGGTTGGTGTGCATCATAGCTAAAACTGCATTGTATTGAAAGTATTTGCCAAGGAGTATATCTTTATAATCGCACCATGGACCAGTAGATCCCCTATAAGAATTTCATTTTAGCGCTTTAATGGTAGATGGTGGCTGTACGGACCACTTTTTTAAAAAGGACAATGTAGTATTCTATAACCATTATAAGTTGCTCAGAATATAGGCTATCATTTATATCGAAACATTTACCTGCAATGTGCGCATTGGAGCGATGAAATACAAAAAATATATTGAACGCATATATCCTCTTATTAACAGCAGTGGCTCATTCAGGGGGAGGGTCTGGACCCCCTCCGAGATTTTTTTACTTGTTAGAAATTTCAAATTTTATAAAAGTGTTAATCTAAAAATCATTCCAAACCAAATTTGTCCATCAAAACTGATATTCATTACATAAGTTTATTACGTATTACGTATGGATCCGCCTTTGATTAACAGTAATTCTGTGCCAAAAACCAAATCATCAATTCATGAACAAACAAACTTTCAGGCCGACAATGCTTTATGGAGCGCTCGTCTGATCAAGCGCTATCCTACCGCTAAATAAAAAGAAACGAATTCAAAGAAGCTCAAATCGGTTTGGCTTGTGAACATTATCTGGTGCTAAAATATGCACTTTATATATCCGTCAGAGGTGTGGGTTAAAGTGCTCCAGCCGTTCTCAATGTAGAAAAACGTAATCAAATAAACATTTAGGAGGATAAGCTTCAAGTGGTGGCAAGAATAATTTACAACCCACACGCAGTCATTTCGAAGAGAAAAGGGTGTTAGTGATTCAAATGAAATGCAGAAATAAATCGTTCGGGTGCTAGAAAATATCATCTATCTCTTCAAATATCACTGCTGAACATCTTTTTGTTTCAACCGATACTTAGAGTTATCCCTCTGAAGCTCAGTACGGTCTCACTATAGCAATAATGAAACGGGTCTAGCTATGTGCAAAAACATTAAAACGCAATTTTTAAAGTCTTTTTGCCCTCTAAAAAGTTGGCTATAACGGGTTAAGGTTAAATTCGGAACGAGAAAAGATAGGGTATCTTTTTTACGGGTGAGCATTTCGATTTAATCCTAATGGATTCTTGCTAGACCAGCTCGCTCGTGTTGAGTTAGAAAATTGCTTTCAACTATGTTTTCCATGGCCGAAAGCTAAAACGTAGCTGGTAGGATAAATAACATTGCAGAAGCAGATTGCTAGCATCGTGATCTGACGGAAAACGGTTGGTACCAATGAGGCAAAACCAAACGTGATGCTTTTTACGCTCCATCGGAGAAGGTGTATGGCTTGGCTAGAAGAACGGCACAGCACTGAAGGTTCGATCCTGTGTTCGTGATGGTCCTAATTGCCAAAATTGGGGAATGTTAGTGAAACATTGTTCGGTCCATCATCAAGAGTGCCCTAAGAGCTCTTTACGCTTGATTTCTGTTGGTTGGAAAAATTCTGTTTGGGGAATTTGCTTATGGCTAGTTCAAATAAATTGGCTTATTATACGCAACTGATCAAGACTGAGTGGTGCAATTTTGGTGTGATATTTTTTTTAGATTAGTTAACAATATTCTATTACTTTGGAAACAGAGTAAAAACGATTTTTAATGTTTCACACTCGTAATTAAAGATAATTTTCTCAGTTTTCCTAGACCTAGTCATTATTTCTAGATTATATAGTACTGCAGGTACAATCAAAGCAGAATCAAGCTTTTTGTCAATTTATCAAAAAGGGGGGGGGGGGGTGTTACCATGGCCCGAGAAGTGGTTCACAATGTACACAAAAACAGTTTCTTCGAAATTTGCTTTTGCATTTTTATCACTTAGTGCGGAATGACCCGTATAATAAACTATACAATATTGAGTAGTCGGTTGCACAAAGACTAACTAATCCTCAAGCTAAAAATATTTTTACCTGCTTTTGTACCGAACCCAGTTCCAGTATCGACTCTAAATAAAGGGCGAACACGAAATTATTGCGACACCGAAAATGTCATGCCAATTTTCTCATAATGTTTAAAATCAAACCAAAATTTTAGGGTAGTTTTATACATATATTTACTTCAAAAATCAAAAGAAAAGTTAATCGATGGAGCCTTGAGTGTAAAATTAAATTTTCGCTTGATGCCCTCCATCAAAGTCTTTACAGTGTCATCCGGTACCAGTTTCTCAGTTTTTTTTCCATTTTCTTAACATGTCCTTCTCGTCTTTGACTGTCTTCTTGCTCTTCCGAAGTTCCCGCTTCATCATTGCCCAGTAGTGCTCCACCGGGCGCAGCTCCGGACAGTTTGGCGAATTCAAGTCCTTTGGAACAAAATGGACAGAATTAGCCTCATACCACTCCAGGACACTTTTAGAATAGTGGTATGATGCCAAATCTGGCCAAAATAGCGGAGCATCCCCGTGCTGCTGCAAGAACGGCAAAAGGCGCTTCTCGAGGCGCTCAGATTTGTAGATCTCGCCATTTACTGTGCCTTTTGTCACGAAAGGCTCACTCCTCAGTCCGCAAGAGCAGATGGCCTGCCAAATGAGATATTTGGAGGCGAACTTCGACATTTTCTTCTTCTTAAATTTGTCGTCCACATAGAACTTGCTTTTTCCGGTGAAAAACTCCAACGGCTTTTATATACGTTTCGCTCATCGCGGTTTGGGAAGTTCTGTACCTTGTATGTATGTAATCCAGCTCTCTTCTTTGCATTCTGGACGTAGCACTGCGACATGCCGATCTTTTTAGCCAAATCACGGCTTGAGACGTTGGGATTTGCTTTAATCATCCGCTTCACCTTTCCCTCCGTCTTTTTGTTCTCCGGTCCCGGTTTTCTTCCAGCTTCTTTGCCGTGGTCCAACGTCAACCGCTCCTGGAACCTCTTCAACACTCTGGAGACGGTTGAATGGTGAATGTTCAACATTTTTCCCAACTGTCGGTGCGACAGGTTAGAAAATTCCAAGTGTTTGGAAAGGATTTGTTCTCTCGACTCGCGTTGGTTCACCTCCATTTTCGTTGAATCGAAAAACACGACTTCGAGTTTGACAGCATGTAAACAATACACATCAATGAGAAAGTGTGCAAAATTTGATTGATTTTTACCCAATGGTAAAAAAGTTATGCCCTGTTGAATGTGTCGCAATAATTTCGTGTTCGCCCTTTAATGTTAAACATAAAAAAGTAAGTCATTTTACCACGGCGACTGAGCAGCAATATCTCGCAAGTGTGTTTCTTTCGAAAAATCTAGTTCCCACAATTTTTGATCTGGAGTCAAAAACCAAACAAAAGAAATCCAATGAAGATACAAGTTAGCTCAAAATTGCTTATTTTTAAAAACAAAACGAAGAAAAAATAAAATCATGCGTACATCGCTGGAGAAACCAATATTGAATTTTGAATTTAAATACCCTATTAAGGCTAGGTTAATCCGGATGAAATTAAACCCCCAGACGTTACCAGCCTGATTTTCCAGACTTTATCCCTGGGATCCCACCAAGTCCACCGTCGATCGTACTTGTACGCATCACCGTGTAATGAAAAACATTAAAGGAGTATCTCAAGATTACCAGAAAAAAAAATGCAACCACTCTCGAAAGCACCCCATCCTGCAGTACACTTCACATCCTATGCCAGATCAACGTAACAATAAATCACAGATTTATCTCAGCTTTTTATTATCTTTCGCTTTCAACGAAGACTTTATTTACCGACCGGTTATGAAGTAGAATAAGACAGCAGCTGCATTAAGTACTTACCAGGACGATTTCAACCGCACCGACTATGTACATGGCAGCCGCTAGTGTTGTCCCGGTATAGAACAACATCCCGACAGCGCCACCGAATTCGGGCCCGAGCGATCTGTATCAAGAGTGGAAAAAGAAAACGTTAATGGTTGGGCGCATAATTGCATTACGTTGCTGATTGAGATTTGTTTGCACACAAACTACAGGAACTAACTAAAAAGTGAACGAAATGTACACTGTTGAGTAGATGTAAAACGTGAAGCGGATGCCCGTCGAAGTGCCGTTCAACTTGCACCTAATTGATAAAATTACTTTGCAGACGAGTACCAGAATAAACAATCTGTTCCAATTAACTGTCGGAGTAGATAGTAGCAGTGCTCTAAGTAGATTGACGTTTCGAATTGTTTGTACTGATTATCGATTAATTACTAATTGCCGCAATTTCCCGACTATTTGAACAAACGACAAACGGTTCAAAAAATTGATTGCATCAAACGAACGTCGTAAAATGATTTCACAGTTTGTTCAAGTTAAAAATTGAAATCGGAAGATGCGGCAAACGAAAACTTTTCCACAAATGCAACTTGTGCGAGTTTCAAGCCCGAGTAAAAAATCAGACAGGCTATCGTAGCGCTACCATAACTGAATTAGGAAAGCGGCTAGCCTTCCTTCAATGGAACCGCAATCCAACACAATGCAATGGATGGAACACGAGATAGTAAGAGGAAAGTTACTTCCACAGATAAGTGGTCTGGTGAGAAAAGAGACGAAAGCCGTCCTAGGGTCTGTACCACAGCCACCTCGGAGCGGGTCCGGTAGTTTGCTGGACAGCAATAATGCCGGAAGGATTGTTTTTACCGTTCAGCTTTCTTTTGTGCTGGTGACTACTACTGGTGGCAATATAAGTTGATCTGATGCAAAATTTGCACTTAACTTGCTCTTTTTGCTTTACAGTTGGCTGGGATTGTTCCTGTCCTTTCAAACAGATAATAGAGAAGTTTTGCAATGAAATATTTAAAATAGAAGATAAGTTTTGAAGTAATGTTAAGAAAGGTAAGAACACTGAAGAGTAATCCTGTCCTTATCAATGTTGAGTAAGCTGTGACTAACACAGTGTCTTATAATCATGTTTTTAATATGGAATGCTTGAATAAATTGTTGGAATTTATTGTTTCTCTCAACACTGTAAAGCTGTACGTACACGAGGCGACAGGACTCACGCCAAAAAAAAAATGTTCACAATGGATTTTGGTTTACCTATTTCAACGCGACAACAGCAACAGTGTTGGGAAAGGTAGAACATAATCCAACAATAGTGAATATTTTTTGTGGCTTGTATCCTATCGCCTCATGTGCGAAAAGCTTAAATGTACCACCAGCAGAATGTTTCAATCGTAAATATCTCAGAGCATGTTCATCGCAAAGACGCGATTTCGTACGAATTATTTAGAATGATTAACTGAATCACATAAACGTGGTTGGGGATCTGGTATCAGAAATCAGGAATCAGAATATATTTGCTGGATTAGCACGTTCCCCTTGTTATCCTGAAATTTTTGCCTTACTATATTGTCTCATCACTTTCCTGATTCGAAGAGGAATGGAGATGAAAGAAAAATGTAGAGTAATAAAAAAATGACAACACAATACAATCATAACAAAAAATAGTAAACAGCCAAGATTCTACACGCACAATGGAATTAGGAGCCATACTGATAAAGCCTTTAGCACACTGGGCTAGCAACAATAACTTATCCTTGAGTTTTTGCTCGCTGTAGGCAGGTTCATCTTTGTAAGTAGGACCAACAATCCTGATACGCTATTGTATTACTGCAGGGCAGTTACATATCAAATGACATGAGGTTCCGTTATCAGACCCGATTGCATTCACCTATAGTCGATTTCGGATAATCAAAAAACCGTTTCATTCACCTATCTGTGCAAACGAAACATGCTGATATTTTCATAAAATATGTTTTTTTTTTACATTTGCTCAATGACATGTCATAGTATGTTATACTCACAAACACGGCATCATTTGTTCAAGTTTCCATATCCATAAATTAAAAAAAAAATCCTAAAATGTTGTTAACAATTTTTTACAAACTGAAGTAGTTTCAAGATCATCAAGATGATTAAAATATAAATTTTTGATCCGACAGAGATGGTGCATTTACATTCAGACCCTACCGGATGCCCAGCTCATGCGATACTCTTTCGGAGCAAATCGTTATGTCTAACACCTCCTCGCTTCCGCACTTCGCAAAAGTTGGTCGGTTTATTATATTAAAATTATGAAAATTTGTACTACTTATGTACTCCATCAGCTCAGAGCCTTTTAAATTGATATTTGAGCTACCCCAAATGATGTGAAGCCAGTTTCTGCTATAAAATGATTTTGAAATCATCATACGGTGATTACTCATGCGTGCAAATATATTAAGCGGCAAATATATTAAAAGATAGATATACCAATATGCACCGACCCACGCGCGGCACTCAATGTACCTCAATTTTACTAGTCTTTGAACTCTATCAATATCGACAATAATATGGTACAATTGGCGATTGGGAAAATGAAGGCTTCAACCACGGCAGGCCCAGATGGCATACCAATTATTATTCTTAATAAATGATCTGCAGGTCTAATTGAACCTCTTTATCATCCGTTTCAATTGTCGCTAACAACCGGAGTATTTCCCGAACTCTGGAAATATTCCTTCATGTTTCCAGTTCAAAAAAAGGTGGTGGCATTCCGCAAGGCAGCCATCTCGGGCCATTGATTTTTCTTCTGTATTTCAACGACGTCAACTTTTGTTTGGAAAGACCACGGTTGTCTTTCGCTGTCGACTACAAGTGATACCACAGAATCCGGAATACTGATGATGCAGCTTTCCTTCAACGCCAACTGGTAACCTTTGCGCAAGGCACAAATCCCCGACTACGTCCGGGGAACGTGCCATTTGAGCCAATATATTCTGATTCCTGAACCTTTGCGCAACGGTGTGAAATCAACCGAATGACCCTAAACCCCAAGAAATGCGTCATTACGTTCTCGAGGAAAAAACGCCAATTCGATTCGGATACTGTCTTGCTGAATCCTTGATTGACAGAGCGAATTGTGTCAAAGATCCCGGAGTTTTTCTCGATGAACAACTGACGTTTAAACAGCATATCAGCTATATTGTCGCAAAGGCATCACGCTGTTTGGGGTTCATATTGAGAATATTTAAGCACTTTTCAGATATTTACTGCTTGAACACTCGTTCGATCAACACTGGAATATTGTTTAGTTTTTTTTGGTTCGTTTATTTGGCACGGCTCAAGGCGTTAACTTCACGGAGCCGTGGGTCTTTTATATATTTACATGGTGTAAACAATAAAAATAATAAACAATTAATGCTAAGATCGATCCCGTACGCACGACTTGCAAATGCGCGCGCAGATCCGTTTTCGTGTAGGGGAAATATTTGCATACACGTCAACCGTATCATGGGGGTCATTTGTATCTCTGTCGTTCTCGCACATGTCCGGGTCATCATTGGGGTTACTGCCTTGATGTTGTTCCTAACTTCTTTCCCTTTCCTAACTTCTTTCCCTTTCGGGTCATGAGCGTGAACCCTCCGTCATTGCTAGTAGCTCCCTCATTGATTTTTTTTTTATTTCATTTATTTGACACGGCTCATAGCGGTAGCTTAACGGAGCCGTGGATCTTTTATGTGTTTACAATATGTAAAAAATAAAAATAAAAACAAATATTATTGTTTGTCCGTTGGATCTCGTGCGCCTACTGCGCCATGGGGACCGTGCCTTGGTGCTCGCGACCAGATGTTCTTTCCTGCTTCTTGCACTTACGGGTGACCATTGTAAATCCGTCGACATTCATCACCGATATTACTTACAGTGGTTTCAGGGGTGCTGGATGCTGCTTTGGCAGTTGTCAATATGGACTGAACAGCTGCCACAAATTTGGCAACCGTTTGTGGTTCAGGTATTGGTATTGAAATTTTCGTCTGGCTTGGGCAGAAGTAGAAAGTAGACTGATCCCTCATTGATGGTATTAGCTGTTGAATTTGTGGTACTTGACGTGGCTTTCGCAGTTATTATTGCTTGAACAGCAGCCACAAATTTGGCAACCGTTTGTGGCTCAGGGAATGATATTGGAGACTGAGTGTTGGCCTTTCTTTCTGTAGATGAGCTTTTCTTAGCGATTTCTGGGCAGGGTTGTCCGTAATGTGCCGTTTGTTCACAGAACTGGCACGTGTTAGTTTGTCCTTGATATGTACATAGAGTTCGCTGTATAATGGTATCATCCCCTTCTGTTGTGTACTGCAGGGTAAGGTAGGAGGGAATGGAGGAACCTCCACGTATATTCCGTAATGGATTCCATTTCTCCGAAAAACTACATGAATCTTTTAATGGCCACTTTGCAAGTACGCAGTGCCAAATCATGTAATTTAACTTCCACGTTTCCGTTATCCATATACACAGGGATCTTAATTTATGCGGCGTCACAATCCAGAACGTGTTTCAATTTGTTTTGCGAAATGTATCTCTCCAACTGGATGAAGCTGACATCCGAAAACCATAGCAAATGTTTCACATTACCAATACTCGGTCTTATGCGGAAAGACCGGAAGTCGATGGCCACCGTGTTAGCCCGAAGAATTACATTTTGTTGATGAGACTCAGTCATCTTGATAGAATAATAATAACGGTTCCCTTTGTTCGTTAGACAAGAAAAAAGCAACTGCTTGCGCTGGCTTGGGTAGCAGCAGAGAGCACACTGGCATTGTGACTTATGCCTTTGGTGGTTGAGAATAGACTGAAATATTGTTCAGTTGTGTGGAACCCTCATTCGATTGCCTTGGAGCAACACCCACCAGCTGCCAAGTTACGAAAGTCGTGGTTTGCTTATTGGTCTCGATACATTGCAAGTGCGGCGAGACCTATCTCGTGCTATGACGATTTCGGATATTTTGCATGATCGAATTGACTGCCCCGAGTTTCTCAGTACGATAAACATGAACGTTCGCCCTCGTGCCCTTCGCAATAATATATTCCTCCGATTACCTCTTCGCCGGACTAACTAAGGAGTTAACGGTGCCATCATTGGTTTGCAGCGGACTTTCAACAGAGTGTCAACCGAGTTCGACCATCACATTCCACGTAGAAGATTGCAATCTGACTATTTAAATAGATTAAGAAATTATCATCAATATCGTGAGTTGTCACTCCTCTTCGCGAAACCATTTGTAGAGTCGGGATGACGCAGGTACTTTTCTGATTGTAGTTATGGGCGTCTTTGAGGAATAACAGTCGCATTTACTTGTTCACCGAATCAATTGAGAGAAGAGTTGAAGAGCGTCTCTCTAGCAAGTGGGAATGTTTCAATCTCATTTCACGACAGTAGATACCAGTACCAGTACGTTTCTCCATCAGAGAGCCGTTAGTGTAACAGGATACTTGCGCATGTTGTTGCGACGGCGCCGGTGGTTGAGTGGTAAGCGTGACTGCCACTCATTCCAGTTGGCCTGGGTTCAATTCCAGCCGAGGTCGTTGAGATTTTTCTGAGGTGAATAAATCTGTGGTCACGTTTTCCTTCGGAAGGGAAGTAAAGCCGTTGGTCCCCGGTCCATGAGTAATGGATCGATATTTAGTCCAGATAGTGGAGTCACCTCTCTGGCGTCGGTAAAGAAGAACTAGAATCCAACTTTTATACTTACTAACAAATATCCTCCTCCCGTGACACTTGTGGAGTGCGCTGTAGTATATACGGCCTCTAGTGAAGTATCGGACTAACCATTCCTTCGCTTTCCTTCCGCGATCTACGTTCGGGCCTGGCAGGCGCCAGTATTGATCAAACTTTAGGATTATCAGGAGTTGCACATTGACAGATGTTTCGCTACTCCCAAGCATAATTATCTACTAATTCCCTGTGCAACTTCAGCTAGTCCAGATCGATAACGGAATAGCAGTCAGGGGTGGTCGCACAAGCTCAAGCTCAGGATACTTGCGCATGTGCTTGTGTTTCTATATAGCCAGATAGGAGTCTCTAGAGGGAAACTTCTGGGTATATATGAAGAGGTTTAATATTTAGTACAGCTTTGATAGTCGCAGTCGGAGTTGTCGTGAGTGCATCAGTCTTGACAAATGGTAGGATCGTCACCATCTCCTCCTATGCCACACCACAAAGAATCCGTATGACAGTGTTGGACGTACAACGAAATCGTATAAATCCAATAGATGTATTTGAGTTTGAAACCCCTAGTTTTGCCGAAAGTTCGTCTGCACAACCCGAAACCCATACATGCTTTGTTGACTCTGTGTAATCTTTCGGCAGTTACGCTAGGTTTCTGAGGGTAGTACGATCTGAAACTCTACCGAAACCGTCCTCGAGTACCCGCGGTTGCTCGTTTAGGAAGCCCTAGACAAGTAGGACACAGTATATTCCGTCGTCTGTTGATTCAGAGATTATTCAGCGAGTACTATTTTCACCACATTCAAAAATAGCCTGCCAGATCAGAATTTTTTTTGAAAATTTCAATTTTTACTTCTTTTGGGCATACTCTGACACGGTCAGCTATAAATTCGTGTCGAAATATTATGTTTCACTGAGTTTTTAGTGATTATTTAATCGGACAACTAAAGTCATAGTAAATAACTAAATTGTGTGTGTCATTCGTTCTGTGACTCTCAGATCGATCAGTCTATCTCTCCAGTCCGTAAAGTGTAACGTTTGCAAAGCATAGTGCTAATCCACTGCCAAGGTTTCCTTGCGCATTCTCCGCCTCGTCGAGGTTTCAGCATTTTTTCCCCGCTGTTGTGTTTCTGCGAGTTTACCGTTATTCGGCCAGTGAGTAGGAGTGATGCAAATTTTTATTTTCAAATGGCAACATACAGTTCAATTCACCCCAACCATGATTCAAATTAAAGCTTACCTTAATCATTCACTTTCAAGTTGGCGAGATTTTCATTGCTAAACCGTATGTCTTCATTTCAAATTGATACTTTTT
The DNA here is from genome assembly GCF_030247195.1 of Topomyia yanbarensis. Lineage (NCBI taxonomy): Eukaryota > Metazoa > Arthropoda > Insecta > Diptera > Culicidae > Topomyia > Topomyia yanbarensis. The sequence continues at coordinate 105,304,814 of NC_080672.1, read as the reverse complement.
CATTCACCAGCCAAGGTTGTCATCTGCTCTGTAGGGGCCAGTTTAAGTTAAATGTTTGACATGTTTCGTGTATTCAAGCTTAAATAAACAGTAGGAAGTATGTTCTGATTCCTGATGTTCAGAGTAGTTTAGCTTGAAAAACCTAGTCAATACCCCGCTAGAGAAATATTCAGAGGGTCAATGAAATTAAAAATGAATGGAAAATGATTGAGTAGCTCGAATGTTTGCATGAATGATGCAAACGAATAACTGCGAATTGAACATAGTAGGGCATGATTTGAGATTTGTTCCTCCTTCAAGTTCAAAACAACCTATTGAAAATTTGCAGCTCTGGTGAGTAGTATTACTAGTGACACGGTGTTTTTTTCTAGTAAACCGTCTGGATACGTTATATACACAATTTAAATATCGCTATAATATTACACTTCGTTGTCTATAGTACCAGTTTGCTCTGGGCAATAGGCCCATGTAAGTTTCGGGTGGTGGTAAACAGTAGGGGCCTTTTACGAAGGAGTACATAGCGTATATACCAGCCAATAGGGTTGAAGTTTGCGGCGTCGTTTCGGATTCGAGTCTCAGTTGCGAGGACCTGCTGACACATGGGACTGGCTATTTCAAAGACCCCATGCTTAAGCCTGTGAAGATACTGGAGTGCAAACATTTACATTCAGCATCAGTCGAAGCTGACGGGAAGAGAACATACGTCAACTCAGACTTTTATCGGGTGACTTTTGCCGGTTCTGCTTTACTTAACTACCTCCTTTTTGACAAGGTTCGTCTACCTGTTCACCTTTTTGTGCCGTGGGCTATGAACTGTACTAATTGCAAACAACAGCACACAGCTTCCCATTGTAGCAATAAGGCTCGTTGTGCGAAATGCAGTGGGAATCAAATTGATGATTCCTGTGAAAACAATTTCAATATATCTGATCGCAATATGGTACTGGTCCAAAATACCCTCGTTACCCTATACTAACACTTCTATTGACGAAGGCGACTGTGATGAACCCCAGAAGGGATCATCTTCTGCTGTGCCTAAAAGCGATAGAAAAATGAGGAACATTTCCTCCCACAAGCTTCGTGGTAAAGGCCAGAAGGTGTGTCTGTTCAAGGTCCCGCGAAAAAAACTACTCGAGGAAGTACTTCAGCTTGAGCTTGTGCGAACACCCCTGACTGCTACTCCGTTATCGATCTGGACTAGCTGAAGTTGCACAGGGAATAAGTAGATAATTATGATTGGGAGCAGCGAATGTGCAACTCCTGGTAATCCGAAAGTGTTTATTGATCAATACAGGCGCCGGCCAGGCCCGAACGTAGATCGCGGAAGGAAAGGGAAGGAATATTAGTACGATACTTGCTTTTGCTAGAGGCCGTATATACTACTGCGCACGTCACAAGTATCACGGGAGGAGGATATTTGTTAGTAAGTATAGAAGATGGATTCTACTTCTTAATGATCGACGCCAGAGAGGTGACTCCACTATCTGGCCTAGATATTGATCCATCAAATCATGCACCGGGGACCAACGGCTTTACTTCCCTTCCGAAGAAAGGCGTAATTACAGATTTTTTCACCTCAGAAAAATTTCATCGACCTCGGCTGGGATTGAATCCAGAACCTACTGGCGGTCACGCTTACCACACAATCACCGGCGCCGTCATAACTATTCGAGGAAGTACTGGTGCAAAACCGAAGCAAGTCGCTTCCAGCGATATCAAAAACCTCAAGTGTTCTCATATCTCAGCCAGAGAAAGAAACCAGCGCTGGCTTAGTAAATTTCTCCGACATTGTTGACCGTATTTATACAGCATAAAATATTTCTGAACCTCTTAAAAGCATCTTGATAAGCTTTCTCTCCGCAGCAAAGATTTTGGATGCAGTTCACTGCGAAATGGTCCCATCGTTCAGCGATTGTATTCGTTGATGGTTAATTCATCGAACGAGGTCATGGATCTACTCATTGTTCAGAAGTGGAGTTGCAGAAACATTATCCCGAAAATCGATTCTTTCAAAATATTAACAAATAATTTGAAATGCGATGTATTTGCATTATGCGAAACATGGCTTACTCCAGATATAGAACTTCTACGATTTTAATATTATTCCCTAGAATCGAGAAGACTCCTGTGGAGGAGCACTTTTGGGGATTGCAAAACTCCTCCCCGCACTGAGGCTTCAATGTTTCGTATGACCTCACAGGGAATATCGATTGGAAAAACTACGCGTCCGCGATATCCGGCAAAGTCGAGTCCACACAAGAGCTATGCGAGAAATAGTACGGGTTTCTGGCTGGCTTGATTCTCGATACTGCGTTTCAAGCTCCGACTAAACGCGTACCAGATGCGAACTCTCGCGGGCGTCCTCCCAACCCATGGTGTGACAAAGAATACTCAGACGTGTACGCGGAGAAGGCCACCGCGTATAAGACCTTCCGTGACGACGGGATACCAGCCAGCTACTGAGAGTACGCGATGGCAGAAACGCGCATGAAGAATTTGCTGAAAGCCAAAAAACGTAGCTACTGGCGCCGGTTCGTCGATAGGCTATAGAGAGAAACATCGATGAACACTTTTTGGGGGCACGGAACGGCGCTTACGAAACTGAAACAATACTAACGAGAGCGTGGAATATTCAAACCGTTGGATATTCGATTTTGCCCGGATTCCGCCCCGGCATAGAAGATCTGCCGCGCTGCGTCCACTCACGATAACTCGAACGAAACACCGTTTTCGATGGTGGAGTTTTCACTTGCTCTCTTATTATGTAACAATAAAGCCCCAGGGTCAGACAGAATCAAATTTAACTAGTTAAAGAATCTGCCAAGAGAAGCTTGTTGAATTTATTTAATTTTGAGGGTAATATTATCCCTCATGACTGGAGGCAAGTGAAGATCATCGCCATCCAAAAACCAGGAAAACCAGCCTCCGACCACAACTCATATCGACCGATTGCAATGCTGTCCGGTATCCGAAAGTTGTTTGAGAAAATGATGTTTGGCTCGACAAGTGGGTTGAACCAAATGGTTTACTGTCAGATACACAATTTGGTTTCCGCAAAGGCAAATGGACGAACGATTGTCTTGCGTTGCTTTCAACAGAAATTCACTTGGCTTATGCTAGCAAAGAGTGGCATTAGTTTAACATAAATAAAGGGGACTTTTGATTCAGTTTCTATCAAAATTATTCCTGATAAGCTGCACTAGCATGGTCTTTCACCGACTATAAACAACTTTTTGCTAAACTTGTCTGAAAAACCCATGCATTAGGTTGCATGGTGATCTATCGACATCACGAATTAGCTGCATGGGTTTTCTTCAGGGCTCATTAATATAAGCTAAAAAGATTGATCAAATATATGTATGTGTCGAAAAATAACATAAAACGATCTCACCAACGTCCGGCTCTCAATTCATTAATTGATGACATTTTGGCGACTATCTTCTCTATTATCGATCAACCCAAGCCAGTCATATTCAGATGGTGCTGCAGACGCCAAACGGTAGAAACTGGTGTACTTTTAGTGGCTCGAAACACGCATGCACTTGTCAATGTTGCGATGTAAACTATTCGCATAATTGCACTAGTCTCGCGATAATTTCACAAACCACCAGAATAAAAGATCTGGTGAATGGTTAATTCTTTTTTTAGATTATTTATGCACTCTTTGTCACTGAAAAATCAAAACAAAACATGAACGAAGACAGACATTCTCGGGCGATTCGCCAGTGTTGCCACTTCCAAGTCATAATAGTTATTTAAATTGTGCATTAAATTATTTAAGCCCCCTCCGAAGCAAAATTCTTGCTAAAGACCTAATGATGCATCAACGCATAGTTTACAACACCCTGACAAACGAAAAGCTATACACTTTTAAAAGTGTTTCGAAGTGTTCGTAAGTACAATATAAGAATTGATGAAACGTGAAGATTCTCTTGTTTTACAGACATGCGACCCAGAGAAGATTATTACTGTTCCGGTAGGCTTATTACATTTTTTTTAAATAACCGCCTTATTTTAGTGTTCTTTTATACTGTGAAGATTGTAAGCTCAGATTTGGGGGTGAAGAAATATTCACTTTTATTCGAATAGTGATCGAGTTAACTCAATGCGGTTTCGAAAAATATCGTAGAAAAAAGAAACAACAACATACCCCAATGCAGTACCGATGTTTTCGGTTAGCTAATTATCAACATGAATTTTCAAAGCAATCTTTAATGTCATCTACCAGCACTCCACAACTAGGCATCTGGTTTGTATAATGAGCTACCGCACTCGACGTGGAATTTATTTCAATATAAAAAAATTCTTTCCGGTTCTCCGGTTTTGATGAGTTTCTGTTCTGCACTAAAAGCTCCATTGTTGTCCCAGCAGACGGAAGTCGTCATGAGCTGGATATCCGTCTGCTTAGGTAAGCAATTTCATTCACAAAAATTACCGTGCTCCTTTTCCATCCCGTTAGGCTCTGGGACTAATGAGCTTCCCATCATCAAACGCGCAGCAGCCCGGAGCGAAACATCCATCCAGCCAGCCACTTTAATTTGCTAGTCTAATCCGGCACTTTATCGCCGAAAATCCGCTTCACGCCCACGAAAGTTAAACGAAAAACGCAAACTCAGATTAAGCAAGTTGGTAGGTTGGTTGATGCTCGGCGACTACGACAGTGTCGTCATCGCCATCTTTTGGGGGAAACCCGGAACCGGAATGATGAATTATTGTTGCTTCACGCTAATTAGAAAGGAAATCGGCTCGGAGCGGTTTTGGTTCTTGAAATTTTCGAACTACGGACACATCCACTTACCTCGATATCATGAAATAGCTCCCGCCCGCAGGTACCACCCCGTTCGTGGCAATCGCAGACATCGAAATGGCAGTTAACATAGTCTGTAATGAGGGAGAAAAAGAAGGGAAAAAAAGCATTCGATGGAACGGGAGAGAACGAGATATATCATTAGTAGAGTTTCACTAACCGGTTAAGTGGGTGTGATTTAGTACAGGGTTAGGATGAGAACTACGTGAGACTTAATAGTGCTGTTCTATCTAATTGGTTCTGTTACAGACGATGGAGAGTAGAGTTTCCTACAAACTATTCTAGTGTTGAGCTAATGAATGCGTTTTGATGATGGTGTGAATGAAGGGTAGATGGGAAGTGTTGGCTCGAATCAAAATCATCTGACGAACAAAAGTTTCTGCTCAATCGAGCAATTTTGTCCTTGTTAGTGCAAATTGTGAAGCGAAAGAAGTGCTCCGGTTGGAAATTCATCGATTAGACAAGAATACAGCAAAGGAAAGATCGATCGTTTTCATTAAAATCACTTTTTGAACTTTCTCTCCAACAACTTCCTCTGACACTCGGAACGTCGCACTGCGTCTAAAAATATATATGTATAGTCAACCGTTCCAGGACAGTCCGATAGGGAGGAAATAAATTATGTCACCCGAAATCTTTTGAAAAGCAAATAAATCATTCGCAAATTGGGAGCGTCCATTGAATTTCTCCGACAGTTGCCCCCACCCCCCACACGTATGGCATCTGGGGATGACAGGGGCGAGCAAGCAGGAAGCAACGCGCAGGAGCGTTCGGAAATTGTGAATGAAAGTTTATTGACGGGTGGGTGGGAAGATTTCCCACTTGTCTTGTGGTTGGAGATGTCTAATGTTAGGTTTGCAAACGCTAGACGACGTTTTTATCGACGATTAGATCGCAGTGCAGTATCGACGATAGATGACGTGTTCGGATTGCGGAGGATTACGCCTGAGTGATGATATAATATAATCATTTAGGTGTAAAAATAGGCGCAATTGAACATACACTCGGATGAGACGTTCGACAACTATTTGTAGTTCGGAAGGAAAGTTTCGTTACTACTCTGAATGAGTTTCTGTAGAAAATACGTAGCACGCCCGCAACGACACCTAAAGTTATTCACATAAATAGCATACAGTTCGTAAAAAAAGGTATAACTTTACATTTCACGCTATTTTCTCTATTTTCTATTTAAAATATCGGGTGATTACGAGTTTTCACTTTTCCACTTGACCCGAACCTTTTGGATTTTTTTAATTTTAACAGCCTTTTCTGAGTAAAAATAATTTGTGACTTTTTTGTTTGAAAATTTATAATTTTGCGAAATATGTATTTTATCTATAAAGCTCGTGTTGGGCTACAGTCAATGGAATACCAATTATAAAAATATAGCTCTTTTCCATAATTTGAACCATTTGAACCAGAGAAAGCTTGGCACAAAGTTGGGCGCATTTTTTGCGGAGTCGCGTTTACAGGCGCTTCAACGTCGAGACTGTACAGAAATCAACATTTTAAATTTCCAAATTGTAAGAAAAAGAGTTGACTAACACAATAAAAAGCACATTAAAATATCTTGAGTAGTTTCTTTGTAATCCATCCTGGTAGAAACGCTCGAAATTCGGGCTCACATCGAAGAGACCCCCTTAAAAAGAACAACTAAGAATGAGAGTAAATTGGTCCAATTGGCACTTTCCCTCAACGTTATTCGCCTTGTCGTCTCATCGTTTTCCTGATTGGAAGAGAAATGGAGGAGAAGAGAATATTAGGGAAGTAAAAACCATATTCATACATGAAAAAAAGTTCCCACATTCGTGAACAAAGTGCCATGAATATTGAAACAATCACGTTTTTGCGTGACGAAACTAGGACGTGAACAAAAATCATGTGTTTTAAAATTATGTTTAATTTTCTTTCTGTAACGCTGCATAACGCTTTTTTTTCAACACAAAATTTATAGTTAAAAAATTAAATTACAACGAACCCATTTTTAGAAATTTTTATCTTGTGTGAACAAAAGCCTAATGAGAAAAGAAAACATTTTAAAAGTGACTGAATGATAGAGAAATCGTCAGTAATTTTTTTAACGATTACTTCAAACATGTTTTTAAATTTCATACAAATTGACAGACAAAACTTATTATAAAATATAATGCAAATGGTTGACAACATCGACTTGATGTTAAAAGAAAAGCTACACGAAATGTTATGCACACTTTATTTTTTTATTAATAAAGAAACACGAACAATTTTTGAAAGCGTCGCAATAAAACAAAATAATTGATTTTGATGCAACAAAAAAAATTAAAATATTTTGAAAATGAATGAAACATTTAAATGAGAATTTGGATTTGAAATTGCATTGGGAATAATGTTCTCTAAGAAAATTGTATTTTTGGCTGCAAAATCATAAAGATATGCTAAAAGTCGATAGCTTTTCCATGATCCAAACAAGCTAAAAAAAATTTTTTTGTGTTTATAACGATAGATATTTAATTGTTGATAGCCCATGATCGAGAAATGCGAATAACTTATAAAAAGGGCATAATTGCACGAATTAATTGTGTTTGTTAAAAGAAAATCCCGAATGTCTCGAAAACTATCACATTTGGGAGATTTTCAAAATTAGAAGCATATTCTGTACTAAGAGTTTTACCTTCAAACTAATAAGAAATTTAAAAACATTACAATTACATTACCTGCCATCCATGTTTTTTCGCGCAGAACTATTCATTCCCTTTAACTTCTTTTTGTATCGTTGTGCAGTACAAAATACGACAATCGAACCGTTTTTTTAAATTATGCATGCAAAAATTCTACGCCCTTTTGAAATATTGCAGTTGTGTCAAACTGTTCTAATTTTCATAGGAAATCGTGGAGATTTATAAACCGAACAAAGTTTTGTTCGAATTGCCGATGGTCATATTTTATGGTTGACCGCTTTCTCATGGAATCTCTCTATGTCATTACCAAATCTTTTACCTTTACGCTAACCAGTTCACAACTTTATGAACATTATTCATAAACTAAAGGTTGACTCATGATTTAATTCATAGCTTTGGAAACATTGTTTACAGTTCGACGGTATACGACGTGAACTAATTCATGATTGATCATCAGCTGGTTCTCGTGATTGTGAAATAGTTAGCAGTCTGAATATTTTTTCGTGAACTATTTCACGGAACTCGTCATACTATTCATGTATTTATTCGAACTTTGTGAACTAAATTATGGTTTCTAATATATTCGTCACGATCTACCATTCGTGCTCAAAAAAACCTTAAAATTCCACCCTCATGATGTAGTTCGTAAAATATGTAATTTGCATGATCCTAATATTTTCACGTGAACCTGAACTCTGAACAATGTTCATGGTTTTGTGAACGGGTCATGAATCCTAATATATTAGTGACGACTCTTCATTCGTGCTCGTGCAAAAGGTCACACATAAAGAAATATTATTCGTGCGCTGGTTCATGATTCCTAACAAATTAGCATAATTAATAATAATTAACCGCTCAAGCTCGTAAAATAGTTCACAAAATCATTAAAATTTATTCATAGAATCGTCAGTAGGTTCTTAATTCATAGTATATTATTTATTATCTATTTTATGTGCTTATGACATTTGGAAGATATCCAATTCATTTTCACTATCATGCATCTCTGCATATGGTCTTGAAATTTCAATGGAACCTTTCACAAAATTTGGAATTATTTCTCTTTCCTGAATTAGTTCTTAAAATTCATCAGTTGTGTTGTGCTAGTGTATGTAGTAAAGCATTAGTGTATGTAGTAAAGTAGCATAAACCTCGCATTTTAGATGCTTCTTGCAGTATACCAGCATTCGTTATGCATAACTGTTGTTAATCAGCAATAAAAAAACTGTTTAAAAGCTTCTTGCCAGTAAGCAGCATTTTGAATGCACAAAGTAAAACGCAGTAAAAAGCATTTACATGGTACAGCAATAATATAGCCGCATATTTTGCTAAAAGCGATTTTAAAACAGCATTTGAAATTACTTAAGCGCTTATCAAGTAGCAGTTAAAATGCATTCAGCATGCTTATTGATTACCTGGGCAGTCTTACGTATGAGCAGTATATATAAGAGAACTATTAGAACCACCTCGAACGCCATCGATTTCATTGATCGCAGTTGATCGCAGAACAGTGGAAGAGGCATTTTTGCCTTTCAAAAAGGAGGCTGCGAGACTACAATTGATTATAACTATGGACTGACTATAAACTATGACAAGACAAGGTGCTCGAGGAAGCGGATTATCGTGTGCTCAATGATCTCACCCGGTGGTGCAGTGGAAAATGATAAATGGCACAGATGCATGAACTACGAGCTGTACTAAAGAATTTATTTATTTTTTTGATTATTTATTCATTTAATTCATTTGACAACAAATAGCCTAAATGAAAAAAAGAGTTTAATTCTAAAAACGAACATCGCGATATTTTTTGGGCAAATTTGCATGACAATTCTCCAAAAGCGAACAGAGAAAGATCGCATACATGCTGATGTCGGATCATTGAATCCTAACACCATACGATGAAATCTAGGTTGAAGCAAGTCAGTTGAGCGTAGAGGTCGTTGCGAAGCGCGGAAGTCAATAAGGGATAGTATCTTCGAAGAGTCGATTTCGGTGTTCACATTCGTCACAAATACTGCTTGTTGATTTTTTTCTACTTCATTCTAATGAGTCGAGACCGATTAGCCGGCATCTATCTGGGTAGGGTCGTAGATCCAAAGAAATCCGCAGCCCTCGTAGAGAGCGTCGAACAAGTCTTCTTTTCACACGTCCAATACGTAGATTTGATGAGGACTTGAGACTGGCATCAGTCTGGCATTTTTGAGTAGTGGGCCAACTAAGGAATAGTAATGCGGATCCATTAAAATCCCGGCCGATTCTTTGGATATAAAACCATGTTGTCGAGATACTTTCGTGATTAAAGCTGAGCGATACAGATAGAAGATTAGGCCTAGCATCCAACAAGACGCCAAGTTAGCTAACATGATTGATTCTCTTTAGCCTTTGCCCCTTGCTCCAGTTGTCGTAAAGTACCGAATTTATAATCAGACATTTAACGATGCTAACAATAAGTCAATTTCTACAAAACCAGCCGACGAATGTATTCAAAAACTTTTGAAGCCTAACGTATCCGTTGATATTGCGAACTACAAGGTACAATTTCAAGTCATTAGCGTAAACCAGTTTGTATCCAAATCCAAGCAGCAAAGTATCATCGTTGAAGAACAGCACAAACATTAGTGAACCTATGCTGCTGCCCTGTGGGACCCCAGAGTAAACTGAGAAGAACCACAAGAGCTAAGCTGCACACGTAGGACTACATCACGTAAGTAAGATTTCAGCCATTTATCAAAGCTGTGCGACGCACCCAACCTTGACATTTTTTAGTGTATCGATAGTCGTTTCGTTCAAAAACTGCTTTGAGTCGGTATATACTACATCAATTTGTGCATTTTCTTCGATCTGCGAATTGCAAGTTGACGGGAAGTTAAGGATCATCCTGGCATACACACATGTTGGTCGGTGGAGATGTAGCTTTTGGTGCGCGTAAGTATGAAGGTACTCAAAACTATTTCAAATATCTTGGATGTTGGCGATAAGATAGTTATGCCACGGTAGTTTCTTATATTTCGACGATCACCGCTCTTGTAAACCGGGAACATGAGCTGCTTCCAAATCTCCGAAAGTGTTGCTTTCTCAAACGATTTGTTGAAAATACTGCATAAAAGTTCGGCTATGAAAGCAACATAACGACCACAAACGACAGCTGGTATGTCATCCGGTCCCGCTGAGTACGGTTTTTTCAACCTATATGCAGCGGCAACAATCATGTCGGGTGTGAATAAAAATGTTCTCAAATCTGCTAAGTTTTTAGGAACATCCATCGAAGGCATCTAAGTCGGAGATACTATTCTCAGAAAAGACAGCGGCGAAAAAAATTGCAAACAGCTCACGTGAATCCACAGCAAACTTTGATTGAATCTCGACGAGACGAATGTTCAAAGGAATAGAAGAACATTTTCGCTTCGAGGTCACACAGCTCCAGAAGTTTTTACGATTTCGGCAAAGACGTATGCTTTATACAATCCGACATTCAACCCACGTTATTCAGCACTGGATTATACAAACATCCTGACATTGAAAGGGTGATAAAACATGGTAGAATGCAGTAGGCTGGGCATGTAGTGCGAATGCCGAAAGAGCGATCGATTAGAGCTATACTCAGCAGAGGACCTGGAAAGGCTTATCGACTTCGGGGTAAACTTCGTACTTATTGGCTGTGAGCAATCGACGAAGATGCGCGGGCGGAGGATGTTCAAGGAGACTCGTGACCCAAGATCGAGAAATGCATTCGGTCATGATTCGGAGTACCCAAATTATTCGGCCATGGGATGATCATGATGATGATTTGGACCTTAAACATCGTTGATATCAGGAAAGAAAACGAAAACTGCGCTGAGCACCGAAATAAAAATAAATACATAATAAAGTCACAAATCGCGTTCGTGAAATGGTTAACAATATAAAATATCGCAAATTGGTTACACTTTCATGATCGATGTTCATGTTAAAGTAAAAAATCCGAAGGTAACCCAATAAAGCACATCGCGACAGTCGATATTAAGCTCAAGAATAAATATCACGATTAAATGTATATAAATTATGAAAACCGATCCTGAAGTCATGAACACGTCTCACATTTCTCTGCCAGAAAAATCCGATTGTAAACTCATGACTACAATATCACGATCACATAAAGAAACATTAAGGAAATCCAGACTCAGATCCTGAAATATTGAACGTGAATATTCGTCAGAAAAATGAATAGAAAATACGAAAATCGTCACAAAGTTTCTGACATCATGAATATAAATCAAATCGGGGAATAAATATCACGATGACGTGACTAGAAATTACTAAAATCACGATTATGCTCTTGAAATCATGAACATCGTTTAAATGTCGGATCTTTTAGTTAATATAATTAATATAAGCCAGTGTATCCCCAAATTATAAACAAGAATCATAACAAAAACTAGCTTTTGCTAGAAACATTTAATCATAATTTTAAGTAGTTTCTAAACAGTCGCACATTCTGCTACTAAGCTTATTTTCAGCCTTCGCCATTGCTCGAACTGGATGTGGGTTCTCCGACTTTTATGTTTTTTTTTATTCCAACATTAACCGTGACGTTCTTTTGGAAACATGCATAACATTCTAGTGATGAATTTCGTCCAGCTTAAGATCATTTTCGGCGAAAAATCAAATGTTCTTTTGGAAGCACATACGTAACTTTTCATGTTTCCCACAAACAACATGAAAAGGTGAATAGAGATAGAAACCAAATTCGAAAGTAGAAGCGAATCGAAATCCATTTAAACTCGTGCTCATCACTACCGTGCAAATATTGAACAAAATGTGAGCTCAGCTAGCAAGCGATCTAAAAACACATAATAAAAGATTAATCCCGATAATGCCGAATTTGCGGTGGCGGTCGACTTGGTAGCTCATAAATATGTGCACGGCGCCAGGGGTTTCGGTTTCCGCATAACTTCCATCCATCCAATGCATTCCCAGCAGTAGCCAACATAACTTTTTCAGCTAGCACGGCTGAATCGGTTGAATACTCAGTGCACAGTTCGGTTTCGGTTCCATCATTTGCTAGCTATTGAATGTTGAATATTAAGTTTCATTTCAATTAGCTGAAAACGACGCGAACCTCGAACAACTACGTATTTAAATATTTAATAAAACATGAATTCGGCTATGCCGATACTCCGGAGCTTCTTCCCCGAGGGTATCGGAATATTATTATGGCATGGAAGCATGCCAATTATGGGTATATCTTTGGTTTATTCGATATTCGAAATTGTATAATGAAATCATATAAATCGTGTTTTAGCGGAAAATGCAAATTGTTGCAGTCCCAGTTAATCGGATAATGCATCTACCAGGGGAGAAAAAGAAAAGTGGTACAACATGTGGCATGGAGTGAGTAAGGATAAATTTAGGGAAATTTTCACGTGACATAATTTAATAATTATTCTTAAAGTGTTCACGGAAAAAAATTGTTCCCAAAATAGTAAATAAAGGGCCCTGATTTCTGGAACAGTCACGTAAAAACGACACCATGAACAAAAATCATGTATTTTACAATAATGTTCCATTCCCCTTCAGTAACGCTCGCGTAACACTTTTATTGGTAGATATATTTGTTTTGTTTTGTGAACTTTATTCGCGGTTTCCGCCATGTCATTAACATGTACGTGAACTAGTACATAATTTTATGAACATCATTCATAAAACCAAAGGTTGATTCATTATGTTATTCATAGATTTAGGAACAATAGCTCACACATTCAAACCAGTTGGGACAGTTTCTCGAGGACTATTGGACGAAACTCGGAATTTTATTCTTGAATCCATTCAATCCTCGTGAACTAATTTATGATTCCTAATATAATAGTCGCGATCCAATAAGCGTGCTCGAGAAATAATTCACAAAATCATCAAATACTCATGTATTCGTGAACTGGTTCATGATTGCTAGTACAATAGTCACGACTGGCCATTCGAGCACGTGAAATAGTTTACAAAATCATGAAATATTATTCATGAATTCGTGAACTAGTTCATGATTACATGACTTACGATCTATCTTGGATGCTTGTGGTATTTAGAATATATCTCTAATCGTTTTAAATTTCATGCAACATGATTATGAAATTTTCATGTGAACTATTTCATAAATTTAGAGTACTATTCGTAGAATCATTTTTGTTTCATGCACTATTTCATGAAATGTCATTTAAGCCCAGATGCTAGTAAGAGGCACAAGTAGTAGGGATGATCGAGTTTCAATTGTTTCAAAACCGAAACTGAGAGCTATAAAATTGGACCCGGGCCTGATATTATAAAATTTGAAAACCACGAACCCGCCCCGAGCCCGAATATTTCAAAATTGAAAAACCCGAACCCGAGAATGAACATTTTTTAAACCCGAACCCGAGAGTTTCAAAATTTGAAAACCCGTACCCGACCCGAAACAGAAAAACTATAATTTGAGAAACCCGATCCGACCCCGACTTGTTAATAGGGAGAATCAACCAAAGATGCCAAACCTGTTTACATGACGTCACCCGCGTTACTGACTGGTACGGTCAAACTTGTGTCGAAGGGTTTCAATCAAGATTATCTGACGCATTTTTGATGCTACAGCGTTAGAGCATGTTCAGGAGTGTTTCAGTTCTAGATTCATAATTTTGACAGTTCTATAATATAAAACTGAAAATTTTAAAACTAGAACTTGCTGTCCCTAGCAGCAGTTTTAGCGGATGTTCTTTTCAGTTTAAAATTCATGTCTCACCATTCCTTCAGTGTTACTGCATTCAAACTTATTTCCCCAGTCTATAGGGTCTAAGTGTCTGTGCTGAAAACTTTGCATGTATTTAAAGCACAGATCTAAACGTGTTTTAAAATCAGCAATAAATAGAACGGAGTCGTATAACAGTTTTAAATTTTGAAACAAAACTGTTCGAAATTATAAAACAAAACGCTCTGCTGGGGATGTGAATGTTTCAGTTCCAGTTCTTCTTTGAAAGCCCTATACAAAATAAAACGCTCCTGAACATGCCCTTAGTGTCAGGACGATCGCCTATAATGGGGTATATAATTTCTTATATGCTTCAGATAGTACGGTATGCGTACCAATGGAGTTCTCAGGACGACTCCAAACTTCTACAAATCTGCTAATGACTTGAACAGAATGCACAATATTTTTGTAATCAATTCCTTAAGATCGTGGAAATTCATGTATTTCCATGACGGAATCCGGATCATTCAACGGTCCAGTCCGGAGACAATCTGACAGAAAGTGCTTGTTTCGTACATGTCCCACTGATTTGATAGCGGCGCTAGTATACCATCACCATATGAGTGCCATCGATATTTATGACACTGTAAGTGCCTCGAACATCGTTATTTATTTGATAAGGTTTAGATGCACCACAAATCGACCATTACAGAGCCACAAATCGTGTTCGTGATATATTTCACAGAACAAAGCACCGCGAATCAGTCACATTTTTATGTTCCTGTTCATATTGTCACGTTACTCCGAGTAAAAAAAACTATTAAAAACCAAAAAATAGCAGCTCGCGTTAAGGCGAAGAGATATTGGCCGGTGCTAAGTTAGACCGGACAAGTTGCAAAATATCAAAAAATGAGATGATAGCACTGGATAAAAAATTTCTTCAGCTACATTTCATTTTTGCAGGAATGGTAAAATGTTACAATTAGCATGAATTATGGCAAAACTTTGTTTCGAATTATAATGTAAAGGAAGCTGCGATTCAAACTTTCAACTCGTTTTTCTCGTAATCAATAGAATGTCACTTAGTCCGGTCTGACCTAACGCTGACCAATTACGAATATATTAATAAAACTTTTTATGTTATGAACATGAGTCACATCACTCCATGTGTAAAGTTTGAAATTAGAATAAAATATGAAAATAACGTGCAATTAAATTACGAAAATCGTGACTAAGATCGTGAAATCAAGAACATAAATCACACTACTCTTTTTTTCGAGAGTTGTCCTACTGAAGCTGTAGAGCTAGGTTCTCGGAAGGGCTCCCCGTCAGAATCACATACTACAATTTGCAGACGAGACAGGTGAATGGCGCCCACTAAAACACTGTAGCGGGCCGTGATTCTGAATGTGATATTCATTGTACGGTTCTGGTATGTACGGTTCTATTTTATAACCGTGTGTCTTTCGCATATTCGCGTGTATTCTAGAATGATCGCGCGCCGACCTTGAATCTGATATTTATTTTTTCGTGTACGGCTCAGATTCTGGAAGAAAGTTGGTTCTTCCATATCAATAGAATTCCCAGTCATGTCGCAGTGGAACGCGTGGTCTAGTGGATATGAGCTTTTTTTTTTTATTGGTCCAACTGAATGTATGGATCTAAGTTGCTAGAATGAAGAGTAAAGATTTCCGGACGTGCCTGATTCATGATCTCGCGCATTTGCAGGTTCGCGTTTGAGCCCGCGTTTGTAATTTCGTATGTACGAAAACGTTCACATAATTACCGGAGTGTTATCAAGTATGCGTGATCGCGGGCATAGGTGTGCGTGGATGATCGCGAAAGGCTTAAGCGTTCGTATGTCGACGTGTTTGTCGCGTGTGCTCGCGTGTATGTGACTTAGCTTGTATAAATTTGATTTTGAAACCCTGTGGCCATTCACATATTGACGGACAGTCATTCATTTAGTTTTCGGTGTACGGATCACATTCTCACAGGGAGTGAGTTACCCCATATCACTAGAGTTCCCGGTCATGTCGCCATGGAACGTTTTGTCTAGTGGATATGGGAGTTATTTTTTCTTAATCTTTCAATTTTTTTATTAATTAATATGGACCTAGACTGTTGGTACCGAAGATAGAGACTTCCGGACGATCCCGACTCATGATGTCGCGAGCGCGGGAGTTTGTAGGTTTACGCTTGAGATCGCGTTGCTAAGTTTATGAGCGCTGAGACGTTCACCTTATTACCGGGGTGTAATCATGTTTGCGAGTACGTGGGCGTAGGTTGTACGCTGACTTGATTTCGTAACATATTTGCGTGTGTTGCCGAATGGTCGCGCGAACGTGGGTCTGCTATCAAATTTTCGGTGTGCGGTTTAAACTCTGGCAGAGATTGGAATCCCTTATATCGATAGGATTCCCGGTATTGTCGCTATGAGACGTGTTGTCTAATAGGTATGAGCGTATTTTTTTAATTGGTCCAGTTGAAGGCATGGACCCAGGCTTCTAGGTTCAAGGACAGACTTCCGGACGTGACCGATTCGTAATCGCGTGCGCGAGGTCATTTTTGTAAGTTCCCGCTTGAGACCGCGTTTGAGAATTTGTGAGTGTTAAGACGTTCACTATCACCATCTTTGCTGACCCAGCTGAAGGCGGGTGTAGAATGGCAGTATAGAACTCGAAAAGAAGAAATAAAAGACAATATATGAGAGACGTAATAGATTAGACAGGTACAAGATACAGCTGAAGTTATGATCATCATATTAAAGACATACATTAGTACTTTAAACACTACTAATACTTGAATAGCCAACCATCACACATAGCACATTCTTTCGCAATTATCTATTTGTTACTGGTTGATTGTTGGTTATGTGCGGGTAAATAGAGGAAAGGTATAGAACAGAAAAAGGCTCATATCAGCCCTCCCGGCCTCCTCGATACACCACTATCGAGGCATATTGAAATCAACATCTTGAAGCGGGCTTCTTATATAAATCAAATCCTGAGTAATAATGATTGGTGGATTATTAACATGAGAACTAATTAACCTCTAGTAGTACAACTTGGTGCAAATAGAAACTAAAAAAAGCAAATGTCCTAAATCTATTGAATCTATTGTGGCTTGATCATGTTTACAATACCGTCAATCCCATCAACCTGCGAGAGGGAACATAAATCACACTACTCGTGACAAAAATATCAAAAATCGTGACTAAGATCTTGAAATCATGAACATGAATCACTCTACTCGTGACTAAAATATCACGATAAGGTGAAAAGAAATTGCGAAAATCGCGACTAAGCTCCTGCAATCGTGAACATAAATCATGATACTCTAACAGAAAAATCCGATAGTAAACTTATGAATAAAATATCACGATGATAAGAAGACTAAGCGAATAAGCTTCTGCAATAATGAACATCGTTTAACTGTCGGCTGTGTATTCCCACATTAGAAACAAGGATCAGAACAAAAACTAATCATGTCCAGGGAACAACTACGGTAACCCCAACAAACATTCGAATTTAACGACAAGTATATATCGGCGGAAACACATATAATTTTATGAATTCGAGGTCTAAAGCCACATTCAACAGGGCATATCTTTTTTACCATTGGGTAAAAATCAACCAAATTTTGCACACTTTCTCATTGATGTGTATTGTTTACATGCTGTCAAACTCGAAGTCGTGTTTTTCGATTCAACGAAAATGGAGGTGAACCAACGCGAGTCGAGAGAACAAATTCTTTCCAAACACCTGGAATTTCCTGACCTGTCGCACCGGCAGTTGGGAAAAATGTTGAACATTCACCATTCAACCGTCTCCAGAGTGTTGAAGCGGTTCCAGGAGCGGTTACGTTGGACCACGGCAAAGGAGCTGGAAGAAAACCGGGACTGGAGAACAAAAAGACGGAGGGAAAGGTGAAGCGGATGATTAAAGCAAATCCCAACATCTCAAGCCGTGATTTGGCTAAAAAGATCGGCATGTCGCAGAGCTACGTCCAGAATGCAAAGAAGAGAGCTGGACTACATACATACAAGGTACAGAACTTCCCAAACCGCGATGAGCGGCAACAATCGACGGCTAAAACTCGGGCACGGAAGCTCTACGAGAAGATGCTGACAAAATATAACTGCTGTGTGATGGACGACGAAACGTATATAAAAGCCGATTTTAAGCAAATACAGGGGTTGGAGTTTTTCACCGGCAAGAGCAAGTTCTACGTGGACGAAAAATTTAAGAAGAAGAAAATGTCGAAGTTCGCCTCCAAATATCTCATTTGGCAGGCCATCTGCTCTTGCGGACTGAAGAGTAAGCCTTTCGTGACAAAGGGCACAGAAAATGGCGAGATCTACAAATCTGAGTGCCTCGAGAAGCGCCTTTTGCCGTTCTTGCAGCAGAACGACGAAGCTCCGCTATTTTGGCCAGATTTGGCATCATGCCACTATTCTAAAAGTGTCCTGGAGTGGTATGAGGCCAATTCTGTCCATTTTGTTCCAAAGGACATGAATCCGCCAAACTGTCCGGAGCTGCGCCCGGTGGAGCACTACTGGGCAATGATGAAGCGGGAACTTCGGAAGAGCAAGAAGACAGTCATAGACGAGAAGGACATGTTAAGAAAATGGAAAAAAAACTGAGAAACTGGAACCGGATGACACTGTAAAGACTTTGATGGAGGGCACCAAGCGAAAATGAGTTCAATTTTACACTCAAGGCTCCATCGATTAACTTTTCTTTTGATGGTTGAAGTAAATATATGTCTAAAACTACGCTAAAATTTTGGTTTGATTTTAAACATTATAAGAAAATTGGCATGATATTTTCGGTGTCGCAATAATTTCGTGTTCGCCCTTTATTATTCATAATTTCATAAACTTGGTCACGGTTTTCGTAAATCGTTTAGTTCACGAAATCGTGATCTTTTTTTCATGAATTTATAAACGGATATTTCCGTATGCGAATCGAAGTCATTACGTATTTTTTACTGTTGGTACATCTCTTCGTTTATGCATCTACACCTAGAGTTTCTAGCCCAATCCGATTCTCGCTTCTTCCCGTCTAAAATGTCCTTCTCTTCCATTGCTCTGCAATCGACTCCAACGAAGTCAATGCCATCCGCGAAGCTAAGAAGCATGTGCGATTTCGTAATGATAGTTCTGTTCATTTGCACAAAAGATCGTATCTTCGAGCGGCTCACTGCATTAGCAGCCGCTAGTGCTTAAAGACGATTTCGCTGGATTTTCAAAGTGAAGTGCACTCAGAACACTAGCGCAAGTGCCGGAACAACATATTAGAAAATAAATCGCGATGTTCCAATTCGTTCAGCGCCAGCTTCATGAACGAGTCAGATGCTTTTCCGGCTATTTGAACGCATGGATTTGACCCATCCAGAGTCATAAAAATCAGCTTAATTGGCGTTGTCGAAAAATTATGTTCACACATCATCAACAGCAGTTCGTTTCGTTTCATTGAATCGTACGCTGCCTTGAAATCTACGCACAGATAATTAATCCGTAAAATGTATTCCAGAAATTTCTCCAAGATTTGTCACAGTGTCAACGATTTATGGTGTGGAGTGTGGTTAGTTATAAAAGTCTAGACATTTTTAAACGGATCTCCTGTATACGTAAAATTCTCAATGGTGATTTTTCTATATTATTTTTTTCAAAATGTTTGTTAGAAGAAAAGTACAATCAATAGGTTTCGGACTCCTTCCCCTGAATCCGCCACTGATCTACCTAAATCCGTAAAACAAGTTATTTGCATGTAAGTGCATAGAACGTGTTTTTTCTATAAATTACTGTCAGTCAGTGGAAGATAGTTAAAACAACCGTACTGAATTTGTACAAACCTGCTCTAGAGTATAATTTGTCACGAAAATCATTACAACAGAATAACACATTCTGCCTCTAATCCAATGTAGCTCATCGATGCAGATTGGATTTATCCAAATAGCAATTCTCGAGTTTACCACTCGTATTCCGCATCGATGCGTTGTGATACGTAATATGATTTTCTGTTGATATATTTTTCGCGTCAACGCCAGCGATTTGATTTGGGTGTGATAACGAGGTCAATCATTAGTTTTAGCATATTACTTTGTACGACGGGTGACAAACCCAGATATCGTTAGCGGCGAACGCAAATTCCAATATTTTACAAAATTCAATTTCACGCTGTTTACAAATTTCCATGAATAATTAAACCATACTACACCACACTTAGTTAGATTCCAATATTTGTAGCAATCAACAACTACTGTTGACATAGAGCACCCCCCTCCCCTCCCGCTTCCGTCACACCGACGAAATATTCGCGAGTAAATGTCTCTCATTTGTTTCGAATTTGATTAAATCCGTTCCCACATCAGCCAGACCAGGCAGCAATGGTTTCGGCGAAATCGACGTAGCACGAATAAAAGTAGGTCGTTAAACCCCAAAGCCATCGTAGCGGTGAAAACGAACGGTTTCAAAAGCCTCTAACCATTACGCCGGGTACGCCTTGCCAGTTTCACTGTCTCGCTAGATATCTTGCACAGCGTTCTCTCGGCGCTGGCTGCTGTGCTGATGTCACGAAGGATAAGTGCTGATGCTGAAACAAGAACCGGGAGCGATTATCCGACGCTTCACCAGCTAAATATAGCAGCAGAATTTCCTTTGCGAAACCGGATGGGTTAGAGTGGCCGTATTTATGGGAGCTCATGCCGGGTTGCGGTAGCAGCAATAAGTAAATCGAGGGTGACGATGCGCGGCTGCTGCAGCTGCTACTGGGGTTGAATGAAATTGTTTATCAAAAGCCTTTCGCTCCGGGCGATAGCTTCCTTCAAAGTGTGTATTTTGATTACACCATACCATTTCGTTAAAATCGAGCCAACGGGATTTATTTGCAGACCCCCTTAATGGGAACGTTGCCCGCAAGGGTGATAAGTTGTTTGGGTCATAGGCGGAGGTCGAACTAAACGGAAGGTCTACTTTACCATCAGAGATAATGGAATGATATATGTATAGCGATAAAACTTTGGAATTTCCCGGAATATTCACCACGTAAACTACTCAATGAACGCTATCATTGAATTTTCAATGGTATATCAGATTGCAAATTTCCATAAGCAAAATCTCTAATTATTCGGCCAAATGACCAACTCGGTCATCGGTGGTACCGTGCATGCTAAGTACACTAAATCCATCGCATGCCCAGGAACTCCACGCATAACAATAAGCAAACTCACTCGTGGTGAGAATAATCAATTGATTAATTAATCACATCAACAAAGGACCACTTCAAAGCAATGTCGCTAGCAATAAAGGATATCCCCATCCCGGTGCTACCAAGTCCACGCCTTAAGAACACACCTTCGCCTCGTCCTCGCCACTGCTATTCGGTTGACTGAGTCCGACAGCGGAAAAATGTCATTTTCTGAAATCTGCATAATAATGGTTGGCTGGTTCCTGCTTGATTGGACGCTATCAATCAGAACTAATTAACATTTCGCCCGATAGCGAACACAGCGACGACATCCGATCAACCGTTTATCTGCAGCCAACCTGGAGCGGAAACCCGACGGAATGGATCGCTAAGGGAAACAATTATACCGGAATCAAAAGGCCAAAGCAGCTCGCTCCCGGAGCCGAAGCGGTTGGCACAGGAAGGATAATTAATGGTGAAGAAAACGGGTGCGCGAAGCGAGCATGACTTTGCTTGGGCGCGTTTTAGTTAATAAATTAAAATATGACTGCCACTCTAAGATGAAACTCAAGATGATAGGCAAATGTATGGTTTAATACCGGGTGATTGTTCAGATTTTAATTATGATCGGAAAACCTTGTATTAATTTAGATGTAAACATGCTGAGCTCAACATTTGGCAGCATGGTCTTTTATGTTTAGAAAGAGGATCATTTAAGTATAAGCATCGACAGTTAGCATCTTCATATCTCTTCCATAAGCTTATATTGTTTATATCACTAGAATACGTACCGCGTAAAAAAACCGCGTCAATTGGAAAATCCGCATGAAAAAAATTCGTAAAAAACTTGACTATATTGTATTCAATGGGTTAGGCCATCTTAGGTTAGCAAATACTACTACAGCGGTCAATAACAAAGCATTTTTTTAAAGAAAACCTTGTTTTTGTTTCGCAATTAGGGTAATTGACTGCTGATTATCTAATAAGAGTTGCTTATCAGTTTTAGTTAAAAAAAATCAAATTAATATTCTGTATTCCTAGTTTTAAGATAGCTATAATTTTTACTCTTTATTGAAACTCTTGTCCTCCATCTTGTAAATAGAATTGAATCCCTAGTTTTAAGATTTCTGTGAAATTTCTCATAAATATTTGTTCCCCCTTTTGTGTACTAAACTATATTGTTAGTTCTAAGATAACCGTAAAATATTTCGTAAAATACTATTACTCCCCCTCTTGTATATCAAAGTGAATCCCTTGTTTTAAATTTTTTCATAAAAAAATCTTTTGGCCCTCTTTTGTATATTGAATCTTATTTCTAGTCTTAAGATAGCTGTAAACTTTCTTTTCCTTTGTAAAAAAATATTTCAACATTGTAACCTCCTAGTTTTAAGATATCCAAAATGTAAAAACAAAAGCATTTGGCACCGCCAAGCTAACGCATTTGTGCCTATCAAATAAACGAAATGAATAAAAAAAAAAAAGAGTTGCTTAGGAAATGATAAGTATGATCATACCAATCCGTTTCATATTAAAACCTCTAACGCATGATAGCCACCATTGCACAGTGGTCCAGAATGTACATTTAGCAGGAAGTGCTAAAACTAAATAACTAAACTTTACAATATGTTTAGGAATGTTGTAGCGCTTTGCAAGGCTCTTCTTTTCGTTTAAACAGAAACAAGAGTGGTTCTAATTTTAGCAAGATTTGTAATTGAACTTTTTAACGGTTTGAGAGAGAGAGCATGATTGTCTTCGATGAAGTTGTAGAACAAAACATTTTAGACAAATTTGCTGAAGACATGCAAGCTCTATCTTTTATACTTTTCATTGCATGAGAAATCCAAATGGAAGTTTTAGGATGTTTCCTAAAAACCGGTTTTTTTTCTTATAACTTTTGTAGCTTTTATTTTACGCAAAATACCCTAGAACTTGAAAATTATTTTAGGGTGCAACAACTACTAAACTATATCGGGACAAACTGTGCTCCTTCAAAATATCTGAAGGTATTTCTAATGTCATGTTAATAAAAAATGAAAAGTGAAAAGGTTATATAAATAACTTGTCCACTGTGAAAATAATTTAAAAATACTACCAATCAAATTTCTAATACAAAGGTTTTTTTACACGGGAGATACGTACCGTGTAAAAAACCGTGTAAAAAAATCCGCGGTAATTTCGAAATCCGTGTAAAAAACCGCGTTAATTCAGAATACCGTGCAAAAAAACCGTGCAAAAAACCGTGCAAAAAAACCGCGTTACATTCAATCAAAAGACTTAGACGATTTTAGGAAAAGTGGGGATTTCGGAGTTTAACCAAAAATGTCCTTTTGAAGGCAATAGACGATTTTTGAACAAGTTTCTGCTTTTATTCTAGTTCCTTAGAAGAGTTTTAGAAAAGCGGAAAAGTCGGATTTTGAGAATTTCTTTTGGTCTGCATTTCAACAATATGGTTGTTTTTGGAACAGTATTAACTAGTAGACGCCAACTATGGATGTCTGTGACCATTTTAAAAATCAAGATGGCGACTTCCGGTTCACCGGAATTCTCTAAAACCACATCAATATGGGTATTTTTGGAACGGACTTGACGAGTAGATGCCAGATATCGATGTTAGAAACCATTTTGAGAATCAAGATGGCGTCGTCCGGTTCAGTGGAATTTTCTAAAACCCATCACTATGAACATTGGGTTTGACGAGTAAACGCCAAATATGGATGTCTGAGGCCATTTGGAATACCAAGATGGCGTCTTCCAATCTAACGGAATTTTCTATAACTCAATTGGTCGGTGTTAAGTCAGACCGGACTAAGTCGCAAAACATTAAACAATTAGATAATGATTGCACTGGATAAAGAATATCGTCAGCTACATTCGACTTTTGCCAGATTTGAAATATGTAACAATAAACAAGAATTATGGCAAAAATAATTTTCAATCATAAGGTAAAGGATGCTGCGATTCAAACTTTAAACTCGTTTTTCCCGAAATCAATATTTTGTCACTTAGTCCGGCCTGACTTAACACACTTAGTCCGGAATGATAGAGATCAATGTCTGAGGCTATTTTGAAATACAAAATGGCAACTATAGACTTAGCGATACTCTGTATAACTCAGACAACGTGGAGTGTTGTGGACAAATATTCAGTTGCCAGAGGTCTGACGTTATTTGCATTTATAAGACAAGAAAAATGTGTTCATGAATGGACTTATTCGAATATGAGCTGGTTGGTACGCTAGAGCTCATCGAGCGTATATTCGAGGCTCATAATCGAATCAAAAAACTGACAAAATCAGGGGAAATAATACAATCAGGTCTTCGTTCCAAAAAATACCCATATTAATGGCGCATTAGCGAATTCCACTGAACCGGAAATCGCCATCTTGATTTTCAAATTGATTGTCTCTATCATGCGTTCATTAGGCCCGCTCTGAAAATATTCATACTTATTGGATTATAGAGAATTCCGTTAGACCGAAAGTCGCCATCTTGTTATTCCGAATGGCCTCACAGACATTGATATTTGGCGTCAAGCATGTTGCAAAAATGCCCATATTGATCGGGTTTTAGAGAATTCCACTGAAACGGAAGTCGCCATCTTGATTTTCCAAATGGCTTCAGACATGGACATGCAAAACTTGATCAAACATCGTCTTTTGGGACTTAGAATATTTTTGCTAAAACCGTGTTAAATACGAAATCCGCGCAAAAAAACAAAACTTCATGCAGTCTAAGTCTTTTGCCTTTAAAAGGACATAGAATTTTTTTGCGAAAAAACAAGTTAATTGCGTGCTAATTGCGAAAACCGTGTAAAAATACCGTGCAATTTTAATTTCTTTTAACAAATCCTCTAGATGTTTTCAATGTTTTTGAAGAACCTTGAACCGTGCGCCAACCCCAGCACAATTTCAAATCTGTATCCTTACTAACAATATCCCTTCTTCCGTGATACTTGTGGACAGCGATGCCAACCTTCCAGTTTAAACTAGATTCTTCCAGTTTTTTTACAGCATCCAGTCAAACAGACAATTGGAAAAATCTTCCAGTTTTTTGAAATTTGAGCCAGTTTTATCCAGTTTTTATATCAAATCAAATCATATATCAAATATCAAATATACTGAATGAAATATTTAGTAAAAGGAGGTATGGAACATACGTGTTTACTAAAAATTACGTTCATTGAATCGTTGACTGAATCGTTACAAGGATAAAGTCGGTTTTTCGAGCATCCAGTTTTTCCAGTTTTTTTGCAAGAAAGGTTCCAGTTTTTTTTTAAATGTTGGCAACGCTGCTTGTGGTGTGCGCAGTAGTATAAACGACCCCTAATAAAAGCAATTATCGGATTAACATTCCTTCCCTTTTCTACTGCGATCTACGTTCGGGTGCTGCTGTTGATCGATAAATTACTTGGGATTACCAGGAGATGTATCAGATCACTTCAAACCCATTTCATGTAATGATTTATATAACTAATCACCAAAGTAAGGGCGACAGCACTCCGCCTTAAGGGCATCCCTTGGTTGTTTTATAGTCAGTGTCGTGTTTCCAAGACTGGTAGTTAGGTTACGCTTTAGAAACATTGAGTTTATTTATTTTTTTGTGCAAATATTAAACCTGTGTTTTCTAATAGTATTCCGCATTGAACTATGAGATATGTCGAGTAAATCGGCAAGTGAAATTTCTTTCATTACGACAGAGTCGTCCAGTCTTCCAACCACCATGTGTAATGCCTTTATTTTCAAAGATTCTAAAAGTTTATTGATGTGAAAATTACGTTTAAATGGTTTGTTTAATATTACTGCGGCAATATCATATTATTTTCATAAATCCTATGGAAAGTAAAATTATGTGATCTAATAATATCACAATAATTTTGATTTCAGTCTCTCTTCTCATCTCACCCAGAGTAGAAGCTAAAAAAATCCTGCTACTTTATCGCTTACCCACCATACAAATAGTATAGCCTCCCTTTGTGTAGTAAGTAGTAAATGAATGTACCACAAAATAATAGAGCGAGAGTAGACCATTGTGATTGACTTTAAACTTTGCACTTTGAATATTGCGCTTAAACTATCGGACCTCTCCAAAATACAATTCCACCACGTGCGCAATGCAGTTTTGATAACGTTCAATAGGTTAGATGTGGCAAAAAGCCCGACATGCAATAATTCGCCGAACACGCCAACGTTAGGATCAAGATCCCCTTATATACGGACGATGACTCAGTCGAAGCCCAGTCATTACACACCAAATGTCGAAATACGGAGAAATGACAATAAATAACGATTTATTCCAGGGATTTCCAACGGAGTTCGTGAAGTGAGAATTTTATTCCTTCCTATGTGACCATCACAGGCATCATCCAACCAGATAACGCTGTGCACCTATCCTGCTCCGGAAAATAAATGCCGGTTGTACAAAAAGCTGGAACACAACGGAAAACCCTCTGCAGAGACTGGTAAGAAAAACTCATCAATTGCAATCAAATTTCTTGTAAATAGAATTGTATTCCTAGTTTTAAAACATCTGTGAAATTTCTCATAAATATTTGTTCCCCCTTTTGTGTACCAAACTATATTGTTAGTTTTAAGATAACTGTTAAATATTTCGTAAAAAACTATTACTATTGAATTCCTTGTTTTAAAATTAAAAAAATATATATTTTGCCTCCTCTCTTGTATATAGAATATTATTGCTAGTCGATAGCTGTAAATTTTTTCTCTTTTATAAAAAAAACTGTTTTAATCCACCTAGCGATGCAATTGTGCCTTTCTCATTTCTCTAAACTATGGATCGGAGGCATAACATAATTGTGGAAATGTCCATGACATTCTGAGTACACTTTGCAGTTATACACAATAGCTTTATAGCCACGAACTTGATGAGCTAATCAGCATTAGATCAATGTTATCTGCTTGCTAACTCATTTTGTCATGCGGGGGTGGGTGTGTGAGGAGGGCGAAAGTCCCATGAACGAACGACTCCCCAGTTAAATTTGGTATGCTTTGTGATATAGTGGTGGTTTAAAGATGATGGGGTTGAGTGGGAGGGGTATGAGCGCTGGATGGCGTGGTGGTCGGAGGGGTGATTTAAGGGGATTTTAAAGGGAGGGGAGTGATTGCATAACCTTTCCATATGAGAAAGGCAAAAATATTTCAACATTGTAACCTCCTAGTATTAAGATATCCAAAATGTAAAAACAATAGAATTTGGCACCGCCAAGCTAACGCATTTGTGCCTATCAAATAAACAAAATGAATAAAAAAAATTCCAATTAAAAACCAACGTTTAGTCATCGATATCTTCTGCTAAGCCGCAAAAATCTACTCAGTCAATGATCACAACTGTGCCCAGTACCACAAATAACCGTGTATATCAAGTTTTTGTTCTTTGGGACCCATTTGATCAGTATTAACCTGTATGTAGACATCTGGGAAATTAACGATAATACTGCTTAAGGATACGTGTGCATAGTACTTTTTCTTTTGACTGAACGGTTTTATGAAAATGCGAGTAAAATAAGCTCGTTCTCAGGAGAGTCGTGTGACTTCTGATTACAATATGAAAATAATTTCTCTATTTTTTAATTCAATCAAACATTTCATCTAGCCTTATCGCGGGGTAAAATTTATCGCACCGGATTAAAGTACCTTTTTGCGTGCAAACCAAATCAGAGGTTGCGATCGGGGTGAATTTCCCCATCGACAAAACCCTCCCCGACTAACTGGAGGACGCAAGAAGTGCCATTTTTTATTTATGTACAAATAATGTTCTGCAGTATTTATGCCCGCGGTTCGTTAACTCTGTGTACACAGTTAACTGCGCGGTTAATTAATGACACAGCTATGTAGGGTACCGCTGAAACAATGGCAATAGCTAAAACAGGAAGTACGATCGATCTTCCACCGTTTCGCTGGCTCCACTTACTCATTTACTCATTTGTTTATGCTTAGTTTTATTTACCGAAATTGTGCCAACAAAGTTATGCAGTACATGTATGTGCAAAGTCGAGTATGTGCTTGAACAGGTGGTGTGCTGGGGCATGCGATTGAAAATGAGTCGAAAAAGCTGAGGTTATGAGGACGAATGAGAATGGGGTTGAAGGTGATGATAAATTGTAAAAAAAATTGTTGTAAACATACCACGCAACAACAACATAACACAATTAAAAACCCATAAATAGCTCCAGCCGTACCGACTACCCATGTTAAACGAATGAATAAAATAACACCGAAAATATTCTGTATACACGGCAGATAGACACCAATGAGTGTGCCTGTTGGTTGCAGTGGTGGTGGTGTTGATGGCGTTGGTGGTGGTAGTCAGTAGCATAGAGGTTTCGTTTTATATTCGATCAGGAGGTTGGTGAGTTGCGCAATTGATTGGTTATTTCACCCCAGGACGTTCCATTTTCCGATTTTTCCGATT
Organism: Topomyia yanbarensis; assembly: GCF_030247195.1. Classification (NCBI taxonomy): domain Eukaryota; kingdom Metazoa; phylum Arthropoda; class Insecta; order Diptera; family Culicidae; genus Topomyia; species Topomyia yanbarensis. Next base: position 105,276,042 of record NC_080672.1, on the reverse strand, counting down.
ACCAAAGAGCAGAAGAGAAAAAAGAAAGAAGAAAACCTGTGTGAGTAGTTGGCGCAGCTGTTTAATAAAATGTTATATGGTTATTTTTGCAGTAATTTCATTTAACTGCCCGTTTCGAAATGGCGAGAGAAGATTTAATTAGTTGTGCCCTATCCCGTTAGTATCTGAATAATTGAAAACGGAGAACTTCACTCAATCCATCTGTCTACCTGGCAGAAACCACTCGACAGATGCGATCGTGACCAGTTTTATTTCTATTCAGCCACCGGGATGTTTATTAAAACTGTTTTTTAAGTGTTTATCCAGATACCACCACTTGCAGAACTGCAGCGTTTCATATGAGATGACACTACTTACCCATTCGGGCGGAGGCAGGCGCTGGCTTCGCATCTGGGTCCGTCGGTGCAGGGATTGTATTCGAGTAGTTTGCCAGGGACGAAATAAGCGTTGTGATTTGTGGACGTTCTTGAATTTCATCCTGGAAAAAAAAATAAAATTGATGATTGTTCAAAAGCTGTTTCGTAAGGTGATAAAGAGGATTTGGTTATTTATTCGGAATATGGTGTAAACAGACTATATCTGCACTATAGAACCATAGAGAGTTGCAGAGCAAGCATGGTATCTTCTCAATGTAAACAAAATATCTGTGTTTTTCTATAAAATTTTCCAGCCCTGAATAGATGTTTTTATACGATTTTTCAAACGTAAACAGATGGGATTTAAATTTAAAATTTAAATGTAATTTAAATCATGGTTTTGTTGCTACTGCCACTCATAATTTTATAAACAAAAACCAATATGCAACAAATAACAAAAACTGCTAACTTTCCTTTCCTGTAACTCGCGTCAAATATTTTTGGGCCTAAGATAAGTCTTAGAGTGAACATAGGTGAAAATCCATTCTAGTTTGAATTCGTTAACTATGCCAAAATTCTACCGTATTTAATATTCAAAATTAGTAATGATTCTCTAACTAGTTATTTCAAATATTTTAAAATGGTCTTTTAAACTGTTATTACACTTACACAAGAATAGAAGTCAAATGGGGAGTTTGAAAAACATAGTAAAAGATAAAGATTTTTGATTTTCAGCAATCCAAATAATTAGATGCCACCTTTAATATCGTGAATATTGATGACCAAATGTGTGATTTTACACTTTTTTCTCGTGGGATTTCGGGAACACTGTGGGGGTATGAAGGGGTGGGACTCGTTGTGCTTTCGTCGCCCTAATTTTTTCTCCACTATCTCGGAGTCTCACTTGGTCCATAAAATGGACCGACCTTTGAGCTTTGATATAACTGTCGACTCTTCTCTTACTCTATCTATTACGTCGCCATTTAGTTTTCGTGCCAGTGAGCAGTTTATGAGCCATCTACACACCAAAAAATATGATTTTTTTGTTAACCTAATTTCAAGCATGAAACAATTTAACAAGCCGTAATTCACGTAATAAGGAAATATAACAGTGTTTCGCTTAATTTAACATGAAACATATACTTTACATGCGCAATGACATAAAATTACACTTACTGCCATTCAGAGTTATATGTGGAGTAAAATTAGGCGATTTACGAAATTTGACGCCATATAAAATTGAAATCAAGCATAAAACTAAGTCATTTTTGATGCTCGTATTTGTCAAGATCAGGAGACCGGATAGTCCCCGGCAGTGAACTCACCCTAATCCGACTGAGATTTCACCGATGGAGGAATTTCTCCTGATACTAGCTTCCTAGAGCCATTTAGCTACCAGATTTATCGAGATCTACTCGGAAATTATCCGGCGGTGAACTACCCTACTCCGACTAAGAGTTCCCTGACAGCGGAATTTCTCTCGGTAGCGATGTCTATTTCGTGAGCCAAATTGGATCCCATTTTTTGTTACGATATAGTCAGAATCTAAACTACTATGAATTCCCCGGCAGTAGATTTCTCCCGATACCGATGTTCGTTTCCGTTTACCTCCCCGCTTCGTACCGACCTGGATCTAGCCTACTCCGGGTCAGCCAGTAGGTGCTAAGGTCTGTCCAGCGTTTTCGTATGGAGCGTATCTTCGATTCACTGGCGTAGCTACGACCCTCTGCTAGCTTTCCGACGCGATCTATTCGTTCTAAGTCCCCACGGTTGATCTAACCTACTCACGAGCTACCCGGTAGGGTGTCGAGGTCGGTCCGGCGATACTGCTGAAGCCTGACCTCCGGTTTGCTGGCGTCCCGACAACCCAACCCGGTGCTATGCATCATACTACTCAACCGGTTCCCAGCGGTAGACCTAATCTGCATCGACGCAGAGTTCCCCAGCGGTGGAATTTCCCCAGAAACCCGATTTGTGGTTTCACGGCGGCTTTCTAGTCGACTGCGTAACTTTGTTGGTCCCTTTGCCACTTTTTTTGTTTAATATACTCTGTTGACCTCCGTTGACCGCATCCCAGATATCCTCGTCGAAGCACATCTCTTCGACGATATTGTCAACTGTCACACCAGGCATACCCCTTCGAACTTCTTCGAACCTAGGGCATTCGAGGACCACGTGTTCCATGTCTTTTGAACCTTTACAGACTCCTGGCAAAGGGGTGACGAAGCATGTCCGAACCGATGCAAGTACTTCCGGAAGTATCCGTGTCTGGACAAAAACTGCGTCAAATGTAAGTTCACCTCGCCATGTTCCCTATGCACCAAACACATTTGGGATGAGTCGGCGGGTCTATCTTCCTATCTCCGTGTTGTTCCACTCTTGTTGCCACTTAACCAACAAGTCCTCCATACCCCTCCGGGCGCGGCCGAAGGGTTTCTTTCTTCTTTTCTTTTCTTTTCCTTTATTTTTATTTGTTTTTCGTCGTCTCCTCTACGGTTCGCCATTCAATCTCCATTTGTCGGTTATTTCGCTGTCTTTCGCCGACCTTCTAGGTTCCTCCTCCTCTCCCAGGAAACCCCTTATTCTTTTCACAGAAAGGGAATATCGGTAACACTTCGGAGTCCGGCAGGCTTCTCCTTTCGCTATCTCCGTTGTCTTCAGTGTCTTTTCGGTGTTTTAGGTCTCTTCGGTAAGGTCATTAGCATTCGGCTGCTGCAACGGCGGACTTGGTGCTAATCACTAGTTCCCTGATCTGTTCGTCTACGTTGCTCTTGCTTTTCACGAATTCGTAGAGCTAGAAAAAATATATTTTTAACCTCACCTTCGTCGCTTTAGGCGCCCCCGATTGCTGGTTTTCTTAGGTAATGTTTGGTTTTGGCGCGCGCACCATTATTTTCAGTTTATTCATTTCATGGATTTTATTCGTTTTGTTTATTTTGTTCATTTTGAATATTTGACTAATTTTAAATATATGATCATTCATTCAGAATTATTTTTATTCATTTTAGTTCATTATTCGTTTTTATTCGTTTCATTCTTTGGATTCATTCTGATCCGTTTATTCATTTTATGCATTTTATTCATATCAATCATTTATTTTATTTTTTTATTCCATTCATTATATTAATTTTATCCAAATTATTAATTTGTTTTTAATTAATTTTTAATTTGTAATATTAATTTAATAATTTAATTGATTTTTTAATTTATTTTGTTTTTTCGTTCATTCATTTTGATTATTTCATTCATTTTATTGATTTTATTAATATTACCCGGATTATTTTATTTGCTTTATGTAATTTAATTATTTTATTCGTTTCATTTATTGCTTTGTTTTATTCATTTCATTCGCTTTATTTTTTATTCATTTGTTATTTTTCCCAGTCAATACATTTTATTCAATTTCTTCGTTTTATGAATTTTATTGATTCTATTCGATCATTTCTTTTATTAATTTAATCCAATTTGTTTATTTTAATATTTTTTTTGTTCTTTCAATTTTAAAACTTTTCATGTTGTCTGATTTTTTCATTAAACTCATTAAGCTGTACTAATTTGAATTATTTATTGCATTAATTTGATTCTTATTAATCATTCTACTCATTCTATGAATTTGATATCTTTGAATCACTTTTTTGCTTGAATTGGGGAACCCGGGGCTATTCGGACATACCTAAACGAATCTGACCTTTAGGTAGATAGATGTGAAATAATTTATCGGTCAAAAGTCCTAATTGTTAGAAACCTCAGCTACATTTTGAAGCCATTAAAATTCATTGGCAACACCCCGTGGCAGCGCTAGGCGACGATTTGCAAAACTCTACGTTTTTCGATCCTTTTACAATGTAGGGGTAATTCGGACTTCCCTACGGGTTAATTCAGACCATCATTTTTAAATTTGTTTAATAACGGAATCATGTTTACCTATGAAATATTTATTGAAGAAACTCCTAAAGAAGTAAAAAAAAATAAATTGCGTTACAAAAACATAATCTGGATAGTCGCAACTGTCGATAAGCGCATCATGTATTTTATTTGCTATGGTGTGTGTAATCGTGTGCGCAACCGCAAGCCGCTGAACCGGTGGTTGATAGAATAAGGGGTCCGTACGCTCATTTTGCACAAAAGTGGCGAGCGTCTTGAAAATATCTGTGTTTTCACCCAAACGCAAATCATTCCGTAAAATAGGTTTTTTTTATGGGGTTGTATGGTGGTTGAACCTATGAGAATTTGCTCGGGAATTGAGCGGTTTCTTGTTTTTTCACTAAATAATGTTCGCAAATTACCAACAGATTGGAAAAACGGTAATATTGTGAGATATGAGGCAAAACTACGTCGCCATTCACCTCTAACACAAAACTACTATTCCTTAACTCCCCACAGTGCCAACCGGGGTTGCTTAGGACTGCGTCAGGTTCTGGCCTGAACCGCTCTTACTTCATACATTTTGACAGCGGTTGGGTTTGGATACTGGTTCAGTTTCGCTTCGGGCAGGAGCTACAGCTATATGAAGATCTGTTGGTCGTATGCTGACAGGCGAGGGGAACAAATCACGTACATTGGCGAACTTTCGAACAAAAGACGGAAAAAACCTAAAATGTTGCCTGATTAGGTTGAAAATAAAGAGTTGAGCTAATTTTGAGGCGCTGAGCTCGTTTTGTCAAAAGTCATAAATTATTAGATTCATTCTTCCATACAGTGTCATTGAACCTTTCTTATTACTATGATTTCATTTTCATGATAGATTTTCCGTTACTGTTCACCAATATCCAAAATATCATAAAAATGAAGAACACTACTTTAAATCTGTTTTATAACGTGTTGGTTTACTGTAGATTTTCTAATTATCTTGCACAAAGCACCATACGCCTCCATATAAATAACCAAATTTTAATATATCTTTAAACCTGTTTGTGCACCGAGGCGCAGAACGAGACCATGATATTCGAAGAGTTGAGATAATTTCCCATAATATGTATAATATTTGACCGATCCGAACTGTTTCGCCTGATTGTACAGAATATATTAGTGAAAAAAGTATTTTTGATCAGACCTCCTCAAACATAACAAAACGAAAAAATAATAGTTCCAAGCAAACCTAATGAACACATCATAACCGAAATGAATCTAGTTGTGCTAAAATCGGACCAAAATCAAAAGAGCAACATGCATTTGAAGTAAACATAGAAATTGGGATTTGGGAAATGAAAATCATTGAAAAATCCGGACATTGCTACGTTTTAACTGCTGTTAAAAATCGTGTTCTTATTCAATTAAACTAAAATGTTGAATATATATCATTCATCACATGAGAAATTTGGGAAAAATATAAAATATTAATATTTAAACATAAACTTTTGTGGTTTTGTCCGGCCTCCAGCCGCTGTGCGACATGCGCGTGGAACTGTTAATGTGTTGGTCATACAAAATAAAGCTCTCGGTACAGTGAATACTCATTTGGGCCGCTCAAAATTATGTCATATTCTCATCACAACTAAAATCGAGTTTTCTGTTATAGCTTCGGTTTGTTTACTACACTCGATTAATTTTTCGGACTATTTTATTCTTTTTCTTTGCTAGTTTTCCTTGAGTATGCTTCAAGACATTTTCTCACTATTTAACGTGAATTTTAAAGCTTAAGCTTATCACAGCTACAAAAAGTTGAAATTTTCATTCAAGTGTAAATAAGAAGCAACAATCTCGGGCTGTTCGGAGTTCAAGTTACTGTTTTAAAGTTCCCGGAAATCGATCACGAGCTACTTTCGTACATATTGCTGAGATCATATTGTCTACTAAAACATACCTCCTGATCTTTTCCCTTTCCCACTAACACAATTCCTTTCCCGTGATGCTCGTGGAGATGCAGAAGTAGTTTCGGTCTCAATCAACAGCGAGTGTCGAACTAACATTTCTTTTCTTCCCCGGTAGAACAGCATAGGGCGTAACCGGCGTCATTATTGACCATTTATGAAAAAAGTGAAATATGCACGGTGGAGCAAAATAATGGTTAATAAATTACCAAGAATTTAAACTTGAAAAAAATGCTGAAAATCACTGTTTTTAGGTGAATTAAGAATCCTTCATTGAGGAAATTTAACTCCAATTTGAACATGTATGATGCAAATCGTTCATGCTTTTATGCAAAATTTGTTGGTTGAAATTCAAAAACAGCTCAAATGTGACCATATCTAAGACTTCTTGACAATAGTGTTGATTATTACAAACTATGTTAGCATGGAAAACGTTTAAATGAAGAATGTAATAAACCACAATTACAACTTTTTCCGATATATTATAACGAAATAAAACGTTGTTAATTCACTGAAACTGTGAAAATCGTTATATTTTCAACTGACTTGTGCGCGTGGTTCCGACTGAAATTTTAATGAAAGAAACAGTTTAAATTTCTTGATTTTGCTCATCATTGGGTCATTACCGTCCGAAAAACTTTTTTTGAGCCAATCTAACAACATTTAACGTTAAATTAAAAGAAACTCAGTCGTCTTTAGAGATGTATTCTTAAGATAATCTCTCAAACTAGTCGCATTCGAAACCTGACCAAACGAATTCGTAACAAGTAAAATTGTGCTGAAATCGCCGAACCGACCGGAAAATCTGTTGAATCAGAAAGTCAAAATTATGCAAGAAAAAATGCAGTACCAGTGCGAACCGGAATCAGAATAAATTGACTCGAACGGCACGTTCCCCCAATCCTTTGTATTTTTATTTTTAAATTAACATTTATAAACAACCCTTCAACCGTAAAATATTCGTTCCGAATACAAAAAAACGAATAGTCTAGTGTAGAAATTTATCCTGTTAGTTTGGTACAGCCACAAGTATTCGATAACAAATGCTGAATGCCTACACAAAAGAACAGCCAATACCTTTTGTTCGGCAACAGAAAAAAACTTTTATCGAAACCGAACATCTTGAATTGGGGCCGGTTTCCGTGGGAAAGTAGTACGGGAGAAAGTATGTACAGTAAGCATTGCATTTCCTGACAGGATTTCTACTGCGATCAATTGCATTGACCTGAAGCTATTGTCCGGCTTGCAGGTGAAACCCCGTCCACTTACAGAAGAGAAGAAACGATAAAGAATTTGCATTCGGAAGCTTTATTCGACTGACAACTGCCTGTACGTGTATTGGCGAAACGCTACAATAATTGAACTTGTGTGGTTTTCTGTGATTTATAGTTACAGTCATGGATTTAACCCCAAGTAAGACCAATTGCTTGTATTACTTGTTACTATCGACGCCTCCAGCATAGGGTTCCATTCTCCAGTAATTGGTTTCTCCGCATTTCCTGCCAAGTAGGTTGGTTAGATGCTCTCGAAAAGCCCTACCCATTATTAACTTAACATCCACTCAGTCGTAATATTAATAACCGCTCTGTTTGTGGTGGGGACACAAAGGGCAGAAGGAGTCCCGGTTCCATCGTGCTTACAACGCAAGAATACAAACACATCCATTTCAACATCGGAATACATAATGGGGATGCAGTCGAGTAGCTGGCGAGTCCTTTCAATGCACTATATTATACCACTTTTCGAATGATGCTTGAGAGCGCTGCACTGACTGGTACAATACGATGGAGGAGTACAGCAACCACACAGTAGGAGAAGGGTAGCAGCTGGTTGGTTCGTGACCGTACGCGCCTGGACGGCTGACTGGCAGGCAGGCAACCAACGAAAGGGCACTTGAAACTGCACTTCTGCCGGGCCCTGTAGCCGTCTATTCTCAACACGTATCAAAACTGTTACAAACTTTCCCCGCATCGGAAAGAGTTCCCACGCGGTACTTGACCTTAGAGTTTGTCGTGTGCGGGGGTTGTGGTAATTGACGGTGGTGTAGTGGAGATGCGACACAGGGCGAGCGATGGTAACCTTTGAAGGTTCTGGGAAATTGATGAATAGACTAAGTAGCCGATTGCATCTGGTTCTTTCGATAGAGGTAATATCGTTAGAAGCAATGGAAATTATTGCAAGACCATGCAGTTTGCGGTGGAAGAGTGATTGGAACTGTGATTTATACTTTGATGTTGCCTGATTGGAAAGTGATTGCGACTTGTTATTCTGCAGAACCTTTAACATATTGTGCATTAAGTGTAAAGATACCTGTTCCTGTTGCAACTGAAATTCAACTGTGATACGATAGAAGATTATTTGGCATGTCTAGTGTTGTTTGTGTCAAAACGATGACATATGGTATCTGTTCAGTGGCTATACTTTAAGTTCACCAATGCGCTAAGGAAAATGGTTATAAACTTATATTAAAGGGTGTTACGATCAAAAATTGGTCAAACAGGAATGTGTGTAAATCGGTCAAACTTTTTAATCAAAAATTAAATCATGTTTCTTTTCAATGTTCAATACATACATAATAAAGAAAAAAAAATTTCACTCAAGCTTCCTTTTCAGCGAATACGAATAGCCGGGACTTTCATTCGACCTTCCATAAAATTTAGCACAACCTCTTTAGTCACTTTACTCGCAGCAGAACGCCAGTTTGCCATGGATTGCATTTCACTGATGACTGTCTTTCGCGTCTTCTTGAGGTTCCGCTGGACGAATGTCCAATATTTTTCTATTGTCTTGTTGGGAGAGTTCATGTTCGTTGGGCGTTGTTCGCGGCATACCTCTCCATGGCCTTTTTCAGTAATGGCAAAACCGGTCAAAACAGAACGGAACAATTGTGTTGTGCCTGAAAAAGGCAACAGTCCTTTTTCCAGGCACTCCGGCATATAAATTTGCTGATCGGAATGTTCCGCTTCCGATATAAATGTCGCTCTTTAAGCCACAGGAACAGATGGCCTGCCATACGAGATATTTCTTGGCGAACTGCGACAGCTTAATATGTTTGAAAATCTCTGCCACCTTTCCTCTTCTAGTTATAATATTCCTGTCCAGGAAGCTGTTTAAAGTCTGCCTTGATGTAAGTTTCCTCATCCTGTACCACGCAATCAAACTTCGTCAGCATCTTCATGTACAGCTTCCGCGATCGTTCTCTGGCCGACTTGTTTTGCTTATCGTCACGATTTGGAATCACCACCTACTTGTAAGTGGGCAGTCCGGTTCGCTTTTTAGCTCGATGAACGGCTGTGGACGAAATTCTCAGCTTGCTTGTGACATCTCGGACGGAGAGCTTGCGTTTCCGCTTGAAATGGCCGGCCGCTCTAGGGCGGGTATAGCGTAGCTTATTGATTTATTTATCGTCTGACTTAGTTGGTCTTAATGAAATCCTAAGTAATCATTATAACGTAGCCTAATATCTGCTTTAAATCAACATTTAAAGCAGCCTTAAAGTGTCGTGAAGCCCTAAACACTGATAAATTGCTGATATTGTGCCAGAAAAGGCGAAATATAGTGTTATTACTGTGCAGAGATTGACAGCTCGTTTTTGCAGCACTAATACTATTATATAGCACCAGCGCACAAATATCAAATTTGAAAGCCTAATAATGGCTCTACTAATACTATTAGAAAGCTTCAGTTGGCTGTCATTGTCCGCCATGGTTTTAAAACCATTTCTTATGTTTCCTTTCGTTGTGATGAGCAAAAAGGAAAAATTTTAAAATAAAATGTTCTGTTTAAAATCGTAATTGACTCTCTTCTAATGCATTGGAATGAATATCCTTAATGGGTTTTCGTTCTCACACTATATGACTGTTTTACGATAACTACCTTTAGTAAGTCTCGAACTGAGGTACCTTGTCTCGTCCTTCACGGTAAATGCGCTGCGTTAGCTGCCTGGACTATATTGCATATGTTCGATTGAAATGAAATATGCCGAATATAATCTTCAAAAAGAGTTACATAACGAATAAACCCACAGCATTACAATAGCATTATATCGGTTTTCCATTTTCTCTATAATGGCACTAAATGCACATGTAAAGCTTACATGCTTTAAAGATCCTTGAAGCATGTACGCGTTATATCAGCTTTAAAGCGCATATAGAGCAAGCGATAATGCTATATTTCGACTATTCATTTATGCATTATTGATGCTGATATAGAACTTTATTGTATTGTTAATGCTGTAATGAAGTTTCAATGCAGCATTAGTGCAAAAGTATAGCCAATGTAGTACAATGGCTTAAGCGTTTGGGGCTATTAATGAATGTTATATTAATAGAAACCCGGTTCTCTCACTTAGTTTAGAATATATTTACATTTAGTTAGTAATAAAATCTGTTACTGCTACCGCCCGTTCGAAAACGTCAGTCTTTGTAATGTTTTATGTATTTCCAACGAGATTGGTGCAAATATAAAGATATTTCGAACTGGATAAGAAATTCAAAAAGAAATGAGGGTGGGTTACTGGTTTTTACCTGATTAACAGTAAATAACCCCTGGATTCTGAGTATAAGTTGAAAAATGAGATCACAGATCACAGACGTTCATTTATTTATTTTATTTTTTTTTTCTTTGCAATTTTTACCACTCATAAACCAAATTTTCGGATAAAAAATTGTTGTTTTTACAAATTTGCATCACCAATTTATAGGGTCTAGAGATCTCAATAAAAAGAAAAAAGAAGAGTTGCCAGACTCCTAACAAGCAGATTTCATAAGTTTGGAACACTTCTCACTTCTTATTCTTGCATTATGAACGAAACGAAAAGGTGGCAATATAGTTGCCACTGCCTTATAAAGAGTTAATGCTTGTGGTTACTTGGGATGGTATGGGGATGAGCATCAACCCTTCTCAAATTGGCATAAAAATCCATAATCTTCTCTAGTCGTGTGGCATCCAGTGGCTGAAATCTCTCGCAGTATCTCAGCAAAGAATTGACCCACTGGTTTTCTATTCCCATATCGTAAGAGGCGACTAAGAACAGCTGTCGCTGTGGTCCACTGGGAGGTCGATAACTGCCTATTATCTTTCTTCGGACAAAATAAGCCTAGAGGCCGTGTGGCATCCGGCAAGTTGATGTATCTCAACCAAGAACTGATCCACTGGGTCCCTGCTCCCATGTCGTAAGAGGCGACTTGAGAACAGGAATCCTCAAGTTTGGATGTTTCTCTGTGCCGAGGACTGAACGGTTGGCAGAACTAAAATATGCCTGTCACGTGTCGTGGGTCTTACCCTTAGTGTGTTAAGAGAATCTCTGACACAGTGGACGTTTGTTTCTTCGCAAATCGTGGGGATAAAATGATGGTCATACCCCAAATACTTATTTCGGGGTTCGCTATAGGCAATTAGAAGCCAACGTGTTTGGTATCTTCTAGTAACTGTACAACACGTGCTGATGATGAAGTGTATAGTGCTGTAATCGAGTATGGTTAGAGTAGCACTAATTAATCTTCAGCATAAACGTACAGCAACTATGAATCTATCCCGCCTTGTGCAGGAAGGAAAAGCTTCTATAGCTTTGGTTCAAGAACCGTATTTTCATAAAGGAAACTTCTATGTTGGAAAGCTACTTAGCTTCCAATAAAAATGGTATAACGTAGCTTCCAACAAAATGGTATGATAGTTCCATGTGAAATGCCTCGTGCATGTATACTTGCGAATAGTGCTATTGACGCATGTCTTATATCCGACCTCACAACTCATGATATTTGTGCTGTCACGGTCAATATGACTATTGATGAAGTTTACAATAAATACGTCTATTGTTCGGCATATTAGCCGCATAATGAACCATCACCTTCTGATGATTTCGAAAAAGTTGTATCATACTGTGGCAGAAATGGATTTCTTCTCACAATCGATGGTAATGCAAATGCCCACCAATGTATTTACGGCAGCTCAGATATCAATTTGAGAGGCACCAAATTGTAGGAAATCGCCTAACATTTGCACGAACTGGCAGAGAAGAAGTGTTAGATAGAACTGTCTGCTCCGACGGTATGAGTTGGAAAACTGGCTCGTACCAAACGAGCTCGAATCGTCGTTATCACAATCATAAGTGCATTGTCTTTGATCATTTAAACGTCTCGCTAGATATCGTCACATATTCTAAGCCCAAACGTACGAACTGGGACCTCTACGAAGAGGGCTTGACGAATAAGTTTCATGGATATTTTCCGACGATTGAATCTCCAAGTGAGTTGGATGAGGTCGTGGATAAAACAAAACGCTCTTATAGTAGCAGCCTACCAAGAGGCTAGTCCGCTTCGAATTTTATGTGCTTCTAGAGGAACACCTTAGGGGAATACCGAACTTGTTCGACTCAAAATGTTATGTAGAAGCGCTTGGAATCGCAGACGCAGAAACGGGTCGGAGGTATTTAAGTTGGATCACAAAGCGTACAGAAAAACCCTTTGATCTTCTGAGCGAAGTGGTCGGAAAACCTCTGAACAAATGTCTGAAATCTCAACGAGACTAGTAGATTAAATAAGTTACTTTCGAAATTGAACGACTTTCATGTCAGTTCTATTAGAACTGCTAATGGTGAATACCGTCTGACGAAGATGTAGTACTCAACAGTCTTTTTGACATGCACTTTCCAGGCTGTACGGAGCCATCACTGACGACTGCCTCTGAGTTCTTTTCAGGAAATTTTGATTCTTCGGCATTTGCTCGTACAATTGTGACAACCGAATGGGTCAAATGGCCTATTGAAAATTTTGCTCCGCATAAGTCTCCAAAAAAGATAGAATCTTTCCAGTTCTACTTCAACGAGGATATTAACACTTCAAGCATACTTTGAAAAATGTTCTTAATTGTAGTTCTGCAACAGACTACATCCCATTGGCGTGGCGGGAAATAATTGAAAAATGCATTCCCAAAGGTGGCTTCGTCACTTATGCGGAGACGAAGAGCTGATAGCTTGGGCGAGCACTCCCTACAGGCAATGCAACATGCATATCACCGTCCGGCAAGTCTACTACCTCCCCGTTACACAATGCTGTCTGCAACATTGAAAAAGCTTTTTCGCAAAAGCAACCAAATTTAGGAGTTTTTCTTGAAATTGAACGTGCTTTTGACATCTTTCGAATTCATTTTGGAAGCAGTACGAGGCCATAGACTGCCTTCATATATCATGAACTGGATATACTCAATGCTTAGCAACCGACATCTGTGCTCATCGTCAAGACCAGTAAAGATAAGGAAACTGAGTGTTTGCGGATGTCCTCAAGGCGGTGTACTATCACCACTTCTATACGCTGATGGCTTGTTGATGAAACGTAATGAACTTGGGTTTCCGACATATGGTTCCGTCGATGATTATCATATAATGATCACCGGTGTTTGCATTAGCCACTATTTTTGATTTGATGCACAAGCCTTACGTGTTGTCCAGCAAAGGCGTCTTCATGTTGGACTATCAGTAAATCCAAATAAAACATCAATGGTGCTTTTCACGCAACGAAGGAATATAACGTGAGCTCGAAGAGTTTCTAACGGGTGTTCAATAAAATATGAGAAGGATTTCAGTACCTTTCTGTAAGTAAAGTAACGAGCGTATTTTTTTCTCTCCAAGAGAATTGCTCTCTGGACTCCCTAGAAATGGGTGGCATGTTTCTTTTCGTTCTGGTGCTGTCAGTTCAATCGAAGATGGCGTCGAAACAGCAAGCACTCCGCGAGTGTGTTGTACGGTTTTACGAAACGCATTATCATCGTGGAACAAAAATTTACGGATCCTGGCATTCCTGAGCGTGGAGCGGAAGGCCGGCAGCAGCCGTACGGCGAAGATAATGACGAAAAAGAAAAGAGGCGTTGAAAAAGCTGTTCGACAACAACGACGGGACGAGTTTGCGTGACGTCGGCTGAAAATATCGCTGCTACCATACCTTGATTCACCGAACCCCAAGATGGAGGACTTCATCTGTCGGAAGAAGACTCGGTCCCCGAGTACACGAACGAGCAGATATCGACCGTGAAATCGCAGTGCCGGTGGATGACGACGAACTACCGCGGGACGTCGTTCGCGCTGGAGGACAAAACTTACTTTCCGCTTTCGAAGACCAGCATTCCAAGAAATAACAGCTACTGTTTCAGCGACAAGTCGGCACACCCCCGAAGTAAAATATAAGTTTAAGCATAAATTTGAAAAAAAGTTATGCTGTATATCGCCATATCGGACAGAGGGATTTCAAAGCCGTGGTTCAAGCCGAGCGGTCTGGCCATCAATCAACAAATGTATCAGGAAGAGTGTCTTCAGGAAATTCTTTTGCAGTTCTTGAAGGAGCATCATGCGGATGGGAAGTATGTCTTCTGGCCGGACAAGGCATCTTCCAATTACGCCAAGAAGACGCTGGAGTATCTTGAGCAGAAAAAGATACTGTACGTGCCGAAAGAAAGGAATCCGATCAACTTGCCCAAGTGCCGTCCCATTGAGGAATTTTTCGGTTCCCTCAGTGTCCTAGTATACAAAAATAATTGGCGTGCCAAGGATACGAAAGCAGTTGACTATCAGGATCGGGAAGATGGATGTCAGTGCAGTCCAGCGTTCTTGGGGGAGCATCCCGACTATGTTGTGTCGTACGGATGACCAGGGCCCCTTCTTCAATATCCATTCACGTTTTTTGAAGAATAAACATCATGTTTTGATAAAAATTACTGAATCCGTCGAATAAAAAAAACATTAGTTTTTTAACTACATGACTGAAAAATGCTCATTTTTTATTGAACACCCGTTATCATGCGTAACGAAATTCCGCAGTACCCACGACAGGTGATCCGCTTAGAATCATTAACAACTTTCGAGCAGTTGGTACAAGCCATGCTTTAGAGTGAAGAAATAACGCCTACCCAGTATGCGTTATGCGCAGGAAATCAAATATCCAACGGGTATGGTAACGTATACCGATAGAAGCGAATTTGCATGCAACGTTTGATACTTCAGCTATCCACCAGAAGGTGTCGCTTTTGCCATAAAAAATTAGCGCGACTTAGGGATGATCCATAAATGACGTAGCATTTTTTGAGTGATTTTTAACACCCCCTCCCCCATCGTAGCATTTCGTCACAAAATTCTATATACCCCCACCCCCCTGATAATTACGTAGCTTGACGGTAACCCTCACCCCCCTCGTTGTCCCCGTAAAAAATTTAAAAAAAATCAAAAACGATGTTAGATGACACCGGTAAGATTGTCGTGACATCAGGTCAACCCATATTCCCCTTTAAAAAAGCTACGTAGCATGACATGACCCCCTACCCCCCTGTCGTCACACATCAATACAAAACTCCCCCCTCCCTCATATAATGCTACGTCATTTATGGATGGTCCCTTAGCGCCAAGTGATAACGTCAAGTAGAGATCAACTAAACTATCACTTTCACAAAACAACACTTGCAGCTATCAGATATGATGCTGATTAAAGTCACGAAACTTCAAAGTACTCGCACAACCGATTAACGTGAAAAATAGATAGAACAAAACAAAAACTATCACCGTTGTACAACAAGTATAAAATAAAAAAAAAAACTATCAGCTCTGTTGACGACCGGGGTATAGCGAACAGTGATGCCATTTTAATTTTAGCTAGTTGATAAATCGTTTACCTTGTATGCCGCCTCATCTGGGTTCGATTCCCAATCACGAGGTTTCTCTAACCCGAACAAAGAGTCGAATTACCATAAGGCTAAAACCTCTACAATCTAAAGAAAAAAGCTGGTTATTCTTTTCGTTGCGTTGGTTGCCTCCTATTTTTGATTTACCTCCGATCCAATCTTCCTGGCTGTCAACGAGCATTTTCCGAACACTTCTATTACATTGGTGATAGTCGATTTGGTCAAATTCAACAATTTCGGATTTTCTCCGCGGCCCGTCTTGCTTCGAAGTCATTCACACAACTGAAGAGCAAATCGCAAAATAAAACACTAGGTATGATGCTACACACATACATCTGCAGGGTACGCCGGTTTTTTCAATGCGCGATGAAAAAATACGCCACGTTGAAGTTGACCAATTTTTGACCGTAACACCCTTTAATATTACAATTATGGGGTTTCGTCATTGTTATCGGTTCAAAAGAGAGTTAAACTATTTTCATTGAAATTGAAGATTTGCAGGAATTTAGGAATCAGAATAAATTGGCTTGTTTTTTTCATCTCCAAATTATTTAGTGATTTGTGCTTTGCCGTGTTTTCTCATCATTTTACTGATTGGAAGAAGAAGGGTAGGAGAAAGGTAGAGAAATAAAAAAGCTAACAAAATCTAATTATAACATTAAACAACCTGGATTCTTCACTCTCAAAAAAATAATGGATTCTACTGAAGAAGCTTATAGCTCTTTACCACCTTTGGGTTAGTAACAATTAGTTGCTCTTAAGTTTTAGCTTCTTGTACATAGTTTCGGCTATGTATGGGGAGCAAAAAAATCGAATAAAAACTTATTTAAGGTATAAAACATTCTAGTTTGCTCAAAAGTTGCACAACAACGGTTAATACACGTATGTACTCCATTCGCGACCAAGGTTCCAGGATTCTTGACGCAGTGAAAGTTTTCAAGAGTGACATTAAACACTCTATCCCTGTTTTATAGTGCCGGTGTGTGAGTGGATTTTACAGCACTCTGCTTACCCCGGGTGGTAATTATGAGAATTTATAGCTCCTTCAGTAACAATGCGGTTAGGGTGTCTCTGATGCATGGTCTACTGCCCACTGAGTAGTAGTATCGTACGCGTATGTATTTATTTTTGAAAAAGACACCCTAATTCCGGGCACCGGCTGCCGCTTTTCACTTGCAACGTAGCGAAACATCCCGCACCGGAACTGAACCAGAAATGATATATATCGACCAGGAGCAACTAGGTTCCAAAGCCATATGATGACCTCGACGAGTAGTTAGATAATGTCCTAAGTTGTTTACCAATTAGGATCCTGTTGCAAATGAAAGGATAAGAAAACGGTCGTAACAGAAATCGTCACTGTTTAGGTGTGGCCCAAAGTGGAATTTCGTAGAAACAACTTTCAAATGGAATTCATTTCATTTCAGTAAAAGTGCAGTAAGCTTATCGCCAACATAACGAATTGCTTCGCCCTAATCAGCCAGCATGAGAAGGGTAAATAATCTCCCTGAAAAGGGTCCAGCACTAATTGCAAATTAAAGGAGGTTTTTCAGCAACCAGACAAGGGTTACGGGCAAAGTTGGTCAAATGCTGAGTGCTTTGCTAATTTACTGAGATGTTTCTAAGTTTATGTTCTTTTGTCCAGTTGCTAGAAAACATTGACAAATCAATCACGCTCAGGCTATATTGTCACTTACCGAGTATAGGTACAGGTTGGTATCCAGTTTTTCATTTTTGGACACGAAAGGCTGATCATCGGTGGGTTCGCCTGGAATGGAACAAACAAAACAAAACATTAGAAAAAAAGTGATGCTAAATCACAAAACCATTCATATACCTCACAGTGACAGAGATGTGAATCCTTTGAGAAAACTATTTCTAGCATGAAAATGAAAACAAAAAAAATACATCCGAACAAAACGGAAGAGCTAAGTCCGTGCTCAAGCACTTCGCCATAGAAAAAGTGCATGGTTTGTGGGATCCATACACGTATGAGGAGCAAATAGTGCTGTGCTAGTTGAATGGGACTCCCGACCCGATGCACTTGTGTCATTTGTGTATCACCAACGATGACAGCAGACAGTGGAGCGCGCAAATCAATATTCTGACACAGATGTTAGTATGTATGAGGCACACCTGAGCTATGAGTACGACGTGAATCGAAACATAGAATTTTTGCAACATGCATTGAATTTTTTTGTTTCCCTCGTAATGAAGAACAGACATTCATTAGTGACTTTAGTGACTAATGAACCGCATTCGGATCGATGTTCTCTTATGTCTGTTCAACGATAGATAACACCCAAATCAATGGTAGTTTTTTGCTAGGCGACTAAAGCGAGAAGTGGATTTAAAAGTTCTGTAAACAAAGTAAATCACTGACCTGTAAAATGGGGATATAAAAACGGGGGAACAACAAAATCCTTCCCGGAAAAATACGCGTAATGCGGAAGCAATCTCCACGCACGTGGATGTCCGTACCGTCCCGCTTACGGTTCGATGCGTCGGATTAATGCGCGCGAAACGAAAACAACAATTGACACTGCTCGACACGGTGTGTGTGGGTTTGCAGGGAAGCATAATACAAAACGACGGATAACAAGTTTGGCAAAGTAATTACCATGACGGTGCATGTTGTGGCAATTTAGTAAGAAAACATGTAAACAAATATTGGTCGAGTATGAAAGAGATGGCGAACCGTTTGGGTGATTGTTAAAAAAAAGTACAATGTGTGGCTTTGAACTGATTCATTTCCTTTGAAGAGAGAAATTGTAAAAGTTCTCACATTATCGAAAAAAAGAAAATTTGATTGAGATTTTTGGTCAAATAAACCAAAAAACACAGATCGTACAATACATAAGTGTAACACTATGCGTTAGGGTCCAGTTAAGTACCTAACCTTCCTCAAGGCATGTTTTACAGCATTTCACCGTCCCAATAATTCATTTCTCGATCCTTTTATCGCTTGGACATTACTAAAAACAATCATAATAACGGAGCTGACTCCAAAACAAAAGAATAAACGAATAAAACTCTTTCTGAAGCTTGAGAATTTTTATTCGTTAAGTAAATTTTTTTTGCTTGCTGTCAATAATGAAGAACACGTATTGCGGTTCACTTTATCCAAGCCCACTCCATCGTTATTGAAAATGGTACTGTTAGCGCACACAATACTCTATGCACGTACAACCATAAAGTTTCAACGTGTCAATTTTTCATATAAAATGCCTACCAGGAAGAGTTATGCGTGGAAGTAGCATTAACGAACCGAACAACAGACAGACCTCAGCACTGTCATTTAATCTACAAACCAACGGCGAAGGCTTCTCGGTCGACACTCAACTTCGACAACGAAGAAGCAAACAATCAAAATGTCGGATATACAACAGCTGGATGATGAAAGGCAAGATGCATTGCAACATAATAATAAAGAAAAATTATACGATATTAATATGTTAAATATTATTGTTCTTTTATTAAGGGCTTTGCGAAATCCTCAAAAGACAAGTAGAGTCAGTTGACCGTTGGGTAATAATTGTCTAGGAACATTGAGTTCTATCTAAATACCATCGAACGTTAACCAAGGTGGTTTTGTTTTAATCAGGCTGAATAATTGATAAAAAAAATATCGGCAAGTGGAATAGTGCGAATGAAAATCGGTAAATATATTATTTCCCTTCTAAAGCTAATTTAGAATCTAGTCGAAATTATTTAATCATTTGAGAACTTGCAATTGTCGTTATGAGAAACCTGACGCTCGAATTGGAGACTGGGAACCTTGTACGCAGCTCACCTGGGTCCGATTTCCAACCCCGCACATAGTGTTAGAAATTTTTCCCAAAGAGATTTTTCTAACCCGACAAAAGGACCGAATAACTCTAAGGTTAAAACCTGCAAAATCGAAATAAAAAAGTGGATCATATTACCAAAAATGACGAGCGAAGCTCATTGGGGCAGTCCAAAAGAGATCTGGGATCTTCGGGCGTGGTTTATTCATGAGGGTTAAGCGAACAATAGAAGGTTTTCGATAGTATCTTGATGATTTAGCAAGGCATCTGCAGATGTGGAAGGAAAACCGCCATTGGAGCGATTATGAGCTACATGCAGGAGTGTCTTCAGAAGAGAAGTTTGCCATCGATTCAATCACACGAAGGTCCCTGAAGTTATTGCCTTACTTAACCAGCTCGGATGTCATCTAGTACAATAAAAAAGTAATGCCGATTTTATTGAAAAAAGTGTCAATGACTAAAATGTCGAGATTTTATTTGCATCGAAATTTTTTTGGAAAATGTCACGCTCAAATTCAAAGAATAGAAGAATAAGTTCTGAAAATATAAATACCTTTGCTATCACTCCTCCTGCCCACGATGGGTTTTCAATGTTAGTGTGCAAAATGTTTTCATGTCTTTCGCGATTCATATCCTGAAACTCAAAAACGTGCGAATGGATCCTGATGAAATTTTCTAATTACCGAATAAATAATACATTTTACATAAACATTGTTTTACTAAAGACGTTTTCATGTTATAGGTTAGATCGCCTGTTGAAGAAAGTAGTATTAAGTTATTCTTTTTTGTAAATATGGAGTCGCCAAAAAAGAATCCTGAAAATTTAAACTATCCTCCTAGGTTGACTAAGTGAAGGGTTCGAGTATCGAGAGCTTGATTTTTTTTATTGATTTTCAAATTCCTCCTACTTGAAGCAAAAAACCTGTTTTAATCCACCTAGCGGTGCAATTGTACCTTTCTCATTTCTCTAAACTATGGCACGGAGGCTTTTTATGTTCAACATAATTGTGGAAATGTCCATTACATTCTTAGTACACTTTGCACTTATACACAATGGCATGCCAGCCACGAACTTGATGAGCTACGTGTCGACGGTGAAACACTTGAAACAAAAAAATATCATACTCCATTAGCCTAATCAGCATTAGATCAATGTTATCTGCTTGCTAACTCATTTTGTCAAGCGGGGATGGGCATGTGAGGAGGGTGAAAGTCCCATGAACGAACGACTCCCCAGCTTAAATTGGTATGCTTTGTAATAAAGTGGTGGTTTAAAGATGATGGGGTTGAAAGGGAGGGGTGTGAGGTGGTGGTCTGAGGGGTGATTTAAGGAGATTTTTAAAGGAGGGGAGTGAACAGTAGAGGGGGAGTGTAACCCCTCTCCGTAAACCATCAACTACGCCCCTGTTAAAATCCAGAAACCTTAAGCGAGTCGAAAAAAAATTAGGGATCAGGTTGACGTTTTTCAGAGTGATTGCATAACCTTTCTATATGAGAAAGGCAAAAATGTGCAAAATCCAAAAAAGTGAATCTTCGTCAAATTTTTTTTCGTGTTTGCATCAAATCTCGACGTTTTATGCACCTTGAATACATTTAGCATCAAAAATAAAAATTCTATTTTTAATTTTTCCTATAGTTTTTATGAGAAATTTCTGTGTGGCCGCACTCTGAAACCCGTAATTCCGGAACCAGAATTCCGATCGATCCAAAATTCAATAGCAGCCGATGGGAAAGTTGCACCTTTCATTTGAGACTAAGTTTGGGCAAATCGGTCCAGCCATCTCTGAGAAAAATGAGTGACATTATTTGACACATACGCACATACATACACACACACATACACACACATACACACATACACACACATACATACACACATACACACACATATAGACTTTTTCCGATCTCGACGAACTGAGTCGAATGGGATATGGCACTCGGCCCTCCGGGCCGGGATTAGGTTGACGTTTTTCAGAGTGATTGCATAACCTTTCTATATGAGAAAGGCAAAAAGATATAGAAAATACGCAAAACATATAAAACAGTTACAAGAAACAAAATACAGAACATGCAAAAAACTGTGAAGCCCGAAAACAGAGAGAATGCGAAAGTTTTAAAATGGAATGAATGTATAGAAAAAGAAACAGAAAACACATAGAAGAGAGAAAAAAATAAAAAGGATAGAATGGACTGGAAATGCAAGAAAGACAGAAATGACTAAGTAGATAAAAACACAAAAGGCAGAGAAAACACAAGAATTGCTGGAAAAACACAAAACACAACAGAGACATTAAAAATGGAGAAAGGACCATAAAGACAACGAATAGAAAAAACAACAAAAACGTCATAAAAGACAAAGACAGTAATTATAGAAACAACAGGGCAATCAGAAAAGACATAAAAGAAGTGATAGGGAGAATACAAACTACAGAAACGACTAAAAATACAGAGAAGAGAAAAGTTCCATAAAAGAGAATAAAAAAAAGGAAATGCAGAAAAAGCAAAGAATACAGGACAGGAAAAAGAGACAGAACTAACAAAAGAATCGGGAAAACGAAACTATGGAAAAGACCGAAATATGTAGAACACAGACAAATAGAAAATACAAAAATACGGAAAATACAAAAATACGGAAAATACAAAGACGTAGAAAAGACAGAATAGAAAAAAGGACAGCAAAAACAGAGAAAACAGAAAAGATAGAGAAGACAGAAAAGGCAAAACAGAAAATACAAGAATGGTGGAAAAGACGTAAAAGACAGAAAAGGCAAAAAAAAAACAAAATGACAGAAAAAGAGGAACGACCGAAACGATAAACAGAACAAACAGAAAAGATAGAAAAGACAGAAACGAGAGAAAAAACAGAAAGGATAAAAGGTCAAAACAGATAGAAAAGACGGAAAAGGAAGTAAAGATTGAAAAAAACAGAAACGGGAGAAGAGACAGGTGGAACAAACTAGCCGGAGAAGACAAAAAAGACAGAAAATATTGAAAAGATAAAAATGATAGAAAGACAGGAAAAAGAGAAGCCAGGAAAGACTCAGCACATACAGGTTTGAAATGACAAAAAAGACAGCAAAGACAGAAAAGACAGAAAAATCAGAAAAGACAGAAAATACAGTAACGAAAATAAAGATAGTAAAGATTGAAAGGGCAAAAAAGACAGAAAAGACAGAAAAGACAGAAAAGATAGAAAAGACAGAAAAGACAGAAAATACATAAAAGACAGAAAAGACAGATTAGACAGAAAAGACAGAAAAGACAGAAAAGACAGAAAAGACAGAAAAGACAGAAAAGACAGAAAAGACAGAAAAAACAGAAAAGACAGAAAAGACAGAAAAGACAGAAAAGACAGAAAAGACAGAAAAGACAGAATAGACAGAAAAGACAGAAAAGACAGAAAAAGACAGAAAAAGACAAAAAAAGAAACAGAAAAAGACAGAAAAAGACAGAAGAGACAGAAGAGACAGAAGAGACAGAAAAGACAGAAAAGAGAGAAAAGACAGAAAAGGCAAGAAGGCAGAAAAAAATGAAAATCCAAAATTATCAGAAAATATAGAAAAAACGGAAAGGACAAAAGACATAAAAGACAGAAACGACGGAAAAGATGGATAAAAAAGGCAAAAAAGATAGATAGACAGAAAAAAGAAAAGCCAGAAAAGACTCAGGACATACAGGATTGAAATGACAACAAAGACAGAATAGACAAAAAGACGGAAAAGACAGAAAAGATAGAAAGACAGAAAAAAAGAAAGAACAGAAAATACAGTAACGAAAATAAAGATAGACACAACCCCGAAAAAATAGTAGAAAAAGGAACCGAAAAATTTAAAAAAGACGAAAATTCATAAAGGACAGAACAAGTAACAATAGAAGAGACAGAAAAAAGAAACGGGCTGGAAGGACAGAAACGGTAAAAAAGAAAGGATGGAAAATAACAGAGGCAGAAAAAAACAAAAAGACAACAAACAGAAATAAGTAAAGATTCGTCAAGGCAGAAAAAATAGAAAATACAAAAAACGAAAATTCAGAAAATGACAGAAACGATAGACCATAAACACAGAAGAAACAAAAATCCAAAAAAGCGATTGAAAATACAGAATAAGTAGAGGAAACAGGAGTGGCAGAAACGGTAGAAAAAAAAAACAAAAAAAAGAAAAGACCAAAAATACCGAGAGAGAGAGAGAGAGAGAGATACAAGATAGAAGACCAAAGACAGAAAACAGACACACTGCCATTGAACCACTTATCAAGTAATAATTTAAATTTACTTTTATCAATGTAAAGGAACCAAATGCGGTCAGAAGAAAAGACTTTCAACTTATTTTGTCGCATATTTTTGCCACATCTATAAAGCTGATGTGTGGAAAATGTGGACTCATTGGTGGCCCAAAGGATGATGAACGGTGAGAGAGAGAGTATACGGGTAGATGCACCTAGGAGGTGTTTTAGTACAAAGTTGTTTGCTGTTTCTTGCTACAATGTTTTTCATCTCATTTAGAAAACAAAAAAAGCATTTTTGTGGGATAAAGAAACCATATCCAGCTTAGGGGTTATGTGTATATTTGCATATTTGAAAAGCTTAACCCATTCATGCCCATGTTGTTTGTGGACAACAACGTTTTTAAACAGCTATAACTTTTGATTGAGGCGAGATTTGCTCACAAAAACAAGTAAGGCTCATTAATGTGATTATTGCCTTTAATTTGAGTATTAACAGTTACAAGGATCAACTCTAGAACTGAAGTTATTGCAATTAGTCTGATTGGATTCCGATGGAGCAGTGCTGCCAGGGATAGTTTACGTTGACGACGGAAAATGATTTTTTCATATATCTTCGTTATGGTGCAATATTGCTGAAAACTGATAAAACTTATCAATTTAGACTGTCGTTGGCTACGTTTTCTACGTAATTGGACTATTGTAATTATTCTAGGAGAATTGCATTGAGCATTAGAAGGTAAAAATTGACCAGCTTCTAGCACTGCCATGGAAGCACCTATCTTTATGAAAATAGGCTTTTCGTGTTTCTTGACCCAACCGTTTTCAAGGAAAAATAGTTTTGAAACCCTACATGCACTAGAAAAAAGTTGGGCATGAAAGGGTTAAATAATTCTCAAAGTGGCGAACTTTTGGGTCAATGAAGCACGTCTCATTGTAGTACTTTATTGGCGCGCAAAGTGCAACTCGCAATTCTTGTTTAAGAGAAGACACTTTAAAGCTCTATTTTCAAATCATGTATTCGGAATTGTATAAATTCCTGAATTGCACGTTTGCAATTTAAAGCTCTATTTTCAAATCATGTATTCGGAATTGTATAAATTCCTGAATTGCACGTTTGCAATTTTGTTCGAGGTCTAGAAATTGACGGCGCCGGTGGTTGAGTGGTAAGCATGACCACCACTAACCCCAGTGGGTCTGAGTTCAATCCTAGATGAGGTCGTTGAGATTTTCTGAATTGAAAAATCTGGGGTCACATCTTCCCTCGGAAGGGCAGTAAAGCTGTTGAAGTCACCTCTTTCCGAGTCAATCCGACGCTAGCTTAGCTCTATCACTAAGCTAGTGACGGATTCTGATGAGACGAAGTCGAATCGTACATTCCATAACTAATTTAGTTATAGGTTTTGTGCCCTTATCGCGCAAATGTGGTTTTAAACAACTCTTTAGTAAAGAAAAATTTCCAAATTTTTTCTCCACTAAGTAGAGAAATATAACTTAGAGGAAAATGTGTATCTTTTCGGGATAAAATTGTAATTTTGCCGGTACAAATTATTGATAGCGGGTTTCCAATTGCAATTACAGAAAAGAATTTAATTCTGAACGGAGCAATAAAAACCGATTTTTTCGATCTATGATAATTTTTTTTTTGCTTTTTGAATTGTCACGTGATGTTCTAGTTCTGGTGCGTACGTTGCGTGATCTGAGTTTGTACTTAAGTTCTCACGGCCAGGTGGGAAGTAATTGGTCGGGAGCTGCATTCTCACCACACAAACATCGTTAAAACACCTAAGAAAGAGCCATTCCAAGACTCAAACTGAACGGATCCCACCTTTCCTTATTGCGATATCCTTGTCATCGTTTGTGCACCCCTATAGTCAAGCTCACAATCACATTCGATGGTGGAACTGGGAAATGCATAGTAAACTTATTAGTCTTGATAAAGTCTCTTGAATGATAGACCTGGACTAATAATGTTGAACATTGAGTTATTTGTATTATTTATATCTATGATTCAGTGCAATTTTTTTTAAATCTCTAATATTTCCATAATTGAAAAAAAATATATATATAAAGCAACTCTTAATTCGACAGTTACACAGGTAGACCACTTTGAATTAAATCGCACAAAATTATCAATGAACTGTACAATAAATAGTTCCCATTGGATCATGCCCATTGTGTGCGTCTGCATAAACTGCCTATTAGTGCCGTTAGTCCCGCGTAAGAGCTACAATACATAGCTTCGAGACAAGCTTGCAACAAAATGACGAGTGCAAGCTTTACATTTACCGGAGACGGACATCCATCGGAAACTCAGCATGTTCCGAATGAATCAATCCTGTCCCCATAACAGTAATTGTGTAATGATTTTGCAGTTCGTTAGGCGCTGGAGATTGATTGGTCTTGCATCGAGAGTCATTTACAACAATAGTCTGTCGCATTTTTGTTGACACGCTGACATAGTTGTTCGTGGACACGGTTCAGAATCATTGCAGCTCATCTCCAATTTCTACCTGTCACGATCAGCACCGGAAACTAATCGAAAAGACAGCATTAGAAGGCATTATCATAATAATTGTAGTCCGATGGAGGCACACGGTTGCCGATCTTTATAGTGGTTAGATGTCAATGACCCCGCGTCTCCGTAAAGCTCAACATTGGTACCAAACAATTTGAATTTAGAACAGTTAGATTCTCGATTAGGATTCTAAACTTGTCTGTTTTGACTTCAATTTTGCAGCCATGTCATTATATCCTATTAAGCAATTTTTTATACTATTATTCGTTAGAAAAAAGAAAACCTAACCTAAAACTGCAAAACCATCTAATCATATAAGCTCCAGATGCAAGAAGTAAGGTAGACGGCTGGATCAATGTAACACAGTCCTAAGATACACAAGGATACATAAATCACAACCGGTGACAGTTCAATGTTTGCAGCTTAAGCATAAGCACATCTCATTTGGTTGAAGAAGAACAAGAGACGGAAACGTAGCTGTAAGCAATGTTCGCCTCCGGTACAAAATTTATCGTCGCATTTGTTGGGTAAAAAGTCGTTAAACACGTAGCCTTTTTTTACGTCGAAAGGGTAAATTTATGTCTTGTCAGGATCACACACCAGATCTACCGGAGGCGTTCGATTGTGCATCAAGTTTGTTTGGAGAAAAAACAGAGTAATATATCTTACGGCCGCCATTACAAGGAATAATGCTTACCGCGAACATGTTTTTAAAATACATTACTGCTTCGAGTGCGTATTTCTTTTTTGGCAAATGCTCAAGACATATTCGAGCATGAAATTGTGAACAGCGTTATGTGTCAATATGATAATTTCACGAAAAACTTTAGGTCACATATTGTAATTAGAATTCAGATATATCGAAATATCCGGATCAGCTTAAAACAGGAACTAAATCCAATTTATGACCGCAGATTTGAGGAGTGCATTTCGGTTGTTTGTCTCGTCCTTCATTCGTTTAGTGCAATGTATTCATTTATTTATTTGCGGTTCAAATTGCACATCAGTCGCGCAAACTGAGTTTTGTTTCTATACTTTCTATAAGTGGATCTATCAAGCAAAAACTTCATTCAGCTTGGAAGTGAATGAATGAGGGAAGCGATGAAACCGAAGGCTGGTTTCGGTAAATTCACTCAAAATAGGGCAACTGATTTTAAGATTTCGCACCATTGGTTCTAATAATTCCAACTATGATTTGATTGATCGAATCGAGACAACTCACACGTGTGAAACAACCTGTTTCGTCATCAATCAGAGTTATAATCGGGAGAATCAGGCTCATACATCGTCTTAGTTCGTTCCATTTCAAGGGTGAGACGGATTTTATTGGGTCCGCAATTTATTTACCGCCGTCGTCCGCCGAAGGCTACCGGGCAGACAGGCATCCAGCTAATAAAATTGGAATTCAACCGATCCGCTCGTTCAATTCACGTAAGTGACGATGGGCGATAAAATTTGCAATCGTTCTGCGAAAACCCTTGCCATTTACAGTAAAATTATGAGGGTTATAAAACGTGCAAATGGATGGGGCAATGTCTGCGAGATGGATCACTCTCTCTCTATATATATCTCTAGTCCTGCGAGGAACCCTCAAATGATTTTCATACATTGTTTACGTTTTGACGGTTACTCAATCGTTTCTGTCGGACAAGTTTTAAGCAACAACTATCAGCGGATAACAAGATTTAGTTGATCCAAATTGGTTTATATGATCGCTGTTTTAACTAAAAATTGAGTTGGATAATACTTGAGAAAGCTAAAATGCTGAGTGGTTACGTAAGCATGTCCCGCAGATGGGGAGCCAATCGAGATAAATTTCCCATCAATATGTATAGGAAGGATTCCCGTGGCAGGATGGCTTGCTATAAATGGTGTGCAGTGCGGAAGCAATATCCCTTCATCCATTGCTATTTTATTCGTTTTCGTTCTCTGATTACCTTCCGTCTACTGTGTCCTGGCTTTTTTCTAAATCGCCAATAATAAAGTATCACAAGTTATTTCATGGCTCGCTGGTTCCGGTTGGGATATCCCTCTTTGTGCAATGTTTCTATCGATGAAGTGGGTTGTTTCTACAGTCATATATATCCCGCTGTGTCTGGTGATGTCTATCCGGTATACCGATATCTGGCCACTTTTTCGGAAGAGATAGTGCTCGGGTAATCGAAGCTTGTTTTCCTGTACTGTATGTACTTATTCTTGAAATATATTTTTTCGATGTGCTTTTGCACTGTACTTTTCACTATGTTTTTCAACGGTGGGGAACATCTTCCACACATACACACACTTACCATTTATTTTGATATTAACTGTAATAACAGTACAATGAAACCATACTGGATGAAGAAAGAAAAGCCATTGAAATCGACGACATACTTTTGGCCTTCTATTTTTTTGGGTTGTGCCCGATAGTGCCAATCAGAACAGTAAGTTTTTGAATTGAATAAACTCTAATTTTCATTGTTTTTTTTCGAGAGTTGTCCTATTGGAGCTGTAGAGCTAGAATCTCGGCAGAGCTCTCCATCAGAATCACTCACTACAATTGCAGACGAGAGGGGAAATGTCACCCACTAAAACACTGCTTAAGGCCAACTGCGGCGGGCCGTGATTCTGAACGTGATATTCATTGTACGGTTCAGATATGTGCGGGCGTAGGGACTTCGCGATCGCGTGTATCATCGCGAACAGCTCGAGCGTTTGTACGTTTACGTGTTCGATCGGGTGTGCGTTTGTGTGTCGTGTGTGCTAACGTGTATGTAACTTCGCGTGTATAAATTCTATTTTATGGCCGTGTGTCGTTTCGCATATTACGAATGAAAATTCAATTTCAATTTTTTACCCTATAAATGTATTGCATGTATGCAATGCACAACGCATTTTTCAAGCATTGATGAAGTCCCTGCAAAACATAAGCATTGCATACATACAGTACATTTTGTGTGTAAAAAAACTTGTCACAGAGAAATTGGTTTTACATGTCGTAATATTAACCGGTTTTCAATATATAGAAAATCGTAAAAAATCATCCTCTAAATGAACCACGATTTTTTTTAATTGCTGGTGGTAATCTCTTTCTAAATTAATCTCATAGGGATCGGTGGACTGCAAGTGTCACACGTACACCAAGGTAGCTGATTAGCTAAAACGTTTCTTTATTTTGCTCACTCGTGTCTCACACGGCTTTCAAAGGGTTTGCCAATTATGAACATCTTCGTTTGACGTTGCTTGTTGAGCCGAGAGCTTTCTTTGAAGTTATACATACGTGTACGTAAGGCTTGAGTAGTATGAGGATCATTTAAAAACAGAAAAGGACACAGTGCTAAACACCACTGAACCAGCTCTGCTAACGTGAAAGATTCGTTAATCGTTGCAATGAGCGGTGAAACATGCTGAGGTACATTAAACAAGTTTGATTTTTTAGTATATCAAAATATTAAATCGCATGACTGAATATTCGATTCTAGTAGTTAATCAAAGGTGCTAATCCTCGAGATTGGAAGAGCGACATATAGAACACAACGTTTTTTTTGAGACATCATTATAATTTACCTTTGCCACTCTAGGGTGGATCTAATTCTACCCTTGGCTACATTACTGAGTTAGGTTTACCCAGTGTCGTTTATCAACGAGAGAATGGGAACAGAGGTCCGAAGGCCGGGAGAGGGGGAAGTGTAAATTGTGTACTCTACATATACCCGGCTAGGCAGAATCAGTTTTCGACAAAGATTTGGAGGGGGCACAACGGAAAAAAATTCTGGGTATTTTTCACCCAGCCATGGAGCGGCGCACAATCCACAAAGTATGAAGATTGAAATGTAAGTAAATGTTCCTTTATATTAATAAGGAGTAGATAATAACTGTAAAGTTGAATTTGTGGGGGAAAGTGTATTGTTTGAGAGTGCGTGCGTGTCTGTGACAAGTATATGTTGCTACATGCGTTTTGCATTAGCGCGTGTTGTAACGCGTGGGCAAGTGAAAGTTTTTATTGTTCCTCATTGTCAATAAACATAATTTATCTTTTTCCAGATGCGTGCGTAGGGCGATCGCGTGGAATTGAGCGTTTATTTGTTCGCGCTGGAGACCGTGTTGATCAGATTATAAGTGCTACAGCGTTCGGAACGTCTATGTGTTTGCAAAATCTTGAGCGTAATGATCCTAAGTACATGTTCGTTTTTGTGTTTCAACGCGATGGACTTGGGCGTTTGAATGGGCGGTGCTCATCTAAATTAGTTATGGAATTCGCTTTTCGACTTTGTTTCATCAGAATCCTAAGCTAGCACCGGATTGAGGCTAGCTTCAACAAACGAAAACACGATTTGTGTTCGTGTTTCGAACCCAAATGTTTCGATTTCACTTGTTCTTATCAGTTTAAAATGAGCTCGGGACATCACGCAGGACTAAGGGTTTGCTCAAGAACACAAATCGTGTTTTAGTTTCAGGCGCTAGCTTAGTTCTGTCCCTAAGTTAGTGTTGGATTCTAATGAGACGAAGTCGAAACGCCAATTCCATAACTAAAATAGTTATGGTTTTTTGCAATTAACGCCCTGGCCCTTAGCAGTTTATTTGACTAACTAGGGAACTAAATGCGCGTAGGTAGAACGCAAGTTTTGTCTGAGTTGAATGATCACTTCAACTATTTGTGAGGTTTAAAAATTGACAATTCGCGAGAAGGATAAAAAGCGAATAATAAATTTCATACAGACATTTCAGTACGAGGAACAATTGTTTTATTGCCATGATCATCGGTTTGATTTTAGTTCATTAAATCATGTTCGTTACTTTCTTTTCTATCATGAAAATTCATGTTCTTTTGTGTAGTACATACACTAAATTATTATGTAAACCATATTTCATGAGCATTATATAATTATAGTTTGATTTTTATGTTAACAGACCAGGAGTCTCTTCTTGATTTCATGCACCTTCTGCATTTGCTGGTTTTCATACATTGTTGTTTGAAATTAGTAATTTAGTTTTTCATGTTTCCATGCCGTAAGAAACGATAAAAAAATACTTCATCTTCGGCGTCTTTTCGACTTTTTACCATCTCTTGATTCTCTTCAACTAACCCCGATCAATAACGGAGTAGCAACAGGGGGTGGTTGCACAAGCCCCGGTTAAACTTAAGCTCATCGTGAAGGGATCGAGCGTTTGTAGGTTAACGTGTTCATTTGCTAGCGTGTATGTAACTTCGCGTAAAAAAAAAATCGATTTTACAACCGTGTAGCCATTCGCATATTCGCGAGTGTTCATGAATGATCACGCGGATCATGAATCTGATATTTAATTTCCAGTTCATATGCTAGTTCTCCCATATCAACAAAGTTCCCATGGTCATATCGCCATGGAACGTTTTTTCGGACTGAAGACATGAAATTAGGCTGTTAGGACCGAGGGTAAGGATTTCTGGAGTGCTAATTTGGGTACTAGTTTAGATACATCGTCTAACTAGACACCCAGATGGTGCCAGTTACTGACACGTTTATAAGTCAATAAGTTCTAAAACGTTCACTTAATCACCGAGGCGTTTTCATGTTTGCGAAATCGTGAGCCTAGGTGTTCGAAAATGATCGCGAAGGATTCGAGCGATTGTATGTTAACGTGTTTGATTGCGTGGGTGTTTGTATGTCGCGTGTGCTAGTTTTCTCGGGTATAAATTCGATTGTTTAACAGTGTTTTATTTGCAGATTCGCGAGGATTTTTGAATATTCTCGCTGACCGCGAGTCTGATGTTTGGTTTCGACTGTCAGGCTCAGAAAGACTGTTATGTGCAGAAATCAATTACAATTATTTTTAAACCTTAGAAAGAATAGTATGCAAGTAATCATAGTAAAATATTTTTTGCAGTCTACATCTAACGAAATTATTAAATAAATAAATAATATCCTTGGTCTAAAATCGTGATTGTGTGGGAACGTGCGTTTGAAAAATCGCACTTGAGACCGCATTTATAGGTGTGAACAAGAGCGTTTTTATGTTTGCCCGATCTTAGTTTTACGTGGATGACCGCAATTGCATGTTTGAGTTTGTGATCAGAGCTACACTATCTCGCAGGATTCCATCGTTTCTATGTCACCGAGTTTGATAACGTGGGCGATAAGCGCGTCACTTGTATGTAACTTCTTTCATTTATGTTTTTAACGACATTCAATTAGCAAATTGTGTACTCTACATATACCCGGCTAGGCAGAATCAGTTTTCGACAAAGATTTGGAGGGGGCACAACGGAAAAAAATTCTGGGTATTTTTCACCCAGCCATGGAGCGGCGCACAATCCACAAAGTATGAAGATTGAAATGTAAGTAAATGTTCCTTTATATTAATAAGGAGTAGATAATAACTGTAAAGTTGAATTTGTGGGGGAAAGTGTATTGTTTGAGAGTGCGTGCGTGTCTGTGACAAGTATATGTTGCTACATGCGTTTTGCATTAGCGCGTGTTGTAACGCGTGGGCAAGTGAAAGTTTTTATTGTTCCTCATTGTCAATAAACATAATTTATCTTTTTCCAGATGCGTGCGTAGGGCGATCGCGTGGAATTGAGCGTTTATTTGTTCGCGCTTGAGACCGTGTTGATCAGATTATAAGTGCTACAGCGTTCGGAACGTCTATGTGTTTGCAAAATCTTGAGCGTAATGATCCTAAGTACATGTTCGTTTTTGTGTTTCAACGCGATGGACTTGGGCGTTTGAATGGGCGGTGCTCATCTAAATTAGTTATGGAATTCGCTTTTCGACTTTGTTTCATCAGAATCCTAAGCTAGCACCGGATTGAGGCTAGCTTCAACAAACGAAAACACGATTTGTGTTCGTGTTTCGAACCCAAATGTTTCGATTTCACTTGTTCTTATCAGTTTAAAATGAGCTCGGGACATCACGCAGGACTAAGGGTTTGCTCAAGAACACAAATCGTGTTTTAGTTTCAGGCGCTAGCTTAGTTCTGTCCCTAAGTTAGTGTTGGATTCTAATGAGACGAAGTCGAAACGCCAATTCCATAACTAAAATAGTTATGGTTTTTTGCAATTAACGCCCTGGCCCTTAGCAGTTTATTTGACTAACTAGGGAACTAAATGCGCGTAGGTAGAACGCAAGTTTTGTCTGAGTTGAATGATCACTTCAACTATTTGTGAGGTTTAAAAATTGACAATTCGCGAGAAGGATAAAAAGCGAATAATAAATTTCATACAGACATTTCAGTACGAGGAACAATTGTTTTATTGCCATGATCATCGGTTTGATTTTAGTTCATTAAATCATGTTCGTTACTTTCTTTTCTATCATGAAAATTCATGTTCTTTTGTGTAGTACATACACTAAATTATTATGTAAACCATATTTCATGAGCATTATATAATTATAGTTTGATTTTTATGTTAACAGACCAGGAGTCTCTTCTTGATTTCATGCACCTTCTGCATTTGCTGGTTTTCATACATTGTTGTTTGAAATTAGTAATTTAGTTTTTCATGTTTCCATGCCGTAAGAAACGATAAAAAAATACTTCATCTTCGGCGTCTTTTCGACTTTTTACCATCTCTTGATTCTCTTCAACTAACCCCGATCAATAACGGAGTAGCAACAGGGGGTGGTTGCACAAGCCCCGGTTAAACTTAAGCTCATCGTGAAGGGATCGAGCGTTTGTAGGTTAACGTGTTCATTTGCTAGCGTGTATGTAACTTCGCGTAAAAAAAAATCGATTTTACAACCGTGTAGCCATTCGCATATTCGCGAGTGTTCATGAATGATCACGCGGATCATGAATCTGATATTTAATTTCCAGTTCATATGCTAGTTCTCCCATATCAACAAAGTTCCCATGGTCATATCGCCATGGAACGTTTTTTCGGACTGAAGACATGAAATTAGGCTGCTAGGACCGAGGGTAAGGATTTCTGGAGTGCTAATTTGGGTACTAGTTTAGATACATCGTCTAACTAGACACCCAGATGGTGCCAGTTACTGACACGTTTATAAGTCAATAAGTTCTAAAACGTTCACTTAATCACCGAGGCGTTTTCATGTTTGCGAAATCGTGAGCCTAGGTGTTCGAAAATGATCGCGAAGGATTCGAGCGATTGTATGTTAACGTGTTTGATTGCGTGGGTGTTTGTATGTCGCGTGTGCTAGTTTTCTCGGGTATAAATTCGATTGTTTAACAGTGTTTTATTTGCAGATTCGCGAGGATTTTTGAATATTCTCGCTGACCGCGAGTCTGATGTTTGGTTTCGACTGTCAGGCTCAGAAAGACTGTTATGTGCAGAAATCAATTACAATTATTTTTAAACCTTAGAAAGAATAGTATGCAAGTAATCATAGTAAAATATTTTTTGCAGTCTACATCTAACGAAATTATTAAATAAATAAATAATATCCTTGGTCTAAAATCGTGATTGTGTGGGAACGTGCGTTTGAAAAATCGCACTTGAGACCGCATTTATAGGTGTGAACAAGAGCGTTTTTATGTTTGCCCGATCTTAGTTTTACGTGGATGACCGCAATTGCATGTTTGAGTTTGTGATCAGAGCTACACTATCTCGCAGGATTCCATCGTTTCTATGTCACCGAGTTTGATAACGTGGGCGATAAGCGCGTCACTTGTATGTAACTTCTTTCATTTATGTTTTTAACGACATTCAATTAGCAAGGGACTGGAAAATGAATTATATATTTCAATAAAAAGAGCCATAGTACTCAAGGGAGATCAAGGAGTTGCAGGAAGAAAGTTTTTAGAAAAGCGTGGAAAGGGTCATATAAGCAAGCTTAGAGTTTACCGGCGACTTAACCCTTTGTCTGCTACTGCAGGAGTCAAGATCTTTTGGCTTTAGGAATGCGAATCACCTGAGTCTAAGGCATGTTCGGACGAGCGTAAAGTAACTTGTTACTTCATGCTGTCGAAACCGACCTTTGGTAACTTCGCATGTATAAATTCGTCTGTTTAACCGTGTACCCACTTACATATTCGCATTGAATTATCACGCGAACCATAAATTTGAGTATTCGGTTCAAATCTAGGAAGAAGTG
This sequence comes from Topomyia yanbarensis, assembly GCF_030247195.1. NCBI lineage: Eukaryota > Metazoa > Arthropoda > Insecta > Diptera > Culicidae > Topomyia > Topomyia yanbarensis. Next base: position 105,240,672 of record NC_080672.1, on the reverse strand, counting down.
AGATCCCCCATATCTCTAGAATATCCGGCCTTGGCGCCCTAAGACTTCTAGTGTATATGAGTTTGTTTTGTTTCGAGACCAAGTTTGAAGGAACCAGTCTCTACGCATCGCTCGATCGAGATAGAAGTGTTTTGTTTTCGGTCTGTTGGAAAAAGAACAGTGCAGTAATCCGCGTTCAAGGTTATTTTGCCATTCTCTGCCTCTTCGAGGTTTGGACTTTTATTTTCTTTTGTGCGTGTGTTAACCGTTAGGCCACATTCCTCAACCTTTTGTTCGTAAAGCGAGGATTGAACAATAACCAGCTATTTAAGCTGGACTGGTGCGTCGTTGGAAACGAGTATACAGATAAGTGAAATCTACCTTTTTGATACATTTACGGCTTTTTCCCGTCTGCGTGGGTGCTGACCCTGTGCGTTGACGGTGTCGATGGCTTCCTCCCCGGATGGCCAAATGGAGATCGAGTCGACTCCTAAGGCTCTCCCCCGACCCAAACAATATCCAGAGCTCCCGACCGGTCCCTTTGTGGTCTTCTTTCGGCCCAAAACAAAATCGCTGAATCTATTATAGATTTCAAAAGACCTAACGGAACGGTTCTCGGCTGTGATCGAAATAAAAAAGGTCCGCTCAGACAGGCTGAGGGTCGTGCTGACTAACTCAAAGCAGGCAAACGATATTGCTTGCTGCGAGCACTTTACGAAGGACTATCACGTGTATATTCCAGCTGTGAAAGTACAGTCTGAAGGCGTTGTCACCGATGACAGTTTGACATGCGAGGATCTGCTGCAGTACGGGGTTGGCCGTTTCAGAGACCGCTTACTTCAGCCAGTGAAAATACTCGAGTGCAAGCGTTTGCACTCAGTAGTAGTTGCGGGGGATGGTTCAAAAACGTACCCCCAATCAAACTCTTATCGGTTGACCTTCGCTGGTACCGCTTTGCCAAATTACGTCCTCTTGCACAAGGTTCGTCTGCCTGTGCGTCTGTTTGTGCCGCGGGTCATGAATTGCACAAAGTATAAACAATTGGGTCACACAGCCACCCATTGTAGCAATAAGGCCCGCTGTGGAAAATGCGGGGAGAATCATCTAGATGATTCGTGCAGTACGAATGCTGAGAAGTGTCCTTACTGTGCAGAGAATCTGCATGATATCTCGGCATGTCCCGCGTACAAACTACGCGGGGATAAACTAAAACGTTCCCTTGCTGGACGATCCGAACGTTCTTTTGCAGAAATGCTAAAGAAAGCTACACCACCAACCTCAACAAACATCTATGCTCACTTGCCTCCTAACGAGGGCGAGGCTGATGACCCACAAGAGGGAACATCTACTAGGGCGCCTAGAAGTTATAGGAAGAGGAGGAACATTTCCTCTCCTAAAGTTCGTTGTAAAGGCCAGAAGGTATCCCTTGACGGGACTCAGAAAGTCACATCTATTGGAAGTGTTGCAACCAAACCGAAGCAATTAGCTCCTGGTTTCGGAGGATTAAACTCAGAGAAGGAGTTCCCAGCACTTCCCGGAACATCAAAAATCCCAAGTGTTCCTCTGTTTCAGTTCGAGAATAATCGCGGCATTGGAATTATCAAACTCTCGGACATTGTGGACTGGATAATAAAAACTTTCAATATAACTGATCCTATTAAAAGTCTATTGTTAGCTTTTCTCCCTACAGTAAGAACATTTTTGAAGCAGTTGACTGCTAAATGGCCCCTCCTTTCAGCGATTGTATCCTTCGATGGCTAACTCATCGAACGAGGTCACGGATTTGATCACTGTTCTACAGTGGAATTGCAGAAGTATCATCCCGAAAATCGATTCCTTCAAAATTTTAATAAACAATTTGAGTTGCGATGCATTTGCATTATGTGAAACTTGGTTAACTTCCGACATAGATCTCAACTTCCACGACTTTAATATTATTCGCCTGGATCGAGACACCCCCTATGGGGGAGTGCTTTTGGGGATCAAAAAGCGCTATTCCTTCTACAGAATTAACCTTCCCTCGATAACAGGTATTGAAGTTGTCGCTTGTCAAGTAACAACCAAAGGCAAAGATCTTTGCATAGCTTCCATATATATTCCCCCCAACACCGCGATTGGGCATCGCCGGCTACTTGACATCATAGAATCCCTGCCTGCACCGCGACTAGTTTTAGGCGACTTTAACTCTCACGGTACGGAATGGGGTTGCCTTTATGATGATAACCGTTCCTCTTTAATTCACAATATTTGCGACAACTTCAACATGACAATTCTAAACACGGGTGAAATGACACGGATTCCTCCCCCACCAGCGCGCCCAAGCGCATTAGATTTATCCCTTTGCTCGACCTCGCTAAAGTTAGAATGCGCGTGGAAGGTAATCCCTGATCCCCACGGTAGCGACCATCTGCCGATCGTAGTCTCAATCAATAACGGCTCAAGGCCATTGGAAACAATCAATATTTCGTATGACCTCACACGAAATATCGATTGGAAGAGCTATGCTGCCGCGATATCCGACAACATCGAATCTACTCAAGAACTTCCTCCGGAGGAAGAGTACAGCTTTTTGGCTGGCTTGATTCTCGACAGCGCGAATCAAGCTCAGACTAAGCCAGTACCCGGCGCGAACATACAAAAACGTTCTCCCAATCCCTGGTGGGATAAAGAGTGCTCAGACGTGTACGCAGAGAAGGCCGCCGCGTTTAAGACCTTCCGGAACGACGGGTTACCCGCTAGTTTTCGACAGTACGCGACGTTAGACAAGCGAATGAAGAGTTTGATGAAAGCCAAAAAATGCGGTTATTGGCGCCGGTTCGTCGACGGATTAACGAGAGAAACATCGATGAGCACTCTTTGGGGAACAGCCCGACGTATGCGAAATCGAAACAGTACTAATGAGAGCGTGGAATATTCAAACCGTTGGATATTCGATTTCGCCAAGAAGGTTTGTCCGGATTCCGCCCCGGCACAGAAGATCTACCGCGCCGCGTCCCGTCACGATAACGCGAACGAAACACCTTTTTCGATGGTGGAGTTCTCACTTGCTCTCTTGTCGTGTAACAATAAAGCTCCAGGGCCAGACAGAATCAAATTCAACTTGTTGAAGAATCTGCCAGACTCTGCCAAGAGACGCTTGTTGAACTTATTTAATAAGTTTCTTGAGGGTAACATTGTCCCACACGATTGGAGGCAAGTGAAGGTCATCGCCATCCAAAAACCAGGAAAACCAGCCTCCGACCACAATTCGTATCGACCGATCGCAATGCTATCTTGTATCCGGAAGTTGTTCGAGAAAATGATCCTATCCCGCCTCGACAATTGGGTTGAAGCAAATGGCTTACTGTCAGATACACAATTTGGCTTTCGCAAAGGCAAAGGGACGAATGATTGTCTTGCGTTGCTCTCAACCGAAATTCAAATGGCCTATGCTAGTAAAGAGCAGATGGCATCAGTGTTCCTAGATATAAAGGGGGCTTTTGATTCAGTTTCTATCAACATTCTTTCAGAGAAGCTGCACCAGCATGGTCTTTCAGCGACTTTGAACAACTTTTTACTAAACTTGTTGTCGGAAAAGCACATGCATTTTTCGCATGGTGACTTATCGACATCACGATTTAGCTACATGGGCCTTCCCCAGGGCTCATGTCTAAGCCCCCTGTTATACAATTTCTACGTCAACGACATTGATGAATGTCTTGACAATTCCTGCACGTTAAGACAACTTGCAGACGATGGCGTGGTGTCTGTTACGGGACCCAAAGCTGTCGATCTACAAGGACCATTACAGAATACCTTGGACAATTTGTCTGCATGGGCTATTAAGCTGGGTATCGAATTCTCCACGGAGAAAACTGAGCTAGTTGTATTTTCTAGGAAGCGTGAACCAGCACAACTACAGCTTCTATTAATGGGTCAAACTATAGCTCAGGTCTTCACAGTAAAATATCTAGGGGTCTGGTTCGACTCGAAAGGTACTTGGGGATGCCATATTCGGTATCTGAAACAGAAATGCCAGCAAAGGATCAACTTTCTTCGTACAATAACCGGAACGTGGTGGGGTGCCCACCCAGGAGACCTAATTAGGTTGTATCAAACAACGATACTGTCGGTACTGGAATACGGATGCTTCTGCTTTCGATCCGCCGCGAACATACATTTCATCAAACTCGAAAGAATTCAGTATCGTTGTTTGCGTATCGCCTTAGGGTGCATGCAGTCGACCCATACAATGAGTCTCGAAGTCCTGTCGGGCGTTCTCCCGCTGAAAAATCGATTTTGGGAACTCTCATATCGATTGCTCATTCGATGCGATATCTTGAACCCGTTGGTGATTGAAAATTTCGAAAGGCTTGTTGAGCTCAATTCTCAGACCCGTTTTATGTCCCTGTACTTTGACTACATGGCGCAAAATATTAATCCTTCTTCTTACAATCCCAACCGTGTGCATTTCATAAATACTTCTGAATCTACTGTTTTCTTCGACACATCCATGAAAGATGAGATTATTGGAATTCCGGACCATATACGCCCACAAGTGGTTCCAAATATTTTTTATAATAAATTCCGAGAAGTCGACTGTTCTAAGATGTGTTATACAGACGGATCAAACCTCGAAGGGTCCACTGGCTTCGGTATTTTCAATCAAAAGTTCACCGCCTCCTACAAACTCAGTGACCCTGCTTCAGTTTACGCCGCAGAACTAGCTGCTATTCAGTATACCCTTGGAGTCATTGACACATTACCCGCAGACCATTACTTCATCGTCTCGGATAGTCTGAGTTCTATTGACGCTATTCGCTCGATGAAACATGGAAAGCATTCCTCGTATTTTTTGGGGAAAATACGGGAGCTACTGAGTGCTTTATCTGACAAATCTTTCCAGATTACCTTGGTGTGGGTCCCTTCTCATTGCTCCATTCCGGGCAATGAGAAGGCGGACTCCTTAGCTAAGGTGGGTGCCATTGAAGGTGACGTTTTTGAAAGACCAATTTGCTTCCACGAATTTTTCAACCTCGTGGAGCAATGGGGAGCTAGGAAGGTGGCTACATTCGATAGTCCCTAAGGTATCGACGAAACCTTGGTTCAAGGGGATGGATGTGGGTCGTGACTTCATTCGTGTGATGTCCCGACTCATGGCGAACCATTACACGCTGGATGCACATCTCCGACGTATTGGGCTCGTGGAGAGTGGTATCTGCGCTTGTGGCGACGGTTATCACGATATAGAGCACATAGTCTGGGCGTGCACCGAGTACAGTTCCGCCAGGTCTCGGCTTATGGACACCCTCCGGGCCCGAGGAAGACCACCCAACGTCCCGGTTCGAGATGTGTTGGCAAGCCGCGATGTCCTCTATATGTCCCTTATATACACCTTCATAAAAACCATCAATATCCAACTTTAACTGCCCCTTTTTCCTTATCATTCTCAGAAGCGCTCTCTTCCACCTGTACCATACACCCACGATGGTTTGATGCGACTCCAAGGCGACACAAAACATCCCTGTCGAATGAGCCAACAAACACGGGACCTAAAGCACGAACATCACACGCACAACTCGAAATGTAGCCGATCAACATCTGAGCCGCACTACGAAATCGTCTGGAGAAACCCCTGCCATCTCGAGAACGACCACCCGGCGTCCCAGTACATGATTCTTCCTGATGAAGACCACCCTGATTCTGTAATCCATCCGTTGATCTCCCGAAGTCTGAAACTGAAATAATGTTCTCCCCCTGCCATGTTTGTCCACCCTACTTCCCCTGACTCTTATACACAGAAGTAACACCCCTTCCCCCCCCCCCCCCCAAATATCTTCATGAAGCATTTAGCTCTTCTTGCCTTTTCTAGTTTTAACTATTATATTATATGATCTCGTTGAAAATGCCCAACTCTACCACCACATAAAATAACTCTAATTAATGTCTCCGAATCTTTACAAAATTTAATCACGCCCTCTAATTATTTCTACTTTTAAGATAGTCGTAAAAATTTTCCCCCTTAGTTAAACATTATTTGCTCCAATAATCTCATTGCTAAAAATGTCAAACCATATTGCCATAAAAACTAAATGACCCCTCTAATCTTACGAAAATTATAGTACCCCCTTGTGTATATGTATAGCTATAAATTAGCCTTAGTTTAATTTCAAAAATCAATATGTAAGCCCCTAGTTTTAAGTAATTTAAAATGTAAAACAAAACAAAATTGGCACCTTTAAGCTAACGCAAACCTGCCTTATCAAATAAACGAATTGAAAAAAAAAAAAAAGTTTGAAGGAATGAATGCTAGGACCAAAGGTAGAGCATGATCGGTTCATGTTCGGGTGGTAAGGGGCGTTGGTATAATCGCACTTGATATGGTGCTTATAAATTTGTAAGTGCTAACATATTGACTTAATCACCGAGGAATTTCTATGTGTGCGAGATTGCGGGCGTAGGTATGCGTAGAAGATACCATGATTGACCATATTTATATTATCACGAAGGACACGAGCGTTTCTATGTTAACGTGCTTGATCGTGTGGGTGTTTTAATATTGCGTATGCTAGTGTGTTTATAACTTCACCCCGCCACCATTACAAATTGCGAGTACTTTTCCGTATTTTGACATGTGTTTGTGAGTATATTCGGTGGCATGCCAAATCATGTATTCGTTCATCGATTGCATTATCTTCATAATATACGAGTATATTGGTCCTAATATTGCCACAGCTGGTTAATCAATGCACATTTTATCATTCAGTCCACTTCGCGTATGGACGGTCTAATTTTGCAATCCCTCAAAACTGCAGCGGCCGTACAATGATGTCTCAAGGAAATCTCCTCACTATCACTGGAAGTCATCCCGGTCGATGCAATCCTTACGGTAGGAACGAGAATATTAGCATTTGATTGCTATGGCTAGGTAAAGGCTGGGTAATTCGTAAGATAGAGCCTCTTCCCAGCAACTCCTATTCCGACCTCCCCGTGGTACTGGCTGGGAACTACGAGTGACCTTAGGGAAGATCGGGTAACCAACCCCGGTGGGAACTTTGGTCGTAGGCTGACAGGGAAGGGGGGGGGGGGTTTGCTGCTGCAAGCCTGAGCGTCTGATCTCCAGGAGGAGCAGCTCAAAACAGTGTCTGTTCCCCATGTTAGGGGCGGCGGATCATCGTCCGAGTGCCTGTGAAGGACTCTAAGCTCAACTGTGCATTATGGTCCTCCGGAAAGATAGGGGGTTGGTGTCTGACCCTGCGAGCCAGCCGTAAAAAAATCAATTTCAGCGATAAGTCAACAAGATAAGAATGCGAACCGATACCAATGGCGACGACCACTGCGACGAAAAGGGATTAGCGATTGGAAGCTCGGAACGCGGAACTGCAGATCTCTCAACTCTATCGGGAGCATCCGCGTACTCGCCGATGTTCTCAAGGACCGCGGGGTCGGAATCGTAGCGCTGCAGGAGGTGTGTTGGACAGGATCCATGGTGCGAACGTTGAGATGTAATCATACCATCTACCAGAGCTGCGGCAACACACATGAGCTAGGGACAGCTTTTATTGTGATGGGCGATATGCAAAGGCGCGTGATCGGTTGGTGGCCGATCGAAGAAAGAATGTGCAGGTTGAGGATCAAGGGCCGTTTCTTCAACATCAGCATAATAAACGTGTAGAGCCCTCACTCCGGAAGCACCGATTATGACAAAGACGGTTTCTACGCGCAGCTCGAACGAGAATACGACCGCTGCCCAAGCCACGACGACAAGATCATCATTGGGGACTTAAACGCTCAGGTAGGCCAGGAGGAAGAATTCAGACCGACGATTGGAAAGTTCAGCGCTCACCAGGTGACGAATGAGAACGGCCTTCGACTCATTGATTTCGCCGCCTCCAAGAACATGGCCATTCGTAGCATCTTCTTCCAGCACAGCCTCCCTTATCGTTACACCTGTAGATCACCGCTATAGACGGAATCGCAAATCGACCACGTCCTGATCGATGGACGGCACTTCTCCGACATGATCGACCTCAGGACCTATTGTGGCGCTAACATCGACTCTGACCACTATCTGGTGATGGTTAAATTGCGCCAAAAACTATCCGTCATTAATCATGTACGGTACCGACGGCCGCCTCGGTACGATCTGGAGCGACTGAAGCAACCAGATGTTGTCACTGTCTACGCGCAGCACCTCGAGGCAGCGTTACCGGACGAGGGAGAGCTCGACGTGGCCCTCTAGAGGACTGCTGGAGAACAGTAAAAGCAGCCATCAACAACGTAGCTGAGGGCATTGTCGGATACGAGGAACGGAGACGACGGAACGATTGGTTCGACGAGGAGTGCAGAGCGGTTTTGGAGGAGAAGAATGCAGTGCGAGCGGTCATGCTGCAGCGTGGAACCCGACAGAATGTGGAACGATAGAAACAGAAGCGGAGGCAGCAGACACGCCTCTTCCGGCAGAAAAAACGCCGCCTGGAAGAAACGGAGTGCGAGGAAATGGAACTGCTGTGCCGTTCTCAAGATACACGGAAGTTCTACCAAAAGCTCAACGCATCCCGCAAAGGCTTCGTGCCGCAAGCTGAAATATGTAGGGATAAGGACGGGAGCCTGCTGATGGACAACCGTGAGGTGATCGAAAGGTGGAAGCAGCACTTCGACGAACACCTGAACGGCGAGGAGAATGTAGGTACAGATGCCCAAGGTACGGAGGATTTGATTACGTCAGTGCAGTTGAGGACGGGAATGAACCAACTCGCACGTTGAGGGAAGTTAAGGATGCCATCCAACAGCTCAAGAACAATAAAGCAGCTGGCAAAGATGGTCTGCACCGGTTAGTAGTCAGGATCTGGGAAACCGAACAGCTACCGGAGGAGTGGAAAGAAGGGGTGATCTGCCCCATTCACAAGAAAGGCAACCATTTGGAGTGTGAGAACTTCCGAGTGATCACCATTTTGAATGCCGCCTACAAAGTGCTATCCCAGATCATCTTCCGTCGTCTATCACCTAAAGTGAATGAGTTCGTGGGAAGTTATCAAGCCGGCTTCATCGATGGCCGGTCAACAACGGACCAGATCTGCACCGTACGGCAAATCCTCCAGAAGTCCCAACGCATCACCTGTTCCTCGACTTCAAGGCGGCATACGACAGTATCGACCGCGTAGAGCTATGGAAAATCATGGACGAAAACAGCTTTCCCGGGAAGCTGACTCGACTGATCAAAGCAACGATGGACGGTGTATAAAACAGCGTAAGGATTTCGGGTGAACTTTCCAGTCCATTCGAATCTCGACGGGGACTGAGACAAGGTGATGGACTCTCGTGTCTACTATTCAACATCGCTCTGGAAGGTGTGATGCGACGAGCCGGGTTCAACAGCCCGGGCACGATCTTCACGAAATCCGGCCAATTTGTATGCTTCGCGGTCGACATTGACATTATCGCCCGAACATTTGGGACGGTGACAGACCTGTACACCCGCCTGAAACGCGAAGGTCGGACTGGTGGTAAATGCGTCAAAGTATATGCTGGTAGGCGGAACCGAAAACGACAGGATCCGGCTAGGAAACAGCGTTACGATCGACGGGGATACCTTCGAGGTAGTGGAGGATTTTGTCTACCTAGGATCCTTATTAACGGCTGACAATAACGTGAGCCGTGAAATCCGAAGACGCATCATCAGTGGAAGTCTAGCTTACTATGGGCTCCAGAAGAAACTACATGTACAAAACGCTTATAAGACCGGTGGTTATCTACGGGCACGAGATTTGGACCATGCTCGAGGAGGACCTGCAAGCGCTAGTAGTTTTCGAGCGACGGGTGATAAGGACGATCTTCGGCGGTGTGCAGGAGAACGGTGTGTGGCGGCGAAGGATGAATCACGAGCTCGCTGCACTCTATGGCGAAACCAGTATCCAAAAGGTGGCCAAAGCTGGAAGGATACGGGTGGCAGGGCATGTTGCAAGAATGCCGAACAACAATCCTGCAAAGATGGTGTTCGCTAATGATCCGGTTGGTACAAGAAGGCGAGGAGCGTAGAGAGCACGATGGGCGGACCAGGTGGAACGTGATTTGGCGACTGTTGGGCGTAACCGACGTTGGAGAGCTACAAATCGAGTATTGTGGAGGCAAATTGTTGATTCAGTGTTATCATGAAATTGATGTTGAACTAAATAAATGAATGAATGCTATGGCACAGGAACAAAAATAACGGTACATGAATTTCTATAGCACAGTGCATATTTACCTAACACGGAGGGTTAACTGTAAATGTTTCCGTTTGCATAACGAGCTTTCAGTGACCCTTATCTTCGGTAGAAGAAAGCAGACTATAAAATCTAGTTTTATTATTTCTGATTAATCTCGTTAAACTTTAATTATTTTATCTAAACTTTTGTCATTTTGAACATTACTAGTAAGTTTTGATCTTAACAAACTCGCTGAATTTTGGTGATCTCTCATTACCATTTTTGCATTGAGACGAATTTCAGGATGATTATCTCCTTGAGAATAAATATTTGTAAAAAATTTAATCTCTCGATTGCTTTGTTCACTTACATTCAAATGATAATGTTTCAAAAAAGGAAATAGATATTTGAAGATTTTTTCAGAACCAACAAAAAAGGTCGTTAGTCCCCTCCCTTGCGCTACAGGGTCTTAGTCAAACAAGAGCTGAAAAGAATTTCGATTAAGTTTTTATTTCAAACTGTCACGACGCTGCTTTCCCGAAAAAAAAACGGCCGTCGCCGGACGGCACGGTAAAACCTACACTAAATAATTTCAATCACACTAGGAAAAAGAAAAGCGTAGACACTCGTAGAAGTGCAAAGACAGCCCAAGGGGCAAAACGTGACTACGTTCGTAATTGATGAACAGAATTGCTAATGTCGTGGGGTGAAAGCTTGCGTATAGGAAAAATCTCGGAAAAAATACCGAGTTCCCACCGCCCACTCGAAAATAGCTCAATAAGCACATAATGCCCTTTTTATAGTCCCACCTGGGAGACGGACGCATGACATTTCACAATTTGCTGGAAAAATCATTCTATCGTTCCAACAAGCCCCAGGAAAATTATGCAAGCTGAAATGGAACAGACAATCGAAGACGGTCGGTGGTCGGAAGTGGTTGAAAAATTCATAAGATGTTGTTGATTCGAGCTTCTCTGCCGAAGATTGTTATGAAGCTGCTCTAAGCCGAATTGAGACAGTTATTTGGCAATAGAATCCTGTCTGGAATTTTTGATTGCTAATCAACGAAGCTTCCCGCTGAGTGCATTTCATTTCTTGTGAGCAATCTATTCAGTTTAATGAGTCAAGAAAAAAAGAGTTCCCAATTTGCTAGTGTATGAATAAAGATTCAATTGCTGCTATATTTTCGTTGGAGCAATGTCCTCTCATGAAGCTGATATCCTAGAAAAACGTATCATATCGAGAAAAAAAAGCAAAGCTTCATTAGAAGTTTCTGAATGCCATCCAAGAATAGCTGGGAGATGGTGGAGGAGAAAACCACTGGCTCATCTGCAGCTGGCCGAGTGGAAAAGAACTGAACTGAAAAGCACAAATTATGTGGAATGTTCTTTTTTGATGTGAGTACAGAATGTGCGATGGAATAAGAAATGAGCTGGGGAATTCCGGATACAATATTCAGAACACGTTGAGCGGAGCCATCTTGGTATGGCAAGTGGAGCAAACCGTAAAACGATATGAAGTGTGCAACTTTGTCGTGCTGATGCTTATTTGTACGAGAAATGAGCCGGGAATTCGGGTGGCATTTCGTCAACGAGAGGGCCATAAATTACACAAAACAAAAACAAATAGTTTCGGCAGTTCATACCATTCTCATAGATACTTAATCTTTCACAAATTTTAGAAGAATGTGTCTTTGAAAATATATTCTGAATCTTCGAAGAATTATGGAACGCCATTTTTCGATGTCCAATGAGTACAGCATGACAAAAAGACATAAATGAAGGGGACGGTGTAGTCATAATATAGTGCTCATGCTTGTTTTCATCTACTTTGTAAAAAAGTTTAATTTAGGTTGATTGGGTTGAAAATAAATAAGCCAAAAACAAAATTTTCTAGATCAATTGTGAATTGTTTTTTTCGGATCCTCTACATATTATTGATTTTCGATGGACATGCTGCCTCGCTATTTGTGCTCGAATTCAATATTCAGCTATAAAACAAATACATACAATGAAAAAGGACAGTTGACACAATTGATTGTTCGAACAGCATCACAGAGCATGTCAACAAAATAAACGCCAACAAATGTTGCCATGTTTTATCTTTCTCATAAACACGGTATAGAAACAGCTTAAATTATCAGGAAGGCTTCCGAGGCTTGGATGTCCGATCATATACCAATCGAATTGGGAAAATATGAGTGTGTGGTTTTGAGTGTGTGCGTATCTTTAAGATCGTTGTCTCAGCAATAGCTGCGTCAGTCTTCATCGAACTATTTTCAACTGAAAGACACCAAATCCAGACATTCGTTGTGCTTGGGAATCAGTGATATAGAGTCTGTTTCACTTAGGCTGTGATCCATTTGGTGAAATTTTTAACTTTTAGTTAAAATCTGACACTTCGAAAGTTATTTGCAAATAACCCATGGAGCATGGTTGAAATTGACAGAGCGATAGTTAAATTTGATAGCTCGATAGTTAAAATTTTGCCGATGATGTAGAATAAAAAGGTGGAAACATTTTCTGAACCTAATTGATGTTGTCAATATTTTTCAATACAAAATTAAGGGATAAAGATGGAAACGATTCGCTCTCTCGGTTAAATTTTTCCATTCAAGAGAAAATAACTTTCGAACTGTCAAATTTTCACTAAAGGTTAAAAAAAACCGCCAAATGGTTCACAGCCTTAGAACATAACCGCAAAAAATGAGTCATTTCCTCAAGTAAAAAATTACGTGTTTATCTACGTATCTTTAGAATTTGGAAGTTCTACTTCCAAATTAGAATAGTTATTGAACGAGAACATTTACCATTGTACTGAATGTAATTACAAAACTACGACCGGCTAACGAACATATTATTGCGATTTAACACCACCCCATTGGATGTCTATGAATAGTGGTTAGGCACAAAAGAATTGCCTGTCTCACTGTGGTGTGGACCAAATTTATGGCCTTAATTATTTCGTATGTTTTGAGACCTGGTTATAGATTCAAGAGAGGTTAATAGTGATTTTTTTTTGCGAGCGAATAATGATCATTGTAATCCTCCTCGCGCAATGTCGAACCGAAATAATAACAACAAAGAAACAAAATTAATTTCATATTACACTTTGTTATTTTTTTTATCTAAAGTGCTTGTTGTATTGATGTTGGGGATGGTGAATGTCAGTTGAAATCCGTCGCACATAGATGTGTGGACATTTTTAAGGTTATTCCATAAATTTAATTTTTTTTTACTTTTAAAATTAGCCCATTTGCGATAAAATATGTAATGTTTCAAAGGTTTTCTTCCATTTAATTCCACTATGTTAAATGGAAGAAAACCTTTGAAATATTACGTATATTTCACTAAGACCTCCGTTCGCGTATATATTGTGATAAAATATGCCTAGTTCTTGTTTGGGGCAATTAAGTTTTCTGCTAGTTACATTTCTAAATAGCTGTAGTTATCTTTGAGAAATCTCACAGTCAGTTATTCCGACAATTCACAACGATATTTGCTAGTAAACATTTTGGTGTTTCGTTCAGTATATGTAGGGGTAATTTGGACCTCTCTACCCGAATAGAATTTTACAATAGCATTTACCCTACAAACAATCATAAAACAATAAATATTATAGTTATTACTGTTTCAACATTGTTCGTCGCAGAGTTATTGCAGTAGATTTACAATAAAATTTCATGTTACAATCAATTTTACTTGTAATTTTGTGGACTTTCGACTGGATTATTGTTATCTAGAAATTTGAACGGCTTTTTTACAGTACTTAGTGGATTAAAACGTTTTGTTTGCTTTTAAATCCCAACGTTTCGACGCCTTGTTTGCGCCTTCTTCAGGGGAGAAAAAACTGATTATCGTTCCTCGTTAATATCACTGACAGACACTGCACTGCAGGTCTGCTCTAAACAAGATCGATCATAGCCAAAGAATATTTAACCAAATGTGTAATTTCATTGTTATTGCACGTTTGTGCCAGAAGCAAAATCACCATATATTGACCATCCACTTACATATCAGTGATATTAACGAGGAACGATAATCAGTTTTTTCTCCCCTGAATAAGGCGCAAACAAGGCGTCGAAATGTTGGGATTTAAAAGCAAACAAATCGTTTTAATTCACTAAGGACTGTAAAAAAGCCGTTCAAATTTCTAGATATCAATTTTACTGTTCAGGAAAAAACTGATGCAGTAAATTCACATTAACTTTTGTTGTTTTCGAGAAAAAAATGTATGGAGAAAAATCGATTTTTTAAATGTTAAGATACATAACCAGCCCCCCCCCCCCCTTTTTCACTGTAAAAGTAGATTTTGTATTGAAATTTACTGTAGAAAAGTTTAAAGTTTATTGTTTTTGTATTGTAGCATAACACTAGAACTTGCTGTAAATTATTGTAAAATTACTGTACTATCACAGTAAAAATCATGGTTTCGTTACTGTACATTTCTATTCGGGTACGGAGCGATTAAGAACTCTATTTTTTGCTATAGAATTATGTTTACGAAATATTTTTTGGAGAAACTGATTAAGAAGCAAAAAATAAATTGTGTTAAATAAAAATCAATCTGCGTAGACACTGCCGTCGATTGGCGCTTCATGTATTTCATCTGATGGCAATCGTGTACGCAGATGCAAGCCGCTGAATGATAGTTGATGGAATTGGCGGTCTTAATAGCCCCGTACGCTCATTTCGCACAAAAGTGATGAGTGCTTTAAAAATATCTTTGTTTTTACCCAAACAAAACTTCATTTCATTAAATAGAAACCTCATAATTACGGTGGCGCTAGTTAAATGATTTTTTTTGAGGCTTGCAAAAAAATGAAACCATTTGTATCTTTTTCCTAAAAGCACGGAAGAATGAGATTCAGCTGTCAACATTTATGTTTTACAATCAAACATGTATGACAATCAGAAAGTCTTACGATTTTCTGAGAAATCGGGAAGATGTCTGAATTACCCCCACGATATTAATAACTTCTATACAATCATGGTGTTTTTATCCAGTTTATTTGATAATCCACACAGGGCTGTGACGTGGTCTTCTGGCGCCCTTGGCGAAGTGTCAGTTTTGCGTTGTTTAACGTTGAACTACGTTTTCTAACGTTGAACTACGTTTTCTAACGTTGAACTACGTTTTCTTTTTTGATATGGTGATGCACTTTGCAAATTGATCAAAGACTTTTTGGTGGTATCCAATGGGGAAAACAGACAGAAGTGGTGAGTTAAGCGAAAGCAATTATGTGAAAAATGTTCCCTCCAGAGGCAAGATTCAAACTTACAACCCTTGGGACTTCGGCCCAAAGGACAAACCCTTATGCTATCGCTGGGCTATCACGACGTGCCAGAAAGAGCACATGATTATCGCATTGGCGACAGTGATCGTACCATGCCTCTAAAGCGAGATCACACACAACCGCAGCTGCCACTCAACACATTTGATCTAAAGGGGAATTTGTTTACATAATTGCTTTCGCTTAACTCACCATTTCTTTTTTTCCCCGTTGGATACCACCAAGAAGTCTTAACCTTCCGGCACTTGCACCGTCGTATTTTGTGCAACACCTTCCGAAACTCTAGCGAAATCATCGTCCAGCACCAGCAGCTGCTCATTCGGGGAGCCATTCGCGCGAGTGCCGGAGGGTTAAATAAGGTACATATTGGGACTTGTTTGCAATTCTCGTTCAGGAGAAGTATTGCGAGGGTGAGCTAATCCTCCCGTTCAACACCGGGTCGGAAACAACAGAAGAAACAACTACACATATTTAGAAAAGCACTCAACAACTTGCTGCATTTGAACACTTCAACCGAGAGTATGTATATATTAAATGGACAATCTTTGTCAGTCCTAGTTGAGAAGCATGCAGTACGATTTTCATATTCTTTACGTGCGCAATTTACCATTGCGAATAGAGATTCTATTCCGCGGCGGGCATGCATTTTGGACATCAGCTGATAATACCTGATGGTCATTCGGTCCGTTTCCTTGGTTGTCGCTTTCGTCCATGCTATCGTTTCTAGGTAACTTGTGTATTGGTGAGTGCTTTTACTTGTTTTTTCGGTTTGCGGATGGCGGTCGTGAAATCCTTTTCTTATCATCTTGGCGTTACTGATAGCATCTTTTAATGCATTGGAGGACTGTGTGGCTTATTTAGCTTCTGTTGATAGTTTAGGTGTAACTGTATGCAATTTTTTTGATCATAGAGGTTTTAACCTTAGGGTCATTGGCCTCTTTTCGGGTTAGAGAAAATTCTTTTGAAAAAATGTGCGTGGTTGGGAATCGAACCCCGGTGAGTTGCGTACAAGTCAATCGATTTACCAACTATGCTATGCCCGTCTCTTGGATGCAATATTCTTTCATAAAGTGAAAATCGGTATAAAGCCCATTCATGCGAAAGATTACAAAAACTAACTATAAATCGAGTGGTTTGCGTATCGAATTCGTCTCTTCAGAATCTGACGCTTAACCAAGACACCCAATTGACACTCGTCCAACAGAACACACCATTCGATGTCTCGAAAGGGAAGAAGTTCATCAGCAAAAAGAACTGCTTCTCTTTTAAGGTATCGAAAGTTAGAAGTTTTTTAGATGTGTCCACAAGTAATATTTCCAATTTTGGACTAGGAGATAAAGTAGAAACGCAAACCCTTCGACTTATAGATGTTACTGGTTGGGCGACAGCTTGTGCATTTGCTTCTACATTTTTCTTTTTGTTTTAGGCTCTACAGCGCAGAGGTTTCCAAAGTATGCTGATTGTTTAACCGTAATGATACTTGAAAGTCTGATTGTCATAAGTACATAGCGTGGTCTGAAAATAGGTAGATCCAGGTTCTAGGGTAACGAAGGAAGGAATGGGGTATTTAGTTCGCATTCTCATGACTTGGGTACCTTTGAGAATACCTGGAAATAATTTACTACATTTATTCTCTTTGGCATAGAAAACTTCTCCATATTACGACATGATGTTATTCCTGGGCACAGATCGTGCTTCATGCTGTAACATAAAGCAAAGGTTTGTGCTGTGGGTAACCATCAAATCATGACAGTGCTACATATCGTATATGTTGAAGCTGAATTGCAACCACTTCTCGCCTAAGGGGTCAAATTTTACAACCCTGAAGACCTCAACGGTCGTACAAATAGACCGACGAGTAAACTCCTGATAATCACTCAAGCTCGAAATGCGATTGGTACAATTTCTTCTGTCGGAATAAAAATAACTGTTCTTTGTTGTGGGTTTCTACAGCACAATGTATATGCACTTAACGCGGCTGGATAACTGTATAATTATCTCGTTTGCTATGCGAGCTTTTCTTGGAAGGTGTCTTTAGCGATTAGAAGAAGACTGCAATGACACACTTACCCTGACTTATTTTATAAAGCAGCTCAAGATTTGGCGCCCCCCTACGGCTGAAGCCCTTCGCAGGGGCCAACCGGGGTAACCGCGTGGTACATGTCTGAATCAACGGTATCATAAGGCTTGCGGGTACCAATTTTTGCGTTATACATTGTAGGTTTTTTAAAACTAGGAGGTTTTTGATAACTACAATTTTTTTAAATATGTTTATTAAGGCCCAAATACGGTAGCTTAACGAGGTCGATTATTCATTATTTTAAAGTACATGCTGTATTTGTTAGTAGTTATAGGTGTAGCTTTGCTATCTGCGCGAAGTGAAGTAGTGTACAGCTTGTTTACAGTACTGACAAGTGGGAGACTGATTGTCATAAGTACACAGCGTGGTCTGAGCACAGGTAGAGCCACGTCGCAGGGTGGTGGCAGGAATTGGGTGCTTCAGTCGCATTCTCAACACTCGAACGCCGTGTTAGTGCCTGAAAAGAGCTTCCTCCATTTATCATCTCCAATCGAAAGAACTTCTTCGTATTTCGACATGAACTGGCGAATAATGTTATCGAGTGGGGGATAGCTCTCGAATGCGTTATCCTTATAATACACGGGCAATTTGATCATTATATGTATTGTCATACTAGACTGCCCAAAAAATGAAGCTATGAAAACACAATCGGCGCACCGGTATGGGAATTTTCGTTTCGTTTTCAAGGATAAAGTCCACTATCTCGCATTTTCACCGCTATGTGGATAGGATGACTATCTAAGGACTTAAAGGAGATTTTATGAAATTTTTACACACTCCGTTCCCTATACGATAGAATATATATCTGTGAACATCGATGTTTTGGGAAATTTTCAAGCGTCACTCGACATGATTTTACTCCGTTAGAATGCCAGCTGGCAAAGTCGAGCCAGAGCTCCGTTGAACCTTCGTATGATTGAATTAATGGTACAATTATCATCTGGGGACACTCCTCCTCAAGACCCTTCTCCGCACTCCCAATGATGAAAAGCTTTTTTTCTTCTTCCACATATGCAGATTGGTTGGTAAACCGTTAACTTATGAGCGCATTTTCCCGTGAAATTTGTTGTACGTTTACCCGTTTATTAAAATACATTCGTTATACTTGGTCAGAACTTGTTGGTAAAGCTTTCTAGGTACAACCAAAAATGTTCTGGCAAATTCAAATGGTACTTTGCATTTTAATTTGGTAATCGTCTTAAAAACGAGTTCGGGATAGTAATTTTTCCAAGATGAACACTTTTCTCGGAAGTGGACGATTATATGATGATCTTCAGCTAGGCACGAAAAAAATATGCAATTTGCAGCTTGTTATTCACTATATATCATCCCTGCTATAATCACCCTGTTAGGTGAATTAAACCGGTTTTATTCCAACCATTTCGGTCATTATGAACTCAGACTAAAACACAACGAGCCGAGCTAGCGCGCTCGTTTGGAAACAATTTGCATACACACACCGGATGATTGGTCGCTGTTTCCGACACCTGCACGGTCTGGGTTGGGGATGTTGGTTTTAAGCCCGACCAGAAACATTCCATTTGCTCGTCTCATCCCGATACGTTTTTGGTAAACAATACCTGCATTTGACGATATTGAAGGCAATATTTGAAGTCCCATATTTACACGGGAAAGTATTTGATTGGTGTTATTATTTGATTTTTAGAGCGCTTCTGTTCTTTGATTGATGTTTGGATGTGAACTCGCTGACAACATGACGAAAAGTTCTAGTTTTAGTATTAAAGCAGAAGCTGAACGCCATTTCCTTATGTTCCGTGTAGGTAAATAAGACTGAGACGCCATTTCCTTATGTCCCGTGTAGGTAAATAAGACAAGCTACAGAACATAATCGCAGGAAATCGTTAGTCATGGTGGGTCATAAAAATTGCTCATAAACGTACTTGTGGATCATCTCCGCTGCCGCCATAGAGCGCTAAGCTGAACGATTATTTTATGGCGATTTCCACGTAACGTGTATGTTCCGGAACCATCCCAGAACTGTGGTCAACGGAATCATGAATCACGTTCGCCAGACTTTAGGGAACGGCGCAGAACAATTTTCATGATCGATCATTAAAAACTTTTACTACATGTGGGTCTTATGTCGGTGAAATCGTAATTGTTGATTTTAAAGCTAAACGATGATGGAGGATTTTAGTAATTTTATGCTTAATTTAAACAGAGAAGACGTTACGTATCGATAAGCGATTTCCTGAACGTGATTTACTTTTGGTAATGTTAAGAGCTTTGCTGACAGATATAAAAGAAAGAGGGGCGAAGGGGAGAAGCAAATAGAATGGTAACTTTTGAATTAGTCTGATTTTAGCAAATAGCAATCACAATTTGATAACAGTTTCTTTAAGGAGTTATATATGTTGATAGAGATAATCCTTGAACGATTAATTTCCAAAACATTTTTTTTGCAAGCGGGGACGATATTTCCAAAAAGGTCACTGTTTCATCTAAAAATTATTCAAACATTCATAACATTGTTATGCAAATTTTGACGAAAGCATGGAATCGTTCAAGGGCACAGCAATTAAATTGCGAACAATTTAAAAAATATTATGAAATCGGTTGGGAACTTTCCCTTTCTTTTATGCAAAGCCATTTCTGTGAAAAAATCTGTTTGTTAATACTAACTCGTTGTTTGTAATAAGATGATCGTCGTAACCTTTATATAGTAAATAAAATGATGGTCAGTTGCAATTCCTCTCAATAATGATTCCAATGAGTGAGAGATTCAGAAGAGAACCGTGTCACTGTTGTCAATTTATTGGAGTGAGAACCGTAACTCAATAAGTATCGTTTCCTGTTTATACTGCTACACGACACGACACGACACGTCTCTTTTGTCTAGCAGGTTTACCATCAGTACCTCGATGGAGCGCAGCATTGAATGGACGTCGAAACAAAATCGACACCCTGGCTTTCTGAGACCAGGAGCTACTTGCTTCGGTTTTGTATCAGTACTTCATCGAGCAGTTGTTTTTGGGAGGACCTTGAAGAGACAAGCTTCTACAACGAAGTTTAGGAGAGGACGCATTCCTCCTTTTCCTAATGCTTCTAGGCACAGCGGAAGATGTCACCCCTGTGGTTCATCAGATTCACATTCGTCACTAGACAAAATGGTATAGATATTCGTGGTTGTCGGTGGCGTAGATATCTGCAAAGGATTGCTTATAGCGTCCCTGAAGGGAACGCTTTAATTTCTCCCCGCGCTGTTTGTACGCGGTATACACTGGAAGATAATGTGAATTTCCCGCACAGTAGAGACACTTTACAACATCCCTTCCACAGGAATCATTCTCATGATTCTCATCGCATTTCTCACAACGAGGCTTATTGCTACAATGGGAGGCTGTGTGTCCCAATTGTTTACAATTAGTACAGTTCATGAGCCGCGGTACACAATGGCAAAAAGGTAGAAAAACCTTGTCAAAGAGGAAGCAGTTACGTTAGTCAGACCCGGTGAAGGTCACCCGATAGAAGTCTGAGTTGACGTATGTCCTCTTTCCGTCAGCTGTGATTGATTCTGAACGCAGACTTTTGCACTCCAGTATCTTCACTGGCTAAAGCGTGGGGTCTTTAAAACAGCCATCCTCGCAATTCAAACTCGAATTGGAGACGACTCCACAGATTTCAACATGATTAGATGGTACATATACTCTGTACTCGTTCGTAATGAGTTTTACACTATTTACTACGGCTTAATATAATTCTCTGAGAATGTGGGCAGTATTTTCACAGCTTTTAATATTTCTGACTCTCTTAAAAGCATCTTGATAAGCTTTTGGCGGCTTTTGACGGTATTTTTTGTACGGAATCACAAAATTTTTCTGCAATTTTTGCCAACCATTATAGCCAGAATCAGCGCATTTTATACTTTACTCATCGCAGTAAATCCATTCTTGGTGCAGTTCACTGCAAAACTACTTTCAGCGATTGTATCCTTCGATGTAATTCATCGAACAAAGTCACGGATTGGATCATTGCTCTACAGTGGAATTGCAGAAGCATTATCCCGAATACAGATTCCTTGAAAATCTTAATAAATAATTTGAAATGCGATGCATTTGGCTTATGAGAAATATGGCGTACTTCAGAAACACACTTCAGCTTTCACGATTTTAATATTATTCTCTGGGATCGAGAAGACTCTTTTAGATGAGTACTTTTGAGGATCAAAAAGTGCTATCCTTTCAATCGAATCGACCTCCACTCGACACCAGGCATTAAAGTAGTCACTTGCCGAACTAGAATTAACGGTAAAAACCTTTATATTGCTCCTAGAGCCTCAGTTGGCCAACGACGGCTTCGCGATATTGCAATACTCCTCACCGTACCGAGGCTAGTTTTAGGTGATTTTAGCTCGACGCGAAGTCATGAACTTCCAACCCATGGTGGGCCAAAGAGTGCTCAGACGTATACGCGTATAACGCCGCCGCGTATAAGACCTTCCGGACGACGGATTACCTGCTAACTATCCACAGTACGCGACGTTAGACACGTGAAGGAAGAGTTTGATGAAAGCCAATAAACGTAGTTACTGGCGCCGGTTCGTTGAAGGATTCACGAGCACTGTTTGGGGTACGGCCCTGCATATGCGAAATTCAAACAATACTAACGAGAGCGTGGAATTTTCAAACCGTTGGATATTCGATTTCCCCACGAAGGTTTATGCGAACTCTGCGTCGCGGCCCTCACGATAGGGCGTATGAACCACCTTTTTCGATGGTGGAGTTGCTCTCTTATCATGTAACAATAAAGCCCCAGAGCCAGACAGAATCAAATATTGCTGAAGAATCTGCTAGACGCTGCCAAGAGACGCTTGTTGAATTTATTTAATAAGTTTTTTGAGAGTAACCTTGTCCGTCATGGCCGGAGGCAAACGAAGGTCATCGCCATACAAAAACCAGGAAAACCAAACTCCGACCACAATGCGTATTGGTCGATTTTAATGCTGTCCTTTATCCGGAAGTTGTTTGAAAAAATGATCCTATTCCGCCACGACAATTGGGTCGAAGCAAATGGCTCACTGTCAGATACAAAATGGGGCTTTCGCAAAGGGTCAACAGAAATTTAAATGGCCTATACTAACAAAGAGCAGATGGCATCCGGCATTTCTTGGATATTAAGGGGTATTTTTGATACTGTTTCTATCAACATTCTTTCTGAGAATCTGCACCAGCATGGTCTTGCAGGGGCTTTAAATAACGTTTTGCTAAACTTATTGACTGAAGAACACATGCATTTTTCGCATAGTGATTTATCGACATCACAAATTAGGGGAGTCTTCCCCAGGACTCATGCCTTAGCCCCCTGCTCTACAAAGTTTACGTAAATGGCATTGACGAATATCTTGTCAATTCCTGCACGCTAGGGCAACTTGCACATTACGGTGTAGTCTCTATAACAGGTTCAAAAGCTGTCGATTTGTAAGGACCACCGATTAGACACAGTGATGAGTACTCCACCGCCTCTTTTTTACCAGCAATGATTGGATCATGATCGTTACGACAGACCGTATATCTTGGTCCGAACAGCTAAAACGAGTTGCTTTCGTAGTTCAGTCACGAACAACGCATCGATCTTTGTTCGTAGTCCTCTTACGTTCTGGTAGTATATTCTGAGCTGAAAACGGGCATTTCTTTGAGGTGAGAGTAGCTTCGGGAGGACTATACCCTCTTTGGCTTTACCTGGGGAAACAGTCGGTGGTCATCATGATTTAGATCGACGATCTTTGAAATACTTTCTCGGGGAGCTGAATTGATCTTCAGAAATATTCGATTTTGTTGTCGTAGAGTGAAACGTAGAGTTCAGAATATCTGGGAAAAACTGGCTAAACTGAAAAAATGTGGCAATATGTCTGGCTGGACTAGAGGTTTGTTTAGTTACGAAAAATGTGGAAGATTTCAGATAAATCTGGAATATTGGCAACGCTGTCTCTAGGCCTTAGGAAAAATGCCTTTAGTTTAAACGGATTTTGTTGATTTTTTATAAGACAAATGGAAGTTGTAATCGTCGACAATGACTGGGCAGTGCGTAAGCCTCTTGTACCTGAAGGCATAAAATAGACCCCACTTGCGGTCCTTAGCTTCCTGCCCAGTAACTCCTAGCCCTGGCCTCCTCGTGGCGTCGACTGGGATACGAGTAACCTTAGTGAAGATCGGGTAACCAACCCCGGTGGGAACTTTGGTCGTATGCTGGCAGGGAAGGGGGGGTTACCCTTCTTCGGAAGGTGTAAACCTGTCCTGGTGTCCAGGTGGGACCTTAAGCAGTCCTGGCACGACGGCCCACCGGCGAGACAGGTGGTTGGCGTAGGCCCTATAAGCCGCCCCTTTAAAAACCCACATAACGAACAATACAGAAGAGAATACGACCCAGAACAATCGGCAACGACCCAGGCGACGAATAAAGGATCACGATTGGAAACTCGAAACATGGAACTGCAGATCGCTCGGCTTCGCAGTATGTGACAGGATAATCTACGACGGGCTACACCCCCGCAACTTCGATATCGTGGCGCTGCAGGAACTTTGCTGGACGGGACAGAAGGTGTGGAAAAGCGGGCATCGAGCGGCTACCTTCTACCAGAGCTGTGGTACAACCAACGAGCTGGGAACCGGCTTCATAGTGCTGGGTAAGATGCGCCAACGTGTGATCGGGTGGCAGCCGATCAACGCAAGGATGTGCAAGTTGAGGATCAAAGGCCGTTTCTTCAACTACAGCATCATCAACGTGCACTGCCCACACGAAGGGAGACCCGACGACGAGAAAGAAGTGTTCTACATGCAGCTGGAGCAGACATACGACGGTTGCCCTCTGCGAGACGTGAAAATTGTCATCGGCGACATGAACGCACAGGTAGGAAGGGAGGCAATGTACAGACCGGTGATCGGGCCTAACAGCCTGCATCCCGTATCAAATGACAACGGCCAACGATGTGTGAACTCCGCAGCCTCCCGTGGAATGGTAATCCGAATCCGAAAACTTTCGACAGTGCATAGCTCTCGTCGAAGCCGAACGCCGCGGCTAAACATCGAGCGGCTACAAGATGGCAGAGTGGCTATATACGAAGGCTATATACGCGCAGCAGCTGGAAGTGGCACTACCAACGAAAGAGCAGCTAGGCGCAGTTGCCCTTGAAGATGGCTGGAGAGATATCCGATCCGCCATAGGTAGCACCGCAGCCAATGCACTAGGTACGATGGGCCCGGACCGAAGAAGCGACTGGTACGACGGCGAATGCGAGCAGTTAGTCGAAGAGAAGAATGCAGCATGGGCGAGAATGCTGCAACACCGCACGAGGGCGAACGAGGCGCGATATAAACAGGCACGGAACAGGCAGAACTCGGTTTTCCGCATCAAAAAGCGCCAGCAGGAAGACCGAGATCGCGAAGCGATGGAGCTGCTGTACCGCGCTAAAGACACACGGAAATTCTACGAGAAGTTGAACCGCTCGCGCAGGGGCCACGTACCACAGGCCGACATATGCAGAGATACAAACGGGAATCTTCTCACGGACCAGTGTGAGGTGATCCAGAGGTGGCGGCAGCACTACGAAGAACACCTGAACGGCGATGCAGCAGACGACGAGGATGGCACGGTAACGCACCTGGGAGCACGCGCGGAAGACATTACACTACCGGCTCCGGATCTCCAAGAAATCCAGGAGGAGATTAGCCGGCTCAAAAATAATAAAGCCGCTGGGGTTGACCAAATACCAAGCGAGCTACTAAAACACGGTGGCGAGCCACTGGCTAAAGCGCTGCACTGGTGATTACCAAGATTTGGAAGGAGGAGATTTTACCGGAGGAGTGGATGGAAGGTGTCGTGTGTCCTATCTACAAAAAGGGCGACAAGCTGGATTGCTGTAATTACCGAGCAATCACCCTGCTGAACGCCGCCTACAAGGTACTCTCCCAAATACTATGCCGTCGACTATCACCAATTGCAAGAGAGTTCGTGGGTCAGTACCAGGCGGGTTTCATGAGCGAACGATCTACCACGGACCAGGTGTTCGCTCTTCGTCAAGTACTGCAGAAATGCCGCGAGTACAATGTGCCCACACATCATTTGTTCATCGACTTCAAAGCCGCATACGACACTATCGATCGAGATCAGCTATGGCAGATTATGCACGAGTACGGATTCCCGGAAAAACTGACGCGATTAGTGAAGGCGACGATGGATCGGGTGATGTGCGTAGTACGTGTCTCAGGGACGCTCTCGAGTCCCTTCGAATCACGCAGAGGGTTACGGCAAGGTGATGGTCTCTCGTGTCTGTTATTCAACATCGCGCTGGAAGGTGTTATAAGAAGAGCAGGGATCGACACGAGTGGTACGATTTTCATAAAGTCCGTTCAGCTACTTGGCTTCGCCGATGATGTTGATATTATTGCACGAAACTTTGAGAAGATGGAGGAAGCCTACATCAGACTGAAAAGAGAAGCCAAGCGCGTCGGACTTGCCATCAACACGTCGAAGACAAAGTACATGATAGGAAGAGGTTCACGAGAAGAGAATGAGAACCGCCCGCTTCGAGTTTGCATCGGTGGCGACGAAATCGAGGTGGTTGAAGAGTTCGTGTACTTGGGCTCACTGGTGACCGCCGACAATGATACCAGCAGAGAGATTCGTAGACGCATCGTGGCAGGAAATCGTGCTTACTTTGGCCTCCGCAAGACACTTCGGTCGAACGGAGTTCGCCGTCGTACGAAGTTGACCATCTACAATACGCTGATTAGACCGGTAGTTCTCTACGGGCACGAGACCTGGACCATGCTCGTGGAGAACCAACGCGCACTTGGTGTCTTCGAACGGAAAGTGCTGCGTACCATCTACGGTGGAGTGCAGATGGAAGACGGCACATGGAGACGGCGAATGAACCATGAGTTGCATCAGCTGTTGGGGGAGCCGCCCATCTGTCATACCGCGAAAATCGGACGACTACGGTGGGCCGGGCACGTAGCCAGAATGTCGGACAATAGCCCGGTGAAAACGGTTCTCAATTGCAATCCGACCGGTACAAGAAGACGTGGCGCGCAGCGAGCACGATGGATCGACCAGGTGGAAGACGATTTGCGGACCCTTCGAAGACTGCGTGGCTGGCGACGCGCGGCCATGGACCGAGTGGAATGGAGGAATCTTTTGTATACGGCACAGGCCACTTCGGCCTTAATCTGTTAATAAATAAATAAAAAGGAAGTTGTAATTGAGTTTGAATATGGTGGGACCTATTGGTCCATCAACGAACACTCGCTGTCAATAGAAAACTAAAATAAATAAATACTTGATTTTTTTCCAGAGCACGCAAAAACCTAACGACCCTAACGCATGTACCGTATATCAAGCAAATAACCCTACAACAGCAAACTAGTTCATCGGCATGTGCATATGTGACACAGTTAAAAGGGAAGCTGCACAAACATCTCCTGTTCCGCCTGCTCCAGCAAACACAGACCCACGAACGCATTCTTTCCCGTCTTAGTTCCACTATCCCTGTGATGACTTATGCCTCACCGGTGCTAGGGGAGATCCTGGCTGTATATGTGTAATGTATGATAGCAAAAAAATAATCCCCAGGACCACCCTTTCCGTGTATGTGGTAATTGTTCCACCATGAATTCAGGGTGGAAAAAAAACTAGATGGACCAACCGCATACCGCCCCCGTTTCGTCGCCATCAGAGTGAGTTGGTTGGTACGAACTTGTGGGGGGCCGCCTGAACGAACCCGGTAGAGAATGGATGGACCATGTTAGTTGGAAGTTTAATGTAATCTGGTTGCTGATGCCATGAATAATGCAACAAAAAAGCGAAATTTCATTAATTTTGCTGCAAACAAGTTTATAATGATCTACTGACGTTGCGTTGGAAAGGGAACGGGATGAGGATGGTGGGGGGTGATTTCGTTCCAACTGGTAATTAATTCCCGTCTGTTCAGCACTTTGAACGCGCATCGTTACTCTGACCTAACCGACGAAAGGCTTTTAATTAGATACACCCTTTGATGGCTTACTCTTCGGACTTGGGGAGTCCTTTTAAAATGTAATGAACCGCTCGGGAACTTCGCACTCAATTCCTAGCGCACAGAATAATCGCAGGGTTAGTACAATGCTTCTACTGAGACCGAGAATCTTCCTCAAGTGGTACTCGAACTTAAGTAGATTGGCTTGAGGACTAACAACTTTCGCTTGTACGAATTTACCTCTAAGTATGAAGATTAAATTTTAGGTTTGTTCCGGTAACATAAAAAAAACAACTTAGTCCCGGTTTGCTACTAGCACAAGAAAAAGGAGAAGTAGCGAACACAAGAAAGCTTTCATCTTGTTTACTCCGGACTACATACTATACCCTATATACTATATTTTTCTATTTCCAGTGTCTGTTGGTACTGGAACAAACATGTAAATGACGTCACGTTTATCCGTCCATTCGACTAGATCACCCAGCCAGCGAATGACGATCAATTTTGAACAACGGTTTTGAGCGTTCTTTAAGATACTTCATAGTTGAGCTTGTATGTTAAAATCCACAATATTTCATGCAGCAATATTGTCAGTATATTGAATAAGGTATCTGCTGACCTCATATTTTAATCTGGACAGAGTTGTTGTTCTATTTATTATGACTAAAAAATGCAACGCAAACAGCTATCACATAAATACCTCACTCAGTGTTGATTCGCGTATTCGGTAACTCACCTGAAAAAGAGACAGAAAAAAAACAAATGAATTCAACATTTTGTTCATCAGCAATTTTCAGCAGAAATTGTAATTTACGATAATGATTTTCGTTTGTTGAGTAAAAACTTGTTTTCGGTACACTGATATGTGCAGTGTATGTTACATATCGTTGGGCTGAGGCCGCAGGCGGCGGTCCGATCCGAATTACATTGGAAAATGAAAACGAAAAAGCGGATAAGTGTTATGTAACCAACGCAATTCAGTGGTCCGTAGGAGAGACCTATTCCAGCAGGCGAAACTGTGGCAATTCTGCTCATATAGTTTTTTACTCGGACCGACAAGAGGTCGCTGTTTTTGCAGTGAAATAGCAACCAATGTAATACATGTGGAAGGGAATCCCAGAGCCGTAAAAGCTCCGATTGGTTTGAGGTAAGTTCCCAAGGGAGACCTAAATAACTGGTATGAAGCATTTCAACAATAGGTTTCCTTACGCTCTGATTAAGTTATTATCCGGATGTTTGTGCGTTGGTTGGCTGCAGCAAGCGGGTTTATTTAATGAAAATCGGAGGCTCTAGACGTTAATCCCGGTACAAATTTCTGCTACATTGAACGATAATAGCTATTATTTGGTAGCGGCAACACATTGGCAAAGTGAACAATTTTATACACCGATCGAACCGATTGCTTTCAGTCGATGTGTTTTCCGATATTGCGGAAAGCAAAATCTTTAAACCATGAAATTTACAACAAATAAAGAACTAGAAGAAAAGTCCGCTGTGCAATGAAGTGGAATAATCCTACGCGATAAGATTAACTAACTCGACTAGGTATGGTAGCAGTTTGATCCGCAACGAAACTAGCGCCAAGGGAATTTTCTCCGAAAATAGGTAACACGAATAAAAAAGGAAAAGGCCACAATGTTGGCTTCTTGACTCCTGAGGTGTCTTTGCCTTCTTCTTTTGTATTCGAGCATCTTCCACTTGATCGAACATCGATTTCACGTCAGTTGCTAGCTGGGGATGCAGGTTGTAACCTTTTCACCGGGCCCCAATAAGTTACAGAAGGTTATCACGGAAAGGTCAATTGAAATAGAATAAATAGACGACCGCTTTCGGCGTTTCAACTTGATGGCCCAAAGTTCTGTTTTCGCGTCCGTTTTAGGTCTCTCTTTAAAATATTTATGTCAAATTTTTTTATTCGTTTGAGGCGGGTATATTCTCAATTCAAAAGATTGTATTCGAGAGAAATTTCTAAGAAAATTATGATACGAAATAAAAAGCATTGTACACTCTTGTAATGTTTCAAAATGTTTTATAACCTTCCCATCAGAACTAGTGACATAGATGTACGAGATGAGATTTAAATTTCAATAAACGAGATGTTGGTTGTTTGTCTTTGGTCATGCTCCATTCTACTGTAGGAGGTCGAGGATGATTCTATGCTTGGGAAATCGCCTCGAATTTATGACATAATTTTAAATGATTGTAGCTTTTTCCGTATATTGATCGATTTAATGG
The DNA here is from genome assembly GCF_030247195.1 of Topomyia yanbarensis. Classification (NCBI taxonomy): domain Eukaryota; kingdom Metazoa; phylum Arthropoda; class Insecta; order Diptera; family Culicidae; genus Topomyia; species Topomyia yanbarensis. The sequence goes on along the minus strand of NC_080672.1, from coordinate 105,210,949 downwards.
CTGTACTTTGGTAAATTTAAGTGCCCTAAAGAGCATATAAATGCAGTAGAATGTACTTCCCAGAAAAGAGCTCCTAAGCGGCCTGCCAGTCGCAGCAATGCCAACATTCCATACTGGGTTGTAATGACGACTGATTTCTGTGTGTTGTGTTTAACAATCCAAATTTCCAATTTTTATTCAAAAGATAGCACCCGACCAACAGAACCAAAACGGAAACACTACTTCGGTTCCAAAGCAAACAATTGATTCAGCTTAGCATACCAATACGATGGGTAATAAATATGCCATATTTGCATACGCAAGGAAAAAATACGCAAATATCATCTTTGCATGTCAAGGTCACAGAGGGTCCTCCATTATCGAGGACTGAAATCGAGCGGTTTTTTGGGGAATAAATGTCGAAATATCTGCTGAATAGATTATGAATTTCTATTTATTATTTTGAAGCTGCATATTTTGACTTTTAAATTCCAGAAAGACCAGAAAACAAACATTGGCGACCTTGAAACGTCATTGCTCAGTGGTCACTATAGCTTATATTCCAGAACTACAATGACTTCAGAACAAATATTAGGATAGCATCTGTTGTTAAGGTGATCCGAAAATTATTTTCTGAATGTGATGAAATTGAAGATGGCAGCTTTTAGCAACTTTATAGAGTAATTTAATCGAGATAAGTTTGACGAAGACAAAATAGTTGCATCTCTAAAGGCGTTCCTAACAAAAAACTGTTGTTTTCACTAACATTTTTATTTTTTATTTCTCATAAACGGTGTCTGTGGACAACTTTCAAAGCTTGCTGAGACAATTTTTTTTTTTCATAATAGAAGAATTGAGTTAGTACTTTCGAAAATGAAATTATGAGCAATATCATTTTTGGAGAGTTGACACACTGGAGCTGTACAGGTAGGGTCTCGGGAGGGTTCCCGGCAGAATCACCTACTACAATTTCTGACGATACGGCAAATGTCACTTATGTTTAAGACCAACTGCAGCGGGCCGTGGATTCTGAATGTGAAATTCAGTATATGGTTCAGATTTTTGCGGGCGTAGGGACTTCACGATCGCGTGTATTATCGCGAAGAGCTCGAGCGTTTGCACGTTAATGTGTTCGATCGCGTGGGCGTTTGTATGTCGCTTGTGCCAGCATGTATGTAATTTCGCGTGTATGAATTCGACTTTATAACCGTGTGTCCATTCGCATATTTACGTGTGTTCTTCGATGATCCCACGCGGACCGTGAATCTGATATTTAATTTTCGGTGCACGGTTCAGATGCTAGAAGAGAGTGAGTTCTTCCACATCACTAGCATTACCGTTCACTAAGTCACCGGGATGTTATCCAGTTTGCGAGATCGCGGGCGAAGGTGTGCGTGGATGATCGCGAAGGGCTCGATCGTTTGTATGTTAACGTGGTTGTCGCGTGCCTTCGCGTATATGTAACTTCGCGTGCATAAATTAGATTTTATAACCAGGTGGCCATTCTCATATTCGCGTGTATTCTTGAATGATCGCGCGCGGACCGTGAATCTGATGCTTAATTATTAGTGTGTAGTGCACATGCTTGAAGAGACAAGTTTCCCCATATTACTAAATTTCCCGGTTATGTCGCCACGGAACGTGTTGGCTGGTTGAATGAGAGCGTGATTTTGTTAGTCCAACTGAAGGCAGGAATCCAGGCGGCTAAGACCCATGGTAAAGACGAATCTTACAAATATAACGCGTTTATAAGTTAATTAGTGCTAAAACATTTACTTAATCATCGGGATGTTTTCATTTTGCGAGACCACGGGCTTTGGCGTGCGGTGGTGGTCGCGAAGGTCTTAAGTGTTTGTATGTTAACGTGCTGAATGCTAGAAGAGAGTGGGATGCCCCATATCACTAGAGTTCCCGCTCATGTCGCCATGGAACGAGTTGTTTAGTGTGTATGAGCGTATTTTTTTGATTGGTCCAACTGAAGGCATGAGTCTAGGCTGCTAGGACCGCGGGTAGACACTTCCGGATGTGATCGATTCATGATCGCGTGCGCAATGGATTAATGCTTGAGACGGCGTTTGTAAATTTATGGGTTCTAAAACGTTCACTTCATTTCCGGGTTTTGTAATGTTGGGGCGTAAGTATGCGTGGAAGATTGCCATTGCATGTTCGCGTTTGTGACCAAAATGTGTTATCGCGAAGGCCACTGGCGTTTGTATGTTTGGAATGTGAGAGATTGTGAGCGTATATGAGAGAATATGCGATTGGTTAGTGAGTGTTAGTATGAATCTAATTGAGGATATAGCAATAGAAGGAAACAGACGATGAATGAAGAACACATGTACAATGCAAGCAAACTACACGACGACGTAACCTTGGAGGTCTACGGGGAGTCAATTCCTGAGGTAGAACTAACCGCAGAACACGCGATCAGCACGGTGGAGGAATAGATGAGCGCGAGAGGCCTGGAGCTCGCTCATCATAAGACGGAGGTAGTTATCGTCAACAACCGCAAGTCGGTACAACATGCAGTTATCCATGTGAGAGAAGTCGCGATCACTTCATAGCGAAGTCTGAAGTCTCTCGGAGTCATTATAGACGACAAGCTGACCTTCGGCAGCCATGTCGACTATACATGCAAGACAGCGTCGACTGCTGTTGCGGCTCTGTCGAGAATGATGTCCAACAGCTCAAAGGTGTGCGCCAGTAGACGTAGGTAAATGGCAGGCGTTGCCGTATCTATCCTCAGGTACGGCGGCCCGTCATGGTCAAGAGCACTGAGGGTAACCAGTTACCTACAGAAACTGGAGAGCACCTACCGCGTGATGTGCCTCAGAGTGATATCTGCCTACCGCACGATACCACATGATGCATCCTGCGTGATAGCGAGCATGATTCCAGTCGGGCTGGTCATTCGGGAAGATGAGGAGTGTTTCGAGCTACGTGGAAATAGAGGAGCCCGCGAGCGCACCAGGGTGACCTCGGTCGCCAGATGGCAGCGTGAGTGGGACAACTCCTCGAAAGGTAGGTGGACCCACCGGCTGATACCTAGCATATCGAGCTGGGTGGGAAGACCCCATGGGGAAGTTCACTTCCACCTGACACAATTCCTGTCAGGCCATGGCTGTTTCCGACAGTACCTCCACAGGTTCGGGCACGCGGAGGTCTCAGCCTGCCCGGACTGCCCAGGTGTAGATGAAACTGCCGAACACATACTGTTCGTATGTCATCGGTTCGACGTCGAAAGAAGAGCAATGCTTGACGTCTGTGGCTGGGACACAACCCCTGATACCCTTATTCAGCGGATGTGTCAATCGGTGGAGAAGTGGAACGCAGTCTCGGCTGCTACCATCCAGATTGCCAGTAGGCTACAGGTAATCTGGCGAACCGAGTAACAGACAACGGGCACGGTTAACTAGTGATTGGTTAGCTGGAGCGAAAAAGGCCAAGCGCAAAAAAGGGAGTGAATGATCTGTTCATGCCGAGGCAGGTTTGGCGCAGCGAATGGCAACCGCGTAAGGGGTAAACCCAGCCACCCCGAAGCAAGACAGAAGAGTGAGTGTATAGGCGTATAAGTGGACTGCCTCATGCCAAGACGGGAGGGTCGTAGCGTAGTATGTTGGAACTTAGCTATCGATGCCTCATGGCGTGGCAGAGGAGTGAAAGGGTGAGCATCCAAGTCAGTCTCACACGGCATGTTAAGGGTGAGCATAAAAGTCAGCATCACAGGTATGGTAGAGGCTAGCACAAAAGTCAGCCTAGCAAGGAATGAAAAAGGTGAGCACACAAGTCAGCCTCGCATGGTATGTCAGAAGTGGGGCCTAAGAAAAATGTCCCACATGGAATGCCAGGGGGAGTGACAAAGGTACAATAGAGTGGCACGATTGAGAGTGAATCAGGTGATAGGGTGAGCACCCAAGTCAGCCTCACATGGTATGGGTGGGGCGAGCACAAAAGTAAGCCTAGCAAGGAACGAGTAAGGTGAGCACACAGGTCAGCCTCGCATGGAACGTAAAAGGTGAGCACAAAAGTCAGCCTCACGTGGGAGTGTTTGAGAGTGAATCAAAGTGCGATTGAGAGAGTACCCAAGTAAGCCTCATACAGGATGTATGAACGCGTGAGTGAGAGTGAATGAGTACATTTAGTACAGCCATCCCCCCAGAAGTAATACCGAGAGGTAGTTCCTGGGAGGAATGCTGGCGGAGCCCAATGGAGTTTAGTCGGAATTAATGGCTGGTCACCATTCGAGTCCGACACGCCCCCAGTGCACCCCGTGTGGTAGATTGGACCCTACCAATAGCACGTGTACTGGGCTAGGACATGAAGGTCTTCTCCATTGTAAAAAAAAGTGTGGTCGTTCGAAAATTCCGTCTGGTTTGAGTGTCGCCGAGAATACAATAGCAAATGAAGGAATACCGCGTTCTTTTGTAAGAGTTGAACCACTGCGACCAGTACTTAGATCTATTGTGGTATCCCCCTTCCTTAACCTAAAACAGCACATTAACTTTATATTAAGTCAGCAAAGGTTAGATGGAAGTACGACTGGTATACTGCAGTATTTTAGAGAAAGACATTAGATACTGTGACAATCGTGGACAGAATTGAAATAATTGAAATTAAAGGTGAGAAATGCAAATCTGTAGAGCGTATGACAAATATATATTAGGATTTCGAACACCATACAGCTACTAATTACTGTCCGCTTTACTAAATCAAGCCATTAGGCCGTGGGATGTTATAAGCGAGCACTATCTGATGTGTTTAGAAGCGGGTTTTCCTTCCATAGCGACATTCTTAATTTCGGACATGCGAAGATTTCAGAACAAATTTTTCCATGCCGAGTGAAATGCTCAATTTCATCCAGTTCCATCCTATTCTGTTTAGAGCCTACCGGTTCCAGTAAAATGTAATTGATGTTGACTGATCGTAGTCAGACATTTTCAAACAAGTGAGTTATGTGATTTGTATAACAATCAGCACCAACGAATACAGTCTCCGTCGTATTTTTTAATTATCCGCAAGCTCATTCTAGATAGCGAAGAACACGGTCCTGCCAAACGAAAGCATTTGCGTGGAAGATGATTTTGTTCCAGTTCCATGTATAAATTATAACGGCGCCGCCAACTGTTTAATTATGCAAATCGCGCAAAAGTCGTTTATCCACCCGGTGACAATCTCGGACGGGCCGTAACTGTCGAAGCGCTTCCCACGTTCGGTTCAGTTATGTACCTAAATACTAACACAGTCTCACCATCAGTTGGTGCGGTGAGCTTTTCCTTCCTGAAATTGACACAGAAACTGACTGATGAGGTGGACAGGCGGGGGTGCACAAAGAGACAGCGATGCAAATAGAAGAAGCCTACCGAAGACGACAAAGCCGACGACCGCCAGGGGCTGTTTCTGCGGAGATTTTCCTGCCTGACCCAATTTCACTGCGGGTGCAAATAAAGCCGACACGGTAGAGCTGCTGCTAGCAGTTATTTCGGGGGTAGTCATGTTTTCATGGTAATCCACGACCTGGGGGAACTAGAACGAATAAAGTTCTATGGTTTAATCAGTATGTAGGAGATTTAATAAGTGTCTTCTTCGTCTTGATTGCCGTGTGTAATTACGAACAGTAATGAGTAAGTCTGTTACGTAGGTTTAATTGGGATACAAGGTTCGTAAGGTTATTATAGGTTATGGTAAAATAAAGTTAGGTATTTATTATGTGTTATCTTGGGAGGTATGGAAACAAAAAAAAATGTTACATGCATCAGTTAAAGTTTCGAAAACAAACTACATGTATTTTTGACAAGGTTTAGAGTTAGTGTGCAACGCCTGGTGACGCTTTTCTTGTTGCTAATGATTAACACATGTTTCAACTCTGTAGTCTGTACAAGTTATGAACAATTTTCGGTTAAAACGTTCAACGCAGCGCAAGTTCTCTATAATTCATTTTAATCTGGCTGGTCATTTTTAACCATCAAACAATTCGACGTCAACATTTCATAACGTCACACATTAATGTAATGAATATGCAACGTTTATTTTGATCACTTTCTTGGTGTTGGGATGGTTTGGGTCCTTTTCAAGTATTACTAATTTTTTCCGTTGTGCTGTTTGAAGTATATGGACCGTTAATTTTTGAGGAGAAGTAAAAGGTAACATAAACAAAACAGGTGTGTGTAAAGCTTTGTTAGTATCCAATTTTGAAGTAAGTATTAACCGGAATTGTTTACGTTTTGTTTATGTGCCCATTTGAAATGTTCTCGTCGAATTATTTGCGTCGCCATAGTTCACTCACTATTGATTTCCAATTAGTATCGCTTACTCCATTCCGGTATATCCAACGTTACTAAAATTGTCATTGGTAGAGTTTTTTCAGCATGAACTAAGAAGTTGAGTCAGTGGCGGATCCAGGGGAAGGATCTTGGGGAACCAGACCTCTCCGATTTTTTTTTGCTTGATGAGAAATTTTAAATTAGTTTTAATTTTATATTAGTTTCAAAATCATTCCACAACAAATTTGACCAACAAAACTGATATTCATTCAATACGGTTATGACGTATTACGAATTTTACAATAATCATTTGAGCGAATGAAAATAAAAGTAGCAAGGAGAGAACATGCTTCGTACAAATCCGTTTTGAATATATTAGAATATAAAAATCGGAAATAAAATTTAAGCATAAGAATCGGACAGAGATCGTTCAGCATAAGAATCGCTTAAAAATGTTCGCCCGTAAAACTCGGCAAGGATAAACCTCCAGTATAAAAATCGCTTAAAAATAAATAAATCGTTCGCAAAAGCATCCATATATCGTTATGTTCAAAATTAAAAGTCGGCTAACAAAAACTACTTTGTAAAAATCGGATACATTTCTTTCCGGATTTTATACTGAAGGTGTTTTTTATCCGACTCTTACGAAGGAAAGTCCCAGCCCGTTTTTTATGCTTGAAGTTTATATCCGTTTATTATATTCTCATGTATTTCAAGCGGGTTTTACGAAGTATGTTCTGTACTTGCAACTTTTATTTTCGGTCGCTCATTTTAAAATCAAATTTTCAGACCACCTCCGAAAAAAAAATCTGGATCCGTCCCTGAGTTGAGTCAAGCACAACCGAAAAAAAATGAAGGAAAACCTATTCCCATATTGGAATTCAATGGTTAGTATAGTTCACCGACTCTCACTCACTTTCGAAGCCTTCGCGAGTTTGCAGTACACTCCACAGCGCGTGCCACATTCCATCGTTGTTGTGTTGGACCCTTCTTTCGTGACGACAATCAATGTGCGTGTTGAGGCGAATAAAAATAACGAAATGCAAATAGGTTCGGCTAAAGTTATAGATGAGCACGGAAATGTTTCTATTCGAATTGGATGCCCGGGGGCAATCGAAGCGATTGGCAGAATTTTCGATGCTATATGTATATGCTCACGGGTTCCCCGACTGCGAATGTATACGATTAATTCGAATATTGTGAGGAAAAATTGAAACTTAGGACTAGGGATTATAATACATTTCGGTCACATAATAACTTAAACTAATAAAAAATATTATAAGGTTAATAGAACTCTATTTAGAAGCCGACTGACAGAAGATTATTATTAGATTTGGTTTGTTCTGATAATAGATACGAAAGATGCCATTTGTCTATGATTGCCCAATTCGTCAAATGGAACTGGAACATCAATGCGACTGCCGTAATCAGTAAATTTTCTGCTAAATTCTTAGCGATTCCAGCAATTAAAATGACGCGTTTGAAAGTCATATATGTTAACGATTTTATGCGTGCTTTATGGCGTTTTGTGAATGTGTAATATAGATAATGAAAAGCACCGGAGAAGCTTCCAAATTGAACGATCGAATACTATGTTGCATTCTGCGCGTGCCCGTTGTTTGTTCGATTGTTTGTGGAGGCGGACAGGGTTTGGTCACGAACATTTATGATTTATGTAATTTATGGTTTATTGCGCGATACTGTACGTTACATTTGATTATGGTTATGATTGCAGAGTTAAATCCAGATCCGATTGTTGAAACTTGTTTCTGGGCAACAGAGAGATATTGCAATCTTTAGTTATGGAGAAGTTGTGGCAACAGAGAGTAATTTTACGTTAGGCATTCGTGATGCTTTTCGGAAATCCAAATAGTGTTCTGTTTGGATTATTAATAAGCAACACGAATACATAACACAAACTGCTCTCTGCTATATTACCACAAGTTTTCCTTAATTAAAGATTGTAATATCCCCGTGTAACCCAGAAACAAGTTTCAACAATAAGACCTAGATTAAACTTAACAACTATTACTACAACCAAACTGAAAAATGAGAAAAATGCAAACGTAAAAAGTGTGTCACCTGAAATTTCAAATGAACTTTTAATGGTCATTTTATAGCTCTCCGATTGACCCGGGTGTCCTTTTTGCTTCTTGTACTCATTTGTCTTGGTATTGCTTTGTACCTTGATAACAAGTGTACACTCAAACTATACTTAGAACTTACAAACGTTCCCTTTGAGGTCTTTTGCCGATTCAAACTAAAACCTAAATGTCTAAGCTTAACCTTCCGGAAGTCGCGCTATTTAGTGCACTGCACGCTGCTCTGAAAATCTAGCGATATCGTCTTAGGGCACAAGCGGTTGCTCGTACAGTGGGCCATAAGCGGGACTTCCGGAGGGTTAAAGATTTCTATAAAACTTCTCGAATATGACCGAAATATCCAAGGTCCACTCGGACAAACCTGGGATCGTGAAAGCAGTTCAAAGTAGATACACGATGTTACTTGTTGCAATCTCTTCATCAAGGACTATCGTGCCTATGTCCCTGTTCGGGAAGTCGAGATCAACGGCGTGGTAGATGTGAGAGTCTGACATGCGAAAATGTTTTTAGAATACTTCACTTCACAGCCTGTGAACGTACTGGATAGCAAGTGATTGTATTCAGTATTTATCGCGAGGGGCAGAATGAAATCATATCATACCTCCAATTATTTATTTTCTTGTAACCTTCGCTAGATTCGTCACGACAAGCTATATAATCTTCTGCAATGTTCGTTCCTAAGTAATGAACCGTCTTAATTGCTGACAATTGGGCCATAACCATAGTAACAATAAGTCTCGCTATAGGTTCGTATCCGAACTCTCGATCGAAGCAGAACGTTGGCTTGTGCTGTCATTAGTGTGTATAATGATTTATAACTTATAAAGGCCAACCTTTACCTAGGGCAGAGTTGTTTTACGCCGATATCTACCCGAGCAAATTCTCATAAGCTCGAACACCACACAGCACAGACCCTTTATAGGACCATAAATATGGTCTGTGCCAAATTTCACAGCCATCAAAACACCAGAAAATAGTTTTATATAGGGTAGCCAATAAGGTACGCGTTCTAGTGAATGACCTTAATTAGACAAATCAGATTGCTTGCTGCAAACGTTTTACGAAACAATTTGGAGTATACGTACCTGCAAAGGTGGTGAAGATCAAGGGAGTTTTTTTTCGTATCAACGCAGTTTGCTGTCTTCGACGATGTTTAAGGCAATAAATTTATCTTACTTGTAGTGATAATCTGATGTATACAGTGTAAGTGTTCTCCGTGTAAATTATTTGGTTCAAATTTATAGCAGATATTGCTGGTGGGACAAGAAATCAACTCACGGGTGAGCTGCTTGAATTGTTAAAAATTCTTTTCTTTCTTGGCAGTGCAATGTCTTAGTTCGGGATATCCTGGAAAAAACGCGATTTTCCCTATATGACTCTTATCTACCATATTTTCTTAAAACGTTAAACACATTATATTTTCGCTGCTTTATTTTTAAGTCTCGCTCTTACTACTTCTCTGTGCTGTTTTAAAGGGGTCAACCCACACCAAAGCGCTACTACGTGATTGTTATGATTCTCACCATTGTGCCTGTCACAAGTGAATTTGAAATATAAACGACCCTATTCAAAATGTCTTGGCAGTCGGATGCTGTAATTGATATTGTTTGCCATAAAATAGCCAGTCTTTTGTCCTCTTTCTCTTGTAGTTATTGGCCGCCTAACCTCCCCCGTCCCTGATATGGTTGCTGCTACCCCGATGATGAAATTAAGCCACCTTCTGGATGTCTTCCAAGCATATGTCCCCCTTGCAAAAAGCAAAGTAGAACATGTTTCTCTGGTTACGGTGTAGTGGGTAAAAAATCGTTTTTTTTCATTCGTCTGATTGTTAGTATTGAACCTCTAGAATAGTCTCGCGCAATATCGTTGGCCGCACTAACCATTTTTTAATTTAAATTTACTTAATGATATTAGATTTTTCGTTTTGTATGATGTCAGAAATTCATTTTTTTTTGTTTTTCAGGTTCATCGAGTAACTAGAAGTCGAAGATTTAAAAACCAACTCTCCGGATTAATCTCAATAAAATTCAAATATTCCATCTTTCATTTCAAATTGTGTTCCAAGATTGAAGATAACTGTAAAATTTTTCTCCTTTGTTTTAATGTGAAAAATGGGATAATGTAACCACATAATTTAAAGAGATTTTTAAAGTAGAACCAATAGTTTAGTACCGTCAAGCTAACGCTACCGGGACCGAATTGAGCATGAGCATGAGCATATAATTCGTAGTTGTTACTCCGTAATTGATTAGAACAAGCGAAATTTTATAGAGAATCGACAAGTGGAGAATGGGACTAGCTGTATTTGCAATGCCAATTACCACATCGTCCATGTCCTTACAGTCATCGGGAAAGGACAGGAATGTTAGAGTAACAAACGTTGTTGAGGAGACAATGGATATCTCGGCTTTTTCTTGGTGGAATGGGATACAGAGTCACCAAGCTGGATACACCTTGATAAGTGAAACGATTTATGAAACTGTCAGAAGTGTTATCATGTGTTCATAGTTCGAGGCAGCAGGCTGCCGAGAATTTATGATAGATTTATCGATTATTGAATTTATTCAGAAATGCTCAGTTTATGAAAATATAACTTCTACTCTGGATAACCGGCTACCGGGAGTGTTACTTACGTATTGAATCGAACGGCATGTGAACGATTTTTTTATTCCTTTACTGTAATTAATCCAATTTGAACAATTAAGCGGTTACACCACAGTAGAACACGAACAAATAGGCATATTTCGGGATTTTTTTCTAGACACAATAAAAAGATGAATCGAAATCTTGTAAAATGGGATTTATAATACTAGTTGTTAAGCACAAAAAATATGTTTTTAATATGATTTTGGCGACTGTGCAGCGTTTTCCCGTAGACACCTCTTTCTGGAAAGGGACCTCGGCCGGAAACTTATCTCCCGTAATTGTTAACCTAGAGCTTACATATAAAGTTTTGGCAATTTCGATATTTTGATTTTTCGTGAAATTGCGCTCTTTTTAGTTAATAAACGCTAAAATTGGGAAAAAATTGTTGGTTAAAAAACCAATCATTAAAAAAAATCCTACGTACGTCGCTGAAGAAATCAATTCTGAATATACTGTAACATTTTTAAAACAATAGAAAATCATTTGTCCGAGTTACGTTTCTAACCAGTTCCGAAAATGTGGTTTCGAGAAAAACGCAGTTCAAATTTTCAATGTGCTCGGGGTTTACATAAGAGGCGATGCGGCAGAAATGAATATTAGAATATTTAGCAATTATTGTCGCCTGTGATGTTTTGTTATATCATTATCAAGACATTTTGGACCAATAAAATAAATTTCGATGTTTTAAAACTGCTACAGTGGTGTAACCTCACTATAATGAGCAGGATTCAATGCACTAAAATCTCACCACTAATAATTACAATATAACATTTGTTTTTCGTGCTGTTATTACTACCACAAATTGGAAACTGGCTTTCGATCCTTTTCGTAAACGGTCAATTTTTAATCGTTGTACATGATTTAATAGCCTCTCATACAAGAACGTGCGTATTCCCCACGCACATTAAATGCCTCAATTCCCTGGTTCACCCAATAAACACTCAACAAACAAAGAAATTTGCTTGGTCTGTTAAAAAAATTCAATCAATCTCATTCTCGAATAACTCTGCTGTGCAAATAACGAGTCTCCAACTATATTTTCTATGAAGTAGTACATGCAAGAATTCATACAATCTATTAAGAATTTACTCAGGAGTCAAAATATTTTGTTGGCCATTGAAAGAAAAAAAAAACTAATCCTTTTTCTTACTTTTATTAAAAAGGTTGATGATTTCACGATACCGTTTCAAAAAGTGGACTCAAAGTTATTAAAAATTTCATGAAAGCAATCGATGTGGTCCAATAAACTTTTGCAAGTTATTTGCTGTTTCATTACTTCACGATGCGCAGTGCGTATCTTCGAACAAAAACCGGACAATACTAAAACCAGTTGTTTCAATTGGTTCAAATCATCATATTAGAATGATTTCATTTTGGCACGCTAAATGTAATTTTGGTACTTTTTGATTTGATGCAAAATATCCAAGATGGACACAAATATGGCGGACGAAATGTATAGTTCTCTTTGTTTAAACTAATAACGTAAGTTATATTACTTGTCCACTAATTTTCTGGATATGAAGAAGGATTTATATCGATACGTATGGTTTATTGATTAATCCACCTATAAGGGACCATTTATAAATTACGTAACGCTTTTAGGGAGGGAGGGGGTTCGACAAGTTGTTACATATTGTGACATAGGGGGGAGGGGGAGTAAGCTAGATCGTTACGTAACATGTTTTCACCGAAGAATTTTTTTTCAGGGAATTTGTTACGTAATAGGGGAGGAGGGGATAAAGAAATTTGTGACAATTTGTTACATGGGGGGGGGAGGCGAGAGTCAATTTTGGGTAATTTTTGCGTTGCGTAATTTATGAATGGTCCCTAAGTGACACAGAGAAAAAAATTTCCATAAAGATTCAGATGGACAGTTCTAGTCTTCTGCAAAGTGGTGGATAATATTATTACATGTTACATTGCCAAAAAAACCTATTCTATACATTTTATATTAGTCCTTATATGGATCATTTTTTTTTTGAGAAAGATTGCTTCAAATCGGCTGTTAAACATTGACTATTTTCTACGAACCTTTACATTGTCATTCCTTTCACAAAACTTTTTCATGTGTTAAAATATATGCTTTTGCTGAGAAAACTGATCAACAGTCAATTAAAATAACACAAAAAGTTTCACTATTTTTTGCCATACCATTAGCATTAAGCCAAAGCTCTATATTAGCTATAAATTAGCACTGATATTTTCTATCAATTACCAGTTCTATATATGAATGCTATAACGCATACAAGCTCAAATAATTTTTAAAGCAAGTATATTTTACATATGCATTTCGTGCTATTATAGAGTAAATATAAAGCCAGTTTAATGCTAATGTTTTTATTCGTTATGCATTTCCTCTTCAGAACTATCTTCGACATTGTTTATTGATTCGAACGTATTCAATATAGCCCAAGTAACAAAATGAGAGTACTTGTCATGTAGGACGATCCATGGAACTCTTTTGAAAGAAAAAAAAAACAGAATTTATATCGTTAAATAAGATCCGCTTTCTATATTTACCCATGATGCTAGAAGTGCGCCGAGCAAACTTTGCCGCAAATATAGGAAAACTATTGATAGTTAGTAGTTTTCCAGGGAAAGGCCTATGATTGTTTTTTTGAAGATCCGTAATGAATAAAAAATTGCATATTCAATAAGCAAATATGAAAACCCCAAAATTGATAATTTTTTTTCAAGGATTTTGACCAGCCTACTGTGCGATGATCAATGGACATTAATCAATGTGCATCTTGGATTTTCGAGCGATATTGTCAAATTTAAATTAGGCTTCGATGGAAAAAATGTGTTTTCAGTCAAAAAGTTTAAAATATTGATTTTATTTAACCTTTCATCTTCTTTCGATTATAACGGCTGTTCAATAAAAAAATAAGAATTTTTTCAGTCATGTAGTTAAAAAACAAACAAAAAAAAGTTTCAACGAATTCTATATGTTTTGTTAAAAACATAATGTTTATTCTTCAAAAAAACGTCAATGAATATTGGAGAAGGGGCTCTGGTCAGCCGTACGACGCCACATAGGCGCGATGCGGCTATGACGTCCATCTTCCGGATAGAATTCCGGATCCTGGAGGTCAACTGCTTCGTATCCTTGGCCCGCCAATTATTTTGTACACTAGGGCACTGAGGGAGCCGAAAAAATCCTCAATGGGACGGCACTGGGGCAAGTTGGTTGGGGACCTTTCTTTCGGCACGTGCGGTATCTTTTTCTGCTCAAGATACTCCAGCATTTTCTCGGCGTAATGAGAAGACGCCTTGTCCTGCCATAAGACGTGATGCTCCTTTAAAAACGGCAGAAGAATTTTCTCACGACACTCCTCCTGGTACACTTGTTGATTGAAGGCCAAACCGCTTGGCTTGACCCATGGCTTTAAAATCTCTCTGTCCGATATAACGATGCATAGCATAATTTTTTTTTCAAATTTATGCTTAAACTTATATTTTACTTCGGGGGTTGGGGCCAATTTGTTGCTGGAATAGTAGCTGTCATTTCCTGAAATGTGGGTCTTCGAGAGCGGAAAGTAACTTTTGTCGTCCAGAACGAACGACGTCCCGCGGTAGTTCTTCGTCATCCACCGGCGCTGCGATTTCACGAGCGCTATCTGCTCGTCCGAGTACTCGGGGGACCGAGTCTTCTTCCGACAGATGATGTCCTCCATCTTGAGGATTTGGTGAATCACGGTATGTGAGCAGTAATATTTTCTGCCGGCGTGACGCAAACTTGTTCCGTCATTGTTGTCGATCAGCTTTTTCAACGCTTCCTTCTTCTTTTTCGTCATTATCTTCGCCGGACGGCCGCTACCGGCCTTCCGCTCCAAGCTCAGGGATTTCAGAATCCGATAAACTGCACTCACGGGCACTTTTTCCTCTCGAAAGTGGTCTACCGTAATTTTTCCACGATGAACATGCGTTTCGTAAAACCGTACAACACGCTCGGGGAGTGCATGCTGTTGCGACGCCATCTTCAATTGAACTAACAGCATCTGAGCGAAAAGAAACATTTCACCCACTTCTAGGGAGTCCAGAGAGCAATTTTGTTAGAGAAAAAAATCTCTTTACTTAATTAAGAAAGGTATTGAAATCATTCTCATTTTTTATTGAACACCTATTATTTAGTCATTTTCAGAGCGTACCAGAAGTATCAACAAGTTTTATAAATGATAAGCATATACGTTGTTTTGGGTTTTGCTTTCATTTTTTGTAAATGGTTATATACATACGAGAAATAAACAATGTGGGGCAAAATTTTAAATAAAAAGTGTTTACCTGTGATTGCCATTTTCAGAACCTTGACCATGTAGGCAACAAAAAGAGTCGTGTTGTGCTTTTGACAAAAACGATGAAAAACTAGCATTTTTGGAGGCTTGAAATGGAGCTGTCCTATTAAAAAGAAAAGGTTTCCACCTACCAAATCTCACAGTCGTAATAGAATTAAGAGCATACGGTTTAACGAAGCGTCAGTTTATATGGATTACTAATTCTTTATCCTTACCAGTGGTGCAAATTTTCATTTTCAAATGCCAACTTTCAGTTCAATCAAACCCAACCATGATTCAAATTCAAAGCCTCCCTCAATCATTCACTTTCAAGTTGGCGGGATTTTCATAACTGAATCGTACGTCTTCATTTCAAATTGATGCTTTTTCATTCACCAACCAAAGCTGTCATCTGCTCTGTAGAGGCCAGTTTAGGTTAAATGTCGTCATGTTTTGCATTTTCAAGCTAACATGGACAGTAAGAAGTATGTTCAGAGTAGTTTTGCTTGGAAAACCTAGTCAATATCCCAGTAAAGAGATATTCAGAGGGTCAATGCAATTGAAAATGAATGGAAAATGATTGAGAAGGTCGGCTGTTTGAATGAATAATGGAAACGAACAACTGCGAATTGAACATAGTAGGGCATGATTTGAGAATTTTTCCTCCTTCAAGTTCAAAACAAACTGTTGAAAATTTGCAGCTCTGATCCTTACTTTATTTATTCTCAGAAAAGTTATCCTCCTACGCTTCAAAAATACTTCGAATCCCGAAATCACAACTCTCACGGAAGATGATTCTAATTCCACCTGGATTTATCAAACCACAGCTTTACATTACAGTTCCTGCTCTCGCCACGCTATCCTGTTTGTCACACGTATATGTATACCTGTTTCAGCCGCACAGCTGCCGCAGGGATTCGCAGGTGCTATCCGGTTTGGCACTCGCTCGGTACAGACTAGCTAAACCTGTAGTCGACAGTCGACCAACCGAGATGGAGGACGAGGTGCGAATAAGTTTGTTTCAAAATGTGACCAACCATGGAAAATAGCATTCAGAATCATCATGAAAAATGCACACCACCGAATCGAGAAAGCAGCAGATGAAAACTCATGTTCGCCCCCGGTCCGATCCTTCGCAACAGGACGAATGGCTTGGGGGAGGGTGTCGCATGCACAGCCACACTAACGACGAAAGCAAGCTTTTAACCTATGTGGCAGCCGCACCTTCTCGCACAGAAAACCGGTAAGGTTTGCCAGATAGTACCTCGTTCCTAATTTACGAATCGTTTTTATTGTCAACCGCAAACTTTTAGTGCTCGGTGCGGAATGGGAATAGACTGGGTGCTTTCGAGAGGAGGCTCAAAGCTTCATATTATGTAGACAAAGACAACCGATAGCCAAGTGGTGTCAGTACTCATATAATGTATAACCGCAATGCCACTACCTTTACCAATCAGTTTATCTTGATCGTACCTGCCAGGAGACGAGACGAGCATGGTACGGGCGAAATTTTCTCACACATACATCAGCGCTGGCTGAGCTGAAATTTTCTCGGCTCACTTGACTATTTGATCTTCTCGCAGCATGTGTGGAATACTGGGGAGCAGTGTAATGCATGAAGCATTTTAGAATTGCTGATGCCGCCGTCACCGAACTCCGGGCTCAAGTTACCATCGAGGATGGAAATTTGATAGTTAATGGAAAATTGAGCGATATTGAGCTTGTTTGGGGTTTTGTTCGATTTTGTTTCGATGTAAATTTCGGTCCTTATGCTTTGAACTGTATTGGAGGATGTTGTTGAATGCAGCACTTTGAAGGTTTCGCATGGTTATTTGCTGTATCGGTATTGGAAAAGTGGATGAAATCCAACGGTATTCGCAGCACTGCGGGAATGCAGTAAAGATGGTAGACAATCAAATTGATAACTTATCCTGCCACTTTATTCTCATTGGTCTGCTAAATCATGTTATAAATAAACACAAGCATCCTCAAGCTTGTCTTTTCCAACGTGAATTTGAAATCATTTAAAGTCAACCCCTCAACATCGTCGTCATCGGCTTGAAAAACATTCTTGTACATCCCAGTTGAGCCCCCGAGTAAAAAATCATCCGCTTTTTGCAGCGTCATCAGCATCCACTTGACCCATTATTTCAGCCAGAGCCATCTTTGTTCCACTGCAGATTGCTATTCCTGGCCTACTCTCTGCGGTGGGTTTTCCGTCGATACTGAACGTTTCTTTTCCGTTCATCTCCAACCAACCCTTCGTCTTTTCGCTTTTCATTGCTATGTACGTACATACAATTGCCCCGCCAGTTTCTTAGTCACTCTTTCTCACTCTGTATCTTTATGAGCGCGGTGAAACATGTTTAAAGCTATGCTCGGATGGACCCATGCACCGCCATATCAATCAGGGTGGCCAACCGTGTGGATTTTCCGGCAGATCTACGGATTTCTGCCATTTCTACGGATCTACGGATTAACTCGTAATTTTCGTAAATTCTTCAGAATTCTACGGAAGTATAGTAAAATACGTACTCGATTTTTTCAATCGGATTTCTATCGTGTACGCCCAATAATTGTTGCACCTTCTTGCACTCAAGATCGTTTCATTTTTCAAGGTATTCCTTAACTCTGGCATCAAATAAACAATTATTTGATTGGATTCCGAAACCAGTCGAGCCAGAGTTGACTGATACATTTCAGCAGTAATAGGCAAGAATTCCGAATAATATTCCAGCAAGATTTGACTGTTATTCAATCTAGTACATTTAAATAAAATATTTCGAAAAGTTACAGACCGATGTGAATTCCCAGAAAGTATAATGATTCGTCATAGTGAATGGCGTGCAATAGTATTAGGCACTATGTTAGTGTCGGATTCTGATAAGACGAATTCAAATCGCAAATTCCATTACTAGCATGCGATCCTTGTCGAAGAAGACGTAATTAAACACAAAGCTGTGTCGTCAACCGATCCAAGCCCCATCCAGTGCAATTACCATTCAAAATTTTCACTGAATGAAGCAAGGAGTCCTTGAAACAGTCAACCCCGTGCTCAGTAGATTCATACATGACAAACGTAATTCGATGACCACACCATCGATCTCAACTTTGTGACCGGGTATGAATACACGGAAATCCTTCATAAAACACTTGTCACTAGCAACATAATGTGCTGCTGTAGATAGAATATCACAGTTCTAAGCTTACCTGGACTTTGAAGATATCTGTCACGGCTGATGATTTCAGCGAATTTGATCTTTGATAACTTTGATGAATTTTGTGCGACATCCATTTGATGGGTCTTTTTAAAGAAAGTTTATTTATTACGTGCCTTTCTTCAGAGACATTGTAATGTAAATTGCGAACCGTTACGATTTTCTTATAGAAATTTAGCTTCATATTCACTACGGCATATTCGCTGAAAAGCGGAATCTTCGAATAAATTCATTCTTCCTACACAGGTCAGTACCACGCGGTTGGCCCCCGTCAAGGACGGCAGCCTTCTAAGGATACTGAAATCTTGATCTGCTTTATAAGATAAGTGAGGATACGTCATAAAAGAAGTCGAGATATTTGTGTCATTCAGGGGCCGGTATAGCCTAGTTGGTAAATCGATTGCCTTGTACTTAGTTCACGTGGGATGCACATAGACCTTGGATATTTTTCTGAAAAGAGATTTTTCTAACCCGAAAAAAGAGGCGCATGACTCTAATGATAAAATCTGTATAATCTAGACAAAAAAGTGTTTGATTTCCATGTACACAATAAATTATTGTAAAAAAATCTATTTTAAAAAGTGCCAAAGTAACTAACAAAGCAGCGCAAAGCTGAGACTCCGCCAAGAGCACCAGAAGAGCACGCCACGACTTTGCATGGTTTACCGACAAACTGAATAGATTGCATGAAAAACAGGTTGCAGAATATCCAAAGAGACATACGACTCGCTCGTAACAACAGATGTATTGAAGCAGAGCGATGCACTTCCGGATTTTTTGTTGAGTGCTTGAAGGTACGGTGCCAAGATCTGGTGTATAAAGGGGATCTCTCGTGATTCTTGACTTCCAGACAATATTTGAGTTGATCGTAGAGCAGTGGAAGAGGTCTTGTGACTTTTAAAAGAAGCTGCAAAAATCGGACGGACTATAAACTATGACAAAATAAAGCACATGGTAATAGATAGAGAACCAAACCGCCAGCACGGTGTTGGTTCCTAGGTAAAAATTAACGGTAACGAGTTGTTAATGAGTTTACATATCTTGGAACACTAGCAATATTGGTGATGTGTGATAACGAAGACTGCCATGAGATAAAAAGCGATTTGCGGCGGTAAATGGGATCTTCTACGGTTTGCGTATTCAGCCGGACGCGCAAAAAACTTTCTCCATACATATCGCTGATACTCCCTGTTGCTCCGTACGGACGCAGAGAGGTCATTGGATAAGATACTTTATAGTATCAAACATGGTGTGAAGTGTACAAATGTACTGATATCGAAGGCTTATAAAGCACGGCAAACTACAACTAGTATGCCGGGAAAAAGTACAGCAAAAGCTGTGTTCAGTTGTGAACATGGATGAGCTAGTTGACGTCGGAGCGGATCCCATATTCGAAAAATAGGCGCGTCCCAATCATTTACGTTCAAAATTGGAACAAACAAATCGTCATGCCAACGAAAAGATGATTGGAAATTCTCGAACAAACGAACATTCGATAATTGTGTGCTATGTTTTACAGAGAAACTACATAATTTACTCACTCACTGAATTCCCTGATGCACTAGTATCGTGCAAAAATAATGCTCTCGGGTCAGACAGAATCAAACTCAATTTTTTGAAGATTCTGCCTGATCCAGCAAAGAGCCGATAATTGAACATATATTTATGGTAAAGCATTAGTAGACGGCTCTGGAGTCAACCATCAGTGACTGTTATTCATAACCCTGGATAACCAGCTTTTAACCATAATTCACATTGGCCGATTGCTATTCTACTACGCCTAGATAATTGGAATACTACTACGCCTAGATAATTGGTTAAGGCAAACGGCTTGTTATCGAAACTCAATATGCGTTTCGCAAAGGGAAGGACACGAACCGTTGTCTTTCGGTGCTTTCAACAACTGTTTAACTAGCAGAGGCTCAAAAGAGCAAATAGTTTCTATATTCTTGGCCTATATGAGGACTAACGATTCTGTAGCTCGGATAAACTTTGCTGTTAATTCTAAACAAGTATTCGTAAAAATTGTTATCAGAAAAGTACGCTCCCTCTTCTGGTATCGATACGGAAACTTCTTTAAACGACTGCCTGTGATTCCAGAAGTCTCTTGTTAAAGCCCCTTCTAAACAACTTCTACCTGAACGGCATTGACAAATGCTTGTCAACTCATTGCAAATTATGGTGGAGCTTCTGTCATAGAGCTACAGAATTGAAGAAACCTTTGTATGATATCAGTCTTCCCAAATGAAGATTGTACACAACGTTCGCTCTGGTTCTGTGCTCATATGAAACTCACACTTCCTGTACGAACTCGAAAACGCCATTTCGTACCAAAACACGTGCATATATTCGCCTGCACAACCGAACCCCATGTACGTACACGGTGTGCGTACACATATGTTCGTGGCATCAGTTTTCCCCTTTCTCACTCTCATCATCACTATTGTTGACTCTTTTTGCCTTTTGCGAATCGTTCTCGTGTACGCACCCGGTGTACGTACACGAATGTTTGAACTAGAGTTTGCACATCGTTCGCATGAGTTCGATGTTCGGGGCGAACCTGTACATCGAGACGAAGCATGTTTGAGGTTGAACGCGAGCACGAAATTTTGTGCACAGGTACAAACTTGTCAATGTTCATGGGAAATCTGCATGGTATCAATTGCATTTTGGCTATTAATTCGGGTACCGAGTTCTCCAGGACAGAAATCGAGCAGGTTTTTAATGAAACGTGATCTAGCAGTTTCTAGTAGTGGATAGAATGATTGCTGAAATTTTGCGAGCTTAATTACATGCTTCGGCTCTAAATGTGCTAGAAAAGGATACATCACGTATCGAATGCCTAAATACACTCAAAGGATTAATTTTCTTCACACATTGATGCGATCTTGGCAAGGTATTCACCAGGGAACCAAAGAAACAAAGGTTGTATGAAATAACGTTACTCTTATTAACTGATCATGAGAACTACTTTTGCCGTTCAGCCGAAAACATTCATCAAATTTATTACAATGTATTTCAGTCACGTTAGCAAGATTTTAATTCTTTTGCGTATGTTCCTCTACGATTCAGATTCTACGTTGTTCATAGAATACAATTCCATAAAAAAGGATATTCGTGGAATTCCGGATCATCCACGTTCGGGGGAAAATCACTAGCTTAGGTGCTTTAACAATTTATTTTTATTTTTTACCTTTTAATGACATTCAATTAGCTAGAGCTTACCGAGTAGGGAATTGTATGAGAATTGAGAGCCACTGTGCTCAAGTAAGAGCAAGGATGTGAAATATACAGATCGAATAACTAGAAGTGTCAGGGTCATTAGAAACAGGCTTAAAATCTTACAAGCTAATCTTTTGTCTTCTGCTGACAGGAGTCGAGCAATATATCATCAATTTCGTCAATGATCGTGATTCTATTTATGTCATAGAATTAGTTAATGGATTGGTTGCTACTTTTCATTATCCTTAAAGTGTCATCGAAAGCATGGTTGGAGGAGTTGAAAGCAGGTCGAGATTTGAAATGCGTGATTTCAAACGCGTAATGTTCACGCTCATGTCTCATCACTATGCACATCTCTTTCATATTGGGCATAATGATAGGAAAAATACGCGTGTGTGACAGGGACTACCAAGACATCGAGCACGTTGTTTGGACGTGTTCCGATTGTCGGGTGCTAAGTCTCCGTCAGAAGACTCCTTAAGATTCCTTCGGCAACTTTTTCTCGTATATACCAGCAATCGAGTTTATACAGCACAACTAGGTTCTTTAGCAAGCATGCATGCTTTTTTCGGGCACCGGTACAAAATTACTGTTCTCTCCGCTCGCCGGCCAAGTTTGATGCTACAAAGTCGGTGTTCGTTCTTTTGTTTGTAAAGAGTAATGTGTAAGTGATTTTTTTCAATTATTCATGATAATACGAAGAATCATAAGAGAAGATCTTGGCCATAATTATATTGTTGCATAGCTTGGTTCAACGCAATGATATGTAAAATTTCGGAAAAACATGTAGACGAACCGGACTGGTCACCGGGAGGGCCGCCGAAAAACAGATATTTTAGACATCAACTTCATCCAACTATGTCTTCAGAACCGGATGAAGAATTTTTACCACAGGGCTCGCGAAGGGAACAATATTGATATCACAAGCTTCCTGAAAACACCATAAATATGATCCGTGCGGAATTTTCTAACAACCAAAACTTCATAAAATGGTCTCAATAACAAATACAACAAAATCTGGTTTTTATGTGGGTTTTTGTGTAGGATCTATCTAATGGTGTTTTCATGGGTTGAAGCGGTTTCAAACGTACATGTCAAACACCATGAGCGCGACGGTCAATATACTAGCAATTTGTTTGCCGTATTTTAGCAGCCTTCTGCTGACAGCAAGCTTGTGTACTTGGTACAACTCGTGGTACCGTAGAGCCTGCCCCATTCTCCATTTTCTACTGCGTTGTCGAGTATTGAATGCTGAATTCTTCTCTCAAACACACCGAGTACTCGATAGGAAGCAAATCTTTCAAGACCCGTGTCTCATGGCCGTACAGAGCAACAAGGAGTATCAGCGATTTGAATAGACAGTTTATGCACGTCTATAGGCTACGGGATTTTAGCTAAACACGCAATCGATTTTATCTCGCGACTAACATGATTATTACACGTCATCACTGTTCCAAGATGTATGAACACGTCGACAACTTCGTACCCACCCATTTCTACCACGGAACCAACCGCCTCATTCTTTACCATCCACCATGACCACTTCGATTACAGTAATCCGATTGTCGCAGTTTCTCTTTATTATGAACAAATGCCTCTTCTACTGCTCTGCGATCAACGCCAATCATGTCGATGGCGTCCGTGAAACCAAGGAACATGTGAGATCTTGTGCCGATGGTTCCGTTCCTTTGCACATCATACCTGCGATTCGCACTTTTGAGCACTGTGTTGAAAAATACATTAAAGATCACTCTGCATCGATCTAACGTCACAAATGAGACGGAAATATCTCCGACTATTTTGAAACTGCATTACGATCCATCAAATGTCATACGAATAAAACCTAATCAGCTTTATCGGAAAACCATGGTCAAGCATTGCATGCCACAGTTCAAGGAACCATTTCATTTGACTGAATCGTACACAGCCTTGAAATCAATAAACAGATGATAAGTCGGCGAGTCGTATACCCGCAATGTATCGAAGATTTGCCACAGAGCAAACATCTGGTCTGTCGTTGATTGTCCTTTCCGAAGCCCACTTTGATATTCGTCGGCAACGAGTCCAGCCAACGAGTGCAATCTGCTAAACAGAACACGGGAGAGTATTTTATAACCGGTTGTGACGATCGTTATGCCTCGATTCTTATTACCCTAGAGTTTGAGGACCTTCTTGTAGATAGAGCATATGAGGCAATCTAACCAGTCCGAAGACACTTCTTCTTTTGATCAGATCATCTCGATCACGCAGTATATTGCTTCGTACAGCCGGTCAATGCCGATTACAATCCTTTAGAAAATAGAGTTCGCAAAGACTGAGTTCAAAAAGGGATTTTTTTTAGTTTTGATTATAGAGGTTTTATCCTTAGGGTCATTTTCGGGTTACAGAAATTTCTTTAGAAAAACCTTTAACCCTGTGTGCGGGTTCGGGTATCGAACCCAGGTAAACTGAATACAAAGTAATCGATTTACCAGCTACGCCTTCTTCCCCTCAGTTTTAAAAAAGGGTTTTTTTTCTAGTAATGCGGGCCCTCGGTAGCCGGTAGGTGAAGTGAAAACAGAAAAAAACTGATTCATGTTCCAAAGGCGAGTCTCCGTCATGAAAGATTCAGTCGTCTGTCTGGATCACAATTTACGATTTTCCAAGCACGTAGCATCAACAACTCCGCCAAGACTTTCTCGATGCTGGGATTCGTACGTCGGCACCCAACCATTCCGAGACGAGTACTGCCTGAAAACGCTGTGTTGCTCAGTCATCCGCAGCATTTCAAAGAACAACGAACTGGGCACCGTACCATACTGGGAGAATCAAGGGTATCTAAAAGTGTTTCATACTTTGGTCCGACCTCACAAGATTCGTTGCAGGCTTATCACCTTATAGCGGCCATCTGTTTTCGATATAATTGCCAATACAACCGACTGAACCGAACGGCTTGGAAAACTTTGATTTTACAGAATCCCCGTTGAGACAGAACCAGCGTGTAGATCTTTTTCGACCACCAACTAATCGCACATAATACGGACAGAACAACCCGCTGATTCTCCAACGAACAGCAGCATTTCATTTATGCTAATCGTCGACAGGCTCTCAGTGGTTGGTCTTACGTGGCTTCTCCTTTGTCGGTTCTCACGGTAAAGGGAGTCAAGTCTGTGTTTACCAGGAGACATGTTGGTAGACTTGAGTGATTCGTAGTTATGCTGCCTAAGCTCGACTCCTGTCAGCAGAAGACAAAAGATTAGCCCGTATGATTTTGGGCTTGTTTCTAATAACCCTGCAACTTCTTGTTTTCCGATCTGTATATTTCACATCCTTGCTCTTGCTTGAGTACTATGGCTCTAAATTTTCATAACTTTCCATACTCAGTAATCTCTAGCTAATTGAATGTCGTTAAAAGTAAAATAGAACAGGTTAACAATTAGTATATAAGTGTATGAGCGAAATGATTTATAGAAGGCTAATTGAATAAATAATTCTAATTTCAATGTAATGAATCGCTACAGCAATTGGGACTCTGGTGGGTAAAGTTCAGTGTACGTATCCACCTCATGCAAAAATGGCCACACTGCATATCATACTGATTTAGTACATCGAAAGCTACCTACATGTGTGCAGTTGCAAAAAATTGTGTAATCTGAAACAGCAGACTGCCTCCGACCGTCGCAAAGCTGTCACCAACCATCAAAAATTGCGAGCTTAGGGTGCCCTTGCTGGATAGCTGTTATTATGCCGTGTATGTACGTACAGTACATGCATTCGAGTTCGAAACACGCCTTTTTCTGGTAGCTTGACTCACGCACACGTTTTTCGAAGCATTCCTCCCAGGGAAGCGACCAGAGGGTAAACAACAGTATCGATTTCAACCGTTGTGTGCACGTGGTGTATGCCGGTCCGCTTTTCGTTTTCCTACTACTGGGCCAGGTCCAACATTGATTGGATGAAGTCAACACGGATTTAGCACAGGCCAGAAAAAAAATCGCAGCTTTCAACTACCAGTCAGCACCTACTACTACTACTACCGCTGCCTAGGACTGGATATTGATTTCAGTGTTTTTGCACAATCTGTCTGTGATTGGGGCAGGTTGGGGGGGGGGGGGGGGGGTGAATGCATTTTTGCGCCACGTTATGATGAATTCTCTCGCTGTGATTGTACTGCTGCCATTTTGTGGCTAGATCTTGAAAAGCGAATAAAACTTGAACTATGTTTTTCCCTTCTTTTTTAAGAATTGCGTGATGAACGTGATGGAAGCTAAGGATGATCTAGGAGTGAGCTTGAAGATAGACTCTGAAGTGTTGTTGAAATCTGAAACGTTGGAGTGTTTCGGTAAATATTTGAATAATTCTCGCACTTATGTTACATCTACGCTTCACATTATTTTTTTGCCATTTGAGAGCAAAACTGACTCAACTACTATCACTGTTAACGGATTCGATTCAACTTTTCCCTTGATAGATTCTTTTATTCACAATATCCTGAGCCAAAGTTCCTGATTCTTTTACAAAAAGCAATTAATTTCAGAAGTTGTAAGAAGCTTTCACAATCCGTATAAAGAAGATATTCACAAGCAAAAAATATCCGGTTTTAAACCATTCACCCAAAGTATTAAGAAACAATTGTTTAATTTCAATCTCCAACGACGCACACTAGCACTGAAGTGTGAACCAACATTGTGAGTTGGTACACATTGAAAAACTTGTATAACAACCTGTGTAATCCTCATTCAACAAAAACACACTTTTCTGACTGTTGTCTATCCTTCTAGCCGACATTCTTCGCCGGATGGTGACGCGAGCTGAAATGAAAAGTTTCAATTATTTCTCCATTCAAAGACAGCCCCCGAAAACGGGCACAATCCGCGCCGGGTGTTGTCCCAAAACCAATCCGTTGCTGGATGTTGTAGTTCCATTCAATTTACGCTTGCAAAGTGTAAAACAAACAGTCCTCTGGTTTGTTTTATTTGACATAGTCATTAAATTGAAAGTGCTGCGCTATTGACGTTTACGAGGATATACGTGCGAGCTCTGATTGAGCACTTCAACTGAGGAGCGGAGACATTCACTAGCAAATTGGAGCGGTTGGATTTGGTGAATGACTGGTAGTCTTTCGGCGCTTTCTATTGCATTGCTATATGTAAACTGTCTGTCCTTGAGTTGAGTTGAACAAATCAGTCATGGTCATTTGTTTAGTAATTGTCTCATCATAGTATTTCATGCCACATGTAAAGTATTAGACAGTAGTAGAGATTTGTAATTGGTTTGAATGTTTCACTAAATTGCACACGGAAAAAATTTGTTCATAAATTCATGAAAAAAGATCACGATTTCGTGGACTGAACGATTTACGAAAACCGTGATCAAGTTCCTGAAATTATGAATAATAAGCCTCGTATTGATGAAACTATTTATATTTCCAAAAAATTAGTTCATCCCGAGTATATACATAGCATTATATTCGAATGTTTGGTTGAGTTACTGTATTTATTGTTCCCTAGACATGTTTAGTTTTTAGTTTTATTATGATTCTAGTTTACATTTTGGGAATACAGCTGGCAGTTAAACCATGTTCATGATTTCAGGAGCTTATTCGCGATTTTCGTAATTTCTCGTCACGTTACCGTCATGAGTTTACTGTCGGATTTTTCTGTTAGAATAGCGGGATTTATGTTAATGATTTCAGGATCTTAGTCACGGTATTCGTAATTTCTATTCACGTCATGGTGATATTCTAGTCATGAGTTTCATGTTCATGATTTCAGGACCTTAGCCACGATTTTTGATACTTTTGTGAAGAGTAGCGTGATTTATGTTCAAGGTTTCAGGATCATAGTCACCGTTTTTGTCATTTACATGCACGTTATTGAGATATTTTATTCTTGAGCTTATTTTCGAATTTGTCACGTGAAGTGATGTGACTCATGTTTATGATATCAGGAGTTTTATCATGATATTCGAAATTTCTTTCCGCCTTCTAGCGATCTGTTAATTTTTTGTTACAACAGGATTTTTTACTTAGTGTAACGTGAAAATATTAACTGGATCAAAAAAGCGTTACTGATTCCCGGTATCTTGTTCTGTGAACTATATCACAGACACAATTTGTAACTCTATAGTGTATTTTGGTGCTCAGCGCAGTTTTCGTTTTCTCTCCAGACATCACACTGAACCTTATTAAATGAATATCGATGTTCGAGGTAGTGATGGGCATTTTGAAAAATAAAATCAATTTGTCTGCATCGATTTTTTGAATTAAAAAAATCGATGTTGCTAAACGTCGAAACGGGAAAGATCAGATAAAAAAATCGATTTTTGACGTGAAAAGAATAAAAAAATCACATCTTTTTCCGAATACCGAAAATACCGGATGCAAAAAATCGATTTTTCCAGTAGAAAAAATTGATTTTGAAAGAATCACATCGACATCGGCCATCCCTAGTTAGAGGTCCTAAAAGGTTCCTTATATTTGCTAGTACCTATTACTGGTTGCTATATGTCCTATATACAAGATTTCAAGAAATAGTGCATGGAACAAAAATGATTCCACGAACACTACTCCAAATTTTGTGAAATAGTTCACGTGAAAATCTCATGGCCATGTTACATAAAATTGAAAATGATTAGGGATAACTTCTAAATATCACAATAGATAGATAGTTCGTAAATCATGTAGGGTGATGAGCCTATTTTTGGGATGTGTCTATTATTCCCCTATTCATTTAAAGCCGTCGGTTAGAGCAGCGTCTGCCTTCTTTGTTCAACGCATTGAGTCAAATGGTAGCGCAACAATAGGGGCTTTCGATTCGAGTTTTCGTTGCGCTCAAACACGAGAATTTCACCATTTTCCGGGCATTTGCGTTGTTATATTGGTTCATAACGACGAATGAACCAATATAATATAATATATATATGTTGATGCCTATTTGTGCGCGTTCCATTGATTGTGGGTCGAGTAATTAATGATTTAGTGACGCACCCTCCTTAGTATGGTGAAAATAGGATCTTTACTAGGAATCAATACTCAGTTCAAGAATCCATGAATCCATTTAATGAGTTTGTAAACTTTTTCAAATCGCAATTACACAATCTCTCACGAAAAATTGATAGGAAGAGATACGCGTCCGCGATACTTAACCAAATCGAATACACACAAAAGCTTCCTGTGGAGGAAATGTACGGGTTCCTGGCTGGATTGATTCTCGACACTGCGATTCAAACGCGTACCAAACGCGTACTATCGCAGATAGTCTCCCAATTCATGGTGGAACAAAGAAAGCTCAGACGTGCACGCGGAGAAGGCCGCCGCGTATAAGACACTCCGGGACGACGGGCTACCCGCTAGCTATCGGAAATACGCGACGTTAGAAATGCGTATGAAGAGTTTGATGGAATGCCAAGAACCGTAGCTACTGGCATCGATTCGTTGACGGACTAACGAGAGAAACATCGGTGCGCATTCTTTGCGGCACAATCCCGCGTATGCGAAGCCGAAACAGTACTATGCGAGAGCGTGGAATACGCAAACCGTTGAATATT
Source organism: Topomyia yanbarensis (assembly GCF_030247195.1). Taxonomy (NCBI): domain Eukaryota; kingdom Metazoa; phylum Arthropoda; class Insecta; order Diptera; family Culicidae; genus Topomyia; species Topomyia yanbarensis. The sequence goes on along the minus strand of NC_080672.1, from coordinate 105,181,721 downwards.
CGCGCGTTGAATATCGCGCATCATTACCTCAGCACCTTTTTCGATGGAGCTCTCACTTGCTTTCTTTTCATGTAACAGTGAAGTCCCCGAACCATACAGAATCAAATTCAACTTGCTGCAGAATTTGGTAGACTATGCCAAGGGACGCATGTTCATTTTGTTCAACAAGTTTCATGAGGGTAACGTTGTCCCTCATGACTGGTGACAAACCAGCCTCCGACATCAATTCGTATCGATCAATTCTTCTTTGTATTATCACAAACATGTAAATCTCTTTCATGCTTCTGATTCAACTGTATTCTTCGACACATCCATGAAAAATGAGATTCGTGGAATCCCGAATCATGTACTATTAAAAAATATTTGGCAAGTGATGCCAAATATTTTTTAATAGTAATTTTCGAAAGGTCAACTGCAACAAGATGTTTTACACCGACGGGTCAAGTCCCGACGGCTCCACTTGATTCGGGATATTCAACCAATACCTCTTTGCTTCTTTCAAAACTCAATGATTCTGCTTCAGTTTATGTCGCAGAACTTGCTGCTATTCAGTATATTCTTGGGATTACTGATACTTTGCACAGTCTCAAAAAGCCTCAATTCCGTTCGATAAAACCTAGAAAGCACATTACGCAATTCCCCGGGGAGAAAATGCAGGATTACCTTATTTTGCGTCCCGTCATTGCTCCATCCCGGGAAATGAAGAAGCACGGGCATAGCGTAGTTGGTAAATCGGCCTTGTACGCAGCTCACCTGAGTTCGAATCCCCACCCAGCACATAGGGTTAGAGATTTTTCTTAAGAGATTTTTCTAACCCGAAGAGGCGAATGACCTCAAGGTTAAAACCTCTATAATCTAAATAACAAAAAAGCGAACTTTCTAGCTCAAGCGGGTGCACTGGAAGGTGACATTTACGAAAAACCAATTTAGAGAAATGAATGTGGGTCAGGATTTCATTCGTGATATGTCTCGGCTCAAATCCAATCACCACACGCTAGACGCTGATATCCGAGGTATTGAACTCGCGAATAGCGGAATCTGCACTTGTGGCGACGCACAGAGGAGTAATTGGGGTCGAATCCTGGCCAAAATTATTTGCTGCTGCAATTGTTGTAATTATGCCTTAATATGAACCAACAATAGACAATTACTAGTTTTTGGAACAATTTGGCATCTACCCACCTACCAGTGCAGTGGCCAATTTTCTATATCCTTTCGACTAGTAATTTCTAGGTGGTCTTTGTGAATACATTTGTTTTTTCAGTTGCATAAACATTTGATGAGTGGAAAAGGGAGAAGAAAAGGGACGCCTGTGCATATTTTCATAGAGATACATTTTGGCAAACATAATATTAGGTCCTACAGCATTTCGGTGTACCTCAAATTAGTAAAAATTTCAATATTTTCAAATCGCTTGGAATTGGTGGATCGGACAAGATCGGAAGAGTTCGAATATTTTTTGTATAGCTGAAATCTTGTTTTGTAATACTGCTTCAGCAACTTTGCCGGATCTAGCCGTATAATGTAACTTTTTTATCATTCAAATTTGGAATAAAATGTTTAAAAAAGGTATTTTTTAAAGTTGGTGCAATACACAGCAAGTCTACCTTTTTTTAGTTAGATTTAAGCTGAAGTTAAACAAACGGTTGTGTTGAACTACGTTTGTAATAATATTGTCTTATTTAATACAGTCCTCATCACTAGAAAGCGATTTTGCTGAATATATAACGAAAACGATTAAAATATCCCTTAAAATATCACCATTGGGCATACATGCAAAAATTCTTTAAATTTTTTTGATATACTCCTAATTTTGCCACGTTATACAGTTCTTAGGTATGTAAAAAAATATAACGAAACAAAAAAATCGAAAAAATATATTTTAGTTTTTGGCCAAGAATTTGTTCTAGTTACTCCTCTGTGCGACGGTTAACGACACATCGAACATATTGTCTGGGCATGCGCCGAGTATTTTTCAGCCAGATCTCAACTATTTCATTCCCTTCATGTCCGCGATATTCCGGTCCAGGATGTGCTGGTGAGACGCGAAATATCTCTTTCGTATCAGTAAAAAGCACGAGGCATTCAGCACGAAAATCACACACGCAACTCGGTGTGCTACCGATCCACATAGGACCCGTAGGAAATTCACTCGCTCCCTCCCTGAATGTTTCATCGAATCATCGGCCTCACTGTGGTTTTCCAATTTTAATTATAACATTCAATAATCTCATTACGAAAAGCCCAAGTGTATGGGAATTGTGGTTAAAACCGACACCTTAAGCTTAACACTTTTTTCTGGGTTGGCACAGAGCCAATAAAATGATAATTTCTACGCAGAATTCTTCTTCAGAAAATTCTTAACAAGGCTTAATTTTGTCAGCGCTTCAATAAAAATTCCCCTACTAATATTCATATGAATAGCGCTAATCCCTTGGACTTAATAAAATTCAATCGCTCTTTCTATTATATCAAACGGCAATCCTAGTTTTAAGATGGCTGTAAAGCTGCTCCCCTTCGTTTAATATACATTTTTTTTCGAGAGTTGTCCTACCAGAGCTGTAGAACTAGGGTCTCGAAAGGGCTCCCCGTCAGAATCACTCAGTACAATTACCGACGACAGGGGAAAGGTCACCCACTAATACACTGCTTAAGGCCATCAGGAGAGGGCTGTGATTCTGAATGCGATGTTCATTGTACAGTTCAGATATGTGCGGCCGTAGGGACTTCACGATCGCATGAATCACCGCGAAGGGCTAGAGCGTTTCTATGTTAACACGTTCGATCGCGTTGACTAGCCTTGTATATCGCGTGTGCTAGCCTGTATGAAACATCGCGTGTATTAATTCGATTTTATAACCGTGTGTCCATTCGCATATTCGCATGTGTTCTTTTATGATATCGCGCGGACCGTGAATCTGACGCTTAATTTTCAGTGGATGGTTCAGATACTAGAAGAGAGTGGTCAAGTCGTCATGACCACGAACTCTAGTGATGTAGAAAAAACACTCTCTTCTAGTATCTGAACCGTCCACCGAAAATTAAGCATCAGATTAACGGTCTGCGCGATATCATGCAAGAACACATGCGTGTTGTCTAGTGAATATGAGCGTCACTGTTTTATTGGTCCAACTGGGGTAAAGATTTCTCCAAAAGAGATATCGCCAACCTGAAAACAGGTGAATAACTCTAAGGTTAAAACTATAATTAATATTAAAACTATAATCAAAATAAAAAATGTTTATTAGTGTGAAGGTGTTTTCGTGGCCGAGAGAGTGCGTGGATGATCGCGAAGGTCTTAAGCGTTTGTATGTACCGTGCTGAATGCTAGAGGAGAGTGAGATTCACCATGTCACTAAAGCTCCCGGGCACGTCACCATGGAACGTGTTGATCAATGGATATGAGTGTCATTTTTTCAATTGTTCTGACTGAAGGCATGATTCTAGGCTGCTAGGACCGAGGGTAGAGACTTCTGCCTGTTACCGATTCATGATCGTGCGAGCGGTGAGATAATGATTAAGACCAGCATTGCCAATGTTCCAGATATATATGGAGTCTTTCAGATTTTCTCAACAAAACAGACATCCGCACAAGCCACACATTTTGCCAGATTTTAGAAATTTTGCCAGATTTTCCCAGCTACTCAGAATTCTTAAATTGAATCAATTCATCTCTCTGAACAATAAAATAGTATGGGTCAAATCTTGGCTTCTGCCGCCGAAAGCCACGCGGCCTCTAGGTTGGGTTTACCCGGTGCAAGAAAAAACTGATATCAATATCCTAATGGATGTTGCCCCCTGAGATTTCATACACACCTTTGAAATCGCAATCTGATGAGTTCCTTAATTCCCAAAAAAACACTTTTAAATGGATTCTAAAAGATTTTAGGATTCTGGTCCGATTTTTAGTTATAAATTTCTGAGCATTGAAAGATGCAAATGAGTATCCATAACTCTGAATCACCAGATACCAGGAAAATTGTATCTTGCAATTTCAGAGGTATAAAAATTGGGTTACGCCACAGATAACAGACGTTTAGGTTAGTACAAAATTTCTTCAAAAACCTGTGTAAACTTTCAAATTGATAAACGTTGGAAATCCGTGTTTCACTATTGCCATCTGCGCAACTGTTTGCTACACGTGTTAGACAGCTGCACTCTAATTGCATTGTATCGATCACTGCACCATCTACAAACGTTTGCCAAACGTGTTTCAGACGTCTGGTTTATTCGGAATTCCAGTAGCGGGTATTTACACACGATTGAAATCGAGCCTAAACGTCTGTTATCTGTGGTTACGCTTTCGCAAGTAAGGATTTAACGGGCTGTTTTTATTTTGATGTCACAGGTGAGACGACGGTTTCTCGGATCCAAAAAGTATCTCAATGAAACTCCAAGACGAAAAATTGGAACCATAGTAGTAATTTTATACTAAGATTTTTTTGCATCCATTACAGAGATTTTAATCTTTGAGTCAATTTCTTATTTTTCGGGTATTGGCACGATAAGTAATGGAGCCAAAACAAGTTGCATACAAGGCCTACTATCGTAAGATAGAGTTTGCCAGATTTTCTTTTCATGAGATACCGTCTGCCTTCTTAACGTAAGATAACGTCTGTCAGAATTTTCCACACATTTTTTCAATGGTGCCAAATTGTGATTCAAAACACTTGGCAACGCTGCTTCAGACCGCGTTTGTAAATGTATAGATGCTAAACGTTCACTTAATAACCGGTGTGTTTTAATGTTGGCCAGATCGCGGGCGTAAGTAACGTGGATGATTCTAATTGTATGTGTTATCGCGAAGACCACGAGCGTTTGTACGTTTGGAATGGGAGAGATTGTGAATGTATATGAACAAATATGCAATTAATTGTGATAGTGAGTATTAGTATGAATCTAATTTGACATATAGTAAGGAAAGGAAAATGAAAAAAAGCCAAATAAAGCAAAAAGACACAAATAGATTAATTAAAAGTGTATAAATCGAATAATATTATTTTTGGTATACATGAGTAGTGGAAAAACAAACGATTGAAGTACAACAAAAACATACTAATGAAGCATAGCAAAGAACACATGTAACATGTAATCAAACTACTTGAACTCGTATAAATGTCAGCAAATGATGTTTATTTACCATTAACGACAATTGCATTCTGTTAGAATTTTATCACGCTTCGTCGGTAATGTATTTGAAAAAACGATATCCTCAAAAAATTCTGGTGTTCTTAGGAAAACCACAATGGATCGATAGGCAATAGGAACTTTTTAAAAGACCAATAAACCATCACGAATTGTCTTCGGAAATGCTCTTACCATTAATATGAATCGTACCATATTTCCCATTGCCTCCCTTAGTCTTATTCAAATTAAATTATGGGGTTACACCACAGTACAATTAAAAAAAATCGAATTTCTATTTATTGGTTTAAAATGTAGTTTAGGATGTTAAAAATTATACCCCATAAATTTAAAACGAAAACAATATATACATGTTCAAATTTTCAATTCTGCAGCAACGCCTTTTATGTATACACCGAGTGTATACAGTGGCCGGAAATGTAAGTCGAACAAATGATTTTTAAACGTTTTGAAACTTTCACGCTATGTTCGAAATTGATTTCTCCAGCGACATACGTAGGATTTTTTTTATTGTTTTTTAATTAACAATTGTATATCTATTTTCATGACATTTTCGAAGCTTTTTTACTCAAAAGTGCGTCATTTCGCGAAAAATCAAAATATCGGAAAAAACGTACGTCGCTTGCTATTGTCAGAAGGATTCAGAAAAACTTAAGTGTTTAGCTCTAGGTAAAAATTACTGGAGATAGATTTCCGGCCGTAGACTCCTTCAAAAAAAAACTCACGTCGGGAAAAATGCTGCACAGCCGCAGCATTGAAATGATGAAATGACTAGAAAAAAATTAATTTTTGGATTCATTACTTATTGTATAATTCCAATTTAACAAGATCTCGATATATCTCTTTATTGTGTCAAGAAGAATTCTCGAAATATGCCCATTTTTTCTTTACAGTGGTGTAACTCCTTAATATTTGTGACCTGTGATTTCTTGGGTCACAATATCGACGCTTTGGTCACTGAGCCCAGCTTGTATATATTTGTTAATATTGTTATTCGTTTTTTTGTCGCATAAATAAATAACAGTGTACAGTCTATCTCGTGTATTTGACGACGCCTGTTCTTTGTTTATAATTTGAAATTATTGCTCGTAAATGTCTAAGTAGAATTTAAACGTCAAACCATTACTACTCCATGCTTGCATGTTTGAGTCGTGTTTAAGTTTTGCCCAGGTTGGTGTCAAATGTAGGTTTCGTTATTTATTTGTTCAGAGATTTATTTACTTATTTATTTATCAATTTATTTATTTAATTATATATTTATTTATTCCTATACTCATATATTTATTTATTTGCGTATTTATATATATATATATATATATATATATATATATATATATATATATATATATATATATATATATATATATATATATATATATATATATATATATATATATATATATATATATATATATATATATATATATATATATATATATATATATATATATATATATATATATATATATATATATATTAGGGTGGGGCAAAATGATCATTTTTTCAGCACAGCACTTTTTTGGTTCCATTTGGGGTCCCAAACAACTGTGCAAAATTTGGAGTCGATTGGATTTGACCCGGCGTAGCGCATTGCGTTTGAAATTTGTATGGAAATTAGTATGGGAAAACCTACTTTTTTGTATTTTCGATTTTACAGACTATAATTCTTGCTGCAGTATACCAGCAATTAGATAGAAGTGTAGTCCAGGATACGCTGAACAACTTTGCCGAAGGATGCATGGTGCTATAATGTCTCTACAATAAGTTATAGCTGTTAAAAGTACGATAGATCGAATTAATTGCCAAAAATCATTTTTTTGCCAACACTGCGGGTGTACCAATGATATTTCATATAGCATACCAAAATAACATCATATACTTTAGATTTACCACATTGGTAAGTTTGGATGAATTATTCTAAAGTCTTAGCTCAATTTCATGGGCATAGGTAGTTTCGCAATAAGGCGTAGTGAGGGGAGAGGGAGGGAGACTTTTAAATATGGAAATTTGAACTGAAATAACTTAAATCTTATCGTTGGAATGTTCAGATGATTTATTTTACACCATTTACACAATCCACAAGAGCCCCAGTTCAACAGCAATTTTTACTTCAGGTGATCGAACAACATCGAAAAGAGCATCCTATCAAATCATAGTGCGTATTAAACTGAAATATAATCAATGCATTCCTCTGACATATCAACTCGACATCAGTTGATTCAGTCTGCAACTTTACTTCCATTGATATAAAGTCAATGCAGAGGGATACAGTATGTTTCGTTTCATCGTAATTATTATGCATAGGACATTGTGCAAATGTTTTAAAATAATTCATCTGAACATTTCAACTCGACAAGATTTCAGTTATTTTAGTTAGAATTTCTATATGTTGAAGCCTCCCCCCCTCCCTCTCCCCTCACTACGCCCTATAGCGAAACTACCTTCCCCCATGAAATTGAGCTAAGGCTTTTGAATAATTCATCCAAACATACCAATGTGGTAAATCTAAAGTATATGATGTTATTTTGGTGTGCTATATGAAATATCATTGGTACACCCGCAGTGTTCGCAAAAAAATGATTTTTGGCAATTAATTCGATCTATCGAACTTTGAACAACTATAACTTGTTGTAGAGACATTCCAGCACCATGCATCCTTCGGCAAAGTTGTTCAGCATATCCTGGATTACACTTCTATTCAATTGTTGGTATACTGCAGGAAGAATTGTAGTCTGTAAAATTGAAAATGCAAAAAAGTAGGTTTTCCCATACTAATTTCCATACAAATTTCAAACGCAATGCGCTACGCCGGGTCAAATCCAATCGACCCCAAATTTTGCACAGTTGTTTGGGACCCCAAATGGAACCAAAAAAGTGCTGTGCTCGGTTGATTAGGTTATGATTACGTTTTTCCATATAACAATGCCCCACCCTAATATATATATATATATATATATATATATATATATATATATATATATATATATATATATATATATATATATATATATATATATATATATATATATATATATATATATATATATGTATATATATATATATATATATATATATATATATATATATATATATATATATATATGTATATATATATATATATATATATATATATATATATATATATATATATATATATATATATATATATATATATATATATATATATATATATATATATATATATATATATGTATTTGTTATTTGTTCTTTTGACTTGTTTATTTATTATTCATTTTGTTTGTTATATTGTTAATTATATTAAAAAAGTCAAGGAAACAAGTAGCGCACATTAAATATTTTTGATAGCATTCATTGCACTCAAAATATTTCGTCACACCAACCAAAACGATAAAAATTGTCAACCGTCATCGTTCTGTCATCACATCGTCACCGTCATCGAATGCGGGGTGGCAGGATGCGAGGCACGGTGGGCATGTGATGGAAAAATAACTGAAAAATTTGATAAAATCCACCGCGAAAAGTTAAAGCGGTCTCTAATAGTTTTCTGGCCCGGAGAAGTGAAGAACAGCAGCAGCGAATCACAAGTTACAAGTGACAGTGCGTTTCGAGAAAAGTTCGATCATATAGTCGGTCCAAGGGATCTAAAAAAGTGTCCGTTCCGAAAATACACACGAACGAGTGTTTCGGTTCGGGCTATCGAGTGGGATAAGTTTGATTGTGACTTTATTTCCCCGGTTCCTAGCAATAAAAAATTTAATAAAAGCGTGTCGTGAGTGCAAGTCCGGTAAGTGTAAGGCAAAGTAAATAAGCCATTTTGGATTATCGTGAGGACGACATCTTCGCAGGACCGGTGAAAAGACTTTGCCGTAGTGACTGTATTTATAAAACCCACTCGATATCAGTTAGACACTCGCGAAATAGTGCACGGTACCACTCCCCGGCCCCCCACCCCCTCCCCCCATAGTGAAACGCAGGCCTCCGCTACAGCTAGGCCGAGCTGCTGCAGCATCTGGAGACCCCGGCCGTTCGCCGGCCTTTGCATCTGTTCCGGATCATCAAGAATCGCCCGCCCCGCATCCCTTTGAAGAAAGTCGACCAATGATCATCACGGCCGCAACGGTATCGTCAGGAAAAGGTTTTGGTGAATAAAAGTGCGCAAGTAAAAAGTTGAAAATATTTTCTTTTTCAAAAGAATAAATATTAATAAATTAAAAATGTAAGGTCTCTATATACATGTTGTGTCGTCCATTTTGTTTACAGTGAATTCCTTTAGGTACTTGCTTCCGCGGAAAATTAATTACGATTCGCTCAGTGACTAAAGTGTGGGAAGAAAGTCCTCCCAGTGTGAATTTGTCCAGGAGACAACCGTGAAAAGACCCTAGCTGGCAAGTACAGTGTGGCCCCACCACCATAAATAAAAAGTAAAAAAGTTACGTAACATATTACAAGATAGTCTTCTTGTTCGGATATAACAAATATTTTAAATTCTTATCCCTCGGATATAAGAAATTTGAATTGGAAAGCAATGAAATTAGAAACGTTAAGCTGATTCTTTTACTTAACCAGTCAACTTAAGCTTTACTGATAGCTAAAAGAACCACAAAAAGATATTCATAAAGCAAAATAAATATTTTCATGCAATGGTGAAAATGCACTCTAATTGCAATAACTTTTCACGAATCCACTTCCAGCGCGAATCTTGAACACATTCTGAAGCTTACCCTTCTGACCTAAAAAGGGTTTAACGCATTACTAGACGAAGAAATTACTGCCGGAGAAAAACTTTAAATCACAGCCCGGCTCGCTTCTTGAGAGAGCAATTAAGACGAAGAAAAATATAATTTTAATGAGATATTTTTCCCGCCAGCCGAGCAAATGTTTGACGGAAAGTTATAAGTGCTTTCGAAGGGATTCATTTAGTAATTATTAATTGTTTTTTTGTGTCAGTTGAATTCCAAAGCTTAATCATTGAGCTTCAAACGACGCCGGCTAGATCGTTAAATTTTAGGCACACACCGAATCTTGCCGTCTGCTGCTAATAGTCTTTACACCGCGGAATCCATAAAAAAAGGAAAACAACCTTGAAAAGGAATCCCGTAAAGTGAAAGCTGTTTCTGTCACCATAATTTATGAAAATTGCCTTCGCTGTAATGAGTTTTATTCAATCCATTTCGAGGGAGCTTCGGTGCGGTTGACAGCGCAGTGCTTTAATTTTGATGTACACGATGTTTGACGCTTGATAGCTGAAACGAAAAATTATTCACCGAGGAATTCTTGTCAGAAGATTGGTTTTACATTGGAAGAAGACAGTTTCACGCTTGAGAACAATATTCATCTTTCATTCATGTTCCAGCGGATTAGTGAAATAAAAAAATATGCTTCGAAACAGTCGTGGAACTGACAGAAAAAAAACCTTTCTCCTTCGTGGCTTTTTTCCTGAGAAAAAGCATGGTTGAAGGATTGTGGTGTTGTTCACCATCCCTCCACATAGCAGCTCCTTGGTTGTAAAGATTCGATTGTTATAAAAATAGAAAAAAAACAATAGCCTTTAAAACAAACAGTCCATTTAAAATTTGCGGCCAACCACAGAGTACGCTCTGTCTCCACCGACTTATCACTGACAGCCGCCTTCAGTGCAAGGATTAAAATTCATGGAAGACGAACCAAGCCAAGGCAGCAAAAACAAATAAATTATTTTTAATTATTTCACCGCAACCCATTAGCCAGGAAAGAGACGGCACTGGGAAAGCGATACACCACATAGCCAAACAAGCAGACCAACTTTCCAGCTCAAAAAGGACAAAACTTCTGATGCCCCGAAGCTAGCACAGTAAGCATCAACCGAATAAGCCTCTTTCCCATCTGACCTGCAGTGCCAGGCGGCACCGGTCGGTCCCTTCTTGGCACAGCAGCCTCAACCGAACACAAAGCACCACAATTGCATAAGCAAAGATGGTTGCAATATTCACCCGTTTAATTCTTAATACCCTGACTGGCACTGGATCGAAACAGAGCAGATTACCGTTGCCGGTCGGAGTGCGGATTTGCTATTTCATATTTTGCATTCAAACGTTCGCTATTTAGATACATACGAGGAGTTGCGCTATCAGAATAAACAGAAGATTTTCAAATTGGCGAATCGGACTGAAAAAGGGTTTCAATTCCACACTGTTCGGATCAGAGTGCCACACGCCATCAAGGGGTTGCGGTTTTCCCGTTATTATTATTATTATTGTTGTTGTTGTTGTTATTATCATCACCATCGTCATAATCATCACCATCATCATCAACAGCATCATTATCGTTTTGAAACGGTCTGAGCGGTCACCTTTTTTACTGCGCGCTGCTATAACATTTGCCGGTTTTTATTTCAATGAAGCGGCGGCGACCCCAAAAACATTGGTACCCGGTCCGATTATCCACATTTATTACTTGTTGAATTATTGATCATGATTCGCTGCCGGGATTGGCTGCAAGTGCATGCTGGGTTTGGTAATATTTTTCCTCCGTTTCTACCTCATTTTAAATTTATTTTTGCGAAAATTTATAAATTGTGTTATTAATTGAATTACTTGTGCGTAAATGAGACTGGATTTATGTCAAATTATTTATATACTTCTATTCAGAAATAAAAACTCATTTCTATTTACGAGCATTCCATGTATGCAATCATTGTTCTAAACTGATTATTGCAGTTCTGTGAAGAGTGTTGAACATGAGCATAACATGTGTGACCATTAGGGTATTTAATTTATATGATAAAAAAAATATCGCCACCTACACCCTCCAGCGACGCACAGTGGGGCGAAACTGAAAAAAGACGGTCAAGTCTTTCCTGAGTTTCACAGATGTTTTCATGATTTGATGTCTTCAGGAAAGTTTCCTAGGACTACATCCCACATCTTTTAGGATAAGCACCTTATTTTTTCTTAAGGTGCAAGTGTCACCTAAAAAAAAATTTTTTTTAGCTCGGCAACCAAAAATTTTTTTTTGCGCGGAATCTTGTAGAGCAATTTATTTTGAACAACTTTGAAGGACATATTTGCCATCTATATATTTTTCCTTAAGTGATATGTACGTTGCACCTTAAAATCAATTTTTCAACATTCTCTTCTACAACTTAGTTTTTTTTCTACATTTGTATATTCTAGAAAGTTTTAGATACCGTCGAAACACACAACTTTTCTGAAGACTCCAATGATGTGTGACATGTGTATCGGGGTATAAATCGATTTTTCTTTAAAAAATACTCTTTTTCATTATAAAATTTCTCAAAATTGTGAAACTTTGTGAACCAAAACTCAGCATGATTAAATTCGCCATGTTATGTAGTAAATGTAAGCGAAGTATAACAATCCGGACTTTTCGGGTTTTTTAGTTTTCCTACATTTTTATACTGTATAATGCATGGATATTTCACAGTATCTATAGAGCGGGCGTTAGTAAATCAGCACGTCATAATACAGAATACTAAACTCAATGAAAAATATTTCTTCTATTATCAACAATCAACATGTAAAAACAATGAAAGTGTATGAAGCACTAATTATACATTAGAAGGACGACTAAATTGCTTTTTACGCGGGAACATTACACGCTTAACAGTAATCCAATTATTTATTGCATTAGTAATATGAATATTTTATTGTGAATCATTGAAAATAAAAGAAAACACACATCAAAGCAAATATCATTCTGAATCACTCTCAGAGCTTGCGTTATGTGGATTTTTGAGTAACTGGAACGAAGAATGAGAGGGATAATACCAAAATTATGTAATCTTTCCAAGATTAATCGTTTTAGGCATCTTCTTCTATATATATAAAAGTCAATGTTTGTATGTATGTGATTTATGGACTCCCAAAAGGCTTAACCGATTGCCCTAAAAATTTATACGTAGTAGATATTTGTTATGGAGCGTGTTTGTGTGCTATTGGTTGGGGATTATCTGCCATGGCGCTTCGGAACAAATTGTGTTTACTCCTATTTCGTTGAAAGTCACAGCAACACGCGGCGGGTATTGGCTAGTTCAATATAAAATACTTCTAATGTATAATAAGTGCTTCATACACTTTCAATGTTTTTACATGTTGATTGTTGATACTAGAAGATATATTTTGCATTGAGTGTAGTATTCTGTATTATTACGTGTTGATTTACTAACGCCCGCTCTATAGATACTGCGAAATATCCATACATTATACAGTATAAAAATGTAGGAAAACTAAAAAACCCGAAAAGTCCGGATTGTTATACTTCGCCTACAAATACTACATAACATGACGAATCTAATCATGCTGAGTTTTGGTTCACAAAGTTTCACAATTTTGAGAAATTTTGTAATGAAAAAGAGTATTTTTTAAAGAAAAATCGATTTAAATCCCGATACACATGTTATACATCATTGGAGTCTTCAGAAAAGTTGTGTGTTTCGCCCCACTGTGCGACGTTTCAAATAATGAAAAAATTAAAATCGAATATTTCTAACGAACTGGACTGGCGAACAGAACAAATCGTAACATTACCAGAACTTTGGGGTTCTCACTAAACCGCTGCTTGTTTAAAATTGTAACATTTTAAAACTAAAATGAAATAAAAAAAATCCAAGTGAACATTTTTGTGTCCATCGATGAACCTGGGAATGGGTCAATCGAAAAAAAATCTATTACATCGCGAAACCTATCAATTAACAATACCACATTCCGATCTGACAAAAAACCTAAGTAAGCCAGAATACAATCCACGCAAAACTTCTATTACATCAAATACCGCCAATTACCGTGCACATCTCCAGATTTTTGCTTTTTGTTCTGTGCGAATCTTTCCGCATGTCGCTCGCTCCCGCTGCAGAGACGTGGTGTATAGTGTCGCGTGTCAGTGCTCGTTGATTACTTCTCATAAAAGAGGCGCATCAGCGATGAACCCAACTGAATTGGCATTGGTTGCACGAGGGAGGGGCTGATATTTTGGTGACAGCCGAGGGCTACTAGGGTCATTCGAATGCCGATTGGTGACTTTCGCGTCATATGTGGTATTGCTTAAAACTTGGAGATGGGCTTGGATCAAAATATGTTCCGTTACATTACACGGAATACGGGGCTCAAGAACTATATGCTGCTAGAACATCGGTTAGCCTGGGAAAAATCCCTAAGTAGGCCATAATCCAATTCGAACTATGATTCTATTGTATTCAGTACCCCCTAGTACCATGCAAACAAGCAAAGCGTATACGCTATATGCGCTGCCTACCCAGTCGGAGGTACACCGATAGATATTTGCATTTTGCTTTATGTGCATCTTTTCGCATAGCTGGATCGTCTCCTGTGAGAGATGAACCATTACTGCCGGTGGTTGTTGCCTGATCTCGCAGTAAAGACTTTGTGCGTTTCACCGTTCATGTTCGCTATCACCACAGAGACGTGGTGTACGGTGTTGCCGTCGGTGCTCATTGGTCGTCGCCTGGAGACGTTCCACGCACTGTGAATCTAACTCAATCGACATTAGTTGTACGTGTATGGGGCGGATATTTTGGTATTATGCAAATGATACTAAGGACGTTTGAAAGCTGAAGAGTGAGGTTTTCGTCGTACCTGGTATCAAAATCAATACTTTGGAATGGTAGTCCGTAGGAGGTCATAGAAATACGGACTACAATTCCAAAGTACTGCATACTCAATCTTCAAGCCAGAGACGTAATACCATCATATAGGGTGTCCCACATCAAAATACCTCACAAAAAACGCTGTGGAAAATTACCTAGTGGACCGAATCTTTTCAAACTTTTAGACAATAAAATATAACCCATTAGTAAGCTTTTGTGTGTTTGATTTCATTCAACTTCACTGCCATAACCGTACGCTCACTCATTACGCTTAACTCCACTCATAAGGTTCTGTACTACATCTGGCTGTAGCTACTTCTGTACGGAAACCTACTTTTTCGTCATGTCAGATTTGACGTCCTTGGGATGCTTCAGTAGTGCCTACTTCATAATTGCACACTATTTTTCGATGGGCCTTAGGTCGGGAGCGTTTGGGGGTGGTCGTTAGAGATGGTCGGGTTTCATTTTTTTCGAACCTGAACCCGACCCGAACCCGAGAGCTTGAAAATTGAAAAACCCGAACCCGACCCGAACCCGAGAGCTTGAAAATTGAAAAACCCGCACCCGACCCGAGCCCGAAAATTTTAAAATAAGAAAACCCGGACCGGACCCGTACCCGAGAATGAAAATTTTATAAAACCCGAACCCGACCCGACCCCGAGAATTTTAAAATTTGAAAACCCGAACCCGAAAATTTTTAATTTGAGAAACCCGATCCAAACCCAACTTGCTAATATGGAGAATCCACCAGAGATCTCGAAGATTTTTAATTTTAGGCACCCTAGGCTCATCCTAGAATAGTAGAATCATTCGAATCTGAAGTAGCACCATACGCGTTGAGTTATATCTGCCTATGGTGAAACGAATTACTGGCGAGTAAAATCCGCATTTTTATTTGCTATTATTGAACGTCGAATATGTAATGTTATGAGAAACTTACAAATTGTCGATATATTAAACGAAATGTAGAATAAATCGGTCGCTAATTCATGGGGAAACAAAAACTTAATGGTGACTGTTTCAAACAACCTTGCCCGTCGTACTTAACCAAAATTTCTAATTTTGTATCAAAAGCGAATTCTATACATTTCTTTTCTAGGAAATGTAAAACCATTCCTGCAAGGCAGTTTGGTATAATATATTAGCTATGGTAATTTACCAGAGCAGTACCACCAAATTTGTGATTTCAATATATGGGAATTGTGAAATCGTCCCCGGGGCCCGGACTACAACGTCCTTTTTAGTCAATGGTTACAGTTTATTTTCACTGCAAGCATTCTTTATCATAAATCAATTTGATTATTATTAAACTTCTATTAAAGCAGGTAAAAACTATTTGTTGCATTTGACCAACTTAACAGTGCCCGCTTAAAGTTTGTTTGGGGTACTAATGTATACCACAAAACCATTTACGTTAATGTTTTGTCATGTTTGCATAATTCCGAAGACATTATTTTATCTTTTTTTTAAAAGCAAAACATCGATACACAGTAAACGAAAAACTTGTGAAAAATTGTATGTTTTAGAATAAAACTATCCAATTTAATTATAAATTTAATAAAAATTAGGCATATTACAGCGATTTTAGTTATTGGCTACGAATGTATCCCAAAAAAACCGTTTACTTAGAGAAAAAGTCACGAAACCGTTGTAGGGTTAATGGACAATTATTATTCAATATGTAGCAAAAAGTACTACCATTAACTGCACTCGCAACACCCACTGTTTGATTTCGGATCAATAGATTGGTTTTTATTGTTTCTACTTTCCGTAGATTTCTACTCGCTTTGCTTTGGACACTATTTGCTGTACGCTTTAGCTGAGTTTTACGCGTTTACTCTGACCGCGGCCTACGTATCGGTTTTAAAATACCTGTCGAAATTAATATTTTAAAACAGAAAGTTGAACCAATATTTTCCGATAAATTCCTGTTGACTTGATTTATTACTAATTATCATTAAAAATAAATCGCAAAGAGATTTTAGATGTGAGACGCGTATTGTTGAATGCTCTCTCATGAATGTTCTTTTATAACATAAAATAATTCAGTCAGTTTGCGAATCTGAAGAGACAGAATTTTATACAAGAATGAAAAAATACTATATTTGAGCACCAGAAAATACGACGAATTCTAGCGATTTAAAGGTGCTACCATTTGGTACGGTTATATGTGTCTTCCCTTCGTATCACGAAGCATAAAAAAGGCTGGGTTTTGTGTATAGACAGCGTCAAGAAATGGTTGGGTTGTTTTGTTGAAAACCCGAACCCGACCCGACCCCGACAATTTCTAATTTGAAAAACCCGAACCCGACCCGAACCCGAAAGTTCAAAATTTTAAAAACCCGGACCCGACCCGAGCCCGAGAATTTCAAATTTCAAAATCCGGAACCCGACCCGAACCCGAGAAGCTTAAATTTATTGAACCCGAACCCGACCCGAAACCCGTCGGGTTCGGGTCGGGTCCGGGTTTCGGGTCTAAAAACCCGAACCCGACCATCTCTAGTGGTCGTGTTCTTGGCTACGAAAGTGACCCCGTTGGCTTCGTACCACTCCAGGACAACATTTGAATAGTGGCACAAAGCTAGATCCGGCCAGAATATCGCGGCCCTCGTGTCGCTTCAACAGAGGAAACAGGCGCTTCTATAGACACTCCTTGAGGTAGATCACTCCGTTTACATTCCCGATAGTCAGGAACGGTGCACTCTGTTTGCCACATGAGCAGATCGCTTGCTAAATCATGTATTTATTGGCAAATTTTGAAAGTATCTGCTTCCTTACATCCTCTGGAACGTCCAAATTGTGCTGGGTGGTGAAGAATAACAGCTGCCGGAAGTCCGCCTTGACATAAGTCCCATCTTCCATGATGAGACAATGAGGCTTCGTCAGTATCTGAGTGTACAGTTTCCGAACTCGTGACTTTCCCATTGTAGTTCGCCGTTCGTTACAATTTGGAGCCTTCTGCACTTTGTATGTATGCAATCGCTCCCGGTTCTCGGCCCTCTGAACGAAGGACTTGGCAGGTTCAACTGTTTGGCCACATCCCTGACCGAATCATTGGGATTCCGCTTCAACGCTTTCCCCTACACGTTTGTGACCCTGATCACTAATAGAACATTCATTCTGACTGCATTTCTTCTTCCGTTCGATGCTCAGAGTTCGGTAGTAACGATAAATCACACGACTCAGCGTTGATTGCACGATTCCGAGTTGTTTTCTGATGTTCCGATGAGAGAGTTGAGGATTTTCCGTGTGCTTGCGCAAAATCAATTCGCGACGTTGCTTTTCGGGTGATGCAATATTTTCTAATTTTCGAAAAACTGACAGCGATAAAAATACATTGTAAACAATACACTCTAAACTACTACTACCCAAATTTTCAAGACAAAATACCGAATGAGCCGGCCGCCTACAGCGTTTTCTACGGGATGCAATTTTATGTGGAACGCCCTTTACGTCGGAAATACCATGTCGGAATTTCGATGTAGAAAAATCGATGTCGACATTCCAATGTCGAGAATCCGACGTAGGAAATCCGACGCAAAAAAAATAATCGTCGAAGCTCCCACATCGGAATTTCGACGCTAGGTTTTCGATCTCAGAATTCCGACATCGGAATACCGACATCGGATTTCCTATGTCTCAATTTTGACGTAGAAAATCCAACGTGGAATCAGAATTCCGAGGTCGAATTATCCGTCGTCAAACTTTACCGGCATTAGATTTCCTACATCGGATTTCCGACATCGGAATTCCGACGCTGGAATTCTGATGTCGAAATTACGACGTCGGATTTCCTAAATCGAAATTACGACGTCGGATTTCCGACACCGAAAATCCGATGCCAAAAGACCGATATCGGTTATCCGTAACTGGAATTCCGAGATCGAAAATCAGAGGTCGGAAACCAGAAGTAGAAAATCCGTCGTCGAAAATACGACACCGGAATTCCGACGACGACAATTCGACTTCGGAAATCTGACGTCGGAAGTCTGATGTTGAAAATCTCACGTCGAAATTCCGACATCGAAATTCTGATGTCGGAATTCCGCTGTCCGGATTTCCGATGTCGAAAATCCCACGTCGGACTTCCAATGTAGGAAACCTGACGCATAAATTCCGAAGTCGAAAATCCTAAGTCGAAATCCGATGTCGGAATTCCGACGTCGAAAATCCTACGTCGGAATTTCGATGTCGGAAATGCTTCGGCGGAATTCTGACGTCCGCTTTTCGAAGCCGAAATTCCGATGTCGGCTTTGCAATACAGGAACTACGACATCGCATTTCCGACCTCGGAATACCAACATCGGATTTTCGACATCGTAAATCCGTTATTGGATTTTCGACATCGGAATTCCTACATAGGATTTTCGACGCTGGAGTTCTGATGTCGAAATTACGATGTAGGAATTCCGATATCGAAAATCCTATGCCGGAAGTCCGACATCGGATATCTGAAACCGGAATTCCGACGTCGAAAATCAGAGGTCGGAATCCAGACGTAGAAAATCGGTCGTTGAAAATACGACACCGGAATTCCGATGTCGACAATCCGACATCGTAAATTTGACGTCGGAGTTCCGATGTCGAAAATCCCATGTCGAATTTCCGACATCGATATAAAAATGTCGGAAATCCGACGTCAGAATTCTGATGTCGGAAACCCGACGTTGAAATTCCAATATCGGAATTCCGCTGTCCAAAGTTCCGATGTCGAAAATCCTACGTTGGAATTCCGATGTCGAAAATCCTTCGTCGGATTTCCGTCATACGTAAGAATTCCGACGCCGAAAATCCGTCGGAATTTTGGCTTTAGAATTTCGACAACGGAGTAGCGACGTCGGAATTCCAGCAACGAAATGCCGACGTCGGATTTTTAACATTGGAATTTCGACGCCGGAATTCCGACGTCGGATTTGCGATATCAAAATTCTTACATCGTATTTCTGACATCAAAATTCCGGCAAAAACTCAACATCGGAATTCCGATGTCGAAAATTCGACGTCGGATTTTTGATATCGGATTTCCAATGTCAGAATTCTGATGCCCGGAATTTCAATATCGCAAATCCGATGTCGAAAATCCCACGTCGGGATTCCGACATCGAAATTCTGATGTTGGAATTCCGCTGTCTGAAGTTCCGATGTCGAAAATCCCACTTCGGAATTCCAATGTAGGAAACCCGACGTAGAAATGCCGAAATCGAAAATCCGAAGTCCAAATCCGATGTCGGAATTCCGACGTCGAAAATCTTACGTCGGAATGCCGATGTCGAAAATTCTAAGTCGGAAATCCTTCGTCGGAATTCTGACGTCGGATTTTCGAAGTCGAAATTCCGAAGTTGGATTTTTTACGTTCGAGTTCCGACAGCCGATTTTGGACACTGGAACTACGACATCCGGACATGCGATGTCGTAGTTCCGGTACCGAAAATCCTAGGAATATCCTCGGAAAAATCTTCGGAATACCGACATCGGATTTTCGACGTGGAAATTCCAAGGTTGGAGTTGCGATGTTGGGAATCCGGCGCAGGAAGACCGATGTCCGAAATCCGATGTTGGAATCCGATTTCGGAATCTCGAAGCCGAAATTTCGATGTCGAAAATCAGACATTAGAATTCCCACGTCGAAAATTCGTCGGAAGACCGACATCGGAATTTCGGCTTTAGATTTTCAACATTGAAATTCCGACGTCGGATTTTTTACATTGGAATTTCGACAAAGAAATTCTGACGTCGGATTTGCGACAACAGAATTCCGACATCGAAATTCTGGTAAAAACTCGACGTCGGAATTTCGATGTCAAAAATTCGATGTCGGAATTCCGTTTCCGTAGTCCCGATTTCTGAATTCTGATGTCCGGAATGCGGACATTTTTGTCAAATTTTAAGTGATTTGAACGTAAAATGAAGTTTTGACAGCTTTTTGAAGAGCACAACTCAAGTGGTTTTTGCATTATTTGACCATAAGAACTACATCCCGTTATTTTCGTTTTTCAAAGAAACGGATGATTTATTACTTCAACAACATTATCCATGTGATGAAATTACATCGTAGAATCGCCTAAAATAAGTAAGTAGTTGGTTTAGTTATTGTTTAGATAACTGTTCGTCATGAATTTTTATTGAATTCGAACAACAACGACGCCCGTGAATGCCCGCGATCGCACTATACTCATTCGAAAGCTTTTAATTTTCTCTTTAAAGTGAATTTTGCGATAACATGCGATAAACAGGCAAAATAAAAAAACTGCGAATGGAGACGCATGGTTATTACTGATATTGAATTTGAATAATCACTTTATAGGTAGAATAATGACACGAATCCATGCACAACTTTCGGATAGCATTGAGAGCATGATCTAAGAGGGTTTTACTAGTGATCAAAAGTGAGGAGCCGAGTTTCGGTCGACTAATTTTGAAACGTTTGTTTCATTAGTGGGTTACTTGGAAAATAAATTCAGCCTACCGTAGTTACTATTGAAAAAATCTCAGAAAAAACGAAATACTCATTGTTGAGCCACCCTAATAAGTCGAAAAGTTAATTTCTAGTTTTATAACCAAAATAGGAATTCAGCGTACACAAATTTACATCGTACGCTACATGGCCAGAATAATCCACTGGATGTTAGCTGTCAGCTCTTCAACAAGATTTATCCACTTTTTATTTTAGTATAACTTAAGAATCTTTCAAATTAAAAATAGTTTATAGTTAGATTATAGTTTTTTAGTCTGTGCGATGTAATATTTTTAATCGAAGACAATTCAATGAACCAATCAAAATAGAAATTCAGCGCACAAAAATTTCCTTAAAATTTTGTTTGAACCTTTGCAATAAAATAATTATTTTGAGCCACCTTAACCCTCTAGTGCCCAAATTTTTGCTTGGTTTGAAAAAACTTTTGTATGTGGGTTTCGTGATGAGAAAAACGAAAATAATGTTGATAATTCATGTAAGCAATTGATTTTTCATTAAAGCCTTAAAATAAGTCGGTCGCCTAGAGGCGGTGTTGGGCACCTGGGCGAATAAAAAACAAAAACTTTTTTTCTTCTAGTTTCTTCAACAAGCGAATTCAGATGGTTTATAATTTGGACTCCATCAGAACGCAAATTACCCAAGCTAAGGAGTATTTCTCTAGTGCTTTGGTTGTTTAATTATTGACTTCTAATTTATAGTAGGGGAGACCAGTGTCTGCTGGCGATGGTTTGACTTATCATATTTTAATTTTTAATTTAAGAAGATCGTGTAAAAGAAAATTTTCGAGATTCTTCAGGTGAAATTCCGAAGTAAACAAACAAAAAAGAACAAATTTTGTTTGTGGTTACGTACATTGTATATACGGCCTCTGAAAGTTCTTTTCGCGCGCTATCGAAAAATCTAGTCATTCGTGGAATAGCTTTGAACTAGCTCTAAATAACAAAAATGCTGAAATTTAAACACTTCATCTAGGATAATTAGCCTATTTTCGCCCTAACCATGTGAAGCCGGTGGTTAGAGCAGCGTTTGCCATCTTTCTTCAACGCATTAGAAAGCAAAGATACTGGTGCCAATGCATGCTCATTTCATCAATTATATTCCGAGTAATTAATGAAATGGTGAGACACCCTCCCTAATACGACTAAAATAAGCTCTTCACGCTAATATGCTCAAAAACTTAACGCTTAACGTGAACGAAACAGAATGTAATGTAACATAAGTACATGGGAGAATGTATTACACAGTACTTGAAGTGCAGGACTATAAACAGCGCCCTATGTCTAATACAAAAGGAGAACAAATTATTTCGCCAACTTACCCCAGACTCCCCTAAATATAATTAAATGATAATGACATCCATATTCTAACAGCAGCATTCACCCAAAGATTTTAAAACATGCTTCTTTTCAGCTTAAAAATGCACATAAAGCTAGTTTGATACGATAAATAATCACAAAAGACTGAATTTTTTTTTCGCCCAGGTGCCCAACACCGCCATTAGGGGGGAAAAGTGTTTTACCCAAAAAGCTAAACTTCCGAATTATTTCACTAAACCAATTCACATCGACAGTAAAATGCTACTAACATGCTACTCAAAAATATGTTTTTAGTTGCTAAAATTTCCAAAAATAGTTAAAATTTGTTTAAGGAAGATTACCACTAAACACAAAATAGTTTTTTTTCCCATTTTCATCGAATTTTCAACTTTGAGCTTCAATTGCCTTTAACAGAAAGCTACGATTATTCAAACAATGTGTGTGTATGAAAGGTGTGAGCGTTGGGAAGAAATGCTAGTGCGGATGACAACATACAATCATGTTTCAGTAGGTTTATTTAGATTTTTAAAGAGACCGCCTAGAGGCGGTGTTGGGAACTAGAGGGTTAATGTATAATAAAATTTTTTTACAAGTATTATTATCAAAAATTAATATACAAACATTTTTAAAACAATTTCGATAAAATAAATATTTTTGAAATATCCTAATGAATAGTGTATGTTTATTTTTCATATGTTTTACTATCAAAAACGAATTCAACGTACCAAAATTACATAAAACCGTCCTATTTGAACCGATACGGCAAAGTTTTGACTTTAGTCCACCTTTTGTTCTAAGTGGTGCCACTGTGCACAGGAAAGAATTAGCAGTGTGGCCAAACTAAAATTCGTTTAACGAATCATGCAATCGCGTCTATGATCGGTATAATTACACACTTAATTTGAATTACTGGGTACAGTAAAATTTTACTGGAGTTTTGAACAGCAAACTGTTCGGTAATTAATTCAGTAAAACAATTCAGTTGCCGAACTCTCCGCAATCCGTTCTATCCAAACGTCAAAAAATAATGGTCAGTCAGCAGTTTCTTCTGAAAATGGCGACTTGACAGATGATTTGCTGTACCTGTTTTGTAAGTTTTTACCGAGCCTCGGTTATGCTGGTATAATTTTGCCGAACAATCAGTCAGTATTTTACTGGATAATGTTTATGTACCGAAAAAACAGAAGTACTGATAAATTCAGTGAAAAATATTGCGGGTTTCAGTAAATTATTCGCAAAAATTACTGAAAATCGCTAAAAATGAAAACTTTACCGCAATTTTTTAAACAATTTGCTGACAGCTCCGTAAAAATATCACTTTACTGAGCAAGTCGTTAAAAGAAATTACTGAACAACTTTTGGTTGGCTTAGTGTGTAGATTTTTTCAGCGCAATTATATATGAAACATTGCGTTTCAACCAAATAGTTTACCGATGAGGTGATCCTTGGTACGCCAAGGTGGTGATAATTGGATTGTTGTGGTAAGAATAGATGCACAGAATAGTGCAGTTATTTTCATTCATGCTGAAAAAAGATACATTTCTGCAGAATAAGTATTATATAGATGTTTAAGAAATAGTACATTGATACTTTACTCTGAGATAGGTTGTAGATAATATAGCTTCATTCAAAAGTTGTTCAAAAACTAGTTCGGCCTGTTCCTAAAAAGGCAAAACTAGGCTCATTACCCTACGTAACATTGTCTTCGAATAATGTTTTATTCCAAACTAAACAGATTCTGTGGTACTATTGATAGAAACCGTACCGATTATAAATTGACAGGGTTGCACCGATCAAGGGCAGTATAATACGTGTCAGTTCTGTGATCAGACGGTACATTGCGGAATTCAGAAATCACCAAGGAAAATTCATCTAGGATAGACACATAGAACACACACCTAACCCAAATCCTGAATCCAAACAGCAAAACCTGCATCCAAGAACTCCAAATCAACAGCCAGCACCATTTGCGTAGAGGCCGACGGCTAGAGCCTTGAGACCCATAAATGCAAGAAGCATTGGACAATATCTGTTTGTGAGCGCCAATACAGCGTTAACAATAACGGTAGGAGACTGTAAGATAACGAGATAAGTGAATGACCACTAAATTTCAAGCGGTGTAGAAACACAGGAGATAAATTTTATGATATTTAGTTAGGTCGACTGATTTGAATTTCAAATGTTATTTTGCACGGCAAGCATGGCATCTGGTTCAGTACAACAGGAGTTTAACTGTATATCCAACGTTTCAGCTCATGTATTTTGTCTTCTTCCGGGAATCATAGGGATCCGCTTTATGTCATACTATGTTGAGTTTCAACAACAAAAGATTAACGAATGTTGAAATACAACATAGTACAACATAGACTCAGATTCTCAGAAGAAGGCAAAATACATGAATCGAAACGTTGGTTAAGTAGATAAAGTTCTGTTTCACTGTACCAGATGACCGCAGGCCGTACACAAACACATCTAATAAATTGTACTTGCCCAGTTTCAAAATTTAATTTGTCAAAATATAGGAACAAGGCTTTTGCTTCGATATTTCTTTCAGAAACGTTCAGCAATTCCTGCTATGGAGCAGCAGAAATAGCCATTAAGAACAAACTTGAGTTAGAAAAATAACCACAAGTACACGTCTTTTAAAGCACCTACTGAAACTAATCTGTTTCATCGACCACAAAGCTTTCTCATTCGTTCAGCTGAAGGAAGTCGACGAACCGGAACTACACCATTCTGCCTTACTGCTGATTATAATCACAATCATACACGTTTCACCAGATCCGAACCAATTCAATCTTAGGAACAGGTATGCCGGACACGTGGATCATCGGTTGCTATTCACTATTATTGTATGGAAGCTGAATGGAAGAAATCAACCCGCTGTAATGAACAATCCAGCTAGGAGCATGAACAAGTGATAAAATTCCGGTATTTGTGGAGAGAGAAAAAAAATACGATTACGTGACCTGGCGGGCCCAGGTTTTTGATTGATAGTCCAACGGCATCTCACGTCCAATTCAGTCACACTTCTTCCATACTCACACCAACGCATTTAGAGGGAAAATCAGCTTCTAAATTTCAGACAGAAAAAAATAACCGGAATCACATTAAGCTGTCACTTTCAGCCATATATTATTACACCCGAGCTGTGATTGTGATGGTGCGATAAAATGAAAACAAAACGAGCATGACACCTGACATTTATGTTTTTTTTTTCGGTGGAGAGTACCAGGAAAGTGTTGACTTTGCCACCTTCGGTGAGAAAAAAAAAAAACTGCGACACCGGTACTGCTAAGGGCTGTTTCCTCATATTCCTTATTTCGTTTGATGAAAGTTTTATTTACCTTCACCTCGCCCTCTTTTTGTTGATTCTTTTGGAAACCGGCGGGGCAAACAGTGGAACAAATATAAACACATTTAGATCCTTGAGGGACGAGGTTAAAAATTGTAGAAGGTACATCAGAGGACATCACGGAGCCTGAGATGACTGAATAAGAGTACCACTTGGGATCAGCTCATCTCAGCTTTTTTCCTGGAGGATTTTTTCGTCTCATCGGATAAGAAAGGTTCACTTTCTTTGCGTTAGTCATTATAAAACCCGGAGGATTCGATCCCGGTTTAGTGTTAGGTGGAAAATTGGAGAATGTTGACAACAAAGCTTCTTTCTGCTCGATGCTGGCGCAATATACTAACCGGGACTTTACCTTCATTGCAATACCCGCTTTCGGAGAAACCTGAGCTATTTGACCGGGTAATTGATTCTAATCCATATTATCTAGAAGCAGGTACTGCTATGCTGCCGATAACCTTTTCATAGAAATTGAAAAGGGTTCAAAAGCAGAGTCGAAGATTGAAGTGTTTAGATATCAACCCATTCGAAATGTAAGATCAAACGTTAAGAAGAAATTTGTAGTCCTATCTTTTGGTAGTATCGTTACATTTCGCCAACCGAATTCGTCGCTACTACGTTAGAAACCAGCGCGCATTGAAATCACAAAACAATTGCTAAATAGTCATCAGGCGATGAGGCTTGCGAAAAGTGGAAGCTCAAACAAAACCAAATACTTACCCGTAAGTTTCCAGCTGAATACAGAATCTTGCTTTTGTAACGACATCCTTAGCCGTGCCGTTCCTCGCTTCGGCACAAAGATCTGACAATGAGCCTAACACAACTGGCGCAGCGCGGAAGATGGACGAATAAATAGTTTCTAAGCTACTCACCAACCAACCGGTACGGTAGCTTTTGGTCTTCCGGTTCCTCTTGGCTGGTTCGTAGGTAGGTAGGTGCTACTCCATATGAATTTGTGTAATCTCGCCTCAGTGCAGGAGATGGCTCCTCGAGGAAAGGTGACACTCAGCTGTAGACACTCTGCCTGTACAGCACATACGACGAAGTTGAGATTGAAGTGCTTTGCCTTATACTTGGCCGGTCGGTTTGGGTGGATGGGGGAACATAATTCTCAAGACCTGCATGTGGGGCTGTTTGCCGACCAGGAAACAGCCCGGGAGATTACGGTGGAACACGTACCGTTGGAGTACAGTGTGTCACTCCGATTTGCTGGCTGCTGGCTGCAAATGTTTGAGTAGTTAAACAATGTCAAGAGAAGAATTTGACAATAGGGGAACTGTTGAAATATGCATGCACGTTGGATAGTCTAGTGGATGTAATTGATTATAAGAAGATTGGTTGAATAATTTGATTTTGATGTTGATGATATTCTTCCTATCATTTCTAGCACAATAATTTTGTCGACAATATTTTTCACCTCTTTTTCGAATATGACGCGCAAAATGAAGGAACTGAAATCGCGATAATTTGGTGGAGTAATAGTTTATTCAATAAAATTGACATTATTCTGTTTGATTTCTGCGAGATTTTCGCATGACTGAATGAATGTCTAAACTTTTCTCTCACAATATTCTGTATTGTTCTGATTGAATATAACGGATGTATTTTGATGAACGTAAAAATGACTGATTGTGCAAGGCATATGCAGTTGTGGAAGGAAAACTATGATTTTCTAAATCATGGTTTCCTTCCACAACTGCATATGCCTTGCACAATCAGTCATTTTTATGTTCATCAAAATACCTCCGTTAAATTCAATCAGAGCTCGCCCAGAATCTTTGCATGGTTTTAGTAATAAGATTTTTTTCGGCGTTCTGATGAATCAACTTTACCGTAGAAATGGTCTATTGATAGGAGATCAGTCCCAATATAACGTTAATCTGATTTTTTTTCTAATCCCCTTTGCCGTGAGACACATAAT
The DNA here is from genome assembly GCF_030247195.1 of Topomyia yanbarensis. Taxonomy (NCBI): domain Eukaryota; kingdom Metazoa; phylum Arthropoda; class Insecta; order Diptera; family Culicidae; genus Topomyia; species Topomyia yanbarensis. The sequence continues at coordinate 105,153,929 of NC_080672.1, read as the reverse complement.
AGACTTGAGCGATTCATACTAACTCTGCCTAAGCTCGACTCCTACTAGTAGAAGACAAAAGATTAATCCGTTAGATTTCAAACCTTTTTCTGATGACTTTGCCGCTTTTGCAGTTCTGAATCCGATCGTGTATTCGGATATCAATGCCATATTGGCCCCCTACGATCATTTCGGTTCCTCAGTGAAAGTTCTAGTTCTAGTTGTTTTAACTATTTTTATTAAGATCGTATACAAGGTTTCTAATAGCAATTGGCTCAATAATAATACTAAATACTATTTTCCATTGCAATTTCGCGCTTTCATAATTTCATTAAATGTCACATGTTACCATTCAGAAGCTTTCCAACCCAATAAATATATCGTATAATTGAAGCAACATAATCTTTTTCTGTCAACGAGAAAGTCAACTACGCAGATGAGATTAGTTGTTCAGACAATTTCAAATTCGTCGGCTGTTTGAGGTGCAAATTACCTTTGTTCAGAACACATGTATGACTCTCGGTAGATGGCTGCCCAGAGCTGAAAAACTAAGCAATATCCTTGATTTTTCGAGTGTCCGTAAACTCGAAGATTAACTAAACATCTAGATAAGAAATAGTACTTTTCAGATCGCATCGCATGCTTGAAGTGAATCCAAGATTGCATACATTTCTAAATTACGTAAGAATTTTCGTTAAAAATGAGTTATCTGTTGGATTACATAAAGTTGGATTTTGTGTGTGAGAATTCATGTCGTCAGCAGAGCCGTAGCATACGGTTGGCCAGGTTGGCCCCCGCCAAGGGCGACCGTTCAGGCTAGAGCCTCGTTGTCTCTTGCTGTATGCAGAAGCCGTCTCCACTCCACTCGGTCCATTGCTGCTTGTCACCAGCCTCGCAGCAGTCTTCGAAGGGTCCGCTGGTCGTCCTCTATCTGGTCGATCAACCATGCTAGCTGTACGCCCCGTCTTCTTGTTCCTGTAGGGTCGCCCTCAACAATCGTCTTCACCAGGTCGTCATCTGACATTCTTACGACGTGTCCACTGGATGTAATCTACCAAAAACAAATGGCAAGACGTCAATAAAATTCAACGTGTTAAGTTGGACCGGAGTTTCACTGCGATTCACTGCGAGCAAAAATGGTACACGTTTTATAAAAGTCAAAACCAAAAATGCACAAAAATGAGTTAAAAAGAAGCATATTTTTTGCCCCGAGAGGAGAAATAATATATTTTTATCCGAATATAAATTTGAGAAATTATTTATCACAAATCAATGCAAACCAATGACCATAGAAATCGAAATTCGTGATTAGTGCCATTTTCATACCCAAGATGGCGACTTCCGGTTACATGGAAACAGATGCTGAATTCGTTTTTAGATCAGAGTTGCTCTAGGTTCGCTCGGAGCTGTCACTCTTGTATGGAAACTGTAAACATTAGAGCGAACCTAGGGCGACTCGATTCTAAAACCGAAAACAGCAAGAGAGAACCATCATCAATATGGATGTCATTTGAAAGAGGATGGTCAGTAGAGTGGGACATGGTTATATGAAAAAAATAAAATTTCGCTCCGAGTTACTTTTTGGGTCCCATTTAGGTCCCAGAACAACTCTGCCAATTTTTAGTTCGGTCGGTGAAACTATATTTTTGCGCCCATGGTTTAAAGTTTACATGGGATTTCGTATGGGGAAATCTACTTTTGCAAAATAATTCTTTCAAGAGTCGCCCGTTATCTCCTAAAAATAAATAGATGACTGATTTTTATAGGAAATTTGTCAAGGAAACAAAGTCTAGAAGACCACGAAACGATCTGATGCTTGTGGAAAAAGTTATTAAGCAAAAGCCGGTTGATGCCCTGAAGATTGATGAAAATTTCACTTTTCATAGCATCACTGCTGCTGACAGTCGAATAATATACAAAATTTTCAACTTTCTCTTATTATGTACAAAAGAAACCTCAATTTATCCCCCAAAACCCTTGCGAAGTGGCCAAACAGCATAGATAAATGATTTAAACACATTAAGAGAAGATCAAAACAAAATTGCATATAATTGGACAGCCAACAGCAGTGGTGCTAGGAAAAATGAATATTTTATCAATCGTCAGAGCATCAATCGGTTTCTGCTTAATAACTTTTTTCTCAAGCGTCAGATCGTTTCGTAGTTTTCGAGACTTTGTTTCTTTGTTAAATTTCCCATAAAAGCCACATAACGATTTATTTTTAGGAAGCAATGGGCGACTTCCGGAGGATTTTTTTTGTGAAAGTTAGTTTTTCCATACAAAATCCCATGTAAACTTTAAACAGTGGGCGCAAAAATATAGTTTCAACGATCGAGCTAAGAATTTGCACAGTTGTTGTAGGACCCAAATGGTACCTGAAAAGTTGCTCGGAGCTGGATTCCATTTTTTGTCCCACCCTAGTGTCCAGCCCACCGCAAACGTCCTATTTTTGCAGTATTCGCGATGGATTGTTCTTCCAGCAGCTGATGCAACCCGCCTGTGCCACGTTCCGTCTTCCATCAGCACGCCACCATAGATGGTACGCAATACCTTTCGTTCGAAAACTCCAAGGGCGCGTTGGTCCTCCACGAGCATAGTCCAAGTGGCGTAGAGGACCACCGGTCTAATCAGCGTCTTGTAGATAATCATCTTCGTGCGGCGGCGAATTTTGTTCGACCGGAGCGTCCTCCGGAGTCCAAAGTAGGCACGATGTCCCAAGATCCGTCTTTGAATTTCTCTGCTGGTATCATTGTCGGCGGTTACCAGTGAGCTCAAATACACGAACTCATCGACCATCTCGATTTCGTCACCGTCAATCCGAAATCGGGATGGGAGGTTCACATTGTCGTCTCTAGAACCTCTTCCTCTCATGTATTTTGTCTTCGAAACGTTGATGGCAAGTCCAATCCTGCTGGCGCCAGCCTTGGGGGGAGCGCTAAAATCTTGATCTGCTTTTTAAGATAAGTGAGGTTAAGTCATGAAATTAGTCAGGATAGGAGCATCATTCCCAGGTACACACAACATTATTGCTTGAAAGTCGAAAAGAAAGCTAAAGCAGACAGCAAAAAGGCACATAACTGATGCTCTACCAAAGGCGTCAGAAGACTACGCTACGGTCCTGTTAGTCCAGAATAAACAACAGACAAGACAAAGACTTCAACTTTCAACAAAAATAGCGAAAAATATTGCAATTATCATCGAGAAGATAACCCGTACCATGAAAATTGAAGTCTCCTCGATGCTGGGAGGAGTTCCGTAATATCACAAACCTGCCGGTTCCCAACCTAGGACTAACTAATCTTACACTAAGTTGAATCTCTCGTTAAAATGTCACATGTTTTTTGGTGTTCCTGGAAGCGTTGGAAACTCTTTGTTTTTTTCTGAATTGACCAGTTGCTGTTTGCTTCGTTTTTGGATGTTCAGTAGATCCACGCATGACAAGCTCGAATCGATAACTACACCATCGATCTCAACTTTGTGAGTGGGCATGTAAACGCGGTAGTTTCTCATGGAAGTCTTGTCGCCAGTAACGTCATTTGTTTGCTTTAGACAAAATATCACAATCTTGAGCTTATCTATGCGAACTTTCGAGGTATCTGGCACAGCTGAATATTTCTGCGTCTTGCGGAATATTAGAATACTTCGCGAACTATCTTTTATCCGATGGATATGGTCGAACCCAGTTCAATATGTTTGATTTTAAATATAAGCTCAGATCTCTGGCAACTAATCTTGTTCGGCATCGCTTTTAGGGCCATTTGCGTCAATTCAGGAGTACATTTAATATACGGTAGAGTGCCAATATTTATGGTCTTCCTGAAATTTCAATCGGACACACCTCAAAAGTATTGGTACCTCAAAAAAGTCCATGCAAAATTTTAGCGCTATCGAAAAACAATGTCGTGAAGCGTCGAGATCTGGTGTAATGTTGAAAAAATGTCTTTGTGGTACAAGGAATATTTTTGAATTGAGTTTGGAGTTTGGAAATGCAGTGTTTATTTTTTTTGTATGCCAAATGTTTTAGAAATCAATGAAATGTCAAAATCTGATGTCAATTTGAAAAAAAACAAGTTTTTTGATTTTTATTTAAAGTTTGAAAATTAAAAGTATCAGAGAGGCAAGTTTTGTCAATAAAGTCAAGATACAAGATCCGTTGTTTCATGCAGTTCTAAAACATTGCATAGAAAATAAATTAAAAGCGGCTTTTTCAAACCCCAGTATCAACTCAAATCCAGAGTTTTCAAAGCTTCATAAAGGTTATCAAAACAAAATTCAGGATGACAGTAGCTCTCGACGCTTCATTACATCCTAAGCCATTTAGCATTAAAAATCGGATTCAAATTTTGAATATTTTAAGATTCTTTTTGTATTTTTTCACGGGCGAAAATTTTTGCACTTTGGCCGTTTTGCGCAACCCCTTAATCGCGTCCGATTGAGCTAAACTTTTTTTTTGTTTATGTGCGTCCGGTTACTAAATTAAATGATCACCTGTTTTCCCTACATACCATTGGCACTCTAGTATACAGCCGTCTGAATAGATGCTCCCTTCGTCGCCTTCAAACACCTAGCGACAACTGATTTCCTAAATATACGGTAAAAGATTTGTTGCTGGATTTTACAGGAAATGAACGATAGTCAAACATGAATTTATTTAGGGAGAAGGTGGACCATTTCCATGCAGATAAATTATTATTTGAAGGTCGAACTGAAAAAGAAAGCCAAAGTAAACACCAAAAGGGGCGCAAAACTGAGACTCCGACAAGGTCGCCAGAAGACCACGCTACGGTTCTGCTCGTCGGTACACGGTGGATGATGAGCTTAACTGGATGGAGCTTTTGAGGAGCTTATATGAATGGAGCTGAAATTATCCATATTTGCGAATTGACATGTTCTACAATGTTTGTGGGTATAAGACCATCGACTTTTATCCGTGTAGGTAGTGTCTTGGAGAGCGGAATGCTACGAATATCTGAAACTATTGATTTGTTTTCATTGATTTGTAGATTTGAAGAGATCTGAGATTTTATTTCTTGAATTTTACAGCTATTAAATTTGAGTTTTCTGAGTCAATGTAGGACGACTTCTTGATATGCTAAAGAGTTTTAAGGCTGTATACTGAATAATATACACTTCAGAATAATACAATTCAAAGAGACAAAGAAAATTATTGCGGTCGTCTATCTTGGGTGCACTGCTTGTTGTCGCGCGTGATCTTTCTCGTCTGCTACTTGGTGGTTGCTCAGTCTGCCCTCTTCCTCGTTCTCCTGTATGCCCATGTGGTTGTCACTAGAGCAGTTTTGGTTTTCACTGTTGGTTGTTCTCCATGATTCTTGTGTTTCTGTGTGATCTTGGTATATCCGTCTTCTTTTTTGCAGCTTCTTCGCTAGGTGTATTGGATGTTGGCTTAGATTGCAATAGATCAATTTTCCTTAACAGTTTTGGCGCATGGTTTACCCTAGTGTGCCGTCTGGTTGCATAACTGGCATGTAGGTACCCAGGGTTGTACATAGCGTGCTTTGAGTTTATGTGGTACATGGGGCAGATTTACATTCGAAGTTGAGGTCAGCCCCGTTCTAACCACACGAACATCTTTAAGAAGGCCGGAGAAAAAAATTATCCAGGTGTCGAATTGGTGCGCTATTCCGAATCAAGTAGGCGAATTTCAGTTAAACCATTGCTTGTTCATATATACGGGAATTTTGGTTTTAATGTTGTTGTATTCGACGTCTTGTTGCACGTTACTCATCGCTCTAAAGTCTATCGAATAGCATATTGAACGTTATCAGTACCAAATTTTTGCATGATGTAGTTGTAGGTGGCTTACTATCGTGAGGTCAAGGCTAATTTTCATCTTAAAGAACTGTTTAACCTCGCGCACAGTAGGTCTTCTTCGAGTTTGCGTAAAATCGATCACGGCAATATTTTTCCTTGGTGAGCGTACTTCTCTCAACTAGGCTTATCTGTTATAGGCCTGTGAAAGCAACGAAGTGACGCGGGTAAAATTTGTTCGTTTGCTTTTCTGTGAACGAACGGTGATTTGTTAGCTTCTGGTGTGTACAAGATCAGGGACTTAACCTCAAAAATCGATTTTTTGGAATCAACAAGGTTGTTTTTTATTGCAACATATTTTTTTGGGAAATCAAATCGTTGAAGTACAACACACTACATTTTTTCAATGCTTTTTTGTTATTTTTTGATTTAAGTTGAGTAGTTCGCCCTAGAGTTTTCTCTGCAAGACTCTGCAAAAACACACTTCGGGCTATAACTTCAAGAATTTTTAATATTGCTTTTAAATTCAACTTGTTTTACATTTCTTATAAAAGAAATGTATAGAATTCGCTCAAACTTTCAAGATTTTTTCCGAGGCCCGGAGGGCCGAGTCTTATATACCAATCGACTCAGCTCGACGATTTGGGACAATGTCTGTGTGTGTGTGTGTGTGTGTGTGTGTGTGTGTGTGTCTGTGTGTGTGTGTGTGTGTATGTAACGGACAAATTCTCATTCGTGTTTCTCAGCAATGGCTGAACCGATCTTATCCAAACCAATTTTAAATGAAAGAACTAAAAAACAGTATGAACGCTATTAATTTGTTTTTGATTCTGATGTTTAGTTTCCAAGATATGAATGTTTGAATGCGTAAAAATGGAGTTTTTTGCAGTTTTTTTGAATTATCTGCCGAAATTGACAATACAGATTAACAATTTATATGTTTTTAGACAGCTTCAACGAATACCTTTCGAACAAGCTATAGATTGTTGAAATCGGACTATTATAAAAAGAGATATTTAACATTAAATGCGGACGAAAGATTTTTATCATTTCCCATAGCCAGAAATATGACCAAAACATGTAATCTATTATTAACGCCGAAACGGCTTATTTTAGGTCAATAGTATCTTCGGAGAATTTAATGGAGGCAATATGCCCTTTCTTTTGGTATAGTGCTTTTGCTGATTAATCTCCCTATGAGTGAGATATTTTCATAAATTTTCTTGGAAGTGATTATATCGAAATGATGCCTTCAGCAAATTTGTAGCTCTTACTTTTGCGAATAACTTTACTGAAGACCTCAAATATCTATTTTGAATACTTTAAAAGTTATGGCTTGTTGTTTGTGGATTACCTTTTGTCGCCTATTTATTGTTCAATATAGTAATAATCCATTGAAATAAGCCAAACATTATTACGATAAAACGAATTTTGTATTTCATTTTTCTATCTACAACCGCTAGAAATAATCACCGAACACCTTCAAGTTGTCTGGAAGGAACTTGATAACTTATCAGTGCAAAAATGTTCATTTGTACGAACCTTCTGACTGCAATTTTTCTAACTTATAACCATCGGATCGATCTGAAACATATCGGAACATGAAAAGCGAAATAAATAATTCCAAGCAACGGCGTAGCCAAGAGAAGGTTTTGGGGTTTAACACCATACAACCCCCCTCCCCCCCACCACAACCAAAAAAAAATAATGGATTGAAGTTGAAAATTTATTGATGCAGACTGATTTAATTCAATATTACAATAACAATTATCTGATCCGTAGATTGATAACCTGTTGTTTTAAACATCATGAGGACTTTTGATAAATTGTCGGAATGGGGTCCTGATATGTAACTGATCTATTGGTCTTGATTTCACAGTTGTCTAATAGCATCAATATCAAATTCCTGCCTGAAAACATTCCAATAGAAAATTCCAGAGTACTGTAATCAATCATAATCCTCAGATTTCTTTTCAAATTGAGCTCGCTTTTGTAGAGATGTACTGTGATAAAGGTCTTTATTTAATAGGAAGCGATTTAATGTCTATGAAACATAGAACTGCTCACCAAAAAAATTCATAACTTTCAACATTTGCTAAAAATGTGTTTGCCTTTCTCATACACTCTTAAATTCGTCAATCTAATCCCGACCCGGAGGGCCAAGTGTTATATGCCAGTTCGTCGAGATCGGAAAATGTCTGTGTGTGTATGTGGAAAAAATGTGACCTCTGTTTCTCAGAGATGGCTGGACCGATTTGCACAAAGTCTCAAATGAAAGGTACAACCTTCCCATCGGTTGCTATTGAAATTTTTATTGATTGGACTTCCGGTTCCGGAGTTACGAGTTGAAGAGTGCAATCACACAGCAAATTCCCATATAAACTGAAATGAAAAATTTTCAAAATCAAATTTGTATTTTTGATGCCAAATGACTTTAAAATGCATGTAACATTGAGATGTTTCAAAAATTGACTTCTTTGGACTTTGGTACATTTTTGCCTTTCTCATATAGAAAGGTTATGTAATCACTCTAAAAATCGTCAATCATACCGGCCTGGAGGGAGTATGCAGTGAGGGGTTGCTACTTTAAAATTAAAACTAGTTTAAAATTTCTTAACAAGTTGAACATTTTCGGCAGGACCCGGATCTCCCGGATCTTTCTCCATGATCCGCCGCTGGTTTCAAGCGATGTTTCAGTATCACATAGTATCTCAAGATCGTGGCTGTCGATCCGTTGTATGTATGTGCAAATCGTACTGAACATTTAATATTCATTTCCACCATTGTATTGAACAGCCATGGAATCGTAGTCTGGACAAACGAGAAAGGCACAATTGCATCACTTGGTGGATTAAAACAGGTGTTTATTTTGGGAATGCGTCGAGTTGAGACGAAAACGTAATATGATTAATAACGAGGATAACACTTTCCGAATGTAGAGAGAAATTTATGAAAAATGACGATTTCCATTCGACTCTAGCAGGTTCTGATCGATTTTGATGAGCATTTGATTTTTGTTGTATGACCAATTATATGTATAGGTAAAATGTTCAAAAACAGTAATTTAAGGTCAAGATAGCATCATTTTAAAACCGCCAATTTCGGAGGTTTAGTATCTTCGATGAGTTTTACAAACGTTAAACAGCGCATCATTTGATAAAATAATTTTGACGGTATATCGTGCAAGAAGTATTTATGGTGAATTTTCTCAGGATAATATTCATGACTACAATAAAGTCTCAACAAATTCGCTGAATACACGAACTCTGTTACTATTATCTGAAAAATTAATTCTGCATAATTTTAAAATTTCAAAAGTTACGGTTTCGGAATTATACCGTTTGGACAGTAAGATCGATTTTCACTAAACCCCCACCAAACCGAATTTTTGGTTACGCCGCTGACTTCAAGTAAGTAGAAACAAAGTCGTCCTACACTCGTTCACAAGAAACTTCTTCGAATGCTGAATATCTATTACAATACATTGAAACCCCGATTTTATCAGCCAAATATGAACATATGTTTGATGGGCTCTAGCAGACGAACAAGACTGAATTCGAGTAATCCTTTCTTGAGCATGTTTTCCTTATTTTTTTTATTTCGATTATAGAGGTTTTAACCTTAAGGTCATTCGCCTCTTCGGGTTAGAAAAATCTCTTATGAAAAATTTCTAACCCTATGTGCGGGATCGGGACTCGAACCCAGGTGCGCTGCGTACAAGGCAATCGATTTACCAACTACGCTACGCACACCCCCTGTTTTCCTTATCATGAAGATGGAAATATGCAAAAATAAAAAGTTCATCATAATCAGAAATAGTTATCAGACTACATCAAGGGACGGGAAGAATATTTTAACAGCTTCAGTTTATTATAAAGAAAAAAAATTGCCCGATTTAGTCAATGTCCCCATTTTGTCAGCCTAAAATACATCATGAGACTGATAAAATGGGTCTTTATTGTATGTATTAATCGCGGTGTTTCACATTAATAGGTACATTTCGTTTTTTGGGATTTTTTTATTGCATCGAACTACAACAATTTTTTGGTAGCTTTCAAAGGGTTATTTTATAGACTTCTTCCAAAATTTGGCGAACCTATTCCAATTCGTATACCAATTAATTTGTATACTTAAGGGTTTATATGTTGCAGATAGAGAAAATACTGAAATTTTCAGCTTTTTTCCTACACAATATTACGAAAGCTTATTAAACAATTTTTCCTAATAAGTTTGTGAAAATCATAAACTATTTGAAATTTTTTAATAGTTTTATTTATTATTTAACCGTGATTTTTTAATAAATAGTGACCATCGCTTCACAACGTAGCCTATTTTTCATGGCTTGCGGTGAGCACGATCTCTCGAATTGCTGAACTGAAAATTATGGAATAGGAATTAATTTTTAGTTTCCTTTACAGATTTAACTCGCCGCGCAGATAGCTCTGAATTAGACCCGCTGGTGCCCTAAGACGATTTCGCTAGATTTTCAGAGCACTGTGCACCCAGTGCATTAAGGCAAGTGACGGAAGGTTATCGAAAAGATTCGTGAAAATGAAAATTCCAGTAATGATGATGATTTTCCCAAACGGTTCGTTTTCGTGAGGTTTTTATTTGTTCTTTGGCATTAGGATTAGCGATAATAATTCAAATCAAGGATACTACGGGGAAATCACCTTTAGAAAAAGTCGATGTCGAAGTAAAATTTGGAACGATGCACGCATGCACTTCAGAGGTAGCGTGATATCAGGAGCTGCGATTTCATTTCAACGTTTTTTTGTGAAAAGGGCGATACTTACAAATGTAAACATAAGCCTTTTTTTCATACATGCGAATGAGGGCTTTGAAACGCAACAAATTGGATTCTACGATATTGCTTTCTTAAACTACAGCAAAAAATACAACGGGTGAAACTGTATTTTTGTTTGTTAATTTAAAGTTTCGTCCTCCGCGCTCCATGCAAACAAACAGAGCGATACTGTTTTTGCTAGCAGTTTAGAGGCGAAACTGTTTTTTTTTTTCGTATTTTTTAGGATTATCAGCTGTAAATAGTAACAATGATCGCTATTGAAAAAACCTGGACGAAATCAGCGGTGTAAAACGGTAGTTATTATAAAAAAACGTAAGGGCGATACTTCAATGCTGATAGGTGGGACCGAAAAAGTAAACAATCGCCAAAGGGGCGATACTATCATTTTGTCAATTTCAATAGCAAAAACAAATTTTAATTTAATAATTTCAAATACTTTATGAAGTTTTGAGTTTCGATCACTGAATCATGCAATCTAGAATGTAAAAAACACAATAGTTCCTTAATAGGAAATAAAATGAATGGTGTCAATGCTAGTATCGCTTTTCTCAAGAAAAAGTGTTGATTTCTTAGTTCTCAGTCGCGTTGGAAATTTGAGTAAAGTATAAACTTCAAATCGATTAAAAAAATCGATATTTTTGGCTCAGTACAATATATAACCCCTTTAGAAAAATTCAGTTTTCCCACCACAATGCATTGATTGAGGAATTTAGATATTTTATTAACAGAGCGTTAGCAATAATTCGTTTGTATTTCTATTTTATGGGCCATTTTTCCGCTTTTCCATTAAATTGGTTTTATCTTTGAAATTTCTTGCACTGATATTGTCCTATGCTAATTTGAGCGATTCTCTGAGTCCTGCCACTATCCCATGTAGTATGTGTTATCAAAAACATCGCGAAGCATCAAGCTCTAAATGTTCTCAAACGATATAATATCCGAAGAGAGTGATAAGAGTTATAAGAAATGTCTCATCACACTGTTAGGTGGATTAATAGCGTTTTTTTTCTAAGATGGTACTACTAATTGTCTTTAGCTTTGTCAAACAAAATTGCATGAAACCCCTAAACATGACTAAAAACTAAAAACTTAGTTTTTCCCTCCAATTTGTATATTATCCCTTAACCTCTAAAATCTATATTTACAGTTGGATGTCTGAGTTCCTGAATTGAAGTGTTGGGTTTCTAAATTATGTGACTTTTGGTTTTCAATTCGACATATTCCAAGCCATCTAGGGTAGACGTGCCCTTATTCGTCTCATTAGTCACGATGTCACACTATTTCCCTGATAACTCGGCATACACTGATTGGAATGCGCTTAAAGAGGTATCAACGCCTTTGCTTCATTCTTAATAAGCAGATCAATAAAAAATTTGGCTTAGAAACTGTGAAATACTCGCGTTAGAGCGAAGCGAAAAGTCGAGTACAACGCACCCTTATTCATCCTACCATTTGAGCTAATGTGTTGAATAGAGATAGAAGATACTGCTCTAGCTAATGTGTTCAAATGGGTGGGATGAATAGAGGTGCTAAGATGAATTAGGGCACAGTAACCCTTAATTGTTGTATAATGTAACGTGATTCCCAGAGTTTTTTTGTTTTTGAGGTTGTTTAGTGGAATTTAACGCATAATCCCAACTTAACTAAAAGATTACTTAACTTTCAATTACAAATACATGTATTCCGTTCAAAATTTGTGATTATTTTTGATTATTATTATTAATTTTTATTAGGGATTTTACCTCAAAGGTCGTACGCCATTTTTGGAAAATATTATATATTTCAAAAATTCGAAAAATTGCAATTCATGAAAAATAAAAAAAAATTAACACTATTGCCACCGTTTGTCTCGGGTGCACTGCTTTCCGCTCCTTGTGTTAATTTTCTTTCTCGGTGGGGAGCAATGCTGCATCTGTTGTTTGTTGATCGTTCTATCTGCCTTTTCCCTCGCTCATGTTTGCATACATCTAGTCGTCGTTAGAGCAACTTTGGTTTTCGCTGTTAGATCTTTGGTGCTTTTTGTGTTTTCGAGTGACTCTGGTATAGTCGTTTTCTTTTTTATTTTGTTACTTTCCTAGGTATGTTAGTTATTGGTTTGGGGATACCGTGGTTTATTGTTTATCCGGGGTTTATTTTTTAACGGCTGTATGTGGTGTATCAGCAGATGTCGAAGGCTGTTTGTTAGTGTTGGTTACAGTAGATGAAATTTCTTTAGTTGTATTAGCGTCTGGTTTACCGTATTATACCGTCTGGTTACAGAGCCGGCATGTGGAAATCTGCTCAGGGTACGTGCATGGCGTTCTTTGGATGTAATTAACACTTTGTGATGATCTGCCCTCGAAAGTCAAGTAAGATAGTCGATAGCTATAGGTTGGTTCAACCGCATTCGTACCACCCAAACATCGTTGAAAATGCCAAGGCAAAAGCTTCTCCAAGTGTCATTCGTGGATGGATTGCACTTTTCTAAACTTCGACATGAATTTTATAATATAATGCGTGCCAGTGTGCAGTGCTAAATCGTGCAGTCGAATTTCCGTTAGATTATTGTCCATATACACCGGAACTTGGTTTTGACGTTTTCAAATTCGACGCCGTGTTGCATATTGTTCTTCGCTACGAAGCTTTCTGTCCTAGGTAAGATGGTGAACGTCATTAGTCCTACCTCGTCACCTCGCGCACTGTAGGTCTAAGACGGGTCTGCGAAAAGTCGATCGCGATTGTATTTGTCCGAAATGGGCGGAATTTATTTTGTGATTTCATTCGCAGTTGTTACACGTTACACGTTTACGCTATGCGGTGTGGTATGGGTAGTAATTTTTTGTTTGTATGCTGTTCACAAGCGATGCACTTTTAACATCTGATACGTACAAGATCACGAAGCAGACTGACAATGCGTGATCTTTATCAGTGGCTGTTATTATACAAAAAGTAAATGTTAAAGATCGTGATGAAAATACTCCTATTTGTCGATTCAAGTTAAGTAAAGTGATAAAATAGTGGTAATAAAGGGTATTCAAATTCCTCTATGTTAGTTAACAAATTTCTCTAGATTAATCGTTGTAATTCTTGGTTTCCAAATTCCTCAATATCTGAGTTTTTCGCTCACAAAATTTTAATTTTTGTACCAATATTGAATTTGGATCTCGAAAAATATCGATTTTTTGGACCATCAAAGACGTATTAACGCCACAAACTAATTGTGTCGGCACACAGAGAGTAATCGAAACCCATTATTTATTTATGTGTATAATAACAAAAACGCCTCGCCGTTCGCCCATTTCGTCATCTAACTAGGATTATGAAAATGAGTTAATGCGGGAGCAAAAAATAATATTCCGTTTGAAATCTGACTTTCATTGGTATGCCACCAATCGTTGCAAAATAAATGAATTTTCCTGTTTAACTTGAAACATCGAAGTTTTAACAGCTACAACTTTGTTCAGAGATATGCTAGCACTATGCTTTCTTCGGCAAAGTTGTGGGGCATTATTGTAGACTATACGTCTCTATAAGTAGGTACATACTGCTGGAAAACCATTTGGGACTCCAAATGGAACCTATGTGTTGAATAATAAAAACTGACAAGTTTGCCCAACTCTACCCGCGCAACATTATTTTTGCATTGGCAATTATATGTACATTTTGAGAAACCTAGTTTTCAAAACGTAGAAACGAGAATAACTTAAGAATAGGTCGTTATAAAACGAAAAAATTGTTATTGTTGAACCAAAATTTAAATTATTTCGAAAACTACATTTTTGAAATGGCGATTTTAAAGAGTATTTAGAATCATATTCTATAAGAAAATTGTATTTATGATAAAAGCTGTTGTAACGAAAATATTAATATTTTCTCCATGATCCAAATACAATTTTTTTCGTATTTGTAACGATTACAATTATGATTATGATAAAATAATAGTTTAATTCTGTCAATTTGTTTGAAATTTTAAATCATGAATTAAGTAATCGTTAGAATTTTTTTAACTGATAGTTTCTTCATAATGTAATTATGTTTCCGTTTCCTTTCTCCACAGATTTTTGTTAACAAAAGTTAAAAAAAATGAAAAAAAATATGTTTTTGTCATTTAATTGAATTACAAACATTTTTGTTTTTGTTAAAAATGCCACATTTTTTAACAGTGTATATTTTTTCCGTGCAGAAGTATTTATTCATTGTAACTCTTTCACAGATAGTTTTGGTATATGACATACGGTAATCGATTTTTTTTGGAAAATGCTTCTTTCAAAAATTTCTACGCCCTTCTAAAAATTGCTTTTAAGTCAAAATGATCTCATTGACCATGGAGAATGTGTAGTTTTCTGTTCCAGTAAAACGTGTGAAGCTTCACCAGAATCGAAGAATCGGAAGGATCCTCGTGAAATTCCTCTTAAGAATGCTCAAAATAAGGAATAATCTCAAAGAAGAAATTATTGAAACAAGATTCAAGTAAAATTACATTTGAAATAGCATTAATATAATCCAGAAATTTGTAATCATTGTGATAAAGATTTTTTTAAATGTTGGGGTTTTTTCAAGGATCCATTGCATTCAACAAGAAAAAAGTATAGTGCCACCTGCTGCAGCACTTTGTTCTAATAGCATCTCCTATAATCTGAACCGCGTTTACACCGCGTTCAGAAATCAAAGCTTTGGTATTACAATCTTTTTGCGGAATTCCATCTTCGCAGGTGATTCGAATCGTACACGATAATTGCAGGTCTATCGGTTCTACGATTCTACTAACACATAAAAGCAGAGAGGTCTATCTGGTCGGGTGGGTACAGTAGCGGACTTATTATTACAGACTTTCTCAATTTTTGTAAGTATAAATGCAAACCACAATTATCGATTCGGTAAAATAGGATTCGGCGAAATAACTCATTCGATGAAATAGACTTCGATGAAATGGCAATCGGCGAAATTAAGTGCTCTCGGAGTGATATAACAAAATGCGTACGCAATTGTCATCTCTTACTGATACATTTTTAAAAGAGTCCCATCAAATGGCTTGTTAACTGGTCGCTAAAACCTATTCAGAACCAATTTTAATATTTTTTTAATTAAAATATTGCAAAATTGATAGCGGAATGTTCAATATCTACCAAATTCTAGTAGAGCTTTCCAGACCAATCTTCTCTATTCTAACAGTAGACAAACTTCAAGAAGAATGCAACACATGTATACGAGAATACGAAAACAACAAGCTGTTCATGCGATAAATTGACTTCGCTATCACACTGGATGAAGAGAAATGTTCCGTCCATATCTTCATCGAACCAAACGGCAAGAGATATCGACGGAATAAGTTTACAATGGGTGAAAAATGAGCACATCTTAGAAACACCAGCCAGCGCAGCAGTACTAACATCACCAGCGCCATCAGCAGCAGCAGGATCAGGACACCAACCCCTACGGACGGATGTGGATGCGGTGGTCGACTTCAGCGGATGTTGCTAGCATTATTTTCCATCTTCCGTCGGCAGATGAAGATTAATTTCTTGTACCACATAATCCGTTTTGAACGTTATTTGTTCCGCGTCCAACATTCCATTACTTTGGCGAAGGGGAAGAGAAACTGAACAGTGAACATTCATCGCGTGAATAGACTTACACGAAGCCAGATGCAGTTCCCAGACGGTCGCATCGTCCGCCTCGTCTGGAAGCAACGCTGAATAGTCCATTAAGGATGACAAACTACTCCACTGTTCATCTTTTTCACATCGCCGGAACAAATCTGAGGCGTATGAGCCAGCGCAGGGTTTTGGGCAGAAGAAGGGAATAAAAAAAAACGTCAAACGGCAAGCAACGATTGCTGATGCGGAAAATGTGTAAAGCTTTCATCCCCGCGCATCCGTTACTTCCTACTGGTCTACAACAGACCATCCGTCCGTCCGTCCAGCGAACGCGCCCCCTGCAGAGCCTGCAACGGAACATCAACAAACAAAGCAGAAGCAGAGGAGTCGTTTTGAAGTAATATATGCAAAAAGCTTTCCGGCGATTCCCGTCGACCCCGGAACTCGAGTGACTGACTGACTGGGAGGGCAGCGTCGGTGCGGAGGAAAGCGGCGGATTGACGGCAAGTGCGTTTTGGATCGCACGAAAACGAGGCGGCTTCCTGGCATTGAGGCAGAACAAGTTAGCCGCAAAATGCTGACTTTGAACTTTTGCCACTACAGCGGACTAACTTCTTCCTTGCTTCCAATGGCATGATAAGGCGAACATTACGTTCAATTTACTATGGCAGAATGAATACCAGCTTCATTTTGTTGGGTATGCAATGTATTCCTGTTGGAAATGGGGCTGGGAGCGGTAGAAATCTGTAGGAGAATGAAAGATTTGTGAAGGGTGGTTGTGGGATTTCGGGGCGTGATTTGCGAATATGTACATGTGCCGTTTGTTTATCGGTTCGTTTGCAAAAACGATAAAAAGCGATTACATTCCGAATGAGGATTTGGTCGAAATTCCCAAACGACTTAATACATGTGTAAAGATAGATTGCGTTGTATAAGTTTTGTTAATTAGTGCCTTCCTGCTAATTACACTAACTTACAAATCTTGAGGTGCTAAGCGTTAATCTAAGAACAAGGTATTTTCTGAATCAATGCATCTCTAAAATGGAAAAATTTCCTTGTTTTTGTTTTTCGATACAGCGTTTACGAGATTTTTTAAACATATTTGGGATACTCTTTTCAGTTGTTTGTCAATATATCTTAAAACATTCGATTGATGAAACGGACTTACAGTTCGAAAGCTAATGATATCTGCTCTTTCCAAAAAAATGTGTAATATGTATTGATTAAATATAAATTTATCAGCTTTTAACAAGTACAATTTCGACCATTTTCAAAATTATTCTCTTATTTCGTATCACTAAAAATTTACATGTGATCCACGCATATTATATACTTTTGAAAAGGGAATACCATCATCTTTTGAATCGTTCATTGAAAAATCGGATGATTTTCTCATTAATATAGACCTGTAACTAAAAGAAGAATGTCTAAATCTCTAAAAGGCTTCTTTGAAAAAAAATCAATTTTTTTTGTGAACTGTGATCTAGAATGGGTCTGGGAAATACTTTTCCTCATAATTTATTTTTTTGTAAACTAGTGTTACTGCCCAGTTTTTTAAACAAAACACGAAAGTAGTAGTAGTCTTTTAGTATTGTTCAATTTCATAGCAGAGCTGGATAAGAAAACCTACCATTGCACTATTCTGGATGACACATTGCAATTTGTGTTTCAGTAAAAAAAAAATCACTTCGCAAGAAAAAATCTGTGAACAATTTGAATCTTTTGAATATCGAAATATTTAGAAAAGTCTGTAGATATCTGTGAAATTTTCATACAATTTCAAAAATCTACGAAAGAGTCTGTAAAAAGATTAATAAACGTATCCGTTTCATTACAGAAAACTCCATGAATATGGCAACCATGGTACTGGCGTGGCACTCAAACTCAGTGTGTTTGAGTACCATACCAGTACCAGTCACCACTATCTTCACGCATGGGCCCCGCACTGAGAATTGATATAAATCCATACTAACGCCTGTATTCGGAAAAGGGATTCTCGATTATTTGTAACTCTTCAGTGAGTTGGTAAAAATAGCAGAAATTTTAATTGAAAGTCGTCTATAGCTCAAAGTAACGACAAACAGAACACGAGGGCCAACAAATCTATGTCTGGCAAGCGCTTTGCGGATGTGGCAAAATGATTCAGGTCTTCATCACATTTGGGACTGTCACCGGACAAATATACACAAACAAACCAAACCAGATGCTGCTTTTTTAAGATCACTCGAAGACTTGGGGTAGTTATGAGCGCATTTAGAATTTTCCACTGGTACGAAATCAACAATGTTTTGAACTAAAAGATGTCAATCTTCGAACATTTCAAAACGCCCTATCGGGAAAATTTGAGCAGACTTGAAGCTGGAATTCCAATTTATAAATGGACTTAAATACCATAAATTTGCAAAACTTGAGCAACCCTATTTTTCGTTACTAAAAATCTTTTTATGAGCATTATTTGATTTTGAAGACGACTTGTGATCCTGAAATAATATGATGACAATTTTTGAATGTGGTTTATACATGCTAAATTCAAAACCTCAATCTACGGTCAAACGAGTCACTTACCTTACGAAGGAAGGCTTGTATTTTTCATCTTAGAAAATCCCAATGACCACGACTGGGATTGAATCTAGACACGCTGGGGTGAAAAGCAGTCAAGGTTACTAGTTAACCAACGTTGCATATGTCCGTTATTTCTATTCGTACAGCGAGGATGGAATAATAATAAACCTCAAGGCGAGATGCGTACCTTGAATCAACATTATATTGATTGATGTCAAGGGTAGCTGAATTCGGCGTAGTGGATTGTTCATTGGAAAAGAATATGTGTTTTTTCCCAAATTTTGGATATTGACTCTGCCCAGTTTCATCACAACAGGAATGCTGTACTGCTCACTACCCTAATAAAAAAAATATTATACACGAACTTTAACCCATATAGCCCAACGATTCCACATATTGTTTGGATGATACCCTCAACAGGTTATTAGGCTCTTGAATGATAAGATGTTTATTAGGGTAGTGAACTATATTTGACACCAGTTATTTGCTCACACAATGTACACAAAGAGCGAAATGCACTGATGAAAACGAGAGCAGCATAGAAGGGTAGGTCCAATTCGGACCTTTTGCAGTATATACGATCTGATACGCGATCGCGAAAAACCTATTGTGAAGCTTTCCTGTGCGCAGTCGGTCGAGCTTTTAGGAAAACATAAGTTTTCGCAAATCGGTTGACAGATTTCGACGTTATAGCTCACAACCTATTTTTAGGTAATTTGGCCCAGCTCTTACCTTTTATTGTGTATTTACTACAAAGTTTTATATATCAAAGAGAACTTTTCATTCCTCAATTCGAAATGTGAAAATCAAATAGGAATAACTTAGGTCGAAATAGGATTTAATTTCTGTTGCAAAAAATCGGTAATAAATAAGTGGTCCGAATTGGAACAGGGTTGGGGTAATTCGGACCTTTTTTGTACTTTTGCGCCAAACCGTGTATACACAATACGGTAAAAGAACCGAAAAAGTCGCTTTCGACAAAAAAATTGCGCAATTGATCAGGCTTTCAGGAAAAAATATTTATTTGTGAATCGGTTGACACATTCCAGTTCTATAACTCATAAACCCTTACTAGGTCCGAATTGGCCCAGTTCCCCCTATTAATATAGTTAAATTAATAGGTCAGTGAACTGTACTCTTAACACATCATAATGCATCTCACTCAAGCGTGCTAGGTAAAAAAATATTTCAATTTGCCGAGAACGATATACCCGAGAAGACAGTTTTTGTTTTCACAACACTTTAACGCAATAGTCTTTTTACTGACACTCAATTTTATTCTCTTGCGAGAAATGTGTTCCATTTTAAAACATTGTTAATTCGAAAAGCTACGTACAAGGCAATCGATTTACCAACTATGCTATGCCCGTCCCTATGTCAATTGTTGCTAAATCACATATTAGTCAATCAATCATAGTGAACTTAATATTGCAACCAGCTGCAGCATTTTAGTTGCTTTCTATAGTTTCCAGTTAATGTCCACGTAGGTTTGAAAACGACATGACACTACAGACATCGATAAGCAATCTCTGAGAGCGACTACAATGCTGTGATTGGTTGAATAATGAATATATATAAGTGAAAAAGTTGGGATTATCGTTTCGACTTTATGTCTTCAATGCGTCATAGTCTGTTGCTCTTTTTATTTTTGTTAGGGAATAAAATAAGAGAGACGATAAGACACCACGGAGAAAAGAGAAAAAAAAACTCAATTAATTGTAATCGATTCAAGAGCACCTCTTCTATACACTCAACGCGAGTGCTCCCGGAATTGCGCTCTGATCCTCTCATTTTAGTTTAGACATAACGACAATTTTCAAAGCACTTCACGTCTTCGCTGCTCATACAACTTTGATGCGTTAGGTGCAACAACTTCAAATGAAACTGGTTCCCAAATTCCCAAATTGCGGTAAAACAAACCTGTAATCAAACAACATTACAGCTTCCTTCGAGGAGCCGAACATTTCTTCCAATCTTGATGGTGAGAGTGGAAAAAAACAAAGGCCAATTATGTATACTCAAAAAACTCGAAAAGCTAAAAAAAGTGACTTCGGCAAAGAGAAGGTAAGTGGGATGTGTTCTCTTCTATGTGTCGGAAGCAAGTGATGTGGAATTTAGTGAGGTCCTTCGTATTTACAGTTTCTAGTTATTTTGACGGGGTGCATTTGACAAATATCACGTAAATTAGAAAATATCAGTAATTAGTGGTTCGACAATATTTTTGGTAGTTTTCTTTAGTAGATGATTAAATAATTGAAATAAACATTTCGGATGGTCCACAATTTCACGAATATCGAAATAAACATTTTCGTCAGTCTATTCTCAACCACCAAAGACATCAGTCACAATACCAGTGTACTCTCTGCTGCTCCCCAAGCTAGCACAAGCAGTTGCTTTTTTCTTGTGTGCTTTGTCTGAAGAACAAAGGGAACCGTTACTATTATTCTATCAAGATGACTGAGTCTCGACAACAAAATGTGATTCTTCGGGCTAACACGGTGGCCATTGACTTCCGGTCTTTCCGCATAAGACTAAATATTGGTGATGTGGAACATTTGCTGAAGGAGAAAATGCAGCTTCGGTTTTCAGACGTCAGTTTCATCCAGTTGGAGCACGTCAGACACGCGGTGCTGATAACGTTCAACAAATTCGCCCAGGCGAAAACATTCATTTCGCAAAACAACTTGAAACACGTTCTGGATTGTGACACCGCAAAAATCAAGATCCCTGTCTATATGGATAACGGAAACGTGGAAGTTAAATTACATGATTTGACACCACGTACTTGCAAAGTGGCCATTAAAAGATTCATGTCGTACTTCTGAGAAGTGGAATCCATAACGAAGGATACGTGGAGGAACTACTTTACAGGTATTACAAATGGTGTTTTTGTGGTGAGAATGCGGGTAGACCAACCCATTCCCTCCTACCTTACCCTGCAGTACACAACAGAACAGGTGATACCATTATACAGCGAACTCTATGTACATATCAACGACAAACTAACACGTGCCAGTTCTGTGAACAAACGGCACATTACGGACAACCCTGCCCAGAAACTGCTAAGAAAAGCTCATCTACAGAAAGAAATACCAACACTCAGTCTCCAATATCATTCCATGAGCCACAAACGGTTGCTAAATTTGTGGCTGCTGTTCAAGCAATAATGAAAACTGCGAAAGCCGCGTCAAGTACCACAAACTCAACAGCTAATACCATCAATGAGGGAGCTACTAGCAATGACGGAGGGTTCGCGCTCGTGACCCGAAAGGGAAAGAAGTTAGGAACAACACCTGATCGCGAACATCAAGGCAGTAACCCCGATGATGACCCGGACATGTGCGAAGACGACAGAGATACAAATGACCCCCATTATATAGTTGATGTGGATGCAAATATTTCCCCGACACGAAAACGGATCTCCGCGCGCAATGGCAAATCGCGCGTACGGGATCAATCTTAGCATTAATTGTTTATTATTTTTATCGTTTACATCATGTAAATATATAAAAGACCACGGCTCCGTGAAGCTAACGCCTTGAGCCGTGCCAAATAAACGAATTAAAAAAAACATTTTCGTTTTCAAATAGGCTGGGAAATCTGGCTTCATTTACCCAAAAACATTATTTGCTCAATCTAAGTAATCTTATCAAGTCTGAACAGTTATGCAAGATTTCAAAAAGTCAATGGAACTAAGAAACTTATGCTTGTTTTGTAAAGAAATCCATAGTGTTTGTGCACACACTTTCGAGTAGATAGGGAAAGTTATCGAATACTACAATACAAATTACTGGTCTGACTTTTGTGATCTAGAAATTCTTGCAAAATCTCTATCACTACGATTCCCTCCTGACTAGGGCTCGAGCATACAACGAATGATTTATGAGATAATCGCCTTAACATCTGATCCGCTAGCTCAAGATAAACGAATAAAGCTTCGCTTTGATTTGAAAATCGAATTTGCGTGATATCACATAACTGGCTAAAGTGGCCAGATCAAGAAAATAGGAGTTGGACCGTTTCTCCATATCATCAATTATCCTGTCAGATAAGATTTACAGCAAATTTCGACATTTTCTTTGCTCGAGCATTCTACTCATTCCAATATTACAGTCTTCTACATTTTTTAAACAGCCCATCAATAGTTTGAATTCTCGAATATAAATTGTTGTAACTAAAGGGTGTCCCACATCAAACTGCATCACGGAAAAAACGATGTGGAAAATAGCCCATTGGGTATTTTCTCTTGAAAATTTGGGTTGAAGTAGTTTCGAGTGTATTGTTTACACTGTATTTTTCTTGTTGTCAGTTTCTCGAAGATTCGTAGCCCGAAAAGCAACGCACAGTGGGACGGAATCAAAAAAAGCCGGACATTGTTATTTGCAACGAAACTATTGGTTATGGCACTTTGATGTCTTCGGAAAGGTTTCTTAATTTTTTAAGTAGTTTAATATAATGTTGGAAAATTTTGATTTAAGGGAGTATATACGCAGATAAAAAAATAACTTTGCAAGTTGTTGCCAAAATTGATTGTTATGTATGGAAAGTTTGTAGACGAAATAATTTTATGAAACTTTGTTGAAGTAGTAAAATGGCTAGCTGTTAAGCGCAAAAAGTTATTGGGTGAAATTGAAGTACATGTTGGAATACCCCCTTAAAAAGTGTGTTTTATTGTAACTTTTTTATTCGACTTTTCACAGTTTTTTGATGTTCTAGAAAGTTGTAGAAGCTTTCAAAACACACCGTTTTGCGGAATAGACCAACTCGTTATCTCTTCGTTTTTAGGATGTATGCCTGTTTTTTTTTGATATTTTTGGGCTAACTTTAAGAGGCTATGGTTTGTAGAGTAGCAGGTAGTAGCAGCTAATTTTTTTTGTTATTCAGCAAGAAATACCCTATTGAAACATATATAAATCATACATCCTAAAATCGAAGAGATAGCGAGTTGGTCTATTACGCAAAAAGGTGTGTTTTGAAAGCATCTACAACTTTCTAGAACATCGAAAAACTGTGAAAAAGCGAATAAAAAAGTTACAATAAAAAACACTTTTTTAGGGGGTATTCCGACATGTACTTCAATTTCACCCAATCACTTTTTTCGCTTAACAGATAGCCATTTTACTACTTCATCAACGTTTCATAAAATCATTTCGTCTACAAACTTTCCATACATGACTATCAATTTTGGCAACAACTTGCAAAGTTATTTTTTTTATCTGCGTATATACCCCCTTAAATCAAAATTTTCCAACATTATATTAAACTACTTAAAAAATAAAGAAACCTTTCCGAAGACATCAAAGTGCCATAACCAATAGTTTCGTCGCAAATATCAATGTCAGGCTTTTTTTATTCCGTCCCACTGTGCAACGTCGCGAATTGATTTTGCGCAAGCACCTGGAAAATCCTCAACTCTTTCATCGGGACATCGGAAAACGATTCGGAATCGTGCAGTCAACGGTGAGTCGTGTGATCAAACGTTACTACCAAACTCAGAGCATCGAACGGAAGGAGAAATGCGGTCAGAATGGATGTTCTATTAGTAATCAGGATTAGAGATGGTCGGGCTTATATTTTTTCGAATCCGAGCCCGAAATTATAAAATTTAAAAAAACCCGAACCCGACCCGAGTCCGTACCCTAAAATAAAAATTTTGGAAAACCCGAACCCAAGAGTTTCAAAATTTGAAAACCCGACCCGAAAAGTTAAAATTTAAGAAACCAGAACTGAACAGGTCTCGTTAATACGGAATACGCGACCAGTTAGCAATTTATTTTACCAGGGGCAAACCTGGTAAAATAAATTACTTGCGACTGGATTTCGCATTTATATTAACCATTCTTGAACGTCGATTTGTAATGTTCTGAGAAACTTACAAATTGTCTATCTTAACGAGAATGTAGCATAACCTGCTAATCCATGGGGCAACAAAAAGCTTAATGATGACAGCTTCAAACAACCTTGCCCCTTTGTGCTGAACCAAAAAAAAATTTTGTCGAAAACCCTTCCTGCAAGTGTAGTTTTATATATCGCGATATATAAAACTACACTTGCAGGAAGACATAGACCGCGATATCGCGAAACGCGATTCTGGTCTATGCGGTACGAAACGAAACGAATAACTATTGCGAAATTTTTCAAAAACCATTTGATATAAGGAAAGTTAATTCTTTTTAATGCTTTTGAATAGTAGAAAGTGTCCAATTATGAAAAATATTTGTAACTCATTTACCATGAGTTCGAAGATTAAAATCATTTTTCAAAAATTGTGACTGTATATTTGTAAAAATAGTCAGGAAAAGTCATATACATTATTAGAGCGATTATCTCTTTTTAGTTAGCCCAAGGCTTACTGGGCCACAGAAGCAATCTAGCAAACGAAATTTAAAACTCATTTAGTTTTCGTTCTAGCGAATTCTGAACTGTTACATCTAAGCCTTTGTTTCGATTATAGAGGTTTTAACATTAGTCATTTGCCTCTTTTACTGATTAGAAAAAGTTTTAACCCTATATGCGGATTTTGGACACGAACACAGGTGAGTTGCGTATAAGGTCAATTACGCTTTGCTCGCCCCGACCTTAGCTTTCCGATCAAGTAATAGTTGTTAGATTATAAAAAATAATGTCGCAAAATCTACCTTTTTCACACATCATAACTCCAAATGCGCAAAATGAAATTTCTTAGGATAAAAAGATTAGGTTTGAAGGGTATTTTGTGGAAAAATTCTTACTGGAACTTCTATTACAGTTACAAGACCTAGAAATAGAGGATTCCCAGAAATTATTTCATCATGGGTTATTCATATCTTTTCCGAAGACAGCAAATATGTATCATTCATTATACTAGTCGGTTATAGGCCCATTTTAGGTCACAGCGCAAAAACAAAATTATTTCGTAATATCCACTTTCATTCTTTCTTTGGTTTTTGGTCAATATCTCGTATGAAAATTGCCCGATAAATAAAATAAATAAACTGTTCAAAGCATGTTCTCTTTCCAATAATTTAAAATCTTATGTAGGATTACATCAGGAATCAGAATATATTGGCTTAAATGGCACGTTCCCCGTATGTAGTCGGGGATTTATGCGACCACAGTCGAAATAAAAGAAAATTAAGAATGTCAAAAATTATACTTGTTACAGCTTAGTCGCTTGAAACTTCAAAAAAATTATATTTGATCTACTCACGGTTTCATCGGATACTTTTTACGAAATATTGACGAATAAATAAAAAGACTACCCAAAGCTTTTTAAAAAATCTCGAAAACGCTGTTTTCAAAAGGAAAACGAGTATTGTTTTCGTGTTAGGCGACGCAAACTCGATTTTGAAAACTTTTTTCTTAGCTTAGCTTACCCTTAAATTTGTAAAATAGTGTTATTACATTTGTAAATTAGTCAACCTAGTCCATATATCTCAATTACCTTTGAATAGGCCGTTAACGCTCGAGATTGACGAATATTATCTATGATATAATTGTAGCTAAAATGAGTAAGCTGTACTTTGAATCAGTTTTTAATTAGTGCACCTTGCACATGACATATCAGGTAAATCGTTGCTCCGATCAGTTATCGAAATCTACTCAGTCATCGCAAGACGGCTTTAAGAATTGAGAATTACTCCGGATGCATCGGTTCACCTTTCAATAGATAAATCGTTATAATTTTTGTGTAAAATCGATTTAACCAAGAAACAGTTACACAGTCTAAAATTAACTGAATTTTGATAAATTTCGAAAAGTTTCGCAAACTTTGCGAAACAGGCAAAAAAGTTCGCAAAATGTCGGCGAAATTTGCGAATTTAAATGAAAGTTTCCTTAAAGTTTCGTTTCGCAAAGTTTGCGAAAAATTTCGTTTCGTTTCGTTCCGACATTATGTGAAAAAATAAGATTTCGCCCACCCTTACTTATTACACGTATTGCATTAAGCTATGGCGAATGGCAATTCGTATTCGACAGTTTACACGACGTCACCCGCGTTACTGATTGGTACGCTGAAACTCGTGTCGAAGGGTGTAAATCAAGATTCTCTGCAACCAGTCACATCATTAGTGTTACGAATCTCGTGGATCGCAACTATGCTAAGAATATACAAATCTTGCTGAATTTGAATTTAATTATCATTTTCATTCATGTTTCTTTTAAAAATATATATATATATATATATATATATATATATATATATAGTTAAATCTAAATAAACAATTTTAATTCAATATGTATCACAAAGTACAGCTATTTTGAGTAGGTAAAGTTATTTACTACAAAAAGAGACGAGTATTGTGACGAATGACCGGTCAAAACACGTGTATCCGTTTTACCCCAACTTCTTCCCATAGCTCAAGTGTGAGGTTAAACCTGGCTGTACTTCTCGGAAAGAGGCTGAATGCGGCTGATGAAAAGTAGTAATTCTTATGTAGAAAAATCCGGAGAATCAGTTGAAGATAGTTGGAATGACCGCACGAAACATTTGTATCTGTTTTACCCCAATTATTCACATAATGTATGTGTGAAGTAATGTCTTACTCGTTACAGGCTGAAACCGGATGATTAAAAGTAACTTTATGTTAAATAGTCCAGGAAATTGATTGAAGATAGTTCGAATGACTGGACAAAATATGTGTATCCGTTTTACCCCAAATTTCTCCCATAGCTCACATGTCAAGTTAAACCTGGCTGTAGCTCTCGGGAAGAGGCTGAATGCGGCTGATGAGAAGTAGTTATTCTTAGGTACAAAATTTCGGGGAATCGATTGGAGATAGCTAGTATGACCGCACGAAACGTGTATACCCGTTTTGCCCCAATTCTTCACGTAATGTATGTGTGAAGTTACACCTTACTCATCCTTTCAAAAACAGGCTCAACGCGAATTTTTAGTACATAGAATTAGTATTTTTCATCAGTTGCAGTCAGCCTCCTTCGGAGAAGTACAGCCAGGTTTGATTTCATATTTGAGTTATCAGAGGAACTTAGGGTAGGGTATTTAACATAAAAAATTACTTTTTATCAGCCACTTTCAGCCTCTTTCTGAAATGTTGGGTAAGTATAATTTCACACAAGTGTAAGGGACAGAATTGCGGTAAAACGGGTCAACACGTTTCGTGCGGTCATTCCAAGTATTTTCAATCGATTCCCTGAACTGATTTACACAAGAGAAACTACTTTGGTGAGCCGCTTACAGCCTCTTGCTGAAATAATGAGTAAGGTATAACTTCACACATACATTATGTGAAGAATTGGGGTAAAACGGGTATACACGTTTCGTACGGTCATTCTAACTATTTTCATTCGACCTCCCGGAAGTTTTTACATAGGAATTGCTACGTTTCATCAGCCGTATTCAGCTTCATTCGGAGAAGCAGAGCTAGGTTTAAGCTCACACTTGAGCTATGGGAAGAAGTTGGGGTAAAACGGATACACTTGTTTTGTCCGGTCATTCGTACTACCTTCAATCGATTTCCTGGATTATTTGCCATAAAAAAAATGGTTTTGATCAACCGCTTTCTGCTTCTTTCAGAAATATTGAGTAAGGTGTATCACCACGCTTTTATTATGTAAATAATTGGGATAAAACGGATACAAACGTTTCGTGCGGCCATTCCAACTATCTTCAACCGATTCCCCGGATTTTTCTATATAAGGATTACTACTTTTCATCAGCCACCTTCAGCCTCTTTTCGAGAAGCACAGTCAGGTTTAATTTTCCACTTGAGATATGGGAAGATTTGGGGTAAAACGGGTACACCTATTTCGTGCGGCCATTCTAACTATCTTCAATCGATTTCCCAGAATTTTTTGCATAAGAAATACTACTTTTGATCAACCGCATTCAGCCTCTTTCTGAAATGCAGAGCCTGGTTTGACTTTATACTTGAGTTATGGGAAGAATTGGGGTAAAACGGGTACATACGTTTCGGGCGACCAGTCTAACTATATTCAAACGATAACCTGGATTTTTATGCATAAGAATCATCACTTTTGATCAGCCGCATATAGCCTTTTGCCGAAATATAAAGCCAGGATTAACTTCAAACTTTAGTTTTGCGGAGAATTGGGGTAAAATGGGTGTATACGTTTCGTAAGATGATTCTAAATGTCTTCAACCGATTTTCTGGACTTTTTTACATAAGAAATATCAATTTTTGTCAGTCGTTTCCAACTTTCTTCCGAGTTATATATTCAGTTTTGAAAATAAACTCAAACGAAAGGGAGAATTGGGGCAAAACGGGCATGATAGCGTACCGTGCGGTCATTGTAAATACTAGCAATCAATTTTTCAGCCCTTTTACATAAGAAAACCCTTACCTGGTAAACGACATCCAGCCTTTGCAAAAAATGTCGCGTTTTAGGCCCATTTTTTCCCACTGTGCAATGGTTGGGTTTGATTTGTTAAAAACCCGAACCCGACCCGTCCTCGAAAATCACAAATTTAAAAAACCCGAACCCAACCCGAAATCAAAAGTTTAATATTTCAAAAACCCGAGCCCGAGAATTTCTAATTTGAAAACCCGGAACGCGACTCGCGAAGATCAAATTTACAGAACCCGAACTCGACCCGGGTTCCGACTGCGATTAAGCGGAATGCCAATGCATCAGTCAGGGATGTGGCCTAAAAGTTGAATCTGTCGATTCGTTCAGAGAGCCAAGGACCGGGAGGAACTGCATACGTACAAAGCGCACAAGGCTCCAAATCGTGACAAACGGCAAAAAACGGTGGGAAAGTCACGAGCCTGGAAACTGTGCATCTACACCACGGGCCCGAAAATGTTTCCCTGTTCTTCGCCTTCTAGTACATTTTCGATGTTCCGGAGGAAGTAAGGTAAAAGAAACTTTCAAAGTTTTCCAATAAATACATGATTTGGTAAGCGATCTGCTCATGTGGCAAAGGGAATGCGCCATTCGTGGCTATCGGGACTATAAATGGGGTGTCTACCTCAAGGAGTGTCTGCCTTCTCTGTCGAAGCAATACGTGGTCCCTACGATCTTCTGGCCGGATCTAGATTCGTGTTACTATTTAAATGTTGTCCTGAAGTGGTACAAAACCAAAGGGGTCACTTTCGTACCCAAGAACATGAATCTCCCCCAACGCACCGGCACTAAGGCTCATCGAAAAAGAGTAGGCATTATGAAATATGCACTACGGAAGCATCCCAAGGTCTCAAATCGGAGGAAGATATGAAGAAAAGTGGATTTCCGTACAGAAGAAGCTTCGGCCAGATGTTGTACAGAATCTGATGGTACGGGTATGGTATTGAAGTTGAATGAAATAAATATGCCAAAAACTTACTAATGGGCTACATTTTTTGTCTGAAAGTTTGAAAATCAGGATTAGAGATTGGTCCACTACGTAATTTTCTACAAATTATATACACCACGTCTTCTTGTAGAATATTACCTTTGCAGCTCATCAAAAAATCACAAATCGCACCATTCGATGAGATTGATATACCAAATTCAAAATGATTAGGTACTATTTCGGAGTTCGTTCTTTTATAGAAGCAGAATTTTTTCTAGGTATGTAGTTATGATAGTTAGTCGAAAAATGTTGTTTTCCGTTACTCTTCGCTTGTTGTAAATACTATGAAATTTCATATAAGACGCATTGAATACGATGTAAACATTATGATTTGGGACACATGGCTAAGTGAATATAGTGTGTCTTGTGACTGTAAAATTCATCTTAAACAACACTACTCTCCCCTGCCACGAACACTACTCTCCCCTGCCACGAAACGAAATACTCACTGTTGTAGCTTGATTGAAAACCGGCGAAATTCTTACCTGAAAATAAAAGAAACATACAGTTAGTTTTGGCGTTATGTGTTTTAAACTCTAATAAATAAAAATAAAATAAATTACACATAAGTTTTGATATGAAAAACACTTTCTGCTTTACTCATATAAACCCGACGATTCATGGAGGCTGACACATTTCGAAGCATGCTTCACGTTAAATATCCGAACATCTCAATCCAACCGCTTCCAATCGATTAATTTTTCCCTCCCGTCAAAACACGCCAACTTTCGGTAAATTGACAGATTCAGATTAATGATTAATATGACTTTCACAGCAATCGCGAACTGGACCAAATCCGCGATGACGCTTACGACGGGGAAATTTAATACTTTCCAAGGCCATTTCGGCTTCGAATCCGCTTAGTACCCACCCATTCAGCATCGGTGGTGCCTAAATCCACTTGGAGCCGTACCCCGCCTACCGACCGGTCAGACATTAACGCTCAGTCAGTGTCACGTGCCGCGCATCGGATGTCACAAAAATACACATTTAATGAATTTTTAATTATCCCTGTTCTCCTGTTTGCGCTTCCGACCGACAAACCGGATAAACAAAAGACTGATTCCCGGGTACCGTGAGATATCCGTAGCAATCACGTTCGCTAACGGTAAAGTTGAGGTTTTGTTTCGAGAATTAACATGTAGCACAGATTGGAGTTTTCGCCCTTTTCAAACGGAAATGCTATGTAATCACACTGAAATTTGACCTTTTTCAACGGGGGCGCGCGGGTTGCTGAGTCACACGTAGTCATTCGACTTAGTTCGAAAACAGAACGGAAAATGTCTGTTGCTGCTGCTATTACATCATCGGTAGGAAAACGTGTTTGTGCAGGACGAAGGCGGTACGACCTTCACCCATGTATCTTAGTATAGTTAAATTATTATGCCAACCAATATATACACATACCCGCACGAGCGGGGCTCACGGGAAACTGCTGATGAGCCGCGCATTCGGGGTGCTCTAGAATGGCTTCTCGTATTATTAATTCAGCTGCTGGATTTACATATATGTTCTGTCGTATGCTGGGAAAGCTCACGCTTCGCTTTTGGGCTAATAAGTGGCAGCCTGATTGGCGGCAAGAACAGAGAATATTTAGCACCGCTTGTTTTCTCGTGTGAAATTATGTCAGTCAATGAGAGATATACGGCGATGAGTGAGGATGATGATGATAAAGGTGCAGGTGCTAACCAGAGGAGGTGAATTCCGCGTTCATGCTGAAGTAAGGAGAATCGGCCAATTGTTTTGCTCTGGTTCACCAACGTTTGATTTAATTGAGAGGAAATACTATTTATATATAATTTAATTATTCATGGGTCTAGTGAATTATGCATTAGACAATAATTAGTAAAGAGGATGAATTTGATGGATTCACTAGAGATGTTTGTACATAGTTAAGTGAAAACTCGATCACCTTTGAAGGCAGTTTATTCACATTTAGATTATTACTGAAGTTTTGTTTCGATTATTTTCATGAAGATTTGGCAAACAGCAACGAAAAAATTGATATGTCGTGTTCAAAATGGTCATTTTTTCCAGATTTCTTTTGTTTCGGCTTATGATACATATCTTGTTTGGCCAGCAATTTGTAGCTGGATACATAAAAAACAAAGTCTTAGTTACTGGTGAAACTATAAATTATTGTATTTTAACAAAGTGAGTGTTTTGTGCAAACTAGAACAGCGATTTCGAAAGATGAGACATGAGATGGAAAAGATTGAAAATAACTAGTTTATATAATCTTGCAGAAATGACCAACAAAGTTTAAGGCTTGTAAGGTTTATTTGTTTCAGATGCAAGCTAAAATAAACTTAATGAAAGAAGTACTTCAGATGAAATTGACACAGATCTTTCATTAGGGCCTTAGAGACACCGTACGCAGATGGAGAAACTTTTTCTTCGTGTATACGACGATACTTTTTGTTGTAGATACAAATTATTTTATGACAAAGTTTTTTTCTAAAGTATCTATGGTTAAACCTCATAACAATATCAAAACTTTTTGATTCTTATATATTTTTCCTTAATGCAAATTAAAATACACTAAGGTTTTTTAACACGGAAAATACGAACCTTGTAAAAAACCGTGTAAATACCGCGTTAATTGCGAAATCCGTGCAAAAAAATCAAGTTACATTAAAAGCAAAAGACTTACACGAAAACGTGGATCTTGAAGATTCCTGGAAAAGGTGGATCTAAAGATTCCTTTAGGCGACTTCCGGTTAGGTGGAATTCTCTAAAACCCAATGAATAAAGATGTTTTTGGAATTGGTTTGACAAGTAGACGCCAAAATCGATGTCTGATACGATTTTGAAAACCAAGATGGCAACTTCCGGTTAAGTGGAATTCTCTAAAGCACAGTCAGTATAGGTCTTTATGCAACGGGCTTGATGAGTAGATGCCAA
Source organism: Topomyia yanbarensis (assembly GCF_030247195.1). Classification (NCBI taxonomy): domain Eukaryota; kingdom Metazoa; phylum Arthropoda; class Insecta; order Diptera; family Culicidae; genus Topomyia; species Topomyia yanbarensis. Next base: position 105,121,039 of record NC_080672.1, on the reverse strand, counting down.
ATCATCGCTGTTGTGCTATCTTATGATAAACGCCATTTTGGGGTAAACTGAGTTAGATATGCTACATCACTTGTCTAAAAAATCCTTACCAAGTGGAGTTTTCAGAATTTTGACATTCTGCTTGGTTACTGAAATATAGCGAGAAATGTGCTGAGAAATTTTTAATTTTTGATTTCAAATAACTGTATCTTGGAATTAGCTGAAGTTATCTTGATGTATAAGATATTTTTATGTGTAAAACTATCTAAGAAACACAATGGCAAAATCATTTTCAAAATATAAATACACAAATTGTGAGAAAAATGCAGCGTAAGTTTTGAACTGGAAATATAGCATATTTGGCAACACTGTAACCAAAACTATTTGTTTTCTAGATTCATTGAATCATTTCCTTCAAAATGCATTTCACCGACTGTTTATACACCAAATGAAGCCAAAAATATGAATAAAATTTAAAAATTGATGATTTTTTTCTATGGAAAATTTTTCATGCACGATTATGACACGTCATACAAATTTTGTCATCAATACACACCTATGACACGTATGAGTGCAACTTTTGTTTACATTTATAGTAAACATTCGCAACATAGTCAACCGATCTTCGTAATATTCGAGAGATTAATACAGAATAGATAGAAGCATCAAATGTCTTCTTTGAATTGTTTATACCATTTATAAGTTTCAAGATATTCAATCTCAAACTTTAAAAATCGTTTTTCTCGAAATGTGCTAAATGGCGCTTGTCATAAGATAGCACAACAGCGACGAAATATCGAGGTTTGGGGCGATTTTGAAAACCGAGATGGCAACTTCCGGTTTAACAAATTCTCTGTAAAATTTCCTTGCTACCTTCCTCAAAACAAAAAAAATGCTTTCTCTCATCACGAAACATCTTTGTTTTGAAATGGCCTGCTATCTGTCCTGATCTAAACCCAACAGAGAACGTTTGGGGGGATTTTGTTACAGCATGTATTTGCAAAAAGTCGACAATTCGATACAGCACTTCAGCTGAAAGCAGCAATTCAAGCAGCATTGAAATAAATCGTCATGTCAGTCTTGAAATAATTGGTTGTTTCAAGGGGAACGTGCCATTTGAGCCAATATATTCTGAACAAAGCATTGAGTTCTCAATTGAAATCAGATATGTGATTTATAGTGGTTGATTGGGTTGTGTACGGTATATTTTTATGAGCTGTTTTCTTAATTAATTCATTAACAAATAAGAAGCATAATTATAAAGTTAAAATATGAACCATGTGACATGGTTCAGTCCAAAGTATCACAAAAAATCAATTTCACTTTGATTTGGATCGCAGAAGTATTAGTTTAAGATTTTTATGATGTACAGTATAATTATTTCGCGCACTGTATACTGTTAGTGTAGCGGATAAGTAACAAAGCGGAGAAAGTTTGCTTTTGTGATACCAATAGCGCGATTTCAAACTTCTGCACTGTGCGCATCCGACATCAATTGTTGTTTGATTTTGCTGTTTTAGTGTTATCGCATTATTGAGAATGTAAATCACATGTGTTCGAAAAGTTTATTATTATTTATGTTATTTTACATTTCGACTGAAAGCTGAATAAATAGAGTGAGGTCAAGTAGGTCAATTTTTTTTTTGGTGAGCACAAGCACTCGTTGGAATTCTATTGTCACCCTACCCATTTGAAGCCGTTGGTAAGAGCAGCGTCTGCCATGTTCGTTCAACACATTGAGTCAAATGGTAGTGACACTCGATTCGAGTTTTCGTTGCGCTCAAACACGAGAATTTCTTTCTTTTCAGCGCATTTGTGTTATTGTCTTGGTTCATAAAAAACGAAGCAAATCTGGTGATGTCAATTTTAACGCATTCCATTGATTGTAGGCCGAGAAATTAATGAATTAGTATGGTGAAAATAGGCACTTTACTCTACATTTTGGCAATAAGGACTTTTTTCTGTCTAAATATTTTTCAAAATAAATCCAATGAGAAGAAGGTACTTTTTTCGATGTTTTTATAATCGTGAGATACGATTAGTCACTTCATTCGAGATTAAATAAAACAATGCACACGCCTATAAAATGAGCGGTTAATCTTTTATTTGAAGATTTATACTCTTCAATATTTGAAAATTAATAACACAAATAATCCATTGGCGTCATTCAGGAAAGAAAATGATGTGCTTTTTCAGCAACTACATCTGGTTTTGTACTTGCGAATGACTTCTTCGGTGTTCTCGTCGTCGCCAGAGTGTGGAATGGAAATTGTGCATTCTGGCTCACCTGGTTGCTTAGTAGTGGGACGTCCACGTTAGCCCTTCAAAGTATTTTTTCTGGTTCCCTTTCCCTTCTCTTTTTCGATCACGTTTTTTTCGATTATCTACTTCAACAACACCTTAAATTATTATATTGTTAACTCACGCGACATATCTGATGCGCTTTCATTGATAACGAGCATTTTCCTTTCGCATGAGTGATGTTTAGAACTGAACCTTGAGTTGCTTAGAGGCTAATCTAATTCAGGCATCATCTTGAACAGATGCAATTCTGTTCTTTGTGTCATTTTCACTTCGTTTTGGCATTTTTCGAAAAAAATTACGCGCCATTTTCCTGTCAAAATAATTCAAATTTTCATTATCTATACTGCCCTAAACGGCTGACCTATCGTGCCCCTAAACGTATGTGACTTGGCAATTTTCTAAAATGATTAAATGTACTGTACTGAAGATGAAAGACAATGCGATTTCTCAGAACAACAAACGAAAACATAAACAACGCCTTAACTAATACAGCCGAAATGACAGGATACCCGAGCAGAGTCTGATAACAAATTGAGAACTAAACTTGATGTTGTGATGTAGTAGGGAATGATTCCTCAGGTTGTTATCATTTTGGTCGTTTTAACGGTTAAAAGATCAAAATCGAAAGCAGAAAAATTGCACTATGACATCAAACAGAAAACTATTCATGCTATCAGTGAAAGCAAATTGAAAACTCATTGAGATGGTGAAATATTTCATTGATAACAAAATAAGTAATCAATTTGATGTTTGTCAAAGAAATAGAAACAAACATTTTTTTTCTAAAAATGTAAGCACATCAAAATGAGATCAAAATATGATGTCATATCTAAAAAAGTTTAAACTGATATCAAAATAAGATTTCAATTTGATGCTTGATATCAAAATATGTTATCTATTTGCTGTAATTTTGATGGTGGACTTTGCTCGGGTATCCACTAATATTCATTTTCGCTACACGCAACCTCTGCAATAACATAGAGAAGATAATGCCATATAACTATTCTGCTCTACTATACCCCATTCTGCTCTACTATATAGTATTTCTGAGGTTATTTCACAAATATACAGTATACAATATACAATGTGTAAACTAGACTTGTCACCCACCGCTCGTGTATGGCAGATGTAGCTATTCAAACAGAATTGCAATGATTAATAATAAAAACCACTTATTTTGAAGTCAGGCTATTTCTTTAGTTAATAACTTTTCTCATTGAATTTTCACAAACTTACAGTGTTCCATGAATGTGTTCAGTAGAAGAATACCTTTAGAACTATATAGTGTTCTCATGAATTGATTGATGAGGTGATTTTTTAAGAATTTATTTTCAATTTTAATCGATTTTCCATACTTTGAAATTTTTGGAGGGTCCGTAGACACAACCGATCGGTACCAAAATTTGCACAATTGCTAAGGGCCATAAAAGGAATCAGTAGAGCCTGGTGGAGCTAAAAGTCAAGAGTCAAGTTTCGAGAACTATCGCATTTTGGAAGATTTTTGTTAAATTCATTTTGATTTAAAATGATACTTAGAATTATATTCTGTAATACATGTTAATTGGTATGAAAATTAAAAAACATGTATAAAGTTATTGTTCGGAAACTTTTTTACGGATAAATTTTCCATTTTCCATCACATTCAAAATGTTTCTTTTCCCTTTCGGTCTTTGTTGACAAAATATAAAAAAAATTAAAAAAAAAATGATTTTTTTTTTGCAATTAAAATTTTTAACACAAATTTTAATTTTTGTGAAAAATTACACAACATTTTTTTCAGTGTCTATTTTTTCGTGAAGGAGTATTCATTCCCTGTAACTCGTTCTCAAATAGTTTTGCTGTCTAAAATACAATAATCGAACAAAAAACAATTGAAATTTATGGATATAGAAACGTCTCCGCCCTTTTGAAAAATTGCTCTTTGGATCAAAATATTCTTATTAACTGTGGCAAATATTTAGTCTTGCATGCCGGTTTAACCTGTAAAGTTTCGTCGGAATTTCAAATGATCGGTCACGATTTTAAAGATTTTCGGACGGATCTTCGTGGAATTCCTCAATAGCCCTCATTCTGACTCTTCAATAAGTCTACGAAGACTTCCTCAGAATATCGATCACTCATCCCCATTAATTTTCAGCTTTGGTTTATCGGGTGTCGGTATAATAGCTTTATACTTTTCATTTTGCTGGACTCATCGTCCTACCTACGTAAAAATGAACTTTTGCCAAATCCCGGGTAACCAAACAAAACGTAATTGGGATGCATCGCTCACGCTCAAACTCGATTTCATATATACATTCACGCGTAAGTGATTGATTTACCAAAGTATCTGCAGTTGTGGTAGGAAAATCAAGATTTTGTTCAGAACCGCGCCTATGACTGGACAACTTCATACTGTGTGTCACCGGAAGAGAATTTAGCCATTAGTTATTGAATTATTTAATGAAAGTCTGTGAGTTTCCAGTTGGTCCAGAACTTGGTGAGCAGTCATTCCAGTCGGGATGTCGTAGAATGGAATAAGTAGAATAATATCAATTTTATTGACAAATTGTCCAGTTTTTCGTCCGATCCGAATCTTTTGTGGAATTACTAAGCCTAAATTGCAGAAATGTGATAAAACAATCGATTTTCGAAATTTAAGAACCTTTTTGACGTTTCTCATGAAGTTTGCGTTGGGTTTTGCAGATCATTTTCGTGCTCATTGATATAACCAGAAAAAAATCCGTCGAGAATAATTAATGACTAATTGCCAAAATACAACGTCAACCATTTGTGACACGCGGGTTCAGCAAACTCAACTCAAGCGAACCATTATCAGAAACTTTTCCTATTTCCCGATCACAGTTTACGACCCGCAAATTTTGCCCGCAGCAAAAAAGTCGAACTGAACAAAATCAAAGTTAAGCGCTACCGGTAAGTAGGAAGCAAAATGTTAATAAAAGATAAACGAAGCAATTTTTCGAAGAAATGGTTATTATCTTTTCGCCACAAACCAGTCCAGCTCGAAACCCTGTTCGGTTGGTGGTGCTTTGCAAGCATGCATCGGGCTAGAAAGCAAACCCGCAACATTACTACGTAGCTACGTAACCGTGAATGCGATTCCGCCGCCTGCTCACAACAAAGGAGCTTCACAGCCAGGTTGAAAAGAAATTCAGTCGGCAGCATCCTGGCAGAAACATCACGTGAAAATGTTGAATTTATGGTTCTACCTGACAGGCGCAACCGAGCGAGCGATAGCATGGTGTGCGAGTGGTCCTCATGAGGATGGGCACACACGGGCTTCTGGGCAACCAGCCCCGCGAATAATACCAACGAGTGTGCACGTGATAACGCAACATCGTATACCTAGCTGCGCTGCTGAAAATAGATTGCCACGGTAAGTTCGGTTGGCAGTGGGAAATATAGATGACGCTACCTAGGGATGGGAGATTTATGGATTGTTTTTCATAAGCTTAAATCATTTTTATTGTGCCCTGGGTGCAGACTGTACACGCAGGCTACCTGGTAGCCGCTGGTTGTGGGATATTTTTTGTCAGAAAGTTCATACGTAATAACGTTTCGGGAATCTCTTGTTCGCAGAATAATTTTGGGACATGAATGAACTTAGCGAACCTAAACTAAAGTATATTTTATGTTTGGACAATCGAAATAACTTCTTTTCAGGATTGAAGCGGGATTAGTTTTTCATACTGCGCACAAAGTACAACAGGTTCAACTATTGAAATAAAACTGAAATTGCATTCTTTCATCAGAAACCATAGAAAATCAGCAATCCGACGTAAATAATGGGAGAATGTCCACCGGAGAGAAAATTTACTTTCTTGTTTTCCAGCCATAGCAACATTCTGTCTACGGTAACAAGTATCATATTTTTTCACAATGAAGTGCCACTCGTGTGCAGTAGTGCGTATCAGAGATAAGCAAAAGTTATGAGCTTCTTATTTTTCTACTTGGTGTGGAAGACAATCTAAAATGTTCCAGGATGGCGGCTGCTGTTCCCTGTAACTGTGACGGTAGGTATGTAGGAGCGAGAAATCTCTGTGCAAAGAATGTCAGTGAAGAAAAATTGTAGCATACATATAGAGTATTTATTGTACAGATTTTGCTTCGTTCAATATCACAAAATTAGCAAAACTATATGGGAAGATTTTCTTTCTTTGATTGAAATGCTTTTTAAGACTTTATGATGGTATCCAAGGGGGAGAACAGATAGAAATGGTGAGTTTAATGAAAGCAATTATGTGAACAAAATCACCCCAGAAGCAGAATTCGAACCTTGGGACTCCGACCCAAGATTTTTTTTTTCGTCGAATGAAATGGTTTCTAAGACTTTATGATTGTGTCCAACGGGGAGAACCGATCGAATTGGTAAATTAAATGAAAGCAATAATGTGAACAAAATCACCCCAGTAGCAGAATTCGAACCTGCAACCCTTGGGACTACGACCCAATACACAAGCCCTTATGCTATTCCTAGGCTATGAAGACGTCTCAAGAAGAACACTTGATTATGGTATTGGTGACAGTGATCGTACCCTGCCGCTAAAGCGAGATCACACACAACCTCGGCCGTCACCCAATACATTGAATCTCTTCAATTTCTCCGCTAGATACCAATGCCCGGATATTTACTATCGTCTGGTGTCTAAATTCAGCTCATTACCCATCGAACTTCGGTGGGTGACAGAACTAATGAAGACAGTCGATTTCTAGTTCCTTGTTTATTTAACAGAGGTAAGACGGGAGCATTCATTTTTTGTTGGGTTTTGACGTAAGTGCCAATACCTCATTTAAGATATTTTGGTGGTATTCAACACTTGCTAAGATCATCTTTCAATTGCGACGTTAAATAATCTGCTGCATCACTAAACTAGTAAACGTGAAGTACATTGTAAACTACCCTATTATAGAAACAACATGATTCACGGGCTTAGTTGTGGAATTGACGTTTCGACTTCGTCTTATCAGAATTCGATACTAACTTAATGATAGGAATAAGCTAGCGCATGATTGACGCTTGCTCCAAAAAAATGAAAAAACTATTAGCACACTGGGCTAGGGCCAGAAGCCCTGGGATTTTAAGAGACCTCCCTATTAGGATAGATATAAAACTATTCGACGTGTTTTCAATCCTTGTTTGGCACGCAATCCGCAGATGTGGCAAAATGATTCTGCTCATTGTCACATCTGGAGGATGTAGTAACTTCAGTATACCTGGGCCATCCAGTCTAGGCACATAACTAATCATGTTGTTTTTCTACTACACTTAGCTGTATAAAAATTTAAGCTGCCATGAAGGCAATCGTTAGGAAACTCCCAGAACATTGAAACAATGTATTTGTGAAAGTGTGATTGACAGTGTTCACACAACTCGACCCTAACTTTGCTCTAAACTTGGTTAAAGGAGTCAAAGCAACGGTGCGTTTGTTTGAGTTGAAAGAGGCGATTTAATCCAGCAGTTCTGTCTAAACATAACAATTTAGTAGTACTACATTTTTTTGTTAGGAGATACTTTGCCACTGCGACCACTAACAGGTTTACTTTTGTGGCTAACCTACATTTCCATCGGACTTTTGGCAACCTATATTGTGTGTCCAGTTTCGTTTGGGCTCATTTTTTTTACAAAAACAATAGTTATGTGAACATTTTCGAATTGCATTCCCGATCAAAGTATACTTAACACAAGCAGAACATTGTTGTAACGCAAAAAAATATATTCGTAAACTCTTGTTAAATTCAAAACATTAGTTCATCGACTAATGATGAACGTAAAAGTATATTATACACCACAACGACGTACATTAGACGTGTGTTCTATTCCGTCTTTTACATTTACTAAAATGGATTATACCGCTCGTATTAATAGGTTCGAGTTATTTTGATATTTCGCTTTGAATGTAATTTTAAGTTTACGTATCAATTAATGAAGTGAACTCTTTCTTGCGGTTGGCCAGAAAGCACTTTATTGTTTTTATTCAAAATTATTTTCCGTGAGTCTCTTTCCGTACTGAGTGCCTATCACCGACATCAGGGAGGCGACTGCACTGGGGCAGTCAATCTACTCTCACGAAAGAAGTTATCAGAGATGCACCAATTCGCTTCTACATCTTGCCGAACAGGCCACAATAAATGAATGCACAAAACATTCATCGAAATATATGACATAAATCTACCGCACCAGCAATTAGTGTGAAAAGAGACAATGTTTCAAAGAATCGTTATTACCGTTACCGCAGTAATTAAAGCGAGTATTTTAAGACGATTAGTAGGATTGGAATTAACATGATATTGATTCATTTCAAGGCCACCTGTAAGCAATTGGGAATATCGATTGAAACAAAAAAAAAACGAAGGTTTATCTACCATAAAGTTGAAAGTCGACTTTGTCCAGTTTCATCATACCAGAAATAAAATTCACTAGTCTGAACAACGTTCACATGACAGACGTTTGACTCGCCCTACTCCATCATTCCTCCTTCTTAAACGAGGCATCCTCAAACAACGTCTTACAACTATGCAGGTCAGATTACAATATCTGGCATAGCGTAATTGGTATGTCAATCACCTACGCTCGGACTCTACCCCCGCATTCACTGTGTTAGGCCCTTTACTACTATCGGTCAGATATCAGCTCAACAAAAGGATAATAGCTCTTTTAGATTAACTGAGATCATTTTACAGTTTTCGGCGGTACTTTACAACGAAGAGGTCGTCGAAATGGTGTTTTTTCTATATAAATTTTGATACGCATTTCAATCCTATCGACTGATTTGACTCATATTTGGAGTAGAGTTAGCATGGGGTAGAAATGGGTAATTTTTTATCACTCTCGATTCAATTGCAGGAGCGCCTTAGCTCACTAGTACCCAAATGGTCTTAAGGCGGCCCTGAGAATGACGCAATAACGGTGTACATGTTAGTTTGGATATATCGTCTAGCACGTCGGGATCGGTATTCAACGAGCATTTCAGTCTATTTTTGTATAATCAATTATAAAAATATTCACTCAGTGACATTGAAAATTAAGCAAAGAAAAAAAGAGTCGCAAGTGAAGAATTTTGGTGTACATTTGAGTACTGATTTTGTAAACAAGATCGCGTCCTCGAGTCATGCACTTTTAAACTCACGAATACGGAAATAAATATTGAAAAACAGTTTTGACGGTCAAAATCACATAATTTCGGGACCGTCAAGATTTGGTATCTTCGAATAAGTTTTCTGACATAATAAAGCACACCTCTCATTTCATGATTAATCTCCCAATAATGAAAAATCAACTTTTCAAAAATATTGTTTAAAGACTTGATGTCTTCAGCAACGTTATTGTGGATTATATTGGAAACAACTTTGATGAAAACATGAATGCTCTGTGTATTCAGGATATCAAATTTTAATGTTTACGATAACTTTTTTATTTTGTTGACTTTCTGCACCACATGACCCAATAGTCGGAAAATATTGGCATCACACTCATCAACAGAGCTGTATATATTTGTCTTCTAATTATCGATTGTTTTATGCGCCGGGAAACATTTAACTGGCTACTGATTCGCTTTTTTTGTTTATCTTCGAGATGTTTCGTTGAAATGTTCGAAATTTGTGATTAAATATCCGAAGAAATTTTGTTCAGGAATTGTGAGAATTTGGGTGTGATTCACACCGTGTATTGCCAAACACGCCTTATTTTACTTCCAAAGCGACATCTGCGGGTAAATAGCTACAAATCACTGCTCGCGAGTGAAACGGTTAGCAGTGAAAACAGCAAGCGATGTTTATTGAGTTATGGTACTCAATCCAATGGATTGACAACACCTATCCTGGGTACTGCAGAAATTTGTTCCACATGATATGTTTCAAGGTGTATTATGATAATAGAAAGATCCAGGGATGTCCCATACATGGAACTTAATCTAAATATGTAACGGCTGCACTGACTTATTTTCAACCGATTACTTTCGTAAATGTTTATTCACATTGCACAGTGGTCCGAATTCACAATTTAGGAAGACAAAAATGTTTGTAGCTAAACATTACGTTTTAGAGCTATGATGTCTTCAGGATAAATAATCAGTATCGAATAGGCCATCTCCAGATGTAGATGGTATTAGGGTAGCCCTTATCGTTAGGGTGCTTCAAAAATTATTTTCTGAATGTGAGGAGATAGAATATTACAGTCTTCTGCAACATTGTAGAGAAACTTATACCAAGCAATTTTGCCGAAGACGTCATAGTTGTATCTTCAAAGGTTTTTATTTTATAGCTATTTTAATTGAGCAACTTAGGGTGCTCCTAACAAAAACAGTTTTTTGCTCTAACTTTTTTATTTTTTTTTCATAAACATTGTCTTCAGACAACTTATAAAGCTCATCGATACAAATTTTTTTTTATAATTGAAGAATTCAGATATCACTTTTGGAACCGAAGTTATGAGCAATATTGAATGAAAAATAGACCATTTTACAACATTTATGTCAAAAATTGGGGCAAACAAAAATATATTCTTCTTATTGCATTTCAAAGAGAATACTTTCAGGTATGTTTAGAAAAAAAAATGCGAAGGAGATATTTCTGAAAAAAATTTAAATAGAGTTTGAAAATTGTGATTTTACTACTGGAAAATGCCTCATATAGAGTCAAAATTTCTCAAATGGGCCACCCAAATTAGGTGATATCGCAATTTCGATGGAAGATCCAATTTTTTGGTAGTATGTGGCATTTCAACACCAAATCTAGATGGACACACCAAATTGTTTTTTGCATGTTAAACAGACACAACACTTTGAGGAAATTCCTTAAAAAAATATCGATCCGTGAATTTTACTAGAACACTAGCTCCACCTTTTATACACGGTCCCAACCATTCGTTTTCAAAAGGATTATCCCTCAGGCTCAGAAACAATTTTTCACTAGTAGTCTATCACCGTATACTTGCGCATATCGTCGCTGTTAGGAGAGGGCGTAGCGTAGTTGGTAAATCGATTGCCTTGCACGCAGCGCACCTGGGTTCGAGTCCCGACCCCGCACATAGGGTTAGAAATTTTTCATAAGAGATTTTTATAACCCGAATAGGCGAATGACTTTAAGGTTAAAACCTCTACAATCGAAATTTAAAAAAAATGCCACATTTCCCAAAAATTGGATCTTACATCGAAATTGCGATATCACCTAATTTGGGTGGCCCATTTGAGAAATTTTGACTCCATGTGAGGCATTTTCCAGTAGTAAAATCACAATTTTCAAACTCCATTTAATTTTTTTTCAGAAATATCTCCTTCGCAATTTTTTTTCTAAACATGCCTGAAAGTATTCTCTTTGAAATGCAAGAAGAAGAAATTATTTTTGTTTGCCCCAATTTCTGATATAAATATTGTAAAATGGCCTATTTTTTATTCAATATTGCTCATAACTTCGGTTCTCAAAGTGATATCTGAATTCTTCTATTATCAAAAAAAAAAATATCTCGATGAGCTTCATAAGTTGTCTAAAGACACCGTTAATGATAAATAAAAAATAAGAAAGTTAGAGCAAAAAAACTGTCTTTGTTAGGAACACCCTAAGTTGCTCAATTAAAATAGCTATAAAATAAAAACCTTTGGAGATACAACTATGACGTCTTCGGCAAAGTTGCTTGGTATAAGTTCCTCTACAATGTAGCTGAAGACTGAAATATTCTATCTCCTCACATTCAGAAAATAACTTTTGAAGCACCCTAACGATAAGAGTCATCCTAATACCATATACATCTGGAGATAGCCTATTTGATACTGATTATTTGTCCTAAAGACATCGTGTCTCTAAAATAAAAGGTTTAGCCACAAACATTTTTGTCTTCCTAAATTGTGAATTCGGACCACTGTGCATTCCCAAGTAGCAATTAAAACATGTGAAGAAATCAAAATTAGCGAAAGATGTTTTGTAGAAGGCTTATATGCGATTTTTATGTTTAACAAGTTCGAAATGTTTCAGACAAATAAGATACAACATGTATTTGTCCTACTGCGGTATTTGTCAAGGAATCTGAAACAAATCAATATTATGTTCCACAGTGATACCACAATAATCTTCAAAAAACAAGTTGCGCTGGTATCATTTTTTTTTCATTTGATTCATAAGTTTTTTATAAGTTTATTTTACAGCTTGTAGAACGTACGGATCAAGTGATTTTGTTCAACGATTCTACATAAGAACATATTGAACACATATTACAACCAAGTAATCTGTAACTTGTGATTGAAAACTGTTGCGCTTGATTCGGGTTTCGTTTCATATTTCTCAGTTCAATTTTATTTATTATATTTGCCATTTATTGCGCTGGTATTTGACTGGAGGCTAGAGATGCCGAGTGTACAGATTTTCAATATGCTGCACAGATTTCTAAAACTGCAGAGACTTCCACAGTTTTCTGTTTAATGCACAAATTTCCAGTTTTCTGTTATAATGCATAGGCATTTCTCAATTTTTATCTCGCGCAAAAACTAAAACAAATCGCCACTTCTTGTTTTAAAACGCTTTTATTAATACAGATTTGCACAGAATTTTACATAGGCGGTTCCAGATTTCACAAAATATTAACTGGCATCCATGCTGGTGGCCGAGTAATAAACAAAATAGTGCGTCGTTCTTTCAGGTTCCAACGATGTTTTACTGCGATCTCAGAAAAATTTTACTTCTGCCTAGGAACATATTGAACATCATAAGAACAACCACATGTTCTACATAAGAAATCAAAAACTTGTCATAAAAACTGTAGCACTCGATTCGAAACTTTGCTTCGCTTAAATTCGAGTATTTTTTCATTGCATTGCTCACAAGGATAGAGCAAAACTTTTAATACCCTTTGCCGCGCTGGTAACCAATTGTATGGTAAGTAATAAACAAAATAATATAGTGCATCGCTCTTGCAAGTCTGTACGACGGTCTACAGTGATATCACAATCAGGCATTTCACGAACCGCTTGACATTTCACAGAGGGATTTCACAATCTATTTGTTTCACTCTACTGGTTTTCCCGTGTTTTGCAAGATTACGCAAACAGAAAAATATATCCACCGAATGTCGTTGATTCTATTCATTTAATGTTAGCTCGAAACGTCAATTTGATCGGACGCCGGCCTGAACAAGTCCCACTAATAAACGTCAGAAGAGATAAACAAAAGTAACAGCTAATCAGAAACGCTTCGGGGAATGCCTAATAAGAACATAATGATCAACATAAGAACTACTCATGTTCCACATAAGTAATCTAAAACTTGTGTATGAAAACCATATCGCTCGATTCGATATTTCGTTTCGCTCAACCGCGCATATTTGTTCGTTTTCAGCTGATTTTTTATTATGAAATTGTATCACGAGGACTTAGCAAAACTATTGAAATCAATAGATGCAGTGATGATTATATGTATATTGAGTAATAAACAAAATAGTGTGTCAAGTCCTTATGATGTTCTACAGTGATACATACACAACAAGTGCCATTTGTACCGATGCCTCCCCGGCCATGTTCAAAATATAGGAAAAAAGCTATCAAAACATTTATAATTGTTTTCAATCCATTACATTGAATTTGTAGCATGAATTCCTGCTATGTGTTTTAGGAATAGAAATTTAATTACGTTTTTTACATTTTGGTGCATTCACGGGTGCGTAGTTAAAATAGAATTATTGGAATAAATTTTATAATTATACAAAAACTGCTATTTTCAGAGGCGCGTTTAAATATTGGAAGCAAATTTCCATGTTTCACAGTAAAGATACACTACGTTTATTTGTTTATTTGTTGTACCGTCACCAACAGACCCCTTGGCCCCAATGGTGGTTACTTAAACTAATTACATTTCAGAATACGAATAATTTTAGTTTTTATCGAATTCCTTGTCAGGTTGAAGTCAAACGCCGTCGCCACACTGTTAAACACACGCTGGAGTCCGGTAACAGCGCCCTGGCGCCCATAGTTAGTTCTCCTGAATGGGACTCGCAGAAGAGAGTTATTGCGCAGAGCTCGAACGCGAGCTTGAAGATCGAGGCGTCCGAGGATTGTAGGGCAATCCACCCTGGCAGACAGTAAGTCCGAGACGAACAGGGCTCGAGAGCAGTCCCTCCGGATGCTTAGAGTATCGAGCTGTATTAACTGACAACGGTTTTCGTAGCTCGGCAGCTGAAATCTGTTTTGCCAAGGAAGATGTCGGAGTGCAAAGCGTATGAACCGGCGTTGGACGGCCTCGATTCTGTCGACACCGTTCTGGTAGTAAGGGTTCCAAACAGCAGAACAATATTCCAGTGTTGAGCGAACCAGCGCACAATAGAGAGATTTTAAACAGTATACGTCCTTAAAGTTTTTCGCTATTCGAAAGATGAACCCAAGCTGTCTTGAAGCCTTATCCACAATGGATGATGTATGTGGTTTGAACGTTAGTGCCGAATCCATGATGACTCCGAGATCCTTGACGTTAGAGTGTCTTGGAATACTCGAGTCGAAGAGATGGTAGTTAAACTGAATCGGATGGCGTTTCCGCGTGAACGTAACGATTGAGCATTTGCTCGGGTTTAAAACCATTCTGTTTAGATCACACCACGTACTAAAGCTGTCCAATTCCCTCTGAAGAAGCTCGGCATCGGTTTTATCCCGTATTTGTTGAAAAATTTTCATGTCGTCGGCAAAAGAAAGGCGGGGTCCTTGTAATTTGATGTTGACGTCATTAAAGTAGAGGAGGAATATCACTGGACCGAGATGGCTTCCTTGTGGGATACCGGATGTAGCGAAGAATGGTGTAGATAGACAGTCCTTAATGCTGATTTGGAGCTGCCTTCCTTCGAGGTAGGAACGAAACCAGCGCAGAAGTTGTCCATGAATACCGAGTTTGTCCAGCTTCGCTATTGCGATATCATGATTGATTTTGTCGAAGGCCGCAGATAGATCCATGTAAATAGCATCGGTTTGCAATCCGTCAGCGAATCCATCCATTGCATATGTTGTGAACGAGAGCAGGTTAGTCGTTGTCGATCGTTTAGGCATAAATCCGTGTTGATCGTCTGCAATGTAGTGTTTGCAGTGAAAGAAAAGAGGGTCTAAGACAACCAGCTCGAATAGTTTTGATACTGCACTTAAACACGAGATTCCTCGATAATTGTCAATGTTCGATTTGTTTCCTTTTTTGTGAACTGGAAACATGTGCGCTGCTTTCCAGCAGGAAGGGAATATTCCAGTATTGAGTGATAGCACAAAGACTCGCCGAAGTGGTTCAAGAAGCCCGCTGATGCACTTTTTGACAAAAATCGAAGGAACGCCATCTGGACCCGGGGAACTAGATGCTTTCAGCTTGGAATTTGCTGCAAGAATGGCAGCATTATCGACACAAATTCGGTTGATGGTTCGTCCTAGAGAAGGAGTTAGATTTGAAGCGGCAGCGACTTGTTGTGGGGAAAGGTTCTCGTCGGAAAAAACGCTTGAAAATTTGTCGGAAAACAATTGGCAAATTTCCTTAGTGTCGGTGCCTAAAACTCCATTTAATGACATACAAGATGGTAACCCGGATTCTTTTCGCTGCTCGTTCACATATTTCCAAAACGACTTGGGCTTGGATTTCAGTTGACGTTCGACGTTTCGCTGATATCTAAAAAAGGCACGTCTGCTTTGCTGTTTGTATTCGTGGTTGAGTTGAAAGTAGTGGTTTCGTAATGCAAGTGTCTTATGCTTCGAGAACTTTTTAAATGCGGCTCGTTTGGCAGTTTTTAATCGTCTAAGCACTGTTGATTGCCAGGGAGGGTGTTGATTTGTGCTGACTGTTCGTTTTGGCACATGACGGTCGATTAGGTAGTTAAGAATATTAGAAAACGTCATCGCTGCTTCGTTCGCGTCATCATTGTTAAGATTTTCGTCCCAATTTATATCCAACAGCGTGCTAACGATGCTGTCGTAGTCAGCGTTTTTAAAATCGTAGACGATAGAGCTTGAGACGTCTTCAAAACTCACTCCTAGGTTACCAGCGAGTACAAGATGTAGTGGGGGATGATGGCGCACATGCTGGACTAAAGGTGTCGGTGCGGCGCAGCAGTACGGAGCGTAGTCCCGGGCACTTACAAAGCAGAGGTCCAATGTACGTCCGTTCTCGTTGATGATATTATTAATTTGCCGAAGAGTTGCGCTACTGTAGTTGTCCAAGATACAACTGGCATTGTTGATAAGCACAGATTTTTCGATATCCAATCGTAGAAATCCGTTACTTGCTGGGCACCAGGTCAAGCCAGGTAAGTTAAAGTCGCCCAGTATAACAATATCATCAGATGGGGCAGCGATCGAGGTGATGAAAGAAACGGAGGAAAGATGTACATCGATCAGGCTGTAATCACGAATTCGGTCAGGTGGAAAATACACGACACACAGGAAGAGATTGCGATCGGCAAGTTTCACTGATATCCACACTTGCTCGGAGCTCTCCCACCGCTCATCGTTGATCACTCGGGCTTTTATACCATGGCGAACGGCGATGAGTACACCACCACCTGATGTCTTGCGGCTGTTGAGGGCATTGCGATCACAGCGGAAGACATCAAATGTTGAACCAAACACCTGGTGAGACAGAGTACGGTTGTTGAGCCACGTCTCGGTTAAGGCGATGACGTCATAACAGCAGCCCGTGGTCGCGAGCAAATAGCTGTCCGTTGATGAATTTAAGCCACCAACATTCTGGTAGTAAATCTCGATGTTATTGGATGACGGATCAGGTTCTGCAGAGGGCGAATCAACTGCATCGCGCTCCAGAATGCAGCGATCATCATCGGCGACAGAAATAGTTGACATCTCGTCACAAGATGTTAGAGCAAAAGGCAAATTACTGGAAGCGAAGAATACATCAGCGCTTGAAGTGTTCGGATCAGATGTATACTTGCCATTTGTGGCGGGTTGGAAGACCCTTTCACCCATCCCACACACAGGACCGGGACGACTGATGATCGCTGGCTGCAATTGCTCGACTGTGGCGGGGGGCTCGAGGGCTTCCATAGTGCCAACTGCGGTGCGTCCCAGTATGCGTTGAACCCCGATGGAGCGATGCGGAGAGCAGGAACGGGACGGTAGTAGCTTACGGCGAGTGTTGGACGATGAACTAGAAGCGTGAATCGGTTTAACCGTTGTATCGTTACAATTTGTATAATACTTGCCGAGAAAGGCGGCTTGGAAGACCCCTTCTCCACCCACACATACAGGACCGGGACGACTGCTGAACGCTGGCTGCAAGGGCTCGACTGTAGCGGGGGGATCGAGGGCTTCCATTGTACCAACTGCATTGCGTCCCAGTATGCGATCAGCGTCGACACTCCTTCACAATGGCGGTGTAGCTTGGTATAGTGGCATTGCCAATCGTTGCGGAGTCCTCTGTAGGGTTGATGGGCCGGGTTGACTTAGCGGAATACATGCGACTTCCGACGTTTAGTATTTTCCCTCTACTGAAACCATGTTGATTGCATAATATGAAATATATTTTCTTGAGTTTACATATTCAATATAGATTCGCTGGCGGGATTACTCTTTTTTTTAATTCGACTATCATTTGTAAATAAACTTAGCTAGAACATGTTTCTATGCAATCGTGTTCAATTTGTTTTTGTAGTAAACTTTCTGCCATTGCCGTGTTAACATGTTCTATTCCGCAACTTTTGGATTGTAAATAATACTGCTTGTCAAACATCCTGGGCAAGTGTTTAATCGAGTGTATTGTTACTGCATGAGAATATATTGAAAACAAAACTTGTTCTATATCGCACCTCAACGTGCGCTTTTTGGGTCGTACAGTAGGTAGTGATTCAGGTATTCAAAATAAAATTCTTTGTTCTACATCCAGATAAGAATACTTCACACCAACAAAGTGTGCTACTTGGGTTGCTACGATAATGTAATGTCCGACTCCAATTCTCTTAAAATTCTTAAAGGACGATGCTGACCATTTGAAAGATGTCGTAAAAAATCGCTCGGTTAAAGTTGACTCAAAATCGCTATCTCCAACCATGAACGCACCTTAGAATAGTATTCGGCTCAATCTTTATTTGTTTCGAACCATATTTTGATAAGCATTCGTGGATTAAAATTCGGATAACAAGTAGAACTTTCTTCAGCGAATGATTTCAGTTTTGGTTAAACCAGATCAGTATCAAACGCAAAGAAAAATTATGTGTCACAGCGACAGACACTTCTATTACATACTTCTACTCTCATTACATTTTCATTTCATTTTTAGCAGAATCTGATTTTTTTACTGCTGCTTCGTAATTGCCCAGTATCTTTCGATTTATTGAAGTTCTGGCCCAGTTTGGGGTATTGCAGTCTTTGGGCACAAAATTTATCTTAATGACTGCATACAACTCTAGAACTGATTTTGCATAACGACACGATGTCAAATCACGCCAAAACACCGAGGAACCACAGACTTGTCTAAAATAGGTAAGTGTATGACGCTTTTGAAGGTACTCTTTGTAATAAATTTCTTTCCCTGGTTCATAGTCCCGGTTGTGACATAAATCTGACTTCGTTTGTCGCAACTGCATATTGCTTGCCATGTCAAAAAATTCTGGCCAATTTCGAATTATTGTTTGGTTGAATATTTTAGCAAGACCAAATTGGAAAAAATCAGGTACTCTCGAAACCAACACGTTCACTGCCCGGAATCTTTTCCAAGTTTGCGATGGGGTAATTTCGAAATCTTGCGAGGTGCGAGCTGAATTTTGTTACGTTTGCTTCGCTTAGTTCAATGGTAATGTTAATTTACAGAAAGAAATCCCACCTAATTTCCCAACTCTACACAGTAATTTCACAAAATGAACAGAAGACGAAAATTGTCCCGCCAAACTGTATTTACAAATAAAATTAATTATTCTGCTTCGTTCGGAGAAGTGATGGTGCAATTTTTTCGTGGGTGGCATAACGAGTGAAGAAACTCCAAATATTCGGTGATAGTATGAAAAGACAAAAATCAAACTGAACAACTATGATTTGTTCTCGTATTTTGTCCGAAATTCCATGAATCGAAAAGTTTCATACTTCAACGATAGACTTCTAAACTAGTAATGTTCGCCAATCTATCTATGAATATTGGAATCTATTTACATACAGCATTGTTTTATTTGGAGCAGGGAAAAGCCCCCTGGTGCTGGGCTTCATTGAAACCTCACCATCTTCTATACCAACAGATTACAAACTTAGCTTTGTGTCGATTACATGCATACGTCACGGCTTGATGCTAGCAGAAGGTGAAAAGAATGATCGCATGGTTGTTCTAGGCGAGGATTTGTGAATATTTTGTTGCCGGCGTTGGTGGTAAAACATGATAGTGAGTTATGTTCTATCAATGACCATTGGGTGCAATGTCCGACTCCTACTGAGCAGAAGGCAAAGGTTTCTTCACATTTCCTTCGATCATGTTCATGTGAGCCTGCCTAGACCTAGTTTTCCGTTCTAAGTTTATAACTGATTCGCTCTAGTATACCTATCCGTCTTTCAATTCCATTGCTTTCGTTTCTCTTAGTCTTAAATTTGCCGAAAATAGCCAACAAAATCAATACATATTAGATGCTGTAATATTTACACAGTTATATTTAGCCGGTCAGGACAAGAGAGTTCAAATGATAAATATGTCCTAAATCGGACCTACTCCATTATGAACCAGATGAAGCTCACTATTGAAAAGCTAGTCTACAAGGTTAATTGTGAAGCTGAATCTCCTCAGTGGCGGAGTAGCGAAATATTTTGAAGAAATTTGAAAAAATTGAATATGTTTAACAAAAATATGCCTAATATTTTAAATGGAATTCTCAAGGTTTCATTTGCACAAGTTAACTTGAGAGAATATTTCCTTGTAGTAAATGAAAATTGGCGGCAGACCTCGGCACCTACCTGTCGGCTCGTTGTAAAGGCTAGATTAACCGCTGAGGACTACAACGAGTAGATCGCGGCGAAGCGAGGAGCTAAATGACTCCTGGTATCGTGACAAAACTGGGAGCTTATTGGTCCACGAAACGGATATCGATACCGAGAGAAATTTTACCAAATTCTGTAGTTCTTGACTGACGGCGAACATGGATTGGAGAGTGTGCGAGAAGTATCCTCATAGCGACCACCAGGCGATTCGCTACCGCATCGGTCAATGTCAAGTCTTTAACAAAAACCTCTTTGTTGAGTCACTTCGGCGAACAGCAGAATCAAGTACGTCGATGCGGCTGATCTAACAAAAAGGATAGTGGCGGTTTGTGACGTTACAGTGCCACGAAAACTGAAGCCATGCAGTAGACGGCGTGCAGCTTACTGGTTAAATGAGTAGATCAGTACACTACACGCTGGTTGTCTTAGAGCCAGAAGGCGGGCTCAGAGTGCAAGATCGGGGAGTGAGAGAGGAGCGCAAGCGAGGGTAGGGACTATTTAAAACTGGAGATCAAGCTTAGCAAGCCAATTGCTATAAGTAGCTGTGCTGAGAAATAGACGCCAATCCCTGGGGGACGCATACTGAGTCCACATGACGAAGATGAGGGCCCGTCGACATCAGCTGAAATATGCGCGGGTAAGCTAAAGATAATCGTTGAGGGTCTCTTCCCGAAGCACGATTAAACTACCTGACCACCGACACCGTACGGCGAAGAAGAAGGAGGTAACACAGCCGAGTGGCAAGCGACTAACGACGAGCTCAAAGAAGCGTCGATGTGACTAAAATCAAAGAAAACCCCGGTCCGGATATAATACCAACCGTGGTGCTGAAAGCTGCGATCCTGGCATATCCGGATATGTTTAGGATGCTACTGCTGAAGTCTTTAGATGATGGCAATTTCCCCGAAATGAGGAAGGTACAGAAGCAGATGTTGCTGCCAAAGTCAGGGAAGTTACCGGGCGATCCAGCCTTGTATAGACCAATGCCGCTGCGCTGTACATAAGAATGAGCCAGATCCTAAAGAGCTACTTCCAGAGTAGAGTACTGCAGTAGTACCAGACGAACAAAGGGCAGAAGGCAATTCGAATCGCAGCAAGCGTTGCTCAGGGCTCCATTCTCTGTCCAACTCTTTGGAGCGGGATGTACGATGGGGTCTTAATACTGCGGCTGCCCGGGTGAGTGAAAATCGTGGGTTTCGTGGATGACGTGTCAGTAACGGTGATGAGACACTTGAAGAAATGGAGGTGTCGGTGCCGGGGACAATAGATGCGCTCGAGAGCTGGAAGAATGGGGCCAAGCTGCAAATAGCTCACCTCAAGACGGATGTGTTGTTGGTTAGCAACTGCAAAGCGGTTCAGAGGATACAGATCACCGGCGAAGGGCATGCGATTGCATCGAAGCGTGCACTGAAGCAATTGGGAGTGATAAGTGACGACTGGTTGAACCTTAACAACCACGTTGATTACACCTTCGAAATGTCGGTCTATTATCTAGTGTTTCGTCATCGATACTGCGATATGGAGCTCCTACCTGGGGTGCGGCGCTGAAAACCAGATGGAACCGCGAAGAGCTGAACAGAACGTTCCGGCTGGTGGTCGTACGAGTTGCGATTGCGTACTGAAGGCAGAATACGTTATCGCTGAGATGATCGCCATCTGCATCACCCTGGCGGAGGATATCAAGTGCTGCAATCAATGAAACGTCAGAAACGTGAGGAAGATGATGAGAATCGATTCGATGGTGACGTGGAAGCGGAACGGGATAATATGCAGAAAGGAAAGTGGACTTACCGGCTCATCCTAAACCTGTCGTGGGTCAATAAAAAGCACCTTCCACCTGAAACAGCTCATACCGAACCACGGCTGCCTTAGGAAGTATCTTCATCGGCTCGGGTGCGCAACGGCACCACTGTGCTCGGAGTGTGAAAACGTCGAGGAGATACCGGAGCATGTGGTCTTTGAATGTCCGAGGTTTGAAATGACGTGCAGGGAGCTATATAAAACGGGAGGGCCGGACATCAACCCGAATAATGTAGTCTACATAATGACAAGTGACGTAAAGACGTTGAACGTAATAAACAGAGTTATGATGTAGATCAGCGGTTCTCAACCTTTTTTTGTATTACGGACCCCTTCGAAATCACCTTGGGTTGCTGCGGACACCCACGGATAAACATTGCTTTTGTATGCTATCAATATGTTATTTTCAGTTTGTTAGGAGACAAGACATGACATTTCAATCTGCACTTGGAAAATATATTTTTCTTCGCGGACCCTCAGCAACAGCTTCGCGACCCCCTAGGGGTCCGCGGACCCCAGGTTGAGAATCACTTATGTAGATCATAACCGTCTTACAGCGGAAACGGCGTGATGAACATCGAGCAACAGTTTCTGGAGAGCAATCACCGCCAGGGAACTCTCCACAGGAATAACCTAGTTTCACGGCCGAGAACTAGTCGAGTAGACTGCAACAGAGCACCCATATTAGTCGTCGAAACGCCAGCGAATCGGACGTCACGCTCCATCCGGAATCGCCAGACCGATCACGGCACCCCACCGGTTGTTCCGGTAGAAAAAAAGCAAAAACCCAAGAAGAATCGGAATTGTGAGAACTTTTTTCGCCAGGGAACTCTCCGTCAGCGTAAGCTAGATTCGCTGCTGGGGAGTAGACTGAGTAGACCACGACGAGACAACACCAGTCGCGGGTCATCGGGAACCGCACCGGACGACCTGCTTCATCGGAATCGCCGAACTGACGTCGGCACCTA
This sequence comes from Topomyia yanbarensis, assembly GCF_030247195.1. Classification (NCBI taxonomy): domain Eukaryota; kingdom Metazoa; phylum Arthropoda; class Insecta; order Diptera; family Culicidae; genus Topomyia; species Topomyia yanbarensis. Next base: position 105,098,082 of record NC_080672.1, on the reverse strand, counting down.
GCTGATTGGCTCGGTTTCGGGAGAACTTCTCTTGCTGGGGAACTCTCCGGCGGAACTCTATCAGGTCCATCGTCGGGGACTAGACCGAGAAGTTTTGCGAACAAGCCGGGGAGCTGAATGGCTCATCGAGGAAGTAGTGCTAAATGGTGCAAGAAGCGAACTAAGGGACTTAAAGGAGTTTCGGCGCTAAATGGCACCGGTCACGGAGCCAAAGGGTTCAAGAAGTTGTGGTACCGAAACCAAATTAGAATCAGTATCGGGAGAACTTCTTTTGTCGGGTAACTCTACGTCAGCGTACAGTCAGATTCACCGCCGGGAACTGGACTGCGTAGACCGCGACGAGACAACACCAGTCGCGCCGGGGCTCCAGCAAACCGGACGGCCTACTCTACTGGAATCGTCGAACTGACCTCAGCACCTGGCTGATTGACTCGCTTTGGAACTTCGCTCGCCGAGGAACTTTTCGTCGGAGTAAGCTAGATCCATCGTCGGGGACTAGACCGAGTAGTTCGCGAACCCGTCGGAAGCTCAACGAGGAAGTGGTACTAAATGGCACAAGGGAACTGAAGGGCTCAGTAAATTAGACAGTGTGAAGTTTGCCGCCCAGATTGTCCTCGTAAGGGAAGAGCACTAATGCTAGACCCAGAGCTAGCTTTCTTACTACCATACAGAAATTGCCACGTTGTTGTGTGGGTGGTCGAAAACTGGTAGTGTGCCGAGGATGGGTGCTATAACTCTACTGAAAGAAGTAGTTGGATAGGAGCGTGTGCTGTGCACATAAAAAAATCTCTTCCCGAAGTAATCCCATAAGGTAATGTCGGGGAGGAATCAGGTTCCGTGCAAGATTAGTTGTATTACCGGGTCGGGTGACTACCCAAACCCGTTGCCTGAGTTGTTGGTTTTTGTGCATCTTTTTCCTGCTCAGAATGTTTTTGAACATTTTTTTTCATATACCCGATCAGAACGACATAACAGAAAGCTATCAAATTTATATCTCATGTTGATATTTATTACGCACTGTGTTATCTTTGTGATATCGCAATCAGCAAGGCAAGGAAACTTATATCAAGATTATATCTTCTGGTGATAGCATTGAACTGCTGATATGATATTAATGTACGCATATAACGATGATGTTATAATACATTACATATTCTTTCACAATTATCTTTGAATGCTAACTGTAATCGGTAAAGTGGGCAAATGCCCAGTTGGTTAAAGCCTCCATAAACAAATCAATCAATCAACTGTGAATGATTGTTATATTACACAGATGACCGTCTATTTGCTAATACGCTGAAGCCTCTTTTTATGCGTCGTTATTCAACTTTTTAAAGCAAATTTTCGAAGTTTTTATTGTTTTACTAATATTTGCGTTTTCCGCATGGATATTCAAAGTTCCACGATTTTGAGAATAGATAAGTTTTAGATGCAAGTGGTTCGAAAGTAAGGTGTTTAACTTACTTGGTTGCATTTTGATTAAGAGATTACCTATTTTCTGACACGCAATTTCGAATATGGGGCTTATGATTTCAATTTTGAAACCTTTATTCAAAAAGATTTGGAATCGTAAAGTTATCAAGCTATTCTAAAGATAATAATTTTCATATAAAACTTATTTTAAAGAAGATGCAGGAAGTATCAAGCACTCCAGATGAAATAAAGAAACGCGGATTCAAATAAAAAAGCATTTTTTAAACTATTTATTATGGTTTAGTCAAATGATTATATAATTAATTTTCTTTTAATTAATTGTGCATATTGCGAAAACGAATTGTCAGAACTCAAGAAACTGTTTGATATATACTGATTTCCACAATACCGTTATGAAATTTGAGGATCTTTGAGGATCTGCAGTCCGATTTCCCCAATTTATGTGAGATTTTGATAAACAACCGAAACTTGTCCAGTTTGTGGATGTCTGATTTTGTGCGTTCTCCGAATTACCAAAGTATTGCAATTTCCCCCGCACAAAAATGTTTGAGGCTGATATTGTTGTGTCTTTTCATTCCACTTAAGATAAGTTTGACATTTTACGGTTGAACTGACAATTGCTTTGAATGCGCATATGTACTAATGTTTCCGTTGTATTCGATTCGTCTTAAAAAAATCATGCTTCGTTCGTCTTAAAAAAATCATCGAGCTAACAAATTTTCGAAATATTCAAGATACTTGATTCATTTTGTTCAAATTGGTGAAAGATTAATATTTGTGAGCATGCTGCATAGAGCTATCAATATTTCAAAATGGCCTAGAAATCTCTGAATATATACATATCCCAGCTGGTATTATTGTTCGCTGTTACAATTTAAATATGTGTTTTAGATAATGCTTGAAATAGCTGTAGGCTTTAATGTAAAAATAATGAATAATTTACTCTTTAAAATTAAATGAAATTTGGAAAAGAAAATGTATTTTAGAAAACATGAAATATTCTAAAATTCGTCACACAGAAGAATCCTCAACAATTCCTCGAATTTTCAGTTGATAGATTGAACTATTGTAAAAAAAATGCATTTATGGGAATTTATTAGGTGTGAGATAATTGTACTAGTTTGCTTAATCTTTCTCATATTAAAAATGCCAATAACAAAACCCCGAAAGCGACTTTACTTGAAATCTCAAAATGCAAACCTCAAAAGTTTGGTATTTGTTTCCTTGAATCTATTCGGAATCATAATCATAACATTTGTAGTATTCTCCGTAAAATAATGTAGGTAAACTATCCGCTCAATGTTACCATATCGCATCGACATTATTTCTAAAAATCGTTTAAAACATGTAAACGTACAAGAGAAGTACCGAGGCGCACTATTCAGAATCTAAAAATAGCCCCACTTTCCTAATCTGAAATGATATTATAAAGCTATTCAGTCTATCGTAATATAGGCAGCTGTAGTAGTGAGCAAAACTGTATGAAAACAAAGCGTACGATACAAGGAAAACAAACAGTCCTTAGGCTTTGGCAAAGTTCAATGTATGCGTTCTGGAAACAAGATGCATCTATAATCGTTTTGCCCTTGACGAATGCGTAGAATATTATGCTAACATTAAACATCGGTCGAAAGCAATGTCGTTGGTTCATGCAGGAAACATCTGCATAAAACTCAGAATACCCAGGTTCAAATCGCTATATATCATCCACAAATATCAATCAGCGTGTCATATATTCATAATAACAATCAGCCAGCATGTATGCAATCATTTGACAAAACTATAAAAAAAGCTTTTGCAACATAAAGCTTTTTGCTTTCAAGCGAAAAACGCCTTAATGTATGCTATATTTTTCTATTCTATTCTATTTTTAGACATGCACGCTAAATTCGTTGATACTATACAATAGGTAATAAAAGCTATGTTGGCCGTGGGAGAACCTAACAAAATTTGTTATAATTCTGATAGAAGCCTATCACAGGTTGTCATATTTTTGATATATACTAGAATAATTTCTGTTATGTTTTCTGTTATTTTACCAACTAACGAGACCAAAGTTATAACACAACTTGTTATCATAACAAAGTGACTCAGTCTGTAATAATTTTGTTATTTCTTTCTGATCGGGTATACATATACAAAAAATATTCATATCATCCCCGAAAATTTTTCATACTGCGTCACTGACTCTCATATTATTTGTGAATATCAACAAGTCCGTTTTGTTATAAAACCATCTACCACTTCTTTCCTTATAGCTTACACTTCGATTTTGTTTCCCGTCATCGAAAAGGGTCAGCAGGTGGCGCAATTAATGTAGACATCTCAAAAGTTTTAGACAAAGCTCCTCTTAAAATAACAATCCTGAAATTACAATGGTTAGGATTTCCAGCGTTGGTGAGTAATTGGCTGCAGTTCCAGCTCTCCGACTGCTCCGCATTCGTACCTAAACACGCGGCCAAGTGTATTCAATATGCCAACCGGCATATTGAATTGTGCCGCAAGGTAGTCATCTTGGCCCACATATCCAAAGTAACAATTGAAGTTTTATAGCACGCTACAAGTGTAATCTAAGTTTTATCGGTGGCTATAAAACTATCATAAAACCACAACTGTTACTAGGGATTCTTATAATATTTATCAACGATATATGTAGTCGTATGAAGTTTAGAAAATTGTTATATGCAGATGATCTCAAAAGCTTTCGAATTATCCCTACGTGACATGAAGCTGCAGTACTACAAGAAGACATCTTTATTCTTCAAGAATCAAGTGCTCGATTAACGAAATAGATGTCAATGTTAATAAATGCAAAGTGCTAATCGATTCTCATATTTCCAACCATAGAAATAAGTTATTTATAAAAAATATATAGATTTAAAAGGAGCCAGTATGGTCTATCCAGTATACCAAAGATACGCAAAAAAAATAAATGAAAATTTTGCAATTACTGAATTAAGTCCCTTTAATTTTGAATCTCATTGATTTAAAAATTTCAAAAGTACTCGACATGTTTCTAATGCAGCTTTTCGCACTAACAATGCATTAAGTATCAAATCCTGCAAGTACAACTTGAAATTGAACTAATAACTTACCTGTCCCAGGAGCAGCTGCCTTATTCGGCGATGCACCGGTTGCGGCGGCAGTTCCTCCGGCTGACTTTTGCTGTGGGGCTGGACTGGCCTGCTTGCTACCAGGTTTCGACCCACCGCCAGGTTTATTGGCGGCTGGAGTTTTTTCACTATCCTCAGCCATTTTCAACGTGCTTTTCGATTAAGGTTGGCTTTAATCCGTTCTCGTAGACAACTGACACTTCCTTTTACCAGCGAGTCCAATTTAATTGGAATCCCAAGCGATGAAGTTTTCAATTTAACGCAACTAACATGTATCGAACTAGATAAACAACATTGACTATACTTTTTTTTTCTTATATTGATTACAACAACTATAGGATATCTGTGCGTTAGAACATTCACTTAATACTATTCAACACTGAAATCACATGAAGTATCCTAAGATCACTGTTAATATCGTGGGCTGCAAACTAAGCGACAATTCGACATTCAAAACGCCAACTCGTCAAATGATTTGAAGACTACAGCTTCTCTTGCAGCTGCACCACCTACTCCAATCAGCACCGATTTTTTCTTCTCCGCATTACTTTTGCTGGATTCGTTCTGTCTAGGCTGGTAATATTTACACCCTTGAACTGTTCACTGTTTCCCGTGTCCGGGAGGAGTTATCAAAATTGAAGTTTCATCACACTCGACGAATGAAGCACCATCCGTTTGCACTCACTCACTGGGATGCTGGTTGAAATATTCGCACGTTCGTCGTCCCGCAGAAATTGCTATTGACAAACCTAATAGGACGAAGCGTCGGAAAATAGACGAAATAGAAATTGAGCTAGATGCAAAAATATGAGATATTATTAATACTCCTGCATGCCCCCGAATATTTGTTTTTTCTTCTAGTTCTTCTTGGCACTTGAGTTTATTTGTCCACCTCTAGAGGTTGCCAAGCAGCGACGGCCAAAAGTTCGTACCACTGTCCCTTCGGAAAACGTACTGTTCCGAATCTTTCGACCGACCCCAACTATTTCCCACTGCATCTTTCCATTCTATCCCAAACAGTTCATACCCCCCATCCGAAAAAGTTCATTTAGTATCGGTTGGATCTCTATAATTGGTTTGGCAACAGTTTCGGTCCTCTTTCCGGTCCAGGCGGTGTTCATACATGACCACTACATCACACACACATACACACCCGAACCTATCGCAGCTGTGCAGTCCGATACTATGCGATTGAGTGTCCCTTTCGACGGGTGAAGATGTTCGATCCGGTTGCAGTCGAATCGGGATGGGGTAAGGTGGCGATCAGCTTGCCACGGCGATGGCGTTATGTTGAGCGTCTAAGTAGGGGACCGGCACGTGAACGTCAATGGTTTGATGCAGTGGGACTGGGGTTTGTCGTTACACACCGGGATGGCCTTGAAATGGGTGCATACTCGAATAAATCACTACACTTGGGACGGTGTCGGTTCGGAATGGTTTCTTTTTTTATTTCGATGTTGAAGCCAGTTCATCAGTTTATTAATTGGGACACTTGTTCTGGCGGGTTTCGTTGATATTAGTGTCACTGTTTTTAGAGCGTTACTTTTGATGGGAAGAAGCGAAGATTTTGTGTTCTGCGATGTAAATCACTTTAACAGACCTGCATTTTTGTTGTATTATATCAATTTCATATTTTATAATATCACATCTGAATGATTAGATGTTTTGTAAGAACAAACAAATTTAATTGTCAACTTTGATCAACATAATTTTCAAAAAATATGTCAATGGCCGAAAAAAAAACAATTCAAAAACGCAAAGCAAAAAATCAAATAAAACTTGTGCGGCAAAACGACCACTAATTTTTGGTACCAAAGGCTTCCCCACTCCAACAACAGGCAAACGAGAAACCAAAAAACTAAGTTATGGATTTGTTACTATGTTTTAATTGCCACAATGTTCTACTGTATCGATTTTGTTGGCTATTTTCGGCAAATTTGAGACTAAGAGAAACGAAAGCAATGAAATTGAAAGACGGATAGGTATTTTAGAGTGAATCAGTTATAAACTTAGAACGGAAAAACTAGGACTAGGCAGGCTCATATGGACATGATCGAAAGGAAATGTGAAGAATTCTTTGCCTTCTGCTGAGTAGGAGTTGGGCGTTGCACCCAAGTCTACCGCATGGTCTATGGTAGAACATAACTCATCATCATGTTTTACCGCCGACACCGGCGTATGAGCCTGCATAGTCCTAGTTTTTCCGTTCTAAGTTTATAACTGATTCGTTCTAGAATACCTATCCGTCTTTCAATTTCATTGCTTTCGTTTCTCTTAGTCTCAAATTTGCCGAAAATACAAAATCGATACAGTAAGTTATGGATTTGCGTACCGACTTTGTCTCATCAGTATCTGGCAGACCGACTTAGCCACTCAGGTTTACGAGTAATCCAGAAACGGAAAACTGAGTAGAAGAAGATGGCTCTGGAAACTATATTCAAAATTTTCTTACCGACAGTTCTAATGAGCCCTTCATAAAAGGTAAAATATCCAAATTCATAACACAAGCATGTTTTAGGAATATACAGTAAATAATACAATAGCTTATTATAATGCCATATCTAATACAAACATCCACTCCCAAAATGGTATTTAATAATAATAAAATGGTTCGTACACGTAATCTTGCCAGAGAACAAAAAGTGGTATTATATAGTCAGTTATTGAATTGGTATTTGTAAAAGCAACTGGAATACATAGGTAGTACTAAAATAAGGTAATACATTTCTTTGAGGTATAAGGTACGAATCAGAGGAAAGAATGACATAAACCATTGATACCAACTTTAGCTTATTGGTTTGTCAATCTTTCCACTCAGGTATTTACTTACATTCACAAACAAACAACTTTTCTTATTGCTTCTAAGATGATTGCCCTGTCAGATACTGATGAGACAAAGTCGAAATACACATCCATGACTAAAGTTACAGGTTTTGTATACTTCATGTACCACAAAGTTTTAGTTCAAGTATCTCTTCAGGGAATACTATAGCAGTTTAAAAAAGTACTTAATGTTACAAAACAGCGTTTTTCAGTAAATTTTCCGTCATCAGTAGACTGTTTTTTTTTGTTAATTAGAACAAGTATTATTAGGCGTTATTGGCTTTTACATTTCAACGCTAAACTTCACGCTATTACACACAAACACGTGTTTTAGATTGATGTCTACAATAAATTCTTTTGGCTAGGTCAATTTTATGAACTTTATCAATACAGTATTGACAGCCTGACATGATGGAACTGGATCATTGTGACTTCCGTAAACATAAGCTTCATGCTCATCCTTCAGAAGTGTTTCACATTGCTTCACAATACTCGGACCTATACGAAAAGATCGGAAGTCAATAGATATCGTATTTGATCAAAGTCCCATTTCTTGCATCGGTGACTCTTTCATCTCGATTATTAACTATGGCAAGACTAATAAAAATAGGTTCTTTTGAGACAATGTCCACAAGATTAAAATAACTGTTTTCTATTGTTTACCTCGTACTGGCTGAAGAGGAAAGAAGGTTTAATACCGTCGCAACTGCTAGCACATTTGTTAGTATGAGATAGCTGTTCAATACTCACCTCTAATTCTCCAATACGAACCTGAAATGAAAATGAAATTTTATGTTTTGTATATACTTGTAAATACTTACCTAGATTTAAGAATAAGTGAACTAAACTAACCCTAGAAACAAATGCAATGTTAAGATACTTACCATAAGATTCACACTTCAAACCCATTGTGCGAGCATAAAGCAGAAATGGATTCTGCATCGCGAAAACCGCTGTCAATCAGCTGTACCATAAAACAGACGACGAATGTAAACAAACAACATAGAATAAAAACAGATAGTAAAACGCAATCGTTGGTGTCGGTCGCAGAAAAACAGTTTTTCGAGTTTTCATTTTCGCGATATCCAAAGTTCCCTACAAACCCGTTCATTTCGCGCGCGACAGCTGAAAGTGCAGTGGATGCAGAAAAAGTCCTGATTCAGCAGGTGAAAACGGCAAAAAACTTTCTAAAAGATCCAGAAAGTAAGAAGAGTGGTGAAGTGCGTGAACATAAATTTGGTCCTTCGAACCGGATCTTGAAGAAAAAGTGCCCGCGAGTGAACAGAAAACTGCCCAGAATAGGCAAAAAGTGAACGAAAGGTGCCCAGAAGAGGCAAAAAGTGATTGTAAATTGCCCAGAATAGGCGAAAAAATCGCAAAGAACGGCCCCGCTGAAGACGGGTAGAGCCAGAAAAAGTGCGCGAAAGGTGATTTTCGGTAGCGTCCCCAAGCGGCAAACTAGCCATTTTACGCGGTAGTGCAAACAAAACCGCATAGTGTTCCCTCCAAGAATCCACCATCGCAGAATATTTACATCGTCACAACGAGTAGTGCGTGCGAGACACAGCCAGCTGACGATAGCGTAGGTAGTGTGCATTGTTTACCTACTGCCTGAACGGTGCGCGCCGTGCTGGAACGTAAATATTTCTGAAGAGAGATTTTCGAAAAAGTGTTAAAGTTTCGCGGTGAAATTTTTATTTGGCAAATTGACTGCTCGGGTGCATTTTGGATTCTTGGAGGTTGAAAAGTGCGTGAGTGAACGGGAATACGGCGCTACCGAAGAAGAAAATGGCCGACGAGAGGAAATTCAGTGAGTTGGAGCTGACGAAGCAGAATATTGTCGATTCAATGGCTTTGTTGGAATATTATGCGAAGGAGTTCGACAAGGACAGTAAGTTTGCGGGCCAAGTAGAAGCGTGGGCGGAAAAGTTGGAGAAATTTTACGACGAGTTTCACCGGACGGTGGTGAAATTGGAGATGTTTTCCACCGATAAGGAGCCAATCGACCTGAAAAAGGAACGGCAGTTGTTCGACGGTCGCTATTATGCTCTTCGGTCCTTCTACTTGGCCAAACTGGCGAAGAAAACACGTTCTCCCCCTTCTGCCAACCCCGCACCATCGAGACCAATGAACATCAGGCTTCCGGAGCTTAACCTACCCAAGTTTAGCGGTAAGTTGGAAGACTGGTGTGTTTTTCGCGATTCATTTGAATCCGCAGTAGGTTCCCGGAGCGACATCAGTGCGGTCGAGAAGATGCACTATCTGAAGGGCCTCGTTCAAGGAGAGGCAGCGCGCATTCTCGACCCTATCAAAATAAGCGAGCAGGGCTACAAGGACGCTTGGCGAACGTTGCGGCTGCGTTTTGAGAACAACCGGCAGTTAATCAAGTGTCACATTCGGACGCTTTTCGACACTCCAGCGATGCGCAAGGAATCAGCTGAAGATCTGCTTGCGCTGATCGATCGCTTCGAGCAGCAGATCTCCGTTCTGAAGAGCTTGGGTGAACCAGCAGACCGATGGAGCTCTATCCTGGTTTACCAGCTATCTATACGCCTCGATCCTTGTACGCTCCGGGAATGGGAGAACCACTGTAGCAAACTCGATGCTGACAACATCGCTTCGGTTCTGGGAGGAACCGCCGGCACATCAGAGGACACAAGCACTGGTGCGTCAACTTCAATGCCATCATACGTGACGATGGTAAACTTCCTCCAGAACTACGCTCGAGTTTTGCAAGCAGTTTCTTCAGCCACTTCGAACACCGCTCCTCCTCGCAGCAAGCCAAATCCGACATCCAAGCTAGCAGCCTTTCCAGTCGCAGCTACACAGCAAACTGCAGTATCCAGTACACCCTCTTCCAGCGCCAGCAAGCCGAAGCCGTGCGACAAGTGCGGTGAGAGTCACTACCTGTACAGCTGTCCGGAATTTCGGAAACTCAACCTTCGCCAACGGATCGATCTGGTAAGACAGAAAAACCTTTGCATTAACTGTTTGAGATCGAGTTCCCATTATGCCCGGAACTGTTCTGGGTCAAGATGCCGTACATGTACCAAGAAGCACCACACGCTTCTTCATACTGAGCCCTCTGACGACAATCCCGCTTCTGGTCAAGCCACCGGATCAACTTGCTGTGTTGCCCTCCAGCCGACTCTCACCGCAGCATCTGCGCTGCATGCTCCAAACTCACTGTCACCCCAGTCTGTTTCGCAAGCTCCCATCCAGCAACCGTCTACCTCTACCTCAATCGCAAACTTATCCCACATTCATGCGCCTTCCATGAGTTCTCAGACTGCCCTCGTATCACATACTGGTGAAGTGATTCCTGGAACCGTTTTCCTTCCGACTGCGCTAGTGAATATCCGTAACGGTAGAGGTCGCATCGTCACTGCTCGTTGCTTGCTGGACTGTGCTTCCCAACGCAACTTTGTTTCTGGGGCTCTTTGCGAACGACTGCAGCTTCCTCGCATCCGATTGCCGCATGCTATCCCGATAAGCGGAATCGGAAACACTACAACGCTGGTTGAATACCAGGCCACGATAACCATCTCCTCTCGAGTCACTCCCTTCTCCGTACAATGCTCCATGCTCGTTCTGCCTTCCATTACCGTCAAGCTGCCCCAGTCGACGGTAGAAGCCCGCCACTGGCCGATTCCAAAGCACGTGGAGCTTGCAGATCCAACATTCGCTGTTACTGGCGACATCGACATGATTCTGGGTGCCGCCCATTTCTTCCAAATTCTTCGATACGGCAGGATATCACTCGGGGAAGAGTTACCGCTTCTGCAGAACACAGAGTTCGGTTGGGTCGTCTCCGGAGAGTGTTTATTGGAAAACCACGATCACAGCGATCCACGCAAGTGCCAGTTCAGTAATCCCTGCACAATCGATGAATTGGTCAACCGATTCTGGCAGCTCGAAGAAGTCCACGATGCAAAGGGATGGTCTCCGTCGGAACGATACTGTGAGGAACATTTCTTGAAGAACACCACCCGCAACTCCGAAGGCCGCTACGTCGTCAAGCTGCCCAAGCGTGACGAGCTGCTTTGGCAGTTAAAGGACAACAAATACAACGCCACCCGCCGCTTCTTCTCTCTGGAACGATCACTCGGTGCGAGTCCCGATAAGAAGGCGATGTATCAGCAGTTCATCCACGAGTACGTGAGATTGGGACATATGCGGGAGATTGGCCCCGATGAAATCGACGCGCAACCGCAATACTACCTTCCACACCACGCTGTGATGAAACTCGACAGCACCACTACAAAGCTTCGTACCGTATTCGACGCATCATGCCGCTCGAAGTCCGGTATCTCGCTGAACGATGTCCTGCTTCCTGGTCCCACAATCCAGGACACTCTCGTGACGATTGTCCTCCGTTTTCGAATCCACCAGTTCGTGTTATCTGCGGACATTGAAAAAATGTACCGGCAGATTTTGGTCCATCCCACCGACCAACCGCTGCAGCGAATTCTCTGGCGCGACGATCCCGAGGCTCCACTGAAGAGCTACCAGCTCCGCACCGTCACATACGGCACAAGCAGTGCTCCATTTTTGGCAACTAGGGTGCTGCAGAAGCTCGCCGATGATGAAGGGCAACATTTTCCGCTGGCGGAACCCGCTGTCCGCCACGACTTCTACGTCGACAATTTGCTGTCCGGTTCTGACGATGCTGAATCTCTCGCCGTTACCTGCAACCAGCTCATTGCAATGCTCGCATGCGCAGGACTTCCTCTCCGACAATGGTCTTCGAATTGTCAAGCTATTCTTGATACCATTCCGTTGGAGCTCCGAGAGACGAAAACACTACTCGATTTGGACCACGAGTCCTCCGTGACTGCACTTGGCCTCCGCTGGGAACCGTCGACCGATTTTCTTTCGTTCAAGACGCCGAATTGGAAGGAATGCACGGTTCTGAACAAACGAACGATCCTCTCTCAGATCAGCAGTCTTTTCGACCCCTTAGGTTTGATTGGACCGACCATTGCAAAGGCGAAAATCATGCTGCAGAGTCTTTGGAAGCTCCATCTCGACTGGGACACACCCGTGGCTAACGGATTCGCTCACGAATGGCACGAATTTCACCAGAAGTTTTCAGCACTTGCCCACCTTCGAGTTTCTCGCCATGTGTTACGTCCGGGTTACGACCGCTTGGAGATTCACGGGTTCAGCGACGCTTCAGAGTCTGCATATGGTGCATGCATCTATCTCCGGTCAATACCTGCCGAGGGCCCTTGTACAGTTCGCTTGGTGATTTCTAAGTCCAAGGTCGCTCCGATGGGGACTCAAACCATTCCACGCCTCGAGCTATGCGCAGCTCAACTCCTGTCCAGACTTCTGAAACAAGTTCAGGACAGCATCGACATCACCGCAACCACATATCTGTGGACCGATTCTTCCATCGTCTTGAACTGGATATCCGCAACTCCATCGACATGGAAAACGTTCGTAGCCAACCGAGTGGCTGAAATCCAAGAGCTGACGTCTCACGCCGTTTGGAATCACGTCCCATCCGAAGACAATCCCGCTGATCTCGTTTCTCGAGGAATGGACCTCGATGAACTCCTTGCCAGTGCACTGTGGTGGAACGGACCGCAGTGGCTGAAACTAATATTCGCTCCTTGGCCAGCGAAGTACGTCGTAGCGACCTCAAACTCAGACCAACCGGAGGTCCGACAGACTATTGCCCTTCCGGTCGTGAGCGTAGAACCGTCAGATATCGTCGATCGCTATTCCAGTCTTCGTCAGCTACTTCGGATCGGCACACTTCTTCGACGTTTCGCCGCTAATTGTCTCCACCGTAAGAATCACCAGCCTATTCTTGTCGGCCCGTTGACGGCTCTTGACATTGATCGCACTCTGCTCAATCTGGTCCGTCGCATACAACAGCAGTACTTTGCCAACGAGATACGCCAACTTGAAACCGTCGGAAAAGTAAACCGTAAATCCAAGCTACGGTATCTGCACCCGACACTCGTAGACGGCATTATTCGTGTCGGCGGCCGGCTTCACAATGCAGCGATACCTGTCGACGGAAGACACCCGATCGTCCTCCCCAAACATCGTTTCACCGACATGATCGCCACGAGAGAACACCATAAGACGCTCCATGCCGGTCCCAGCTTACTACTATCCTCGTTGCGCCAAAGATTTTGGCCCCTCGGCGGACGGAACTTGGTTCGCAACATTGTTCACGGCTGCATGGTATGCGCACGTGCCAAACCCAAGCCGTTGCAGCAGCTGATGGGGGATCTGCCATCTGTTCGGGTCAACCAGGCGTACCCGTTTCAGAATGTTGGCGTTGACTTGGCTGGGCCAATGTACGTGAGAACGTCACTCCGAAATAAGAGATCGCCATTCTTCAAAGCCTACATCACCGTATACGTATGTATGGCTACCAAAGCCGTGCACTTGGACCTTGTGTCGGATCTGACCACTAGCACATTCATTGCGAGCCTGCGAAGATTTGTCGGCCGTAGAGGAAAGCCTGCGCATATCTACTGCGATAACGCCACGAACTTTGTTGGAGCACAGCGAGAACTGGAAGAACTGCGGAAGCTTTTCCGAACTCAAGTTCACCAAGATGCCGTAGCAAACGAATGCGCAGACAACGGAATACAGTTCCACTTCATCCCACCTCGCTCTCCCACATTCGGTGGAATCTGGGAAGCCTGCGTGAAATCCGTGAAGACCCTGCTTCGCAAAATCCTCGGAAATGCCCACCTAACCGAATCCGAGCTGCAAACCGCATTGATTCAGGTCGAGTCAATGCTAAACTCTCGCCCAATCACGCCGTTGCCGGACAATCCATCCGATGAGCTTGCTCTGACTCCAGGACATTTCCTGATTGGTCGTCCGTTGAATGCGGTACCTGATCCAGATTGCCGTGAAGTTCCTGAATCCAGGTTGTCTCGATGGGAACGAGTACAACAGCTAACTCAGCATTTCTGGAGTCGTTGGCACAAGGAGTATCTCGCCACCCTGCAAAGTCGCTACCGCTGGACAGAAGCCATGGACAATCTAGCCGTTGGTTCCATCGTCGCTCTCAAAGATGAGAGAGCACCGCCGTTGAAATGGCCCCTGGGACGCGTGCTCAGCGTTCATCCCGGCCCTGACGGCCTTGTTCGTGTCGCCACCGTGAAGTCGACCTTCGGCATCGTTCAACGCGCCATCCCGAAGCTCTGCTTACTTCCAGTTGAAGTAGCGCCACCCATCGTAGCACAGAGTCCCGCACCAATTAGCAGCCCTACGTCAACAACGCCAAATGAAGGCCCTTGCTCAGGGAACCGAGCCGCCGGACGAGATCCCGGCCCTTGCTCAGGGAACAGAGCCGCCGGACGAGATCCCGGCCCTTGCTCAGGGTACAGAGCCGCCGGACGAGCTCCCGGCCCCTACTCGGGGAAATGAGTCGCCAGACGAGATCCTGGCCCAAGCTCGGGGGTATCGAGCGGTTCGTGGTTCACCTGTAAAGAACCAAGCCTCGCCGTGCGGGTTCCTAGAACCCCCGGCTGGGACTTGACTCAAGTTAAGTACCCCATCCTAATTTGTCAAACCAACAGTTCGCGTACAGATGTTCCTCCTTTACAGCACACCACTCCCGGACAGTATCCTGCAGTCGGACCCGACGCACCTCGAAAAATCATCCTGGAAGCTGTAAGGAGGCCTGTACCGAGAAGACGAATCCAGGTCTTCATATCCCGTTGAACGTCAGTCATCGCAAGAAGCTCGAACTTCCGCCGCTAATGCCCGTTGAATTCCTTAAAATTTCATTGGCGGCCGGAATGTTCAATACTCACCTCTAATTCTCCAATACGAACCTGAAATGAAAATGAAATTTTATGTTTTGTATATACTTGTAAATACTTACCTAGATTTAAGAATAAGTGAACTAAACTAACCCTAGAAACAAATGCAATGTTAAGATACTTACCATAAGATTCACACTTCAAACCCATTGTGCGAGCATAAAGCAGAAATGGATTCTGCATCGCGAAAACCGCTGTCAATCAGCTGTACCATAAAACAGACGACGAATGTAAACAAACAACATAGAATAAAAACAGATAGTAAAACGCAATCGTTGGTGTCGGTCGCAGAAAAACAGTTTTTCGAGTTTTCATTTTCGCGATATCCAAAGTTCCCTACAAACCCGTTCATTTCGCGCGCGACAGCTGAAAGTGCAGTGGATGCAGAAAAAGTCCTGATTCAGCAGGTGAAAACGGCAAAAAACTTTCTAAAAGATCCAGAAAGTAAGAAGAGTGGTGAAGTGCGTGAACAATAGCTCCGTTTTGAAAAACAGCATTGTCGCTTCATTTTTCGATGTGAGATGGAACAAATTAAATTAAGTCCAATTTAAAAATTGGATGAAAATAATAAAATATATAATAGTATTCATAAAATGAAAAAACAGAATAAAATGCATGAACACGAAAAATGAATTAATAGAATCATTAAAAGGAATAAAATGATTGAATTTGAGTAAGTGGCATTCGTGTCATGTGATGTAAATCACTTAATCCATTTAATTCATTTAACTCATTTAATCCATTCATTTAATTAATTTAATTCATTAAATTCATTTAATTGATTTATTTTATTTTATTTATTTCATTTTTGTTCATTTATTTGTTTCATTTAATTTATTCAATTTCATTGTTTTAATTATTTTATTAATTTAGTTAATTTAATAACATTTATTAATTTAATTCATTAAACCATTATTAAATTTATTAAATTCATAAAATTTATGAAATTCATGAATTTCATGAAATTCATGAAATTCATGAAATTCATAAAATTCATGAAATTCATGAAATTCATGAAATTCATGAAATTCATGAAATTCATGAAATTCATGAAATTCATGAAATTCATGAAATTCATGAAATTCATGAAATTCATGAAATTCATGAAATTCATGAAATTCATGAAATTCATGAAATTCATGAAATTCATGAAATTCATGAAATTCATGAAATTCATGAAATTCATGAAATTCATGAAATTCATGAAATTCATGAAATTCATGAAATTCATGAAATTCATGAAATTCATGAAATTCATGAAATTCATGAAATTCATGAAATTCATGAAATTCATGAAATTCATGAAATTCATGAAATTCATGAAATTCATGAAATTCATGAAATTCATGAAATTCATGAAATTCATGAAATTCATGAAATTCATGAAATTCATGAAATTCATGAAATTCATGAAATTCATAAAATTCATGAAATTCATGAAATTCATAAAATTTATGAAATTCATGAAACTCCTGAAATTCATGAAATTCATGAAATTCATGAAATTCATAAAATTCATGAATTTCATGAAATTCACGAAATTCATGAAATTCATGAAATTCTGAAATTCATGAAATTGATGAAATTCATGAAGATTCGAAAAATTCGTAAAATTCGTAAAATTTGTAAAAGACGAATTTCTCGCAAAATCGTATTCAGAGTTGGCAGCATCCTATCAGATTTTAATGAAATTTTCTGTGCATGAAGACTTCGTCACAAAAAGCCACTTTCCATGCTTTGTTTTTCCAAAAATGATCTAGACTGTCTTTTGAAACGGGTCCATTTTTTTTACCAATTTTATTCAAATGGCTATTGTCCAAAAATGATAAATCCTACAAAAATGTTGTAGGAGTGATTTTCACAAAAATGTTCAAATTTTTTAATAAAAATATTGGGAAAATTCTTCATCGACTTTTACACTGAAAAAAAAATCGATTTTGAAAATTTATAGTCAATATACAAAAAACCCATCTTTGATTTGGAAGAAATTTTGTTCCAAGATAGGTAATTATGTTCCCTACCTACCGTCAAAATTTCAAGGACACCTTCAAGGAAAAACGGTTATTTGAAAAAAAAGTTTTCCTTGTCCAAACTATTTTTTTCAGTGTATGTTAACGAAAGCTAAACCAATGAAAGTCATAATCATCTCCGAATCCGATAAAACTCAGTTTGTGAGAAGATATTGTCTAATGTAGCAACTAAGTATATTTTTAGTATATCAAGAATCCCATTGAAAAGAGCTTATGTCATTATGCAAATATTTCGTTATTACTTCTTTATTTTCTTGCTTAGTTCTGAGGAAGGATAACGTGCCAACCCGTTAACGTACGAATGCTTGAGCCCTTCGCGACCATCCACGGTACCCACACGCGCGATCTCGCAAACATGACAACATTCCGGTGATCAGGTGAACGTCCCAGCGCTTAAAAATTTTCAAACGCGGTCTCAAACGTGAACCTAACAACTCCTGCGCTCGCACGATCATGAATCGGTAACTCCCGAAATTTCTATTATCAGCAGACTAGGTTCACGCCTTCAATAAAACCAATTAAAAAAAGAAAGGTTATAAAATCGAATTTATACACGCGAAGTTACATACACGTTAGCACATGCAACATACAAACGCACACGCGATTAAACACGTTAACGCTCGAGCCCTTCGCGGTGATACACGCGACTGCAAAATCTATGCGCCCGTACATATCTAAACCGTACAATGAATATCACATTCAGAATCACGGTCCGCTGCAATTAGCCTTAAGGAGTGTTTTAGTAGCCGATAAAGAGCCCTTCCAAGAACATAGCTCTACAACTCTAGTAGGACAACTCTAAAAAAAAAAGATTTTTAAATCTTGTTTTTCCCCATAAGTTGAGAGGTAGTCTGCCCAGAAAAATAATGAATTTTTGAAAACTCAATCGGCCCACCCCTGATTCGATCCCTAGTCCCACCAGAAGTTCTTGCACCAAATTTGAAGCAAATCGGACAAGTCTAGCTACCGGACCAACGTGCCTGAAGTTTGTATGAGATTTTTCCACAATTTACATGGAGAAAACCCACTAACTCGCATTTTTGCCGCTGGGTGGCACTGTATGCATCGTATTATCACTGAAAGTGAAAATAAGAAAGATAATTTAATTGTCTACAACTTTGTCGAAAACTGCTAGACAATCCGGCTTTGTTAAAAGAAGTTATTAAATTTTTTCTAACCGAAACATGACTCCTATTATTTACTATAATTCTTCTGAACATTCTATTGAGCTAAACCTAACGGTTATTTCATAAAAATGATTAGTTCGTGCGAATCGAGTACTGATGCACAACCATGTACTGATAGGTCCTATGGAAAACTGACTCAGACATCACTTCGCTAAAAGTTTAATAACTTCTTTTAACAAAGCCGGATTCACTAGCAGTCTTCGACAAAGTTGTAGACAATTAAATTATCTTTCTTATTTTCACTTTCAGTGATAATACGATGCATACAGTGCCACCCAGCGGCAAAAATGCGAGTTAGTGGATTTTCTTCATGTAAATTGTAGAAAAATCTCATACAAACTTCAGGCACGTTGGTCCGGTAGCTAGACTTGTCCGATTTGCTTCAAATTTGGAACAAGTACTCCTGGTGGGACTAGAAATCGACTCTGGGGTGGGCCGATAGGGGTCATTTTTTTCCTGTCACTCTATTGAGGGGTTTGACGGCATTGCAAACATCATCAAGCATATTGCGTGCATCAGTGCTGAAGGGCCTCTGATAGACAATTGTTTTAAGATGGTTATTCCATTACGCCTCGATAGCAATGCATCGAGGAGACCGAGAGAGCTTATGGGTCTTTTTTATGTGTGCTGTTTTTTCATACTCCGCATCTGCTCAAACAAATGACTATTGATCTGTGTGCGCTGGCGTGGCCGACTCGCGGGTCGATGTGAATTGATTTTTGCTGTGGGCCGTGTTTGCAAACATTATTCCACAGCTTAATGGCGGGGTTGTTGGACATGGCTCGCAGTGGAGGTCATTGGGTGTCGAATTATCGGTCGACTTCGTCATCGTGCTAAATACTTAAAAACAAATGTAATAGTAGAAGCCTATTAGTGTTAATTAATCGTTGTGCTTGTTTGAAAGTCTACATTCAAGTTTGTTATGAATATATACCAAATTCGTTACTGATACATTTTGCATGTATCAGGCAACTAGCAGGTGGAAAATTGGGTTCTGAGATGATTATGACTGTCATTGGTTTAGTTTTAGAAAAAAAAACACTGAAAAAAATTCAGTTTGGACAAGGAAAAGTTTCTTTTTTCAAATACCTTTTTTTCCTTGAAAATGCAGTAAATTTTTAACGGTAGGTAGGGAACATAATTACCTATCTTGGAACAAAATTTTATCCTAATCAATGATGGAGTTTTTTGAAAATCGACTTTAAATTTTTGACATCAATTTTTTTTAGTGTATGAGTCGATGAAGAATTTTTTTAATATTTTTATTCAAAAATCGGACTGATTTTGTGAAAATCACTCCTACAACATGTTTTGTAGGATTTCTTATTGTTAGACAATAGACGTTTGAAAAAAAATGGTAAAAATGTTTGACCCTTTTCAAAAGACAGTCTAGATCATTTTTGGAAAAACAAAGTGGCTTTTTGTGACGAAGTCTTCATGTACAGAAAGTTTCAATAAAATCTGAGAGGGTTCTGCCAATTTTTTGTCAAATTGGCGCAAAATTCGTGAAATTCGTAATATTCATAAAATTCGAAAAATTTGTAAAATTCGTGAAATTTATAAATTCGTAAAATTTATAAATTCGTAAAATTCATATAATTCGTGAAATTCGCAAAAATTTGTAAAATTCGTAAGATTCGAAAAATTTGTAAAATTCATAAAATTTGAAAAAATCGTAAAATTTGTGAAATTTGTAAAATTCGTGAAATTCGTAAAGTTTGTGAAATTCGTAAAGTTCGTAAAATTAGTAAAATTCATTAAATTCATTAAATTAATTAAATTAATTAAATTAATTAAATTCATTAAATTCATTAATTCATTAAATTCATTAAATTCATTAAATTCATTAAATTGATTAAATTCATTAAATTGATTAAATTCATTAAATTAATTAAATTCATTGATTCATTAAATTCATTAAATTAATTAAATTCTACTAAAGCGTTTAATTCATGAACGAATTCATTAAGGAATGAAACAAATTGAATTTATAAAATTAATCAAATACATTAAATTGTTTAAATTTAGATGTATTAAATTAATTTAATTAATTAAACGAATAAAATGACTAAAATTTACAAAATTAACCAAGCTAAAAAATATTAAAATAATCAAATTATTAAAATATTAAAATAATAAAATGAAGCAAATCAATAAAAACGGTAGAAAGATTTAATTGAATGAATCGAACTAAACAAATAAAATAGAATAACAAACGAAATGAAATAAATGAATTAAATGATTTAAATTAATTTAATAAATAAAATGAACAAAATTGATATAACTGCCGAAATTAGTCAAATAAATTAAATCTATAAAATTAATAAAGCTAATAAAATGAATTAAATGATTTAATTGAAAAAAATATATAAAAAATTATGAAATGAATAAAATGGATGAAATGAATAAAATAATTATAAAAACAAACGATATTAATAAAATAAATGAATTGAATAATATGGAATAAAATACCAAAATTAATGAAATGGAAAGAATAACTAAAATAAACAAAATGAAATGAAAGCAAGGATGTGAAATATACAAATCGGAAAACTAGAAGTGGCAGGCTCATTAAAAACAGGTTTAAAATCTTACTAATATTTTGCCTTCTGCAGGTAAGGGTCGAGCTAAGGCAGTCTTACTACAAATCACTCCAGTCATCCAACATGGCCCACGAAAAAGACAAACTTGTCTTGGTTTACAATGAGAAAATACGAAAAGAAACATATTTATAATAAAGTTTTCAAATTAAAAAAAAAACAGTCTTTAACATATAAGCTTTTTTACTATGCACAAAGATTAAGAGAATAATTGGTTTCTCGTTACGTTGAGCGTGATAATGTTAGAGTGAAGATCCCCGTGTATTATGAAGATAACACAATCGATCATACGAATATGATCTGTCTCCGAATAAAATTTGTAACTTAAAGGGGGGCATCAAAATATTTTTGGCGCATACTTTTTACGAGTGACAGTGGATCTCCGGAGGCACCTAGAAAAAATACGGTGTACCTGGGGAATTATGTAAACAGATACTGTGAAAAAGTTCAAAACGATTTGTCCAGCAGATTTATAGTTACGATGCGCCCCGCAAAACAAGTTTATTTTCATGGCACAACCGAAGATTCCTTGTCACTCGCTCATTTTTCAGCCTGTTGCAAAAAAAATTGGTTAAATAATGTTCAATCGTTGCATTATTGTATGGAAATTGATTTAATAAATTGTCACTCTCTGTAGCTCCAGTGTAAATTAAAAAAAATGTGTCTTTTGAACCAAACTAAACAGATCCCCCGGAACTATTCTACTCTTCAAAAACTGGATGAAAATAAATCTTGGAAAATATAGCACATAATAATTACAATAAAATGAGGTTTGAAAAAATATGGGACACCCTAGGAACACGCATGATTCGACTTCAGCTCAATAATGGCAATTACGGTGATGTAATCTCAAACATCTCAAACGCAATTCAAAAATCCGTGAGATGTCTCATCGTGACCGCTTTCCGTTTAGTTTTACATTAGTGAAGTTAAAAAGAGTTGTTCCGGTGTCGCCTCAAAATTAAACTTTTACGCGCTTAAAATACGTCAAAATGAAGTAAAATCGCGTGGTTCAACCTCATGTAAAATTAAAAACTAACGCAAAACTAAGTCAATTTTGATACCTGTATGTGTCAGGTTCTGAAGAACCAAATTTTCACGATTTTTTCTAAGTGTGTACTACAAACAGGGAACTCCAATCCGAAAAGTGTATCAGTTGATATACCATACTCCCAATTTCGCACATTAAAATTGGCCTGTCAGTGTACTTAGCACTGCTCTAGAAGGCATCGTTCATATTTACGATCCCCAAATTTGTGAATCTGCTATTTTCGAACCAGACCCCCTCCCCGTTCGCTACAAGCTCATTCATTTTTCACTGTTTGGTGGGAAAATACAAAGTCGCGCGCTGGGAGCCAAATTTGATTTATATCTTCACACACACACATACACTTCTTACCGCGCCGTGATCTGACGTCAAAGTAATAAAGCGAATCTGTGCAATCTGTGCCCCAATCAAACCGGCACTATTTCCACCAAAGACTACGAATCAGTAGGATAAACAAACGAAAATCGACTCGAATGGCACTACATATTTGGACAGAGGGTTGACGTTTTATTTTCCGTCAGCTGTGCGCTCTTCCCATTCTCTTAATACGGTATTGATTCAGATCTGTTCCGTGCATACTGACAGTTGGCTGTCTCAGATGAACTTCTTATATTTCACTTTATCCCATTCGAAAAAACACCTCCCAAACAGCTAGGAACACGGGTGCCAATTTTCAAGATCGCCGCCGAAGTGTGCACTGAAGCATGCAACCTTAACTGCTTGAAACAAAAACCGACCGATGCAAGTGTGTTCCGCTTCGCGATCACCGGTAGACTATCGATGGTTGGTTACTGCCACTGACCAAGTTATACGGTTCCCACATGGTCGGTCGATCGCGTTCCGTAGCAGCGACCTGTTGTTGACAGCAAGTTCCAGCCTGCGGCAATTCCGCGTGATATTTGATTTGTAAAACCCTTCGAAGGTCAACAATAGGCGATCAAAAACAATGGAACCCGATGAAACGATAATATATTAAACAATTTGACGCCTTCGCATTTGTTCCCTGATCGGCTCACGTTGCACCCCCCCCCCCTCCCTTTTTTGCGGCTGCTCAAGAGAGGTCAATCGAAGATATCACGCTAAAACAAGAAGCCGGCTCCAATAGCAAATACTTATCTGTCACCCAAATGAGAAATTTGCCATCATTTTGTGTGACTTTGGTATGCCAGGGCTCTCACGTGATTCCAGCTAGACCTCTGCCAACCGAGTAGTAGGTGCGATTGAATTAATGAGATTTTGCGCTATGCGGCAAAGGCATTGAACGAGATGCATTGCTGCTGAATGTGTGGTTGCTGGAAAACAATGAGATCTGTCGCTTGTGTCGCAATTCCCACGACGCCCTACCCCCACACCCGAGCTGTCGCCAACCCCGGGACGCTGCTAGTTAGTAGCTGTCTCGTGATAACGTGTCGATAGCAAGCGGCAACGGTTCGAAGATTAGTACTGCTCTGATGTTGTGTACCTTGATGGATGTTCCAATATTTAGGAACTAATTAACGTAGCTGTCGGTCGTCACTAAATCGCAATAATAGATTGTTTACATTGTCGGATCGGAACGTTCGGAAATCGGGTTCGAATCGGTGCATGCGGATTGTGAAACGGGAACTTGGATGAATTCAAAATTACACAGTTTGACATAAAATATTGTGTGCACCGAAAATGTGCGAACAATAATAAATAGAATTGAAGAATTTTCAGAGATATCATCAATATTTGTAAATAATTTCAGTTCAGATGTATTGTAGGAATTCTGAAAATCGTTTCGTTTTTTATATTGCAGTTCCAGTTTTTTGGCATTCTACGTCGCACCAGCCATTCCACTATTTTCCTCATGTGTAAACTCAACATTTCAGTGGCTGTTGTATTTACCACCTCGTAATAGCCTCTTTGGAGAAGTTCTCGTGGTTCGTGGGCCCCTTCGTTTTGGTAAAACAACAGTTAGGGTGGTTCCAATTTTACCAAGATCGAAAAATTAACTTTTTAATCATTTTTGCAAGAGCCAAACGACCTTCAACAAAGTTGTAGAACGAAAAATTGGAAAAGTTTGCTGAAGATATGTAATCTTTATCTGTCATACTTTTCATTTTACAACAAATTGAAAATCGAAGATTGGAGTGTTTCTTAGTGTTTTGCATGAGCATGAAACTGTACAATTCGTAGTTGCTACTCCGTGATTGACCAGAACAAGCGAAATTTCACAGAAAATCAACGAATGGGACCAGGAAATAGCTATGCATCCTCAATGTGCACGTTTCGAGAGTTCTATACTTTGAAATGCCAATAACGGCACCGGCCACGTCCTTACATTCATCGGGGAAGGGAAGGAATGTTAGTGTAACAAACGTTGTCATGGAGACCGTGTATGCCTCTGTATCTCCACGTTTGCCACGGGAAGGAGTTTTTGTTAGTAGAATGGAGTAAAGAACACAAATCTGGGTTCACCTTGATAAGTGATTCGATCTATGAAACTCTCAGTAGTGTTATCATGTGTTTATTGCTCTAGGCAGCCAGCTGCCAAGAATTTATGATAGATTTATCGTTTACTGAATTAATTTTGAAATATTTAGTTTGGAAAAAAGCAACTTCAACTCCGGACAGCCGACAGTCGGGAGTGTTTAATTGAATCAAACGGCAGGTGAACGGTTTTATTATTCTTTGTTGCTTTATTCCGGCGAAATACGGCATTCCAAAAACAATGCAATATAATTAAAAGCGATTACTTTTAGTGTGTCTCGCGACATGTAATTTAGATGTAATTTAAGGTTTCGTAATACATTATGTGATTTTGATATATTTATGTGAATTCTTATGGCGAATCGTCAATTCTCAACCCTCACACATAATTCAAAAGTAATCATTTTCTCAGACAAGATCATGCGTATTCCCCACACGCAGTCGAACAGCTCCCTCGGTGGTCAACTAAACACCAAACAAACATAGAAATTAACTCGCTCAGGCCAAAGAAACGTTAACTCGAACGGCATCAACCGATGGAAACGTGTTCCCTTACAATGACATCAAATCAAAGAACATTTAAAATTGCACACGACAAACCATATGTAATCCAGAATATAACCCAATGAAGGCCGCCTAATTATTTGCATTAAAATAAGATCGGAAAAATTATTTACACAACCGAGGTGGCTCATTTGAATCACCTAACAAAAAATAAGTTATTAGAACCGCGGACGAAAATAGCTGATCACCGCCTACTAAAATCTTCATCGGCCTGCAAGGTGACATTAGAGTGTTGTACTGTTGTACGTAACTGGATATTTTAACTATTTACAATGATCTTTCATTAAATTTATGTAGAGTCAGCATGAACAAAATTGATTTGTTTTTAGAAGCTCCCGTAAGCGATATTCGAGCTGGTTCCCATTATTCGATGCATGCCGACATAATAGGTTTTATTGTTAAATAATAATCTAGAAAATAACGACCCCCGACCTAATACTTAAGCTCGATCCGAATAAGGCACATAAGGATCTGACCTGAGTTTGTGAATAGAGTTGTTTGATTATTCGTAATTTGCATCCAAAGTTAGTTAAGAAGGTATGTTTCGTGAACTTCATCGAAGACAGTCAAGCTCTATCTCGAACCGTTGAAAAGCTCAATTCTAAATATTGCTAAAATTAGAACCACTCTGGCTTCTGTTTAAACAAAAAGTACAACAAGTATTCCAAACATATTGTAAGGCTAAGTCAATTAATTTTAGCAAAAAGTTAAAATTCCTACTAAGTTCACATTCTGGACCACTGTGCAATGTAGTAGATGTGGTACGTCAACGGAGAACCCGCAGTAGGGTTTACCGTGTGGAATTCTTGATCGCCTGTGTCGCATCATCTAACTTCTTGAAGGAATGCAATTACCTTTTACAGCTTTTGAGCGAGCAGGGCAGCTTGTGCAAGTTCCGAGTCTAGTTTTCCGTTCTAAGTTTATAACTGATTCGCTCTAGAATACCTATCCGTCTTTCAATTTCATTGCTTTCGTTTCTCTTAGTCTCAAATTTGCCGAAAATAACCAACAAAATCGATACAGTAGAACCTTTCGGCAATTAAAACATAGTAACAAATATTAATTTTCCATTTTTCAATAATTTTTCTACATCTGTCGGCTGGTCCGTGAGCAAATTATCTTCTAGTATACGACGTTTAAATTTATTCAGCATTTTTTAGTAATTATTGTAGTAATTGCCAATTCCAATTGCCCATGTTTATTTTCGCTATGCTAATCAACCAGTTGGAGATTTTCGGCTGACAAATTGTGCTCAATTCATCACAGTCTTTTAAAAAATATGAAGTTTTCGTACCGCACTTTCTTCCCGGACATATTCATATTATATTCATAATAGTGTCATAAATCCGAAACGATTCCAAGATCTAGATTAATCTTCATTAACTTCCAATCTTCTCAGGCGACTGTGGCCTACAATTTGAGCTCTTTTTCTTCTACCTTCCCTACCTACACCCTGCTACTTTCCATAGAAAACCTTCACAAGTGAGCCGGCGAACTGTTTGTTATCATTATGCGAATTCTCCTTGACGCTTGGAGCCAAAATTGTAATTCGAGTAGTTCCAAAGTTGGTCTTTCCGCTCTGCCACGCAAAAAAAAAGTTTACCGGATGCGTGGCGGTTTCCGTCGTCGGCGTCGTTTTTGTCGTCGTTGTCGACGACGTCTTCTTCGCAGCAATGAAGCTTTTCCCTCCCAGCCAGATCGAGAAACTTAAGACGATGGGGCAAAATTTTCGTTCGTACCCGGTATTCCAAATAGGTTGCCCGTCACCCACCCAGCAGGTTATCTATTCTGTCCGAGATTATTCTTCTGCCGTAGCGACGACAACATGGCGGGGCTTCTTCCAAAGTGTAACCGGTAGCAACATCGACGCTGGTTCCGCCGCACAGATCCGAGGGTAATAACGTTGTTTATTGGTTCGTTTTAATCGTCTATTCAGGACCGTGCTGCTGGGTGGTGTTTGCTGTTCTAGGAAAATCGAAAATATGGATCCGTGTACGGATTATCCCGTTGCAGGAAAACAATAACTTGTATGACGCAATAAAAGTTGTGGCTTTTGCATATAAAATATTCCGTGAAAATTTTCCGGAGGTACAATAAACAGGACAAAATGGTTCTTCGAATTAATTCCTTAGCCGTACGAAAATTAAACTGACATGCTCAGAACAAGTATCCTGCCGGTATGTCCAGATGCTCTTCTTTTGTACGTAAGATTGGTACTTCATTCATAAACTAAAGCGTAGTGAACCTTGGAATTCATTAGTGATACTTGGAGATAGTACACGCTCAAATCTTTCTTTATCACATTTTATTTGTAAAAGTTTATCTATAATACATGTTTAAGCATTGCGAAATACCATGATAATCACTCTCCGTAGATGCTGTATTTAGAATACCATTCGAAAACACATTTCAGTGACGATGGTCAATAGAAGTTATTGCATTATTCCGCCCCTCCCCCATCTCCAACTGTCAAGTGTGTCCTGCTGCAAAACAACGTGGCAAAGTTTATCTTTTACGATTTCTCTCTCCGGCTCAGATAAGAAAAGTTGCTTTTTTATTACGGGCACATATGCGCTCGATTCACATAAAACGCAAGAAAATGTTTATATTTGCAAAGGGCGAAACCGGTACCGATGTGTGGCAGAACCATCAACAGCATCATCAACGCCATCTCGCCGCCTTTCGCTGGAGCGGGACACGGTGCGGTGGTTATTGCTGTGTATTTTCACTCATTCCTCTCGAATGGCTTCGTCACCTGAGGGATATCGTATTACAGTTAGAAATTCGGCAAACGACAACCGAAGCTGCCTTTATTCGGAAGGAGATAGGGATATTTCAGCTCAGGTAAACGTTTCACTGCAAGCAAATAGAGTGACACAAATGGGAGCGCTGAGAATTTGATACAGCTGTTGTTGTCAGTTGCCATGAAAATCCATTGATGGCGGGAGAGCTTCTGATGGAAAACTACATAATGCATTTCCGGACACGGAAAACGGGTGCCTCATGATGACAAAAAGAACAAAGTTCAGAGTGGTCGATTATCAAGTCATTACTGCTGTGAGCGGGTATGAACCGGTTCCGGTAGCGCTCTGGCGCTAAAAGTTTCGTTATGCAATATGCAGCACGTTTTAGTATCTACACTAAAGCGTCTCGAGATGTTCGATGATCGGATTTGCTTTCGTTCCGGTTAGGGCAAAATAAACATTTCAAATTCAGTCGTTCACATCCGTCAAATCTATTGGAAAACTTGGGTTTATTTTATGTGTCGTACCTTTTGTAAAAGTATAGTGGATAGAATCGTGGTTGCCAATGGAACGTGTCGAGAAAAAATGTCAATTGAATTTTAAAAACGGACACACTACAAAAAATCTAAATACAAATTGAACTGAATCGGAAATCGTTCAAGTTCGCGGTAGAGCGGTCAAAGTTCGAATACATCACTGGTGAAAAATCAACAAAGTGGATATCTAAAATTTTAGAAAAATGTTATCGCCCTCGAAAATGATTTTTGTGAACAAATGTGTTCTTAAATTTTTTGACGGCGCCGGTGGTTGAGTGGTAAGCGTGCCCGCCACTCATTCCAATTTGCCTGGGTTCAATTCTAGCCGAGGTCGTTGAGATTTTTCTGGGGCGAAATAATCTGCGGTCACATCTTCTTTCGGAAGGGAAGTAAAGCTGTTGGTCCCCGGTCTATGAGTTTGGTGGATCGATATCTAGTCCAGATGGCGAAGTCACCTCTCTGGCGTCGGTTAAGAAGAAGTGATCCAACTTCTATACTCTTACTAACAATAATATCTTTCTCCTGTGAAACTTGTGGAGTAGTATATACGGCCTCTAGCAAAAGCAAGTATTGGACTTATCATTCTTTCCCTTTCCTTCCTCGATCTACGTTCGGGCGTGGCCGGCGCCGGTATTGATCAATACTTTAGGATTACCAGGAGTTGCACATTGAAAGATGTCTCACTACTCCCAAGCATAATTATCTACTTATTCTCTGTGCAACTTCAGCTAGTCCAGATCGATAACGGAGTAGGCAGCCAGGGGTGGTCGCACAAGAACGTGGAGCCAGTTAGTTGTTCAGTAGTTCTCAAATAACGTGTGAGTTTTTGGATTTATTGTTCAATTGGCACCGATTTGCTGCTGGTTTGGACTTAGTTAGAGGGTCTCAAGTTGGTGCTAGTTACAGACGAGGAGAATCCGAATCACTAAAAATCAAACTTTTAAATTATGTTGTTAGGAATTTCGAGTTACGAAATGTTACCGAAAACGTCGACTACGGCTACCTTGTGCGTACACTTTCAGTTTTCTATTAAAAATTCCAAAAAATGCAGTAATAGAAAAGCTACCCTGCCACTATTTCGTTAATTACCAATTTACCCTATTTCTTTCATCAACAAAAGTTTACACTTAAAATGGCTGTAAACGCCTAAAGTGGGCTGAATGCGACTTATCAAAAGTAGTTTTTCTTGCGCAATCCGGTGCTAGCCTAACCCTGTCACTAAGTTAGTGTCAGATTCTGATGGGACGCGATTAAAGCGCCAATTCCATAACTAATTCAGCTATATGTTTCGTGCCTTTAACGTGCAAATGTGGTTTTAAATATTGTTCTCCCTAGTAGAGAAAAATAAGTTGACTTGCTTAGCCAAACCAAATGTTTTGATTTCACTGGTTCTCATCAGCTTAAACGTAAAATCCTTTTCTTGTGAGACATCTCACTTGAGTAGGAGTTTGCTCAGGAACACAATTAGTGTCTTCGTGTTTGGAGGGAGCTAGCATCAATCCTGCGCTAGCTTAGTTCTGTCACTAAGTTAGTGTCGGATTCTGATGAGACGAAGTTGAAATGCCAATTCCATAACTAATTCAATATTTTTTTTTGCGCTGGCCGGAAATGTAACTCGAACAAATTATTTTTTATCGTTCTGAAATTTTCACAGTATATGCAGCGACCTAGGTAGGATTTTTTATTGCATTTTGAAGAAGCAATTTTGCCTCCATTTTTATATTTTTGGCGTCATTCTAAGCGATTGGAAAAACTTTGGTGTTTGACTCTAGGTAAAAAATTACGTAGATAGATTTCCGGGCGTGGACCAAATGTCAAAAATTTCGCCGGTTGGAAAATGCTGCACAGCCACCATTTTGTGACAAAATATCTTGAAAAACTTAGTTTTTGTGCATCACAATTAGTACTATAAATCCCATATTACACGAACTCGATTTATCTCTTCATTGCAGTGGTGTAACCCTTACCTGAAAATTCGAGATATGGAAAAAATTGGGGGTAAAACGGATTCACACGTTTCGTGCGGTCATTTCAGCCACCTGCAATCAATTCCCTGGAACTCTTAAATAAAGAAAGCCTACTTTTGTTCAGCAGCATACATCCTCTTTCCGAGATGTAGAGTCAGGTTTAAATATAAGCTTGAGTTCTGCGAATAGCTGGGATAAAACTGATCCAAACGTTTCCTGTGGTCATCCGTACTACGCTCTGTAGAATCGTTCATTCTTTTAATCTAAAGAAAATAAACACAAACAAAAAGGGAAATCAGGGCAAAACGAGCATAATACCGCAGCTCAACAATTGTCATTTAAAATGCAGCAAGCCGATTTCCCAGAATTTGTATTTAAAGAGTACATATTTTGAATAACCACACTAAGGCTTCTGTCAAGCTAATTCGCGAAAACAATTGTTCTCAAAATCGTAAATTAAGTGCCATGCAATGGCACAGTCACGTTTTTACGTTACGAACACAGGATACAGATTTAGGAATATTATTCAGAATCCTACGTAAACTGTTTCATGATTTATTATATCTCGAACAAGATCTGATTTTCGTGGTTGTGAATTAGATCACAATATCAAAAAGATATGTAAACTATCCAATGAAACTCGGCATTACATTCGAATCCTATCAATCATTGTGAACTAGCTCATGATTCCTAATATATATATTAGTCACGAATCAATATCCGTACTCGTGAAATAATTTACAAAATCATAAAATATTTTTCATGTATACGTGAGTTGATTCATGCTTCCTATCGAATAGTTAACAAAATCATAGAATATTATTCATGTATTCGTGGGCTGGTCAATGAGTCCTAGCATAGTAGTCACAACCCACCATTCGTGCTCGTGCAATAGTTCACACAATTTGAAAATTTTATTTATGTATAGGTGATCTGATTCGACACGGCTTACCATTCGTGCTCGTCAAATGATTCACAAAATAATAAAATATCAATCATGAATTCGTGAACTAGTTCATGATTCCTAGTACATGATTCTCGATCTATCTTAAGTGCGGCTAAGGTTCATTCGGTAAGAGAAATATTTAAAAAAAAGTAGTATATTTATCCAATTTCCATATAATAATGCCACAATTGAACGATAGTTTCTCAAAATTTCATTGCAAGATACTGAAATATGAACAAGTGACAGTTAATCTCCGGAGGCGCCTCTTCGAACTTGTTTTGCGGTGTACATCAAAACTCAAAATCTACAAGACCAATCGTTTTCAAAATTTTGCACAGTTTTTCTTCACAATGTTGCTCAGGTACCACCCCTGGCTGCTACTCCGTTATTGATCGGGACTAGCTGAAGATGCACAGGGAATCAGTAGATAATTATGCTTGGGAGTAGCGAAACATCTTTCAATGTGCAACTCCTGGTAATCCTAGTGTTTTTTATCAATACCGGCGCCGGCCAGGCCCGAACGTAGATCCCGGAAGGAAAGGGAAGGAATGGTTAGTCCGATACTTGCTTTTGTTAGAGGCCGTATATACTACTGCGCACTCCACAAGTATCACGGGAGGATGATATTTTTCTTAGTAAGAGTATAGAAGTTGGATCTACTTCTTCTTTACCGACGCCAGAGAGGCGATTCCACTACCTGGACTAGATATCGATCCACCAATTTCATGGACCGGGGACCAACGGCTTTACTTCCCTTCCGAAGGAAGACGTGATCATAGATTTTTTCACCGCAGAAAAATCTCAACGACCTCGGCTGGAATTGAACCCAGGCCAACTGTAATGAGTGGCGGTCACGCTTACCACTCAACCACCGGCGCCGTCATTTATAAATGGATTTTTTTTTTCTTGTAAGTAAAGTCGCGTTTTATTTTATCCCTCTGCACAATGGCTTCAAATGAGCAGGCTAAAGTGTTCAAGCCAATGAATAAAGGCTTCACCTGCTCCAGTCGATGGAAGTAAAAAGTCCCTGTTTCAATTTGGGACAGAATAGTAACCTGCTCTGGAAAAAAATTACTTCCTTGATTTTATATAGGGGTTGCGTTTTCAAATTTTCGGTCAGTATAATTTCCGAGGCGTGAACGTGAATAACTACCGTGCTACTATTAACAAAATAGCTAACGCACAAGGATGGGTGGGTTATGTCAGAGACATAACGGGAGTTAAGTAGAATACACTCTATGCTATTAATTCGAATGCATCAATTTTTACTATCTTCTAGAAAAGTTAAAAAGGAGTGTGAGAAGAAGAAGGGAGAGGGACGGATGGGGAGTGCAACAGACAACTTCATATTATACCTTCCAATTGAGACTAGGTTGGTGAAAATTGGTTCAGTCGTTACCGAAGAGGCTTTAGTTCTGGAATATGTCTGAACCCGGGACATCCGGAATTATCGATAGTGGTCAATTTGTTCCAAGAATTTTTGATTCACTATCAGTGATCTAGACAAGCAATTCGAAGTAATTTGATGTTCATTTCAATAGATTTTCAACCCATAAGGTATGACAATTGTACCAGTTTAGGGTAATTTGGGGAGAGAAGCCGCAAATTTCTAAAAATCTATTCTGCATCAAAGTAAACTATTTAACCATTTAATAATTGATGAAATCATTTTTATTAATTGCGACAAGTTTCTAAAATACTGTGAAATGGTTTGGTCATGATAAAAAAATTCATCAAATTTCCACGAACATTTCACAAAAAAGGCGGGAGATAGATGCCGCATGTGCGGGTGAGACGCCGCACCGTGGTCACAAACTGAAAAATGATGAACAAAAGTATTTTTTAGCTCTCGTTGATGTTTTTTTTGTAATTAAGTGTCTTCAGCTGAGTTTCATGAAGTTTGATTACACCTATAAATCGGCTAGCACTTTCACTTTTTTAAGGGGGTACTACCATTTCTAGAAACATTTTTTTATTGAACATTTTAAAAATGTTTTTTCTTTCACAACCTTGTGTAACGGTTAAGTTGGAGTAACTTAGTTAAGGGTACTATTTATCAATATGTTGGTACGAGCGATATACATCTATGTGTTGGTAGCGGTTCCTTGAAAAGCAGTGAAACACATGAATTTACATAACATAGGTTTGTTCTTGAAAGATTTATTTTGAAAAAGCATCAATTCGTTGAAATTTTCGTTTTTATCGCAATATTGACATCACTACTAATCAATGCGTTCACTAAAATTAGTGCCTGAAACTTCAAAGAATTAACCGAAGTAACTAATACTCAGATACGTGTCGCCCTTTTAGAAATATAGATAAATAGACTCATAATCCTATATGTCACTTTGTTAGGTCCGTTAGTTTGTGGATATACCTTATTAAGAACCTATATCTGACGCAAGTGATCATTTAATGACATTCCGAGGTGAAAAAAATACATTTTAGCTACCCATCCCCCTCCATCGAGTGCGGCATCTCACCCGCAATTTTGATGCGGCATCTCTCCCAATTGTAGGGGAGAGATGCCGCACGACGACATTTTCCTCTGAAAGTCTCCTTCTAAAAGGTCGCAGCTATTCAACCGATACATGATTTACCAAAAAAATCGAACAATTTAGAAAAAAATTAAATTTTAATGTGATGCTGAAAAATTTTCGGCACTCCGTGATGCAACTGGAGGCACATAATCATTAATAAAATTTTCATAAGTTAATAATAAGGTTTTTTTACATCTCTAGTGTTGTAATTTTTCGAAAGACCATCTCAGAATATCATATTACCGTATAAAAGTGACCCCACATATGAGATATAGAGAGTGCGACATCTCTCCTGACGCGGCATCTCTCCCGAAATTACCCTATATGAGAAATTCCTATGTGACCGCAATAACCAACCGAGTTTTTAAAAATCGGCAAAGAGTTCGCTGGAAAATAGATGTAAAATTATCTAAGGAATTTAGCAAGTTTCTTGGGGGCATCAAGAACCGTCATAGGCGACCAATGTGGTCAAAGCTACTTCGGATGATCATTAGTGATCTAGACCCCCAAATCCAAGTAATTTTAGTTGTAAATCTGACGTGGAATGGGACGCATTCTGCAAATGTTAGAAGCAAATCATTTTTTTAAAGTAGCTCCGAAAAGATTTTTTTTGATAACATGATTATATTAAGAAGGTTGTGTGAAAATTTTAGAATGTAACTCAAAGTATGTTACGAGATATTTTAATTAAAACAGGCCTATCACTGGGCGTTTATTGTAAAATTTCCTTGATTTAAGTTTTTAATTGTAATATTTCGCAAATATGTTGATATCCATTCCCAAATTTTTACATAATCTTTTTAGCATTATACTTAATATTTAAAAAAAATAAAAAGTAAAAAAATTGGCCCAGCTTCAAAAAAATCAATTTGTTTCTAATAATTGCAGATTTCATAAGTTACACAACAACAAAAATTTTGAAATTTTTTCGGTAAGCTCATTCGAAAACGCAACTTTTTTGTTCAAAATCTTTTTCCATATATCGAATCGTTTCCGAGTTATCATTGATAGAAAACCGTTCAATTTTATAAACTTCAAAAGTTAAAAGACTAATAACTTGAAAAAAAAATCATATTTAGCCAAAACAAAAAATACGTGTCGATTATTTTTAGCTAAAGAATGCATGAAAAAAATTTGGATGGCTGTAAAATTTTGGTTGTAAATCTGATGTGGAATGACCCATACATACACACGCACACACCTGCAGACATTTTCCGATCTCGACGAACTTCCTCGATTAGTATAAGACTTTCTAAAATTGGGAACCTAATAATGGGAAGCTTATCACTAATATAATGATTAATTTGGTGATAAATGATTTTTTTTTGTAGTTTCATCCAACATGAAAAGCAACATTTAGAAATCTATTTTTCTGAAACGATATTACGTACGTTTCGATAGCACGCACAATAAACGAAGCGAAGGTGTACATACTTTCGAGGTATATCTGTAACGGTAACGGTATTGAGGTTTAAAATCGATATATCTAGCAATGCAGGTCTGGACGTTAAACATGAATTTTTCAAAGAGACTATTTCTGACTGTAGAGTACAATATAACTCCCTGTTAAGATCATTAGTTATCAACAGGGAGTTAGAATGAAGATTCGTGTTTTGATCCGAGCGTCGTAAAATGAAGCATAATCTACTTTGTGGTGGCGTAGATCAGTAAAACACATTAGCGTATATACAGGAGGCTTATGTAAGCCTAATTTTGGCTTTAACACTTGCACAGTCTATCAGTAGCGTCTGGCTCAAATGCACAGTCTAGCTATCTACAAGAGAGCAGCAATCGACTATGTTCCCGTTATTAAACTTAAAACATGTTCAAAAGCTGCAAGCTTTTGAGCTGACTAACTCATTAGTTCCCAGTAGCCGGATAAATTATAATCTTATTACCCAACAAAATTGCTTGATTGGGGTTTATATATTTCGAGCAAACACTGTTTAATTTTCAATCGAAACCGCTCCCACTACCTTCGGCAATACTCCTGCAAGACGCCGACCATTTTTGACAACTTAATTTACCAGAAACACATACACCCCCCCCCCCCCTTCATCGAATCGAAAAGAGACTTTTCGGGCTCTAAGCTCCTTTCAGCTTTCAGTCATCAAAACTTAAACGTCTTAGCAGCAACCAGCGCACCATGCCCTCGAGAAGGAAACAACTCTTTCACGTCCCATCATCAATCCTTGCCTCGTGCTGTGCTCGTACACGGCGGCACCAATCTTCTGTCCATCAGTTTGCGAAACCCAAAGCAGCGCCGTCCGGGGCCTCGAGCATCTCACTAAAATAGCCAGAATCGTGCCGGGTGCTTGTTTTTCCTATCGTGTTATCCCATCTAACGCTCAAATGAATTGCACGAGGGTGGAATGGGAAATGAAGAGACATGTCCCGATATTCAACCATCGCGGGACGTGTTTTCTTCGGACCCGAAGCATGAACTATGCGCAAAGTTATATATTTTCACTCAGTGGAAGATGCCGAAAACGCTAGTTAACAGAAGAGCGCCCGCTAAGTCTTTTAAAGGCAAGATGTCATTAAGGTGTTTTCTTGCACGTACAAACAGAAACCCGCCGGGGACCAGCGCAGATGCGCTGAAAAACTTGGATGATAAATCATCTGAGGGTGTAATGCGAAATATAATTTTGATTCGAGCGTTCAATTTTACGCTTTGCCGCTCGAATAACTGGCTGACTGCCTGCGGTATTTATTTATTATCCTTGCTTAGCCGGGCGGCGGTCTTCGGTCGCGGCAGTGATCCCATCCGCAAAAAGTCTTGCACTTGTCGCAGACGTGTCTCGTTTTCAAGACTAGCTAGCTAGCTAGCTAGCTGGTGTTCATCATCATCATCACAGCACAGTATGACAGATCTTTCATGATTTAGTTGCAATGGGACATGCGATGACACGAGAAATGAAACTATCACATCCTCCGGTGCTCTGTGGGAACACTGTCGACGGGGATGGTTTAAAGTCGTGCGATGAGATGTTGGTGCGGGTAGACCTCTATCAACATCTCCGTCTTGCAATTACAGACTCACTATCAACTTTGGTTGACACGTTCAAGGATAATGTGGTGCCGATAAGAAGAAAACATAGAAACAAGTGTAGCTCGGTCCGGAAAAAAGTCCATTACAGATATGCTCATTTATAAATTATGCCGCTAAACTGGGGTAGAAGGTGTTACGATCAAATGTCACTTGGCTTACAGAGTGCGTGATGAATTATTGTACTATGTTTCAAATAGTAATTTCTCATGCTAGCGGAACATGATTCAGCCATATTTGGCAGCACTGAATAACTCGTTCTGCCAGGTGTCAGATGTATACAAACAGTATTGAGTAAACGTAAAGAAACAAGAACGCAATCAGTCAATTGTTGTTGTTTTATTGCTTGCCGGACCAAGCGTAAAGGAGATAGTTCGGTCGATAAACGTGTCGGAAAGAGAACTGTTTTGTGAAGATGTGATGGAGATGTGTTGAAGCCGCCATTAGTGAAAGGACTATGGTAGAAGTTGCTTTTAACTCTTTTATCGCTGTTTGAAGGACCAAAAAAGGTTGGATCCATAAGCAGAAGTTCTTATACGCCCTTCACAGGGACATTCGCAAGGGACTAAGAATCTTCCTTCTAAAATAAAATTCACGCGTTTGAATAGCGCAATTTACAGTAGTCGTATCGCAAACAAAAACTGTTTTATATAAAAAAGATTTGGGAAAGTGATAAATACATACCTGCAAGAAATATCATTCTAATACAGTTAAACGGATTCGGATAAAAAAGTAGAAAAAACTATTAAAAAGAATCCTGAAAGTTCAACGAGATTGATGGAACGACAAATCGGGTGCTCGGTCTTCTCAATCCAACGAGTAATTGCTGACAACCTTGGATATAAGTCATATGCGCTACGCAGAGGCCAATTCATGAATTCTGAGGCCACATCACGGCAATCGATTAATTCTAAAAGTCTCTTGAATCGGTTGAAGCATCCAGTTCATAAGAATCCTTGATAAAAAGAACTTAACAAGGATCAAATGGTACATCGAAGGCATGACAGGGTCTTCATCAGAGCGTAGTCAACTTCTTAGCGTAATCAAGTTACCGACTCATATGATGTTTCTAGGCGTAGTATCCAGCGAGACTATGTGCACTTCTTCAATCAAGGACTAAAGGTAACAGCCGATCTATACTTGAAGGTTTTGCAGGATGTTGTTATACCGTGGATGCAGAAGGTTGCTGTCGGTCATCATTACATCTTCAAACAAGACGGAGCAAGCAGGTGCTAATGCATAAATGGCTTGCAGAAAATGTTCCGGAGTTTTGGCAGGAGGAAATTTAGCTCTCTAGCAATCCGGACATAATCCCTTCGGGTTTTTTTTTGTCGTCGAGCGGGGTAGTAATACTAAAATCAAGCCGGCGATGGCACTTTTACATTCAAACATAGTGAAACGTTCGCGCGAT
The DNA here is from genome assembly GCF_030247195.1 of Topomyia yanbarensis. Lineage (NCBI taxonomy): Eukaryota > Metazoa > Arthropoda > Insecta > Diptera > Culicidae > Topomyia > Topomyia yanbarensis. The sequence continues at coordinate 105,059,834 of NC_080672.1, read as the reverse complement.
AAGTTTTGGAAGTTTTCCGCAAAAGTTATCGAGAAAGGCCTTTTTTTAATGAAATGAACTATTAATTTGCATATGTTACGATAGAAAAATGCGCTAACTGCTGTATTTTTTCTTAACAGCAAAAATTTGTCACGCATCCAGTAATAAGTAATTTCAGCAATTCATATCTATGTGCTTAATAATTTTCGAGATTGAGAAGGATTTCAGAGTATTTTTAAGGCATCCAGGTGTCATCTTGCGCATTTATGCGCCAGAGTAAATATGCATTTATTTCAAAATAATTTCATAAAGACACCCTGTAGTTCATAAATCTTCGTAGAAATGATATCCCTAAATAGGTTCATATCGCTCAATAACTAGTTGTTTTTGCTAGTTTCGGAATACAATTCGTGCTACCAGATATGATCTGTCACTGATATCGACAAATTATATTAACCACATTCAAAATAGTGTATAAAAATGATAAAAAATTACGAGATTTCAAAACTGATATGGATTCGATGACCGAAGATTCGCAAGGATGCCCGTTTATAAGTTCTTATAACCTTATAAGTTTGTCACAACTTTGCAAGGAGAGGTGCCACTGTGCGTGGTGGAAGCCAATACTATAACCACAAGAACCACTGGAGGCGGTCCTCAAGGAGGAGTGCTGTCACCCCTTCTGTGGTCCTTGGTAGTAGACGGATTCCTCGACGAATGAAAAGGCCTGGGATTCGAAGTAACGGGTTTATGCAGATGACATTGTCATTGTTATTAAGGAGAAGAATAAGTACACAGGGTTTCGGGTCGTAGACTGTTTATTCAACACTCAAAGAGGGCATCTAGAGAATTTTTCGCTTTAATTAAACTGAAGGTAATCACCGAACTATCTCTCTGAGCGTATCTGGTCAAAATAGGGAAATGATATCTCAGCAAAGGGGCAATAATTTACTGTTTTTAGCGATATATTTTCCGATTTTCAGCTCAACTAACGTCACTTGTACTAACATCTGTGCGAAAGCTTTCTTTGCTGAGTGCTCGATTGCGAAAAAAAAACTGAGCTTCGGTAGAACAAAATTAAGTGTGTAGGTTTGGTTTAAATGCAGTAGACGCATTTTCCTTAGCAGTTTGATGCAACGTCTGATAGCAAAGGTGAAATGTCACCTTTGAGTGCATTGCGTGGTTAGAGTAACTGCAGTTACGTTTGTGTTTAATTGCAGAGTCAGGTAGAAAGGGTCTTTCGACATCCATCCACCAGACCAGACGAATGTTGAAAATAATTGAGAAACTGGATTGCACACCTCCGTATTGCGGTATGAATTTTTTGCAAACTGCTCACGTGTGTACGGTGCCAAATTGTGTAATCGGGCCTCTATTTTATCACCTCCCACGGGATCTTGGTTTCAGCGCTGTCGCTGTCAATCACGTGTTTAGGTTAACCTGTGGAAGGAAACTTTGTTGAACGAAATCATTACTGAGTCTAAGATTCATTTTCACTTGGAGTAAATATCCACTTCCAACACGCGATCAAAGGGAACAAAATTTCAAATTTACTATCGCCGTATTGTGCCGCAGCAGTACTCATATCGACAATAATAAGAGCGATGGTTCCTTTGTTTTCGAGACAATCCACACTAGATAGTCAGGGATGTAATGCACCTCAGAGCAAATAAAGAGTAGAATACAAAACGCTCTTTGCACTTTTCATGCGAATCACCGCTCTTCTATTTCACAATAAACCTCTTCACTCCGATATGTGTTGCTCCCATACGTGTATTCTACTCTATGGCTGCACACCACAAAGAGTAGAAATAAAGAGGCTCTTAAGTGTGCATCTTGGTCCCACGCGCACGGAAGCAGATAAGGCAACCAAAAAACATTTTAAAAACGTTCTTCCGACCAAATTTTATCTGAATTGTAATTTGACTCGCCTTCCTACCTGCTTTCCAGTGAGGGGAGGCACAAAAAAGTGGCTCTTCAAGGTGACACTTTGAACGAAATTGTGCAGCTCTTGGTGCACAGATCTTTCTCTTTTTCGTTTTCAAGTTTCTCTTTGTGCGGTCGTTCTGCACATCGCAGTGTTTTCGTGCTGCTCTATTTTTAATCGGTGTATTTCGCTCTTTGTGGCACATTGTGTGAGCAAATAACAAGCCTGGATAGAGTGACTGTTAATTATTGTTCGCTATATTCGATTGCAGTTCTGACTTGGGCAGAAGTAGTAAGCAGACTGTATTGATAAATTACGCACTACATTGATTGCCGGATTTACGTCTAAAATATTCAAATGTTCATTAAACCTATCCTGTCCTGTTAAAGACAAACTGAGAAACCCACTTTGTCCCGCATTCTTACTACATCCAAAACGAATCATCGGGTGCGTAAATGCGTCTGTTTTTTCACTGTTAGCGAAAAGCTTCCAAATTATGTATCAGTGTTCAACTAACCTCATACTTGTGAAGTATAATGTAGTTTCAAGTCATGAGTTACTGCTACAAGCAGAAAAGAAAAGATTGGAACAAAACAAAAGCAACACAGCAATGATACGATTGCGTTGAAGGTTGGCTGGGAATGTAAAGTAGGTGTAGAAGAAATGGAAGAAATTCAAAAGGGATTGCTTTTGGGCATGAGATTGCGAGCGCAAAAACAGGAAATCTGAGTGCGTTGTTTAGGAAGTACTTTCTGGAAAAAGGATCGTGCGATCTCACCACACTCAGATTAGTTTTTTGGCATAAAGGGTGTATGGTATCAATTGCATCACTTTCAAATTGCCGTAACATTTTTTTCCGCTAGGTATTTTCTATTGAAATTTTGGATGAAATTAGTTCAATGTGCATTGTTTACATTGTGTTACTTTCATTACCAATTGTGCAACGATTGCGAAAAAGTCGAAAGAACATCAGCGGTGTAAATAAGTTTTGCGCACGTACCTAGAAAATCAGACTCTCTTTCTCATCGTGCCATTAGCAAGCAGCTGGGAATGGTCAAATCTATGGTATTTCGAAACGGTTTGATCATCGATATGAAGGAAAAATGGATCTTCGTATAGTAATACGGATCACAAGTGGGCACTCGAAGCTTTGAAGGAGAATTCCAATAGCTAGTGACGCACGTGGTGATAAAACTGACGTGTACAAAGTCCCAAATGTGAAGAATACAGTGTGGAAGCTCTATACTCAGCTATTGACGAAAGCGCATTGCCCCGTCATGGTTGATGAAATTTTGTAGATTGCCGGCAGAAAACTGGGCTGCTTTTCTTCATTGCTCATCATTAGTTCGACGTCCCTGAGGAAGTCAGAAAACAAGCTGTCTAAGTGTACCAAAAATACATGATTTGGCAGGCAATGCGCTCATGTGGAAAGCGGAGCATCTCGTTCGTGACAACCGGAATAATATCGGAATGGACAGGTGTACTTGAAAGAACGCCTCTAATAGCATCTACTTCCATTTCTGAAATCTCTCGATGGCCCTACGATTTTCTGGCCTCGTGGCATTACTCGAAAGATGTTCAGGAGTGGTACAATGCCAACCAGATCAATTTCTTGTCAAAGGATCTTCATCCCCCGAACACACCAGAATTGCGGGCAATTGAGAAATGCTGAATTATTATGAAACAGGCACTGCGGAGGCAGCCTAAGGAAGTGAAATTGGGAGCAGATGCTACAATTATGTGAATATGGATAAGAAACTGAAGCGAGTTTGATAACGTGCTTTATTTCATTTCGTGAAAGTTTGAAAAGTATCGGTTGAATGGGTGAATTTGACGAACCTTTTCTCGGGATGCAACTCGATTCCGTACACCCTTTATCGTGTTACGATCAGCGATGCCAACATTCCAGTTTAATATAGATATGTTTTTGCCCGGATATATCAAGTTTTCAGGGGTTAAAACTGGTTTGATTGTATGATAGTATGATTCCAGGTATGCATGACAGTTCTCAGACTCACAATGAGAACTTTGTAACTATCACGATCATGACGCGAAAAATATTACTGTCATGCTCTCATCGTACATTTCCCATAATTTCCCAATGTATTTTGTTTTTCACCACAACAATATGCACCATATTTATTTAACAAACAAGTGATCTGAAAATGGTAAAATGGTTTTGTATGTATGAGGAAGTATGTGTTGTATTAATTTGTATTAGAACAACTAAGTCAGATGAAAAAAAGTATAATAAGTGTATTAGTAGGATGTACCGACATTACCTTATTGAAAATGATCTCATATATCATCTATGTCTAACCAATTTCCCCGTGAGTGTGTTGATTTTTTTTCTAGGTAAATAGTACAATTCAAAGTCACCTGATAGTGACTACATTTTATTTTATTCATTTATACTAAAATTATCTTCGTCTTACTACTTTTGTTGGTCTGTAAGCTTAATTTTTATTACGTCATCTTATTTTTGTAATGTTTAGCAATATAGTCTGCTGAAAAAATAGACATATAGCAATCTCACCTTCATAGCTACATTTTGTTGTCTGAGCGTATCACAATTAAAAAAGGAAAATAACATGTGCTTGGAAAATTCCAAAACTAAATTCGAATGTACGCCATTTGAACACAAATATAAAATTGAAAGTTCCTTTTAATGGATTGTTGTCTTCAATTTAGACAGTCTGAATGTCTGGAATTAGGTTTTGTAAGGTGATGATTTCCATTAGTTTTAACCTTCGTTTAACTCGAGAAATCAATTACTGTTCGTTTGAAGCCTCCCAGCCCTTATCGTCATATGTTTCATAATAGTCCAGTATGATAATGCCATACGTTTGATAATAGTTCAACAATTTTCGATTTAACATGTTTGTGGTACATTTGGAGGATTATCCTTTTTCGGCACAAATGGTATTTTCGGTTTATTCAGCCAATTCGTCGTTTTTTTCATAATGATATATCGAAAGATCCGGCCAAAAAATGATTTCTGATGAGTATGGTTTTTTTTCAATGAAATTAACTTCAATTTCAGCAATCATTTACTGATATTGCCATCTGGATAGACCGTTTTATCTTTGTTTGGACGAGGACGCTTTAGCGTTGTACAGAGGCACTGCAATACTCTTCCCAGAAATGATTGCTTATACCTTCAGCACAAACTTCGGTGTGCTGGCATATTTAACATCATCTGGCGTTGTTTCATTGTTGTCAAGGTATAGATATCATTTATAATGCAAAAACGTAAAGCACGTTTCATCATCCAAAATGTTGAATTTTTTATTCAAAGAGTGTTTATGGTGTAGTGCGCGGTAACAAATTAGTATTTTTTCCAATCGAAATGACGTTGTATATTTAGATGCACGCTTACGGTTTTGACAAATTACGTTGTTCACAAAAATCGTTGAATTTATTTGAATACTTGCTCCTTCACCAACTGTTATATTTATTTCCAACTAGAAAAAATAGCGAACAACTCGATTTCCAAAAGATTCGACCGAACCTGGGTTCGTGTTTAACTGTGCTCATTTTATGTAAATTCTAGCCGAAAATTTTTAACTCTAGTGTCGAGAAATTAGAAATCGTAAAGGACATCTATTTAGGAAACTGTATATCTAGTTTAGTATTCTGAGGAGATAGTCTTTAGCAACTGTAAGCTGGTTGATAGATTGTTGATCACTGCACTGTCATTCGATTTGAATTACCGGTCTATATGTCCTTACGATGTTGCAGTTACGCCCCGCATATTACCCATATTTTTTTTAATAAATTTATTATTTCTTTCGCATATTTTTCATATATTTTCACATACAAACTTGAAAACTCTTGTGAGTCAACTAGAGTTTTCACAAAAAGCTAATATTTGACAAATGGTATGTGAATCCAACTACCGTTTGAATTAATAGTGTTCCGAAAAAAGTAAAAATTGTTGCCGGTCTAACTACCCATCCTTTGTTTTGCACAAGCTAGGTTAGTGAGTTTTACTTAGGTTAGTGATGCTTTTACGATCTGTTGCTAGTAAAGATTTTACACATTCTTTAAGAATCAGCTAAGCAAATCGGTAGCATCTATACGGAGACTCCGATTTCCCGTTTCAAATCATACACATTGAACTCAGTCGAAGCATATCTAAGCTTCTTTCAGATCATAGGTAATCACCTAAGTATTACAAAGATTTCGAAAGAATTGAAGCAAAAATATTCAACCATATCTCGAAAGTTGGCCCCAATAAGCTTGGAATTGTGATATCATGTCTAAAGCAATCGAATGACATAACTGGTGATATGAATTTCATGAAAAGCCACCGCGCCTACATGCCCGCCCACAAAGCTGAGATCGACGGTGTGGTCGCCGATTCGAGTTTGTCATACGTGAATTTATTGAAACACAGGGTTGGATGTTTGTTTGTTTGAATGGGCAAAGCTGTTGAATGTCGATCGCAAACATGTATGTCCCTTCAAACTCGTACCGATTATTTGTACCGTGCGTCAAGCATTGCACTAAATACAACGCAGTGGGCCATTGTAGCTAGTACACCGTGCGTAGAGATTTATTAGTACATACGACTCTTGCATTGGGATTGCTGAAAAGTGTGCCTTTTTTGACCTCGTACCATTCTCTGCGAACAAACAGCGCCAAAAGAATCGGAAGCGCCCTCGTAAAAGGCGCTCTAAACACTGTTTTGCAGTAATACTAAAAAGAGCTACATCATTCAGCACAACAGAGCATTATGTCCTCTTGGCTCTTTGTGTGGACATGTGTAACTGCTATTATCAACTACAGACAGATGCGATTTCGTGTAATGACTAAACCTGCCAAATATAATAGCTCTGACACAAAGCCGAAGCAAAAAGCCTCTGGTCTTTGAAATTAGAGAACGAACGAAAAGTTTCCAGTGCTTCCAGAAACACCAAAAACTGGAGAAGGCCGAAACCAACGCTCGAAACGTCAGGACATTACGAAAAGTAGTGTTTGCATTTTTATTAAACTGAAAAATCGAATATAATCTTCTCTACCCATTACTTCGAACAAAGTAAACCCACCGAGAAACTGCAATTGGTAATTTTTATAGACCTTCGCACAGTACACGAAACAAAACAGATCCATTTCCATCCCAGTACCCAGCAAATTTACATTTCTGACCACGAACCGAGCGACGAGGATGTTTCCTTGACAGGAAACATCACTACTATCCGTATCTCATCGTCCCGAAGACTCGACCATCGTCATTATTTTCCTAAAGGTCAATACCGCTCCCCACCTCCTCTCTTCGGGCACCGGATTGGAGCGTTGATGCAGAATACCGCGGAGGCATGAACTTTTCGAGCACACGTTTCTCCCAAGCGTAATCGTGATACAAATTTAATTACTTCTAGCCCGGCAGTCTGTTGTTCTGCCCCAACGAGAAATCCGTTTTTGTACATATTTCGCCGCCTGGAAAGTACATAGGGTAGACGAGCCCTTATTCATCTCATTAGTCAGGATATCACACTATTTCGTTGATAACTCGACTTAGAGTTAGTGGATTGCGCTTAAATAGGTATCATCATCTTTGCTTCGTTCCTAAGAAGCAGTACAGTTTAAAAAATTTTCCTGGGAAATGTAAAATACTCGCGTTTGAGCGAAGCGAAAAGTCGAGCACAACGTACCCTTATTCATCCTACCATTTGAGCTAATGCGTTGAATAGAGATAGCAGATACTGCTCTAACTAATGTGTTCAAATGGGTGAGATGAATAGAGGTGCTAAGATGAATTAGGGAGCAGTTACCCTAGTTGACTCCTGAATGGAGAACAGTTTTTCATTGCGGCTCGGATGTTTTTTTTCAGCAACCCATATCCCATTTTGAAACTCGCAAGAGGATTAAGCTGGATGTACTAAATTTACGAATTCTGCTATCATGTTTGCGCCACGAAACTGGACCGAATTTATCTATCAAACAGAATTCTAAGCTTAACAATTTATGATTTGAAATCGTTTGAAATAATTTAAAGAATCTATATTGGATCCCACTAAATCCGAGTTATTGATTTTTGTAGTTTGATTTAAATTGCCACAAACTAATAACCTCATGATTATAAATTGGTTATGCACGAAAGCATACAAGTAGGGAAACTAATTTCGAAAGTACACAGCCGTTGGGGTGTGCCTGCGAAATCAAATTAGTTTCGTTATTTTGTTGCTAGCCAGCGACAACAAAGTTATCTCCCCAGATTCTGGATCAAATATTTCATTTTCTCTGTGGCGTGGTAGCATCGGTGGGGAAACCTCACCGTAGAGCATAGCAGCGTAAGGAAGTTTTTGGCAAACGACGTTCGTCTACTGCAGAAAAACAATGGTATTCAACTCTAAAAGACGCCAAATAAATCAGTATCTTTTGCGTTTGTAGCTTGATCGTTTGTGCATTAACTTCCGGCGCAGCGTGAAAGAATCCCATTAAAAGAACGACTGAAACCACGGTAATCAAATTTTAAAAAGATATTTTTCAAGTAAAAGTTCCCAAAAATTTCTTTGTCGCAGTTATTTAACAACTACAATGTAAAGCTAGCGACCAGTCAAAACTTTTGAGATTCCATAGACTTCCGAAGCTATAGCTGCAGATGAGACACACACACACCAAAGTGGGTCCGTTTTGGCAGCTTAGCAAAAACAGTTACGCAATGCTATGCGATCGAATCCAATTCAGCCATGACAGTTTTCCTGTAACCAATTTATCTCCGTTGGCACGGAATGCTCACCCACTGGATATTATCCAGATTACACCAACCGCGCACCCTTCCCGAAGCAATCCCGCGGCGTGTAAATCACATTCAACCTAATCGATTTGATGAACAACAAAAAAATAACGCGACCAGTCTACAACAGCCAGCCAGGCAGTGGCAGGAGTGACTATCCAGCACCAATTGGTGGTGCCCGTAATGTGGAAGTTGAAAAATCGGAAACTGATCCGGTTTCATGGTAAAAATCGGCGAATCAACACGAAAGAATTTTGTCAACTGTCACATTTATTCGTGATTTTTCGGAGTTTTTATTTGCGTGCAAGCATGGCGGTGTTTAACTGTTTATAGGGTAGTGAGCTAATTTCGCCCTGTGTCTAATATCAACCTTCCCATTTGAAGCAGTTGGTTCGAGCAGGCTCCGCCGTCTATGTGCGACACAGTGGCTTAAATGGTAATGTGATAGTTGAACTGGGGCGTTGATTTGAGTTTTCATTGCGTCCAAACAGGTGTATTTAATTATTCTAAGGTCATTTTTGTTATTAAATTGGTTATTAGGAGGGAAGTAAAGATGCTTATGCCAAGTCATGGAAAAAATCAATAGAGTGTAGGTCACTTAATTTATGAAAATGTGCGATCAAAATAGGCTCTTTACCCTACCAACAACAAAAAGTTAAGCTGGTACGTTTACTGACAATAACGCATATTTACACATGTAGCAATCAAGGATGGTGCACCATGTGCTCAATACAATTCTATTTTTTTACCAACGTGTTTCAGTAGGAATTCGTTGTTCATACAAGCATTCCATCCAGTTGATTTAAAAACTAGTATAAACACTAGTAAATAGCTGCATCAGTTAGTTTTGGGGAAATCACTACACGGAAAAAAATCTGTTATTATTTTAACGAAACAAAATCACGATTTCGACCCAAGCTTCTTAAACCACTTTGTGTGCGTAAAAAACTAGTTCACGCCGAAAAATACATGGCAAAAAACTCGACTATTCGGTTGAGACTATCAATGTTTCCTCTGTATTAGAAACTGAATTATTCATCAAAAATCGATATCATGATTTAATAAGGATGCAAGTTTCGTGGTGCTTTTTTTTCGCTGAGATCTCATTATGGTTAAATTGGTTATGGAATTTGCGTTTCGACTTTGTCTCATCAGAATCCGACACTAACTTAGTGACAGGACTAAGCGTCAAAACGGCGCTAGCTTAGTTCTGACCCTAAGTTACTGTCGGATGCTGATGAGACGAAGTCCAAATGCAAAATCACTCTCTAAAATAGAATATTATGGATGGTGGTCAGTTATTACCGTTCGCGTCCCTTATGACTTATTTTCATTAGGTGATTCATCAACAATGCTATTTTTGAAAATAAACCACCTTGGGTTATTTACAAATTGCACATATTTTTACGCATGTAATTTAAAATGTTCGTTGATTTGATGGCGTTGTAAGGGAACAAATATCCGCCATATTGACCGACTAGAGAATTGATTCACAGGGTATTTAATATGAGTGAGGAAAACGCATGGTCTTGGGTGAGTAGAACGACTGGTGAATTATGTGTAAGGATTGAGATTTACATTGACGTGATGGATCGAAAATCAGTTACCCATTTGCAGCACTCATACCTGCACGAAGAACAATTATCTTATTATTATATTTATTGCTTTGCATTTAGTGCATTAAATCATGTTTATTATATTAATTGTTCATTGATTATTAATATACATGCAGTACACGTACATGTACTATATTATTATTTGCTGTGTAACCATATTCCATCATGAGCATAATTTGATTGCTTGATTATTGTCGTCAAACCAGAAGCTTGTTCCCTGCATATTACTGTATTTTCTGGTCAACATATGAGTCTATCACAAAATTCTCGGCAGCCGGCTGCCCAGAGCAATTAACACATGATAACACTTTTGACAGTTTCACATATCGTATCACTTATCAAGGTGCATCCAAATTTTTGTAACTCTTGCGCAATCCTATTAACAAAAACTACTTTCCGTGGCAAACGTGGAGATGCAGAGGTTATATATGGTCTCCAAAACAACGTTTGTTATACGAACATTCCTTTCTTTCCCCGACAGCTGTAAGGACGTGGCCGGAGCCGTTATTGATACTTCAAAGCATAGAACTCTCGAAACATGCACATTGAGAATGAATAACTACTCCCAGGTCCCATTCGTTAATTCTCTATGGGCAATTTTGTTTGTTCCTGTCTACGAATTGTAGGGTCTCAGTTACGATTATAATAATTTTACTCGTCATATCGGATTTTCACTTGAATTAAAGTGACTATATGAACTGTAACATGAAAGGGTTGTCGACCGGCGGCATCTCATGGTTTTGTGAACTGTTTCACGAATACGAATTGTAAATCATTGCTTGTTGAATTGAATTAAGGGGTTATATACGGGTCATTCGAAGTCAGAGTTACTACCAAAATTTTAATTCCTTACAAATTTTTTTCTTGTATTCTTTAGCTAAAAATAATTTGTTTAGTTTAGTTTTTGAATTTTTGAAGTCTATAAAATTGAACATTTTTTAATCACTGATAACTCGGAAACGATTCGATATATTGAAAAAAAGTTGCGTTTTCAAATAAGCTTACCGAAAAATATTAACAAATTTTGTTTTGTTTTATAATTTATGAAATTTGCAATTATTTGAAACAAATTGATTTTTTTTTTGAAGTTGGACCAAATTATTTACTTATTATTTTCTTTAAATATTAAGAATTATGTTAAAAAGATTGTATAACAATTTGGGAGTGAATAGCAAAATACTCTGCGAGATATTACAATTATAAACTTAAAACAAGGAAATTTTACACTAAACGTCCAGTGATAGGCCTGTTATAATTGAAATATCTCGTAAGATACCTCGAGTTCTATTCTGAAATTTTCGCATAATCTCCTTATTATACTTATGTTATCAAAATAAATTTGTTTTCGGGGGATTTAAAAAAAATTTTGCTTCTAACATTTGGATACCACCAAAAAAGTCTGAATGCGAGTCATTCCACGTCAGATTTGCAACTAAAATTTTAGTTCCCTCCATTTTTTTGCATTCTTTAGCTGAAAATGATTGACACGAATTTTATACTTTGGCTGAATTTGATATTTTTCAAGTTATAAGTTTCTGAACTTTATAAAATATTTTTTTAAATTTAATAGAATTGGACATTTTCAATCCCTTAACTCAGAAACTATTAGATTTGCGTAAAAAAGCATTAAATAGTAAAAGTTGCGTTTTCGCATGATCCCACCGAAATTATGTTTGTAATATTTGTTTCTATTGTATAACTAATGTATTCTGCAAATGTTAGCAACAAATAATTTTTTTCAGCGCTGATCCAAAAAAATCCGTTTTAGCTTTTTCAAATAATTTATAACTATATCGAGAAGGTTGTCTGAAAATTTCAGAATGGAATTCGAAATGTTTTACGAGATATTTCAATTATAACAGACCTATCACTGGGCGTTTAGTGTAAATTTGCCTTGTTTTAAGTTTATAAGTGTAATATCTCGAAAAGCATTTTTGTATCCACTCCTAAATTTTTACACAATATTTTTAACATGATTCTTACTATTTAAAGAAAATAAAAAGAAAAATAAAATTGGTCCAACTTTAAAAAAAAAACAATTTATTTCAAATAATTGCAAATTTCATATGTTACATAACAAAAAAAAATTGTGAATATTTTTCGGCAAGCTCATTTGAAAACACAACTTTTTTATTTATTATTTTTTCCATATATAAAATCGTTTCCGAGTTATGAGTGATTGAAAAATGTTCAACATTATAAACTTCAAAAAAAAAAAAAATATCATATTCAGCCAAAACAAAAAATACGTGTCAATTATTTTTAGCTAAAGAATGCAAAAAAATTTTTTGGAAGGAATTACAATTTTGGTTGCATACCCATACAGGACCCATACAAAGTTGTAACGAAAAAGTGAGCTAAGTTCGTGATTTTTTAAAGTGTTTTCTGCAAATTTAAAAAAGCGAAAGACAGTTTGTTGGTTGCACTATTGAAGATAGAAAAAACAAGTTGAATTAAAAAAAATATTCAAGGTTGTCGGAGTTATGGCCTATTCCCCGCAATGTGTTTTGTGGCAGAGGTTTGCGTTGAACACTCTCCAAGCCAAACCAGTCAACCGAAATTCATAAACTAAGAAGATTATTGAAGAAAAATGTATTGTGGTGTACTTGAATGGATCGGCTTCCATTTTTTTCTTTTTGCGAAAAAACAAGTTGACAAAAAAATTGAGTTTTGTGGTGTTCTAAATTTGAAACAAAAATTTATTGCAAAGAATCGAAATTTTTTTGATGAAAAAGAAACCGTTCAAGTACATGAGAATGTAAATACAAACAATTAAAAAACATGAAAATCGGCTGTAATTTAAAATCAAGTGCTCCGATCTAGATAAAAATTCGCACAAATATTTTCAAGAGTATGTACTTTCAGAATATTAATTTTTGTTCGATTTTTTGAGTACCAACTTTGTATATAATCCTTTAAATTTCGATGGTGCATAATGCACAGTTGTCCACAAAGTGATTTTAGTAGGATTTGTAACTTTTTACTAGAACTAATCAACTTAGCCTTATAATATGTTCAAAAAAGTGGCTGTACTTTTTAAGGCGCTTTTTTCGTTGAAATATCGGCTAGGGCGGTTCAAATTTTCAAACCAAGTGTGTATTGTATTGTATTTTTGTTGGGGCTTTAACATCGATGGGTCATTCGCTCTTTTGACCAAGATCTAAAATTGAGCTTTCTAGCGTCTCGAGGTAGAACTTGATTGTCTTCGATAAAGTTGTAGAATTAAACAATTCAAACAAATTTTCAGAAGACATGCAAGCTCTATCTTTCATACTTTCTATTTCATAGGAAATCTAAAAGTAAGCTCTAGTGTTTTTTTCATAAATCTATTGAAGTTTTTACTTTGTTTTAACCTTTGGACCACTGCCACAATAGATCAAAACAGTGGTAGCAGTGGAATATGCACCCAACAAAAAACATTTGGGCCACTAAAAGATTCTTTTAGGGCGGATAATTTGTTCCAATATTAAAAACACGTTTTAATACACCTAGTGGTGCAATTGTGCCTTTCTCATTTTTTTAAAATACGATTCCATAGCTGGTTATGTTCAATATAATATTTCATGTAGACCATGTTGGTCGAATGGACAATAAATAAATAATGGTGGTAATACCTATTATATATTCAGCGCGATTTGCACTTATATACAATGGATCGGAAGGGGAAGGGTCGTAGGGATCCGGACCACCCCTCCCCCAAAATATCAGCTTGTTAAGAAGTTTTAAATTAGTTTTAATTAACCTATTTTATTGTGCGGAGGTAAGTGTGTGAAGGTGATGAATAATCCATAACGGAACCGTCCCCACCTTATTTTGGTATACCTAGTGGGTGAATGTGATGAAGATGAGAGAGGGGTGGGTCTGAAGAGGATGTATGAAGTGATGGTCTGAGGAGAGTGTGATTAGGGGGATAAGTAATAGTCAACTTCACGAAACGCTTTGAAACTTTAATTGCACAAATTAAAAAAAAATCGAACATTCAAAGAGAAAACTTTTGAAATTTTGCACAAAGCCTCATTTTTGAGGGTGTTATAGAACTAGCACTTTTGAAAATCTTCATTTTGTTTTCTTCAGCCAGGGTATACAACATTGAAGCTCAATTTTTTTTGGAACCATACCTAATCTTAAGCTTCAAAAGATTGAAAAAATTAGTAAAAACAAACCATACCAAACGACACTCGAACTAATCAGAACGTTCCATGATTATTATGACATCTTTTCTAAAGCAGCCTTTCCTCATCCGGGAAAACCTTCCACACCGGAGCTCCAGATTCGGTTGACGGAAAAGTTGGCGCTTTGCTACCGAAAACGGCGGTAAAAAGAAACAAACACAAAATTTATGAAATATGTAGGTTTGCTACCGAGCGGAAAAAGCTTCCCAGGACACCTAGCTTTGTTGTCGCCATTCCACTACCGCTGCTGACCAGGCTATGCCACAGCGTCAGATATATTTATTTCCCCCACTCCCCCTACTCCACCACACACCGGCACCACCACCACTCGCTCGCATCGACCTGGTGTTGAGCCACCCGGTCCCGGTTTGTCTCAGTCGAATCATGAAAGCTGAACACGATTCCGACCCCTTTCCGCGTGTCGTTCGTTCAAGCAGGCAAGCTTCTAGTGGTGATGTGAAGTCGCAAGAAAAGAGCAATCACACACGTACACGCCCAGCACCGGCAATGCATATGCATTACTACGTGTATGGATGGATATGTATGTTCGGAAGAGCTGGGAAACTTTCGAGTGCAGAAGGAAAAACACCGGAGCGACATACACACACACGGGCGAGAAAACACTGAAAGCGGACAACGAATTGAGATTGAGCCTGCTGAAAGAAAGGATTTTTATTTTTGGACCTGGTTCAAAAACAATTTTTCGTCAGCAGCGCTCTCTGACACGTAGAGTGAAACGCACTGGCACAAAAGAGGGAGAAGGCTCCGGTGTGATGGGTAGAAGTTACTGCTAGGGAATGAATAATGGTCAAATGACAATTGGTGCCACGTGTGGTTTGAAGGGAAAAAACAATTGATTGGAATAGTTTCATATGAAATGCAGAACAGTAAACCATAGAGAATTTCACGAACTTCATAATACACTAACACATACTCTGTTTTTTCATCGTTAAACTTTCGTTGTATTACTTACATTAAAATGCTTAAACTGAAATATCCAATTCCAATGAAATTATATTCAGAAATGTATTTCGAGAACAGAATAGAAAATTAAAAAAAATGTTTCCGATTTAAATATCTTCAAATACACAATTTCAAAGCCAATTGCATTCAATTCTAAAAGATCGTATGATCTGGCCAGGTGTTTATTCTTGCAGATAACTGAGTACTTTTCCCGGCAGATTCAAACAAAAGGCTACGGGTGAATCGGGTAAATTTCGTGCTTACATTAGAAAAATCACTTCAAATAACCAAATCAACGTTCGTAGCTGCTTTGCACGACAGTTGACACTCTCTGATGTCAACTCAGTTTTGTAAAACTCACCGTTCCTGGTGCATTTGGTCGCGAATAGTTCACTACGTTTGCCACAAGTGCATATGGTCTGCTTAATCAGATATTCGAAGCGAATTTCGACAGTTTTTTTCGTTAGAAAGGGTCACAAACCGCGAACCTATCCTTACCCACGAAATATTCCTGTCTCGGTAACTGCTTAAAATCCGCTTTGATGTAGGGTAGGTCTCATCGCCAATGATGCAGCACTGGTAAGACAATCTATAACGATTCTTGGTAGTCAACCCAAAAGTAATGCCATCTGACCAAGGGAAACTGATTGCATTTTATCACAGGTTTGTATTACTATTTTATATCGATCGAACTCCTTAGGGCATCTTCAGCAATGCAGTATTTTATATGGGAGTTT
Source organism: Topomyia yanbarensis (assembly GCF_030247195.1). Classification (NCBI taxonomy): domain Eukaryota; kingdom Metazoa; phylum Arthropoda; class Insecta; order Diptera; family Culicidae; genus Topomyia; species Topomyia yanbarensis. The sequence continues at coordinate 105,043,698 of NC_080672.1, read as the reverse complement.
CAAAGTGTTGGAAAAGAAAAGAATTGGAACGGAAACAATCATATTCCCAACAGACCTTATTGATTTAATATTTCGAACAGTTTCTTTCGAACTGTGTAACTAGTATACGCTAAACAAATTATTCAATATGACAAAAAGTTAGAGTGAGTTTTTGATGAGACGAAGTCGAAACGCATTCAAGACTAATAAAAAATTATCCAATATTTTTGGTTTTGACGTAAGTGCCAATTCCTTATTTAAGACTTTTTGGTGGAACTCAATGGGGATAACATATCGAAATGACGAGCTATATCTGAGATATGATAACGTCCTACAAAGAGCACATGATTATCGCATTGGCGACAGTGATCGTACCCTGCCTCTAAAGCGAGATTACACACAACCGCAGTTTCTCCGTTAGATACCAAGGCCCGGACATAAAGGTTTGTGCATTAGGCTGCAGTCCCAAGGGTTGCGGGTTCGTATCCTGTCCCTGGGGGAATTTTCGATAGCTTTCGCTTAACTCCCATTTTGTTTAGTTTTCCCCCTTGGATATTACTAAAAAATGCGTGGTATTTGCTGCCTTTCTCTTTATTGATTTATTTGAAATACGGTTGGAATTGTTTTGAATATATAGAGTATTCAGCAAATTCACTCAGGTTCGCTGGATTGGGGAAAATAATTTCGAGTCAAGTAATGACCTAAGGACACGACGTTCGGGGGTGGTTCAGTTCGGGAGTGGTTCACAATTATTAGTTTTAAAGTACTGACATTCCAATCGGATTCAGTGTCTTGAATTTTAAATTTTCGGATCCTGGTAGGGTTCGGATTAATCAAATGTCAATTCTTGGGTTTAAGTTCCACAAACTAAAAAAAATAGAGAATGAATGAATGGTTTACGTTCTTGTTCATACAAATTGGAAAGCCATTACATTTGTCACTCTAGCCACCCCTTGTTCGAAACACAACCAGATAAATTGTCAATGTCAGTAGAATCGTAGCACTAGATCTGCAATGGTCGTGTACGCTTGGAATCGGTTACGAGGCGGCAAACGAATTGTAGTAAAAGACTTTATTTTCCCAGTGCCAAATATTATCGCAGTTTAAATCATGAAACAAAACGCTGCAGCAGATCGAACTATGATTCTTTGAAGCGATAGAGGATTGAAAAAATCACCAACGTTAAAAAAAATTGTGCTTAATTACAATGATTATAAATTATCGAATTTCATTAAACACATTTTAAATAATTATATTATTTTAATCTTTCTTGAAAAATTTGTTCTTTGAATTTTTTATTTAATCACGACCAATACAATGAATTATTCTCTCTGCGTCATTTTGGAGAACAACATTCGCAGTAAATAATTTACCAGCCTCGAGACGCTGAATTAAACCATTCCCCGTGAGTGAGCCAAAATACCGGGAAGTCACATTCGGGCAACTTCCGATTCGTTTTTCCTCTTCGCTAGGCCGTAGTTAAGGTAAAAGGTGGTAAAAGTTAATTGATTCTGAATGTTTGAATCTTTTCACATATTCTGTACATTGAAGTGAATAAAAATAATATTCTAAACTGAATGTATGGACTTTTTAGTTGGTTACAATTGGTATTCATCAGTAAAATCAGAATTTCTGTACAAACCGGGAGGTCAGTCTCGATCAGTTGTTTACTGTACGCATACGATATGTAAAAAAATTATCGATTATATATTTTAAATAAACTTGAAAGTGAGAAACCAGCTTACAGCAAATTAAAGCGAGGATGTTACGCCAAAAACCTTTAAAAAGAAGACATTCAAAAGCTAATTTAACTGCATAGTTGAATCATATATTCATTCTAGCAGCTTTTGAACGCTTCACTCTATGGTTTTAGTGTCAAAAGATGTCATGTTTCGTAAAAAAAACCTGTTCATCAAGAGAAACAAATATTTTGCTTGACGGAGAAATGCAAACAACTTATGAAAAGGTAGTAATCTCACGGAACCATTCAGTCTTCCCATGAACTTCGACAAGTTTGCACCCGTGTGTAAAATTTCGTGCACGCGTTCAGCCTCACACACGCTTTGTCTTTCTGTACAGGTTTGCATCGAGCACCGAACCCAAGCGAACGATGTGCAAACTTAGGTTCAAATAACGTGTACGTTCACACAAAACCGAATGAGTCAACGCCAGTGAGTGAGAGAAAGAGAAAACTAGTGTCAAGATCCTGTGTGTACGAACACCACGTACGTACGTGTGGTTCGGATGTGCAGACGAACACGTGCACGTGTTTTGTTACGAATTAATGCATTCGAGTTTGTACACAAAATGTGGGTATAAGATGAGCACAGAACTAGAGCGAATATGGTGTTCGATGTTTATTTGGGGAGACTGGAACCAATGGCTATTATTGCTAAGAAATTCAAAATAGCTTAAAAACGACTACATTTTGGATTTTTATTAAGAGCATTTTAAGGACATTTAGGATCACATTCAATAAACCAATTGTATTTTTGTCGGTAAATAGTTTGAACATGTTTTCGAGTTGGTGTTAGAGAGCTGTTTTGTTGAGTTATCACGAATCAATTAAATTAATTGATATCTTGACAATGACAACATTTATAATACGTTCGATATGTTCCTCATCGGCCTTGTACCACTCCAGAATATTTTTCGAGTAATGACACGAGGTTAAATCCGGTCAGATCAACGTAGGGCCATCGTGAGATTACTGAACTGGAAAAAAATGATTATAAAGGCATTCTTTGAAGTACAGCTGCTTATTGGCCGTTCCGGTTGTCACGAAAGGGGTGTTTCGCCTCCCACACAAGCAAATTGCCTGCCAAATCATGCATTTTTTGCCAAATTTAGATTTCTTCGGCTTCCTTATTTCCTCAAGAACGTCAATCTTATGACGAAGTGAAAAAATGTCGGAAGTGAAGAAAAGGAACTCAGGAAACTACTGGAAATATGCTTTCATTTAAGTCTCGTTTTCCGTGACAAGACAATAAGTGTAGAGCTTCCGTGATTTCCCCACCGTATTCTGTGGTTTGTCATGATTGGGAATCTTTTGAACTTTGTACGTATGTAGAAGTTTAACGTTTTTCGCTAAAATACTCAAATGCAGTTTTTCGCCTCGTCTCTCACTGAACTATTGATATTTCTCTTGAAAGCTTCAATTACCCACTTGTGATTTTTCACGCTATACGAAGATTTATTTTGATCTCATTTTGATTCCTTTCATTCGACTGTCACACGCTCGATATTCCGCTTCAAAACACGATTAACTGTAAATTGAAACAGTGAAACTTACATAATGTAAGTAATACATATTAAACTAGTTTCAGCCAAAATTTCAATATAAAATACCTAATGGAAAAACACGTTACACTGATTCGAAAGTGATGCAATTTGATTCCGTACACCCTTTACATATTTTCGCTTGAGACCACGTTTAAAAAGTTCTAAATGCTAAAACATCCATTTAATCGCCAGGGTATTTTCATGTTTGTGAGATCGTGAGCTTAGGTGTGCTGGATGATCGCGAAGGATTCGAGCGTTTGTATGTTACAGTGTTTGGATGCGTGATCGTTTGTATGCCGCCTATGCTAGCTTATATGAAACTTCACATATATAAATACGTGTGTATACCCGTGTGGCCATTTACATATTAGCGTGGATTTTAATTTTGCGTGTACGATTCAGATGCTGGAAGGGAATGAGTTCTCCCATATTAATAGATTGCCCCTGTATGCAAAAGTGACGCAAACGCAATCGAGTATATTTTAGGTAATCAATTTTTGGTCTTGCGTGATGCGGGCAAATGGATGCCTTCGTCACTTTGTTTTTCGCGTTTCAAAGGGTCATTTTATTATTTTTTTTAAAAATTCGCTTACACTGAAAGATATGAATTTTTGTAGTGAACTTCAAAATCGAAAAAGTGGAATTCGACCAAAGTGGCATTTACGTCACTTTTGCATATAAGGACAGTAGAATTCTTAGGAACGAGGAATATTGCCCTGAAGCGTGTTGTCCAGTGTATATGACCGTAACTTTTTCAGATTGGTCCAATTGATTAGGTATTAGGACCGAAGGTACACAGAAAGAAATATTTTGTAATTTTAAGTTTATTTTCATGCACATATTTGGAGCATGAATATAAATGTAAAATTAAGTTCCACCACAAATACACACGACTTGTCGTGCTTTCTTCAACGAATTTTATTATAATTTTACACGTGGATTGACAATTACAGTTTCTTTAAACGGAAAACAAATGCACTCTAATGTATTTTATTCTAATATTGCTGTAAAATGCATGACATGTAATATTACGCGAATGAAAGTGTAAAATTGTATGCTTTTTGATGCTCCAATTAAGTGCATTGATTTTAACGTAATTTTCAATCAAATTTTTGATTCAATTTTTGTATGTTTACATTCGTGCGGGAACAGTATGTATGTATGTTTGCCCTTGGGAACGCGTTTATAAATTTAAAAGTTGAAAAACGTTCACTTAATCACCGGAGCGTCTTTATGTTTGCGAAATTGCTGGTGTAGGTGTGCGTGGATGATCGCGTTCGCATGATCGTCTTTGTGACCAAATTTGTATCATCACGACGGGCTCGAGCGTTTGTATGTTAACGTGTTGAAACGCGTGAGCGTGTGTATGTCACGTGTGCTAGCATGTAAGAGTAGCTGGATGTGACGGTTTCATGATCGTGTGGGGGAGAGTCTGGGGTAAAATGCTCAAAAAAGCGAAAGTTATTTTGATTTACGATTTTGAAGGCAATGCAACAATGGATCTTTTGTGTAATGTTAAGATCTATTTATACCTTTAAAAAATATTTTCAGTCACGCAGAGCAATATGAGTGTTCTAAGAGTAGACGTCCAACCATTTCCACGTCGAAGAACGTCGCGTCTAAAATTGTCTGACACAGGAAATTCAATAAGATTTGTAAAGTTTAGACATGATGAACCAAAAAAAAAATGAAAAAAAAGTTCGAGTTTTGGAAAACGGCTTCATGAAAACTGAAAAATCTCATATTTTATTATTTTATATTTATGGTTCATCGACATATTGTGCATTCACATAAAAAATCAAGTCAATTCGTTGATTATTTATGAGTTATAGTGGTCGCCAATTTGAAAAACGCGGTTTAGGGATCATCCATAAATGACGTAGCATTATATGGGGGAGGGGGGAGTATTGTATTTTGTGATGATGTCGTACGACAGGGGGGTAGGGGGTCATGTCATGCTACATAGCTTTTTTTAAGGGGAATAACTAACATCGCTTTTTATTTTTTTTTAAATTTTACGGGGACAAGAGGGGGGGGAGAATTACCGTCAAGCTACGTAATTACCAAGGGGGGTATTTAGAGGTTCGTGACGAAATGCTACGATGGGGGAGGGGGGTGTTTAAAATCACTCAAAAATGCTACGTCATTTATGGATTGTCCCTTAGAGAAAAATGCTATTGAAAGGTGTTTCACATTAAATTGCATCACGGAAAAGAAACGCTGTAGAAAATAAACCACTGGGTATTTTCTCTTGAAAATTTGGGTAGAAGTAGTTTAGAGTGTATTGTTTACACTGTATTTTTATCGCTATTAGTTTTTCGAAAATTGTTGCAGATAGATTGAAATCAGCGTGTATTATAGCAAACACACGAGAGGAATGCATGGCTGTTAAAAACAAAAGAAGTTCAGCGAGGCCACCGAGATTGCGGGAGACTATTCTAGAGGTTCAATACTAACAATTAAGCGGATAAAAAAGAAGTCGATTTTTTGCCCACTATACCAGACGTCCCCCTTAAATGCTAGAACATTGATCTACTCGCTGGTACGTTTTTGTAATTGCGTGGGCGTAGATATGCGTGAATTATCGCTTTTACGACCGGGTTTGTACTATCGCGAAAGGCTCGAGCGTTTGGATATTATTGTGACTGTAAATCGTTAATCCATTCATCTCTTGGAAGTGAATCTTGGGTAATATTGCGGTATTTGAAATTTAAAATCATCGCGGGTTTGTGAAGGAAGTGATTTTTCAATTTGTAAATTTTCTGCTAAACGTTAGACTCAAGTTATTAAAATACTACAACTACATCTACATATGGTCGGTGTTAAGTCAGACCGGACTAAGTCGCAAAACATCAAAAATGAGATAATGATAACACTGGATAAAGAAAATCGTCAGCTACAATAGACTGTTGCCAGATTTGAAATATGTAACAATAAACAAGAATTATGGCAAAAATTAATTTCCAATCATAATGTAAAGGATGCTGCGATTCAAACTTTAAACTCGTTTTTCTCGAAATCAATATTTTGTCACTTAGTCCGGTCTGACATATCAGGAATCAGAATATATTGGCTCAAATGGCACGTTCCCCGTACATAGTCGGGGATTTGTGCCTAAGTGATTTCGAGAAACACGAGTTTAGAGTTTTAATCGCAGCATCCTTTACGTTATAATTTCGAAATGCATTTTTGCCGTAATTCTTATATTTTGTAACGTATTCCAAATCTGGTAAAAGTCGATTGTAACTGAACAAATTCTTTATTCAGTGCTACCATTATTTCATTTTTTAAGATTTTGCGACTTAGTGTGGTCTAATTTAACGCCGACCATATACTTTTCCGATTTTGAAAATTATCTGATTCGCGTTGATGCTTTTGTATCTTCTATCGATGTGTGATTGTAATTCGCAATTTAAAACCACAAACCTACATGTAAGAGTTCAAGCACTACGAAACCTAAAAATGCAACAATTACTGCAATTATCCCATGTAAACGTAATACGTCTACCCTCAGCAAGCTGAAAACGAGCTAAATGAAAACCATATCATAACAATTTTTCACTTTATTCTCTGAGAATTTTACTCTAATGTCACGATCCGTGATCAGCTACAATTTGCCGTCCGCCCATTACTGAACCGGAAAAAAGTATAAAAAGCCCCCCAAAAAAAGTTTTCCGTACCATGTTTTCCCCGTTCCACACAACTCCAACCCCATCGTGAATCCGGTTGGCGTAAAAGTCATAATCTATGGGAATTCAGCTCTACTACCGACAACTATACTGACTCACATTCGTTTTCGAGCTCTCCATCGAGTCAGAGGTTGTTTTTTCTAGTCCGTAGTGCTGTGTGAGGCGATAAAGAATAGTTTTAATCCGCATTCAAGGTTATTTTGCCAGTTCGGTTCGGTCCTCAGTCTTTTGTTCGCGTGTGAGGATTAAACAATAGCCAGCTGTATAAGCTGGATCGGTTCGTCGTTGGACACCAGTTTAAAGCTAAGTGGTTTTTGTCTTTTGTAACACATTTATTGCTTTCTTCCGTCTGCGCGGGCGCTGACCCCGTGCGTTGACGTTTTCTATGGTTCCCTCTCCGGATGGTCAAATGGAAGTTGAATCGGGTTCAACTTCTAAGGCTCCCCCCCGGCCCAAATGCTATCCAGAACTCTCAACTGGTCCATTTGTGGTCTTCTTTCGGCCCAAGACTAAATCACTGAATCTTCTTCAGATTTCTAGAGACCTGACGGAACGGTTCTCGGCTGTGACCGAAATTTCGAAGGTCCGCTCGGACAAGATAAGGGTGTTGCTAGCCAACTCAAAGCAGGCAAACGATATTGCTTGCTGTGAGCACTTTACGCGGGATTATAACGTGTATATTCCGGCTGTAAGAGTACAATCCGAAGGCGTCGTAACCGATGAGAGTTTGACGTGCGAGGATCTGCTGAAGTACGGGGTTGGCCGATTCAGAGACCGCTTGCTTCAGCCAGTTAAAATACTTGAGTGCAAACGTTTGCACTCAGTAGTAGTTGCGGGGGATGGTTCAAAAACGTACCCCCAATCAAACTCTTATCGGGTGACCTTCGCTGGTACCGCTTTGCCAAATTTCGTCCTCTTGCACAAGGTTCGTCTGCCTGTGCGTCTGTTTGTGCCGCGGGTCATGAATTGCACAAAGTGTAAACAATTGGGTCACACAGCCACCCATTGTAGTAATAAGGCCCGCTGTGGAAAATGCGGGGAGAATCATCTGGATGATTCGTGCAGTAAGCAAGCCGAAAAGTGTCCTTACTGTGCGGAGAGTCTGCATGATATCTCGGCATGTCCCGCGTACAAACTACGCGGGGATAAACTGAAACGTTCCCTTGCGGGACGATCCAAACATTCTTTCGCAGAAATGTTAAAGAATGCTACGCCACCATCCTCAGCAAACATCTATACTCACTTGCCTCCTGACGAGGGCGAGGCTGATAACCCACAAGAGGGAACATCTACTAGGGTGCCTAGAATTTATAGGAAGAGGAGGAACACTTCCTCTCGTAAAGTTCCTTGTAAAGGCCAGAAGGTGTCCCTTGAGGGGGCTCCGAAAGTCACATCTATTGGAAGTGTTGCAACCAAACCGAAGCAATTAGCTCCTGGTCTCGGAGGATTAAGCTCAGAGAAGGAGTTCCCAGCACTTCCAGGAACATCAAAAATCCCAAGTGTTCCTTTGTTTCAGTTCGAGAGTAATCACAGCACTGGAATTATAAAACTCTCGGACATAGTGGACTGGATAATAAAAACTTTCAATATTACTGATCCTATTAAAAGTCTTATGTTAGCTTTTCTCCCTACAGTGAGAACATTTTTGAAGCAGTTGACTGCTAAATGGCCCCTCCTCTCAGCGATTGTATCCTTCGATGGCTAACTCATCGAACGAGGTCACGGATTTGATCACTGTTCTACAGTGGAATTGCAGAAGTATCATCCCGAAAATCGATTCCTTCAAAATTTTAATAAATAATTTGAGTTGTGATGCATTTGCATTATGTGAAACTTGGTTAACTTCCGACATAGATCTCAACTTCCACGACTTTAATATTATTCGCCTGGATCGAGACACCCCCTATGGAGGAGTGCTTTTGGGGATCAAAAAGTGCTATTCCTTCTACAGAATTAACCTTCCCGCGATAACAGGTATTGAAGTTGTCGCTTGTCAAGTAACAACCAAAGGCAAAAGCCTTTGCATAGCTTCCATATATATTCCCCCCAACACCGCGGTTGGGCACCGACGGCTACAAGACATCTTAGAATCTCTGCCAGCACCGCGACTAGTTTTAGGAGACTTTAACTCTCACGGTACAGCATGGGGTTGCCTCTATGATGATAACCGGTCTTCCTTAATTCAGGATCTTTGCGATAACTTCAATTTGACAATTTTAAACACGGGTGAAATGACACGGATTCCTGCTCCTCCAGCGCGCCCGAGCGCCTTAGACTTGTCCCTTTGCTCAACATCGCTGCGGTTAAATTGCACGTGGAAGGTAATTCCTGATCCCCACGGCAGCGACCATCTGCCGATTGTAGTCTCAATCAATAACGGTTCAAGGCCATTGAAATCAATCAATATTTCGTATGACCTCACACGAAATATCGATTGGAAGAGCTATGCTGCCGCGATATCCGACAACATCGAATCTACCCAAGAACTTCCTCCGGAGGAAGAGTACAGCTTTTTGGCTGGCTTGATTCTCGACAGCGCGAATCAAGCTCAGACTAGGCCAGTACCCGGCGCGAACATACAAAAACGTTCTCCCAATCCCTGGTGGGATAAAGAGTGCTCAGACGTGTACGCAGAGAAGGCCGCCGCGTTTAAGACCTTCCGGAACGACGGGTTACCCGCTAGTTTTCGACAGTACGCGACGTTAGACAAGCGAATGAAGAGTTTGATGAAAGCCAAAAAACGCGGTTATTGGCGCCGGTTCGTCGACGGATTAACGAGAGAAACATCGATGAGCACTCTTTGGGGAACAGCCCGACGTATGCGAAATCGAAACAGTACTAATGAGAGCGTGGAATATTCAAACCGTTGGATATTCAATTTCGCCAAGAAGGTTTGTCCGGATTCCGCCCCGGCACAGAAGATTTACCGCGCCGCGTCTCCTCACGATAGCGCGAACGAAACACCTTTTTCGATGGTGGAGTTCTCACTTGCTCTCTTGTCGTGTAACAATAAAGCTCCGGGGCCAGACAGAATCAAATTCAACTTGTTGAAGAATCTGCCTGACTCTGCCAAGAGACGCTTGTTGAACTTATTTAATAAGTTTCTCGAGGCTAACATTGTCCCACTCGATTGGAGACAAGTGAAGGTCATCGCCATCCAAAAACCAGGAAAACCAGCCTCCGACCACAATTCGTATCGTCCGATCGCAATGCTATCCTGTATCCGGAAGTTGTTCGAGAAAATGATCCTATCCCGCCTCGACAATTGGGTCGAAGCAAATGGCTTACTGTCAGATACACAATTTGGCTTTCGCAAAGGCAAAGGGACGAACGATTGTCTTGCGTTGCTCTCAACTGAAATTCAAATGGCCTATGCTAGCAAAGAGCAGATGGCATCAGTGTTCCTAGATATTAAGGGGGCTTTTGATTCAGTTTCGATCAACATTCTTTCAGAGAAGCTGCACCAGCATGGTCTTTCAGCGACTTTAAACAACTTTTTACTAAACTTGTTGTCGGAAAAGCACATGCATTTTTCGCATGGTGACTTATCGACATCACGATTTAGCTACATGGGCCTTCCCCAGGGCTCATGTCTAAGCCCCCTTTTATACAATTTCTATGTCAACGACATTGATGAATGTCTTGACAATTCCTGCACGTTAAGGCAACTTGCAGACGATGGCGTGGTGTCTGTTACGGGACCCAAAGCTGTCGATCTACAAGGACCATTACAGAATACCCTGGACAATTTGTCTGCTTGGGCTATTAAGCTGGGTATCGAATTCTCCACGGAGAAAACTGAGCTAGTTGTATTTTCAAGGAAGCGTGAACCAGCACAACTACAGCTTCTATTAATGGGTCAAACTATCGCTCAGGTCTTCACAGTAAAATATCTAGGGGTCTGGTTCGACTCGAAAGGTACTTGGGGATGCCATATTCGGTATCTGAAACAGAAATGCCAGCAAAGGATCAACTTTCTTCGTACAATAACCGGAACATGGTGGGGTGCCCACCCAGGAGACCTAATTAGGTTGTATCAAACAACGATACTGTCGGTAATGGAATACGGATGCTTCTGCTTTCGCTCCGCCGCGAACATACATTTCATCAAACTCGAAAGAATTCAGTATCGTTGTTTGCGTATCGCCTTAGGGTGCATGCAGTCGACCCATACGATGAGTCTCGAAGTGCTGTCGGGCGTTCTCCCGTTGAAAAATCGATTTTGGGAACTCTCATATCGATTGCTCATTCGATGCGATATCTTGAACCCGGTCGTGATTGAAAATTTCGAAAGGCTTGTTGAGCTCAATTCTCAGACCCGTTTCATGTCCCTGTACTTTGACTACATGGCGCAGAATATTAACCCTTCTTCTTACAATCCCAACCGTGTGCATTTCATAAATACTTCTGAATCTACTGTTTTCTTCGACACATCCATGAAAGACGAGATTAGTGGAATTCCGGACCACATACGCCCACAAGTGGTTCCAAACATTTTTTATAATAAATTCCGAGAAGTCGACTGTTCTAAGATGTTCTATACTGACGGATCAAACCTCGAAGGATCCACTGGCTTCGGTATTTTCAATCAAAAGTTCACCGCCTCCTACAAACTCAGTGACCCTGCTTCAGTTTACGCCGCAGAACTAGCTGCCATTCAGTATACCCTTGGAGTCATTGAAACATTACCCGCAGACCATTACTTCATCGTTTCGGATAGCCTCAGTTCCATTGACGCTATTCGCTCGATGAAACAAGGCAAGCACTCCTCGTATTTTTTGGGGAAAATACGGGAGCTACTGAGTGCTTTATCTGACAACTCTTTCCAGATTACCTTGGTATGGGTCCCTTCTCATTGCTCCATTCCGGGCAATGAGAAGGCAGACTCCTTAGCTAAGGTGGGTGCCTTAGAAGGAGACGTTTACGAAAGACCAATTTGCTTCAGCGAATTTTTCAGTATTACTCATCAGAGAACCCTCGAAAGTTGGCAAACTTCGTGGAGCAGTGGAGAGCTGGGAAGGTGGCTACATTCGATAATCCCTAAGGTATCGACGAAACCTTGGTTCAAGGGGATGGATGTGGGTCGTGACTTCATTCGTGTGATGTCCCGACTCATGGCAAACCATTACACGCTGGATGCACATCTCCGGCGTATTGGGCTCGTGGATAGTGGTATCTGCGCTTGTGGCGACGGCTATCACGACATCGAGCACATTGTCTGGGCGTGCACCGAGTACAGTTCCGCTAGGTCTCGGCTAATGGATACCCTGCGGGCCCGAGGAAGACCAACCAACGTCCCGGTTCGAGATGTGCTGGCAAGCCGCGATGTTCTCTATATGTCCCTTATATACACCTTTGTGAAAACCATCAATATACAAGTCTAACTGCCCCTTGTTATCTCCTTATCATTCTCAGAACGCTCTTCCACCTGTATCAAACCATCTGTATCGAATGAGCCAACAAACACGGGACCTACGGCACGAACATAACACGCTTAACTCGAAATGTAGCCGATCCACATCTGAGCCGTACTACGAAATCGTCTGGAAAAACCCCTGCCATCTTGAGGAGGACCACCCGGCGTCCCAGTACATGATTCCCCTGATGAAGGCCACCCGAGTTTGTAATCCATCCGTTGATCTCACGATGCCTGAAACTGAAATAATTTTCTCTCCCTGCCATCTTTGTCTACCCTCCCTCCCCTGACTCTTATACCCAGAAGTAACACCCCTACCCCCCCCCCCCCCCCACCCAATATCATCACGAAGCATTTAGCTCTTCTTGTCTCTTCTAGTTTTAACTATTATATTATATAATCTCATTGAAATTGCCCAACTCTACTACCCACAAAAATAACTATAATTACGAATCTTACAAAATTCAATCATGCCCTCTAGTTATTCCTAGTTTTAAGTTAGTCGTAAAAAATTGTCCCCCTTAATTAAACATTATTTGCTCCAATAATCTCACTGATAAAAATGTCAAACCATATTGCCACAAAAACTAAATGACCCCCCTAATCTTACGAAAACAATATTATCCCCTTGTGTAGATATATAAGATAGCTATAAAATCGCATTAGTTTCATTTTTAAAAAATCAATATGTAATCCCCTAGTTTTAAGCAATTTAAAATGTGAAACAAAACAAAATTGGCACCTTTAAGCTAACGCAACGTGCCTTATCAAATAAACGATTTGAATAAAAAAAAAAAAAAAACTATACTGACTGTGCCTGGGCTGGCTGGCTGGAACTGAATCAAGTCTAGGCTGAGTGTAGCACACACCAACAAAAAAAAATGTCTGAAAAGAGATCCGAAAACTGGCACAGAGCGGATGGAGCTAACCAGCAAAAACCCACGGATCCAAGGCGACGATGAAAAGTCTTCGTGTTTATGCAAATTTGCGCTCGTATGCTCGCTCATTTTTTTTCCGGGTTTTACTGGTAACGACCCGTCCACGCTTTGTGGTTGATGGTTATTTCGAGCACATGTTCCTCTTTGTTCTCAAGCGAGATCCGGAATGTCACCTGATTTTGGGTACTATTTTTGATTGCATTTTTTTAATTGCGTTTTATATCTATGAACGGAACTTAAAAGTTTGATATCTGTCCGAGAATGTTTTAAAGGAATTCTTTGATCGAATTGATACGAAATTAAATGTTGATGGATTGCGAATGTTCCAGTGGTCATAAATTCAATCTCTGAACAGACACTGATCGATATACTGTCCACACATCCGCCTTAATCCAAATAGAAAATTTCCATGCTGAGAAGACCAACCACGGTAATACCGAGGCCACCCGAGTCGGATTAGCACATTATGACCACCTGCTACCGCGACTGTTTACGAGTGTAGAAGCAAATCCCAAGCAAGTTCAATATAATCCAGGTAATTTAAAAAATTAAAAATGACTGTTTTGATAAGTTGTAAATAGTTTGAAATAATAATTGTAATATTACACAGCCATCTGGAACATACACCATCTGTTTAAAATTCATACAATTTAAATCGCGGCCTACATATATCGACTCGGCTATCGCTGTGTAGTTTACTGTCCTCCTCCTAGTTTGTCTGCGATACACTCCCAGTAGCCCCGGACAGGACCAGCAGGCGCAGACAGGCGCCGATAATTGCCTATAGTTGCTGCTGATGGCTGTAGCAGTATGTAGCATGGGTGGCTTTTTCTCACCCAGTCTTTTTCCGGTATCCGTATGTCGATGTCCTAAATAACATACACATATATTTCGACAACAACAATAACAACAACAACAGAGCTAGCTAGCCAGTGGCGAGCAGCTTCAGCGAACTCACGGAAGGACGACGTTGTGGTACGTTAAAGAACAAGCGGAGAGCATGCTTTTTGTTTGTCCAACATAGGATCAAATCGACGGCAGGCCGCGAATGGGAACTGGAGGGACTACCGGAGTGGCACGAGCTGCTGCTGCTGCTGCTACTACTAACAGGGCCAGCTCTTCTCTGGTGATTTGAATCTGGATGAAAATGGGTTTGGGTTGGGTAGCGAACCGGCCTGGACAGTGCCATTGGACTAAAGATGAAAAAAAGTGGAAGCACGTGTGTGCGGTAAAACGGTATTAGGATTCCAGTGGCCGAATTCCGCTGAGAGTTTTCTTTGTGCTGGGACGAGGCGGGTTTGGATGGAAATTTTTGCTACAATTTCAGAGCTTACTTTTTTTTTTCGGTGGATAACGGAATGCTGCTACAAGGCTCAATCCAAATCGACAACGGATGCTAGTTATGCTAGTGTAGCCCAGCAAAGTGTCATTCAGTAGGATTGGATTCCACAATTTGTGATTCAAATTGTACGAGTTGGCAGATTAGTATTTGCGCGTACGTTATATCATGATGACTTTTGAATGGTATACGAAATTGGTTATTTCAGCCTGAGAGTATCGATTATGCCTATCGTTTAGGATTGATAGGTTTCAGGTAGAAAAACAATGTCCTAGAATTAGCTACGGTATCACTTACTATTTAGACAGACTGCACTGCTAGGGACCACAAAACGATCCGATCTCTACACCCCCAGACGGGTAGAATATGTAAAATAACTTAAAACTTTCAATAATATAAACTGCATTGATCTGTCATTTTTTATTAAAACTATTTCTGAAAAGTTGGGTAAATATGACATTGTACCAATCTTAGTATCAACCACTACTCAAGGAAGCCACCCAATCCCTTTGATGTTCGATTTGCTGATCAATGATAAATGCGAGATTCAGAATTTGTTTCTTTGTGATAAATGTTGCGTTTAAATGTAAACAATACAATACAATGTTTACAATAAGTAAAGTAATCGATTCTCGTGGATCAAATTTTGTTTCCTATAAATACATCAGGAATCGACTGAATACATTTGTTTATAATCATGAATCATGCGAAAATTTGGGATATATGGAATTACGCTTTTTGCTGAATAGAAATAGTGAACAACAGAAGCTTATGTAATATTATTGAAATTAGCCTAAAAATTGTTCCTAATAAAAATAGATGTAGCTAAATTTTACTGTTAAATAGAAAAGAAAAAGATTTACTTCTTAATCCCTCCAGGTGGTATTTATTGAGCTGTACAAAGACGTAGTTGGGTATCTTATCGCCTTTTTCAGGATTTGTAAACTAATGAAACTTTCTCGTTTTGTTTCTATTTATTTTCAGCATTCTATTCAAATTCTCTAAAAATCAATTGTTAAATTTTGCTCCTAAAATGTTGGATCAAATATTACACTATTTTTTCAAATCTTAAAATTTCTGTACCAAAAATTCTAAAATCGTTTCGCATCCCTAATTTTTTAATTTTATATTTTGATGGTGTATACTTGAATGTGCATTTTAAGCTTATAAACGTATTACGTGTTAACCAACTTGTCCACTTTGTTCGAGGCAGTACGCCAGTTTGCATTAAACAGCTTTTCGCTATCAATAGTGTTTGGGCCGTTCTCAGATCCCGTTTGACGATATTATAATATTTCTGGTATGGGCAGAACTCTGACATATTGGAAAGATGCATGTCCTTGGGCACCACCAGTACGTTGTTTGCGCCATATCCATCCATGACCTTTTTTGTAATGTCAAGATACCAAATCTAGCACGAAATAATATCGTGTTACTTCAGAAAATACAGTAATTACAGATAGCCTGCCAAACAAGATGTTTTTAAATAAATTTCAACATGTTACCACTTACGGTTGCCGTATAGAACTCCTACCCAAGAACCTGTTTTAGGTCTGCCTTGACGTAGGTTTCATCGTTCATTACCAAGCAATGACATTTCGTCAGCAGCGTCATATACAGCTGTCAGGATCATGTTTTGACTTTACCAATTGTGTATCACCGCAATTTGGAATCACTACCTTCCTATAAGACCGGTGTTTTTAGCTCCGTGCAGACGACACTCCACATTTATTTGCGACATCTTGGACTGTAAGCTAGCCACTCTTTTTGTAGCCATTGCGGCTTCCGGCTTTCGAATCTCCCCCCAATCCCGGCTCGATCGTTTCTATTATGTTCGTGACAAACACTTTGATCACTTTCAACGATTCCGCTATCTCAGCGTGTGAGTAGTACGTATTTTTGCGATGCACAAGCAAAATTTTGCTGCATTGCTCCGCTTGCTTGGACACAATTTTGATAAATGAAAAGCAGATGTCAAAATTCAAATAGAGACGATATTCTGCATACACACACTTACAAAATGAGATCTTTATTTTTTAAAAATACGATTAAAAGAAATGCTACAAAGTGAAGTCGACCAAACTTTGATTGTAACCTTTTATGAGTATGTTTTTTGCGAGAGTGCCGGACGTTTTTGTTTAAGAGGTCACATTGAAGTGCACTTAGAATCGATATCGAGGTCGTATCGATGAAACTTACAGCGATCGGTTATGCATTAGAATGACAAGAAAAGAAAGACATTCATCCACTGAGTCGATTTCTAGCCCCAAAAGGAGTGTCTTCTCCAAATGGTCTAACCGGGTGAGCATGTGAAATATGGCCCAGAACCAAAATTGCCATTTGATACAACTTTGCTTAGAGAAGATTTTTGCATAGTTTTAACCCTTTAGCGGTCATATTGGAGGAGCTAGGGTGGTTTTTCGATTTAAGTTTTATTTTATGTAAAAAAACCTTCCAATGGCAAAAATTGAAAAAAAATCCAGTTTGTTATTTATATTAAGAGGGACATTTTGATTTTTTTTTTCAGATTTTTAGAAAAGGATTTCATGTAAAAAATATTTAAAATGTTCAAAAATTTTGCAATTTTTGTTTTTTTGTTTACAATTATATTACTAATATAAACTTTTCATTATTTAATTAATTGATTTTTGATGCGTATTGATTTATATCATATTTTTTTAACCTAGCCGAATGACCCTTAAAGCCTTAATAAACATAATAATAATAATAATAATAATCTTAAAAATGTGGGCGGGTGATATATTTGATCAAAACCACATAATGGTGAAATATTCCCACTGCTATTGGTCGGTGTTAAGTCAGACCGGACTAAGTGACGATATATTAATTTCGAGAAAAACGAGCTTAAAGTTTGAATCACAGCATCCTTTATATTATAATTGAAAATTTATTTCTGCCATAATTCTGTTTTATTGTTACATATTTAAAATCTGGCAAAAGTTGAATGTAGCTGAAGAAATTCTCTATCTATTGCTATCATTATCTAATTTTTTAATGTTTTGCGACTTAGTCCGGTGTGACTTAACACCGACCAATTCTATCTAATTACCATACGTCTCCATAGAAGTCTTTACCAAAGGAAGCGCACCGTAGTCAGCACTTTTTTAGAGTATATCACCAGAAGCTTCCGATTTTACCACGACGGCGCCGGTGGTTGAGTGGTAAGCGTGACCGCCACTCATTTCAATTTGCCTGGGTTCAACTCCTGCCGAGGTCGTTGAGATTTTGCTGAGGTGAAAAAATCTGTGGTCACGTCTTCCTTCGGAAGGGAAGTAAAGCCGTTGGTCCCCGGTCTATGAGTTTGGTGGATCGATATCTAGTCCAGATAGTGAAGTCAACTCTCTGGCGTCGGTAAAGAAGAAGTAAACTCTATACTCTTATTAACAAAAATATCCTTCTCCTGTGATATTTGTGGAGTGCGCAGTAGTATATACGGCCTCTAGCAAAAGCAAGTATCGGACTAACCATTCCTTCCTTTTCCTTTTGCGATCTATGTTCGGGCCTGGCCGGCGCCGGTATTGATCAATACTTTAGGATTACCAGGAGTTGCACATTGAAAGGTGTTTCGCTACTCCCAAGCATAATTATCTACTTATTCTCTGTGCAACTTCTGCTAGTCCAGATCGATAACGGAGTAGCAGCCAGGGGTGGTCGCACAAGCTCAAGCTCAGGAAGCTTCCGGTTTTACCACGTGTTCACACGCTGGCTTTGAAATATTGTGAATAATACGTACGCCAAAGAAAATAAAAAAAAGTAATTTTCAATATATGTAGTGTCATTTGAGAAGCAGTTTCTTCTACCCAGAATAGGACCTGTATTAGTACTCATTATTAGAACTATTTTCATGATGAATATATGTTCCATCAAACATGAAGTACAGTTTATTCCGAATATTATTTTCGTCATTGTCGAAGTTTACTTCTCAATCTATTCTTTCCGATATAATGCTTGAAATTTAAAATTATTTGGTAAGACATCTTTTTCGAACGCCTCAGCCCAAGGTTTGAGGATATGATCATTTTAAAATTTCCAGTGCGTAATTTGTATGAAAATACAACAATGACTTGGGTAACATTTCGAGATGGGTCTCTCAATGAAACTAGCATGTCAGTAAAAAATTGATATCAAATTTATTTGCGTATTTCAATAGCATACTATTGAAAAATCCGTAAATCTACGCAAATAGGGAAAACACAAATTTGCGCAAGACTTTCCCTAACACAGACTACATCTCGACACTCGTAAGCGTCTTTCGCATTTCATTGCTTGATATAAAACTAATGTATCTGACCGAATTCATTCGTTGTCGTACCTACTCCGTAGGCAGAACGAGTAAGATTTTGGCTGCTGCTGCTGGTAGGATAGTTCTATCATTTCGCCCGGAAGGAGACCATTTGTCAATGGTGGAAGGATGTTGCTGTTCACAGTTCCAAAGTTCGTCGGATGGCGCAACATAAGCGAGATGGCGAGTCGCCATATTCTCCTTTATTGTACAAATGGTGAGTCTTCCATCTACTTAGCAAAGTTGTTTCAAATGTAGTCAGCTGCCCAAAGAGGAACGTTTATCGGTGTGTGCTGGAACGATTTTGTAATTCGTAGTTCCCAGCGATGATGGCACAATAGCAGTGAGATGGCGTATTACTGGTTTATACCGTTTGTATGAGCCGTGCCAGCAAGGTTCGAGTCGTTTCATAGAATATTCGACCCGAATCACAAGACATAGTCACAGCAGAACGTTGTTGTTAGGACGAATGCATAGTGGAAAAATAATTGAATTAGCAAAATCCTGCTAATAATTTGATTTACATTTGCGCTTGTTAAAAATCAGTTATATGACCTTATCAAAGAATAATGCTTGTAAAAGATATAAACATTGTATAATTATTAATCGGCTAAACATTAATTTCGTGATGGTTCAATAAAAAAATAAGTGTGCAAATATTCCAGATAACCAGGAAATTATTAACCCTACAACGGTTTCGTGACTTTTTCTATACGTAAACGGTTTTGTGGGGTACATTCGTACCCCAGCACTAAAACTGCTCTAATATGCCTAATTTAAATTGAATTTATTATTAAATAGGATAGTTTTATTCTAAAACCATTCGTAAAGAATTATTAAAAATATTCGTGTTTTGTCGATTTTATCATGTAATATTGCATTTTTTGTAGAACAAGTCTTTAAAATACGTCAAAATTCCCTTTTTTCCTTAATATTTCTAGAACTCCGGTAGTTTCGATCCGATTTTAACCATCTATGCGATGTTGTGAAGATCGTTAAATTTCGTTTAGAATAATTAGTAAATTATATAAAAATCGATCAAAAATTGTATTTATTCCGATGCTTTTTTGAACGCTGGCGTTTGGCGCTCAAAAAAGCATCGGAATAAATACAAATAGTAACAATACAGCAATATGCAATAGCAGAGATAACACAGGACGGTGTTGAAAGGACTGATAGAGCCGGTGCATTGTACTTGTATATAAAGTAAATATGTTCCAGAGCCTGGGCCACAGAAGACGACGAATCGAGTGGTGCATGGTGCATTTTACATACAAGTCATTTTCACGAATGTGTTTTGCCTCATTCACCCGCAAAAGTAAAAATAATGATAACGATCCGAGCGCATTTTCTAATTACTTTGCTATAGTAGCTTTATTATATCAAATGACAGATACTATTGTTCAGCAATGTTGAAGCTTATTCAATTTTACACAAGTTTCTCGCTTACTATGTATCGATATTCTGCAAGTAGTTCACGAAAATGGACATCGGTATGCGGAGAAATTCCACCGTCGAGAAACTCTCAGCACCAGCTAGTAGATAAATAGGAACGAGTATCGCCAACAAGGATAAGAAACCCTGCGATCAGGCCCGTGCGCAAGAAGTTCTCAAGGGGGGTTTTGATTTTTAACGTTTATTTTAAAAGAAACGTAAAGAAACCCTCAAACTTTGAAGATTGTTTCAAGGCCTGGACCTAGTCTTGCGAACCAAATGAATCTGCTCAACAAATTGGGTAAATGTTTGTTATCGAGAAGGAGTCATCAAAAGACACCGCTGCATAGTGGTCGGAAACCCCCAAAACGTGAACTTAATTCACTAGAGGCCAAACCGTCGAATATATTCACAGGGTGTCTTTTGACGAATTGTTCGTAAGAATATTCCCCACAACCTTTTTAAAAATTAAAATTAGGCATGGTTTACTACGATCAAATTAAAAAAATTAACTTTTTATGCCGACGAGGTAGAAAGTTGGTGTCTTCGACAAAGTTTTAGAAATCCTCGTTATAAAGAATTTTGTTTAACAAATTGAACTTGTAGGATTTAATGTTATCGATTTGTAAAGCGTTTTCTATGGCAACACCCTCAAATTTAGTTTTTTTTTTAAAATAACTATTCCCACTGTGACTTTTCGTGCAAACCGTGTTCCAGACAAATGTGGAAGCATTAAAATCACATAATATTGTTGAAGACTGTAAGTAAAAATACCCTAGGAAAAAAATATTACAAAATGAGCTTAAAACCTTCTTACCTTTATTATGCGTAGTCCGGACATTGAAAGTAGTGCCTGCACGTCCATTTTGGTTTGCACCTTTCTCACTTATACGCAGTTGAACTTGGTGTAAAAAAAATTTAAAATTCTTCAATAACTCTAAAACGAATAAGTATTTTTACAAGAGGTGTGCGCCGCGCCGCCGATTTCAGGTACAATTTTTATATGCAGTGTTCAACAATATTTTTACATGCAGTCTTCAACAATAATTTAATTTTTGACATGTAGTCTTCAACAACATTATGTGGTTTAATTGCCTCAACATTTGTCTGGAACATCGTTTGCACGAAAAGTCACATCCAAAAAAGCTATATTAAAAAGCTAAATTTAAGGGAGTTGCCTTAGACAACGCTTTATGAATCGATATCATTAAGTCCTACAAGTTCAAGTTGTTCAACAAATTTCTTTATTATGAGCATACCTAAAAGTTTGTCGAAGACAACAACTTTCTACCTCGTCAGTAAAAAAAAAGTTAATTTTTCTAGTTCAATCATAGAAAGCCATGCCTCAATTTAATTTTTATCAGATTGTGGGGAATATTCATACGAACAATTCCTCCAAAGATACCCTTGTATATATTCAATGGTTTGGCCTCTAGTGACGTTTTTGGCATTTCCGACCACTGTGCGTTGCCTGCTAGCTCGTGGTGGATTCGGATTGGTTTGTAGTAGTTGTTAAGCCAACCGCCTAAACTTAAACCTCTTGTATCTCGTAATCCTCATCCATCCGGGGCAACCGTTAAATACTGCTTTAGTAAGGATTGTGTTCTTGCTTATTTTGTTTTGTGTTAATCGTCATGTTTTTTATCCATAGCTACTTTTCCTTACTTGCTGTCAAACCTTCGCAATATATCTCACCTGCTCAGGTCTGCTGCAAATATCGTACCCTGTTGAGACATGAACCGATCCGGGGTGTCGACCATAAGGATTTACATCTGTTTACAACCACCTTCGTCGGGTTTCCTATCCTTCTTGATGCTAGTCGTTCCTATTTATCTGCTAGCTGGTGCTGAGAACTTCTTGGCGGCAGTATTTCACCCTATACCGATGCCCATTTCTGCGATCCATTTCTTTGCCACTCTAACGGAATAATCATCGGCGGTAAAATTTCTCTAGACAACGATATCCCGATTTTCTCCAACTTTGTGTTTTTCCTCCTTGACTGCCGTTGCTAGCCGGGTATACCCCATTAGGCATACGGACGTTTGGCATACGTACGTTAGGCATAATGGACGTTAGGCATAAAGACGTTTGGCATAATGGACGTTAGGCATAATATACGTTAGGCATAATGGACGTTAGGCATACTGGACGATTGGCATAATGGGGGTTAGGCATAAATTATCATATTGAAGCATCCTTTAAGAAAATAACTTTTTGGTGGTGACAGCCTCCGGTGGTAAGAGCGCAAATGTTTGAATTTTTTTGAATTACTCTGGAAGCTGATAAAGCTCGATCAACATTTTATTCTATTGTAATCAAGAAATCAAGAAATTTTCACTCAAATAAAAGATGCAGAACGAATGAACATCGAATGAACAAATTGCACATCTCTAAAATAGGCTAAATACTCGTGTTTAAAAACCGTCTTTTTTGAATTAAGGTATGAATAAAGCACATCAAGCCCTTCAATCTTCATGCCCATGTTTTTTGTAAACAACGTTTTTAAACTGCTAAAACTCTTGATTTAGGCAGAATTTACTCACAAAAATAAGGAAGACCAGCAACTGGGACTATTAGAACTTAGAACTGAAGTTATTGCTATTAGTCTGATATAACTCAACTGGAGCAGTACCACCAGATATATTGACAGTTGGCGTTGATACATGAAATTTTGATATATCTTCATTATGTTCCATTATTATTGAAAACTGCTAAAGCGTATCTTCGGCTTTCTTTTCCTAGCATATATATATATATATATATATATATATATATATATATATATATATATATATATATATATATATATATATATATATATATATATATATATATATATATATATATATATATATATATATATATATATATATATATATATATATATATATATATATATATATATATATATATATATATATATATATATATATATATATATATATATATATATATATATATATATATATATATATATATATATATATATATATATATATATATATATATATATATATATATATATATATATATATATATATATATATATATATATATATATATATATATATATATATATATATATATATATATATATATATATATATATATATATATATATATATATATATATATATATATATATATATATATATATATATATATATATATATATATATATATATATATATATATATATATATATATATATATATATATATATATATATATATATATATATTGAAAATTTTCCAGGAGAATTGTGTTGAGCACCGAAAGGTAAATATTGAACAGATTCCAGCACTGCGAAACAAGCATCTTTCAAAACGAATTTTTCGTGTTTCTTGAACCCTATGAACACTATAAAAAAGTTGGGCATGTAAGCATTAATTTAGATTAGTTCTTCATGCATGCAAGGTGTAATTGTCCAAGAAGAAAATATATAACCTAGAACAACTCATGAAAGAAAGAATGATGCATTTTATTATTCATTCAACGAATATTCGAATATTGCTGGTTCTATATTGATTATCTCCCATATTCTTAAGCAAATCACAAATAGAACTACGGAAACTCTTTGATGTGAGAGACAGAGTTTACTCGTGTACTGTGATGAGTTACCGAAACGAAAAAGGTATCGTCACAAACATAGAATCCGTAGCCTAATGTAGATCTCTGCCAGTTTCCATTGGATCGAAAACTTAATGTCTGTTCATTTTTTCCCATTTTTTGTTAACCTATTGAGTCAATTTGTTAAATGTTGTAACGGCATTTAATTATCAAGGGACTTGAAGGTGAAGTTTTTTTTTTCAATATTAAGAGCCATAGTACTCAAGGCAGAGGAAGGAGTTGAAGGAAAAAAGCTTAGAAAAGCGTGGAAAGGGTCATATGAGCAAGCTTAGAGTTTCTCGGCGACTTAACCCTTTGTTTGCTACCGCAGGAGAAATGCGAATCACCTGAGTCTACGGCATGTCCGTACGAGCGTAAAGTAACCTTGTATTTCATGCTGTCGGAACCGATCTTCAACTCCTTGCTCTCTCTTGAGTACTATGGCTCTTAATATTGAAAAATATACTTCACCTTCCAGTCCCTTGGCAATTTAATGCCGTTACAACAGTCTGTTCATTATTTTGCTTTTTTTTTTTTAAATATTTGGATGCATTTGTATTGGTAATACATCTAAAAGGTTAAAAATTTGCTTGTATCAAAACTGAAGGGATATTTTCTTAATTTCGTCTACAGAAAAAAGAAAAAAAAGCTCTACACTTGTAAGGGTTAAATATCTCGCATGGTATTTTTCATTTTGGAGTCTCTCACTAGAGTTATGCGAAGGTATGGTAGAGCAAAGCGTCATTTTTTCGTAACCTGAAAAACAAGCGAAATATCTAACGAAAGCCTTGCGATTATTTTTTTATATTTTTGTGAATTATGCCTATCGTCCATTATGCCTAACGTACATTATGCCAATCGTCCATTATGCCTAACGTATATTATGTCAATCGTCCATTATGCTTAACGTCCATTATGCCTAACATACTTATGCCTAACGTACTTATGCCTAACGTTTTTATGCCAAACGTCGCGCACCCGTTGCTAGCCCGTTGACCGACATCTGTTGTCTACTCACTACTTTTGCTAATATCGAAGCTTGTCGAAACGTTAACCGATCCTTCAGAGTAGCCGTCCAACTTGACATACATCCCTTTCCAGCCACCCTCGCAAAGTTTCGTCCTTGGTTTTTTCATTGACTTGTTTCTAGAGCGACCGAACTCAAATGACATTTTATGTGTCCAAACGGTTTGCAGGATATTTTTTTTCCTGGACAGGAAGATAATAAATTTCAAAAAGTAAATCAAAACACTCATGGGGGAGGGGGGGGGGTGGGTTTGAACCCCCCCGTGCCCACGAACCTGCCTCCGATGATTCTAAAGAGAAATGGAATAAATGGAAAAAATCACGAATGATTAACACAAAAAAAAACAACGACCAATCCCTTCTGAAGTAATACATAACGGTGGCCCCGAAAGGAAAAGGATTGGGAGGAACAAGATGTTAAGGTTTAGTCTGTAGGTTTACTACACACCACCACAAAAAGAATCGGACACTGTCGGACTGTGTCTGATGAATATTCCTTCTCGATAACAGACATTGTCTCAATTTGTTGGCCCGAGTAGACACAAGGCTCAGCCTTCCGGGCCTTCCGGAAAAAATCGTCGCCGTTTGAGGGCTTCTATACTCTCCTTATATAAGAAACGAAAACAATCAAATCCCCTCGCTTGAGAATTTCCTGTGCGCGGATCTGATATGTCGGAATAGGAATCTTGTGCGCAATATTTTCATACACAGACCACAAATATGGAGGAAGCATCGGGAAGTCGGAATACATTTGATGATTTTTTTTAAATAATTCGTGATGTACTACCCTCCCTTAGAGTTCAAGAAATTTGTGACAATTAGTGACGTAGTGAAAGGAGAAGGAGCTTCTATTCTGGACAACACTTGCGTATCGTAATTTATGAATGGTGACGTTAACGCCAAAAGCTGACACTTTTCATGTTCAGAAGCTTTACCGAAGGTACCGCTATGCAATTCATGTTTGAAGTTTGGTACATCAAAACATAATTTTAAATATATTATTTTAAACGCTGAAAGAAGTTGGTGTTTCTCATCATAAAAAATGATTGGCAAGATAGCAAATTATCAAGGCATAACCTCTCTTTGTGTAGGAACAACTGCTAGAAAAAAATTAGTAAGAAATGTGTTGTTCCGGGAAACCAAAAGATATCCATAATGGTTTCCCCAGGTAGATCAATAGTCACAAATTAACCACAGTTCACTTCACATTGAATTTAAAGTATGAAAGAAGAATATACAGTTGATTTCAAAGCAGCGTTTGATCAACCCGACCACTCCCTCCTATTGGTAAATATAGAAAGACTTGGTGGATTACTCAACTTCACTGCGTGGTTCAAGGTGCAACCTTGTTGGGCGTACCCTATCTGTCAAACTGAGAAAAATCGAATCATAAAATTTCGCTAATTTATCAGGTGTGCCCTAAGGTAGCAATCTTGGACCTTTGCCGTTCTCCTTGTTCTTCAATGACGTTTGCTGCTTTATTTCACTGTGAAGCAAACTTATCTATGCAGATAAATTTAAACTGTTTCTAATTATGCGATTTGAATTGGACTGTATTGAACTACAGTGGCAACTAGATGAACTTTGTAATTGGTATACTCGAGATCAGTTGACTCTCACTGTATCCGATTGCTCCGTAATTTCGTTTGCACGTTGAAAGAAAATCTCTAGAAAAAAGTCAGGGACCTTAGCGTACGGCAGGATTCTAAGCTGGACGACTCTCATAGGGAATTTTTTCGAAAATAATAAATTATTCTTAAAACAACTCTGGTTGTCTAAAATGAATAATAAAACTGATTCGGGTATGATTTTGCTGGAACAAAAATCGCTTCTTGGCCAACGCCCTGCTAACAGATACTGAAATATGTAGTATAGTGCCAACAGTCAGACATATGATGCGTAAAAGTGCGAGTTCGAGCCTGGGTCCGATCATTATCGAACATGGATTCAATTCAGCAGTGCTGCCCAATATCTCGTCTGACATTATTTCAATAGTGATCCAGCATTTTGGCCTAAACACGATGTTTACTTATATACACCTGTTATGGTTTATATAAAATTTCTTTTAACGGCTTTGTCAGTCTTTTGAGAAATAATAGAACGAGTTATAATGATTGTCCGACGTTTCGACGCTTTTTTGACATCATTTTCAGGCAAACAAAGGACGAACCATATTTTCCCCCTGAAGATTATGCCGGAACGTCGGACAAACATTAAAACTCGTTCTTTATTCTTAAATAACTGACAAAGCTGCTAAAATAAATGTTATATTAACCATTTATATATAATTTATTACCTTGCATTTTAGTCATAAAGGTAACGTACATGTTTTGCACACCTTGCTAGTGTACTTGCATTTTTGCAAGGGATCCCTTACATTAATAAAAATGGTTTCTACCGGGTTGATTTTGGGTCTACACAGTAACGATCAAAAGTCTGACAAGTATGTCTGTAAAAATTGGGATTTACAAATTCTCTTTGGAAATGTGTACTTAAAGCTTTATAACTACGGTTGCAAAAATTTTGCAAAGTCGACACTCCGTGACACAAGCTGCCGCGCAAATTTATCAATTGCAATCAACGGAAACTGTTACAGTATTCGAAAATATATATTGAATAGCAGTTAGCAAACTACCAAAGTTATTAAACTACTAGGCGAATCCTCGCCGTCACGCATTTAGGTGTGTATCACTGCTCGTCCTTGTAGGAAAGGATAGTTACAAAAGTTGGGTAGAATCTATTGTAAAATATGAACGATTTGATTAAACTTTTGGCGCGATAAGCAGCAAACAAGGCGTGAAGACGATGGAACACAAGGTCTAGTAATCTCAAGTACAGATCCGTTAATGGAAAAGCCTTCAGCGAATTATCAACATCTAAACACAAACGGAATCAAATTCTCACTCTTCCCATGCTGGAGGAAGAGGTTTCTACTCAACGTTTTCTGTGGATTAAAATTAACATTTCCTACATGCCACGGTTTCAAGACATGGTTTATCTCTTGGTCGGCCTACAGCCTATCGAGTGAAGCTTTTCCGCTCTCGCACGAGTATTTGTAGAATTTTCCCACCCCCGGCCTCACACAGTAGGCCGAAGGCACAGCAAAAAGCGACGTGCAAGAGAGAATGAAAATACGTTCCGTAATGTTATGGCCTACATAAAGACAAACAACATGAAAACTGTGCCTCGTCGAGAGCCCCCGGATGCTTGGCAGTAAATTATTGCTTATCTTTGAATACTAGCACAAAGGGAGATTTCTCTTGTCCGAGTTTTCTTTTCTGGCACCTGGCATCCGCTGTCGTTTCAATCCGAGAGAAAACTTTGGTTTGTATTGAACAGTTTGACACATTCGTCAAAATATTGATTCATTGTTTGCCTTCTATTTGCACTTTCACAACTTCTACCGCATGACACCCCGCTGTTCACAGTTTCATGTCATAATTTTTCATCATCGCACCATCTTTCACTTTTTGGTGACTTTTCATTTTCAGCCTAGTACCTTCGACTAGACACGCTACGCGTCCTTTCTTCGCTTCTTCCCATCAGTGCCAAAGATCCGGAACACCAGGATCGTCAATCACTTGCTTTACAAGGCCGCTCCCGTTCCGGGAACTGCAAAATCTTCCAAATTACACAAAACGTTACACCATCGCAGGAAGCACTCACGGTAAAACCACACCACCAGGCCAGATTTGGCAGCAACAGCAGCAGTAGGAGCACTAGCCTACAACACACCTTAGCACAGGACACCCAGAAAGGAGCCTCCGTCTGCGGATATACCCTACGTGACGTCAGTGCTCCGACTGAAAAGAACTGGGCTTCCAGAACTGCCACAACCCGGAGAACGGCCGAAAAACGCAAGCAGGATTTGCACAACACAGCACACGGTACGAGATTCAGCGCTATACAGCATCCAGCAGCCAGCGAGCCAGCTGCTGCAGCATCCCAAACCCAACCCAAGCCAACGGTGCCGGAGAGCGTGGACCGCTTTCTCTCCCAGCAGGTATGTAGATACCCGTGAGCCCCCGTGCGTATGCAGGGAACGCTCCATCATTCCGGAATGTCCCTCGCCTAGCGCATGCAGATGAGATCTCTGGGAGCCTTGCTTTGCCTGGGGTTTTGTGCAAGCACGCGTTTCGCATTCTGCTCTCCGGTGGCAGTGGGCAGAAAACAGAGCGAAAGCTTCCACCACCCAGCAGCGAAACGTGAGATGGAATGCAAACGGCAATGTTTGGTTAGTTTATCATCCACCCGAAAGCTTTGCATTTCCGCGTGGCTTTGGGAGAGTTGGAAAATGAAAAACGGAGGGAATCTTTCGAGCCTTTTGCTGTGATGTCAGATTTTTCCAAACAGAGAGCGTCGGTTGCCTGGGACAATGAGCAATATTTTGTGATTCGGTCAACGGAAGAGGGATTGACACAAGATAAACTGTCAGATGCTGCGAGGCTGGTGGAAGACTGATTCGCATAATCATTGTTTCGGTTATTGCTTAAATTAAGCTTGGAATGTAATTGAAAGGGTTTTTTTCGAAACTCTCCATCATTAATGGCCATAAAATGTAGCTATAGAAAAAGTGTCAATATAAGAAAATCATTTCTTTTATTATCATGTGCAAAAACCGATTTAAACCACCTAACAGTGAGATGAGATATTTCCTACACATATCACTGTTGAATCATTCATTAGTTTGCAGAATTCACGCAAGTTGACACCCAATTAGAGGTGAGATGAGTACAGTTTTGAGTCATGCACGAGTAACACCTCAATTAAACTGAATAAATTATTGAAAATCAATAAAACAAATAAAACTAAAAATAATAAGGCAAAAAACTGAAAAAAAAGTTTTCAAATTCATGAAATGAGTAGAATGAAAAATAATAATGATTAATCTAAATAATACAATAAATAAATCAACATAGCTCAGCTCAAATAAAAATTGAACAATATTAAAAAAGGTATAAAAGTAATAGAATAAATTTCATTGTTTCAAATTAGCAAATTGGATTATATGAATAAAAAGATTTACTGAATAGAAATAATAAAATTTATAAAATGAAAAAACTCAATAAAAATATATGAACTGTAATAAATAGAAAAGTATTCAAATGAATAAAATACTATTTCAGGATGCGCTCATATTATATTGGGATGATAAGTGTCTTTTATGTAAAAATGTCTAAGGAACGCGATGGCATTAAAGTTTTTAAGAATTAAAATATATGTATTGAGAGAAAAATTAACTTTTAAAATTTAACTGAAAAAATCGCACAGTTGGCAGCACTGTCGGAAAAAAATAATAATATTTTTTCTAGATTTCTTGAACAATTTTCTTCAAAAACCATCTTGCGGTTTGATTTTAGAGTAAATAGAACCGGAGATATGATCAAAAGAAAATCAAGGGTTTTGGCAATTTGCCAAAACGGGGGGTGCTCCTGTGACCCGAGGGGTGGTTCAATTGACACAAAAATTTGGGTTTTTATATATTGGCCCTATATGAACAATTCCTCCAAATTTGGTTCAAATCCGTGAAGGTCGATACACGTGCCTTGATCACTTCGCATGGAATGACCCATACTTTGTTTTTTTCCAAAAATGATTTAGATTGGTTTTAGATTCCAAAAACGATTTAGAGGTACAACTTTTTTACCATTTTTTTAACTGCTACACTTAAAAATCGATTTTAAAAGTCGATTTACAAAAAAAAAAATTTTGATTTGGATGAAATTTTGTTCCAAGATAGGTAATTATGTTCTCTACCTACCGCCAAAAATTCAAGCTGGGCACTTTTAAGGAAAAAAGGTTATTTGAAAAAACTTTTCCTTGTCCAAGCTATTTTTTTCAGTGCATTTGTATCGAAAACTCAACCAATGAAAGTCATAATCATCTCAGAATCCACTTTCCCAGCTACTAGTTGCCTGATAGATACAAAAAGTATCAGTAACAAATTTGGTATATATTCATAGCAAACTTAAATGAGGGGAAAGATAAGTGTACCCGCCTAGGAAGTAGAGATTGATGGTGTAGTCTCCAACAGGGGACTTAATTGCGAAGTATGGAATTCGTTCCTTCTCCCTTTGCTTCGGTCAGTGAAAATTCTGGTTCGTAAGCAATTGCGTTCAGGAAAAATCAAGGATCATATAAAAACAACTTATTTTCGATCAGCCTCATTTCGAACCTTTCGCCGAATCTGCTCTTCGAAACTTTGATTTTTTGGACGGGGCTAGTTTACCTGCTCGCCTTTTTGTGCCGCGAGGCATTAACTGCTGTCATTGCAAACAATCGGGCCTACAGCGACTTGTTGCAGAAACAAGACACGCTGTGGAACATACGGCAAGAATCATGAAAAGTTTTCCAACTGTGAAGAGACTCCGCATGATCTCTCGACATATCCCGCACATAAATTATGTGGGGACAAATTGAAACATTATTTTAAGGAACGCTCCGATAAGAAATACAGAGGAGCGCTACGCCACCGACGACAACTAATTTCTACGTTTCATTGTACACTAAAGAACGAGAGTCTGACCATCCCATTGTGGGAACATCTTCTAATGTGCCTATAAATTTCCGAAAGACTAAAATCAGTTTTCAATCCTAAGGTTTTACACAATGCATTTGCACTACGCTTAAAGGCCAGACTAAACGAGTACCCGACGCGAACAACCGTGAACAGTCTTCTACTTCGTGGTGGGCAGATATTGCTTAGAATTGTACGCGAAAGGGACTTTTGAACGTCGGTTTGCCCGAATTTTTTACAATATACGCGTCGCTAAAAATGCAAATGAAAAACTTGATGAAAGCTGAAAAACAGCGATTATTGGCACCGGTCCGTCGACGGATTAACGGACGGATCATCAAAGAAACAATGTTTCTTCTGGTGGCTAGGGCCTACGTTGTATTTTCGATTCGTCTTGTGATTGGAAAACACAGAACGTTCGTCATATGAAGAAAGCAGTGCCTCGCTTTTATGCTAATTATTATGACAGTAGTGGTGAGTGCAATCATAAAAGAGGCTGTGCTGCCAACTTTCTCCCCACAAAACTGATGGTTTTATATTTACCTATCAACGACCATGCCCACATCGTTACAGTTACAGGATTTGAAGGATGGAGTATGAAAAGCACTCTTTGTATTTCCTGGAGAAAAGAGGGGAAATCTGAAAAATCTAGCAGGTTACCTTAGATTGAGTTCTTTCGCAATTCTCCATTCCGGGTAATGAGAAGGCAGCACTTGGATTGGAATGATAATGAGAAGATGACCATTTAGACATTTAGATTTTAGACATTTAGATGGCATTAGAAGGTGATATTTATGAAAGATCGCGTAGCTTCAACGAGTTTTTAAATATTTATTCTCAGAGAATTAGCAAATTTCGGCCTCGTTCCAGTCCAATCCGAGATGCTATACCAAATTCGTTAGTGATACTTTTTGCATGTATCTGGCAACTATCAGTTGGGAAATTAAATTCTCAGATGATTATGACTTTCATTGGTTTGGTTTTCGATAAAAATACACTGAAAAAATATTAAGCTTGGCAAGGAAAAGTTTTTTTTTTTCAAATAACTATTTTTCCTTAAAAGTGCCCAACTTAAATTTTTGACGGTAGGTAGAGAACACATTTACCTATCATGAAACAAAATTTCGTCCAAATCAAAGATCTTTTTTTGTAAATCGACTTAAAATTTTTAAAATCCATTTTTTCAGTGTAGAAGTTGATGAAGAATTTTTTCAATATTTTTATTTAAAAAATTGACTAATTTTGTGAAAATCACTCCCATTTTTTTGCAGTATTTGTCATTTTTAGACTATAGCCATTTGGAAAAAAATTGGCAAAAAAATTGACCCTTTTCAAAAGACAGTCTAGATCATTTTTGGAAAAAATAAAGTGCAAAGCGGTTTTTTGTGACAAAGTTCTCATGTACAGAAAGTTTCATTGAAATCTGAGAGGGTGCTGCCAACATTTGTTCGAGTTGGCGCGAAATTCGTCCTTGTCATCGCTAGAAACAATGTAAAACTACAAACAATACTTTTAACTTTTCACGGAGTTAGATTACAGAATAGAACAGGGGGCCAAGTCTCAGTCTCCCTTATATCTAAACGCTCAGTGTGGAATTGTATTAAATTTGAGTTGATGTAGTTTTCGATTTTTGGTCACATGACTCTCCATAGTGCAACGTTTCGAAGGAATAACCCTTCATCTTCAGGAGAAAGCAAAGTTTGAACATAAATTAGTTACACTGTATTATTATTGTTGGATACTTTCGGCAAATTTCAGACTAAAAGAAATAAAAGCAATGAAATATAACGACAAATAGGTATTCTAGAGTGAATTAGTTGTAAACTTAGAACGGAAAACTAAGACTAGGCTGGCTCATATGGACATGATCGAAAGGAAATGTGAAGAATCCTTTGCCTTCTGCTAGTAGGAGTTTGACCCAAGTCTACCGTATGGTAGTTGATAGAACATAACTCATCATCATGTTTTACCGCCGACGCCTTTCATTTGAAACTAATTTCGTTAAGATCGGTTCAGCCGTTGTTGATCTACGAAACTGACACCGGAAAAAAAGTGTAACCATAACAGCGGGTGTTCTACAGGGTTCCATACTCGGCCAAACTTTTAATAATGCTATGTACTCTCCGCCGAGGTAGGCTAGCTCCGATGTCGGGGACTACGACGAGTAACACCGAACGCGACAAACCACCAGCATAGATGTCGTCGGGGCACCAGTGAACCGGAAGCCACCCTACCAACCGGAATCGCTGGATCGACCACGGCGTAAAAGCGTTACCGCCAAATAAAAAAAAACAAACATTGTTACAATTTATTGAGCTGAGTCGATTGGTGAATTTTCAATCTTTGAGCGAATCCTATACATTTCTTTTGCAAGAAATGTAGAAATCTTTCAAGTTTTATTGATTCATTATTCCATGAGAAACCGGTCGATCGCAAAATATGACCATTGTTGATTCGAACGAAACTTTACATTTGTTTGCGGTGTATGAATCTCCATGATTTTCTCTGGCAATTGCAATATTTTGATACAAGGGCAATTTTTCAAAAGGGCGTAGACGTTTCTACATACAATAATTTCAATTTTTTTTTGTTCGATTACACTATTTTACACAGTAAAACTATCTGAGAACGAGTTGCAGGGAATGAATACTTCTGCACGAAAAAAAAATACACTGAAGAAAATTTTGTGTCATTTTTCACAAAAACGAAAATTTATGATAAATTGCAAAAAAAAAACCATTTTTTCTAATTTTTCATATTTTGTCAACGAAAACCTAAAGAGAAAAGAAACGTTTTGAATGAAATTTCATGATGGAGAAGTTATCAGCAAAAAAGTTTTTCTACAATAACTTTATACATGCTTTTAAATTTCATACTAATTGACATACAAAACTGTAATTTTATTACAGAATATAATTCTAAGTATCATTTTATATCAAAATGCATTTAATAAATATTTTCCAAAATGCGACAGTTTTCGAGATATTTGGAATTTTGCTCCAACAAAAACAATTATTTCGTGTAATTAGGTTCTTTTTAAAGGTTATTCGCGTTCCATCATAAATTGTCAAAAGTCTAATGTTTATCGTTTTAAAAACATAAAAGAAGCCACATAAAAGTGTGTTTGGATCATGGAGAAACTTTTAATAAAAAAGTTTTTTTTTGGTGAATCCTGTACATTTCTTTTGAAAGAAATGTAAAAACCTTTCAAGTTTTGATTTTGATTTGAATTTTGATGAGTTTAAGACACAAACATTTCCTCGTCAGACTAAATTGTTTTGATGCTACGACGCACAGGGATTTAAAGCCTGGAAAAGACGGCCAAAAGCATTTTTTGGATTTCGAGACCGTTTTCGTGATTAAACGACGTCGAAAACGTCATCAAAAGTCAATAAATGCTTTTGACCGTCTTTTGCCTCTCTCGCATAAATAGAGGCTATCCAATCACTTCGAAAATCGGGTTCCCAACCGTTGACCGGAGTGCGACTCAGTTCGTCACGATAGCAATACGTCTTCACGTGTTTTTATAGTATGCTTCAAAAGTCAGGTCTGTAGTGCATTGACATTCCTTGTAACTCACTTTCGTGCTTATCCACTAAAACACTCCTCACATGAACCATTTAGCTACTAGCGTCTACTTGGTTAGTACCTTGCGGTAAATTTCGGTGAGACATTGAACTCTCGTTCCAGTGAACTACATGCTCCCAACTTGGTCGCGATCTACTCAGATAGTCCCCAGTGGTGAATCTGTTCTACTACGACTGAGAGTTCCTCGATGGGGGAATTTCTCCCGATAGGTTTGCATTTTCCTTGAACCATTTAACTCCCTTCCCCGTAATCCATTTGGCTCTTCGATGTAATCTACAGTGAAGGATCTAGCCTACTCATGAGCTTCCTGGTAGGGTGCAGAGTTCGGTCTGGTGATTCCGGGTAGAGCGTGGTATCCGCATACATTGGCACCTCGACGACCTGGTACCGGGACATTAACGTAAACTACTCGAGCAACTCCATGGGGCGCGCCGTAGTGTGTGCTTATTCGAAATGTCCATTCTCTGCGTTATTCGCAATTCAGTTGTCACTTGGCCATCGAATCGGCTCTCAACATCCTCCTCAGTTTAGTCGAACGATAATTTTAACAGCAATAGTCGCTTGCTGAACGTCTGTTTTTCCAGTCAAGATCGTTCCGGTTTGCTGAGAGTAGATGTGACCCCAGATACGCTTGTAAAAACTTGTCGCCAAATGTAAGAAGAATGTAATAGTCATTTCCACAATGTTTTATTGAACGGAATCATCTATTAAATCATAGTTTGGATAAATGAGAAAGGCACAATTGCACCACTAGGTAGATTAAAACAGGTTTTTTTTTCTGCTGTCATCTGCCACAACAATTTTTTTTCCATACGTTTATTTGACACGGCATTTGCAAAAGCTTTTTACGCCAGTTTCTTTTTTTACATAGCACGTTACAAAAATCCTTAAGACTAATTTTAACTATACTAGTAATTTGTCTAAAACTAACACTGAAATCACTTTATTGTTTGCTTTTTTCCTTACATTGTTGTATTTCATAATGATCTAGTATTTTCGGGTGTATTTATTTACTTTTTTTCTGTTATTGTCTAAATTTAAAAACTAAGTATTCTAGGACACTTTAATTGGTGAATGATTAGCCTTGGATGAGAGTATGAGGAGATGAATTTAATTAAATTTTGACAGACACTGTTTTTAGAAAATGATAGATGAGTTCCATGTATAGAGGATCGCGATACGCCAGGATGTCTCTAACAGGAACATGGATTGATCTTCCTCGGACTTGTAAAGAATCTACTAATTGTGATCTGGCTTCACGATATTCAGTGCAGGACCAAACAACATGCTCAATGTCATGGTAACCTTCTCCACAAGCACAATGATTACCCTCAGCGAGCCCAATACGACGGAGATGCGCATCTAAATTATAATGATTGGACATGAGCCTAGACATCACACGGATGAAGTCCCGACTTACATCCAATCCTTTGAACCATGCCTTCGTTGATACTTTAGGGATAATTGAGTGTAGCCATCGTCCCATATCTCCATTGTCCCAAGATGTTTGCCAACTAGCAAGTGTCCTCTGTCGAGAAGCGCTATAAAATTCATTGTAAGCGATGGGTCTTTCATATATTTCACCATCTAGTGCACCAATCTTGGCTAAATTATCAGCTTTCTCATTGCCCGCAATAGAGCAATGGGCGGGGAGCCACACTAGGGTAAATTTATAACATTTTCTTGTTAGGTTACTCAGAGATTATCGTATCTTCCCCAAAAATAATGGATCGTGATTATCAATCCTCTTTGAGCGTAGAGCTGCAATTGTGCTGAGACTATCAGTGAGGATAAAGTAATGGTTCGGGGGTAAAGTATTAATTATTTGAAAACTATAGTGAACTGCTGCTAGTTCCGCTATATAAACAGAGGCGGGCTCTGCAAGTTTGAGAGAAATTGAAAAATTATTGTTGAAAATACCGAAACCAGTGGCCTGATTCGTGATTCGTGACCCATCAGTGTAAAACATTTTAAGGCAGTCTATGTGTTGATATTTACTTGTGAATATTTTAGGGATCTCCCGCGAGCGTAGATGATCCGGAATTCCACGAATCTCTGCTTGCATGGACGTGTCGAAGAATAAAGTGGATTCAGGAGTATCTAGTATATTGACGTATGTGGGAACATACCTAGCAGGCGTTATTTCTTGTGACATGTGATTGAAACACACTGTCATGAATCTGGTTTGGGGTTGAAGCTCGACAAGTCTTTCAAAATTTTTAATTACCAGTGGGTTCATAACCTCACATCGAATAAGTAAACGAGAGGAGAGATCCCAGAATCGGTCTTTTAAAGGAAGAACTCCCGCTAGTACTTCAAGACTCATCGTATGGGTCGACTGCATGCAACCTAGGGCAATTCGTAAACAACGATACTGTATCCGTTCCAGTTTAATAATGTGAGTGTTCGCAGCTGAACGGAAACAGATGCACCCATATTCCATTACTGAAAGTATTGTTGTTTGATACAATCTTATCATGTCACTTGGATGAGAACCCCACCATGATCCAGTTATTGTTCGCAGAAAATTTATCCTTTGTTGGCATTTCGTTATTAGATACCTAATGTGGCCTCCCCATGTGCCTTTAGAATCGAACCAAATTCCAAGGTATTTAAAAGTCAGGACTTGGGCTATCGTTCTACCAACCAACTGAAGCTGAAGCTGAGCTGGATCACGCTTCCTTGAGAAAACGACCAACTCTGTTTTCTCCGTAGAGAAATCGATGCCTAGCTTTAAAGCCCAAATTGATAAATTATCCAAGCTATCTTGCAATGGTTGTTGTAAATTTATAGCTTTTGGTCCTGTGGCAGAAACCACCCCATCATCTGCAAGTTGTCTTAAAGTGCATGGGCTGACAATGCAATTATCAATGTCATTCACGTAAAAATTATAGAGAAGGGGGCTTAGACAAGAGCCTTGTGGGAGGCCCATGTAACTTATTCTGAGTGTCGCCAAATCGCCATATGAAAAATGCATGTGCTTTTCTGACAATAAATTGTATAAATAATTATTTAATATCGGTGAAAGACCACATTGATGTAGCTTCTCCGAGAGAACATCAATGGAGACTGAGTCGAATGCTCCTTTTATGTCTAAGAACACAGACGCCATTTGTTCTTTTTTTGCGTAAGCGAGTTGGATTTCTGACGAAAGTAGCGCCAGACAATCATTCGTTCCCTTTCCCCTCCGAAAACCAAACTGGGTATCTGATAGCAAGCCGTTCGCCTCAACCCAATTGTCGAGACGTCGTAGGATAATTCTGTCTAGTCCCGGAGCATTATTGTTGCATGAGAGGAGTGCAATTGAGAATTCCATCATTGTCAAAGGCGAATCTATGAAATCGTTACTTGTGGGAGTATCGCGAGTGATTTTCTGCGCAGGAGCAGAATCGGGACAAATTTTCTTGGCAAAATTAAATATCCAACGATTCGAAAAATCTTCGCTTTCATTAGTTACATTTCGATTCCTCATTCTTCTGGCTGTGTTCCAAAGAGTACTCATTGATGTTTCTCTTGACAAGCCATTAACGAAGTGTCTCCAATAACTAGACTTTTTGGCACGACGTATACTGTCAAATTTGTTTTGCAAAATGAAATAATTTTCAAAGTTCTCACGTATACCCCCTTTCTGTTTCATAATTTCTTTGTAGGCAACTTGTTTAGCTTCATATGCATCAGAGCACTCTTTGTCCCACCAAGGATTAGGGGGCCGTCTATTTATTGTCATTCCAGGATTGCATTTCGTTTGGGCTTGTTCTGCTGCTTCAATAATTAAACCCGCTAAGAATTCATATTCTTCGGTAGGGGGTAGCTCTTCTGTCGAAGCAAGAGAAGTGGAAATTAATGTTTCGTATGTTTTCCAATCAATATTTCGTGTTAAGTCATAAGGAACATTGATTGAATTCGTGAGGCCTAATTCACTGTTAATTGAAACAACGATTGGCAAATGATCGCTACCGTGAGGATCAGGTACAACCTTCCACGTGCAATCTAACCGAAGTGATGTCGAGCACAGAGATAGATCTAATGCACTTGGACGTGCAGGAGGTCTGGGGATGCGTGTTGTTTCGCCAGTATTTAAAACTGTCATATTAAATTCGTCACAAACATTGTATATCAAAGAGGATCGATTATCATTGTAGAGGGAACCCCACAATACTCCGTGCGAGTTGAAGTCTCCCAGTACCAGACGCGGAGCAGCCATGGATTCCACTACCTCAAAAATTTGACGTTGTCCAATTTGAACTTTGGGAGGTATATATATAGAAGCGATAGACATGTCTTTGCCTTTAATGTTCGTTTGGACAGCTACAGCCTCAATGCCCGCAAACAAGGGGATGTTAATTCTATAGAAAGAATAGCACTTTTTAATTCCTAGAAGCACTCCTCCATACGGGGTGTCTCGGTCTAGGCGAATAATGTTGAAATCATTTAAGTTGAAATTAATGTTTGAGGTAAGCCATGTTTCACATAGAGCAAAAGCATCGCATTTTAAGTTATGCAGTAAAATTTTTAAGGAATCAATTTTAGGTATGATACTTCTGCAATTCCACTGTAAAACAGTGATGGAATCTTTCATTGGAGGAGGTGAATTACCCATTGAAAGATACAATCGCTGCAAGGATGGGCCATTGAGCAATCAGCTGCTCTAAAAATGTTCTAATTGTTGGGAGGAAAGCTGAAAGTATACTCTTTAGTGGTTCAGAAATATTGAATGCTTTAAAAATCCAATCAACAATTTCAGAAAATTTCAATAATCCTACCCCCGGCTGAGGCTCATAGGAAGTCGAAATTTTATTATTTCCAGTAATGGTGTTCTGTTTGGATTGTACGTTCCCAAAACCGGGCGGAATTGATTTCGGTTTTGAATCGGAATTTTTCGGTTTTGGGCGCAGTTTATCTATTGGTGCAGAAATTTTAAGGCCCTTTCTTGGCAGCTTGGGAAAAGAAGACTGTTTTCTTTTTCTGCAATTTCCGGGTAAAACAAATGATGTACCTTCGTACGCTCCGTCAGAGTCAGACTGTTCCGAAAATAGAGATGTGTAAGTGTTTTCTAAGAAGATGGGTTTAGGGGTAGCATTTTTCAACATTTCTGCATAGGAGCGCTTAGACCTCTCCTTCAAGGATCGTTTAATTTTATCCTCACGCAATTTATAAATGGGGCATGCAGGGAGCTCATGTGAGTTTTCTCCGCACATTAAACATTTTTCTGAATTTTCATTGCATGTATCCTCTTGATGAGAACCTCCACATTTGCCACACCGTGCCTTATTGGAACAGTAAGTGGCTGTGTGGCCAAGCTGTTTGCAATTAAGGCAATTCATTACACGAGGGATAAAAAGGCGAACAGGGAGACGAATCTTATCGATAATGACATAGTTGGGCAGCGCAGACCCAGCGAAAGTCACTCGAAATGAGTCAGACAGTCGATAAACTTTTTTATCTCCTTCGTGTGATACTGAATACAATTACTTGCATTCAAGTATTTTTACGTCTTTAAGTATGGTGTCTTTGAAACGACCAACCCCATGCTTAACTAAGTCATCAACAGTCAAACTCGATTCTGTGATGACCCCATCAATTTCAATTTCCTTTGAAGGAATATACGCTCTATATTCACGCGTAAAAAGCTCGCAAGAAGCAATTGCATTGGCTTGTTTGAGACTACCAACGACAATGCGTATTTTATCTTTATTAACTTTGACGATCTCTTTTACATCCGAGAATCGCGAAGTCAAATCTTTAGAAATTTGAATGATATTTAGCGCCTTTGCTTTACGCCTAATAAATACAATCTGCCACAACAATTGTCGTGTGACGTTACAGTGATTGAGATTCACTTGGGTAGCCTCCATTATCTTCTTGTATACAGGGCATTTGAAGTCGTACGTCATATGGTCACTTCTGCTCTCCTTCGCGAAAAGTATGCGGTATATTTGTTTCATGGGTTTCATGCAGTCTCTTTTAGTGTATCCCCTCTCCCCGCATTTTCTTTACAGATCACAATCTATACGCGTACGGAGGTCTTAGCGGAAAGAACGTACTTTATATATGTTTTTCTTCCATTTGATTCTACTATGTTAAACATAGTGGAATTAAACGGTAGAAAAACATATATAAAGTTTACAGATCTGATTTCACGCCTGGTGACCGAATCATTTGACGTATATCTCCATTTGATAGTTTGTGTGTATGTGTGTGCGTTTGTATGTGTGTATGACATAATGTCACTCAATTTTCTCAAAGATAATTTGCACAATCTTAACTTCAAACGGACGGTATAACGCTTCAACAAGCCACAATTGTCGTTTTTGTTTATCGGAGTTCCGGATACGGAGTAATGGGAGCAAGACTCAGTTTAAGTATTAAACAAAAATGATTCTTCTTAGTTTGATTTTTTGCGACCGTTATCCCTCGGTATCACCACAGCATAAAACTTTTGTACTAATATTGTACTGGAGATGACAAAATCAAAGTATTACAAATATTGCGCCTTACTTCAATTCTTAAGCTAGTTTACATTTCAAACCCGACATCGAAATGTCATCGAGCTTCCCTGGACCTATCTACTCCCAGCTCATACTCAAATAGAGTGGATGCTGAATTCCTGAACTGAGCTCCATTTTCAGGACGTTCCTCCCTTCTGTAACTGTAAGCATCTCCCAAATCCATGTGAGTTTTCATCTCCCGATGTCTCTCCGATCGTTTCGCTCTCTCCATCCGGTAGCTTTCAGAACATAACTAAGCATCGGTTTATTTTGCTCGAAACTAGGTCAACCTACACAGCAGTAGCGCTGTGAGCCCTATCAATATAGGCAGAAATATACCAGCTAACAGGCAGATGAACGTAAGGACAACAGCAATGAGGTTGCGTTCGCAGCAAGATATATAGACCAAAAAACGGATACCGGAGAGAAAGCTCTTTTGACAGAACGTACACGAGCTGAATTTTTGCTACGATGATGGGGGAACCGAAAATCATTGCCCGAACGAACGTGTGCTCTTTTCTGTTGAGTATCATACCAGAAGTGGAGTGCTTCACCGAAGTACAGTAAATGAAGGTCAAATGGTGATAAAAATAGCAGATGGAGTAGTCGCGCTCTTTAGCATAAAGAGTTGAGATCGGCCTGTAGGGAAGATGAATTGCTTTCACAGGAGTAGGCTTGGCGATTGTTTGTCAATAATACATCAAGACATGGTTTTACCTCAACTTAAGGGTTCCGCCAGTTGAAAGTACTCACCTGAAAGAAAACGAAAAAAAAAACAAGTGTTAATTTATTTAGCTAAGAAAGATAACCAAGCGTCCCCATTAGAACGTGTTAAACGGAGTCACGTGATTTTTGTTAATGTAAACATATTTATCCGTTTATTCCAACTCCAACTCATCCTCCTGGTTGAATTGTGTTTGAATTGATGGAACATCCCCGTTTCATAGAAAAAA
The DNA here is from genome assembly GCF_030247195.1 of Topomyia yanbarensis. Lineage (NCBI taxonomy): Eukaryota > Metazoa > Arthropoda > Insecta > Diptera > Culicidae > Topomyia > Topomyia yanbarensis. The sequence continues at coordinate 105,001,137 of NC_080672.1, read as the reverse complement.
AAACAAATACGCCGTACATAAATAGAGCATTCACTGGTGCAGCACATTCCGTCCGACTGTCCCACATTTGCATCAGCCATCAAATGCATGCAGTCAGCACGACATCACCACAGCTGGCGCCAAAGAGCTACCGAAACAGAAATTATTGCTCAAATGAATCAAAACATCACCACCCTCAGGCAGGCCCCATTTCTCGCGAGCGGTCAAGACACACACACACATACACCCCAACATGTGCATGGGTTCATCTCGGTCCATGTCCTTTATCAGTGTCAAGTGAAAGATGGTTATACTCGGCAGGGAGGACGCGACGTCGACGTTGCACTGCGCATGTCCTGGAACGGGACCGGCCTTGCATGTGGCTCGGAATTTAGCTAAGGAGAATACATTAAACTTGAAAACATAAACGAGCTTTCGGAATTGCTAAGGGGGAACAATGTGGAAAATGAAAATGATGTTTGTATGTTAGTGTAGAGCTCGGGGGAACATTGGGTTAGTATTGCTTACTGGAAAGAGAGAGACCAAGGGAAGTGAATGTTCACAAAGCTCACAGATGGTGAACTTGTTTAGAGGCGGATATAGGGATGGAAGGATGTAATGTTGCTTGTACTACGATCGGTCGCGAACTTTAGCAAAGAGACTTCGCTCACTCGCAGACCAGTTTGAGCTAGTTGCTCCCAGATGGCGTCTTGTGTGGAATAAATTGCAAATTGGGAGTGGAATTGAGACTCGTTTCAAATCAGTTTATTGCCGGTGACGTCAGCGGTACTCAAATAATTAGATAACAAAATAGTTAAGATTGGCAATCTGCAGCCATAACGCTGAAATGGTTATGAGCCGAGGTCCAAAATTTTGTTAGTTACTTATCAAAACTAGACAGAAAGAAAAGCGAGTAACAATAATACAAAAATTTATCCACATGTACACATAAATAATTAGATTATTCCTTATCTCTTTTATTTAATTCAATTATAGGTCTTTTTCAGGTTTAAAAAGTTTCGAACCCTAAGTGCGGGGTTGGGAATCGCACAAGGGTGAGCTGCGTACGGTTGCCTCTATTGTCTTATCTCTGTGGTCTCGACAACGACTAGCTTCGATCCTTTTCGATAAGAATGAACCTTAGCATTAGTCGGCGGTATTAAAGAATACATATTTTATCGCCCTAGAGACATTTTCGGATCCCTTTTGAAAAGGGCATAAGTGTTTCAGGCTAATTTAGTTTCATGATCCGTTGGTGGTAATTAAATTACATCCGAGAAGAAATATTAGAAAATCAATAAAATTTTACAAGAAGAAATGTACACTTGTGACAAATGCATGCAAAAGTAGATAATTTTTAAGACAATTTAAACACCGTTTAAATTTTCTTGTCATTGAATCAATTTACAATAGTAATAATTTATAACAACAATGTTGGTTTTCATTGATGTTTAGTACCATAAGTGTTCACTAAGACTTTCCGAATCAGTGGTGAAACATAATGATTCAACCTTTGTTATGAAATCATAGTATACTCTCGGTAGCCGGCTACCCAGAGTTTCAAAATCACCTCAAAAACTTTTTTGAGTGACCTGTGTACTTTGACACTAACTAAACAACTAATTAACTAAACTTTACAGCTTGTATCGCGTTCTTGGAGCGAATCTTACACCATATACCCTTCTAAATATTCAAAACCGCAACACGCAACGCAAATAATCACTATGTATGTTCTCAAGTTTTGATTTTTTGCCTTTCTCATATAGAAAGGTTATGCAATCACTCTGAAAAACGTCAATCTAATCCCGGCCCGGAGGGCCGAGTGTCATATCCCATTCGACTCAGTTCGTCGAGATCGGAAAAAGTCTGTATGTGTGTGTATGTATGTATGTATGTGTGTGTATGTGTGTGTGTATGTGTGTGTGTGTATGTATGTGCGTATGTGTCAAATAATGTCACTCATTTTTCTCAGAGATGGCTGGACCGATTTGCCCAAACTTAGTCTCAAATGAAAGGTGCAACCTTCCCATCGGCTGCTATTGAATTTTGGATCGATCGGAATTCTGGTTCCGGAATTACGGGTTTCAGAGTGCGGCCACACAGAAATTTCGCATAAAAACTATAGGAAAAATTAAAAATAGAATTTTTATTTTTGATGCTAAATGTATTCAAGGTGCATAAAACGTCGAGATTTGATGCAAACACGAAAAAAATTTGACGAAGATTCACGTTTTTGGATTTTGCACATTTTTGCCTTTCTCATATAGAAAGGTTATGCAATCACTCTGAAAAACGTCAACCTAATCCCGGCCCGGAGGGCCGAGTGTCATATCCCATTCGACTCAGTTCGTCGAGATCGGAAAAAGTCTGTATGTGTGTGTGTATGTGTGTATGTATGTGTGTGTGTATGTGTGTGTGTATGTGTGTGTGTGTATGTATGTGCGTATGTGTCAGCGTAGCGTATCTTGACTTTCTATTTCGATAGACTTCGCAGCCAATTCTCATATATAGGGCAATTGCACAACTAGTGCCATGATCCTTCTGATCGCTAAGAATCCTCCTTGACTGGAGCACGAACAAACGACGAGTGATCTATGAGGCTATCACCTTACCTTCTGATCTACCAGGCCGAGCCAATATTGAATAGTTTCATTTGAGCTTAAAATATCATAAAATTGGGCGAACTCGCTTAAGGCCACAGAACTGGTAATAGTTGCAAGTCGCCAGATCATGAAAATATAAGTTGAACTGTTTCTCCGCATCTACAAATCGTGTGTCAGATTTAAAGATTTAAAACAAATTTCGACATTCTGTTTGTTCGAACATTCTCTGGATCTCTTTATACTGATTTCGATTTAATGTCTTCTACATCTTGCAATAGCTTGCATTTTCTAGCACCATCAGACATTGTCATATTCGGTTAGCCACTAAATACTGTCTCTTGAATATCCATTGTTATAACTAGAGTTAATTGTAGCAGGTAATCAAATTATTAAAATCAGTAATTTGTAAATGTACTATTGACTTACTTGTAGAGAATATATTTTTAGTATTTTTAGTTTCCATTTTCTCATTTTTTTAATTATTTGTAATAATAATTGTCAATTGTTTATAATTTTAATAATAATGTTCACAAGTCATCAAAATCAATACATTTATGCAATAATTTTTTAAATCCTTAGGTACTGAAACAAATCCCTGGCTGCGGCCCCGCCCTGGACCATTATTATTTCATAGTAAAAAGCATGTGAAAACGGTATTTCGTTCGCGGTACCGTGAGTAAACACGGCGTGCTAGCTCCGCTGTGCCGGGTCGAAATTCGGACAAACTTTCTTGGCGGAATCGAATATCTAATACGTTAGACATTGGTACTAATTCGGTTTCGTATAAGGCGTGACGTGTCCCAACGAGTGTTAATCGATGTTTCTCTTGTTAATTCCTCGACTAAGCGGTGCCAGTAACCACGTTTATTGTCTTTCATCAAATTTTACATTTGCGTTTCTAGCGACGCATACTGTCTGTCGATAGCTAACGTGTGTTCCGGAAGCCCTTATACGCAACGGCCTTTTACGCGTATACGTCTGGGAAATCTTTGTCCTACCATGGATTGGAAGAACTTGTCTTTGGAGGTTCGCGATGCGGTTGCCGTTCTGTATCGATTTTGTTGACTATTTTCGGCAAATTTAAAACTAAGAGAAGTTATGGGCCTTTTGAAAAACGGATTATTGTTGATGGAGAAACGCGAGTAACTTCTGGAACAGGTCGTAATAAAACAAAAGAATTGTGTTGTTAAAACAAAATTTAAAATATCTCGTGAAATACCATATTTCAGAAAATTTTTGTTATGAGCCGATTTAAAATGGCGTTTAAAATTATATTCAAAAAGAAAATTGTATTTTTGACTGTAAATAATATGTATTATACAAATATGTCAAAAGTTGTTGTTAGGAAAACTTTTTTATTGAAAAATTCTTCATGATCCAAACACACTAAAAAGTTTTTTTTACGTCTTTAAAAGGATAAACATTTGATTTTTAGCATTGTATGATGGGGTAACGCGAATAACTTTTAAAAAGAGCATAATCAGCAGAATTAACTGTTTTTGTTGGAAAAAAATTCCAAATATCTCGAAAACTGTCGCATTTTGGAAGATTTTTGTTAAATGCATTTTGGTTTAAAATGATACTTAGAATTATATTCTGTAATTAAATTACAGTTTTGTATGTCAAGTAGTATGAAATTTAAGAACGTATATAAAGTTTTTGTTAGAGAAAGTTTTTTACCGATAAGTTCTCCATCATACAATCACATTCAAAATGTTTCTTTTTTCTTTAAGTTTTTGTTGACACAATACAAAAAATTAAAAAAATGTTTTTTTTGCAATTTAAATTTTTACCACAAATTTTTTATTTCGTAAAAAATGGTGCAACATTTTTTTCAGTGTATATTCTTTTTGCACAGAAATATTCCTCCCTTGTAACTTGTTCTCAGAAAGTTTTGCTGTATAAAATACAGTAATCGAACAAAAAAAAATTGAAATTAATGCACGTAGAAATGTCTACGCCCTTTTGAAAAATTGCACTTGTATTAAAATATTGCAATTTTCAGAGAAAATCATGAATATTCATAAACCGAAAACTTCAAAGTTTCGTTTGAATCGACGAGAGTCATATTTTGTGGTCGGCCGGTTTCTCATGGAATCCCTCTAATACGGTTGACTGCGCTGGTGGAGGAGCAATCCGTGTCGTTTGACCCGTGATCAAAATTGTAAAATTGAGATTACAGTAAATATCATAAATTAAGGTAAGTCGGTTATCGGCATAAATGTAACCCCATGGTGCACCGTGAAAATTTGCGTAGGTTAAGCTTAATATCAGCAGTTAACCACGTTTCATGCAAATTCTTCATATCTCAAAATATTTATTAAAATTTTAAAAGAATCTATTTTCGAGATGATATTTTTGCAAGTTCACTGGAGAATGGTGATCAAATCCGTGATCTCCTTCGATGCATTGAAGGAGGGGGATATTTAGCAGTCAACTGTTCACATGCCCACATTATTTTTTAAATTGCCCACCACACTCCCCCACACCAAAGAACTCATACAAGAGCCCACTGGTAGTGGACGCAACTTGTCTCAGCCCATGAACAATGGCAACAAAACAAATAAAACAAACTGAGCTGAGACAGACATTTATTGATGTGCAATTAGTTTAAGATAATTAACTAAGGTGGAATCCCAGTGGAAATAGATTTCCTGTTAAGGGATCCACATTATAAATTAAATTAAAGTTAAATACTGCTGACGGATGTTTACATTAAATTACAAAACAATATCATTAATTAAATATTTCGTTAAGCCTATGTTTAAAGTACTGTTTTAATCATTGAACACACCATCTATTTCCACTTTATGAGCATTCATTGAGCAGGTACTTAAAGGTAATAGTTCTTCGCGAAGAGCTCGAATCAAGTAACATCACTTACTGGTTTAGAAAAAAAACTTTGAGCTTATGGCAATATCCGGGAAACGTTTCGCCAAAAAATTAAAAATTTGTAATGCATTTTAAGATTTAGTTTTTGACTTAAGCAAATTGATTGAATATCGCTCTAGATCACGTACACTGATACGATGATTTCGATCGTGCTATAACTCAGACTTTTCCACAAAATATATGACCTTAAAGTAGAATTGCTTGAAAAATCTGAAAAAGGTAGAATTTTGAAAAAGAAATTGGTTGAAAAGGAAAAAGAAAAAATTAATTTTCAAAATATGAAATTTTTGAAAAGATATAATATTTCATGAGTATAGAGACACTCCAAAATATTAATACCACAAGCTAATAGTCCCAAGTTTACTCTAAAATTCATCCATACAAACCTACCCTCAATTAAGTTTTTGCAAAGAGTATAACGTTTTTAAAATTGTCATTTTTTCGAGATTTGAATATTTTTCAAAATATTGATCACAAATCGAAAAGTTTTTCTTAATTTCTATTAATTTGAAGCCCTTTCAAAAAATTAATTTAAGGCCTTTTCAAAAAATCTAAACTGAATTAAATTTTATAAATTTATACCAAAGTTAGAAATTTGAAAATTTGGACGCATTTCTTCGGGACAATTTTCATCGAAAACGGAGCACATCAATACGACCTCTCAAACAAAGGGGTGCCACATTTTGAAAAACTCACTCTTAATTCGTTATCAAAATAGTAAATAGTATCTTCGATTCCTAGCAAAAGCTTTAAATTCAAACATTGGAAGAAGTGCTTAAATTTTCCTATATTTCTGTCTAAGGCGAAAAATAGATTAAAACCATTTTGTGAGGTTGAGCTTGCGCGACAAGCCCTGGCCGCTACTCCGTTATCGATTTGGACTAGCAGAAGTTGCCCGAACGTAGATCGCGGAAGGAAAGGGAAGGAATGTTAGTCCGATGCTTGCTTTTGCTGGAGGCCGTATATACTACTGCGGAAAAAAACTCAAAAGGTATCACAGGAGGAGGATCACAGGAGGAAGAGATCTCAAAAGGTATCACAGGAGGAGGAGATATTTGTTAGTAAATATAGAAGTTGGATTTTACATCTTCTTTACAGACGTCAGAGAGGTGACTCCACTATCTGGACTAGATATCGACTCATGGACCGGGGACCAACCGATGTATTTCCCTTCCGAAAGAAGACGTGACCACAGATTTTTTCACCTCAGAAAAATCTCAACGACCTCGGTTGGGATTGAACCCAGACCAACTAGAATGAGTGTCGGTCACGCTTACCACTCAACGACCGGCATCGTCGAAAACTAGATTAAAACCATTTTGTGCATGAAGAACACAATGCCTAAACATGTCATCTGCCTGTCAAATTTTTGAGATATCCAAGTGAGTATGTGTAGAATATGCGCGTATAATGCAATCAAAACATATTAAAGATGTCAAAAGTGAAAGGGACCATTTCCAAACGACAACGGATTTTCTACAACTCGCTCTAAAATCGATTATTTCAATTATTGATCACTAATAATCGTCGAAGGACAAGAACATGCAAAAATGATATAACCAACAGTAAACATCATAAATATTCTTGTACCTAGCTAGATTTAAACCTCTCCCCTCCTTATGAATTACGCTCATACAATCACACAAATCAGATATTGTATTTTCTTTTCATTTAATGTTCCATGGAATCGACAAACGATCCGAGTGAGTTGAGCCACATCGAGACATCATCCCACCTTTCAAAGCGACCCCATATCCCCAGGAAAAGCCCGGATCTTTTCCTGTTTCGACAAGTAACTTTTTACGATTAATCGTAAAATTGCAACAGTTCCTCCACCACAGCAGCGCGGTATGCAAGCAAGAGTCACTCATTTCACTACAGGGAACGCCAACGAACACCGTTGCCTCCGACATTGGCCACGGTGACCGCTAAGAGGAAAAATAGGTAATTGAGTGTTTCAACAAGCAACAGAGCAGCTTTCAGTTTAAGCTGCACTTTGTTAGTCGACCGATTACACTTCGTGTTCTAGCTGACCCCCTCCGCTTCCTACCTCTAAAAAGTAAGCAGATAACGTGTGGCTGTGACTATGCTGGATGCGGGTGGAAATTCGCATTACAAGTTGTTGATTTTAAGCCGGGTCAAAAAGGGAGAGCAACATTTTGCTCACAGATTTAGGTCGGGCATGCTGGTGAATAAAATGGATAATCTGATCGACGGTCAGTAATTATGTAGCAGATTGGCATTTCATGCGTGTTTGGAGCAGGAAATAATCCCCAAAGCTAGATAAACAAATGCAGTTTTAGGGATGTGGGTTTTTGGGTGCATTTGTATTGCTAGCTGACCAGATTATTGCGGATGAAAATCTTGGTTTCGTTTCTATTTTGAAACTGTTCCTATTATTGTAGTGTGACTACAATATTGAAAAGCCATGTGAAGTTTACTCTATTCTAGCCAAGATTAGTGTTTGCTGAAATTTGCAGCAATGGGTGGTTTGCCTACCATTTCTCAACTGAGAAACAACAGATAATGGTATGTTGTAATGAGCTCCTGTTTTAACATAATCTTCCACATATCTCGTAGCAGGTAAACTTAAATGGCTAGCGTTGGTATGAAGTTTATTTGCGAAATATGTATAAATAGGGTAACTTGTTTATGATTTTCAGATACCTGTATAGCTATATTTTAATTCGTTGCAGTCTGAAGATGGGTGTTTGACCCTACGCATTTCGAATGTGAGGTAAAATAAGAGATAGCATAAAAAGCTTTTTAAAGTTTCCCTTAATTTAAATAAATAACCTTTCTCAATGCTTTGGTTAATTATACTAATTTGTTCTCGAAACTCTATGTAAGCATCGAATCACAACAGATTAATTACTTAGTATGTACATGTAATTCATTACTTTTTTTACAACTGTTTTGATGGGATCTTCCTAGGAGTCAACATGTAGGTCCATGCCAAGGACTTGATGGCTGGAGGGATATTATGGGTTTTCCATTCCTGTGTTAAGTGAATCTATGATATAGTCTACCGTTTTTTCTTTACGATTCGTTGGAGCCTAATTATGATCGTGTTCATTTAAAACCTGATCTATTTCGTTATATGCGTTTACAACCCAATGAGTTTGGTGTCTTACAAAGGGTCGATAGTTGCTGGGATACTTCAGATTGATCGACGACATTTGTGATTGACGCTCTTCGTCAGAGCCTGTTGAGTTGTTTCCGGTACGTTTATCTACTGCCTCATCATTTCGTTCTCGTGCTTCGCCTCTTCTTTGGTATTCCAAAGTTTGCGCTTCATAATGACCCAATTGGTTTCGATCGGCGGAGTTCAGGGCAATTGAGTGGGTTTATGTCTTCTGGCACTAAATCCACAGAATTAGCCACACGCTACTCATGCACGGTTTTGGAGCAGTATCATGAAGCTAAATCGGGCTAAAACGTGGTTTTTGATGGTGTTGTCGTAAAAATGGCAACCGCCTTGTTTGGAGACAGTGCTGTCCTTCCGTCCATTGATGATGCCTTTCATCACAAATGGTTTACTATATTTGCCGCTAGTGCATATGTCCTGCTGAATCAGGTACTTTGAAGTGAAACTCAACAGCTTCATCCATTTGAAACGGTCATCCACAGCAACAATGTCCTTACCTGTGAAATATTTCAGTCCGTACAACTACTTAAAATCCGTTCGGGTCATACGCATCCGCTCATCATCAATGGCGCAGCTTTGCTATAGCATTGACAGTACAGTTTCCGGGCGCACGTTTTGGTAACACTCTTAAGTCGTTCGTCCCGACTTGCGAAGTACTGCGCCTTGTACGTTTTAATATGGACCAGTTCTTGAGCCCTGGATGAAAGAATTTGAAGCATCGAGTTTTTTTTACCAAGTCCCGCGTTGAAGTTTCCGGATTCCGCTTGCAAAGAGCAATCTGCGCTCTCGAGGTTTTTTTTCGCTCGTTGTTCCAGGTTTTCGTACACATTGTGGCCCATGAACCCATGAACGGCCTTTGAGATGGTCGATTAATGCATATTCATAAGGCGCGATGCGAGAAACCAGAATTATACATGTAGCTGAACAAACTCCACCTTTCATCTCGACCGAAAACTACTCAACTGAGCGGATGTAAACGATACACTCTAAAGAGAACCTGGGCAAAGTTTAATTAATTTTTCTTAAATTATGAAAAGTTATCGTAGCACCCACTATTTATGGACACTTTTAGTCGAATCTATGTTTCTTGCACGAAAGTTATTGTTGAGCGGACTTCTCTGCAAATTCCAACTAAATTGTCATGTCTCTGCATAGAAAATTTACCAAAAAGCATGCTATTTTTTCTGCTTCAACCATTTGCACTAATCTTGCATTGAAGCTCCATTGTAGCATTTACAATGCAATCAAGCTCTATATTAGCGTTATAAATACATACAGCCACAGCCGAAATATAGCATTATCGTTTGCTCTATATATGCATATAAAGCTGACATAACCAATGTTGCAAATATTCTTCGCCAAACTAGTTCATTCGTTCATCTTCACTGCGATATTCGTCGTGTTATTCACCCATGTCACGAATAACGCTGAATCGTTCACCACACGGGTACACGAACCACGCGAACGTATAATATCAACAACAAAAATATTCGAATCTGATGTCTGCTGTTCGCTGCTTGTTCGCATATTTGTTTGTTCAATTTATACTACGTTCACACTACGAGTTAAAACGTTACGAATGTATGGATACATCATTCGGATGAACGCAGATGGGCAGTCTGCTTTATTCGTGGATGAATTTAAACAGCAACTTGAATGTAAGAGCGAAGAAGCTGATTCATATTCACAGTGCTTCATCGCGATGAAGATTCTGAAGCAACATTGGACATAACGCCTACACGCTTCAAGGATATATAAAGTATATGTACTGTACATATGCATTTAGTGCTATTACATAGCGAATATAAAGCCGATATAACGCTATTGTAATGCGGTGGGTTTATTCGTTATGCAACTTTTCTTGAAAATTATATTCGGCATATATCATTGCATTTGAACATATGCAATATACATTAGGCAGTAAAAGCAGCGCACTTACCGTGAAGGACGAGAAAAGGTACTGTTACTGTTCTAGACTTACTGATGGTAATTTTTGTAAAACATTATTCACATCATGTGAGAACAAAATTCGGTTAATGATATTCATTCAATGCATTAGAAGAGAATCAATTACAGTTCTAAAAAGTATTTTAATATTTTTGGCTTTTTGTGCACCATACCGAAAGGGAAACATAAGAAAGTGCTACATATACATTGTAGAAAACGATAGATTTCCAATAGCATGAGTAGTGCCGATATCAGGCTTTGAACTGTGACACTTGTTCATTGGTGCTATATAATAACATTTATTATTGTAAATAATGGGCTGAGAATTTCTACACAGTAATAGCACAATATTTCGCCTTTTTGCATAATAACAGCATCATATCAGCATATAGGGCTGACCAGCTCTTTAAGACTGCCCGTTATGCAGGTCTAAAGCAGATAGTAATTTACGTTATAGTGCTTATTGGTTACATGGGTAAAACACAGTTTTTAGTTAATTCAATTGTGCACAGATTGAGCTAAAAATGTATACTGTATGTATTTTACAATGCTATAATGACGCACTTACTACTTAAAAGGCCAAAAAAGCGAGTTAAAAAATTACAAAAATATTTTGAATATTAATTTTCAATCACCATAATAGTCTATCCTGTGCAGAAAAGTCCTTCGAATAAGTATTACAATGTTTTGATTTATGTTTAAATTGCGGGCTGAATCTTGTACGGAGTTTGAGTGCACCGCGGCGAGTTGTTGCGCGAGATTGTTTATAAATCCGACATTTTCATGTGACACTCAAAAAACTTTTTTTGTTGAGTAAATATATGTTCAAAAACACTCGATGGATAATTTGTTGTTCTTGGTGTTTTCATCCTAAAAATCTACCTTTTTTTGATCCACTGATGAGGAGGTCCCCTTAAGTTTAGTTTATCTGTTTCAAATTCATCTCGTCAGTAACTAGCACAAACAGTCACACGTTCTAAATTCTAAAGCTTAATTCGAGAATAAAGCGTCATATGATTATAATTATGCACAAGTTTCCTGCAGAGGAATTCCAGGAAGATCCGTCCGAAAATCTCTAAAATTGTGATCGACCACCTTAGATTTCGATGAAACTTTACAGGTTTAACCGGCATGGAAGACTAAACATTTTCCACTATCAATAAGATTATTTTGACTCAAGCGTAATTTTTTAAAAGGCTGTAGACGTTTCTACGTGTAATAATTTCAAAAAAAAATTTTGTTCAATTACCCTATTTTATACAGTAAAACTATCTGAGAACGAGTTACAGGTAATGAACACTGCTGCATGAAAAATATACACTGAAAAAAAAATTGTGTCATTTCTCACAAAAACAAAAATTATGATAAAAATTCAAATTGTAAAAAACCCATTTTTTCTAATTTTTTATATTTTGTCACCTAAAACCTAAAACCTAAAGAGAAAAGAAACATTTTAACTGTGATTTCATGATGGAGAAATTATCAGCAAAAAAGCTTTCCTAACAATAACTTTATACATGTTTTTAAATTTCATACTAATTGTCATAGAAAACTGTATTTTATACAGAATATAATTCTAAGTATCATTTTAAATCAAAATGAATTTAAGAAATATCTTCCAAAATGCGATAGTTTTCGAGATATTTGGATTTTACTCCAACAAAAACAATTAATTCATATAATTACATCCTTTTTAAAAGTAATTTGCGTTACCCCATCATAAATTGTCAAAAGTCTAATGTTTACCGTTTTAAAGGCATAAATGATACTTTTTCAGTGTATTTGGATCATGGAGAAGCTTTTAGTAAAAAGTTTTCCTAACAACAACTTTTAACAATTTTTTATAATTCATACTATTTGCAGTCAAAAGTAGATTTTTATTTTTGAATATGATTCTAAGCGCCATTTTAAATCAAAATGCTTATAACAAAAAATTTCTTAAATGTAGTAGTTCTCGAGATATTTAAAATTTTGTTTTAACGACACAATTATTTTGTTTTATTACGACCTTTTCAGAAGTTATTCGCTTTTCTCCATCAACACAATTAGTTTTTCGTAAGGCCCATAATATTTCCTATAACTTTCCCATTGACATCAAGGCGATATTGTAAGCCATTTGAAAGCTACATGAAAACAACCAAAATTTAATTAAACTATATAGTTTAGTCATCAGATCCTATGGTTGAATAATATTTTGATTGTTCTTGTATAGCTTTCAAACAGTTTACAATATCGCCTTGATGTCAATGGGAAAGTTACAGGAGATGTTATGGGACTTACGAAAAACGAATTGTTGTTGATCAAGAAATGGCGTTTAGAATCATATTCAAAAATAAAATTCTACTTTTGACTGCAATTAGTTAAATTTTAAAAAATTGTCAAAAGTTGTTGTTAGGAATTTTTTTTAATAAAAAGCTTCTCCATGATCTAAATACACTGAAAAAGCTTCTTTTATGTCTTTAAAACGATAAAAAATTGGAATTATTGCATGTAGAAACGTCTACGCCCTTTTGGATAATTGCCCTTGTATCAGAATATTGCAATTGCCAGAGAAAATCATGGAGATTCATAAACCGAACACAAATGTAAAGTTTCGTTCGAATCGACGATGGTCATATTTTGTGGTCGGCCGATTTCTCATGGAATCCCTCCACAGTAACACCTGCGTGACGTTTTTGTTTACGGAAATGTTTAATTTGGTTTTGTAAACGGCGGCCGCGGTTTCCGCTGTCATTTCCACACCTAGAGGGTCATTCGTCTATTTTTGAAAATAATTTGCATTTCAAAGATACGAAAAATTATAATTCACGAAAAATAACTGATTATTATTACTGCCGTCTATCCTGGACGCACTGCTTTCCGTTCCTTGTGATGATTTCTTTTTTATCGTGGTGGTGATCAATGGTCAGATTTACATCCTCTGCTGCTTGCTGATCGTGTCGCCTGCCTTCTCCCTCGCTAGTGAGTCGTGTTCGCGTCCATGCCGTCTAGAGCAGCTTTGATTTTCGCTGTTACATGTTTGGTACTTTTTGTGTTTTTTCGAGTGACGGTCCAACGTTAACTGATTCATTATTTTATCGTTAATGTAGAAAAATAATTTTTACCAAAATTATTTTCCACTATGGAGGAATATAGCATAGTGCATCTTGTATTGGCTTGTTAAGCCAAACCAAATGTTTCAATTTCAAAATCAATCCAGTTTTTGCGCTAAGAGCACAAGACTGCCGTTACAGGCATATTTTTCCCATGTTCTATGGGATTCCCTATATACATGGGACAACTAATATATATGGGATACTAACGGCAGAAGACCTATCTTGAAATTAACTTGTCAGTAACTACCTCCAACTTGGGCCAAGTTAGACGATGTATCTAAACTGGTACCAAAATTAGCACTAGTTTGACACAATTCAAACAGTCACACTTTGATTTGCTTCCCGGGACATCACTTGGGACTAGCCAGTTACTTTAGGCTTTATATCTGTCGTATGACTGTTTGGATATAGTGCCTAGCTAGTGCTAATTGAGCGACCGAAAATAAAAGTCGCAAGGATAGAACATGCTTCGCAAAACCCGTTTCAAACATATTAGAATATAAAAATTGGAAATAAACTTCAAGCATAAAAATCGGGCAGAAATCCTTCAGCATAAGAATCGCTTAAAACGTTCTCACCCGTAAAACTAGGCAAGGATGAACCTCCAGTATAAAAATTGTTTAAACATAATTAAATCGCTCGTAGGAGCATCCCTATATCTTGATGTTCACGATTAAAAGTCGGCTAAGAAAAACTACTTTGTAAGAATCGGATATATTTTTTCCGTTTTTTTTACTGAAGGTTTTTTATCCGACTCCTACAAAAGAATGTCCCAGTCCGATTTTTATGCTTGAAGTTTATATCCGGCTTTTATATTCTAATATACTTGAAACGGGTTTTACGAAGTATGTTCTTTCCTTGCGACTTTTATTTTGGGTCGCTCAATTTGAGTACCTACTAGTTCACATGCATCGTTTAACTTGACCCCAAATTGGTGCTAATCACTGACGCGATAAATTTGAAACTCAAAAATCTAACTTAATATGGGTTTTTTTTCGGAATGGAATTGATGAGTACGGAAATCGATGTGGGAAACCATTTTGAGCACCAAGCATGGATATTTTCGGAGTGGAGTGGAGAAGCCACTTGAAAATCCACGATGGCGACTTTCAGTTTAGATAAATTCTCTATAGCGTCAACAATGTGACTATTTTCAGAACAGGATTAACGAGTAAATGACGGAAATCGATGTCGGAAGCCATTTTGGAAAACAAGGCATCTTCCGGTTTAGATAAATTCTCGATAGCCTCAACAATGTAAGTATTTTCAGAATAGGATTGACGCGTAGTTGACGGAAATCGATGAAAGCCATGATGGCGACCTCTGGTTTACCGTATATGACCTAGACTCCTGAAAGATATAAGAATTACCTCAATATTGAATATAATATTTCCACCAGTCGATCTTTTCGTTCTGATTTATTTGCTTATTCGAAAGCTCGTGACCCAATGCTTATAATTTGTGATAATAACGATACTAAAAAACGGCAAACACAAACCTTACTAGCAAAGCCAGCGCCACGATGACGGTGGTATTTTTTTCCCTAGCATGGAGCTACCCGGTGTGAAATATTAGTGAATAAATTAATGTAAATTCACGTACTACGTTGAATTAATATTCCCCCATACTCTATAACCTCTATTTGTTAGGAGCGTGCAACCTATAAACTATATTATTCACCAATTTTATCGTCAATATAACCTTCATTGAAGCTTGAAATGTGATTTTTTGCTCGTTTCGTGGGGGTAAAGTCGTTGCCTTCTAAAGTCGGTCAAATTTACAAATTTTCTTTCGCATCCGATCGCTTCAGTTTGCTTACCGAAGCTTAAATTTCTGCTCTCTGCTAGTGTTGTAACGGCAGTCGTCGGCATCGGCAGCAGATTTTTCGTGCCAGTACACAATTTATTAAAAATCGACATACCTAGGACCTATCGCCCGCAGCCCGGTGGGTGGGGTTCGGCTCCTTTTTTCCTGATTCCTATTCCGGGGCGCAAGATTTACTACCATTTCTTTTTATCCACACCGGGATTATGTTCGCTCGGATTACCTTCTTCTGGAGCTGAATTTCGGGGGGCCACAGCCAAGCTGCTCGATGACAATAAGGAGGAATGTGAAAAGTTGCGCGTCAAAATGACCTATATTTGTTGCCACATCCACTGCTCGGCACCAGCCATAGTCGTGGCTATGGGTGGGGGAGTCTTGTTGGCATAGACGTAATCGTTAAAATCTGAAGATTGGACCGGCAGCTGACGGTGATAGTCTTAATCGTAAGGCACAACCGGGAAGGAATGGAGGAAAAAAGTAGAACGTTGATACAATAAATAGTCGGTTTGTTGTGAGCGAGGTGTATTGAGTGCAAGAACGGTGGAAAGCTAAAGAGCCCTGAAGGCACTTACATTAATTATAACACTTTACTGCATTCTGAATGGGAGCTATTTTGGCGATGGTGGTTATGAGACTTGCTACTGAGCGCTGGTGTGTGAACTCCTTTGCGTCGCATTTAGGTATAAAAAATCATTTATGGTTGGAGTAATTAATTGTTCACTAGTTTTGGTAGATAATCAAATGAAAATTGCAACTTACATTTCTATGAAAAACAACGTAATGTAAACAAACTGTCCTAATATTAACCGATATTGTTTTAACAGTTGTTTATGTTGTGGTTATATACAAAGTTGTGGCGCAAAATTGAGCTAAGTTCGTCATTTTTTTTAAAGCGCTTTGTGCAAATTTTATTTGAAAAAGCGAAAAACAGATTGTTGGTAGCACTATCGAAGATAGGAAAACAAGTTGAATTGAAAAAAATTCAGGGTTAACGGAGTTATGGCCGATCCCCCGAAGCATATTTTTTGGCAGAGGTTTGCGGTGAACGCTCTCCAAGCTGAACCGCTCAACTGAAATCCAAAATCTAAAAAGATTATTGAAGAAAAATGTATTGCGGTGTACTTGAACGGATCGATCTCCCAATAAAAAACTTTTTTCTTGCAAATAAAACATGTTGACCAAAAAATTGAGTTTTTTGGTGTTCCAAATTTTAAACAAAAATTCATTGCGAAGAATCGAAATTTTTTTTTGATGAAAAAGGAACCGTTCAAAAGTACACGAGAATGTAAATACAAACAATTAAAGAAATGTATGAAGTTCGGATAAATAACTTTTGAGATATCACGTTCACCGCAACGGTACTTTTCAAAAAATTGCATTCGAGATAATTGCGTTTAAAGTTTTGTGTTAACTTCATTCGTGGAAGAACCGGCGCGCTACAAGCGGCTGTAATTTAAAATCTAGTGCTCCGATCTGGATGAAATTTCGCACAAATTTTCTCCAAAGTGTGTACTTTTAGAATGTTCAATATTTTTTTTTCGATTTTTTGAGTTGCAACTTTGTATATAACCCCTTAAGCACATTAATCTTCGTAGATTGAAGATGAGCGATTACCATGTTTTCCAAAAGTGCCTATAATCTTAATTGCACAGTGGCCATTAAAAGATACATGTTACCTTTGGAAGAACTGGAATCCATAACGAACATATATAGGATCTACATCCCGGTGTTTCAAATGGTGGTTCTGTAGCGAGAATATGGATGAATTGAACCTTTCTCTTCTACCTGATCGGAAATAAATCCCTACCCATATTCTCCAATACCATTACCTGAAGCACAAACGCTTGTCAAATATGTGGCAGCTGTTCAGGTAATACTGGTAGCTATAAAAGCTGCATCAAGTACCTCAAAACCAACAGCCATTACCATCAATGAGGAAATTCACACTTGTGAATCGTAAAGGCCAGAAGCAAGACAAAACATTTGCTCGCGAATATGATGGTAGTAACCACGAAGATGACGCGGAAGTGTACAATAGCGAGATCTAAATGGACGAACCCCAACACGAAGTTGATGAGGACACAAATATTTCCCGCGCCTAAACAGGTCTCCACGCTTAATGGAAAGTCGTTCACACGAGACCTGCCGGGAAACCATTAAACTCGTTTTATTGTTCTTCTCGTTTACATCATGTTTAGGTTTTGAACTCTACTCGTCAGTAACTGACACTATGTTGGGGCCAGATAAATGATATTTTGAGGCTGACAATGAGGATTGTATAGATTTAGATGACCTTAATATTGATTGTGGCGAGTTTTTACCTGTACGGACGTTTTGGACTACAGTGGCGCGTAAATTAGATCATCTGTTCGAGAAGAGGAGCGCTTGCTGAAGGATGAAATACAATTCGCCGTGGGGTAAATCACGCAATTTTGGCCCTATAATAAAGGGTGCCTCATTATTCCATTAATTGCTCGGCCTACAATCGATGGTGTGCGTATACATTTGCATCTACATCGTTGCTTCGTTCCTAAGAACCAATAACAGAAATGGCCTGAAAGCGGTGAAACGCTACCATTTGAACCAATGCGATGAACAAAGACGACAGACGCTGCTCTAACCAACGGCTTTAGATGGGTAGGGTGATAATACAAACAGAGCAAAAATGAGCTCTTTACTCTATATAAATTCCACAGAATTCTGTTCCACCATGATAGAAAAGTTGTACTGGTACAATTCAAGGACGAGGAATTCTTTGTTTTTCGTAATAATATGAAACTTTTTGCTGAGTGCAACAAAGTTAGAGTGTTGTGTACATTGAAGATAAAGTAATCGAGGTAAGACTACACGATCTGTCTCCGTATACACCTGATGCCACTGCAAATGCAAATTTTGGAGACCCTCTCCATTTGCGAGGATAGATGGAAGAATTGGCATTCGAGGGGTAAAAATGCGTCTGAAAAACACCTTCCTCTGTGACTTTTTAGGCTACTCTCAGATGACGCTGTGTACCTATGACAATCAGTTTCCCACGTGTCACTACTGTAAACAACCTACACACTACAGGAAACCCTACACCAGAACACCCAGGATGAAAACACTAAGCACAACAAAAACAAAGCTAATACTAATCTAACGACGACTATTGCAGCAGCTACCAGCACCACAAACGAGAGACAAGAAACAGTAAAAGTCGATTCACAACCGTAATTAGCAAATCGAAGAAAACAATGAAGGTTATCAACAATCTCTGATAATGATGTGAACCCTGTATAAATCCAAGAGCTACGTTACCAGCTGTAGTTACTTTTATCAGCAAAGCCAAACAATGCTGGCATACGACTTTCAATTTAAAGGGCGAACACGAAATTATTGCGACACATTCAACAGGGCATAACTTTTTTACCATTGGGTAAAAATCAACCAAATTTTGCACACTTTCTCATTGATGTGTATTGTTTACATGCTGTGAAACTCTAAGTCGTGTTTTTCGATTCAACGAAAATGCAGGTGAACCAGCACGAGTCGAGAGAACAAATTCTTTCCAAACATCTGGAATTTCCTGACCTGTCGCACCGACAATTGGGAAAAATGTTGAACATTCACCATTCAGCCGTCTCCAGAGTGTTGAAGCGGTTCCAGGAGCGGTTGACGTTGGACCATGGCAAAGGAGCTGGAAGAAAACCGGAACCGGAGAACAAAAAGAGGGAGGGAAAGGTAAAGCGGATGATTAAAGCAAATCCCAACGTCTCAAGCCGTGATTTGACTAAAAAAATCGGCATGTCACAGAGCTACGTCCAGAATGCAAAGAAGAGAGCTGGACTACATACATACAAGGTATAGAACTTCCCAAACCGGCTAAAACTCGGGCACGGAAGCTCTACGAGAAGATGCTGACAAAATATGGCTGCTGTGTGATGGACGACGAAACGTATATAAAAGCCGATTTTAAGCAAATTCCGGGGTTGGAGTTTTTCACCGGCAAGAGCAAGTTCTATGTGGACGACAAATTTAAGAAGAAGAAAATGTTGAAGTTCGCCTCCAAATATCTGATTTGGCAGGCTATCTGCTCTTGCGGACTGAGGAGTGAGCCTTTCGTGACAAAGGGCATAGTAAATGGCGAGATCTACAAATCTGAGTGCCTCGAGAAGCACCTTTAGCCGTTCTTGCAGCAGCACGACGAAGCTCCGTTATTTTGGCCAGATTTGGCATCATGCCACTATTCTAAAAGTGTCCTGGAGTGGTATGAGGCCAATTCTGTCCATTTTGTTCCAAAGGACATGATTCCGCCAAACTGTCCGGAGCTGCGCCCGGTGGAGCAGTACTGGGCAATGATGAAGCGGGAACTTCGGAAGAGCAAGAAGACAGTCAAAGACGAGAAGGACATATTAAGAAAATGGAAAAAAAAACTGAGAAACTGGTACCGGATGACACTGTAAAGACTTTGATGGAGGGCATCAAGCGAAAATGCGTTCAATTTTACACTCAAGGCTCCGTCGATTAACTTTTCTTTTGATTTTTGAAGTAAATATATGTATAAAACTACCCTAAAATTTTGGTTTGATTTTAAACATTATAAGAAAATTGGCATGACATTTTCGGTGTCACAATAATTTCGTGTTCGCCCTTTACTTTTAACAGCAAAGCCAAATTTTGCTGGCATACGACTTCCAATTTATTGCTGTGAGAAGGACCAAAAAGTGTTGGATCCATAAGCGGAAGCACTTATGTGCACTTCACAGGGACAAAGAATTTCTTTTCATACATAAAATCCAGGGGTTTGGATAATGACATTTGCAAAACTCGTTATGGCACTGCCTGATGGTATGTATAAAAAAGAGTACGTCATAGCAACATAATTCCGAAGAATTAGGAAGTCAATGTAGACATTGACTTGAAATAGTCGATCCACGTACCCTAATCCATGACACAGTTCGTATGATGCCCCGCACCATCCCTCCTCAAATTTCGAAATAATAAATATCATGAAAAAATACATATAACGAATGTAATAAATATAGTTCAAACAGTCAAAATAAAAAGTAAGCAAATACTTAGAAAGAATAAAATGTAATTTACGGATATATTTAAACTTATGCGTATATATTTTTTTCGAGAGTTGTCCTACTGGAGCTGTAGAGCTAGGTTCTCGGAAGGGCTCCCCGTCAGAATCACACGCTACAATTGCAGACGAGACAGGTAACGTCACCAACGAAAACACTGCTTAAGGCCAATTGCAGCGGGCCGTGATTCTGAATGTGATATTCATTGTTCGGTTCAGATAGGAGACCTCACGATCGCGTGTGTCATCGCGAAGGGCCCGAACATTTGTACGTTAACGTGCTCTATCGCGTGTGCGTTTGTATGTCGCGTGTGCTAACGTGTGTATAACTTTGCGTGTATAAGTTCTATTTTATAACCGTGTGCCTTTCGCATATTCGCGTGTGTTGTTGGATAATCGCGCGCGGACCGTGAATCTAGTACTAAATTTTTTATGTACGGTTCAAGTGGTAAAAGAAAGCGAGATCTTTCAAATCACTAGAGTTTCCGGTCATGTCGCCATGGAAGTTGTTGTCTGGTGGATGTACGCTTTATTTTTTAATTGGTGCAACTAAATGTATGGACCTAAGTTGTCAGGATGGAGGAAAATGATTTCCGGATTTGACTGATTCATGATCGCGCGAACACGGACGTTTGTAGGTTCGCGTTTGAAACTTCGTAAGTGCTAAAATGTTCACCTTATTACCGGGGTGTTATCAAGTTTGCGCGATCGCGGGCGTAGGTGTGCGTTGTTGATCGCGAAGGGCTTAAGCGTTCGTATGTTAACGTGTTTTTAGATGGTCACGCGGAACCTCATTCTGATATTTAGTTTTCGCTGTACAATTTACATTCTGACAGGGAGTGAGTTACCCCGTATCACCACAGCTCCCGGTCATGTCGCCATGGAACATGTTGTGTTGTCCAGTGAATATGACAGATTTATTTTTTTAATTGACGGCATGGACGTAGACTGCTGCTATCAAGGACAGAAATTTCCGGAATTGACCGATTAATGATCGTGCGAATCTGATGCTTAAGTTTTAGTGTATGGTACAGATGGCAGAAGAGAAGAGTTTCCCCATACAACTAGAGTTCCCGGTCATGTCGTGTTGTCTAGTGAATATGAGCGTCATTTTTTGATAGGTTCAACTGCAGGCATTATTCTAGGCTGCTAGGACCGAGGTTAGACTTCCGGACGGGACGGTTTCATGATCGCGCGAGTGTTGGGTTAATGCTTGAGACTGCGTTTGTAAGTTTACAGAGGCTACAACGTTTACTTAGCTACCGGGGTGTTTTAATGTTGGCGAAATCGCGAGCCTAAGTATGTGTAGATGATTGCAATTGCATGGTCACGTTTGTGATTAGATTTGTGTTATCGCGAAAGTCACGAGCATTTGTACCTATATGCGTATAGATAGAGTATAGTAAAGAGATATAGTAATAAAAGGAATCATAATTTGCCAAATAAAAAAAAAAGATGCAAAGACATTGATTATAAGTGTTTAAGTTGACCGATACTATTTTGGTATACCTGAGCAATGGAAAAGCAAACTAATAGAAGTACTAAAGAAACAGACTAACTAGGTAGAATAGAAAAAACACATGAAACATGCAAGCAAACTACTCAAACTCGTCTAGGATTTCATCATGGTATGCTGACCGGGAGTGGATGACTCACGTGAGTCGGTAAATTAATTGTACCATGATATTCAATCCGATCTTCCCGAATGGATAGAATCGGATGCACAAATTGAGCACCGGAAGTATTAGCCACTATTCTATCATATACGCCAGTTCTGCATCCATTCCCTGACCCAACTGTCATAAATACTCAGACGATCACATACACAGATAGACATACGACTAGCACATAACAATTGTACACTAGTATTAAAACTACAATTATTACAAAATAACAACTAATAGGTTTCTACTTATGTATTAGTTTACATTAGTTTAATTATTAAATTAATTTAATTAGCCTGTGTACAATGACGAAGTCGACCGATAAATGGACACACAACGACACCCACTGTGAGCCCCGACCACGAGCACTGCCAATAAACTGTGGAACAATGTCATCAAACACGGCCCACTGCTAAAGTTAATCCACGTCGACCCGCCAGCCGGCCATGTCAGCGCGCTCAGGCTAGTGGTTGAGCGTTAGTATGGGCAAGTGCAGAGTATGAAAAAACACAAATCATAAAAAGGCCCATAAGCGGTTTCTTCGATGCACCACTATCGAGGCGTAATGCGATAACAATCTTAAAGCAATTGTCTGTCAGAGGTTTTTTAGC
The DNA here is from genome assembly GCF_030247195.1 of Topomyia yanbarensis. Taxonomy (NCBI): domain Eukaryota; kingdom Metazoa; phylum Arthropoda; class Insecta; order Diptera; family Culicidae; genus Topomyia; species Topomyia yanbarensis. Next base: position 104,978,312 of record NC_080672.1, on the reverse strand, counting down.
ACTGATGCACGCAATATGTTTGACGATGTTCGCAATACTGACAGTATGTTGAAATAAATCAACAAATAATGAAATAAATATTTTTTATAAATTTTAACCCATTATTGCCCAACTTATTTTTCATACGCAGCACAAATTGAGTTTTCCGATTGGAAAAAATGATGTGGTCATTCCAGTTAAATTAATTTCCTACTAAAAGTAGCTGAAATAATAAGGAACAACCAGTGAAAATTTCACATTGATTGATTAATTAATTCCTGAGATATCGTGGTCGCTGCGAATGAACTTTTCAACAAAATACAATTCCGAGATAATCGAGTTTTACTGTCGCTGCAGCGAGTCAACGGTCGAGCGTATCAAACACTACGCACCGCCTACGAGTGGTCAATGGGTAGCGGTCTATGAATCGCTGTAACTCAAGTTTTAGTATTCCGATCTTAATGAAATTTTGAGAAAATTTTCCTCAGCGTATGTAGTTTGAGAATATCTAATTTACAAAAATTCGATTTTTTTCATCATGACAAAAATGTGTAACCCCTTAAGAGAAAATTGAATAAAAACAAAACAAAAACACCCGTTTAACCACTCTAGCTTCTCTAAACGTAATCTGTAGGAGTATATCAACAATATTAACTCATTGATAATGCCTGTTCTGCGTTATTCCTTAAGTAATAGGAGTTATTCTTAGCACCTACTATATATAGTAGGTTGGGCAATAATGGGTTAATGTATATTTCTATGAAGATACTTTATCTTTAAATAAAATGTATAATTTTCCAACTAATATAATTACTTTATTATTAATCAACTGCAATGTAAGGAGTAATACTCTAAGAAATGGCAGGGAATGTATGAAATAAGCACTATTTTATCCTAAGTAGAAAAATTGGGTAAGCACCAAAATTTCTCACCTGGGCGAAAATTTTTGGTAAAACGAGTCTTTGTACATGAAGGACACAAATCCTAACTTATTAGTCATGGGTGCGCTTCGACTTCGTCTCTTCAGAAACCGACACTAACTTTTTTCGAAATAGAGTAATAGAGTTTGATGTACCAACGTAGCTCAGATAATAGCTAAAGATGCTAAAGTTTACGAAAAAAAATCATGATATGGCAAGAAATTTGATCATGCGAAAAAGGAGCATCCCTTTTAGTGACTACTTCAATCATCAATAAGCAGGTCTCCAAACCAGCATCTTTCTTTGTGAGGGTCGAGTGTAGCTTATACGCTAAAAACATCAAATATGATGATACATTCCAGAGAATCTAGATGACATTGTATTTCATAATCATCGTATCGTACTTGAATGGTGGCCCGAATTCGAATCGATACAGTATACGAAATATAAGATTTTTAGTTAATTGTGCTCTTCCGTTCAATCATTCAACCAACAATTTGTCCTACATATCTAATTGAATGAACATGAAGTAGCCCATATATTCGAGTCGCGATAACGACCACCAGTAGAGCAACAGATAATCTGATAAACCTTCATTTCATGGCGGATGCAAATAAGTTAATATAAAAAATTCTAACTTCAAATATTACTGAGGGAATGGGCACCATCGGCGCATGATACAGTGATGATCCGATTTTCTACTTTTTTTTGCGATGAATGAAAAATGAAACCACAAAATCCTTTCCTTGCAAATTTGTAAACTAGTATTGAGTTTAAAAATACGCAGTGTATTTTATTTGTTGTTTTGTTCATCGCTTTGGTTTTAAATGGTTGTGAATGAACTTGGTTACAAAAGTTTTTTGAGGTTCATTCTAAACCAATTACTCAGTGTCTCATGTCTACCTAATGTGATTCGTCAATGAGACTCAAATGAATTGTTCTGACTGCCAATGCCAGTCAAGACTATACCAAATTCGTGAAAACGAGTTCAAGAATATAAAAAATCCTGAAACATTAAAAGCAAAAGAAAAGCCTTGCTACTACATTTCGTTGCGGAACTTCACCTTCTGTTTCGACAGCCGATTCCTAGTATACAGGACAATTGCAGGGCTAGTGCTACGATCCTATTGACCACTAATAATACTTTCTGGCAGGACCTCGAACATGCTGACCGCCAGACCAGGGATTTCCTGAAAAGTTATGGGCAGATAAAATCGGAACATTATTGTAATCGCTTGTGGTGCTGTAGAATGGTTCATAAGCTGAGAAACTTCAACAGGCTGCCAATCATCTGGAGACGCATTATTGGGACTACATCCATCAAAAAATTGCATTCTGAAGAGTACTAGAATCAAAATAGAAGAAAACAGTACCGGAAGAATGCAGTGTGCTGAACGCGAAATTCACAAACTTGATATACGACAAATTGCATCACCTTATTGCACCAGCACCCGAACGACGCACAGGTAGTGAAGGCAACAACGGGGGGAGGGGGATATCTATCAATTGATTCAATCCGGAACAGCCGGGACGTGCATTTCCGCATGTACTGCTGCTGACTTCCAGTGCACTAGGTGCACGCGACGGATGTGCCCGTGCACCTTGTTGTGGGAGATAAATTTATTCATACCATCAACGGTGGCATTTCCGCGACACAGTCACCCCCAAATCTAGATGAAAATCAATCGATCGCAATTTGGGGTAAAGCGGTTTCGCCACCGTTGTGCGCCGCCCGCCAGCCTGGAAGCAGTGAACGCAAAAACCAGAATCACGATATAAATCAATCAAATTTTACGCCTGATTGACTTTCGATATTTTAATGGGAAATGGGAGATCTGGTGGTAGTGGGATGGTATAATCCGGAATCCGGAACGGTTGATTGAGTCGATTGAGAAGTGTCGATAGCCAGCGTAAAAAAACCATTACGAACGGTATTCGAGACAATTTTTGTATGCATTGCTTATTAAGAATAATGAAATTGAGTGAGCAATCATGAAAAATAAATAAGTTAATGTTGAACATTTATCATTCATAGCAACAATGTTCGAAAAAAGAACAATCAACTTTTGTGTGATAAAAAATTGTAGCAAAATATTTAAACTTCATAAAATTAGGCACCAAAAATGTAGTAGATTTTTTTGAAAACGTCCAAGATTTTTTGTCCACGGGAAACTTTTTGTCCAATCTAGCTCCGTCTTGGTCGAGTCTTAATATTTTTTCTTGTTTTTTTTTCAAGAGTTGTCCTACTGGAGCTGTAAATCTAGGTTCTCGGAAGTGTCATGTCACCCACTAAAACACTGCTAAAGGCACATTGCAGCGGGCCGTGATTTTGAATGTGATTTTCATTGTATGGTTCAGATATGTGCGGGCGTTGCGACTTCGCGATCGTGCATATTATCGCGATGGGTTTGAGCGTTTGTACGTTACCGTGTGCGATCGCGTTGGGGTTTGTGTGTCACGTGTGCTAGCGTGTATGTAACTTCGCGTGTATACATTCGAATTTATAACCGTGTGTCTATTCGCACATTCGCGTATGTTCTTGGATGATCGCGCGCGGTTCGTGAATCTGATATCTCGGTGTATGATTCGCATGCTAGAAGAGTGTGAGTCCATCAATATCACTAGAGTTCCTGGTCATGTCACCATGGAACGTGTTGTCTAGTGAATATGCGAGTATTTAATGATTGGTCCAATTGAAGGCATGGATCGAGGGAGGAGGGAGGAGACTTCCGGACGTGACCGATTCATGATGGCGCGGGAGGTGAGTTAATGCGAGTAAAGAAAAAAAATGCAAAGTGTATAAATTGACCAATATTATTTTTGGTACCTACAAATAGAGGTGCAACAAGAACAGACTAATGAAGTAGAAGAAAAAAAAACACATGTAACATGCAATCAGACAGCTTGAGCGAGCAAATAATTTTTTTTACCATTAACGACAATTGCATTCTATTACAATTTCATCTTGCTATGCTGACCGGAAATGGATGAAACACGTACGTCGGTAAGTTGATTGCACCTTAATTTATCCAATCCTATCTTCCCGAAAGAATCGAATCGAATGCACGAATTGAACACCGGGAAAAATAACCAACGAATCCTAGGTAGGATTACCCACAATTCTATCATATACGCCAGTTCTGTATTCCATTCCCTGAACCAACTAGTAAAAAAAACTATAATTATTACTACCCTAACGCTACTTTTCCATTTCTTTAATTAGCCTGTGTACAATGATCAAACCGACCGATAAATCGGCACAAAATAACCTCCACTGTGAGCCTATCGCTCAATGTTTGCAAAAACAGCTCACAGAAAGCGGCAATCCACGGCGACCCGCCAGCGTGCACAGGCTAATGGTTGACCGTTAGTTTGGGCTGGTGCAGAGTATGAAAAAAACACAAAGCATAAAAAAGGCCCATACGCTCTCTCGGTTTCCTCGATGTACCACTATCGAGGCGAAGCGCAATAACCATCTTAAAGCAGTTGTCTTAAACTTAAAGTTCTTTAAAACTTCGCAATGCCATCAAACCCAACAACCTAGAGGAGGTAGATTTTTACACTTTCTTTTCGCCAAGAAAATCGACGGAATCCAGCGATACATTGACTAAAGGTGGCTGGTTTTTGCGTTACTATCCCCTGACTCGTCATTAAATTTCTTATATCTCCTGTAATTTCTGTTACTTCACTCGCCTTGCAAAAGTTTTCACTTATTGTGGGCTACAGGCCCATGCATAAATCCTGAAAAGGTTCTGCTGATGGTAAATTGGATGTCAAGGTTCCTTATTGAAGACTCCGACTTCTCATTTAAAAGCTTACACATTGATTTTCTTCTGGATCAAAGATAATCCGCTACTTATTCTAAAGATTTCAAAAGTGTGCAGTTATATACATTTCGAAATTTGGCCAGGTAAGTACAGAATTGAAATATCTTACCTAAAGCAATCAACTGACATTACTACAGAAAACTATTATATGTAAGACTACCGCGCCTACATGCTCGCCTACAAAGTTGAGATCGACAGTGTGGTTATCAATGCGAGTTTTTCATGTGAAGCACGTAATTAGCTGTTTCAAGGACCCCTGACCCTGACCGGCGGATGACTTGAAAACATCCGAGTGGGTAAGTACTCACTCAAAATTGTGAACAAACTTAGAACAGTTTTCAAGTCACGGATGTATCTAGTGCACATAAAGGGTATACGAAATGAAATTGCATCACTTTCAAATTACTATAACTTCGTTTTCTGTTGAAATTTTGGGTGAAATTAGTTCAATGTCGAACTTTGCCCGCGTCGTATCGTCCACTGTTGCTTTCTTAGTCGCTATCGGAGAAAATTCTTCCATCCAAGGAATTACCGTCTTTACGAATGGACACACAGCGTCAGGGCCAAGGGCCCCGGCGCGCTCCGGATAGGCAAAAAATCATCAAAATTGGATTACTTTGCAAGGGACCAACACAATAACGTATGCGGAATAAAATTTGGACAAAATTCAAAAGGCAATTTTTTTGTAGAAAATCATTTATTAAATGTTCTCTCTGTATGAAAACATTTGTCAGCTTATTAACTTAATGTAGAAAAAAATTGAGCCCATTCGAGAAGCTTTATGATAGTTTACAGGAACTTTTTGCAAAGGAGCCAAAAAATTGATGTTGGCATATTCTTAATTTCTTTCTTAATTTTGATTATCACGTTTGTTTGTTTTAGGTCGAAAATTATTGGCATATACTCTCTGCTTCAAATTATTCCAGAATCCTCATTTGGGCGAAATTTTAGTACATTTGGAGGTTTATCAGCATTTGGTACAAAAAGTATGTCGTAATCCTCCAATGCGACAAAACTTTTTTTTGGCATAATAGCTACTAGGTGCCAGATTGAGCGTTCGCTGCCATTTCGTTCACATGGTATCTCCTAGCGGGTCGAAATTAACACTGGATGTTTAAAATAAGTGTGCCTAGAGTATGACGTTTAGTATGATGCCTTGCAACCGGTTGCATTTTTGTTTTAATGCTGCAAGCGTAGTCCAAATTTCATTCCGCATACGTTATTACTTGTATTCAAGTGATGCCACATTTGGCCTTCTGTTAGCGAAGTGAAATGTTTATTGAGATCTGAGTTTGAGCTGACGCAGGTCTTCATTCCATTAGCTGTGACTGATAATGAATACAATAGTTTACAGTGTTCACTGGTTGAAGTTTGGGATCCTTAAAGCAGTCAACCCCGTGGTTCAACAGAGTCGCGCAAACCAAACTCGTTGCAGTGACCACGCCGTCGATCTGAACTTCTTTTGTAGGTACTTACATGCGGTACGTCTTCGAAAAATGGTCGTCGCTAGTAATGTCATCTGTTTGTTTTGGACATGTTACCAAGAAGGGCTTAACAGGGTGAATTATATATTGGGCCCGAATGAGGACCATATATATAATTGCATGTGACTTCAGAAAAATATAGAGTTATGTTTGAAATGCCATATTTATTGCACATGTGTTTGATTTTATTTTACGTGAATTATCGATTGGTAGCCCTGGTTCGAAAAGTCAGCGGGTCAGGCAGCGCTGAACTCAAAAGGGACTCGTCCGGAAGGATTTTCAGTTGTCGGAAGGATCGTAGCACCTTACTTTGTGCACTAAGAATCGACTGCGAATTCAGCTCAAACAGAAGGTCAAGTTTCGCAAGGTAATTAGTATCAAGACTTTGATTGGATTATCGTTTTGTGGGGGTATACTTGTATGCGACCCGTTTAAATACATTTTGTACAAAGTAGATCAAACCCGCTATTTTTTGTCAATTGTCCAGTATCTACTCGCATTGAGTGCCTATCACCGTCGCCAGAGAGGTGGGCTCTACCATTTGTACCCAAAAAATCGACCCATCAACAGCAAGGACTAAGCCCAACGGCTGACGTGAACAGAAATTTTCACATCAAAAAATTTCTGTATGATCATAGAGGTTTTAACTTCAGGGTCATACGCCTCTTTATTCGGGTTAGAAGAATCTCTTTAGAAAAATCTTTAACCCCATGTGCGGTGTTGGAAATCGAGCCCAGGTGTGTTACATACAAGGCAGTCGATTTACCAACTACGCTATCTCCGCTCCAACCTCAAAAAATTGAAACGACCTGGAATAGAACTCGGACTCACTGGGACGAGAAGTAGTCCCGCTTACCGCCCAAACATCGGGGCTCAGTTGTCCAAAAAGACTTCCCAAAGCATTACTGGATATCGATGGAGTTTTCGTGTATTCAGCAAAGTTTCATGAAACTTAATAACTTATCTAGATCGATTAGCACCTCAAGTTCCCTCAATGAAGTACTTCTATTTTTGAAAATCTTTTTTATACAACAAAAAAAAAGTGTTTTCTTGTGCAACCCTACCCTGTTCATATTCCAGTGTGTTATTGCGGAGCTCCTCCCGGCACCGAGGACACTTAAATTCTCACTTTTACAGTTGAGAACAACACCATTTATTGTGAATAAATTTTAATAGCGCTGCTAGAACCGGTGCGTTGGTGGAGTCTCAGTTGTGCACCCCTTCGGTGTTTACATTAATTTTCTTTGCCAGTTAGACTTTCGAACAATAATGTAGTGTTTACATGTAAATGGTAAATTCATTCTGACTCATTTTCTATTTTTCTTCTTATTACACTTATTTTATAAAGCAGATCAAGATTTCAGCTCCCACTAATGTGATGTGTGATGTTCCTTAAAATTTGTGATAGTTTGTGACATAGAAAGTGACGGAGTTAAAAAAATATACGAAAACCCGGGGCTATTCGGACCTACTTAAGCAAATCGCCCTTTTAGGTGGATAGATGTGAAAAAAGTTACCGGTCATTTACACCACTCAATGGTAGCGCTAGGCGACGATTTGAAAACCCCTACGTTTTTCCATCCTTTTACAATGTTAGGGTAATTCGGACCTCCCTACGGGGCAATTCAGACCATCATTTTTCTTTAATTTTTTTATAATGGAATTATGTTTACTTATGAATTAGTTACAAGAGACACTCCTTAAAAAGTAAAAAAATAAATTGCCTTACAAAAACTTAATCTGGTATGTCACAGCTGTCAATTGGCGGCTCATGTATTTTCTTTGCTATGGCGTGTGCAATGGTGTGCACAGCCGCAAACCGTTGAATTGTGGTTGACGGAATTGGGGGTCCGAATAGCCCCGTACGCTCATATCGAAAATATATCTGTTTTCACCCAAACAAAAATCATTTCATAAAATAGGAGCCTCAAGCTATCCAAAACACTTACCTTTTATTTTTTCACTTTTATTTGTTTCTTTAATCACGGTTTTTCTATTATTATGATTTTTCTTTTGAGAATTGCAAAACAACGAAACACGTTGTATCTCCTTTCAACAAAGAACAAAGAATCAACTTTAGCCCTCAAAATTAATGTTTCAGAATAGCACTTCCACGAATATATACGATAGTCAGAAAGTCTTGCTATTTTCTGAGAAATCGAGGGGGTCCAAATTACCCCCACTGTCTTAATAACCCCGGGCTCCCCTACATCCAGGTATTTTACAAAGTGATAAAGAATCAATCATCAATGAGTTTCAGATTGGATGGAGACGCTTCGTGCCAAATCAATACCGACGCCGGCCACGTCCAAATGCAGATCTTTTATTTATTTATTTATTGGAGCAAGGAAAAGCCCATTTGAGCTGAACACACATTAGCTCTTGCTCAAGTGGGCGCAAAACCTCCTCGCCTTTTCGTACCAACAGATATAACATAGTCCAAATGATACATATTATTCCTTAAAGCTACACAAATAACATACTTTAAATTAACAGTCTGACAACATTTAAATAATAATAAGGTAACAATACATTCATGAGATTATGGGTCAAGTTTTAAAAATATCAATGTAAGGACGTTTGAGGGAAACACGGGGCAAGTTAAAATCGTGTAACATCGGTTGAATAGTCTGGTCATACTTGACATTGGTTCGTTGAACACATAATTCGTTCTGGCGGAGGAAATGATGAGAAAATTATTAGTTCTAGGTAAGACTTATGCGATGTTTATGTTCAGTTGACTGAGAAGAGGACAGTCTATATTGTCCGAAAGCAGGCCGGATATAAACATAACTTTTGAAACATTGCGCCGAGCACTAAGCAGTTTAAGATCAATTAGGTTACACCGGTGTTCGTAATTAGGTAGATTTATTTTAGGTCTCTCCAGGGCAGATGACGAAAAGCGAAGCGAACGAATTTCCGTTGCACTGCCTCAACACGCTGCACTCCATTTTGATAAAAAAAGGTGACCACGCAATTGTTCTGTGAAAGGAATGAATGTTAGTCCGATACATGTCGCTGCTAGAGACCGAGGAACCCTCTGCATCTCCACATCATATAACGAGAAGGGGAGAGTTGTTAGCAAGTGTGCTAATAGCGTTATCATGTAATAATTGCTCTGGACAGCCGGCTGTCGAGAATTTCAGAAATTTATCATTTATCTAATTGATACGATTGGCCAAATAAGCATCTTGAACTCCGGATATCCGACTATGAGAGGCATTGCTTATATTTTAATAAATCGGCAACGTCCACTTTTCTATCGTGTCGGTGCTGATTTTACCCAGCGATCATTTGAATAAAATGCGGAATATTATACAAAAGGTATTAGTGCGTGTCTTAATTTTTTCTTGTGGCAGGTATTATTCTTGTAGATAGTTGGAATTGCACATGTATAATGGTTTCGTAGTAAGATGGGCTTTTATTAATATTAAACTGCCAAAATAAAATGAAAACAGGAATGGAAACTGAGTTATTTCCGTAGCATTAGTATAACAGAATACCGATTCTAAGTAAATTATAGAATGCTGCTTCTAAGCAATCCCTTCTGTTCGCGATTTATTTATAGTTATACAAATACTGGTTATGTCAAGTTTATCCTAAAGAAGCATAAAAACAGGAGATAGTTGACAGTACTACAGTTCTGAGTGAAAATGTAGAATACAGTTAATTCAGACAGTATTCCTGCAGAAGACAAAGCAGCAAAAAGAAAAGCAACAAAAAATCTCGAACAGAAAAAAAACAAGAGTGGAAATGAGTTGGGCCACAACTAAACAATATCGACAGTTATCGCGATAGGGATATGAAAAATCTCTTCGTGCTGATATGATTGAGGAAAATCGAAAGCGAATGGGCAAATCTCATTCTTTATACATGACTAAAGTAATCGCTCCACTTAGACAAGACCATGCGTCTTCCCCACGCACACCTAATGCCCCGTAGATTAATCCCACAAACAAACAGCAACAAACAAACACAGAAATTAGTCTGCTCAGTCCAAAGCCCGATTAGCATCGCTCGGCGGATACGTCCTCCCTTACAATGCAATCAAAATAAAAAGCATTTAAAATTGCATACACACTTAATTTGAATTGCTCGTTACAGTAAAATTTTACTGGGGTTTTGAACAGCAAACCGTTCGGTAATCAATTCAGTAAAACAATTCGGTTACCGAACTGTCCGAAATTCGTTCTACCCAAAAGTCAAAAAATACTGATCAGTCAGCAGTATCCCCTCGAAATGGCGACTTGACAGATGGTTTGCTGTAGCTGTTTTGTAAGTTTTTGACAACGTTCGGTAATGCTGGTACAATTTTTCCGAACAATCAGTCATTATTTTACTGAATAATGTTTATGTACCGAAAAAACAGAAGCGCTTTTAAATTCAGTGAAAAATATTGCGATTTTCAGCAAATTATTCGAAAAACTACTGAAAATGGCTAAAAAATGAAAATTTTACCGCAATTTTTTAAACAATTTGCTGAAAGTTCCGTAAAAATATCACTTTACTGTGCAAGTCGTCAAAAGAAATTACTGAACAATGTTTGGCTGGTTTATTGTGGACGACAAAATATGTGCAAGAGACTGGTTCAAATTTTGACTTTTAGCTCCACCAGGCTTTTCTGATTCCTTTCATGGTCCTTAGTAATTGTGCAAATTTTGGTACCGATTGGTTGTGTTTACGGACAGTCCAAAAATTTCCAAGTTGGAAGTTTGTATGGAAAATCGGTTAGCATTGAAAATAAATTCTTAAAAAATCACCTCATCATTCAATTAATCAGAACACTATATATTTCTAAAGTTATTCTTCTACTGAACACATTCGGGGAACATTGCAAGTTTATGAAAATTCGTTGAGAAAAGTTATTAACAAAAGAAGCAGTATGACTTCAAAACAAGTGGATTTTATTAGTAACCATAGCAACTCTGTTTTAACTACATCGTTATACCAGTGTAAACTAGACTTGCCACCCACCGCTCGCGTATGGCAGATACAGCTATTCAAACAGGGTTGCCATGATTAATAATAAAATCCACTTGTTTTGAAGTCATGCTGCTTCTTTAGTTAATCACTTTTCTCAGCGAATTTTTATAAACTTTTAATGTTCCACGAATGTGTTCAGTAGAACCTACCTTTAGAAATATATAGTGTTCTGATTAATTGATTGATACGGTGATTTTTTAAGATTTTTTTTCAATGTTAACTGATTTTCCATACAAACTTCCATATAAACTTTGAATTTTTTGGAGGGTCCGTAGACACAACCAATCGGTACCAAAATTTGCACAATTACTAAGGACCATGAAAGGAATCAGAAAAGCCTGGTGGAGCTAAAAGTCAAAAATTGAGCCAGTCTAATGTGCAACTTTGAAAACAACAGTTACTGTGCTTGGGCAGGTTACACACTGATGGAATCAGCATAAATCGTCCTATTTCCAATAGACCTGCAAAATATGTGTATTAAGTTGGTGATGGTCGTGGCAGTGACCGTATCTGTGCCGTATTGGACCGTATCTGTACCATATTGATTCTTAGGATTTCACTCAACCACCAAAGGTGACCATTGGTCCCAAAGGTAATTCAAACTGGCCTCAGCTTGAGGAATGGGATATGATATTTAACACGGAGAAATATTCTGAAGAAGACTCAGAGAAACTTGGATATTCACGTTCTCGTAGACGTATACAAACCCAAAAATGACCTTCGAATGACCGAATTGGGATGGTAAAATTAGCACAAAATTGTGCAGCCTCACCGGCTCCAAACGTTAGACACACAGGTAACTGAACCATGCAGAATTCAACAAACAAAGAGGGAGACGTTGAAGATAACCAGAGGATGTGGGTTATGTTACCTTTCTGAAACTCGAAAGCTCCTTACTTAATTGAAGCAATAATACACAAGGTGATCGGAATGAACTAAAAACAAGTGTCAACGCCACATACGTGATTGCAGAATTGTGGTGTGCCGCTTCTTAATACAGTCGATGGAGTATGTTTAGTTTAGCAAACTGCGCTCGTTTGCTTCCGACAAGAACGATCGAGGATGGACCAGATATTTAGGCAACGATCCGCTATTTATCAAGAAAGGGACTGATCATCTACAATTGTATTCCAACAACGCGTACGAATCCGTGAAACAAACAAATCACGGTAGATTGCTAGAACAGAAGTATTTATTGTGTACTTTCCACAACAAAACTGTGATGTTGTGCTGTACGTTCATACTGGAAACTAATTTATCGTTCAGAGAACCCGAAATGTTGTCTTTCGCCATTTTCGTATAACATCCGGAAGAACTCAAACACGTTGTATTATAATCACCATCAGCGGATCAGAAAAATCTGAGCCTGGGACATGCTCATTACACTGATAGAATATATTCGTAAATTGCTAGGAATTAGATTCGCACAGAAATACGAATTTTTCGTACATATAATGAATCGTTCGTAGTTCTATTGAAACACTTTTATTTTTCATTACGATTGTTTAGTGAAAACCACGAAACGACTTTCGTTGGCTTATTACGAAATGGTTTCATTAGGCAAACGAATTGTTCGCTGCTATATACGAAAGTCTTTATAATATTTACGAGCACCATTCGCCAAACCGTCAACGTCAAAGGAGTTTCAATAGAATATGGAGTCATTGTTGCTATTCGTCAGATAATTGTTGATCACCACGACGGTCTTGGTCTGACTATTTAGTAACCGTATCCGTGCCCGCCGGTTTCAGGAAGAGGAACTTCTTTCGCTTCCATTTGATCCAGAATCTGGAGCAGTACGGATTCAGTTGACCCATCGTGAACTGCTCGTTGGTTTTGAATGAATAAGTTAGTTTTTCTCTGCGGGAGCAATGTCAAAATAATGTGCTATTAAATACGAAAAATTCTCTAATGTCGTTTTCAACGACGACATTCGTGCAATGTACACTAAATTCGTAAAATTTACGATAGCTTTCGTTCATCAAGCGGCCATTTCTTCATATCACAAAAAAATTGATCTGTGTCATTTATTAAAAAAATCGGTGTTGGCAAACATCGATCCCAAAAGATCGAATGAAAAAATAAGAGGATAATAAATACGAAAACGTTTCTAAGATGAACGAAAAGAGTTCGTGCGACCAACCACATCGTTCGTAATATACGTAAATGTTTATTAAAATAAACGAAACATTTCGTTTCTTTCACGAAAAATGATGTTGTTATCAACGATAACATTCGTGCACTGTACACCAAATAAGTAAAAGTTACCAAAACTTTCGTTCATCAAGCGGCCATTTCTACACACCACAATCTTTCTAGTCCTCAACAATGATGAACAGGTTGAAATAGAATCGAATTTGCCAGATCGATCCCTTTAATTAAAAAAAAAATCACTGATGTCAAATATCGATCCTAAAAGATCGAACGTGACCAACGAAATCGTTTGTAGTATACTTAAAGGTTTATTAAAATAAACGAAACATTTCGTTTTATCCACTAAAAATAATGTCGTTATCAACAATTGCATTCGTGTAATGTAAACAAAATAAGTAAGATTTACGAAAACTTTTGTTCATCAAGCAGTCATTTCTTCGTACCACAAGAAAATCGATTTTTATAAATTAAAAAAAATCGATGTTATCAAACATCGATCCTAAAAGATCGACTGAAAGCAGTAAGAGGCTAATAAATACGAAAACTTTTTAAGATAAGCGAAATAAAATTGTGCGACCAACAAAATCGTTCATCATATACATAAACATTTATGGAAATAAACGAATCATTTCGTTTCATTCACGAAAAATAACGTCGTTATCAACTATAATATTACTGCAATGTACACTAAATATGTAAAATTTTCGCGTGTTTTTGTTCATCAAGCGGCCATTACTTCACACCATAAGCTTTCTAGTCCCCAATAGAGATGAGCAGGTTGAAATAAAATCGATTTTGCCAGATCGATCTTTTTAATTAGTTAACAAAATCGTTGTTGTTAAACATCGATCTTAACTTATCGGTTGAAAAAATAATATGCTTATGAATACGAAAACTTTCTTAAGATGAACGAAATGAATTCGTGTGAGCAGTGAAATCGTTCGTAATATACATAATCGTTTATTAAAATAAACGAAACATTTCGTTTCATTCATGAAGAATAATGTCGTTATTAACGATAACATTAGTGCAATGTAAACTAAATAAGTAAAATTTACGAAAACTTTCGTTCATCAAGCAGCCATTTCTGCGTACCGCAATAAAATCGATTTGGCCACATCGATTTTTTTAAATTAAAAAATGTCGATGTTGTCAAACATCGATCCCAAAATATCGACTGAAAACAGCAACAGGCTAATAAATACGCAAACTTTTCTCAAATAAACGAAATAAATTCGTGCTACCAACGAAATCGTTCGTAATAAACACAAACGTTTATTAAAATAAAATAGCATTCCACGGTTAACTTGATTGAAGTATCAGCCAGAGTATCCAAATACATTCAATTTTCACACTTGTAGACAATCCGACGCATTAATATTTATTGAATAAGAATTGATGAAACATGAGTGCGACGCAGAAGATTTGAATGTGTTGGTATTGCCGTTTGGGGAATTTTTTGTTGCGACCGTTTTAGTATTATACGTGTTTTGGGTGTATGCAGTCATTTTAAAAATGGGACAATCGGACCCGTTATTTTATCATGATTTGTAGTACGAAATCGTCAATATTATCAATGTAGCGCCAAGCAGACCTAAAATAACGACGTTTAGGGCAGTAAAAGTAGAATCGATGAAAATGCAATTACCCAAGGTGCATCATGTCTAACGTCCGTATTAGGGTTTGCAGTACCGACACATTGTGGCAAGAACCGGTACTGCTGCACTAAAGCCTCTAGTACCGGTAAAGTAAGGTAATATTTTTTTCAAAAGATTCGAGAAACGCTTCAAAGTGAAATTGAATGATCAAACTGATGGCTCATTGCAGCAGGAGGTATTTTTCGAATACGGCACCTTCTTTGATTTGGAGATCTTCGGTTTAATAAGTTAACTTCTAGAATTATTATGATGATGGCCCCACCTCATTACCTCACAAAGGCGTAAGCTGAACGATTTATCTAGAAGATAGTTAAATATAATTAAAAGCGACCTTGCAGACCGATATTTGGAAACGGGTTTCTCTATAGTCTTCATATTTTTCATAAAAAAATTGTCCGCATCGCTAACGTATTTATGCTTAATGGGGTACACCCATTTTAATATCTAGTTGTTCTACAATTACTTACTATTAAACCTAGGAACAAACCCATATTTAGTGAAATGTAAAATTACATTATCGGCACTTCTACAAACAGTTCTTCATTTTAAAAAATAGAAACCATAAACTTTCCCGGTGAAAAATTTTCAATTCAGCAAAAACCAGAAACCCACCAACAAACTTTTAATAAACATAGTAATACCGCCGTACCTTATATTTAACGGACTGGTTGTATTTCAATCATACCATCATCGTTCGCCGGACACAGAAGCGACCACAATTTGCCAACAGGATGGAAGCAATAGCGGAAATTTTCAAACTACTTCGACAGCTATTTTTTCGCCATCAGTGCCCACTTCAACATCCACAATTTTATTTTTTTTTTCTCCACGAAACACCAACATACCCATTGAGCTCCGCGTGACGCTACAAGATGCCACTTCCCAACTCTTTTTTATGGCGGTAAGTTTGCACACAGTTCACTCACGCCATCTCATCGAAATGGCCGGCGGTGTCATGTACAAGTACACCACTAAAAACGACTATTATTTCCTTTCACGTCGAATTGATATTCCGTGTACTTTGTTCCGCGCTACGCAGGAAAAGGGTGCTTAATTCTTTCCTCAATTCAGAGTTTATAACTTTTATTGGCCATTGTCGACAAGGTTTTCGTTTTTCCTGTTCCGTTCGTCATGGAACGGGTTGTTAATGATGGACAAAACATAATCAATTGTTTGCGATAAGTTAATAAATAATGTCAAAAAGTACGCTGAATGCGTTGGTGAATAGCAGATTGATGTCGTGTCACTTTCGGAGTTGTGAACTGAATGTGGTTTTGTGTGGTTTTCTATCCGCCTTTACGGTACATATAATCCAATCAATAAAAGAAAAGGAAAACTGAAGGAATTCGTTGATCTTTAGAAGAAACAGTAAATAGATTATCAAATTTACCCTGTAATTATTTCGGCTAAGCTGTCTTTATCTTATTGAAAAAAATTAAGTTTAGAGTACTGGAGTAATCCTAGTCTAACGAAATCGATAATACTCTATTAAAAATTTTGAACATTTCAGCTAAAATCGAAGAATCAACTGAATTTATCAACGACAAAATACCATCAGCCTTGCTAACTGTCCATTAAAACGTAACCGCACAGGTAAGCCTAGCTTAACTTTCATCGACAAATTATACGATCCTAATCCTGGAATAACGTTACCCCACCGCATGCTGTGGCACACCAGCTTCCTGTTGATAAGCGTGTCGCTATAACTCAAGCTCTACCGGGACTAAACTTTGTTTTGAACCTAAAAGCTCCCAACAATCTTCACACATACACACAAAAACACCAAATTCAATCTGCCGGGGGTATAATCCTTTAGCCAATCACGTAGATTAAATCTACGCTTTCCAGCTTCCTTGGTGGCCCTAACGAGAAACGATGTGCACAGTTTCCCACGCAAAGTCCATAAATCAATTTCCATTCAAACCGAGACCTCGGAGCCACACCTTCGTTATCTATTTTTCTCGCTGTCCACCTGCTTCGCCTTCCCGGTTGTGAAAAGTGGAAAGGTGCGAACCACACGTGTTTACTTGTCATCAGTGCCAGAGCCTTCCCATCCATACAGCTGAGTTTTTCTCATCGCAGTTCCTTTCAATATTTAGCGCCTTCAAAGGGAAGACCCTCACAGACATCTGACTACGATTTCAACCTAAATTACGTTGCAGACTGACGAGCGACATAAATAGCAACAAATTTTCGGAAAAACGAAAAACCAAACACAGCCTCCCACAAGACGCGTCGGTGTGGAGAAAATATGAGGTGACGTGACAAACAAGCAGGCATGATTCTTGCTATCGGAAAGATGCGTAGTAATAATCAGGCCATATCGATTACCACGGAGCCGGCTGATCGATATGCAGGAAAGGCTCCAATGAGTGGAACGCATATACACTACACTACGTCGTCGTGCTAAAGTAAATCACTATATGTGCAATAAAATCAATAAAAGGAATTGTTCAAACATACACATGACACGTCAGCATCATCGATAAAGTGAGGGTGCGGGACAATAGGATAACGGTGAAGGCGTGCGCAACGAGTGGGCTTGTGAGTGGTCAGAGAATGTAGATGATCTATGTATGTCAAGTGATGAGAATGCTGAGATACAGTGCCGTCATACGTTTCTGTCGGTCGGTTATGTATAGGAAAACTAGTTGTTATCTGTTCGCAGAAAAATCACCGATGTTTTGAAAAGGGATTTTTTGCGTCATATGTGCGGCCGTTGCTATTTGAAAGGTATGCCACCTCGAAGCAACTGTTTTAATTGAGATGAATGATTCTGAAGAACGTAACCTACACTCAGTTCGTTTTAGTTTTTTGTTTGCGGTTACCACAAAACAATGAAAACTATCATCATTATGGGTGACATATGAAAGGTGATAGTTAGTAGGTGATAGAAATTGATGATTGACGCCATTTTGAAAGAGTTGGAATTTTCGCGTTTCGGATTTTTCTCATTAGTAACTAGCACAAGACTTTCAGCCATTTACACGATAAATCTCAACGTGCGCCAAAATTGGCACTAGATAGAAATTAAATCCAAAAAGTCAGACGTTTTGCACAACGTCTAACCAACTGGCTGGTTCCGAGTGATGTCTCGGGTAGCCAAGCAAATGATTGATGCCATACTGACAATCAAGATGTAGGCTTCACCTTACTTCAAAACACTGATGACCATCTTCAATACGGGTGTCATATGAAAAGAGGTTAGAAGATGACGAAAATTAGTGATTGACGCCCTTTTTGAAATCCAAGATAACGGCTTCTGTTTACCTCAAAACACTGCAAACCTTCATCAATATAGGTCATAGGGAGTTGTCCGGGTATCAGAGATCACCAAAAAATATCTGTACGGGTATCAGTTGAAAGATGTTGGCTAGTAGATAACGATAATCGATAATAGAAATATTAAATTAAATGCAATATGGTGGCTTCCAGTAGCTATAAAAGCCAGCACAATGTCGACAAAAATTCTTAATAACACTCCTTATTTGAAATTTGTCGTAGTTCATGGATCATATAAAACCACAAACAACTCTTTGGAGTCCAAGTAATAGTCATATCCACATCAATTTTAAAAATCTGTGAAATTTTGATACTATATGAACATCAAATTTGGTCTAATTCAATAGGATAACAAAATCGAGGATGATGAAAACGGGTCCTCACTGTATCAATTTATATCATTATGGGTGTTATTTAAAAGAGGAGTAGATGAGGTGGAGTAGGTGTTATTGAAAGTAGATAACGGAAAGTTACGTATTCGGCCGTTATGAAATGAAAAATTTGATAAACACTTGAGATATTATTAAAGACTGATTGATGTTTGTTTTTAAGGGAATGGTTAGCAATTGAAGTCAAAATTCAAGATGTTCGGTTTTTATAAATCATTGGAAAGCTCATTAATATGGTTCCAGTTTGAAATCAGGTGATATATAGTTGCCGGAGTCTTATTATTTGAAAATCTAAAAAAACTTTTGGTTGGAATCTCAACTCCGCAACACGCTGCTTTACAATAGAAGAATCCCGTGCACATAACTAGCAGACTGAGCAATGATTTTCTGTTCAAAATCAGTTGACTATAATATTACTGTAATCATTTTTTGCCCTGAAGATGAAGGCGTATACCTTCGAAACGTAGGCAATAGACAAAATAAAATGATATTTGCTAAACTCGCCATCTCCTTCTGCAGAAAACAAAGCGGCCTTTCTTCCAGTTATCAAAAAAGTTGTTTCAAAACAATTTTGATCGATTACCGTGTTTTAAACAGCAAAACTATTTAAGGAAGAGTTAGAGGAAATGAATATTTTTGCACGAAAAAAACATTTACACTGAAAAAACGTGGAGTCATTTTACACAAAAACAACAATCTGTTAAAAATTTCAATGGCAAAAAACAATTTTTAAAATTTTTTAACATTTGGTTAACGAAAATCTACAAAGAAACGAAACATTTTGAATATGATTGCAATTTAAATTTTTTGCATAAATTTTGGTTTTTTTAAAAAACTTAACAGCTTTCTCAGTGCATATTTTTTGTGTAGAGGTATTTATTTCCTGTAACTCATTTTCAGACAGTTTTGCTGTATAAAATACAATAATCGATTTTTTTTTGAAAATACTACGTGCAAAAACTTTTTAAAAATTGCTCTTAAGTCAAAATGATTTCATTGACCGTGGAAAATGTTAAGTCTTCTATGTCGGTGAAACGAGTAAAGCTTCATCGGAATCAAAGATTGTCGGTCCCGATTCTGATTTTAGGACGCATTTTCGTGGGATTCCTCGCTAAACATCGATCATCATCGTCATCTGCTTTCTTCCTCTTTCAAAAGAACCCTATTGTTTCAAACAGTTCTCGAAAATTATTATATGCGGAAGACGTCATCTTAGGTTTAAAAATGGCCTCAATCATCAATTTCTGTCATCTCCTGACTATCAGTTGGGTATTTATGGTGGTTTTCATTGTTTTGTTGAAAACGGAGGCTGCCATTGTGGATTACAAAATTGCCTCAATCATCAATTCTAGTAATCTACTGAACGGTCATTCCAAATGATTCCCATGTTAAGAGGAGCGTCTGTTGTGGGGTGACTTTTTTAACCGCTTAATTGTTAGTATTGAACCGCTTAAATAGTCTCCTGCAATCTCGGTGGCCACGCTAAACTACTTTTGTCTTAAACAGCCATGAATTCCTCGAGCGTATTTGCTATAAAAACGCAGATTTCGACCTGTAGGCAACATTTTTCGAAAAACTGACTGCGATAAAAATACAGTACAGCCAGTATACTCTAAACTACTGCTACCCAAATTTTCGAGAGAAAATTCCCTTTGGGTTATTTCCTACAGCGTTTCTTCCGTGGTTCAATTTGATGTGAGTTACCCTTTAATAGCGATTTTCTCGAAACCGCTTTTTACAACATGGCGAACACGATAACTCAAAAATCAAAGAATTGACTTGATTTTTTTTATGAGAATGCAATGCACAATATGTGTAGCCTGTCGATAAACCACAGAAAACTGAATAAATTTGTTTTCTCCTTATTATCTTTAAGAAAAGTGAGTGAATTTTACAGTAAAATATGATTTTTCGGTTTTCATGAAGCCATTTTCCGAAACTCGAACTTTTTTCTATTTGTCAGTTCACTGAGTAACTACAAGTCTAAGCTTTACAAATCTTATTGAATTTTCTGTGTCAGACGATTTTATCAAGAGGTGCTCGCCATGGCGCTCCTCGACGTGGAAAAGATTGGACGCCTACTCTTGGAACGCTCGTATATGTGGCTCTGCGTGACTGAAAATATTTTTTTTTCGTGCACAATTCATGTATAAATAGATCTTAACATTACACAAAAGATCCATTGTTGGCTTGCTTTCAGAATCGTAAAACAAAATAACTTTCGCGTTGAGCACTTTACACCAGACGCCCTGAAATTGTCACCCATTTTGTTCATGGTTTTCACTGGTTTATGGCCACTGGAAGATGCCATCTTGGTTTTCAAAATGGCTTCAATTGTCAATTCTCGTCGTCTTCTGATCACACCTATATTGAAGGTGGTTTTCATTGTTCTGTGGTAACCGGAAGCCACCATCTTGAAATTCAAAATTAACCATCAATATCAATCATCCACTGACCATCACCATCCCCTCCGTGGTACCCGAAAACCGCCATCTAATATTTCAAAATAGCTTCAACCATCAATTTTCATCGTCTGCTGACCAGCTTGTAACCCTGAAAATCAGACTTCCCATGAACATCGACCAGTTTGTGCTTGTGTACAAAATTTCGTGCACGCATTCAACCTCAAACATGCTTCGTCTCGATTTACATGTTCACCTCGACCGTCGAACCCAAACGAACGATGTTCAAATTCTAGTTCAAACACCCATGAGCGTACACGAGAACGGTTCACACAAGGCAAAAAGAGTCAACGCTAGTGATGATAAAAGTGAGAAAGAGAAAACTGGTGCCACGAACCTGTGTGTACAAGAGGTGCACTCATACCGTGTACGTACATGGAGTTCGGTTGTGCAGGCGAACATGTTCACGTGTTTTGGTACCAAATAGCGTGTTCGAGGTCGTACACAAATGGTTAAATATGAGCACAGAACCAGAGCGAACATTGTGTACGATATTCATTTGGGAAGACTGCTTAAAATAAACATTTGATCTACACATATTATATTTTTTTGGAGAGGGCGTTACGATCAGTGGCTGCTTCGCTCGCACGTTGCATGTGACATGCCGGGTCCTATGATTGCTTAAATCTTTTATACTGGAATTAAAAGTCGATGAATTTTGCAACATTTAACAATTTATACGGGTTGAAAATCGCGTGAAGCAACCGACTGAAACCGTATTTGTTTTAAACATTTTTTAAAAATAGTGGCAATAGTTAACATTTATTAAATATTTTTTCGTCTTTTACTAGAATAAACATTTGTTTAACCACCTACGAAGTTTCATACAATTTGAAATAGAACTGCTGCTGTAAAAAATATTAGATGAATGTGAATTTTCTAGTAACAAAAATGTAAATATTTTAAAAAATCGACAAAATCTTTCACGAACATGTTTGCGGATATCTAAACAATAAAATTAAAACACATTGCAATATTTGCCACTTTGCGAAAAATGAGGGGTCACCACAGAAATTTTTGCTAACATACCACATTTGTAAGTTTTATGTAAATCTAGTTTGATAATTTTTATAGTGTGTTTTAGTTAACGGACTAGGCTAATCCGGCGCTGGCCTAGTCCGTTAACTAAGTTAGTGTCGGATTCTGGTGAGATAAAGTCGAATCGCAAATTCCATAACTAATTCGTAATTAGAGGTTAAATGTTTTTTTATTATATTACGTTATTAAGTTAATAGACTAGAGAATTTGTTAACCAGGGAGTTTTTAGTAGTAAGAACATTCGTGCTTTAATTACATATATTTGGTAAATTTACATGTAAACCTTTACTATTTTCAATACTACTAATTAGCCTTCTGGAACGCTCAATCATTTTCGTACTCAAAAACATAAATTGGTGAGTTCCTTGGAAACGTACTGATATACTTGTTATGTCCGTGATTTGAATACCAGGGTTTGTGTTCAAAAGCCGACAAGTAATTGCATAAATAATTTAAATCAAAATATTGGAAACGATATTGATGTAAAAAACATACCAGAATTGTCTACGTAAGATATTTAGAGCGTCGTTTTTAATATTAATTATACGAATTTAAATGGTTATTGAAGCGTAGTCCTATTCAGGCCAACTCTATGAAATTTGTCAATACGATTATATCTGTGTCATTGCGAGAAAACGAACCAACCAAATGTCCAAATACGGAAGAAGTCAAGCTTCCGGTTTTTATTGAACATTAGCAATTGACTCGATAAAAATTAAGCACACCACCGATCCTCCTTTGTCACTATACAGCCAACTTGACGTATGCTTCGCGAAAGATAGATCAACTTTCTCACAAAATGAAAGTAATCGACAAAAGAGCGAATAACAAAAGATGCCTAAATGGCCTTCAGCGGAACCAGACCAGACAAATGGGAAAGGAAATCGATAGCTATAAGCAAGCCGCCGTCTTGGGAAGTACTTCGCTCGTAGGAATGATTCCGCTAGACACGGAGAGATGGAGGAAAATAGAGGAGACCGGGGCTAGTTGGCGGTCGGAATAAATTGGCGAAAGCATTTTTTCTCCGTTTAAATTTTGCCATGGGGCTGTGTCTCTCGTTGTGTCCTAGCGATGCTAAGTAATTTGAATCTAACTGGAAAAAACCCTCAAGGTGGTACTGTATGTATGAGATTATCACGACAAATGAAAATAATAAAAATAATTTTATTATTTACAACTTTATCGAAAACTGCAAGTCAATCTGTCATTGTTAGAAGAAGTTATCGAACTTTTAACGTAGTGATAACTTAGTCAGTTTTACATGGGGCATGCATGATTGTGTATTAGTACTAGATTCTCATGAACTAGAATTTTTTGTGAAATAATAGTTTAGTTAAATAGTAAATTTAGAAGAATTTAAGTACATAATTCATGTTTTTGTTAGAAAATTTTAGTTCAACCTGTGACTGCATAGATGGCGCCAACACTAATTTTCCAACGGTGATAGATAGTATATGGACATGTTCAGAAGAATTGATGCAAAATGCCTGTTCTACAACTTTGCAGAAGACACCTATTATATACTACACAGTGCTATTTTCTAGGAATAGCATTGAGCTAAATCCAACCATTATTTCACAATAATGTATAGTTCGTGGGAATCGGTTACTGATACATAACCGCGAGCAATGCAAACTGACTTAGGCATCACTATGTTAAAAATTTAATAACTTCTTCTTACAAGACCGGATTTACTTGAAGTCTTCGACAAAGTTGTATGTCTTATTTTCACTTGCAGTAATAATCTTATGCATACAGTGCCTCCTAGCGGTAAAAAGGCGAGCTAGTGTGATTTCTTCCTGTAAATTGTCAAAAAATCTCATGCAACTTCAGGTACGTTGGTTCGGTTGCTAGATTTGTCCGATTCGCTTCAAATTTGTAGCAAGTACTTCTGGTGCAATTATGAAGCGACTGAGCGATAGATCGGTTGAGTTTTCAAAAATTCATTATAATTCTGGACAGTCTAATGTATATTAGGGTGGGACAAAAAATAGATTCCTGCTCCAAGCAATTATTTGGATACCGTTCGGGCTCTAGAACAACTGTGAAAATTCTTAGCTCGATCGGTGAAACTATATTTTTGAGCCCACAGTTTAAAGTTTACATGGGATTTCGTATGGGGAAATTGACTTTCACAAAACACTTCCTCCAGGAGTCCTCCATTGCCTCCTAAAAATAAACCGATATGTGGTTTTCATGGGAAATTTAACAAAGAAACAAAGTCTCGAAGACCACGAAACGATCTGATGCTTGTGGAAAAAGTTATAAGGCAGAAACCGATTGATGCTCTGACGATTGAGAAAATATTCATTTTTCCAGCACCACTGCTGGTGGATCTCAATTTAAATGAAATTTTTTTTGCTTGCTCTTATTGTGTCTAAATCAATAACCTGAGCTGTTTGGTCCCATCACAAGAGTTTTGGGGGATACAATGAGGTTTTTTATACATAATAAAAGAGAGTTAAAAAATGTTGAATATAATTCATCAATCGTCAGAGCATCGATTGGGTTTTGCTGAATATCTTTTTCCACAAGCGTCAGATCGTTTTACGGTCTTCGAGACTTTGTTTCCTTGATAAATTTCCTATGAAAACAACATATCGATTTACTTTAAGGGGGTTATGGGCGACTCGTGGACGCAGTATTTTGTGAAAGTCAGTTTCTCCATATGAAATACCATGTAAACTTTAAACAGTGGTAGCAAAAATATAGTTTCACTGATCGAGCTAAGAATTTGCACAGTTGTTCAAGAGCCTAAATGTTACCTAAAAAGTTGTTCGAAGCAAAATTTTTTTTTTTTCATATAACCGTGTTCCACTCTAATGTACATCCTTAAAATTGAATTCATTTCATCGAGCTAAATTGTGTCTTATTTTACACAAAATATCTAAGATAGAAAAAACTGCCTACTAACCCCAGTTTCACCTATATTCCGTTACATTTAAGCACGGAAGAAATTTCACCGAATGATGCTAACTCATAGATAGTTGCGTTCGATTCGAACAGAAATGATAATGTCTCTATATAAGATATGTATCACATAGATTAAGCTTTAGGATGCCGGTAGATGGAAAATCATCATGTAGTATGAACTTTTCAAAACGTTTATCCCAACAAAAGGCTCTTTTATCACACAAAACATAGAACATGCCTGAGACGAACACAAACACACACGACTGCACTCGGAAAACTACCACATAAACTCGTGCGTAAATGAGTTCAGCGTACTTCCGGTTTTCCTTTGGAGCACAATACTCAAACGACCCGTCCCGGAGCGAGTTAAAGCGGACAAAGAGGCAACTCAAATTAGCATCGATGCGTTCGTAGCTCCCTCCCAGTAGCCG
Organism: Topomyia yanbarensis; assembly: GCF_030247195.1. NCBI lineage: Eukaryota > Metazoa > Arthropoda > Insecta > Diptera > Culicidae > Topomyia > Topomyia yanbarensis. Next base: position 104,952,792 of record NC_080672.1, on the reverse strand, counting down.
TCAACCGCCCGAGTTGGGCCTGGAAGTACCGGGCGTGCTTGCTATAATATGAACCCGCTGACTGGCAGCTCGCAATGTTCAATTTCCTGTAAACAAGTCGTCCTACATGAAACACGACCATGGATGGGCATGGGATGCATGCGTACTTCGACTTGGAATTATCATCCGGCGTGGATGGGGTCACACACCGATGCCGGTAATGTTGTGCGAGGCTGTGCATTGGTGTGCAAATACAAAGTGTGACACGGTCTACGCCACGTAGACGCACTGGGACGTGCTGGGTAGGGATATGCTTGTTTAAAATTCTGGTAAACATGTTGAAAAGCCGATTTCATGTCACTCGTGTAAAATTGCATATCGGTATGGTGATTCTGGTTGCTGCATAATGAGCTCCCGGGAAGTTGTCCTGCGGAGGATGTTCACTAAGGAATGCCAAGGTGAGAGGTCTGGTGAAAAATAATAGCAATGATATAACTTTTCTTCTTGTGGAGTGTATTCGTGGAATGCTGGAATCAAATAAACAATTAAAAAGACCTCCTTCTTTTTTCATTGGATAGTATTAATTGAACTGTACAGCTACAGATACGTATTTAGTCGAGATTTTTATGGCTTCTTCAGTGTTTGATCGCTTAAATATTTTAACAATTTTCTAAACAATTGGTGTCAAGTATCATTATTATACACACTAACTTTCTATATTTTGTTTCAGCTGTTAGTCGTGGTTCTTCGTGTGAAACGATAAATTATTCATAATGTACAACAAATCTTATCCTTTTCATCCGGTTTTTCGCTAGTTTTTTGTTTAACTAACCATAAATCAGCGCCCTTATGGGTTGATTCTCGGTGCGTTGGAAGTTATATCTCAAAAAATTGCAGCATCTTATACTTCTGGGGAACATTAATAGTGACTTGTGACTATCTAGAGTCTCAATTTTACCAGTCAGTAGTTGACCCACAAAAACAACTCTGAATATGTTTCATCGTTTGGACAGGGTATTCAAATCAAACAATTGGCAGCGATCGATATAAGGCGGCCGATCCATGGGGTTACGCCACGCAAATGTTCTATGAGCAAAGCAAAGGAATCGTGCTTGCAAAGCTTCAATTCTGTTTTCCAAATATCCGCGAAAAACACCAAACAAAAACTAAAGCTTCAAGAACATGCCGAACAAGTGAGAAGCATAGCGTTCGCAGACAATTATGGATTCTAACAATTGTAACCCGTCAGGGTAACAATTTAGCACTGGGTGGAAATATACCTGTTTGTGCGCACTCTCTCCAACATAATGCTCATCACTGTTCCATATGATCGTACACTTTTTACATAAAATTTTGTTTATATTTTTGTTTGTGAACGATTTTGTTAGTTCAGATAGGTCTAGTAATTTTTATTTAATATTTGTAAATAAATAACATAGGGTTTAGGTAGGTCACCGCTCTCCTCTCGCTGCAAAAGTGAATGCTGATTATGCTCTACCATAGCGATGACAGCTATGCGGTGGTGCGTTTTTTTGTGTTGGTTGATTTGGTCGAGTGCGGGAGGTGGCCATCAAAAAAAGTTTAGAAAGTGATGGAGCACGGCAGTCAAACGAGCCTAGCCTCTATAGCAAAAAGCCAAGGAGATCGAAGCAGGGTGGACAAAGGTTCCCCCTGGGAAGTGCACTGTGGTGACTTTCGAGATCGTTTACGGCGAGTAGACAATCCGGCGATTCGTCGCCAACGTCGCTAAGGAGGTTCCAAGAAAGGAGCCAAGATCACCTCCCTAGCTAAACACCAAGGACCGCTGCCGTAGCAGCCAAGCACATTCCCGGAGAACTCGGCCGTTGTAGTCCCGGCCGGTCGGAAGAAACCGCCAACAGTAGCAGCAGATCAGCGAGATCCAACAGTGCACATAATAGCAGAGGAGAATAAAAGTCGGTAAATTTATTAATTTATTTTGTTTGTTACGAAAATTCCGCATTTGCTATAGCATGGAAGTAGTGATATCTCAAAGACATCTGCGAGTCTAGAAGGACACCAGGGTCTCTGACGACTGACGCACTCTCAAACGATTTTCCAGAAATAGTGTAGCTCCAGAGTATTGAGTTTTTTCTGCGTGTGAAAGAGAGCGTCGGGCACTTAGATACACTGAGAGTCAACAAATTTCGATTACACCAATCACCGAAATCATCTAGATGTCGCTGAAGTGCAGTACAATCTGCTGTGGATCGCACAATAAGAAACCGTTTTAGATCGTCAGCGTATATAAGTATGCACCCCGGTGGGATGACGTAGGAAACATCATAGAAGAACAGAGAGAATAGTAAAGGTCCGAGGTTGCTTCCTTGCGGTACATTTGAGGACAAATTTGTGTTACCAACAGAGAAATATGATGTTCGTCAATAGCAACTAGTGGTTCTAATGTTTCAGAGACAGTACAATTCCTTAAAGCTTCCTCAATAACGTACACAAGATTCAAAGTTTAATTTCGTGCGTTAGTCACCGAACACATTTGCGCATGTTCAATATAGTTCCGTACAGTAAAACAATACTCGAACTCGAAAAAAATGGTTCAGATGCTCTTGAGAATGTATAGCGAGGTTGGGTGCTATTCCAAACAAGCCCAGGTTTGTTGTAGACACCAAACAAAAATAAGCTGTACACGGTTCTAAAGAATTAGCGATGCCAAGTGCTGAGTAGAAATACGTCCGAATGACATGTACATCATTGGCGAAATCATACAATAAATAGAAATCGAAATATCTCATCATCACCAATTTACAGTTCACCTACTTCATTTAGCAAGTTTGCCACAACGGTATTCAGTTGGCACTTTGTTACTCGACATTTTCTATGTAATTGAATCTCAATTTGTATACCATTATTTTTACTGCGCACATCTCTGTTTATCGGTATTGTCTATATCTCGTTTTCTTTATATCTCGATGAAGCTTAAACTTTGGCTGCACACGACCATAATATAAATTAAATAATATACTTACTATTTTCAATAGCAATTATTTGTTCTTACCTGCAATAAGATAAAGAGATAATAATTAGTATACTTTAAAAAAGAAAGCTATTTATGATCAAACAGAAACAGTTTTAGTTTAAGAATTGCATAGCGTTGTAACGATGATTTTGGCAAATCGCATACTCGCTTCATTATGTTTGACTGGTGATTATCTAATAAGTGTTGCTTAGAAAATGATAAGTAGGAACTCATATCAATTCGACCCCTATTGAAACCTCAACAACATTATAGACACCATTTCCGGCCGCTCCCCATCTTCATCGTTCATAGGGAAGGATAAAGGATAGGGTAGACGGGAAGTGTTGATGTTTCACCACTAACTTAACGGAAGGATGGCGATTCATTAATTCTTCCATAGGTATCGCGGAATTGGAGTTCTAGAATTCGCTCTAAGCATGCGATGCGATTTGTTAAGCATAGTTAATTATGTAGTTGTTAAGTTAGTGTTCAAGTGCTAAAAGATCTTGTTTAGTTTTTGAAGTTAGTTTTAAACTTTGGGTAGCCGGCTACCGAGAGAATTCTATGTATTCTAAACAAGTGCATTTTAAAATCCAAATAGGCGACAGTGGGAGTATTGCTTAGAAAAGCTAATCTTATCTGCGAAATTGACTGGATCACTGTATATTGTAACAGCATTTAGACACATTCCTTTACTCCTCTACGATATATTTATTGGGCTGAAAACCAACGAGTGGTAACAAGTAACAAAAACAAATAATTGTGTAAGCATGAAATGATATAAATAAAAGAATAATGGGCTTGTTAGTTATAATAGTTAGTTAGTTTTTTAAAGATCTCATATGGGAACGTAGTATTCAGCCCATATTTCCGTAGCCATACGTCCGATTCATACAAACTTAACCAGAAGTCTTTGAGGACATTAAACATTCCATTTGAAATTAAGTCTATAAAATTCGAATTAGCCTTTTCCGAAGGATCAACGAGACTTTAGTTCTGGAATATTGTTGGCTCTGCAGCGAAAATAAGCAATGATCATATAAGTGGGTAAATGGAACAATGTGTAATAGTCTCGTGGTGTAAGCCAAATCCACCACTGGGGACAAGATAGATGAGTTCGCATCGATGCACCAGAAGCAGGTAGTCAATGCTTCAATATATCGGACACCACGCTCTACCTAGAATCGCTGGACCTCATCAATCTATTGGGAACTCCGTAAGCAGGCTAGTTTCACCGCCGAGGACTAGATTGAATAGATCGCGTGAAGTACCAGCCATGGGTCATTGGGACACCAGCGAACCGAAAGGGCCGGACCGACCTCGACGTCCAAGCAGATCGCTACAGAACTGAATACTAAATGGCTCACACAACGGTCATAGGTAAGGAGAGAATTTTTTTTCCTTTAAAAATTACGAGAATGTCAACTGATCATATTTGGGTAGAAAAAAAACATCACAATTACTACTTACGGTATCATTTGCCCTTTGTTCAGTTTTGTGAATTATTTCTTCGATATGTGTTATCAAAAAACTATCATCCTTTTGTTTTATAACGCACGTTTATGTTTATGTGTTTATTTACTTTCACGATATCTACAAATTATTTGAAAATCTCTATGATCAACACCAAAATGACCAAAATGCAAAAAAAAACAAGCATATAAGCGAATGCGTGAGTCCGATTTCATGAGTACTGTACTGTAACGCGACGTGAACAAACCGGTGGTGTTCATATTAAAAAATTGAATAAAATGTAACCAAAAGAGATTATGGTCACCTACTCACTTAAAACCGATAGAAAAAATTGTGCGGATTGTGGGGCACTCCATGGCGACCGCTAAACGCATTACATGTTCTCTCATGGTAGGTAACTTCCACGGAGGCCAAGGTCGCGGTCCGCACTTCTAACGTGTCGAAATCAGTAAAAGAAAACGACAAGTGAAATCCAATTAGAAAAATATGGAAGTTTTGCTGAAGAAGCAAAAATTTCGAAGTCAATCATGCAACGATTCGTCAAAGATGTCCTAGGATGCACTAGTTCAGGAGTATAGTGAGGCGCCAACTGGTAACGGAACGGAGAAAGGTATAACGGCTCGAGCGCTACGCATCGTTTGCTGTCCGTTATGAAGGAGAAGTATGGGGCGCGATGTGTTTGAAAGTGGAATGCGTCTAATTGTCGCTTCTTTATTGACACAGAATTATTTCGTCCAAGAGTGGAACACATACTAACGAAAATATTTTAATCAAGTTATAACTGAAATTTATTTATGTAAAAATAGATCTTAAATCTCTCTAATATTGATTTATATTTTACAAAACTTTTCAAAGACCTTTCCTGTTTTTGAAAGACAATTTCAATAAAAATGCTTTTTAAAATGTATGTCAGATTTTTTCGCTGGTCTAGTTACCTGTAGAGATTTGCATTTTGAAGGACATATTGAAGAAAACAGGCAATCATCAAAGAAAGAACTTTGAACTTCCAAAGCTCCAATATCACGTACGCGGGAATATGAATTTTCAATGGTATTTTTTTTTCGACCAAAAAGAGAATCAAATCAGGTCTTGTTCATAAGGGAAAGTACATACATACCTATTTCCTTTTCTTTTATCACGGACACTGCACCACACATACACACAGCGCGCTGTCACAAAAGTGCCATTTCTTATTTGAACGCAACAATAGCGGTGAATAACGTAAAAGGGAACTAACTGTAAAACAACACAAAAGTCTATCATGGAGCGAAACAACGATGCTTTCAGTATTCTTTTTCTGGGCTGTACTAAGATATTTCAAAGCGAACGCCATACGTAGTTGTAGGGAACTCAAATTTCGGCTCAATGGGTACATCACATCGTCGCTGTTGTGCTATCTTATTGTAAACGCCGTTTTGGGGTAAACTGTGTTAGATATGCCACATTACTTGTCTAAAAAATGTCTACAAAGTGGTGTTTTTAGAATTTTGACATTCTGAAATATAGTGAGTTTTTTGCTTCAAATGACTGTGTCTAGGGATCAGCTCAAGTTGTCTTGATGTAAGGGAACATGGGGAGACTTGACCAGGTTTTCAGCTAAAACTGCATAAATCTCTAAAAAGGCCTTCAATCCATCAAAAGTCATTAAGATATAATGTGCAAAGTTATTGTGCGTCTTCATTTTTTGCAGAATTTTTAATTTAATTTTCGAAAAGTTACAAAAGTTTTTCTGTTGTAATTATTTTTTTTTTTCATATTGTCTAGATCTTTGGCTAGCAGCAAAAAATATAAAAGGGTTGCATTTGATAAAGTTCGATTTTTTTAATGCATTTCTTTTTAAGGATTAACTGTACTGCTTGCATTGCATGTTCACACATCACGAAATCAGTCGTACTATTGCTAACTTTGTTTACTAATACTAAAATATAAAGATTTATGTTTGAGGTGGGATTTTTTTATGTCGTGATTAACATTGACAGTAGATATCAAAGCATAATAAATATCAATAATTTTGTATCTTTCTTTAGCTAATTGCCACTTGGTCAAGTCTCCCCATAAAATCTTGGTCAAGTCTCCCTAACATTAATTATTGTGTTCAATGTCATTCAAATTCTAGAAATAACTATTCACATGCTCTAATTCATGTAAAATCATTTCACTGCTTCACAAAGATTAAGATGGTATATTAGTTCATTAATAGTAATTAGTAGGCGAGTAGATATGTCCATACAAAGTTTGATAAAAAATTACATAATTTAATGCAAATTTATTAATCAGGTGATATTTTCTGTAAGGAAAGGATTTTTCATTCCAAACTTTTAAAATTACCTTAAGGGATCGAAACAAGTATAAAAATATTTTTGAAAAAAATTTAAGAATCGAATAGAAGACACCATAGCCAAAAATAGAATTTTGCGCTTGGCCAAGTCTCCCCATGTTCCCCATTAGACGTTTTGCCTTTCTCCTATGCAATCCTATAGACTATGCAACCACTCTAAAAATCGACTTTTTAATCGAGGTCCGGAGAGCTGAGTTTCTTATACCATTCGACTCTGCTCGTTGAGGTCGGAAAATGTCTGTGTGTGAGCGTATGTATGTATGTATGTATGTGACCAAACATATGCACATCGGTTGCTCGGAGATGGCCGAATCGATTTTCTCAAACTTAGTCTCAAATGAAAGGTACAACGTTCTCATAGGTTGCTATTGAATTTCATTCAATTCCGACTTCCGGTTCCGCAGTTACGAGTTGAAAAGTACGATTACGCATAAAATTCCCATATAAATTGGTATCAGCATGTTATCTAAAAGATGCAAAAATCCATAAAATGTGTTACAAATTGCTTGACTTTATAGTTTCAGCTCACTGGTTCCCAATTACACCCACGTTGACCACTTTGGACACCTTTGGCGGAACCGGTAGCTTCGGGAAAGTGGCTAAGTTCCTGAAGTGAATTCACATCTGCTTCTTAGAAATGTCTCTATTTTCTCAAATTTAGTCTCAAATGAATGCTACAGCATCCCTATTGACTGCTATTTAATTTCATCGGAATCGGAGCTTTGGTTCCCATGTTACGGGTTAAAGTATGCGGTCACATGCGAAATGCCCATACAAACAGGTACGATCATTATATCTAAATGATGCAAAACTAAATTAAATGAGTTATAAATTGCTTGAAATTATTGGTCCAGATCACTAATTGCTAACACTGGTCTACAAAATAAAATAAAAAAATTGGTGCAGGGTTGTGATAGTAGTTTTTAGGGTAAATCGGGTGCGCTGAGTTCAAAAATGATCATAGTTTTTACCGCTGTGCTCATGTTTTTTGTTTTTGTCGTGTCTGCAGTAATACCAAAAAGAGTTGATTTTGAAGATTTTCTTTAATTGGGTTACTTGATCAGAACTCTGATAATTTTTGTCTGTTTAGCTTGAACTTTTTTTGTCTTAAAGAAGACGCTTACAGCTACTAATAAAGCTATTGTTGATCGAAATCCATTCAGAACTTTTGAAATGGCAGCATTTTGAATTTGGCGAAATGTCAAATTTTCGTAAAAATTTTTGGCATTTTTTTGTTTACGCATGGTTTTTTCGTATTTGACAGTATTTAATATGCCTTTCCAGATTTCAAAATATTTGTCAGGTGTTTGTAGCACCTTTTAATAATAGATTTGATACAGTTTGTAAATTCGAAAAATTTAAAAAAAATTTAACACTGGATAGTAAAAAAAGCAAATAATGGAGAAATCTCAAAAACAAGAGCACGGCGGTAAAAACTATGGTCATTTTTGAACTCAGCGCACCCGATTTACCCTAAAAACTACTATCACAACTCTGCACCAAAATGGCTGTCGACCAGTGTAATCAAAGTCTGCTTGACTACATTGAGAACTATTGAAGTTCCCAGAAATTCGAGGAAATTTGAAGTTTTTTCAAATACAAGCAGGTGATTGCTAATTCGTCAAAATTCAATATGGGTGTTTTGGAACAGATGACGGGGATCGATGTGACATGATTTGAAAATACAAGATGGATACTTCCGGTTGCGCAGAATTCTCTAACTCTAATAATATGGGAATTTTTGGAACAAGCTTGACGAGCAGATGAGGGGAATCGATGTGCAACGATATTTTGATATCCAAAATGGCGATTTCCGACTCAGTAAAATTCTCGGTAACGCAAATAATATGGATGTTTTTGAAACGGGCTTGGCGAATAATAATGGAAATTGATGTTTGATGTTATTTTAAAATCCAATATGGAGTTTCGATTCTTATAATCTCAAAAATATGGGTACATTTAGCTTGACCAGTAGATGACGCAAAACGATGTCCGAAGCCATTTTAAAATCTATGATGGCGAACTCCGGTTCAGCAAAATTGAATATAGGAATTTTTGGAAACGGCTTGAAAAGTAAATGACGGAAATCGATCTGTGATCATTTTTAACCCCAAGATTACAATAGGTAAAGGTAAGGGAAATGGGGTGACAAGTATACAAAGGTAATCAATGGCCCGTTTAAAATCCAAGATGGCGACTTACGACTCAGCCAAATTATCTGTAATGATGGAAATCGTCTGTTTGTTTGAAGCTATTTCAGGATCGAAGATGACGATTGCCGATTCAGTTTCTTTCATAACCTCAATAATGTAGGGTAAGGTGGGGCAAATCCGACCTAGTAAATGGTTTTGGCTGTAAAATGCTTATTTTACATCGGATCAAGTCGTTTTATATACCAAATTAAAGGATAGCAACTTTCTATATATAGCATTTTGTTTGGATCTTGGGAATGTCTTGTGATACAGGCGTTTTACAAAAATGTTCATATTTGCTGTTTTTAAAAATGGTGGGGTAAACCCGACCCCCTATGTTTTTGGTTGATTTAGTGCAGATATTATCCAAATTTTATGGGTTCTCAATGATAAATCAATGAATGTTGTGTTATTGAATTGTAACATGAAGAAAATGGAGTTCAATGTCAATCTTGGAATGCTAAAATCACGAGCAGTAGCATGGGAATATCATTCCCATTTTCATCGGAGCAATTGCTCGACGAATACTATAATCATCACGTTTTTGTGTCTTTCGTTTGTAATTATGAACCATTTTGCATAAAAATAATAAATAATAACAATAAAAATATATTTCTATTTGATAAAAAAAAATTCTTAGCAAAAAAGCGGTCGGATTTATCCCAATATTTAGTGGTCGGATTTGCCCCACCGCGTCATTTTTCATTACGATGCTATTAAAAAAATATGAAAAAGGTTGAACTAAATTCTTCTATGCACTTTGTAGGACTTTAATCAAAGAATTTAAATCCACTTACATTTATTATGCAATCACTTTAACAATCAGAAATATCCTGTAGGCAATGATGCACAAAAGTCAAATCAAAAGTTGTAAAAACACACTTTGAGCATCTCAATGTAGACTTATGAAATGCTGTCATACCACCATTATGATTATTTTCGATGCTCTACACGACAACATTGATATTAGTTCGCGTAGTGCTTCTGATTGTTGGTAACAGAGGGGGGTCGGGTTTACCCAACGGTCGGATTTGCCCCACCTTACCCTAAGTATAGTTTGAATGGGATTAACGAGTAAAGTTTCGCCTCAGTATGGATGGATAACATGGTGCTACGGTGATTTTGTACTTTACAAGTAAACTAGTATTTCTCATCAAATATACTATAATACAACACAAAACGATGTTCGATGCCAAATAGACAGTAAAACCCAACTAGCTGCCGCCAATTCGGTGCTGGTTTAGACTTATCTAACTAGCACTAACTTGGTGTTAGTTACTGACGATAAGAATACGATACATTAGAAATTAAACTTTTATGTTAGGTCTTGCCCAAAAAAACATTTCTCGTCAATGAATTTCAAACAATATGGATATTTTTGAAACAGGAATAATGAGCAGATAACGGAAATTGATGTCATAAGGTATTCTTAAATCCAAATTAGCGACTTCCGGGTCAACAAAATTTGGCATGGGTATTTCTGGAAAGGAGTTGATGACGGAAATCCATGTTAGAAGCCGGTTTCCAATCCAAATTGGCTACTTCCGGTTAAGCAAAAGTCTCTATAACCCTAGCAATATGGGTATTTTTTGAATGGGCTTGAAATAGATGATGGAAATTAGTGTGTGACACCATTTCAAAATTCAGGATGGCGACTTCCGATTCAGCAACATTCTTTATAATTTCAACAAAAAATGTATTTTCGGAATAGGGTTGATAAGTCCATGACGAAAATCAGTGTGTGACATCATTTTAAATTCAATACGGGTATCTTGAACTCATATACCCTAAAAATGTTGTTCATGGTAAAAGGCAATTTTTTGTGACCTTCGGTACTAAAAAATAAGCAACGGTGTCATTTGCCAACCGATTTTTGATTTTACAATGATTCTGGAAAAAAGAAGAATAGATCTTTTCAACGGTATGCTATGTTAGGATCTTTTGTTAGAAATGCTATGCGTGTTGGTTTTTCATGTTTCAAATTTATCTCCTCAGTAAATAGCACAAACTTGAGGCCAAGTTGGACGATGTATCTAAACTAGTACCCAAATTAGCACTGGTTAGATCAATGTTTTTCAACCGGCAGATGGTGAATAATGCCGGGCAAATTTCGACTTGTCATCCTAATATTTCCATCGAATTATTGTATATTATAGAGTGAACCCCCTTAATCGAAAAATTATCTCAAAAACTCAACTTAGGTATTTTGCACATAGAATTTGTATGCAAAATTTGAATTAAACCGGGTAAGTAGTTTTTGGATGGCAGGTAACACCGCAAATCGTGTTTTTCCAGAGACGTTCTACAAAAAGCTTCATCACCGAGTCGCTTTTGTATGAAAAAATTGCAGAACGTTATTAAAATGATACATTATAACACACAAAAGTTTTTGTCAATTCACTTTTCCCAAAGCTCGAAAAAAATCGCGAAAAAGTGATTTTTTACTAGCTGAAACACTTAACCCCCCCCCCCCCCCCTTAAATTTAGATTTTTCCAATAACGAGTTAATATTATATTAAATTTTCAAAAACAATTTTATCTTTCAATTTATCACATATCAGCATAAAATTAAAAAAAAATTCTGGAGCTACGCTAGGTCAGTGTCATTTGTATCAACTACGAATTTAGCCCCCTAAAATCCTTAATAAAATCCCGGACTGTTAAAACTATTTTTGAGGTAGTGTCCATCCTTCTCAAGGAGTCGAACCAGTGTGCACCAAGCCGAACTTCAATTTTCATTTATTTAATTATGCCTATGGGTTCCAGATTGTCCCAAGACCCCCAAACGCTAAGCGAATAATTTCTATTATAATTTCCATTATTTTCCGCCAGAATAGAAGAAAAACAATATCACGTTTCTTACCTTCCGTGTCGTACACATCCATTTCGATGGACTGGGAATGGCACTGATACTGTCGCGGCATAGTGAAGAAGCCTCGCTTTGGTATTAATTTCGCAATCAGCGGCGACGACACCGAGGGCCCTGCACCAGTATCCTCGGCTCTCGAACTGCTTCCGGACGTTCCGTATCCAGCCGGACCACCGGAGCTGGATGTCGAACAGCACGCTTGCTGCTTCTGGGGGGAATGGTACTGGGAATGACGATGAAGGGATTGATGATTTCGGCGGCCGAGGCGTGCCGCCGAAGTGTGATGACGTTCGTGTTCGTGGTCTTCCTCCTCCTGGCGTCGGGATAATTCGAACAGCAGTAGAAAGAAAAGCAGCACGAAGAACACAAACGGGGATAGTGGCAGCAACAATACTGTGCCTGGCTAGGTTTTGCTCCTCCCGGCAAAACTTCCCGATGAAGGGACGGGATGGGGGAAGGTTGTGCGATTCAACTGGGACTGGCAAAGCGCAACAGATTTAATTTCACGGCTTTCACCAACAGGTTTTTGTTTTTTTCACAAACGAACGCTTAAAACTAGTCTTCTATCACTATTGCAATAAATTTTCACTGTTACACTTGAATTCATTCAGAATGGTTCGTGATGTTGATATTCTCTGGAGAAACACAGCCACCAACACTATCCGCTCGTCGTTGGGTTGATTTTCAATTTTTCCTTTCTATATGCGAGTTTTTTTTACCCTGAAAAATGTAATCAAACTTTCTTCGAGCAACAATCAGGGGAGTGAGAACCTTTTGTGATTCTTTTGTGCTGTGAAAATGGGTAACTTTCTTTTTCGGATCACTTTGCAACTTTTGGTCTGGAATGGGCGGATCTTCTTGGCCCCCGGCTAGTTAGGTGTGTAGGTAGATTGATGACGAACCGCCTGCTGTTGTCGTTGAACTTGCACTTATCGACTTTATGCCGAACTCACTGAGCGAAGAGGATTATACACCGTGTTTCACACAATGGTAAACCGAACAACACTGCAACTGCCAGTGTCCGTGATGCGATGGCGGACGCTGTGGACAAAAAAATACGTTGGATTTTTTTTATGGTTGTTGCGATCGTTTCCAGAAACCACGGTATCGTCCGATCCGATCCGGTCATACACTGGGTACAAACTTTTCGGATTGTGGCGTATTTTTTTATCACTCCATCGTAACTTGCTCCGTTGTGTATGCAATTTACCGGCAGGCAGTGGTCTGCAGTGCTGACGCTTGATGTGGCTTTTGTGCTTGCGCTTTAAAAGTTGGAGCGGTTCTGATCCGTTAAAATGATAAATTTTTCGGCGTTCACATATTCAAAGTCTTCAAATATGCACGTGTAATATGAATTATGACATACAACTTATAATCAATAATATTGGATTCAAGACATAAAAATTATCCATCTGATGCACTTAACGTAAGTTTTAATATGTTTTCAAGCCCACAGCAATATAACGATCTGAAAGTACTCTTCGTTTTTCATTCCAGCGACCGACTCCGATAGAGTATTAAAAGGATTCCCTACAATTTCTCAAGTCAGCAATCGTCAAGCTTTAAACAAAGTAATGCAACCTTTCAACGCCAATTAGGGCTCTGAAAGACGCAACCATACACGACAAAACACCGACACCGCACAGGCGTTCGATGGTACAGATAAACCGGCACCATAGTACCGCTTATAAGCTGTAAACCTAGCAATCAACCGAAACATCCACAGGTGAAACGAGAATAGAGCGAAGAATCATGAATAATTAAATAAGTCAATTAGTATTGAAAATTGATATCACCTTGTCCTGCTTTGCAACCTTCGATTGGCGAAGGCTAAGGCAACTGTGCCATCTACTATGCACAAATACTAGGACAGCCCGCTTGTCGATAACCTAGATAGGTTACAGGACCGGCGAGGATAAAGAATATCCCTTACATACCTCATTCTTCTACACATTCCCACTGCAGCAACTGACAAATGACTTGGAATGTTATTTTTAAACTTGCTCACACCGCTACGGTTCAAAGCGGAAAACAAAAGTTCTTCTATCAATCACCCATACCCCTACTCGGCTATTGGATGTCTGTTTGTCGCATCCCAATCCTTCCGTCGCATCAGACCAAGAAGGCAGAAAACTAATATCCTGAACGACGACAGTCTGACACTTCGCTAACGACCTGAACCAGCAAACCCCGTCCGTGGCCGGATGATATAATCATTACCATCATCGATTAGGTTGTGTAGGGTAGTGTAACTGGCTTATCCACTTGCTCCCTGCCCGCCGATTCGTTGGCTCAGTACCGACGAAGTAACGACCTACTGAATGAATCAACCCGACTGGGAAAAACACTAATGCATTCTGACAATGAACTACATCAACGAGGAGCGCTGTGGTGCGGAAAACGAGAAAATTCTTCTGTGTGCATCTTCAACGGAATCACTTTGTAGGGCAACCACGTTTCAAGCATTTGTCCGCATTTCTCAGGTCGCCGTTTAACTTCTTCGCTTGTTGTTTCTTCGAGCGAAGGAAGGTAGCATTAAGTTTGCATTTCTAATTACATGAACCGGAACGGTATTCCTTTCTGGGCATTCGAATTGGTCTTATTTTATAATAAATGAGCTATCTTAAAGTAGAAACAGTTCAGCTATCAGATAAAATTTTCATATTGACGAAATACTTTATGCGTGTACCGCCACACCAGGACTCCACTAAACTATACCAGCACTTTTCCAAAATGATAAACTTATCCTGTTATTGTTGTTACTTCTGAGAGTGACACAAAAATGGAAGAAATAAAACACAACATCGCATAAAATCCGCTTGACGAAACAGTTAAATATAAAAGGGATGCTGATGCTTGGCCCAGGCAAAGTTCACGGTCTCTGGCTGTTCGAAAGCCAGTGTCACATTGTAGCGAATTTCGGTGTGCAGAGCAAAACCAAAAGCATGCAAAATGTTCTTTGCATACCTAAAAATGGCACATAACAGCGCATAAAGATAACCATTATCCCTAACGATTTAACGGGCCACGGGCATAGCGCCAACATCTGGTCGCACAGTGGGATCTGGCTGGTAGGATTATGCAAAAACTTTCCTAGTCGTTTTTGACATGCATAGGACTTATTCGAGAAAATTAAATTTTTTATTAGATAATGGAATAGGGTGTCCCGAAACTACACTTTGTTAGGAAACTCGTGAATAACTAAATACACTGATACTTCCATTTACGAACTCTTTTTTCACGTAATACTCGATTTACGTAACGTTTTTTACGAACTAAATCTGAAACAACGAACTTTTTTTTGGAACAAGTTCGTAAAAAAAAGTTTGAGTACGTACAGTGTGCTAACAGTTACTAATAAAAGTTGGGTATTTTCGGAATGGGGTTTGCCAACACATGACGGAAATCGATGTCTGAAGCCAAGATGGCGACTTCCGATTTATATAAAATCTCTGTAACCTCAACAATATTAGTTTTTTCGGAATGAGGTTGACTGGTGCATGGTGAAAGTCGATGTCTAAAGCAATTTTGAACTCCAAGATGGCGACTTCTGGTTTAGATAAATTCGCTATAACATCAACAATAAAGGGTGTCCCACATAAAATTGCATCATGGAAAAACGCTGTAGAAAATATCCCATTGGGTATTTTCTCTTGAAAATTTGGGTAGAAATAGTTCAGAATGTATTTTACCCTGTATTT
Source organism: Topomyia yanbarensis (assembly GCF_030247195.1). Taxonomy (NCBI): domain Eukaryota; kingdom Metazoa; phylum Arthropoda; class Insecta; order Diptera; family Culicidae; genus Topomyia; species Topomyia yanbarensis. The sequence continues at coordinate 104,937,248 of NC_080672.1, read as the reverse complement.
TTATCGCTGTCAGTTTTAGGAAAATTGTAAAAAATGGCGTAACCCGACAAGTGACGCCGCGAATTAATTTTACTCAAACACCTGGAAATACAGTGAGTGAAAATGATATCGCCGAAATGGTTAACCCTTAAAGGCGCAAAGCAATTTTTTTTCAAATTTTCTGAAAATTGTCTAACAGTTTTAATACGTTACTATGATAATTTTGAGATGGTTTCGCAATGTTGTTTTAAAACAACATTGCGCATTTAAGGGTTAAAGATTCGCTCGGTGTTAACCCTGACGCAGTGAAGAAACTGGAAGGAGGGATCTTCGATGCCGTTCATTTTATTTAAAGTGGGAATCGATATGCAATATAAGCAGAAAGCGCTGTTTTCATCGATGGCCGAAAGGGATTTGCTTCAGAGAGTTCTATGAGAAATTCGATCTCTGGGAGCCGACGTAATCATTGTTCTCTATTTATGTTTTTATTGTAACGAGATTAATTCTGTCATGAAATTGATTTTATGTGTTGATATGTATGTGTAATCTAGATTAAATTGTAATCTGTAGACGCATAGCGTGGAAGATGAAATAAAGTAACTGCAAAAAAAATCCTCAGCTCTTTCATCGGGACATCAGAAAACAACTCGGAATTGTGCAGTCAACGGTGAGTCTTGTGATTACATAACTTTGAGTATCGAACGCAATAGAAAATGGATGTTGTATTAGTGATCAGAATCACAAGCGTGCAGCGTTTGTAAAAGCGTTTAAGCGGAATCCTAATGCTTCGGTTAGGGATGTGGCCAAAAAGTTGAATCCATCCTTCGTTCAGAGAGCCAAGGACCGGGAGGGACTGCATACGTACAAAGTGCCGAAAGTTCCAAATCGTGACGAACGGCATAATATGGTGAGAAAGTCGCAAGCTCGGGAACTGTAAACCCAGATGCCAACGAAGCCTCATTGTCTCATCATGGATGATAACGTCAAGGCGGATATCCGGTAGCTTTCGGGGCTACTGTTCTACACCATCCAGCACAAGTTTGATGTCCGGAGAAAGTAAGGAAGCAAAAACTTTCAAAGTTTGGTAATAAATACATGATTTGGCATGGCATCTGCTCATGCGGTAAACGGAAGAAACTGCAGCCAGATGTTGTACAGAACCTAATAAGTGGATTTAAGCGTAAGGTGCGAGCGTACGGTTATGGTATTGAAATTGAATGAAATAAATATGTGAAAAGCTTACTAATTGGTTATATTTTATTGTCTGAAGGTTTGAAAAGATCCACTAGATAATTTTCTACAGCGCTTTTTCTGTGATGTAATTTGATGTGGGGCCCCCTTTATGGATATTTTTGCAACATGGTTGATTAGTACATGACGGAAAACGATGTCTGACGCCATTTTGAAGTCCAAGATGGCGACTTCCGCTTTAGATAAATTCATTACACCCTCAATAGTATGGGAGCTTTCGAAATGTGGTTGACGAGTAGATGACGGAAAATCGATGTCTGAATCCATTTTGAAGTCCAAGATGGCAACTTCCGGTTTAGATAAATTCTCTATATCCTCAGCAATATGGGTATTTTTGGAATGATATCGATAACTACATGATGGAAATCAATGCATGATGCATTTTGAAATCCAAGAATGCGAATTCTGGTTTTGATACATTCTCTAGAACCTGAATATTATGGAGATTTTCGGAATGCTTAGCTTAGTTTAGCTTAGTTGACCGCCCGTGAGCTTCCCGCGATTGATCAAAGCCTGTTGAAATTGCATATTGAACGAAAATTGGGAGTAGTACATCATACTCAACGTGCAACCTAAAGAGACTAAGGGTGTAGTATTATCAATAACGTAGAATAGGTAGGTATCTATTCATCTATAGACAATTTGATCTTAGTTCTTAGAAGCAATACTTCCGACCATCGGAAGTATTGCTTCTTATTAACATATCAATGATAATTTCCAAAGTTTGCAGTACACAGCAAGCGTACAAAAAGTATGAAAGATGTTCCAAATAAATGTGAAGAGAATCACTGCGAAATGTTAGTCACAAGTTGGCATCTTCACTCTCCCTATCAGATACGTTTCCCTAATTGGGTTAAATGCCAAATTGCAAACGACATGCTTATTATGCGTAATAACTATAATAAACACAACGACAATGGCTCTTGAACCATAGGCGACCCAGAAGAAGAATGAAAGAGAGAAGAGCAGTACTGGCAAAGACCGACTACCATATGAGCGGTTCAAACTCGAAAGAGTGATTCAGAGTACTGCACTGCATAATTTTGAAGAAAGGACCAGGAGTGCGATTTTACGAAGTTTTAGCTTCTGATGGCGCTACATTTTCTGACAGAGTGAAGTTCTGGAGTGTTGAAATGTTTACCACTCTTTAAGAAAGCAAAAGTAGTACGAAGCTAGTGCCAGACCTTCATGAGACCTCAGGAAGTCACTTTTGGAGGTATTTGTCAATGTAGATTTGTCGGTAGACGGTTCTAGATTTTATAAAAAACTGACTTATTTTGACACATCTACAGTTTGCTTGCCACACAAAAAACTTTTTGTACAAGCTTCATCTTAGGCCAATTCAATAAATTTCCTACATGAAATTTTGTTTTTTAAATACGGTTTTTAAACCAAAGCTTTGAAAGTTATACCTTGGCGTGGAAGAACCGGTATATTAATATATACTGTTAATTAGTGTAGAATTAGACTTCATCCTTTATGGCTATTGTACAACCGCCAGAAAAAACCTAAAACATTGGTACACAATCGGGAATAGCGAATCAGAAAAGGAGACTATATGTCAGTGATTCACTCAATACAGAATGGATAAAGGCTATGATGCAAAACCTTAAGGTCCTAGCATGTTGTTAGTCGCCTCTTACGACATGGGAGCCGTGGTGCTATTCTTGGCTGAAATAGTGCAAAAAGATTTTAGCCCGCCGGACACCACACGACCCTAATATGGAGATTTTCGAAATTGGACAATAACAGAGTAGATAAAGTATAGTGATTAGTGATGATATGTTTATAGAAAATTTTGCTCAACATGATGTTTCTATCCTGACCTTCAAAATGATGTCATTCATCGATTTCCGTCATCCGATCGTCATGCCCATTTCAAAAATACCCTTATGGTTATGACTATACAATAATCCGCTCAACTGGAAGTCGCCATCTACGATTCCAAATGGCATCAAACTACCATTTCCATCATTTATTAGTCAAGCCCGTTCCAAAAATACCCATTATTAGGGATTTCAAGAATATTGCTAAACCAGAAGTCGCTATCTTGGATTTCTAAATGGTTTCAAACTCCTATTTTCATTATCTATTTGTCAAGTTCGCAATTAAATGCCAATATTGTTGGGGTTATCGAAAATCGGTTCCAAATATCCATTTTCATCATCTACTTGTCAAACACGTTTCAAAAATACCCATATTGTTAGAGTTATCGAGTACAGTGAGGACTTATTTTTATCAGCCCCTTGGTGTATTTTAGGATGACAAAATGGAGACATTGACAAAATCGGGAAATTTTTTTCTTTCTTTTTAATAAACCGAAGCTATTAAAATATTCTTCTTTAGTTCCTAGACAGTCTCTGATTTTTAAAATAAATTTCTCCCAGGGTGGTCTATTGTCCAAAATTGAGGAAAAAAAATTTAAAAAAATTGTATTTTGCATCCTTGAGTTAAGAAAAATATGCACGATAAAGAATTAACTCGTAATGGACTTGGATTCTCATGGGAGGCTGATGAAATCGTGTAAAAAAGCTGATAAAATCGGGGGTAGACAAACTCGAGGGCAGACAAAATCGGGTCTTCACTGTACATTGTTCAACCAAAAAGTCGCCGTTTTGAATTTCAAAAAGGTTCCAATCCTCCATCATCTACGTGGTAACTCCGCTCCAAAATACCCATATTTTTGGAGTTACGAGAATCTTGTTGAACTGGGTGTCACCAGTTGGTTAGAGCAGCGTCTGCTATCTTTGATCAACACATTGAGTCAAATGGTAGGGCAACAATAGGAGCACTCGTTGCACTCAAACACGAACATTTTACCGTTTTCAGCGCGCTTGTGTTATTATCTTGGTTCTTAACAACGAATCAAAGCTTTTGTACGCATTCCAACGATTGTAGGCCGAGTAATTAATGGATTAGTGGGACACCCTCCGGAATATGGTGCAAATAGGCACTTTACCCTATTAAAATGGCTGGCGTATTTTTCATTTGCTATTAGTAGTTCATTAGTTCAAGTTGTCTAGAAAAAAATAAGATCATTACATATACTATTTTTCAATTCACGAGTATTTTCGTAATTCGGGTTCGGGTATCTTTTGAGGATACGGACTTTGTATTTCTATAAATTTTGAAACATGGCGAATTTTTTTTAAAGTAAGTAAAAATTGTAACATGTTTATTTTTAAAATAATCTTGTTTAGTTCTTCAGCGTATTGCTTCACTATCTATTTTTAACCTACTGTAAGGAGAAAACCAGAAAAAGTACTCGATCATGGTCAAAAATATATCTATAATTAAAATTGTCGGGGATATTGGGGTGTCCTTAAGGTTTCCGATACCATTATACATACATAGCTAAATCTTCATTTACAACATCTAGGACGTATTTTCGCAAACATACTTTTCAAGTTTAGTTTTCACCCAAAACTTGCTTAAATTCTTTCTAATCGTGTATCTTTGTTCGGCACATCTCTTTGCTCCGAGAAAAATATTGTTTGAACTTCACTAAATTGATTGAATACCCAAATAAATTTCGGTAAGTTTCTGCAAGTAAATATAAATTAAATAGTTTCTAAGAAACCTTTAAATGTTTACCCAGGAGAAATCTGGGCTGTAAGAAGGCGGAGGAGAATAAATCGAATTTGATCATCTTTTTTATGGTTTTATGATTTAAGCCTGAAGATCACATTTTCAAAAACAGCACGCTATCTCGTTGTGTATACGACCTAGAAAGTTTGCATCTTCAGAAGATACATTTATATTAATAAGACCTACAGCTTTTTCAAAGACACCGTCCTAGCGACTAAATTCCTACTTGTTTGATGTAATCATATAATTCGCTTAGTGCTATCTGAAAACTCCTTTACTTTGTAACGAAATATAATAATTATAATTGATGCCACGTTTTCGTCATTTTCCGACCGCTGTGTACCGATGTTCTCTTGATCCCATCTTTGTCATAGGAACATGTACTTTCACTGGAATTAAAAAAAATATATATACGCTCGCGCAAGAAACATATTTTTGATAAAAAAAGCCATACCGTAAAGCGGGGTGACATTGATCACTTTTCGAAGTAATCATTACATATTTTTAGACGCAACACATTTTTTTCAAATTTAATATTTTTAAACCATGAACTGATGTATGGAGAACAAGATTGGATGGTTTTACCTAAAATTGTCCGTTTACAGCTACTTTTTCAAAAATGATTTCAAGTTGAAGTCCGTTTTCGTGTTCCGGGGTGATTTTGATAACCTGCATCTTCACCCACATTAAGTTATTGATGTCAATGTTTTTCATTCCAATGATTGTTTAAACTAATTCTGGAAGGATACTCATTGTTAAATAGATGTTAATTAGTATTATACAAAGTATTTCAATGTACTGTAAAATTCGAGTAACCAAAATTCGTATATTTTTTTTCAACTTGAATAAAAAATTCTGAAAACCTTTAAAACTACTAAAATTGTTTTGTTTCAGTGTTTTATCAATGTACAAAAAGTGCCATCCATTTTAACACGTTGGAATATTGAACAATAAAAAAATGTTGCGAATTTTAACTTAAAATAATTTGAAATAATTGCCAACTAGTTTCACAAAAAATGTATTAAAAATAAACAAACTCTTAAAACTAAATTTAACACATCCCAATCTAAAGGAAAATAAAAACTCGCATGTAATTTATTACTCTTGCTCAAATCTGAGATTTATTTGTTTTATAAAAATAGACACTTTACGAAGCTTCGTAAAAATCAGGTAAAGTCAAATTTCGGTTTTTTGTAGTTTTTGTACACAAAAACCGAATAATATACTTAAAATGTATAACAAATCAGTATTTTATAAGTTTAGAGTAAAAATTATTTCAAATTAAAATGATTCGGTAGACTATTCTGGTTTAATAAGCGATCTACGAAAAAAGTGTCGAGTGATCAAAGTCACCCCGATGATCAAAGTCACCCCGGTTTACGGTACACCTAATGTATTTAAGCGGCACTAACCGTTAGAAACCCTCGCCTCTTTGTCGGGTTGGAGAAATCTCTTTATAAAAATCTCTAACTCTATATGCGGGGATGGGAATTGAACCCAGGTGAGCTGCGTCAAAGGAATCGATTGACCAACTACACTATCTCCACTCCCCTTACTTAAGACTATAAAAATGCAGAAATGTCAATTTCGCCATCCATTCATTTATTAATACCAATAAGAGTTGTTATCTTCACATATTTTCATTTTGATATTTCTGTGAATTCCAACAATTTATAAAATATGAATTAGCGCAATGGTCACTGCAATGATAGCAGAAATACTGTTTTGTTTGATGTCACTGAATAATTTAACAATTTAAGCGTTTAACCGACCAAAACTATGACATCCATTTTCAGCAACTTCACAACATTCAGCTACCCTATCTAGCAAACCTGAACGCGTTCATTTGATAGAACTTCGGTCGCAGTGCCGGTATCCAGCGCCCATCATTTTTTTCCACTATGACCCACTGTGCACCACTGCTCTGATCTGTGGATGCTGTAAGCCAAAAGCTTGTTGACATTTGCATTTTCGCGCACCAAAAGACGACGTGTTCTTTTATGGTATGGTGAAGCCAAAATAAAAAAGAGTGCATAAAACTTAACTCCCCCTTGGCATAAGACGAAAACCCGCGAAAGCGAACAAAACTCGTTATGGGATCCGCTATTTCTAGGGAAAACAGTACCTCGCGGTACAGAAATTTTGCCAGTAATTAAATTTTAGCGTGTACAGATCCTTGAAACGATGCTTTTGAGAAGATAAGTAGGGTGCTGTAAATAAGGTATGTTGAGTAAAGTTCCCATTATAGATTACATGACAAATTTTTATTGTTGATGTTCAAGCAGGTTATCTAACTGGTTTTTATGTCTAGACAGACATCATGTCTGAGACATGTAAAATGTCTAAAGTGCAAATGAGAGCTCAGTTTGTTTACTTTCTCTTTTGATTATTACGGCGTCGTCATGAAACTTTCCAATATTGTTTCAGCATATATCGAAATACTTTGATAATAACAGACGAATAGAAAGTAAACAAAAAGTATCTCATTTGCAGTTAGGACCTTTTAACATTTCAATAGATATATTGAAGTGAAGTGCAAAATAAAGGCACATCCTAACATTCCGTCTCATAAGCGTAGAGTTGTTATTTTGTCACACAATGAACAAATACAGGCAAAATATAGCAATACACAGTTGAGTATGACAAAAATACAGCCATTTGAAGATTCCGTGTACTGTAGAAAGGGAAGTAGATGAATACAGTCTATATTTCAAACAAGGAATCACTTTTTTGCGGAATTTTAATTGCTATCGCACAGTGTCAATCTGGGAGAAGTGCTAAACCAACTTAAAGGTCAGATTAGGATTAAACGGAGGACTCGATTGGACAAGTTTTTAATTTGCTTCACTACTTTACTACGAGAAGGGCATCAATTCATAAAGGAATGCCACTTATATCCTCTCCTTTAATCGAAAAACATATACGGTAACAAAACAATACGTAGTAGAGTCAAACTATAACAAGAAAAAGCATGGAATCTAGAAAGAGTGTTTTTTCTGCTTCGAGGTGATTAGTACACACTAAAAATATTAATATTACAGTTGACATAAACAACATCGCATCGTTATGTTCTGGCTGATCATTGCAATTTGCATATTTCAACCTGTCAAATTAAAAGCCACAATTCGATGCGTTTTTGATAGATAGCACTCAGGTGAAGTTTATTTATGCTATCTATCGACCAAGCAACTGTATGTTGGCATGGCACAATAAGTAAAGAGGCGTGTTCAGTGAGCAGCTGGTTACCGGTAGTCTGTTCAAATCCCGGTCTTACCGGTTGCCATTTTTTAATGACGCTATGGTAATGTGATTTCCATATCGCACGTAACATTCCGTTATATTTGATGAATGATGATAAAATTTAAAAAATCTATGATTCTAAAGTTGTTCGACAAGAAACGATCGTACCAAATTTTAAGAATGAATTTCGATGAAAACGTGGAACGCAATTCATACGGATACGGAAATAAACGTATTCAAAAATCCATATCTCCGGAACAGAAGTTTCAATCCAAGAAAAACTATGAATTCGAACTCCAGGTCGTGACAATACGATCACTCATCATTGTGAGAAATCATTTTGTCGAACTTCACCTAATCAATCAATATTCAAGGGGCATATACCAAGAGATGCACTCGAAGTTTGATTAAACTCAGACTGGAACTTCTTAGTATGGTTAAAACAAGAAGTAAGGAAGATTTTATGTTTACAGAAAAACCTGACAAAGATATATCCATAAGCCTGGCTGGAGTTTACCAAACTCCTAGTCTCTAGCTGAATGTGTTAATCGATTCACCATCGAATAAATGGTGTGAAATTATCACTGATTTCCCACCAACTGAAAGCGGGGAACAACGATCATTTCGATCGGTTCCGAACGTCTCAAGGGAAGTGATAAAAATCAGAACGTGCACAACCATGAAAATGTGCGTCACAAGGCTCTAAATTTTTCGGTATCATGCCAAAAGTATTTTAGGAAGCTTGCCAGTTGGATCGTTTAATCTGTATTTATTGTGTTATTAGTTATATGATAATTGGATGAAAATAAGATTTTCAAACTAAGAACACATTTCAACTGTTTGCTGCTTCAGTAACATTTTTATTCTAATTTACGAACAGGATATTTGATCTTGCTAGGTAAATAACTCTGGAGATTGAAGCCTTTAGATAAAGAAAAACGCGCTGAAAAAAATGTGTGCCGAAATTCTCGGACAACTTGCCATGAATTCGGGAACAATCGCAAAAAAGGCCCGTCATATGTTTGATCATGAATAAGGAAACAATTCCTAGTCAAGGATCAGCGATAACCCGTACAATATCCAAATGCCTGGTACGAATTTAAGGTCGTAAACGATGTTCATTTGGGCGGGAGTATGGTGATGATTTATTGACTTTCATTGATGACATAGTAATTTTCGGCACGATTCACATTATCCTAGTTTAATGCGATATCGTGAATTACTAGAATATGTTCGTTTTTTGTGTGTACACAAAATTCTTCGGCACATTTAAGTTCCCCAGTTTCTCCCTGAGACGAGACGCGACAATCTGTTTCTTATTTTTTATTCGCACATTTTATTCCTGTCGAAATCTTCCGAATAATGTTGCCACTTTTATTAATGCATAAGGACTCTTGTTGATTTGGTTTATGTTTGCAATATTTTGTATCTTGAATCCACTATATTCAGGAAGGGCGCCATTTTTTCATGTCATGGGAGTCTAGAATGGTTTGATGAAGTCATTTTCTAAAAGTTTTTAGATTAAAATGGATTGGTTACATTTTTATTTTTATTGAAATCAATCAACGACTTGGGTCCGTACGCCGGCCTGCATTGCAAGCAACGGCAATATGAGACATAGTACAAAGTTAGGCAAAATGTAAAACATATATACATCGATGCCATCGTATGTGATATGTACCAGCAATATACGGCAAATGTATGGTAAAAACTTGTTCTACTTTGCTGTACAATTTACACTCAATTTGGTAATTTATACTCATAAAAACATTTTTTGTCAAGAATAATTACGAAATTTTCCTATAAATATACCAACACTGCCAAACATTCTTTCATCATCCCTGCAGTAACATTTCCTATGGTTCCAGTTGTCAGAATCAACCAAGTAGGAGCTGGATAATTCTGTTGTAAAATCGGAGCAATAACGACCCCTACCCGTATTTTCATGTCTTGTCTTAGGTTTCTCCTGTGTAGTGAAAATATCCCACCGAAAAGCTTTTTCAATGGCGTGTAATGCAAGTTTTCAATTGAGAACCTTATGAACCGTCCCAAAAAGCACTTAGCATAACGATCTGCTCATTAGGAAATATAATGTGTATAGATATGCATTATATGTCATATTTTTGAAACAGGGTGCGCAAAAGTTTGGAAACTTTTCATGCGCAACCTGATTCTAACCTATAATTAATTTTTGCGTGTCTATATCAAGCTCATTAATATAGTTTGTACTTCTTCGTTTGGTGGTACGCTTACAATATTCGCCAGTGGCACTCCCGAGCGAGGGAAACTTTTAGACAATTTGTCGAATAATGGGCACAAATTTTCACATAATGAGTGTGATAACCAAATATGTTTGAATTACGCTGTGCAACGTCAATCAGTTAAGGGATGTGTGGTATTGAGTATGTGATTATAGCATTTTGGCAACAGATCTTCCAAAAATCACGGTTCCAATTAGAAAATGTTATACCTACTGAAGCAGAAACCAGTACTTTTCGCAGTTTCAAGTATAATACACATTTACTACTTGATGGTTGTTGTTACAACAAGCCATGTTTTAATTGAAACAAACAGTTTCGTTATAAGATTCGTTGGTGACATACAACGTCATTTACCTATTATATTATTGTCACAAATCAAATAAGTTTTAAACAAGTTAATGAGGAAACGTCAAAGCAACAACAGAATAACAATTGGAAGCGGAACTCATTATTCAATTACCATATAACATGTATGTTACATGATTTGACGATTATACTGTGGTTAATTCGTTTATTTTAAGTTTTCACGCTGCTGCCATCTATGTTTGAACGTGGTAAATCTAAAAAAACTAAATTATATATTGCCATATGTAGTACCGTTTGATAACAGTACTAGCACATAGGAATCTATTCGCGTGCATAGCGTGTTTTGTTTAATATGTTTTGAATTGTATAGCCAAGTAGGAATGAATAGATTTTTCGACCCGCGACTCACCATGAGAACACAATTAAGAATACCCAGCGGAAAGAATTTGCTACAAGAATCGCATGTGGCGGATTCTATTCTATTTCTCCGAATTGCGACAGGTATTATGCAATTAATGTAGCCTTTCCTATATTGTGTCATTTTCCATATACATGAGAATCTTAATAACAACGCCATCCCTTTCATCCCATTGGTACGGGCTGTTCTAAAAACGAAACGCTTTGTTTGGCCTAACATGTTGTATGTTATCAGTACTGAATTGCGCCAAAAATGAAGGAAAAAATCAAGCCAACAATTAAATTTGTTTTACATGCTAATAAAAGAAAAATCATGATAGAGTTCACGGGAACAAATCCCATAACTTTTTTGCATCCACTAAACTGTCCGCGTGGATATATGGATGGTCTTTAATAGGACTTTTATGCGGTTATTTGCTGCCATAACTTAATCGTACACAGGTCAAATTGAGCAAATTGGCAGCTACTAGTATTTTCCCCTTTTTCTTCGAGTTGTGCAACTGGAGCTGCAGAGCTAGATTCTCGGAAGGGTTCCCTGTCAGGATCACTCACTGCAATTGCAGACAGAACGGGAAATATATGCTGTATGGTCTGATTCTTGATATGTCTGATTCTGAACCTGATGTGCCAAGTTTTAACTTTAGTTGAGACAGTAGAGATGCGTCTACAAGTGGACACAATTTACGTCAATTTGTCGAAAGCCTTCTACAGCCTTCTTCGCGTCCGGCTGCCGCAGTTGATCTGGAGTTACCTGACAGCTCGAAGTACTTTTGTTCGGCTTAGAATTACGATATCATTCGACATTTTCTCGGGTGTGCCAGAAGGGAGTCATTTAGGCCCGCTAACATTCCTGTTATTCATCAACGACATCTTGAAGCGACATAACTCTTCTAAATCAAATTTATGCTCACGATTTTAAGGTTTTTCAAGTGATAATCTCACCCCTGGATTGCTGTGTTATTCAGTCTGATATTGACCTGGTCATGGGATGCATCGACAACCATGTATTGTGATACAAGACCTTGGTATCAATCCTTGGTACTAAACGGTGGTATTTCGATCATGTGTCCGCAACCGCCGCAAATGCTTTCTCAATGTTGGGTTTCATTCGTCGTAACACTCAATCCTTTAATGATATGCACCACCAAAAGACTTTGTAATGTTCTATCGTCCGCTGCATTCTTGAGTACTCAGTGTCAATATGGGCACCTTATCACAGTGTTCAAATCAGCAAAATCGAGTGTTAAAAATGTTTTATCCGCAATGCTTTGCACTTTTTGTCCTGGTCCGATTTAGCACATCTACCTCCTTATGAAGATCGATGCCAGTTGATTCAGCTACCCACTTAGCCGATTGTAGAAAAGCTTTTCAAGGCCTATCAATTTTTGACGTCATCAGGAACAATATCGACAGCGCAAAGTTGCTAGGTAAACTTTCTTTCAACGTTCCTCGCAGACAGTCTCGTGCGGCTTCCGAATCGTTGTACTCTATGCAGACAAAATAACCCTTTGGATTAGACCTGTGCGCCGCCGCGCCACGCCGCCGCGCCACGCCGCCGCCGCCGGTAAATTTTAACAAACGCCGACGCCGAAAGGTAGACCGGCGGCGCGCCGCCGACGCTTTTTTCCCACGCCGACAATTCGCGAACTCGAAGATCGTTGGCTCATAATATTAACCACAAATCTAGAAACATTGTCTATGGTCCGAATATACGACGTTAACTGATTCATGATTAATCACATATTGATGTTTATTTGGTATTAGTGGTTGTGAATTAGATCACAAAATTAACAAAGTCTTGATATTTTCTCGCAAATCATTACACGACACTCGGAATACAATTCATGGATCCATTCTTGCTTCGTCAACTGGTTATGATTGCGAGCGTATAACTTACAATTCACCATTCGTGCGCGTGGAAATGTCCACAAATTAAAAAAAAAACACTTCCACTTTCAAGATATAAGTAATGATATTTACGATAATGTGCCTGATCTTAATCTTTGCACGTAATCAATTTCAATGGAATACAGTGTATTATTCATCGATTTATTAAGCGATTCATGATTCCTAGTATGCTAGACACGATTACCCGTCGAGCTCGTGAAACTGATCATGATATAATTCATGAAGTAATCAACTTTCCACATAATCTTAATATACTTACGAAAACAATTTCAAGGAACTCAGACTATTATTCATGGATTATTCGCTCTGCTCTTTGGTTTTGAAATTTCTATGTGAGATATTGTGTACAAATGCTAGCAACTAGTCTCATAGGCGCGAGCATTAGATACAAGGAAACTACCAGGACCTATAACCCTATTATTCTTTTGTTAAGATTCAGTGTAATGTTCGGAATTAAATGAAACTGCGCTAAGCATCAAAAATACATTACTTAGCCACAATTCAAGTCCGTGAAATAATTAAGAAAACTATAAGACACGTGACTCTGTGTAAAAAATCCGACGATAAACTCAAGACTAAAATATCACGTTAACACGTGATATTAATTTACGAAAATCGTTGCACATCATTCAATTCTTGACTTTTTTAGTCAATAAAGTTAATACAAATCAATGTATCATCAAATTATGAACTAGAATCATAAAAATATTAAGCATATTCAGACACACCCACCTACTAAACATTTGAGTATAATGCCATCTTTTTGCATGAACTAGTTTTTTGAAAACACAAAAATTATTTTCAATGCGAGGTTTACTTATCATTGATTGAATCGTGACCTATTTTAAAAAAAATTTCTCGAAGAATAGTTGGACAGAATGATCTTGACTTTTCGCGACGCTGGTGCACTGATGTGGCGGGTAAGATTTCTGGTCTCAAAAATTATTCATCGTGTGATCTAGCCCCACTCAGGAAAGATTTTCAGTGTCAGTTGCATCAACCCGGTATCACAGACAAAAAAGACGTAACACGAGATGAATTTTCATCACTCGTAGAAAAAACGGTCGTTGTAAATTACAAAAAAATGCGCCATATCAGCGAGCGTGGTGTTAGTGAAGAGATTTTGACACAGAGCTAAATGCGTTACTTAGTTTCCGCACCCACCCAAAAACGTTACCGTCTTTTTAATCTCATGCAAACCAAAACAAACAAAATGGTCCGGAAATGTGAAATTCATTCTTGTCGAAGTGCCCAAGGCGGGAGTTATTCACAATTATTTCTTAAGTTACAACACGATGCCGATCGCCGAGTAAGCACTTAATAGGATGTTAGTAATTTAATTGATTCGGTGTATCGAATCTGACTAGATGTATGCAATGGATTCGAATTTGTTGGTCCCCGGATCTGCTGGAGCAATTGGCGGAGTGCAGGTGCTACGAAAACTAGAGATACGCTCAGACCATTTTCAATCAGACTTGTTTAGTAATCAGTTTCAACCCAACATCAAGTCGTGGAATTATTATGAATGATAGTAACTGTATATTTAGGTTTCGTTATGATGTAGATCTGTATGACTCCAGCACATCGAGCATACTTTTCACTCTAGATAGAAGCAAATCTTAAGTTGAAAGAAAATGTGGTGCCACGGAATCGAATGCGTTATTTTGTACTTACAAGAAGCAAAAGTAAATGCCAACCAGGAAAATGAAGTAATGTGTATACCTTGAAAAGTCCTTACATGACAATTAAAAGTGACATTTCTGCGCAGTAATGCCATTAATGCCATTAGGAACGCCTCGTGTTAGGGTACCCGATATCTGTGGGATTCTTAAAGAGCGACGGTAAAGAAGACTAAAATGAAAATAAAACAATGAAACGACAACTAGAATTAATTTCCTCAAACAAAACAAAAACTATTTTTCCGTTTTAATTTCCCAAACATAGAACAAAAAATAATTATTATGTGTCATTGAAATACAGTCGTTACTCTGCATTCTTTAAATTTGTCCATTGCAATCATTATTTCATGCGAAGTCGTAGTATGCGACATCGACAATTTTTCTATTTCGTTCTTTAAATTTTGCAACTGTAAAAACAGTACCGCCATTCATTTATTATCTTGCATTTGGCAAGCAGGGTGGGCACTTGTGACGCATCAGCGAAATTAAATGCATTTCTTTCCACCAAAATAGAAATTCATAATGCATTTTGCGTTGCGTGTAAGACGTCAAAACCCTACAAAAAACCAGCCCTACATTCAACAAAACATCTAACAAAGTGGATCAGCGTAGGACGATTGTTAAACAATCTTCTCTGCGAAGGAGTGCAAAATTGCTGCAAAAATGGAAATTAAATGCATTTTTTCTAATTTGAAGCAAATTTGTAATACATTCTGAAAGTGATCTGCCCTAGGTGGGCACTATTGGAGCTTCAGTTGAAAAAAAATTACTTGATATGATTGCGAGAATTCCATTTTGTGCAATGTGTTCAACAGATGTCGCTAGTACATCGTGAGCGATGATTTTTTTTTAGAATTTTCTTCAAGCTGGTAACGTCTGTTTGTATGTGCTGCGAAGTCTGTTACCAATTTGGGAAAGGAATTTTACTGCCAAGAATTGTTTTTAGTTACATAGGCGTCAATATTCGTCACGCCGACACACGCCGGCGCGCCGCCGCCGATAGGGTCCAACGGCGTGACGCCGCCAACGCCGCCGCCGCCGGCCAAATATGTCGCTTACGCCGCCGCCGATTAAAAATGCATCGGCGCACACCTCTACTTTGGATGTTCACTGTAAACGATTTAATGATCTGGTCTAACGTGTGGAGTTCAATAAGAGTTTTAGGTTAGGAATTATTTCATTAGTATCTGGGCGATGTATAAATAAATATTTTGAATGTACTCTTCAGATGTGGAGGAGTGTGCGTTTGTATGATCGCACTTGAGGAACCGCGTTCGTAACTTCGAAAGTATTATCACTATGATTTATGTTTGCGAGATCGCAGTGGGGATAACCGTGATTGCATGTTCGCGTTAGCGATCAGGTTTGTATTGTTGTAAAGGACTCAAACATTTGTATGTTAATGTGATTGTTTACCAATATTGTAGTTGTCTTTGGCCTGAAGATGAAAGGATACTCCTTCGAAACGTCGTCCATTTTATGCAAAATTAATAATTATCAGACATCCATGACCAAAAAGCCATCTTTTATTTCGTTACCGTGATCGTATGTAATAGCGGGTATGTAACTTCGCATGTATGAATTTGTTGCGAGTGCCATGATTCTGATGTCTAATGTTGAGGGTACAGTTCGGGTGCTAGTAGAGAATGAATTATCTCATATCACTAGTTTCACTGGCTATGGCGCTCTGAAACTAGTACATATACCTACGAGCAACACAATTTTTGATTTGTTTGGTAAACTTCAGTAATTTTTTTTCGTTTTCTGAGTAAGTCCTTCGTTTTTCAAGAAAGTTACTATAACCTTCAAAGCAGTTGCAAAATTTAGGATAATTTTGAGATCTTTAGGAAAAGCTTATGTAACCTCCAAGGACTTCAAGGACGCTGTTTAAAATTCTGGCAGATCCTAAGAACTTTTGATTTGACTATTTTAACAAAATCTAGGTACAAGAGCACTATAATTAAAGAGAAGAAGTTTCGTGAAATCTCATAGTATTTTTATGAAGGAGAACCCCTTCAAACTTCAGGGAAGATACATAAGCTTCAGAGAAGGTTTTAATATGAACTTGAGAAATTCATATGGTGTCCAGGGAAATCGTACCCACTCCAGAGAACTTGATCGAAACCCAGGAAAGCCATACCAACTACATGTATTTTTTATACATTTCAGGGAGATTCTACAAACTTCAGGATAGTTCTATCAAGCCCGAGGTAGTTCTGCCATGTTCTCCAAACTTCAAGTAATCCCTACGGCCTGAAGAAAAATTTCAATTTTTTTATAGAAGTCAAAGAAACCTAAAAAAATACAAGTTTCAGAAAATTTCAATGCATTTTCGGGAAGTCTTCACAATCTTCGAGAAAACCAACCAGTGCATAGTGGTCCAGAATACTAAGTTAGCAGGAAATTCCTAATTTCCTAATTTAATCAAGATAAAAAAATAACTTTTTATTTGTGCTATATAGAACCTTTAGTGCAGTTGTTAAGCGCCTAGGTTACGAAAAGCTTACTGAAGAGATTTAAGTACGATCTGTCATACTTTTCATTTCACAAGAAATTTAACATCAATGATTAGGGTGATTCTTAGAAAACTGTTTTATTCATATATCTCTTGTGGTAAGAATTTAAAACTGAACTTAAAGATAGTTTTAGAACGAATAATTTGTTTTCTTGTACTATTAGCGTTGAAACGTATGAACACTTTTTCGCCAAAAGATGCGTCTTTATAAATAGGGGGACCCGGGGCTATTAAGACAGTGGGGGTAATTCGGACCCCCTCGATTGCTCAGAAAATATCAAAACTTTGTGACTATCGTACATATTCGTGGAACCGCTATTCTGACAGATTAATTTTGAGAGCTGAATTTGATTCTTTGTAGAAAGGAGACACAACGTGTATCGTTTTTAGCCATTCTCAAAACAAAAATCATTATGATGGAAAAACCGTGATTAAATCAACAAATAAAAGTGAAAAAAAAATGGTAAGTGTTTTGGAAACCTTGAGGCTCCTATTTTATGGAATGATTTTTGTTTGGGTGAAAACACAGATATTTTCGAGATGCTCCCCACTTTTGTGCGAAATCAGCGTACGGGGCTATTCGGACCCCCTATTCCGTCAACCACCGTTCAGCGGCTTGCGGCTGCGCACACCATTGCACACGCCACAGCAAAGAAAGTGCATGGGCCGCCAATCGACAACTGTGACTTAACAGATTAAGTTTTTGTCACGCAATTTATTTTTTTGCTTCTTAAGAAGTGTCTCTTATAAATATTTCGTAGGTAAAGATAATTCCATTGTAAAACAATTAAAGAAAAATTTGGTCTGAATTACCTCTACATTGTAAAAATATGGAAAAATTTAGAGGTTTGCAAATCGTCGCCTAGCGCTGCCATTGAGTGGTGCAAATGAACCTTTTATGGTACCAAAATGTAGCTGAGGATTCAAGCTAACAATTAGGACCTTTGACCGGAAATTGTTTTAACATCTATCCACCTAAAAGGGCGATTTGCTTAAGTAGGTCCGAATAGTCCCGGGTTCCTCTACTAATATTACTGATTGGGCTAAACAAAAATAACTCTTTTTCAACTACACGTAAGGTCATGATTCGAGGCACAATTGAGCAAAAAATAACGAAAAATATCGATTTTTTTAAAATTTTACAAAATTGATTCGAAAAAAATCAATATTATATCTTTTTAATAATAGAAGATAGAGTTTCGTTACTTTAGATGAAATTGTTTGTCTTCAAAAACTTTAAAAATAACCCTGCAAATGTATATAAATAGACGCGTTTTTAAGGAACAACCTAAACGTGTCTTCAATAAACTTGTTTACAAAAGTGTTGTTCTTCAACTTCATTGGCAACTGTCAACCTCCATCTCGAATTGTTAAAAAGTTCAATTAGGGATCTAACTAAAACCACCCTAGCTTCTATTTAACGAAAAGAAGGGCCTTGCAAAGTACAACTTATCTGAACATATGATAAAGCTACGTTATTTTATTTTAGAAAAATTCAAATTCCGACTAAATTTACATTCGGCACCACTGTGCAGTGTAGATTTACTTCGAGGAAATCTTACAAATACCAGTATAGTTTCCAAGGCTGTAAAAATGGAAAGAATAAGATCGGAGAGGAAATTACGTTTGCGTTGCGTTGCGTAAGCACGATATACTTCGTACATTGCAGACTGATGGCTCTCATTTCCAGCCAGACTACTTAGGGAGCATTGTTTGTGAATAACAATTGATCCAGTCCAAGCGAGAATTTCGGTTGCGACTTACTGACACTCCCATAATTACCACGGATTGGGTAGTTCGGTGAGGATATTACGTTTGCAGAAAAACATAAAATGGGCCCAAAAATTCTGCAAGCTCTCGACTACAAATCTTTCCCAAGCCACAATACTATAAGTTGCGAGACGGGGAAGTGTTGAACCAGTCTGAGACATTCATTCAAGTCGAAAAATTTAGCAAGACAGTTATGGTCTGGCAAGCGATTTGTGGCTGTGGTAAGATTTCGCAACCTTTCATTACAATTGCGTCGATTAACGGCGAAATATAGATCAAAGAATGTTTACAAAAACGACTTCTACCCATGATTCGAAGCCACAAGGATCCTATTGTCTTCTGGTAAGTTCTTGCGTCTTCCTATTACGCGAAGTCAACGCACAGTGGCTTGGCTTAGAATGAAAGGTAGACTAAAGTGAACACTTTCTCGTTTCGGTTCAAATACGATGTTTTGTGTTTCGTGTTTCAGCCTACCAAGAATTAACCATTTACTATTCATTAGGGTGTCTCGAAAATGTTTATTTTGTCTAAACCGTTCGTAGAATTTTTGCTTAGTATTTTTTGTGCGCTGAATCGTTTATGATATTAAAACTGATCAGAAAAAGACCTACATTACTCATTAGGGTGATTCAAAAACAAATTATTTTGTCGCGAAGATTTATAATTATTTTTTAAAGAAATGTTTGTGCTCCAAATCCCTTGTTAGATATTTAAATATCTTTGAAATTATCTTTACTGATGATTAGGGTGGCTCAAAAATAAGTATTTTGTCATTACAGTTAAATGATTTTGTCATTATGAATTCTGGTTCGCTGAATTTTTTAAAATTTATATCTCTATATGATGCTTTAAAAATGATTATTTAGTTCAAGCGAGACAAATAAAATGTATTTGCATAATTTTGGAACGCTAAATTTAGTGTTGGTTTACTTGGTATGAAAAAAAAAAACGTTTATTTATCGGTCCTTATGGTAAAGAGGGATAAGTCTGTTTTTGCCGTGAGACATGTTGGTAGACTTGAGCGATTCGTAGTAATGCTGCTTTAGCTCGACTCCTGCCAGCAGAAGACAAAAGATTAGTCCGTAAGATTTCTGATGACTCTGACACTTCTAGTTTTGCGATTTGTACATTTCACATTTTTGCTCTTACTTGAGTACTATGGCTCTAAATTTTTGTAACTTTCGCTACTCAGTAATCTTTAGCTAAGTGATTGTCGTTAAAAGTAAAAATCAATTAAGGGGTTGCAAAAAGCTGTCAAATACTCATTTTTCGTTCAAATAACCTAAAATCTCGCGAAAGTATCTCTGAGACCTCGACTAATACGAAAGAAATACTATCGAGAATATCGCGTAACCTTCACATTTGTTGTTAAGTCCGGGCACGTCCCACTGCGCAACTGTAGTATGGTATACTATACCAAGAATGTTACTTTCATTTTAAAACTTCTGACCAAAAAATCTATGTTGAATCTAATGAAAAACGTTTGCAAGAACGATTGCTAATATACAATCGCTTAATAACAAATATTGAGATTTGTTGTACTACACACTTATCAGTATATCTAATCAAAATAAAATTATCCACACTTGTGCAGATGTAATATTTACTGAAAACTGGGTTCGTCCATCCTTTCGGTGAGATACTTTGTCGACGAATATCAAGAAAACTCTTAGAGTCTGTGGCAAGCTTCACAAACGGTGCTGAAAATCTTGCAAAATACAAATATACAAGGTAACGTTTCTCTAATATCACATCCGAGACACAGTAAGGGTTTTATCAAATCATTCTCGAAGGCTCTTGATGGTTGGATCTATACTTTTACAAAATGTATAACTCTATGAAAATTCTAGATTTGCTGTTTGGTCCTGATCAAATTGCTTCGAAGCTGTGCGACAAGTTCGGGTCACTTTGATTCGTCCTAATGTTTACAAAATCGGTTTAAAATGACAGTATTGAGTAAACTTAGAGCGACTTTGAAAAAAGAACGAAATCAGCAATAATACTTAGAATAAATTTCATGCTGAAATAGGAACAATTTATTCCGAATCATGCGGTTATTTCTAAAATATGAACGAGAATTTTGGAGCTGCCAATATACAGCTTCATAAGACGTACGGTTAGGCTGTGTAGGCTGTTTTGAAATAATTAGCGGTAAACGAATAAGTTGCACCATCAATTTTAAGGTAAGAAATTGCTATAAATAAGGTATGGGCTACCTTACACGACAAAGAACACACACATTTTTACATTTTGAATCGAAACAGCTGCCCACAGAGCCTCCATCAACCACCAATGCTAGCAGTACTGCAGCGGAACATGAAAGTGTTAATTTATCAAAAAAACAACTATCAATGTCAGTACTTCATAGATCACAGAATTTTCGCTGGATCCAACCAGGTCAGGTGATGCGCTGCGCCAAAACGATTATCATTTGCAACAGGAAAGGTAAGCCGAAAAATAAATATTCAACAGGAAACTGGAACCGGTAATAAAGCTAATGAAATAGCTAGTCGCCGTTCGGAATTTCACTTCCCGCGTGTATGCTTGGGGTTCCTTCCGAATAGGAGCTTCAAGCTGCATGTTGTTGATTGTTTGGACAGCTGCTGAGAGATGGCTGACGGGCAAGGTCAGGGGTTGAGTAGTAGTACAAGGAGTAGGTATGAGTAACTTTGAATGAATTCAATCCTCTTTCATTGTCGTTGATTAGGGTTCCTGTCCGCCCTTGGTAAGCCCGTTCCGTAAACTGATTGCATGATAGCTATACGCTAATTTTGGGGTACGCTTGCTGCAGATTGAACGTGTGAAATTATGCTTGGAAAAAAGAATCCCTAAAACGTTGGTGTAGTGACGGAATTGTATTCCGTTAGTTCTAAGTATAGCTAAGAATCGATTTCCATACATTTGCCTCTGAATCTGGAGAAACATCAGGGACTTCAGAAAGAAATAAAACTCGAGAGCGAACAAAATTGGTTTCTGATCGTATCGATCCTGCAACGGAATGAACTTCGCATCGATACGATTATATTTGTGTTTCCCCCAACAAACAAGTATCAATCCCTCTGTGTTGTACTATTTCCCCCAACAAACAAGTATCAATCCTTCGTAAACCCCCCACGATACAAAAAGGAAGTGAAGATTCCTTCGCCGTAGCTTGTTTGCATCTCATAACAGCGAACGTAATGGAAAATAAAATGGACTCTGAAAATAGAACGTTCCGCGAAGCAACCATCCGATCCATTAGCCATCCACAAACGGCACACCGTATTCTGCTGGTAGTAGGTATGCAACAGGAAACATCTTTCAGCGGAAACTACCACATTAGATTAGACAGATAAATGGACGACCATCATCTATGTTTGATGTGAGGATGCGATTTCGAGTCACTCCTGGTTGGCAAATGTATGACTTGCCGTATGATAGGTTCCCGGAAACCCGATTATAAGTAAACTGATTTGAAGCTTTTTGTGAAACTTGACTGGATGCAATCATTTGGTAACGATATATTAGGTTATGAGTTTTCAGAATTTTCTGTTCACGGAACCTAGTTTGAATATAAGCTGCACATATTCCAGGTTCCGAAATGTGTAAAGGCATGGTAAGTGACAATGATAGCGTGAGCCAGACAGTTTGTGACTGGTGGTTAGAAAGGCTCTGTTCAATTTGCCAATCGAATTAGAATAAACTGTACAAACATGTAACCTGCCTGGAGATATCCTTGGACAGCAATAAACAACTTGTTTGTTGGAACTCGAAACGAACTACCATTCAGTCGACACAGCAGCATCACAGCAGGAATTTGCCAGTAAAATTCAGTAACGATTTCCAGCAGTGTTGAAAATTTCTAAACTCATTCAAAAACTTCATTGTCACCCATCACTGGGTTCACGCAATTTCAGTTAGGTTATGCGTCTGCGAACAACGTTTCCGTACCGAAATACTGTTCCGGTTTGGATAGTCACGCAAGAGTGGAACTATAGTTTAGAACGAATCTGGAATAACTTTTCGTATGACACAACTACGAACAGAAATTCGATCTTGTTTGCTTTGGCTGCTGGGCTGAACCTCATTAAATTGAAATATACACTTGAATATATAGTTTTCAGCCCCATTCTGGTGACGTGTTTCGTATTTGGCTCTCCACACTCCCACACTTCGAGTCCGGGGAGGAATGTTCCGTAATCACCGAAATTAAAATCAAAAGTTTCTATCGCCGGCAAACACAGAACTAGCGCTAGGGAATCAAGTCAAATGTCATTACGCAGAGCAGTTGGAGCGTAGAAATAGGGCAGTTTTCCATTTTATTCATCATCATTGCTGTAACTCGTGAGTTGGAAGATAAATTGTTGAAATGGTTGAATTGCTGGGATTTCAAATATGGTTGACCATGAATTAGGATGAGGAAAGTTTTGGACGATGAGATTAATATAGCATCGAATAAGTTGGTTGGCTTATCAGTAAGTTGCAGTTAAAAGTTCCTTAAATGTGGATTAAATTAATATCGGTAAAAGTAAGTCCAATAAAGGTACACGCAAAAAAAAAATCAGCAAGAATAAACAAAGGAGATAACAACTCAAATTTAGTTGAAATCAAACAAAGATTCTGTCGATTTTTAACATCAGTTATCAGATCAGTTTCGATCAGAGATCAGTTCGATCAAACACATTTTATTTTGTTTCGGCAATGTTTCTATTTAAAATGCCAACAAAATTATTTGTTTAACTAAACCAAATACATGCTTTCGAAAGACGTCCATTTCAGTTTGAAACAGTCATTCGTCAAGCTTGAAATTCAACTAAACGTTTTGTTGTTTCAAAAGGCCTGATTCTTCTGCATGTAGATGTACCATTGATTTTTTTTTCTAATTTTCCGAAAAGTAGACCAAATAGGGCAAATCTAGCTACCGGAGCACTGGGATTGGGTGGCCCAGTATGCATCAGATTAGCACTAAAAGTGAAAATAAGAAAGATATTTCAATTACCTATAACATCGTCGAAGGTAATGAACTGTTTTGATAGGAGACAACTACATCGATTTTTACCACCTTTGAAGGTACGTTAGGCTGGGTGGAATTTATTTTTTTCGGTGCTGGAATTCCGTCCATTGCCCGGTGAAAAATGAATCAAGGTTTCAAAAAATGGGTTAAATTTGACCGGAATTGGAGCATTTAACATGTTTCTCAAAGCGATTAAAGTTTTATATAGGGAATACATACATTTTTCATACGTTTTATATGAAAATTCATAACTTCTTTCAAAGTAATCAAATTTTTTTGATATTTTGGTAGAGTTCAAACACACTATGAAAGGCTTCAAAAGGGAAGTTTTCTGATTCCTTAAAATTTTGTTTGAAATATTATTTTACAAAAATGCTCTGATTTCGGGTTTTTCTTAAAAACCTTTTTTTTCGTTCTGTCCTTCCGCGATAAATACTGAATACAATCATTGTAATCCAATATTTTCACATGCTAAGAAGTAAAGAGTTCCTCAAACAGCCAACTTTGCACTTCAGCAGATTTTCGCTCGTCAAATTCTCATCATTGATCACGCCGTCGATCTCGACTTCCCGAACAGGAAAAGAGCCACGATGGTCCTTGATGAAGTGATTGCAGCAAGTATCATCGTTTACCCGCTTTGAACTTGTTTAGCCAGAGTTTGTCTAAGCAAACCTTGGATATTTCGGTCACATCCGAGAAGAGCCAGTTCTTTACAAATCTTGAAGTTTGAAGGTTTAGATTATTGTTTAAGTTGACAAACGACCACAAAGGGACCGTTCGAAAGTTCTGGGTATGGTACTTTAATGAAACCAGAAACATTCTATGGTACATTTTTAGAACACTACTGGCGAATTCATGATTTTCAATGGCCACCCTGAAATGTTCCGGATTTTTCGGCAAAATCTCAAGAATGGTTGTTTCCATAGTTTGTCAGTTTTTCTGGCGATGATTTTTATTTTTTTCGCGTTTTTTTCATAAACAAGAATCAATTTCCACTCGAATGAACTATCAGAATTAGGGTTGAAACTGAAATAAAGGTTCCTGGTTAATGGGGTTTTAAACAATTTTATTTTAGTGGAGTTAGTTCTTACCAAAAATTTTCTCCACCAAGGAGAAACATAGCATAGTAGATTTGTATATTCTTGGCTTAGTTTGAACCTACGAGAGGCTAGTGCTTACATTAGCCTTTAGACCATTGGCTACCATTCGCGTTTCTTCATGAAAATGCTTAAATTTCCATCGTTTTTAAGATTTGAACGAATTTATTGTGTGTTCTGCTCAAACACTAGCGGTTTTGTGGAGATTTAAACTCTGAACTGAGAGTTCCGTTAAAAATGTCGACACCAGTTTGGCCATACTGACGGGTCACGCGGGTGACGTCGTGTACACTGCCCATTACGAATTGCCAATAGCTTAATAAAAGTAATAAATTAAACAAAACTGACTTTTGTTTCCCCACGAGGTAGCCCACTGATTTACCCATCTTTCCGGTTATTAGGTCGACGATTTGTAAATACATATGCGTAGTTCACTGTCCAGATTTTGGCATTGGCAGATATAAAAATAGATGCGTAAAGTGCTTCTTCAGATTCGAGTGATTCTATCATTTTAAATGAGCTTAGAGTCGAGTGCCGTTGTTTAAAATTCAATATCGACAGCATTTTGTTTGGTAATCCATATACAACTATTTCTAGTTCTGATTGGGTTTCTTAAAATTAATATTTTCGGATTCGGGTTTCCTATTTTAAAATTTTTAAGCTCGGGTTCGGGTTTCCAAAATTTTTTAATTCTCGCGTTTGGATTTGGCTCGAATTTTTAATTTCGATTATCTCGGTTTCGGGTCGGGCCCGGGTTTACAAGTTCTCGGGCCCGTGTCGGGTTCGCAAAAAATGAAACCCGACCATCTCGACTTCTACAAACAACTCAAAAACTGATTTTTAGAAAAACTTTCGGAAGGGACGCAGAAAACCGAAATCAGAAAACCTAATCGAATATTGGGAATGTTATGTAAGTTTCGCATTTAATTTTATATTTCATTCATCGTTCGCTAATCGAATGAGAAACATGTGGGTGCACGTGTTTTAAGTGTCTTAAGAAGAAGGTTATCAGAATTTTTGTCGCCCATATATTTTTGTTAACCCTTTCATGCCCAACTTTTTTTAGTGCATGTAGGGTTTCAAAACTATTTTTCCTTGAAAACGGTGGAGTCAAGAAATACGAAAAGCGTTTTTTCATAAAGATAGGTGCTTCCATGGCAGTGCTAGAAGCTGGTCAATTTTTACCTTCTAATGCTCAATACAATTCTCCTAGAATAATTACAATAGTCCAATTACGTGGAAAACGTAGCCAACGACAGTTTAAATTGATAAGTTTTATCAGTTTTCAGTAATATTGAATTGTAAGTGTTAGTACTCAAATGAAAGGTAATAGTCATATTTACTAGCCTTACTTGTTTTTGTGAGCAAATCTTGCCTCAATCAAAAGTTATAGCTGTTTAAAAACGTTGTTGTCCACAAACTACAAGGGCATGAATGGGTTAATTAGCCTTATTCTGCATGATAACGGATAGCTGTTTTCGAACGAATGTTATATGCATTCTCAATAAATTTAGTAAAATTAAATAGGCGTCAGATTTGATCGAGGCACATTCGTTTGAAAAATCAATCCGCCTTAATGTAGAATAAGGTTGAATATTTGTGAAATGCGCTATATGATGATCAAATCCCAATATTCAGTTTTTCGCAGGGAGTTAGGTAACAGTATATTTAGACTGTATTGGATATGTTTGAATGCAATGAATATTATTCTGAAGAGGAGATACATTACTAATAAATCATTAGCAATATATTGGTTTTATACGTGCTCTATTATAGCCTAAAATACATATATAATGATCTTATGGTTTATTGTGCCAAAAGTCTCAGCTTAATAAACGTATATAGAGCTACCAATTATATTTCCTGTGCAGTTAAGCATTCACAATGCTAGTGAAAAGCTTGATTGCATCGTAAAGTGCTAATTAACAACCAATAAAATGCACTGACTCAATACTTACAATTACTTGGGAGGTTTGCCGCGATATGTGACATAATATAATTCGTTTCTTCATTTGAAGAGCTTTGGTTCGCCTTCCCATGGTTTTTATTTGCTTCTCAGAGTGTTCACCATTTTCACCCCAAAATTTTTGCAAAGGGAATACATTTGCAAAGACATGTTCGCACCAGTTCCCAGAGAAGAGAAACGTAAATTGCATTGTATTGTGTGGTTTACTGGGGGATTTAAGCTTGATGGGTCATTTGCGCCGAGAAATATAAAAAATTAGGAAATAAAGAAAAAATTGACCATAGGAGTTTCTTGAAGGCATGAATTTTAACAATTGGCTTTGAAGAACAGAAGCCACAAACAATATAATGAAACAAATTCCATGCCATTCTCAAGATAAAAGGGCGCAGTATATGTGCCACATGAAATTGTATATTAAATTTTCCGAGAAGGAACTAGCTAATACCCGTCGCGCCTTGCTGTGACTTTCAACGAAATAGGAGTAAATCACAATTGATTTCGAAGCGGCATCTGGCGGTCAGATAATCCCCAACCAATAGCACACAAACACGCTCCATAACAAATGTCTAATGTGTATAAATTTTTACGGCAATCGGTTAAGCCGTTCAAAAGTCCATAAAACACATACATACAAACATTTAGATTTATACATTAGGAATAGGAAATCCCATTTGATATAATAAGTTCTTCCTGTTACTTATAAGGGATAAATGTAAATAGTATCTAGAAAATATATCTTACAATATTTATAGGAAACTAAGGTCATCTTACTATGGAAATCATATAAAATTGTTAAGGATACCAATTACTGTAAACTAGTATTTGCAGTTAAGAAAAAAATATCGAGAGTAAACACGAGTAATTCGTTCGGCTTTGTTTGACACTTTCGCTTTGATTTGCTGTAATAAAGTATTCTTAAAGTACGTCACACACTAAATCCTCAAGACTGACAGCGAATATTCGAAACATTTTATTCTGCTTCCCATGCAAATGTTCAATTTTTAGAAGAATGCTTTCGTTGTTAATTTTGGACCAACGAAAACAACCCTGCTTGCTCGAAAGTTGCATAAATTTAAGGTGCAGATAGCATCACAATTTGTTTTTCTGAGCAAATCGTGTCTTCGTTTTTGGAGCTAGTGTCAATCCAGCGCTAACTCAGTCATGGCACTACATTAGTGTCGCATTCTGATGAGCCGATGTCGAAACGCAAATTCCATAACAAATTTGATATAAAAGAGGATTCATGTGTCATAAGCTTCGACGTAATACGCGACACAATATAAAATGTGTTGTTTAGCTTTGAGCATATGAAGTTTCATATATAAGATATTTTCAGGACATTTTCAAACGAAGGTTTTGCGTTTCCCATCGCATTTGACGTATTTTGTGATGGAGTTGAAGATAGACCTAATTTGGCTCTCATCGGAGTCCGCATGGGTCATAATGGGTTAAGTTTGCGAAAGTCACTGTACAGTTTCATCATACACGAAATGTTGTGTGTTACTGTTCAACGATTTAATCGAAGAAGGAGGTTTAATTTCTTCTTATGAATTGCAACACGAAGTGCGTCTACGCGTCAAAAGAATTTTTGAAAGTGTCCTATTTCAAATATGTGCACAGCTTAATATTAGAATATCCTTTTACAACAAAATCCGACAATTTACAGTTTTCGGCGAAAGTCTTAAACCTTAAACTATCTAAGGATTTTGAGATGATGCACAAGATGACATTTTTTACTAAATTTAGTTATTCGATTTTTTTTAAAATTCAAATTTTACAATTCCTGTAACATTGCTTGTCAGGCCCAATTACAGCCGTTCGCCTTATAATCAGACGAATCAATACAAGACCGCTGAAATATCCAGCTGACATCCACAAACCAGATATTCAGGACATTGTGGAAAATTGTAGACATAAGACATACAATTTTGATATTCTCTAGAAGAAAAATTGTTATCCGTCACCCAGAAATGTCAGTTTAAAATTTTCTTTTAATTTGAATGCAAACATTTCTTGAAAAATCCAGGTTTTCGTAGTACAAAATACATTACCGGAGCTTCTCTGTTTTTTTGAAATCGTCATTCTAAGTTATACAAAAGCTTAATAAAAACCCTTGAATTCGAGTTATTAAGCAGCTGTGAAAATTATTTTTCATTGAATTTGAAGAACTTTAATGCGTTTAGATCTACTTTTAACCAAGCTTCGCCAAGGTAATGTTTGCTCTGATTTTTTAATGAAGTGCTAATTTATTTGGATTTAATATTACCGATCTAACAGTCAAATGTTAATTATTTATTAATTTGAATTCTCCTGATAAGAAACTGACCAATTTGTATACATCTCGCACCAGCAAACTGGTAAGGAAGCACTATTCGCTCCAACAGTTTTTTTTTCTTTTCTCAAACATTGTATGTATTTATTTTCGGTCACGGTTTCCATTCCGAATCGAGCAGTCTCCTGTGACGGTTGCATAACCACTCAACTCGGAAACATACTGGGGCGCTGTAGGTTCTCAGTTACTCGCTTACACCCGGTGTCCCCGTAGCTAACAGTAGACAGCACTTCAATAGGATCATGTACACACGTTCCTATTGGAGCCTGTCATTCATTCTCCATGCGGTATACACCGTTTTCAACTTAATCGGTCCAACTGGATGCACTCGAGGACGTACTTCTGAGGGGGGGGGGGGGGGAGGTTTCCAGCAAACACACACAAAGTCGAAGCTACCTCCTGCAGCACACCAACCAACGAGAATTGTGCAGACAAACGTGTGAAAATTAATTAAATTACGAATGCTGCCACAACTCACGATTACAACGAAGTGTATGAATCACAGTCAATGAACACCTCAGAATGGCATTAAATTGGCACTGGTAGGGTACAGTGTTAAGGTTTCCCGTACAGTGGTTTGCAGTGAATTCCGGCGTTTTCACTTTTCTTCGAATTCTCACGATCTTCTCAGAACTACTTTTGCAAGGCGCATCACGCCATTAATATTAATAAAACTTTCTTGAGCAACTAGCCAGCTGCTGACAGCTAGATCGCCATATCTTTCCAAATCTTTCTGTCCCCTGGTTAACTTCTCACAGCAATTTGTTGGCAATAAATTTCTTTCCCGTAATCCCATCTGCAAGCATGAGCTTACGACCCCCCAGCGTAAGCCAAAACCATCTCAAACCATACCGCCTCGGTGATGCATTTTGCGTTCGCAGATAACAACAAAACTCCGTGCCAAAACCACTAACACAAACACACACGTACACCGTCACGGTCAGTTCATGACAGAATGAAAAAGTACCACGCGTCCACTTCGCTTTCTTCCGCCTTCAACGGCAACGAGTCTCGTTAGCGAATAAATCAAAAAAGGATAAAAGCTTGTCCGATCGTATCAAGCAGTTATATCAAACTGAAGCTCCGTTGCCGTCGCTGCTGCTGCTGTGTGCGCTTCTTCGTTGGACGCGTTGCGCCCCGGCATCAACAGCACCACAGCCGAAAGAAGTGCGGAGAGAAAGGCCACAGCCGGAAGACACAAGGAAGTGTTCCCACATTTTTGCACACTGCGTTCTAGAGTCTCTGTGTATACATATTTTTGATTCCCCCACCCAACTCTACTCGCAGGTAGAGTGGAGTAAAGGCAGGCGACAGCGTCGTCTTCATTTTGCCGCTAGCTACACTCTTCAAGTTAAGGTTAAGGTTTTTTTTGGTGGGACACAATTTGTTCTAGTTTTGTCGTTCGATTGAATCTAGGCTGTTATTGGGGTGGAGTGCGGATATTGACTGTGCATGTGACATGCCACATTGTAACAATACACCGAAGTCTAGGTTTGTTGTTCGTTGAGTTTGTTGAACACGTTTGTTTGGTACTGAATGTAAAAAAATGTAAACAAAGCACTTTCATGAGTTATTGGGGAAATTGCAGATTGTTGGTTTTTGAAATTACGGATCTCAAAACATTGAACTCATCCGAATTACTGTTTTTCCCATGTGCCAATAGGTGCCTGCTACATACTCAGCAGCCCACACGTTTTCCCAAAGCATGAAAGCAAGTTGAAACAAATCCGTCCTCGTTACAAAGTATGCCATATTTGAAAATGAAATGACAATGGCAAACCATGTTGGTAGGATGAAATGAAATAGTTTTTGTTATTGCTTCAAAGATGCACTTCTGCCTCCCAGAGCCTTGTCAATTGCACAACATTCCCAGCCCAGTCTATTTCATCATCTGCACGAAAAGCACATCCTTCATCGGTCTTGCCAAGCAAACGAAGGTCGACCCTTTCGAGTTTGTGTCATCTTGCAATTCCATTCAGCATAGGCTGGTGGCTACATTACATATCCCCAGCAACCATAGCAGGTCCATTGTGGCGAAGGTACGTTACTTTGCCACACAAGCAAACAATTTCTCAAACGAGTGCCCTTTTTCAGCTCCAGGAAATCAGTCTAACTATCTGCTATTGAACAGATCTGAACTTTACAAACAGTACGAAAGAGACAGAGAAGTTCCTGTTTGTGGGGGTGAAGAAATAAGGTCTATTCGGCAATTTAAACGATTTAAATTAAAAAAGCTGCTACGTTTTAAATTAACTTTCTACATATAGGACAATTCTAAAATAACGTAGATTTGGAATTACTATATTTAGGGATATGTTTAAATTACTAGATAACAACGGTTCGAGCTCCTTCGGTACGAGCGAGTTTGCCAACCTATGCGTAATACTGTCAGAGAAGAGAGTTACATCTAACACCACTTCCGCGACCTGGCAATGAGTTTCCACATGTCCCCACAGAATTGCTTTTCGTGACTTCGTGAATAAATGCTCCAAACAACAGGTTTTTTGACAGTCCCCAACTGTGAAAGCGAACACAATAGCAACGAACCTGGCACGTTGACGGTTTCGTCCATCAACCAGTAGTGCTACTGAGACACCATCGCATCTCTCCATCGCAAGCAGCATTGTCGCTAAAATATAGACAGATTAGTTCACGGTCTAAAGGAATTTCAGCATCAATCGCAAGTAATATTCCTTGTATACTAAACTAGCTAATGCCCATCGCGCGTTACTGCGACTTTCGTCGAAATATGAGGAAAACACAATTTATTCAGAAGCGCCATCTGTCGGGCAGATAATCCCCAACCAATAGCACATAAACACGCTCCATAACAAACGCCTACTATGTACAAATTCTTACGGTAATCGGTTAAGCCGTTTGGGAGTCTATAAATCATATACATACAATCATTGACTTTTATATATATAGAAGATTGTATAAACACTTTCTGAATACTTTACTGTTTACTAACAGAATGTAAGAAGCATACAAACTAAAACCAAAGTGTTTACTATAAATAGCGGGGAGTTATGCTACGACGGACCTGATGTTTACCCGCGACAAATTCTGAAAAAATTCCAGAAATACATCTTTTGCACTCATCAAATGTATGAGGATTTTAAGGTGGCGTATGATTGAATAAAACGAAACGAACAGTGGAAAATGATGTATGACGCCGGATGGGTCAAAATATAGCAGCTTAATAACCGGAGGACATTCGACTCGATTGTGATGACGTTAGATGGATTGAAGCAGGGCGATGCATATCCGAAGGTGCAAAGGAACGGAGCAATCATCACGAGAATTCACGTGCTTCCTGGTGTCGCAGTTGTCTGTGTATCGTGTATCGACATTATTGGAGCAATGGAAGAGATAATTATGCCTTACTATAAACTCTGACAAGACGGGCTATAAACTCCGACAAGATATATTATAGTTCTATGGCGTACGGTACGAGGAATAAAAGAATGTTGCCTCTGCGACTTCCTGTGGTTTGTATAGTCAGCTATTGACTTGTAGCCTAAAGACGTGCACATAATTTTCTTTGTACAACCCGAGCAGAAAAATATAACTTCAGAATAGCAAATTCAGGTATATTGTACCCAATACTTGAACACCTCAAAAGGCATTAAGAAGCCTTGCATAAGAGGTAAAATACCTGAAAGAATAACTGAGACATGTACTACGAATAACTATTTGATAATGAAACGAGTTCTTATAATACCTGAATAAAAACAAAACCTTTTCAACTTTCCAATAAAAAAATTCACTGTATGGAAGTATTCAATAAGGTATTGATTTGGTATTTGTAAAAATTACTGGAATACATGAAAATACTAAAATAATGTATTCTACCTCATTGAGCTATTAAGCAGGTATTGAAAAATGTTTCTTCAATACCTACCTAATACCTTAATGAGGTATTAATAATCAATTAATACCAGGTTTTGGTATGATACCAGAAAATAGTAGGCTCGGGTTATTGGCCAGCTATTTGCTCCTGGTCGGGAAATCACCAATACTCCCGGTTGATCTGTACGGCCATGAGGCATGGGCATTGAAGGAAACACACTGTCGAGTTCTCGATGTGTTTGAGAAGAAGTCTGTATTCAATACTAATCGGCACAGTAGAAAAGGGAGAAAGGCGCAGACGCATGAACCAGGGGAGCTTTACCAAGTATTCAAACATGTTGACATAGAAAAGCTAATAAAATACGGTATATCACAGAAGGCTGGACATGTAGCGCGAACTTCGGAAGACCTAACTACCAGTCGAAGTTATTCTTAGCAGTGAATCAGGAAAAGGTCGTCGACTTCGGGACAAACCTCGCATTCGCTGGCTGTGCGAAAAACGAATAATCAGCGTTCATCGCAGAGCAATGGAAGAGGCAATTGTGTCTTAAAAAGAGAATCTGCGGATCGGACAGGCTACAAACTTTGACAAGACAAAATACATGATGTGGGCAAAGAACGAGGCAGTCCGAACGGTATTGGTTCCGACATAAAAAATGATAGAGTACGTGTACGGTACGAGATTGTTGACGAATTCATATATCTTGGAACACTGCTTCATGTGATAGCGGTGATTTGCATAGTTGATTCGTAGCCTACAGACGCGCACATAATTTGCCTTGTACAAATCACTATTACTCCCGGTTGCTCTGTGCGGCCATGAGGCATGGGCATTAGAGGAAAGACACTGTCGAGTTCTGGGTGTGTTTGAGAGTAGAATTCTGCGTTCAATACTAATCGACACAGTATACATGGAAGAATGGCGCAGACGAACCACGAGCTTCACCAAGTATACAAACATGCGACATCGGAAGGCTGATAAAACACGGTAGACTACAGTGGGCTGGACCTGTAGCGTGAGCTTCGAAAAGAAACTAGTCAAAGTTACGCTTTGCAGTGAATCTGGAAGAGATCGTCGACTTCGGGACCGACCCCACACTCGGCTGTTGAGGCAAATGAGGAAGATACGCGTACTGCGGGCATTTAAAGAAACCGGAGAATGGTGGCCCAAAATCGCGTATCCTGATAATCTAAAATGTATTCAGTCACCAATCGCAATACCGCGATTGGTCACGTTCATGATGAAGATCTGATTTCGTCCTTACTAAAGATGACATTTTTGTTTTTGCATTAAAGCCAGAAGTATCAAAACTGCTCAAAACAATACCAATCGACTCAGCTCAACAAATTGGGACAATATCGGTCCTCCTTCTATATTAATGTGGAATCTTCATAATACACCCGAGCTCTTGGTAAAGTCTGATGCACTTAGAATTTGAACACTTTATGTGTTCTATAGTGGCGACTCTAGTTATGGGATTTGAATTTTTTTGAAACTACATGGTTTTAGTAAAGAAAGTTTGCTCTCTAGAGTGCAGTTTCGCTAGATGAAGATAAATTGATCCTGCACATACACCTCGAAAAATCATGGTCATGGTCAATTTTAAATATCGTGAAAAAGTTGTAAGCTACCGTGAGAGAAGTTCTCAAGCGATTTCGTCATTACAAGAGTGTGACCCGGAAGGTGCTTCATGAATCTTCAATTGAACTAGAAACTGTTGAGGTTCATCGAGCGCAACCCACGACAGAGATCGAAAGTTATTTTGAGAGTTGGAGTTCCCTGTCAGAATCACTGACTACAATTGTAGACGAGCCGGGAAATGTCATCTTCTAAAACAGTGCTTAAGGCCCATTACAGCGGTCCGTTATTATGATTGTGGTTGTACGATTTAGATATAGAAACTTAACGATCGCGTGCGTAAGAGTTTCAATATTCGCGTTTGAGGCTGCATTGATCAGATTATAAGTGCAATGGCGTTCACAAAATCAACGGGACGTTTTATTTTTGCGAAATCTGATGGGAAGTTGAACATGGATGATCACGATTACATCTTTCGTCATTGTGTATAATCGCAAAGGTCTCGAGCGTTTGCATGCCAGCGTGCTCGATCACGTGTACTAACGTTTATGCAACTTCGCGTGTATGGATTCGATTTTATAACCACATGGTCATACGTATATTCGCGTGTGTTCTTGGCTGATCGCGTGGAACTTTAATCTGGTACTTAATTTTCAGTGTATGGTTCAAATGCTAAAAAAGAGTGAGTTCCTCCATATCATTAAAGTTCCCTTTAATATCGCCATAGAACGTGTTGTATAGTGGATATGAGTCTTTTTTCTTTCTTTTCTTTTATTAGATTGAGCCAACTGAAGGCCTTTACCAAGGCGACTAGGACCGAGTGCCCTTTTCTTCGTGTGTGTAAGAAACTTCATGTGAATAAATTTGGTTCTATAACCGTGCGTGGTTTACATATTCGCCTGGATTCTTGAATTCGAGTTTATGCTCAGGGTTGTGTTATCTCGCAGGATTCCAGCGTTTGTATGTTAACGGGCTTGATAACGTAAGTGTGTATGTAACTTCGCAAAAATAAATTCGTTTCTATACCCGTGTAACCTCTTACATACGTGAATTGCAAATTTAAGTGTACGGTTCAGATCAAGAAGGGAGTGAGTTTCCCCCGGTCTTGGCGCTCTGAGGCTTCTAGTGTATATGAATTTGTTTTTTTAAGACCAAGATTAAAGACATGAAGCTAGGCTGCTAGGACCAAATGTAAAGGACGTGACCGATTTATATTCGCGTGAGAACGAGCATTGGTATAATTACACTTGAGATGGTGGTTTTTAAATTCGTAAGTGCTAACATATTGATTTGATAATCGAGGCGTTTTTATGCTTGCGAAATCACGTGAGCGCAGTTGATCGCATGCATGACCAGATTTCTATTATCGCGAAGGACACGAGCGTTAATGTGTTTGACCGGGGGCGTTTTATGTCACGTGTGCTAGCGTGTTAATTATTTCGCGGGTTTAGCAGCTCCTTACCACAGGACTCACTACGGACACCACAATCAATTTGATTCGTGTCTTTGTCTGATGATAAGTTCGACTTTGATATATCCAAACACTTATTTTGTAGAAGAAAAAGATACAGGAACATCTTCCCGGCGCGAAAAAAGATCTCCGCTCGCAATAGAAAGTTGCGCGCACGGGATCTTACAGGCTCAAAATAAAATGTATTGTAATTTTTATTTTTTACATATTGTAAATATATAAAAGACCCATGGCTCCTCTAAGCTAACGCATTGAGCCGTGTCAAATAAACGAATTAAAAAAAAAGAAAAATATACCTTATTTAGCTAGTATTAAGCTGTCCAGTCAGTACAAATCAATCGAGGACGGTGATAAATAAATAATAGATTTAGGAATGAGTTAAGAAAATAATAATAATAGGTTTAGGAACGAGTTGGGAAAAACTGTTGAAGATGTTTGCAATATAATCAATCCAATTAGCCCAGGGGAAGAACCTAGGACTGGGATCGGGAGTTTGCCAAAAATATGATGCCAGTCACATTATCGTACTTTGTCTGCGAGCAGGTCTTGGTTCATTCTGTGCCCCCAACCAATCTAGCAGCACAAGGATGCAGAATATAGTAGTCATAACCCACGTCGGTTAGTTGTACGAACGGATTCTGATGAAATACAAAGGCTGCCTTATCCTGTATGTCGAAACCTATGTAAATAGGGATTTCAGGCAGGTTTCTGGATTTACGTTTCATCTGATCGTCGCATGGGATGATGTTCCCAGCATATTGAAGTTTGTTTTTGCTGATAATCTCAGCCAAGATTGTTTGGCAAGAAATTTGCAACAGCACATTTAAAACTAAGTTTTTCATCATCAATAAAACGATGAACTCGATGCTGTTTTAGCAAGACTGTCTGGAGAAATTAACACTACCTTTCGTGAATGTTTCCAAAGATTCATTGATGATGTGACGAGATTTGGCAAACTGCCACTACAACTGGGAGGTACTACAATGATACCGCGGAAATAAGGTGAATATCGAAAAGTATTGAGTGAAAGTTAAAAAACTGGAAAGAAAGATGGTACGATGTTGGAAAAAATGGAGCAGAACTTCCAAGCGCTCACTTAGTCGATCAGATTGTCATAAATCTATGATCAAAAGCCCAAGAATCATAATTACCGAAAACGAACTCAGAAGCAGTCGTCCGCGATAGCTCCATACAGCCTGGGAAGTATATGTCAAAAAGAGTTGAATACTTCATCTTCGATAGACGAGTCCTTTTTCAGTATAACAATTTCGGAATTCCACTAGGAAATCCATCTAAAAGCACACATAACTCGAAGCGAACCAGCTTCTTAATATGCTGCTACTATGAGTGAGTCGGTACTAGCCAGTTTGCGAAATACTATCCGAGCAGCGAGTTACATTTAACACCGCTTCCGCGAGCAAGCAATGACAGCCTGCACATGGCCCCACGGCATCGCATTTCGCGACTTCGTGTGTAAACGCTCGGAACAACGGGTTTATTGGCAGCCTCCAACTGTAACAGCAGACACAATAGTAAAAAACTACGCACGTTGACGGTTTCGTTCATCCATCAACCAGCATTTCTCTTGAGATACCCTCGCATCCCTCATTCGAAACAGCATTGTCACTACAACAAAGGCAAATTAGTTCGCAGTCTGAAACTTATTCAGCACTAATCGTGAGTATTATTGCCTCTGAGACATTGGTTAACCAAATTGTACAAACGTCTTCTGAATACTTTACTATTTACTGTCAGAATGTAAGAGGCATGCGAACTAAAATGAAAGGTTTTTTTTTATCACCCTTACGAGGCAATAGAAAAAGTGCCACAAAATTCATAGTGAATATTACAGTACACACACTTTCTCAGCAACGAATAGAATACCATACACTAAGGCAAAACGTATAGCGAAATACATAAGATTTATCTTATGATGAATAGAAAAGGAACAAAACTATGTTTTCATAAGATTAATATGAAAAACATACGACTTTAATGATTACCTTAGCATTTTATAAGTTATTGCATATGGGTCATTCCATGCGAAGTGATCAAGGCACGTGTAATCGACCTCCACGGATTTGAACAAAATTTAGAGGAATTGTTCATCTAGGGCCAATATATAAAAACCCAAATTTTTGTGACAATTGAACCACCCCTCGGGTCATGGGAGCACCCCCCGTTTTGGCAAATTGTCAAAACCCTTGATTTTCTTTTGATCATATCTCCGGTTCTATTTACTCTAGAATCAAACTACAGGATGGCTTTTGAAGAAAATTGTTCAAGGAGTCTATAAAAAATATTATTTTTTGCCGACAGTGTTGCCAAGTATGCAATTTTATCAGTTAAATATTGAAAGTTAATTTTTCTCAAAATACGCATATTTTAATTTTGAAAATTTTAATGCCATCGCGTTCCCCAGACATTTTTACATAAAAAACACTTATCATCTCAATATAATATGAGCGCATCTTCAGATACACCGTTTTGAAGAGAAAAAACCGCAATTTCCCATATAAAATCGCAAGCGCACAACACTAAAAAACCAATTTGAGTATTCTGAGTTTAAACATAATTTTTCGTGAAGTAGACGAGAAATGATGAAAAACTACGTATTTGGTTTGCTTCTAGCAGATCAGGGTCGATTTTTATGACAGTTTGAAGATTTTCTCAATTTTGGCCAATAAAAATGGATTTTTATATGAGAAAATCGGAGTTTTTCCCTTCAAAACGGTATATCTCAGGATGCGCTCATATTATATTGGGATGATAAGTGTTTTTTATGTAAAAATGTCTGAGGAACGCGATGGCATTAAAATTTTCAAAATTAAAATATACGTATTTTGAGAAAAATTAACTTTTAATATTTAACTGAAAAAATTGCATAGTTGGCAACACTGTCGGCAAAAAATAATATTTTTTATAGTCTCCTTGAACAATTTTCTTCAAAAGCCATCTTGTGGTTTGATTCTAGATTCAATAGAACCGGAGATATGATCAAAAGAAAATCAAGGGTTTTGACAATTTGCCAAAACGGGGGGTGCTCCCATGACCCGAGGGGTGGCTCAATTGACACAAAAATTTGGGTTTTTATATATTGGCCCTAGATGAACAATTCCTCCAAATTTTGTTCAAATCCGTGAAGGTCGATTTCAAGTTTGCATCTTTTTTTGATCACTTCGCGTGGAATGACCCATATGTCAGTCATTCGAATTTCATACGAGCATCTTATGATTCTCATAAACATAAGAGAAATGTATAATATTGTCTTATGATAATTCAAAGATGCCTTATGGAACATGAAATCATAGCAAACCGATTTGACAAAATAAATGCCGTTTCATAAGAAATTTTTACGGTTTACATACGTGCTACTTGTGGCTAAAAATTATACGATATAACTAATTCGCTGTATTTTTTTCCTGAGTGTAGGTTTATGCGATAAAAAAATTATTGACTAAGCCCAATATGCTCTAAACCGTCCATAGCTCGTAAATATAAAAATGTCAAATAGTTGAGTATTATTAATTTTTTTTAATGCAAACAGCTCAGTTCGTTTTATACATTTTCCTAAGCTGGTCGCATTCAACGAGTGCAAACCATTTTTGGTGAAACCTTTAACAAAGAACCCCAACAAGAATTTGGCAAAGGCAATACAACAAAGAACCGTTATTTCTATTTCTGTAGCAAAGAAAACAAGAATCGAAAATGAATTAATTTCAAGAGTAATAACAGCATATCTATTGTTTTTAAGAGTAGCCAATATTTGACTATCTGTAAACTGGAAAGTTAATTGGAAGAAAGAATTTGGCTTTTCCAGAGATGGATATATAATGTCAGGCTAACTGGAGTCATAAATAAAATCCTATCCACTTGCATCTCCGATTGAAATTAGCTCATAGCATAACACAACAAATTTTACATATTTATATCGTTTGTAGTTATAGTACACAGAATTTTTTTTTAAATTTAGAAATTCATACAAGAGAGCTTAAAAATTGAATGTTGGTTTAATTTAAAAAAAATTGACAACAAATAATTGTTTCCAAATTTTGTCCGTGCTGCTGGGAACAAATTAGCAATGTTATCTTTGTCAACAAAGTTGTGCATCTACTGACATAAAATAGTCCCGAAGTGAAGTAAAGGACGTAAAAATTGTACTTCTTGAAATATTCAAGAATCTAACAGGGCGCTTCGGTTACGAAAATGACCTTACACACATCATGAACTGCTAAAAATACCTTTCTGGCCTGGACAAACAAGTTCGAATGGTGAATAGGCGTTCAACTGGTTATGAAACTTGCGTTTCGACTTCGCCTCATCAGAATCCAACACTAACTTAGTCACAGGATTAGGCTAACGCCGGATTAACACTAGCTCCTAAAAAACGAAAACACTATTTTTGTTTCTGAGCGATGTCCCGCAGGAAAAGGAGTTCTGATTAAGCTGATACGAATTAATTAAATCTAAGCTTGGGTTGGTTTAGCAAGCCTATGCACTATGTTACACAATAGTGTATGCTTGTATGAAGCTAGCACTAGCTTGGTCTTGTTACTAAGTTGGTGTTGGATACTGATGAGACGAAGTCGAAACGAAAATTCCATTACTAATTTAGTTATGGGTTTTCTGCCCTTCACATGCAAAGATGGGTTTAAACACTTTTCACCTTAGTATGAAATAAGTCTCATTTTAGCAAATTACGGTATACTGATGTGATGCTTTATCACTGTCATCGAATGTATCTATTTACTTGCGAACTTGTCGTTTAATTGTAGGGCTAGTGCTATGACCCTACTGTCCGCTAATAATCTTTCATTGCAGGGGTCGAACAAACGTCGAGTGGCTTATAAGGCCGGCGTCTTATCCTCTGAATAGCCATACCAGGGTTTACATTCTAAGAAGAATAATGCTATGTAGGGAAACATGGGGAGACTTGACCAGGTTTTCAGCTAAAACTGCATAAATCTCTAAAAAGACCTTCAACCCCTCAAAAGTCATTGAGATATAATGTGCAAAGTTATTGTGCGTCTCAACGATTTTCTGCAGAATTTTTAATTTAATTTTTGAAAAGTTACAAAAGTTTTTCTGAGATCGATTTTCTTGGTCAAGTTTCCCCACTGCGGGGAGACTTGTCCAAGGCGTGGGGAGACTTGACCAAGAGAATTTTAAAAAAACCGTAACAAAAAATAATGACATACTGTAATTATATTTTTTCCATATTGTCGAGATCTTTAGGTAGTCAGTAAAAAATATAAAATATATTATTTAATGGAAATTTATTAATCACGTAATATTTTCTTTATGGAAATGATTTTTCATTCCAAACTTTTAAAATTACCTTAAGGGATTGAAACAAGTATAAAAATATTTTTGAAAAAAAATTAAGAATCGAATAGAAGACACCATAGCCAAAAATAGAGTTTTGCGCTTGGTCAAGTCTCCCCATGTTCCCCTATAGAGAGCTAAAACTTAACGATATGTTCCCAGTAAAGAAGGAAATAATCGAAAGTGAAGAGCTGTCTGCTTTTTTGTGTTGCGACTGTATTGTACTGTCGTTTTCCAATTACCTACCTTTGCCATTCAACATTTTTCCTCTTTCATCAGGAAAATGACGAGTTGATATGCCAAGCTACCGATAGCAGCTTATTGTTAGTACATATAGTTTATAGATAGTAGCAAGCTACAAGTATCCGAAAACATGGGAAGTTTATTCTGATCCCTGATTTTGTTCTAATTCTGTGTGCTCTTGCATCCACTTAAAAGGCTTCCTTGACAGATTTTCAGAATTTATCGACAGCCATAGAAAAGTATAAACTTCAAGTTTTAAGATCTCGTACCGCAAAATACACCTATTTAACCCTTAGGTCGCTTCACATCACACTTTACACCATTAACACCTACGGTGCAAACACATACGATACAAGTAAAGATCTTCAAAAGGGTCCTGAAATTCAAATTTTGAAACTGTATAGATGTAACAATGATATGTGTGATGTTCCCACCAACTCTAAAAATTCACGACTAAACTTTTATTCTTCAGGTGCTTTGACGCCGTTGCTATTTCTAAAAACGACTCCAGCAGGTTATATATTTTTTTTTTATTGCAAGCTCTTCCTTTGACGTCATTCCGTTAGCTTTGATGTGATTAGAGAAATGATAATTGGAGTCCAATTTGCAGACAATTAACATACACTAAGGTTTTTTTTACACGGGGGATACGTACCGTGTAAAAAAAAACCGTGCAAAAAAAAACCGCGTTAATTGCGAAATGCGTGTAAAAAAAAACCGCGTTAATTGCGAAATCCGTGTAAAAAAAAACCGTGTTAATTCAGAAAACCGTGCAAAAAAAAAACCGCGTAATTCCGAAAATCGTGCAAAAAAAACCGTGTTACATTCAATGCAAAAGACTTAGACGATTTTAGGAAAAGGGATGATTTCGGAGTTTTATCAAAAATGTTGTAAGTCCTTTTGAAGGCAAAAGACTTAGACGATTTTTGAACAGGTTTTTTGCACGGATTATGCAAGTAGCACGGTTTTTGCTTTTTCCAATTCCTTAGGTTTTTGGAAAAGTGGAAACGTCGGATCTTGAGGTTTCCTTTTGTCCCGCACTTTAACAATACATATGGTTGTTTTCGGTACAGTGTTAACGAGTAGGCACCAAACATCGATGCCTGAGGCCATTTGGAATACCAAGATGACGACTTCCGGTCTAACAGAATTTTCAATAACCCAATCAGTATGCATATTTTCCGAGCGGGCCTAATGAGCGCATGATAGAGATCAATGTCTGAGGCCATTTTGAAATACAACATTGAGACTATCGGCTTAGCGATATTCTGTATAACTCACAACATGGAGTGTTTTGGAACTGGATTGACAAATATGCAGTTGCCAGAGGTCTGGCGGCATTGTAACACCCAAGATGGTTCTGATTATTTAGTATAAATATCCAGCGTAAAACAAAAAGATACATTTATTTTTGTATATTTTGCATTTATAAGATAAGAAAAATGTGCTCATGAATGGATTTACTCGAATTTGAGTTGGTTCGTCTGCTAGAGCTCATCGAGCGAATCTTCATGCGAGACTCAAAGTCGAATCAAAAAGCTGACATAATCAGGGGGAAATAATAAAATCAGGTCTTCGCTGTATTATTAAGGGGGGCGTCTGGTGTAAAGTGCTCAAACCGAAAGTGTTTTACGATTTTGAAGGCAAGGAAACAATGCATCTTTTATGTAAGGTTAAGCTTTAAATTTGTACGTTTATTCTGTACGAAAACTGTATTTGCGCGGCCTTATTCTGCGCGGCATGTGACGTGAGACGACGAAACTCACCTCACTTTACGTGACTTTTCTCACCCGATTCTGAGA
This sequence comes from Topomyia yanbarensis, assembly GCF_030247195.1. Classification (NCBI taxonomy): domain Eukaryota; kingdom Metazoa; phylum Arthropoda; class Insecta; order Diptera; family Culicidae; genus Topomyia; species Topomyia yanbarensis. Next base: position 104,893,674 of record NC_080672.1, on the reverse strand, counting down.
GTCGACTCGGGTGAGGTGAGATTCCTCATTGCGGTTAAATGGGAGTCTCACGTCACCCGAAGTGACTCTTCAGAATTGGGTGAAGTCACGTAGAGTGAGGTGAGATTAGTCGTCTCACGTTACACGCCGCTCAGAATAGGGTCGGCAGCCACGCAGAGCCACACATACAAACGTTCCAAGAGTAGACGTCCAACCATTTCCACGTCGAGGAGCGCCGCGGCTAACACGATGACTCTTGATAAAATTGTTTGACACAGGAAATTAAGTAAAATTTGTAAAGCTTAGACTTGTAGTTACTCGATGAACCCAAAAAAAAGTTCGAGTTTAGGAAAATGGCTTCATGTAAACCGAAAAATCTCATATTTTTCTGTAAAATTCGTGCACTTTTCTTCAAAATAATAGAGAGAACAATTTTTTCATTCCGTTTTCTGTGGTTCACCGACAGGCTACACATATTGTGCATTTTCATAAAAAAAAAATCAAGTCAATTCTTTGATTAGTTTTTGAGTTATCGTGTTCACCAATTTGAAAAACGCGGTTTCGAAAAAACGCTATTAAATGATACTCCATATCAAATTGCATCACGGAAAAAATGACGTGGAAAACAATCCATTTGGTATTTTCTCTTAAAAATTTGGGTGGAAGTAGTTTAAAGTGTATTGTTCACACTGTATTTTTATCGCTGTCAGTCTTAAGAAAATTGCTGCCGATAGATTGAAATCTGCGTGTGTCACAGCAAATACGCGCGAGGAATGCATTGCTGTTTAAAACAAAAGAAGTTCAGCGTGGTCACCGAGATTGCGGGAGACGATTCTAGAGGCTCAATACTAACAATTAAGCGAATAAAAAAGAAGTCGATTTTTTTGCCCACTACACCAGAAGCACTCTTAAGATGAATGAGATGTACACTAAAGCAGAGATGATGCTTATAGAGATGCGCGAAGACTGAAGCCAAAAGTTCCAATCGAACCCAAAACAACGGTTCCAAACTAGCAATGTAAACAAATATGGCGGATTTAGGAAGTAATGCGTGGGGAGTATCGAGATTGAAATGAAAAGAAATGCATGTCTGCATCCTGCATCATCGATACATTTTTTCTAGTGCAACGAAAAACATGTAGACAGGCTCAGTAACGTAAATCAATGCGTTTCCAAGTTACATGATTGAGTATTGTGGGAAATATTTCAAAAAAGGGATTCGCCAAGCATTCATTAAAACTACAAGTCACTCGCTGTTTACACAATATTCCTGGTTGCCAAAACTAGCAGACAAATAATTTGTAAAACCGTGCAGCCAAATTTACTGTTTTTCTCGCCGCGTGTCTTTATATTTAAAACATCGTCTTGGCACTAAAATAGAAGTCACCATCTTAGATGAAAACATGACTTCCGGAATTGACATCCGGTATCTATTCATTAACGCTATTACAAAAATTCTCACATTGTTGTGGTAATTGAAAATTTTACTAAACCGAAGTAGCCATCTTGATTTTCGAAATGGTCTCAGACATTGATATTTGGCACCTACTCGTCAATCCCGTTCCAAAAATACTCATATTGATTGGGCTTTGGAGAATTCCACAGAACCGGAAGTCGCCATCTTGAATTTCAATATGGCACCAGACATCGATATCTAGCGTCTATTCGTCAATTCCATTCCAAAAATACCCATATTGATTCGATTTTAGAGAATTCCAATGAACCTGAAGTCGCCATCTTGGTTTTCCAAATGGCCTCTGACACTGATCTCTATCATGCGCTCTATTAGGCCCGCTCTGAAAATATGCATGCTGATTGGGTTATAGAGAATTCCACTGAATCGGAAGTCGCCTTCTTGTTTTTTAAAATGGCCTTAAACATCGATATCTGACGGCCACTCATCAATCCCGTTCCAAAAATTCCCATATTCATGGGGTTTCAGAGACTTCCACTGGACCGGAAATCGCCATCTTGGTTTTCAAAATGGCCTTAAACGTCGATATCTGACGTTCACTCATCAATTTCGTTCCAAAAATACCCATATTGATGGGGTTTCAGAAAATTCCACTGAACCGGAGATCGCCATCTTGGTTTTCCAAATGGCCTTAAACATCGATATCTGACGTCCACTCATCAATCCCGTTCCAAAAATAGCCATATTGATGGGGTTTCAGAGAATTCCACTGAACCGGAAGTCGCCATCTTGGTTTTCTAAATGACCTCAGACATGAACATTTGGCATCTACTCGTTAATGCTGTTCCAAAAGCAATCACTTCCACTTTTCCAAAAATCTTCGAAATTCTTTGCATTTAAAATGGAAAAGCAGAAACCGTGTAAATTTCAAAATCCGTGCAAAAAAAACTTGGTCAACAACCGTCTAAGTCTTTTGCCTTCATAAGGATTTTTGCTAAAACCGTGTTAATTGAGAAATCCGCGCAAAAAAAAAAATTTATCAAAAATCGTCTAAGTTTTTTGCCTCCAAAAGGACTTAGAACATTTTTGCGAAACCCGTGCAAAAAAAATTGTTGAGAAATCGTCTGTCTTTTGCCTTTAAAAGGACTTAGAATATTTTTGCGAAAAACCGTGTTAATTGCGAAAACCGTGCAAAAAAAACTTCGTCTAAGTCTTTTGCCTTCATAAGGATTTTTGCTAAAACCGTGTTAATTGCGAAATCCGCGCAAAAAAAAATTCATCAAAAATCGTCTAAGTTTTTTGCCTCCAAAAGGACTTAGAACATTTTTGCGAAACCCGTGCAAAAAAAATTGTTGAGAAATCGTCTAAGTCTTTTGCCTTTAAAAGGACTTAGAATATTTTTGCGAAAAACCGTGTTAATTGCGAAAACCGTGCAAAAAAAAACCGTGCTAATTGCGAAAACCGTGTAAAAAAAGCCGTGTAAAAAAAAACCGTGCAAAAAAAAACCGTGTAAAAAAAAACCTTAGTGTATCTCTAAAATCAATGAAACTAACGTCAAAGGAGGAGCTTGCAATCAAACAGATAATACACTGAATTAAATTTCTGTCACAGAAGCGGCATTGAAACATTTTTGTTTTAGTAAAACTTGGGATTTAAAAAAAAAACAATATTTCTGTAGCAAGCTTAAACTAAAACCCTCAAACCTAAAACAGGCCGGATAAATCATATTTAAGAAAACTGGAAGGACGAAAAATTTGTGTTCAACTTTTCGTTTTCAGAATCGTTATTATAATGGAGCTTGAGCGAGATAGGAAAGCCAGCTATACTTTCTTCTGCTGCATGTGGGCGGACATCAGAATCAGGAGGTTCATCTTGCGTACTATCATAAAATACGAACGGACCGGTATATATAAAACAATTCAAAGATATGGACCTCTTCCAACAGTTCGTACAAGTGCGTCATGGAGCGGATTCGTCGTAATCCCAATTAATTAGACCATTGGGTGGTTAATGACATGAATATCTTCCAAACAACATTCAGGACCATGGTCAACGAAGTTTTGGGATTCGTGTTTTAGAAGGCGACTCTTTGTCTCTGTGGAGCGCGCGTAAGAACTTCTGCTTATGGATCCAAATCTTTTTGGCCCTTCATTCGATAATTTGAAAATCGTTTGTTTACAAAATGTAGACCAAAATTGTGCGATCTTTTCAATACGCCTAAATCGTTAAATTTTGATCAATGCCGACTTTGGAAGATTTTGTGGACATTACTAGACTATGCAAATGTCGTATGAGTGAGATATTTTCTTGCAAGTACATATATATTTAGACATTTAGTGTTCGGCAAAGTTGTAGAGCATGCTTCTGCATGTCTTCGTCTTGAATATATAATGCTGAAAATTATTGCTTGTTGTTTGTGGATGACCTCTTAAAAGCCAATCCATTAATATAAATTTTTAAATATCCTCCCGTGATCCGACAATTTTTGAAAAATGTAGTGTTTCAAATAATGATTGGTTGTTTGCTGTCGTTTGCTGACTAGTAATTAACCCTCCTGAAAGTGACATTTTTGGTTATTTTTGTAGGTAGTAGATATAGCTTGTTCTATTTGGATGGGAATCTTTGCAATTATCATTCCTTCGAGTTTTATATATTATATGCAGATCTTTCCAAAATACACAATTTTTATTAACGCATAATTTTTGTCTTTATCGAGTATTTTGAGGATATAGGACATTTTTTGAAAAACAAGTTTTTTCAAATCCTCTATAACTCTACCTGATACAACGAGAGACAAGTGAAATCCATTGAGTTTCATACTGCAACTAGAATTTGCTGCCTGTTTTTGCCCGTTCAAAAGTATACTGTGAAAATTTAAAAACGGTTTGTTCGAGTAATATTTCCTGCCAGTTCAAAAAGAGAGATTTGAATTTTTATATATCTTTGCCGCCTTCCCTTTTTTGTACATTATTTTCAGGATCCTAAAGTCATTTAAGGCCAATACAAAATATTCATTTCTTTAAAAATTCTACGGTAGTGTAAATAAAATAAAGTAACGTTTTCTGTTGCTCATATAAATTCCGACTTTGACTTTGTCTTAATTACCGTGTAAGAATCAACGATTTCTCCCGAAAACTTCTGCAACACCCTAATGATGATAATTATACCGTTGTCTGGTATTATTATCAAAGCAGATACGAAACACCATCCCAAGATCATGGAAGTGTTAAAAACTCTAACGGTTGGGTATGTACTGCGAAGAATCAAGTTCAAATAAAGAAACAAACAATGCGTGGAAGGTTTAGCAACAAACAAGCAGTAAAACGTCGAGAAAAGACCAGAACGTCTGGGTGCAGGATGGAAATGTTCCTAATTGGGGGTTCTTCGGCAACGACTAATTAAATATTTGTTGGCTCGGGTCGGAACCCAGAGAGGGAGATTGAGAGTAAAAGCTTGGGATGGGAGAAAGTAAACAGAGAACCTAATATTTCAATTTGCTGAAGAAGGAAATAAACTTGATTAATTTGGAAATTTTCTTGCAAACGGTTCATCTGGAAAAATAATGGGGACACTATTTTTGACTTATTCGTCAGGGTTAGGGCAATTATTATCCTAATTTTTAGTAAATTTTCAAGTTACATTGAATATGAATCAACGATGTGCGAGCTTTGAGAACTTTAACAAATTAATGCGAAAATCTAAAAATCCTATCATCACATTTAATTGGTACCAAATCAAATAAAAATAGTACTTAAACATTTTAAAATCAATTGGAAAAAGTGCCATTAGGGTAATGAGCCTATTGTTGCCCTACTCATTTGATTGAAGTCGTGGTTTACAACATCTTCTACCACATTGGTTCAACGCATTGACCCAAATGGAAAGGTTGGGCGTAAATCTATTATTCTTTTATTCGAGTTTTCATTGAACTAAAACATTGACATTGCACCATTTTTAGACCATTTTAGTTACTAAACTTGTTCTTAGGCTGAGCAACCTTATTTTTTACATTTTGTTGGAATTGCCTCAATTGAAGGCTAAGTAAATAACGAAATAGTGCGGGATCCACCTTAATAGGGCCAGAATTGGCTTATTACTCTATACCGTTTGATAAACTACCCAAAAACACTTCAGGAGTTTATTACACATTACACAATTCCAATTGAACAATTGCATGCCCTCTCTATTATACTTCAACTAAGTTGCAGTTACAATCTCATAATATTTCCAATTAAACGAATAACGTAAAAACTCATTAGATCGATTGATTCTCAACATCTCTCCACTCAATTTTTTAATTACCAACATTTTCCGCTAGGATTATCCATACTGAACAAAAACCGTAATTAATTCCCATCCTGAATTGTCATTATCGACGTGGCTATCACTATTATCCCAATCGCCTCCATCGCATCGACACCACTGCCTCTATATGGTGCAAAGTTTATCCGGCAAACTTTGATGCACAGAAGGCGCAAATACTCCCACACAGCCACGCAGGATACTCCGGTGCTAAAATCGTCCCAGTGTAAAGTGCATCATTCACCACGGGCAATTGCGGTCTACCGACCACTGCCAGTCGACTGAAACGCTGTACCTCGCAAGAGGATACAACGGGAAATGGGAACAATTACATTTTTCCCGACAATGGAAAAATCAGGTCAGAATACTTTTAGCCGCACACGAAAGCCACCCAGCATCAGCGCCGCTGTTCCGAAGCTACATCATTTTAAGTACAAAATTGATTCCGTGAATGGATCCGCAAGTCAATATGTACCGCTCCACAGTCACTGATTTGTATGATGTTCCATCACACGAATGTCGTTCGACATAAATTGAATTCTCACTTCGTACAGCTCACGCACTCCTTCAATATCAATTAACACACCGAGCGAAGTGTGCGTCACGCATGCCACTTGTCGCGACGGCGAAAATCAAACGCGCGATCCCGTTTTCCAGTTCAGCGCACGATCGATCACGGTAGCGTGTAGTGGCCGCCTCCGGCACCCGTCCCGTGCGGCCAAGATAAATCGCGCTCGTACGCCACTTTAGTGTTCCGTAACCGACGACAACAACGACGACGCACGATGGACCCCTAGGAGATAGGAATCACTAGAGACCTAACACGGCACCCTCCGGAACAACTCGGTATCTCTAGGTAGGACACGGCACCGGCGGAATACGGCACACACGACAGCAACAGGACGAAAAGCAGACTGCTGGTACCAGAGCTGCCATCAGGCTAGCTTGCCTCCCGTTTTGTTTCAATGGCAAAATTGTTGGCTTCCGTCGCCGACGACGACGAGGACGACGACGATGATGACGACGATGAATGCCCCGTCCAACCACCTGTACGTCTGTGCTTCGCTGGCTTTGCTGGCGAACTGTGTGCTTCAGTCGACAGTGGGCTGGATGTGCGAGAATTTGTTCAGGCGATTTTAGCTATTAATTTTGAGTTAATTAGTGTATTGGGTTGACTACGATTCAAATTGGTGCTATTGACATATCTAATTTTGAATCACATTTTCAAGGTACAGTGAAAATCGTCACGTATTTGCATAACAGGTTTGTTTAAGGGGTAATATATGTTGTGGTCGGTCGAAATTTGTTTTTATTCTTTTATCTATAACTTTTTGCGAGTAAAAATTGAAGAAAGTTTTATAAAAGGTCCTGTTTTAAACCACCTAGCGGTGCAATTGGGCCTTTTTCAATCATGAACAAGAGAATTTTTGCGTTGTTTATATTCATCGAAAGCTTTCAAATGTATATATTACATTTTTATTATAAACGACATGACAACTATACACCAGAAAAGAAATCATTATTCGAGTTCTAAAATTTTGTAAAAGAATGAACAGCCACGGTAATATTAAATTGAAAAAGTCGGTTTTCAGAGCTATTGCAATACCTTTCTATTGAGAAAGGCAAAAAGGTGCGAAATCGGCAAAGTCCCAAAAAGTCGATTCTTATAAAAAAAATTTCGGAATCACCTAAAATTTCGACGTTTCGTACATTTTAAAGATGTTTGGCATCAAAAATACAAATTCAATTTCTGAAATTTCATGGGGTCCCTCCTTCGCAAAAAGATTTGAGTTCCGGCTTATATGGGAATTTCATATGTGACCGGACGGTTTAGTCTATATTTCCGTGACCATATAAGCGATCTGTGCGAAATTTTAAAGACATCTGTGGGGATATTATAGCTATCATTTGGGACTAAGTTTGTGAAAATCACCCCAACCGTTTCCGAGAAACTGATATGAGTTTGTTAATTTTTAAAGATGGCCGCTTTTCCCGGGCACTTCCGGAACCGTCTATGGTGGTCAATGTAGTCAACGAAAGTTCGGTTGGCCGCCAGTGACATAGAACTGCAAGTTTAAGTTGTTTGTGAGACATTTTAGCGAAATTTTTATTTTTTTTGCTTTCATCGGAGTATCGGTTTGAATCACAATTTGCTATGTGATCGCACGCCACAACCCGTCACTCCGGAACCGGAAGTCGGATCGGGATAAAATTAAATAGCCATTTACGAGGACGCAACATCTTTCATTTAAGACTAAGTTTGGTTGATTCAGTCTAGCCATCTCCGAGAAACCGATGTGACTGTTATTCTGAATTTGAATACTTCCGCTGGGGCTTCCGGAACCGATGATGGTGGCAACTGTGACCAAAGAGACTTTGAATTGCTGTTAGTGACCTAGTACTACAAATCGAAGCAGTTGTAGTCACATTTTGGAAAAATTTTCACCATTATACATTCATTGCAGTATTTATTAAAATCGACATTTTCTACGTGATCGCACTCATCACCCTGTAATTCCGGAACCGGAATATTTTTCTCAATCTTGCAATTAACATTTTTTTGAAAATCAATCCTTCGTATATAAACTTCAATATTAGGTATTAGTTATGTACTTCTAAACAAAAAGATATATTGAGACAATCGTATAACACTGCATTTTATTTTTCTAAGATTGTCGAGTGTCGCCGTAATAAAGAATCAGGAAGAATAAAGTTGTATGCTTGCCGCTTGAAAAATATCCGTACAATTAAATGTAAACAACACTCTCGATAGTCGGCTGTCCGGAGTTTAAGTTGCATACTTGACAGACCGCGAATTTCAGAATTAATACAACAAATGATAAATCTGGTAAAAAGTCTCGGCAGCCGACTGCCCAGAGCAAAGAACACAAGATAACATTTCTGGAAGTTGCATGAATTGTTTTACTTATCAGTAACGATCCAGATTCATGTAACTATATATTAGACCCCCAAAAAATAATGAATGTTTGAAAACCCAATTGGCCCACCCCTGAGCCGATTCCTAGTCTCATCAGTAGTACTTACTTCAAATTTGAAGCAAATGATATCTAAGACAGTTTTGCATAGGGCCTAGGAGCGCATGGTTGTGTATTAGTATCCGATTCCCACCAATCATCAATTTTTGTGAAATAATGGTTAGGTTTAGTTCAATTGTATGTTTATGAGAATTTTAGTCATATTTTGGTAACAAAATTTTATTTCCACCTTTGCCCGCATAGAGGGTGCCAACACTAACTTTTCAGTGAAGAGAGGTAGAATATCGACATGTTCAGAAGAATTTCTGCAAAATGTCTGTTTTACAACTTTGTGGAAGATACCCAATTACTATCTCTTCGTTGAAAAGTTAGTGTTGATACCCTCTATGCGGTAACAAGTGGAACTAAAATGTATTGATCAAAACATGGCTCGCATTACATACTGAAATTCTTCTAAACATACTATTAAGCTAAACCTGACCATTATTTCACAAAAATGTATAGTTCATGGGAATCGAGTACTGATACACAACCATGCGCTTCTACACCCAAAACTAGGCCGTAATACGTTTACGGTCATAAGAAAAAATGCTCTAATAGCGTTTAATTCTCTAATTTAATTTCCCCAACAAAAAAAAATCCCCAAACGGCAATACCAACACATTCAAATCTTCTCTGCGTCGCACACATGTTCAATCAATTCTTGTACAATAAATATTACCGCGTCGGATTGTCTGGAAGTGTGTAGCATTTCGCTTGTCATTGTATTGCGCATCAAGCGAAACGAACACAATGTGGATAAAGACGAGTTTCGATTTTCTCTACACAACACATTCCGTATTCGAAGATCGGCTCACAGAAAAAAAAACCGACCCGGAATAGTGGTGGGGTATTTCGGTCGGTGTTAAATTGAAGTTTCTTTTCTATCACGGACGTCAAAAGCAAGGTAACATAACTAACATGAACAGTCTGGATTTGAGTACCAAATCTGGGTCTGGTTCAGATCCGCACCTGGTAAGGGGAAAAGGGGATGGGCTATATCCAGGGACTGGTCCGGATCCGGGTACTAGTTCAGATCCGAGAACTGGTCCGGTTCCGGGTACTGGTCCGGATCCGGAAGCTGATCTGAATCTCGGAGGTCCGGATTGGCGAACTAGTCCTGATCCGGGAGCTGGTCCGGATCGGGAACTGCGCCGGATCAGGGAACTAGGCCGGATCCGGAAACAACCAAAAAAAAATTATTTTAGTATCTAACCGACGTAGTAAAAAATCCGTAATTCCGACAGGTTTCTGTCAATATTAGGGCAGATTCCATCCCAAATTCGGGCAGAAATCCACCAGAATTCTGGTTGGTTGGTTGGCGAAACTGAATAAGTTTCTAACCCCAACTGCTGTCAAAATGTATAAACTGACAGTGGTTGGGGTTAGAACCTGACTCAGTTTCGGGTTCAAGCGAAAACGCCATAATACTATCATAGAATTCAGTCGAATTATCCTACATATGAACAGAGCCAAGATGTACACATACCGCACGGTATTACACGATGCATCCTGCGTGATAGCGAGAATGATGCCAGTCGGGCTGGTCATTCGGGAAGATGAGGAGTGCTTCGAGCTACGTGGAAATAGAGGAGCCCGCGAGCGCACCAGGGTGACCTCAACTCCTCGAAAGGTAGGTGGACCCACCGGCTGATACCTAACATATCAAGCTGGGTGGGAAGACCGCATGGGGAAGTTCACTTCTACCTGACACAATTCCTGTCAGGCCATGGCTGTTTCCGACAGTACCTCCACAGGTTCGGGCACGCGGAGGTCCCAGCCTGCCCGGACAGCCCAGGTGTAGACGAAACTGCCGAACACATACTGTTCGTATGTCCTCGGTTCGACGTCGAAAGAAGAGCAATGCTTGACGACTGTGGCTGGGACACAACCCCTGATACCCTTATTCAGCGGATGTGTCAATCGGTGGAGAAGTGAAACGCAGTCTCGGCTGCTACCATCCAGATTGCCTGTGGGGCTACAGGTAATCTGGCGAACCGAGCAACAGACGACGGGCACGGCTAACTAGTGATTGGTTAGCTGGAGCGAAAAAGGCCAAGCGAAAAAAAGGGAGTGAATGATCTGTTCATGTTGAGGCAGGTTTGGCGCAGCGACTGGCAACCGCGTAAGGGGTAAACCCAGCCACCCCGAAGCAAGACAGAAGAGTGAGTGTATAGGCGTATAAGTGGACTGCCTCATGCCAAGACGGGAGGGTCGTAGCGTAGTATGTTGGGACTTAGCTATCGATGCCTCATGGCGTGGCAGAGGAGTGAAAGGGTGAGCATCCAAGTCAGTCTCGCATGGTATGTCAGAAGTGGGGCCTAAGAAAAATGTCCCACATGGGATGCCAGGGGGAGTGACAGAGGTACAATAGAGTGGCACGATCGAGAGTGAACCAGATGATAGGGTGAGCACCCAAGTCAGCCTCACATGGTATGGGTGGGGCGAGCACAAAAGTAAGCCTAGCAAGGAATGAGTAAGGTGAGCACACAAGTCAGCCTCGCAAGGAACGAAAAAGGTGAGCACAAAAGTCAGCCTCATGTGGGAGTGTTTGAGAGTGAATCAAGGTGCGATAGAGAGAGCACCCAAGTAAGCCTCATACAGGACGTATGAACGCGTGAGTGAGAGTGAATGAGTACATTAACCCATTCATGCCCATGTTGTTTGTGGACAACAACGTTTTTAAACAGCTATAACTTTTGATTGAGGCGAGATTTGCTCACAAAAACAAGTAAGGATCATTAATGTGATTATTGCCTTTAATTTGAGTATTAACAGTTACAAGGATCAGCTCTAGAACTGAAGTTATTGCAATTAGTCTGATTGGATTCTGATGGAGCAGTGCTGCCAGGGATAGTTTATGTTGACGACGGAAAATGATTTTTTCATATATCTTCGTTATGGTGCAATATTATTGAAAACTGATAAAACTTATCAATTTAGACTGTCGTTGGCTACGTTTTCTACGTAATTGGACTATTGTAATTATTCTAGGAGAATTGCATTGAGCATTAGAAGGTGAAAATTGACCAGCTTCTAGCACTGCCATGGAAGCACCTATCTTTATGAAAATATGCTTTTCGTGTTTCTAGACCCAACCGTTTTCAAGGAAAAATAGTTTTGAAACCCTACATGCACTAGAAAAAAGTTGGGCATGAAAGGGTTAAGTACAGCCATCCCCCCAGAAGTAATACCGACAGGTAGTTCCTGGTAGGAACGATGGCGGAGCCCAATGGAGTTTAGTCGGTATTAATGGCAGCGTCACCATTCGAGCCCGACACGCCCCCAGTGCACCCCGTGCGGTAGCTTGGACCCTACCAATAGCACGTGTACTGGGCTAGGACGTAAAGGTCTTCTCCATCGTAAAAAAAAATGTGTACACATACAGAAAAAGTGTTTAGTTGTGCGATGCACATGCATGAACAGCTACCGGAATTCGTCGTTCCACTTCCTTTGCGGTAATATGATTTTAATACCGCAATGCTCAATTGCGTGGTCTGTTACCACAAAGACAATATAATCTTACCCTAAAGTAATAGAAACATACCCGTCGGATTTTGTGTGTAGGCCCCATGTAAACTGACTAAGACATCACTTGGTTAAAAGTTTAATAATTTCTTTTAGCAAAGTCGCATTGACAGTTTTTCACAATGTTGTAGACAATTAAATTATCTTTCTTATTTTCTCGCAGTGGTAATCTGATGCTTACAGTGCCACCTAGTGGTGAAAATGCGATCTAGTGAGTTTTCTCCATGTAAATTGTCGAAAAATCCAACACAAATTTAAAGCACATTGGTCTGGTAGCTTGTCCGATTTGCTTCAAATTTGGAGTAAATGTTGCTGGTTGAACTAGGAATCGACTCAGGGGTGGGCTGATGCGGGTTATTTTTTTGTTCTTGTCATTCTACTATATATCATATCCCACAAACACAAACTTCTTCCCGTGACAACCGTGGAGATTTAGCGGTATACACGGTCTCCATAACAACGGTTGTCACACTAACATTCCCTTCCTTCCCCGATGACTATAAGGACGCGGCTGGCACTGTTATTGACACTTCAAATGCAGAACTCTCGAAACGTGCACTTTCATAATGGAAAGCTACTTCCTGGTTCCATTTGCTGGTTCCTTGTGCAATTTCACTTGTACTTGTCAATCAAGGAGCCCTCACTACGAATTGTCATTTTTGTCGTTTTTTAACACTGTTTACCAAAACAAACAAAACACTACAAGGGTCGGTAAAAGTGAATGGAGGCCCGTAAAATGAGACTACTCAACAAAACAGAAAATTGTGAGTGTACTGGGACCACATATTGTTTTTCGGAAAACCAGAAGAAAAATAATGAAAAATGGCGTTTACCATTCGTTTCTATTACGTTAGGATAGGTAAGAATTTGAATATTTATGCCTGTTTGACTCGAAACAGATAGAGGAAAATGTTGTATCCGTTTCAGTATCTGCGAGGCCTGCGATTAAATTTTGGCTTTACTTGTCCCGTATACGACCAGAATATGACCAGATGGTAGTTAAATTGGTTGTCAAGGGAATGGATATCAGTATCATCACATTCGTCTACTTACAAGTCGGCCTGGACCCTGGCTGGAAAACGATCGCATTGGATCCATCGACTTTGCTGCAAAGGGATTTTGTTTCGTTAATTCGTGGAATATTCTGCTTAAAAACTTCACCACCTCTAACCCAGCTAGGAGTAGCAGCACGTCAATAGCCGAGTGTAACACTAAATTAATACGCTCTTTCGTGGACGGTGAGAACCCTCAGGTTCCCATCACTAGCGAGTATTGCACAAATTTTTTCACAACCCCGTCACCCGTTTCCTCCATGTTGCAACCTTCCTTTTTGACAATGTTACCGCGTATCGCCTCAACGCTACTATCGGTGCTACCGATCAGCGAGAGCGTAATACTGAGAACGGTTGCACAATACGACGCCTGACACATGGCACATATAGTTTTCGAATTTCGCTTTTTGAACACCACGTGGTTTCGAGTGTGCTATCGGGTACAACAGGTTCGCGCAATCTGCCGTTACTTCAACGAAGAATGCTCTCATACACAGCACATGATTTACAAGCTATCTATTACCAGAGCGCTCGTGGGATGAGAACAAAAACGCAGTCCTTCTTGCTTGCCCTCACTTCTTGCGACTACGACATTATCGTTCTCATTAAAACTTGGCTACGTGATGATATATCAAACGCGTTGATAACGTTGAACTACACGACGAACTACCGATGCATCGCAATTCTTTTACCAGTCATTTAAGCTGCGAAGGTGGTGTTCCTATAGCGATAAAGACAAATCGAACTGGGACTGTACTAAAAATGCCTGGATATGTTTGCAGCATTTATCTGTGGTCTAATAGCGATCTTGACATGTACAACTTTTACTCATCTGTAGTTTAAAACATTCTTGAGCTAGCTAACCGATACGACAATGTACTTGCTGCAGGCGATCACAATCTCCCTCATCTTCGGCGGATTTTCGATGACGATCTTCAGTGCTACCTTTCTGAAAATTGACCCTCGCTTTAGCCGCTTATGGGAAAAATTCTTAATCGACTCCTAACATATGCGGAATAAAATTTGGACAAAATTCAAAAGGCAAAATTTTTGTAGAAAACCCTTTATTAAATGTTCTCTCTATATGAAAACATTTGTCAGCTTATTAACTTAATGTAGAAAAAAATTTGAGCCCATTCGAGAAGCTTTACGGCAGTTTGCAGGAACTTTTTGCAAAGGAGCCGAAAAAAATGATGTTGGCATACTCTTAATTTCTTTCTTAATTTTGATTATCATGTTTGTTAGTTTTACGTTGAAAATTATTGACATATACTCTCTGCTTCATATTATTCCAGAAATCCTCATTTGAACGCAGTTGTGGTACATTTGGAAAGCTATCAGCCTTTTGTACAAAAGTTATGTTATATTCCTCCAACGCGCCAAAACTTTTTTTTGGCATAATAGCTAGGTGCCAGATTGAGTGTTCGCTGTCATTTTGTTCGCATGATATCTCCTAGTGGGTCGAAATTAATACTGGATGTTTAACATAAGTGTGCCTAGGGTATGACGGTTACTATAGTGCCTTGCGCAGGGTTGCATTTTTGTTTTATTGCTGGAAGTGTTGTCCAAATTTCATTCCGCATACGTTACACTTAATAAAATCGATTTAAAAAATTTGAAGTCGATTTACAAAAAAGCCCATCTTTAATTTGGATGAAATTTTGTTCCAAGATAGGTAATTATGTTCCCTACCTACCGTTAAAAAAATTAAAGTTGGGTACTTTCAAGGAAAAGTTATTTGAAAAAACTTTTCCTTGTTCAAACTGAATTTTTTTCAGTGCATTGTTATCGAAAACTAAACCAATGAAAGTCATAATCATCTCAGAATCCAATTTCCCAAATGATAGTTGCCTGATACATGTAAAAAGTATCAGTAAACGAATTTGGTATTCATTTGGCATGTTACCCTGGTTACCTGTACCTTACCTGCATACTCATTTTACCAAATAACAGTAATATAAAACTAGTGCCTTAAAGCAGTCTAGTAACAACAGTTGTGAAGAGCAGTTCTAGTGAAATTATCTTTATGGATCAATTGTATAAATCTAAGTTAAACATTATCAAGTGCTGTGTAACGAAGTGTAATCGTAATAATTTACGCCTGTAAGTTGACATCTTAGATTTTTACACGGCGTCAGACAGAAATTGCTGGCACCTACTCGTCAAGACCATTCTGAAAATACCCAGTCAGTATAGATTTTAGACTGTGAACTCTGCACTCTTCACGCTCGATTCTGGACACCGGGTTCCGACCTCGATATTTTGTGCTATGGACTCTGAACTATGGTCTCTGGGGTCTGGACTCTGAACTCTGGAATCTGCACTCGAGACTCTGTATTCTGGACTCTTGGCTCTCCCCTCGGGACTCTGGATTCTGGGTTCTGATCGCTGTACTATGGACACTGAAATTTAGATTCTGTACTCTTTACTCTCATCGCAGGATGATGGACTCATGGCGCTGGCCCCGAATTTCTGTACTAAGCACTCTGGTCTCTGAACCATGGGCTCTGGTATCTGGGGTCTTGATCCTTCACTCTGGAATCTGAACTCTAGACTCTGGACTCTGAGCTTTAGGCTCTGTAGTTGGGTTTCTGGATTCTGGACTGTGGGCTCTTTCCTCGGGACCCTGGGCTCTGTGCTCTGGACTTTTGGCTCTGGGCTCTGAACACGGGACACTGGGCTCAGTATTTTGGGTTGAAGACTCTGGTCTCTGGAATTCTGGTCTCAGGATTCTCGTCTCTGGACTCTGAGCATCTGGATTCTGGACTTTGAACTCATGATGCACTATTCACCCTGGGTTCTGGACTCTCGCATCGAGATTGTGTTATGGACTCTGGATTCTGGCCTCTGGGTTCTGGGCTCTGTGCTATGGAGTCTGAACTCTTGCCTCAGTATTTTGGGTTAAGTACTTCGGGCTCTGGATTCTGGTCTCAGAGCTCTGGACTCTGGCCACAGTAATTTGGGTTGAGGACTCTGGGCTTTGGATCAAGGATTCACTACTCTGTTCTATGTACTCTGAACTCTGGACTCTGCATTCTTAACTCTGGTTTCTGAGCTCTCGCCTCGCGATTATGTGCTATGGACTCTGGATTGTAAACTGTGGTCTCTGAGTTATGGGCTCTGGGTCTTGATTCTGGACTTTGGACTCTGAACTGTGGACTATGGACTCTAAATTCTGGACTATGCACTCTGCACTCGGGACTCTGGATTCTGGACTTCGGATTCTGGGCTCTCTCCTCTGGATTCTAGTCGCTGGGCTATGGAATCTCAACTCTGGATTACCGAATCTGAACTCTCGATTCTGGATTCTAAGCTCTGGAATCTGGACTCTAAACTCTGGTCTCACTATTTTGGGTTAGGGGACTCTGGGCTCCGTATTTGTGAATAAGAACTCTAGACTCTGGTTTCTGCGCTCTGGACTCTAGGTTTTGGACTCTGGGCTGTGACATCTGAACTCTGAACTCTTGGCCCTGAACTCTGGGTTCTGAAGCCCAGAGCTTTGAACTCTGGGCTCTGAACTCTGCGCTCTGGATTCGGACTCTGGATTCTGGACTCTGAGCTCTGTTTTTGGAACACTGTGTTCTGATCGCTCTGGACTCTGCATTCTCGACACAGAACTCTAGGCTCGCTTCAGTATTTTGGGTTAAGGACTCGCGTTTCTGGATTCTGGTCTCTCTCCTCGCGATTCTGTAATCTGGAGTGTAGGTTCTCTAGTCGGGATTCTGGGTTCTAGTCTCAGGGCTATGGACCTTCAGTTTCAGACAAGGAAAAGTTTTTTTCAAATAAGTTTTTCCTTTAAAGTGCCCAACTTGAATTTTCGACGGTAGGTAGGGAACATAATTACCTATTTTGGAACAAAATTTCATCCAAATCCACGATTGGATTTTTTTGTAAATCAACTTTAAATTTTCAGAATCGATTTTGTTGATGAATAATTTTTTCAATATTTTCATTCAAAATATTTTTTGTTGGTTTTGTCATTTTTAGACTGTAGCCATTTGAAAAAAAAAAAAAAATGGTGAAGAACTGTTTGACGCTTTTCAAAAGACAGTCTAGATCATTTTTGGAAAAACAAAGTATGCAAAGTGGCTTTTTGTGATAAAGTCTTCATGTACAGAAAGTTTCATTAAAATCTGAGAGGGTGCTGCCAACTCTGAATACGATTTAGCGCGAAATTCATCTATTTTGATAGACTATATAGCCGATTATTGGCATGTAGGGAAATTGTAAGGCCTAAAAAATATTTTAGGGATCCTCTCGATTTTACGATCATGGTGATTAAAAACATTCTCATTTATGAATTAGATTTAAGATGGTTGCCTGCCATTTTTTGAAAGTGTTAAAACTCGATGGCCCACAGTACCGTCGGTTCTCGAGCAAGCAACCGAGTAATCATTCACGCTGCTGAGCTGGTACTCGCTGCTATTTACTTCTCGTTCTCAATATACCGTGGACCGTCGGTTCGTTCTTTCCCACCGCTCAAACAGTTACGTTCCTGTGGCAGGCGAATCCTTGCTCACGCGGAGTTACGATAACGAAAAACCTTTACCATCCCAACACCAACCAACCAGTACCTCGCGCTCGCACACATACCCCGCAAGTAAAACCGGTAAGTTAGTTTTTCATTTCTCTTCACCCACTGTTCCACTTTGGTCTTTGCTGGCGCTGCACAGAGGAGTAACTAGAACAAATTCTTGGCCAAAAACCAAAATATATTTTTCCATTTTTTTGTTTCGTTATATTTATTTTACATACCTAGGAACCTACTGTATAACGTGGAAAAATTAGGAGTATATCAAAAATTGTTAAAGAATTTTTGCATGTATGCCCAATGGTGATATTTTAAGGGATATTTTAATCGTTTTCGTTATGTATTCAGCAAAATCGCTTTCTAGTGATGATGACTGTATTAAATAAGATAATATTATTACAAACGTAGTTCAACACAACCGTTTGTTTAACTTCAGCTTAAAACTAACTAAAAAAAGTAAACTTGCTGTGTATTGCACCAACTTTAAAAAATACCTTGTTTTAACATTTTATTCCAAATTTGAATTATAAAAAAGTTACATTATACGGCTAGATCCGGCAAAGTTGCTGAAGCAGTATTACAATACAAGATTTCAGCTATACAAAAAATATTCGAACTCTTCCGATCTTGTCCGATCCACCAATCCCAAGCGATTTGAAAATATTGAAATTTTGACTAATTTGAGGTATACCGAAATGCTGTAGGGCCAAATATTATGTTTGCCAACATGTATCTCTATGAAAATATGCACAGGCGTCCCTTTTTCTTCTCCCTTTCCCACTGATCAAATGTTTATGCAACTGGAAAAATAAATGTATTCACAAAGATCACCTAGAAATTACTAGTATTTGAAAGGATATAGAAAATTGGCCTCTGCACTGGTAGGTGGGTAGATGCCAAATTGTTCCAAAAACTAGTAATTGTCTATTTTTAGTTCATATCAAGGCATAACAACAACAATTGCAGCAGCAAATAATTTTGGCCAGGATTCGACCCCAATTACTCCTCTGTGCGCTGGTAAATGGCGAAGTAGAGGCGGCATCCATTCGCACCTATTACAACGGCATTCGTCATCGACGACGAATCTGATTGCAGGATTTTTATTGCTTCATCCTTTTCTGAAGGGGAGGTTTTCTGGATTCGCTTTCGCTTTCAACCCTCCAGCATGAAAAACCCGGTAGTTCGTACCGGATTCGAACGGAAGCTACAAAATGATTGTTGTGTAATCGAATCCGACACGAGGTCCGGTTTCTAATGATGCTTGACAGCTCAGGTGTACCGTGGTTGAGAAAGGTAGCGAAATATTTATGATTGATAATCAGCTAAACGTAAAGTGTCTGCTAAATTTTCTTTGAAGTGTAAATATAGTGGGTTTTCAAAGGTGGACTAGGGATAACCAGAAAAAACACACATGCACACACACACACTCATACATAATGTTCAAGAGAGACGTACCAAGCTACAGCACTGGGATAATGTGATATATTTTCCATTGGAGTGTTTGTTAAGCTCGTAATCGCGTTTGGCATTCCTATACCAGGCTAACCGCACGACCTGACACACCTGGCAACAAACGAGCGGCGGAGGAGGAAACCGTCTTTGGTCCCAGCACGTCGCTGTTTCGCTCAACCCAAAAACCTTGAATGTTTATTCTTGGGAACAATTGTTGCGTTACCCAACAGCGCTATACCGCTAGTCAATAGTGTTCTATTTTGCTTTTCGCGCTCGTTCGCCGATTTTCCATGCTCGTTATTCTAATATACTATTTTCCAATCCTATACCCTGCCCCACTGTCATACTCGTCATTAATACTATTCCACCATCGACGGTTACCGAACAGCACGGGCATAGAATTTCATGTTTATTATTACAAAGTTGCTTGCTCGGCATTGGCAGTATACTAGGTAAAAGCGGAACTCGGTCGTAAACGCCTTTAAGTGCCTCGAACAGAACTATGAACTTAGAGAGTTTTCGTCGTGTTTTTTTTTCTGACATTCATGGCAGGTAGATAAATATATAAATATACTAACAGTAAAGAGAACCTAAACGAACCAGCTTTATTCCGTTCCATGCAATCCATCGAAAGCAAAATCCACTTCAATGGCGAACCAACCATAAAGTGGCCACTCCAACAGTTGGAGCTTTGTTGACCCCTTAAGGAGCAAGGCTTTCCCTTTTTACCGAAGCAAAATGTAGCCCACCAAAAACTGCGCCTGAAAAGAGAACACTGTGTAAAGAGGGGGCGGGGGGGATCAACGCTTCAAAGGATTACGATTCCCGCCTGCAAGCATCGCACCCGCACCACAAGTATCTCGACCATACACCAAGTGATGCAGAGCTGCGGGTCGCATATTGTTTCTCTGACTTTGTAGAACATAAACTACATCGAAGTGCACCTGAAGCTATGGAAAAGGGATATAAATGAGATTTGAAAACTAGCGTCGCGTGGAGCTAGGGAGATGAAAGCTGCGATGAAAGAAACCTGGACCCTGTAGATTCAAGGAATTGCACATGAATACATTTCAATAGAAAAAAACACTTTCATTATCCACCTAGTACTGCGATGATGAACTTTCTCATATATTTTCTTCAAGAATAATTTTGCTGCGGTCTGTGTAACGAGAAAAACTTTGCATGGTCGTCAATGGCCTAGAATTAAAACTTCCTGGTTTTTGAGGTCTTCTAATAAATCTTCCGGGTTGTTTAGTCAAGCAAATTGAAATATTTTTTTCTGATTGTTTATAACTGAATTTTCATTTCCTGTTGAATAACAGTGGATGTTGATTTTAAATATTCCATTTTCGTCTTTCTGTTCGCTCTTGCGGAAATCGACATACAGTTCTATCATACAAGAAATTCTGTTCTGATAGCGTTTAACAGTTTAACCTAGAAGGCTACACGTTCCCTTGGTGCGACTTTCGGATAAATTTATTACACGAAATTTATAAATTTATCCGAAAGTCTTATAGGTTTTTTAACGGTTTCCGTGTCGTGCAAATGCGAGTAGCTTCGATGTTCTTTTTTATTTGAACAGTAATCCTTGATTAAACATGGGTAACGTGTCATTTGAACCGATTCACCTACAATACCGAAGTATCTCAAACCTTCTGCTGTACTCAAATCCAACAACATACAATCTTATTAACTAAACCATGAACGGTTGTCTAACCAGTAACACCTGTTCAGGCAGCAGCGAATGCTTTTGCAAATTGATATTGAACGTGAGTGGAACTGAGTTAAGTTGAAAAAATCTCGAGAGCTAATGTATGTTATTTATCTAATAGTATGGTAAGGTGGGGCAAATTCGACCGTGTGGGTAAACCCGACCTCTCCCTGTAATCTAAAATCGGAAGCACTACGTAAACTAATATCAGTCTTGTCGTGTAGAGTATCGGAAAAAATCATAACGAAGGTATAACAGTATTTTATTAGTCTATATTAAGATGCTCAAACGACAACAAGTGTGTTTTTACAATTGATTGGATTTGATTTCTTTTCGTCGAAGTGATCGCATGAAAAAGGTAAACGGATTTAGATTCTTTGATTAAAGCGCTACAAAGTGCATAGATGAATTTGGAGTAGTTTGTTTTCATATTCTTTTAAATGTGTCGTAATGAAAAATGACGTGGTGGGGTAAATCCGACCTCTAAATAGTGTGGTAAATCCGACCGCATTTTTTGTTATGAAATTATTTATTTATCAATTTAAAATGCCAACCAGACGATCAGCTCGAGCCAAAAAACGCCAGCGAGCTATTTGAGCAACGAATCAGATGAATTTGATTAATTATTTTGCTACATTTTTTTAATTCCATTATCTTTTATTACCATTCAATAACATTAATTATTTGGCTACCTTAACTGTTAGTTTGAATTCCATTATCTTTCATTACTATTTAATAACATAACATTAATTCATTTATCATCGAAAAACCATAAAATTTGGATAATATCTGTACTAAACCAGCCAAAAACAGGCGGTCGGGTTTACCCCACCATTTTTGAAAATAACAAAAATGAACTTTTTCGCAAAACGCTTGTATCTCAAAATTATCCCGAGGTATGAATGAAATTCTATGCATAGAAAGTTGCGCAGAAGCCAAATCTTTAATTTGGTATACATAACGACTTGATCCGATGTAAAATGAGCATTTTACAGCCAAAACCATTTACTAGGTCGGGTTTGCCCCACCTTACCCTAATTAATTCCTAGAGCGTCCCATCCTGAAAAGAGCGACATCTGCAAAACAAGCTTTAACAAAGCAGATGTACCGCTTCAATGTAATCGAGTATAAGATGGCGGTTAAAAAACTTCCCATTATAATTAAACAAGACTGTTCTTTTCAAAATTTTCTAAAAACTTATTAATGATTTTACTACGGGCTTTGAGGTAGAATCTATTAGAATAATCCGGTATATACCGTTTCCAGTTCAATCGGTTGTCACGGTAAAGATGGACTTGTCTGTCTATACCAGGACACATTCGTAGTTATGCTGCCTAAGCTCGACACTCATTAGCAGAAGACAAAAATTAAGCCCGCACGATATTTAGCCTGTTCTAATGACCCTGCCACTTCTAGTTTTCCGATCTGTTTACTTCACATCCTTGCTCTCACTTGGTTACTATGGCTCTAATTTTCATAACATCCCCAACCCAGCAATCTCTAGCTAATTGAATGTCGTTAAAATGCAAAAAAAAAAATTTAAAATAAATCAACATCCATTCGAGTTTTATGTCGGATTCGAATGCAAATTCTCTATATTTTCAACATGAAATTAACTCCCCTGACATCCTCTCTTTTTCCAGGATTTTCTTTTCCAAGCAATCACCATTCTTGCAACAGAACAGTGAGGTTTTCGTATATTTACAAAAATGAAAAGAAAATTCAATGTTCTGAATAAATTGACGCAATTACCCTTCGTTTCTTGTTGGTGATTGTTTGTCAGTGATTTCTGGTTGGACAACAGCTTGAGACTTGACTCACGATTTTGATGTCTGGTGATTTTTGATGTAGTCGATTTTAGGAGCATTCGAGCAGGACTTGCTGCAGTGTGCAGTTAGTATACAGAATCGGAACGTGGATGTATGATGTTGATAAGTACACAGCGTGGTCTGAGCGTAGATGGTACCATGGAATAAGGTCACGAAGGAAGGAGTAAGCCGGGCTAGCTGCTTTCCTAACACCCGAATACTGTTTCTAATTCTTGAGAAGATATTTCCCAAAGCAACATCCTTAACGGAGATTACTTTTCTGTATTACCGTGAATTGCACTATCGGTTATATACGGAGATAGATCATACTGGTTTACCTCGACTGTATCATCCTTGTGACACAAACGCTATTGTATCACACGGAGCTTAATGTTGTTACGAAAAATAAATTCTACATCAGATTTGATTTCTTATTATTATCTCAATTCGTGTATGGCATTTTCCGGATTGTGCCACAGTTAAATCAAAGCAAAATCTATATTTAGTACAAGCAAAGAAATAAGTCAATCCGTAAAATGAATTTGCCAGTAGTAACTAATTTCCCTGAAAAAAAGCATATTATTGAATTCGATTATTCGACACGGCTTAATGTGTTAGCCTAACGGAGCCGCGGGTTCGTCAAATATTTACTATTTGTAAAAACAAAACGAATGTTAGCGGGTGTCCGGTAGATCACGTACACGTAAACTGTTTGCAAGATTGCGGGCATCGTTGTGTTGATGATCGCGAAGATCTTGAGCGTTTATATGTTAACGTTTTTGTCGCGTGTGCGTGTATATGTAACATCGCGTGTATATATTAATTTTGATAATTAAATGCCCCAATTCGCATATTTGCGTGTTCTTTAATGATAGCGCGCGAACCGTGAATCTGATACTTAATTTTTAGTGAATAGTTCACATGCTAGAAGAGTGTGAGTTCTCCCATTTCTGTAGAGTTTCGCGAATATCATCGCGAAGAACTCGAGCGTCGGGTCGCCGTAGAACGTATTGTCCAGTGAATATGATCGTCATTTTTTTATTGATCCAACTAAAGGCATGAGTCTAAGCTGCTAGGATCCAAGGTAGAAACTTCCGGACGTGACTGATTCATGATCGCGCGAGTGGTGGGTTAATACTTAAGACCACGTTGTTAAATTTATAACTGCTACAACGTTCACTTAATTATTGGAGTGTTTGAATGTCCGCGAGATCGCGGACGTAAGCATATGTGGATGATTACAATTTCATGTTCGCGTTTGATCTGGTTTGTATTATCGAGAAGGCCACGAGGGCTTGTACGTTTGGAATGAGAGAGATTGTATGTGTTAGTGAGTGTTAGTATGAATCTAATTTAAGACATGGTAGATAATAAAAAGAAACATAACATGCAGAATAGAGAAAAAAGGAACGAAATTAAGTAGAAGTGTACAAATTGATTGGTATTATTTTTGGTACACATGAGTAGTGGACAAGCAAACTACCAGAAGTACAACAAAACAGACTAATGAAGTAGTAGAAAAGAACACATGTAACATGCAATGAAACTACTTGAGCTCATCTAAATGCCAGCAAATGATAATTGTTTACCATTAACGACAATTGAATACTGTTGCCATTTTTGCATGCTATGCTGACCGGAAAGGGATGATTCACGTGCGTCAGTAAATTAATCGTACCTTAATTTATCCAATCCGATCTTCCCGAATGAATCGAATCGAATGCACGAATTTAACCAAGAACCGAATTTAACCAAGGAAGGATTACCCACTATTCTATCATATACGCCAGTTCTCCATCCATTCCTTGACTTTGCTGTCACAAATACTCAGACGAACAATTAATTAGCCTCTGAACGATGACGACAAACAACGACCGACCATTCGACACACAATGACTTCTATGGGCGAACCGAATCCACAAACACTGCCATTAAGCAATGTTTGCAAACACAGGCCACAGAAAAAGGCAGCCAAGCCTGTATGCTCAGGCTAATAGTTAACCGTTGGTGTGGAATATGAAAAAACACAATACATAAAAAGGTTCATAGCGTCCCACTATCGAGGTGTAATGCAATAACCATCTTAAAGAGGTTCTTTAAAACTGATGCACAAATCTGTTTTATGATACAATACCGTCAAAACTGTCAACCTAGGGGAGGGAACTCTGGAACATTCACGCTTTACGTTACGAAAACAAAACCTTGAACGAAAATCATGCGTTTTATAAAAAAGTTCAATTTCCCTTCAGCTATGCCTGTATAACCCTTTTATTAGAAATCCAAATCAATTTTCTGTACGTGAGCTAACATTCTTCATACAACCAAAAATAGTCACGTGACAATATTCACAGATTTAGGAACATTATTCAGAGTTACGACAATACGACGTGAATTGATTTATGATTTATTACATCTTGAACATGATCTGGTTTCCATGGTTGTGAATTAGTTCACAAAGTCAAAACATATTTTATCGTGAAATATTTCACGAAACTCGGAATATTGTTCATGAATCCTTTGAATCATCACGAACTAGTTCATACTTCCTACTATATTATTCACGGTTCTACATCCGTGCTCGTGAAATAGTTCACAAAATCATAAATAATTTTTCATGTATACGTCAACTGATTCATGATATTAGTTACAACTCACCATTCGTGCTCGTGAAATAGTTCACGAAACCATAAAATGTTCTTTATGGAAACGTGAACTGGTTTATGATTCGTAGTATAGTAGTCACGCCTGACCATGCTTGCCGGTGAAATATTGTTGATGTATTCGTGAACTGGTTCATGATTCTTGGTAGTCACGTCTGACCATTCGTGCTCGTGAAATTGTTAACAAAATCTTAAAAGATTATTCATTTATTCGTGAACTGGTTCTTGATTTCTACTATAAAATATAGTGTGAAATAGTTCACAAAATCATTAAATATTTTTCCTGAATTCGTGAGCTGCATCATGATTCGTAGTACATGATTCACAATCTGTCTTGACTACTTGTGATATTTAAAATTTAAAATATTTCAATTCAATGCAACTCTGGAAATGGTCATGAAATTTTTACGTGAACTTTTTCACAATATTTAGATTTTTCCATGAAATATCATCTAGTTAGCTAGCGCCTAGTAACAGTTGTGAGCAGCAATTATAGAGTGATTCCATGAAAAACCGGCTGACCGCAAAATATGACCATCATTAATTCGAACTAAACTTTTCATTTGTGTACGGTTTATGAATCTCCATGTTTTTCTCTGACAATTGCAATATTTTGATACAAGAGCAATTTTTCAAAAGGGCGTAGATGTTTCTACGTTCATTAATTTCTTTTTTTTGTTTGATTACTCTATTTCATACAGCAAAACTATCTAAAAACGAGTTACAGGGAATGAATACTTCTGCACGAAAAAAATATGCACTGAAAAAAAATGTTGCAAAACAAAAAATTATGTTAAAAATTTAAATTTCGAAAAACCCACTTTTTAATTTTTAATATTTTGTCAATGAAAACCAAAAGAGAAAAGAAACATTTTGAATGTGATTACATGATGGAGAACTTATCCGTAAAAAAATTTTTCAAACAAATAACTTTATACATGTTTTTCAATGTCATACTGTTTGGCATACAAAACTGCAATTTTACTCCAAAATATTATTCTATGTGTCATTTCACATTAAAATGCATTTAAGAAAAATCTTGCAAAATGCAATAGTTTTAGAAATATTTGGAATTTTGCTTCAACAAAACCAATTAATTCATGTAATTATGCGCTTTTTAGAAGTTATTCGCGGTACCCCATCATAGAATGTTAACAATTAAATGTTTATCGTTTTAAAGATGTAAAAGAAACTTTTTCAATGTATTTGGATTATAGAGAACCTTTCAGTAAAATAGTTTTTCTAACAACTTTTGACATATTTTTATAATTCACACTATTTGTTATATAAAATACAACTTTCTTTTTGAATATGATTCTAAATGCTATTTCAAATCAAAATGCTCATTACAAAAATTTTCTGAAATGTTGTAGTTCTCGAGATATTTTAAATTTTATTTTGTTACGACCTATTCATAAGTTATTCGCGTTTTTTTTCGAATAGAGTTCAAGAATAAAATATCACGATAATGTGCAAATAAACTACGAAAATCGTGACTTAGATCTCGAAATCATGAACATAACTCACACTACTCAGATAGAAAAATCCGATACGAAATTCGTGATTAAAATATTACAATAACGTGAATATAAATTACACAAATCGTGACTAAATATCATGGTAAAGTGATAAGAAATTGCGAATATCGCCACAAAGCTCGTGAATTCATGAACATCGTTTAGATGTCGATTAATAAAGTTGATATACTTTTTACAAACCAGTATATCTCCAAATCATGAACATGATTCATAACAAAAACTAGACACGTCCAGGGAACAACCACAGTAACCCAACTAAACACTAATTTAACGCCATATATATTTTTGGCGCGAACTAGTTTTTTTTTTAAAACACTATTAGTTTCATAAATATGAGGTTCATTATTCATAATTTCAGGAACTTGGTCACGATTTTCGTAAATCGTTCTGTTCACGAAGTCGTGATTTCTTCCTGAATTTATAATCGGATTATTTTCCGTGTAGTGTTTAGTGCATTTGTATTACAAAGTGCAAGTTTATCTGTGTAATACAGTAAAAGTGCAGGTTGTAAAGAAGGTTGTAAAAGCGGAAGACTTTTCTGAAAGTTATAATTCAAAAGCTACTTTGATGGTCAATTTAATTCAATTTTAGCCAGTGGTACGCTGAAGTCACCCAAGATTACTACACCGATCCAAAATAATTTAAAATCAAATCGAACAAGCAATAGATTTTTCCCTAGTTGGAGAGAAAGTCTCAACCTGGTGAGATAGAAACAAAAAGTTTTGCACATGAGATAGTCCACCCAATTCCACCTTTTTCCCGAGCGACACGTCACTGAATGTGCAATCCGAGAAAAGACCATTACGTGAAGTAAAGCTATGTGAAGTTAAAGTGGAGCAGATGGAATGTAACTTATCTTTTTCACTTCATTCCGTGTTGATGGTATGACGACATGGAGGAGGATTCACAGCAGTGCAGATGGAGCGACACTGGGAAAGTACTTACACACACACACACACACACACACACACACACACACACACACACACACACACACACACACACACACGCGCGAAAGAAGAGATCGATGTTGATTCTACTCAAAGTTATGTTTGCATTTTTTTTTCAGAAAATTGGCACTACCGAAGAAAGTAGGGAACAGGGCCATCGCCAGAAAAAAAGGTGCTGTTGTTGGTCGAACGAATTTTCCGATGGCAGAATGCAGGTTACAACACCATTACCATGCAGGCGACGACGGGGAAACGTGACAGTGAAGCATAAATGGGTGTCAAAAGTTAAACACCATTACGTTAGTCACTCGTTTAGCTGTTGGGAAGGACAGCTCCGTAAGATTACGTTTACCTTGACAAGGTGTAAAAAGGATCAGATTAAAGCTGGGAGATAGGTCCAATTCCGGAATGATAATAATGGTTATTTTAGTTGGGGTCATACTGCGAAAATTTAAAAAGAAAGATAGGAGCTATTAGTATCTACTTAGTTAGAACATAGCTATTAATAAAAAATCATTGACATAGTATGGAATACAAAATTTTACTTCTAATCATTTTTTTCCTTTTTATTAACGACTAAAGTGAGTCCATTTTCCCCTTTTTAATATTGTAACGATGTTTATTAAGCAAGGGACTGGAGGGTGTGAACTTAGTTTCAATCTTAAGAACCTTAGTACTCAGAGCGCAAGGAGTTGAAGGTAGAAAGTTTAGAAAAGCGTGAAAAAGGGTCACTTGATCAAGCTTAGCGTTTCCCGGCGACTTACCTTTTGTCTTATCCACGCAGGAGTTAGGATATTTTAGCATAAAATGCGAATGACCTGAGCCTGCCGCATGTCCGGACAAGCGTCAAGCAACAACCATCTAACCAATACGACATATTGTTATTGAACTCCAATTCATTTACAACCATAACCAGAACAATGGAGATGCCACGTTCCAATGCACAAACTGCCTCATGCCAACCCGTCTTACTTACTAGTATCTTAACCTTCCTAATGCGGCAGGTCATCATCCAGTCAGACCGACCGGCAGGTTAACAAGAGTTCATTTGCCTCTCGTGGCCTAAAGCGTCCCCCCGTTGGAGGCCAATTTTAAATAAAACTCCGACCCATATTCGTGCCGTGGCAGCATTTTTACCACATAGTTTTTTTTGCTACGGCGCCGTGTTGCGCCAAAAGCTGCAATTTAGCAGCACGGCTACCGTTCGTGACGGAGCATTTTTTATGATTAATTAAAGTTGAAATTTTTACCGCATCTCACCTACAGTCACCTAGTACCGTGTCTCTGTACCTACTGTCTCGCGTTTCCATGCGGTTAAATATAGTTTCCAGGCCAGACTGCACCCAACATCCTGTAAATTTCGCAATGCTTTTTTTGCTGTTGCTTTCCTGTTTGGAAATGAGAATCTTCACCAGCGCTAGAATCGTTGTTAGCACCGAAAGTCATGGAAATAGACTAAAATAGCGAAGTAAAAGTTTCGACCAAACGAAAATGCCACCGAAGGAGAAGTACTCCCATAATAGTTTGGAATAATAATTGTATAGTCCAAACGGGCGCGCGAAGTTGATTGCCGCTCGAAACGAAGGCTTATCTACGTCGGCCCAAAATTTGTGGTTGCTATACCGTGCCAGGCATGGTTCGCCGACCATCTGGATTAAACGCGAATTACGGGTATTTCTGGGATTTTGCGTGTGTTCCTTTTTTCACGTAACTCACCGGGCACAGGTACACGTGGAGCACATTTGTTCTGAGCCATCAATTTACCTCGGTACCCTTTATGCTTGGTGAAAATTTTAATTTCCGTCTGAGCGCACTCTCGCGCGCGGCCCAATCGGATACGATTGGGGGCGCGACAGTGTAGAAGGAAGGTAAACAAATCAATCTGGTTTGCGAGGAAAATCTGTTAGCGCGAAAAATAAAAGCGCTGGTACTTCATTTCATCCCGGGACTTGGCTTTCTATTTTGACTGATTGTGTAGCCGATAGTTAAAGTTCCGGGGCAATCTCAGGGCTAATCAAATGCTTTTTACTAATCTAAAAATATTTTCTGGCTGGGGTCATTTCTATTGAGATACCAGCGCTTTTCCTGCGGCACACAAAACCAGGGCGTTTGCGGTATAATATTTAATGTAAGTTATATTCGACTGTAAATCATTGTTAACAATATCGAGTCTCGTAAAGTACATATTTGTGACTGAGGTATTCCAGAAAATCGATAGAAATACATGTCACGTGAAGTGACATAGAAAGATGCGAACAGAACTCTACACAGGTTATCGTGCGAACCTTGACCTATTTGAATCGAGAAAAATTAAACTGTATCGCACAGTAAGTTTGACCGGTAATGTTATCATCGTTAAAAAAGCCAATTCTTCGCAAACCCATTATACCTGTTACCGGCAGGTCAAGGTTATAATTAGAAGTATTAAGGGTCGTTTCATGTATAGCTATAAACGGCCAGCCAGCGATCTGAAGCCATCTATCGAATCGAGTAGGGACACTGAAACAAAATTCACCAAGCGCATGCGCTCTGAAAAGCTTTCACTATTATCCTAGTATTACGATGCTGGAATTCCAGTAGATGACACTTTTTAAATTGACAGAAAGCTTCTGTGGTGAAAGCTCTCGTTGGTTTCACGAAAACAGCACGAAAAGAAGCAAATGCCCAACAAATGGAGACGCGTCATTGATTGTGCAGAAAATAGGAAACCATCGACCTAATTCAATAGGCTCTTGGAGGAATGCTCTTAGTAAATTTGCTGAGCTTTATTTTGGTTTGGACGAAAATGTTGCGAACAGGATTGCATTAGATTGGGTGATGTGGATTCAAATTTTAAGCATTTGAAGACTAACACTGGATATAATAATTGTAGAGTAAAGGGTGTTACGATCAAAAATTAATCAAACAAGCATGTGCGTAAATCGGTCAAACTTTAAAAAAAAATCAAATTATGTGTTTTCTGCAAGTTCAATTTATATTCACTCTAGCCTCCTATTTTAGCGAATGCTAATTTCGGGCCCTTCGTTTGAATCCTTTCATCAGATTTTGCACAGCCTCCTTGGTCACTTTCTTTGCAGCAGAACGTTAGTTTGTTGAATGCGCACATGTCGTCTCTCGCATCTTCTTGAAATTCCGTTTGACGATTTACCAATACTTTGCTATTGAGTGGAGTTCTGGCGTATTGGTAGGGTTGATGTCCTTGGGTACCATCAGGTTTTTAGATAAACCTGTATAAATCTCTAAAAAAAACTTTCAATTGCTCAAAACTCATTGAGATTTGATATGCCAAGGTATTGTGCGTGTTCATGATTTTTTGCATAATTTTTAATTCACTTTTGCAAAAGTTATAAAAGTTTTTTGTGAACGTTTTTTTACCAAGGCCTGGGGAGACTTGACCAAGAGAGTTTTGAAAAATCAGGACAAAAAATAATGACATAAAACCCTACTGTAATCCTTTTTTCCAAACTTTCGAGATCCTTAGGTAGCAGTAAAAAATATAAAAAGGGTTGCGTTTCATAAATTCCCATGTTTTAAATGTATTTCCTTTTGAGGATTATCTGTACATGTTCACACGTTACGAAGTTAAGCATATCACTGCTAACTTTGATTGCGAGTACCAAAAGATATTCCACGTAACAATTGAAGTTTTAAAGCATGCTACAAGTGCAATCTAAGTTTTATGATTGGCTATAAAACTGCCATAAACCCTTAATTGTTAATTATTAGTTGAGTAGATATGTCCTTTCAAAGATTGAAAAAACTTTACATCTTTTAACTCAAATTAATTAATTACGGAATATTTTCTATAAGGAAAGGATTTTTCATTCCAACCTTTTCAAATTACCTTAAGGGATCGAAACAACCACATAAATATTTTCAGAAAAAAATTTGAAGAACCTAATAGAAGACGTCATAGCCAATAATAGATTTTTGCGCTTGTTCAAGTCTCCCCATGTTCCCCTACCACTCAATGCGCTGTTTTCCGTAATGGTAAGATGCCAAATCCGGCTAGAAAAGAACGGACAATTGTATTGCTTGAGGAAAGGCAACAGAAGTTTATACAGGCACTTCTGCACATAAATTGCCTGGTAGATGGTCCCGGTTGCGATGTGAATGTTGCTCTTCAAGCTTCTGGAACAGATGGCCTGCCACACGAGATATTTTTTACGAGCTTCGAAAGCTTAATGTGTTTGAAAATCTCTGCCACCTTTAATCCTCAAATCGTCGTATAATATTCCTGTCCAGGAAACTGTTTAGACTGCCTTGACGTAAATTTCGTCATCCTGTATCACGTAATCAAACTTCGTCAGCATTTTCATGTACAGCTTCCGCAATCGCTCTCTGACCGATTTGTTTTGCTTATCGTCACGAGTCACCACCTTCCTGTAAGTCGACAGTCCAGCTCGTCTGACGCCATTCACAGCTTGCTTACGATATATTGGACGGAGAGGTTGTGGTGGTCACTCTTTTTGTCGCTTTTACGACATCCGGCTTTCGATTTCCCTTTGATCCAGTTTTCCTAACTGTCGATCGACAAATGTTTTCCAAATAGTTTCAACACGTTCGTGACACACTCAACAATTTTACCAACATGACGTACGAGTAACTTCCTTGGATGAAAAGTTGGCAGCTGGCAGAAATATGTCACGTATCCAGCATCGCCGATTAGAACAAAACCTTTCAGTTGCGTTCGATTTATGAATCTCTGTGATTTCCTCTGTCAATTAAAACATTTCAAACATTTTGACAAAGAGCAATTTTTAAAAGGGCGTAGAATTTTTTGCAAGCAGCTTTTTTTCCAAAAAAGTGCTATTACTGTATTTTATACAGCAAAAGTATCTGATATAGAGTTATAGGAAATGAAAACTTCCGCACAAAAATATGCACTGAAAAAAATTGGCGCATTTAAAAAAAATACGATCGTTGTCCTACTGCAGCTGTAGAGCTAGAGTCTCGGAAGGGCTTCCTGTCAGAATCATTCACTACAATTGCAGACGAGACGAGAAATATCACCCACTAAAACACTGCTTAAGACCAATTGTAGCGGACCGTAATTCTGAATGTGATATTCTTTGTACGGCTCAGATATGTGCGAACGTAGAGACTTCACTAATACGTGTTATCATCGCGAAGGGCTCGAGCGTTGGTGTCTTAACGTGTTCGATCGCGTGAGCGTTTTTAAGTCGCGTGTGCTAGCGTGTATGTATCTATTCGCATATTCGCGTGTGTTCTTGGATAGTCACGCGCGGAACGTGAATCTAATACTTACCGGGTGTTCAATAAAAATGAGAATGATTTCAACACCTTTCTGTAATTAAAGTAAAGAGCGTGATTTTTTTATCTCCAAGAGAATTGCGCTCTGGATTCCCTAGAAATGGGTGGCATGGCTCTTTTCGCTCGGGTGCTGTCAGTTCAATCGAAGATGGCGTCGAAACAGCAACCATACCGCGAGCGTGTTGTGCGGTTTTACGAAACGTATAGTCATCGTGGAGAAAAGTTTACGGTACCACTTTCCAGACGAAAACTTGCCCGTTAGATGAAAACATGCCCGTGAGTACAGTTTACCGGATCCTGGCATCCCTGACCGTGGAGCGGAAGGCCGGTAGCGGTCGTTCGGCGAAGATAATGACGAAGAAGAAGAAAAAGAAATCTGCACTCGAAGACCCACTTTCCAGGAAATGACAGCTATTATTCCAGCAACAAGTCGGTCACACCCTTCGAAGTAAAATATAAGTTTAAGCATAAATTTGAAAAAAAAGTTATGCTGTACATCGCCATATTGGACAGAGGGATTTCAAAGTCGTAATTCAAGCCGAGCAACAAGTGTACTAGGACGAGTGTCTTGAGAAAATTCTTCTGCCTTTCTTAATGGGTTACATAACTATTTATTTTAAAAAAAACTCGAAATTTCTTTTATTACTTTATCTCAATGCAGAAGTCTTTGAGAATATTTTCCCAAATTTTCGTAGAGATCCGAGTAATATATCGCATGTAATTTTCATTTTTTCTAAGCGTGTAGATGAGAATTTTTTAATAAAATTTTTAATCGATGCTTTAGATTTTTTAGGGAAAACGCTCTTGAATGCAGGAAAAAATATTATTTATTCAACTAATTTATTCAACGAGGATTTTTCGTATACTAATGGAATTTTAGGCGTTTTAGGATTTTGGTTGATCTATTGGTCTTCAATCGTGATCACCGCAAGTCTTTTAAATAAAAAGGATTTTGGGGAAAAGATAATAACTCCTTCAATTATCAATATATTTTATAAAATAATGCTTGTTTTTTTCACTGAAAACTGTACTACCAAAATACTATAACTTTAATGTAATTAAATTATTTCTTTATGCCTTTACTTAAATTCGAACTTTATAAAATGTTCACTTAGTCACCGGTGTGTTATCTAGTTTGCGAGATCGCGGGCGTAGGTGTGCGTGAATGATCGCGAAGGGTTCGAGGGTGTGTATGTAAACGTGTTTGTCGCTAACGCTAGCATGTATGTAACCTCGCGTGCATATATTAGATGTTAGAACCATGTGGACATTCGCATATTCGCGTGTATTCTTGAATGATCGCGCGCGGACCGTAAATCTGATGCTTGGATTTTATGTTGTAGTACACATGCTATAAGGCATGGGCCTAGGCTGCTAAGACCGAAGGCATAGATTTCCGGACGTGACCGGACGTGCATTATCGCGCGAACATGGGCGTCAGTAGGTTCCCGCTTGAGACCGCGTTTACAAGTCTATTAGTGTTAAGACATTCACTTAATCACCGGAGTGTTTTCATGGCCAAGACCACGGGCATAAGTGCGCGGTGGATGATCGCGAAGGCCTCAAGTGTTTGTATGTTAATGTGCTAAATGCTAAAAGAGAGATTACCCATATCACTGCAGTTCTAGATCATGTCGCCATGGAACGAGTTTAATAATGGGTATGAGCGTAATTTTTCTTCGATTGGTTCAACTGAATTCATGGACCTATGCTACTAGGGTAGAGTATAAAAAACTTTCGAACGTGACCGATTTATGATCGCGCGAGCACATATGTTTGTAGATTCGCGCTTGAGACCGCGTTTATGAGTTTATATGTGCTATAATGTTTACTCAATCACCGGCGTGCTTTCATGTTTGTGAGATCTCGGGCGCAGTTGTGCGTGGATGAAGGATAAGCGTTTGTATGTAAACGTGTTTGTCACGTCTGCTGGCGTGTATGTAGCATCGCGTGCATAAACTCGATGTTATACCCGTGTGGCCATTCGCGCGTGGACCGTGAATCTGACACTTAATCTTTAGTACATGATTCGGATGCTAGAGGAGTGAGATTCCCCATATCACTAGTTTTTCCGGTCATGTCGCCATGGAACGTGTTGTCTAGTAGATATGAGCGACGTTAGTTTTAATTGGACCAACTGAAGGCATGAGTCTAGGTTGTTAGAACCGTGGATAGGGACTTCCGGACGTGGCCGATTTATAATAGCGCGAACAGCGGGTTGATGCTTGAGATCACGTTTGTAAATTTGTAGAAGGTTCACGTAATTACCGGGGTGTTTTAATGTTGGCGAGATTGCGAGCGTAAGTGTAGATGATTTCGATCGCATGTGCGCGTTTGAGATCAAGTTTGTGTTATCGTGAAGGCCACGAACGTTTGTACGATTAGAATGAGGGAATGTATATGAGAGAATATGCAATCGATTGTGTTAGTGAGTGATAGTATGAGTAGTGGAAAAGCAATCTACTAGAAGTAGAACGAAAACAGACTAAGGAAGCATAATAAACAACCCATGTAACATGAAATCAAACTGCTTAAAGTAGTATAAATGTCAGCAAATGATATTTATTTGCCAATAACGACAATTGGAATCTATTACTATATTGTCATACTATGCTGACCGGAATTGATTCACGAGCGTCGGTAAATCAATCGTACCTTGATTTATCCAATCCGATTTTCACGAATAAATCGAATCGAATTCTCGAATTGAACATCGGAAGTGAAGTGACCATCGAATCCTAGGAACACGTCCTCTATATGTCCCTCGTTTACACCTTCTTAAAAACCATCAATATACAAATTTAACTGCCCCTTCTTATTTCCTATCATTCTCAGAAACGCTCTCTTGCACCTGTACCATACACCCACGAAGGTTTGATGCGACTCCAAGGCGACACAAACATCTCTGTCGAATGAGCCAACAAACACGGGACCTACAAGACGAACATCACACGCGCAACTCAAATCGTTGCCAATCCACATCTGAGCCGTACTACGAAATCGAAACCTCTGCCGTCTTGAGGAGGACCACCCAGCGTCCCAGTACATGATTCTTCCATGAAGGCCGCCCGAGTCTGTAATCTATGCCGTTGATCTCCCGATGCCTGAAACTGAAAGTTTATAATTTTCTCCCCCCTGACATCTTTGTCCACCCTCCCTCCCCTGTCTCGTTGAAAATGCCCAACTCTACTACCACATAAAACTAACTCTAATTAATCTACCCGAATCTTTTTACAAAATTCAATCACGCCCTTTAGTTATTCCTACTTTTAAGATAGTTGTAAAATTATTTGCTTCAATAATCTCCCTGCTTAAAATGTCAAACCATCTTTCCATAAAAACTAAATGACCCCCGTAATCTTACGAAAATATAATTATTCTCCTGTGAATAGTATAAGATAGCTATAAAATCTCCTTAGTTTCATTAAAAAAAATCAATATGTAATCCCCTAGTTTTAGGTAATTTAAAATGTAAAACAAAACAAAATTGGCACCTTTAAGCTAACGCAAACGTGCCTTATCAAATAAACGAATTGAATAAAAAAAATCCTAGGAACGAAAAATTTGCACACGAGATAATAAATTACCCACTATTCCATCATTTACGCCAGTTCAGCATTCATTCCCTGACCAAGATGTCCCAGATAATCAGACAAAAACATGTACAGATAATTATATGACTAGCACATAACAATTTCACGCTAGTACAAAAATACAGTTATTACATTTTTTTTATTAACGACTAAGAGTGAGTCAATTTTCCCTTTTTATAAGTTGATTCGTATTTAATGCCACAATATCCTGACTCCTGCATGTAGAAGACAACAGGTTAAGTCGCCGGGAAACTCTAAGCTTGCTCATGTGAACTTATTCCACGCTTTTCTAAACTTTCTTCCTTCGAATCGTTGCTCTTCCTTGAGTACTATGGCTCTTAATATTGAAAAATATTTCACGCCTTCCAGTCCCTTGCTATATGTCGTTACAACATTGTTACTACACTCATACTAATAGGCTTTTACTCAACCTAGGGGAGGGAAGTTGAAGAAAAATCAACCAATTATACTAAAAAGCCCTTCTGCTAAACAATGATTCATCAATACGAATGAAAATTGGATTCTTCAAGAGGATAACGATTTTAAACAGCGAAGTAGACTGAGCAGCAACTGTAAGGATCAGAATGACGTCGTCAGTTTAGATTACTCTATGCAGTAAGGTGTAATATCAATACGTTTTTAAAACTATATTTATATATTCCTGGGATCCTGAGATTCCCCAGAAAATACCTTTTTATATTCCGAGTTTTAGGAAGTTAAAAACTGTCAGGAAGTTAAAGCTCGACTTACGAGTCTTTTCCTCTGGTGATCATAGTTTCTACCTACAGCTGCATCAGGTTAAAATGTACAACAACTTCCATTTGGCCGGAAGTGTACACAATTTCTAGTTTGTCGCAATGTTCTACTAAAATTTCTAAATGGGTATGGTTGTAGAAACACATATGTAGTTTTACAGGAAACTGTGCTGTTTTCAAAAACTCCGTCCATTGGAAATCCTCGTACACCTCATTACCAAACTCGCAAAAATCGCATATGACGTACACGAGTTCAGCACAACAAAATCAAAAAGTGAATAATTATTAAGTGAAATTGTCTGGGTTTATCATATCGACATGATCTTTCCAAAATTGAACTCCCAACCGCTCTCGCTATCCAACCCCGTTAGCAACGCCATTATCTCGTCAGTGAGGTACCTTAGCTCATCGTGATAAAAATAAGTTCCCGTGTTCGTATTAGTAGATTTTCCACACGGAATAGTTGGAATTTATTCCCGTTACAATCGTACACACAGTCGATCTAATGATTTTCCACGAGCATCACGCAGTACGGTTGGGCACGGTCTGTTGATTGAAAAACAGCGAATAATATTTATATTCACTACTAAAAGCTAGGGTGACTTGCCAAATTTAGTTCACTGCCGAAACAGCATCATCGGTCGAATTCATTTCAATTTTTATAACTATTTTTCCGCACTGCCGATGTCCGAACCAATCTCTAAAAACCACCCTACTTTTAAATGGTCGGTGTTAAGTCAGACCGGATGAAGTGACAATATATTGGTTTCGACAAAACCGAGTTTAAAGTTTGAATCGCAGCATCCTTTACGTTATAATTGGAAATTAATGTTTGCCATAATTCTTGATTATTGTTACATATTTCAAATCTGGCAAGAGTCTAATGTAGCTGAAGAAATTCTTTATTCAGTGCTATCATTATCTCATTTTTTGATGTTTTGCTACTTAGTCCGGTCTGACTTAACACCGACTAAATATAAGAGTTATAGATCCACTTAGGCACAACAATGCGCATTTCCTTCCGCATATTATTCAGCTGTGGCTTTTTGCATTTTTTCGTTTCATCTTTTCGTTTACAGATGGCAATGTTAACAATGCAGCCTTTGAAATAAATGTTCTCAATACCATAACTGTTAGTTAAACAAATTTTTTAAATGTTTTAATAACG
Source organism: Topomyia yanbarensis (assembly GCF_030247195.1). NCBI lineage: Eukaryota > Metazoa > Arthropoda > Insecta > Diptera > Culicidae > Topomyia > Topomyia yanbarensis. Next base: position 104,854,924 of record NC_080672.1, on the reverse strand, counting down.
AAACATCGAAATTAATCGACCCTATTAATACGATTGGTACAATTAATTTCAATGCCTGTCATGTAAAACAGTCTAAATAGACAGTGCAGTGCACGTTGTCGTGAGGCACAAATCCCTGACTATATAACGTTCCGTTTGAGCCACATTATTCTGATTCCAGATTCTAATTCTTGCACGTCGCTGTGACGCATAATATGCCTCTGCGTTCGTCATTTGACCATAAACTGAGATTTTGAATTTGGTAAAGCAAAAACTGAGTTTAAAATTTGAATTTATTTTATTTCTGCAAAAGAAGAATTTTCGTGGTAAAAATATTGGGATCAATAAAAAAATGTACTCACAATGTAGGTTCACCAAATGCTATAGGTTCTTCATATATCTTAAAAGGCACACAAATGTGTGCCTTGACTCGTAAAATCAGATTTAGGGTTAAGGTAGTGTCAATTTGTGTATACTATTTCAATCACACTCTCACAAATGCATTTTTAAACATTTTTGGGGATTTACAAATGTTTGACATGACGTCCTATATTTTTAGTATGGCGAAGTGTAGTAAAAATATTATTATTGCTTCTGTGCCAATCTAAGACAACATAGTGAAAGATGCCAAATCCAGTCGAGAAAGTATCGAGTCTTCGTGAGACCCCAAAAAGTCCAGAAGTTACTTTTGGACGCTTGCATGAAGATTTGTCCATTCAAGGGCTAAGGCGTGATGAAGAACTGAATATTTGCCACATCCACGAATCGCTTGCCAAACAAGGATTTTTAGCGAATGTCGGCATCATTTTCTTCCATTTTTTGTATAGCTTCTTGTGCCTCCGTGTTCTGATTGTCGCTCTTGCTCGGTGCCTTTTGAACTTTGTATACGTACTGTATAAAACATTTCATTGTTTTTGCTAAAAATAAATTGAAATTTTCATCGAAATGTTTAATTGGTGTTTAAATTTGTTCAATAACATTCTCGTCATGCATGATATCATTTTCTATAATTACTACAACTCCGCTAGGTTATCTGATGCTCTTTAATCATATGGGAAAAGGTGCCATACGCGATTCCAAGCTGCTACTGATCAATTGTTACCCACACGCCAAAGAGTTACAACAATTGAGTGTGACTATTTTTCGGAATGTAGCCTTTAGAATAGTTTTGATTCGTCCTAAATAGTTGGACCCCAAGATCCCGGTGCCCCTGACCCTGGGCCAGTGTGACCATGCGTTTAAACGGTACTGGTAGCGTTCCCGTTTTTGATTTAACATCTATCTCGTGGCCAAGTCGATCGATGCTATATACTGATGAGACTAAATAAGTCGATGCAAATGTATGACGAATGATTAATTTTTAATTCATTAATTCATCATTACAAATAGTAACTTGATTACCTGATTCTAAATGAATCATAACACTGAAGCAGATTCCGAAACAAGGGCCAACACAGCTCAAACCACCCCATTGGCGAGTAAAAGTGAACTGAGCAATAACACGGTTGCCGCCATTCAAAAAAAAAATAGTACCCAGCTGTGAGTATAAATTACGCTCGGTTGTCGGGAGTGACCATTTGGACTGACGATGATGACGCGCTGTTTAAAACTGCCACACCTCTGTCCATCCCGTTCCCTAGGATTCCCACTAATCTGCCATTTTATAGGAGCTATACTTTAGTGGGTGTCGCGGGTCAGCCATTCCCGAGAGTACGCTTCGAGGACAAATAATGTAGCTAGCTACCACCATCGGTGTTGTGAGTGCTTGCAGTATGAGTATGAATGTTTTTGCTCTAACTAGCATCACCATTCACATTAGCAGCAGTGCATTTCCCGACGACGTTCGGAAAGCGTTTTCACGACACGGAACTGTTGGAGCAGTTTGTTTACATTTTTCCATAAATAGTTTTCATTGATTGCTGGGAACTAACGTGGAGCTGGTAGCACGCGCGTAAACAACAGTCTACCGGGGATATTGTGTGGCATATGGGTTCGTTGTGGACATTTTTTTTCTTTCTGTCGCGTCGGTATCTTTATGGATTGAACAAAGATTATGTCGTTTCTGTCCGGTGGAGTGGTACTTGACTCGTTGATCTATAACATATGTGTGTGATCAATAAGTTTTAGCAACGAGTTTACATCATGTCTGACGCACACGTGCTGTTATTGTTGTTACATGCAAAGGCTGAGAGAGTAATGTATAGAACAAACTATAAGTTACCGACACGTGTAGAGTTCGCTCATCTTATTGCACTAGATTCTTTTTGGATTACATTTTCGTGCATTTATAAAGTATTTACAGTAGAAGAGGGATCCTTGAACGAGCATTCGACAAGTTCTCAAACATTTTACACCTTACCAAAAACAATTATATCATTTTTGAATAAGCCACGTCGATCTAATTTTATCCAGGCTGTAATAAAATTGGCTTTATTTTCAATCAAATGCTTAAATAATGAAAACCACCACCTGACAACCCATTTTCATAACGAAGTCAATTCCATTCCAAAGTATACAAGAATACATATTGCAATGGTTGGCATTGACCTAAATCACTTACCGCACCTTTGCCGCGACCCTTCCCCATTTAATTTGCGAAGTCAGAGGGGTGATCGGTGATTTCTGAGTGCGGTGGTTCGCATCTATAGCTAATCATGACCAATGTTGCTGCTTCTACTGCGAGTGCATTCATTTATTCAAATTTCCCGAACATCGTTTTCCCATTTGGATCGCTTGGATGAAACCTATGCTGTTAACACAAACGACTTGCATACGAATTTAGACTCGCATACGAGAGAGAGAGAGAGAGAGAGAGAGAGAGAGAGAGAGAGAAATGCAATAAAATTACTACTGAAGTGCAGTCTGCTAATGTATGCGAAGGTACTTCCACACTTCGTAATGAAATGACAGTGAACTTGATAGAGAATCGAATTCGGCTTCGCGACTACACTAGTATATAAATAAATGCCCTGGATGGATGGATGGATGGACGGACGGATGGATTATGTCTAGTCTCAATTAGTGTGATTGAATTCAATAGGTTTGCATCGATTTCAATGAGATGCTTCGTTTTATTGTATACCGGTTGGAAGAAGGAATACTCTGATATGTGATTAGTCGAATGAAATATTGGATTAAAACAGAATAGATTTTATTTAAAATACTCATGATTGCGAGAACCACAGAGGCTCAATGTGAGAATCGTTGTTGTGGAGACCGTGTATACCTCGGCATGTTCACTTTTGTCACGGGAAGAGTATTTGATTACTGGGAATGGGTGAAAAATAAAATAAATCTGCTTTCATCGTCATTAGTGGCACGGTCAGTGCATATCTTGAAAATCTTTTCGTGTGCTGATTTCTCTGGGCAGACGGCTGCCGAGAATTTATGATAAATTTATAATTTGTTGATTCGTCGTTAAATCGGAAATTCTCCGTATGTAAAATATACAACTTAAACTCCGGACAGCCAACTGTCGAAAGTGTTAGTTATGTTTAATGGAATCGAACATTTTTCAAACCGCATATTAACAATTTTATTATTCACTGTTTCTTTATTTCGACAAAATGCAACAGCCCAAAAGGAATAAAATATAATGAAAAGCGATTGCCTTTACTGACATTTGTGAATATACATACATATTCGTAAATTGAATTAGTTCGTAAAAAAGGAGGTCGCCATTTGGGATTTAATTCGTGAAAAAGTATACTTCACAACTTTATTGAAATTCCTTTTGTCAAAACAGTTCACAAAACTATTCAAAAACTAATCTTTATCAAAGTAGTAGGTAGGTATGATTATATCTACGGTTGTTTATGGATGAAGTACATACATATGGATATGTACTTGAGTCCAATTGAAGTTTATGGGCATCAAAGAACCCTCTGAAATAAAAAATTACGATCTACAAGCGTAAATAAATAACAGGTAAGCAAGTAACAGGTTGAAATTTTTTTCCTGTATAATCCTTGAGATGCATTAAGTTAAAAATTATTTATAGTTATAATAGTACCTAATTTTTCTCCATTAGGGAGAAATACAGCATAGTGCATATTGCATTGGCTTGCTAAGCCAAACCAAGTTTAGATTTCATTAATTTTCATCATCTGAGCTTCTTTACGGGACATCACGCAGGACATCTCAGGAACACAAATAGTGTTTTCGTTTTTGGAGCTAGCGTCAATCCGGCGCTAGCTTAGTTTTATTACTAAGATAGTGTCGGATTCTGATGAGACGCAATCGAAACGTCAATTCCACAACTAATTTACTTGAGATTCATATTATCAAGTTCAATAAAGTTTAAACTCCAACGGATGTAACAGGTCAACTAACTACATTTTAGCCACAGGTCTAAAGATCTACAAGCGTTGCCACTGCTATGAATGGCAGATAAAACTAATCGATTAAAGGAAAGTGTAGTGAATCCAGAGCTTCCCGTAATGGAAATCAGTTTTAATGCTATATTAAAATTCAAGATGGCGTCTTTCGGTCGAGCAATATTTTTGACTACAATAATATGAGTATTTTTGGAACGGGCTTGATGAAAATTAACGAGTAGATGATGAAAATTAAAGTTCGACATCGTTTCTAAATCCAAGATGGCGACTTCCGGTTGCGTAATGTTCTCGAAACCCCTAATAATATGAATATTTTCAAACGAGATTGACGAGAAGATGGTGAAAATCGATATTTAAAAATCCAGGATGACTTCCGGTTGACCAGTATTTTCGAAAAGTCTTACAATGTGAGTATTTTTAAAATAGGTTTGACGAGTAAGTGCCGGAAACCGATGTAGCCGCTTCTTAAAAATTCAAGATTGTGATTTTCGCATGAACAATATTTTGCATAAACCTCACAATGTAGTTATTTTCGGACAGGGCTGACAAATTGATGGCGGAAATCAGCGTTTGGCACGATTTTCCAGTTCTCGATAACCTTAACTTTATGAATATTTTCGAACGGGATTGATGAGCTGGGGATGGAAATCGACGTTTGGCGATATTTGAAAATTCCAGATGGCGACAACCGGTTGAGCAATATTTTACGATAACCCCAACATTATGGATACTCGGCGAGTTGGATTGTTCTTATATATGGCATACGGATGTTGTTGTTTTCAGACGTCTGGTGATATGCGTGTTGATTAGTGCTAGTTAGATTAGGAAATCTACAAATATATCAATTGCCTACATTTATCAGACTTAGAAAGCCCTAAATGTTTCGTAGCCAGTCATCAAACATCTAATCTAGTTTGTTTTTTAATAGTCCAATTGAATGCAAGGACCTAGGTTTCTAGGACCAAGGATGTGGCGTTGAGGATTTATGATAATTATAGGAGCATTATCATGCTTGCGAGTTCGCGTGCATGGGCATGCTTGAATGATCTCGTTTGCGACTGAATTTGTATTATCGCGAAAGACACGAGAGTTTGTATCTAACCGTGCGTATTCTTTTTATTGTTTGAGCCTTTATAGGTATGGTCTTGTTTGCGAAAGACTTTGCATAATCGTAAAAAACTGAAGCGTTTGTATGTAATCGTTCGCGTTCTTTGTATCGCCTGAGTCTTTGTTTGTTTTAGCTCGTTTGTAATTTCACATGTACTAATGCGTTTTTGTCGATATTCTCATGGGCTGTATATGAAAAAGTATGGATGTATGGGATAAAATAGCAGTCGCTAAAAATAAAATAAAATAAAGCAAAAGAAGCAACAAAAAATAATTAGAAATATATTCGATGACTTCAAATGTGATTACGTTGTTCATAAATCACAAGTTGACGTTATTTGATGTGCCGCATGATATGACAACATAAAAGATTTGGTCCGAAGAACCGGATTCTGCAATATTCGAAATCGGCCGTAAAGTGTCCGTGTGTGTCCGAGTGGCTTCGAATGTTATTACATTATTTAGAGATCATCATATTAATTTAACTTAAAGTGCCATATAATAGAAGTATTCCCAAAAAATATTTGGTGCGAAGAACCAGATTCCGGAACAACCGCAACCGAACATAAAGTTTTCCCAGGTGCTTCCGAAATGTCCAGCAATAGTCTATGAATACTCAATTTGCACCCTCATCTGTTATCCATGATAATCTGTATGGTATAGGTCCCGTAGAATCGGTTCCAGGTTGACCGAATATGACCAATATGTGCTCAAAATAATATCAAACGGTTTGCTTGAGCTTGAGCTTGTGCGACCACCCCTGGCTGCTACTCCGTTATCGATCGGGACTAGCTGAAGTTGCACAGGGAATCAGTAGATAATTATGCTTGGGATTAGCGAAACATCTTTCAATGTGCAGCTCCTCGTAATCCTAGTGTTTCTGATCAATACCGACGCCGGCCAGGCCCGAACGTAGATCGCGGAAGGAAAGGGAAGGAATTGTTAGTCCGATACTTGCTTGTGCTAGAGGCCGTATATACTACTGCGCACTCCACAAGTATCACGGGAGGAGGATATTTTTGTTAGTAGAGTATAGAAGTTGTATATACTTCTTCTTTACCGACGCCAGAGAGGTGACTCCACTACCTGGACTAGATATCGATCCACCAATTTCATGGACCGGGGACCAACGGCTTTACTTCCCTTCCGAAGGAAGACGTGACCACAGATTTTTTCACCTCAGAAAAATCTCAACGACCTCGGCTGGAATTGAACCCAGGCCAACTGGAATGAGTGGCGGTCACGCTTACCACTCAACCACCGGCGCCGCACAGTGGGACGGAATCAAAAAAAGCCGGACATTGATATTTGCGACGAAACTATTGGTTATGGCACTTTGATGTCTTCGGAAAGGTTTCTTCAATTTTTAAGTAGTTTAATATAATGTTGGAAAATTTTTATTTAAGGGGGTGTATACGCAGATAAAAAAAATAACTTTGCAAGTTGTTGCCAAAATTGATAGTCATGTATGGAAAGTTTGTAGACGAAATGATTTTATGAAATGATGTCCTGCCAATGATCTCCTTCGTCATTGGATGAACAAGGTAATAATATAACCGAGTATTTTAAGCAACGAAATACCTTGTTCATCCAATGACGAAGAAGATCATTGGCAGGATACTGATGACTTATGAGCATGTTAATAACAAAAAAATTTACTTTGAATGTCGGAATATATGGAATGAACTATAATATTTCAAATGTTTAATAATTTCGCATAATAGTTTATTTTTCATGCTTCATAATACCAATAATTTATTGAAACGCTAGTCTATTTTACCCCGCATTATTCCAAGGATCCTATTAGATCCCGCTATGAATATGTATCAATAGGGTATTTCTTGCTGAATATCAAAAAAATAAATTTAGCTGCTACTACCTGCTACTCTACAAACCATAGCCCCTTAAAGTTAGCCCAGAAAAACCAAAAAAACAGACATACACCCTACAAACGAAGAGATAGCGAGTTGATCTATTTCGCAAAAAGGTGTGTTTTGAAAGCATCAACAACTTTCTAGAACATCGAGAAACTGTAAAAAATCAAATAAAAAAGTTACAATGAAAAACACTTTTTAAGGGGGTATTCCGACATGTACTTCAATTTCACCCAATAACTTTTTTCGATTAACAGATAGCCATTTCGCTACTTCAACAAAGTTTCATAAAATCATTTCGTCTACAAACTTTCCATACATGACTATCAATTTCGGCAACAACTTGCAAAGTTATTTTTTTTTATCTGCATATACACCCCCTTAAATAAAATTTTTCCAACATTATATTAAACTACTTAAAAATTGAAGAAACCTTTCCGAAGACATCAAAGTGCCATAACCAATAGTTTCGTCGCAAATATCAATGTCCGGCTTTTTTTGATTCCGTCCCACTGTGCGCCGTCGTCAAAATAATATCGAACGATTTGCATGTATAAACTATAATATGATGTGATGTGTTATGAAAGCACCATCAGTGCAAGGTTTTCCCAGAGTATTCGAGTAGACTTACCGTAGCCTCGAAATTGTTTATCAGATAACCTTCACATTATTACTGTTACTGAGGAGAGGTCAAAAAGGATAAGGCGGATCTGCAAGCAGAGACGCTTACGCGCATTCCTCAGGAATAAAATATTCTTTTACAACAATAACATCCGATTAAATAATAATAAAATAAATTTCGCTAAATGTGCTTAAACTCACCAGATGTTTTATTATGAGAAGGGCGCGTCAAACTCATATCGGATCTTCTGAGTGACTTGGACTAGTTATTCACGTGCCCTTGTCCAGTCTTCAATTTGTATGATACCCTGATTCATCCAGGCCCTTCCACATTTCATTTGTTACCCACAATTTAATACAAAGTAGATAGACAGTACACAATGAATATAATGAACTAAACAAGTACACCCAGGTTTTTTTTACGCGGGGGATACGTACCGCGTAAAAAACTGCGTTAATTGCAAAATCCGCGTAAAAAACCGCGTAATTGGAAAATCCGCGTAAAAAAACCGCGTTAATTGGAAAATCCGCGTAAAAAACGCGTTGATTCGAAAATCCGCGTAAAAAAACTCTCAACAAAAGAATATTTTTGGAAGTTTTTTTTTGCGCGGATTTCGCAATTAACACGGTTTTTGCAAAAAATATTCTAAGTCCTTTTGAATGCAAAAGACTTCGAAGATTTTCGGAAAGATGGAAGAGACGGGTCTGGAAGACTCCTTATGGCCCATACTCCAACAATATGGGCGCCTACTCTTCAAGACCATTCCGAAAATACCCATATTGATTGGGTTATAGCGAATTTCGCTAAACCGGAAGTCGCCACCTTGGATTTCAAAATGGCGCTAAACATAAATTTCTGGTACCTACTCTTCAAGACCATTCCGAAAATACCTATATTGATTGGGCTATAACGAATTTCACTAAACCGGAAGTCGCCATGTTTGATTTCAAAATGGCGTCAAAAATCAATTTCTGGCACCTACTCTTCAAGACCATTCCGAAAATACGCATATTGATTGGGTTATAGCGAATTTCGATAAACCCGAAGTTGCCATGTTTGATTCATATTGATTGGGTTGTATCGATTGCGCTAAACCGGAAGTCGCCATCTTTGATGTCAAAATGGCGTTAAAAATCAATTTCTGGCACCTACTCTTCAAGGCCATTCCGAAAATACCCATATTGATTGGGTTATAGCACATCGCTTCGATTGGATGTTTTATCAATTACATCACACTATCAATAATCTCAAGTTTTGCAACTATTAGATTTCAATTCTCTGCTCTGAGTGCAGTCACGACGCACCGCCCCACTATGGGAAGGTTTCATACAAACAGGTGGCCAAAAAGTTTTTGTCTCATATTTTTTCGCGAAAAGCTTGTTTGAGTTGTTAATAATGAACGAAACTCATAATGGACGTATCCAGGTTTAAAAACCTTAAGGGGAGGAGAAGGGGCAGAGGGGGGGGGGGGGTTGGTGTAAAGTATTCAAGGCAATTTTTTTTTTCAAACAAATAAAATAGAGGCACAGAGAGGTTTAGTCAATTCAATCACTTTCCATAAAATGATGCAGTATTTGAACAATATTTTCTTAAATTTTCATTGGTCAAGTGACAGTGAATTTCCGAAGGCACCTCGGAAAAATGCGGTGTGCATCATAACTCAAAATCTACTGGGCCAATCGTTTCGAAATTTTTCACAGTTCTTCTTCACATCATTCTCCAGGTAACTACAAGACCTTTCGATAAAATTATTTTTAAAACTATTTTTTACAAAAAATGTTAGTAGTTCTTTTTAGCTAAAATGGGACTTTGTCTTCAAAGTGTTACAAAAAACTCAAAAAGCGAAAAAAGGAGAAACTCAGATAACATGTGGTTTCTAACCCTCAAACTAATAGTAACAAAGAGAGAATGCATGTCGCAAAAAAGACATAAATATTTCAATTTATTTATAAAATACAAGTAAATAGAAAGTAGTTTGAAGTGCTTAGGCTATTTAGTGATTATTTCAATGTTGAAATGACCAATGAGTTTTAAAAGAAATGTCGCTCTTTCAGTTGATTGCTATGCCAATATATTTCTTCATGTTTATAGTTTGCGATTAATTGTTGTTTCATTTGGAACTCTTGTTCCGGAGATATAGCATAATGAATCCTATATAAACTAATATCACGAAAACGAAATAGTTAAAACTATCAGAATAGGTATTAAAATACATTTTTTATATTACGAGTGGCCAAAAAAAAATCTTGGTTACAAAACCTGCTTTTGACGATTCCGGGGCTCATTATTATAAGCATGAACATTTTTTAATTTACAAATCATGCTACTTAAAAATTTCAAATATTTGGTTACATTGATCGTGTTAACGGTAAGTTGGAAATTCCAGTACAACTCAGTACCATTTATTGCTGCACAGTAATGTTGAATAGCAAAAATGTAGTCAGATGAATTATCTTTTCAATAAAAATTGTAGTCCACGCTCATTTCGTTGTGGAATATGCAGCACTCAACCGAAACATGTACTGAAGTATCCTTTTCTGGTCGACTAGCTGAGACTGCCTTTAAAACTTCAAGTGATGCGTGCTCAGTTTAGGGCAAATTCGGGCAACTAAAATCTTCGCTATAAGTTAGAAGATGCATTATTCTTGCATTCCCCATCGAGAATTCCGGGGGACATTGGGGGACTTTTTTTCCCGGATCCAATTTGTGGATATTTTAGGACTTTGAATTGTTATTTTTCATATAACTCCATACCAATGCAATATATATGCATTTTTAATAATATAATCACAAAGCTGGCATTCTTAGCTTTAAAATGGCATATTCAAACATATGTTTCATTCAAAATTCAGCAAAGATACGAACAGTTGAAAAAACGCGCGTGATATTCCTATTTTTCAAAATTTTTATCTTTAGACACCCATATACACAGTTAAGTCAAATATATTTCCGAGATACTCTGGGAATTTCTTAGCTAGAGTATATATAAACATTCAGTATAGAATTGGTTTGAATTTGAGTTGATGCAATTTTAGATTTTTGGCCACATGCCTCCCCATAGTGCGCCCACGGACCAGACATTATTCAACCAACTTCTCAGCTTCTGTTCTGAGCAAGATAAAAAGGTAGTCAGATTTCAAGACCTCAATAATTTTAACCTTCCCAATTTTTCCCAGCTGTACACAATTGGTATTTTGTTGGCAAATCATTTAAGGGGGCAACTGGTGTGAAATACTAGACGCAGAAGACAAACTCTAAAATATTGCTACTTTTTTACATACTTTAGAATTTTCAAAAGCGACAATTTTTTTTTTAATTTTTGTTTTTAAACTGAACTTAGTATGTTTTGGTTTCATTTAACCGCAGTATCAATATTACCAACTGCGGGGATATGAGGTATATAAGGTATATCTACATATTAACAAAATTATTAAAAGAACGTATCTGATACTGATCATAGAATTGACGATTGAACATGTCTTACAAAATTATACCAAATTTCGTAAACTGTTCAAGACAACTCCAATAACTAACATTTAACTCAAACTACCACCTATCTATTCTATTATTCCCGAGAAGCAAACCGAACAATGCAGTACAGCAGCAAGGAGCCTCGTTTCATACTCGATAAATGCAATGCCGCTCATTAAAATTCAAGGTCTCCCGTACGAGTTAAAAGCCCGTCGGCAAGAAATCGACTGGCATTCGGTAGCCAAGAGAGACCAATTTCAAATCCACAACATATGGCGATAGAAGAAAAAAAATAAAACGCCGTGAGCCGTTTATTGGGCTATCATCAAACCACCAGTAAAAAAGAAAGCAAAATATGTAATAACAAACGAGACTTCCACGAGCAGCAATTTCATGTTTGAACGGACCACAGGTACACAGAAATATCACTCTTTTGTCCCAATTTAAGAAAACAAAATTTGTGCGGAACTGCCTGTTTATATTGATTGAAAAGATTATTTTTGGTCTGATATAACTCATTCTCAAATAGTTTGCTTGCTCTAAACCTTTTTCTAAAAACTACTTTTGAGCTAAATGGTCTGATTATTATTAGATATAATTGCTTCTCAATACAAAAGAAATATGGTTCATTTGAATCGTTGGCGGTCGAGCAAAATATTCTACACACATTCTGTTTGAAATTGATCCGCGGTTATTTGTATGGTTGAAGAACCACCAAAATGGTATCGCCTCGAAGCAGTTTGCGTTGGCAACTGTTGATTCTAGTACCATTGTGGTACAGCAATATGTCGGAAATATGTACACCAGTCTTGAAGGTAGACACAACGATAATGTAGCAAAAATGTTGCATCAACGTTTCCGTGACGGTTGAATTCCGCAATTTCCCTGCTGCATACATCCGGCAAAGGCTGTTTTCCAGAATACCTCGATGTGCCTATGGCAGGTATGACAGCTGATTTAAGAGCCACAAATAGACTCCAAACGAGTGGTAAATTTGTCAAAAATTGTGAATTGAGTCAGCCCTCACGGGTAACGGAAACTTGTTGATGTGATTGTGATTGATAGAAAGGATTTCAGTGGAGTTTGGAGGCTTGGTTAAAAATAAAAATGATCAATTTCACACGAAACCAAATAGTGAACTCGCTCAAATTAAATTGAATCATTTCACAGCGCGGGCAATTAATTTAAAGATGACTGACAAAGGGACAGTGCGTTCGCCGACTAATAAATTAAATCATTTGGCGGGCTGGTTAGCTTTGTGCGCTTAGCGTGCCAACAAGATCGGTAGCTTGATCGCTTGCCAGAGTATCAAACTGCGTAGTGGTACAATTCAATTTGAATGGAATTTAAACGGCGTCCTACGAGCCTGCGGCAAATTATAGCTGTGTCTAATAAATTTAAATTGAGCTTTGCTGCGAGCATGATCGCATTCGACGATGATTTGAGTGACACTCATTTTAATATGAACGAAATTGTTTGGGAAATTTCGGCCCGCTTTTATTAGTTATTCCTGTCATCGTGACTAATCTAATGTGATACCATACGATACGATACCAGGGGTATATTGCAAACGGATTTTGTAAGAGGAACCAAAGGATTATCCAAACCATTATCAAAATTAGAAGCAAGTAATCAGAATTGAACGTTGTTATTCTTTTAAGTTTCACACTATCGACACGATATGCGATGGAAATCATAGGACTGTTACACTTGAATGGCTGGTGTCCAAAAGGGGCTAACCCACATTTTTGCCGAAATTGACATTTTTGCATTTTTTATAGTGCTAAGTAATCCAAGTAATTTGAAAATAATTTTCAGATTTTTTGCTATTGCCAGTCAAAGTATGGAGGTAACCCCAGTACTAGCTGGCGTCCAAAAGGGTTACCCCAGCATTGAGTTTTATGGAAATTGAAGAATTCTCGTTGGATTTCCGAAGTTTTAAGAAAAAGTAGTCTATCGATTCGCAATCAGTAATTTTGATGTTGTAGCTCACATATCGGCGAACTCGATATACTGTTTTTAGTTGGATTGCATTGTATGTTGACGTTTCGGCCCAAACAGTCGTTCCTGAAGGTGAGAGCCGCTCACACACTCGCTATGTATGGCTATTTTCTATCTAATATATATTTCTTGCACAAATGTATATTATTAAGTGAATTTTTTTCGAAAATTCCAGTGAAGGTGTCATGTCTCTACATTGATAGTTGACCGAGCAATAAGGGATTAACCCATTTATGCCCATGTTGTTTGTGGACAACAACGTTTTTAATCAGCTAATGACTGTTGATTAAGGAAAAATTCCCTCACAAAAACATGTAAGGCTAATAAATGTGACTATTGCCTTTCCAGTATTAATAGTTTCAATGACCAGCTCTAGAACTGTAGTTATTGCAATTAGTCTGATTGGATTCCGATGGAGCAGTGCTGCCAGGAACAGTTTACGTTGAAGACGGAAAATGAATTTTTCATATATCTTCGTTATGTTGCAATATTATTGAAAATTGATAAAACTTATCAGTTTGGATTATCTTTGGCTACATTTTCCACGGAATTGGACTTAAATATAAATATTCTAGGAGAATTGCATTGAGCATTGGAAGGTCAAAATTGAGCAGCTTCTAGCACTGCGAGGAAAGCACCTATCTTTATGAAAAAAGGCTTTTCGTGTTTCTTGACCCCACTGTTTTAAAGGAAAAATAGTTTTGAAACCATACATGCACGAGAAAAAGATTGGGCATGAAAGGATTAAGACAAAAACGGTACATTGTTGTCGGAAAGTTAAAAAACGTGGAATCAATTACTATCTTTCGTAATAGAGTTATGGTGTCTTCGGAAAAGTTGTTGTATGGCACTTAGCGATTTATTTGGTTGAATCATATTAGTTAGGAATTCGGGGTCCTACAAAGTGGGTACCTTCAGAAGATATATTTACAATTACCTAACATACAACTTTGCCCTAGATACCAGATCGGAAAACTAGAAGTGGCAGGGTCATTAGAACAGGCTTAATATCTTACGAGCTTAACTTTTGTCTTCTGCTAATGAGGGTCGAGCTTATTTTTACACTAAAAACAATGTTAATATGGAAATGCGGAAGTTCTTTCCATTTCCTGTAAAATGAAATATGTGAGTTAACCCCTTTTGGACGTCAAACATTCAATTGCGTTACGCGTACACGTATCCTCTGACATATTCATGAAAGACGAGATTCGTGGAATCCCGGATCGCATACTACCGCAGCTAGAGTAAATTTCAAGAAGTCGACAGCAAAAAGATGTTTCATACTAACGGGTCAAATCACAACGGCTCCATTGGCATGCATCTTGGAGCGACGGAGAGTTAGGACGGTAGCTATATTCTATCAACCCGGTGTAATCACTGAAACCTTGGTTTAGAGGAATGGATGTGAGCCGGGATTTCATTCGTGTGATTGTGTAGTGATTGGACATGAGCCGAGTTTGACGCTCATTTCCTACGTGTTGGGTTCGCGAATAGCGCTTGTGGCGACAGTTATCACGATATCGAACATATTGTCTGGGCGTGCGCCGAGAACTGTTCTACCAGATCTCAACTAGCAGATTCTCTTTGGGCCGGAAGAATATCACCCAATATCCTGGTTAGAGATGTACTGGGAAGACACGACCTTCTCTATATGTCCCTTGTATACACCTTCCTAAAAAAATGTACAGATTTAACTGCCCCCTTTAATTTCTTATCATTCTCAGAAGTGCCCTCTTCCAACGACGGTTTGATGCGACCTCAAGCTGACACGAAACATCTCTGCGACTGAGTCAACAAAAACGGGACCGACAGTACAAACTTCACACACAACCAAGGTTGCCACTATTTTTCGAAGAAAATATGGCAGTTTAACTAAAAATGTCTGGCAAAATCTGACTGCAACTTCAAAGTCGTCGAACATTTCTATATATTTTAGTCTTCATAGCACGTGCATCATACTATTTATGTTGTATCTTGGCCAAATTTCCAACATTTGTGTGTAACAAGTTCTACAATATAAAAATCTGGCAGAATGAGACGTTTGTCTTTTTGTCTGGAAGCTGCAAAAAACTTTGGCTGTTCCAGATAAACCTGGCATAACGGCATTCCTGCGCACAACGCGGTGTGTTGCCGATCCGCATCTGAGCCGCACTACAAAACCTCTGCCGGCTCGAAGAGAACCACCCAGCGTACCAATACATGATCAGGAATCAGAAATCAGTCGCAACAGGCTCAAATGGAACGTTCCCCATGTTGATCAGAGATTTGTGTCTTGGCATGATTTGTTTTTTCATCATTTCCCTGATAGGAAGGATTGGGGAAGTGGTAATGTTAGTGATAAGGAAAATAACGACAGAGAGAACATAGACAATGCGGAAGTATTTTTCACTCCCAAGGGTATAAACACACTTCTCGAAGAGTGGGTGTATCAACACCCCGAGAGGATATTGAGATAACAAAACGACAGCACTTCCGGTGAGTTATTGTCATTCAAATTCGGCGTAAACCGATTCAGGTTTATAAACTTTCGCCGTGACTTTTTGGAAGCCATAGTTTAGTTGATAACCCTTTTTCGCCAGGAATTTCAAAGAACGGTTCTCGATGCTGCAAAAACACTGTTGTATTTTCACTGTAATCAACTTGCTTCACAGAACTGGCAGGAAACTGCCAGCGAACCAGGATAATGGAAATAGCCTCATCGTAACATCAGTACTCTTAAAACATTTCGTGGGATTCCACTTTGAAACAATAACAACTGGTTAGAAATCTATTTTAAACACATTTAACACTTCCAAGTTAGTAGACTTATCCGTCACAGAAACGCTGATTTTCTTGCCACAGGAACAGATCCCTTGCCAATTCTTTATCGAGAAAACAATTTTGAATTTGCCTGGAAACTTGCCGCAAGTGAAGCAAAGCAACCTGGCGCAACGGATGCACCCGTTTCGAAGCTGCAGCAACAAATAAAAAGCAAATCATTTGTTTTCGTTCTACCCCATTCCCAGCATGGATGCTTTTTTCGAGTGGCTCGTGACATCGGGTTTTCATCAAATTTTTTATTTTGATATGATCTCCCCACAATACAATAATTCTTCGGATAATCATTTTCACTGCTTATTAGATATCCGGTAATCGCAGAGGAGCTAGTGTTTACTAGCAGGTTAACATCACAATTATCTTGCTCCGGACAAACCAAGCCTAGGGGCTGTGTTGCATCGGGCGGTAGAAACTAAGAATTGTTCCAATGCGTTCCTGTTCCCTTGTCGTATTAAGCGACAAAAACTGGAAAACTTCTTCATTTCCTGCATCTTTTAGACTTTGTAATTTTGTTTATTAAATTAGAATTTTTTTTCTCTTATATATCTTCTTATCTATTCCTAATAAGTTTGCTTGCTTCTCTTTATAATAGCTGGTTTTTTTTATCATGCAGCTAGTAAGTAGTATGTGCGTCATACAAAGTAAGGTTTTCACTCTAAGGCCGCTCATTTTTTTTCATATTCTCATCGCGAACACAATGCATACCTTTTTAGTTGTAGGCTCAGTTTGTTTACTATTTTTAATTACTTTTTCTAGTTTATATATTGACTCGCTTGTCTTCTATGAATATATCATTTGAAGTAACTATATTCCTAGAAATTTTCTCGCTATTCGTCGTTATGATATTCGTATTGTTAGGCACCTATTGAGTCTTCTAGTGGCCGGACGCCCGGAGACTCCTAAAGTCTTGAATCGAACGCGAATGCCAGCACAATTTTCAATCGATCACCTATCCCAATCTCCCTCTTCTCGTGGCACTTGTGGCGTACGCGTACGGCCTCTAGTAATCATAAGTGTTGGACTAACATTTCTCTTTTTGCCGCGTTCTACGTACGGTCTTAGCTAGCGCTGGTATTGATCAATAAACAACTTTGGATTACCAGGAATTGATGTGCAAAGGCATCGAACCATCATCACGAGATTACACAAGCTTCTTGGTTTTGCGGACGACATCAATATCATTGGTAGGGTTGCAACCTCTGGGTGACGCTCTTATCCGGAGATTTTCACTGACCTTGAATAGGCTTCAGGAGAAACATGAGTATGTACTGATTGGAAAATTCCCAAATTGGGTGTAGAATTTCACTACCCCGGAACCGCAAAGAATCCAAAAGCACCTGCCACTATCGCTGTGGAGGATAAGCCGAACGAACATTGCTCTCCACCACAGCTAACATGAAGAGGAGAGTGAAGCATCAAGATGTCGGTATAGTTTCATTTCATCGCAGGGCGTAGAGATTCCGGTTATCCATCGCCACAGACAGATTCCAACAAAGGAGAAAAACTCTCCCGACTGGCCAACAGTTACGGACACTGCAGGAGCAGCCAACATTACCACAGAAAGAACTCGTTTGTTATAGTACTATAAAAATAAAAATTAGTTGTCGTCTCGCCAGACCCGGAGGAATTGATATCAAACACGGAGCCCCGAAGATCAACCCCAAAAACCGGAGTCTCTGGGTCAAACCCGGAGGGATGGCAACCCTAATCATTGGTATTGATCTAAAAACAATAGAATAGGCGAGGGAGATGGTACAAGGCGGTCGACGAATTCGGCAAAATAGATTTGGAGAATGGAGCAGACACATGAAACACGATCTGTACCAAATAAACAAACATGCTGCTCAGCAGAGAATCGTTCTGTAATTGGCACTCGTTACTTGTTGACAATCAGCATCTCCAAATAATCCAAAGTCGAAAAGATTAGAACAGCGATTGCATTGACGACACACACACTTGTCAGCATGTATATATAGTTGTTACAGCTCGTTGTTCATGCGTCTGTGTCTTTTTCCAGGCTTCGGTTTCTGTCCATTATAATACCACGAAGAAAGCTTGCACGACTTCTCTTCAGTTATTAACTAGTTTATCAAATAATAATAGCTCGCGAAATAATAAATTTCGATCAATTTACCAGAACGTCGTAATTAGAAAACTCGAACACACTGAACATTTCAAACAACTCATCTCTCGTCATCTACGTGACAATTAATCAACTTCAACGTCATCATGCGGGTGATGGCGGCGGCGGCGGCTTTGTATATGCTCCACGCAAGGCAAACGGTTCCGTTTATACAAATGGTATTAATTAAGCAAACACAATAACCATCATCCGAAAGAAGTTGTAATCTATCCTATTCATGATAATAAAATCTTCTTGGAGAGCGATTCGATGCAACGCCCCGATTAGTTGCCTTGAACAGACTTCAAAGCAAGCGATGCATGCAGTCGTAAATTCCAATGAAATAATGTCCCCATGCAATTCCATTCTTTGGCTTGATTTGCGTTTTGTCGTCTGATGCTGCCCGCCCGCTAAGGTTAATTAGGTCATTGTGATAGCGCTTCTTTTAGTACACTTTGTGGTACTTTAAAGAATGCCTCCCGTTGCATGGGGTAATTATGATGCATTTTCCAACTTGTTGAAATATTGACAAATGGTTCAACTATAAAAAGCAATAGATTGTTTCACTAACTACAACCCGCTCTCTCACATTATATTTTTTACATACTCAGTTTGTTCCACTTAAAAGTGCGCATCCTTATAAAGGCACAAGAAATAAAAAACGTTTATTTTGGCCCTTCACCCAAGTCGCCTCCTAATTGCTATCCACAGACCACAGAATCTATACCTCCTAGCCCCAACGAATGGCTCCGCGGCACGCGATCCTACCATCGTATCTCTGCGTGCAAGAACCACTTTTGAATAAAAAGTAAAAAAATAACAAGCGCTGGGACCATAAATCATAACTATGCGGCATCTCCATTTCGCCAAAATAGTTCGCGGGCGTTGGCTCTAAACGGATGGGAAATTGAATTAAATGTGCAACACTTACCTTGTTTTTCGGACGAGGACAGTAACTTTCCAGTGACGGCCGCTTCCTCGTCCCTCGCCGACAGGGTGGCGTCCGATTTGGTTACCTTGAAGCGTTCTGGCATCTTGGAGGCTGTGCTATCCTTGCACACTCAAATCTTAGGAATGTTACCACTTGCCGCGTTGGATGATTGCTATTTACGATTTTTTGCTTACTAATCACTTCATTAAACAACTAAACACTTTCACAAACACTGCTCGACTGGGAGCATACATAAACCACTTTCACGCCGATAATAGGTAGCACCACTGCACTACTACAATTTGATGTACTTTTTATTCACTAGCCATACAGGAATGAGCGAAGAAAAACCCAAGGAAAAAATAAGCGTATCTGAAAAAAGAAATAGAAGAAAAAAACCTTGTGAATAATATTGCTAAAATTATAACATGACTGAGGGCAGGGTTTAAAATTTTAGGCACTCGGATTCAACGTTATCATCAGAAATTATTATGTGATACGCAAAATATTTTTTTCTTGTCATGTTCGGGTTAGCTTTGAAGCTTTGGAGCTTTAAAACAACATTTTCGTTGTGAAATGTGACTTTAACTGCTACCACCGAGAGCTGAGTATTTTATGCACCGGATGAAACTTCCGCGTTTTCACACGAACAATTTTTTATTGTAAAAAGATACTTTTATTAGTAGTTCATCGATTCAAGTTGTCTAGAAAAAATAAGATCATTAACATCAGCATGTTCGTAATTCGGGGGGAGGGGGGTTAACCTCGGGGGTCCTACAGGAGCTGTAAAGCTGGGTTCTCGGAAGTACTCCCTGTCAGAATCACACACTACAATTGCAGACGAGACGAGAAAGCCTTCACCCACTAAAAAACTTAGCAGTCACCCACTAAAACATTGCTTAGGGTGAACTGCAGTGGTCCGTGATTCTGAATGTGACATTGAGTGCACGGTTCAGATTAGCGGACGTAGGGACTTTACGATCGCATGTATCATCGCAAAGGGCTCGAGCGTTTGTGCGTTATCGTTTGTATGTCGTGTGTGCTAGCGTATATGTAAAATCGCGATCATTAATTCGATTTTAAAACCGTGTGGTCATTCCTTATTCGCGTGTGTTCTTCAATGATCGCGCGCACCGTAAATCTGATAAAGTCATTGGTGTGTTTCGATTTCGTTTCGTAGGAATTTTAATGTCGGATAGCTTATTGCTGGAATAATTTAGCGCCGGCTTGACGCTAAATACCAAAACAGGAACACAATTTATGTTCTGTTATGTCGATGAGATATAGCGAAGCCGAAACTTGTTTTGGCTTAGCAGGCCGATGCGAAGTTTGAGTTATGATTTGTTCCTTGCATGTACAAAGAATGCTTTACCCAAAAATTTGCACCCCTGAGAGAACTTTTAGTGTCTACTCAATTTTTCTCCTTGGGGATAAATATAGTATAGTGGATCTGATACTTTAATGTACGATTTAGATGCTAGAGGAAAGTGAGTTCCCCCATATAACTCGGTCTCCCGGTCATGTCACCATGGAATGTTGTCTAATGGAAATGAACATCGTTTTTAACGGTCTAACATGGACATGGACCTAGGCTACTATGATCGAGGGTAAGGACTTCAGGACGTGATCGAACCATGCTCGCGCGAACATGTGTATTTGTATGTTCACGTTCGATACCGCGTTTGTATTTTAGAAGTGCTAAACGTTCACTTAATCACAGGGGATTTTTCATGTTTGCAAGATCGCTTAGCTGTTTTTGGATGCTCGCGAAAGACCCGAGCGTTTGTATGTTAACGTGTTGGATCATAAAGGGCGTTTGTAAGTCGCCAGTTGTAAAGTACTGTCACCTATCTTTTTTCACAAAAATCTCGGAAACGCTTCATCATAATGTCAATTTAGTCTGTTTCTAACAACCGACAAAATCAATCACGAAACTGTCTTCTTCCTGCTTCCACAACTTCAATCTGGTATACATAGTGTGACGAACAAAGGAAGTCGTTATTTATCTCAAAATCAACAGTCAGTACCATCAACGAGCAAGCTAGCACCAACGACGACTTAGTGATGACTAGAACGAAGAGGCTGTGCGTGCGTGAATGAGCTGACGGTGCACATGTAGCGATTACTAGTAATATTCTTTGGACCGAAATTTATAAATAAGGGTAATAAATTGAAATCCTCTGAATAGAAGGATGATTGGGTTTACCTACAAAAGATTACCATTTATGGGCAGGTCTTCGAATTAGTCATCGTTTCCGACAGCATGAAGTAACAAGTTACTTTACGCTTGTCCGGACATGCCGTAGACTCAGGTGATTCGCATTTCTAATGCCAAAAGATCTTGACTCCTACGGTAGCAGACAAAAAGTTGAGTCGCCGGTGAGCTCTAAGCTTACATATATGATTCTTCCACGCTTTTCTAAACTTTCTCCCTTCAACTCCTTGCTCTCCTTGAGTACTATGGCTCCTAATATTGAAAAATATACTTCACCTTCCAGTCCCTTGCTAATTAAATGACGTAACAACTGTGGACAAAAAGGTTATACATCTGGTAACATTTTGGCAATAATGATTTTATGCATGGCTAAATATTTTTCAAGCTAAATCCAATAAGGCAAAGGTACTTTTTTCGATGTTTTCAAAATAAAGAGGTATGATAGGTTAATATTCGAGGTTAAATAAAATGTACACACATATAAAATCATCGATTCAACTTTCATTTGAAGAGTATGAATACTGCAGATTATTGAAAAATTAAAAACACAATCCAAAACATAATCCTACGACGTCATGCAGATAAGAAAATGAGGAATTGGCAAATGATGTGAAAAATCATGAAACCGCGGAAGGAAATGTTGAAAAAACATGTTTTTCTCAGCAGCTACGTCTGGTTTTGTACTCGCAAATGACTTCTTCGGTGCCTTTGTCGTCGCTAGAGTGTGGAATTGAAGCTGTGCATTCCGAATCACGTGGTTAGGTGTGCGACGATTACGTTTGCGCTTCGAAGCATTTTTTAATTCCTTTTCCTTCTCTTTATCGATCAAGTTTTTTTCGATTATATTCTTAAGCGGGGTGTTGTGTTGAGGGTTTCAGGGTGGAATAAAGCACTTTTATTGCGAATTTTTGACACATTTTGGTGAAGTGAATTAATAAAAAAAATTGTCCATTATAATGTATCATTTCAATAACATTCTGTAATTTTCTCATGCAGAAATATCGACAAGCGACACGGTGACGGAGCGTTTGGTAGAAAAAAATACGATTTGCGATGTTAACTGCCATTCAAAGGTTCGATTTATTTCAAATTTTGCATACACATTCTATGTAAAAAATACCTATCCCCTACGTTGAGTTTTCGAGATAATTTTTCGTTTAAGGGGCTTTTCAACTCATAAAATGGCGGAATTTTTCGTGAAAGATAGAAATTTTTATTTCAAATTAGTAAAAAGCACCCTTATTGAATAATTATCTCAAAAACTCAACTAAAACCTTTGAATCGAAAATTTTTCAAATTCCTAAAAAAGGTTTTTTAAAAAAAATTGTACTATAAAACTGCTCAAATTTTGGGCTTTTCTTAAAAAAAATTCATTCACATTTTTTTTTAAGTTTTCATAGTGTGCTCGAACTCTACCAAGTTTCAAAAAAATTTCTATTACTTTGAAAAAAGTTTCGAATTTTAATATAAAACGTATGAAAAAATATATTGATTTCCCACATAAAATTCAATTGCTTTGGGGCACTTGTTAAATGGTTCAATTTCGCCCAATTTTTTTAAGTCTTGATTTATTTTTTACCGGAAATGGATAAAATTCCAATATTGCAAATCTAACTGCACCAAGATAGTCTTGGGACCCTTAACCATCCACAGTACGGCATGGAGCTCCTCTCATGATGATAAGCGGTCTACCTTATTTCACGAGCTTTGTGACAATTTCAATATGACCGGGAGAAATGTAATGCGTGATTTTAATTCTGCTCAATTTCGCTACAATTCCATGGTATGTGGAAGGTTATCTCTGATCCGCCGGTTGTAATTATCTGCCGATCGTAATCACGATCGCTAATCGATCCGAGCAATAGGAAACAATAAAAGTTTCATATGACATCATACGAAACATTGACCTGTTGCGAGTCATAGAGAACGTACTCTGTGCTTGTGGCCACGAATATCACGACACCGAGCATGTTCGGATTCGAGAAAGTCCACCCAATGTTCCGGTTCGAGATGTGCTGGTAAGCCGCAAGCTCCCCTATATGTTTCTTATCTACATACATCGTTTAAAAAGTTCACAATATCCAAATTTAGACACTAATTTCATGCTAAACTAATTTTCATGAGTCCACTGTGACGCCTTTGTCGCTATAACGATACCATACCATTGATTGTTTGGAGCGAGCTCAAGAGCATAGTAAAGCACCATCGCATAAGAAAACCATACTGTAACATAAGCAACATCCTACCAACTCGGTGTAGTGCCGACCCGTACCAGATACATGATCATCTTTATCCACACTGCTATAGTAAATCCAGAATTGTTCCTTGGACCACCAAAACATTTTTCTCTCAAATGTGGCAAATTTTTGCGTTATGTAATCTATGAATGGTTCTTTATGGGTCACGGTTGTCAACATATTTTGGGTTTGTTTGTAAATATGATATACAGTCGTTTATAGAACATTTCATGCTGTACAGTTGTTGCTGGTTAGTCAGTAAATTCCGATTTGCTGAAGATGCTTATATATCTGTGTATGTTGATGTTATTTGCGATGGATGCCATTTTCTTAGATTAGAAATTATTGATGGAAAGCATCATGGCGATTCTTTTCTTAAGGGGAGGGAGAAGGGTTTGCAGGAAAATACTTTTTTCGCTATTTATTTTTAGAACTTTGCGTGAAGCGAATTAATCAAAGCTGTTGTACATTACAGTGTATCATTTCAATATTATTCTGTAATTTTTCTATGGAAAAATATCGACAAACGACTCAGTGAGGAAGCTTTTTGCAGAACGTCTCTGGAAAAACATGATTCGCTGTGTTATCTGTCATTCAAAAACTACTTACCCGATTTTTTCCAAACTCTACATACACATTCTATGTAAACAATTATCCAACCCCTACGTTGAGTTTTTTAGATAATTTTTCAATTAACCCTCCGGAAGTCGCGCTTATGACTGAACGAGCAGCCGCTGGTTTCCTAAGACGATTTCGTTAGATTTTCAGAGCAGCGTGCACTCAGTGCACTAGCGCGACTGCCGGAAGGTTGAGGGAGTTTTTATTCATAAAAAGGCGAAATTTATCGTAAAATCGTTTCTAAAATGGCTGAAATACCCTTTTAATTGAAAATTTATCTGAAAAACTCGACGTAAGGGTTATGTATTTTTTACGTAGAATGTTGTAAACAAAATTTGAAAGTAATCGGTTAAGTAGGTTTTGAATGGCAGGTAACACCGCAAATCATCTTTTTCCAGAGACGTTCTGCAAAAAGCTTCGTCACCGAATCATTTGTCGATATTTTTGCATAGAACAATTACAGAATATTATTGAAATAATACACTATAATGTACAACAGTTTTGATTAATTCGCTTCCCGCGAAGTTCTAAAAAAATCGCAAAAAAGTGTTTTTTTTTACGCTGAAACCCTTACCTCTTACTTAATTTATAATTTGTAATTTAAAGGTGCGATACGAAGAACTGGTTTGCAAAGGAACGGAGCTACCATCAAGTGATCTCACAAGCGGAGTTCATGGCATAGCTGAGTAAAAGGCATTTGCGACATTTAAA
Organism: Topomyia yanbarensis; assembly: GCF_030247195.1. Classification (NCBI taxonomy): domain Eukaryota; kingdom Metazoa; phylum Arthropoda; class Insecta; order Diptera; family Culicidae; genus Topomyia; species Topomyia yanbarensis. Next base: position 104,829,882 of record NC_080672.1, on the reverse strand, counting down.
TGCGAGACTTCGACATTCGGACTTGCTATTAACTATAATAAGCTGATAGAGAACGAATCAATCTGAATTGTGAACGAGGTGGAAATTGAGTACAGTACTATGTTATCGAGGAGGTCATACAGCATGAAACACTACTGACGTTAGCCACGAGGTGAAAAGGAGTGTTGCAAAAAGGACTTTCTACGGTTCAGCTAGTATTCCGTAGCCTACCGCGTGATTAAGATGATGTGGGTGGAAGAGGAAATTCCATCCAATTGGTTGGATGGTCTGATATAATCCAAGTACAAGAACGGAGCAAACTCCAGTGTAACAATTATCGAGGCGTAACGATCCTCAATACCTCCTACAAGGAACTCTCTCGTGTTCTGTTTAGCAAACTGTACCCGTTGACCGAATCCCATGCGGGTTTCGATAAGGACGATCAACAACAGACCAGACCAGATAAGTTCACTGGATAACAACTTGCGCATTCATCATCTGTTTGTGGATTTCAAGTTGGGGTACGAATCAGTGAAACGAAACGAACTGTGACAGATAATACTTGAACATGGCATTCCGAGTAAACTGATTCGTATGATACTAAGGGGGTCCAAATCAAACGTAAAAATAGCCGCAGATACTCCCGACTTGATCTTCGTGATAAATGAGTCGAAGCAATACGATGCACCCAGTAATCTATTGTTTAAAGTAGTGCTCGAGTCGATAATCGTGAGAACTCACATGCTTCTTGGCTTCGCGAACGACATCCAAATCATTGGCGTTAATCGCAGAGCAGTGAAAGAGGCATTTATGCTTTTTAAAAGACTGTGAGAATCGGACTGAATATAAGCTTTATCAAGACAAGTTGATATATTTTGGTAAAAAGGTGTAGTGGTTCTATGGTCTACGTAGCCTACAGACACGTACAAAGCTTGATCTATACAAATCTCTGACACTCTTTGTTGCTCTGTACGGTCATGGGACATGGGAAGTACAATCGAGTGCTCGGCGTGTTTGAGAGAAGAACTCCTTGTTCAATTCTCGACGGCACAGTAGAAAGTGGAGAATGGTGCAGACGCATGAATCACTATCTATACAAACATGCTGATATTGGAAGGTTAATAAAAACGGTACCTTGAAATGGACATGTAGCGCTAATGTCGAAAGAAAGATCAGCTAACGTTATGCTCAGTTAACCTGAAGCTCTGAAGAGCTCTATCAAGTATAAAAGTATGTTACCATCAAAAAATGAATAAACCACGACAATCTCCAGTGGGCTGGGCATGTAGCGTAAATGCAGGAAGAGATACGCTAAAGTTATGTTCTACAGAGAACCTGGAAGAGATCGACAACTTCCGGGCGGACCCACACTCGCTGTGCAATCGAAGAAGATGCCCGTAGTTACAAAGAGTCTAGAAAGTGACGACTGCAATACATTCTGTTAAGATTCGAAGCGCACGAATTATTCGGCAACGATGATGATGATGCCTTTCTCTTGAAAGACTCCGGCAGGGTTTTTCGTAAACCGATGTTTGGTTACACAATTTACACGTGGCTGTTTGATGGCAACACAGCGCGTTCTGAGCATACGGAGTGGCTTGAGTCAGTGTCACGAATTATGGAATATTGGAGGATCATTGCATTTTTAGCTACCTTTGTTTCCAATACCTCAACAATCTCACTTATTCATATTACGACCAGAATATCATAACTATATCGATAATAGTAAGCGTTATGAAATTGTAAAAAAGCACTACAGTTTTTGAGCAAAATTTGAGCATTTTTCCCTCAAGGCATCGCATCCAATTCTCAGCGGCCAGGATAATTGTAGTGCCAGTACTACTATTCTGCTGACGCTTAAAATTCTTCCTTCGAACAACCGATTATCAGACCACCGCTTTACCCTCTAAACCGTTATACTAAAGTGTAAAATTTACTAGATCTTGATTTGTAGGCCTTCTTGCTAATTGTAGTGTTTTAAGTTCTTGCAATGAAATTACAAGTGATTATTGAACTAATTTTTTCTCTCTCAATAAACATGCCACATCACGAATAGATAGACATCTTGTATCACTTTATATTAACAGCCACTGTAACACCAACACTGTGTCTACATAATCGAAAAATAAATTCTGCATCGTACTTTTAGAGAGATTACCCATTCAGCTTTCCATCGTATACAAATTATTCACCTAACGCATCGAGCTACATCCAATACACGGAGGAGAAAATCATTTAAGGGTTTTAGTATGTTCCTCGTTCCTAAGAACCAGTATAATAACAAAAGTGACCTGACACTGCTGAACTACTCATCACGGACGTATCTTAAACATGATACTACCATTTGAGCCCATGCGTTGAACAATGGTGGCAGACGCTGCTCTAACCAACTCCATCGAATGAGTAGGGCAATAATAGAAACACGAAACGCTACATTCTATCTGTTTCTTTTTGTTATTTAGAAAAGCTATCGTCAACCGGCAAATGAGTCATCTGAAATAGGGTAAATATTGATTTTCAAGTAGCCAAGCCGAAGCAATCTTCAACGCAATGGTTTAAACCAAAGTCACGATGATTGCACGTTTTGCGTTCGATGTAACAAAACATCTTATCAATCAAATTGATTAAAAATCGATAAAAAAGCAACACCCACAATCCTAAATTATCCTATTACCTAATCGAAGGCTCACGCGAATAATGATGCAAATTCTTCCGAGGATTAGACGCTAAATCTTTATCGCCCACCTACTTCGCGTAAATCGCGTAGCAATCGGAAAGATAAACTTTGATCCCACGCCGCCCACTCTACAGCACCTGAAAGTATGCACATAACTTCTTTGAACCGATATTATCTTGTTTTGGCCTTTCTCATATATTTTTTTCAATTGAAACTTGCTGGCAACAACAAGTAGGTGCGTGCAATCTAATCAATCGGCAGCAAATTGAGATTTTTTTGATTGTTTAGGCGGCACCAATAGAAACACAATAACAATATCAATCTTGCAGGCATATCAATGTAGTGTATAGTTGATAATGATGAGCAAAATAGGCCACCAAGGCACGCTGAAGTGCCCGATAATATTATTACTAATTAATACAAATATGACTGCAATTTCAATAAGGAACTGATCGTATTCAGTCATCTTTGACAGAATAGACTAAAACTGCGTTAGTAATGATTATATAGAAATCTTACGCAATAATCAACGTACACCTAGTGTAAATAGGTATCACCAAAAATCACTGGAAACCACTCACCTCAAATCGTAAGGCAGAACTAGATAAACCGGTAAGTTCGATTCTCACAACACACTATTACACATCCGGGCGGGACCTAATCTTCCAAGCGACTGGCCTTAGTCAGCTTTTCGACTGGCCGGGAATCGGGAAAAAATATATGTATATTACATCACTTGTTTTTCGACAGCACCGGCGACGAGATATTGAACAAACGTGAGGCCGGAATCGGGCGTCGAAATTTTAAAGATAAGAAAACCGCACACTTCTGCCCGAAGAAGGTGCGAAGCGATAAGGTCTATTCCGTCTATTCGCATACCACAAGTGCGACTATTCTGCCAGTCTGGCAAACTTAATGCGAAGGCCGGCAATCGTGGCAAAGGTTGGGTGCATTACTTTTTATCGTTACCAGCTTCAAACTGCAAATACTTGATGGATTTGAAATCGGACGAGATTATGAGCCTGGTTTAGCTACTTATCGAGCACAAATCCTGACCGTAATCCGAACTTTCGCAACAATATGGCGGTCATCGTGAAGTTCGCTCCGCAGTTCCGTAATTCAAGGTCAAATAAAATAGAATTATAAATAGTTAAAACTAAAATTTACTTAATGCTTGTAACTTTTGAAAGTCAACTTGACAATGCAAATTGTAGGCGATTTGTTGTTCTTAAAAAGCTTTCCTAGCTCTATTACTATAATATTCAACAGTGAAAGTTCCCTATTTCTAGAACCGCTCATCATCCAGGATCAATTATTCAGTTCCTTTCACCGATACAGAGTCATTGCCAGCCGTTCAAGGCAGCTACCGCTCGTTGTTCTATTTGTAAGCTGACCTAAATAAAAAAGTCATTCATTTCCACCAACTTCGTCATCCCTAGCAAGTTTGATTGATTGTTGATTGGTTGAATCTCTAACGGGGTTGGATAAAGACATCCTAATGCCTAGCTATGCGGGATATGCGAAGCGCGTGAATGACCGAGACGTGATATATAATACTGACCCACAACCGGTGGCTTACAACGAACGACGGCCTAGGGGAGGTTAAGAGTAACGAACTTTCGGAAATAGAACAATCGAAAACAGCTGCGAAGCGGATTATTCCAAAAGCCACCAACTAGTAGTATACATATATACTCTTACACAAGGACGCTTTTTACCAGTCTCGTTCAGCAAAAATAGCGGAATTGTGCGACGTTTAATCGCTTGTTAGTCACGCGAGTTTTTTTGCCATCGTGGCATTTTTCAGAGTATCCTGGGAAGGGGGCTTGAAAGTATGTAATTCGTCAAAAGGCCAAGTTCAAATAGATGACAACGTTTTCTTTTTTGCTTCGGTGGAGAAAAACTTTGTATTTTCCTCATTCGATGCAAGAGATCTGATTAATTTATAGAGATATCAGGACGAACTAGGGGTGCCCCTGGAGTATCCCTACATTCGCAATTGCATTTTACGATGGAAAAGATTATGGAAAAGAGACGTATCACTTTATAAATTGCCTTGGAAACGATTATATAAATACACCAAGAAGATTAGTTTTAGCCCTTAGCTTCTAGAGCTCACAATTTTTATGCGATACACCTTCTTCTACTCTAATTCGACTAGCATCATAGTGTGTTGTAAAATAATTAGTAAGATGGCAAAAAATGGCCATTCTGAATATTCCAAACGGGTAGGGTGCAACGCCTTGGAAAAAGTTCCTAAACAAAATTTGAGCTTAATCAGATAAGATAGAGAGATGTGTGTTTGTGTTAACCATCTTAACTAGCCGGTAGTGATTTACAAAAAAAAAGATGTATTTAAACATATTCATGCAAATAACTTGGTTCGCAGATTTAGGTAGGTGTTAGCTCAATTGACTTTCCGATGACCCATTTCGTATAAAGCGCCAGATATGTTCCGAGGTGATCGTTCCATCCACCAGCTCCGCCTTACTGTAATGTTTGTATCAAATGGATTATAACATTACAGTAGGACTTTCGATTTCTTACATGAGGTAAGAAATCGACACGTATTTAGTGTATTAATTTGATTTTTGTGAATACAAATTAGAATATGTCCATAGAAAAATATACCAGATTTTCTATTTCCTTTATCATCTCCTACTTACGAAACTAACTGATAGTTGCTTATCCATATTTCTTGTATAAAAAACAAAAAAAGAAAAATACATCCCCACACGGTTCATAAATTATATCTAGAGAAAATCCAGAATAGAACGCAAGCAACAATTAGAGACTCTCCTTCTCTTCTGCTCATTACTCGATCGTTTCAACATTTACTACTCTGTTCTTTGCATAATATTCCAGCAAAAACCGTCGGCTTTCGGTATGTACTGGAAAACTAGTGCAAGGTTTTATAGTGACGTCGTAATAATCGAAACAGAATGTAACCAAAGAGTGGCTCTCAATCCCTAGTAACAATTGAAGTTTTATGGTAGTTTTACAGCCACTCATAAAACTTAGATTGCACTTGTAGCCTTCTATAAAACATCAATCGTTACTTGGGATGCTACTCACGTCCCACTCTGAAACTTCTCCAGATATCCCCACAATATCCAGCTTCTTTCTCACGCATCAAACAGCCCGAGCAATCCTTTCTCTTTCCCACCTTTGCACAGTGGTCGGAAATGCCAAAAACGTGAACTTAATTTACTAGAGGCCAAACCATCGAATATATTCACAGGGTGTCTTTGGACGAATTGTTCGTATGAATATTCCCCACAATCTGATTAAAATTAAAATGAGGCATGGCTTACTACGATCGAACTAAAAAAATATTGAATTTTTTAACATTCTTTTGTAAGCATTAAATTCATTATGACATGTATATTTGAGTATATATCAGTTTGGAATCTCCAACGATATTAAAATCCTCATATTTTTACTCCCACGTTTATAAAATCGGAAATAATCACTTGTAAGTAAAAATCATTCTTGCAATTGAATATCAAACCAAAAATTAATAAAAAAAAAAATTTCGAAAGTTGTCCTACTGGAGCTGTAGAGCTAGGTTCTCGGAAGGGCTCCCCGTCAGAATCACATACTACAATTTGCAGACGAGACAGGCAATGTCGGCCACTAAAACACTGCTTTAGGCCAATTGTAGCGGGCCGTGATTCTGAATGTGATATTCATTGTACGGTTCAGGTATGTGCGGGCGTGTATCATCGCTAAGAGCTCGAGCATTTGTACGTTAACGTGTTCGATCGCGTGTGCGTTTGTATGTAGCGTGTGCGAAGGTGTATGTAACTTCGAGTGTTCTTCTAATTTAAAACCGTGTACCTTTCGCATATTCGCGTGTGTTCTTGAATACTCGCGCGCTGACCGTGAATCCAATACTTTATTTTTGGTGTACGGCTAAGATGCTAAAAAAGAGTGAGATCTTTCATATCATAGAGTTCCCGGTTATGTCGCCATGGAACGTGTTTAGCGGATATGAACTTTATTTTTTATTGGTCCTACTGAATGTATGGACCTAAGCTATTAGGACAGAGAGTAATGGTTTCCGGACGTGACCGATTTATGAGCGCGCGAAAACGGACGTTTGTAAGTTCGCGCTTGAGACAGCGTTTGAAACTTCGTAAGTGCTAAAACGTTCTTCTTATTACCGGGGTGTTATTAAGTTTGCGCGATCGCGAACCGTAGGTGTGCGTTGTTAATCGCGAAGGGCTTAAGCGTTCATATGTAAACGTGTTTGTCACGTGTGCTCGCGTTCATGTGACTTCGCGGGTCCAAGACTGGATTTTGTAACCGTGTGGCATTTCCTATATACGCGTGCGTTCTTGGATGGTCACGCGAACCTCCATTCTGATAGCTAGTTTTCGGTGTACAATTCACATTCTGACAGGGAGTAAGTTACCCCATATCACTAGAGTCCTCGGTCATGTCGCTATGGAACGTGGTGTCCAGTGGATATGTTAGCTTTCTTTTTTTAATTGGTCCAATTGAAGGCATGGACCTAGTCGGCTGACATCAAGGATAGAAACATCCGGAAGTGACCGATTCATCGTACGACCGCGGGAGTTTTTAGGTTCACGCTTGAGACAGCGTTTGAAAATTTATAGGAGCTGAGACATGCACTTTATCACCGGGATGTTATCATGTTTACGAGATCGCGGGTGTAGGTGCCGTGGATTGTCGCGAAGGGCTCAAGCATTTGTATATTAATATGTTTGTCACGTGTATGTGACTTCGCGTGTATAATTTCGATTTGATGTAGTATGTATTCTTGCTTGATGGCGCGCGAACCGTGAGTCTGGTGCTTAATTTTTAGTGTATGGTACAGATGGTAGAAGAGAGTTCGTTTCCCCATATCACTAGAGTTCCAGGTCATGTCACCATGGAACGTGTTGTTTAGTGAATATGAGCGTCACTTTTTTGATTGGTTCAACTGAAGACATTAGTACAGACTGCTAGAACCGAGGTAAGACTTCCGGACGTGGCCGTTTCATGATCGCGCGAGTGATGGGTCAATGTTGGAGACCGCGTTTGGATGTTTAAAGATGCTACGTTTATTTAACTACCTGAGTTTTTTCATTTAAGTTGTTTGACGACTGTTGTTAATTATTCTGAGGATGTTATCGGCTGAATCAGTCAAAATAAAACGGCAAAAACGAAGTATTGCTTCTTAATCCGACAATTTCGGTGATTTTATTTCACCTTTATCAAGGAGTCTATAAAATGAAAATATTTCCGTTACTGTTGTCTGTTTGTCTGTGGTTTTTTGTACTCACTGAAACGGTTCGTTTTTTTGTTAAGTGTGTTTGTGTCCAACATAGGTTGTCCGGTGTGTGTTTATAATGGCGTCCTTCTATAGCTAATTTAGTTTCAATGAAAAAATATATTTTATCCTGTACAAAAGTTGTACTTACTGTACATATGCGTATTTTTTACTGCACCGCACTTTAAAATAATCGGTGTTTAAAAGCTCGTCTTGTTTTAGTGCTTTTATAGCAGCGAAACGTGGGTAAATTTTTGCGCAGAGCGAGAAACTGTGGTGTTGTCTTTCCTACTTGTCTACTACTTTTGATTCGATTATAGCGTGTGTGTTTGTGAGAGTGTGTATTATTGCTGTTTTGTGATCATATACTATTGCGTGTTACATTGGTTGTCATTTTTCGTTTGTTTTGATTCTCAATATCTAGAGTGTGAATAATTCCAGCATAGATGGAATTTAAACCTTCTGTATCTGTTCGCTTATTAATACTGTTTTTGCTAGTGATTATGTGGCATACTTCTATGTAGGGAAGTGCATGTGGTTTACAGTTTTTGGCTAATATGCTAGTATTTTCAAAGTCGAACCTGTGATTGTGTTTAATACTGTGATCCATTAGTGCTGTTTTCTCCTTTAGATGGGCAATTTGTATTTCTGTTGTGTCCGATCTATCCTGTAGAAGTTTGTCCCAAGTATTGTAGTGTGTCTTGTGTCCGCATATCCTGGTTTTTAGCATATTTGACGTCATTCCTATGTAGCATGAACTGCACTGTTTGCATGGAATACTGTAAATAACGTTGCTGTGGTGATCGGCTGGAACGGGATCTTTAATTTTTGTGTAGAATTTTCCAACTGTTTTTATGTTTCTATGTGCAAGTTGTATGTGTTTGTAGTCGTTTTTCAGGTGTTTTCCAATTTGGTTTGATAAGTATGGAATGTATGCTATTGACCGGTAAGTAGTTTGCAGGTTTTTATCGGTAGTCTGAAGGGTGAGTATGTTGCGTTCGTGCATCCTATTGATCAGTCTATGTCGAAGTTTTTTTGGGTAGTTGTTAAGACTGAGTTGTTTATCTATGATGCTTATTTTTTCGTTGTCTCGCAGGTTGGATGACAAATAGTTGACTCGATGAATAAAATTTTTGGCCATGTTTATCTTTTGATGGAGCGGATGGAATGAATTGTAATTCAAAAATCTGCCACTTGCGATGGGTTTCATGTACCAAAAGCGCATAAAATTGGATTACCCCTCCGGCCCGTTGTACCTAACATGACCGCCCCAGCATACAACCTTTCCAAAATGATAGGAAAAATCATTCAGAACTCGATCAATAGCTCATACAACATAAAAGACTCCTTCTCATTCTGCGACTTCATAAACACTATAACACTCCCACCGGACTATATACTCATATCCCTAGATGTGACGGCTTTGTTCACGTCAATCCCAAAAGCCCTGGTAGCACACGATATCATACATAGATGGGACGATATCAAGCTACATACGCACATCAACTTGGACCTTTTCATGGAAATAGTAGAATTCTGTATCGACTCCAGCTACTTCAAATACGATGGCCAACATTACTTACAAGTTTTCGGAACCGCCATGGGAAACCCTCTGTCCCCTGCCCTAGCTGACCTAGTCATGGAAACACTTCTAGACACCGTAATAAGACTACTATCTTTCAAACCACCTTTTGTCAGAAAATATGTTGATGATCTAATAATGGCAATCCACAAGGACAAACTAGAACATGTTGTTGAAACTTTCAACAATTACAATAGTCACATCCAATTCACCTATGAACTGGAAGTGGACAATAAAATACCGTTTTTAGACATGCTGCTCATACGACAACAGAATCAACAGATCAAAACAGAGTGGTACATGAAACCCATCGCAAGTGGCAGATTTTTGAATTACAATTCATTCCATCCGCTCCATCAAAAGATAAACATGGCCAAAAATTTTATTCATCGAGTCAACTATTTGTCATCCAACCTGCGAGACAACGAAAAAATAAGCATCATAGATAAACAACTCAGTCTTAACAACTACCCAAAAAAACTTCGACATAGACTGATCAATAGGATGCACGAACGCAACATACTCACCCTTCAGACTACCGATAAAAACCTGCAAACTACTTACCGGTCAATAGCATACATTCCATACTTATCAAACCAAATTGGAAAACACCTGAAAAACGACTACAAACACATACAACTTGCACATAGAAACATAAAAACAGTTGGAAAATTCTACACAAAAATTAAAGATCCCGTTCCAGCCGATCACCACAGCAACGTTATTTACAGTATTCCATGCAAACAGTGCAGTTCATGCTACATAGGAATGACGTCAAATATGCTAAAAACCAGGATATGCGGACACAAGACACACTACAATACTTGGGACAAACTTCTACAGGATAGATCGGACACAACAGAAATACAAATTGCCCATCTAAAGGAGAAAACAGCACTAATGGATCACAGTATTAAACACAATCACAGGTTCGACTTTGAAAATACTAGCATATTAGCCAAAAACTGTAAACCACATGCACTTCCCTACATAGAAGTATGCCACATAATCACTAGCAAAAACAGTATTAATAAGCGAACAGATACAGAAGGTTTAAATTCCATCTATGCTGGAATTATTCACACTCTAGATATTGAGAATCAAAACAAACGAAAAATGACAACCAATGTAACACGCAATAGTATATGATCACAAAACAGCAATAATACACACTCTCACAAACACACACGCTATAATCGAATCAAAAGTAGTAGACAAGTAGGAAAGACAACACCACAGTTTCTCGCTCTGCGCAAAAATTTACCCACGTTTCGCTGCTATAAAAGCACTAAAACAAGACGAGCTTTTAAACACCGATTATTTTAAAGTGCGGTGCAGTAAAAAATACGCATATGTACAGTAAGTACAACTTTTGTACAGGATAAAATATATTTTTTCATTGAAACTAAATTAGCTATAGAAGGACGCCATTATAAACACACACCGGACAACCTATGTTGGACACAAACACACTTAACAAAAAAACGAACCGTTTCAGTGAGTACAAAAAAACCACAGACAAACAGACAACAGTAACGGAAATATTTTCATTTTATAGACTCCTTGATAAAGGTGAAATAAAATCACCGAAATTGTCGGATTAAGAAGCAATACTTCGTTTTTGCCGTTTTATTTTGACTGATTCAGCCGATAACATCCTCAGAATGAGTTTTTTCATACAGGCGAAATCGCGTGCGTAAGTATGTGTGGATTATTGAAATTGCATGGTAGCGTTTGTGGCCATATTTGTGTTATCGCGAAGGCCCCAAGCGTTTCTACCTATATGAGTATAGATAGCGTATAGTAGATAGACTAATAAAAGGAATCATAACATGCCGAATAAAAAAATTATGTAAAGAGCTTGAATACAAGTGTATAAATTGACCGATACTATTTTGGTATACATCAATAATAGAAAAAAGGCAGCCCTAAGTTTGCGCCGCTAAAACAACAAAAATGATCCATAAAAAATTGAAAAACGATCCATAAAAAAGTTGTCAATGTTCCATAAAACAATATTGAAAATCCATAAAAAAGTGTGATTGATCCATAAAAAAGGGTGATTTGATCCATAGATTATGTAAAATTGAACCATAAAATAATCGCAAAAGAGCACTAAAATAGTAATAAAAGAGCAATTAAAATGAACCAATGCCCCATAAAAATATTGGAAATGTTCCATAAAATGATACATTTTGCGCCATAAATTAACTGACATTGATCCACAGAATATTAACAATGTACATTAAAACACGTCGATATGTTCCATAATATCGACAAAAGTGCTCCACGGTATTACAAAATGGAGCAATAAAATGTCAGAAAAAGTTCCATAAATTTGATGAAAATGTTTGCTAAATAATTTTTCTTGGTCCATAGAAGATGTAAAAATGAACATTAGAAATGATTCATATATCGAACGTTAAATTATGGTTCATGGATATTTACAAAACGATCCATAAGAAAATAAAATGTTAAACGATCCATTAATATGTGCTTATGCACCAGAAAATTAAATTTAATGAATTCATGCGAAATTTTTGCTATTCGAACTAATAATAAAGTTTATTACATTTGGTTGTAATGTCAAACTACAACAAACAATGCATACATTATAGTTAAACTTCAGCTTCCGTACCCAACTAGTCAGCTAACTGACCTTAGCTAACCTGAAATCATTATGGCAATTCTTTAAACGTCAGGGTATTTATGATATATGAGCGCTGAGTGTTATTAGACCACCTATACAGGCTGGCATGAGTCGCAAATACTATCTGAATAACTATCTGAAGCGAAAACGGACACTTTATACTCGAACACTGACTAATGTGGCTACGCCACATCGCTTTCTTGTGCACTGTCCGACTTCGCTGCCGCTCAGTCGGCTTTTAACTAGCTATAGCCCCTATGTTTAAGTAAACCGGGCAAACGAGAGGACCACAGGTTTGCCTGCAATTCCAGCTACGGGTTAATCAATGCCTCGTCCAACGGATCCTCAGCGGCTTTGCGCCGCTTCGGATCCTTGGCCTCGGATATGCGGCCAAGCCGCATCACACTAACTCCCAGTATAAGCTCACTTGTTAAAACACTGTCACTGTTATGAGAATTATTAAGCACAACTTATTTTTTAAGTTTACCATAAAATTTCGCATGAATTCATTAAATTTATTTTTTCTAATGCATAAGCACATATTAATGGGTCGTTTTACATTTTCTTTTCTTATGGATCGTTTTGTAAATATCCATGAACCATAATTTCGTTCGATATATGAATCATTTCTAATGTTCATTTTTACATCTTCTATGGACCAAGAAAAATTATTTAACAAACATTTTCATCAAATTTATGGAACTTTTTCTGACATTTTATTGCTCCATTTTGTAATACCGTGGAAAATTTTTGTCGATATTATGGAACATATCGACGTGTTTTAATGTACATTGGTAATATTCTATGGATCAATGTCAGTTAATTTATGGCGCAAAATGTATCATTTTATGGAACATTTCCAATATTTTTATGAGGCATTGGTTCATTTTAATTGCTCTTTTATTACTATTTTAGTGCTCCTTTGAGACCATTTTATGGTTCAATTTTACATAATCTATGGATCAAATCACCCTTTTTTATGGATCATTCACACAGTTTTATGGATTTTCAGTTTTGTTTTATGGAACATTGACAACTTTTTTATGGATCGTTTTACAATTATTTTAAACATTTTATATGCAAAAGTACATTTTCCCTAGAAAAAACTAACTAGTGGATGTACAAAAGAAATAGACTAGCGAAGTAGAATAGAAAAACACATGTAACATGCAATCAAACTCATCTAAATGCAGCAAATGTTGTATATTTACCATTAACGACAATTGCATGCTGTTAGACTTTCATCATGCTATACTGGCCGGGAATGGATGATTCACGTGCGTCGGTAAATTAATTGTACCCTAATTTATCCAATCCGACTTTCCCGAATGAATAGAACCAAATGTACAAATTGATCACCAGAAGTATTAGCCACTATTCTATCATATACGCCAGTTCTGCATCAATTTCCTGACCCAACTGCTACAAATACTCAGACGAACACATACATAGATAGAGATACGACTAGCACCTAACAATTGTACCTACGAAAAATTGTGGAACAATGTTTGCAAACACGGCACACAGCAAAAGTCAATCCACGTCGATCCGCCAGTCGGCCACGCCACCGCGCACAGACTAGTGGTTGAGCGTTGGTATGCGCAGGTGCAGAGTATGAAAAACATAGAACATAAAAAAGGCGCATAAACTCTCTCGGTCTCCTCGATGCACCACTATCGAGGCGTAATGCAAAAGCCATCTTAAAGCAATTGTCTGTCAGAGGTGCTGTAGCACTGATGCACGCAATATGCTTGATGATGTTTGCAATACCGTCAAACCCCTCAAACGTTGGGGAGGGGAATATTTAGTGACACTTTTTACCTCGAAAATACCGATTTAAAATAATTATGACCGAACCGTAAATATTAATGCTGAACACGAGTACTTTGTTGATTTTTTTATATTTTTATCTTTGAACTGGATAATATCCGTCTCGCGTTGCTGCGCCTTTTAACGAAATAGGAGTAAAACACAATTCGTTCCGAAGCACCATTTGGCGGGCAGATAATCCCCAACCAATAGTACACAAATACGCTTCATAACAAATGTCCACTACGTATAAATTTTCACGGCAATCGGTTAAGATGTCTGGAAGTCCATAAATCACATACATACAAACATTGACTTTAGATAACATACGGACATCAACATGAAACATACGCTTGGGGCACGATAGGGCACCATAGGACAATACTAAAATGTAAATTTGAATTATTTTGACAGGGAAATTGTGCGAAAATTCGTGCGAAAAACGTCAAAACGAAGCGAAGAGGACAGACACATTTGCCTTTGTACAAGATGGCGCCAGTATGGGATCAGCCTCTTAACAATTATAGATTCTGTTCGAAACATTTCGTGCTCGAGTGAAAGGAAAGTCATCGTCATCAATGAAAGCGCGTCGCGTGAATTAACAATATAATAATTTAAGGTGTTGTTGAAGCAAAAAAACATGATTGAGAAAGAGAAGGAAAACACACACAACAACTTCAATTACGCACTCTGGCGACGACGAGGACAACGAAGAAGACATTTGCGAGTACAAAACCAGACGCAGCTGGTAAAAACACAAGTTTTTTTCAAAATTTCCTTCTGCGGTTTCAGGATTTTTTACCTGATTTGCCAATTCCTGATTTTCTTACCTGATTTACGTCAATGGATTACATTTATTATTTGTTTGAATTATTAATTTTTAAATGATCTGTAGTATTCATACTCTTTAAATAAAAATTGGACCGCTGATTTTCTAGGTGTGTACATTGCTTTATTTAACCTCGAATATCGTACCTCCAGATTTTAAAAACATCGAAAAAAAATTCCTTCGGCTTATTAGATGTAGCTTGAAAATATTTAACAATGCATAAAATCATTGTTGCCAAAACGTTGCCAGATGTATAAACTTTCCAACGAGCGCTTATTTGTCAAAATCCGTGCAAAAATGTCCGCGTACGAGCTCACAAAGAACTGACCTACTTGACTCCACTCTGTCCTACTTGAAGAAATTTTACAGCATATCATTTCAATAACATGCTGTAATTTTTCTATGGAAAAATATCCACAAACGACTCGGTGACGAAGCTTTTTGTAGAACGTCTCGGAAAAAACATGATTTGAGGTAGTACCAGCCATTCAAAAACTTCTTAACCGATTTCTTTCAAATTTCACCTACACATTCTATGTAAAAAATACCTAACCCCTACGTTGAGTATTTGAAATAATTTGGTTACAATGTATTCCGAACACTACCTTATTCGTAGAAACTCTACCTAGTAAAAAAAGCATGCAATATAAAAAAGACCTCCTCGATGCACCACTATCGTGGCGTTTTGTAGCAACATGCTATTAAAGATCAAGTGAAAAACTACAACTATGTTCAATTGACAATTGATGCACTAAGTGCATCTAAACTGATTCATATAATATTGCTTGAAAATGTTTGCAATACCGTCAATCCAATCAGCCTACGGGAAGGAGCCAACTCTGCATTCAAATTCAAGGTCTTCCGTTCGATTCCATTGTATCCCGTGCGTACAATATGAGTTATCACATGTAGGGTTTGTCGCGGTGCGGATGTGGGCGGTAAATGGATTGTCCGCACCGCAACCGCAAAAAAATAATAAAACCGCACCGCTTACCGCAACCGCACTTTATTTACCGCACCGCACCGCGCGGTAATGCGGTAAATGCGGTAAAAATTTTATATTTTCAAAAATAGTGTTGAAAAATTGTTCATTTGTGTAGCCATATATAATAAAATGTTATTCTTATTCACACGAAATTTAACTTTAAGAGACCTCTCAGAATGTAATGTTCATGAAAAAATCATCTTTTGCATTTTCTAAAAATATTCATTCAAATATCCATGTCATTCATTCAGTTGAATATCGTACAATATATTCATTTCACTAATTATTAAGGAAAATGTTTTCAAATGTCGATAAAGCATATTAAACAACAATCATCATCGCTTACATTGTGCCAGGGCCTACTTTGATGCGTTTAATTCGTTGCTGCACGGTCGCTTCGTGTAATAATCGGAGACGAATGAAAATCTGCATGGATGAATGGGCGGTTTGTTCGTTTGACGTTTTCAGCTGCGTCACTGAATATTGAAAATGAATGTGGCTGAATATGATCAATTTTCATTCAATGAATTTGAATATTTTTGACTCTGGCAAAAACCACCTTTCTTTCTTGAAGGAATTTCACCAAAAAAATTAAAGTCGAAATACCAGTACTTCTATATAGTAACGCATATATTCCAATACAGTGAAATAAAAATATATTGTATTTCATCAATAAAAACGACGCAATATTGGACGAAAAAAAATTGCTCTATACATTACATCTAATCAGGAGTCCGGTCTCAACCGGTACAGAATTATAGAACATTAGAAAAACTGCAAAAAATGTATGATTTGTAGCATACAGCAGAAATGATTTTTAAAAATAGGGGGTTTTACGGACAAAATATCCCAAAATTCTACGTCCGCATTCTTCATGAAACAGATGTATTCTCATTCAAAAACTAAGATTGCTCGCTTTAAAAATGTAGGAAGCGTTATTTTCTAAAAGCTAGTTCGAAAGTTCTAGCATTTAATGTATTTTCCTCAAATATTTTCTTAAAGAGCCAATGGCAAAAACTTCAATTGAAGTGAACGGGAGTCAAACTATGTGGTATTTGGAAAAAAAGCTTCAAAAAAGATACAAAATAGTCTTAACTGAAAAATGTTAGGACTTCATTTGGTAGAAAATTATAGTAAATTTGAATGAAAGAACACAAAAAAAAGTTATGTAGCGTACTTTTTGAGAAAGAGTCTAATAAAATTGACTGCAGAAAAATTCACATTGAATTTACACAGCAATCAAAGAAGATAGAAATACGATGTTGATTAACGAATGATAGAATAATCATCCTAATTTGGACCCCTCCTTATTTTGGACGCTTTCATACATTTGTATCCTTTACTGCTAATTACTCCAAATTCGTTTGGTTTGATGAAGATAATTATATTCTTTGGGTTGTGTTTAAGCCCCAGCATAATTAGTTCATCTCTAATTCCTTTAAATTAGTCAAAATTCACCGTTGAATAATTGATATCGAAAACGATTCATAATTCCACGATTTCCAACAGAAATCGGAAGAAGTGATGCACTTTTAAATTGGATTTAAGAGCACAAATTTATTGTTTTTAAATGATCTAATAATTTTGTCTCTATTTGGATCTTGCATTTTATGTATTTGAAATGGTTAGTTTGTGAAGTTTTACTTAGAAGTATAAAATAACTAGTTCAAAATATGTCGTAAAAATAATAGCGTCAAAATACACGGACACAACTAGATTTTCTTTCGTTATAGCAGTCTGTTTATCAATTTAGAATAATCAACTCATCAATTATTTTTTTGCAGTGCGGTTGCGGTAAAACCGCGCGGTAAAGGCTCATTCCCGCACCGCATCTGCGGGAAAAAATGTCTCACCGCACCGCAGATTTTGCGGTGCGGATGCGGTAAATACCGCGCGGTTGCGGTAATTACCGCAACCGCGACGAACCCTAATCACATGCAACAAAACTGAAATGATAGACTGGAAAACATAAACCCAACCCACAGTGATAACGCCATCGAAGCAATTAGGAATGCCGCTCAATTGAATCGACTCGCTTCTTCTCGAGGGTTGAATAAATCCCATTCCACCAAACCCGCGATACGAATTACTAGACATGCGCAATATCGCATCAAAACTTGATAGACTGCTTAACCTGTTGCGATCCATGAAATCAAAATGCGTGACAAGTCGATTACAAAACCGGTACTTGAACATTTTAGTTTCCTGACCCAACTGTCACAGGAATACAAATACAAAATAGTTACAACTCTTTTCAAAAACAAAATATATTTCACGATGTAGTTATAAAGTGATAGGGAGGTAGAGGGTTAAATGTCAGCAATTAGTAGCGATTTCTCCTTCCGAGTCGACATGAAGTTTATTCCGACTACCAACAATTACACATGTCTGTAGTGCAGCTAGCAAACAGGTTGTCCATTAGGGTGGGGAATTGTTTACTACTGCCATTCTCAAGGATCCTGTTACTAAAGGATACTACCTTGCACGTGCAGCCCATCACTATACCATTACGAATCCCTCTGGTTGGTTTCGCATTTCATAGCCAGGCAAAACTATTTCGACTGATAGCTGCCAAAACCAGGATGGGCTACTATGGAGATCGATCCAGGATACACTCACTGCTGGTGCTTTTTTATTGATATTTCTCTCATAATAGGCAAAATATTGACACAACGGACAGTAAATATACAGTGTTTGGCGACACTTCCAGCGGTAAAAGTGAACGTGTATTAAATTTCTAAACAAATCGATTTCTCATTTTCTTCCTGCCGTTTCCCGCCCTCTTGTTCGCTAACGGCGCACCCCTTTCGCCTATGATGCGCTGTTACTCAATCGGTCAACCTGTGCACCGTGCTGGGCTGGATGAAAAACCATAAAGTTCCGTTGGATCGCCGCAATGTATGTATTGCCAATACAACTTGTCCGTCTAAACAGAACTGACAGCAGGTGCTCGGTGAATTACTCAACTGTATGACGTCTGCTGGTATTACCACTATATGCACGATAAGTAATAGTGTTAATAGTTACCGACATGTTATGTACAGAGGCGTGGGAGTTGCTAAAAAATAATTACCTTTGCTGATAGGGTGGTTTGTTTATTTAATGCATATGAGCAGCTAAAAATAATAGTTGAAGCAGCATAGCATGTTTTGTAAAACCTGATTAAATTTATTAGAATGAGAAAGTTGGCAATGAACTGCCATTCTGGTTCTTAGAATGTTCGGCGCGGTGCACAGAGGAGTAATTGGGGTCGAATCCTGGCCAAAATTATTTGCTGCTGCAATTGTTATTATGCCCTAATATGAACCAAAAATAGGCAATCACTAGTTTTTGGAACAATTTGGCATCTACCCACCTACCAGTGCAGTGGCCAATTTTCTATATCCTTTCGAATACTAGTAATTTCTAGGTGATCTTTGTGAATACATTTGTTTTTCCAGTTGCATAAACATTTGATCAGTGGAAAAGGTAGAAGAAAAGGGACGCCTGTGCATATTTTCATAGAGATACATTTTGGCAAACATAATATTTGGTCCTACAGCATTTCGGTGTACCTCAAATTAGTAAAAATTTCAATATTTTCAAATCGCTTGGAATTGGTGGATCGGACAAGATCGGAAGAGTTCGAATTTTTTTTTTGTATAGCTAAAATCTTGTTTTGTAATACTGCTTCAGCAACTTTGCCGGATCTAACCGTATAAAGTAACTTTTTTATAATTCAAATTTGGAATAAAATGTTTAAAAAAGGTATTTTTTAAAGTTGGTGCAATACACAGCAAGTCTACTTTTTTTAGTTAGTTTTAAACTGAAGTTAAACAAACGGTTGTGTTGAACTACGTTTGTAATACTAGTGTTTTATTTAATACAGTCACTAGAAAGCGATTTTGCTGAATATATAACGAAAACGATAAAAATATCCCTTAAAATATCACCATTGGGCATACACGCGAAAATTCTTAAACAATTTTTGATATACTCCTAATTTTGCCACGTAATACAGTAGGTTCTTAGGTATGTAAAAAAATATCACGAAACAAAAAAATCGAAAAAAAAAATTTTGATTTTTGGCCAAGAATTTGTTCTAGTTACTCCTCTGTGCGATGTAAGAATCGGAGAAAAACGATCTTTTTTTATAATTTCTAATTTGACACGGTTCAATGCGTACGCTAGAGGAGCAGGGGATCTTTTGAATGTAATAACGCAAAAAAAATGCTGGAACATTAAATTCTGTGCATGCAATCTACCATTGCACGGGGAGATTTGTTACAGTAATTCAAAGTATTTTTACGCTTTTATTGAAAGAAAAGAATAAATTTATCTTCCAGAAATTGTAGCAGTCTTTATTTTCCATCGTTTGTGAATGAACATTAATTTAAAAATCGATTTGAAGAGTGTTAGTTCGCGAAGAAATATCTCGTGTGGCAGGCGATCTGTTCCCGTGGCTTGAAGAGCAACATTTACATTGTAGCCGACACCACCAACCAGGAACTTTATGTGCTGGAAAACCTGGTAAAACGTCTATTGCCTTTCCTTAAGCAACATAATTGATCCGATCTGTTTTAGACTAAATTGGCATCTTGCCATTACAGAAAAAGGGCCTTGGAGCGGTATGCCGCGAATAATGTACAAGGAGGTTCTGCCCAAGGACGTAAACCCGTCAAAGCTCCGCTCAATAGAAAAATACAGTGGAGACCCGATTTTATCAGCCCCCAATTTTATCAGCTTTTTGACCCCATTTTATCAGCTTCATATGAAAATTGATAGTTAGTAGTTTAATGGGCTCTAGTAGACGAACCAAGTTGAATTCGAGTAAATCCTTTCTTGGGCATATATTTCTTATCTTAGAGATCCGAAAAATGCAACAATAGAAATATTATTTTTTTTAAATTTGAAATGTCAGGCCCCTTAAGGGAAACTTAAAGTAAATAATCAGAAAAAGTTCCGAGGCTATATCTAAGGACCAAAGAAGTGTATTTTAAGAGCCTCATTTTATTAAAAATACCGAAAAATATATGTCCCGATTTTATCAATGTCCTTGTTTTATCAACTTAAAATGCGTTAAGGGGCTGATTAAAATGGGTCTTCACTGTATTGAGCAATCGCCAAGCGAAATCTCAAGCAGGCGCGAAAGGCAGTTGTCAGCGAGATACAGTTTAAAGCAAACTTCTGAAACTAGGAAAGTGACCCAGGAGGCTGTGCAAAATTTAATGCAATTCGCATTCGCTAAACAGGAAGCTTGAGAGAACATTTGTCCTTTATTCTGTATGTATAGAAATCGCAAAAAACATGATTTGATTTAAAAAAAACTGACCGATTTTCACACATCCTTGTTTGACCAATTGTAAATCAATTTAAATTCAAATTTATTAGTAAATTGGGTATTTTTTGTATTTCTACCTTTCTCTTTCCCATTTTGCACACCGGGTAGCATACATTATCTTTTTTCTTAGAGAATCTTGCTCTCGTAAAATAAATCTTTCTAGTAACGAGAAAATATATGAAAACTCCAAGTTGAGATATGACCAGTTGAACCGAAAATTGCGTAAAAAGTGCGTGAATTAAAAAAAATCTAACATAAGCTGAAGCTGAAAAATAAATTCACGTGTTGGATTGAAATTCAAACTACTGAAATACATATATTAGTAACGTAATAATATTTATGCTAAAATAATAGCTTAAAGAAAATACATTTATCATATGTCCATGCATGAAGGTTAAGGTGGATTATGGAGGACTGATTCATATGCTTTTCTGGAAATACAAGTTGTTGCTACAGAAACATTGGGTGTAATCATTGATGGATCAATGTTCGATGTTTGTTGGACGATTTTCTGAGATTTAAGCTTGGGTGTTGCAGCTTGGATGGTTGTTTTGGTTGTAGTTTTTTTTCGAGACTTGTTCTATTGGAGCTGTAGAGCTAGGTTCTCGGAAGGGATCCCCGTCAGAATCACTCACTACAATTGCAGACGAGACTGGAAATGTCACCCACGACAACACTACTTCAGATTCAACTAAGAAAACTTGGAAAAGCGGAAAACGAAAAAAGCTGTTTTGATCACACCGTTGGAAAAATCTTCATAAAAATAAATCAGTAATACTTCACCAATGCCCCGAATGCATTGATTCATTTTCATGAATTCGTTTACCAGGAGCCGCTTATTGAGGATTGTCAGGCGTTACCTTAAGGCCAATTGCAGCGGGCCGTGATTCTGAATGTGATATTCATTGTACGGTTCAGATATGTGGGAGCGTAGGGACTTCGCGATCACGTATATCATCGCGAAAGGCTCGAGCGTTTGTGCGTTAACGTGTTCGATCGCCTGTGCGTTTGTATGTCGCATGTGCTAACGTGTATGTAACTTCGCGCATATAAATTCTATTTTATAACCGTATGTCCATTTGCATATTCGCGAGTGTTCTTGGGTGATTACGCGCGGATCGTGAACCTGATACTTAATTTTCGATGTACGGTTCAGATACTAGAAGAAAATGAGAAATTTATGGTATGGACCTAGACTGCTGATACCAAGGATAGAGACTTCCGGAAGTAACCGATTCATGATTGTGCAAGTGCGGGAGTTTTTAGGTTCACGCTTGTGACTCAGTTTGAAAATTTATAAGTTCTGAAACGTTCACCTTATTACCGGGACGTTATGTTTACGAGATCGCGTGTGTAGGTTTCGTGTATGACCGCAAAAGGCTCCAGCATATGTATGTTTAGGACTGGTGGTATCCAACGGGGAAAAACGATCGGAAATGGTGAGTGAAGCTAAGCAATCATGTGAAAAAAAAAATTCCCCACCCAGAGGCGAGACACGAACTCGCAACCTTTGAGACTCCGGCCCAATGCACTAACCCTTATGCTATCCCTGGGTATGGTGACATCCCAGAAAGAACATATGATTATCCCACTGGCGACGGTGATCGTACCCTGCCTGCAAAGCGAGGAATCACACACAATGGCAGCTGATCACCCCAACACACATTTGATCTATTTAATTTCCCCGCTAGATACCAAGGCCCGGGTTTTTATAATCGTCTGATGTCTAATTTTTAGTTCATTACCCATCGTACTTCGGAGGGTGACAGAGCTAATGAAGACTGTCGATTTCTGGTTCCTTGCCCAGTGAACAGAGGTATGACGGGAGCGAACCCGCCCGTTCGAATTAAACTAATAATTCAATTTTTTTGGTCTTTTGGCTTAAGTGCCAATACCTTATTTAGGACTGGTGGTATCCAACGGGGAAAAACGATCGGAAATGGTGAGTGAAGCTAAGCAATCATGTGAAAAAAAAATCCCCACCTCGCCTCTGGGTGGGGAATTTTTTTTTCACATGATTGCTTAGCTCACCATTTCCGATCGTTTTTCCCCGTTGGATACCACCAGTCCTAAATAAGGTATAGGCACTTAAGCCAATAGACCAAAAAAATTGAATTATTAGTTTATATGTATGTTGACGTGGTGTCGCGTGTGTCACTCACACGCAACACAAATAGAGATTATTTTTTAGTATACATGGATAATGCTAAGGCATTATTTATTTTTTTATTTATATTTTGATTACAGGATATTTAAACCCTAAGGTCATTCGCCTCTTTGGTAGAATAAATTGATCTATAAAGTGGGGAATATAAAGATTTTCTATACCAGCGGTTCTCAACATTTTTCGTAACACGGACAGGTTGTGGTCCACTAGGAGGTTGATAACAGTCTATTATCTTTCTCCGGACAAAACCAGCCTAGAGGCGGTGTGACGTCCAGCGAGTTGAAGTATCTCAACCAAGAATTGATCCACTGTCCCCATGTAGTAAGAGCCGACTGAAAACAGGAGTCCTCAAGTCAAGATGTTTCTCCGTGCCGAGGACTAAATGGTTGGCAGGACTAGCATATGCCAGTCGCGCACGGAGTGACGTGGGTCTGTGTTATGCGAATATCTGACACAGTGGACGTTTGTTTCTTCGCAAATCGTGGGATTCAAATGATGGTCATTCCTTAATACCTATTTTGGGGTTCGCTATAGGCGATTATAAGCCAACGTGTTTGATATCTTCTAGTTGCTGTACAACAAGTGCTGATGATGAAATGTCTAGTGCTGTAATCGAATATGGTTAGAGTAGCACAAATTAATCTTCAGCATAGACGTACAGCAACTATGAATCTATCCCTCCTTGTGTAGGAAGGAAAAGCTTCCATAGCTTTGGTTCAAAAACCGTATCCATACCGTATCCACAAACGAAAATTCTACGTTGGAAAGCTACGTAACCCCGTCTTGTATACTTGCGAATAGTGCTATTGACGCATGTCTTATATCTGGATCACAGCTCGCGATATTTGTGCTGTCACGGTAAATATGACTGTTGACAACATAAACAAGAAATACGTCTATTGTTCGGCATATTTTCCACATAATGAACTATCCCCCTCTGATGATTTCAAAAGGGTTGCATCATACTGCGGCAGAAGCGGGTTTCCCCTCATAATCGGCGGTGATGCAAATGACCACGACATAATTTGGGGTAGCTCAGATGTCAATTTGAAAGGCACCGAATTAATGGAATACTTAAGTAGTACAAATCTGCACATTCGTAATGCAGGAAACCGCCCAACATTTGCACGAGTTGGCAGAGAAGAGGATAACTAACTGCTCTAATGGTATTGCGCATGAGTTGGCAAACTGGCTCGTGCCAAACGAGTTCGAACCGTCGTTATCTGATCATAAGTACATCGTCTTTGATCATTTGAACGTCTCACTAAATATCGTCACACATTGTAATCTCTAATGTACGAACTGGGACCCCTACGAAGAGGGCATGGCGACTAGGTTTGATGGGTATCTTCCGACGATTGCATCTCCAAGTGACTTGGATGAGGCCGAGGATAGAACAAGCCCACTCATAGTCGCAACATACCAAGAGGCTTGGTGGAATACCAAACTTATTCGTCTCAAAAAGTTACGTAGAAGAGCTTGAAATCGCAGATGCAGGGACGGGTCGGTGGCATTTAGGTTGGCTTTCATCTCATACAGAAATGCCCTTCAATACTCTGAGCGAACTGGTTGGAAATGCCTCTGCACAAATGTCTCAAGTCTCAACGGTAGATTAAATAAGTTACTTTAGAAATCGAAAGACTTTCATGTCAGTTCAATTAGAACTGCTTATGGTGAATACTCGTCTGACGAAGATGTAGTACTCAACTGTCTTTTTGACACACACTTGTCAGGATGTACGGGGCCATCACGGACGACTGCCCGTGAGTTCTTTTTAGGTATTTCTGATTCTTGGGCATTTGCTCGTAGAATTGTGACAATTGAATCGATCAAATGGGCGATTGAATGTTTTGCTCCGTATAAGTCTTCGGGAAAGGATGGAATCATTCCAATTCTACTACAAAAAGGATATGGAAACTTCAAGCATATTTTGAAAAAGGTTCTTACTTGTAGTCTTGCAACAGGATACATTCAATTAGCGTGGCGGGAAATAACTGTCAAATTCATTCCCAAAGGTGGCCGCGTCACTTATGAGGAGGCAAAGAGCTTTACAGCAATCATCCTTCTTTCTCAAATCAGTGGAACGTTTAATCGACAACTACATTCGGGATGTTTACTTGGGCGAGTAACCGCAGCATACAATGCAACATGCTTATCAGCGGGGGACTACTACCACCCAGTTACACAATGTTTTCTGCAACATTGAAAAAGCTTTTTCACAAAACCAATCAAGTTTACGATCTTTTCTCGATATTCAAGGTGCTTTTTAAAACGTGTCTTTCGAAACCGTTTTGGAAACAGCACGAGGTCATGGAGTACCTTCATATATCACAAACTGCATACACGCAATTCTTAGCAACCGACATCTGTGCTCATTGTTAAGACAAGTAGGGATATGGAAAATGAGTGTCGGCGGATGTTCTCGAGGTGGTGTGCTGTCACCACTTCTATGAAACCTTGTCGTCGATGGCTTGTTGAAGAAACTTAATGAGCCTAGGTTTCCGACGTATGGTTTCGCCGATGATTATCATATAATGATCACCGGTATTTGCATTAACACACTTTTTGATTTGATGCAACAAACCTTAAGTGTTGTTGAGCAATGGTGTTTTCATGTTGGACTATCAGTTAATCCAAATAAAATATTTATTACCCCCGCAGATCAAGTAAAGCACGTTGGGGTAATTCTTGGCTCAAAACTTAATTGGACAGCTCACATCGATTTCAGAGTCAAGAAGCTTGCATGGTAGACAGGCTGTCGGCCAATCTTGGGGACTCATACCCAAGTATATTCAGTGGATCTACACAACAATTGTTAGACCAATACTGGCATACGGGTGCCTTGTTTGGTGGCAGAAGGGAGAAGTCATGACAATCCAATTAAAGTTAAACCACTTTCAGTGGATGGTCTTGATGGCGATGACTGGTGCGATCTCGACAACACCTACTGTTACTCTAGCGGCACTCTTGAATATAAAACAACTACATATGTTTCTGAAACAAGAAGCACTTTCTTGTGCATATCGTCTTAAGGTTACTAAGCTCTGGAATAGTAACCCAATAGATCGGGCAACTAGCCATACAAGACTGTGGCCCCAAATGG
Source organism: Topomyia yanbarensis (assembly GCF_030247195.1). Lineage (NCBI taxonomy): Eukaryota > Metazoa > Arthropoda > Insecta > Diptera > Culicidae > Topomyia > Topomyia yanbarensis. Next base: position 104,803,503 of record NC_080672.1, on the reverse strand, counting down.
TTACTTGAGATGAGTACACACTTGCTTCCAATTACCTTAAATTCACATGTATTTTCCTTTTAGAACTTTCAATGTGAGAATTCCTTTTCGCGAGAAACGGCTGTCTGGCTGGATGGAGCGACAACTTGGAAAATACGCAGTTTATTATAGTGACGGTACTTTGTTGGAGGGCCGAGTCGGTACTGGGGTCTATTGTCATGAAATGAGATAAAACCAATCTCATTCGCTTGGTAGAAACTGTACCGTATTCCAAGCAGAAATCTTCTTTGCGGTTCTGTGTGGCGTACAATCAGCACTTCAACAGGGAATTTGCGGTAAAAGAATCTATTTTTGCTCTGGCAGCCAGACTACCCTGAAAGCACTTAGTTCGCCAGATTCGAGATCGAAATTAGTAATCGCATGTCGAACTCAAATCGAAGAACTTAGCATTTCAAATGCTATCTACCTTCTATGGGTACCCGGTCATTCCGGTATTACTGGAAATGAATGGGCGCACGAATTGGCTAGAGCTGACGCTGCGACTGACTTCGTTGGTCCAGAACCAGTTCTATTACTGTGAATAAGTTGGATAAAGCACAATATTCGCTCTTGGGCTGCATCCAAAGCCAACCAATGACGTAATTTGCAAACTTGCGTTCAAACAGACTTTTTTGTCCGAAAATGCCAAAGAATTAGTTGTATTTTTCTAAGCACAACCTATTCAGGGCACTGACTAGACATTGCAAACTCAATTATCATATAATTCAGCGCGCTGAGTATTATTCATGTGATCTTTGTTTTTTTTTTTCATACATTTATTTGGCACGGCATTTACGAAAGATTTTTACGCCAGAGTTTCTTTTTTTACATAGCATGTTACAAAAATCCTTAAAAATAATTTTAACTATACACTCAAGTTTTTTTTACGCGGTTTTTTTTGCGCGGTCTTTTTTTATGCGTTTTTTTTACGCGGATTTTAAAATTTACGCGGTTTTCATTTACGCGGATTTCGAAATTTACGCGGTTTTCATTTACGCGGTTTTTGAAATTTACGCGGTTTTCATTTACGCGGATTTTGAAATTTACGCGGTATCCATCAATGAGGTTCCCTTTATCGCGGATTCTTAAATTTAAGTGGTCTTCATTTACGCGGTTTTCATTTACGCGGATTTTGAAATTTACGCGGTTTTCATTTACGCGGATTTTGAAATTTACGCGGATTTTGAAATTTACGCGGTTTTCATTTACGCGGTCTGTATCTGTATGTCTGAAGCTAACACTGTATTCACTTTAATGTTTGCTGTTTGCAATCATTCGTTCTCTTTCCACTCCGAAAACCAAACTGGGTATCTGAGAGCAAGCCATTCGCCTTAACCCAGTTGTCGAGACGTCGAAGGATAATTTTTTTCCAACAATTTCCTGATGCAGGATAGCATTGCAATCGGTCGATACGAGGTATGATCGGAGGCTGGTTTTCCCGGTTTTGGAATGGCGATAACTCTCACTTGTCTCCAGTCACGCGGGACAATGTTCTGCTGAAGAAATTTGTTGAATAAATTCAACAAGCGTCTTTTTGCTAGGTCAGGCAGATTCTTCACCAAGTTGAATTTAATTCTGTCTGATCCCAAAGCATTTTTGTTGCATGAAAGGAGTGTCATGAGTGAATATATGGAATCGTTAGTTGTGGGAGCATCGCGAATGATTTTCTGTGCAGGAGCCGTATCTGGACAAACTTTTTTTTTATAATTCGTTTATTTGACACGGCTCATAGCGGTAGCTTAACGGAGCCGTGGATCTTTTATGTTTTCAAATGTAAAAATAAAAATATAAACAAATATTATTACAATATTGGATCTCGCGCGCGCAACTTTTTATTGCGAGCAGAGACCTTCTTTCGCGGGGTTTGCTGGCAATCTGCAGCTGGGGGGTCATTTAATTCTTTTTTGTTTTCCACGTCCAGGTCAAAGCCGGCTTGGTGTCCGCGATCAGGTGTTTTCCCCTGTTTCTTGCACTTATTGTTGACCAGCGTAAATCCGTCACTGTTATTGTTATCCTTGCCAATGTTGCTTACAGTTGATTTTGCGGTACTGGATGCTTCTTTTGTGGTTGGCATTATGGTCTGTGCAACTGCTGCCACAAATTTGGCCACAGTTTGTGGTTCAGGCATTGGTATTGAAAACTCTGTTTTGGGTTGGTTTGCCGTAGATGAGTTGGCAATCGGTTGAGATGCGTCGCATGTTTGCATAATTGTAGTTCCGTGAGTTTTGAGTTTTATTGTCAAGTAGGAGGGTATAGGCCTTTCAACCCGCATCCTCACTACAAAAAACGCCGTTAGGAGTACCCGGGAAGAAGTTTCTCCAAGTATATGGTGTAACGGATTCTACTTCTCCGTATTGCGACATGCATTTTGCAATTGGATCACGAGGGGTACGAGGTCATAGGTCATATAACCTTACATCTATATAATCATTTTCAATATATACGGGAATCTTAATTCCAACGTTGTCACTTTCAACCACGTGTTTTAAGTTGTTCTTCAAAACGAAACGCTCGGCTTGTGCTAACGTGTTGAATGATATTAACACGGTATTGCGAAGATGATGATACTGAAGGTACAACACTTCCGTAAGTCTAAGTTGCATTTTTACCTTCAGAAGGTATTCCACTTCACTAAAACTGGGTCGCTTTAAACAAAATTTAAAGTCCACGACCGCAGCGTTGGGTCGGAGTAGAGCTTTTTCGTCAACTTTACTCATGATGACAAGAATAATCCGATGTTTCTTTTGTTCTCGAGACAATGCACACTAGATCGAGAGGCCTGTTGTTCACTTGGCTCGATTGTACGTCTGACTGCGGCAGAAGTAGAAAGTAGACTGATGGACAAACTTTCTTGGCTAAACTAAATATCCAGCGATTCGAAAAATCTTCGTTCATTAGTCCCGTTTCGATTCCTCATTCTTCTGGCTGTGTTCCAAAGAGTACTCATTGATGTTGCTCTTGACAAGCCACCAATGAAGCGTCTCCAATAACTAGACTTTTTGGCACGACGTAGGCTGTCAAATTTGTTTTGCAAAAACAAATAATTTTTAAAGTTCTTACGAATACTCCCTTTCCGTTTCATAATTTCTTTGTAGGCAACTTGTTTAGCTTCATATGCATCAGAGCACTCTTTGTCCCACCAAGGATTAGGAGGCCGTCTATTTATTGTAATGCCAGGATTGCATTTAAATTTGGGCTTGTTCTGCCGCTTCAACAATCAAACCCGCAAGGAATTCATATTCTTCGGTAGGGGGTAGCTCTTCCCTCGCAACAAGAGAAGTGGAAATTAATGTTTCGTATATTTTTCAATGAATATTTCGTGTCACGTCATAAGAAACATTGATTGAATTTGTGAGGCGTAATTCACTGTTAATTGAAATAACGATTGGCAAATGATCGCTACCGTGAGGATCAGGTACAACCTTCCACGTGCAATCTAACCGAAGTGAGATCGAGCACAGATATAGATCTAATGCACTTGGACGTGCAGGAGGTCTGGGGATGCGTGTTGTTTCGCCAGTGTTGTTTCGTCACAAGCATTGTATATCAAAGAGAATCGATTATCATTGAAGATGATGTGATCTTTGTGAATCCGATTACGGAACATCATATCATTTGATATGCAACTATAGTAATGCAATTACGTATCCGGATTTTTGGTTCTCCCTACATAGATGAACCTAGGTACAGATAGCTGAAACTGAAGGATATGCTATTGTTCCTAAGCTATATTTGAATCACAATATCTCTTTGGTGGTGTTGTTGTTCTGTAATCTCCACCAAACATTCGATCAAATTATTATTAGCCATGCGATTTGGAGATCAAAGAACCAGCACTCGCTCGGATATCCCACTCTTGTCCACCACCCAAGAGTAGGCGCCCTTAGGCTTATCACCGAAGCCCAGGGGTTTGGAATTGATAAATGTCTATGCAATCAAATTATAACGAAAACTCTCATAGTGTAGTACAAAGTACAATAGCGCGAGTGTTCGAGGGTTAAGTATAGGTAATAATATGCACAGGAACTGTAGTTTCTTGAAGTGTAAATTAGGGACACCGAATCATATAATAAATAACTCCCAATCAAGTAACTGAAATGGAATCTAGATGTGGAGTCGTAAATATTTCCAGATATTTAAAATCTGGTCTTAAAACACAATACAATGAGAATGTATGAATTTTGAGGCTAGGTAAAGAAATTTGATTGTGATCAAAATGATCTGAAGAGCCTGTTTACGCAAAAGTCCTCCGAAAGACACATAAAACGAAAATTAATTGCTTTAATATCGACCAAATCCCAACCCAGCCCAGACTGTCAACCAACCTTTACTTTCCCGACGCACTGTCTGGTTGCACGTTTTTCCACCGAATGGAAATACACTCAACATGCAATGTTCCGTTCACCCGCAGAACAACCTTGTAGGTGTGGTCCAGGGTAGGGTATATATGCACACTAAATTATCACCATCTCTATTTACTGTCTTTGGAATTAAAAGGAACACTGACTGTGGAAAAGAAATTGGGCAAAGAAAATTGTTTCTGGAGCTTCACTGTTTTTTGTGAGGGTTGATTTTGCAATTTTGACCCGCTACCGTAACGTATCACGAAATATTTTTATCATTTACTCGGCTTTCTATCGTTGCATTATTTATTGATCGCTTCATTCCTAACGAAATCTGTAAAACAAAAGTGAATTTAAATCGGACGCTCCAAGTATCAATCTACCATTCGAGCCAATAATGCGCTGAGCAAACATAACCGACGCTGTTGTAACCGTCACTGAATCTACTTAAAGATTTGAGTTTGGATTGAGTCTTATCTGTAAATTACACTCGAGAGCTCGATGACAATTCACATTATTGTTTCGTGTGTTGACAAAAGATGCTATATGCTCGTCTCATCGAGAATGTGCATAGGAGCCGGATAACACAGAGAACAGACGTCCTTGTTCGAATATATTAGTTCTTTCTCGACAAACATTTGATTAGGGCTTTTAAGCTAACCGTCAAAGTTTACTTACGGAATTGTCAACCGGACAAACAGTTACTCGCCCAATCATAGATTTTGGTAGTAAATAAAAGAGAAAAGTTTTCTCTTTCATTAAGTGTTCTTTTCGGCCAGTAACGGTTTCTCCAGAATTTCCCTTCAAAGAGAATTTTGATAGTTGACTTTTACAGAGATTTGAACGAATATCCGTTAGCTAGCATATCCCAACTAGAGAAATAACTTTGTAGGCCATTTTAATATTTGTACACTAATTCAGTCTAACTCAGTAGTGTATCTGATGCTAATATCCAAATTATCACAAGTACAGTACTTGGTGCTAATATCCCAATTATCTTTGAATAGACCGTTCATTTTTACACAACTCGCTCGAGGTGGTCGTCTGTGCTCTGTGCGAAAAACTTGTAAAAGGCGACACCCAATTATGGGTATACCAGTACATATTACCATTTCTGTATTCCATGGTTTTCCAAGCAACTTTATACCAATTGCGACATGTACAAATAGAGAACTATAACGAAAGCGAGAGTATGTACAATCGAACGCAGAACTTACCTTAGCGCGTTTGGCGTTCCGCTTCGAATCTGCCGCCGTCGTCGTCGTCTTCGATTTCTTCGCTCCGAACTTATCGGCGGTGTTTGGTGTAGTTTGCTACCACTCTCGACTACGATTCAGTTCTGACCTTGACTCACTCAGAAAACTCACTCAAAGAAAAATCAAACCGACTGCAGCTACTGAACCTACCACTGTACCGCCGAAAACTGCCACTTTAAGACAGTTTAACTTTTGATTTTTTCGACACTTGACTCTTGGAAAACTTTTTCACAGACTTTTCATTCAATCGATTAGTATTAAATTTGGAACCGTTCGCTGCTAGTTTTCTAGCACTGATTTAGTACTTTATAACTTCGCCGCCGTGGGGTATTTGTTTATTATTTCACCACTTGGAGCAACTTCGGCTACGGCTCGAAACACATCGCGATTGTTTACACTTTTCTTTTGAATCACAATCCAAACGCACACGCACACCACCGTCTCAGCGATTTAAGAATAACTCTCGTGACAGACAGATAGCGAGCGGTGGGGGTGGTTGCCTAAGATCAGTAACTTAGTTTCCTTAGCGGTCGGATCTGAGGAAGATCACGCGAGATCACGTTAGAGAAGCAAAAAAAATAACACTAACGCAGTAAATAGCTGCGATTGCAAAGGTGACATGACTGAAACCCCCAAACAGAATGGTCCCTCACTGGTTAGGCCTATAGGAGAAGGTGAGGTATGACGGGACTCCTAGGGAAATTGGTTATTTATTTGTAAGATCCATTTTCATCAGCTCCCTGGTGCATTTTAGACTGACAAAATGGAGACATATTTTTACCTACCTATTGTTGCGCTATCATTTGACTCAATGCGTTGAACAAAGATGTCAGACACTGCTCTAACCAACGGTTTCAAATGGGTAGGGTGATAATAGAAACAGCGAAAATGGGCTCATCACCTTATCTACTGTTATAGCGCATCGACATGGAATATTATTATGTTTAATTAAAGGTAATTGCATGTATTTTTGGTTGTCCGAGCATTCCGTTTTAGTGCGACTAATAGTTCTGACCGTATTTTGAGTTTTTTTTAAACTTTTTCTTATTTTTTCCTCGTTTTTAGAAAAATGAACGTTTGTTCAAAATTTTGGGCAAGATAAGCAATTCAAAAAATAATTTTTTGAGATAAACTGAATGCTTGCTAACAACCAATGAAAATAACCACTTGTTTTTTGAACCAGATGAAAATTTCGAAAGCTATTCATTATTTTTTTTGTAAAATAGGAACTGTTTGAGTTTCTCCGGGTCAATTTATTGAACCGTCTCCATTTTTTCTAGGGCTCGTTTCATAAAAGATGAAGGGTTCTCTATTAGAACACTGTTAAAAAAATAAAATGAATTTTGAGAGATTTTGAGTTGTGGTAATATTCAACAATAACAATAATTTCCGGCTCATTGAAGTGATAAGTCATTGAATGATTGGTAATATTTACACGCTTGTGATAAAAAATTCGTTGTAAACTTAACCCTCACACGTCATAAAGTTTCATATCTTGAAAGTCTAGCTGCAGGAATATGTTTTGTGCAATGATAATACAAACTTTACTACATACCAGTACATACGTTAAGTATTGAATAACTAATTATTTGTAAAACTAATAATTTCTTATACTTAGAAAATATTGTGGTTCGTATAAAACTCATTTTAGTTTTAAAATCTCATAATCTGAAGTTCAAAATAATGTATTCTTGTTGAATTTATTTCGGCATTCACTATTTTTGAACTTGGTTTTTTATCCTTTAATTTGAAGAACTTAAAATATTTTGTAACTTGCGCACGTACGTAACACTTCTGCAATGCATTTTAATATAGAGGTTTTGTGGACCAGTGCAGTGAAATCGATAAGTCGTAAAAGCCTATGTGAATCCAGTATAATTTCAAATTACAAACTTCTAGTCGTTTTATTAACGTAAAAAAAAATGTTAGTAGAACAAAACGTGACAAAATAGGGAGATAAGCAACCATTCGTGAATATAGTGAGAGCGATTAACATTTTGCCCCGTCATGAATTTCTGATATGTATATAAGGGCGCTGTGGAGCGTGCAGTTTACAACGAATTTAGTACATATCCGAATGTGTATGACATGTGTAAATATAACGCTTATTATTTAGTACCAATTTTTTGATGATTTACCCCTTTACTGAGCTGAAGTTTTCAATCATTTGGATAAATGAGGTCGAATATTTCCCCCTCGTGAATAACTTCAGAATTATTAGTCGCACTAAAACAAATTGTTCGGAAGACCAAAAGTACATATCTTTACGTTTATTTTAACATAATAATATTTCATATCGGTGGGCTATATCTTAAGATATTTGAATTTTACTGAACGCATTTATTATTTTGAGGAAGAAATTATTCTTTTTACTCTATCTCGAAAACTGTTCTACTATAAATTTTTTAACTTCTTGTTCGGATTCAGCACACAATTTTTACATCGAAACTGGAGGTCATATATTGATGTTCAGAATTTTATTTTTATTTTGTAAACTAGTGTAATAATAGGAGATCCTAGGCCTAGTTCGTGGAAGGCGAAAATTGGCGGAGTTCCTTTTTCTTCGTTTGTATTAGGCACATGGCACTGTATCTCAGTTTCTACCTCAAATTATGTAAAATATGTTTTCATATGATGCATTTCATTTTGTTTTATAGAATTCATGGGTGACAGTTTTCGAACGTAATGAGCGAATTTCCTCAAAAAATGAAAATACCGCTATCTAGCCTTTGGGCTTCCCTACTCTTTCGAATCAAGTAGGTTAAATTTATTGATTGAAAATCGGGATCGGGTCGGGCACGGTTTGTAATTTTTTTTTAATACGGGTGCGGGTCGGGTTTGGGTCGGGTTCGGATTCTTTTTCATGGTCGGGTACGGGTCGGGTTCGGGTTTTGTATTTTTATAAAATCCGGGTACGGGTCGGATTCGGGTAAGCTTACAAAAATAATTTTCGGGTTCGGGTCGGGTCCGGGTACGAAAAATCTCATACCCACCCATCTCTACAACACTCCAGCTGTGACAAACGAAAAGTTATTTCCAGAATAGAAAGCCATTGAACTGAAAGAATTAGTTGCAATTCAGTAATTTTCGTCAAATCAAAAAAGCATGTAAACGCTTTCCTCTGTTATACTATATTTCTCACAGAGGCCCAAATTTTATGCGAGAAACAATTTTTCTGGTCTAAGGAGAAAGTATAGTGAAACCACTTTTGTACGTGAAGGGCACAAAACCTATAACCTATAACATTAGTTATGGAATTCGCGTTTCGTCTTCGTCTCATCAGTATCCGACACTAACTTAGTGCCAGGACTAAGCTAGCGCCAAATAGACGCCAGTTCCAAAAGTAGCCCAATCAGAACTCTTTTTCTTGCGGGACACCACTCTTGACTAACAATTTGCTCCAGAACACAAATTGCGTCTATTACGCTATCTTTGTCGTAGCACTAAGTTAGTGTCACATTCTGATGAGACGAAATCGAAATGCAAATTCTATAACTTCGCAAAAATCAGCTAATAGCACAATACTTCCAACTTGAAACCCCAAAACAATATGCTCAGCTACTTTGAATTAGTCAATTTCTCAACTCTTTAACCCTAAAAATTTTGGTTTTTTGAAACCGTTTGAAGACGAGAATTCGGCATTCACCGATCTGGAACCCCAACCATAATTCAATTTAGAGTTCAAAAAGGAAAAGGTGGTAAAAAGCCAGTTTGCTTTTGGCCTTCGTGGAAGCTTGAGTCAAAGTTGGCGTAGGGTACATTTGTACTCCAGTGTACGGTTGCCGTTAGTGTTTCGTTCTGTTCGTGGAACTGTGACTCGTGACAATACCAGTTTAAATACAGGTTTTTTCGCTACGTGTAACAATTAGTATCATGTAATCGTTTAAATAATTTATTCAATTAATTTAATTTAATTTTGAAGCAGAAAAAAATTCGTTGTCATTTACGCTGATTTTTACTTTTTAATTTTCCATTTTTTACAGTTTTTCAAAATAATGGAGTACAAATATAATTTGCGCGCAGTAACTGCTGTAACATTAGAGTTGCGTGTTGCCAATGTTTGACTGACAAGAGATATTTTTTCATTTCAATTTCCATCCCATTTCGTGGTATTTTCCAAAACCTCATTGTTCAACTTTCACTCTTGCAAATAATTGCACTTTTTCAAAAATCTCGAAATTTCATTTTATTCCGTTTTTAGACCATTCTTTTAACTTTTAGAATCATTCGATTTTTTCAAATCTATTGAAAATTAGCGAATTTATAGTAATTTTTGTGAAAAAGTGAAAACAGCTCTTCTTTCAGTTTTTTGTTCATACCACTTAATGTATCATTGATTCAATCAATTCCGTACTTTCAGCTGCTCAGCTGTTTTCGCATTTAAAAAACAAAGAACATGATATATTATAAATTTCTTTTGTTTACATTTTTACCTGTGAAAATTGCGATCAAAGCGTGGGGTACGTTTGTACGCCAGTGCAAAGTTCTGAGGTAAGAAAAGTAAGTGTAACGTTCTAGGGTTAAAATATATCAAAAATTCTTCCTTTCCCTCGAACAAAACAACCCGTCCGACATTCCCCGCAAAAATTATTTTGATGTTAATGTTTACGTTTAATAAGTTCAACCAATTAAGGGTAGTTTGAAATGTTAATAGTTACAACAAAACCTCATTTCGTACACGCGAAATACAGGAATATGAAAAATATAAAGTTTTTAACACTAAATTACCACTGTCCCACCTTACCCCACCTTCCCCCTTCTTTCGGTCCGTCCAATCGGCCAAATATTCAATCGTTCAAATTTCATGTGTACGACGACTATTGACACACAATCACGAGACGAGACGCTGCTGTTCGAGGGTAGACGTTGAGTTGAATGTTGACGTTACCAACCTTTGAATCTGCGATAAATGATTGGACACACAGGGAAGTGAAAAATTTTTTGGATGTCAAGTTTTTTTTCGATTCTGAATTTAGAACAATTCACATTCACTGATTAAATCGTAACAAGTAATAGTTTTCGCCGTGACTAACGACTTACCTTTCAATATACGCGTCCCTTTGCAAAATTTCGAAAGAAAAATCAAATAAGCTTCGCAACGTTTATTGCTTTTGTTGTACTGCATGAAATTAATCAATACCTTTGTCATTTTATCGAAATTATGTTTAGCCATTTCGTATAATTTTTGGAGTATGTATGTCATACATTAATAATAAAACACTAGGGGTGGGTAATGTCGGGAAAACAAATGAGATGTTGACGTAAGACTATTCCTTGGCGTATCGTATTATTAAAATTCTGCGTATCTCTTTTCAACGGCTAAATTTACACCAGGTTCACCAGTACGTTTAAACTTGGCTTAAACGCTTAGCGAGAGTGAAGAAATCGACCCTAAGTTAGATTAACTGCTTTCAGTAAAATTTTCCTGGGAATTTGAATAATATTCCGTTCGGTAATCAACTCAATAAAACAGTGTTGTTACCGAGCTCTCCGCATAAAATATATGTAAACTTCTGTCAATAAGAGTATATAGTTTTCAGCAAATTTATGTAGAAAACTTGTACACGAAATAATGGTCCTGCGTCAACACCCCGGTAATATATTGGGCATTATCTACACCTAGTTTTTGGGAATTAACAACAAACTTTTAAAAATTCCAAATTTCCAATTAATCAGAAGTAATGAAATACCTACAATAATTTGGATTTGGATCGGAAAACCTCTACCTTTTCTAAATGTTTAACAGCTGAAGTTACCTACTTGTTTTTCAACGTTAATTATTACCGCTGTACTGAATATTCTAAACAATTTGTGTAACAGATTCCGTAGAGGATACGATTACCAAAAATAACGATCAAAATGATTTTGTTAAAGCAGCTATTAGCTGTGATTTGATAGATTGTCTACTTATTAGCACCGCCCATCTAAGACGGTGCAACCAACTGTCTATTGGAACATTTCCTAGCTTGTGTTTCATCGTCGAAGAAGCCACAAGCATTTTTCCGCTGGCGAACTGCTTCATTAAATGTACCTAAAAGGCGACGCTAGCAGTATCCAACAAAAAACGCTCTCAAAATTTCCTCTGCACAAAGACGCTAAAAAGCCTCACTGTTACTGTCTATAGCGAAAGTTCTCCAGTTACCAGTGTGCGTTTGAACGTCGTAGAAGCTACAAGCATTTTACCGCCGGTGACCCACTGTGTTAATTAGAAGGAACGGTCCCCGCTAGCAGTAGTCAACTAAAAACGCTCTCAAAATTGCCACCGGCACTAGATGTGTTAAGAAGTCGCCCGGTTGCATGCCAGGAAACGAGCTGTCCACAATAAATGGTCCTTATTATGACCATAAAACTATTCTTATAAGAATTTGAATTGAAATTTTTATTTCGCGTTCTGAAAAATATCTAATTTCTCATCGGGTTCAATGTTTTCTATTACAAAATCCGACAAAGTGTGATTAAACAAATATACGTTTTGGAATGGATGTGACCTATAATAATATGGATCAGAAAAGTAACCTTTGCAGAAAAAAAACTTCTACCGTTTCTAAATGTCTAAGTGGCAGCTGAAATTTCCGAGTTGTTTTTTAACGTCAATTATTGCTGCTGTACTGAAAGGAATAAAAAGAAATATTCTCAGCAATTATGTAACAAATTCCGTAGAGGAAACGATTAGCGTAAATTACGATGAAAATGATTTTTTTAAAAGCAGTCTTTAGCAGTCTCTGAATTAATTGGTGGCCTACAGTTCAACGAGTATAAATTTTGCAATCGAACCCAATCAAATTTTCATTGTTGTTTGAATAAATAAATTTGCTAACTAGTTCGGTACCAGCAAATGATTCGGTAACAGCATTCGTTACTAACTCGCGCGTTACTAATAAATTATTTCGATGCAACACCTATATTTATAGATTTTAGCATTTATGTTGATTCACATTAAAAGTAGTTTTTACACAAGTTTTACATAGCAAACAAGTTATCGGTAGCTAACATTAAACCTTTTCCTTTCAATTTGTGTTTTAAGATTAGTAATTGGTTTAGTAGGAAGAAAGTTATTAAGGTTCAAAGTGTACGTAACGATTCCGTTTTGCAAATATTGAAATGGCACCCAGTATGGTAAAGAAAGGCGATGTAATCACATGTGAAAAACTATCCAAGTAACCATAAACATTACGCCATTGCACTGTATTGGCTATACATTTGCACTAATGTTGCATTTAGACTCAATTAATTGCATTAACAATGCAATCAACCTCTATATTAGCATCATAAATGCATACATGAACAGCCGAAATATAGCATTAACACTTGCTTTATACACGTATATAAAGCTTATATAAGACGCACATGTTTCAAGGATCTTTAAAACATGTATGCTTTACATGTGCATCTAGTGCCACTATATCGCAAATATAAAGCCGATATAATGCTATCATAATGCTGTGGGTTTATTCGCTATGCAACTCCTCTTAAAGATTTTATTCGGCATATTTCATTTCATTCGAACATACGCAATATAGCCTAGACAGCAAAAGCTGCGCACTTGCGGTGAGAGACGAGGCGAGGTACCTCTGTTCGAGACTTACTAAAGCAAATTTTCATAAAACATTATTCATATCCTGTGAGACCGAAATTACGATAAGGATATTGATTAAAATGCAATAGAAGGGAGTCAATTACGGTTCCAAACATTATTTTTTATATTTTTCCTCTTTGTTCATCATACCGAAAAGAAAACATAAAAAATCGTTGCAAAACCACATTCCGGAAAATGGCAGCCAATTCAAGCTTTCTAATAGCATGATATTTGGGCACTGGTACTATATAATAGCATTAGTACCACAAAAACAGGCTGTCAATCTCTTCACAGTAATAGTACAATATTTCACCTTTTCTAGCATAATACTGACATTATGCCCTATATGTCAATCTAAAGCAGATATTAGGCTACGTCGTAATGCTTGTTGGTTACTTGGGCGTGTTTTGAAAAATCTTTCGAAAACGGCCCGGTATAAATGAAAATATCCAGTCTGTAAGGTGCATCAACCGAACACTAAAGTGATGAAAAGTTTTAAATAAAGGTCCGCTACAGATTTGTCTCTAGTACCATTCGTATTGAACTGTTTGAAGCGAACAAGGCATCTCTCAAAGGATTGCACAATACAGGTGGATTGCGATTCAATTAGTTTGTGTCGTTTCGTGCTACTAGCAGTGACCATTATTTTTAATTCTAATCGTTGGAAAGTGTCATACACAACAACAAAAACCGCTTTTAAAATATCCGACCAATGCTCGTTTGTTATTGATTTTCGCTAAATTCATGCATCAAGCCGCCAATCCTGAACAGAAAGATTTTTTGACATCAGTCGAATGCTGCTGCTCAAGATTTCCGAGTGCCTTCTTTTCAAGAGACCGCATATCAACACCGCGGTAGAAGATGATTATTAGGATGCGGCCGTCTCCGTGGGCTGACTGACTTTCTTTTGTGTCCAGTTCCGTGCTAGTTGCGACACCAATCGAATAATCTTAGGCACTCTAATACCGGCTAGGAAGACTGCGTCCGCCTCTGTGGACTGACTGCGGTCTTTTTATTCTTCAGCTCAGTGCTAGTAGCTAGGGCTGATTGTAAAAAATATTCTCCACTCAACATTTTTTTCTTCACAAATCAAAATAGTCAAGGTCAGCGCTAATAAACCTGAACATGAAAATTTGAAAATCACCTTCACCTTTACCAACTATTATTTTTATTCTCAATAGTTGCAAAGTAAAAGAAACAACTAAAAAATCGATTTTGATACGTCTGACCGAAGCTCGTTCGAGATTAGTTCCCGCTAATTTCATGCATCGAGCCGGAAATCTTGAACTGAACAAATTGTGGAATCAGTCCAAGGCAATCGTCAAATCCAATCGTCCCCAGATGGTGGTGCTGTTGCAATTTATTATCGGCCAACTGCTTCTGCTATGGCTATTATTCATGAAATTGAAAGAGTTAATCAAGAGCATTACGAGAAATAGTCTCGCCTAAGAGGTATCAAAACGTTGCTGATTGTTGTACAAATATCGCCAGATACTACTCTTAAAGAAAACCAATTTTTCGTTACACGTAATCTATGCACCGGAAAAATGTTCCGATTGTTAGGCCGTGTTCCATTATCTTCGAAGTTCGATTTGAAGTTCAAGTTATGCAACGTTCTCCTTAAGGGGGGACCTCCATTTAAAGCCTGGTCGTTTATTGGAAAATCTTTTGAACAAGAAAATAATACGACAGCAAAGTGGTCATTTAGGTTGATTCAGACACATGTCTGAACTTTATTTTTTGATTTTGAACATATTTCAAATTTTAGAAAATGGCGGCTGTGGCAGCCATTTTCTGAAGGCCGTTTGTTAGATTACTTTTGCGATAATCACGCTACAGCTCAGACTTATCTGAAACACATTAAGCATTTTTCTTTTTATAGTCAAGGGTTGTGTTGTTTGGTTAAAATTCGGAAATGTTATTAAGCATTAGAATTTCAAGCCAACAAGTAGTCGGATTTTCACCATTTTTTGTTGTTATCAGCGACTAAAACGGTGTTTAAACAATTAGTTTTAACCCTCTGGAGGTCGCGCTTATGGCCCATTGAACGAGCAGTCACTGGTGTCCTAAGACGATTTCGCTAGATTTTCAGAGCAGCGTGCACTCAGTGCAGGAGCGGATACAGAAAAAATTTTTGGAGGGCGTCTGAAATTTCGATTTTGAAATGTTAAATGTACAATACGTAATATGTATCTGAATCTGGTTTGGAATGATTTGGAATTTAGAACGAATTTAAAATAGAAAATATTTTAAAATTTCTCAAGGAGATAAACATTTTCGGGGGGGGGGGTCCGGACCCCCAGGATACTCCTCTGGATCCGCCACTGACTCAGTGCACTACCGCGACTGCCGGAAGGTTAACTGATATCAGAGTTTTAAACACAAGCGGTGAATTTAATAAAAAAATAATGTGCGTTAAAAAAAGCAGTTTCGAGAAAACGCGCTCAAATTTTTCTCCGCCGCTGCACGAGAGGAGCGACGAGAGACACCGACGTCACCGCACAAGAAGTGCGACTCCGCGCGCCAGTTGCTAGACGGATATTCTGAAATTATTCTAAGTAGCACTTTCAAGCTTCAGGATTATATTTTTGGATAGTATGGCTATCGAATAAAGGGAAAAAAGATAAATCGATTATTTGGAAGTTGTAAATGAAATGCTTTTCTCAAACCGACTTTCTAGAGTTATCTTGGTTTGACCAATATAAACTTGACCGCAGTGAGAACTTGATATTTTGTATATCGCAGATTTGCTCAGTGTGTCTATCGGATCTTTCGTGGAATCTAGTATCGATCCGCCTTCGTTAGAATTGGCACCACACGCTCAAGCGCATTCGTAACGCCAACCGGTGTGCCTCAAGGAAGTCACCTAGGGCCACGGATTTTTTTCTTATTCATCAACGATCTCAGCACTCGCATCAGCTCTGAAAAACTACTCTGTGCTGATGATCTGAAAATCTTTCGTTCAATTGTCTCAGCACTCGACTCTGCTGTGCTGCAAGACGATATATCCAATATAGAGGAATGGTGCTTGCTGAACGGTATGCAGATCAACGTTGATAAATGTAAGGTGCTAAGTTTCGAGCGCTCGGAAAATATAAGGCGTTGCGAATATACTCTTCAAGCCTGTTCCATTGAGCGGGTGGATTCTAGTGAAGAGCAACATCTTCCGGCTAGAACGCGAAGAACGGTGATAAAAGTACGGTTTTTATTGTATCGCTAATCCCTAGAATCCAAGTTCGTACAGCGAATGAGTGTGCGCGTGTGGTTCTGCTTCTGGATCTCGACAAAGCATAGCAATCACTGTTGACAGACGGGCGTGGAGGGAACCGGTGCAAAGAGCGACCTCTGGTTGCAACCTAAGAGAAGAGACGACAACAGGCTTCTTGGTCTTTTTTCCCGACTAGGCCCTGCAGTAAATCTAAAGACAACAAGTGTTCATCGTTGCCAGATTCCTTTTGTATGCTTTTCGCAATTGCTGAAAACAATTCCATATTAAATTTGCAAAAGTGCGAATAAGATTTGTAAACAAACTTTTATTTTGATGGTTTCTCTTAATTTACTATAATTTCAAAGCAGAAAGCAATTGAAATTACTTCTACGAAGGGTAATAAATTACATTAACGCATATTTTTCATGAAATTCCACTCTGCAGCAGACTAATGAGCGAAATAAGTTTGTTTACAAAAAACACTTTCGCCCTTTTGACGAATTAATATTGAATTGTACCTCGAAAATCGAACCTCAATCAACAATTTACAATGCATAAGCTGCGTTTAAAAATTTAATTTAATTTTTATTCGTGTCTCTCTTAACAGTAGACGTAACTATATCGTCATTCAGGACTTTTATTCAATTTGCATGAAAAGTAGCCAGAATAGATTCAGCAGCACTGTTTTCCATCCCGTTGGTAAATATAATAAACGCTCATGATTGGCAAAACGACCAATCAGAAGCTGGTTCAATATTGAGGTTAGGACTGGATCAAATTGGTTACGCGATTGTCTTCTCTTCTCTTAGGTTGCAACCAGCTCACGAAGGAAACATGAGGAAAAAGTATAAAAGAGCACCTTCGTCCGTGGTTGAAAAAAGAGCAGCATTGCCTTTGGACACTAGGAACTTCCGAAAGAGTCCCGTCCGGCCATGATGAAGCTGCAGATGTGTGTTCTGATCAAGCACTAGAATCCCTGTGGCCAGCAAAGGAACGCGAGGAAGTTGAGCGGTTAGTGTGTACAATGTCTCCCTTTCCTCTTGCATTTTGCTTCGGCATTCTTGGTTGGGTCAACTAGCCTTTTTTCGATTGAACAATCTCCGCGACATGATACGAGAACAATACATGCTCGATGAGACAGTGATTGCGACGTGGTTTGAAGACTCACGACAATTCCCTGGCAGCTATCCGATTGCTGTACGTCGCTGTATAATATCTACCGCTGAATATTGCGGTGATTCCGAAAAGGCCTTGCGCCTGGTTTGGGATGTCGCAACATCAGTTAACAGAGTATTTCTTAACTTAATCAAAGATCCGTATATGCTAGTTCCATTTATCAGAAAAATTTGCAACTTTCTGTAGTGGCCATTAACCTCTGGTGGTGACATTCAAGGATTGTATCATCAGATCCGTATCAGACCTGAGGGTAAGCAGGCGCAACGGTTTTGGTTCCGAGCGAACAGTGAAGATGCTCCACAAGCGTACGTTATGGAAGTTGAGAAAGGAGGGTTTATTCCGCAGTGTATGTTGACCGGAACAAAATACCGAATATGAGCGCGTGCTACGCGTCGCTTGGAACCCTATTGAAGAAGAGTTCTGTTTTATTACCGAACGAAAAGCAGGTTACAGCAAGTTTTTCCAAGACGAAAAATGCCCAACGAAAAGAAACTTCCTGAGTGTTGTGATGGCGCAGTTCTATCTAACAGGATTTCTCGCTCCGGTTACAATTCTCGGAAAGATACTGGTTCAGGAACTTTTGAAGACGGGCTGGGACTGGGTTGATGCGATCACTGAGCTGTCATTCAGGAAGTGTTTCCGGTGGACCAACACTCTAGTAGTCGTACCTGTGTTTAAGCAACCTCGAAGCTGTTTCGGGAATGCAAGATCAAACAAGGTCGAAAAAGTCCAACTTGACATCTTTGCTGATGCCAGCGACATGGTGTTCGTATGCGTGGCATCCTTTCGTGCAATCGTGCGACATAAAGTGGTGTGTTCACTATTGATGAGTCGAGCAAAGGTAGAACTGTTGAAGCAGTTGTTGATTCCAAGCCTAGAACTCCTATCAGCGGTTTTTCCGGCAAGGCTGTCACGAGCGATCGAGGAAAATTACAACTTCACGATCAGTAAAGTGGTGTTCTGGATCGACGCAGAAGTGCTGCTGTCTTGGATTCGGTCGAATCAGCGCCGCTATAGGCACTTTGTCGGTTTTCGAATTGCCGAACTTCTCAGCTTGACTAAGCTGACAGATTGGCGTTGGGTTCTAATGATATTGTGGGCATGTAGGCAACAATTTTTGTACGACAGTGTAGAAGACTGACCGAAGAGAGAATTATCGCCAGCTATGACTACGGAGGAACTTTCGGGTTTATTTGATGCTGCAAGATGTGCAGCTGGTACCGACTGTCGTGAACGCCAATCGCTTCTATAAGTAGACAGTTCTGGCGAGGACGATGGCTTGCGTAATCCGGTTCGCGTAGAATTGAAATGCTAAGAGCAACGATCAGACAGAGCAGAGTACCATAACTGAGTACAGCTACGTTAGTAGGTACGTGTGGCGCTACAGCAAAGCGAGTCCGAGAATGGCCAAGCAGTGGCTGATGAAGATGGCACAGGCGGAGTGTTTTGTTGATGAGTTGAAAGTACTGGTCAGGAGCAAGGATCGGCCGGTCAGCCAATGGCTGGTGATCGATAGGTCTAGTCCGCTCCAAAAACTTACTCCGCTGATTGATGAAAACGGACTCATTCGAATAAAGGGTAGAGCTGGGAAGGCATAGTTGCTGTCATTCGATCTACGTTTTCCAACGATCCTATCACATTAGCACAGAATTACGCAGCTGATTTTTCAGCATTACCACGAGAAGAGCACACACGGATATCGACGGCATGAAGAACGAGCTGAAGCAGCTGTTCTACATTCCGCAGTTTGTTGCAATAGTCCGGTGTCGTGTCGTTTTGCGTTTGATGTAAGGATCATCGAAGTCGTCCACGAGTTCCACAAATGGCTACGCTACAAGTGCAGTGGATAACACCAAATCTTCGCCCTTCTAGCTAGGTCCATTTGATGTTACTGTAGGGCGCCGAATGCAGAAGAGATAGATCGCACTGTTCACCTGCTTGGTAACCCGCGCAATGCACCTGGAGTTGGCGCAGTCGTGTTTAATGGCGATTCACCGATTCATTGGTCGCGAGGTTGGCTGATGGAGTTTCTGTTCGGCAATGGGACCAACGTCCTAGGGGCCGTTAAGGAACCGGTGGGAGTTGTCTGAGAAATAGGAAAATATTTTGCTGATCAGCTGACTAATGCGAGAACGATGGGCACGTTCAATTGCCACAAAAATGCAAGTGTTCATCCCAAACTTTTAGTTTCAACTTTTTCCGAAATGGCTTAACTTGGACGATCGTATACAAAGTGTATCTGTACTGCCGCTCTACGCATAATTGTCCCATGTGTATATGGAATCCTATAGCACATGGGACAGTTACGCTTATAGCGGCAGTGTAAAAAATGTGAGTAGCATGCTTTGCGAGATATCACTTGAAATCATCCTGTTGTTTTAGCCTTTCAGATTAATGGTGTGAATTGTATGGCATTAGTGTCTAACTAGTGTCAATTCGGTGCTAGTTTGGATTTAGCCTCGAACTGACCCCAAGTTAGCATCATTTACTGACGAGATGAATTCGATACACCCAAATTCAATTTTGCAATTTCAAATACTCTTTATGGCAAAACAAAAAATATGTTCAAAATTACTTCCTTCTTATCCAAATCATTGCGATGTTTTAGTTCTAGTCTACTCGTTACTCAAAGCCGAATAATTCCTACAACCGAAAATCCTTTGGCGTAAAAATCGCTTTGAAACTTCTCCCTGAACAAGTCGACAAACACAAACTTTTACTTAGAAAGTCTGCTAAAGCAAATAAATAGTACAATGCTACATTCAACAATAAACACTAAAACTACTGTTTGAAAATCGGCTATTCTTTGTTTGCTAAAGATTCTTTAAACCGACTGTTAATTAAAGAGCCCATTTCCAATTATACACCAGCTATATAAACATATAGCTAACTTTTACATTCTAACCTGAGTAAAGCAGCCTAACGAAACATGGTCAACCCTTAGGAATTTTCATTTGGGTCTCCCAACTATTAATAATTTAGAGAGAGCACGTTTAACCCTATTGGACAATTTAATTAGTGCAGCAAACATACTGACACGATTCTTTTTCCACGGAAAAACACCGGAGCGTGTTTTACAAGTGCGAGCATAAATGGCAATGAAACACGACAGGGGGATTAAACTTCTGCACCGCCCATGTCTTTTTCAATGAAAATCGACAGAAGACTTGCCCCCTGTCGGGACACACCACTACAGCTGACTCGTTAGATCCGCTCTCCGTTGGTCCTGTTAAAAAGTTTCTACTGAACTTTCATTTCAAAATCTGGATTTATCCAGTTCCTGGTTCCTGGTGGTAACTAAAACATTCATTGTGCTCTTGAATCAAACCATTCAAGCAGACGACACCATGTTGATGTTGTTGCATTTCAATAGCTAGAACATAGCGCGCGGTCACTTTTTAAAGACACGCACTAGCGTTCGTTTTCGGGTGCTTTTACCCATATTCCTAGAATGCTTTTATTGACCCATTGAATGTGTCTCTAAAGACTATCCAAACACTTTTCCACACTGCTATAGATGTTTCCCTTTGAATGGGCGTACCCCAATTACTGATGTCGTCAATATTCTGTCACAACGATCGCTCTGCGGGCTCGAACAGCAAGCAGCGCGCGGTGATCGATGAGTCCAGCAATTGATTTCAATTAATTGTTTTCAAATATAAAACGGTTCTATATTAATATCAGCACGAACTGGATCACCGAGTTTGTTCTGCTGAACGGAAACGACGACATACGCAGACCGGCTGGGCATGAATACTATCACTGACTGTAAACTGATATGAACATTCAGTCGAAGCACCGGACCTACCAAACCCCCTTTTCTCTTTGCTATATGATAAAATCTGTTGACTTGATACACTTCTTTTGGTGCTATCGATGTTGCAGTTATTTCAACGTGTTGGACTGGGAATTGTTTCATTAGCACACTATTAGTATTTCTACTGAATAAAACTCTGTCTTAAAATCCTATTTCCGAAACTACCTACTAAAAATTAAAATCATACAAGCTTGGACTAATCACAGAAACAGCTGTTTAAGGACATTAAATAAGAGTGCGCACAGCCCAACGAAACAAATCGAACCATATTTCTTCCCCGCAATTTCATTCACCTTCAACAGCGGCACTAGATACCCGAAGGAAACAAGCGCCGGCTACGTTTTCAAAACAATGACGAACAAGGCACGACGGAACCGACAGAACAAGCACCGAAACACCCGGAGAGAATGATCCAGACTGACTGGGAAGACGGCGTTGGTCGCGTATGTGTATAAAACTAAAACACGAATTCGCGTCGCGTCTCCCATACCACGCTGTTTGTAATCTGTTGGCCACAACAAGGGCGCGTGGTACGATGACTCTCTTTTATGCCGGCTCTCATTATGAGACAGAACTGAACTCCCTGCAATATGGAGCGCTCTCCCGGTAGAACTTAGGGTGTTCCCTTGCAACTCGCATCAAAGTACCGGCGCTTCCTAATATGCAACCGAGGCGCTGGGTTGAGTGCGTAATCGGTCAGACCGGAGCATAGAATAGAATGGAGAGAATCGAGGATGACGGCATCAACTTTAATCATATTGGAAGCACTATGGATGCAACCAGAGCTACGTTGGGTGAAAATATTTCTCCGATGCCGTTTCTCTGTTTAGTCGGATCAGTGACGTTTTATATGATTTCAATTTTAAATTGGATACATATTGTTGGGATTTCCGGCCTTGCTAAACAATCTTGGTACTGCACTTTATCGACAGACTCAAATCGGAATCATTCACATCATTTGAAAAAAATGTACCTAAAATACTGTTTCAAATATACCAGCTATTAGTCAATAATTTATTCATTTTCAAATTTAGATACACATAAGTTTGTTCTTACCAGTAATACATACGACAAGCATTCAGCAAATTGTGTTCTTTGCTTTAAGTACTGCCGAATCACTAGCACCGGTCTTCTTCCGTTTTTTGGAACGGTGACCCTGTAATCCAATGTGCACCGCTGTCTTCTCTTCCATTTCAACGCCATCCTGCTCATCTTCAGAATAGAAACATTCTACAAACTCCTGTGGAATGAGTTCCTGTTCCCACGATTCTGGCGATCCACTTTTGTTACCGGGTAATACCGAGGGTTTCGAACTTTGAAGCTTTGGCGAACCTAAGAGCCAGTTGGTCATCAAAAACGCTGATTTTTTATTTTGCTTTTGCCATGGTTTTTGCGACATTTTCACTCAGGCAAAGAGAATAGTGAAAGAGACGCAGAGTGAAAATCAGTCAAAACGGCAACACTCCCTTTACGATGATTTCAACACTAGAATTTGGCAACCGTTTCCAAAGGCAGCACTTTAAATGACTCCTATTATATTTTGAAAACAAACCTTTTGTCGATCGTTGGATTTGTTTATCAAACGATGTGCATTTCGAAACAAAGAGATGAAATAATTCTAAAACTTGTTTTTACTCATACATAGACTCTAGAATGCACCTTACAATCACGATTGCACTAAATTCTGACGAAAATTCAAATTTTTTTTTGATAGATTTACAATACTTATCTCCTCCAACTCAGGCATGAGTAATGTTTATTTACATTGCACGATTGGTCTGCTCAATAAGGTATTTTTGGCTTCACACTATTCGTCTCTTTTCCTATTCTCTTTGCACTCAGGTTGTATTATGGTTTTTGAAACTAATTTGCACGGATCACTTTACGGGCGCGGATACGTTTTCAAATTTTTGCTTCCGGAGCGAATCAAAGAGAATAGGAAAAGAGACGAATAGTGTGAAGCCAAAAATACCTTATTGAGCAGACCAATCGTGCAATGTAAATAAACATTACTCATGCCTGAGTTGGAGGAGATAAGTATTGTAAATCTATCAAAAAAAAAATTTGAATTTTCGTCAGAATTTAGTGCAATCGTGATTGTAAGGTGCATTCTAGAGTCTATGTATGAGTAAAAACAAGTTTTAGAATTATTTCATCTCTTTGTTTCGAAATGCACATCGTTTGATAAACAAATCCAACGATCGACAAAAGGTTTGTTTTCAAAATATAATAGGAGTCATTTAAAGTGCTGCCTTTGGAAACGGTTGCCAAATTCTAGTGTTGAAATCATCGTAAAGGGAGTGTTGCCGTTTTGACTGATTTTCACTCTGCGTCTCTTTCACTATTCTCTTTGGAGCGAATGACATTTTCGGGCAGAGATGCCAGGTACTTTTTTCAAATGTCTGCAATAATAATTTTACAAGTCTGGGAAAACTAAAAAATGTCAGGAGTGTGTAGTGTAACCTAGTGTAACCAAAAGCCTTTATATTCAAAAATCTGTAAATATCTGCAACCAAACTAAAAAATCTGCAAATATCTGCAACCAAACTAAAAAATCTGCAAATATCTGCCCCATCGAAAAAATCTGCAGCTTAAATTAAGTCTGCGAATTTGCAGACTTGTCTGCAACTCTGGCATCTCTGTTTTCGGGATCTTTGAAATTTTCTTCAAATGGCAGGGTTGCCAATCATATTTCACTTCTTTCAGATCAATCCGATCGCGAACCGACCAAAGGACCAAAGCCACTTTGATTTTGCCGGTGTTTACTAGAGCACTCTAGTTAGAGTGCGACCAAGACGCGTTTGACGTATCCAAACGAGCAGAAATCTGACGTATTTCTATTGTGAATACGTCAAATTTCATGTTCGTTTGGATACGTCATGGCCTCTTGGCCACACTCTAACTAGAGTGCTCTAGTGTTTACATATACTAAAGGCTTCCCTAATAAACATCGTATGATTCAAGAGCCTATAACTAGGGGCACATCGCCCTAGAAATGTTTAACAAATTTGCATCAAATTAGAAAAAAATGCATTTAATTTCCATTTTTGCATCAACTTTGCACTCCCTCGCAGAAAAGTTTGTTTAACAAACGTCCTACGCTGATTCACTTTGTTCGACGTTTTGTTGAATGCAGAGCTAATTTGTTGTAGGGTTTTGACGTCTTACACACAACGCAAAATATATTGCACGCAACGCAAAATACATTATGAATTTCTATTTTGATGGAAAGAAATGCATTTAATTTAGCTGATTTTTAAAAATGCATCACAAGTGATCTGCCCCTAGGACTATAACGACCTGTTCAGGGTATCATCCAAACAATATGTGGAATCGTTGCACTATATGGATTAAAGCTCGAGCGTATTTTTATCAATTGTGTAATTTTTATTAATTAACAATATATTAAAACTCTTCACTTAAAAGACAGTTCATTTACAATTACAGATGCAAAACCAAACAAAATACTAATACCAATATTTGTATTTGACCAAACCAACGGAGTTTAGATTGCTTTCATCACGAAATATCCAACCTCAACCGATTTTATCAGTGCAAAATATTTTTATCTCCTCAAAAATAATTCAGCACCATTTCTTTTTTTAACGAGAATAGAAAGGCTTATATCATCGCTGATCTTATGATAGACGCCATTTTGGATTAAACTATCTTAGTTAGATGTCACTGAATTTCAAAATCTCTACAAAGTGACATTTTCAAAATTTTTATAACCTGCCTGGTTACTGAGATATAGCGAAACACGATTATGGTAAGCGACACTTGATCGAGTTGTGCTATCTTGAGATAACAAAAAAACACACAACAATCCTAGCATTAAGTATTGATTGATGCAAAAAAGCTTATACAGTGGCGGATCCAAGGGGAGGGTCCTAGGAATCCGGACCTCTCCCGAAATTTTTCAACTTGTAGAGAAATTTTAAATAAGTTTGAATTTTATATTAGTTTCAAACTCAAAATCTTTTCAAACCAAATCTGACCACCAATACTGATTATCACTAAATATGGTTTTTACGTATTACGTATTGTCCGCGCTACTAGCCCGATAAGATCTCGTTAAACTCTGTGGCTTTTGCGCCACTAACGCAAACGAGAGACCACCGGTCGTTTACTAGCTCGACTACTTTGTATGGGATGACCCGAACGGCTATTGCTGGCTTGCAAAAATCTATAACCGAAATCATTCCGCTATAAAAAAATCTACTCGCTAATACGAAGTTTATCGCCAACGGTGAAATTTTTTGGCAAATAATTTAAACTAATTTAAATTTAAAAATCTTTATTTAACGTGTCTCTCGTAAAAGAACACAAATGTTCTCTAGTAAAACAAGATGAGTTTGACCTATTCAAACGAGCAGATGGTTTTCGTTTTCAAATAAGCGGAGCATATTATATTAACGTTTCAAGTAGAAAATATCTAGGTATTGACTAACTTTGTACTCCGGTTGACTTCATGAAAAGCAAATAAAAAAAAACATTTTTTCCATCACATTAATCCATTCCATTTTCGTCGTTAGAGAATGGAACGCTTTACTATCAGATTGCAAAAATTTACCATCGAAAATGCAGTCATTTACTCTGAATTTAGCATATTTCCAGATATTTTGTCAAATATCATCCTATCTTTACAAAATATTAGATATTTGTCAACTGTTAAACAAAACAAGATTTCTAAGTTTATTGAGCGCTTCACAATTTCAAGCTTAGTCCAACTTTTTTGAGCCATGTTTCTTGAAGTTATGGCTTTCTCATGACCAGATTTTTACTGTTGGAACTCTAAACAACACATGAGTTTTGTGGATTATTTGGCAATCCATGAGACATTTCTGATCAGCTGTTTATTTCTTCTAACTCGGGTGGGTGCAACGTCCGACAAAATCGCCGACTCGACCCAACATCAAACGAATCAGGCTAACGAATTATGGTCGTCGGACGGGTTTTTTTTGATCGCAGGAGCAAATTTGTCCACAAAACTCCTCGCTGAATTGTAAAATAAATGTCGGGGTGGATTGCCTAATTAGAGAGTTGACGCAAAATTCTGTAGCTTTTACTGTCAAATGCAAATGTCCGTTTGACAGTACGAGTTACCGATTTTTGCATCAAATCTCCAATAATCTTTTGCCAAATCTAAAGATAGAGAGTCATGTCAGATTGTCGGTGGTATTGGCACGAATCAAAATTAAACTCTAAAAAATAGTTGGTGGAACAACAATTGACCGGGTGGAATGGTGCTTTTGAAAAAGTAACACTGAGATGATTTTCATAAAGTTTGAAAAACAATCGATGGGCGCCTTTAAGGGTTAAATTAATTAATTTCTTATTTCAGAGAGCTGGAAAAGGCGCTGTAATCTAGGCTCATTAGCCAGGACAAGGTGCAAATACCTCTATCCCATCTAAAAGGACCAAAGGAGTGACATTAACCTTCTTAGCCAAGTCACTCCCAACGTCTTAACCCAACCCCCTACAATCTGAAACGGTCAGTACGGTTGTCCTCGTTTCATCCTCATTCAAGTTTCAAAACGATTCGTTGGTTAAATTGTTCAATAAATGAATAATTCAATTTCCGAATAATATTGAAACATCTTCAAATCAAACTTTGCACAGTAGGCCTGGCCGTTTTAATATTTGCGACATATTATAATATGCTTCAAATATTAATGTTGACTAGAAAAACACTAAAGTATAACTGCAGTGTTTTCCAGGATGCTTTTTGTGCAAGGGTTAGAATAGAATAGAATAGAACACACATATAAGTTATATGTATATGCGTGTTATTATAGAATAAAGTTTTATGTGCCTTTTGTTATTGTTTCATTATTTTATTTGAGAGCAGGAAAAAGCTCGCTGGAGCTGAAATCCTTTCAATCTCGCTATCCAGCAGGCATACAACCTCGTTTTTTGCACAAACACCCAGGAATCAAAGCCACAGGGGATCCGCCGGATAAAGTGGCCGCCGGCCTGCCTTCTGAAGCAGTGGTCTCTCGCAAGTAAACCTGTGATTCATCCGTTTGCTCGGCCCACTCAAACATAGTGGCTATGGCAAGGTTAAGTCCAACAAGATACACAGAGGAGTATTCGGGTCGAAAAGCTGGCCGAATGTATTGAAATATCTTCTTTTACAGATAAAGGGACGGTACTCAATGGAAACCAGTGTAATACTATGTACGAAGCATTTTCCTTATGAAAGTTGGTTCTCATGGTAAAGAGGGACAAGTCTGTCTTTTGGTGTGATACATGTTAGTAGACTTGAGTAATTCGTAGTAACTCTGCCTATGCTCGACTCCTGCCAGCAGAAGACAATCTGGGTTGTCTGCAATAAGTCTGCAAAATGCGCCTTAACGGCTACCTCATAAGCATTTAAGTCGTTTTAAATGCTATTTAAAAGTTGATTTTGGCAAAATAAACGGCTACATTACTGCTGTGACATAAAAATACTTCTTTACTGCTGTTGTGCATTCAGAAGGCAGCTTACCTTCATACCTTCATACTTCACATCCTTGCTCTCCCTTGAGTAATATGGCTCTTCTTCACAAACGTCGATCGTTCGTTCATCGATTAAAACAAATTTTGAAAGCAGTCGATTTAAATATGGTTTTTGGCTCAAATTTTTTCCAGGACGATATTTCAATCACAAAGAACAGACACATAAGTTAAAACAATTTTCCTGAAAAACATGCGCAAACCATTTAAATGAAAATACGTTGAAAATCACCATCGTCTCCAAGTTCGCATGCATGAATCATCATTGTTTCCAAGTTACACGCAACGCCCGTATAACGTTTGCTGATCGATCGTAGCGCCGACTAGTGGCAAGTTGCTTCTCTCTGGTGACATTTCAAACCGACAGTTTTATTTTTACACACATTGAAAACTTTACTTGTATATTAGTTCTCAGGGGTTCAATGTCGATTATTCTACGTCGTTTCTAATCTCAAAGCGGCGTAGCCAGAAATTATAATTGGGGGGTTGTTCGATACAAATCGTTGATTTTTAGAAAATCGAAAGTTTGATAAATTTGTGAAAGTTCTGAAACTAAATTAGTCTAACAGATGCCTTTTTTAATTTCTATTATAATATGTCAATGAAGTCAAAGAATGCAAATACAAAGTGCACTTTTAAAAAGGAATAAATGTTCGAAAACCTTTCTAATGGTCAAGATCACATAATTTCGAAACCATCCTTTGAAGGTTTAGCAACCTCGAAGAAGTTTTCCAGCATAATAAGCTAATTTTTTTTATATAATTATGGAGAAATAATTCTTCAACAATAGTAAGAGACTTAATGTCTTCAGCAAAGTAGTTCATAATGTAATTTTAAAAAAACTTTGTTGTAAATATGAAGGCTACATAAATGCAATATTTCGAGATATAAAAGGATATTCATGAAAGTTTCCCAAATCCACTTCTTTCAAACAAAACTTTTTATTGTAAGGTTCAGGGACTATGGAATGTGTAATATCAGAATAACTTGTTTTGTAGGTTTTCTTTCACATATAGTCTATTATATTTCGATGTTCTGAATGCACGGTGTATTCTTGTCTTCAACAAAATTAGTTTTGGAATGTCTTCAATAGTTTTTTTTAATTTCGATTGTCGGTTGCTTTTTCATTAGCCCAGTGCTGCCATAGTATCATACCTTACATAAATGAAAAAGACTCAATTGCAAAACATACTAGGTGTATTGTCGCGCTCATAATAAAATCTCACTTTGCGGGCGTCTGAAAGGCGCATCAAATATAGCCGCAGTTACTCCGCAAGCAAATTTCAGTGGAGCTTTATTTTTCTGCCAGCTGTGTGCTTTTCGAAAGCTTCAAGGAAAAAGCTGCTATAAATTTATATAGGCTGCTGTCACGCGCCTATCTCAATTGAGCTTTCATATAATCGCATGTCGAGCGATTATCCTGCAAGGCACAATATTAAAACATGTTTCTTATTTTCCGATCACAATGCTTTCCCTCGACGAGATTTCCTCATTTCTTTCGAACTGCTAGGGTTAAGAGCATGTTCAGGAGAGTTTCAGTTTTAGATTTATAATTTTGACAGTTCTATAATATAAAACTGGAAATTTAAAAACTGGAACTTTCTGTCCCCAGCAGCAGTTTTAGCGGGTGTTCTATTCAGTTTAAAATTCATGTATCGCCATGCCTTCAGCGTTACTGCATTCAAATTTATTTTTCCCCTGCCTATCTGTTCTAAGTGTCCCTACTGAAAACTTTGCATGTATTTAAAACACAGTTCTAAACGTGTTTCAAAATCAGCAACAAATAGAACGGCGTCGTATAACAGTTTTAAATTTTGAAACAAAACTGTACGAAATAATAAAACAAAACGCTCTGCTGGGGATGTGATTGTTTCAGTTCCAGTTCTACTTTGAAACTCCTATATAAAATAAAACGCTCCTGAATATGCCCTAAGGTCAACTAAAAAAACTCGGAAATCTTTGAAAACGAAAAAAGCTGATTTTTCACTACGCACAATCACTAGAAAATCTCTCAATATATTGTTACTGATTAATATTCAAGTAAATTTTATAAAACGATTTGCAAAAAACCTGCTTTTATTCGTTTTCAAAGATGGCCTCTTTTGAGGCTTTCTGAGTTTAACCTAAATGGGTTGATAGTAGACAGTTGAATCTTGGTGGTAGGCTGAAAACCGTATAAAAATGAATGAGCGCGTATGTGATTTTTAAAGCATGTACTCACCTGCGACTATAACTTGGAAGGTGGTTCTCCGATTTCCAAGCGCTGGGCCCAAAGTGGAATTAATTAGAACTCTACGCGTTATTAAGTGGCTTATAAAATAAATATTAGTCCAAGTAATGATGGTTACAATCTGTAAATTGATAAGGAATGATACATAGTTATTAGGACCATTTAAACGCGCAATAAACTTAACATTGCTAAGTAATGAGATAACTTAAATTATATCAGAATTCCGTCATTAGTCGCCTTACACGAATATTAAGTAAAATTACTGATCAGTAATGACATTACTAACGCCTCTTATAAGGGTACCTATTGGTTAGTGGCGTTCCACTGCACAGTAACTATAGGGCGTAGGCTTCATAAGTCATTCGTCGTGTGTTCGAGCCCGATTAGGCAAGATTCTCAGTGCTCGTAGGTCTCTGGCACTAGCCATGGAATTGTTCAGTATACTGAGAAACGACTGCGAAGTCCGTTGAAATAGAAGGCGGATGTTCGCCAAAAAAAACCGTACTGTTAAAGCTACGCTTCTTATAATCCACTAGATAAGCATACGATTAAATATGAATAATTAGTAAAATAAAACATCTCAATGACCGAAGCAAAGTGAGCGCTTTCTGAACATTTGCCCTTTTTGTTGTATTCAACTAGGCTCTATGCAAATATTCGAATTACGTGCTCGATTTTTCAGCAATATTTGCAAATGGTTGAACAACTTATTAAATTATTCGTGCACCATATGCCGGCACGTGCAACGCAATGTAAGGAACCATCGGGTATCATCTTGAAGAATAACGGATGAGTAGGGAATAGTAGCAATAGTATACATTTTGTATAACAACAATTAGGCTATCGCCATTCGTGTGCTGCCTTGTTCAATTGTATCATACGTCCTAATTTAATTTAACGAACTCATACAAAAAATCTAATCAGTTCGATTACATAAATTTGTTTCAAAGGCTAAAAGTTTAAAAATTGGTTGACACTGGTTAAACATCAATGATAATTTGTAATTCAGAGTGGGAAGGTACTGAATAAACAAAACCGAATCGGCCAGCTTCATTTTGGAAATGCACAAGGTAAATATAGATCCAAATAGAATGGTGTAAGAAAAGGTATATATAAACGCTCTTGAGTTACAACGGTTTGCATACGATCCGGTGGGCAAACTGTGTAGTGATGTTAGAGGTGCAAGGTTATTTTGTTGCTTTTCTCCAGTACCTGGGTAGTAACTGTTCAACAGCAAGTTTGACAGTGAAATAAAGCTTCAGTTGTTATTTTCAGTGCTCACATACTTTTCGCGTGATTCCTACTGTACGGTTATCTATTATGATCGTCAAATGACAGATGCGGATAAAGAATGCGATCAATACTGTTTGATGCTTCAGGCAGTTGAGCTGGCTTTTGGCCAACTGAACGATGATCAACCTGCTGTGATGTGGATATCAGCTGAATCGGATACGGAAGAAATGCATCTTGAAAATGCAATTGAATATGGTTGTCAAGTGAGATTGTTTTTTTATGGAAAACCTACATTGTTTGCCATAAGTTTGAGTACGCTTGTTGAACTGGGAATGCAAAAAGAATCAATCGAAAAAATAGTTTTCTTCACATTGTTTGCTATATTGACATGAAGTTCAGTAGTTGATTGAGGTCTGTAGAAGAATAATTAAAATGTCTTTAAAAGTCTGTAAATGGTTGTACAAATCCCAGTTACACTAGAATATTACTTTAAGAGTAGCTTCGAAAAAGAATACTCTTGTGAAGGAATCGCTCGTATTTCAATACAATCATTCTAGTGCAATTTTGCTAAAAACTATTGCTCTTTTAAAAGTCTGTTGTCTGTACATCTGGCATCGCTGGTTAAACTTGAATTCTAGCTAAACATGTCAAATGTTCCTAAGTGAAAATGTCAGTTTCTCTTTGTTTACGTTCTCTTTCGCTAATAACTCGTCCGTTTATACGTTTGTTCATTAACTCTTAGCATAATATGCTAGTCGAAATCAGCGTTTTTCGATATATCCTAAAACAATATTGAAAAGTTTTATGCTGACGCCGTAATAATCGAAAGAGAAAGTAAACAAAGGGAAGCTCTAATTTGCACTTAGGACCATTTAACATGTTTGTCGAGAATTATCTGCATACACATATTCTTATTCTTTTTTCTTTTTGCGTTAAGGGGGTCTTCTACTAGCGAGGCCTAAAATTGAGCACTTTATTGGGAATAAATTGTAAAGCCTCTACTTAATGGATTTAGAAACCTATTTTTTTTATTATTAAGATATATGAAAAATCTCTCATGACTTTGAAACTTCATTGATGACATTGACGTTGAAACTGCATGGGTCCCGCTTAGGTAAAGTTGTGGCAAATTAGGTAATCTGTAATCTCCTTTTTATAATCATAATGACGTTGGCTGTGTTTGGGGGGTTATTGAGGGTTATGTAAAAGTTATGTAACGATTTCTGAAAATTTCCATTATTTAGGTTATTTTTTGGCCTATCAGGGGCCATAAAAATGGAACAAATTGACATTTCACAAATCTCTCTCGAGGAAACATAGCGGTATGTTTTCTGATCATTTGGAGAAAAAATGATTGAAATCGGACCAGTACGTGTACTTGAAAAATCTTACTGGGCCGCTTAAAAAGCACGACTTTCGAGAAAATGCGTTTAAAGATAAGATACGGTGTATAACTGGATAGTAGTAACTTACTAGATAATCTACTGTAGCGGGTCCGCAGAGCTCAGCTTCCTCATCACGAAAATGTTCTTGGCTTTGCACATTTTGCTCTTTCTGTTGAATTCGGGACTGTTTTGCCGCGGCACCCACTTTGCGTTCAGAACGAGTTATACGTTTACTGTCGAGTCGAGTGGTACATGTTTCATTTTCAGTCCCCAAGTGAATGTGTTTTGGCGCTAAGGAACAGATTCCATTATTCAGAGACCCATTGATGTTTTGCGCACAGAGAACAGACATCCATGATCGAACAAAAATATTTAAAAAACGTGTGTAAACATTTGAATTAATGTACGATAAACACTAGCGCCGCCATACCAACCTATCCCAACTATCCGTCAAATCCAGTATGGAATCTTGCTCAAAGAAAACTCTATCGGTTGATGCATTTGAGCTGAAATTCATGCTGGAAGTCCGAACCGGTTCCGGACTAGTTTGACTGGGTAGAGGAATAACCGCTGTCAATTCTGTCGAACTCAGTCACAAAAAAACATGTCGACAGTAGCGCACCTGGTTTGAATATCCCAACTATATTCGAAACCGTTAGATTTTACACAATTTGAATGCTGAAGATGAACGTCTGTTCTCTGTGTTTTGGGTGTGAGCTCCTAAGCATCTTTCTAATAAATCATTAGATGATAGACTTTCGTAGATCCTGAAATGTTCGAAAGTTTCGAAAGTTCCTTTTACTTCGGCCTGATGCGACTTGCACCAACTGTCCTCGCCGGGTGTACACTTTGGGTGTTGGGAATTTTTGGTCGATGACGAGCAGTGTTTGAGAGAGGCCCAGGTTGTATTTCGCATTTGTTATACAGAATTTGAGTTTTTCCGAATCGGCAACCCACAGCATTTTGTTAGCTGCCCGATGGATTTGTCCGTCAACGTTTGTTTTATTTCTTTAGTTTTCGTAATCTCGTTCCCATACGCTTCTCAACAAGTCCGATGCATCCTTTCTTCCATGCGATAATCTCGTCCCCCCAAAAGAACAAGAAGCCATTCTTAGACGCTCACATATACATAAACCGTCAAGAATGGACCGGTGAATTCTTTCAAACAATGATTTTCCATAGACAAGCGTCATCGTGGTGCGCCGCGCTTAGTATCTCAGAAACGGCCGGTGATGGGTGCCCAGAAACATACCAAGAAATATGATTTTCACCAAATCCTTTCTGTAGCGTATTCTCAGATACTGAAAGATAAAGAAAAAAAAATCGATTTTTTGAAACCGTGAGAGTAGAAGACCCCCTTAATATAAATGTTACTTCTATTTGCAAGGCTAGATCACTGATTACCAATCAATGATTCTTTGATTATATTGTTTACTATCGACAGTTCCGGAACATTCGGGCTCTGATCGTATATCTATACCTTTTATTCAAAACGACATATCTACAATAAGTGACTCTCTTTGTTTACTTTCTCTTCTGTTAATAATTCGGTCGCTTTAACATTTACCCCTCAACTCTTTGCATAATATGCTAGTCAAAACCACCATCTTTCGATCTGTACTGTAAAATAAGTGAAAAGTGATATAGTGACGCCGTAAAAATCGAAACAGAAAGTAAACAAAGAGAGTCACTCATTGTAGATATGCCTTTTTGAAAAAAAAAAAACGCTCAAGATTTTAGAATTAATATCGCATCAGTTCTTGGATGATGTGTTACATAACGATGCACAGTGGGACGAGCCCGGACTTAAGTCCATATATGAAGGTTATGCGATATTCTCACTAGTATTTTTCTCGTATCAGCTGAGCCATCAGAGACATTTTCGCGAGATTTTAGGTGATTTGAATGCAAAATGAATTTTCGACAGCTTTTTGAAGGGCATAACTCAAGTGTTTTTTGCATTATTTGACCATAGGAACTATATACGGTTATTCTCGTTTTTCAAAGAAACGGTTGATTTTATGAATTGCATTACTTCACCAAAATTATCCGTGTGATAAAATTACATCGTAAAATCGCCAAAAATAAGTCACTAGTTGGTTTAGTTAGTGTTTAGATAACTGTTTGTCATGATTTTTTATTGAATTCGAACTTCTAAAGCGATAACAACAACGACGCCCGTGAATGCCCGCGATCACACTATGCTCATTCGAAAGCTTTTCATTTTCTCTTTAAAATGAGCCTATGCTAGTTTTGCGAAAACTTGCGATAAGCAGTCAAAATTTGAAAAAACTGTGAATGGAGACGCATGGTTATTACTGATATTTAATTTGAATATTCACTTTATGACTAGAATAATGACACTAATTTATGCACAACTTTCAAATAGCATTTAGAGCATGATCTACAAGGGTTTTACTAGTGATCAAGAGTAAGGAGCCGAATGGGAAGTATGGTTTTTAAGTGGTAAAGGAATTAAGAATGTTTAAAATTCAGTAAATATTTTCAACCATCTGAAACGTGTCATAAAATGTTTCATGAACTATTTTTGCTAACTTACGCAATAACTGTCAAATTGAGTGAACACAGTTGAGCTCTAGTCATTTGGTGAGACTATTTTTTCCGACTTTGCATAGCACTGATATAGCTTAAGGGTATGCGATATTATCTAAATAAAATAAGACCATTTTTAAATGAACCATACACGCGAAAAACGGATTTTGGATTTATTTTAATTTAAGGTATAAAATAAGCAATCTAAGGAACTTAAAACACACCTGCGAAAACAAAATAGTCAATCATCTTGTTGATTAGTGAATGTAAATTAATATTCCACTAAGACGCTCAAAATGTTTGTTTTGAAAATGAAAAAAATGTAGTTTTCATACCAAGTAACCCACTAATGAATTAAACGTTCCAAAATAAGACAATCACATCTTATTTGATCCTTAAAAATAATATAGTCATTTTTAAAGCCCCATAATGAGATGTCAATCAATTCGTTTCAATACCGAAAATAAATTTCAAAATTACAATTGAAAGAAATCTTTATAAAAGACAAAATATTTACTTTTGAGCCACTCTAATAAGTAGTAAAGTTAATTTCTATTTTCTATAACCAACATAGGAATTCAGCGCACAAAAATGTCTTTAAAAAAAATTTGAACCTTCACAACAAAATAATAATTTTTGAGCCACCCTAATGTATAATGAATTTTTTTTGCAAATGTTAATATAAAAAACGATTTAGCACACAAAAATTAATATACACAAATTTTAAGAATGATTTAGGAAAAAAAAATATTTTTGAGACACCCTAATGAATAGTAAATGTTCATTTTTGAAATGTTTTAATATCGAAAACGAATTCAGCGTACCAAAATTACATAAAAACGTCCTATATGAACCGATACGGAAAAGTTTGGACTTTAGTCCACCTTTTGTTCTAAATCGTGCCACTGTGCGATGCAACAAGGCTCTACGGTAGAAGCGACTCTATTGCTGGTATCGCAGGGTCGGCTAGCTACCGGGTAATCTAGAGCAACGCGAATCAAGAACAAAGATCTAAGAACATTCACTTTTCTTATCACAGTTTTTATTCAGGTGTATTTGTGTCGTGTGGATGTGGGGTGTAATTTACATTTGTTCTAATGTGGCTTGTGCACTACTGCTATCACTCAACGTACCGTACTTTTGCTGCTTCTGTTGATGTGCGTCGCGACGCTGACGATGCCGACGAGCGAGATCCCCTCGCAGACGTCAGGGAAACTGGCCGGATGAAGGCCCCGGTACGATGGTGGTCCAGATGGCAGATGGACGGACCAGCGGGCGTTGCTGGTTTGGCTGTAGGCAGGCGTCTTCCCTCTTTGGCGAGCATCGGTGCACGTGACCGCGGCTAACTGCAATGGCCAACACCGAGAGGGGACCCTCCTTTGCGATTAGGGCCTTTGCCCGAGGGTGTGATACGATGGCGCGCAGCGCCGGATGACGTATTGTAATCCTTTACGAGTTAGGCGCGGAATACTCCCGGATTCGCGGGCCAAACCGTGTGCTGGACAATTTGAAGTTGCGCTAAGAGGTCCTGGTGAAGATATTTACAACACAAGGTTGCTAAAGAATATGATCGCTTCGACGTTGTAATATACTAAATTACCTGAACGATCGTAACACTTTTTTACAACTATCTTCAAGCCCCAAAGGGGGGGGGGGGGGGGGCTATGCACTTAACCAGTTAAATCAAACTTCAGCACACGGACGCCTGATACTGAAAGAGACCAGAGTTATGCGCTACTGGTCCTTTTATATAATTTGGAGGTGCATTTCCCTCCAATTTTTACCCGAAAACCACTTTTAAAATTCAGTATCCGCGTCTCCAGACTGGGTGGTTGTCCTTCCCACGGATATGGACTGACAGCTTACAGCGGTACGCACCCTTCGCTACCCTGCTTACTGTTGTTGTTGTGTATTTAGTACAAGTACGATGAAGGTTCTATAAACCACAAATATTATTTACAACAAAAATCTAAACGATGAAACCAACGGTTACAGATGACTGAACCGATTTCCATAAACCAAGTCTCAAATAGAGGGTATAATATGCGGTTGGATGTTGCATCCTTCATCAACCTCTCCACCCCGCTCCCCTTACACCATTCTTCCATGCATCATACCACAGTATGGTCAGACTGCATATTCCCATATAAACTTGCACCATCAAGATGTCCAAATGATGCAATAATATTAAAATGGATGTAACATTACTTGGATTAGCAGTCCAATATCACTAAAGACCAATCGAAGCAGCTTTGACCATATTGGCCACCTATTGCAGTTCTTGATACCCTCGGCGACCTCCTAAGTTCCTAAGATAATGTCACAGCAGCTATCAGCAAATTCTTGACTGATTCTAAGGTTGGACAGAGAAAGGGTAAAATTCGCAAACGAAAAAAGCAGTTTTTTTCACACCGTATGTCAGATCTTCATAAAAATCAATCAGCAGTACTGTAACAACATTCTACATACGATGATTGATTTTTATGAAGATCTGACATACGGTGTGGAAAAAACTGCTTTTTTCGTTTGAGAATTTTGCGCATTCTCTGTCCAACCTTAAGAAGCTTACTTCCAATTGATAAATACAATACTCCCATTGACTGCTATTGAATTTCATCCAGATCTGACTTTTGGTTTCGGAGTTACAGGTTATTTACTACGGTAACATAGGAATTTTCCATATAAACCGGTACAATCGTAATATTTCGAAGGTTAAAAATCTATAAGAATAGACATCAAATTACTTCGATTTGCAGGTCTAAATCACATGTGGACTATTAAGGATTTTCGGAAAATATTGTCCACCATTCTTATTCTGGACGCGCCGGCCATTAAAGTCACTTCGGTTATTCGGTGATGACAACCCATTTTCACCAACAAAGACCCTCTTAGACCATCCTCACACCCCCTTTGCACTTATAACTCCTACCTCCCACTGCATTCCAAAATATGTTAACACAAAGACAACGTTTAATTCATTCTGACTTATCTACTTAAATATTATATTTTTTGTTCCAAGTGTGTGAATTTTAGCATGAAAAATCTTTAAAAAAAAAACTAGCACTTAGTTTTGTAAAGCTTGAAACGAAAAACAAAATTGTTCAATTAATGTTAATAAACTAAAGATTTTTTCATCAAGTGTATTTAACATTTTGGCCAATTCTTTGTGAAGTATATGAAACGCGTGTTTTTCCAGTCGTACATTGTTATTAGCCAGAGGGTGATGGAATTTCTACAAACAAAATTAACTGTGAAAGAGAGGACGTTGCAAAGAATACGCGACAGGAATTTTCTAATATATTCCGAAAACAAAGCACTACTCGACAACAGCTCCATAACAACAACAGCATTAAAATGTAATCGTATATTCAAAGCTCCATGGTTTCTGGATAGAAGTCGAGTTCTAATACACATTTACTTTTCCGTTTACAGTTTTTCCCAACCTCTGGTTTTTAGTTCCGTCCAGTAACACCAGCTATGATTTTTATACCCAACAAAACTGGAACGAGGTACCGTCGAAGATTATACTAGCGGACAGTTACGACATAGTCGAACGGAAGTTTACCGGTGATGGAAATCTGTATTTGGACAAGCTGTTCGATCTACAAGGTACAACGATTAACATGGGCGTTACCGACTACGCACCTTACTGTGTGACAAAAAATGTTGGCGCCAACCAAGGTAACGCCGATGCCTTTAATTCAAGTGTGCCCAAAGAACTTTTCATCGACGGACTCGAAGGATCGTTGATAGTGGAGTTTTGCAAAAATCGAAACTGTAACATCAAACTGTGGCCATGTAGGTAAATGTCTGATACAACTAATGTGACGATAAGTGTTCTTTTCTTTTAGACGGTCCCAGTGATTGGGGAGAAATTTACCCCAACGGATCCGGTTACGGCGAAATTTATTCCACTTACACGAAACAAACCGAATTTTCGATTTGTTGTCTGTATTATACTTGGTATTAACGACAGCTTTTATTGTACGATGAATTGATTTTTACGAACTTTCTCAGGTTCCGTTCGATGCTGGATGCAAGTCAGTATATTGCGAAATCCACTATAACCGTACTAGTTCCAGGAGCAAAACTGCTTCCGACAACTCTAACTCTCACGTACCCTTTCTCAAAAATTGTATGGTTTTCAATCTTTCTTATGTTGGTGATAATGACCGTCGTTCATCATATGATAACAACCATTAACCTGAAGCAAAGCTTCAACAGAGATACACCTCAGCCACCGATTGAAAAGTCTATTTTCGACATGATCTCAATCTATTTAGATCAAGGAATATTTCCAAAGTAAAACATTTGTTTATTTGATATAGTGTGTGGAATTCTTTATAAGCAAGTAAACTTGAATAAAAGATGTTCCTTTTAATTCCGCTACCACAGTGACAATGGAACAGGAAGGAATGTCTTATCCATGATTATCTTACTAACATCAATTGATTTCAGCTCTGCGTCCTCATCCTACCGAGTGCTGATTTCCTTCATACTTTTATCTGGAGTCGTTCTAAGCAATTCCTATGCTAGCGGTTTAGCAAGCGTTCTAACTATACCAAGATATGGAAAATCAATCGAAAACATACATGACTTTGTGGAATCATCTTACCGATGGGCCGCCCCGGCTTGGGCGTGGGTTCTTTCCTTATACGCGGCTGACACGGTAACTGCCTTATTCATACCTTTCTTGAAGACGTATTTCTTGAATCTAATTATTAAATATCTAGTCTGTATGTGTTATTAAACTAATGGATCTTTTGTTACAGTACGACATCCGTCAAGTGGTGAACAGGTTTGATATGATTCCGGATGAAGACGAAATATTTCGCCGAACGCAGGCTGGTGACTACGGAGTTGGTGTAGAGTTGTTGAACGGTGGCAACTATGCTTATGGGGCGTCTGTCCGAGAGGAAAATGTTCACCTATTCGATATTATGAAAGAAGAATTGTATTTTTCCTACACAATCGCATACTCACAACGGGGGTGGCCATTGATGGAATATTTCAACAAGTTCAACCTGGAAGCAGTGCAGCATGGATTCATCATATACTGGGAAGGACAAACGATTCGTAAGTATATGAGTAACCGTATGGAGCATGCTTTGGCCCTCGTTTCTGAAGGTCATAATGATAAAGAAGAGATAAAGCCACTGTCAGTACAGCATATCCTAGGCCCGTCGTTTGTATTGCTGGTCGGTTTGACTGCAGCGACCGTAATGTTTATCTGTGAGCTGATGTGGAAAGCCTTACATGTTAGTATTGGGCAATTGCTACGAAAAGCTAAGCTAGGCATTTATGGAAAAGAATAATTCAAATCATTGTTAAAAGTTTCTTGTATTTCAACTCATATCTCTATACTTAAAAACGCACTCACTGTTTGAAATAAATATAGCGAAAACACAATGCACTTTTTCTGCTATTCTTTTGAAGGTTGCCTAGGATACATTTTATAAATTTAGATTTTAGAAGTTTTAACCGTAGGGTCATTCGGTTACTTTTTTCGGGTTAGAAAAATGTCTAACCCTATGTGCGGGATTGGGAATCGAACCCAAGTGAGCTGCGTACAAGGCCATCGCTTTACCAACTACGCTATGCCCACCCCTACTGGAATACAATTGTTAATGTTTGCCTTTAATATACCTTTCAGTGTGGCTCAGCATATGCACTATTTTGACCGCAAGATCATATTTCTTTGCTATACTGAGATTTAAACTCTAATACAAAGATAAATATATAATGCGCATTACTTACACACTAACTCACCTATCAGTCTAAGGCCGTGATGTCCTTTGCTGTATCAAGAAGATGTCTCCAGTTCACTTCTTCCATGCATGTTTGTAGCTAGCATTGGTGCAAATTTTCATTCTTAAATGCCAACTTTCAGCTCAATCAAACCCAACCATGATTGAAATTCAAAGCCTCCCTTAATCATTCACTTTCAAGTTGGCGGGACCAAACCGTATGTTGTCATCTGCTCTGTAGAGGCCAGTTTAGGTTAAATGTTAACATATTTTGCGTTTTCAAGCTTACATGCCATTTAGCACATATCGAGTAAAACGATTTTTTACGTTTGATATTGAATACCTTGAAAGTTATAAAGGATAGAAATAGTTCATCGAAGACAATTTATGTTTCTATCTATTGAGAGTTTTCGCTGAAATTTAAACAAAAGTCGCACTCACACATGTCATAAGTGTGTATTGATGACCAAATTTGTATGACGTGTCATAATAATTATTGAGCTTGGAAAATTTTCTATAAAAATAAACCATCAAATTTTAACTTTTATTCATATCTTCGGCTTAATTTGGTTTATAAACAATTTGTGTATTTTAAAGAAAATTGGTCAAGGAATCTAGAAAAAAATGGTATTCGTTTGTTACAGTGTTGCCAAACATGCAATATTTTCAGTTAAAAACGAAATTTGTTTTTTTCGCGCAAAACATATATTTTCCAAAGAGAATAGTGAAAGAGACGCAGAGTGAAAATCAGTCAAAACGGCAACACTCCCTTTACGATGATTTCAACACTAGAATTTGGCAACCGTTTCCAAAGGCAGCACTTTAAATGACTCCTATTATATTTTGAAAACAAACCTTTTGTCGATCGTTGGATTTGTTTATCAAACGATGTGCATTTTGAAACAAAGAGATGAAATAATTCTAAAGCTTGTTTTTACTCATACATAGACTCTAGAATGCACCTTACAATCACGATTGCACTAAATTCTGACGAAAATTCATTTTTTACCGCTTTGAATTTGGTAGATCTTGCAAATTAGAATACTTTGCATGAAAGGGCAAACTGTTGGCAACATCTCTGAATTTTATGAAAATGTTTCATACTTTGTCTTTATTTCTAGAGACAAAAATATGTGACGCGGAAAAGCCGCCAACTTACCCCAGCCCCGGGGTAAGTTTGTGGTATGTGTGGGGTAAGATGGCGGAATGCCAAAAAATAAGCAATCAAATGGAAATTCGATTACATCAGTGGTCCTTTTGAAATGTTCCGATTGTCTTTTCAATAAAACTGTTTATTATTCGACACTTTTCATTATATTTCAGTCTCAATACCCCGTCATTTTGACTTTGACGCGTACTCCATATTCAAAAGCAAATTTTTGTAATTCTTCAGGCGATTGGCCGAAATAATTGCCCCCTGCATTGACGAGAGACACAAGAAAAGTTTCTCTTACTTTGGAGTGAATTCCAGAAATGAAAATATTTGATGACTATTTTTGCACCGCCAACTTACCCCAACCGCACTTTTTCTAAAAAAGGATTTAAAAATTTGCTTTTGTGTATGGATAGGTGTAATATTTAAACGTATACTGAAAGCTCTTTTCACGCTCTATCGAAAAATATAATCATTCGGGGAATATATTAAAAAGCACCTTAAATAACACAAAATATTTAAAATTAAGAAAATTTACAAAGTATGCTCAAAAACACAATATTGTCCACAGCTTCTACAAAACAAAATGTTTTACAACAAAAACACATTGGATTATGCGTTTCACATTACTTGAGATTCACAACGAGAGACAACGCTTTATGTCTAATAGAAACGGAGAAAAGGGGATTCCGCCAACTTACGCCAACCGCCAACTAGCCCAGGGCTCCCCTAACTTGAGCAAATCCTAGGATACTGTGATTTGAAGCAAAAAAATCCCAATTTCTCATCACGTTTCTCACTATATTTCAGTAACCAAGCAGAATTTCAAAATTTAGCTTACGTTTAAGGCACACTAATAGAACTACGATTCCATTGTAATAAAATACTAAAACTAGCTCAAAACGTCTGGAAAGCTGAAACGCGTATCACAGTTTCCTTACATAAAGAATTATCTTTTGTTATATGTTTCTCTTTTCTTCCCTTTGACGCGAGATCCCTTTTTAAATCCGTATACCTAAACAAAGGGAGAAATAGGAACTAGTTTCAAACGTGGGTACACTTTTGTCGACTCTACTCTACTTGTATTCTTCTTGAAGATCTACTTGTATTCTTGATATAAATCGTACTGTAGATAACTTTTTAGTTGACAGGTCATTTGTCGAACACGAATTCAACAGTTATCAGCAGGGGCGGCGAAACATTTTACGCCCGAGTGGGTAGAAAGCGTAGGATGAGGGGTCCTTTAGTAATGATTTTTTTCCCTTTTCGCAATGCATACTCTTACATTACATTCACATTAAGTCACGTTCGTTTATGCAATTGGAATTGTGGTACATCGATATTTTCAAATGTGTGTAGTGCGAGATTATTTTCGAGTGGGTAGTACTACCCATACTACCCACGCTTTCCGCCGGCCCTGGTTATCAGACTGTTGATGAGCGTGCATCCAAAAATAATATATTTGTTATTGTCCGGTATTTCCTCGGGTGTTTCAATGCACGATAAGAAAATTCTATAGTCGTACTTAGCTCCATAGCATTTATCCTTATAATTTTGGAAATATAATATATAGGGGAACCCGAGGCTATTCGAACCTACTTAAGCAAATCGCCCTTTTAGGTGGATAGATGTGAAAAAAGTTACCGATCAAAAGTCCTAATTGTTAGTTTGAAACCTCAGCTACATTTTGGTGCCAACAATAGGGGCACTCGATTCGAGTTTTCGTTGCGCTCAAACACGAGAATTTCTCCGTTTTCAGCGTATTTGTGTTATTATAGGGGAGAGTGGGGGTACATGAACCACGGGGATAGGTGAACCACTAAGGATATTACGTCACATTCTACCAATTTTAGTGCAAATATTATGCGATTGAAGGTGCTATAACCTAGGCTTATTAGCCAGGGCAATATGTAAATACCTCTGTCCCATCCCAAAGAACCAAAGGAGTGACATTAAACTTCTTAGCAAAGTCACTCCCAACGATTTACTATATCCCCTCCAAACTGAAACGGTCGGTACGGTTGTCCTCGCTTCTTCCTCCTTTAAGATTCAAAGCAAATCGTTAATTAAATTATTCATTAAATGAATAATTTAATTGCCGTCTATTTTTGAAACATCTTCAAACCCAACTCTCCACAGTAGGTCTGGCCGTTTTAATATTTGCGACATATGTAAAATATGCTTCAGATATTAATATTAACAAGAAAAACACTACAGAATAACTGCAGTGGTTTTCAGGATGCTTTTCAATACTGGCTGTGTAAGGGTTAGAGTAGAATAGAAAAGAAACCTTGTGCGTTTTGGTAACTCTGTTGGTAAACTAACTTTACACGTATTTGCGATAGTGTCAAGTGTTTGTTGTCGCTTTTACAGATAATCAATGTAATTGTAGATTAAAAGTTGTCTCAATTGAGACCTGACGTTTTTTTGGAAAAAGTTTGTGGTATCCCGGTTGAAAAGGTTTGTGGTTTTACGTAAATTAAGAGTGGCTTTGAATGCATGTGTTCGATACATCTACAATCTTTCTAGATTTTCTAGAGTAGCCCATCTTCATCACCACCTTATTGGCTGCCCATTTCATCAATTTTATAATTTACGGTCCAATCTAACATTATATCGCATTATCCAGTCTAAGCGGCCTGAATACCTGTATTCAAAATTAATACCTCTTCGTAATCCTCGTACACTAAATTTTTCATTACCACTTAATTATACGGCTTATTACAACCAATTAATATTTGTAAGAGGTGTTGTTTGTTGGAATAACCTACCATTTTCAATTAAATCTTGTACTTCTAA
The DNA here is from genome assembly GCF_030247195.1 of Topomyia yanbarensis. Taxonomy (NCBI): domain Eukaryota; kingdom Metazoa; phylum Arthropoda; class Insecta; order Diptera; family Culicidae; genus Topomyia; species Topomyia yanbarensis. Next base: position 104,758,511 of record NC_080672.1, on the reverse strand, counting down.
GTTAGCCTTTAGGCGAGAATTATTACGTGAACTCAACAACACGGACTAAATTTTAAATATTTGAGAGCATAGAATTAGAGATTAAAATTAGTTTTGAAATGTCGTTATAATTATAAATACTGAATTTAAGCAAAGTGTTAAAAAGCATTAAAAAAGGCAACTGCCTTACGTTACATGGTTGAATAAACAAATCAAATCCCTTCTGTGAGACTAAACATCATAAAGCTTTTCGTTATTGGAAGTAGGTGCAAATATGTTATTTATATGAAGAAATTTGCAAAAGTAAATATTTCCTGTCAGCTCAACATTAATTCAAATTAGTTTATGGCATGTGGGGATACATGAACAGATTTTTACGAGGATATATGAACCACTTTTAGGTTAGGATTTCTGAAATTTCTTGTTAAGGGTTGTCAAAATAATGTGCAACTATAAACGCTACACGCAAACAGACTTAACTATGAGTGTAGCTATGAAGGTTGCGCTAATTTACAATCTTGAGAAGAGACATAGAGCACGTCGAACAGGTAAAATACACAATATTTCGTACCCTACTTTAAGACATTACGTCGTCCTTTGTTTGAATTAGCTCTTTCAAAAAGGCCAAGAATAACAAATCATATAGTAAATTTGACAAATTAAATATCAAATGTTTCTCTATGATGGAATAGTTCTCGACAAACATATGATTACGGCCTAAAAGCCAACTGTCAAAATCCACTTTGAATGGAAATTCCAGACAAACCGTTACTAGTCGAACACAGTTCACTACAGTTTATGAAAGAGAAAACTTTTCTCTTTCGTTTACTACCAACATCTGTGATTGGCGTGTAACGGTTTGTCCGGAATTTCCATTCAACGTGGATTGTGACAGTTGGCTTTTAGGCCGTAATCATATGTTTGTCGAGAGTTCTTCTACTCTATTAACTTAATTTATTTTTAATACATTTATTGAATAAAATTAGCTCATAACTTCTAAAGAACTGCAGGAAACAGTTTTAAGTATCAACCGAGATAGATGGAACAAAAATATGCATGGACGCTATAATACCGTGATGAATCACTGATGACCACATGAAATATGGATGTACTCAGTAAAGAAATACGTTTCTACGTATCTTTCTTGGATGACTCGCTATAGCAAAGCTGATGAATAGATGCATCTTGAAAGATGATCCGAAAAGCATATGCCTTAAGGCTTCTGTACATTTTGGAAATTTGACCAAGAAAATTGAGCCGGGGTTGTCTGCCAGATTTCGATCACGGGAAAATTTATGCCGAGATCTCTCCACCTGTCAAAAAAAACTTCTGCAGATTCCAAAAATACCAGATGTTTCAGAACAGCAAAGATTTTCAAGCGTAATAAAAACAATAATTTTGTCGAAAACAGTTCAAGTTGAATTGTTTCCGGCTGGATGATTTATTGTGAAGAAATGGAAAATAAATAACTTGTAAGTTGGAGCTGATTGCTCATGTAAAGCGGAATCCGAATATTTTGATACGGGACTGGGCCAGAAAACTAAAATCACATTTTTTTCATTAAATGTCCTAATGGTTCCATTTCGCCTATTTTTTCCCAGGAATGAAACTTTTCTAATGTGATTCCCAAGCGCATTTTACACTAAAAATAGTAAATTAAATAAGAATGTATTGTTAAATGGAGTTAATATGTACAATTTATTGATAAATACGTGAAATCGAGACTATATCTCAGAAAATTTGATGTTTCTGAATTTTGTTGGCAACGAATCTATTCTTATATTGTTCCTAAGGATTTCCCACGTTCAATAAGGTACAGTTTATTAAAACTGAATGATGAATAATAGAGATATATGCACGAGAAAATGATTAAATTTAATATGAATGATAAAAGGCCCTCTAACCCCCACTTGTCGTATTCGCACAAAGATCAAAAAGGTTCCGTTCGATTTCTGAGATTTTTTTACATAAGAAAAACTGCAAAGTATGTTTGATTTGCATCACGAAGTAGAAAAATTATTAAAAATTGTGGATTTTGGCGACAAAATGACCCAGTACCCCACTTTCCCGTATTTTTCGAGAAAAGGAAATATCTCCGTTCAAACATTAAGGTTATTTCCTTTGAAAAGAGATATGAATTGTAATTTTCTGAGTGGTTCTTCATTTAATATATTTTTTCTCCATATTTTCCCATAGTACCATAGTACACTAAGGTTTTTTTACACGGTTTTTGCACGGTTTTTTTACACGGCTTTTTTACACGATTTTCGCAATTAGTGCGTTTTTTTGCACGGTTTTCGCAATTAACACGGTTTTTCGCAAAAATATTCTAAGTCCTTTTAAAGGCAACAGACTTAGACGATTTCTCAACAAGTTTTTTGCACGGATTTCGCAAAAATGTTCTAAGTCCTTTTAAAGGCAAAAGACTTAGACGATTTTTAATCAAGTTTTTTTGCGCGGATTTTGCTTTTATTCAAAGACAAAAGATTTTTGAAAAAGTGGAAAAGGGTTCCTTCTAGCACGTCAACAATTTGGTTGCTTTTGGAACAGTATTAACGAGTAGACGCCGTGTCTGAGGCCATACTGAAAACCAAGATGGCGACTTCCGGTTCAATGAAATTCTCTAAACCCCATCAACATGGGTATTTCTGGAACGGGATTGATGAGTGGACGTCAGATATCGATGTTTAAGACCATTATGAAAACCAAGATGGCGAATTCCGTTTCAATGAAATTCTCTAAAACCCCATCAACATGGGTGTTTTTGGAACGGGATTGATGAGTAGACGTCAGATATCCATGTTTAAGACCATTTTGAAATCCAAGATGGCGACTTCCGGTTCAGTGGAATTCTCTAAAACTATCAATATGGGTATTTTTGGAACGGGATTGATGAGTGGATGCCAGATATAGATGTTTAAGGCTATTTTGAAAACCAAGATGACGACTTCCGGTTCAAAGAAATTCTCTAAATCGATGTCGATGTCTGTGGCCATTTTGAAAACCAAGTAGGTAACTTTCGCTTTGGCGGAATTCTTTAAAACTCAATCAATATGGTTAATTCTGGAATGGTTTTCATGAGTAGGTGCTAGAGATTGATGTTTGGCGCCGTTTTGAAATCCGAGATGGCGACATCCGATTTAGTGAAATTCTCAATAACTATTTACTTCAATGCAAATGAAAACTTTGAAATATCTACCTGTCTCATTCACGAATCGCATTCTCCCTTTGTCGCTGTTTAAGGGACTTGAAAGCACATGTGACCTTGTCTTCTTTTACTATTTCGAATTGCACGTATTTACATATTCTGTACAAAAATCAATTACTCGGGAATATGTGACCAAAAAGAAAACTTTGAATTCCAAAACAAATTGGACGTTCCAGGTTCCTGATGCCTAATTAAGGTTGATCAATGAAGTAGAATCACCAGATAATCTTAAAAGACGCCGTCAAGAAAGGAAGAACGAAAACGAAAAGATGAAAACAAAAAATAATGGAAACCCTAGAAAGTCCACTTTATATTATTTAGCTATTTTTCAGATAATGGGATTTTCCAAAACAATTCATAACTTTCTGATACAATGGTTCTCAAATTCGTACAATTCTATTTATTCATTTACTTTATTCAAAATGATTTTTAATTTCATTCTAAATAGTAAATTTTTTCAGTTTCTTCATTTCATGGAAGTCATTCGTATTGTTTATTTTATTCATTTTGAATATTTGAATAATTTAAGTGTATGATCATTGCGTGTTAATTATTTATTTCATTCAGCATTGTTATTAATTTTGTTCATTTGGGTTCATGTTAACTATTTTATTCGTTTCATTATTTGGATTCTTTCTGATCAGTTTATTTTTTTCGTGCATTTTATTTATGTCATTCATTTAACTTATTTTATTCACTGGTTTCATTCTATGCATTCTATTCGTTTTTATTCCAGTTCATACATGTTATTCAGTTTCTTCATTTTAATAATCTGACTATTTTTCAGTTTTATTGATTTCATCGAAATTATTTATTTGACACAATTTATTTTTTTCTATAAATTTATAACTTTTAAAACATCGCTTCATTTTATTTAATTCATTTTGTCCTGCATTTTACCAATTCTATTCGTTTTGTTTATTTGATTGCTTTGTTTTCATCTTATTCAATTCATTATTTTTTTGTTTTATTGATTTTATTCAATTCATTCATTCCAATCATTATATTCATTTTATCCATTTCATTTGTTTGATTCATTGTATTCACTGGATTCATTAAATTCATTCGATCCACTTGATTCATTTGATTTATTTGATTCATTTGAATCATTTGATTCATTTCATTCATTTGATTCATTTGGTGACATTTGATTCATTTGATTTATTTGATTCATTTGATTCATTTGATTCATTTGATTCATTTGATTCATTTGATTCATTTGATTCATTTGATTCATTTGATTCATTTGATTCATTTGATTCATTTGATTCATTTGATTCATTTGATTCATTTGATTCATTTGATTCATTTAGTTCATTTGATTCATTTGATTCATTTGATTCATTTGATTCATTTCATGATAATTTATTTTATTCAATTTGTTAGTTTGAGTCAATTTAATTTATTCTATTGGTTTTATAACTATTTTTAAATATTGCGTAATTTTCCATTTAATGAGCTAGTCTAATTTGATTTATGTATTTAATTAATTTTATATATAAATCTTTCCATTCATTTTATGAATTTGAAAGCCTTTTTTTCGTTTTTCGCTCCTTTTTTATTTTGTTCGTTTTATTGATTTTTGATAGTTTATTCAGTTTATTCGATGTTTTATTCGTGCAGACAAGAAACTGTTGTGTGCCTACTTCGCGTAAATTCTGCAAACTAATAAATGATCCAACAGTGATATGTGTAAGAAATGTCTCATCTCACTGCTAGGTGGATTAAGTTGGTTTTTCTTTTCTAAGCGCTGTTGGAGCGGTTCCAGTGGTGGTGGTTTTCGTAATAACCTTCGCCATTTTCAAATTTTTGTTACGTTTTGCTTGAATTTCTTTAGTGTTTATGTATAAAAGTAAGATTTCAGTCTTAATTTAGACCCAAGAATTTGACTTAATCAGACCGGGCTAAATCCATTAGAATTGATAAAATAATTATTATTTGGTTTAAGAAACAATGGTTTATGGGCCAGACATCGCCCTAATCCCATTTCGAAAATTCTCATAGGTTTTTTTTATTATTATCCACAAAATCGGAAATCGTCATCTTTGGTTTCAAAATGCCATCTGACTTCGATCTCTGGCATCTACGTGCCAATCCCGTTTCGAAAGCATTAGTGCTTTCTTAATTTTGATGTCTGACATCATTTTGAAAACTAAGATGGCACCTTTCGGTTAAGTGAAATTCTCTAAAACCCATTCAATATGGGTATTGACGGAACGGGCTTGATGAGTGTATAATAGAGATCAATGCCCGAAGATATTTTGTAATACATGATCACTACTTCCGGCATAGGAAAATTTTATATAGCTCAGACAATATGGAATGTTTTGGAACCGGATGACTAAGCAGTTTCCAGATGTCTACATCTGAAGCCATTTTAAGATCCAAGATTTCAACTTACCGAAAATACATATACACTAGGTTATTTTGGCGTCTAGGCGTTAATCCTGTTCTGAAAACACCCATATCCTTGAAGTGCCGACATCAATCTTCAAGATTCGTCTACATTGTTCAAAAATCTTCTAAGTTTTTTGTACATATTTAAAAAGACTTAGAGTGAATGCAGAAACCGTGGTATGTAATTGCGAAATCCGTGCAAACAAAATTCAAAAATCGTTCAAAGTCTTTTGTATTCAATGTAACGCAGTATTTTTTTACACGGTTTTTGAAATTACCGCGTTTTTGCACGGATTCCGGAATTACCGCGGTTTTTTTCACACGGTTTTCGGAATTAACACGGTTTTTTTTACACGGATTTCGCAATTAACGCGGTTTTTTTACACGGCACATATCCCCCGTGTAAAAAAAAACCTTAGTGTATTTCCAAAATTTTCTAGCGATGTGGGCATTTGATCCAATTACGCCAAAAATGGTAACCATTTTGATGAAACTTTTTACGTTTCATCTGTATGGGAAACTAAGTATTTTCCACAAGCAGACAAATAATTTTTATTAAAGAGTATTTTTTTAAAAGAGCGTAAGGGATGTTGCATGTATTTAATAAAAAATATATTGTTCGAAAGCCTTCATTTGTACCGCAAAACTATATGATAATCAGTTCCAGGGTTAAAAATCAAACAAAGTTTTTATTAAAAAGGCAATTACTAAAAAAACTTATTTTCTGAGTTTGTTTTGTTAGCACAATCCTGAAAATAGAGGAAAATGTAATTCTTTTATGAAGGAGCTGTCAGTAAAAACGTATTTCTGACCACAACTTTAATTATTTTCAAATTTCGAATTAATTTCCAAACATAAATCTAATTTTCTTTTAAAATATGGTACTAAATATCATTTCAAAACAAAATGATCTTAAGAATAATCTACCGAAATATTTAGATTTTCATCTAACAAAAATACACCCTTTTGATAAGTTATCCACGTTTCCCCATCAACTTCCAAATGTTTGAACATAAAAAAAATAATTTTAAATAAAATTTAAAGTATTATGAAGAAGATAATAATAAATGATTTTCGAACAAAAACTTTTCACATATTTTAATAATCTAGTCTATTTGCAACAACTTTAAATAATTTGCTTATTGAATATACTTCTCTTGATGAAACATTGTTCTACAAAAGGCAGCCGGTTTCTGTTCTACAACTTTGTGGAAGACACTTAATTTCTATCTCTCTCCGTTGAAAACTTAGTGTTGGCGCCCTCTATACGGTAACATGTGGAACTAAAATGTTCTAACCAAACTATGACTATTTTTTACTGTAGTTCTTCTGAATATGCTACTGAGCTAAACTTAACCGTTATTATCTTAATTATCTTTCTTATTTTCACTTAATTCACTTATAGCGACGAAAAGGCGAGCCAGTGGGTTATTACAAACAACCAATACAAACTTCAGGCACGTTTGTCCGGTAGCTAGACTTGTCCCATTTGCTTCAAATTTGGAGCAAGTACTCCTGGTGGGACTAGGAATCGACTCAAGGGTGGGCCGATAGGGATCATTTTTTTCTTGTCACTATAGTGTTGGTGTCCTATAGGTCAAATGACTCAATGGACCAGATCCTTAGTTGGTCCAATAAATGGGGGAATGCAAAGTTGAAACTACCTCATTATACATTATTCAGTACCGGATAACATGCAAATTGCATTGTGCTCAGGTTTTCTCAAAATTTGCTTTAGGAATTTATACTGTTTCTGTTGACATAGTAATACCGACAAAAGTGCATAAGAATTCGAACCATAATCAAATATGCGGAAACGAACTATAGAAAAAAGCATATACTCCGTCGCATCAATTATGATGTACCTACATATTAGTTTTTCTATCCTGTCTTGAAGTACATTTTGAATGAATACTGAATGCGGGTAAATACGTTAGTTCCAACCTCGAGCAATACAGGTTTATTTGAGAGTCAGTTTATATATAATGGATCATCGTTTCGGTATATTTCATTAGTTCTAACATTTCAGCGGAGCAATAATGATACAGGATCAAGCAGAACTAGTGGCATTCTTTCAGTACCTAGGTAAGAGTAATATTTACTTATGCACATACATACAACTGATATAATTTGCATATTGCGTAAACTTCAGTCCTGACGTACTTTTCGGGTGACAGTTATTGTACGGTTATCTACTATGATCGGAAATCATACGAATGCGACCAGTACTGCTCTGTATTGCTCGTAGTTGAACAAGCCTTGGCACAATTGAAGAATTCACAAATACCCGTTGTATGGATCGCTTCTGAATCAGACACTGAAGGAAAACATCTCACAAATGCAGTCGAAATAGGTTGTCAAGTAAGAATGATTTGGGATGGTAATATTCATCTATATAAACAAACATGGTTCTTTACAGTCATATTTAGTTGTAACGCGAAAAGTAATGGATTTTTTTAAACTAAAACTGACTCTGAAGGAGAAGACAATGCAAAAAGCACGCGACAGAAAGATTCTCATATATTCTGAAAACATTACATTTCTAGACAGTAGTTCGATTGCAAGCAACGCCTTAAAATGTAATCATCGTGTCTCGGACGCTCCGTTAAAGACAAGTGTAACTATATTTTTGTCATCTTCTAACAGTCTACCCCAATCTGTGGTTCATTGTTGGATCTGGCAATGACAAGTACGATTTCTATACTCAACACTACTGGAACGGTAGTCCGTCGGATATACGAATTGCAGACAGCTACGACATTGCCGAAAGTAAATTCATCGGCGGCGGAAACCTTTTCTACGACAAAATGTATGATCTGCACGGAACAACAGTCAACTTAGGAGTCACTGACTACGCACCTTACTGTATCACAACCAATGTTGGGGTTAACCAAGGAAACGTAGATGCTTACAATTCCAGTTTACCCAAGGAACTTTTCCTAGAAGGTTTTGAAGGGTCGTTAGTAGTTGAATTCTGCGAAATGCGAAACTGTAGCATTCGGCTGTGGCCATGTAAGTGAGTATTTGTTCCATGATTTTTTGCGATCTTTAGAAACTTTTCTTTCAGACGGTTCCAGTAACTGGGGAAACATTTTCCACAACGGATCCGGTTACGGGCTCATCTACTCCACATATATTAAAGAGACTGAGTTTGCGATCTGCAGTTTATATTACAACTGGTATACATTTTCAAAATGTCGACAGAATCAATTGTTTATGCGTAATAATTTTTAAGGCACTTTCAATTCCTTGACAGCAGTCAGTATATTGCAAAATCTTCTATAACCACACTGGTTCCAGGAGCAAAACTGCTTCCGACATCACTGACTCTCACCTACCCCTTTACGAATATTGTATGGTTTTCGATTTTTATTATGATGGTGATAATGACCGTGGTCCATCATATGATAACCAGCTTGAATCTGCAACACAGAGAGACATTCCAACCACCGATTGAAAAGTCGATTTTCGACATGATCTCAATCTATTTAGATCAAGGAATATTCCCAAAGTAAATTAGTCATGCAGTACACAAATCAAGTCACTACAAACCCTGTGTGCATTTTAGCTCTGTGTCCTCGTCGTACCGCGTGCTGCTATCATTCATCCTTTTATCTGGGGTAATTTTGAGCAATTCCTACTCCAGTGGTTTGGCTTGTGTGCTTACCATACCCAGATACGGAAAATCAATTGAAACCATACATGACCTGGCACAGTCGCCTTATCGATGGGGTGCTCCGGACTGGGCTTGGGTTTTTTCTCTCTTGGAAGTAGATTCGGTAAATCATGAAAGTTCAATTCAGTCGAGTTTAAGAATTAGCTATCTCTCTTTCAGGCCGACATACGTCAAGTGGTGGCCAAGTTCGATATGATTCCTGATGAGGAAAAGATCTACCAACGTACTCTGCCTGGGGATTTTGGCGTTGCCGTCGAAGTACTGAACGGCGGAAACTATGCCTATGGATCGTACGTGCGTGAGCAGAATGTCCACCGGTTCGATATCTTGAAGGAGGAATTATACTTTTCCTATTCAAGTGCCTACTCACAACGGGGATGGCCATTGATGGAATACTTCAATAAATTCAGTCTGGAAGCAATACAGCACGGATTCATCATATACTGGGAGAGACGGACGATTCGTAAATATATGGGTTACAGAATGGGACATGCACTGTCTCGGATGGCCGAAGGCCACAATGAGAAAGAGGAGCTTAAATCACTTTCTTTACAACATATAGTTGGTCCAATGTTTGTGATAGTAATTGGGTCTACAATAGCGATGGCGATGTTCATCTGTGAACTGATTTGGTATTCTTTATGTAAAAAGTATACACAAAAGATTCATTGCCCAGAATCATGACAACATGCAACTTTAAATGTTGTACCGAAACCTCTTCTCGCCCATGTTGTTTGAAAGCAACAAAGTTTTAAATATCTGTAACCTTTGATATATCCAACATTTGCTCACAAGGTATAGCCTTTTCTTTAAGCACTAAGTTTGTACTATCCGTAGAATTAAAATTTTTGCAATTAATCTGATTAAATTTCGCTGGAGCAGTGTGACCAGGAAAAGTTACAGTAAATGGTAAAAATATTTTTTAAATATCTTCTTGAGTTCAAATAAACCTATCAATTTAGATTGTTATCGATTACGTTTTCCATGCAATTGCACCATAGTAAATATTCTGTACATATTTTAGGAGAATCGCATTGAGCATCAAAAGATAAAAAAAATTGCAGCTTCTGACACTCCGAGAATTTTTGACCAAGTTTAAACGAATTTGTTTGATCTATTTTGACCAAGTTTTAACGAAACATACTTTTGGAACCCTATAATATTATATGAGCTGGAAAAAGATTGGCACGTATATGTTAATTCAAAGTATCCTTTACATTTCAATGCAAAAATCCCACTACGGCGACTTTTTTTGAAATAAAATTAATATAAAAAGTGTTAGTAGAATAACATAGCATAGCATAGCACGAACACCTGCACATATCGTATTGAGCACATCCATTGTCATAGGTATCAGATTTTGCCACGATATGCTTCAGCAATATTTCTTGCGGGTAAAGGTATTGTCTATTCCGAGATAATCTAAAATTTCGTCGAGTATATGGGATACATTGGAACGCGACCGAAACCAAAACAAACGTCAAAACGTTTTCTCACTCGCACTGATGCAAATTAGATAGGCGCGTAATTTAACGCATTTGTGGATTTAAGATAAGATTCGCAATAGTACTTTTCATAGTGTTGCACCAACTTTTACGTTGAGCCTCCTACCTTCGTACAATAGAGGTGCTGTAAGTTCTGTCGTTTCTCATTTGTAATGGGGGGAGAAGAGAGATATCAGTCTACTTGTTATGTAGTGTTTGCTTACATTCTAATTTTGCAAAAGACTGATGGAAGCCAAAAAATACGCCTACATCATCTAAGGTTGCTGCGATCCCCACCATTAATATTCAGTGTTAGTAGTGATAATAATTAATTGAAGAAATGACCACTGCATTGTATTCCAGAGAGGAGATGTGTTAAACCCGTACCCCACCGAGCAACCAACTACTTGACATCGAACGAGGGGATCGGTGCCTGTCAGTGTTTATGCAGTAAACGCATTCATTAGAGCAAGGTAGTAATAAATTTATAAAACAATACGCATACCAGGACTTCATAAATATTATGTCTCAAGAAGAAGAAGCAGTACCGTCTTTACGCATGGGTATACTGGCCCAGAGCTAGGGGCCCCGAACTTAGGATGAATATAAAGTGATTCTAAAGGCTATATTGAGCATTGCATGAAAATGTATAACCTCACTTTTCTGACAGCTCAGAGAGCTTGTTTACATGGACTTAGAAAATTTTTGGTGTCACCCAGTACAAGAAACTCGGTTCGAATTCTAACACCATGTGAACAAGCTCACTGAACTGTCATTTTTTCGAGCATTTTTACTCATATGACGTCATCTTGCAATGTCCCATTGTAAAAAGTAGCGAAATGAGGCACTGCATAACCAGGATGGCAGTGAACCAACTCAAACGTCAACCCAACATTTCGATTCAAGTTTTAATTTACACTGGCACAGAAACAATATTGTTATTTCTGCACTACACTTCGTTTTATCAAAAATAATTTTTGGGCCGTTATGAAGGCAAGCATTCGCCAAATCCTCAAAAAAAGTTAAAATTGCCCTTGTAAAAGTGTATTTGAAACTAGGCATGTCCAAACACGCCACGGCACCGCGTGCTGCATTTTACCACCGCAACCGAGTGTATTGAAATGAGCACCCCAAGCCAGTGCTCGATGCGAAGCAACGATGCACGATAAACGAAGCACCTGTGTCGGTGGCGGTGTAATATTTTCGACCCGGTGCTTGGGTGCTTCGGAAAACACTCGGGCCGGGTGCTTTAAAATTTCTGAAGCACCGGAGCCGAGCGCTTTCAACTTCGGATAACACCTCGGAAACTCTTTGACTTTGCACCCGTATCATAGCGAGAATGTTTAAGCCCGCTAGCATATGCACAAAAAGAAAGAAAAAAAGATTTTTCGGTGCGACGGAATAAAAGAGAACAGCAAATATACTTCTATAATCACGGTAGTTTGATTTTTAGTTAGATATGTAATTATAAAATATCCAAAGTCGATGCAAGTATAGATCGCGGATAGTGGATTTTTTTATTTTTGCGTCTTGGAAATACTAGTCAACGAAAATTCTATTTCTTTATCTTCTTGCAAATGTATATCTAATTGAAAGCAAAAGGTATGAACTTTGCCATCGATAAACATCTTTTTATTTTTTTTATGATCCCAATCTATACGGATAACGCACATATGGTGCTTAGCTCAATTTGAATCTATTCCTATTGCCGCCATTTAGTTGGTATTTCTATACAACTCAATCTTATTATGGCGTTAGAATTGGGCACACGTTTCAAATTTTCGATCAATCAATCACAAGTATTTCACAGTATTTGGATAATTTTTATTATACGAAGCTTTGGTACCAATTTTTAGACATTCTATCTATTGCTGGTCGTAATAATAAAGTATTGAGTCATTTTATGTCGCAAACTCTATTACAATATTTAGCTAAAATAGTGATGAACTGCCTCATAGTGCTTTTTAGGCTGACAAAATGGAGACACTGAAAAAATCAGTTTATCCGGTGATGCTATTACCTGTAAGTCGATTATTCTGGGAAAGTGAATGGGTTACCAGGTTGTTTTAAAAAAAAAAATAATTTCAATTAGAATGTCAAACTACAGTACTTATTTTATCATTGCGGTCAATAAAACGTATTTTCAGAGGAGCTAATCTCATATAAAATTGTGGCCCTTCGCTAAAACAAGGTCATGTATAAGGTGATCATGTTTCTCAAATATTTTATATTCATTCCAAGCACCCCGGCCTGGTAAATTAAAAGGGAGGGAGACTTTGCTTTACTCTAATGGAACTGGAATTGTTCATATCATTTGTAGCAAGTTTCCTACTGCAGAGAACTTCAATTTTCAAAATTACTTGAAACACGTTATCGTATATAAAGGCGTTAGGGCACAATCGAGGTGCGCCCATACGATTTATTTCCGCATTATACGTAATTACCAGTGCCATTACAAAACTTCTAACACAGCACAATGCATAGAAATGAATTTTAGCCAAACTCCATTACTTTTCTGGTACATCCAATGGCGTCCGTGTGTTGAAGTGCCGTTTGGTTCGCTGTACTATAAACTTATAGAGCATTAATTTAGAAAAATCTACGTTATCATAAATATCGCCAGCTAGTGTCCTAGTCCTTATCAGTTCTTCGATAGTTATACTATATAAGCTATATTCATTATTCCGCCTGTAAACTCAATAAAACAAAGACAAATTTAATTGACAAGATGGTGAGTGAACACCCAAACCACATTCTGAAGTGATGCAGTTTGAAATCTGAAGACTAGATTTTTGTCTTGCTATATTCTGCATTTTTAATAATTGTTCCGATACCTTGTCCTTTTAATATCTATTCTGCTTTAAGGTATAAAAAAGCCAGCTTCAAATGAGTTTTTACAATTTGATCGGCAAAATTTAATTTCTGCATGCATTTTAGATACATAAAATTTCATTTGACTGTCTAAGGAGTTTTCAATTCTTGCACAGTATAGTGGTTTAGTAGACTTACCAGTCATAGAGAGTATAACTGTACTGGAAACAGTGATCGATGTAAGGATATGCGATGATTTTTGCTGATACGGTCGGGCATCTATCATCGACATAACTTTTTATAGTCCATCGGAGATGGCAAACATTAGTTGGAGAGTTTGTGAAAACTAAAAGCATATTGACCACCAGACCATCCAGTACAATATTGGTCAATGAAGTTATGCTTTGTGTAAGCACTACGCACAGGAAGAGACTCCTCTCACTTCAACGTCGGGAAGTTAGCTGAAGCATGTAACACCACAACACCAACGAAACGCTCATTAATTTACTTTATTTTTTTAGTAGTTGAAAAATTAATTGATTTGCACCAGAAAATCGAATAACAGACAAATGATTTCCCGGATAATGCGACCTGCAGAGTTTACAATTTTCGCATTCGTGAACAGAATAAGGCGATATTTCACCTACTTCGACCAGCAATAAAAAAGCAAACATGCTATGTAACATTGTTTGCTCTCCAACTTTTCACGACGAGACAGCATTGGATCTCATCTTTTCGCGGTATAATATGAGATGATATTTTCGCGCCTAATGTAAAATTGCCGAATAACTAATGGTTTCGCAAAAATTCACAAAAATGAGTAGATACAGATCCTTAGAATGAAAATACTGCAATAATGTGGGGAAATAAATTCTATAACGTAATATATTAATGGTTTTTCTTGAACTTAATTTATCACGAGGTTCGAAGCTGCGAAATTATCACGCTTCCATACTGCATTGCCAGCAAATTCTCGCAATTTCTTGAAAGGTGAAAAGTTGGGTCCGTGCCTACTAAGGATGAAAAAGCTGTGCGATAAACTGCTTGTCGTGAGAATGAGCGAATATTTTAACCTCTGGCGACCTGTAATGCATTAAATACACCTTAAGTTTGTTTGAGAATTCATGCACAAATAGCTATACAAAACTGAAATATATCATGAACCAATATTAAATAAATAAAAAGCAACTGAAAAGACAAATCACGCCTTGGAATTTTCCAAATTGAGTAGAGCCAAATTGATACATTTACATTTAACATATTTTATTTTAGATTCGATTACCCGGGGTAAGATTTTTTAAATCCCCGGATATTCGAATCTGACCTGTTAATTATTTGGAATAAATTTCCCTTATTCCACAGTAAAATCAAAAAAAAATTATGTGTGCATACTTTGCATCTATAAGATGTGAACAACATTCTTAAGAAATTATACTTGAATTTGGCTTGGTTCGTCAATAGACCATCGGTATAATCTGTGTTGAGTTTGTGTAAGTCATAGAAATTAAAACGCGTATGTAAATGATATGTTCCCACGCGAGCTGACTTTATTCGCTTGCATATTATCGTATGAAAAGTTGTTTCTTTTACTTTTACGGTAAATTTTGACAAATGAACAGTTTATTTGATTGAATTTATTAGAATGACAAAATAGGATACAGATGTAATCGGGAGTTGGTCTGATTTGTCTTGAACAAAAACCAAGATCTAAAAATCGAAATACAAACTAGTTAGACCCACTCACATTTGCCCGAAAGGTAGACTGAGTTTTTGTTTAATTCATACATGGCACTCATGAAGTCATTTGATGGTAGCTGAAGCCGCCACTTTAGAAATTTTACTAAAATACTACAATTTCTTGTTTGATTTTACCTATGCACAAACAAAAGACAATTTCCATAGATTTTAAATAATGAGCTTCCTACCTAGAGTTAAAAACTAAAATGTTTTCTCAATCAGTGACATATTCACTTTCCAGACTGATGGCTGGAAACATAATTTCTTTTTGAAGTTATGACTAAAGCTGAATACTTTACAGGGTACTTAACGACCTTGGCTTATACTACTTTTTCAGAAATCATATTTTTATTAATTTTATAATGACAGGACATTATTTTGAGCATTTACAGACAAATGAAAAATACAACCGTCAAACTGGGAACTTGCAACACTTCTCACTTCCTCTGTTAATGTAAATTTGGCAACGGTAATAATAATTTTAACAATTTGGAGTCAAAAGTCTTAAAATTATGCAAAACTTATGAAAGGTATTGACAAAATAAAAATATTTAATATCAACATGCTTTTCTATCACGCATTCCTATTTGCTTTTCAATTTAATTTAGGCGCATATGAATTTCCATACCTGAATAAAATTTTCAAACTGAGCTATCTAGTACTAAGTAGCGGAAATTTTTGACACCTTAGTCTTGCAATGATACTTTTAGTAATACAAATGTGGAGGTTACAATCCAATCGCTATTAATCGTTAAATAGTTAGTCTGAATATTAATTTTTTTAGTTTTTAGAAGAGAATTTTCTCTTATTTTTAAAGAATACAAATGACCGGACGATATTAAAATTTCGAAGTGCAGAAAAATCTTTTTAATGTTGATACTGAATAAAGGTCAGTTATGGTCTTCAAACGTAATAATAATGAGATTGTTTGAAGTAAGAGTTGGCTAAGATGTACAATTCGACTCCAGTACCAACGCTAATTTAAATCCATTCATTCATTCATTCATTTATAATTCCTACTTGCACACCTACTTAATCCTTTCTTACTGTATAATGCATTACAGATTTTTCACAAAGTACCAAGCTCGTTCATGCATATGCACGCACCAAATTGCTTTAGGCCACTTACCAAGCGACAGCAATAGCGCGGCGATAATCGCTACCGAAATATAAGCTGCCGTGTTTTACGAATTTAAAAACACTCGGTACGGTGCCTGCCGATGTCAGAAACACCTCGGTTGCGGTGCCTGCCAATATGAGATGCACCTCGGTTACGGTGCCTACCGAAGACAGAAACACTCGGGTCGGTGCTTTGCCGAAGCAACGAGCACGGTGGTTAAATATCATGCGCTGGCACCGACACCGGTGCCTTGGTATCGGCGACCGGTGTCTGCTGTTGAGAACCGGTACTGCGTGCCAACTTCAATGCTCTTGGTGGCGTGTTTAATGGTAGAAGTGCCCACCGTGCAGCACCGTTCGGTGCTTTTGCCATGCCTATTGAAAGTGCCTGGACTAATCCACCCTACCTTTATCCTAAATCTGATTAGTCAAGTAAATGTGCGCACCTTTGAGGATATTTGAAAAACCTCGGACATTTGGTGACCTATATTGTCGGTAAAATTTTTTCGATTAGTTCAAATATTTTTGCCACAAAAAATATGTTTCTTGTATTGTGAGGTGCTTCTAATCAAAATATGGGAAACACATTCTCGTGCTTTCAAATTAAAAGAATTTAAAATTTCAAAAACTCAGTTTTACCTTGTTAAATTCAAAATCTGTATTTACGAATAAGTAAAAGCACAAAAGCATATTATACGTTACGGCAACGTGCACTCGGTGTGTTTTTTTGGCATTGAAATTTATTGTACCGCTCATATTAATAGTTTCGAGCAATCTCGATGATTTGTTATGAAAGCATTTTTAAAGAAACTTTACGTCACAATTCAGTTAGATTAGATCTAAGACAAGACGTGAAAATCGGCTTGTTATTTTTCCTTCGGCATTCTTCTTTTCGCACATTTTCGCCCTGCCGAAATCTTCCGAACAGTGTTGCTAATTTTATTAATTAAAATGGAGTCTTGTTAATTTATTAACTATATTAATGAAGGGCACTGTTTTTTCATGTCATGGGTGTTTAGTAAGGTTTGATGAATAATTTTAGATTATAATGTGGTTTCTGTCTTATTTTTGTTAGAGTTAATCAACCACATAGACGGTAAATGCATGATAAATACTTGTTTCACTTTGCCGCACAAATTCAGTTCAATTTAGTCATTTTTACTTTTTTAATGATAATTATTTTATTTGTCAAAAGTAATGACAATCTTTTCCTACAAATATAGCAACACTGCCAAACATCATTTCGCTATCCCTGCAGTAACATTGCGTGCGGTGCAAAAAGTTAGAATCAACCAATCAGGAGCTGGATCATTCTGACGTAGGATTAGATGTACTCGGGCTTTTTCCGCACTGAGTACCTAAACCCAAATACCAGCGAGGCAATTACGCCATCTGAGGCCTAGATATGACACTGAAACACCGGCGTCGGCTACGAAATATCAGTTTGATGAAAAGATAGACCGTTATTATTGCTTGAATGTCCGTGTTCACTTTTACGCCTCTCGAACCGATAAAAATAAACGAATACACAAATCGTCTGTCGGAATATAGAACATAGAATTAATTCTGCAGTAAGGAAGGCGAACATCGAAAATTAATGAATCTCAAGGCGACTCGCACGCTTGGATTCAAGAAAAGATCTATTAATTTCAAAGGCTGCAAAAGTCGGCCATCTGTAAGCGAAGCGGAATATTGATTGAAAGAAAAATTTGGGTTTTTGTCCAAAGCTGTTCAGTTTTATCATATCAGGAACATCATGAAGTTGAGAGCAACACTAACCGAAGCAATGCAAATATTATAGTCTGTATGCTACATACGTTTCATGGCATTAACCTATCTTGAACGCAAACAAAACAATCAATAACAAGTTGAATTTTGTTGGTATATTGCTACACATTTTTTATTGATTGTCATAATGTAATTTCAGAGCTGTTATAGTAATGTAGTCAAATAAAATCCTCGACATTTTCGTGTATTTTTCTAGAAAAGGGACATTTATTAGCTTTAGAAACTAATAAAACCTATTTTAATCCACCTAGCGGTGCAATTGTGCCTTTCTCAATCATGAATCACGAGAATGTGTGCGTTGTTTATTTTCATTAAAAGCTTTTAAATGCATATATTACATTTTATTATTATACATCACATGACAACTATATACAGGAAAATAAATCATTATTCGAGTTCTAAAATTTTGAAAAAGAAAAAACAGCCACGGTAATATTGAACTGAAAAACCTATTTTAATCCACCTAGCGGTGCAATTGTGCCTTTCTCAATCATGAATCACGAGAATGTGTGCGTTGTTTATATTCATTATCAGCTTTTAAATGCATATATTACATTTTATTATTATATATCACATGACAACTATATACAGGAAAATAAATCATTATTCGAGTTCTAAAATTTTGAAAAAGAAAAAACAGCCACGGTAATATTGAACTGAAAAACCTATTTTAATCCACCTAGCGGTGCAATTGTGCCTTTCTCAATCATGAATCACGAGAATGTGTGCGTTGTTTATTTTCATTAAAAGCTTTTAAATGCATATATTACATTTTATTATTATACATCACATGACAACTATATACAGGAAAATAAATCATTATTCGAGTTCTAAAACTTTGTAAAAGATAAAACAGCCACGGTAATGTTAAACTGAAAAAACCTGTTTTAATCCACCTAGAGGTGCAATTGTGCCTTTCTCATTTCTCCAAACTATGATTTAATAGCTGGTTCGTACAATATAACATTATGGACATGTATTTCATTCTTATTACACTTAGTAAGTATATATAAGAGCACGTTTTTGCATTCATCGCGGTATCGGTTTGAATCGGAGTTTTCTATGTGATCGCACTCCACAACCCGTAACTCTGGCGCCGGAAGTCGGATGGAGATGGAATTTAATATCAGTTTCCGGGGACGCAGCACCTTTCATTTGAAACTAAGTTGATCAAATCGGTCTAGCCATTTTCGAGAAACCAATATAACCGTTATTCTGAATTTGGATACTTCAGGATCCGTCGATGGTGGCCAGTGTGACCAAAGAGCCTTTGAATGACTGTTGGGGACCTAGATCTTCAAATTCAACAGTTGTGTTTACATTTTGGAAAAAAATCACCTTTTTACATTCATCGCAAAATTCGTTATAATCGGAATTTGCTGCGTGATCGTACGTATCACCCTGTAATTCAGGAACCAGAACTCGGATCCACACAAAATTCAACAGCAGCTGATGGACCTTTCATTTAAAATCAAGTTTGTCAAAATCGGTTCAGAAAATTCCGAGAAACCGATGTGGACAAATCAACAAATTTTGTTTTGTAACCATACTCTTCAACTCGTAATCCGGATCAAGATGTCCGTTGAAAATGAAATTCAATAGCAACCTAGGGAATATTATACCTTTCATTTGAATCTTAGTTTGTAAAAATCGGTTCAGCCATCTCAGAGAAACCGATGTGGACATTTTGTTAACAAATCCGCACATACACACATACATACATACATACATACATACATACATACATACATACATACGTACATACATACATACATACATACATACATACATACATGCATACATACATACATACATACACACATACATACATACATGCATACATACATACATACATACATACATACATACTAGGGTGGGGCGTTGTTATATGGATAAACGTAATCATAGCCACATCAATCGAGCACAGCACTTTTTTGGTACCTTTTGGAGTCCTAAACAACTGTGCAAAATTTGGGGTCGATTGGTGTTGACCCGGCGTGGCGCATTGCGTTTGAAATTTGTATGAAGATTAGTATGGGAAAACCTACATTTTTGCATTTTTAATTCTGTAGACTACAATTCTTTCTGTAGTATGCCAACAAATAGATAGAAGTATAGTCCAGGATATGCTGAACAACTTTGCCGAAGGATGTATGGTGCTAGAATGTCTCTAAGCCAAGTTATAGCTATTCAAAGTTCGATACATCGAATTAAATGCCAAAAATCATTTTTATTGCCAACACTGCGGGTATACCAATGGTATTTCATATAGCATTCCAAAATAACATTATATATTTTATATTTACCACATTGGAATATGTGGATGAATTATTCAAAAGCCTTAGCTCAATTTCATGAGCGCAGGTAGTTGAGCAATAGGGCGTAGTGAGGGGTGAGGGGGGAGGGGGGGGGGGCTGACTTTAATATGTAGAAATTCGAACTGGAATGTTGTCGAGTGGGAATGTTCAGACGAATTATTTCAAAACATTTACACAATGTCTTACGCATAGTAGTAACGATGAAATAAAACATACTGCATCCATTTGCCTTGACTTTTATCAATTGAAGTTACGTTACAGACTGAATCAACTGATGTCCAGTTGATATGTCAGAGGATTGCATTGAAAATATTTCAGTTTAATACGCACTATGATTTGATGGGATGCTCATTTCGATGCTGTTCGATCACCTGAAGCAAAAATTGATGTAGGGATCTGGTGGATTTCATGTTGAAATCCAGAAATTAGCTTCACGCCTCGTGATCGAACAGTATAGAAATGAGCATGCTATCAAATCATGCATATTATACCGAAATATAATCCTCTGACACATCAACTCAACATCAGTTGATTCAGTCTGTAACATAACTTCTATCGATAAAAGTCAAGGCAAAGGTATACAGTATGTTTTATTTCATCGTTACTATTATGCGTAGGACAATGTGTAAATGTTTTGAAATAATTCATCTGAACATTCCAACTCGACAACATTTCAGTTCGAATTTCTACATATTAAAGTCCCCCCCTCACCCCTCACTACGCCCTATTGCTCAACTACCTACGCTCATGAAATTGAGCTAAGGCTTTTGAATAATTCATCCAAACATACCAATGTGGTAAATCTAAAATATATAATGTTATTTTGGAATTCTATATGAAATTCCATTGGTACACCCGCAGTGTTGGCAATAAAAATGATTTTTGGCATTTAATTCGATGTATTGAACTTTGAACAGCTATAACTTGGCTTAGAGACATTCTAACACCATACATCCTTAGACAAAGTTGTTCAGCATATCCTGAACTATACTTCTATCTATTTGTTGGTTTACTATAGGAAGAATTGTAGTCTGTGGAATTAAAAATGCAAAAATGTAGGTTTTCCCATACTAATCTCCATACAAATTTCAAACGCAATGCGCTACGCCGGGTCAACACCAATCGACCCCAAATTTTGCACAGTTGTTTGGGACCCCAAAAGGTACTAAAAAAGTGCTGTGCTGAAAAAACGATCATTTTGCCCCACCCTAATACATACATACATACATACATACATACATACATACATACATACATACATACATACATACATACATACATACATACATACATACATACATACATACATACATACATACATACATACATACATACATACATACATACATACATACATACATACATACACACATACATACACACAGATATTTTGCGATCTCGGCGAACTGAGTCAAATGTTATGAGACTCGGCCCTCCGGGTCTCGGTTAGAAAGTCGGTTTTTGGAGCAATTGCATAACTTTTCTATATAAGAAAGGCAAAAGAATAATATTGCATTAGCTTATGAGTTCAATGTTATCTTCATGTGATTATAATTTGGAAAGGTTGGTGGAATGGGTTTGAACGTGTAGGGAATGGGGGGTTAGTAGAATGGGAGTGGAGGATGCGTCAGAAATCCTTCATCTTATTTCGGTATACGGGGTGGATGAAGGAAATGCGGGCGTGAGGGTGGTCCAAGAGGAGGGGAGTGATGAAGGAGGGAGGTGTAAGGGCAAGGCGGGGAGAGGTGCGGCGACGCAATACTCACCTGCATATTTTGACTTCCATGCCACTTGGTTTGAGAAAATCGGTTCAGTCATCACCGATGAACCGATGTGACTTTAATTGTGGAATATGCCCGGAATTCCGGACTTCCGGAATCGTCGATAGTGGACAATGTATTCAAAGAATGTTTGATTGGCAATCAGTGATCTAGATCTGCGATTAGAAGTAATTTGGTGACCATTTCAATAGTTTTTAGCCTTTGAGGTATTACGATTGTACCGATTTATATGGGAAATTCCAGTGTATCCTTACTAACACCCCTGTAACTCCGGAAGCAAGAGTCAGAACCGAATTAAATTCAGCAGCAGTCAATGGCATTAATGTATCTTTCATTTGAAATCAAGTTTGTAAAAATCGGTATAGAATTCGTTGTGGAATGGATGTGACATTAGCTTAGGAACTTGGCGGGTATCCCGGGGGCGTCATGAACCGTCATAGGTAGACAATGTGGTCAAAACTGCTTTGATTGATCATTAGTGATCCATACCCGCAAACTAGAGTAATGTTACATCAATTTTAATATGATTTACATCATTTTAACATCATGGTGGTACCAGTTTATATGGGAATTTGCTGTGTGACCGCACTCTTTAACCCGTAACTCCGGAACCGGAAGTCGGATCAACTAAAAATTCAATAGCAGCTTATGGGAGCGTTATACCTTTCAGATGAAACTAAGTTTGCGAAAATCGGTTCAGCCATCTCTGAGAAAATTGTGTGAGTTTAAATGACACACACACACATACACACACATACATACACACACACACACACACACACACACACACACACATTTGCCGATCTCGACGAACTGAATCGAATAGTGTATGACACTCGGCCCTCCGGGCCTCGGTTAAAAAGTCGATTTTTACAGTGATTGCATAGCCTTTCTTTATATGAGAAAGGCAAAAAGGTGCAAAATCGGCAAAGTCCCAAAAAGTCGATTTTTATAAAAAAAAAATTTTCGAGATAACATAAAATCTCGACGTTTCATGCATTTTAAAGATGTTTGGCATCAAAAATACGAATTCGATTTCTGAAATTTCATGGGGTCCCCCCTTTGAAAAAAAAAATTTGAGTTCCGGCTTATATGGGAATTTCATATGTGACCGGACGATTTAGTCTATATTTCCGGACCCATATAAGCGATCCGTACGAAATTTTATTGACATCCGTGGGAATATTATAGCTATCATTTGGGACTAAGTTTGTGAAAATCGACCCAACCATTTTCGGGAAACTGATGTGAGTTCATAAATTTTGAAAGATGGCCGCTTTTCCCGGGCACTTCCGGAACCGTCTATGGTGGTCAATGTAGTCAACGAAAGTTTGGTTGGCCGTCGGCGACCTAGAACAGCAAATTTAAGTTGTTTGAGAGACATTTTAGCGAAATTTTTACCTTTTTTGCTTTCATCGGAGTATCGGTTTGAATCACAATTTGCTATGTGATCGCTCGCCACAACCTGTAACTCCGGAACCGGAAGTCGGATCGGGATGAAATTCAATAGCCATTTACGGGGACGCAATACCTTTCATTTGAGGCCAAGTTTAGTTGAATCGGTCTAGCCATCTCTGAGCAACCGATGTGACTGTTATTCTGAATTTAGATACTTCCGCCGGGGCTTCCGAAACCGATGATGGTGGCCAATGTGGCCAAATAGACTTTGAATGGATGTTAGTGACCTAATATTACAAATCGAAGCAGTTGTGGTCATATTTTGGAAAATTTTTCACCTTTATACATTCATTGCAGAATTTATTAAAATCGACATTTTCTGCGTGATCGTACTCATCACCCTGTAATTCCGGAACCGGAAGTCGGATCCATTAGAAATTCAATAGCAGCCTATGGGAACGTTGCACCTTTCATTTGAGACTAAGTTTGTCAAAATCGGTTCAGCCATCTCTGAGAAAAATGAGTGACATTTTTGGTCACATACACACATACATACACACATACATACATACACACATACATACACACACACAGACATTTGCCGAACTCGACGAACTGAATCGAATGGTATATGTCACTCGGCCCTCCGGGCCTCCGTTAAAAAGTCGGTTTTCAGAGCAATTGCAATACCTTTCTATTGAGAAAGGCAAAAATGATTTAAAAATAAAAAATAAAAACGAAAAATTTTTGTTTTCAAATTTTGACAGCTACGCTTAGATTAAAAACTGTGATGTTATTGCGATAACCTTCAAAAACAGCAATATTAACCCATCTGTTAACAAAGTTTGATAACGTGTGAAAATTACATGACATTCTAGAAATTATAAACAGTAGTACGCTTCGTTTTAGGTTACACATTATGGAGCATTCACGAAAAACTTTCAATAGGTAATCATTTTTTAGAATCTTCTCAAATTATCCATACATGGTCATTTATAACGACATATGGCGATGGGAATAAAATCGCGTTATTTCCTTATATATTTTATCACACCCTTTTTTTTAATAATTTTACCGTGGTTGAATGATTTGGCTCAAATTTGGAAAAAGTCCAATGGTTGCATGCACACAAAAAATAATGAAATTTAAACGACATGTAAATCAATACGAATGTAAACATACAAAGATTCAATCAAAACTTTGATTGAAAATTACGTTAAAATCAATGCACTCAAGTGGAGCATCAAACAGCATACAATTTTACACTCTCATTCGTGTAATATTACATGTCATTCATTTTACAGCGTGTAAAAAATACATTGGAGTGCATTGGTTTTCCGTTTGAAGAAACTGTAATTTTCAATCCACGTGTAGAATTATAATAAAATTCGTTGAAGAAAGTACGACAAGTCGTGTGGATTTTTAGTGGGACTTAATGTTACATTTATATTCATGCTCCAAATATGTGCATGAAAATCAACTTAAAATTACAAAATATTTTTTTCTGTGTGGAGTAGGAGTGGCTCCGTAACGCTGTTGATCGTTTCTGATTTACCTATTACTTCCTATTCTAAAGCATTTTATACCTGTTCAATTTGGTGACCCCTTAGCATGAAAAGTGCATCTAAGGTAATGAGATCCAAATGAAAATATTAAGTCGTCTTTATTCTGTAATTTTAGCAACTGAAACTAGTTGGGACGAAATGGTTAAAAGTGAAGAAGTTTTCGCGATGACCACGATTGTCGAGTATCTGGAAAGAAGTCAGGGGGCGGCGTTTTAATTGCGGTTTCGGCAAAGCTAGATGCTGAAGTGGTTACAACAACAAAATCAAAAAAAAAATCGAGCATGTGTGGGTAAAAGTATATGTTGAGGATGAAAAAGTTCCTATTCGCTGCAACACTGCCCATTATTACAAAATAAACATTTATGACGAACACCCTCCTCTTCTAAAGCGCGGACAATATTTATCGTCAGCTGATCAGTACCGATGTTTCATCTTTCGTTCAACTCTATAATCATAAGTCGGTCCCATGTAGTTATGGAAAACCATAGAATATTAGAAAAACATGTTACTAAGGACAGTATTCCGGTTGTACAAATTTTTATACTATTTACTGATAAACTGATGATTGTTTCCGCTGAAGACCCAAACACAAATGATCCGACTTTTACGGTTCGGTTGATTATTGTCTCAGAGATGTCACATTTTCCCGGACGTATACGACTTATAGAACCCTCCGGATGTCACGGAAATGCCACTCTGATCGACCTTCTGGTGCTCAGATAGACGATTTCGCTTGTTTCGGAACGTGGTACACTAGTGGAGGGTTATGAATGATGGGAAGAGAATCAAATCATTTAAAACTAAACCAAATTAACTCACCTTTTCTTTCGCGAATTTATCTACTTTGATTTTTTTGTTTTTTATTTTGATTATAGAGGTTTTAATCTTAGGGTTATTCACCTCTTTTTAATATTTGGGTTATTCGAAATCTTTTTTGGAAAAATCTCTAACCCTATGTGCGGGGTTGGGAATCGAACCAATATGAGCTGCGTACAAGGCAATTGATTTGCCAACTGCGCTGTGCCCGTCCCGCGTCTCCTTTGATCTTTGACGAACACTTTCCATTGTTCCTTAGCGTGTTGATTCGTCCGAAAATTATTCTAATAATCCCTACCCAATAATAACAATTGAATTCAATAAATTCACAAACGAAAATGCGATACAAACGGCACTGCCTATCACGGGAGAAAAGTTTGTAGTACATAATTTAATTCCAAACTACTAAAAAATAAATTACAAGTGTAATGCCTATTTTAAAGTAATAGCTAGAACATGTCGCTGGTAATTTTGAACCCACTGTTAAGGTATCCCATTTTCTCCGCAATAGGCAGCTATGTTGCTTGAAATTCTACATGCAGCTCTACTACTGTAAACCGAGGTGACATTGATCACTTTTCGAAGTAATCATTACATATTTTTAGACGCAACTCATTTTTTTCAAGTTTAATATTTTTAAACCATGTACTGCTGTATGGGGAGAAAGATTGGATGGTTTTACCTAAAATTGTCCGCTTACAGCTATTTTTCCAAAAATGATGTCAAGTTGAAGTCCGTTTTCGTATTCCGGGGTAACTTTGATAACCTGCATGTTCACTCACATTAAGTTATTGATGTCAATGTTTTTAATTCAAATGTTTGTTTAAACTAATTCTGGAAAGATACTTATTGTTTAATAGATGTTAATTGCATACCAAAAAAATCTGAATTTTATCGTTGACGTAATTGCAAACATGACACAAATCAACAAACCGTAATTTACGAAATGACGGAACATTACTGTGTTCCATTTAATTTTACATGAAACATATACTTTACATGCGCAATGACATAAAATTACATTTCCTACCATTCAGAACAAACGCTGTACAGTCGTGATTCGCTGGTTGGGCTACACCTCTGTCCAACTAACGAATTTGATTCGTTAGTTGAACCGACTGCCAGATGTCAAAAACTCTCCAAAGGAGACGTTAGTAGTGTAATTGCATCCATTCACATCTCTAATAATTGTCAGATTGATTGTCAAAGTAAATTTGACATAAGATTTTGACATTCAGATGCTTTTTAGTTGGACAATGGTCCAACTAGCGGAGGTCCAACTAAAAAGCGGTCCAGTTAAAAATGTGCAACCAGCGAATCACGACTGTATGTGGAGTAAAATTACATGATTTACGAAATTAAACGTCATGTAAAATTAAAATCAAATGTAAAACTAAGTTATTTTTGATGCTCGTATATGTCAGGGTCAAGAGACGTAAATTTACATTATTTTTTCTAGGTGTGATGTATTACACAAAATATTTCAATGTACTGTAAAATTCGAGTAACCAAAATTCGTATAATTTGTGTCCAACTAGAACAAAAGATTCTGAAAACCTTAAAAGCTGCCAAAAATTGTTTTACTTCAGTGCTTTATCAGTGTACAAAAAGTTTCGTCCATTTTAACACGTTGGAATATTGAACAATAAAAAAATGTTGCGAATTTGAACTTAAAATAGTTTGAAAAAATTGCAAACTAGTTTCACAAAAAAATGCATTTAAAATAACTCTTAAAACTAAATTTGGCACATCCCAATCTAAAGGAAAATAAAAACTCGCTTGTAATTTATTACTCTTGCTAAAATCTGAGATTTATTTGTTTTATAAAAAATAGACACTTTACGAAGCTTTATAAAAATAAGGTAAAGTCAAATTTCGGTTTTCTGTAGTTTTCGTACCCAAAAACCGAATAATATACTCAAAAAGTATAACAAATCAGTATTTTATAAGTTTAGAGTAAAAGTCATTTCAAATTAAAATGATTCTGTAGACTATAATCTGGTTTAATAAGCGATCTACGAAAAAAGTTTCGAGTGATCAAAGTCACCCCGATGATCAAAGTCACCCCGGTTTATGGTATCCCATTTTCAACGTAATAGGCAGCTATAGGTTTGTTCCAGTACACGGAAGTCACTCCGGAGTAAACAGGAGCGAAAAATCTTTGCTCCTTTTTACTCCGGTTTGCTACCAGAAGAAGAAAAAAGAGAAGAAGAGAGTACAGGAACGATTTTCTCCGGAGTACTTCCAGTTTCTCCTTGTACTGGAACAGACCTTATGTTGCTTGAAATTCTGCATGCAGCTCTACTAACTCTTTCCACAGCGTAAACAACTGCTTGATGCCATCGTCACGTTTTCTGACGCTACTTGCACACGTGAGAATGAAATATTGTTTGCCATAACTCATGTTAAGGTTCAACTGAGAACGCCTCAATAAGCGGCCATATTGGGAAGCGAAAAAAGCAGTTTTTTTCTCACGCTGTTGGAAAAATCTGCATCAAAATCAGCAATACTTTGCCAATTCCTCGAGTACCTCGATTCATTTTAATGAAAAGTTTCCAAACGGTGTTAGGAACAACTTCTTTTTTCGATTTCCAAACTGGCCGCTTATTGAGGAGTTCTCAGTTGAACCTTAATTTTCAGGATTTTCTATCTCTTGATCACGCAAAAATATGTTGATTAATTGAATATTCAATTAATCAAAACGGTCATGGCAATTTTATTTACATTGTCTTCAGTACTTCGAGAATTTAGATTAACACGATAATGTTCTTCCCTGTCTATTCCAACATGCTCAAATTCGTATCAATTGCTAAAATACTTCTATTCACGCAGCGGCCACAAGCGTCACGTCATGCATTTAACGATTAATTTTGTGTCATAAAAAGGTCATCCATAAACAAACACTTCCAACACTGTCAGTCTAACAAATAGTTTATTTTCCTGCTCGTCGCTCTTCCAACAAATAGGGTAAAAGGATGTAATACGCCCCACTCCTACCCCAACAAGCTCCGAATTATCTGAAGCGAAGAATGGCTGATAACTGTATCATTTCATGAAATCGACGTACTAAGTACGCCACGATAAACTCTGGATGGAGGGTCTCGTGCACGCTTTTTTGCCAATAATGCTATTGACGCATGTCTCATGTCGTCTTTCACAACTCGCGATAACTGTGCTGTCACAGTTACTCAGACTATGGGTAATATAGACAAAAAGTACTTATATATTGTTCGGCATATTTGCCGCATAAAGAGTCGCATAACCTGCTGATAATTGGCAGGTTCCCAATGAAACTGAACCGTCTCTATCCGACCATAAATATATACTTTTTGAACACCTTCATATCTCCTTAAATGTGGTAGCATATCGTAATCTTAAATCTACAAATTGGGACTTTTTTTTTTGGAAAACTTGTCGATAAAATTTCAGGAATATTTTCCAACAATTTGTCGACTAGACGACTTGGATGACATCGTGGATACGAAAAACTCGTTCAAAGTACACCGAGCAAAAAGCATCTGAGAATTTCATAAGTCTCGGCATATGAACAGGCCTTCTGACGATGCCATTGAACGCTTTCGAATGTCATAGACAGGCTTATGAATTCATTTATCTTTATTCATGCACTCCATAGACGCATAAATAATGTATTTCATAAAACAGTCTTATGATTTCGCTCCAATATATGCGTTTAAGAATTTCTTAAGTTTTTCTCATGAAACCCATATGAGATCTGTTATTGATTCTATAAAATTATATTTTGTTTTTCATAAACGTCACTTTTGTGAAAAGTTCATAATTGTTTCTTATGAATTCAGTACTAGCCTGGACGGCCAACCAGGAGCTAATCGTTTCAGGCCAGCACTTTTTGATTACCGCTGTTTGAAACAAAAGAAGTGAGATTTTTAGTCAAATTGTAACAAATTTATATATGTAATTGTTTTTTATGTTATTTAATAAATTACTGTGAGCATTAAATCAGTTTACATGGTTATGATTTTTACAAAAGATATCCGATTATTTGAAATTTGGAAAAAGTTGTGCATATAATTAGTGTCTGACGCGTATTTTATAATTATCAAAACCATTTGAGAAGTAACAATCATTATCATTCAGTTGTCAAGTTCAGTTTCCCAGTTATCTAAGCCCAGTTTCCCAGGAAATATTGACGAAGAGTTGCTCATTAGGTAAAAATTTTAATATTTAATGAGAGTTTTCTCTTCAATCTTCTGAAGTGATCTACACTTGGCGGTTCATTTGTCCCGAATTGAGTTCTACAAGATGACCACACAAATAAACTCATGATGAATGACGTTCATGTTTGACAATTCTCGGTGGTTTGTTTACTTTGTCAGTTGCATGTGTTCGAGTGCAACAGGTGCCCATCTGTTACATTTAAACTCACTCACTCCCATGTAAACAAACCACCGAGAATCGTCAAACGAAGTTCATCCGGCTCATTTTGTGTGGTTATATCGGTTGGTGTAAAACCTAATATCCTCTCAAGGTTGATTTTTACTGTCGATTTTCTGTCTACTAAAAATGCTCGAAAAATATCAGCCACGTTCTATTTTTTATATAAATGCACAATAATATCTATAAATAAAAAAACTTATGGCATGGCATTCATTTGAACATTATGATGAATTTCATAAGACTGTTCCATGGAAATCATTAGTTCTACTATGTTTTCTGCTTATAAATGTCAGCAATTTTCATAAATGGATACCTATCGTGTTCATTCGGACATTTTCATAAATTTCATAAGACTGTCTTATGAAAATAATAAGAGATGGATTTGTAAAATTTCCCCTCAAAATTATAAGACAGACTTATAAAATCTATTTAAAATCCTTATGTCTGAAAGTCATAAGACATTTTTATGGCAATTCAATGTAAATTTTGCTCGGTGTAGCATTTTACGAAGAAGCTTATCCAATTCGTAAAATCGACTAGGGGAACCCTTGGTAGAGGGCTGAGCTTGAAAAAAATGGAGAAGGATATGAGATGAACTGGGCGCAGTGTGATGACCCCAGGTCCACTCGTATAAGAAATGTCTTAGATCTGCAGAGCGGACTGGTTGGCAAAACCTATGCGCTATTGTCCCTTGTTTGAAAAATAGAATAAAAAAAATTAACTCGAACTCGAAAGATTTTTAAATGAACTTCTTAAAAACCAGAGATGTTGTTTATATTACGGATGAAGAGAATGTTCTCAAGTGTCTCATCCACACACTTTCAAGGTTGTACCTATCCAGAGCTGTTGTTCACAGATCTCATTCTGGTGATTGCGACTCGTGGGCGTTATCACGCACATTAGTTACCACAAAAACGGTCAAGTGTTAGTTACATCATTGAAAAGGTTTTCTCGCCCATTAGCGTTTTATCATTTTTATTTTTTACATCATGAAAAAACCCATAGCTCCATTTATCTAACGCATTGAACCGAATTAAATAAATAAATTATATAATAAAAGTTTTTGAGAAAATTTGGCACAAAAAAACTCTAAAAAATTTGCACAAATGACCGCCACGTTTGAGAGGGGGGAGGGGGTGAACGGTTTCAGCGTATAAAAAAAACACTTTCTTTGCAATTTTTTTTTTTAGAAATTTGGATGAAGCGAATTGATCGAAACTTTTGTACATTATACTGCTTCATTTCAATAACATTCTGTAATTGTTCCATTCAAAAATTTCGACAAGCTGCTCTGTGACGAAGCTTGTTGTGGAAAAAACACGATTTGCGGTGTTAACTGCCATTCAAAAACTACTTAACCGATTTATTTCAAACTTTGCATACACATTATATGTAAAAAAATGCCAAAACCCTATGTTGAGTTTTCGGTAAAAATTTTCAATTTCTAATCATAAAATAGCGGAATTTTTCTTGAAAAATTTCCTTCCCGTCATTTTAAGAGTAGAGAACCATTGAATAATTGAAAAATTATCTCAAAAACTCGACCTAGGGGTTGGGTATTGTTTTACTTAAAATGTGTAGAAAGTTGTAAATAAATCGGTTAAGTAGTTTTTGAATGGTAGATATTTTATTATATATTTCCTGATTCTACATCATCATTTAATCTGTTCCACAATATTCCACCACGTCACTCGGTCAGTTGCTGCTTGTCTCCAACCTCTCAGATCCCCGATACTCACCAGGTTCTGTTCCACTTGCTCGAGCCACCGGGAACGCTGCGCTCCTCTCCGTCTTGTACCAACCGGGTTGGAGGTAAAAAAACTTGGTGGGGTTGTTGTCCGGCATCCTCACAACATGCCCCGCCCACCTTACCCTTCCAGCTTGAGCTACTTTCCGGATACTTTACTTACCATAGAGTCGCGCAAGTTCGTGGTTCATCCTTCTCCTCCACACGCCATCCTCATGCACACCACCGAAGATCGTTCTCAGCACCCTTCTTTCGAAGACTTCGAGTGCTTGCAGATCCTCCTCGAGCATTGTCCACGTTTCGTGCCCGTAGAGAACCACCGGTCTAATCAGTGTTCTGTACATGGCGCATTTCGTGCGGTGGTGAAGCTTCCTGAACCTCAAAGTTTTGTGGAGCCCATAGTAAGCACGACTTCCAGAGATAATACGCCTTCTGATCTCCCGGATGGTGTTATTGTCCGCAGTCACCAATGAGCCTAGATAGATGAACTCGTCAACCACCTCGAACTCGTCGCCGTCGATCGTAATACTACTGCCCAAGCGTTCCCTATCGCGATCGGTTCCGCCAGCCAGCATGTACTTCGTCTTAGACACATTTATCTTCAGTCCTACTTGTGCTGCTTCGCGCTTCAGTCGGATATACAGATCTGCTACCATCTCCTTGTTTCTACCGGTTATGTCCACGTTGTCAGCGAAGCACACGAACTGTCCGGACATCGGAAAATCGTTCCCCGCTTGTTGAACCCCGCTCTTCGCATTACACATTCCAGCGCTATATTGAACAGCAGGCAGGACAACCCATCGCCATCCCCTGCGTGTTTCAAACGGACCCGAGACGCGGCTCGAAATTTCGACACAACACCTTTCAGCATCCATCGTAGCCTTAGGGATCATCCATAAGGCTACGATGACAGGCGCCGGAACAGAATCTGGGATAGAACTTTGAAAGCGGCATTTGTCACTGTGATCGCTCTGTAGTTTTCACATTCCAATTTGTCGCCTTTTTGCCTTTCTCATATAAAGAAAGGCTATGCAATCACTGTAAAAATCGACTTTTTAACCAAGGCCCGGAGGGCCGAGTGTCATACACCATTCGATTCAGTTCGTCGAGATCGGCAAATGTCTGTGTGTGTATGTACGTGTGTGTGTGTGTGTGTATGTGTGTGTGTGTCATTTAAACTCACACAATTTTCTCAGAGATGGCTGAACCGATTTTCGCAAACTTAGTTTCATCTGAAAGGTATAACGTTCCCATAAGCTGCTATTGAATTTTTAGTTGATCCGACTTCCGGTTCCGGAGTTACGGGTTGAAAAGTGCGGTCACACAGCAAATTCCCATATAAACTGGTACCACCATGATGTTCAAATGATGTAAAACATATCAAAATTGATGTAACATTACTCTAGTTTGCGGGTCTGGATCACTAATGATCAATCAAAGCAGCTTTGACCACATTGGCCACCTATGACGGTTCATGACACCCCCGGGGAACCCGCCAAGTTCCTAAACTAATATCACACCCATTCCACAACGAATTCACTACCGATTTTTACAAACTTGATTTCAAATGAAAGATACAGTAATGCCATTGACTGCTGCTGAATTTCATTCGGTTCTGACTCTTGCTTCCGGAGTTACAGGGGTGTTAGTAAGGATACACTGGAATTTTCCATATAAATCGGTACAATCGTAATACCTCAGAGGCTAAAAACTTTTGAAATGGTCACCAAATTACTTCTAATCGCAGATCTAGATCACTGATTGCCAATCAAACATTCTTTGAATATATTGTCCACTATCGACGATTCCGGAAGTCCGGAATTTCGGGCATATTCCACAATTAAAGTCACATCGGTTCATCGGTGATGACTGAACCGATTTTCTCAAACCAAGTCTCAAATGGAAGGCAAAATATGCAGTTGAGTATTGCGTCGCCGGCCCTCCCCCCCCCTCCGCCTTGCCCTTGCACCTCCCTCCTTTATCACTCCCCTCCTCTTGGACTACCCTCACGCCCGCATTTCCTTCATCCACCCCGTATACCAAAATAAGATGAAGGATTTCTGACGCATCCTCCACTCCCACTCTACTAACCCCCCATTCCCTACATGTTCAAACCCATTCCACCAACCTTTCCAAATTATAATCACATGAAGATAACATTGAACTCATTATGCTACATAGTATGGATTGAACTCATGCTTATTAAGCTAATTAAATATTATTCTTTTGCCTTTCTTATATAGAAAGGTTATGCAATTGCTCCAAAAACTGACTTTCTAACCGAGGCCCGGAGGGCCGAGTCTCATATAACATTCGACTCGATTCGCCGAGATCGCAAAATATCTGTGTGTATGTATGTGTGTATGTATGTATGTATGTATGCATGTATGTATGTATGTATGTATGTATGTATGTGTGTATGTGCGGATTTGTTAACAAAATGTCCACATCGGTTTCTCTGAGATGGCTGAACCGATTTTTACAAACTAAGATTCAAATGAAAGGTATAATATTCCCTAGGTTGCTATTGAATTTCATTTTCAACGGACATCTTGATCCGGATTACAAAACAAAATTTGTTGATTTGTCCACATCGGTTTCTCGGAATTTTCTGAACCGATTTTGACAAACTTGATTTTAAATGAAAGGTCCATCAGCTGCTGTTGAATTTTGTGTGGATCCGAGTTCTGGTTCCTGAATTACAGGGTGATACGTACGATCACGCAGCAAATTCCGATTATAACGAATTTTGCGATGAATGTAAAAAGGTGATTTTTTTCCAAAATGTGCACAACTGTTGAATTTGTAGATCTAGGTCCCCAACAGTCATTCAAAGGCTCTTTGGTCACACTGGCCACCATCGACGGATCCTGAAGTATCCAAATTCAGAATAACGGTTATATTGGTTTCTCTAAAATGGCTAGACCGATTTGATCAACTTAGTCTCAAATGAAAGGTGTCGCGTCCCCGGAAACTGATATTAAATTCCATCTCCATCCGACTTCCGGCTCCGGAGTTACGGGTTGTGGAGTGCGATCACATAGAAAACTCCGATTCAAACCGATACCGCGATGAATGCAAAAAGGTGCTCTTATATATGTACTTGCCAAGTGTAATAAGAATGAAAGAGATTTCCATAATGTTATATTGTACGAACCAGCTATTATATCATAGTTTGGAGAAATGAGAAAGGCACAATTGCACCTCTAGGTGGATTAAAACAGGTTTTTGTATATCGGTTTGATGACCCCTTCCTTCCACTCCTCCGGTAGCTGTTCCCTGTCCCAGATCTTTTCGATTATTCGGTGCATGCATTCCGTCAGTTTCTCTGGATCTACTTTGAAGAGTTCCGCTCCTAGACCATCCTTACCAGCTGCCTTTTTGTTCTTGAGCTGTTGAATAGCCTCATTAACCTCATTCATAGTGGGCGCCGGTATATCCCCGTTAGCTGCGACACTGACATTGTTACGGTATGTCCCGCTGACCCCTTCCAACTCCACGGTCGACCACCTGTCGGTGAAGGACAATTTTGATGTAGTGAGGACCATTTGAAATGGAAGGATAGGAAAAGGGAAGAAGGACCGTTTGAAATGGAAGGATAGAAAAAAAGGAAAAAAGGATCGTTTGAAATGGTAGGATAGAAAAAGATAGACGTCATGCACAGATGAGAGGAAGATATAAGAAAAAATATAGATGAAATTTGTTAGTTAGTAGTTGAAAATATAGACCATTGAATTCGTGAACATCACAAGCAAAAATTTAAATCCCGTAAGTAGAACCTACGTCGGAGAGAAATTCTTTTAATCCTTACCCTGAATTATATTCCTTAACAGGTGATAGTAGCACAAGAATACTGTCGGTCAGAACGGACGGTGTCGGATTGTTCAAGTTAAGGTTAGGACAAACGTGGCGTGAATTTGTTCGCCCTGAAAATTAACATTTTGATCCAAATTGTAGCTTTAAACGGAATAGTATTCCACCTGCACAATTGTTGGGAAGAAGAAGGATTACGTATTGAACCGATGTAAGTAGCGCATAAGTTTCCTAGGGCATTTCATTAATAAAGCTCCACAGCTTTTAGCTGATTCATGCTGAAAAGCCGTTTATTCAATCCACCCAACAATCTAAAAGATCGTCCAAGATAACCACGAAGCAATGCCGAATTGTACAGGAAGTGCCCCCACCGTGGAAACACACTGTAACCAGTGTAATGAACCTGACACGGATCGGATGGTAAGCTGTTGTCACTGCGATTCGTGGTGGCATTTTACCTGTGTGGGTGTGAACGACAGCATTGATGCGACAGACCGACCGTTTACATGCCCAAACTGTAAGAGACCGTCGGCACAGATTCCGGTGATTGATGCACCCGGAAGCAAGGCTAACAGCAAAGCAGGAACGAGCACTTCAACCTGTAGTGCTGGAGCAATAAGGGCTCGCCTACAGCTCGAGAGACTTGAGGCCCAGAAGGCTTTGGCGATGAAGCGTATAGAGTTGGAGCGCCGGGAGCACGAGCGGAAGATGGAGCAAGAGAAGCAGAAAAAGGAAGCAGAGTTTGAGCGGAGGCAATTGCAGCTAGAGCAGGCGGTAATGAACGAGTCATTCCGTTTGAGAGAGGTGATTGACCTAGGTGGGGAAGGCGATGAAGACAACCGGAGTGTCGCCTCAGTGCAGAGTTCCTTCAGCAAGGTACAGCAGTGGAAGGCCGCCCATTCGACGTTGGTTGTCCCGACGGAGAAGGCTCCAGCTATTGGTACGAGTAACGCGACGACCGCAACTGGAATACAAGCTAGGCAGGATGGCATGCAGCAACCAACTAGCATTAACGAGGGTATTCTAGAAGCAGCGTTGGCAGGTATTTCGTTTGGGCAGTCAGGGTTTGAGCCAACGTTAGGGGGTATTATCGGTCGAGCCGAAAGCACAACAGCGCCAATAGTTGGTAGAGGTCAGGCTAACATTTTCTCGGTTACCTCCGCGCTCACCAGGCCTAGCAAAGGCATCGCAAATGTAATCCCCAAGCAGCATGCTTTCCAAAACTATCCCTTTCCTCTCACCCAGCCTCCTCCAGCAGGCAATTCGTTTGTCATTCCGCGAGTTGGTAATCCGAATTTTGCAATCGCCGCGCAATCGACCGCAGTGAATAGAGATAGTGCAGGCCCAATTAGAGGTCCAGTGACAGTGGAAGAATTACTGGGAGGAGAGTATTCCCAGTCGTACGCCGGCCAACCGTTACCGTCTGTGATCCCCACTGAGCAAAGGTTTTCGAGAAGGCAGACGGTGCCACCAGGAATCCAATTGGGACCGCAGGAGCAACCACGGTTTGCGGAGTTCCAGGCTGGTGCGCAGCAACCTCCGTTGCATGACGAGCAGGCGTATTGGGGACCGACACCGCGACAATTGGCGGCAAGACACGTGATGAACAAGGAGTTGCCAATCTTTTCTGGTAATCCGGAGGACTGGCCGCTATTCATTAGCTCGTACGTTAACTCTACTCAGACGTGCGGGTTTTCGAACGAGGAAAATTTGGCGAGGTTGCAACGGTGTTTGAAGGGGCACGCACTTGAATCGGTGCGGAGTCGACTGTTGCTACCGGCGAGCGTCCCAAATGTTTTAGCTACGCTGGAGACACTTTATGGTAGACCGGAATTGTTGATCCATGCGTTGTTGCAGAGGATCCGAGGGGTACCTGCGCCAAAACAGGAAAGATTAGATACGCTAATCGGTTTCGGTATGGCGGTGCAGAATTTTTGTGATCATCTGGAAGCCGGGAGGCATGAAGCGCATCTCAACAATCCGATGCTACTGTTCGAGTTGGTAGAGAAGCTTCCAGCACATATGAAACTGGACTGGTCGCTATACAAGCAGCGCTGCGTGGAAGTGAACCTGCGTTCTTTCTCGCAGTATATGCAGACGCTCGTGCGAGCGGCATCCGACGTGACCGTGAACTACGATCCTAGGCCGCAACCTGTACAGCAGCAGCGAATAGTGAAGGAGAAGAACGGAAAGGACAAAAACTTCTGCGGAACTCACTCAATGGAGGATTCTTCTTTGATGGCGACGAACAAAGAAGCATCTGGCGTTACGATGCGCCCATCAAGCCCAGCGTGTTTCATTTGCAAAAACCCGGGGCATCGGGTAAAAGACTGCTCAGAGTTCGACAAGAAAACGGTCGATGAACGCTGGGAGACAATACAGAAACTCGGCTTGTGTCGGCTCTGTCTTGGAGCACACGGAAGGCGCCCCTGCAAGAATCGCAAGCAATGCGATATCGACGGGTGTCAACGGCGTCACCACCCTTTGCTGCACTCCAAACGGGACACAAATGAAGCCCAGCAGGCCAGGGAAAACGGAAAGACGCCAGGAAATGGCTGTAAGAAGTTTGGGAACGACGGAAATTCGGCGAAGAATGGGTCCAGGCAAGAATCGAATGAAGCTAAGCCAAGTAGTTCCAAAGCTGTCACCAACCATCATTCCGCTGGGAAGACTACGCTTTTTCGTATTATTCCAGTGACTTTGTATGGGAACAATCGATCTGTGTCCGTGTATGCTTTCTTGGACGACGGCTCGGAGAGAACGCTGATTGACGAAGAGTTGGTAAAGGACCTTGGGGTTGTAGGAGATCCGCAACCATTGTGCTTGCAGTGGACGGCGAACGTGAAGAGGTCAGAAGCTAATTCTCAACGGATCGCATTGGAAATAGCAGGACGGTCAGGGGCATCCAAACATTTTTTGTCGGACGTGCGCACCGTAAGCAAGCTGGACTTACCACGACAATCCTTGCGGTACGCGGAACTCGCAGAAACCTTTCCGTACCTAAAGGGCCTACCGATCGATGATTACGATCAAGCGGTACCGCGCATCCTCATCGGAAACGACAACGCTCACGTTACATCGACACTCAAGCTACGAGATGGCCGACCGGGAGAGCCGATAGCAGCAAAATCACGTTTGGGATGGACGGTTTACGGATCCAACCAGAACAAGTCAGGGGATATCGTTCATAGTTTCCACATATGCGAGTGCCAGGAGGCCGAGCAGACCCTACATGAGCTCGTGGAGAAGTTTTTCTCAGTCAAGAGTCTGGGAATAATGGAAGTCGCCCATCCTGAGTCCGCGGAAACTCAACGAGCAAATCGGATCCTGATGGAAACAACTAAGCGGGTCGGACAGCGATTCGAAACTGGGCTTCTCTGGAAGTACGATAGCTTCGAGTTCCCGGACAGCTACCAGATGGCGGTTCGACAACTGCAGTGTTTGGAAAGGCGTATGCAGAGGGATTTACTCATCGGCGAAAGTGTGAGGAGACAGCTTTCTGAGTATCAAGCGAAAGGGTACATACACAAAGCGACCCGGAAGGAGCTCGATGATTCAGATCCACGGCGTACGTGGTACTTACCTTTAGGAGTGGTCATCAATCCCAAGAAGCCGTCCAAGGTTCGTATCTTCTGCGATGCAGCGGCCAAAGTGGATGGAGTCGCACTCAACACGATGCTGTTGAAAGGGCCGGATCTGCTAAATACGTTGCTCAATGTTCTATACGGATTCCGGGAGAAACGGGTCGCTCTGTGCGCAGATCTGAAGGAGATGTTTCACCAGATTCGGATTCGACGAGAAGATCGACATGCGCAACGACTGCTTTGGCGAGATGATCCTACACAAGCCCCCGATGTGTATTTGATGGACGTCGCAACGTTTGGTGCAACGTGTTCACCGTGTTCGGCACAATTCGTGAAGAATTTGAACGCTAAGGAGCATTCAAGACAGTATCCAGTTGCAGCCGACGCAATTATCCGGAAGCACTACGTGGATGACTACTTGGACAGCGCTGACGACGTTGACGAAGCGGTGAAGCTGGCACATGAAGTCAAACTGGTCCACTCTCTCGGCGGATTCCATCTGCGGAACTGGCTTTCAAATTCCACCGAGGTTCTCGCACGGGTCGGGGAGAGAGACCCAGTCACAGAAAAGTGTCTCCAGCTGGACAAGAACAGTTCAACCGAACGCGTGCTCGGGATGTACTGGAAGCCGGTCGACGATGTCTTCACGTTTACAACGACGCTAGCGGTGGGTGCGGAGCATCCAACTAAGCGCCAGGCACTGCGAGTAGTGATGAGCCCATTCGATCCGGCAGGATTGTTGTGTTTTTTCCTCATACACGGCAAGGTACTAATCCAGGAGCTGTGGAGGGCGAAGACGACATGGGATCAACTAATTCCGGAGGAGTTACTTGGGAAGTGGATGCGGTGGACGAGTTTGTTCAAACATCTGGACCAGATTAGCATTCCGCGTTGCTACTTTCCGCAACGTTCGGTGAAAGATATCTTGTCGCTGCAACTGCATATCTACGTGGATGCTAGCGAAGAAGCTTATGCGTGTGTCGCTTACTTTCGGGCGGTATTTCCGGATGGGATTTCTGTTGCGTTAGTCGGTGGGAAATCCAAGGTGGCTCCACTGAAGGCACACTCCATCCCACGGTTGGAGTTGATGGCGGCGGTAATCGGAGTACGCTTGATGAAGACCATCCTCACTGGGCACTCGCTCGTAGTCGAGAAGACAGTGTTATGGTGTGACTCTAAGACGGTGCTGGCTTGGATAAATTCAGATCATCGAAGATATCGCCAGTTCGTAGCTTGCCGAGTAGGTGAGATTTTGTCCAAGTCGGAGGCGAAGCAATGGCGTTGGATATCATCGAGAAAGAACGTCGCCGACGATGCGACAAAGTGGGGAAAAGGGCCGTGTTTGTCCTCAGGCGGCCGTTGGTTCCGTGGTGACAACGATTTATATTTGCCAGAAGATCAATGGACCGTAGATGCAGATTCAGTCGGCGCGACGACCGATGAAGAGCTGAGGTCGTGTTTGGTGCACAAGGAGGTTATCGTACCGCCACAACTTGTGAGGTGGGAGCGATTCTCGAAACTGACGCATTTGTATCGATCGGTAGCACATGTTCATCGCTACGTACAAAATCTACGGCGAACGGTAAAACGAGAGACTCGACTGGACGGACCACTCACTCAAGAGGAATTAGCAACAGCCGAAACCACAATCTTTCGTTGGGTGCAGTGTGAGCAGTATCCGGACGAGGTGGCGACTTTGTCAGTAATGCGGGACAAGCAGCCAGGACAACAGGCGCGGCTAGAGAAAACCAGCAAAATATACAAACTGTCTCCGTACTTGGACGAAGCAGGTGTTATTCGTTCTGATGGAAGGATATCTGCTGCGACCGTCGCCGCGTTTGACACTAAGTTTCCAGTAATATTGCCGAAAGCCCATCCAGTGACTAGACTGCTGGTTGATTGGTACCACCAACGATTTCTTCACGCCAATGGCGAGACTGTCGTGAACGAAGTGAGACAGCGTTTCCACATATCGCAGCTGCGCCCGTTCGTGCGTAAGGTGGCTAAAGAGTGCGCCTTGTGTAAAGTCAAGAAGCCAAGTCTGGCGACACCCCGAATGGCTCCACTCCCGGCGGCCAGGTTGCAG
Source organism: Topomyia yanbarensis (assembly GCF_030247195.1). NCBI lineage: Eukaryota > Metazoa > Arthropoda > Insecta > Diptera > Culicidae > Topomyia > Topomyia yanbarensis. Next base: position 104,716,788 of record NC_080672.1, on the reverse strand, counting down.
GCGTACGTACGTCCATTTTCCTACGTAGGCGTCGACTATTTCGGGCCGATCGGCGTGCGGGTGAACCGAAGTATTGCAAAACGATGGGTAGCTCTGTTCACGTGTATGACCACACGAGCAATCCATCTCGAAGTCGCTCACACACTTTCAACGGAATCTTGCAAGATGGCGATCAGGCGTTTCATCGGACGCAGAGGAGCACCTGTGGAGATCCGCAGCGACAGGGGCACAAATTTCGTGGGATCGAGCAACGAACTTAAGCAGGAGATGGGCAAAATCGAGCGCCAGCTTGCCGAAACGTTCACCAACGCGAACACGAAATGGGTGTTTAACCCACCTGGATCACCTCACATGGGTGGCGCCTGGGAGCGTCTAGTGCGGTCGGTGAAAACCGCTCTTGCTGCAATGGAGTCTTCTCGAACGCCGAACGAAGAAACGCTGGCAACGTTGCTAGTGGAAGCTGAGAGTGTGGTCAATTCGAGACCGCTAACATATATTCCTCTGGAGACGGCGCAACAGGAGGCTCTAACACCGAACCACTTTCTTCTAATGAGCTCGAGCGGCGTAACGCAGACTCCGAAGACGCTTACGGATCCAAGACAAGCCTGCAGGAACGACTGGAATCTATGCCGTACAATGGTAGATCAGTTTTGGCGCCGGTGGGTGCGGGAATATCTTCCTACCATCGCACGTCGTACCAAGTGGTTTGAGGAGACAAAACCGATCGAGGTAGGAGATTCGGTGATCATCGTGGAGGAGAAGATACGCAACGGATGGATTCGAGGACGTGTAGCCAAGGTCGTGGTGGGCCGAGATGGGCGAGTTCGCGATGCCGTGGTGCAGACTCCCGACGGAATGGTGCATCGACCTGTAGCAAAGCTGGCGCGGATCGACATAGAAAAGGTGGGGCTTCAGCCGGGAACAGCAGAAGGTAAAGCTGAACCGGAGATAGCTAACCAGCCTTACGGGTCGGGGAGTGTTACGGTATGTCCCGCTGACCCCTTCCAACTCCACGGTCGACCACCTGTCGGTGAAGGACAATTTTGATGTAGTGAGGACCATTTGAAATGGAAGGATAGGAAAAGGGAAGAAGGACCGTTTGAAATGGAAGAATAGAAAAAAAGGAAAAAAGGATCGTTTGAAATGGTAGGATAGAAAAAGATAGACGTCATGCACAGATGAGAGGAAGATATAAGAAAAAATATAGATGAAATTTGTTAGTTAGTAGTTGAAAATATAGACCATTGAATTCGTGAACATCACAAGCAAAAATTTAAATCCCGTAAGTAGAACCTACGTCGGAGAGGAATTCTTTTAATCCTTACCCTGAATTATATTCCTTAACAGGTGATAGTAGCACAAGAATACTGTCGGTCAGAACGGACGGTGTCGGATTGTTCAAGTTAAGGTTAGGACAAACGTGGCGTGAATTTGTTCGCCCTGAAAATTAACATTTTGATCCAAATTGTAGCTTTAAACGGAATAGTATTCCACCTGCACAATTGTTGGGAAGAAGAAGGATTACGTATTGAACCGATGTAAGTAGCGCATAAGTTTCCTAGGGCATTTCATTAATAAAGCTCCACAGCTTTTAGCTGATTCATGCTGAAAAGCCGTTTATTCAATCCACCCAACAGACATAATCGTCCTCCTCGAACGCCCGATTGTCCGCCTGCGCACCATTCAAACGTTCATTGCAGTACTGCCTCCACCTTTCGACCACCTCACGTTCGTCCGTCAAGATGCCACCTTCCTTGTCTCTACACATTTCGGCCCGCAACACAAAACCGTTGCGAGAGTCTTTCAGCTTCTTGAAGAACGTCCGCGTTTCGTGAGCGCGATACAGCAGCTCTATCTCCTCTCTCTCTGACTCTTCCAGTCGGCGCTTTTTATCCTGAAAAAGACGAGTCTGCTGTTTTGGCTTCCGTCGATATGACTCCACGTTCTGACGAGTGGCTTGAAGCAACATCGCTGCGCGTGCTGCATTCGTCTCGTCCAATATCTCTTGGCAATGGCCATCGAACCAATCGTTCCGTCGACTCCTCTGTACATATCCCAAGACGCTCTCCGCAGTGCTGCTTATGGCTGCTTTAGTCCTGGTCCAGCAGTGCGCGTACGTTGGTTTCCCTTAGTCGGTCCAGGTTATACCGCGGCGGGCGCCAGTATCTTATACTGTTCACTACGGATAGTTTTGGACGCAGTTCAACCATCACCAGATAGTGGTCCGAGTCGATGTTAGCGCCCTGATAGGTCCTTACGTCGATAATGTCCGAGAAGTGCCGTCCATCAATTAGAACATGATCAATTTGCGTCTGATCTCCAGGTGTATCGGTGCAGGAGGCGGTGCTGGAAGAAGCTGCTCCTTATGGCCATGTTCTTGGAGGTGGCGAAATCGATTAGTCTTAGGCCGTTCTCGTTCGTCTGCTGGTGGGCGCTGAACCTTCCAATTACCGGTCTGTATTCCACCTCCTGACCAACCTGAGCATTAAGGTCGCCGATGACGATCTTGACATCATGTCCTGGGCAGCGATCGTATTCACGCTCCAGCTGCGCATTGAATTCGCCTTTGTCGTCATCGCTACTTCCGAGGTGGGGACTATGCACGTTAATTATTCTGATGTTGAATAACCGGCCCTTGATCCTCATCCTGCACATTCTGTCACTAACCGGCCACCATCCGATGACACGCTTTAGCATCTCCCCCACCACCATAAAAGCTGTTCCCAGCTCGTGTGTATTGCCGCAGCTCTGGTAGATGGTGTGGTTCCCGCGAAAGACCCGCACCGTAGACCCCTTTCAACACACCTCCTGCAACGCCACAATGTCGAACTTGCGGTCTTTCACTATATCGGCAAGCATGCGAGTGCTCCCGATAAAGTTAAGCGACAGTGCAGTTCCATGTCCCATGTTTCCAGTCTCTTGTCCGTTTCCGTTGCGTACGTCTGTGCCAATTTTGTCCATCCGAAATTTCTTGTTGAACTTCCTGAGCATGCTATTTTTATGGGCGGCTAGCTAGGCCTGCGCAAACCTTGCAGTAACGCTGAAGGATCACGGGAGGAGAGAGATTTGGGCTAAGCGCTTATTTAAAGGCGGCGCTGGCTTGCCTTGTCAGGGCTGCTTTCGGGCATGTGGTATTTAGGCCTAGAACGTGTAGCCCACTATCTCGTCCTACCACACCCGCAGTCAGCCCCCGCTACTGGTTCGGCTCGCGAATCACAACTAGTTGCTATCGCGACTAAGCATTATCCACCACCTATGATCCGCCCGGCTGCTTGCAACTCAGCTTCTCACATAGCGTTCTTCCGGGAAAAAATATTTTATTTTTCTTTGTTTCAAGTGTGAGCGTCGAAATGTTGCTCATCAGGTTTGTGGCAGACATGCACCCATATATACTTACCAAGTGTAATAAGAATGTAATAGATATTTCCACAATGTTATATTGAACGTAACCTAAGCCACAGACTAACAGACATAACACTCAAAAACAAAGCTTCGCCCGCTTTAACGGTCATTTTAAATATATTTGTAGTTGGGACTGTGGCCACATTTGAAATTATGGCGCCACTGACATATGAACAAGCATATGGGGATAGACCACTAGTGAAAAATTGTTCCCAAACCTGAGGGGTAACCCACCAGTAAATGAGTGTTTGGGACTGTGAATAAAAGGTGGAGCTATTGTTCTGGGAAAATTTTCGGATCGATGTTTTTTGAGGGAATTCCCTCATAGTGTTATGTCTGTTAGTCTGTGCCTAAGCCTTGATAAATGAGAAAGGCACAATTGCACCACTAGGTGGATTAAAACAGGTTTTTTTTTACATTTTAATGACATTCAATTAGCTAGAGTGTACTGGGTAGGGAAAGTTATGAAAATTAGAGCCATTAGTGAGAGCAAGGATGTGAAGTATACAGATCGGAAAACTAGAAGTGGCAGGGTCTTAAGAACAGGCTTAAAATCTTACGGGCTTAACTTGTTAAAGGAAATTAAATTTTACCGGGCCTTAGATGCCCAGCTTGCCTTTTAACATTAGGATTTTAGCTTGCCTTCATAAGGGTTAATACTTAATAATATTTACAATAAGGGCCTCAAAGTCGAGTGTAATAACAATCGGGGCATAATGATCCTCAATGTCGCCTATTCTCCATTTTTTGTTTAGTCGATTATACCCATTAGCCGAAACCTTTGCCGACGAATACTTTACGACATATCCTGGATAAATTTCGGCAATAAAACAGGCGGATTTCAAAGCGGCGTACGATTGTGTGAAACTAAACGATGTAACCCGTCAGGGTAACAATTGAGCACTGGGTGGAAATATACCCTTTCGTGCGTACTCTCTCCGTAGAGTGTATTGTTTACGAAAATTTATGCTCACCGCTGTTTTGTACCGTTCACACTAAAGGTGTAAATTTTTGTTCATTTTCTCGTTTGTGAACGGTTTTGTTTGTGCAGATAGGTGTAGTAATTTTTGTTGAACATTTGTATATAAGAAACATAGGGTTTAGGTAGGACACCGCTCTCTTCTCGCTGTAAAAGTGATTGCCACACGCAGAAAAATTTAGCCTATTTAAACCAAAAATATGTGTTGTTGAATCCAATCATTTATTGTTTATCACTTTAACAAACAAACTTATTGGTTTGAAAATATTTTTTTATTAGAACAACAACAAATTTTTGCTTTCAATAAATACATTTTTAGTATCAATAATTATTGAAAAACGGAACGATAATTTTTTTTATTGAAACAAAAAATAAATTTTATTGAATTCAATAAATAATTTTATTGTCTCCCGACCAATAATTTAATTTATTGAATTTAATGCATAATTTTATTGAACCTACAAATCTTTTTTCTGCGTGTAACTATGCTGTACCATGGCAATGACAGCTATGCGGCGGTGTGTTTTTTTTGGTGGTTGTTTGGTGGAGTGAAAAAGGCGGCCATCGAGATAAGGCAGAAAGTGACGGAGCACGAACAAGAACAGACGTCCAGAGTATTTTGCTTTCGGGACAATCTTGCGCCACCGTAACTGTGGAGTTTAGTGTGACAGTAAAATCCCTGTCGAAAAGTGCCGGTTTGTGGTTCGGGCACAGTGCATAGTGTGGTGTCGGTTCGCCAAAAGGGGTTAGCTAATTGCAAAGGAGTTCTTTCGCCACCCCGGCTAATTAACAAGGAACCGAACATCAGCCGTTCTCGCTATAGAGAATAAGTCGAACGAGCCTAGCTCTCCTCTATAGCTAATAGCCAAGGAGAACGAAGCAGGGCGGACAAAGGTTTCCCCTGGGAAATTTACTGCGGTAACTTCCGGGATCGTTTACGGCGAGTAGACGATCCGGCGATTCGTCGCCAACGTCGCTAGGGCGGTTCCAACAAAGGAACCAAGCTCACCTCCCTAGCTAAACGCGAAGGACCGCTGCCGGAGCAGCCAACGACCAAAGGAGAACGCGGCCATTGTTGTCCCGGCCGGTCGGAGGAAACCGCCCGCAGCAGTGAGCCACCAGCAGCAGCAGTGAAGTGGAGAGTTGGAGGTCAATAAAGTCGGTAAATTTAGTAATTTATTTTGTTTTGTTTACCCTTTTTTTGTTGTTACGAAAATCCGAAATTCTGTAGAGGCACCTAGGCCGCCCTGAAAAGAAGGGTACGCCGGGCAAATAAGAACCCGAGTAGCGGGCAAACCCCTACTTACAACGAATTGTGGTAGATAATGCTTTACCATGGTTTCCGACAAAACTATTTAAGCAGATTGCTGGGTGGGTCAAACTCAAGCGACAAAATAGCCAAAGAGGCACCAGACACAGTGCTAGCTGGTGCGATAAGAAGATCTGATGTGTTACAGCATGGAACCATCATTATGAGATAAACCATGATTCTTGGCTTCGTAAATTGGCGTTGTTCACCGAACAGTGGAAGCATTTGTGTTTTTTTAAAAGAAGGCTGTGAGAATCGAACTGACCATGAGCTCTGCCAAGACAGAGTACATTGTTGGTCGTGAGCGTGGCAGTTCGAACGGTGTTGCTTCTGAGATGGAATTCGATTTGATACAGTAGGGGGTGATCGACGAATTTATATACATTGGCATACTAGTAGCATGTGAAGTGATATTCTGAGATAGTTATGATTCAATGTGATAAGAGATGCTAGATGCGAGATGAAAAGTTTAGAGACGCGCCAAAAAACTTGCTTTTTACAAATCGCTGTCGCTACCTATTGCTATGTACGATCACGAGGCATGGGCGTCCATGAGATTAGGCTATCGAATGTTCGGCGTGTTTGAGAGAAGAAATCTGTGGACAACACTCGATGACATTGCTTTGTTACGTAGGAAATTTTTCATATTTTTCTACAGTCCCAGATAGTAAAGTTAAACATTTTTTATGTCAAAAAATACCGAAATGGTAATGACAAATCCATTCGAGCTCTATTGCATAAACATTAAAAACTAACAGCTTCTACTAAGCTCACATAGTTTTATCCGTGAATATTTTTGATTGCCGTTTTTGTATACGAATTGATAACTTATGCCAAGCCAATTCACCCAGAAAAATAGTTAGTGCAGCAAGCAGTCCAATCATTAATACAATCATTGGTCCTAGAACATGCTCCGTCGTAAGTGGTTTCTTCTCTTCCTCGTCCTTATGGCCTTCTGAGATTTGTATCAAAGCTTGCTGCATGCGAGTGCTTGTATACTTTCTGATCGCCTGTCTTTCCCAAACTATAATAAAACCGTGCGATATTGCCTCCAGATTGAACTTGTTGAAGTATTCCATCAATGGCCAACCCCGTTGGGAGTATCCAATAGTGTACGCAAAGTACAATATTTCTTTCATGATGTCAAAGGTACCCACATTTTCATCACGAACTGATTTCCCGTACGCGAAGTTTCCGCCATTCAGTAGCTCCACACCGATAGCGTAGTCACCGGGCAGTGATCGTCGGAACATTTCGTTCTCATCGGGAACCTCATCGAATCGTTCCACCACAGTGCGGATATCATACTGTAACAAAAAATTACAGGTGGAGCATAATGAATACCATTCGAGGAATATAACTTAGATGAGTTACCGATTCCGCTCCGAATAAGGCAAAAATCCATGCTACTGCCGGCGCTGCCCATCGGTACGGTGAAAGAACGTAGTCGTGAACGGTTTCGATCGACTTTTCGTATCTCGGTACAGTTAAAACACTGGCTAATCCACCGGCATACGAGTTGCTCAAAACGACTCCAGATAAAAGGATGAATGATATCAGAACACGATACGACGAAGAAATTGAGCTAAAATACATCACTTTTGAGTAGAGGGTAAGAATAACGCGATATACAAATTTGAACTGTACTTTGGAAATATCCCTTGATCTAAGTAGATGGAGATCATATCGAAAATTGATTTTTCAATCGGAGGCTGGGCAGAATCCCTGTCCATGCTGTGTTTCAAATTCAAACTTGTTATCATGTGATGAACGAATGTCATTACCACAAGCATGAGACCCACTGATAGCCACAATGTTTTTGCGAAGGGATAAATTAGCGTCAGAAACATCGGACGCAATTTTGCTCCTGGAACCAGCAATATTACAGTTGATTTACAGATATATTGGCTCCCGTCCATTAGATGAAAGTACCTGTAAAAATATAACTTAATTTATCGGAACTCTTTACTATCAGCTAATGATCTACCAATCATAATAAACACAACAAGTAGCAAACTCAGTCTGCTTCGAATAGGTGGAGTAGACTTCACCATACCCGGTTCCGTTATCGTATATGTCGCCCCATCCACTGGGTCCAACTGTAAAAAAATAGATTTCATAGCTTCAACCAGATATCACAGGCAAGTCCCAAGCAACCAAAACTTTGTAATAGGGAGCTGCCTAAACTTCTAGGTTTTGATAATTTTTCGAGCTGTACTACGTTTTAATAGTGGTTTAAACAACTTTCAAATTAAAATAAAGTTGAGACAGCTTGAAAATTGTCTAACGATTTTATATGAACTTTAAAGGGATTTTAAAGATTTTATTCGAACTATCGGTTGCTTGGGTTGACCTTGACACTCACAATCCCATAGCTTTATGTTGCAGTTTCGAATTCGGCAAAACTCCACTATCAAGGTACCCTCAATGCCTTCCAAAAATAGTTCCTTCGGGGAGCTCGAATTGAACGCATCGATGTTTCCTTTATTCTCTCCAACGTTGGACGTCATACAGTATGGCACATAATCGGCGACCCCCATTGCTACATCTCTCCGTTGTAAATCGAACATTTTATCGTAGAATACGTTTCCATCGCCGACGAATTTGTTCTCGATGACGTTGTAGCTTTCTACAAGTTGTACCTCCGCTGTGTTACTGATCGAATAATTTTGCGTGTACAAATCGTAGTTGCTGTTACCGGAAGGAACTATGAACCAAAGATTCGGGTACACTGTCAATTAAAATTGAAACAAATTTTTGGATTATTCTCGTTCATCCGTAGCCTTAGGCAATTACTTTTCAATGCTTCTCTCGTGAACCAACTTTTGTCCAGCATGGTACTATTTTCGTAAAATATCAGAAAATTCCTGTCACGGATCCTTTGCAACGTTCTTTCCTTTATATCAAGCTTCAACTGAAGATAATTCATTACATATCGAGTTATTACGATGTACGACTGGAAGTACAAAATTAAACTTTTTTTTGCTAACATTTCCACGTGCACAAAACTTGGCGCTCACTTGGCATCCATGCTCGATGGCATCTTCGAGGTATGATTCTACATCTTGTTCGGCAGCAATCCACATAACTGCAAATCGTTCTTGATCCTTTTGCAGCAGTGCGAGCTCAACCGCTACCATGAAGGAACAGTACGTATCACATTCATTCTGAGCATCGGATATGTGTCGATCATAGTAAATCACGGTACAGTAGCTGCTGTTACTCGAAAAATATGATAACACTGAAATTAAACCGGTATCTTAATTTTGATACTTAAAATTTTGGTCTTGATTATTTTGTTACTCAAGTACTGAAGAAAGGACACCAGATTGCCTTGCACTTCAGTGGTTGGTATCATTGTGGCACCGCTAACTTGTATGTGAACCGTGGCTACCGTTCCGTACTTTTATTTGTAGATTTTCCCCTGCTCGATGATTACCCATCAGGATAATTCATCGGCGATTACCAGCATGTACTAATTGGCGTTATGCAAAATGTACTTAAAGGAATCGGTTATCGATGGCGTTATTACATGATAATCGATCCTTTACATAAGTTCAGCGGTGCTCAACATTCTTCTCCTTTTGTGAAACTTATTGCAAAGGTTTTTCATTATTTGTTAAGATATGTGTCGGGCTCTTATAACTTTTAGATAGTCAACTTGTGGTTAGGGGAACTATTTTATTGAAATTATTTTTCCTAAGCAGAATCTTTCTGTAAGGAAGTCGTATACCTCGACAATTTTATGACATTCGAAACGGGATTTTGTGCCAGATTTTGAGCACAGAAAATGCCCCTCCGTAATCTCTACAAAAATTCGAAACGAAAATTTGACCGATTAAAAAAATGCAATTTAAAAATGGTTCTGATTTTTGACGTAGGACTACGTCTTTGTTTTCGATATGGGGGTGCACTCTGCAAATTCTACAAAAATGGTATGTAACGAAAAGTGGTCCAATTGTAAACGCATATAATTCAGCCATCTCCCGATAAATTTTCAAATTTTTTGCACAAATCGCTCCGAAATACTTCTAAGAATAGATTCCAATAGATAAACCCAAAGATTTTTGATATGCTATATTAAAAAATTAAATAATATACAACCTTGTCAAAATATCGCGCATTAACACACAGAAGATAGCGCTTCCCAAGCCCTGTACGACGGATTGGTGTACCTAGCGCGCAACGCTTCTATGAATGACGTCATCATCGACTATTTAAAGAACGGACTTGGTCAGACACGCTCAGTTCCCTGTTGAACGGCTGGTGAAGCAGATCACTGCGCTGTGTTTTTTACAGCCAGTGTAGCTGAGCTAGAAGTCCGTTACACTGGCTGTGGAGGGACGCTACAACAGGCGACCGCTCCAACTGCTTTCTAAATGCCGCTGTAATGTTGCCAGTAAATTTTTGGTTTAACTAGCACATGTATTTGCGCTTGAAGTTAAGTAATGTAGTGGTAGTAATAAGCTTCCCATTTTGGTTTAAACGCAAGGACAGTTTTTAAAACAGGATTTGATTAATTAGTTTAGCTCATCTAAGCAATTTTATCAATTCTGTCATTTAAAAGGAATTTTACGGAACTTGGTGAATTTGACCCCACTTGCAACTGGTATAATCAACCTGCACAAAGTGTTGCATAACGCAGGGCTGTTTTTTGGAACAAAATCATTCAGCCCTTCGCTATGCAAAATCACGATATTATGACAGATGGGCTAAGCGCGGCCGTTCCTTTCAATCGGGAAAGGCCGCGTGGAATTTTGGTGAAACGCGCTAATAGTGTCGTGGTGGTACTAGTTGTCTCTTTCGCTCTACCCATCATCATCAGCGTTGACTCATTTTGCATTGTGCGCTTGGGTTCAATGTTTGGGGCGAATGTGTTGGTTGGTAGGGGAACTGGCGGTAAAATGAACACGTTAAGCAAAGTCATTATTTTCTAACTAATAAGTGAATGAGATATTACAATCACCTTATGTTTCTTGTTAGACATGTTTTGTACATATCTGGTAAAAATACTTCGTCATAAACACATTTTTTCAAACATGATTCTTGATTTCTAAACATGTCCAAAAATGAGACATGTTTATAGCGAGTGGGTAAAATGAACATGTGGCGGTGGTAAAATGAACAGCTTCTGGTGACCAGCAAAATGTCCTGTATGTATGCAATGCGCAGCGTTGGAAAGCATTTTCCGATCAATGCTAATATCCCAACAAATCATGAGCTTTGCATACACACAGGGCATTTTGCAGGCAAAAAAAAATTATCACGGAAGAATTGAATTTTCATGACGTAATATTAACCATTTTACAATTCTGTGGCATCGAAACACATCTACAAACTTGGGGTTATCCATGGGTGTTTGAACTTTTAGGATCTGTTTGAGAGCAACTAGAAAGCTTGTTCTATACATGAGATGTGATTATATTGTCTAAAATTTGATTTTTCTTCACCGGTCCGGGTGTTTTTCCCACACATTAAGTACTAAGAAAATAAATATTTTACATTAAGTAGTATAGTCCTACGTCTACAGTTCGTGCAACCCCATAGGGCTGCCCCTTGTAGTTTATTTTTTTTTAAATTTTACGGGGACAAGGAGGGGGAGAGTTACCATCAAGCTACGTAATTACCAGGGGGGTATTTAGAGGTTTGTGACGAAATGCTACGATGGGGGAGGGGGGTGTTAAAAATCACTCAAAAAATGCTACGTCATTTATGGATGATCCCAAACCGAACCAACCAGCCAGGTGTCGAGGTCAGTTCGGCGATTCCGGTGGAGTAGGGCGTCCGGTTCGCTGGTACCCCGACGACCCGCGACTGGTGGTGTCTCGTCGCGGTCTACTCAGTCTAGTCCCTGGCGGTGAATCTAGCTTACGCCGACGGGGAGTTCCCCGGCGATAAAAGCTCTCCCGATACCGATTCTTCTTCGGTTTTAGCACCATTCAACACCGCAACTTCTTTAACATTCAACACCGCAACTTCTTTAAGCCTTTTAGTTCCCCGCTCGTTCCATTTCGCTCCACTTCCCCGGTGAGCCATTCAGCTCCCGCCCTTACTTGTTCGCGAACTACTCGGTCCCCGACAATTGATCTAGCCTACTCCGACGGAGAATTCCCCGGCGAGAGGTTCTCCCGAAACCGAGCGATAGATTTCGCATGATTCCGATGTTCGTATTCGTGAGCCATTTAGCTCCCCGCTTCGTCCCGATCTACTCGATCTAGTCCCTGGCGGTGGACCTACCCTATTCAAACGAGCCAGCCAGTAGGTGTTGAAGTCCACCCATCGATTCCGGGTGGAGCGTAGCTTCTGGTTCACTGGCGCCCCAATTACCCACTGCTAGCTTTACAACGCGGTCTTCTCGGTCTAATCCCCGGCGGAGGATCTAGTCTACTCAAGAGCTACCCGGTAGGGTGTCGAGGTCGGTCTGACGATTCCGGTGATGCCTGACGTTTGGTTCAACCGGTACCCCGGCGACCCAAACGCGGTGCTACGTCGCGTACTACTCAACTGATCCCCAGCGGTGGACCCAGCCTACACCGTCGGAGAGTTCCCCGGCGGCGGAATTTCTCTCAAAACCCGATTTGTGGCTTCACAGCGACATTCTAGCCAATGGCGCTACTTTGTTGGTACCTACATTTGTACCCCAGACAAACTTTAGGCGACACTGTTAAGTTGGTCAAGTGAATCACCTGCTTTAATGAAAGTTTAATAATCGAATTGATTTATGATAAAGATTACTTGCAGTTAAAACTATCCGTAACGGAATAACAGTGATTACAAATAGCTCTGGGGTACAAATGTACCCCCACAAAAGCAATCTAGGGTTAAAGTAAACCCCAAAAAATGTATGCATTTTAGAGCCGAAATCCCTCTGTCACAACAGCGGTGACACCGGTGACAGCGGTGTTGAACCGGATGATGGGAAATTACAAATCTTAACAGGTTATCTAGAAACAACATACATAGACGAAGTTCGTAGCGTTTTGTAGTTATTACTGCAAACTCGTTCCTAGATTTGCGAACATTGTAAAACCGTTGAATAATTTGTTAAAAAAGTATGCTTCATTTGTTAGGAATTTCGAACAACATCAAAGTTTCCAATTGGGTCATTAAATGAGAAAAAAAAACTTTTTTTTATTACATATATCGATAAAGCTGATTTTCGTGATCACAACAATGTTTTTTTTTCCAACTCAGGATACGTGCAAATAAAATTTAAATTTAAATTAAAAAACTTGTTGACAGTCTTGATTTTACACTATTAGAAGCATTTGACATATCGAATTTCACGACAAGTGATGTCCTGTCCGAAAAAAATGAGTACATGTTTTCCCGGTTTTCCAGCAGGGTTATTTTTATTTGATATAAACTACATTCAATGTATATAGTTTTTTTTCATTTTGGGTGTTGTCTTGATAGGCCAGATGCAAACAACCGCAGTTTTCCCTTGTATGGTCTATGTTTACATAAGGTTTATTTAAAAAAAAACAAAAAATCGTTTTTACGTATTACAACGAAATTTTTTTGAAATTATGTTTTATTATGTATATTGGACCTAAAATTTATCGAATGGAACGGAAAACTATATATAGCTTAATGACCCAATTCTTAAAGCAACATTTATTATGTGTGTGTTAACCATCCTTTCTTCCATTAGCCGGTAGTGATTTATAGAAAAAAGATGTTTGCATGTATTTGGACATATTCATTCAAATAACTTGATTCATGGATTTAGGTAGGTGTTAGCTCAATTGACTTTCCGATGACCCATTTCATGTACAGCGTCAGACATGTTCCGAGGTTATCGTTCCATCAATCAGCCCTTCCTTAATGTAATGTTTGTATCAGTTGTATTTTAACATTACAACAAAACTTTCGCGTATTTAGTGTACAGGGTGCGTCAGCTGGATGTTCCTTTTTCAACATTGAACAACTCCGCCATTTTTCAGCCGATTTTGACAGATAAACACAATTCTGAAACGTCATTTAGTGCCTATGAGTCAATTTACACCAAAAGAACGCGCTGAAATCGTAGCGCTTTACTTTGAAAACGATCGTTCAATAGTGAAAACTGTGCGTGCTTATCATATGGCAGGCATTCGGCGTCTACAAACAAGACAATCCGTGTTGAAATAGGATACATCCAGATGGCGCACCCTGTATTTGATTTGTATATAATTTAAACAAGATGAGAATGCGCTGATACAATAAATGTTATATACTGATTGGATAAGCTTAAAGTTTCTTGGCCCCGTTACTATCTGTTTGAGTTCATCAAAGATGACCTCTTCTTCATCTCTGAACTCGTCGAACCCAACTAGCGGTAGCGAGTCATCCGAGTATCGCTCACCGAGTAGTCGGGTTTGTCATCCGTTGACGTGATAGTGCATAAGACCGATAGAAAAAAGAATTAAAATTAAAGCAACATTTATTATCTCCCAAAATTCTTCATTAGGGCGAGTGTATACATCTAGGGAATTTGATAACGGGATATTTTTCACCGTGCAGGTATTTAAAATAATTTCGATTTTCAGTGGTTCGAAAAAAAATAAGATTCCCGAAGTGTAAACTCGATCGCGGAAAATTTCATGAATTTAAAAAATCTCCACGCAAAACATCCGGCCGGAAACAATTCAACAAGAATGCCAACTGGCACAAAACACCGGTCCAAATTCTGTGATAAAATTGCTGTATAACTGCCTTTTTACTTGCTTTACCCAGATTTTTTTTCAATGGTTTCAAATAATGCAAGAAATCCATTTTCTTAAAAAAGGGAAATTAAAGGTTTATGTTCATTCATTTCCAAGAACCGACCAGCCTTGTCCAATATAACTATTAGGGTGGGGCAAAATGATTGTTTTTTCAGCACTACACTTTTATCTAATTGTTGACTTACTGCAGGAAGAATTCAAGAGAATATTTTCAATAGGACGTAAGTAACAATGAGAGATTCTCTTTGAGGTCTATCTCTTCTGTTCATTACTCGGCCATTTCAACATTTACTACTCTACTCTTTGCATGATATTGTAGTAAAAACCGTTGGCTTTCGATATGTACTGCAAAATTAGTACAAAGTGTTTTTTTTTTATCTTAAATACGTTTATTTAGGCCCAAATGCTTTAGCTTAACGAGGCCGATAATTCATTTTTTTAATTACATGTCACATGTTAGTGGGGGAAGGGAAAGCCGTATTTAGGGGCGGCTTGCTCCCCTCTTATGTAAGTAAAGGAAAAAGGTAGGAAGTGGGATACATATTGTGTAATTGACAGCGTCGTTTGCTGATTGATTATTGTGGCGGATATGCACACTTTGTTGTAGTGTTGTAGTTTCCAGCCTGTAATCGCAGGGGCGAGGGGAGGGTCGATATTTCGGATAATTATTGGCACTCTGATACTGTCATGGTGTTCTCTATATCATCTGCATGTGAGGTATGTCATGATGTTCTGGGTAGACGGTTATCAAGAAGGGTATGCACCGAAGACTCGTGAAGCAATGCCATATTGTAGATGCAGGGATAGGTTGGTGAGATTCTACTGTGAATGAGAGAGGGGAAAATGTATTAAACTTGGACATCAATGGTTTTCAAAAAGATATAGATAAGAAAAATATAGGGGTGGTCACGGCTTGCCAGGACGTCCCGGACTGGCACATAGGGTGATCTACCTCGGGCCCGAAGGGAATCTATTAGTTGGGACCTGGCAACACAGTACTCTGCGCACAGCCAAACAACATGCTCGATGTCGTGATAGCCGTTCTCACAAACACAATGATTACTTTCAGCAAGCCCTATACGACGGAGATGCGCGTCAAACGAGTAATGGTTGGACATGATCCTTGACATCGTACGAATAAAGTCCCGGTTCACATCCAACCCCTTAAACCAAGCATTCGTTGATACCTTCGGGATAATGGAATGTAGCCACCGTCCCAGATGCCCATTGCTCCATGAGGTTTGCCAACTATCGAGCGTCCTCTGACGAGAGATACTGAAAAATTCGTTGAAGCAAATTGGTCTTTCGTAAGTGTCGCCTTCTACTGCGCCCACCTTGGCTAAAGAGTCCGCCTTCTCATTGCCCGCAATAGAACAATGTGACGGGACCCAAACCAAGGTAATCTGGTAAGATTTTTCAGATAAAGCACTCAGATATTCCCGTATTTTCCCCAGGAAATACGGTGAGTGCTTTCCAGGCTTCGCCGCACGGATGGCCTCAATGGAGCTGAGACTATCCGAAACGATGAAGTAATGGTCTGAGGGCAGGGTGTCAATGATCCCGAGAGTATACTGAATGGCAGCTAATTCTGCGACGTAAATTGAAGCAGGATCATTGAGTTTGAATGAGGCAGCAAGATTTTCGTTGAAGATACCGAAGCCTGTGGACCCGTCGAGAATTGATCCGTCAGTGTAGAACATTTTGGTGCAGTCGACTTGATGGTATTTGTTATAGAAAATATTTGGGACCACTTGTGGGCGAATATGATCCGGAATTCCACAAATCTCTTCCTTCATGGATGTATCGAAAAATACAGTGTGATCAGAAGTATCTAAGAGATGAGCACGGTTGACGTTATACGTAGATGAATTGATGTTCTGTGCCATGTAATCGAAGTACAAGGACATGAATCGGGTCTGAGAATTAAGCTCGACAAGCCTTTCGCAATTTGCAATCACCAATGGGTTCAGAATATCGCATCGAATGAGCAATCGATATGAGAGGTCCCAGAATCGATTTTTTAGCGGAAGAACGCCCGCCAGCACTTCGAGACTCATCGTATGGGTCGAGTGCATGCAACCCAAGGCAATACGCAAGCAACGATACTGGATTCGCTCCAGTTTGATGAAGTGTATGTTCGCAGCGGAGCGAAAGCAGAAACAACCGTAACTCCAACACTGATAATATCGTTGTTTGGTACAGCCTGATTAGGTCTCCTGGATGGGCACCCCACCATGTTCCAGTTATTGTACGGAAAAAGTTGATCCTTTGTTGGCACTTCTGTTTCAGATACCTAATGTGACATCCCCAGGTACCTTTAGAGTCGAACCATACCCCGAGATATTTGAATGTTGAAGCCTGAGCAATAGTTTGATCCATTAATTGAAGCTGTAGTTGCGCTGGTTCACGCTTTCTAGAAAATACGACTAGCTCAGTTTTCTCCGTGGAGAACTCGATACCCAGCTGGAGAGCCCAAGCAGACAAATTGTCCAAGGTATCTTGCAGTGGTCCTTGCAAGTCGACGGCTTTAGGACCTGTAATAGAGACCACACCGTCATCTGCAAGCTGCCTTAGCGTGCAGGAATTGACAAGACATTCGTCAATGTCATTCACGTAAAAATTGTAGAGGAGAGGGCTTAGACATGAGCCCTGGGGAAGGCCCATGTAGCTAAATCGTGATGTCGATAAATCGCCATGCGAGAAATGCATTTGTTTTTCAGACAACAGGTTTAGCAAAAAGTTATTTAACATTGGCGAAAGACCATGCTGGTGCAACTTCTCATAAAGAATGTTGATCGAAACTGAATCGAAAGCCCCCTTAATATCCAAGAATACTGATGCCATCTGCTCTTTGTTAGCATATGCCATTTGAATTTCTGTTGAGAGCAACGCAAGGCAATCGTTCGTCCCTTTGCCTTTGCGGAAGCCAAATTGTGTATCTGGCAGTAAGCCATTTGTTTCGACCCAATTATCGAGGCGAAACAAGATCATTTTTTGCTATCGTTTTTTATTGATATTTTTCGGTGATTCTATTAAAAAAAAAAAAAACTCTTACTGTTGACGTTTCAGCTTACTCGATTATAATTTCAGCCATCTTCAGAACTTTACAATAAAAATACAAAAAAATACAATAAATTTTACAGATCACAATTTACGTTAAAAACGATCACGACTTACATTTAACCCCATTCGCCTCTTGCTATCGCTGGGGGAAACAAATTTAAACTAAACCTACAGCGTCGTTGCCAGCGTCGTTGCTCCCTCCTCTCCTGTGAATTGCTGCGTTGATCGTAGCTTGTTGAGAAGTCCATTATACGTGCTAGAGAAGCTAGCTGCGTCACGTTGAAGATTCACAGCTCTCTCCTCTCGCAGCTTGATGTGGAGAACCTCAGCAGTCAGCCTATTGGAATCATTGTTGATTCTCTCCAATACACGCGTTCTGTTGAAATCGAACTGATGTCCACACTCTCTCGCATGCTGCGTTAGGCCGGTTATAGAGGTGCTCGTGCGAATTGAATTTTTATGCTGGGCAATGCGTTTTTCCAGAGTTTGCGATGTCTGTCCTATGTACTCTCTATTGTCGCATCCACCACACGGAATGCTGTAGACCACATTGGTCTGTTGCATCTTTGGGATCCTGTCCTTCAACATAGTAAAGATAGTGTTTTTAATTTTGTCGGTCGGTTGGTACGCTGCGATGATGTCATTCTTGCGTAACACTTTTCCTATCTTCTCGCTTAGGCAGGGGATGTATGGGATGGAAATGTACTTAGCTATTTGCTCGTCTGTACTCCTGGTTTGCAGTGTGTTGTATAGTGAGTGTACCCTCTGTTTCAGTACACGCTTTATGAAGTGTTCCGGGTAGTTGTTGTTGCGCAGGATGTCCGACGCTTCTTTTATGCTTACCTCTCTCTTCCCCGCATCAGTAAGCTTTAGCGCTCGGTCGAATAATGCGATAGCGGTATTCTTTTTGTGGGCGTGCGGACTCTCTGATGTGTAATCAAGATATCGTCCTGTTGTCTGTTTTGGGAGCCATTTTTTATCTATTCTCTCTTCCCTTCTAGTTAATAGGAGATCCAAGAACCGGATAGATTCATTTTCTTCCTTTTCCACTGTGAATTTTATGCTGTTGTGATCTTTTTCGAACTCCTGGATGACAGCATCGATCTCATTCTCCTTACCCACCAGAAAACAATCATCCACATACCTTCGATACACTACCAGCGAAATATTTTTTTGTTTCAATCTTTCTATCGCTTCTCTCTCTAGCCTCTCCATCACTATATTGGCAACGACGGGAGAAAGTGGGGATCCCATCGGTACTCCGAATATTTGGTCATAATACTTTCCATCGTATTGAAAAAATGACGCTTCTAGGACTGTTTTCATCGCCTGTTTGAAACTGTCCCATGGGATTGTTGTAATGTGTTGTAGTTCGTTCCAACGTTCCTCAACATACTCGTACACTTTGTCTACAGGCACATTTGTGTACAGGGACACCACATCCAACGAGTATAGTACACATCCCTCCGGTACCCGTATCTTAGAAATCTCTTCTGCGAAATCAAAGCTATTGCGAACATGGTACTCTGTCTTTCCCACTAAATTGTTCAATATTCCCGAAAGGTATTGAGCCATACGGTACGTTGCTGAGCCAATGGTGGACACTACCGGTCGGAGGGGGCAGTTTTCCTTATGGATTTTAGGAAGACCATAGATCCGCGGTGGTGCGCAGTTGTACAATTTAAGTCTGTATTTGGTGGCTTTGTCAATGTGTTGGTCTAACCACCACTGCTCCACAATGCTGTTTAGCCTTTTTAGCACTCTGTTCGTAGGATTGTCCTTACGCTGCTTATAAGTAGATGGGTCATTTACCATTTCTGTCATTTTTTGGTGGTACTCGGTGGCTGATATCAGGACGGTTTTATTTCCTTTGTCGGCCTTTGCAACATATAGGTCTGGGTTCTCTCGCAAGAACTTCTTGCTGCGCACTATGTCTTTGTGTATCCAATCGTTCTCTTTCGTTCGTGGTTGGTTTTGATAGTTGACGTAGTTGGATATGATGGTAGAAACCTCTGCTCTAATTTCGTCAGCTTGTGGTTTGTTCTGTATTGCTGTCTCTACATCGGCGACAAGTTTCACGTATGGGATGGAGCATCGCATCGCAAACTCTGCAAACTCTGGAAAAACGCATTGCCCAGCATAAAAATTCAATTCGCACGAGCACCTCTATAACCGGCCTAACGCAGCATGCGAGAGAGTGTGGACATCAGTTCGATTTCAACAGAACGCGTGTATTGGAGAGAATCAACAATGATTCCAATAGGCTGACTGCTGAGGTTCTCCACATCAAGCTGCGAGAGGAGAGAGCTGTGAATCTTCAACGTGACGCAGCTAGCTTCTCTAGCACGTATAATGGACTTCTCAACAAGCTACGATCAACGCAGCAATTCACAGGAGAGGAGGGAGCAACGACGCTGGCAACGACGCTGTAGGTTTAGTTTAAATTTGTTTCCCCCAGCGATAGCAAGAGGCGAATGGGGTTAAATGTAAGTCGTGATCGTTTTTAACGTAAATTGTGATCTGTAAAATTTATTGTATTTTTTTGTATTTTTATTGTAAAGTTCTGAAGATGGCTGAAATTATAATCGAGTAAGCTAAAACGTCAACAGTAAGAGTTTTTTTTTTAATAGAATCACCGAAAAATATCAATAAAAAACGATAGCATTTACCAACGGTGACCAAAAAATAGAAAACAAGATCATTTTTTCGAATAACTTCCGGATACAGGACAGCATTGCAATCGGACGATACGAATTGTGGTCGGAGGCTGGTTTTCCTGGTTTTTGGATGGCGATGACCCTCACCTGTCTCCAGTCATGTGGGACAATGTTACCCTCAAGAAACCTATTAAATAAATTCAACAAGCGTTTTTTGGCAGAGTCTGGCAGATTCTTCAACAAGTTGAATTTGATTCTATTTGGCCCCGGGGCTTTATTGTTACATGATAAGAGAGCAAGTGAGAACTCCACCATCGTAAACGGTGTTTCGTTCGCGGTATTGTAAGGCGACGCGGCGCGGTAGATTTTCTGTGCCGGGGCGGAATACGGACAAACCTTCTTGGGGAAATCGAATATCCAACGGTTTGAATATTCCACGCTCTCGTTAGTACTGTTTCGGTTTCGCATACGTCGGGCCGTGCCCCAAAGAGTGCTCATCGATGTTTCTCTTGTTAACCCGTCGACAAACCGGCGCCAGTAACTGCGTTTCTTAGCTTTCATTAAATTTTTCATTCGCTTTTCTAATATCGCGTACACTCGATAACTAGCAACTAACCCGTCGTTCCGGAAGGTTTTATACGCGGTAGCTTTCTCCGCGTACACGTTTGAGCACTCTTTGTCCCACCACGGGTTGGGAGAACGTTTTTGGGTGTTCACGTCGGGTACTCGTTTCGTCTGAGTTTGAATCGCGCTATCGAGAATCGAGTTGGACAAAAACTTATATTCTTCCTCCGGGGGAAGTACCTGTGTTGAATCGATAGTTTTGGATATCTCAGCAGCGTAGCTCTTCCAATCAATGTTTCGTGTGAGGTCATAAGGAACATTGATTGGTGCCGATGGTCTTGAACCAGTGGTAATTGCAATTACAATTGGTAAGTGGTCACTACCGTGGGGATCAGATATTACCTTCCACTTGCAATCTAACCGTAGTGATGTCGAGCATAAAGATATATCCAGTGCACTTGCTTGCGCAGGTGGTCTAGGGATCCGTGTCATTTCCCCTGTGTTCAGAATTGTCATATTGAAGTTGTCACAAAGGTCTTGAATTGTCGAAAATCGATTATCGTCGTATAGACAGCCCCACCCCGTACCGTGAGAGTTAAAGTCTCCAAGAAGCAGACGGGGCGAGGGAAGGTGTTCAATCACGTTGGAGAATCTTCGATTTCCCATCATGGCCCTAGGAGGAATGTAAATAGAAGCAATGCAAAGATCTTTGCCTTTGATTGTTGTTTGACAAGCGACAACTTCAATGCCTGGCGTCGAAGGTTGATTCGATTGAAGGAGTAGCACTTTTTGATCCCTAAAAGTACCCCCCCCCCGTATGAGTCTTCTCGATCCAAGCGGATAATGTTAAAATCGTGGAAGTTGAGGTTTATATTAGAAGTTAGCCATGTTTCACATAGGGAAAATGCATCACAATGATTGTAATTTAGCAAGTGTTTTAATGAATCAATTTTGGGGATAATACTTCTGCAGTTCCACTGTAAAACAGTGATCAGATCCCTGATTCCGTCTAATAAGTTAGCCATCGAAGGATACGATCGCTGTAAGGAGGGGCCATTGTTCAGTCAACTGTTTTAAAAATGTTCTTACTGTTGGTAGAATAGCAACCAGCAAGCTTTTCATAGGATCGGTAATGTTGAAAGCTGTGAATATTCAGTCCACAATGTCAGAAAATTTAAGGAATCCCGTTTTAGGTTGAGTTTCTGACTGTAAAATTGGAGCACTTGGGATTTTTGGTGCCCCGGGGAGTGCTGGGAACTCCTGGTTGTATCTCAATTTCCCAAAACCAGGAGGTATTATCTTCGGATTTGTACCAGCACTTCCAGTTAATGAATTATTTTTATTTTGTACCCTTGTTTGGGACAACCTAGGACCCTTACGAGGAAGTTCAGGTGAGTTTTGATTAGGTCTTTTCCTAGTTTCCAAGCGGAGCCAAAGAATGCCCCTCGCAAGGGTCGTTAGAGGCGTTATCGTCAGTTGGCAAGAGAGCGAATGGGTTTTCGGAGATAAGTGGAACAGCTCTTTTAAGCATTTCTGCGTAAGAGCGTCTGGAGCGATCTTTGGCGGATCGCTTCAGTTTATCCGCGCGAAGTTTGTACGTTGGGCATGTCAAAAGTGCATGCGGATTCTCCCCACAGTAAACACACTTCTCAGCGGGCCTACTGCAAGTATCATCCGCATGGCGTTCCCCACATTTACCGAACCGTTGCTTGTTGCTACAGCAGGTGGCCGTGTGACCTAGCTGCTTGCAATTGGAACAATTCATGACCCGCGGTACAAACAGGCGTACAGGTAGACGAGCTCCTCCCACTTCAACGTAGCTCGGAAGTGCAGATCCAGCGAAGGTTATGCGAAACGAGTCTGATGGATAGTAATTCCCATCTTCGATGGACTTTGAGTGCAATTGCTTGCACTCCAAAATCTTAACTGATTGAAGGTTAGGGTCCTTAAAGCGGCCAGCCCCATTATTCATCAGATCATCGACAGTTAGACCCGCATCACTTACCACACCGCCGATCTCTACATCACGAGAAGGGATGTAGACGCGATACTCCAGCGTAAAGAGGCTATTGCTAACGATATCATTGGCCTGTTTCAAGTCAGTAACGACTACGCGCAGTTTATCTGACTGAACCTTTTTAATCTCGGTTACGGCCGAGTAACGTTTTGTCAGCTCCCGTGCAACAGTTATGCTGTTTAACGGTTTATTTTTGGGCCGAAAGTATACCACCCAAGGACCAGCGGATCCATCCTGGTAAACCTTAACTCGGGGGGGCTGTGAGACATTGGGAGGAAGTGGATCGACCATAACATTATCTGTCTCAGTATCAGATATATAATTCTTCTTCCCCATAATATTCGTCTTCGGAGGGTGATCCTTCTGTTTGTTCCATTTTTTTGCGGGAGCAACACGCTCGACCGCACTGTTTAACTTAAATCAAAATAAAAAATCAAAAGCAATAAAAAGAGAAAAAAATCGATAAGAAAAGTAAAAAACGAAACACTTCACCAGTTGGTTTCTGACGAGCTGGTAGGTGAATTGATCCTTCGTTTGTTTTATCCGTCACCCGCGTGACCTTCACACAATAGAGCAGATATAGCTCGTCTAAACAAAGCCGTCTTTCAGGCAAGAAAACTGTTTAGTAACTTCACTGCACTACCTTTACCTTCGCAGGTAATAATTATCACTCGCGGGACTGTTTATTAGTAATGCTTTACTGCAGCCTCTGCCACAGCAAGCACCTTCGTACTACCGAAAAAACTAAACCACACCGGAGAGAACAAAAATCACTTGTTTCCCGGTACAAAGTTGGGTTACGAATGAAGTACAAAGTGTTGTAATGACGTCGTAATAAACGAAAGAGAAAGTAAACAAAGAGAGACTCTCAATGTTACTTACGTCCTATTGAAAATTTTCTCTAGAATTGTAGTCTGTAGAATTGAAAATGCAAAAAATTAGGTTTTCCCATATTAATTTCCTTACAAATTTCAAACGCAATGCGCTACGCCGGGTCAAAACCAATCGACCCCAAATTTTGCTCAGTTTGTTGCGACCCCAAATGGAACCAAAAAAGTGCTGTGCTCGGGTGATGTGGATATGGTTACGTTTTTCCATATAACAATGCCCCACCCTAATAACTAGGTTTGTATGTCTGTCAAGAAACGTTTAGTAAAAATCGAAATGTGTGTAAACTGCCGCAGCTGAACTTCCGAATAAACACGTTTGGCAAACGTTTGTATGAGGCGCAGAGATCAATAAAATGCAGTTGGAGTGCAACTGTCAAACACGTGTAGCAAACGTAGCAAACAGTTGCGAAGGTGGCAATAGAGAAAAACTGATTTTAAACGTTTATCAATTTGAAAGCTTAGGTACATAGGTTTTCAAATAAATTTTGTTCTAGCCGGAATGCCTGTTATCGTTGGTATAAGTGTCAAATAACATTTAAGGCTCTGTATAAACCTACCCCTTGGTGTGTATAAAACTATCACACCCAAATAACAATCATGGTTTTATGGCCGCCTTGAAGCCACACTTATAACTCAGATTGCATGAAATAGAAATCATGGTTTCGTGCATCGGCGGGTCCGGGGAAAGTTGATACAAAAATTGAGCCGTATTCTTCCAATATCTTGAAAACCAGAGATTGAATTTCATTCCATTTAAACCGGTTATTAAACAATAACTATGAAATTAAATAATAAAACCTACACTCAAACAAATTTAAACGTTATGCCTATTGATTTTACACATAGATTTTTGCAATTAGCGGAGGCAGATACACACTATTTGCTGACAAATAAACCTAATGTGTGTTTTTATAAGACTTAATAATCTTACATTCACATTCCATAACTATAAGGTACATAAAACCCGATTCTATAACAATACGCACATATAACTTATGTGTGCGCATACATAGTTTATAAAGTTGACACATAGAAGGTATGTGTGCGCGTAATAACATTAGCATTTCTTCTTCAAATGGATTTTGAAAGGTTTGAAGCAAATAGAATTAACGTCTGGATTTTTTTTCAGTGTACGTACGTCGCCGAAGAAAGCAATTTTTAATCTACTATGTAAATCTAATAACGATTAAAACAGTTTTGTTTGAGTTACATTACTGGCCAACCAGGTTTCGAGAAAATCGTATTTAAACTTTTGAGTGCGCTTGGCTATTCGAACTTTCTTGCCTGTATGTATGTCATCTTACAGACCTTAAGCCATTTTATATCAATAAAATGATTGTGATTCCAAAATTGCTTTGTTGCAGAAATTTTGATTTATAAATATAAAATTTAAATCAAACATTATGTTATAGAATTTTCTACTTCAATGGTTGATATTGTGACGTCTTTTTTGTTTGAAGCTAAATGAGTTGAAAATGAATTGAATGCAGCGGATGAGATGAATAATGAAACAAATTTGATTTGTTTTTGCTTTCTTGAAAGATTAAAATTTAAAAACAAATATTCACGAAACCGTACCTATTCAGCCCACAGTGCTCAGTGGTGAATATGCCGCACCATTCTCGTTGACGCAGGCTGTCGAGTAGAAATTTTTCGTATCGATCAGTACCAAAAGACAACTGATACCGGAAAGCCGGGAGTGCAAACATCGTGTAGTAGAAAATTCCATTGATGTTACTCAACATTCTGAAACGGGTCGATCACAGTGCCAGGAACAGCAATCTGCCGATTTGTCGTAGCCTTTGCAAACTTCTCATCGCCAAGCAGCAGCAACCACAAAGCCAAACATTTGACCAACCACTAGCTAAAGGTAATAGGGCACAGCACTAACTGGATAAAGTCCAGTTGGCTGTGTGAGAGCGGGGAAAACGTGCCAAATTCATTAATTCTGCTGGGCATACAACATTCAGTACTAACCGCACCTACCTCAGCGACAGGAGGAAGTTTCACATTCCCGAACTAATCGGCAAGGACCTCGCCAAACTAATCTAGCACTTGCAATCTCACACTGAATACATCTTTTACCACCCACTCATCCGCACATCTGCCTATAACCTGTGTACGTGTGGTTGTGTTTGCGTGCATTCTTATGCTCGTCCTAGTTCATGACTAAAAAAACATAAATCTTCACGATGCTAACAATCGCCGTTGTAATTGCCAGGGGTGAGTTTATGTCTCGATATGTTTTTTTCCTGATGTTAGCCGTCTATTACTAGGATTGATCGAGTCGTGTTAGAGGCTCGCTTGCCGTCGGGGCATGTTCCGTGTGTAGTTTTTTTTTGCATAATATGTATATTTGCGATAAAGTATAAGCTAGTATAGTGATAGAATCAAGGTCGGTAGATTGAGAAGGTAATGGCGTGTGAAAATTTGCCCAAAATAAGCGCAGGCAATAGGATTCTTGAAACGGAAAATCGTTGGAGTGATGCTCGAAGATGTCCTCAGCACATTTCCCATTTGACGCTACCTTCTAAATTTATCATCTTGATATAGAACAGTGTGTCGGTGTGCGACAACCGACACATATCAGCATGCTGTTAGTGGTGAATATAATTGATAACCACTCACTCGTATTTGTAGTGGTAAATATTGGTTTATATCTCTTGTACCGTTATCGTAGTGAGTTTGTTGAGCCTGAGCGTGTTTTTGCGTTAGGGGTACGTTCACAAAGTGTTTTGTTTTGATCCGTATTTACTGTATGTTTTGCCAGCATTGCGAACGTCGACGGAAAAGCATGCTCCATATGCATGTGCCGGGGGTAGCCGTGGTAGCTAAAAGGCATAAATCTTGAGCGTTTTTTCAAAACGTCATATCTGCAATGAGTTACTCTCTTTGTTTACTTTCTCTTCTGTTAATAATTCGGTCATTTTAACATTTATCCCTCAACTCTTTGCATAATATGCTAGTTAAAACCACCGTCTTTCGATCTGTAGTGTAAAATAAGTGAAAAGTGTTATAGTGATGCCGTAAAAATCGAAAGAGAAAGTAAACAGAGTAACTCATTGCAGATATGGCGTTTTGAAAAAACGCTCAAGAAATACATCGTGCGTACTCAACATTTCGGTTTGATTAAACGTTGTGAACCTTGATTTTTTAGTTTTTTCGCACTAAAATGAGAATAGTTATACGATAAGCAGATTGGCGTATTTCATATCAACATTGTCAGTTTTTAAAAAATGACACATACGTAGTGGTGATTCTGTTATGATTATTTTTGGTCCAGTAGATGTTCGCAAAAAAACTTGCTGCACAGCGACACCCGACATGTGCGTGGTTCATAAATTAAAATCTTACCCTTCATTTCTGGTTCACCTCACCCAGCCAGAATCTATAAATAGAAAAAATTGCACCGAAAGTTCATGTATCGTGCCAAACCGTTTTATTGTATATGGTTTGCAACGTTTCGAAAATGGATACTTTTATGCATAGAATATAAGCGAACTGTAACACAGCGATCAGAAGAGAAAGTTTATTCTAAATCACAAAAAAAAATCTGTTAGCTCCGATCTAGCTGAGTTGATACTTCCACACACTGAATTATCTCTACCAAATAATATTATCAGCTTCTTGTGTCTTTTGCCGAGATCTGAACAGCTGATATATTAGGTAACAATTTTTTGCTAAGATCTAAGATAAACGTAACGTTTAGTGTGTCAAACATGTCGCTAAAAATCAGTAAAGCAGTTACTTTTTAGAGCTTCAAATTGAGCTGTCAAAATGATTCCAGTATATGAGCGTTTTATTATATAGATTAAAGACCAGCCCCCGATTTTTTTCCCCCAATGTTTTGTCTACCCCCGATTTTATATACCCTAGCCAGCTTTTGTCAATTTCATTTGAAAATATGTTAAATCGGCTCTAGCAGACGAACCAAGTAAAATTCGATTAAATCATTTTTTAATCATATTTTCCTTATCTCAAATATTTAAAATCTAGACCTTTAATTCAAAACGACATATTTACAATGAGTGACTCTCTTTGTTTACTTTCGGTTAATTAATCGGTCGTTTTAACATTTATCCCTCAACTCTGCATAATATGCTAGTCAAAACCACCGTCTTTCAATCTGTGCTGTAAAATAAGTAAAATGTGCTATAGTGACGGCATAAAAATCGAAAGAGAGCGTAAACAAAGAGAGTCATTCATTGTAGATATATCTTTTTGAAAAAAAAAAACGCTCTAGAAATATGCAAAATAAAAAAATGTTTTTTTTAAATTTTGCATTGGTAGACCCCTTTAAGAGTAATTTACGCAAAATAATTATAAAGGGATATGAGACTATGTCTATGGACTAAACACATATATTTGAACAGCTTCGGTTTGTAAAAAAAGAAAAAAAATATGTCCCGATTTTGACAATGCCCCCATTTGATCAGCCTAAAATAAACAAAGGGGCTGATAAAAACGGGTCGTCACTGTACATATTCATACAATTCATTTCATTTATTTTACACATTATATTTATTAAATACGTTTCTTTCGTTTAATACACATAATTCATGAATTCATTTTGCTCACTTTGCTCATTTTATTCATCTTATTCTACTTATCAATTTTGCTTATTTTATTACTTTAATGCATTTTATTCAACTGCTTACATTCAATCGTTCTTTTAATTTCGATTATAGAGGTTTTAACCTTCGGGTCATTCACTTTGTTTTTCGGGTTATATAAATCTTTTTTAGAAAAATCTGACCCCCTGCGCGGAGTTGGGAATCGAACCCAGGTGAGCTGCGCAAGAGTTAATCGACTTACCAACTACGCTTCATCCATTGTATTTATTTCATACATTTTATTCATGCATGATTTGGTCCCTTTTTCATTTGCATCATTTGATTCCTTTAAAATTTTAATCATTTTATTCCTTTTCATTCGTTTTATTATATTGTTCGTGTTATTCATTTTTATCTTTTTGTTAATTGCTATTTTATTTATTTTATTCTTTTTGTACTCTTTAATCATAGTATACATTTTAATGTTTCATAATACTAAAGTGCATTACATCAATACTCGCATACGCGAAAACCGAAAATTTGCAACATTCATGTAATTCCGCCAACACCTTAGATGCTTTCCTTATTCTTCCACTCGGTTAGACGTTCACTTAGAGTTAAGACACTCTCAAAAATGATTTTCTGCTGTATGTAGTTCTGTATTCTAGCATAGGTAACAGGTGTTTTACTGGCATAGATCCACGATCCACCGGCATGATCTCGGTGTAGTCCGTTGCTGTGAACAATTCTTCGTGCTGGAACGCTTTTATGATGGTATAAAACTTTACCATATCCTCACTTCAATTGGCTATTCAATTTATTGTTCTACCCTTCAGTTAAGTTCAATGTTCAAGGAGTGTTGTTGAGAAGATTCGTACTCATATTTCAATCTTCTGGCGAAAAACTTGGCTTCGATCTCTTGGTTGGATCGTTTTAATTTATTTTTCCAAAAGCGTAGTTATAAGAGATGTACGTTGTTACCGATTTCCTTCATAATTCAAGACCTAGAGGCATTTCTTAGGGATCCATGAAAGTCAAGGATTAGGATTGCTATAAATCCAATTGCATTTTGAAGCTTTTGGCATATTGAACCATCAATCTTAACTTCTGTATGCGACTAGACCAGATTTTTGAAAGATGAAACAACACTTGCCACGATCTCGAATCGGTCAAGTTTTTCGAGGGATCCAGGTCGATATTATGCACATTGTTTTTTTTTTTTAATTTGAAGACGCAACTTTATCTGGGAGTAAAATATGCACAATAGATGCAAATTTTCGGCCCAGTCCATTCCCAACCTACAAATTGTAAAAAATTGCCAGAGGAAAATGTTCCATCCAAAGCAGTGGACTCAGACTAATTCAATCTTGCTAAATTGTCGATTTGTTCTGAAGACTGTTCCGTTGGCTAGTAAGAAATTTATCCCATCGAACTTTTTCATAATTTTTTTTTCAAAGTTATTGAAGTTTGTTTTGGAAGCAAAGCCGCTCCTCTTTGTCTTAAGTAGACTTTTTTTAAGATGCCTTGGATATAGTTGTTTGGACCTTCAACATATGGTCACACCTCGACAGAAAATGTGGTGAAAACAGCCAAATATTTCAAAATAAAGCCACTTCCACTGAATTTCTGAAAATCTTCCGGGTCGAATACACATTCCACCAGGCATAAAATGCTCCGGTGGATGCCATTCCGTTAGGTTTCTATCAAACTGGAACAAAATGCCAGAATAATTCTGAAGGGATCCGTACCAAAACCATCGCAATATCTGCCGGACGGAATAATTGCAAAAGTCGAACAAAGCTCTGGCAGGAGTCGAACAAAATTGTACATTTCTGGCAGCATTCTTGCTGAAACCGAGTACTACCGGTTTGCTGCCAGAATTCTGATAAAAGCACACAAATTCTATTCAAAACAAATTTTGCTAAATAGGTAGAAAATCCTACATATATTAAAAAAACCGATCAAAATACTAGAATTCTTGACGTTCTTAATGAACTTGAAACAAGATGTCGTAGGTTCACGAAGCTTGGTGATTTACTTTCATTGGCCAAAATATTTTTCATTTATATTTCTCGAGAAAAGCACCAATGATTTACCGACTACAAACTTTACACAACAAGAAAACCAAAGCATTTTTCGGAAGGAAGCGAGCCTGTTGTTAAAAACAACGACTTCGAGCTAAATTTATAATAAGATTTATGTAACTGTGCTGACGGTTTCCAGTTAGGGAAAAATTTATTCTCTAATAATATTTTTCTTTATCCACATTTTGGAATAAGCTTTTTCTAAATGTTGTTCTGTCAAGTTGTCCCTGGGTTGGGGTGGTCCAATCGACACAAAAATTGGGATCCTAGGTGAATAATACTTTAAAAATTGGTTCAAATTCTTGAACGGAATGTCGATTTCAAACTTGTATTTTTATTGGTCACTGTGCGGCATGCCGTTTATTCATCGTTTAAGAATTAAATTAACTTTTGCGATTGGAAAAAATGACTTCGTGTGCATATTTTACCAAAATGGCAATTTTACTGAAGAAACGCTTTTACTAGAACTAAAATGCGAGAGTTGTGAATGCCTCAGGGACGATTCCTAATGACAAGAGTTGGCGCTGAGCGAATTGACACGGAAAACAGTCACTGTTCGAACAAAGGAATTTAAAATACTAACATTAGCGCCACCACGCTAGAATATACCAGATAGAGATATAACCACAGATAACAGACATTCAATTTCGAATAAGTTATCTGAAACACGTTTGGCAATGGTTTGTGTGATCGATGCAATGTAGTTAGAGTGCAGTTGTCAAGCATATGCAGTGCATTTATTTATTATGCACATTTAACACTAACGTCTGTTCTCGGTAGAATTTTTGATTTCAATAGAATTATTCACAATTTATTATTTGTAAGGTGGACGATCTGTTACTCCTATCGTAAGTCTCGATAGGATACTATGTTTAGCGAGAGTTTTAAAAGTAATAACTTTTGAACGGGTAAAAACGGGCAACCAGCTCTAGTTGCAATTAGAAGTGTGAAAAAATATTGTTTTTCAAAAAATGTCCCATAGCTTCGAAAATACTCGAGATAGGAAAAAATATGCGGTAATGAAAATTATGTATTTTGACGATTGAAAAATTGGAATATATAAAACTCGTAGGAAGAATAATTGATACGCGATTAATATTTAAACAAATTTTTCGGGGTCATCCAAATATAACGAGCAATAATTTCTAAAGCATTCAAAAAAGATCTTAGTGTTTTCAGCAAAGATATTCACGAAAGCAATCTCAACAACTTTTCTACAGATCATTTCTACTACCAAAAAAGTTATTAAAAATCTCGCTTTTAGGATGGTTGATCACTAAAGTCACAGCAGCTCATGACAGATCTTGCTATTTTTGATGAGTATCCTGAAAACTCAATAACGTAAACTCAGACGTTTCAACGTAAACAACGAATCACTATTTGAAGTACCATATTTTTCAAAAATTGCCGAATTACTTCGAAAATTCACGATATCGGTCAATACAAGTAATATACGAAGTTGTTCATTTTGATCATTCAAATAATTTTACGGAACATATCCAACTTGTCAGGATGATATTTTAAAAGTTCTATTAATGAATTGGCTATTAAGGAGTCATCCATAAAAACAAACAATAATTTTGAAGATATTAAAGATAAAAGCTTTATGTTTTCAGCAAAGCAGTTGGCAAAAGTTTGCTTTACAAATCTTAATCTTAATATATGAACTTGCAAGAAAGTTGTTAAATATATCATTTAGTGAGGTTCATCATAAAAATGATAACACCCTATGAAAGGGCTTATAATGTCCACAAATCCCTCCGAAGACGTCATTGATCCAAATTTAGCGACATAGGCTTGATTAATAGATCGCACGACTTTGGCAAAAACAAACCGCTGTGTACATGTGTGATTTGTCCGCCAAAATACCCTAATCTAATCTAATTATTCGTGTACATTTGCATACACTATTCGAGGCGTTCTCGAAGAATGGTCAGGAATAGATGCATGAGCGCAGTATTGTTGAAGGTCAGTGACGAAAATGACATCATATTCGTTAACGTTGCGGACCAACCGATCAGTGCCGGTGGGATTCGTTTGTTAATAGATATGGGAACGGTGAGGTTGCGGAGCATTTAATGACGTTTTTATTATTAAACAGGCAATTAAACGACACTAATTCTGGATGATTTGTGATGTGATCCGATTGAAACCCATTAATCCTAATTTTTCTTTTCTTTCTGGATGGATAACTCAAGAATGCATGAATCGTTCAGATCTAGTGTTGTGTTTTTTAATAAAAAATATTTGTGGTCTTAAAAATTTCCGTTAGTATTATTTTCCAAAGCTTTTATAAAATGTTTAGGGTAAAGTGCCTATTTTCAAATTATCGCGGAGTGTGCCTCACTATTTCATTATTTACTCAGCCTCCAATCCATGAATGCGTAAAAATCGGCATCAGGGGCTTTGCTTTGTTGTTAAGAACCAATATATGAACACAAACGCCCTGAAAACGATAAAATACTCGTGTTTGAGCGCAACGAAAACTCGAATAGAGTGTCCATATTGTCGCAATACCATTTAACCCAATGCGTTGAACAAAGATGGCAGACGTTGCTCTAACCAACGGCTTCAAACGGATAGGGTACAAATAGAAACAAGGTTCAAGTTTTTTCTCGGTATAGGATAATGTACCTATTTCCACCCTGTATCTATTATCACTCTATTCCATTTAAAGCCGTTGGTTAGAGCAGCATCCGCCATCTTTGTTTCACGCATTGGCTCAATTGGGGCATTCGATTAAAGTTTTTGTTAAAGGCGCATTTCACTGTTATCAGGCCATTTTTGTTATTATAGTGGTTCTTAGGAACGAAGCAAATATGTTGATGCCAATTTATATGCATTCCATAAATTGTAGTCCGAGTAATTAACGAATTAGTGTGGCACCCTCCTTACAAGAGTCAAAATTGGTGCTTTACTCCTAAATCTAAATCTGAAATAAATAAAATTTAAAAAAATATTGATTTATGAAATATTTATATGAAAACTTCTGCATACAGAAATATTCCCAACTGATCCGCTTATCAGAATTTTTCATAAATCGGCATTATCCAACGCCAATGTTGATAAATGCTGGATTCGCGCTGGAAAAATCTTGCAACTATTTCAGTTTTTTTTTTGGAAAAAAGGCTCTAAACGGGTTGAAGAATCGGATTCAGACTAAATAGTATTTTAATTATTTCAAGGTTGCGCACATAACCTTAAGCCCATGACAACAGAGAACTCGTTATACATATTTCAAAACAACTCGTCGCATTGGATGAGTTCATAACATAAATGATTTTTGAGAAGTTGCCAATGTTTTGGTAGGGTACTTGCTCTCCAATTTATCCTGGTCCCTCTATTCAACGAACCTAGTTGAAAACCTTAGCTACGATAGCGTCAGCTGTCTACACAATGAAAATAGAGGTGTACTGCCTATAATCGCAAGTCCGTCGCGGGATCCCGTAGAACATTGCACAAACATGTGAGTATGGGCTGTGAATAGAATCAACGTGAAACAAATTGCAGATCGTATTCAAACCTTTCTTAAAATATTAAATTTAAACCAGTGTTTTCCTGTAAATCAAAAGGAAAAAGTCATTTGGAGTGAGATGAAATCGACATGAATTAGCGTTGCTACAGTCAATAAGAAAACCCGATTTCCGGTTTTCGAGAATATGAACTAGTTCCAAAATTCCTTGCCGTGTCACGAAACACTCCATCTGCCGGGATCTAAAACCTAAAACATTGCGTCTCATGTATTGGACACCTTCACTTTAATTTCGTCAAAAATGCACAACGAGCCTCTCGACATGCCGCATGGATGTTAGCGAAAATACACATGATCTGGCCTAGTTGCGCTGTATGTTTCTGTCCTGCGCAGATCTACAATCGACTTCTACGCAGACTCGGTCCGCTTCGGCCCTCTCGGCTTACTATTCGAGTTAATTCGCTCGGTGCCATGTAGGTACCAACCGTGCCAACTTTTTCCGTGATGTGCCAGTCATACCGAAGCATTTACTAAAGCCGGTCCCCGAGAGAGCCGGAACTGCACCTGCCCAGAATATCAGGCGCCTGCAACGTGGTCAAGTTTTTTACGACGTAAGGTCTACAGGTTAAAAATAGCTGTGAATCGTAGTTTGTTTTTGTTTTTGCCGGAATTCGGACTGTTGACGGTGAGCCACTTCCTTTAGCTATATAGCAGTACACTGATTGGTAGTATAACTTAACCTTCCACAACCCACCTTTGCCTTCGGGTGGGTTGCTCATTCTAAAGAGCAATTTATTTTTAGAAGAACGTTACTACGTTTCCAGATACTCCAAATTGATCAACAAACTCATAGCGATTTCTTTGTTCTCTAACGTACGCCACAACGCCTTTTATACGAAAACCAACTTAACACCGAAAAGTTACGGGTTGTAGAGGGTTATTGAAAAGAGATAAAATATGACGAAGTTTTTTAGAACTAAACTTTTTGAGCGACTTAGTGAAATGTCACATTACCCCTCTAAAGACAAATGTCTTTCGTTGAATTCCACTATAATAATAATAATAATAAAATGCACTTGCATTTCGCCGTCAGAACAGATACTAGCATTTCGATTATGACTCTTAGTCTTCTTCAGTGTTCATGATTTATCATTGAAGAAAACTATACATCATAGTCGACATACTAGTGTCTTTTTATTGTAAAATGTAAGTTATTATTATAGTGGAACTAAACGGAATAATATGCCTTAAGAGGGTTAATGACGGGACAGCAAATTAGTCATTCGGGGACGGACACGAAAATAAAGCCAATAAACGCTTCTAGACTGTGTATTTACGGTTGATTGACATTCGTTTAATCGAGAAAGGACGAAGTCAAGAAATATTGCGTGTCAGACGTTTTCCTTGGAGTCGTTTCCGTTAGTGTCACAGTAATTGGAACACTAACAAAGGTCTTTATTTCGCTGCATGTTTAGTCGCTTGCTTTTAGTTCTTTTCACAAGTACCGGGGCTTCATTAGATAGTGATCCGTTGCCTAAGTCAGATTATAAGACTATTATAAAGAGATATTTTTTCTTTTTAAATCAAAAGCATTTTCGCAACTCACCAGTATGGTACGACAAGGTCCCCGCCCTCTGGTCATTTGTGGCCCATCTGGGTCCGGTAAAAGTACCCTGCTGAAGAAGCTGTTCAAGGAATTTCCAGAAACGTTCGGTTTCAGTGTATCACACACGACAAGAAAACCACGTCCGGGAGAGGAAAATGGTGTCCACTATCACTTCGTTTCGGTGGAAGATATGCAGGCTGCCATCGAGAATGGAGAATTTATCGAGACTGCCGTCTTCAGCGGGAATATGTACGGCACTAGGTAAGTTCCCCAGGCTAGGGTTTTGTAAAACATTGAAATTGTTTTTTTTTGTTACAGCAAAAAGGCAGTGGAAACTGTCCAGCATCACGGCAAAGTGTGCGTTCTTGATATTGAAATTGAAGGCGTCAAGCAGGTTCGGAATTCTGAGCGCTTGAACCCGCTGCTGGTCTTTATCAATCCTCCTTCCATTGCCGAGCTGGAGCGTAGACTGCGTGGACGAAAGACTGAGACCGAGGAGAGCTTGCAGAAACGATTGAATACGGCGCGGGTTGAGATCGAGTATGGTAAGTGCTGGTGGGAACTTACGTGGGCGTTGAATAGTTTTCCATTATCTCGAATTCTCTCCACTCATTTTTATCTTATATACTTGTTAGTAGAATAATTTATATGGTAAAGATAAATGCCAAAGATAGCTTTTTTGAGATTTTCGGGTGGTTTACCAGAAACTGTTGTAATGGCATTTAATTAGCAAGGGACTGGAAGGTGAAGTATATTTTTCAATATTAAGAGCCATAGTACTCAAGGGAGAGCAAGGAGTTGAAGAAAGGAAGTTTAGAAAAGCGTGAAATAGGGTCACATGGGCAATCTTAGAGTTTCCCGGCGACTTAACCTTGTGTCTGCTACCGCTTTTAGCATTAGAAATGCGATTAACTTGAGTGTGCGGCATGTCCGGACGTGCGTAAAGTAGCTGTGTATTTCATGCTGTCGGAAACGACTCGGTTCTTATTCGTGACGCGTTGTAACGTCACGTTACATTATCGGTCATAAAACAATCATCTTCTAGTATATTTAGTTCTTGTTGATTCAATTTTTCGTGACATATTGTCTACTTTCCGAATCTGTAATTAGTTTTGATGTAAGCGTTGATTTGATAAAGTTAGAGCATATTTAATGTATGAAGATTCGTCAAATCGTTGTAACGTCACGAAAGAATGTCATTAGAGAATTTTATTAGGTCAGCGCTGTTTACTTTTTCTGACTGAGATATGGGATCACTTTAGATTTTTTATGTCTCAGAAAGTGCTGGGAACTCATTTTCTGCGTTCAGGCTTCTGAGCTCTGGCAGTTATTTTGAAGGACTTTGAAGACACCTTCTGGTCTTTAAAACGATGCTTAAGATAGGAAATGTTCCTATTCTTTCTATTGCTTCTAATCCATAGAATTAGAAGATGTTCCCTTCTGGGGCTCGCCAGAGTCGCATTCGTCAGTAGACAAGTTAGTATAGATACTCGTGGAGACCGCTTAAGTTTTTCCTTGCGCTATTTACACGCTGGACATGTCAGGAGATCATGTGGATTTCCCCCACAGTAGGGACACTTTTCAATATCCCTTCCACAGGAATCCATCATATGATTCTCACTGCAATTCCCACAACGAACTTTATTGCTACAATGGAAGGCTGTGTGTTCCAATAGTTTGCAATTAGTGCAGTTCATGATCCGCGGCCCAAAAAGGCGAACAGGAGAACAAACCTCAAAGAGAAGGTAGTTAGGTAGAGCAGACCCAGCGAAGGTCACTAGTTACCTGTGACTGAGGTTGAATACGATCGTTTTTAGTCTATTGCCTTCACTAGCTGATGTGTGGGGTCTTCAAAACAATCAGCCCCGTGCGTCGGCAGATCCCCTCAATTCAAATCCGAATAGGACACCATCTATTTCAACCTGGTCTACTAGTACATATTCTATGTACTTCATAAAAACATTACGAGTAGTTGGATGTGGGACACATCTGTGTAAGTTGCAGTTTCATTTTCACCTTTTTCAATTATTCTATCTCGTGCGCTGAAGGTGTACGTCTAATGAGATGCGATTGTTTTCTTGTTTATTTCGTGGTTCACCGATACCACTCATCCGGGGGAGAGAGGCGGCAAAGAGAATTTGCTCTTTCTGCGATGTATAAGCAATAAGGTGGTCCAGGTAGAATTAGTTTGTTTGCTTTGTTGTTACCAAGCGGGGCATTTTTTGGTTTCTGGTCTGTATGAAATGAGAAGGTAAACTGTAGTTGATCTTCTTACAGCAAAGCATATAAAGCAACAGTTTCCTAAATCATCTTAGCACCTCTATGCATCCCATCCATTTGAACACATTAATTAGAGCAGTGTCTTCTATTTCTGTTCCGTTCTACGCATAATTGTCCCATGTAGATAGGGAATCCCATGGAACATGGGATAATTAAGCTTATAACGGCAGCGCAAGTATTTTACATTTTCCAGACTAGATTTTTCATTGTATTATTTCTTGGGAACGAGGCAAAGATGATGAAACCTATTTAAGCGCGATCCAGCGACAGTTAATCGAGTTATCAACGATATAGTGTAACATCCTGACTAAAAAGATGAATAAAGGGTTCGTCTACCCTGATTCACTATTTGTCTATACATGTAACAATTAGCTAAGCTATTTTGGTCAGTGCATTTTTAGGGTAAATGCTTCTGGATTTGACCTTTTTATACTGGTTCCACAAGACGAAGTGTTCTGTGGTATCTGGTGTCTAAGTTCTTCATCGATATCAGTACCCATCACATTTCTTACATGTTAAAACTGGATAAAAGTGAATGCCGCGGAGCTAGCTAACCCCAATTTGCACTCTTAACTCTTCGGAAGGTGCAAAAACGATTTGTCAGAAGAAGAGTGAATTGCACAACTCCACTATGCTGTGAGGGTAGTGAATAACTTAGCCTTAAATTTAACTCATTTTCGAATTACATGTTCTTCACAGCCAGAGTATCTGGCTGCCAACGACTGACGATCGAAATATACAACTTTGTTGTATATTTCGATTGTCTCTTCGTCTATATCTTTACTTAATTTTCTGCAATAGGTGAAACACGGTTTCTGTAAAGATGTGATGTGATGTGATATGACGCCAACATTAACTCAAGTTTTTTCTAGTGTATGCGGGTAGACTTGTCGTAACTCCGAAATAGATTATCGCGAGACCTTCACATAGTTACTGTTTTCGTAGGGAGGTTAAAATAAGATGGATGGACCCGCAAGCAGAAACACTTACACACATTCCGCGGGTATGAGAGATTCCCTTACAACAATATCCAGTCAAGGTGCGTCGCACTCATTTCAGACCTACAGGGGGAAACGGAAGGTTCCATTCAAGTGATTCAGGTTGGTAATCCACGCCATCATCAAGTCTTCCAGTTGTAAGGTACCCTTATGCTGCCCTCCCTCCCCATGTCATTTCATACATTTATGTTACAGAATATATAATATGAATGTATGGTTATGAATATAATAATAAAAATATTTCATGTACGCATAAGATGATGATCCGCAAACACGGTTTCTCTAGTCACCACAAACGTATTTAGAAAAAAAAACTAATTTTCGCACAGCTTGACTATCACATTTTTTAAAACACTTTGTGCTCATTTCTCATTACAGGAAACACTGCAGGCAATTTTCACATCGTGGTCCACAACACCAATCTGAAACAGGCATACTCCGACCTGCGGGACTTCATTGTACGCGAGCTGGAAACTCAACAGAACCAAGGTATCAACGTTACATTGAACCGTGTGCCCCAGAATGATGACTAAACACAGACAGAGTGCGTTATGAGTGCATTTATAACTGTTTATGTAGGATCTGTTATCGAGGGTCGGCGATAAATTAAAGGCCATGTGGAACGTGCCGCTCTTCGACCTCCAACATGATCCTGTAACCTGTTTTTATTTTTAGGTCAACCACAAATTTAACATCTGCGCTAACCTAATCCAAACAATTTTGATAAAGTTAACCCTTGTGAACATTTACAATGCTGTATTATACGCACCATTCCAACTATGATTTTGCAGATTAAAACTCTGCGCTAACACTAGCTACTTGCAAATTAGTCTCAGGATTGCAGCAGTTCTATCCTTACACCGTACATGAGATCCATGTGAAAATGGAATTACACTATTATACAAATTTTGGGGTAATCGCTTTAAGTTAAGAAAGAGGATGTTTTCTTATTTAATTTTGTGCCGTTGAACACGAAAACAATGTTCATTTTTTTTTCGAAAGGAACGTTATGGAGATCTTTTTGACAAACATGTTTTGGGTACTTCGTCAATGTCTCGCGAAATAAAAAACATCCGGTTGAAATAATAGTTTCAGTTCGAAAGGTGATGTGGCCTTTACAAAACTGTTCAACATATTGTAGATCGAATATAAATTTATTGGGGTTTTAAGCGACCAAAGTTGTAAATTTTTTGTCAATTTTTAAAAATTTCACGTTTAGTCGTTTTCAGCGCCATATGAACCTGACTGTTTGATGGATTGCCAATAGATGACGCAAATTTGAAGCATTTGTGAGACTTTTTAATATTCTTCTTCTGCACCTATAGACATATAAATAAGTTACCAAAATATTTTGCCTATAATGTGAATATATTCAATGTATCAAACATGTTACATCTATTTGAATTTGAGTTTGAATCTACATCTATAAATATAACAATAAATATGTAAATAAGTTTCTTTCAGAGAAGCACTGCCGGTCAGTGAGCGATGAATTTCATTCACACTTTTTTTTAAATTCCGCATTTCGAAAATGCTATATGTTTTGATTTTGGTCGCTTAAAACAATCTACACATTTGGGTTGAGCACAGTTGTAGATTTTTTTAATTCCATTCAGTGTCACAAAAAAACCGTGGGGTCGCATTGCGTTTAAAATTTGTATGGGAAAACATGCTTTATTACATTTTCATTTCTAGAGTATCCAGATTTTATCCTTCTTTTCTACTACGTATGTTAGATTGAGCAAATGTGTTTGAAGAATTCACGTAAACAAAGCAACTTGACAATATTTCAGCTCGAAATTCTTCTTCTACTTATGAGTATGATAGCGGCCGCCCCACTCCAACTTCATCTTTTTCATCATCTGACAACATTTATGAACTGGGGTAATGCATTTGAACCATTTTCCAGAACGTACAAATTCAAAAAACTACGAAGTTATTTCAGTTTGGAGTCTGACTAGCCAGTGGCGTAGCCAGAAATTTGGTTTGGAGGGGGTTTTGATGAGAATCGCAATTTTTTTGAAAAAATGCTAAAATTTAATATGAGTTTGATAAATTATTGAAAACTCAAAAACATAAGTAGTCTAACAGATGTCATTTCAGTCTACAAACAAGAAGGATCAACATGGAACAGTTTTCAAACCTCTATAGATTATTTTCTTGTATAATATGTCAATGAAGTCAAAAATTGCGATTTTTTAAAGTGGGATAAAAGATCTAAAAAATTTTCAACGTTCAAGATCACCTAATATAATAATCCTTGACTTTGAAGGTTTGACAACTTCGGGAAGTTATCAACATGAAACAGCGCCTGCTTTGATATAGAAATTTTAGTGATTAACTCTCATAGAGGTAATTATGGTGAATTAAATTTTCAAAAATATTAAGAGACATGGTGCCTTTAGCAAAGTTTTTGATAATGTCATTTCAAACAATTTTGTTGAAAATATGAAGGCTACATGAATTCAACATATAGGGATTTAAATGGACTGGGCCTGCTATATTTCTTCTTAGTGAAGAAAAATTTAGGTGAAAACTATTTTTTTCTGCGCTACGGATAAAATTGTTTGAAACAATCATTGCGAGTTGAGAACACAAAACCTATAACTAAATTATGGATGGATGGAACTGAAACTTGCGTTTCGACTTCATCTCATCAGAATCCGACACTAACTTGGTGGGCGGACTAAGCTTGAGCCGAATTGATGCTAGCTCCTGAAAATGGAATCACTCTTTGTGTTTTTGAGTCCTTTTAATATCTGGGAATTATTTGTTTTATGTCCAATTCCCTTATTTTTTTGTAAGCTTCAAAGGCACCTTGAACGCAATGTGAATTTATCATTTAATTACCGCAGAAGAGATTTATCAAATACAGTAATTTCAGAATAGCTTGTTGTAAAGGTTTTCTACTACTATATTTCGATACTCTGAATATGTGGGATATTTATGTCTTTGACAAAGTTGTTTGAAATAGCACTTTCGAAAACTTTGCTGGAGACATTAAGTCTCGACCCAAATTTGGTTGAAGAGTAATTCTTGTCTATAATTACTTCTAGGAGGATTAACCGTCAAAATTATTCTATCAGCAGATGAACAGTTTTACGTTTTGAAATTCTTCAATGTTACTTAACATCGAAATTTGGCAGTTTCGAATGAATGTGATCGTGACCGTTAAAAATTTATCGAGCATTAATTTTACTTTTCTTTATTAGACAACCTCACAACTTGCAGTACTAGTACGTAGCACACAAAATTTTAGTACGCCATTCATTGAATCCTGCTAAGAGGCTATTCATATAGTTGATAATACAACAAAAATCCAATGCTCATAAAACCGATCCTGACCTGCTAGAGACAAAATTACATCAGCTTTCAACTAGTTTCTGAAATGTTATTCTTGTTGTTAACCATATTGAATTGTTGTCTAAACTCTACACAATCTAAAAAAATACATTTTCAGCAAATGTTGAAATGTATGTAAGTTTTCGGTAAACAAGCTTATGTTTTATATGCAATCAACCTATTCAAATTTAGATTCCCAAAATTGTCTCTAATCCATAATTTGAAGCATCTTTCCAAAAATGAGCTCATAATAATTCAGACAGTTATTTTATTTTACATTGAAGTAATTTGACAACTATGGGATTTTGGCTAAGAGATAAGTTACAAGATCCCCTTCCCATAATTTTCCAAAAGTTCTCATGACGCTTTAAACACAGTTCTCAATGTAGTGATCAGAGAATATTTTTCCAAAAATATTTTGTGGAATATTAAATTAAATTCGTCAGCATCAATTTTTTTTTCAATCCAATTAATTTTGGTTTGGGGGGGGGGGGGTTAACCCCCAACCCCCCCCCCCCCCCCCCTCCCTGGCTACGCCACTGTGACTAGCAATGATACACTGGCAGTGTTGTTAATATAAATGATTTTCCCCGCTTAATTAGAACTATCAGACTTTGAACAGCTCTAATTTTGTTCATTTTAGAACTATTGTTCCTTCGGCAAAGTTGTTGGATAAATCCTGATAGTTTTATTTAATAGTATAGTTTTATTCAATTAGTTGCATACTGCAGAAAAAACTGTGGTCTATAGGATTGAAAAGGCAAAAGGGTACGTTTTTCCATATAAATTTCAAACGCAATGCGCTACGCCGGGATAAATCCTGATAGTTTTATTTAATAGTATAGTTTTATTCAATTAGTTGCATACTGCAGAAAAAACTGTGGTCTATAGGATTGAAAAGGCAAAAGGGTACGTTTTTCCATATAAATTTCAAACGCAATGCGCTACGCCGCATAACCAATCGACTTCAAAATTTGCACAGTTATTTGAGACACCAAAAAATATGTCGAGAAAACGATCATTTTGCCCCACCCTACTACAAATATAATAGCTCACTAAATCCTTTCGACTTCGTATTGATCGTGTAGTATTCTACCCATATTTTGACCAATAATTAAAAGAAACGTTAAACACGTCTTCAAAAAAATATCAAAGTTTTCTTATTTTAAAAAGAAAATGAATATTGTTTTCTTGCTCAGCGAACCAAAATTAGCCTATTATACCATTTCTCACAGTTTATTTTTGTAGTAATCTAGAAATTAACGCTAAACCTCAAAATCAAACACTACTTAGGGTGCTTAGAAGGAACTATCGTGTTTCACAGCAGTAACGTTGAAAAAAATAACGTTCCTCGTCCTGGTGAATTGGAACGTGGTACTGTGCTATTATGTAGGCACCTATTATATAGGGAAACTTCGATTCGAATTTATTCCGTGCAAAGGTTCAACCAAACGGGTGCATTTGGGGATATTGATTGTTTCACTATTTCGTAAATGTATACACTCTGTTTGAATCTTACAAACTATTTTGTTATATGTAGATTTTACTAAAATTAACAATAACTGTATGCATAAGATTTAAATGCTTTATTTAGTCGAAATGTACATTCCAAGAAATATGATTTTGCCTTTTTGATACTATTATCTACTTTTTTATCCCTTTTTAAATCGATTAACTAATTTTATCTGAAAGCGCTAAATATGTGACTAAAAGAAAATACATCTTTTCATTTAAGTTAGTAAAACCCCTAACTAAATCTTGTATCATTTTGCAATCGTACGATTCTAGATTTCGCAAAGTTTAAGTTAGTTCCATGGGCTTTGCTAAATTAGTAATAGACAAAAATGGGTAATTTTTCTCCCTAGGAATATTAAATTAACTGCATGTTTTTTTTACTAAAACAGTGCTTGAGTTTCAATAGTTTATCAGTTGCCTGAAAAGAGATTATAACTACTAGAGGGAGCAGAGCGCTACTGTCTCCATGTATTCACGGACTGAAACATGGGGTCTCGCTCTAGCATGTTGTATCCCATTACTTTGACATGTGTGTATCCGATGCAATATGTGTCAAACTAATGGGCCTATCCTATGTAAGAGCGAGATGATAAATTATCAGTGTTAGCAGCGACATGCGACCTCTAGTAGTTATAATCTCTTTTGTTGCCTGTTTTGATGGTTTGGTTCATACCTACTTTCCTGAAAAAACGCCCATTGATATTGTATTCATTTTATCAACATTATTCGAAACGTTCTATGTACTTTGTGTCAATGAGAGCTTCTCTTTGTTTACTTTCTATTTGATTGATAACTAGATCCCTTCAACGATCCCCTGAATGATAGAGACCGGCAATTTATTGGAATATTTGATGTTGACGTCGTAATAATCGAAAGATAAATTTAACAGAGAAAGGCTCTCTTTTGCACAGAAGACCTATTAAAAAAAACGCTAGAATTACTGTGATCGTGCTCCTTCATAATTATTATCCGACACGGAGAATTTTATTCAGTCGTCTATAGCATATTTCGTCTATTTGTCCCTCTTTTCTTCTGCTGTAAATTTTATGCATTGGACATATTCGGTCTATTCACTCATTGAATGTTTACTTGAACTATATGGCTTTGTATAAAGTCTCTATATGCAAGACCATAATTTCTCGCGTGGTTTTTGAAAAGGACCAATACGCAAGCTGTCAAAATTCACTTTGAGTAGATATTCCGGATAAACTATTGATGGCAGATTATAAATCATAGCAGTAGACGAAAGACATCCATTCTCGGCTAGTAACGGTTTGTCCGGAATTTTCTTTCAAAGTAAATTTTGACAGTATGCTTATTGGCCGTTTACAAAAAACACGCGAGATTTGATGTTGGAAACGATCTCTCCCTGAAAATGGTCATCGGAAGGATAGTCCCTC
Source organism: Topomyia yanbarensis (assembly GCF_030247195.1). Classification (NCBI taxonomy): domain Eukaryota; kingdom Metazoa; phylum Arthropoda; class Insecta; order Diptera; family Culicidae; genus Topomyia; species Topomyia yanbarensis. The sequence continues at coordinate 104,671,949 of NC_080672.1, read as the reverse complement.
ATAAAATTACAGCAGAATAAAAGGGATGGAAATAGATAATATCCGAACTCTGTATATTTCTAGATAAACATGTGAAAATGGCATAAGTGCAAATGAGAGTCTCTGTGTTTACTTACTCTTATGATTATTTTTATTATTATTATCACAAAACTTTTCAACATTGTTTCAATAAATATCAAAAGACTGATGTCGGCTAGCATATTATGCTAATAGCAAACGTGGCGAGTCATTGACGGAAGAGAAAGTGAATAAAGAGAGACTTTCATTGGGACTTATGCCCTTCCCAAGAAACAACGAAAGCTGAACAAGCCTTTGATACGAGAGAATAAGCTAAAGAAGAACCGTACAAGCCATTGCCTAGCTAAATTGTTTGATGGGTTTCCACGTGTTTGTCTAGATTTGTATTTCTCAGTGTACGGAAAAAACCTCCGTCACCGTTCTATCTTTGTTTACATTTTCTTTCTTTTCTTTTCTCTTTTTTTCCCAACACTATCTATGAATGAATCTATTTCATCGAACGGTTTCCGTTTTCCCGTTACTGTTGAAAACTTACAACAGATAATCTTCTCATACCTTCGTTAGCTACCGGATGTAAGGGTTATGAGTCTTAAGTATTTCGATACATAATCCATGTATGTCATTACTGCTTTTTGTGTAATGTCAACACGTACACGTACATTTAAACTGAACACTTTTTTCACAACATGATGAACTAATTGTAAGCAGCCACAAAAGTAATCTAATCCCACTGAAACTATAGCTGTTAGACAAATACAAATTTACTCCTGAAATTAGAAATCAGTAGGGCCGCTGGTAATAAGCGGGAGATTGAGGAATGGATTTTGAAGCTAAAAATAAATTAAATGCTGATGGGAAACTAATTGCTTTTTCGTTGTTAGCAATAATGTTTAGGCTTTATAGATTCACTTTTCGTCCTGCTCTCTTATAAAATGAAAGCTTTTCTTGTCCGCCGTGTAACCAATCGAGAGGAAGTAAGGTGCTAGTATTACAAAGTCAGAGGCCAGGTCACAGACAGGAAAAAAGTACACAGAAGACCTGTCCGACAATTTATTATTTTATAATCATATTTTTGCTACACTCAGTTTTGGATCACTGTCGAAGAAATCAATACAGAATAAGTAGTAAGTCTGGACGTAGTTAAGGTGTTGTTGGATCATAAGATCAGTTAGTTCTCTTCAAACCATGGTCCTTTAGCAGGCATCAATAAATGACGTTGTGCTTTCAGTAACTGGAGAATGATGAGACTGTTCTTTTTGTTGTAAGAGATAATATCACTGCTGTATACTGCCGTTCTACGCATAATCGTCCCATGTATATAGGGAATCCCATAGAATATGGGACAATTAAGCTTATAACGGCAATATCGGGGTACCTCCCATGACAAGGAGGAAGGAAACAGTTTTAGGATTCAAAAATCTTTTATTTTCAACTCATTTACAATTTTTTTCAAGACGAAAAAACGAAATGGCACCCGTGGTGACATTCTGTTTAAGGTTACACAGTAAAAAAAATCTTGTGATATCACATCAAAATCACTGCACATAGCTCTTTAGATTGAGTATTGTGTTATTACACGATTGAATGCTACACTAGAAGACGTACGCAAAATAATGTAATGAGTAAGATGTGTAGGAAACCAGTGTGCTAATCTCGATGTAATGGCTATAACGATGGGATGGCGAATGACATTATGACAAACCACGTAATACCGAAAATGGCGAACGATGTAACGACAAACGACGTAGTAACGTCACTTAATATCCGAATAAACTGCACTTGCCATAGTCTGACACTCAAAATAATGCACATTGAACGCACTAAATACGACTGAGAACACACGAAAAGCTTAAAAACTAATGTGAGCTGTAGCGAAACAAGAAGATTCATGTTAGATAAACACACGCCCATTACAGCCGCCTGAAATTTTTTCTACGTGTTGAAGTCGCCTTCTACTCGCACTAGTAAATTGCAATTGTTCATAGGAGCAATTAGCTGAAAACATGTAAGCTCTTTCTGTCTACTTTTCATATGACAACAAATTTAAAATCAAAGCTTAGCGTGTTTCTTAAATCTGTTCTATTCAGATAACTTTTGCGGTATTGATTTAAAACTGAAGTAGACTTCAGACAATTTTAAGATTGTTTTATGGCGAGTATCTAACTATTATTGTTGAAAAGTCATGAGCGCTTTTTCGCCAAAAAAGGTTTTTTTTTGAATACCAATATCACTCATTGGGGCTACCAAAAGATAATTCTTTTTGAACTGACGAATCCAACATTTTTTTAAATTTCCCATAATTGATTTCTAAAAATCAATTGATACTATAAGTAAAGTAGAATGGGGTCCAATAGGTATGGGGGTACACTAGGTATAGGGCATTATCTTTGCTATGTTATTGCAGAAGTCGCTCATCTTGTATGAATTTGATGCATGGTAGAGAATATTGTTGACGACTGTCATTTCGGCTGTTACCGTGGATCATCTGTATTCGTTACGGCGTCGTTTGTTTATTTTTTATTTTTCTCGTGTTGTTCCGCGAAAACGCATTGTCTTTCGTCCTCAGTACAGTACATTTAATCAATGTAAAAAAATGTCATCTGGGTTTTTTCTTACGTCAAAATTAATGCTGAACACGAGTTTGGTGTCGGTTTTTCGATATTTCTGTTTAAAAAATGGACATTAACAGGAAACATATGCTTGAGAGCACGATATGTCAGTCGTTTGGGGCACTATAGGCGACGACGAGGACTCCGAAGAACTCATTCGGAAGTACAAAGCCAGACGCCGAAATAACAATAACAGGAAATCGCGGTTTCATGATTTATCACATCATTTGCCACTTCTCATTTTCTTACCTGATGGACATCAATTTAATTTTAGTCTATTCTCAACCACCAAAGGCATCAGTCACAATACTAGTGTCTTCTCTGCTGCTACCCAAGCCAGCGCAAGCAGTTGCTTTTTTCTTGTGTGCTTTGTCTGAAGTACAAAGGGAACCGTTACTATTATTCTATAAAGATGACTAAGTCCCGACAACAAAATGTGATTCTTCGGGCTAACACGGTGGCCATTGACTTTGGGTCTTTTCACATAAGACCGAGTATTGGTGATGTGGAACATTTGCTGAAGGAAAAAATGCAGCTTCGGTTTTCAGACGTCAGTTTCATCCAGTTGAAGCACGTCAGACACGCGGTGCTGATAACGTTCAACAAATTCGCCCAGGCGAAAAGATTCATTTCGCAAAACAACTTGAAACACGTTCTGGATTGTGACACCGCAAAAATCAAGATCCCTGTGTATATGGATAACGGAAACGTGGAAGTTGGCACCACGTACTTGCCAAGTTGCCATTGAAAGTTTCTTGTCGTATTTCGGAGAAGTGGAATCCATTACGGAGAATACGTGGAGGAACTACTTTCCAGGTATTTCAAATGGTATTTTTGTGGTGAGAATGCGGGTAGACCAATCCATTCCCTCCTACCTTACCCTGCAGTACACAACAGAATGGGATGATACCATTATACAGCGAACTCTATGTACATATCAAGGACAAAATAACACGTGCCAGTTCTGTGAACAAACGGCACATTACGGACAACCCTGCCCAGAAACCGCTAAGAAAAGCTCATCTACAGAAAGAAATACCAACACTCAGTCTCCAATATCATTCCCTGAGCCACAAACGGTTGCCAAATTTGTGACTGCTGTTTAAGCAATAATGATAACTGCGAAAGCCGCGTCAAGTACCACAAACTCAACAACTAATACCATCAATGAGGGAGTTACTAGCAATGACGGAGGGTTCACGATCGTGACCCGAAAGGGAAAGAAGTTAGGAACAACACCTGATCGCGAACATCAAGGCAGTAACCCCGATGATGATCCGGACATGTGCGAAGACGACAGAGATACAAATGACCCCCATGATATAGTTGACGTGGATACAAATATTTTCCGGACACGAAAACGGATCTCCACGCGCAATGGCAAGTCGCGCGTACGGGATCGATCTTAGCATTAATTATTTATTATTTTTATCGTTTACATCATGTAAATATATAAAAGACCCACGGCTCCGTGAAGCTAATGCTTTGAGCCGTGCCAAATAAACGAATCCAAAAAAAAAAAGAAAAACAATTCAATTTTAAAATAATCTGCAGTATTAATACTTTTCAAATAACAGTTGAACCGGTGATTTTCGTGTATATTGTTTAATTTAACTATCGTACCCCCAGATTTTAAAAACATCGAAAAAAGTACCTTCGTCTTATTGGATTTAGCTTGAAAAATATTTAGTCAAGCATAAAATCATTATTGCCAAAACGTTGCCAGATGTATAACCTTTCCAACGAGTGCTTGTTTGTCAAAATCAGTGCAAAAATACCATCGCACGAGATCGCCAGGGAAAACTGACCTACTTGATCCCAATCTACTCTACTTATATCTTTTGAATAATCGAAGCTAGAGCTCAATGTATTAGACGAAAATGTTCGTCTTCAAATTCTATGAAAAACATCTAAAGGATATGCTAGAAAAAAAATGAAAATTGCAAAAGTTATACTAAAAATTAGTTTTTCATGAATTAGCCCTTGGTAGTATGAAGAAATTACTCTCATGGTGGACAATATAAAGATTTAGCTTCGTGTTCATGATCATTCATTTTACCAATTTAGAACCAGCCTACTCACAGCTTAAAACAAAAGGAAAGTCTTGTAAAGTGTGAAACTTTACAAGACTTTCCTTTTGTTTTAAGCTGTGAGTAGGCTGGTGCTAAATTTCTTAAAAATCAGAAAATCAGCTTTTTAATAGTTCGAGATAGAATTTTGTAGTCTTCCAGAAGTTGATAAAAATCATAGTTAAAAAAAACTTTGTGTTAGACACTGGAACTCTATGTCTTGTACTTTATTTTTACAAGAAATTTACAGAAAAAAATATTGGTGTTTCTTAAAAAAGTTTTTTATTTATATAGCTCTTCCAGTTTTGATTTTTCATGAAGATGACTTTAGAAATACTTCCGATATTTGGAAAGAGAACAGTTTGTACTAAACGTCTAGCTTCATTAGTTATAAAGTTATACATACTTTTTACTAAAAATGAACTATTTGTTGAGTAAATATTGCAAGATTTACAAAAATGTCGCATTTTCCATTTTTTGGTGATCGATACTATAAAGCATGATATTTCATACGACAGCAACGATATTTTATATTGAGTGCCCTAATCGAAGATAATGCTATTTGAAAGTTATATTTCTTACGAGGAATTCCACGAAGATCCGTCCGAAAATCATTAAAATCGTGACCGACCATCTTAGATTCCGATGAAACTTTGCACGTTTCACCATCATGGAAGACTAAATATTTTCCACAGGTAATAAGATTATTTTGACTCAAGAGCAACTTTTCAAAAGGGCGTAAACGTTTCTACATGTACGAATTTCAATTTTTTTTTGTTCGATTACTATATTTTATACAGCAAAACTATCTAAGAACGAGTTACAGAGAATGAATACTTCTGTCTGAAAAAATATGCACTGAAAAAAATGTTGTGTCATTTTTCAAAAAACAAAAATTTATGATAAAAATTTAAATTGCGAAAAAACCCATTTTTTTAAAATTTTTATATTTTGTTACCAAAAACCTAAAGAGAAAAGAAACATTTTGAATGTGATTGCATGATGGAGAAAAAATTGGTGAAATTTTTTTCTAACAATAACTTCGTACATGTTTTTAAATTTCATACTAATTGACATATAAAATTGTAATTTTATTACAGTATATAATTCTAAGCACCATATAAAATCAAAATGCATTTAGTAAAAATCTTCCAAAATGCGATAGATTTCGAGATATTTGAAATTTTGCTCCTTCAAAAACAATTAATTCGTGTAATTATGCTCTTTTTAAAAGTTATTCGCGTTACCCCATCATAAAATGTCAAAAATTTAATGTTTCTCGTTTTAAAGACGTAAAAGCAACTTTTTAGCGTATTTGGATCATGGAGAAGCTTTCAATAAAAAAGTTTTCCTAACAACAACTTTTGACATATTTTTATAATTCTTACTATGTGCAGTCAAAAATACAATTTTCTTTTTGAATATGATTCTAAACGCCATCTTCAATCGAAATGCTCTTAACAAAATTTTTCTAAAATGTAGTAGTTCTCGAGATATTTTAACTTTTGTTTTAACAACACAATTATTTTGTTTTATTACGACCTTTTCATAAATTAGTCGCGTTTCTCCATCAACAATAATAGGTTTTTCAAAAGGTCCGTAAACTTTCCTGCAACTTTCTCTTTGACATCTAGGCGATGTTGTGAAACATTTGAAAGTTACATGAAAACAACCAAAATATGATTCAACAATATAGTTTAATCATCAGACCCTATGGTTGAAATATATTTTGATTGCTTTCATGTAACTTTCAAATGGTTTAGAATATCGCCTTCATGTCAAAAAGAAAGTTGCAGGAAAGTTTACGGGCCTTTTGAAAAACATATTATTTTTGATGGAGAAATGCGACTAACTTATGAAAAGATCGTAATAAAACAAAATAATTGTGTTGTTAAAACAAAAGTTAAAATATCTCGAGAACTGCTACATTTTAGAAAATTTTTGTTAAGAGCATTTCGATTTAGAATGGCGTTTAGAATCATATTGTATTTTTGACTGCAAATAGTAAGAATTATAAAAATATGTCAAAAGTTGTTGTTAGGAAAACTTTTTTATTGAAAGCTTCTCCATGATCCAAATACACTAAAAAAGTTGCTTTTACGTCTTTAAAACGATTAACATTAAAATTTTCACATTTTATGATGGGGTAACGCGAATAACTTTTAAAAAGAGCATAATTACACGAATTAATTGTTTTGAAGGAGCAAAATTTCAAATATCTCGAAAACTATCGCATTTTGAAAGATTTTTGTTAAATGCATTTTGATTTTAAATGGTGCTTAGAATTATATTTTGTAATAAAATTACAATTTTGTATGTTAATTAGTATGAAATTTAAAAACATGTACGAAGTTATTGTTAGAAAAACTTTTTCACCGATTTTTTCTCCATCATGCAATCACATTCAAAATGTTTCCTTTCTCTTTAGGTTTTTGGTAACAAAATATAAAAAAAATTAAAAGAATGGGTTTTCTCGCCTTTTAAATTTTTATCATAAATTTTTGTTTTTTTGAAAAATAACACAACATTTTTTTCAGTGTATATTTTTGACAGACAGAAGTATTCATTCCCTGTAACTTGCTCTCAGAGAGTTTTGCTGTATAAAATACAGTAATCGAACAAAAAAATTTTGAAATTCATACACGTAGAAACGTTTACGCCCTTTTGAAAAATTGCTCCTGTATCAAAATATTCCAATTGCCAGAGAATATCATGGAGATTCATACAGTGAACACACTTGCAAAGTTTCGTTCGAATCGACGATGGTCATATTTTGCGGTCGACCGGTTTCTCATGGAATCCCTCTTACGTAAAAGTTTTCATAACTTTGAAATGAAAAAAGTTTAGTAGTTGGTGCTTAAAAAAAATTATGCGCCCTAAAATAATCTTCAAGTTTTCCAAAGGGTACTTTAGTGTAAAATAAAAACAACAAAAGTTATAGAAATAAAGCTATTTTTTCAAAGCACACCCCAAAGTTTACATTTGGTTTTGTCGTCCAATGGAAAGTATAAAAGATAGAACTTATGTGTCTTCAACATTTTTTTTTCTAAAATATGTTGTTCTACAACTTCATCGAAGACAGTCAAGCTCTATCTCGAATCGTTAAAAAGTTCAAGCTCTATCTCGAACCGCTAAAAAGCTAAATTTTAAATCTTGTTAAACTTAGAACCGCCCTAGCTTCTGTTTAAACGAAAAGAAGGGTCTTGCAAAGCACAACTTTCCCAAATATATTGTAAGGCTAAGGTATTTCGTTTTAGCAAAAAGTTAAAATTCCTGCTAAATTTACATTCTGGACTACTGTGCAATGGTCATCCGCCTTTTTTGACAGGGAAGGATTGATTTTTTATGACTTTTAGCATCCGAAATGAACTCTGTGTATCTCAAAATTAGCTTGACTTGTGATTTTCAGCCAAATTAGGCAACATTTAAGGATTTGTCCGACTTTTGCTCGAAGATGCGCCATTGTGCGTCCCATCAAAAGTTCATGCCACTAATTTTCTAATTTTGGAAAAATAATAACTCAGGCACTTTTCAATCGATGTTGATGATAAATATTTCGCCAGATGCAGAATTAAATGTTTTATCTAAATTTTCATAACATAACATAGCATACCATTGTAAAGGCCATTTCTTTTTCTTTACAGAGCAATTAAGGGGGGGGGGGGGGCGTTTGGTGTAAAGTTCTCAAACCGAAAGTTATTTTGTTTTACGATTTTGAAGGCAATGCAACATCTTTCGTCTAATGTTAGCACCGTGGCGAACACGATAACTCTTGATAAAATTGTGTGACACAGGAAAAATAAAAAAAGTTCATGTTTCGGAAAATGGTTTCATTAAAAACCGAAAAATCTCTTTTACTGTAAAATTCGCTCACTTTCCTTCAAAATAATAGGGAGAAATTTTATTCAGTTTTCAGTTGTTCATCGACAGCCTAACCATCCTAACGTGCACACTGCACGTTAGGGTGGGACAAAAAGATTCCTGCTTCGAGCAACTTTTTGGGTAGAATTCGGGTCCTAGAAGAACTGTGCAAATTCTTAGCTCGATAAGTGATACTATATTCTTGCGCCCGCTGTTTAAAGTTTACATGGGATTTCGCATGGGTAAATTGGCTTTCCCAAAATAACTCCTCCAGAAGTCGCTCGTTACCTCCTAAAAATAAACCGTTATGTCCCTTTTATAGGAAATTTAACAAAGAAACAAAGTCTCGAAGACCACAACACGATCTGACACTTGTGGGAAATGTTATGAAGCAGAAACCGATTGATGTTCTTACGATTGATAAAACAATCAACAGAGTTTTGAGGGATAAATTAAGGCTTCTTTTCTGCATAATAAGAGGAAGTTAAAATAATTGTATATAATTCGACCGTTAGCAGCAGTGAAGCTATGAAAATTGAAATTTTCATCAACCTTCAGAGCATTAGTTGGTTTTTGCTTAATAACTTTATTCACAAGTATCTGATCGCTTCGCGGTCTTCGAGACTTTATTTCCTTGATAAATTTCCTATGAAAATTACACATCGATTTTTTTTAGGATGCGATCGGCGACTTCTGGAAGAATTATTTTGTAAAAGTCAATTTTTCCATGCGAAATCCCATCTAAACTTTAAACCGTGGGCGCAAAAATATAGTTTTTCCGACCGTGCTTAAAATTTGCAGTTAATCTAGGACCCAAATGGAACCTAGAAAGTTGCTCGGAGCAAATTTTTTTTTTCATATAACTCTACTGCACATATTGTGCATTCTCATAAAAATCAAGTCAATTCGTTGATTAGTTTTTCTGTTATCGTGTTTTCCTATTTGAAAAATGCGGTTTCGAGAAACCGTTATGAGAGGGTGTCCCATATAGAATTGCATCACGGAAAAACGCTGTGCAAAATAACCCAGTAGGTATTTTCTCTTGAAAATTTGAGTGGAAGTAGTTATTACACTGTATTTTTATCGCTGTCAGTTTTTCGAAAATTGTTGCCGATGATTGAAATCTGTGTGTGTTACAGCAAATACGCGTGAGGAATGTATGGCTATTTTAATCGAAAGAGGTTCAGCGTGGCCACCGAGATTCCGGGATACTCTTCTAGAGGTTCAATACTAACAATTAAGCAGATAAAAAAAGAAGTCGATTTTTGCCCACTACACCAGACGCCCCATTAAGGGATTAAAATCGGTTGAAAAGTGACAGCGTGCTAATTTTTTAGTGCCGATAGTCCTAAAAATTGTTTTGGAGGGTATGTTAAATTGATCCAACGTGATTTTTGGTTGTATTTGAACAGTTCTACAACGTTTATTGGATCACTTGAAAAGCACATTAATTTTTTTATTTAGTGGCACCGTGTTTATCTATTTATTTTTATTTAGTGGCACATCTAATAGCATTTTCATTTTATTCGGCGCCATAATAAGTAATAATGTAATAAGTTTTGATACAGGCGATCATTTGATAAAGCTAGGGTTACTGTGCCCTAATTCATCTTAGCACCTCTATTCATCGCACCCATTTGAACACATTAGTTAGAGCAGTGTCTTCTATCTCTATTCAACGCTTCAGCTCAAATGGTAGGATGAATAAGGGTGCGTTGCACTCGACTTTTCGCTTCGATCTAACGAGAGTATTTTACATTTTTCAAGCCAGATTTTTAATTGATCGTCTTCTTAAGAACAAAGCAAAGATGTCGATACCTATTTAAGCGCAATCTAACCAGTGTAAGCCGAGTTATCAGCGAAATAGTGTGACATCGTGACTAATGAGATGAATAAGGGCACGTCTACCCTATAACATATTTGTGGAATGAAGATTCGTCTGATCATTGTAACGTCACGAAAGAATGTGTCATTTCCATTTTATTCGGCGTCATACCGGTGTAGTTTAAAAAGAGATAGACTGATGGTACCGATGTATGAATGACTGTAGCACCGACTAAACCGGTGTAGTGCAATGTCAAAATAAAAAATGCCATAATTTGATATCACTACAATGGTCATTCTATTTTGACCACTTTGCAAAGAGATAGCTTTTGTGTTGGTTTAATCGGTTGTTTTAAAACTGACACGAAGTTTAATCATTAATATGTTCCTGAACAATAACTGCAAATATGACTTAAGTTATAGCTTATGCTACCAGTCAAACCAGTTTTCGTATCCACCAACGAAGTATCATCTGTGGCATTTACCCGTACTGTAATAAATTCGGGTTGCATACCCATCGGGCGCATTTCTTTTCGTTCATTCAACAAGAAAGATAACACCTTGTAGTCTGATAAATATGTTCAAGCGTATTTCTTGTCGTTACAATAAGTTCGTTATTTTCAATATAAAAAAAAACTGTGCTTCGAGTCATGTAACACTTTGTCATGTTTAGCTAAAAACGAGCCATTTTGAATGGCAACTGCATTTAGCAACCGTAATGTAGAATGATATTAGCTATTTTGTTTAGTAATGCTCACGCTCAAGCTTATCATACGGTAGTCAAACAAAGAGTAATCCGCGCAATTACTAGCTTACCTCACAAATGTAAGTAAATGTTTTACTTAATCAGAAAAATAGCATTATCAACCATACACTCACATACAAGTTCGCACTAGTTTTGAAGCCGTAAAACACTTTTCTTATCTTGGAATACTTAGTCTAACAATCCTCAAGTAGAAAAAAACGGGGTACCGCTATAGTTCACCTTTTATTCTAACCATATCGCCGTTTTGGATGCATCCCGACACCCACTTTATGACAGAAATGCTTCATCGTCGAATTCCAGCGCCCACCGTGGCAACTGAACACGGATGCCGGCCGAAGATGCCCTGGGATATCATAATGATCATTACACTTGATTCTACACATGGTTCCATCTGGGACGTATAGATCATTGGAACTTCCGGTGGATGGTTTCATTTCGCATGCAAAACGCCCATTATTCGGTGGGATCAGGTAGCTGCAGTCCGATCCAGGGGGAGTGTCGCTGTCGTACGCGTAATCATCCGATACATCTGTAATAATTCAAAGTGTCTGTTAAAATATGTACAATTTTTTCATACCCAATCCTACCGTTGTAAACACAGTACGGCTCGTCACCCTCCCATGTCTGATCCTCGCTGCACTCCACATATGCATCCTGTTTGCTGAGGAACCCATCGTTTCGACAGTGAAAGGCGCATTTTGATCCCCAAATGTGCCCCAAGTCGCATGCAACTTTCAGATCCTTACTCTTTGGATGATACCGGCCGCACTGTTTGACGATGACTTTGTAGCGTAGCTCACACGTCAGAATCGATTTCCCACTGCGTTTGTTGACGATCTTGGCTAGAAAGGAAAACGGTCCTCCACCGTTCGAGTGAGGTAGAATGAAGTTAAATTTGGCTCCGAACAGCGTTTCCAGTTCGTACAGGTCACGCGATATCGGTTGATTGCGGCAAGTTGTCAACATCGGCGGTTCTATCAGTACACCGTCCAGACCTTTGCGTGCTATCGCGGTTTTCTCTGCGGGGCACTTGATGCACAGTCCGTTGACAACGGTTGATTTAATGTTAGAATCGTGTGATCGGCGATTAGCTGACCAAGTGTCCGTGTGCCGTTGACGATGGTTGCGGTTCCTGTTAGGCAACTGGGGCTTCTGGCGGTAAACCTGCATGCAAACAGTTGTCGATACAGTGGTCACAGATAAAACAGGTTCATACTTGCCGTAGTGTCCAACTTGGCTGTGTATGCTAACGTTCTGTTCTGGTCCGGTTCGAGAAACGCTCTTCCTCCCTTCGGTAGCGTTATTGACCCACTCTGGACGTGTTCGTACATGTACTGGGTTTTGCCTGCTCCATACCTGCAAGTGAAAACATGTTAGTACATTCTTCCATTCAGCTACAACTAGGTGACAACACGTTTGAAACATTGATTAATAATCGCTGTTAGACAGCCAATAAGTGTCGACCCTCGGAATAAATCGATTAGAAGATAAAATCTGTTCCCTCTCTTAATCAGTTGCTCACTCGGTAGCTCGGCGTAGGGGGAGTTGATCGCGTGATTTACTCCAATCTGCTGCCGAGTGTTTTTGCGTGCACACATTTGAATCGACGCTCGTGCGCGTTGCTACGTACAAATAGCGGAAGGGTTGAGACTTTTGCTTACCGATCCATCGCTTTGGTGCCGCCTATTGGGGCGAGATCGTTGTTTGTTCGACCGGTGGCGCCAACGTTGCTGTAGTAACGACTACTACGACTCGTTCGGTCATGATTTATACCGTGCTGGAGATTCCTGTGTGGAAGAAATGGGCAAGACAAGAAACTGCTATGATTACCACTGTGATTAATTGTGTGTTTCTGGAGATATCTCTTATAATGATGCTAATTGTCTAGTAAATGATAGATCGATGGGCATGATTATTTTGCCGTTGGTGTACTATCTTGATCTAGTAGATGGATTGAAGCTTCAGTGCAATCTCGCAGTGCAAAGTGTTATAGATCATCGGATTGGCAAAAAGAATCTTCAATAACTAGAAAAAAAACAACGTTTGGAATAAGACTGTATAACCTTCATATTGCGTGGACGCTAAAAGTAATAATTGTTGCGATAGTTACAGTTCTTCTGCTGAACTAATAGAGAAATTAATGTCATGTATGTTTAAAAAATACTTAATCAGGCATTCAACCTAGCATATTTAGCAGCACGATCTTAAAACTTATTTCCAATCATTGTAATTTTCGCTCATGTACGAGAATGATCCTGCATTCATGATGTACATCACTAAAACCCTTTTCTCTGATTTTTTAGATTGGTTTACAAGAAAATGAATAGTTTCATATATTTGTTTATTTTAAAGGAAAAAAAAACATTTCATCACGTTCTCCGGTGAGTTAAATTAAACTAGGTTCGCCTCGAGCGACTCGAATTAGACTTAAAAACTTTGAAGAGCGGTTTCTCAAAACAATGTTATATAGTAACCTTGTTTAATTTGCAATTAATAGCCAAAAATGAGCCACTTTTAAGGCATTATACTGCCGCTCTACGCATAGTTGGCCCATGAGCTTAGGGATAAACAGAAGTGAATCGGTGCGGCGTATCTGCCCGCAAGACCTAGCAGAATTATGACAGCGCCAGATTTTCTTCCAAACGGACTACATTCATGTAACTTTAGTCAGAAGTTATAAACAGCCATTATTCAGAGGAATGGGTATGGCAATCAATATTTTTTTTATAATTAAATTTATTTAGGCCCAAATGCGGTAGCTCAACGAGGCCGATTGTTCGTTTTTTACAACAAATAAAAAAAAACAACTACACCCAAAACGCGAACCGTATGAATTACATGCGAATAAGCATGATTCTAATAAGAATTTTGCATTGTAACTGGCATAATGCATATAAAGCAACATTGCTCCCGGACAAAAATGCATTAAGGCGATTACACCACAGAAACTTACACAAACCCACAGTTGGGAATTTATTAGTGAATTTAACACATCTAAAGGACATCTCCACTCGGATACATGTGCGCTCTGAAAATACTAATACACGCTCAACGACCTGTTTCCTTTTCGCCTTTCTACTGATCACATGCTTCATATTGGAGAGAACAGTTTATAGCATCATCAAATTGGTGGGGTGTGGGTGATGATTAATTGTTGATAATATGTTGAGCTTTCGGCGTTCTCTCAACCCTAAATTTACCAGCGATATGCGAGTTCTAGCCACTAGATAAGATCATAAATTTTAATAATGATTAATGATTATTTAAGCGCACTATACGCAGGAGAAAGTTACGTATATGGGAACATTGGGCTAACAAGTTAATTCAACATTTGTCTGATAGAAGCCGTCCGTCAATCATATCTAGCATTCCTCATATCAACAGTACTTTGAGGTGATATCATATCAGTATTTCGCAGTAAAAGTATCAAAATTTAAAGTACCATAAACTATAAGGGAATAGATGACATGGTTTTGCACTTTTGAGCAGCAGTGGCAATTACTCATTTCAGTTTTTATTATTTCCCGAACATGCGAATCCAGCGCACAATAGCCCTGGTCAACGATCATCGCAAATCAATTTGAGCACAAATCATTTTCTTCCACTCTTCTCTGAAGCATAGAATGAGAGAGCGATGATTTTACTGCAAAAGCCATGCTATGGGAAAATAACAACGCGTATATCACACACTCTCGTAAACTGTTCACGCGTTTAGTGTGGTTGGAATTGCGCGTAACTTACAAACACCACAGAGGTATTCATGTATAGAATACTCCACCTTTTTGGCAGACTCAGCAAGCAAAACCAACTAATACTTTTACATGCGGGCAGATAATATGGTAGCGTGTATTCTCAATCAATTTATTTCATCATGAATCAAGTTGTGTTGGTATAATGCCGTAGCTATGCTTGGTATACAATGCGAAGAAGGCATGATTCTAATTCGGAATATGCACGAAAGGATGTAATGCCTTTTTTGCATTGGGAAATTGTTTTGGGTGTATGTTAAGTTTTTTGTCTCGTTTAGACGCAGCTTTCTGCTGCGTGTTGAGATCCTTTTTCTAGGGGGCGAAATATTGCCAGTGTTGTCCACTGCCATTTGAGGTTCGATCCGTTTGTCTTCTTTGGCGTTGTCGTTCATGTCCATGTCCTCATCCGTACTACTTTCCTGCTGCTCGCGGTCAGATGTTCCAGTTTGTGTGTTACTCTTATTGTTTGGGCCTAGGGGTGGCCCTTGGTGTAGAAAATTTGCAGCTTGCTGTTGGTGGCTGCCTATGTTTACACTTGTTCGCAGACAAATAAAACTCTTGGATGGACCACTCAAAACAAACCGCAAACAACTTTAGCGGACTGTATGTTGGAAAACCACTTACTACTGGATGTGATTAATTAGAATGGAAAGCACTGTTTTACACTTCACACTTTACTCTTTTATTTTCACTCTTCACTTGTACTTCACACTTGTTGAAATAAAACTGGTTGCTGCGATGCGCAGAACGCGTGTATTTATATTACACGCCACGCATTCTAGAAACGCGTGAAACATTCGCTCACTGACGATGATGTATTACCGCGCCTGCTGCTGTTGCTACTGTTGTATGCGAGTCAAATATCTGACAGTTTATTCTGGAATGTTCTTACCGGTTGGAGATTCTGCTCGATTATGAAGCGCTGAACAGAGGCGCGAACACTTATCGGTCGTCATTGTATGTTCGTATTTTTCGGCATTCGTTTCGTTGTTGTTGTTGCTGGTTGTTGGTGCTTGATCCGTAGATGTTGGTTTTGCAGCTGTTAGTGGTTTAGCGTAAGATGGTTCTGGGCTGATTTCAGTTGGATTGGTTAAGTTTTCCTTAACAGTTTCTCCGCAAGGTTTTCCGAGGTGCAGCTTCTTCGTGCCGAACTGGCACGTAGGAATTTGCCCTGGGTACGTGACTAGTGATGTTTGATGAATGAGAACATCGTCACTTCCTAACGCTGTGACGGTTATGTATGAGGGAATTGGCTTGGTCACACGCATTCTCACCACACGAACACCGTTAGGGATGCCCGGGAAAAAATTCCTCCAAGTCTCATGTGTAACGGAGTCTACTTCTCCGTATTTTTGCAAGCATTTTTAAATCGCGCCGTCAGGGGTACGCGTAGCCAAATCATGGACACGAACTTCTACAGCGCCGTTCTCGATGTATACGGGAATGCTATATTTAACATTGCCGCATTCGGCGGTGTGCTGCATGTTGTTTCGCGAGGCGAATGACTCAGCTTGGTTAATGTTGTTGAACGAAATCAGCACGCAATGTTTGATATGATGCATTTGTAGGGTTTTCACTTCAGCCAGATTGAGTTTCATCTGCACTTTTAATAACTGTTCCACTTCCCGAATGGCTGGTCTTACGGGGCATTTCGAAAAATCAACAGCAACACAGTTCGGCCGTATCTGGGTTGCTTTTTGCTGGGCACCGTCACTCATCACTAAATCGCACAGTAGGTATAGGCTATTATTATATGGACTGCTTGTGTGATAGGCACCGATTGATTTTTAGGTAGAATTGACTGTTTCACTTGCGCGGGACGATTTTCTGCTTCTGCTCAGGGCGAGATGTGAAGACAAACTGATGGCAATCAATATATTCGTGGTGTATCTACCCAGTGACGAGTAATGGCGAATCAAATATTAAAATAAGATGAATGATACTTTTGTCATGGGTAGCACCTATATTTTAACTAGATATTATTAAACAATAAGTATATATTACTAAAATTTACTCAAAATCGAAAAATATCTACACAAACTCGTAAAACAGCATCTATTCAAAAATTAAATAGCAGCCATGGGAAAAGCCTTGTTGACATTCTTCCAATATTTGTTTCAAGTTTACTCGGCATTAGGTTGGTATACCATTTATTATTTCCTTGAGACATTGCTGTTTTCTAAATATGGGTGGTTTGTTATCGTACGTAGCATGTCGTTATGTTATATGAATGAACTATAGTCCGCTTGGAAGAAAATCTCATTCTCATAGGACTGATGGGCAGATTCGCCGCATCGATTCATCTTTCTTTCTTTCTGTTTGAATGTCGCCGCGAATTGCTCAGGGAAGCTACTTTAGACCGTTGATTTTTCAGCTTTACATCAATGACGTGTATTTGTGCTAAAAACTCCATCACTGGAGATTCCAAAATATTTCATCTCATCTGCGCAATTGAGAATTGCACATTTATGCACCATCAACCGTGATCGAGTTCTCACGAAATACTTACGTTGTTTCTCTTTACAATTTCCATTTAAGAAAACGAAGTTGAAAAGAGAAATAACGGCCGAAATTAAAAAGACACATTGGGTGGTACAAATGGGAGATTCGAGTGTACTAGACATTTTTTCTCACATTCGATTACGTTGTAGATATGGTTGCGGCCGAGACTGGGACTGCGACCTGGTGTGAAAAAAGCGCAGACTCAATGAAGAAAACCGGTTCATAACAGAGAAACCATGACAAATCAAGCGTTTTACATGGCATCCCAGGATACCAGGACAGTTAGTTAAAAACCAGGACGTATGGTCACCTTAACGTTTTTCAGCAACTTGTAATTTCAAGAATTTGCGTATCTCAAAAGCAGCCCAGGGGCACTTTCAATGGCCACTTGCTTTTTTGCTGAATTTAAATACTTATTCTAGTAATTCGAACCATTCCTTTGTCATGGTATTGTTTTGTATAGGACTCATAAACTCATATCTCCAGCTCGAGAATTCCGGAACAAAACAATTCAAAGGAAAACTGAGGATAATAAGACAAGTTATTCACTGTCAGACTCGCTTCAGGTGACTTTCTCCGGGTCTTCTCTTCCCACCTATAACCTCCTGGATAAGGATCGTCTACCTGAACGCATGTTTGTTCCGCGGGTAATGAACTGCAGCAATTGCAAGCAGCTGGGCCACAGAAACTGAAAAGTATGTTTACTGCGGGGGCCCTTCGCATCATCGTAAACTATGCCCCGCGTACCAGCAGCGCGGGGATAAAATTAGGCGCTCCCTTAAGGAACGCTCGAAGCGCTCTTATGCAGAAATTCTAAAGAATGCTTCGCCATCTCAACCCTTCCAAAAATTCCTTTGCTCTTTTGGCTGGCGTTGAGTAAGAATCTGACGACCCACAA
The DNA here is from genome assembly GCF_030247195.1 of Topomyia yanbarensis. NCBI lineage: Eukaryota > Metazoa > Arthropoda > Insecta > Diptera > Culicidae > Topomyia > Topomyia yanbarensis. The sequence continues at coordinate 104,653,653 of NC_080672.1, read as the reverse complement.
GAGGGAACATCTTTTGTTAACCCTAGACTACCTCGTAAGGGCACCCTGTCGTCCCCTCAGAGTGCGCCAGCTACAATCAATAAATCCAACGGAAGTGATGTACTAAAGCCGAAGCAATTTGCTCCAGGACTTGGAAATTTTAATTCTAACAAGGAGTATCCACCACTTCCAGGGACACCAAAAACCCCAAGTGTCACCTTTTTTCAAACTCAGTCCAGTAACAGACTAATGAAATTTTCTGATATAAAGGACCCAGTTTTCACAGTTTTCAATGTTACTGATCCCCTTAAATGCATTCTCATACATTTTTTCCCTATAGTGCAAACATTTTTGAAACAGTTGACTGCTAAATGGCTCCTCCTTGCAGCGATCGTATCCTTCGATGGCTAAGTTATCAAACGAGGTCACTGATTCGATCACTGTCCTACAGTGGAATTGCAGAAGAATCCTCCCGAAAATCGATTCGTTCAAATTTTTACTAAACCATTTAAAATGTGATGTTTTCGCATTATGTGAAACTTGGTTAACTTCCAATATAAATATCAACTTCCACGACTATAATATAATTCGTGTGGATCGAGAAAACCCTTACGGAGGAGTACTTTTGGGGATTAAAAAGTACTATTCTTTCAACCGAATTAACCTCCCTTCGACACCAGGCATTGAAATTGTCGCTTGTCAAGTTTTAATCAAAGGTAAAGACCTTTGCATTGCTTCCATCTACATTCCTCCTAGAGTCTCGGTAGGGCACCGAACGCTTTGTAATATCACGGAATCCTTACCGGCACCGCGGCTAGTTCTAGGAGACTTTAACTCGCACGGTACGGTATGGGGCTGTCTTCATTATGATAATAGAAAAACATTAATCCAAGATCTTTGCGACAATTTCAACACGACCATCTTAAACACGGGAGAAATGACGCGGATTTCTACACCACTAGCACGAGCATAGATTTATCACTATGCTCGAAATCACTACAGTTAGATTGCATGTGGAAGGTGATCCCTGATCCCCACGGTAGTGATCATTTGCCTATCGTAAATTTAATTGCTAACGATTCAAGACCATCAGAAACGTGAAATATTCAAACCGCTGGATATTCGCTTTCGCCAAGAAAACGTACCGCGCCGCGTCTACTAACGATCCCGCGAACGAAACACCTTTTTCGATGGTGGAGTTCTCACTTACTCTCTTGTCAAGCAACAATAACGCCCCAGGGTTAGACAGAATCAAATGCAACTTGCTGAAAAATCTGCCTGACACTGCAAAAAGGCGCTTGTTGATCTTATTTAACAAGTTTCTTGAGGGTAACATTGTCCCTCATGACTGGAGGCAAGTGAAGGTTATCGCCATCCAAAAATCAGGAAAAAACCAGCCTCCGACCACAACCCGTATTGACCGATTGCAATGCTGTTTTGTATCCGGAAGTTATTCTAGAAAATGATCTTGTTTCGTCTCGACAATTCGGTCGAAGCAAATGGGTTGCTGTCAGATACACAATTTGGCTTCCGCAAAGGCAATGGGACGAACGATTGCCTTGCATTGCTTTCTACAGAAATCCAAATGGCCTATGCTAACAAAGAGCAGATGGCACCAGTCTTCTTGTTTTTTGGGGGCTTTTGACTCAGTTTCTATCAACTTTCTGTCAGAGAACCTGCACCAGCATGGTCTTTCACCTGTTTGAATGACTTTTTGCTAAACCTGTTGTCTGAAAAGCACATGCACACAACATCGCGCTTCGCGCTTTAGGGTGTTTCTGTTTCCGCTCCGTTGCGAGCATATACTTCATCAAACTGGAGAGAATCCAGGATCGTTGCTTGCGCATAGCCTTAGGTTGCATGAACTCGACCCAGACGGTGAGTCTCGAAGTGCTGGCGGGCGTTCTACCGGTGAAAAATTGATTCTGGGAACTCTCATATCGATTGCTCATCCGATGCGACATTCTGAACTCGTTGGTGGTTGAAAACTTCGAGAAGCTCGTCGAGCTTTATTCTCAAACCCGATTTATGTCCTTGCACTTCGATGCTCTGTGCTATCATTAATCATTCTTCGTATAATACCAATCGTGTCCCTTTCCTAGATACTTCTGATTCTACTGTATTCCTCGACACATCCATGAAGGAAGAAATTCGTGGAATCCCGGACCATATACGCCCGCAAGTGATCCCCAATATATTTTATAATAAATTCCGAGAAGTCGACTTTAACAAAACGATCTACACTGACGGATCAATTCTCGATAGGCTTCGGTATCTTCAATAATTCATTCGCTTCATTCAAGCTCAATGATCCCGCTTCAGTTTACGTCGCAGAGTTAGCTGCAATTCAGTACACCCTTGGGATTATTGACACTCTACCCACAGACAACCTCAGCTCTATCGAGGCTCTTCGTGCGATGATGCCTAAAAAGCAACACCCATATTTCCTGGGGAAGATACGGGAGTCCTTGTGTACGTTATCTGAAAAATCTTATTAGATTACCTTTGTTTGGATCCCCTCTCATTGCTCTATCCCGGGCAACGAAAAGGCCGACTCTTTAGCAAAGGTGGGCGCATTAGATGGTGACATATACGAAAGACCAATCTGCTTCAACGAATTTTTCTGTATTTGTCGTCAGAGGACACTCAACAGTTGGCAAACCTCGTGGAGCAATGGTGAACTTGAACGATGGCTACATTCCATTATCCCAAAGGTATCAACGAAGCATTGGTTCAGGGGGATGGATGTGGGTCGGGATATTATTCGTATAATGTCCCGGCTTATGTCCAACCACTACACGTTGGATGCATATTTGCGGAAGAGTCTGTGCGCTTGGGACGAGGGCTATCACGACATCGAGCATGTTGTCTGGGTATGAGCCGGGTATTGTGACGCCAGGTCTCAGTTAAAGGATTCCTTTCGGGGCCGAGGTAGACTACCCAACAGTTCGTGATATGCTGGCAAATCTCTCCTATTGCCCTTATTTATATTTTCCCTTATCTATATTTTCATAAAAACTATAAATATCACAATTTAGTCCCTCTCTTATTTCTTCTTATTTCTCATTTTAAGAAGTTCCTTGTCCTTGTGAAGCCGATCAGCACCAAAGTGCCACTATGTGACCGCCGGCGCGCTTGCCACGAAATTCGAAGCGAGCGTGATCCGATTCTCCACAGGTCCGATGAATCCCTCCCATCAACCCGGGTCTTGACGTCCGGCTAACCTGAGGCTCTAAGTATGTCGCTGATCACCTGTTTGCCTGAAAGTGGCAAGTTTGGTCTTCTTTACCTGTCCCTATGTCCGCCTACTCCATTCTGTCCCTGATTTAACTCCTGCAGCACCGATGTTGGAAATAAACCAAACCATTATGTATTCCTAGTTTTAAGAGATCTGTATTTTTGTCATAAAAAAACTATTCTTTCCCATCTTGTATATCGAGTTGTATTCCTAGTTTTAAGATTGTTGTTAAATTTCTCATAAAACTTGTTCCCATTCTCATATATCAAACTGAATTCCTAGTCTTAAGATTGCTGTACATTTTTTTTCGTAAAAAAACTTATGTTCCCTCATTTGTATATTTAACTGGATTCCTAGTTTTAAGATAGCTGCAAAAAAATTTAAACAAACTATTGTATCCCACTGTTGTATATAGCATTGAATTTCTAGTTTTAAGATAGCTGTAAAAAATTTCTTCTTTTTTAAAAAAATATTTCAACATTGTAACCTCCTAGTTTTAAGATATCCAAAATATAAAAACAAAAGAATTTGGCACGCCAAGCTAATGCATTTGTGACTATCAAATAAACGAACTGAATAAAAAAGCCTATTACGGGAGCTATATGCTATATAGCTCTTTGGTTATCAACTGCTTATAAAATTTGCAAGAAATATTCAAATTTATAAAGTCTCACTATAAGCATGTGAATTGGTGCCAGGCATTTTACAGTTTACAGACGCAAGTTTCTTGTTAGAGCATTAGCATAAGCTTCCACAGCATGGTAATAGTTTGAGAAAGTCGTATATTTCCAGGTTGTTATACATATGTGAATCCTCCACCTCAGTATTGGTACCACTGCAATTTTCTAAACGATTTCCTTCCTATTTGCGAATTTTTGAACACCTGGTGAAAGCGGCAAGTTCAAGTTATTCTTTCCAAAAGTAAATAACATAATTTTCACGGACACACATCAATTCATCATCATTAAAATCAGAGCTCAGTCAGCACTTGCCAAGCAACAAACAACACCACGTTGGGAGTATAATTGCACACCTCCATCTACCCTGATCGGTCCGGTTAATCTTTCAATAACCTTTAACGATATGATTATGCCCCCTAGACCTACATTCAACGCGGCACAGGATGATGGGGATCTATATGGCAATTTACACTACGTTTAGCAGTGTGCTGCAAAGGTGCAATTAAACGAGTAATTTCTCGACTCTGCACCGCTTTGAGTCTCTACGATGAATTTTTCGAGGAATATCTCTCCCTTCGAAAATATTTTAGATCGATAATTTCATGTAGCATGTAGCGAAAGTATGCTCATTTCGAATGTTTGTTTACATTTGTAAATCGGTTCGGTTGTGACAGTGGTTTGTTAGTGGTTCAGATCCGGCGGCTTTACAATGGAACATAATTGTCATTTCTTGTCGAGTCATTAACACGCCGACGACGTTTGGGTCCCAGCGAGTCTCTATCGTAGCCTAGGGTGAACGGTAACACCGCAAACCACACCATATTCTGTGAGCTGGGTACATGCATGCAGTCGACGTACACAGGGGAGCAGCTAGGGTCTAATCTTGGTCAAAATTATTTATTTGCTGCTATTTGTGTTGTAATGCCTTAATATGAAATAAAAATACACAATAACTAATTCTGGATACAATTTGGTATCTATTAACCTGCACTTGGCAGATGATCTGTGTGAATAAAGATGTTTATCCGGTTACATCGCCAGATGATTAGCGGTAAAGGTACATTGTTCCATTGTTTCAACAATTCTTTAACAAATTTTGACATTCCTTTAATGTTACTACGACATGCGGTATACGTGTAGAAGAAAATATAATTAAATAAAACCTCAAAAACTTTTGATTTTCGGTTTTGACCAGGAATTTGTTCTAATACCCCTCTATGCAACGATTCTATTACCAGCATTAAATAAAGTAATTTTCTTTTTAGCTCGGTTCGGACGGAGGTTCATAAAGACTCAGTGCAAATGAACGTGGAGCACGCGAGAGGTTAGGCGACATACATAAATATTGATTATTATGCAAATTAATTGCCGCGTGTTGATCTAGAGTGAGGTGGTGAATTAGGATATCATTAGGAGTGAAGTATGAAAGTATGTTGATTGTTTTTCGGCTCTTTGATGTGAGTTCGGATCATTGCTCATTAGTAGCGATTGAGTTTAAATGACTTGTGAGTGAGAACAAAGTATGCTATTGATTTTGGAAATGTCTCAATTACAATACAAGTTTCTACGATGTAAGTCTTTTTTGTTAACAGGAGGAGCACTGGTATGTTGCAATTTTGCGACAGCGTCTGATTTCTAGCATGCATGACATCTTGTCCAACTATCAAATCGAGTAAAAGAAAAACTATCCGCGGACTCTAAAATAAATTAACTGACCTGCGACGAAAATCATAACAGAAAAAATCCGATTTTATCAGTTCCCGATACAGGCCATATTCGAATATCCGTAGTCTCGATTATCCGTAGAGTCGATTATCCGTAACTCGATTATACGTAGAAAATGACTCGATTATCCGTATTTCGAAAAAATTGTTTCAATTGTCCACATATTATTTTTTCTAAAGCTACATTACAGATCTATAATTGTATTTGATACCAACTACAGTTTCTGAAAGAATAAATATTTTCTAAAAAATTATGAAATCTTCATAGAAATACCGAAATTTTATATAATTAGCATAAAAATTTGAATTCGATGCAATGAGTTATATATTTTTGTACACCAATCGATTACAATCGATACTAGCTACAATTTTTGGAAAATCTTCACAAAAATACGTGAAAATACAGAAATTTCGCATTTTTTACAAAAAAAACCTTTTTTTTCTATCCCAATATTTATATACAAAAATCGATAGAAATTGATATCAACTACATTTCCTAGTAGCACAAAGTTTTAATCTCTTAAAAATTACAATAATTTGGAAAAATAAAGAGATTTCATTTGATCAACAAATATTTCTATTCAAAGCGGTGTGCTCTAAAATTTTATGCACCTAATCGCTTGGCTACAAACTACATTTTCTGTAGAGTCCTGTGATTTTCTCTGTAATTTTTAGAATGAATGCAATGACCGATTTTATTAGCCCCATTATGTATTTTGGACTGACGAAATCTGAACATATTGGTTTCAGATTGTTTGGGACTATCTAAGGTATGAAATAAAACTCTAAAATACTCTTCGGAATCAGTATACTATCGCAACAGTTTGAAAAAAGATTGAAACTTTTTAAATATTTTAAGAACATCGACATTTTGAATTCTTAACACACTCACACAATGGATTTCGCTTTAATTCCATTGTGTAACATAGGGGAATTAAATCAGAAGACCTTGTTTTAAATGTGGCTGACAAAATCAGGCCAAAAAGCTGACAAACTCTGTTGTAGTAAAATTCGGAAGCGGACAAACACGAAGACTAATAAAATAGGATCTTCACTGTAGTCAGTACTTTGCACCGCCCTGAAAAGAACAGCGCTAATATAATTCTTTGCGAAGTAGATGCCCTGAACAGCCTTTAACTGACTCGGTAGAACGCCGAACAATGGACAAATGAAGATCCTGGATGATGTTTCCACCAAGCAAACAAGAAAAAAAAGTTTACTGTGACGATGTATAACCTACTGATTCATTTAATGTTTGAACAAACAAATTTATAGCTAAAATATCCAAGAACCAAGATTCAGCTAGTTTCTTATTGGCTCGCTAAACAATATCTCTAGAGCGCACGATGACGATGATGATAGGGGAGACCGGGGCTAGTTGGTGGTGTTTTCAGTTTTCAATTTTTATCGCGTTGATGTAGGTAGATCTTGCAAAATAGAACACGCGGCATGAAAGAGCAGACTGTTGGTAACATTTCTGATTTTTTTAAAGTGTTTGATGCATTGTCTCCATTTTAGAGAAAAAAATATGGGACGCGGAAAACCCTTAAATTTACCGCGGCCCGGGGTAAGTTGGCGGTATGTGAGTATACGCCAAAAACTAAGCAATCAAATGGAGATTCAATCACTTCAAGGGCCCTTTTGGAACGTGCTGAATGTCGAGAAAACTGTATATTAACCGACATTCGCTATTGTATTTCAGTTTCAATATCCCGGCATTTTGACTTTGACGCGTACTCCCTATTCAAAAGCAAAGTTTCGAAATTCTTCATGCAATTGGCCGGAATAAATGTCTCCTACATTGGCGAAATACACAAGAAAAAGATATTCTTACTTTGGAGTGAATTCCAGGAAGAAATTTTTTTGATGACTTTTTTGCACTGTAAACAGTACTTGCCCCGCGTGCAGCACCGCTAATTCACCCCAACCGCATATTTTATTAAAAACCATTTAAAAAATAACTTTTGTTTGTGGATAGATGTAATATCTATACGGATACTGAAAGCTCTTTTCACGCGCTATCGAAAAATATAATCATTCGGGAAATATACTGAAAATCACCATAAATAACGCAAAGTATTTAAAATTTAGAAAATTTACTTGGTATTCCCTGAGCCACAAACGGTTGCCAAATTCGTGGCTGCTGTTCAAGCAATAATGACAACCGCGAAAACCGCGTCAAGTACCACAAACTCAACAGCTAATTCTAGCAACGAGGTAGCTACTAGCAATGACGGAGGGTTCACGATCGTGACCCGAAAGGGAAAGAAGTTAGGAACAACACCTGATCGCGAACATCAAGGCAGTAACCCCGATGATGACCCGGACATGTGCGAAGACGACGAAGATACAAATGACCCCCATGATATAGTTGACGTAAATGTAAGGATTTCCCCGACATGAAAATGGATCTCCGCGCGCAATGGCAAGTCGCGCGTACGGGATCGATCTTAGCATTAATTGTTTATTATTTTTATTGTTTACATCATGTAAATATATAATATATATAAAATTTACATCATGTAAATATATAAAAGGCTCCGTGAAGCTAACGCATTGAGCCGTGCCAAATAAACGAATTCAAAAAAAAACACAATATCATCCACAACTTCCATCAAACAAATCGTTTTGCAACAAAACCACATTGAATAACGGGTTTCACATAACTTGAGGTACACAAGAAGAGGCGGCGCTATATGTCTAATAGAAACAGAGAAAAAGGGATTCCGCCAACTTACCCCAACTGCCAACTATCATCGGGCTCCCCTACTGCTGCTGATTGAACAACGCACGCTTCTTGATGTCGTGCGCATAAAAAGTTGTGCACTTTTGATATTCGTAACGTGTGCAAAATTCATCCCCCTAAGAAATTCATGTTTCCAATCGTCCAATGCTGGTTCTTTGTTGGAACAACGTTGGGCGACACCCAGCAGACCGTTCAGCAGGCGTCCATTACTGGACTTGTGTTGGATGGTTTTGAAACAAATTTTTGGGCTTCTCAGTGGAATATAGCGTGTAGCTTCTCTTTTAGAGGATTCCCAAAGTTATGTTGTTGTATACAAATCAGTGCAGTGGTGCGTAATCTCAAAATCAGTTGTTACTTCTGTCTGAATTTACCGAAACCAGTATTAACTATTGACTGAAGTTTCACGCAGAGAATTTAGTTTTATATGTCTTGATTATTAAACCAAAAATAAATATGTTAATCCAAATTAATCGAACACAATACTTTAAAATAAAATTTGTTGGCTAAATAACTTATCACATGTTCTACTTTCACTTTATAGAATATAAAGTGGTCGATATTCGTCTATAAGTCAAACATTAATGCATGTACCATAAGTCAAACATTGATGCATGTACCTTAGATACTGTTTTTCAACATATAACAAATATATTTCATGAAGAAAAAAATAACATTTTTTTTTGATTCGATTATCCGAAACGAAATTTTTCTGCACCCTACGGATAATCGAATATGGCCTGTCTTTTATCCGTTGTTTGGCCCGACCAAATTCGTGATAATCCTTTCTTGGCTACAGACTCTTCACAAACTGACCAAAAGCATTGCATCATAAATAGAGCACCCCCATATGGTATATTTTGTGCTTGAATCATGTTCGCTAGTGCACAATCTTACAAAAAACCAACTGCTTGTTAAATGTGATAAACTTGTCACTAAATCAAAGTTTGCCTTATCTACATGATTGACTAACAACCATAGGTAAAACTCGTAGCTTGTCTTCAAATGTTTCTATTCCGCTCGCTGCTCAACTTCGCGCAGTTAGGCTGTCTCTAGTTATTTTTATGTTGCGCTGATTAATTCATCAACTTGTGTAGGGGAAGTTTGCCTAGTTGGTATGAAGGACGCCCTCTGGGTAGAAATAAAATTGTGTCAACAATACAGTTTTCTTACTATCAGTTTAAAGACATTTATCATACCTATCATGCAAGTTGTTTGTGATCCCAGCGAAAACAAAATGGAAGGTGTTTGACGTGAGGAACTGCGTACTTATTTGCCAAAAATATGAGTTTTAATTGTTTTGCGTTTTGTTTTCAATGAGAACCAACCACAGACCTACCAGACATGACACTGAGAATAGTTTACTAAAATAAGCGATGGGTCGGTAGCTTTCGGAAATCTTTGAATTATTTCATCTGTTTGACACATCGGTCAATATGATGTTGCCTAGAAATGATTATCTTTAATCCACAAGAGTGATGTGCGTAATTTGATCATTCCGTGACGTCAAATTAAGCGGTCATCTTCAGAGATTTGTCGTCCGGCCACTTCCCGGCGGTGCTACAGCCGAAACATTCTAACATCAGAATCAGTGAAACTAGCATCGCGCCAACTGGGAGGCGTTTCAGTGACGTATCAACAAGAACACAAACGTCGATCTACTACTGTGGATATCTACACGGTGCTCGAATGAGCTATCGTGATTGCCTGAGACAGGGCGGTACCCGCGCTACAAAATCAGTTGAGCAGCTCTCTCCAAATTGATAACATTACGAAAAAAACGGAATACGGAGGCAACATCAGAGAACTGGTGTCCGGGATAAATTTTCAGTTCTCTATCAAGGGTTATCCAGGTGAGAATTCTCGACCATTCGTAACAGGAATTATCATAAACAACTTCAGCAAACCTTCGTCAACTTCCTTCCGTTTCCAAATGCTACCGACCCATCAGCTTGCTCTCCGCCTTTTTCAAGCTGTTTGAGAAATCAATCCAACGCCGAATACATTTTTCGCTAATGAGCATGCATGTTTTCCTTGAGAATCAGTTTAGGTATCGATTTATATTTATTTGCTTTTAAAAATATTAAAAACTTTTCGATTATTTGCGGTAAAAAACGCGGACCGGTGAAAAAAAAAATCTAATTTTGGACAATATAATCACATTTCATATATACACCTAGCTTTGTAGTTATATTTTGCCATGATTATAACTTTCCTAAAGTACCATTACAATATATCGAAAGCAGAGGTCTTAAGCATATATAGAAGCTATAAATTTTACAAGAATCTAAAACAATTTTGTATATGAACTTAGATGCGTTTTTGCAACTGTTTTTAGTGGTATTCATGCATTCATTCATAAATAGGCTATGTACCTATTAGCTGATTCACAGTAGGATTGGCTGAATGGAAATGATCGAACGTAAATAATAAATTTTCGTTGTGCTTTCCATCGATTCGCGTATATTTATTCCTTAGAAGGTTTTTGTCTTTGCACAATGAAAGCACAGATCACTATCATGCAGGCTACGCATGCAACCGCTAACAAATTTGATATACCCACCTATACATTCGTCTCAAACATTGCACTCAAGCGAACGGTGTTCAGTTGTACAATGCTCGAATAACGCAGCTGTGTGTACTCACACACATGTCCGTACACGAATGGAAGATACGCACAAAGCAAAATGAGTCAACGCTGATGATGATGGGTAGAGCGAAAGAGACAACTAGCACCATGATGCAATGTCAACCGTTTTTACACATGGAGCTCGACTGTACAAGCAATTTTGTGTACGAATAATTATGTCCGATATTCAACATAAAAGTGTGCTGGAAACGAGCACAACACGAAAGAAAGCATAGTGTTTGAACGGACAAGCTCAGTCGCGTGTTGGACGGCACTGGATAGCGTACCTCCACAGCCAGTGTAACGAATCTTTTCACTCAGCTACACTGGCTGTAAAAACACGCAGCGCTGTGATCTGCTCCGCCCGCCGTTCTATAGGCAACTGAGCTTTCCCGGCTAAATCCGTCCTTTAAATAAATTTAAATCGATGATGACGTCATTCATAGAAGAATTGTGCGCTAGGTACATCAATCTGTCGTCCCAGACTTGGGAAGCGCTACATTTTGTGCCATGATATCAACTATCTTTGGGTTTATCTATTGGAATCTGTTCTATTTCGGGGCGATATGCGCAAAAATGAAAATTTATCGTGAGATAGGGTAATTTGGGGAGAGATGCCGCACATTTCTAAAAATCGATCCTGCATCAAAGTAAACCATTCAATAATTGATGAAATCATTTTTATCAATTGCGACAAGTTTCTAGGAAACTGTGAAATGGCTTTGTCATGAAAAAAATCATCAAATTTCCACGAGTATTTTACAAAAAAGGTCATTGCGGGATAGATGCCGCATGTGCGGGTGAGACGCCGCACCGTAGTCACAAACTGAAAATTGGGAGCAAAAGTATTTTTTAGTTCTCTTCACTTTTCTTAAGGGGATACTACCATTTCTGGAAACATTTTTTTATTCGACATTTTAAAAATATTCATCTTTCGCAACCTTGTGTGAAGGTTAAGTTGGAGTAACTTAATTATGAGTACTATTTATCTATATATTTGTGCGAGCGATATACATATATCTATGTGCTAGTAGCGGTTCCTTAAAATCAGTGTTTGGTTGTTTCTCTTAACAATGAATTTATATAACTTAGGTTTGTTCTTAAAAGATTCATTTTGAAATAGCATCAATTCTCTAAATTTTCGTTTTTATCCCAATATTGACATCACTACAAATCAATGCGTTCATGAAAATTAGTGCCTGAAACTTTAAAGACTAAACCGAAGTAACTAATACTTAGATACATATCACCCGTTCAAATATATAGATAAATAGATTAATTATCCTATATGTCACTATGTTAGGTCCGTTAGTTTGTGGATGTACCTTATTAAGAACCTATACCTGACGCAAATGATCATTTAATGGCATTCCGAGGTGAAAAAAATACATTTTAGCTACGCATCCTCCCCCATCGAGTGCGGCATCTCACCCGCAATTTTGATGCGGCATCTCTCCCAATTTTAGGGGAAAGATGCCGCACGACGACATTTTCCTCTGAAATTATGGATGACCGTGCTCATGATCAGAATGCCTTCTAAAAGGTCCCAGCTATTCAACCGATTCATTATTTACTAAAAAACGAACAATTTAAAAAAAACCAAATTTAAATGAGGTGCTAAAAAATTTTCGGCACCGCGCGATGCAACTGGACACACATAATCATTAATACAATTTTCTAAAAAAAAATATTTACATCTCCAGTATTGCAATTCTTCGAAAGACAAACTCACAATACCGTATTACCGTTTAAAAGTAACCCTATATACGAGATATAGAGAGTGCGGCATCTCACCTGACGCGACATCTCTTCCGAAATTACTCTAGTTGAATTATAAGCGTTTAAAACCTGAACACTTTTCGTTACATACCGTTTTTGGTGAATTTGCAAAGTGCACCCTAATATCGAAAACAAAGACGTAGTCCTACGCCAAAATCTGTCCGTTTGAATCATTCGTCGCTCGCATTTCAAACGAGCAACATCATGACTATAAAGTCCAGACGGTACAAGTGGTCGACGCTATGGATTTTCGGTCGGGGTGGCATGACCTCGCATAAAATTAAACCGTGTACGTATATTTAGGATGCCAGACTGTCCGTTCCTTACAGTCACGATGTTGCTCGTTTGGCATGCGAGCAGCGTTGCCGAGTATTTTGAATCCAAATCTTGCATCTTCCAAAAAATCTGGAAAATCTGGCATGCGACAGCTAGTCATGAAAGAACATCCATGATTAAATAGTTCTGTATCCAGATAAATTAGAAAATTATATCTTACCAAAGCCACAATTGTTTACTGATATTCAGTGAAATATTCTCCAATTGGATCATTAAGCCATATGCTTTCGATTTTTTCCGATGCAGCTGACATTAAAGATACGTAATCGAACTTTTTCCACTTTTTTGTACGCAAAACCACATTTTTTTTGCGAAATCGGATTATCACGACCATATCTTTCATTGAACTACCTCAATTCCTATGCTTTTTCTCGGAAAACTCAAAAATGCTGACCCGTGTGGCTAAATTCACTGTCAAGGAAGATCGATAGTGTGAAATGAGGACGTGTTTACATTTTTTTTAAATCAACCAAAAATCATTCTGAAGTTTTAAAGGTTGAACATATATATCGTTATACTTAGAAAGATGAGCTCTATCAGTTTATGAAATAAAAGGATAATTTTATTCTTCATTTAATGACCCAATTTTGAACTAACAAACGTCTCTTTTCTTTTTCTTAAGATCATGGCAAAATGTGGAAAAAAGACATTCGGTTTAAGAATTCAGTTACATGACTTTAATAAAAGTCTAAACGTCTGCTGTCTGTTATAGAACGATCAAATTTTGAGAAAACCGTGGAAAACTCTCTTCAGAACTTTCATAATTATGGGCCTCTTTCGTTTCAAGAACCAGTTTTTCAAAATTTTATCACTAGTCGTATTGATGTTCTCCGATTTTGATTTAAAATCTCTCTAACTCTAGTGTAACTTGATGAAATCTTATTCTGTTTAGCTTTTCTGGAAGGACTTTGGGTGGGGTTTAAAATAGGACATATCGTTTTTGATATGTAATCGATTCATTAGAAAGCATTCATATTTTACCTTGAAAAAAATGACAATTTCGAGAAAGTTATAGCTCTTTGCAACAACTTAATTGAGGGTAGATTTGTATGGATGAATTTTAGATTAAACTTAGGACTATAAGCATATGGTAATAACTTTTTGGGGTGTTTTGTCGTGACTAACGACTTACCTTTCAATATAGGGGCCCCTTTTCAAAATTTCGGAAGAAAAATGATGTAAGATTTTGAACGCTTATATCTTTTGTTGTACTGAATGGATTTAATCAATTTCTTCGGCATTTTGTCGAAAATATTTGTACCAATGTTGTATTAAATTTTGGAATATGTAGGACATTCATTATCAACGGAAACATAGTGTTTTGAATAATCTTTCGAAAACGACTCGGAAAAGTGAAAATTTTCAGCCCATCCCGCACACAGCCGTCAATATTGTGCAGCAACCGAACAATAAAATAATGAAAAGTTTATATATAGGTCCACTACATGTTTGTTCCTATGATTATTCGTATTGGGTTGCTTGACGAGAGCAGTTGGTGGGGGAAAGCCGGCATATTAGTTTTGGTTATGCCATTAGAAGCCGGACGGAAAGGAAAGGCCCATATGCACGCCACGAGAACGAGCGAGAAAGCGATAGTAGTGAATATTAGCGAAAGCGTTACGTACAATTTGAACCTTAATAACTTTTCTTCTACTAAACGGATTGCCAATCTTGTTTCATAAATCGGAAGGAAAACGTTCAACGCTTGCTACCGATACGTTGTTTGCTATATAAAATTTGTTTAAATAGTTCAAAAACTACTTTAAATGAGAATCAACATTAATGATAAAACCTATAAATAGGGGTGTCGCAGCTTTTCTCAAAGCCAGACGTGTGTAAGACGCAGTGCATAACAGACGTGCGTGGTCGTGAGAAGCTGCATCGGACGACCAATCAAATTGGCTACCACCGGAGAGAGGAAAAACGGTGGTGGCGGTGAGAAGGCCAAAAAGCCAAAGGCTAAGAAACGCAGTCACTGAAAAGGCGGTAGTAACTGCCACTAAAAATGCTACCAAAACATCGAAGGCTGCAAAGCGTACTCATTCGGTGTGAGCTACGAAAGGGGAAAGATCGTATGGATGTACGCAGTAAAAACAATCGTCGGCAAGGTTTGAATTGTTTCAAAAGATTCCCGTCTTGTATCAACATAGTTATCTACAAACCGTCCTTATTAGGACGAATGCAAAATGGAAAAAGAATTTAATTAGAAAGTTTCTTTTATTAACCAGTATTAAGTTTGCGCTTGGTAATTCTGTATTTTTACCAGTGAATCATGAGAAAATGTTTTTCTAATCTACAAATCCGAAGGTTTTTGCAAATCCTTCCAAGAAAATCAGTGAATGTGGCAACTCTGCCACTAAGCGAAAGCTACACCAAAACGAATGATGAAAATATTTTCATTTATCGAACAAAAGGACGGCCTTCCATCTGCATTGTAAAGTCTATAAATAGGAACACCATGATGAAAACTGTGCTCATTCGGTGTGAGCTGCGAAAGGGGAAAGATGTATGTACGCAGTAAAAACAATCGTCGGCAAGGTTTGAATTGTTTTAAAAGATTCCTGTCTTGTATCAACATAGACAAACTGTCCTTATCAGGACGAAGGCAAAATGGAAAAAGAATTTAATTAGAAAGTTTCTTTTATTAACTAGTATTAAGTTTGCGCTTGGTAATTCTGTACTTTTACCAGTGAATCATGAGAAAATGTTTTTCTAATCTACAAACTCGAAGGTTTTTGCAAATCCTTCCAAGAAAATCAGTGAATGTGGCAACTCTGCTACTAAGCGAAAGCTACACCAAAACGAATGATGAAAATATTTTCATTTATCGAACAAAAGGACGGCCTTCCATCTGCATTGTAAAGTCTATAAATAGGAACACCATGATGAAAACTGTGCTCATTCGGTGTGAGCTGCGAAAGGGGAAAGATGTATGTACGCAGTAAAAACAATCGTCGGCAAGGTTTGAATTGTTTTAAAAGATTCCCGTCTTGTATCAACATAGACAAACCGGCCTTATCAGGACGAAGGCAAAATGGAAAAAGAATTAAATTAGAAAGTTTCTTTTATTAACTAGTATTAAGTTTGCGCTTGATAATTCTGTACTTTTACCTGTGAATCGTAAGAAAATGTTTTTCTAATCTACAAACCCGAAGGTTTTTGCAAATCCTTCCAAGAAAATCAGTGAATGTGGCAACTCTGCCACTAAGCGAAAGCTACACCAAAACGAATGATGAAAATATTTTCATTTATCGAACAAAAGGACGGCCTTCCATCTGCATTGTAAAGTCTATAAATAGGAACACCATGATGAAAACTGTGCTCATTCGGTGTGAGCTGCGAAAGGGGAAAGATGTATGTACGCAGTAAAAACAATCGTCAGCAAGGTTTGAATTGTTTTAAAAGATTCCCGTCTTGTATCAACATAGACAAACATAGAATTTAATTAGAAAGTTTCTTTTATTAACTAGTATTAAGTTTGCGCTTGGTAATTCTGTACTTTTACCAGTGAATCATGAGAAAATGTTTTTCTAATCTACAAACTCGAAGGTTTTTGCAAATCCTTCCAAGAAAATCAGTGAATGTGGCAACTCTGCTACTAAGCGAAAGCTACACCAAAACGAATGATGAAAATATTTTCATTTATCGAACAAAAGGACGGCCTTCCATCTGCATTGTAAAGTCTATAAATAGGAACACCATGATGAAAACTGTGCTCATTCGGTGTGAGCTGCGAAAGGGGAAAGATGTATGTACGCAGTAAAAACAATCGTCGGCAAGGTTTGAATTGTTTTAAAAGATTCCCGTCTTGTATCAACATAGACAAACCGGCCTTATCAGGACGAAGGCAAAATGGAAAAAGAATTTAATTAGAAAGTTTCTTTTTTAACTAGTATTAAGTTTGCGCTTGGTAATTCTGTACTTTTACCTGTGAATCGTAAGAAAATGTTTTTCTAATCTACAAACCCGAAGGTTTTTGCAAATCCTTCCAAGAAAATCAGTGAATGTGGCAACTCTGCCACTAAGCGAAAGCTACACCAAAACGAATGATGAAAATATTTTCATTTATCGAACAAAAGGACGGCCTTCCATCTGCATTGTAAAGTCTATAAATAGGAACACCTTGATGCGAAGCGTACTCATTCGGTGTGAGCTGCGAAAGGGGAAAGATGTATGTACGCAGTAAAAACAATCGTCGGTAAGGTTTTAATTGTTTTAAAAGATTTCCGTCTTGTATCAACATAGTTATCTACAAACCGTCCTTATTAGGACGAATGTAAAATGGAAAAAGAATTTAATTAGAAAGTTTCTTTTATTAACTAGTATTAAGTTTGCGCTTGGTAATTCTGTACTTTTACCAGTGAATCATAAGAAAATGTTTTTCTAATCTACAAACTCGAAGGTTTTTGCAAATCCTTCCAAGAAAATCAGTGAATGTCGCAACTCTGCCACTAAGCGAAAGCTACACCAAAACGAATGATGAAAAGATGGGTTGGTGATGTATATGACATAACAGGGGTGTCGTGACCACACTTCGAAGTTATTTCAAATCTTGCAAAGCATAAATTGACGTAATTTCAATGATTGTTCCTTTATGAATGAAATGACAAATTTTCAGGTCAACGCGGCAATAACTTTGCAATTTATAGAACAATTTTATATTTTTAGTTATCATATATTAACTGTCATCTCTTCCAAACAACTTAACCCTCTGCTGCCAACCCCGTGGTTTTGCAGGGTTAAGGAGAATCATTGTAAAATGTCCAATACATGATTTTATGTTGTTACCTCCACTAAAACCACTTCAGAACACTCCCACCTGTCATACATGCACATTGTCTGCTTGTTGAAATCATTATATGAAATTATTGACCTGTATTCAATACGGAGAACTCGGTAATAAAATTGTTTTGCTGAATATACTAACGAACGGGATCCCCAGGAAAATTTCACTGAGCCCGGTGAATCGAACTTAATGCGTAAAATTTAGCCATTTGAAAGAGATACAAGCAGAATTTTAAGAATATGATCATCGCGGTTATGTCCCGGACATTACCCGCTCCTAGTTTTTTGCTAAGTGTGTTCATTTCTGTACGAAAAAGATTCCGATGGTTGTTTCGAGAGATTTTAACATTGATATTTCAAAGCAAGAAAATTGTTCATTTCATGAATGAATGTCTCAACCAGCTTAGAATCCAGCGCATCCCCTATCAACGCAGACGCCAACAATAAAGGTTCTTTTCAAAACCACCATAATTATTATAAAGAATAACTTGAAACATTCCCACATATTTCATTGAGTATCATTCGATTTGAATTACAAGTCAAACGAGTAGTCACGACACTCCGGTTATGTCCTAGACATTACCCACCCATCTTTTTGTTATTAGCGAATTATTACAATTTTTCAGATTCTTCCTGTCTTCAAAATATATTGTAATTTGCATCCAATTCAAAATTCTATCAATTTTCAATGTATCGATTACAAATCATTTTATTTTAACCTCTACCAAAGCTTTTTTTTTTTCAGAAAAACTAAATTGAATTAGATTTCATCAAGTTAAATTGCAGTTAGAGAGATTTTAAAATTTCAAAGTAGGATTCTAATATTTGACAGAAGTCTCTCCGACATATGCACAAACAAACGCTGAAATTTTCATCGAAATCGGAGCACCTTAATACGACCTCTCGAACTAAGGGGTGCCACCTTTTGAAAAACTGGCTCTTAAGACGGGCTTATGGCTGTTTTGTAGAATAATGAGCCTATGGACACACAGGTTTCCTATTTCGGATAGACGTGATGCGTTTTTATCAAATTCTTCTGTAGGTATTTCTGAAGCACTGGCGGACTGAACTGAATTTACGCCTACCGAATAGTGGGTGTTAGCGATTTTTGTGGGCGAGGAGATTGAGTTATTTTAGAGCAGGTTCAGTGTTGATTTGTTCTCGAAATTTTGCGAAACTAATCCATAGTGATTCTTGGTAGTCAACCCAAAGAGTAGTGCCATCCTACCAAGCTAAAGTACTGATTGATTTTTATTGCTATGAAAGGTTTTTAAGCAATAGTATTTTACATTAATCGAATTCCTTAGGGTATATTCAGCAGCGTCGTGTTTAGTATAGCACTTCAAAAGTGGAATTGGAAAGGAAACGATCACATCCCCAGCAGAGGGATTTGAATTATTATTTTGAACAGTTTTACTTCGAACTTTAAAACTAGTGTACGCTGCCGTTCTCTCTGTTGTATCATATGAAACACGTTTAAAACTTTGTTTTGAATGTATAGAGTTCTTAGCACATATACTCAGGTTCGAAAGATTGGGGAAAATAATTTTGAGTCAAATAACGGCACGTTCTGGAGTGGTTTAGTTTTAGATTCTGACAGTTCTGTAACATAAAACTAAAAAAAATTAAAACTAGAACTTACTTTTCCCAGCAGTAGCTTGAGCAGGTGTTCTTTTTAGTTTAAAAAGCTTAAAGTACTTGCATAGTCTAGAACACTAACCGCGATGATATTGTTTCCGACTAAAAAAATAATAATCCCAAGAGCCTTACCTGGAGATTCCGATGACAACTTACAGTACAAGCTAGAAGGGAAACACTTAAGTGTATTCTACTTCATTGTGGTTATATCTCTGATATTACCCACCCATCTTTTTTGTTTCGATTATAGAGAGGTTATTCGCCGCCTCGGGTTAGAAAAATCTTTTTAGAAAAATCTCTAAACCAATGCGCGGAGTTGGGAATCGGGCCCAGGTAGTTGCTTAGTTGCGTAAAGGTTTGCTAGTTTCCAAAATCATGACTCCATCAAATAAGCTGATGGAGCAGCTTCTATGCAAAGCTGACATAGATGACGGTACCCACTGGGATGAATTTAATAACACATACTATTTAGATGTTAATGAACCATTTGATAGCGTTGATGTTAATTCATGTTTGTCTCTTCAAGGTACATTTAAAAATCTAACAAAAATTTGAATATTGCAAGATACATATATGAACTGCGTTTACGTTCCTTAAGGAGGACCCGAATAGAAATATACAGTGACAAAACCATGATTTTCACTGTGACATTACAGTAATTTTACAATAATTTACAGTAAGTTTTAGTATTATGCTACAATACAAAAACAAACTTTAACGTTTTTACAGTAAATTTCAATGTAAAATAGACTTTTACAGTGAAAAAGGGGGGTGGTTATGTATCTTAACATTAAAAAAATCAATTTTTCTCCACACATTTTTTTCTCGAAAACAGTAAAATTTAATGTGAATGCACTGTATCAGTTCTTTGCTGAACAGTGAAACAGTGAATAACTATAATATTTATTCATACTTAGTTGCGTTTCGGCTTCGCCTCATCAGAAACCGACTCTAACTTATTGTCGGAATAGATTAGCGCCGGCTTGACTGGCGTGATGTCCCGTTCGAGCAGAAGTTCTGTTTATGCCGATGAGACACAGTGAAGCCGAAACTTGTCATGGATTAGAAGGCCTATGCGAAAGCACTATGCTATATTTCACCCTAAGGAGGAAAATTTGGTAAAAACCAAAATTTCTCACTAGGGTGAAAATTTGTTGGTAAAACTAGTCTTTGTACAGGAGGGCACAAATCCTTTTTTCATACTTAGTTGCGTTTCGGCTTCGCCTCATCAGACACCGACACTAACTTATTGTCGGAATAGATTAGCGCCGGCTTGACGCAAATCCCTCAAAACTAAAACACACTTTGTGTTTCAATCGAAAAATATAGCATAGTATAATATTTATTGTTTTATGATTGTTTGTAAGGTAAATGCTATTGTAAAATTCTATCCGGGGATAAACTAAGTAAATCATAAACTTCAAGCTTGTTGCTCACATGACGTAAAACCATTCAGAATTTAAAGTAAATTTTTCGCGAGCTTCAAGACACGCTTTGAATCATAAATTGTCCGTTCTAGGCACACTTCCCCTATAGCTCGTTCTGTTGTGACAGCCGTCATTACAACGAAACAACGACACCATTTCTCGAATTCGTGCACCGTTTCGACAAGAAGAAGAGGAATAGAGTAATTAACTTGATTAATTGAATATTGACCTAATCAACATGTATAATGTCTTACTTATACCTGTCGGCTTACCCTCCCGTTTGCTACCAGATAAGCTCGTTTGATGATGGCGCGAGCGCTGGGCTAGGTAAGGTACGTGTCCAGTATCACCACGACCGCGGATATTGTATCTCATATTCTTCCACACCCATCTTCGAAAGAGCAATTATGAAACAGGTACGATTATCTGCAGGAGTTAATCTTATTCAAGGCATCCGGTCACGCTGCTGTGTTGTCTTCATACGACGCCATGTACGGTGTTGTACGGTATGCATGTGTATTGAAACTTGGAGCATTTCGCGAGCAGCTGCAGGGTATAACATGCTGAAATACGTTCGTCGATTGAGATATCTATTGCTTTGCGAAAAGGACCCCTGAGATAAAAACGTCACCCGCTAAGTGTTTCTCGGATAACGGGCATTTTATGGGTTTCAACACTTCAGCTGCCGCTAGCAGATTTCAAACCAAATTCAATAGAGTATTGATTAAAATGGTAAGTCAGTTTTACAGCATGTTACAATTGTACAGTTTTCTCTCTAGCTTGCTTTCAAATGATGTGAAATCAATAGGACGGGTGAATTAGCATAAAATAAATTCAATGTTCAGCGGCAATGTCGATTAATTAATTTTTATTACAATTCCAATGGCGCGCCTGGGGAGTATGTAAAATACAGCAGGTATGAGCGAACAGCACTGATCGGTGAATGTTTACAAACAGGCACAATGGAAATGATGCGGGTCTGGCCGGATTAGCATATTATAGTATAAAGATTTCCTCCAAGTTTTATGTGATCTACCGTGATTTAGTTTAATATATCGTAAAACTACCTGTTCAGTTTAATTCGCACACCTGCACATTTTTGCACGCAGCAGATCACTGTGACTGATCCTCCTGATTAAAAGACCTAGGTTGACACTCGAGAACAGCTGTATTTGGTTAAACTCGTAGAAATGTAGTCTTCACTATCCGATGCTTGATCCGCTTATCGAATGAATCGTGGGAGTTCCTCGCAGACAACCGTTATTTATTAGCACCAAATTCCAAGCCAATTCATTATTCGACGCATTTGCACCCCTTTTCCGGAGTCACTTTTTTGGTGGCTGCGTTGA
Source organism: Topomyia yanbarensis (assembly GCF_030247195.1). Lineage (NCBI taxonomy): Eukaryota > Metazoa > Arthropoda > Insecta > Diptera > Culicidae > Topomyia > Topomyia yanbarensis. The sequence continues at coordinate 104,631,346 of NC_080672.1, read as the reverse complement.
ATACCGTGGCTAATCCTTTTAGTCCGCTGACAAAACAGCTAACCAGTAGCATGGTTGGTGAGAACGCTACCTGGGGCATTCCGCGAATCGCGTTGGAGTTGGGTGATCAATGATGTAGCATAGAAAAATTAAATTGATGATAATGATAACGTGTGGATAGAACCAATTTCAAAAAAATATTTTTAATTGAAAACCAGAGATGTGTCTTTGTCTTATTTTGGATGTTTGATGAAGATGCGCATGAAATGCTTCCGGTAAATGCATCATCAGAATTAGAAATTTCTCAATTATCTTAATTGTTTTGCATAATTTATTGTTCGTAAATGATCCATGCGTAGAGCTGAATTATCCGCACAACAATCAAAATACAACAATTAACACAACGACTTTGATTTGCCAAATTCTGACCTGTTTGCCATTGGTTGGGATAGCTCGGCAACAGACGATATATTGTCAATTTTGTGTGAAATTTAGCATCCCGAGTGCGTTGTTTTTCGATGTTTGAAGAACAAAGAGAACTTGAGTTTTGTTAAAATGTGTATTGAAATAATCTGTCGGACTTATTAGAATCGTTTACAATCGAACGTCAAGCAGTACCTATTCTCCTCCAGAGAAATCGTAAAAGGTTATACGGTGTCGATGTTTCTGCTAATTCACCGGAGCAATCTGCAAACCTCTTCGAAGTCTTTCCAAATCGCACACAGAAAAAAATATTTTGCAATTTTCAATTTATTTTCATGCACATATTTGGAGCATGAATAAAAATGTAAAATTAAGTTCCACCACAAATACACACAACTTGTCGTGCTCTCTTCAAGCAATTTTATTATAATTTCACACGTTGATTGATAATTGCAGTTTCTTTAAACGGGATACCAATGCCTTTTAATGTATTTTTAATCCAATATTACTGTAAAATAAATTACATGTAATATAACACGAACGAAAGTGTAGAATGATATGCTTTTTGATGCTCCGATTGATTGCATTGAATTGAACTTAATTTTCAATCAATGTTTTTATTCAAGCTCTGTATGTTTACATTCGTATCGATTTAAATGTCGTTTAAAGTTCATTATTTTTTGGCGTGTATTCAGTACGGTTTGTTTTTGAAATTTAAAAGAAATCATTCAACCATGTGAAAGTATTAAAAATGCTGTGGGAATCAAAATATATGGAGAATTTTTTTTAGATTTCCATCACTATAGGTGGCATTGTAAATTTCCAGGTACCGTCGAAAACCGGAAAATGATTTTGATAGGTTTTAAAAAGATATTAGCATTTCTGACCAATCTGGCCGAATGTGGCAAAGGCCCTAACACACTATATGCGGTTGTGGGAGTTAGAACTTAGGTGAGTTACGTACATGGACTTACCAGCTGCGCTGTTACCCCCCCATATGTTATATTCCGACTTTAATAGTAGTAAGACGCTGTTTGAGGCTGAAGAGTGCCTCCGTTAATAATGATGGAGTAAGGTGGGTTAAACGTCAACACTACAATGTAGACGATTCATTTAATAACATTAGTTTACAGCAATTTTTTTCTGGGGCTTGTTTCATAAAATATGAGGGAATCTCTGTTAGAACTCAGAATAATTTTAAGAACCTAAAATATTTTGTAACTACACTTGCGCAGTGTATTCTAGTATAAAAGTTTTGTGGGTCAGTACAGTAAAATCCGTACCTCGTAGAAGCCTATGCGAATCTAATATAATTTCAAATTACAAACTCCTAGACGTTTTATACGATTGAATAAAAGTACGATTGAAGTAGTGTACGATTCAATAAAATGCCAATTCAATGCAACATAATCGGCTCGCCGAAAGTTCAGAGAATTCGAGACGGAAGACTCTTATTAGGCAGTTTGAGTGCGCAATTTGAATACAAAACTAAGAGCAGTATGATCTGCAATCAGGGACTCGATGGGTGACGACACTGCAGTGACTGGTAGAGCAACATCATTTGCGAGAACGAGATCCAACAGATGTTCTGTCCGGAGAGGAAGGGAGGTCAGTTTGATGGATATTATACCCCCCCCCCCCACTTGGTTTTGTGGAAATCGGTTCAGTTGACGCAATGTGACTATAATTCTAAAATACGTCCGGAACTCGGGGTTTCCGGATCTCTCGACAGTGGATAATGTATTCAAAGAATCTTTGGCTGGCTACTAGCGATCTGGGCCCGCAAATCTAAGTAATTTGATGTTTACTTCAATGGATTTTTAACCTTTGAAGTATTACGATTGTATCGGTTTATATGGGAAATTCCTATCCCTAGTAACAATTGTGGTTTTATGATAGTTTTATAGCCACTGATAACACTTAGATTGCACTTGTAGTGTGCTATGAAACTTCAATTGTTACTTGGGATGTGACTGCAGTAACCAACCTATAACTCCGGAACCAAAAGCCAGATCTGAATCAATTCAACAGCAAAATTTGTAAAAATCGGTCAGAAATTCGCTGATAAATAGGTGTGACATTAACTTAGGAAATGGGAAAGTTCAACGGGGCCATCAAGAACCGTCACACAGAGGTACCAATCCAAAAAAGGTGGGACAAAACCTATTTGAGGGCTTAGATGTCATTTTAGAGTCAGCATTTTTTCGTAGGATATGTTCACAATATGATTCTGCAACTTTTTAAATAATTTTTTGGTTAGACTGAAGTAGAGTACCAGAGCAAAAAAAAATCAATTTTTTTTGTATGGGGTGGATGCCTTCGGCAAAATTATAGAATATCATGTTTTGAATAACTTCGTCTGAGATATCACAGACATTATATCTCATTTTTGAGGCGAAGCTGTTGATTTTTGTAAATATGATGATAAAAATGATTTTTCTACGCTAAAACCTTAATTGATTAATATAATATGTTCTACAAACTTGCTGGTACGTCTAAAATATTACTTTTTGTTGATGGAACTAATAACGTAAAAACTATATTGTTACTTCTAAAATGATTTTTCATTCAAATTTGCATTATTTTCATCATAGATTTCTGTTTTCATGGACCCTTTCGGGCAACCAAACTTTAGCTATTCCAAAACTCTATTATTCCAAGAATAAATTTAATATTACATAGGAACGGGATATAGTGGGGCTCATTATTTGGGTGACCATTCATGTGCGACGGTTTATAACACACAATGTGTTTACAATCTTTTTAATTTGCTTACTTTATTAGCTATTAACAAAATATTTTACATGCACCTACAATCATATAGAACATATTGATTTGATCAATTACGGTTACAATACGGATAGGTGAAAAAAACCAATTTTGAAGTTAAACTGCCAAAGAACAACGATCGCGGCTCAAAAAAAAAACTACAGTACGCATAAGGTATTTTCAACAAAAATGTTTGAATTTCAATATTATACAACTTTTCTGAAGTCCTCAACCATCTAAAAAATGGAAATCGTAAAATTATATTGTAAATATTTTTTCAAGGACACCTAGGTTCTGAAATATCTAAGGCCATTTGTCCCACATTTATGAATTTACAGATCTAACCTTATTGGTTAAACTAAAGTAGAATCCCCGGTCCAAAAAGAAATCAAATTTTATTTAAATAGTTCAGGTCTTCAAAAAAGTTGTTAAATATTTTATTTGGAACAATTTTGTAGAAAATACTTTATTCCTACTGTATATTTAATTTTTGAGCCGCAATCGTTGTTCTTTGGCAGTTTAACTTCAATATTTACATTTCTTTAACTTTTCCATACTGTAACCGCAATTGATCAACTCAATGTGTTTTACATGCTTATAGGTGTGTGCAAATAATATAAAAATAATATTAACACATTCTATAAACCGTCGTATAAGAATGGTCACCGAAACAATGAGTCCCACTATATCCTGTTCCTATGTAATATTAAATTTATTCTTGAAATAATAGTGTATCGGAATAAACAAAGTTTGGCTGCACGAAAGTGTCCGAAAAAACGGAAATCTTTGATGAAAATAGTACGAATTTGAATGAAAAATAGTTTTAGAAGTCAAAATATTGATTTCACGTTTTTAGTTGCTTCAATAAAAAGTTGTATTTCAATGATACCGACAAGTTTGTAGAACACATTAAATTAATCAATTGAGGTTTTAGCACGGAAAAGATGCAAAACTGATTTTAGCTCATATTTACAAAAACAATAATTTCGCTTCAAAAATGAGCTCTGTGGTATCTTGGTCAAAGTTATGCAAAATTCAAATATTCTACAACTTTGTCGAAGGCAAAAAATTTTTTTTTAGTCTATCCAAAAAACAAATTAATATGTAGCAGAATAATATTGCGAATATACCATTCGAAGAAATACGGGTCTAAAATAACATCTAAGGCCTCAAATAGGTTTTGTCCTCCCTTTTTTGGATCGGTCCCACTGTTCGTCATAGGTGGCCAATGTAGTCAAAGCTACTTTGAATGCTCATTAGTAATTTGGGGATTTGCTGTGGGACCGCGCTCTTCAACCCATAACTCCGGAACCGGAAGTCCGATTAACAAAAAAATTACGGGAGCGTTTTACCATTCATTTGAAATTAAGTTTGTGTAATTGGGTTTAGCCATCTCTGACAAAAGTGAGCGAGATTAGAAAACACATACACACACATATAGACATTTGCCAATCTCGACGAACTTAGTCGAATGGTATATGGGACTTGGCCTTCCGGACCTCGATTAACATATCGATTTTCAGAGTGATTGTATATCTTTTCTATTGAAGCTAAAAGCTATATTTGTGAACATTAATCGTTTATATTACGAATGTAGAATTCTCGAGATAACTATTTTGGGGATTTGTCTGAAAAAATATGAAATTTTTTTTAGAAAGATTCTCGTAGATTTTATCAAACCATTCATTTGACTAATGCAACAGATTCCAAAATTCAAATATTTTACGAACATTTTATATACGAAACCTATTCGTAGCATTGATCCTAAGAAGGCCACGAATAGGAACACAAATTTTGAATTTGATACGGCCCAAAAGAGGCCCTGATTTGTGAAACTCAAAACACTTCAAACAATGTCAGTATCAACTTCGATGCGCCTCTTCTGCCAACATTGATCACACCAATCGAAATGGTGTTTTGTCTAACGACCACTTCTCATTAGCAGGTAAACTTTATGCACAAGCCATTAATTAAGTTATAAACATGGCATTATATTACTGTGTTGTTCCTGTTATTTTTGGCACGACATAATTTTCACAACTGATTATCGATGCATAAAAGATGCGCGAACACGATGATGGTGGGCATTTTTATCCATTCTCTAGTGGCAGATCTGGCAAAAATAAATATAGTGACGGACAAAACAATAACACCAACCAAAATAAAAGCCAAAATTAATCATGTTCTATTTTTCTTTCGTTGAAGATCGAAATCAAATTCTTTGTCTTTGCCTCATCTGATCAGAAGATGTTTTTAAATATTTTTTTTTAAAGTTTTTAGAATCAAACCCAGTTTAGTTGTTTTTTGACAAACTGCAGTCGAGTCTACTGGTCTATTAGGTCATCCCTGGGGCTCCTAATAACATGTTTATGCTCCTTAAGCCTCCTTTGGCAGAGTTCTGGTTTACACTGATTATTTCAGATCATCCATAATTTTCGATACTAGTTTAAATGCATCCATAGTGATCAAGCATCCACTACAGCGCTATATTTCCTGGGTGTCTAGTCGCTATACATGGTTTCGCATCATGACGAATATTTTAAACATAGTCTGACAGACGAGAGTAATTTCCCTCTTTCACCATTTCTTTTATCAAAATCTGTCCTTTTTTTAGAAAATGATATCTTCGATCCTCTTTTCTCCTTAAACTTGCAACGAATTAACTAAAAATAGGCTTTTACTGCAATTTTCTATGTTTCTTTTAAGCTGAATATACGTCTTTAAACTACAACATTTTCGATCCAACGAAATTCTGTTCAGATAACGAATGGTGTCCTAATTTAATGTGACGTGGTTTTTTGCACCCCCCCCCCCACTAAAATGTCAAATCTATTTGCATTGTATAACTTACTTTTCATGCCACAAAGTTGGTAATGATTATTGACACATCATTATTAGTGTCCGCCGCTAGATGACCTCATGTTAATCTATCGTGGAGGTAAGCGACTCAAAAAGAAATGTTAGTGCCGCAGTGGTCGTATTGTTTTGTCCGTAACTGTGTGTATTAAAACCAATTCCAATGCAGTGTCTTGTTTAAATATTTCACTATCGACAGCCCATCCGAGACCTCCTACTGGGTTTGTATACTTGAAGAAGAATGTGAAAATTTTGATATAATTTTTCTCCGAAAGAGCACCGAGACCAAGAAACTCTGATAAACGTGGCAAATATTCACATAAACATGATCATCAACTTCAAACAATTTCGCGTATATTTCTTCATTATGCACAGTTCGTTAGTGGCGCTTGGCGTGGAACGGAATATTCCAACAGCGCACTATTTCTTTATTTTGGACGTAGTTAAGATAAGGAACCACAATCGACATGACGCTAATGTTTGCAAGGTGTGATCATAAATATTAGATTTAATTAAAAAATGAATCCGAACGCTCAAAACATTCGCATCTGCGGTGACTTTCTGGTGGGATTTGCGACGCCGATTAAAGGGGTGAATTTACGAGGTGCAGTAATTGAGCAAGGCGCATACCTGCTGAAATTGGTGCTTTGCTGATCACCGTTGTGTCTTCTGGCGGCGCTGTAGATCGGATCCCGAACGTGTGGTGCGGCGGCTGAGCGCACTTCTGGAAATAAAAAAAAAGAGAACAACACGAATAAAATAATGATACTACATTATGTCGGTACAGACTACAGGCTTGCCGCCAAGATGAGAACTGCAAGTATTTTCCAATCGAACGAGATCGCTTAAAAATGGCTAATGGGGAAAGATTTGGTTGAATGCAAAATTCGATAAATTGTATGCTCCAAAACGAGGATCGTAAACTGAATTTGTGAAAAAAATGCTTTGAATCTGTTCTTTTTATCTTACATCTAAAGGGTTAACATGGTTGTGCCGTAGAGCGAAAAACAAACGCTTAAATTATGCTAACGACGTTTGGGATCCTTATACATCGGTTGTCCCTTGATTTTTTTAGTGATTGTACAACAACGTTGTTTGTACTATGAAAATTTTGGTAATTTATTATTTTGAACTTGCTGTTCAAATTCACTACTGACATCGATTCCGACTGATGACGTCTTATTACACATGCAGCCGCGATAATTACTGAATTTGAATGTCAGTCTAAAACCGGTCAGCCGAATTGACCACCTCCAACAAAGATGCTAATTGCAACCGTCTGGTTTACGTTTTTCTTGGCACAAACATTAGCTGGTTGCAATTTGTCTTTCGCGATTCTGAGAGAATGAAAGATACTTGCTGTCAACGCGTCAGACTGCTTAAATATTGAAAACGACGCCATCGGCAATAGATTGCTCAACGGTGGGGGATTTCGATCGCGTTTATTCGCGTAGTAAATAAAAATCTAGCCAAAAATCGTAAATCTTTGTTTTTTTCTGAACAAAGAATTAAAACTCTACTTGGTCTACGTTGTCCGCTCTAATCTCAAAGTTATCACCCTTGTCAACTACCGCTAGTGACAGCTGCCTGCTTGGGTGGTCTCTAGCCGCAGGCGCTTGCATAAGTGAGCATGACTTCACTGTTTCAATGTGCCCTTAACGTTGTACTCGCCATTAAGCGGTGGTGGCAACGAATCGTACCGATATGATTCAACCTATGGTTGTGACATACAACTGATCTGCTCGATCATTTGATGAGGATTTGCCCGTTGCCGGGGAGATGGCGCCGACACTTGAGTTAAATTTCCACGTCCAAGTGTACAAGATCGCCTCTGTTCGACCAAGCAACTAGGATTACTGATGGCAGTTCTCACGAAAGTAGTTGTTGGTAAACGCGTTAGATCATGTGCTGCTGAATTAAGCTGATGATTAATATTTAGCGCAATCGTTAGCGGTTGACATTCGCTGGGTGTATGGTGTGGGTGGACAGCCACGTGGTGTTCGTCATGTAGTACGGTTAGAATCTCTGTTTTAGATCATCGAATTTATTACAGTGAGATATTTCGCGTGCCATCATCAATCTATGACATTTTCCGAAACATCCCATATGACTTTTAAACGGAACGTTTCAATAGGCAGAATTGTTCTTGAGAGCGTATGGAATGGGCCAATCGGGTGCAGTCACCAGCCTCCTCAGTATTGTAATGATGTATAAAACTTAGGTACAGATAGATTTTTTTTAAACCAGGTAAGTAGGCATTCGTATAACCGATCTACAGTAATACAAAACTGTTCAAAGCCCCAAAAAGTAACTTCAGTATTTACCATTAAAAGTATTTTTCCACTGATCCAAAATAGTTGAATGTGAACAAAATTATGTCTAAATTAGTCATGGGATTTGCGTTTCGGCTTCGTCTCATCTGAATCCGACACTAACTTAGTGACAGGACTAGCCTAGCACCGGATTGACGCTAGCTCCAAAAACGGAGACACAATTTGTGTTCCTAAGCAAACCCCTAGTCAAGCGTGATGTCCTGCAAAAGAAGGAGCTCATTTAAAGCTGATGATAACTAACGAAATCGGAAGATTTGGTTTGGTTTAGCAAGCCAATGCAAGATGCACTATGATATATTTCTCTTTAGTGGAAAACAATTCTCGAGTGTTTTTGAAAAGGGCCAATAAGCATACTTTTAAAATACACTTTGAGGGGAAATCCTGAACAAACCATTAACCTTCCTGCAGTCGCGCTAGTGCACTGAGTGCACGCTGCTCTGAAAATCTAGCGAAAGCGTCTTAGGGCACCAGCGGCTGCTCGTTCAGTGGGCCATCAGCGCGACTTCCGGAGGGTTAATCATGAAAATGTTAACATCTATTCTCGGTGAGTTACGGTTTGTCCGAAATTCTCTCTCGCAGTGAATTTTGACAGTACGCTTATTGGCCGTTTACACAAAAAACAAGCGAGAATTCAGCTAAAAACTACTTTTTCTAGACAAAAATCAATGCGAAAACAAACCGAGAGAGCGCTGATTGATGATTCCAAGCGGAATTCAAACATTTCGACGCGTGATGTGGCCAAAACATTTGATGTTTCGCAAAGTTTCATCTAGAGGGCCAAGAAATGACACGGATTGAAAATGTGCAAGGCGCAGAATTTCCCAAATCCCTTCCCCTAGCTTGATGGATTTGACGATATTGCAAACGTCATTAAGCATACTTCGTACATCAGTTTTAAAGAGCCTCAGACAGACACTTGCTTTAAGATAGTCACGCCTCGATAGTGGTGCATCGAGGATCCCAAGAGGGGGCTTTTTTATGTTTTGTGTTTTTTAATACTTTGTACCAGCTCAAACTAATGATTAACCATTAAATAAATATAAAAGTAGAAGTCTATTGGTGTTAGTGTAATAATAATTGTAGTTTTTAGTACTAGCGTACAATTGTCATTTGTTAATTGTATGTCTGTATCTGTTGGTTTGAGTACCTGAGACAGCTGGGTTTGGAAATGGAAGCAGAATACTGGTTCAAATTATCATCCGGTGTGAAATTTTTTCCTTCCTAGGATTGGATAAATTAAGGTACGCTTAATTTACCGGCGTACGTGAATCATACATTTCCGGTCAGCACAGTAAGTCAACATCAGCTATGCCAGATGTGAAGACATGTCTTTATTTTGGAGACATATGAAATTATATAAAGACGTGTTTTCATTTTGAAGACATTTTTTTTGGAGGACTGACTGATTTCTGATAGAATTCTGGCTAAAAATCAAAAACCAATTCAGTATCCTGGTCGATGAAGACAATTCCTATCGGCTGATATTGGATTTTTTTATTAATTGGACTTTCGGTTCCGGAGTCAAGGGTTGGAGTACAGCCACACAGCAAATTCCCATATATACAAGTACCACCATGATATCAGAATGATGCAAAACTTATTAAAATGGGTGAAAAATTTCAGATAAAATAATAAAAAAATCGATTTTTTGAAAAATTAGAAGGTATATAAAGCCGGTCATAAAAACCAATGAAAAATTTGGATTGAAATGGTTTTGTGTATGAAACTACTTTAAAATTAAATCTAGTTTAAAGTTTCCTAACAAGTTGAAAGTTTTCGGCGGGGTCCGCACCCCCTGGACCCTCCTCTTACATCCGCGCTGGTTTCAGCGTCGACACATAGCGTCTCAAGTTCGTGGTTGTCGATCCATTGTATGTGCACATCGCATTGAATATGTGATAGATATTTCCACCGTTATATTGAACATAACCATTCATAGCCATAGAATCGTAGTTTGGACAAATGAGAAAGGCATAATTGCACCACTAGGTGGATCATAACACGTTTTGTTTTACTGTATCTTGAACTAGATTCGTAGTAACGCTCACTAACACAATCAATTTCATATTCTCTCATATACACTAACCACCTCATTCAAAACGTACAAGCGCTCATAGCCTTCGCGATACAACAAACCACAAACGCGAACATGCACTTGCAATCTCCCGCACATACTCACGCCCGCGATCTCCCCAACAATAAAACACTCCGGTAATTGAGTTGACGTTTTAGCACCTAAAATTTTTCAAACGTGGTCTCAAGCATGAATCCACCGTTCGCGCGGTCATGAATCGGCCCCGTCCGGATTTCCCTTCCCTCGGTCCTAGCAGGTTAGACTCATGCCTTCAGTTGGGCCAATAAAAAATGTCGCTCGTATCCACAAGGGGACAATTAATAAATTACGTAACGCTTTTAGGGGGGGGGGGTCGACAAGTTGTTACATATTGTGACATAGGGGGGAGGGGGAGTAAGCTAGATCGTTACGTAACATGTTTTCATCGAAGAAAAAAAAATTCAAGGATTTTGTTACGTAATAGGGGAGGGGGGATAAAGAAATTTGTTACAATTTGTTACATGGGGGGAGGGGAGAGACAATTTTGGGCAATTTTTGCGTTACATAATTTATGAATGGTCCCTAGACAACGGCGACATGACCGCGACCGGGAACTCTAGTTATATTGAAGAACTCTCTTCTAGTATCTGAACCGTACATTGACAATTAAACATCAGATTCACGGTCCGTGCGATCATTCAAGAGCACACGCGAATATGCGTAGTTCTGCGTTATTACGTTAACATGCAAACGCTTGAGCTTTGTCCACGCACAACTACGCCTGCGATCTCGCAAAGGTGATAAAATGAACGTAACTCATAAACGCGGTGTAAAGCGCGAACCTTCGTACACATATTTTCGCTTGTTCATGAACCGGTTAGGTCCGAAAGTCCCTACCCTCGGCCCTATTAGGTTCATGCCTTCAGTTGGAAATTAAGAATAAAAAAATGACGCTCATATCCACTAAACAACACGATCCATGGCGGCTTGATCGGGGACCTTAGTGATATGGGGAACCTTGCTCTCTTCTAGCATCGGAACTAAATGCTAAAAATTAGGAGCCAGATTCACAGTCCGCGCGCGATTATCCAAGAATGCACGCGAATATGCCATAACACGGCAAATACATTAACATACAAACGCTCGAGCCTTCGCACTACTACGCCCGCAATCTCCCAAACAGTGCCTAAGTAAACGTCGTAGCACTTAGAAATTTACATAACTTCAGTGGGACCAATCAGGACAAAATAACGCTTATATCAACTAAACAACACGTTCCATGGCGACATGACCGGAAACTATAGTAACACCTCACTCACTCCCTTCTAGCATCTGATCCTTACATTGAAAATTTGGTACCTGTTTCACGGTCCGCGCAAACATCTAAAAATACACGCGAATTTACGAATGGCCACACGATTATAAAATCGAATTTATTCAGGCGATATTACATACACGTTAGCACACGTGACATACAAACGTACACGCAACATACAAACATACCTACGCGACATACAAACGCCCACGCGATAGAACACGTAAACTTACAAACGCCCAAGTTCTTCGCGATAATACACAAAGACAAACATGCAATCACGATCACCCACGCACATCTACGTCCAAGATTTCGCAAATTCGAAAACACCCCTATGGTTTAGCGAACGATATAGCACGTACAATCTGTTAATCGCGGCACAAACACAAATGCTCATTTCCACACGATCGTAAAATCCCTACGTCAGAATCACGGCCCGCTTCAATTGGTCTTAAGTAGTGTTTCAATGGCTGACATTCTCCGTCTCGTGAGTGAGTGATTCTGAAGGGGAGCTATTCCGAGATCCCAGCACTAAAGCTCCAATAGGACAACTCTCGAAAAAAAATATGTTTTTCTGTTCTCTTTATTATAGAGCCTCCGAAATCTTTTTACTTGCTAATGTTTTAAAATTAGGTCTCATTCACAGTAAGCTCGCCTGTTTTGCACTTGAATGTTCTTTTTTCATATAAGCAGTGGAATACAGCTCGATGTAACAAACAAAAAATTGACAAATTTTCATTTGAATACAAAACGGACTAAAGTGAACTAATGCATTCTCTTGCAAGCTCTCGTTTTTACGCACGGGTACACTGAGTCAGAGCCAGGGGCCTCGGGATTTTGGGGGCTGCGAGCTTAAAAAATGATTCTAAAGGCTATATTGTAAAAATTAATCTTCTAGTCACTAGGAGACGTGATTGTGAGAAATGGGCTCTTGTTTATAACTCTTTAGCGTCTGGGTAACAAAGGATCGGTAGCAGCTCGGAATCGCTCATTGCATTGTATCCCATGAAATTAAGACAATCACACGACGCTGCATGACCAGGATGGCCTTGAACCAACTCTAACGTCAATCCAACATTTCGATTCTAGTTTTAATTAATTTTGAGTAAAAACAATGACGCGTTCTCTACAACGCGTACACATAGTTCGAAAGGTACTAAACAGGAGCGATTACCAGAACACGGTGGCAAAACTTGAGCAAAGAAGCTCTACATAAAGCGAAAGAAGATCTCAAAATTCGCTAAAAAATATTTGTTAGGCAAGCGATCGGTAGATGTGGCAAATATCCAGTTCTTCATTACATCTGTGACCATCAAAGAGCACATAAATAGGAAGTCCTTCAAAAGTGACTACTGCACTTTTTGAATTCTCACGAAGATTCGGAACATTCTTGACCGGATTTGGCTTCTTTCACTATGCCATCCCAGACTGGTACAGAACCAATAATGTTGTATTTTTGTACTACACTCCGCTCCATCCATAAGATTTTAGGCCTTTATGAAGGCAAACGTTCGCAAAATCTCAAAAAAAGTTTAAAGTTGCCCTTGTAAAAGTGTATCTACACTAATTCACCCTACCTGTATTCTGAATCTGATCAAAGGAGGGACAGCAAATGTGCGTGTCGGTTTGTAGAATCTCCGACGTTTCATGACCTATATTGTACCTAAATTTTTTTTCGATCGGTTCCAGTATTTTTGTCACTAAAATTATTTTTACGAACATTCTTGTACTGTGGGGTACTTCTAATCAAAGTTTGGGTAACACCATCAGAACATTCTTACCGTTACCGGTTACCGAAATAAAATAATTTAAAATTATCCTGTGTGGTATGCACCACCCTATTGTGCAACACGTATCAGTCTAATACGTGAGTGACTGCATAGCGTCCACCCAGCTCTCGCCCGTCGGCCAGCTGCTCGGTCCATTATGAGTTCCTCTCTCTCTCGATGCATCGTTCAGGGCTATTCTTGTCGTGTCGTATTTGTGGCAGCATAAAGCAGTCAACCTTGTTGGAGGTAAGTCGTGTATGTGTTCTGCCTAGTTCACACATTGGCGTCCGTGACAGGTTTACTAATTGTTTATTAGTAACAAATAAAGAAAAAAATGGCCATTGGGAATCACCTAACATGTGGCTTTAAAAAGTGGAATATCCGAAAAGAAAACTATGGAATGAGGAAAAGAGCGAATTTTTAGGTAACCGCCGCGTGTAAAAAAAAACCGGAGTGCTAGGGCGCCATTGTCCTATTAGTGAATTGTTATACTGTGTGGTAATGGTAATAGCTCGGGATGAGCCATGGTGGTAACAATAAAATTAATACGTTCTATTAAGGAAGTGTTTTTATGAAGAACAGCAGCTTGGGACGAGAAATGATTTATTTGTTTTACTAGCTCGGGACGAGCGTTGGTAAGATTAGTTTGGTAGCTCGGGACGAGCAATGATGAAATTGTAATATTAGCTCGGGACGAGCACCGATAAAAATTTTTACTAGCTCGGGACGAGCATTGGCAATATTAAATTGATAGCTCGGGACGAGCATTGATAAAATTGTGTGAACAAATTAGCTCGGGACGAGCAGGCATAAACCTTTGTGAAATTTTTAATGAGTAGTATTGATTGGATATACACATACCGACATAGGATACAAGAGACAATTACGAAATTTACGACAGCGAGTGGAAGACTTTGAGAATTATGTTTATGAATTGACGCATATTTGACGCTAACAATCATGCTGTTCTCCACTTATATTTCAGAAAAGATTTTATCGATTTGCGGAAGAAATTGAAGCTAAGAAAGCCATAATGTCAAACGCGGGAAAATACGTTCGCGCTCCGGTTTACGAAAGCGACTTGGAAAGTGAAAATGAATTCGACGACAGTCAAGTCAACAGTCCCGGAAGATATGTCCGTACGCTTCATTCTGATGGAGACAGTATTGATGTTTACACCGCCTATAAAACTACTGTGGATCCAGATCAAGAAAACCGGGAGCTTCGGGAAAGGGTACTTGAATTGGAGAAAAGTATTGCTGAAATCGCTGGCATGCGCAGTTGCGGGGATGACCGTAATCGAGAAAGCAACCCTGTAACACCAGCATTTGTACCAACCTCGCCACCAACCGTGATGTCACTCGACAATGGTGCTCAAAACATCCGTTGGGACAATATTAAGCCATTCCCGAAGGGTGTTCCTGCTAACAAGTTGTGGGAGGCATGGACAAAATTTTTTGAAAATTTTGAAATCGCAGCTTCTCTATCGAATGCATACGATCCAGTAAAGCGGTTTCATCTGCTATATTTATCGATTGGAGATGAGCTTCAAGGAATCGTGCGTGCAGCAAAGTTGCGACCTGATTCGATTGACGCCAACTGCTATGGAGTGTTCGTTAAGAACATTGAGGAATACTTGAAGGCATTAACTGACACCTCGGCCGAGCATGACGCCTTTTCATCCATGCAGCAAGAGAAAGGCGAATCAGCAGTTAATTTTCACGCGAGATTAATGGAGAAAGTTTGGTTATGTGGATACAGCCCATCCGACCAAGACCGGTTTGTCCGAACACAGCTCCTTAAAGGGTTAAGGAATCGCGAGCTAGCTAAAGCGGCAAGAACGTATGGACATGACACAAACTTTGTTGTACAATCAGCGACGCGGGATGAAGCTTTGCAGCCAGAGCCCCCGTCACTTGAGGGTCCGACATCCATCTTGGCTGTATCCCGCAGTTTCTCTCGTGACGTGGGAATGAAGCGTCAACTCAGTAAGCCAGATGAGAGAGGTATTGGGTTCAGACCAAAGCACTTTCGAGGAGATGGTAGGCCATCTTTGCAGCGTTATGAGCGGTGTTCGAGGTGTAATCGGGCAGCTCACGGTGGTCAACGGTGCCCAGCGTTGGACAAAAATTGCAACTCATGCGGACGCCGTGGCCATTTTTCTGCTACATGCCGTAGGAAACGTGTTAACATGTGTGTAGAATCAAATTCTCCTGTTGAAGCCTTTAGACCACAGGTAAAGCTAGCGAATTTTAATGAGGAGAAATAAAACGTACATGCAAACGGAATTTATGCATTTTTATTATATGTGGCATTATTTACATTTTCAGCAAATCAACGCACTTTCGCTTGGAGACGTGTTGGTCGATTGTACCGTTGGTTCATCGAATCCAATCAGATTTCTCATTGACTCAGGGGCAGATACCAATGTTGTTGGTGGAGACGATTGGCGCAATCTTAAGTCGCAAGCGCAACATGGGACAGCGATACTTGTCCCCGTCGAAATTCCAGAAAACAGGGGGTTGCGTGGTTATGCCGCAGATAAACCGATGTTAGTTGAACATTCTTTCAGAGCCAAAATTCAGGTAATTGGATCCAAAAAGCCTGTTGTCACTGCCGACTTCTTGGTAGTGGAACAAGGTCGTTGTTCGTTGCTTGGAAGGAATACTGCTAGTGATATGGAGTTGTTGAGAGTAGGGGCTGATATTAATAGTTGTAAGCATGATGAACAGACCGAAGTATTCCCAAGGATGCCCGGTGTGAAGGTAAAGTTTTGCGTGGACAAAACGATTCCTCCGGAGAAAAACGCGTATTATAACGTTCCAGCGGCATATCGTGAGGCTGCAAGACTTCGGCTCAAGCAAATGGAGACGCGCGGAATTATCGAGCGAGTAATTACTGCACCGGAGTGGATCAGCGGCATGTCTGCTGTACCAAAAGGTAAGGACGATTTTCGGCTAGTGGTCAACATGCGCGCACCCAATAAGGCAATCAAGCGTCAGTATTTCAGACTGCCTCAGCTTGAAGAAATGAAAGTGAAGTTACATGGAGCAAAATATTTTTCCAAGCTTGACCTATCCAACGCCTACTATCACCTTGAGTTGAGTAGTGAGTCACGAGACTTAACAACCTTCTTGGCAGAAGATGGGATGTATCGGTTTACCCGACTTATGTTTGGGGTGAACTGCGCTCCCGAAATTTTTCAACGGGAGATGTCTCGAATTTTGGACGAAGTGAAAAACAAAATTGTATACATCGACGATATACTTTTGTTTGCAGAAACGCTAGAAGAGCTACATCGGACCGTGGCACATGTATTAAGAATTTTGAACAGAAACAATCTTTCACTCAACATGTCCAAATGCGAGTTTGATCAAACTCGAATCAAATTCGTGGGGCATGAGCTTGATGAGTCTGGATTTAACATCGAAGAGTCGAAAGTCAAGGACATAAGGAAGTTCCGTCATCCGAGTACCACATCCGAGCTTCGAAGCTTCTTAGGGTTAGCTTCATTTGTTAGTCCATACATACAGCATTTTGCGGACATTTCGTCGCCTTTGTGGACCGCAATATCTTCAAAATCCTGGATCTGGGGACACGAACAAGAGCAAGCATTTGAATTAGTCAAAGACCGCATAGTACATTGTGCAGTTTCGTTAGGGTACTTCTCGGAGGACGACAAAACTGTTCTGTATACAGATGCCTCTCCAAACGCTTTAGGAGCAGTATTAGTGCAGGAAAATGGTAAGGAAACTCCTCGAATAATTAGCTTTGCGTCTAAGGCTTTGACAACCACCGAAAAGAAATACGCCCAAAACCAGCGTGAAGCTTTGGCTGCAGTGTGGGCAGTCGAGCATTTTGCGTACTATTTACTAGGAAGGCATTTCACCCTGCGCACTGATGCGCGAGGCATAACCTTTATTCTGAATCGAACTAGAGAAACCGCTAAGCGAGCTTTGACAAGAGCCGACGGTTGGGCGTTAAGGCTTAGCCCTTACAGTTACGATGTAGAGTTTGTACGCGGCTCTGAAAACATTGCTGATCCATCTTCTCGTCTTTATAACGGGAATGACGATTCTTTCGACGAGGAAATCAGCCCATGGGAAGTGGCACATCTTGAAGGTATATAAAGCCGGTCATAAAAACCAATGAAAAATTTGGATTGAAATGGTTTTGTGTATGAAACTACTTTAAAATTAAATCTAGTTTAAAGTTTCCTAACAAGTTGAAAGTTTTCGGCGGGGTCCGCACCCCCTGGACCCTCCTCTTACATCCGCGCTGGTTTCAGCGTCGACACATAGCGTCTCAAGTTCGTGGTTGTCGATCCATTGTATGTGCACATCGCATTGAATATGTGATAGATATTTCCACCGTTATATTGAACATAACCATTCATAGCCATAGAATCGTAGTTTGGACAAATGAGAAAGGCATAATTGCACCACTAGGTGGATCATAACACGTTTTGTTTTACTGTATCTTGAACTAGATTCGTAGTAACGCTCACTAACACAATCAATTTCATATTCTCTCATATACACTAACCACCTCATTCAAAACGTACAAGCGCTCATAGCCTTCGCGATACAACAAACCACAAACGCGAACATGCACTTGCAATCTCCCGCACATACTCACGCCCGCGATCTCCCCAACAATAAAACACTCCGGTAATTGAGTTGACGTTTTAGCACCTAAAATTTTTCAAACGTGGTCTCAAGCATGAATCCACCGTTCGCGCGGTCATGAATCGGCCCCGTCCGGATTTCCCTTCCCTCGGTCCTAGCAGGTTAGACTCATGCCTTCAGTTGGGCCAATAAAAAATGTCGCTCGTATCCACAAGGGGACAATTAATAAATTACGTAACGCTTTTAGGGGGGGGGGGGGGGGTCGACAAGTTGTTACATATTGTGACATAGGGGGGAGGGGGAGTAAGCTAGATCGTTACGTAACATGTTTTCATCGAAGAAAAAAAAATTCAAGGATTTTGTTACGTAATAGGGGAGGGGGGATAAAGAAATTTGTTACAATTTGTTACATGGGGGGAGGGGAGAGACAATTTTGGGCAATTTTTGCGTTACATAATTTATGAATGGTCCCTAGACAACGGCGACATGACCGCGACCGGGAACTCTAGTTATATTGAAGAACTCTCTTCTAGTATCTGAACCGTACATTGACAATTAAACATCAGATTCACGGTCCGTGCGATCATTCAAGAGCACACGCGAATATGCGTAGTTCTGCGTTATTACGTTAACATGCAAACGCTTGAGCTTTGTCCACGCACAACTACGCCTGCGATCTCGCAAAGGTGATAAAATGAACGTAACTCATAAACGCGGTGTAAAGCGCGAACCTTCGTACACATATTTTCGCTTGTTCATGAACCGGTTAGGTCCGAAAGTCCCTACCCTCGGCCCTATTAGGTTCATGCCTTCAGTTGGAAATTAAGAATAAAAAAATGACGCTCATATCCACTAAACAACACGATCCATGGCGGCTTGATCGGGGACCTTAGTGATATGGGGAACCTTGCTCTCTTCTAGCATCGGAACTAAATGCTAAAAATTAGGAGCCAGATTCACAGTCCGCGCGCGATTATCCAAGAATGCACGCGAATATGCCATAACACGGCAAATACATTAACATACAAACGCTCGAGCCTTCGCACTACTACGCCCGCAATCTCCCAAACAGTGCCTAAGTAAACGTCGTAGCACTTAGAAATTTACATAACTTCAGTGGGACCAATCAGGACAAAATAACGCTTATATCAACTAAACAACACGTTCCATGGCGACATGACCGGAAACTATAGTAACACCTCACTCACTCCCTTCTAGCATCTGATCCTTACATTGAAAATTTGGTACCTGTTTCACGGTCCGCGCAAACATCTAAAAATACACGCGAATTTACGAATGGCCACACGATTATAAAATCGAATTTATTCAGGCGATATTACATACACGTTAGCACACGTGACATACAAACGTACACGCAACATACAAACATACCTACGCGACATACAAACGCCCACGCGATAGAACACGTAAACTTACAAACGCCCAAGTTCTTCGCGATAATACACAAAGACAAACATGCAATCACGATCACCCACGCACATCTACGTCCAAGATTTCGCAAATTCGAAAACACCCCTATGGTTTAGCGAACGATATAGCACGTACAATCTGTTAATCGCGGCACAAACACAAATGCTCATTTCCACACGATCGTAAAATCCCTACGTCAGAATCACGGCCCGCTTCAATTGGTCTTAAGTAGTGTTTCAATGGCTGACATTCTCCGTCTCGTGAGTGAGTGATTCTGAAGGGGAGCTATTCCGAGATCCCAGCACTAAAGCTCCAATAGGACAACTCTCGAAAAAAAATATGTTTTTCTGTTCTCTTTATTATAGAGCCTCCGAAATCTTTTTACTTGCTAATGTTTTAAAATTAGGTCTCATTCACAGTAAGCTCGCCTGTTTTGCACTTGAATGTTCTTTTTTCATATAAGCAGTGGAATACAGCTCGATGTAACAAACAAAAAATTGACAAATTTTCATTTGAATACAAAACGGACTAAAGTGAACTAATGCATTCTCTTGCAAGCTCTCGTTTTTACGCACGGGTACACTGAGTCAGAGCCAGGGGCCTCGGGATTTTGGGGGCTGCGAGCTTAAAAAATGATTCTAAAGGCTATATTGTAAAAATTAATCTTCTAGTCACTAGGAGACGTGATTGTGAGAAATGGGCTCTTGTTTATAACTCTTTAGCGTCTGGGTAACAAAGGATCGGTAGCAGCTCGGAATCGCTCATTGCATTGTATCCCATGAAATTAAGACAATCACACGACGCTGCATGACCAGGATGGCCTTGAACCAACTCTAACGTCAATCCAACATTTCGATTCTAGTTTTAATTAATTTTGAGTAAAAACAATGACGCGTTCTCTACAACGCGTACACATAGTTCGAAAGGTACTAAACAGGAGCGATTACCAGAACACGGTGGCAAAACTTGAGCAAAGAAGCTCTACATAAAGCGAAAGAAGATCTCAAAATTCGCTAAAAAATATTTGTTAGGCAAGCGATCGGTAGATGTGGCAAATATCCAGTTCTTCATTACATCTGTGACCATCAAAGAGCACATAAATAGGAAGTCCTTCAAAAGTGACTACTGCACTTTTTGAATTCTCACGAAGATTCGGAACATTCTTGACCGGATTTGGCTTCTTTCACTATGCCATCCCAGACTGGTACAGAACCAATAATGTTGTATTTTTGTACTACACTCCGCTCCATCCATAAGATTTTAGGCCTTTATGAAGGCAAACGTTCGCAAAATCTCAAAAAAAGTTTAAAGTTGCCCTTGTAAAAGTGTATCTACACTAATTCACCCTACCTGTATTCTGAATCTGATCAAAGGAGGGACAGCAAATGTGCGTGTCGGTTTGTAGAATCTCCGACGTTTCATGACCTATATTGTACCTAAATTTTTTTTCGATCGGTTCCAGTATTTTTGTCACTAAAATTATTTTTACGAACATTCTTGTACTGTGGGGTACTTCTAATCAAAGTTTGGGTAACACCATCAGAACATTCTTACCGTTACCGGTTACCGAAATAAAATAATTTAAAATTATCCTGTGTGGTATGCACCACCCTATTGTGCAACACGTATCAGTCTAATACGTGAGTGACTGCATAGCGTCCACCCAGCTCTCGCCCGTCGGCCAGCTGCTCGGTCCATTATGAGTTCCTCTCTCTCTCGATGCATCGTTCAGGGCTATTCTTGTCGTGTCGTATTTGTGGCAGCATAAAGCAGTCAACCTTGTTGGAGGTAAGTCGTGTATGTGTTCTGCCTAGTTCACACATTGGCGTCCGTGACAGGTTTACTAATTGTTTATTAGTAACAAATAAAGAAAAAAATGGCCATTGGGAATCACCTAACATGTGGCTTTAAAAAGTGGAATATCCGAAAAGAAAACTATGGAATGAGGAAAAGAGCGAATTTTTAGGTAACCGCCGCGTGTAAAAAAAAACCGGAGTGCTAGGGCGCCATTGTCCTATTAGTGAATTGTTATACTGTGTGGTAATGGTAATAGCTCGGGATGAGCCATGGTGGTAACAATAAAATTAATACGTTCTATTAAGGAAGTGTTTTTATGAAGAACAGCAGCTTGGGACGAGAAATGATTTATTTGTTTTACTAGCTCGGGACGAGCGTTGGTAAGATTAGTTTGGTAGCTCGGGACGAGCAATGATGAAATTGTAATATTAGCTCGGGACGAGCACCGATAAAAATTTTTACTAGCTCGGGACGAGCATTGGCAATATTAAATTGATAGCTCGGGACGAGCATTGATAAAATTGTGTGAACAAATTAGCTCGGGACGAGCAGGCATAAACCTTTGTGAAATTTTTAATGAGTAGTATTGATTGGATATACACATACCGACATAGGATACAAGAGACAATTACGAAATTTACGACAGCGAGTGGAAGACTTTGAGAATTATGTTTATGAATTGACGCATATTTGACGCTAACAATCATGCTGTTCTCCACTTATATTTCAGAAAAGATTTTATCGATTTGCGGAAGAAATTGAAGCTAAGAAAGCCATAATGTCAAACGCGGGAAAATACGTTCGCGCTCCGGTTTACGAAAGCGACTTGGAAAGTGAAAATGAATTCGACGACAGTCAAGTCAACAGTCCCGGAAGATATGTCCGTACGCTTCATTCTGATGGAGACAGTATTGATGTTTACACCGCCTATAAAACTACTGTGGATCCAGATCAAGAAAACCGGGAGCTTCGGGAAAGGGTACTTGAATTGGAGAAAAGTATTGCTGAAATCGCTGGCATGCGCAGTTGCGGGGATGACCGTAATCGAGAAAGCAACCCTGTAACACCAGCATTTGTACCAACCTCGCCACCAACCGTGATGTCACTCGACAATGGTGCTCAAAACATCCGTTGGGACAATATTAAGCCATTCCCGAAGGGTGTTCCTGCTAACAAGTTGTGGGAGGCATGGACAAAATTTTTTGAAAATTTTGAAATCGCAGCTTCTCTATCGAATGCATACGATCCAGTAAAGCGGTTTCATCTGCTATATTTATCGATTGGAGATGAGCTTCAAGGAATCGTGCGTGCAGCAAAGTTGCGACCTGATTCGATTGACGCCAACTGCTATGGAGTGTTCGTTAAGAACATTGAGGAATACTTGAAGGCATTAACTGACACCTCGGCCGAGCATGACGCCTTTTCATCCATGCAGCAAGAGAAAGGCGAATCAGCAGTTAATTTTCACGCGAGATTAATGGAGAAAGTTTGGTTATGTGGATACAGCCCATCCGACCAAGACCGGTTTGTCCGAACACAGCTCCTTAAAGGGTTAAGGAATCGCGAGCTAGCTAAAGCGGCAAGAACGTATGGACATGACACAAACTTTGTTGTACAATCAGCGACGCGGGATGAAGCTTTGCAGCCAGAGCCCCCGTCACTTGAGGGTCCGACATCCATCTTGGCTGTATCCCGCAGTTTCTCTCGTGACGTGGGAATGAAGCGTCAACTCAGTAAGCCAGATGAGAGAGGTATTGGGTTCAGACCAAAGCACTTTCGAGGAGATGGTAGGCCATCTTTGCAGCGTTATGAGCGGTGTTCGAGGTGTAATCGGGCAGCTCACGGTGGTCAACGGTGCCCAGCGTTGGACAAAAATTGCAACTCATGCGGACGCCGTGGCCATTTTTCTGCTACATGCCGTAGGAAACGTGTTAACATGTGTGTAGAATCAAATTCTCCTGTTGAAGCCTTTAGACCACAGGTAAAGCTAGCGAATTTTAATGAGGAGAAATAAAACGTACATGCAAACGGAATTTATGCATTTTTATTATATGTGGCATTATTTACATTTTCAGCAAATCAACGCACTTTCGCTTGGAGACGTGTTGGTCGATTGTACCGTTGGTTCATCGAATCCAATCAGATTTCTCATTGACTCAGGGGCAGATACCAATGTTGTTGGTGGAGACGATTGGCGCAATCTTAAGTCGCAAGCGCAACATGGGACAGCGATACTTGTCCCCGTCGAAATTCCAGAAAACAGGGGGTTGCGTGGTTATGCCGCAGATAAACCGATGTTAGTTGAACATTCTTTCAGAGCCAAAATTCAGGTAATTGGATCCAAAAAGCCTGTTGTCACTGCCGACTTCTTGGTAGTGGAACAAGGTCGTTGTTCGTTGCTTGGAAGGAATACTGCTAGTGATATGGAGTTGTTGAGAGTAGGGGCTGATATTAATAGTTGTAAGCATGATGAACAGACCGAAGTATTCCCAAGGATGCCCGGTGTGAAGGTAAAGTTTTGCGTGGACAAAACGATTCCTCCGGAGAAAAACGCGTATTATAACGTTCCAGCGGCATATCGTGAGGCTGCAAGACTTCGGCTCAAGCAAATGGAGACGCGCGGAATTATCGAGCGAGTAATTACTGCACCGGAGTGGATCAGCGGCATGTCTGCTGTACCAAAAGGTAAGGACGATTTTCGGCTAGTGGTCAACATGCGCGCACCCAATAAGGCAATCAAGCGTCAGTATTTCAGACTGCCTCAGCTTGAAGAAATGAAAGTGAAGTTACATGGAGCAAAATATTTTTCCAAGCTTGACCTATCCAACGCCTACTATCACCTTGAGTTGAGTAGTGAGTCACGAGACTTAACAACCTTCTTGGCAGAAGATGGGATGTATCGGTTTACCCGACTTATGTTTGGGGTGAACTGCGCTCCCGAAATTTTTCAACGGGAGATGTCTCGAATTTTGGACGAAGTGAAAAACAAAATTGTATACATCGACGATATACTTTTGTTTGCAGAAACGCTAGAAGAGCTACATCGGACCGTGGCACATGTATTAAGAATTTTGAACAGAAACAATCTTTCACTCAACATGTCCAAATGCGAGTTTGATCAAACTCGAATCAAATTCGTGGGGCATGAGCTTGATGAGTCTGGATTTAACATCGAAGAGTCGAAAGTCAAGGACATAAGGAAGTTCCGTCATCCGAGTACCACATCCGAGCTTCGAAGCTTCTTAGGGTTAGCTTCATTTGTTAGTCCATACATACAGCATTTTGCGGACATTTCGTCGCCTTTGTGGACCGCAATATCTTCAAAATCCTGGATCTGGGGACACGAACAAGAGCAAGCATTTGAATTAGTCAAAGACCGCATAGTACATTGTGCAGTTTCGTTAGGGTACTTCTCGGAGGACGACAAAACTGTTCTGTATACAGATGCCTCTCCAAACGCTTTAGGAGCAGTATTAGTGCAGGAAAATGGTAAGGAAACTCCTCGAATAATTAGCTTTGCGTCTAAGGCTTTGACAACCACCGAAAAGAAATACGCCCAAAACCAGCGTGAAGCTTTGGCTGCAGTGTGGGCAGTCGAGCATTTTGCGTACTATTTACTAGGAAGGCATTTCACCCTGCGCACTGATGCGCGAGGCATAACCTTTATTCTGAATCGAACTAGAGAAACCGCTAAGCGAGCTTTGACAAGAGCCGACGGTTGGGCGTTAAGGCTTAGCCCTTACAGTTACGATGTAGAGTTTGTACGCGGCTCTGAAAACATTGCTGATCCATCTTCTCGTCTTTATAACGGGAATGACGATTCTTTCGACGAGGAAATCAGCCCATGGGAAGTGGCACATCTTGAAGCAAACGCGGTACAGTTCTTAACTGAAACGGATATTAGAGAGGCTACGGCTCGTGACACTACTCTCCAACGCGTATTGGATTCATTGGAATTGGGAAATTGGTCAAAGGAGTTGCAAAAGTTTAAGGCAATTTCCAATGAATTACATAGTAGAGAGGGAATTCTTGTCAAAAGCGGTTGTGCAGTTATTCCCAGCGAACTTAGAGAAAAAACCTTAGCGATAGCACATGCAGGGCATCCGTTAACAGCGAAATTTAAAAGTATCTTGCGTAAGCGAGTTTGGTGGCCTGGAATAACTGGCGATGCTGAACGATGGGTAAAAGGTTGTATCCATTGCGCTGTAAACGGTAGACCAGAATCTCGAACTCCCATGGAACGCATGTTTGCCCCGAAAGTGGTATGGGAAACCATAGCTCTGGACTTTAATGGTCCCTACGTGAAATTCGGAGGATTGTCCATATTAGTAATTATTGACTTGAGATCCCGGTATGCAATCGCTCGACCAGTGAAATCCACTGCTTTTGAGTACACTAAGAAGGTGCTGGACGACGTTTTTGGAAGGGAAGGATTCCCAAAGTCAATAAAAACTGATGACGGACCCCCCTTCAACGGCGAAGAATATAGACAATACTGTTCAGATCGCGGAATCCAGACAATTTTTTCGACACCGTTCTTCCCTCAGCAAAACGGGCTAGTAGAAAGTTTCATGAAGGTGGTAAACAAAGCGATGTCTACAGCAGTTTCTAGTGGAACCAATTACGGAGACGAGCTGCAGAATGCCGTTCATGCATATAACGCTGGAGTTCATTCGGTTATAAAAGTTCCACCAGAGGAAGTAATGATGGGTCGGAAAATTAAACGCGGCTTACCATTACTAGATCATGGAAAGTGCAACTACAATGATGAGCTGATTGACGCAAGAGATCGTAATACAAAACTGCAGGGAAAAGCACACGAAGATCACCGACGCGGTGCTAAGAGAAGCGCTGTCAAACCTGGAGATACCGTAATAATAGAGCGTCATTCAAAAGGGAAAGGTGATACTAGATTTCATGTGAAACGTTTTACAGTATTACAGGAGAAGAGTGCACAGTGGGACGAGCCCGGACTTAAGTCCAGATATGAAGATCACACGATATGTTCATCAATATTTTTCTTTTGTTGGCTTATATGTCAGAGACAATTTCGTAAGATTTTAGGCAATTCGGATGAAAAATGAATTTTTCACAGCTTCAAGAAGGGAGTAATTCCAGTGTTTTTCGCATAATTTGCTCACAGCAACTTTATCTGATTATTTTAGTTTTTCGGAGAAACAGTTGATTTTATGGCATAGGTTACTTCAGCAAAATTATTCGTTTGATTAAATTACATCGTAACATTACAACAATTTAGTTACTAGTTCGTTGATTCATTGTTTAAATAACTGTTTGTCATGATAATTAAAGAATCACGAACTCCTAAAGCCATAACAACTACGACGCCCGCGAATGCCCGCTATCGAACTATACTCATTCGAAAGCTTTTAATTTTCTCTATCATATGAGCCCTTGATAATTTTGCGAAAACTTGCGAAAGGCAATCAAAATTTTAAAAAACTGCAAATGGAGACGCGTGGTAGTTTTTGATATAAAATTTCAATAATTATTTTATAGCTAGAATAATGGTATGAAAACATGCACAGCTTTCAAATAATATTGAGAGAATGATCCACGAAGTTTATACAAGAGCACAAATGAGGGGAGCCGAGTAGAAAGAGTAGTTGTTTAGGTGTTGATAGTATCCATCAGTTTGTTTAAAATTCAGTAAATGTTCCGACGCGTTGAAATATATCATTAAATGTTTCTGGAATTATTTCATGTTATCTTTCGCAGTAACTGTCAAATTTAGTTAACAAAGCTGAGTCCACGCTTACTTCGTTATATTCATTTATGTGAATCGCTGTTTTGATCAGAATTTGTGATATTGTTTCATCTTACGGGTAAACGAGTGAAGCAGTGCTTCTATTACATCGAAAATGCAAGGTAGCTCAATTTAGAATTCCTTTTTTTGTATATCTGCGTATCACACATATTTTCATATGCTGACCTACTTTAACAGAAATATGTCTAAAAAGAAACTCGATTTACGAAGTTATTCGAAACCTTCCTACCCTGCGTGAGCGCAAAAATTCTGCTCGTGAACTGTTTTTCGCTCATTGGAATCGCTCCCCTGAAGAAGGTGACCAGGAATTTGAGCTTTTCTGGAAATCTCTGCTGAGAAAATTTGAGAAGGCATCGAGGAAACCAAAATATTTTGAGGTAAGATTTAAAGACTGGCTAGAAGGCTACTTAATCGCTCCTGAATCGAAACAACCGTTGCAATTGGGCTGACCACAAAAGAATTTTTCTATGAATTGTGATCGAGTAAAACGACGAAAGACCGAAACATTGCGTGCTGCTCATTCCTCGACGGAAATGTCCATGCGTGCGGAAGGGAACATTGAAACTGCTAATATATTAAAAGAAGCAATCAATCCGCACCGAGAGGTAAAGGAAATATCTCCAGAAAAGGCGTTGGCTATAATTGTGAGGGCTAATCTCACAAAAAACGCGTATAACATTGTTAGGGAGCCTGCCAAAAATCGATACACGCAGAAAAAAGATTTGTAGTTTCAATAAAAATATGGATTAAATTCAATAAATAAAATTATTGGTCGGGAGACAATAAATTTATTTATTGAATTCAATAAAATTTATTTATTGTTTCAATAAAAAAGTTTATTGTTTTGCTTTCTAATATTTTTTTTTTATTGAAAATAAAAGAAAATTATTGAAATTAAAAATGTTTTTATTGAAAGCAAAAATACATTGTTTTGCTAATAAAAAATATTGTGAAATTAATAATTTTGTTGGTTAGTGATAAGTGATAAGTGATAAACAATAATTGATTGAATTCAATAACACATATTTTTGGTTTAAATATGCTAAATTTTTCTGCGTGTATCCTTCTTACTAGTGGCCGAAGAAAAACAGAAATGTTATCCTGCTGGAATTTTTTTCATCGTAACGGAAATGAGCATCAGGATAGATCTTCAAGCTATCTTGAACAAAACAACTGAGAGATTGCTTCTGTTTTTGGAGAAAGACAGTTACGCCGTTATTCCGGAAACTTTAGTTCATACAATAAAATGGGGCTGCGATGGTGCGTCTGGGCTTCCAGAGTACAAACAAAAATTCAAAAATTTCGCTGACAAGGATTCACACATATTCTTTACATCCTTTGTCCCGCTTCGCTTGTCAAGCAATGGCAATGTAATATGGGATAATAATCGTCCTGGATCGCCTTTCTGGTGTCGACCAGTGCATCTTCAGTTTTACCGGAAACCGATGAACTTATTGTACAGGAATGTGAACGAATGAGTGACGAAATAGATCGCTTGCAACCGTTCGAGACAATTTTCTGTGGTAAAAAAGTAGTGGTCACTTATTCGATGTACCTCACAATGATCGATGGGAAAATTGTCAACACACTAACAGGTACGAGCTCCGCGCAACGACGTTACGCCTGTAATTCAACAATCTCTCAGTTTAACGATTTAGAAAAAAATGGAATATGTAATCCCCACACAAGATTTTCTAATGTTCGGAATTTCATCACTACACGCTTGGATTAGATGCTTCGAGTGTCTTATTCATATATCTTATCGTCTTGAATTCAAGTGCTGGAGAAAAACAGGATTTGAGGAATCTTTCAACGCAGTCAAGAAGAGAGTACAAGAAGGTTTCAGACAACGAATGGGTTTAATTATTGATAAACCGAAACAAGGGGGATCATGAAGCAGTAATGATGGCAACACTGCTCGCATTTTTTTTGCAGATCCATTAACTAGTTCTGATATTACTGGGATAGATCATGTTTTGATTGAAAGAACCAGAAACACTCTTATAGCTATAAACTGTGGCGAAGATATTGATCCAGACAAATTCAAAGTGTATTGCATGGAAACGGCTAAATTGTACGTCCATCTTTACCCATGGTACTATATACCCACAGGCATGCACCGAGTGTTAATTCATGGTCACGATATAATGCGGTGGTCAGTTTTACCTGTAGGCAGGATGTCAGAGGAAGCACAAGAGCGGAGTAACAAAAGCATCAAGAAATGTAGAGAATCATTCTCTAGAAAAATTTCAAGGGAAAGTACAAATCGGGATATTTTCAACCGTATGCTCGTTTCATCCGACCCACTAGTGAACTCGCACTTGGATCCCCCGAAAAAACATGTCAAGAATCTACCTGAAGAGCTTAAGGTAATGCTGAAGCAGAAAATTTCTGACGAATCATCATCAGAATCGGACGAAGATTAAAATAAATTATGCTGCATTTTTTAAGAATAAAGATAAGATTTCTTTATCAACATGAAATCAAACTGAGAAATATCTTTTTAAATTATCGTTTGCTCAACTTTTAGTAGATAAATCGATTCAATATCCCAAAATAACCCAAGTAAAATATAATCTGTTTGATTAAATCACATGTGATGCGATGTGATATAAAGCCACAATCATTTCAAGATTTTTCCAATGGATGTGGGTAGACTTACGGTAGCCCCGAAATACTTTATCATAAAACATTCACTTAATTCCTGTTACCAAAAAAATCTGTTTGAAGCAGTCATTCTAATGAAATCGAAATTAACTTTTTTGTGGGTACAAAAATTAACAAAAAATATTATGGACTTTAACGACAAAATAATTATCTTTGAGCCTGAGGGTATTTTTTAATATTAATATAGAAAAAGAATGCAGTGCACAAACACCTATTACTAAAAATATTAAACGCTGCGACAAAATAAATTTTTTTTCAGCTACCCTAATGAGAGGGGATTTTGCTCTAATATGTTTAAATATTAAAAACAAATTCAGCTCAAGAACACCACTATTAGACAATTTTATGAACAATGTCATCAAAATAATTATTTTTGAATCACCCTAATGAGAGGAAAAAAAAATTCCGACATTTTTTAATATCAAAAACGAATCTAGTGCACAAAAGTTACTTTTAAAATATTTTATGAACCGCTTCAACAAAAAAATATTTTTGAGCCACCCTAATGAACCGTAAATGTTAATTTTTAGTGTATTTTAACATCGAAAATGAATTAAGCGTATCAAAATTACATATAACCGTCTTATTTAAACTGATACGACAAAGTTTTGACTTTAGTCCACCTTTTGCTCTAAGTCGAGCCACTGTGGAGTGGCAGCTTACTTCTTGCCGACGATGAAGGAAATACTGTAAAACGTCATATTTCGCAAACAAAAAAAGTTCACACATGGAAGGACAGTTCGCAAATAAGCGCTGAGAAACAGGTGCATGCTGAAACACCTAAGCGAGCGGCAAGGACATCTAAAGCTCCATCATATCTATCTGACTATGTCCATTGGTTGAAATTCAAATCTATGTAAGCAGTGTTTGTTTTGTAAATTCTGTGATAATTTGTCATTAAATTATAAAAAAATATATAAAAAGAAAGATTGTTTAAGGCATAGTTTTGTCTTTTTTTACTACCACGCGGATTTTTTTTTCAGTTTTTCCTGGGAGAAGAGGGGAGATGTGTGGTATGCACCACCCTATTGTGCAACACGTATCAGTCTAATACGTGAGTGACTGCATAGCGTCCACCCAGCTCTCGCCCGTCGGCCAGCTGCTCGGTCCATTATGAGTTCCTCTCTCTCTCTCTCTCTCTCTCTCTCTCTCTCTCTCTCTCTCTCTCTCTCTCTCTCTCTCTCTCTCTCTCTCTCGATGCATCGTTCAGGGCTATTCTTGTCGTGTCGTATTTGTGGCAGCATAAAGCAGTCAACCTTGTTGGAGGTAAGTCGTGTATGTGATAGTCGCTGCGTGTTGGGTGATTCCCTGCAAATGGCTGCCTAGTTCACACATATCCAAACTTAGTTTTGATTGCTAAATTCAAAATCTTAGTTTACGAATAAATGACGAGTGCAAAGGTAGGGGGAACCGGGCCATTCGGACATAGTAAGGGTTTATGAACTATAGAAATGGAACATGTCAACTGATTCACAAATAAATATTTTTTCCTGAAACCCTGACCAATTGCGCACATTTTTATTTCTGTAACTTTTTCCGATCTTTTACAGTATTGTGTATAAGCGGTTCTGCGCAAAAGTACATGAATGGTCCGAATTACCCCAACCCTGTTCCAATTCGGACCACCCATTTCCTATCGGTTTTTTGCAATAGAAATGAATTCCTATTTTGGCCTAAGTTATTCCTATTTGATTTTCACTAAATTTCTAATTGTGAAATGAAAAATTCTCTTCGATTTAATGTGGGGCCAAATTAACTAAAAATAGGTTATGAACTATAACGTCGAAATCTGTCAACCGATTTGTGAAAACTTATGTTTTCCTGAAAGCTCGACCAACTGCGCACACTTTCCTCTCAAACAGTTTTTCGCGTATCAGATCGTATATACGGCAAAAGGTCCGAATTGGACCAACCCATATTCTATTATTCATACACCGATTAATCGAAGACAGTTGATAGTCTCGCCCAAATTAAGATATTAAATAAAATATATTATCCGGCAGATCTAAAATCACGATAATGCACTTGATTTAATCAATTGTTGCCAACAAAAATCTTGTTTTTCGGCTTATACATTTAAAAAAAAGCGCTGCGAAATAACATTTACCCCTAGCGAACGCACACGAAAGCTAAGAATCGCAATATTTTGTGAGATAGAACAGAGCTACATGACAGCCATGAAAATGATATATTCGCTTTTCCTAGTATTATCATAGCTGAGAAACACCTGGGGGTCCGAATTGGCCAGCGGTTCGAATTGGCCCATTTCCCCCTATATTCTACGTCACGGTGACGTGTTTTTGGTATTAAAATGAATTGTACTGCTCATATTTACAGGTTCGAGTGATTCCGATGTTTGGTTATGAAAACATTTTAGACAAACTTTAAGTAACAATTAAGATATTGAACATCTGTATTTGCGAATGGTGAAAATGCTTTTTATTGTTTTTGGGATGTTATTTCCACACTAAAAGCCTATCACCGATACCAGAGAGGCGATTCCATCATCTGAGTACTTGGCTTGCCACTTAATCACCGGTATGCCTTCAATTTTTTGAATAGGGAGACTATTATTATTTCTTAAATGTACGTGTTCGCTTTCTTGACCTTTATCCGATTTTATCATATCAGGAACATCAAGAAGGTGAACACTACACTGAATGAAACATTGTAACTATTGTAGCCTCAGCTCTGAAATACGTAGTTTTAATGGCATTAACATGTTTTGATCGCAAACGAAACATATATTAAGTTGAATTTTATTGGCCTATAGATATTAATTTTTTGTTGATTATCCTAATATAGTTTCAGGACAGTTGTTGTGATATAGTCAAATGAATCATCGACATTATCGGGTTTTTCTTCTAGAAAAAAGGCATTTGCTCTAGAGCTCTAAAACGATCAAAGCTATTGTTTCTATGTTTTGACAGCTACTTGATGATTAAAGGGTTTTCGGTGATAATCTTCTAAAACAGCAATATTTGCCCATCCGTTAAGGAAGTTTAATATCTACTGACATAGAATAGCATCAGAGTTTAGAAATTCAGATTCAACAAGTGAAAATTACATGAAGTAATCCAGAAATTAAAAACAGCAGTGTTGTCTCAAATTTCGAAGATATTGAACCACTGTGCTTCAAACCCATAGATGCTGATCTGCTGAAAGAAAAAAAAAATTAAAATGTGTAGCCAAATCGAACACTAAGCGCTAATTCCCCTCTGTCCCTTAATGTGACTCCCACCTCCCTCATGCGGTTGATGTGGGGATTTCTTCCTATAACTGCCCTGCATTGATCTTCAGAAAGGAGAAACCTCGACAAATGGGAGCAAGTCGTAAATTTCGCACGCGACAGGGGATAATCTGACCGGTAGATTTGCGAATCGTGCGCTGCTCCTACTGTTGGTCTATATACCTGACGTGTTTAGCATCCACAAATGGTGTATGTTTAGGATATTTTAGTGTCTGTTGTATATTTGAGTTCGCAAATTAACCTACTGCTGCGAGTGTTGACAACCATTCTGATAGGTAAATTTTGCGCACCTTTGCGCCGTGGGTGGTTCAGTGCATCGTGTTTGATTAACCCTTTCATGCCCAACTTTTTTCTAGTGCATGTAGGGTTTCAAAACTATTTTTCCTTGAAAACAGTAGTATGAAGAAACACGAAAAGTCTTTTTTCATAAAGATAGGTGCTTCCCTTGCAGTACTAGAAGCTGCTCAATTTTTACATTCTAATGCTTAATGCAATTCTTCTAGAATATTTACAATAGTCCAATTGTGTGGGAAACGTAGCCAAAGACAGTCTGAATTGATTAGTTTTATCAGTTTTCAAAAATATTGCAATATAACGAAGATATACTAAAAATTCATTTTCCGTATTCAACATAAACTGTCCCTGGCAGCACTGCTACATCGGAGTCCAATCAGACTAATTGCAATAACTTCAGTTCTAGAGCTGATCCTTGCAACTGTTAATACTCAAATGAAAGGCAATAGTCACATTCATTAGCCTTACTTATTTTTGTGAAGAAATCTTGCGTCATACAAAAGTTTTAGCTGTTTAAAAACGTTGTTGTCCACAAACAACATGGGCATGAATGGGAATTAATTAGATACTGCGGAGCTATTGGATTTTAAATTGGGCGGTATTTTGAATTTATTTTGTTTTAACTTGTGAAATCGATTGATTCGATATTTAGATGAAACTTATTTCTTCTAATAATAGCTTAGCTTAAACCAGATAATCAAAGCAATACTTTTGAGCTTAAAAGTAATCAACTAACCTACAACGTACTTGTAAGGACATTTGTGTAGATAGCGGCGTTTAATCATATCGAAACATCAACTGAAAGAACTTCTTGAAATAATATTGCGACATTAAGTACACTATATATCATATCGACTTTCAATTGCCTTCTGCCCTCAGAGTATCATCAGATGTCTTTAGTGAACAGATGACATCGATTAACACTTTCGACACTTGTGATCAACACTGCATCACCTCCTATTGAAATCCTCAAGCTGTGAAGCAACGGCTCTTCCATCTCTCATGGATCACCCAAACTGGCAGACATCGACGTGCAGCTGAGGTCGAAGCCCTCGGGTTAGGGTGTCCTTTAACGAAAAACTGATCAAGTTGTATGAGACAAGTTACTAAATGATCATATTTCCAAAGAAAAAAGAAAGTGGCCCCGCCGCATGAGTAAGCAATTAAAGCTCATTTCGTTTTCGAATCACCCTAATGACGCACGCTGAGTGCGGCAATCAATCAATCAATCCGTTTAGCTGGGCTGCCCTGTGCCCAATGCAGTTGAAAGCTGTTGATTCAATTGGAAAAGTAAATATCACAGTATTTTATTGACTTTTTTCGCCGATTAATGGTAACTTCCTACACACTTGCTGCAGCTGCGTGATTTATCGATTCAAACCGATTGAAATGGGCTCATATAAATAAATCGTACTGTTGATTGCAGGAAATCTCGATCATGTCCCGATCGAGGACAGCTTAAATCGAAACAATGGATGTAATATATGGAATTGGGTGATCGTAAGTAAACAACAAGTTATTGTGCCATTTTGTATGACTGGTTCTATCTGGCCAATGTATCATTCGGATATTAGTAGCAATGAGCTGCAGTAAAGAAGGCTATTAAGACCAACATTAATCGAATCCAACGATCAGTTTTGCGTCCGATATCTATACTCGATTTGCATTGACAATCTATCACAATTTATGCACAGCAGCGTTCGTCTTCTCAAACCTTTCAATACGTACAGGTTATATGCATGGTGCGGTTTTGCCATCATTTGTTGTCACATATGTGACGTAAGCTGCAGTTTTGCCATGAACGGGAGATTATGATTGATTACCGCGTGTCGTCTGCATTGCAACTTTGCCGGAGCGTTGGATTGAATATCCGCCATCAAGTCAAGTGGTGATCCCTGGTGCTCAATTCTATTGCACGTACGCATTTTAAAATTAATGTAAACAACCCGGTGACCTGATCATGTTTACATGGGAACTTGATTAGGTTTCGTATTGACTAGGGGATAACATTTTTTCGTTTTAAAATTGACAGTTAATATACTTTAATATCTAGTTGCAAAACACACGGGCACGTCTAGAAACAGCATAGGTTTCAAGTTTCATACACTTTCTTTGTGAATTCGTTGTTAACACTCTTATCGTTTTGTTTCGACGAACATTGTTGTGTGGATAACTTTCAGCGCAAACCAAAAATAACTGTAATAATGGGTCACATTGAAACAAACCCCATTAAGTCACTAGATAATACCAGTGACGACAGTATAGACTTTATTGAAATTACATATATCAAGAAAAAGGTACCTGCACGACTAAAGGTTGTATGAAACCAAATTTCATCACAAGAAAATGTTCGTCAAAATTCACCCATTCAACCAATCGCGTACAAACTAAAAAATAATACAAAATAAGGCAGATTATTTAAAAATTCCCATGTTAATTTTAGTCAATTCATAGTCATATCCAAATGGACGTACCTTCCTCTTAACATTGTTCATAAGATCTTGTATTTATGTCGACTTCGTCTGCGTGCACAGCCTAATTAAAATATATCTTCACTTTTGAGGGTGGTCGCTCATTCTGAAAGGTAAAGGTTTCTAATACACTCAGGTTAGCACCCAGAAAACGCCTGGCTGAAGTCTACTAGTTTCTGGATGTAAAATATCAGAACGATTCGTAGTGTTTTTTTTACGAAAATGTAAACAGATCCTTGCTTGACTGATTTAAACCACAGGAAATAATATCTTCGATAGATAATCCAGTAAACGGTTAAACGACTCAACTGATTCTATACTATATCGACACAGATTTTTCGAAGAGTAAATACAGATAAAAAGATTTTTTAGGACAAAAGCCTCCCTAACCCCTTAAGAGCAAGCTTCTAGTATAGAAAAATAAATTTGGCATTTTTCAACCGATTTTTATGATGGACGGGTCGTTTGAAGCGGAATTTAGGTTTTCTCTAAATTTTTATTAGGAAAGACACTGCTTTATGAAAAACAATGGATATTTTCCTATGTTTGTCCTAGAACCGTATAGTATTTTTAACACCCTTATCACCAATTTTTATAAAGTGATTCATCAGTAGTGCTATCTTTGAGAATGAACCACCTTGGTTATGAAACTAATTTTTTCCGATCTTTTTTTAAATGCAAATAATTAAGCAATCTTCATTTCGTTATATTCTAAATTGCACATATTTTGTTGTATGTAATTTTAAATGTACTTTCATTTGATGGCATTGTAAGAGAACACGTATCCGCCGGTTGATGCCAATCGAGCTGACATTTCTTTAAATTGAGGAAACTAATTTATTTGTTTGTTTAGTGTTTATTTGACCAACTAGGAAACGAATCCACTGGGTCTTTAATGTGTGTGGGAAATACGCATGGTCTTGTCTGAGTGTTGACTTTTGAATTATGTATGAGGGTGGAGAATTGACAATTCGCAAGGTCAATTCAAATCCAATTACAAATTTGCGGCAATCATTTCAACACAAAAAAAACAAATGTTTTATGGCCATATTTAATGGTTTACTTTTAGTCCATTAACTCATCAGTCAATGATACTAGCTAAGAATAAGTACGTAGTATTTGGAAACGGGGGGTGTTTGATTCGTGCATGATGTTAATATCTTTTAGGAACACAGTATTTATATTTTTCTGTTTCGCGTCTTCATTGTAATATCGCAACGCTTGTGATTATACCAAAAAGGACCATTTATAAATTCTGCCACGCTATTAGGAGGAAGAGATATGACTAATAGTGACATAAATGGGAGGGGAGCACGCCAGGTGCTTTGACGCAATCGGCCGTTTTACGCACGATTGCGCCATGTATATAGGAAATTCCATAGAAAATGAATACTTTTGCGAGTAGCGGCATTAATGTGTTTATATAAAATGAAGAAAAAACTAAAATCATTTGATTCGTATTAGACCAAGGGGAAAAATAACGTGGTAATATGACAGAGAGTTAGTATTTGCGTGACATAATTTATGAATGTACCACAATACCACTTTTAAACACATTGTTTACGGTCCTTTTGAAATTGTCGATAATACTCCCGACAGCCGGCTGTCCGGAGTTCAAGTTGTTTTCGATGAAACAATCTCGATAAACGATTACCCAGAGTTTAAACGCCTAGAAGATTTACGTATCCTACAGTCAATAAACTATTCCAACATGCACGAAAATATAGTCTCAGTCGCATCGCTTGCTTAAAGCGAATCCTGACTAACAACCTACCTACTACCCAATCCGTGGTACTTATGGGAGTGTCACTGAGTCGGGGCCTTCCGTTAAGTAAGTACCACGTCAACACTTCCTTTCTCATCCCAAGTTACGGTAAAGATGGTCGTGGCCCGCAATTGTGGCTCTCATGCGAAATTCTCGCTTGGACTGGATCAATTGTTATTCCCAAACAATGCTCCACAAGTAGTCTGGCTGGAAATGAGAGTCATTAGTCTGCAATCTACGAAGTATACCGTGCTTACGCAACGCAACGCATAAAAAGTTTTTTAGGACAAAAATACAGATTTAATTTTGGCAACCCTGCTTATGACCACATTGCTTAACAACTTAGCCCAATTAAGTCTTTAGAGAAGTTTTCGTAGTATGTGAGCACCTTCTTTTTGTTAAAACAACAGTTAGGGTGGTTCTACTGTTACCAAGATCAAATAATTAAATTTTTATCACTAGCTAGAGCCAAACGACTTTCTGTAAAGTTGTAGAACGACAACTTTTGGAAAAATTTGCTGAAGACATATAAGCTCTGTCATACTTTTCATTTTACAACAAATTTAAAATCGAAGGTTGGGGTGTTTCTTAGAAAAACTGTTTCAATGAAATAACTTTTGCGGTACTGATTCAAAACTAAAGCAATTTTCAGACAACTTTAAGATTGTTTTAAGGCGAATTATTTGTTTCATGTCGCCACACATCTAATTATTTTCGGTAAGAAGTTATGAACACTTTTTCGCCAAAAAGAAGTTCTTAGGGTTAATAATACCACTCATTGGGGCGAACAAAAGATAATTCTTTTTAAACTCTAAATAGGAGAGAGTTATAATTAAGCGAAAAATCGGAATGCGATATTTTTCAAAAATTTCATAAAATTGATTTCAAAAAATCTATTTTTGATGTATTAAGTGCTTATATCTTTGGAATAATAAAAGCTAGAGTGTTGTTGTATTAGAAGAAAACTCTGAAAAAAATCTGAAGGATAGGTTGAAAAAAAAATTAAAACTGAAAAAGTTATATTAAAAATTAGGTTTTTCATGAATTGACTCTTTGTAATTTGTTTAAATTACTCCCACGGTGGACAATATAAATTAAATAGTTTCGTTTTCATGATTAAATGTTGCACTTTACAATACTTTTCTTTTATTTTAAATAGTGGGTAGGATGGTTCGAATTTTTTTGTTATCAGAAAATTAACTTTTAGTGGTTACAGTTTTGCTATCTTCGAGAAAATTGAAGAACATAAAATTCTAAAAAGCTTTGTCGAAGACAATGGAACTCTATACCGTGTACTTTTTATTTTACAAGAAATTTACAAAAGAAATGTTTACTTTGTATAACTTTGGCAGTTCTGATTTTTCATTAAGATCACTTTAGAAATACTTTCAGATATTTTGAAGGAGAACAAATTGACTCAACATACCGAATCTCTACCGTCTCTCGTTAGAAAGTTATATGCACTTTTTGTTAAAAATAAACTATTTTTAGAGTTAATATTGCAAGATATAAAAAATATCGTATTTGCCATTTTTGATGATCTATACTATCTATAATCATGCTATTTTATGCGACTGCAACGGTA
The DNA here is from genome assembly GCF_030247195.1 of Topomyia yanbarensis. Lineage (NCBI taxonomy): Eukaryota > Metazoa > Arthropoda > Insecta > Diptera > Culicidae > Topomyia > Topomyia yanbarensis. The sequence continues at coordinate 104,592,176 of NC_080672.1, read as the reverse complement.
TTTAATGTTAAGTGCCATAATCGAGGATAATGCTATTTGAAAAAGTTATATTTTTTATTCAAAAGTTCTCATAACTTTGAAACGAAAAAAGTTTAGTAGTTGGTGTTTGAAAGCAAATTATGCGCCCTAAAATAATCGTCAAGTTGTCCAAAAAGTATTTTAGTGCAAAATAAAAACTACAAAAGTTATATAAATAAAACTGTTTTTTCCAGGAACCCCCTAAAACTCACATTTGGATATTTCGCGCAAGCTATAAAAGCTAGAGATTGAATGTTTGTCGGAAAATTTGTCCAAAATATGTCGTTCTACAGCTTCATTGAAGACAGTCACGCTCTATCTCAAATCGTTAAAAAGTTCAATTTTAAATATTGCTAAAATTAGATTCTGTTTAAACGAAAAAAGGCAATGTACAACAACTTTGCTAAACATATTGTAAGGCTAAGTTATTAATTTTTAGAAAAAAAGTTAATATGCCTGCTAAATTTACATTCTGGACCACTGTGCGTTGGCAACCTACGACGGTTCCTGAGTCCATAGAAGCAGGTACTGAATAATATCCCTTTGAACCTTTGGAGTAAAGGAAAATTATAAAATAGAATTTTTATTTTTGATGGAAATATCTTCAAGATGCATGAAACAGCGAGATTTCAACCAATCCCGATAAAAAATTTGACGAAAATAACTTTTTTTTGATTTTTGTACATTTTTGCCTTTCTCATGCAGAAAGGTTATGCAATCACTCTAAAAACCATGCATTAAAAATATAAAAAAAATATTGATTTAAAACTGCATATAGCTTAATTAAAAATGACAGCTAGAAAACTTTTTTGAAAAACCTTTGTGAATTTTCAAATTGATAAACGATTATAATCAGTGTTTTAATATTGCTTTATACGCCATTGTTTGATAAATGTATTTTTCCGTTGCATCCCACTACATTGCGTCGATCAGTTCGCCACGCATTTCAGTCATCAGCGTTTTTCGAAATTTTTGTTACGGATGTTTACCCACATCTCGAGCCTAGCCAAATTGTTCATTATGAGTCTACTTTCTACTTCTGCCCAAGTCAGACGTACAATCGAACCAAGTGAACAACAACTAGCAACCTCTCGATCTAGTGTGCATTGTCTCGAGGACAAAGGAAACTTTTAATTTATTCTTGCTATCATGAGTAAAGTTGACGAAAAATCTCTGCTCCGACCCAACACAGCGGTCGTTGACTTTAAATTCTGTTCAATAAGATTGAGTTTTCGTGAAGTGGTGAAGGTGAAGATGCAGCTAAAGCTCAAGGAGGTTATGTATCTACAGTATCATCATCTTCGCAATGTAGTGCTCATATCATTCAACACGTTAGCACAAGCCGAACGTTTCGTTTTGCAGAACAACTTGAAGCACGTGGCTGAAAGTGATAAAGTTGGAATTTAGATTCCCGTTTATATAGAAAAAGACTATGTAGATGTAAAATTACATGACCTATTACCACGTACCCCTCCTGAACTAATCGCAAAATACATGTCGCAATACGGCGAAGTAGAATCAGTTACACGTGATACGTGGAGAAATTTCTTCCCGGGTACACCTAACGGTGTTCTTGTGGTGAGGATGCGGATCGAAAAACCTATCCCCTCCCACTTGACTATAAAACTCAAAACCCACGAAGCTACTATTAATCAAACTACGTTTTGCACCCATGAGGGGCAAACTCCCACGTGCAAGTATTGTAATCAGACAGCACACCACGGACAACCTTGCGCGGAAGATACAGAGGAGAATGTATCTCTACCGATTGCCAACGCATCCACGGCAAACCAACCCAAAAAAGAATTGTCAATACCAATACCTGAACCACAAACGGTTGCCAAATTTGTGGCAGCTGTTCAGTCCATATTGACAACTGCCAAAGCAGCATCCAGCACCCCTGAAACAACTGTAAGTAACATCGGTGATGAAGATAATAAGAATGACGACGGATTTACATTGGTCACCCGTAAGTGCAAGAAGCAGGAAAGAACATCTGGTCGCGAGCACCAAGGCACTTTTAACGATGATGACCTTGATATGGAGGACAGGTGCGAATTAAACGGTCTCCATGACGCAGTAGGCGAGCCGCGAAAAAAGGTCTCCGCTCGCAATAAAAACAATAATATTTCTTTTACATTTCTTATAAAAGAAATGTATAGAATTCGCTCAAACTTTCAAGATTTTTTCCGAGGCCCGGAGGGCCGAGTCTTATATACTAATCGACTCAACTCGACGATTTGGGACAATGTCTGTGTGTGTGTATGTAACGGACAAATTCTCATTCGTTTTTCTCAGCAATGGCTGCACCGATCTTATCCAAACTAATTTTAAATGAAAGAACTAAAAAACAGTATGAACGCTATTAATTTGTTTTTGATTCTGATGTTTAGTTTCCAAGATATGAATGTTTGCATGCGCAAAAATGGCGTTTTTTGCAGTTTTTTCAAATTATCTGCCGAAATTGACAATATAGATTAACGATTTATATGTTTTTAGACAGCTTTAACAAATACCTTTCGAACAAGCTATAGATTGTTGAAATCAGACTATTATCAAAAGAGATATTTAACATTAAATGCGGACGAGAGATTTTTATCATTTCCCATTGCCAGAAATATAACCAAAAACATGTAATCTATTATTAACGCCAAAACGGCTTATTTGAGGTCAATAGTGTCTTCGGAGAATTTAATGGAGGCAATATGCCCTTTCTTTTGGTATTGTGCTTTTGCTAATTAATCCCCCTATGAGTGAGATATTTTCACAAATTTTCTTGGAAGTGATTATATCGAAATGATGCCCTTACCAAATTTGTAGCTCTTACTTTTGCGAATAACTTTACTGAAGACTTCACATATCTATTTTGAATACTTTAAAAGTTATGGCTTGTTGTTTATTGATTACTCTTTGTCGCCTATTCATTGTTCAATATAGTAATAATCCATTGAAATAAGCCAAACATTATTTCGATAAAACGAATTTTGTATTTCATTTTACTATCTACAACCGCTAGAAATAATCACTGAACACTTCCAAGTTGTCTGGAAGGAATTTGATAACTTATCAGTGCAAAAATGTTAATTTGTGCGAACCTTCTGACTGCAATTTTTCTAACTTATAAACATCGGATCGATCTGAAACATATCGGAAAATGAAAAGCGAAATAAATAACTCCAAGCAACGGCGTAGCCAAAGGAAGGTTTTGGGGTTTAACACCATACAACCCCCCCCCCCCCCACAACACAAAAAAAAAATTGAATTGAAGTTGAACATTTATTGATGCAGACTGATTTGATTCAATATTACAATAACAATTATCTGATCCGTAGATTGATAACCTGTTGTTGTAAACATCATGAGGACTTTTGATAAATTGTCGGAATGGGGTCCTGATATGTAACTGATCTATTGGTCTTGATTTCACAGTTGTCTAATAGCATAAATATCAAATTCCTGCCTGAAAACATTCCAATAGAAAATTCCAGAGTTCTGTAATCAATTATAATCCTCAGATTTCTTTTCAAATTGAGCTCGCTTTTGTAGATATGTACTGTAATGAGGGTCTTTATTTAACAGAAAGCGAAGTTAAAATTGATTTAATGTCTATGAAACATAGAACTGCTCACCAAAAAATGCATAACTTTCAACATTTGCTAAAAATGTTTTTGCCTTTCTCATTCACTCTAAAATTCGTCAATCTAATCCCGACCCGGAGGGCGGCCGAGTGTCATATGCCAATCGACTGAGTTCGTCGAGATCGGAAAATGTCTGTGTGTATGTATGTGTGTATGTGTGTATGTGTGTATGTGGAAAAAATGTGACCTCTGTTTCTCAGAGATGGCTGGATCGATTTGCACAAAGTTAATCTCAAATGAAAGGTACAACCTTCCCATCGGCTGCTATTGAATTTTTTATTGATTGGACTTCCGGTTCCGGAGTTAGGAGTTGAAGAGTGCAATCACACAGCAAATTCCCATATAAACTGAAATGAAAAAATTTCAAAATCAAATTTGTATTTTTGATGCCAAACGACTTTAAAATGTATGAAACATTGAAATGTTTGACAAAAATTGACTTCTTTGGACTTTGGTACATTTTTGCCTTTCTCATATAGAAAGGTTATGCATTCACTCCAAAAATCGTCAATCATACCGGCCCGGAGGGAGTATGCAGTGAGGGGTTGCTACTTTAAAATTAAAACTGGTTTAAAATTTCTTAACAAGTTGAAAATTTTCGGCAGGACCTGGACCTCCCGGATATTTCTCCATGATCCGCCGCTGGTTTCAAGCGATGTGTCAGTATCACATAGTATCTCAAGATCGTGGCTGTCGATCCATTGTATGTATGTGCAAATCGTACTGAACATGTAATATTCATTTCCACCATTGTATTGAACATGGAATCGTAGTCTGGACAAATGAGAAAAGCACAATTGCACCACTAGGTGGATTTAAACAGGTTTTTATTTTGGAAATGCGTCGAGTTGAGACGAAAACGTAATATGATTAATAACGAGGATAACACTTTCCGAATGAAGAGAGAAATTTATGAAAAATGACGATTTCCATTCGACTCTAGCAGGTCCTGATCGATTATGATGAGAATTTGATTTTTGTTGTATGACCAATTATATGTATAGGTCAAATGTTCAAAAACAGTAATTTAAGGTCAAGATAGCATCATTTTGAAACCGCCAATTTCGGAGGTTTAGTATCTTCGATGAGTTTTACAAACGTTAAACAGCGCATCATTTGGTAAAATATTTTTGACGTTAGATCGTCCAAGAAGTATTTATGGCGAATTTACTCAGGTTAATATTCATGTCTACAATAAAGCCTCAACAAATTCGCTAAAGACACGAACTCTGCTACTATTTTCTGAAAAATTAATTCTGCATAAATTTAAAACCTCAAAAATTACGGTTTCGGAATTATGCCGTTTGGACAGTAAGATCGCTTTTCTCCAAACCCCCACCAATTGTAAAATTGGTTTTCTTCCATTTAATTCCACTATGTTTTTATAGTTAGATGCACTTGCACTTCACTATTTAACAGATACCGGTATTTCGATTACTACTTGTAATCTTCTTCAGTGTTTGTATCAGTCTAATCGTATCATTAATAATAAGTTTATTCACAAATTTTGCGACAATTTTTTTCCGTGTATATCTTGGGCCACAGTACTATGGCCCTAAATGTACCCTATCATATCTTCAGGCCTTTACAAATTGATTGCCGTTGCCGTTATAAAATAAAACAAAATCGCCTCATAGTCTGTAAAACACATGCATATTTTCGGTAATGAAAGGGTATCGTGACCCTATCTGGTACCGCCATTGATTCCCAGCCGATCTGACAAATGTAAAAATGCCATAATTAAATAAAACAAACATTTACATAGCTCTGTCCTGGTAAGTATCTCAGGCAGTTGTAGACATGTTAATTTACACGCGTGAACATAATTAATAGCTTTCCCCTACCCTCTCCTATCGCGCTGTTGGAGAGGGTTCCATTGATACTCCACACCGAGAGTGATCAGCTTGAACAGAAGACGTGAAGAATGCGCCCATGAACCAACAGCTTCCATCATCTTTGCGTACATGAAGATACTAATTTTGCAAGTTGCCTGCCACACGTGCCGCAAATAGTGTAGTAAAAATCTCCGCAACCTTTCACACATGTGAGCGCCCTCGAGCTTTACCCAGAGCGGTTTTTATGGTTACGACTGATAAAATGTTCGACGGTGTGTCGGCCGGCCGGCCGGCGCTGTTGCGTTGTTTGTGGGGAGAAGAAATGGTGTTACCATAACTGATGACTTTATTATCTGGCGAAACAGAGGCGGTAATGGGTGCGAATGTTAAGACAGACAAAATCGCAGCAAATGTTCCATCTGGCGCGCCGGGAAAGTGACAAATCGAAGGTAATTAGTTACCTGAGCCGGGAACGTGTTGTAATTCGTGTGAGCTCCTAGTGAAAAGGGGTAAATTGAAATGTTATTACCACTGTCAGAGATTGATATCGGCTGCTGTGGTGGATGCTTCTCGAAGGAGGTAATACGTTCGGTAGGACAAAAAAATGTGTTTTAAATGTCATTAGTTGATTAGTTTCCCAGATTCATCCTACAGGGTTTTTTCAGCATGCGTAAAATCATTAGGCGCAGCTTTTTGAAAAATTTCTATGCACTGCTATTCGAATCAGAAGAATCTGGAAAACAAATCCCAAAAAATGCGACAAAATGTGATACAGGTTGTAAACCAGACAATTCAATACACTATGAACAGGTCTGTTCGGTAAATTCAGTCATAGCACACAGTTACCAGTTTTATCATATTTGAATACCGCAGAATTGGGAGCTATTGATGTCCAATAATGAAAAACTGAAGCTAGGCGAGTAATTGTTCTATATGAAGAAAAATATATCTAAAATATTCAAATAATACGTTTTTTTTATTGATTTTCTGTTCTGTGTAAAATCACCCCCCCCCTTCTTCGAACAAATTCTACCGACGAACTTGATACCAACAATAAACCGAAAGAACTACCTAACAGACTTCCAGCGTGAACCCGGTGTTCAAAAGTTTTAACCTGGAATAATCAGTGCATTATAATAAATGATGATAGATTAAAAAGTGATGGTTTGGCAAGTAATTTGCTCTTGTGGTAAATTTCCCCAGACGTCCATTGTTATTGCATTAAATAGTGCGGATGTATAAAATCGATGTCAGTGTATATTTAAAAATTCAACGATTCCACAAATTTCAGTTTTGCGAATTATTAGCTATATATCGCTTGATGTTATATTTCATTTCATATTTCGACACCAATCAAAATAAACATCAATCACCCTTCGAACGGACCGAAAACTGCCACCGTTTTCGCGATCTTCCAGGAAGCATTCATTCAAACTGACCAGCAGTTTACTTGCTCTATCAGTTCTGCCTCTGCTCAGGTCCGCCGTGTGTCAAAAGTTATGGTTTCAGTCGGGGAAATAAATAAAGCTGCACTGCACCGCCGTCTCGGCTGCATTCCAATTGGTGTGACGTTTCGCTTTGTAGGACAGAGCTATCTGCCCATATGCATGAGGAAAGTCTGTTTTATTGGATAGGTATTATATCAGTTGTTCTACAGGAAATGGGAATGAACGAATTTATTGCACCCAGGAAGATGGGGTTTGCATTCGCATTGGAAAAAAGTTGTGTTTTGGGGTCAAGGTGACATGAGCGAACAGCCCACACAGAATCACCAACGACAGATCAATTAGAACGTCGTGCATCATTGTAACCACATCGTCTCTGCAAGCAGTTCATTTTTTGTGCAAATTTTGTTTCAGAAGTGCCTTCCAAAATCAACAAACCGCTCGATCCAAGTCTATCATTTGGCATTCTCGACAGACACCAAGTGCTGAACCAATTACGCGTACTAGTGTAAAGGGGTGGTACTACTTTTGTGATCTGACAAAATGAGTCATTTCAAAAGATTGGTGGTGGGAAAATAAATAATGATTCAAATAGTTAATTCATTTTCTTCCAAATATGACAGGCAAAAGATGTGTAAGACATGCTAGTGTACATATGTATATGCCGCTGAGGATCATAACGAATGCGTTGCGGAGTAACCACCCTCAGAACGCTATTTGCGGCTGCGGTAGTTTGCAAACAACACTTTCGTACTTCTGTCTCGAGTGTCGATCGGTCATCAGCTGTGTTCTACATTTTGTTTGCAGTACGGGTTACTGACTGGTTGCTCTCTCGCCATGGAGTCGACTCAAGTGGTTCGAAATTATGTGTATGATATAATATTTGATGTCTCGCCTCGGTCATCTGACTGTTAGGTATTGATGCTATTTCTGGAAGAGAAGCACGATGAACTGATAGAGTAACAATCCTATTCGTCAGGCGAGGGTGCGTTAATTACTTTGGTGATGAATTGTTCTTTGATTATCTCACGTTAGCTTCCAAGGAGTACGATAATATCAATGGTTCCTTGCACAATACATATAGTGCAGCAGATTTCTTCTATTGATCTGTTGGTCTTTGAACTTATGGGCCATTCGCCTAATTCACTAGACGGACTCTCCATATTTTACAGTAGGGTTTAGAGTAACTATGGTACTCTAAATCGCGCGTTAAACCCGATAGCTCAAACATAGGATGAAATTAGGTTCAGCTCCCTACAAAATATGTTTATGTTGTGTTGAAAACTACGCTCTTTGTTGCCACGCCTGTATAAGCTGAAATATTGCTACTATCTTTTATGACCGAGTGGGTTTAAGTAGTGGATTAACCGTGAAATTTCAGAACCCTTGGTATTGTGCTGTCATTCACGATTCACTTTCAGTTTGTGTATCTGGTTTGCTTTTTTCGCAAGGTCTACTCAAAGTCGGATAATCTGTTCATAGTTCATTGCCAATCATCATTTTAATTGGTCGTTTAAATTGCGTCTTGTTTGTATCTTTTTTCGATTTGCTTATTAGTCTTTGGGAATTTTACACTAAACGATCCCATTGCTAGCACTCATTCCCTGGCGTTGCTTTATTGCGATAGTGATTGCTGGTACAATCGGATAGTATTTTTGCAGTGCATCCAAATTGATAAAGAGCTCACAAAAACCCTTGATTGCCATATCAATTGTTTAATACAAATGAGTTGCACAAATAGAAAATATAAGCAACTTCCGATAAAAAACTATACAAATCTGAATTGAATCGATTCATTTTAAGCCACTTTCAGCTTCATGCTTTTCTGGACAAGTGGATTTAAAAAATTGCTACAATAAATATCACTTTAAATTACTATAAAAAATCTAAAGTAAATCCTAACTTAATTTTTCAAACTCGCGCTGTCTTTATTAATACTAATGATTTCATTGTTCTGAATCGTACGATTTCTTTAGATAGGCAAGTGGTAAGTATAGGTGAGCCAGAGCCTTGACATTGAATTTGAAATAAGTGTTCTGATTCGATTCTACAAAACTAATGTTGAAATAAATACTGATCTCGAAGAAGAAGATTTCACCACAACAATCAAAAATTCTTTGAGAAGCAGAATCACAAGAATATGAGATGAATAGACACGATAAATAAGGAATAAACTAACCAGAGTCGACGTGTACAGTCTTAAATGTCTAGGTTCAATCACTCAAGAAGAACGGCTTATTAAAGTTGATGTAAACACATCGCTTTTAATGTTCCCTAAAACATATCTCTCCAACCAACATACTAGCTGGTATGCTATGCTGAACTATGATATGGCTTGACTCGCTTAATCGTCTCGGTCATTTGATGGGAAATATATCAAAATGTTTCACTATTTTTGCAAATTTCACGCACATGTCCAAAGCTAACGTTAAGCAAGAGCTTCGAATGCTTTTTAGGATTAAAGTTTCGCTCGTACTAAACAGATTTATGAGTTTCTATTTTGGATCGTTTAACTAACAGTAAACAGTTTAAGGTCGGGATTAATTTCCCGTCACGATGACATGCGCATACATAATCCGACCTCGCTTGTTCTGGGTATGGTCGAAAGAGATGTAGCACAACCTTTCTGTCATAGAACATAGGGAAAGCCGTCGAAATTAATTTTTGCCTGGTTATTTAGGAAATAAACGAATTAAACGGATCTAGAAAATACTTTCAAGGGATATAATTGATAAGTGAAAAATTTGGTTTGAAACAAAGATTTAAAAGTAAAAATATCTATTGTGCCAACTCATTGGTTACAGTTTCACAGACCGATGTCCATTTCAAAATTGTCAATAAGTTTAATATTTTAGAGGGGGTCTGGATAGCCAGGACTCCTCCCCTGAATCCGCCCCTGCTGAAGACCGGTTGTATTGTTTTCTCCGCAGTATAGCAAATAGACAGAAATTTACTAATCTTTGCCCGACTCACTTTTCTGTCTATCGCAGTTCAGTTAGTTCGCAATCATTTCAGTTAGAGTTGAATGAAGAAAAAATGGGTACACCTGAAAAAAAAAAACGAAACTACCCACATCGCACTTCCAAAAACTGTTAAAAATCGCCAAATTTCAAGAGCACCAAAAAGTTAAAAGATCGGTCGACATTAAAAAATATTTTCGAAATTCTTGTCAAAATATCTATTCCGTTCATAAATTCATTAACAAAAAATCACGATTTCGTTAACTGAACGATTTACGAAAATTGTGACCAAATTCCTTAAAATATTTGGATAATAAACCTCGTATTCATGAAACTACTTGAGTTTTCAAAAATCTAGTTCGCGTCTAAAGTATACATGGTCGGTGTTAAGTCAGACCGGACTAAGTGACAAAATATTGATTTCGAGAAAAACGAGTTTAAAGTTTGAATCGCAGCATCCTTTACATTATGATGGGAAATTAATATTTGCAATAACTCTTGTTTATTGTTATATATTTCATATCTGGCAAAAGTCGAATGTAGCTGGCGAAATTCTTTATCCAGTGCTATCATTATCTCATTTTTTATGTTTTGCGCTTTAGTCCGGTCTGACTTAACACCGACCACAAAGCGTTACATTCCAACATTTGGTTAGGTTACTGTAGTTGATCCTTCAGAATGTTTAGTTTTTGTTTTGATTCTTGTTAATAATTTTGGGATGCACTAATTTGTACAAATTATATCAACTAAAAGAACCGTCATTTAAACGATGTTCATGATTGCAGGAGCTCTGTCGCAATTTTCGTAATTTCACATCACGTTACCGTGAAATTTGATTCATTCATTCATTTTTATACTATCGGATTTATCTAGCAGAGTAGCGCGATTTATGTTCATGATTTCAATACCCTAGTCGTGTCAATTTTGGCAAAAATTTCGTATTGGATTGTTCTGGATGAATGGTGTGATTGATGTACATGATTTTAGGATCATAGTCACAAATTTCGTAATTTATATGCACGTTATTGTGATATTTCAGGTACAAGTACAATAAGTTGGGTTTATAGTTTTACGATCTTAGTCACAATATTTGATATTTTAACCACGAGTGGTGTGATTTATGTTCATGATTTCAGGATCTTAGTCACGATTTCCGTAATTTATGTGCACATTATCGTGATATTTTATTCTTGAGTTCTCTTTAGAGTTTGTCATGTGGAGTAATGTAAATCTGTTCATGGTACTCGTATGCTATTTTTTAATTACAGTCAAATTTTTTACTCGGAGTAACATGACAATATAAACTGGATCATAAAAGTGTGACTGGGTATCTTGTTATGTGAACTAGATCATGAACACGATTTGTGACTCTATGATGTATTTTTGGTTCTTAGCGCAGTTTTCGTTTTCTTTCCGGACATAACATTAAACCTGACGGCGCCAGTAGTTGAGTGTTGAGCGTGACCGCCACCCATCCCAGTTGGTCTGGATTCAATCCCAGCCGAGGTCGTTGAGGATTTTCTGAGGTGAAAAAGTAAAGCTGTTGGTCCCCGGTTTATGAGTCGAGATAGTAGAGTCACCTTTTTGGTGTCGGTCTTTAGCTTCGTAGCGGAAAATAAGTAGAACATGAAAAAAATCGCACCCATATGCTTCCTAACAAATACCTTCCTCCTGTGATAATCCTGGAGTGCGCAGTATATACGGCCTCTAGCAAAAGCAAGTATCGGACATTCCTTGCCTTTCCTACCGCGATCTACGTCGGGCCTGGCCGGCGCCGTTATTGATCAATAAACACTAGGATTACCAGGAGTTGAACATTGAAAGATGTTTCGCTACTCCCAAGCATAATTATCTACTTATTCCCTGAGCAACCTCAGCTAGTCCAGATCCATTACGCAGTAATAATTAATAACAATACTCGCGGTCCTAATAGTTTCCTTATGTCTGCTGCTCGCACCTATTGCTAGTCGCTAACAGCTGGGCATAAATAGGGGAACTTTCATGAAAAACCCAAATTATGTGCAATAGTTCACGAGAAAATTTCATAACATATTTGAATAAAATGGAAAATGATTAGGGATTCCCTATCAACTAAATATCACAAGCACTGAAGATAGACCGTGAGTTATGTACTAGAAATCATAGACCGTGAGTCATGTACTAGAAGTCATGTACTAGAAATGTTCTATGGTTTTGTAAAATATTTCGCTAGCACAAATGGTTAGTCATGTATATTATACTAGGAATTATGAACCAGTTCACGAATACATGAAAACTATTATTTTATGAACTATTTCACGGGTGCGCACGATCAGGCGAAATCACGAATGGTGAGTTGAAATTATACTTGGAGTTATGAACCAGTTAACGAATACATGATATTTTATAATTTTGTAAACTATTTCACTAGCACTAATGGTGACTAATTCGATAGGAATCAAGAATTAGTTCCCGTATGCATGAAAAATATTTAATACTTAATTCAATTCAGAATCATTTCACGAGCATGGATATTGAAGCGTTGCTAATATATTTGGAATCATGAATTAGTTCATGATGATTGAAAGGATTCATGGATAATACCTCGAGTTTCATGAAATAGTTCACGTAAAAATGTTTTTTTATTTGATTATAGAGGTTTTAACCTTAAGGTCATTCGCCTCTTCGGGTTAGAAAAATCTCTTATGAAAAATTTCTAACCCTATGCGTGGGGTCGGGACTCGAACCCAGGTGCGCTGCGTACAAAGCAATCGATTTACCAACTACGCTACGCCCCACCCCTTAGTAAAAATATGGTTTGATTTTGTGAATTAATTCACAATAACGAAAACGAGATCATGTTCAAGATGTACTATATCATGAATTAGTTCATGTCGTATAGTCGGATTCTGAATAAAATTCCTGAATCTATGAATTAAATTACGAGTCAACCTTAGGTTTTATGAATAATGTTCATTAAGTTGTGAACTAGTTCACGTACAGAAAATCGATTTGGTAATGACATGGCTGAAACCGTGACTGAAGTTCACGTAACAGAAACAAATATCTCCGCTAATAAAAACGTTGTGGAAAAGGATGTCCTTTCGAGTGATAAAAAAGATTTTGCGATTTATTTCATTTTTAAATTTTCTGCTAGATTAATAAAAAAACGTCGTGATAAATCCACCTGTAGTTTGCAACTGTTCAGTGTGTTATACACAGTGTGACACCGAGATTTGTAAATTGTACCATTGATGTGTAGTGAAAATTTTGCTTTACTGACTGCCTGCTACATGAAAAAAATTGTTCTTGCCACGAATTCTGGAACAATCACGATTTTACGTTGCGAAAACAGGAACATGAGCAAAAATCATGTGCTTTATAATTATGTTCGATTGGTCTTCAGTAACGCTTTTATTAGTGCGGCGATATTTGTTTTTGTTTTGGGAACTTCAGTCACGGCTTCTTCCAATCTCATTAACAAATCGATTTTCAGTATGTGAGCTAGTTCACATTTTTATGAACATTACTTATAAACCAAACATTGAATCGTGTTTTTTCATAGATTTGGGAATATGTAATATTCAAAATCCGACTTTACCACGTCAATCGATCCATGATTTATTACACTTTGGCCAGGATATGAAGGTTGTGAATTAGTTCACAAATTCAAAACAGTCTGGATATATATCGTGAAATATTTCACGCTACTCGCAATATTATTCGTGTATCTCTTCAATCCTCGTGATCTTATTCATGATTCCTAATATACTACACACCAAAAAATAATGAAATTTAAACGACATGCAAATCAATACGAATGTAAACATACAACGATTGAATCAAAAATTTGATTGAAAATTACGTTAAAATCAATTGGAGCATCAAACAGCATACAATTTTACACTTTCATTCGTGTAATATTACATGTCATTCATTTTACAGCGGCATTCGAGTAAAAATACATTGAAGTGCATCGGTTTTCCGTTTAATGAAACTGTAATTTTCAATCCACATGTAAAATTATAATAAAATTTGTTGCAGAAAGCACGACAAGTCGTGTGTATTTGTGGTGGAACTTAATTTTACATTTATATTCATGCTCCAAATATGTGCATGAAAATAAACTTAAAATTACACAATATTTTTTTCTGTGTGTAGTTACGATTCAATATTTGTGCTCGTGGAATAATTTACAAAATCATAAAATATTCGTGTAATCGTGAACTGGTTCATGATTCCTAGTAAATAGTTACAGCTGACTATGCGTAGTTCACAAAATCATGAAATATTATTTGATTCTTGAACGACTTTTTGATTCTTGATTCCTGATGATTCACAATCCATCTTGCGTGATTGAAATGTTTAGAATAATTTTCAATTTCGTGCAACACTGCACATGGTTATGCAATTTTCACGCGGACTATTTCATAAAATTTGGAATATTATTCATGCAATCATTTTTGTTCCATGTATTTTATCAAGGGATATCACACAGTTATATTCAGATATAAGAAAACTATAAAAACTAAAATATCACGATAACATGTATATAAATTAAGTAAATCGTAGCTGGGAACCTAAAATCATGAACATAAATCATGCCCTGCCAGAAAATTCCAAAACGAATCTCGTGATTTAAGTATCACGATAGAAATTTTAAAAATCCTGACTAAGGTCGTGAAATCATGAACATAAATCACGCTGCTATGCTATAAAAATCCGATAGTAAACTCATGAATAAAATATCACGGGAACGTGATGAGAAATTAGGACTTCGCGTCTAAGTTTCTGAAATCATGAAAATCGTGTAACTGTTCTTTAGTTTAGTCTATACAAACCAGTCTATCCCCAAAAAATGAGCAATAGGGGAGACCGGGGCTAGTTGGCGGTGTTTTCAGTTTTTATTTTTTACCGCTTTGATGTTGGTAGATCTTGCAAAATAGAACACGTTGCATGGAAGGGTAGACTGTTGGCAAACTTCTCTGAATTTTATTAAAATGTTTTACGTTGTCTTCATTCCTAGAGACAAAAATATGTGACACGGAAAAACCGCCAACTTACCCCAGCCTCGGGGTAAGTTTGCGGTATGTATGGGGTAAGTTGGCGGACTGCCAGAAAATAAGCAATCTAATAGAAATACAATTACATAAGCTCATATACATATATAAGTGGTCCATATGAAATGTGCCGATTGTCTCTTCAATAAAACTGTATAGTATTCGACACTTTTCATGATATTTCAGTCTCAATACCCCGTCATTTTGACTTCGACGTGTACTCCATATTCAGAAGCAAATTTTTGAAATTCTTCAGGCGATTGGCTGAAATAATTTTCCCCTGCATTGACGAGAGGCACAAGAAAAAGTTTCTCTTACTTTGGAGTGAATTCCAGAAATAAAAATATATGATGACTTTTTTTGCACTATAAATAGTACCGCCAACTTGCTCCGTATTCGTTACCGCCAACTTCCCACAACCGCATATTTTATAAAAAAGGATTTAAAAAATTACTTTTGGGTATGAATAGGTATAATATCTTTACGGATGCTGAAAGCTCTTTTCACGCACTATCGAAAAATATAATCGTTCGGGGAATAGATTGAAAACCATCTTAAATAACACAAAATGTTTAAAATTAAGAAAATTTACAAAGTATGCTCAAAAACACAATATCGCCCACAGCTTCTACAATGTTTCGCAACAAAAAACACATTGGATAATGCGTTTCACATTACTGGAGGTACACAACGAGAGACAGCGCTTTATGTCTAATAGAAACGGAGAAAAGGGGGTTCCGTCAACTTACCCCAACCGCCAACTAGCCCCGGGCTCCCCTAATCATAACAAAAACTAAACGTGTTTTTTGTTGAAACTTTTTTATTTTTTATTTCTCGTAAACGGTGTCTTCAGACAACTTTTAAAACTCATCGAGACGATTTTTATTCATAATAGGAGAATTCTAGAACCGAAGAAATATTGCATCAAAAATAGGTCCTTTTAAAATATTTATATCTAAAATTGGGGCAAACCAGAAAATATTCTTCTTCTTTCATTTGAAGAGAATACTTGCAGGCAAAACTAGGAAAAAATGACAAAGGTGATATTTCTGAAAAATTTAAATCGCGTTTGAAAATTGTGATTTTACTACTGTAAAATGCCCCATGTAGAGAAAAATTTCTCAAGCGGGCTACCCAAATTAGGTTATATCGCAATTTCGATGGAACATCTAATTTATTGGTAGTATGTGGCATTGTTAAACCAAATCCAGATGGGCACTTTGAAAAAAACAATTTGCCCATAATATCACAGACTAACAGATATAACACTATGAGGAAATTCCTTAAAGAATATCGATCCACCAATTTTACTAGAATACTGGCGCCACCATTTATACACGATCTCAACCACTCATGTGCAAAAAGGTTAGCCTTCAGGCTCGGGAACAATTTTTCACTAGTGGTCTATCCCCCGTATACTTGCGCATATAGCAGTGGAGCCATAATCTCAAATGCGGTGCAGTTACGAACACCCTAAGTTGCTCAATTAAAATAGCTATAAAATTAAAACCTTTTGAGATGCAATCATGACGTCTTCAGCAAAGTTGCTTGGTATAAGTTCCTCTACATTATTGCCGAAGACTGCAATATTCTATCTCCCCAAATTCAGAAAATAATTTTTGAAACACCCTAACAATAAAAGCCACCCTAATACCATCAACATCTGGAGATGGCTCAACGGATACTGAATATTTATCCTGAAGACATTGTAGCTCTATAATACAAGGTTTAGCTACAAACATTTTTGTCTTCCTAAATTGTGGATTCGGACCACAGTGCACTGTAACCAAACATACGAAAGCAACGACTTGTTTATTCTTGGCACGAACTTTTTGGCAAACTCAAATTGTTTCATGAATACGAGATTTATTATTAGTAATTCCAAGGAACTGAGTCACGGTTTTTGTAAATCGCTCAGGACACGAAATCGTGATCTTTTTTTCGTGAATTTATGATGGGATATATCTGTGTAGATGCTTGGTCAAAAAAAAAGCGGACGAACATGCCCTGTCAAAAAATGCGGACGAGCATGGTCAGGCGATTTAAAAAGTGTGACGTTTGACTCAACTCGCCTGTGCTAATTGCCCCTAGGAACAAATGCAATTTGCGAATGCGATTTAAAGCCAATTTCAATACTTATACAAATTTTCTGGCGGCTGAAATGGACTTGGTTGTTTTTTGCGTTTTTCAAACATGGCGGTTCATGTTTGGCTTAAGTTTAAAATTGTTTTTTTAAACAATTGGCGTGTTCCCGCTTGTATTTTGTTTGTTTAGTGCACTTAATTTAGCCAACGAATGTGTAAAATTGTGGAATCGTGTGTAAGTATAGTGGAACAAGATCTCTGAGTCTAAATGAAAGTCAGATTGTGGTAAGTTTTGGTATGCAATACGAATTTCACCATCGATTCTTCCTATAGTCTGGTGGTGATTACCTAGTGTACCGATAAATTTATGTGAGTAGATAGTGAATCCGAAAATAATTATTATTTTTAATTTTCATATCAGGCAATTAAGGGCGATTAAATGGCGCGTTCCCTAGGCGATTTAAGGGCGGGTAGAGAGGCAAAAAAATGACGGCGGCAAATCGACCAAATGTTGCATATAAAATAGCCCCCTAATTGCCAGCAAATTGCTGGCAAATTGCAGGGCAATTAGCGCATCCGAGTTGGCAAATAGCGCCCCGCTAGCCAGCAACTTGCCCTTTTTGACTGGGTGGTCAGGCGATTTCAACAGTTTGACGTTTGACTCAACTCGCCTCTGCTAATTGCCCCTAGGAACAAATGCAATTTGCGAATGTGATTTAAAGGCAATTTCATTACTTAGACAAATTTTCTGGCGGCTAAAATGGACTTGGTTGTTTTTCGCGTTTTTACAACATGGCGGTTCATGTTTGGCTTAAGCTTAAAATTGTTTCTTTAACAATTGGCATGTTCTCGCTTGAATTTTGTTTGTTTCGTGCACTTCATTAAGCCAACGTTTGTGGGAAAATAAAATTAAATTAAATGGCGCGTTCCGTGAGCGATTTGGGGGCGATTTAAAGGCAGGTAGGGCGGCAAAAAAATGACGGGAGCGAATCGCCCAAATGTTGCATTTGAAATAGCCCCCTAATTGCCAGCAATTTGCTGGCAAATTGAAGGGCAATTAGCGCATCCGAGTTGGCAAATTGCCCCCTGTTAGCTAGCAACTTGCCCTTTTTGACCGGGTGGTCTATCTATTGATGTAAGCAAAAGAATCGATTCTATTATTTGATCTTCTGCAGTAGGCTGCCATCTTGAAAATTTTGACAATTTTCTAGACACATGTTTGAGGTATTGTTAACGAACAATTATCTAAAGCGTATTCCTATAAAACTGTAGACTATAAAGTAAAATCAACTGTTCGAAAAATATATTGACAACGTTGAAATAGTTCCTGAGTACATTTTTTCAAACAGACATTTTCATCAATGAGAGATTCACTGTTAATTATAACATTTGATCTGTACTAGAAAGTTATTAGAAAGTTCTGTAATGATACCGTAAAAAGCAAAAGAAAAAAATCAAAATAAACAAAGCGAGTGTCTCAGTATCATTGTGTTGATATGTCTTTTTAAAAAAAGTATTCGAGGTTCGTTGACATTTCAAGAAGTTAAAATATATTTCTTTCACACTTACCTGTTAAATACAGCAAAACTATCACCACGATCATTGCTCTGCTGGCTGAAAATCGCGCCGATCTGTGACTGACCATGTTGGGGTTGGTCATTCTCTAGTGGATGGAAATGTGCTCCCGCGTCTGCTGGTCGCTGATTGAAACCGGAACTCCCAGGTCAGCGGTGGATATAATTTCATAAACTCGCAACCGTTCTTCCGATTCACTATGTTTCGGCGGGTAGGGCTAGTCTTTGTTCTTGTTTTTGTTCGGCGTGAGAAATTACTCTATTGTCACACGGATGATTTATTCGTAACGTGTGCGTGCCTGGCTGCATTGGGTTGGTTGCAGGCGCCACGTCGAAAGTATGTATGTCTTTTATTTAGCGTGCGACGACGATTTATCACACATTGTTAACCCGCTTCGAGGCCCACCGGGCGGCGCGAATGATGGCAGTGAAGGATGGACGCACGGAAGGTGGCTTTTCTATAGGATGATGATCGGTGGTAGAGGTGATCAATTTCAATTTTAGATTGATTCGCTGTTTTGGGGAATAAACAATTGTCTTGAGGGATGTATGTCGTTGGAGTAACGTTGATCTGTGATAGGTACAGTTGAGCAAAAATAGTCATAAAGTTGAAATGGCACACTAATTTGTTGAAACTAAATAAATAATGTTCGCAGAAGCGAGGTTCTTCTGACTACTAAATAATCAAATACTTTATCTTCATTGGTTCAATATGCCAATCACTATGAATAAGGCTGCAGATAATATTGGCAAAACTGATCAACCCATCATAGTTTTTTTTTTTTTTTATTCATTTCGTTTATTTGATAGGCACAAATGCGTTAGCTTGGCGGTGCCAAATACTTATGTTTTTACATTTTGGATATCTTAAAACTAGGAGGTTACAATGTTGAAATATTTTTTTTACAAAGGAAAAAAAAAAAATTACAGCTATCTTAAGACTAGAAATAAGATTCAATATACAAGAGAGGGCCAAAAGATTTTTTTATGAAAAAATTTAAAACAAGGGATTCACTTTGATATACAAGAGGGGGAGTAATAGTATTTTACGAAATATTTTACGGTTATCTTAAAACTAACAATATAGTTTAGTACACAAAAGGGGGAACAAATATTTATGAGAAACTTCACAGAAATCTTAAAACTAGGGATTCAATTCTATTTACAAGATGGAGGACAAGAGTTTCAATAAAGAGTAAAAATTATAGCTATCTTAAAACTAGGAATACAGAATACTAATTTGAATTTTTTAACTAAAACTTATGCTTGGTCAAGATATTCAGAGGGTGGCTTATTTCCGCATCAGTGTAGCAGCAGTTGTATCAAGGACAGGGGAGAGACAGGGAAAGAAGAGCAAAACTTGCAACTTTCGCTCGAACGGGGGGGGGGGGGGGGGGGAAGGGGGATCAGCGAAACAAATTTGCGCCTCAGTCTAGTAAGTCGTCGAGTACCGGATTGGCGGATGGTATTCTTCGGACACGCGGGGAATCCTTCAAAAACCCATCATAGTTAAATCCGTGTGTGTGTGTATACACGATTCGCATTTCCATTAATGAATATTAATTTTCCAAATCACATCACATCAACAAATTACACTTTTTTTGTTTCCCGTTGCACACAGTTGCCACCCACTACCGAGGCAGGCATCCAACGTATCGATATATGTATTAATAAATTGAACCATTCCGTAGATAAACGACTCCAGCGATGACTGGCACATGTTCAGCTATAAACATGAACTGCTTACCAAACGGATTCGTCGAGGTTTGATAAAGCAGTGCCGTTCGAGATGATACAGGGTAGGTTTTTTCCCCACTTCTTCTAATCAACTTTCGTGGCGACACGCGGCTCTCACGACCCTCGAGTGAAATGAGTTCATTCATGCCCGGCCAATAATAACGTTTGACAACTGGTCGATTATTATTGCTGCCATTAGTCGGTGTTATCGCGTGGGATCGTCCGGAATCTTTGGGGCCAGCGGAAAACTGAAACCCCTCGGTCGGTCGTCGGATGATCGTATGCAAAGCACGCAAACATTTGATCGAATCATATTTTATGGTATTAATAAATGCACGACTGTCGATTGGTTGTCGAGGCTACGGGACGTGTTTTCGATTTTTTTTGGGCAAAACAACATGGTAATTTGGCAAATGAATGTTCCAGGAACTATTGATGCGATCGAATATTCTCTAATGAAGTCTGTAATCTTGGGACGCTGGAACGACTCAATTGTTGGAAAATTTACGAGCGTCTATTTTCAGCGATATTGTTGCGACCGGCTTACACCGCAGGTGGTAAAGCCGTTCATGGTATGTAAAGTAGGCTTTACTTTTTATGACATAAGTAATGAACGTTATGGACAACGAAAACTTCTTAACATTCAATGAAAGTATTGCGCTTCAGACTATAACTTTACATATGTACATATTTTAATATTTTAATATTTCGATGCTCTGTTGGAGGTAGATTTTATGCGACATCAAATTATATGGGCGTATGTACTTATCTACCTTTCATACTATTCGTCTAATCTCTTTGGTGTAGAGATCAGTTGAACTTGCACAGGAAAGGAATCCGACTAATTCCATCGACTCGATCGACTCGCGGTCTGTCATCCCATGAATTGGTGTCGACTCATGAAATGATCGCCACATTTTATTCATTGCCATAAACTGGATTAATAATAACAGTTATGTCATATTTTACGATCACATTGAATGATGATGCTTGACTACTGAAAATGTTGCTGATCTCATGCATTTTTATATGATTTTAATGATCTTTCAGTTTGTTTCCCGTCAATATGTTGTTTGCAGTTGAAGTTTTTAGTTCACCCATTTCCAATGTATCGTGAGAAATTAGACCTTTCCGGCCATTTGTATTTTCAATTTTACTGATTTAATGTGCATAATAGTGCGGATACCATTTGAAAAGTTATGCATGCCAAGTTTGCGACTTTGAAAGAACTCTTTTCTTCGTTGCTAACTATTTCCGCGAAGGGGTTATGGATTGGAAGTGATTAGTTTATTTCATAGTGGATATTAGCCGTCAGTTTGACATGGATTGAAACATAGATCGCATTGATGACATACGTTGAATAATGCAAAAAATAGAAGAAAAAACGCGACTTTAGTCAGTAGCTTGATAGAAGACTAAGTGCAATTCTCCAAAATGTATGTTTCTCATGGAAACATCTGGGGAATCGATTGCAGGTCACGTTGTCATGCTAGTTTCTTCCAGTTACTTCTTCTGTGTATTTTCAAAATTGACTATATGACTGATCAAAGTTAGTACAGTGAAGACCCGTTTTTATCAGCCCCTTGGTGAATTTTCGGCTGATAAAACCGGGACATTGATAAAATCTGGACATACATTTTTCGTCTTTTTAAGAAACATAAGCTCTTAAAATAACTTCTTTAGTCCCTAGATATAGCCTCATAGCCTTTTCTGATTATTAGCTTAAACTTTCCAAAAATTCAAAAAAAAAAAATAAAGAAAATTTTTTTGCATATTTTGGATCTCTAAGATAACAAAAATATGCTCAAGAAAAGATTTACTCGAATTCAATTTGGTTCGTCTGCTAGAGCCCATCAAACTACCAACTATCAATTTTCATATGAAGCTGATAAAATCGGTTCAAAAAGCTGATAAAAGCGGGGGGAAGATAAAATCGGGTGCTGATAAAATCGGGTCTTCACTGTATATCTTATGTAAACATATCAACGGAACTTATTGAACAAAATTTAGAATGTCTGAACGAAAAGTTTTTTATTTCAATTTCAAAGGTGAGATGAATATCGATAAAAAATCGGCTCCAGGTATATCGATGCTCGGCCACCTTCTTCAGGGCCAAAGACAAAAAGTGTGAATTTATTGCAGATTTATCGACATCTGACGGAACAACATTCGGCTGTAACAGAAATATTGAAAATTCGCCCCGATACATTTCGGATAGTACTAAATATTTTGAATCAGGCAAATGATATTGCTTGCTATGGGCCCTTTACGAAGGAGTACAGAGTGTACGTACCAGCAAATCGGGTTGAAATCTGTGGGGTCGTCTCCGATTAGAGTTTGAATTGCGCGGATCTACTGACATATGGGGTTGACTATTTTAAAAGTTTCATACTACAGTCGCAGCTGCCAGAAAGATGTCAACTTAGACTTCTATCATGTGTCCTTCGCCGAGTCTGTCTCCTCTTTGACAAGGTCAGTCTACCTATTAATGAACTGTACTAATTACAATCAATTGGGACACACAGAGCAATAAGGCTCGTTGAGGGAAATGTGGTCGAAATCATGTGGATAATTCCTGTGGAAGGAATATTCAAAAGTTTCCAACATATCCCGTGTACAAACACGTGTACAAACAGTGCGAGGAGAATCTTAAGTATTCCCTTCAGGGACATCTAAGCGATCTTTTGCAGAAATGCTAAAGATAGTTACGCTACCGATCTCTATCAACATCTACACTAACTTGTCTACTGACGAAGGCGACTGTGATGAACCCCTGGAGGAAACATCTTCTGCTGTGTCTATAAGTAATAGAAATAGGAGGAACATTTCCTCTCCTAAGCTTCGGTGTAAAGGCCAGAAGGTGTCTCTTCAAGATCCTTCAAAAATAATTACTCGAAGAAGTACTGGTGCAAAATCGAAGAAAATTGCTCTCGGTTTCAGAAAGCTGAGCTCAGAAAAGGAGAAACCCGAAGTATTCCCATGGCTCAGCTGGATTATTAATATTCTCTGCCACTACTACGGTCCACTACTTTTAAAGCTTTAAATATTTCTGACCCTCTTAAAAGTATCTTGATAAACTTTCTTCCCGCAGTAAAAAGATTCTCGATGCAGTTTACTGCAAAATGGCCCCTTCTTTCAGCGATTGTATCCTTCGATGGCTAATCCATCGAACGAAATTATTGTTGGCCAAACCAGAATTAAAGGCAAAGACACTTACAATCCCTCTAGAACATCAGTTGACCACCGACGGCTTTGGGATATTGCGGAACTCCTCCTCGCAATGAGGCTAGTTATAAATACTTGCAACTCCCACGGTACGGCATGAAATGACACGGAGTCCTGCCCCGTGTGGAGCGCCTTAGACTTGTTCCTCTGCTCGACATCGCTACAGTTAGATTGCATCTGATCCTCACGGTAGCCTCTTCCAATCGGTTCATGGCCA
The DNA here is from genome assembly GCF_030247195.1 of Topomyia yanbarensis. Classification (NCBI taxonomy): domain Eukaryota; kingdom Metazoa; phylum Arthropoda; class Insecta; order Diptera; family Culicidae; genus Topomyia; species Topomyia yanbarensis. Next base: position 104,568,404 of record NC_080672.1, on the reverse strand, counting down.
CCGAATGCAATCAATGTTTCTCACACGAAATATTGATTGGAAGAGCAACGCGTCCGCTATATTCGGAAAAATCGAGTCCACACAAGCGGCGTCCTCCCAACCCATGGTAGAACAAAGAGTACTCAGACGTATACGCGGAGATGGCCACTGTGTATAAGACCTGCCGGGACGACTGGTTATCCGCCATCTATCGACAGTACGTGACGTTAGAAGCGCGAATAAAGAGTTTAATGAAAGCCAAATAACGGAATTGCTGGCGCCGGTTCGTTGACGAATTAACGAGATAAACATCGATGAGCACTTTTTGGGGAATAGCCTAGTGTTTGCGAAACCGAAACAGTATCAACGAGAATGTGAAATATACAAACCGTCGGCTATTCGATTTCGCCAAGAAGATTTGTCCAAATTTTGCCCCGAAGCAGAAGATCCACCGTGCCGCGTCCGCTTGCGATAGCGCAAACGAAACACCTTTTGCATTTGCTCTCTTATCATGTCACAATAAAGATCAGATAGAATCAAATTCAACTTGTTGACAGACTTCCCAGACTCTTCCGAGAGAGGCTTGTTGAATTTGTTCAATAATTAGCCTCCGACCACAACTCGTATAGACCGATTGCAATGCTGTTCTGTATCCGGAAGTTGTTCGAGAAAATAATCCTCTTTTACTTCGACAGTTGGATCGAAGCAAATGGCTTACTGTCAGCTACAAAATTCGGCTTTCGCAAAGGCAAAGGGACGAACAATTGTCTTGCGATGCTCTCAACAGTAATTCAAATGGTCTACGCTAGCAAAGAGCCGTTTGCATTTCTTATAAAACAAATGTGTAGCATTCGCTTAAACTTCGAAAACACTTTCCTAGTCTCATATTGACTACAATTGACTTAGCTCGATAAATTGGGATGGTGTCTGTGTAGGTATGTATGTACATTAATTTCATGTAATCATGTCAGCAATGGCTGAACCGATTTTGACGAATCTAGTTTCAAATGAAAGGCCTTACGTGAGCATTAGACGCTAATATTTTTGAATTTAGATATAGTGTTTACTTTCTGAGGAATGTGTGATTTTGTCAAAATACGACATGTTTAAGCATTTAACTTTTGAATAAAAGCAATTAGGTCTCGTTATGCGCATATAATTAGAAAGTTTATAAAAATACTTTTCACAAGCTATTAGGCGAAGACATTAAACGTTTTATATTTTCATTTTTCAGGTAGATATTGGATGGCATATTAATACACAGATCACAAAGTAATCCACTTAGTAGTGAGACAATAATTTTCTCATATAATTCATATTCATATTATACTTGTGGAGCACCAAGAACAACTTTATTTTTGAACCCCAAAATTCTAGTGAAAATTATACTTTTGCAAGATTTAGGATTTAATTCGATTAATGCTCAAACCCTACTTTTCCATGAAGATGAAGGGATACCCCTTCGAAACGTTGCACTATGGGATGGCATGTGACCAAATAATCGAAAACTACATCAACTTCAAGTAAATTCTATTCTATACTGAGCGTTTAATTACACTAGAATTAAGGCAATCCTTGTAAATCTTACAAAACCATGTGGCTTAACTGAGAAACATGGATGTTTCCAGATATTTTTTTTTGAAAAGATCCATTCCACATATATTTTTTAAAAGTACTCGTATCTCTAATAAATTTAGAATGAAATATATGTTCAAATAGCAATAGTATTTTCTCTCTCTGTTGCTCTCTTTTTAAGAGGCTTAAAACACGAGGTGACCTTTTCATAATATATCGGTAGTCCTTATTTTGACAATGGTTCTTGACAATCCGTCCAGTAAGTGCAATTTATCCTACTAATGTCTTGGACTCTTGTTAAACGATCACCCAACATAGCAAAATGCTCATCCAAATATGAATTTTATCGCTAATTCGCAAAATTGCACAATTTAACTAACCGTAATTCACAAAATGACAAAATATAAACGTCGTGTGCCGTTTAATTTTGCTTGAAATATGTGTTTTTCACGCGCTATGTCATAAAATTACACTTATCAATAATCAATATTAAAAAAACTCCATACGTGGAGTAAAATAACGTGATTTCCGAAATTCAACGTCATGTAAAATTAAAATCAAACGGAAAACTAGGTCGTATACGGCGGGGGCAGGAGAGGAAATTTTTTACGAGTTTTCAAGTTGTGTGTGTTCCTGTCATGCTTACGCAAGCAATTATTGTTAAAATATGAACTATTACAATACTATGAATGACAAAATCGATCATCATTCCTGTTAAACCCCTTGCAAAGAGTTCCAGTTTGTGTACTGGTTAAATCCAAGCTTCCCATGTACATCTTACAACATGTAAATTTATCTGACTTTAACACACGAAAAAAGAGGATAAAGTGAATAACCCATACTTTTATATCAAAGCAAATCGATTCACAGTTCTGGTAAATTTGGAGTAGCGGAGTAGCCAAAACGGCAAAGTTTATTTAGAGATTGTATACGGACCAGTCATGGCGCAGATAATTGCCTGATTTTCGATCAATTAATGCGAAAAATTAGTACTGTCAGTCAAATGAGGTTTTACGTATAACGAATTGTACAATGTTCATTACAAAATCGAAATTTCAGATCCCTCCCGAAACTTTTTTCTGGATCCGCCCCTGGAGAAAAGTAAACTAATTGTGTACGGTTACCTCTTAACACTGGAATATCCTATAGGTAATGTGGTTCAAGGGCTTAAAAGTATAGGAACTAGTCAGTAAAGTGCAAACCAAGCGTCGAAATGGCACAATTTATTGTCAATTGTGGTTGATGATCATTTGGTAAATTAAGGCTGATCCCTACATTTCGGTTTACTTATTGACGAAAAAACTGGATGCAAACCACTGTACTGTACGGCAAATCCGTCTTCGAGTGAACTACAAATGTTACCGAGCAATGAAACCACCGAAACCTCAAACAACAAGAGGTGTCCAGAATTCGGACCTATAAGGGACCATTCATAAATTACGTAACGCAAAAATTGCCCAAAATTGACACCCCCTCCCCCCATGTAACAAATTGTCACAAATTTGTTTATCCCCCCCTCCCCTATTACGTAACAAATTCCTTGAAAAAAAAATTTTTCTTCGGTGAAAACATGTTACGTAACGATCTAGCTTATTCCCCCTCCCCCCTATGTCACAATATGTAACAACTTGTCGAACCCCCTCCCCCCCTAAAAGCGTTACGTAATTTATGAATGGTCCCTAAGTCTTAAACGAATTACAATGGATGTGGCTTGATCAACGATGGAACCTATGCCAGAGAAGATTTCAAACAAATATTGGTGTTCTAATTCTACAAGGCTTTTGCTCGTGGCAAATTTACTTGCTGATTCGAGTTTTTTTATCACAGTAGGAAGGAAATTGGAGGAATCGGCTAGCCAAGACCGTGACTGGAGAAGGTGTGAACAGATCAACGAGCGGCACCAACAGAAAAATGCCAGAATTTCTTCGAAATAACGATGCATGTTTTGTTCCACTTGTTTTCATGAAATAAAATATTATCTTTGCATCATCGTTAGATAATTTTTTGATTGGGTTAACAATATATACGCTTTTGAAAATGCCCCATTTCTAAATGATGTAGCCGTTATTCTACGGTAATAGCTAATAAATTAGCTCGTAGATCATCCTGCCGTCGTCGTTAACTATTTCGATACTCAATCTAAACTGCAAATTTAGCCATCAAAATATAATATTGGTTACATTGATCCCTGCGTTAATTGTGTATAAATAAGGCAAAACTATTCGCGACTTCCAATGGCAAAAAATCTGTTTTATTTTCGGATTCCTGATGGGCTACAAACCATTTTACTATTTGATCGAAAATTACTTTTATTTAACTACATATTGCTAAATAAGTTTACAGACATTCAAACTAGCTTTACTCAAGATTTGCCAAAAAGCTCGCAAACGTGGTGATGGAATAATTTTCTGTATATTTGGCCCAAGAAAAGATGGCATCTTATCTCTGTATAAGAACCCACTCGCTTCTGCTATGTGGAGGTTTACTGGGAGGGAAACCAACGCTAAATCAAATCTTAACGAAGGTCATTTTATGACTGCAATTGTCTTGTCTGCAAAAATCGTGCCGTGCTATATATGGTTTCTTCAATCAGGCATTGCTTTAGTATTCAAGGTTAGTTGATACAATTGTCAGAAAAAAAAATCAAAACAAACTTTTCTGGGGGAGTGACATCATTTCAAGAATGCATACGTGTAGTACGCAAATCAAATGTGATTGAGGTTACATCAAGTTGTTATTGTTGTCGGAGGTAATTTAGCATTTAATTTGATACTGTCAATTCGGGCCGTTGCGACCGCTTAGACGAATATTTTGTTTTATTCGTTTTTCCATAAAAAAAATTCGTTGTTTCTATTCCTGGAGAATTATTTTCCTGGTAGCTAGTCTTACAGTTGGTACACGCAAAAAATGGAGAATAATAACATATTTCGTAATGTTGTCAACTGTTTTACGAGCACGAATGGTCAGTCGTGACTATTCTACTGGGAATCTTGAACCAATTCACAAATACATGAAAAATTTATGATTTTGTGAATGTAATAAATCATGAACCAGTTCACGTCATATTGTCGGACTCTGAAATAGTTGAAGTTTTTACCTATGTCACTATGGGAAAATATGAGTGAAAAATACATCAAATGCTATAAATTAAGAAGTAGCATTCGAAAAATTATAGTTTATACCTGGATTAAATAGAAACAGAGTATTTAAACATGGATTTATTTGTTTATTGCACGCATTGCATTTATCGTTCATATGAGTAAATGCGCCCGGATAGTTTGCTACTGCGACAATAAAAACTCACATTTTCACACGAAAAGTTATTGGCACTCACACAACTTCTCCGGATAAATACAACGTGTTATTTCTCCGGATAAATAAAACAGCCGGAGAATAAGTGAATGAGTTTATCACGGTATCCTTTTTTCGCTCGCTGCTTTCCTGTCGTTATTCCAAAACACGAAAAAACAAGTCTATCATATTTCTTTGTCGCTTTTCCTTGTAATTAAGTGTATTTTTTGAAGTTTTTATTGAATTCCACGAAATTAAAATTTTTTCACCTTCTCCGGTGAGAAGGAAAAAGTCAAATGAATTTTATCCGGAAAATCATTCTCACGGTATTTGTGGAGACGGAGAATTTTGCGACTCATCTTATCTCGGAAAAGTGGGACATCGGATAAGCTTCTTCTCGCGTGAGTGAGAGAGTATTACAATGCCTACTCCCAGATTATCCTAATACCCTAACTTTTATATTTGATGACATTTCTGCTTTACGGTTCAAATCATATATTTTTGTAATTTTGTAATGCGATAATATCTCAGGAATCAAACGGAACCTTTGTAATCTTAGTTAGCATACGAGAAGTTTGAGTTATAGGACATTTTGTTATTCATATCAAATTTTATTATTTTCTCATTCATACATCAAATTATTCAGTTTTTTGGTTTTTAACATAAGTGCCAATACTTTTCTTTACGACTTATTGGTGGTATTCAACGGGGAAAACAGATCAAAATGGTGATTTAAGCGAAAGCAATCATGTGCAAAAAATCCCCCCAGCGGCAGGATTCGAACCTGCAACCGTTGGGACTCCGGCTCAATGAACAAACGCTTATGCTATCCCTGGGACATAATGCAGGTATTGCCACTTACGTCAAAAACCAAAATGAATGAATTATCTGTTTAGTTCATACCACTGTAGATCTAAATACTGGTCGCAGTGGTTCGTCTCCAACAAAAGAAAAACCATCTGTTTAGTTCAAACTGCGAGTTTGCTCCCGTCATACCTCTGTTAACTGGGCCAGGGTCCTGATATCGACAGTCTTCATTAGCTCTGTCACCCACCGAAGTACCAGCTAAAACTAGATACCAGACGATAATAAAAAAAACCTAGGCCTTGATATCTAGCGGGGAAATTAAATGGATCAAATGCGTTGCGATTGTGCGTAATCCAACGTTGCCGGATATACCGATTTATCGATATTAATACCGATTTTTGACCGCAATATCGAAATACTGATGAAGATTCTAAAAATACCGATTTTTAATTTTTCGATTCGATATATACCGATTTAGCATGTGATAATTTTTTTTGATTTTGCTTATGGGTCTTGAGGTAGTTAAAGTGTATCTTTTCCAAGAGGGCTCTTACCTTTCTCAATCAAATTATTCGGAAATTGAATCAGAAGTGTGTCTGCTGAGTTCAACTCTGGCTCAAATGTAATAAGTTATTGCAAACCCAATTGAACTCAGTGAGCTTTAATTATTTATTAAAAATAACTTATAGCTCAACATCAAAAACTTGCAGGAAACCTTTTTATTGCATACATAATTTTCATACAGTAGATACTGATTTGTTATTTAAAGTTATACCGCTCATATCTCATAAAACCATCTGACAACGCTGGATTGATCTCGTTTTAGAAGCAAGGTACGATCGCTTTCGTCAATGCGATAATCATGTGTTCTTTCTGGGACGTCATTATATCACAGAGATAGATAGCCTAAGGGATTGTGCTTTGGGCCGGAGTCCCAAGGGTTACAGGTTCGAATCCTACCTCTGGGGGACTTTTTTCACATAATTGCTTTCACTTAACGCACCACTTTGATCTGTTTTCCCCGTTGGATACCACCAAAAAGTCATATACTGAGTGTATTTTTGCGAGTATTTATACACGCGGTATTTTTGCGCGATATTTTTTAGGCGGTTTATTTACACGGATTTTTTAATTTACGCGGATTTTTTAATTCACGCGGTTTTTGAAATTTACGCGGTTTTCATTCACGCGGATTTTTTAATTTACGCGGTATCCCTTAACGAGGTTTCCTTCAACGAGAAATTCTTAAATTTACGCGGTCTTTATTTACGCGGATTTCGAAATTTACTCGGTTTTCATTTACGTGGATTTTGAAATTTACGCGGATTTTGAAATTTACGCGGTTGTCATTTACGCGTTTTTCATTTACGCGGCCTGTTTCCCCCGCGTAAAAAAAACCTTCAACAAATTTCTGTGTAGTCTGTCGAACATAGAATATACTCAGGAACCGAATGGATGTCCGTTTATTATCAGTAAAATTCAGATTTTTGGACATTCAGTCTGGAAGCCACATTTGAGCTTATTATGACGCTGTCACAATCTGAAGGGGAAGGGGAAGAGGGTTAATTAAAATTAATAGTTAAAATGTTTTTTTGTAACCTATGTCAATCGTTTGTATTTAATGATATACACTAGACAAGAAGCCTCACGGTACCATAGTTGGAGACTCCAGTGAGATGGGGAAGCTCACTTACTTATTCTGTCATAACCGTACACTCAGAACTATACATCAGCATGACGCGCAAACATTTGCAAACCCACGCGAAAATACAAACGGCTACATGGTTGCATAAACCAATTCAAACACGTGGCGTTATGCACATGCTAAAAACATGAAAACATAAAAACGATCGCAACACGTCAACATAGAAACGCTTGTGCCCTTCATGGTAATACTACTCTGGTCACGCATGCCAACGTGCAATCGCGATCGTTCGCGCTCACCTACACCCGCAATTTCGCACCCATAATAACACTCCGGTGATCAAGTCAACTGGTTAGCATCTATAAATTCAAATGAACTTGAGTATTTCTGTCTTCACAACAACGATGAAGAAAAATGCGTAAAATGTATTTGGCAAAGTTTCTCGGGGTTCTATTTGCTGAAACTTATAAAACAGCAAAGCTAAACAAATTTTTGAAAAAATGTATTTTAGATTTCATTTTAAAATTAATTAGATATTGACATGTCAATATCGAAAGCTGCTTTACTTGACAACTCCCAGTTGAATTTCCCACATCAAAGTTTCAAATTCAATGCATCCCCCAATCAAATTCAGTGACTGAATCTTTCACTACCATGTTGGCTGGAATCTATAATTCTGCATTCACCAACCACAGCCGTCATCTGCTCTGTAGCTTAGTTTAAATGGTAACGTGTTTAATATTATCAAGCATACAAAAACAGTTTTAAGTATGCTCATAAACCTTTTGCTCATAAAAGCTAAAAATTTATGAAAAAGGATTCAGCAGGCAACTTAAGCAGGTCATGATTTGATGTCTTCCTCCTTAAACCACAAGGAAAATAAATGTTCCCAAAACCGTGAATAAAGTGCCATGAATACTGTAACAATCACGTAACGAAAACACGCCAACGAACAAAAATCATATGTTTTACAATTATGTTCATTCAATTTCCCTTCAGTAACGACCGCATAACGCTTTTTTCAATTTCCCCTCAGTTACGACCGCATAACGCTTTTATTAGTGAAAATATTTGTTTTTGTTTTGTGAACTTCAGTCACTGTTTCCGCCATGTCGTTATCAAATCAATTTTCTGTACGTGAACTAGTTCACAACCTCATGAACATTATTCATAAAATCAAAGGTTGACTCATGATGGTATTCATAGATTTGTCAACATTAGTTCACAAAATCAAAACATTTTGGACATTTTCTAGCGAACTATTTCACGAAGCTTGGAATTTTATTCATGAATCCATTCAATCTTCGTGATCTAATTCATTCATCTAATATATTAGTCACGATCTACTATCCGTGCTCGTGAAATAGTTCACAAAATTTTGAAATATTATTCATGTATTGGCAAACTGGTTCATGCTTTCTAGTATAATAATCACGACTGACCATGCGTGCCCGTGAAATAAATCACAAAATTTTAAAATACTATTCGAATATACGTGACTTGGTTCAGGAATCCTAGTATAATAGACTTACCAGTCGTGTTCGTGAAATAGTTAACAAAATCATGAAACATTGTTCATGTATTCGTGAACTGGTTCATGATTCCTAGTATATTATTCACGATCCAATATCCGTGCTCGTGAAATAATTAACAAAATCATGAAATATCTTTCATGTATTCGTGAACTGGTTCATGATACCTAGTATACTAGTCACGACTTACCATTCAGGATCGTGAAGTACTTCACGAAATCATGACATCATTCATGCACTCGTGAACTGGTTCGTGATTTCTAGTAGAATAGTCACGTCTGACCATTCGTGCTCGTCAAATACTCACAAAATAATGAAATATTATTATTATTGGATTCGTGAACTAGTTGCTGATTCTTAATTCATGATTTACGATCTATTTTGTGTGCTTGTGACATTTAGAAAATATTTCTAATCATTTTCAATTTCATACAATATGGTAATGAAATTTTCACGTGAGCTATTTCAAAAATTTGGAGTATTTTTCGTGGAATCATTTTCAAAAATTTGGAGTATTATTCGTGGAATCATTTTGTTGCATGTACTTTTTCATGAAATGTTCAGCTGCTAGCGACCAGTGAAAAATACGAGCAGTAAATATAAGAAAACTATTAGGATCTCGAACATTGCTATTCATTTGATAAGGTTCAATGTGGTGTCTGGACAGAAAACCAAAAACTGCGTTGAACACCATAAATCATATTCGTGATATAGTTCACAGAATAAGATACAATAATAAAACTGCTGATGATTGAACATCGTGAACATGAGTTATACTTCGTGTCAAATTTGAAAGTGAGCTCTAGAATAAATTATCACGATAACGTGAACAGAAATTACGAAAATCCTGAAATCATGAACATAAATCACACAACTGGTAACGAAAATCGCGACTAAGATCATCAAATCAAGAACGTAAGTGAACATAAATCTCTACTTGTGACTAAAATATCACGATAACGGGGATAGAAATTACGAAAATCATGATAAAGTTCCTGAAATCATGAAAATAAATCACATACTCGTCATTAAAATATCAAAAATCACGACCAAGATCCTGAAATCATGAATATAAATAACTCTACTCATGACTAAAATATCACACTAACGTGAATAGAAATTTCGAAACTCGCGACTAAGATCCCGAAATCATGAACATAATTCCGCGAGTCTGACAGAAAAATACGACAGTAAACTCAGGAATAAAATAGCACAGTGAGGTGTTGAGAAATCACAAAAATCGCGAATAAGCTCCTGAAATCATGAACATCATTTGACTGTCGGCTGTGTATTCCCAAATTATGAACAGGAATCATAACAAAAACTAAACTTGTCCAAGGAACAACAACAGTAATCCTACCAAACATTCGAATGTAACGCCATGTATATATTTGGAGCGAACTAGTTTTGGAACCACAAATAGTTCCATGAATACGATTTCAGGAATTTGGGCATGATTTTCGTAAATCATTCAGTTCACGATATCGTGATCTTTTGTTTATGAATTTATGAATGGATTTTTGCCCGAGCTACCTGGCAACAGTTCTTGCCCAAAATCTTTCAAGAAGATACCATTTGGCTAAAATGCAGTACTCCGCGAGATCAAATTTTCTTGGTTGGGGCGATCTAATTTTTTCAGAATTTAAAGCATTTTGTTTGAACTTTAACTTAGTTATCGAATGGTTTGTCCGTTTTTCGTCGGTTTAAGAGTTGTTGGCGTGAAATACAGTTTAAATACAAGCTGTAGCAAGTTAGGATGTTATGCGACAGTCTTCATAACTTTCTAGAACATCACAAATCGTTTGCAACTTTACAAAAAAATTTAAGGTGAAGCAAAAAAACTTTTGAGAGGCCTTTCACAAATAACGCCCCATATCTCGAGAAACAAAAAAAAAAACCCATGCAGTTGATGTCGTCGAATAAAATATTTGCAGTAATTTCCCCTACAAGATTTGCTTAAGTGGATATTTTTCTATCTGAACCATTGAAAAAAAATAAAAATAAATAAATTTTGCTACTCTTTATTAGCGTGATTAGTTATCGATTCCATGAGATAGAAAGAAGGATGTATTTTTTTGCAAAAAGTTTTTTTTAAGACCATGTTGCTAACATCAATAGTTTAGCGCCATTTTTTGCACTTTTGGACCACTGTGCACTATGCAACATAACGTAATTATTGGAGTCTAGTGACTATAGTAAACCAAATAATCTGCTTGGATCAGGATAAATCCAAAAACACTAGTTACACTATAACGTAATGGGAGAATGCAGTATATATCTCAAACACTGAGATACTTCTTCAATTTTATTCCTACTAGTAGAAAGAGCCCAACATGGAACACTATGTTACTGGTAAACATAACGTCTGGTTCGAAACGATCACGATAGATACCTACTCAATCGATAAAACCGATCGTAAATTTGAGCAACCACTTTGAATTTCGCTTCATTGATAACCACTTGAAACAACTTTGCAGATCACTATTTGCTGTTTGCGTTGCTATCTTTCATACGAGAGCATAACGGCTCGCGGTCTATTTTAAGTGTAAATCGAAAGAAATTAAAATTCACACTGCTGTAGCGTGAACAGCTGCTAACAGGTGGAACAAAGGGTTACGACTTCTAGACATTTGAATGAAATGGGGATTAATTTTTTTTTCAGAACTCAATCCCTCCACCACAGCAACGGTATGTCAACCCATCAATGGCACCGCTGGATGGGCACGGTTGTAAAGTTTTATCAGGCGCTTCTCTTGTTGACATTATAATACGAAGACAAAACTGTTGGTTCTACCTTCATTATGTATATCATATAAGACATTTAATCTTTATGATAGTAAATCAACATTCATTTTAATCCATCCTTCATTCTACGATATCACCGGCATCCTTGTTGCAAACAGATTTGCATAGGGTTGTTTAATGCCTGATTCGAAGTTATAACTCAACTTCAACCGGCAATACATACTACAAGCTAGCTGGAGATCATTTACTGCACGGGTACGAATCACAAAACTCGTTGCGGTTTGCTAGTAAGTTAATTTATTACGTCCACTTCTTAAATCATTTAATTCCTCCGAGCTCGATTGAAACAGAGAAGAAGGTGTTTGTCCTCCACTTCCCCCCGGTAGGGGCTCAATTCGGTGCACAATCGGACGGTAAACACATGTAACTGATTTGCTCTTGCGGCTGGCCGATGTCCAACGCCCCAACTCAACATAAATTAATTGATATCGATGTCCACCAAACCACCTAATATCCGTTTACGTAATTTTTCACCTTCTTGCTTTTGTCTACTTAGCACCAATGACTGCTTTCAATATGTTCGCGTCTAGATGCGCGCGATTTGCATAATATATTTTTACACCAGTAGCTTCCAGTTCGATTCCGAACTTCAAAGTTCCGCTACCATCAGGATCCTTTTAGGCCCGCAAATTTCTATCCCAAATCAACACAACTTGCCGGGATCAAAGCACGCGCGCGTCCGTACCGTCGGCTCGACGAAAGCAAACTGGCTCAGCTCAGCTGGCCTGGTGGGTAAACAAACGGCCGCGTGTCGACGCGTCGCCGTCGCTTGTTGCGGTACCTATAGGTTGTGCAAATTTGCGAAAATGAACCCCAGACCGTGGCCGACGCCGTCGCCGGATGAATGGACAGCGTGCGTCTCATGATCTCAAGAGAAAGAATATTGTACGGGGAAAATTCGTGATGCGGTGTTGCACCACACCCGTACCGGCTTTACCGGTCGCTGTTCGGCTACGGCAGAGCAAACCACAGTATGTAGGTACCTACAGCTGCTGGGATCGAAGCGCGCATCGTTTCCGCTCTGCTGAGGCGTTAAAGCGTGAGTTTGTTTTGATTTGAGCCAGTGTCGGTTAGGGTGGTTCTGCTGGGTTTGGCTTGAAGCACATTGCGATGGATGCTTGCGAGAGTGATCACAACCGGAGTAGGAGAGGCAATGTATAAAAGAATGAGAAATGAATGGTTCGCACAGGAGTTGGGAATGATTCACCAAGTGGTAGTGGTTATTGTATATAGCCACCAGTTGAAGCATTTTAACAATACAGTGATAACCCGATTCTGACATCCTCATGGTGTGTTGTAGGCTAACAAAATCGGCACATATTTTGTTCTTTCTTTTTGATAACAAAAGTTCAGCAAAATATTTTTCATTAGCTCTTGAACTCCTGATTAGAGCTTAAAATACAACTGTCAAAATTTACTTTGATTGGATTGATTGAATAGACCGAATATGTCCAATTCATAAAATTTACAGCAGAAGTAACGAGAGGCAGATAGAAAAGTATGCTATCGATGCATAAATAAAATGTGTCTAGTTTCACACTTTCGATGATTATGGCTTCATCATTAATATTTCCAATGATACATATCGGTAGAGTTTGATTTTGACTAGCTGCAGAGTTAAACATCAAACACAAATACGTCTGAGTTATTAGCGGAAGAGAAAGTTTTTGTTTTATTGTTTTATTAGTCACATACACCAACAGGCATACCAAAGCCCCAATGGTGTTGGTCTTAACAATAAACTTATTACTAACATTCATTTCGTATACAAAAATAGCGGTCATACAATAATTCACAAAAACGGAAAAAAAAGTTAAATGTGGTTAAAAGATCGATTTAAAAGTCTAGAAAATCGCTGACACAGTGTTTGTCTAGACACGTTGAAATCGAAAGCTGAAGCAACCTGGTTGAAAATCCTTTGTAGATCAGTGACGGCTCCATGCATACTATAATTTAGCGCGTCTGAACAGTAATCGAAGCATAATGTTGTTGCGTAATATTCGTGGTGCGACGTTTACATTGATTTGTTCTAATATAGCTGGGGCATGTATATGACCTTGCAAAGTGTCGGCGATGAACAAAGTTCTTGCTGTATTCTTTCGAACATAAAGGGGCTCCAGTTGAATCAGCTGACACCAGTTTTCATAGCTAGGTAATCGGACAGGTTCTCTCCACGGCAATCTACGGAGCGCGAAACGTAAAAAGCGACGCTGGTACGCTTTCAATTCTCTCAACGCCGTTATTGTAGTTTGGGCTCCACACTTCAGGGCAATATTCTAGGATTGATCGGGATAAAGCGCAGTACAGCGATTTGAGACAATAAACATCTGTAAAATTTTTGGCTCTCCTGAAGATGCATCCTAGCGCTTAAGACGCTTTACCAACTGCATAGGAGAGTTGTTGTTTGAACGTAAGTTGAGAATCCAGAATCACTCCCAGGTCCTTCACGTGACTGACGCGTTCGATTTTTGTTTCTAGTAGATGGTTCTTAAAATAGATCGAATTCTTTTTCCGTGAAAATGGTACACCAGTCAGCAAAGGCCTGAAGCTGCTGTTGGAGAAATCTGCAATCTCCAATTGTACGAATTATGCGAAAAATCTTGAGATAATCCGCGAAGGACAATCGTGGAGTTTTCAGAATTAGATGTACATCATTGAAGTATATCAAAAACATCAACGGTCCCAAGTGGCTTCCTTGAGGTATTCCTGAATATAGGGTCCTGGCAATGTCCTATGACAACCGCTGTCTCTCGGTCTGTGAGGAAATATCGAAACCACTGCAAACCGCTACCATTTATTCCAAATCTCTCCATTTTTGCTATAATGATATCTTGGTTTAGCTTATCAAAAGCGGCAGATAAGTCGGTGTAAACGACGTCAGTTTGAGTTGGACGGTCCATACTCTCTGTTATGTAGGATGTTAAGCATAACAGGTTAGATGCAGTTGACCGCCCGGACGTGAAGCCATGTTGATCGTCACTTAGGTACTGCTTACAGTGAGCCTGAAGAGGTTCCATAATCACCAGCTCGCACAACTTCGAGACAGCACTCAATGAAGTGAACAAAGAGAGGCTCCCATTTGCAAAAAGGACCTTTTCAATAAGTTTTGAATGATTTTGTTACAAAACGTCATTAAATATTTTTGAGTTAGTAGATTACACTCAAATCATGAAGTCCGGAAGTTTCATTATTGAAATTTTCTCAAAACGTTTATGACATAATTATTTTTGCTCCTTTGCACCTATAGTAGTATGTCCCATAATAAATCAGGAGATGCACAACTATAGGAACCAAGATTAGAAATAATATAACTATTGGGTCATATGTTCCTATAGGGGACAAAGCAGTTTCAAATACAAAAAATAGTTTATATATAATTTTGATATTTTTCTTTTGAAATGAAGGGTTTCCCACATCAAATGTGCATCATGGAAAAACACTGCATAGAACAAATTCCTGGTCAATAACCATAATTTGTTTTTCCGTTTTTATTTAGTTATATTTTTTACATACCTAAAAGCATGTTGCATAATGAGGGGTATGTAATGAGTATGTCAAAAACTGGCAATTTTTTGGCATTGATGCAAAATGGTGATATTTTAAGGGGGTTTCAATCGTTTTTTATTACATATCCAGCAATATCGCTTTCTAATGATGATGACTGTAGTAAATAAGACAATAATATAACAAAAGTAGCTGAATACAACTATTTGTATAGCCTAGACTTTGCACAATAAAGGTAATATGGTTTGATCCGTGGCATTCTGTAACCCTATGAATAGGGTAAGCTTACTTTATCATATTTTCTTTACTTTTTCCATAAAAAATTCAGCAAAAAAAATGTTTTTCAATTTTGTTCACATATTTAAGTAATTCTTGGTTTGATATTCAATTACAAGTATCATTTTCATTTATACGTGATTAATTCCAATTTTATAAACGTGGGAGCAAAAATGTGGAGTTTTTAATATCATTGTAGATCCCAAACTGATATATACATAAATACACGTGTTATAATGAATTTAATGCTTTCAAAATAATGTTATACCATTTATTACAAAATTTTTCGAAAAAATGCGAAAAATATTGTTGATTTTTATATGGAAAAAGTAAAACCCATGAAAAAGTGAGCTTACCCTATTCAAACCTTCTTATCATTATTATAAATAGGCTAAACATTGGAAAAGTGCCTGTTCGAGCATTTTGGTTTGCACTTTTTTTTCTTTTACGTAGTTAAAGTTGGCGTAAAAAATGCTGTAATCTTCTATAACTTTGAAACGAATGAGTATTTTTACTTACAGTCAACAATGTTATGTAGTTATAATGCTTTCATATTTCTCTGGAACATCGTTTTCACGAAAAGTCATAGTGGAAACAGTTATATTAAAAATAACTAAACGTTAGGGGTTTGCCATATAAAACGCTAAATACATCGATAACCTTTAGTCCTGCAAGTTCAACTTCTTCAACGAAATTCGTCATTACGAGCATTTTTAAAACTTTGTCGAAGACTAAAATTTTCTACCTCGTCAGTATAAAAAGTTATTTTTTTTAGTTCGATTATAGTAAGCCATGACTAATTTTAATTTTTATCAGATTATGGAGAATATTCATACGAACAATTTCTCTAGTGAACTAAGTTCACGTTTTTGGGATTTGCGACCATTGTGTACAGCTTCAAATATTTTGAAATTTGATTCATTTTTTATATCAATGGCCAATTTAAATTTAGGAATATTGGAAATATCCAAACGTTATTGATTGAATTTCATAAGACCTCAGATATTAACTGAATTCTACTAAGAGCAAGAGAGGTAATAAGGAATATTTTAAAGATTTTGAATGCATTTTTATCAAGAAAGATCTTTTCACTTAACAATTAAATCTATGTGAAACACTAACATAACATAAATTCGTAAATGGAACGAAGATGATTATACAATGCACGAATTCATTCGTCAATTTTCGTGCATTGTACATAGTTGGCTTCGTTCGTTTCCCGAACTGCGAAAAATGGCGGCTTGAGAACAGAAATTTTCTTAATTTTATATTAAGGTACGTTGTACGAAATTTATCGTAGAAAAAGAAGCATCTTTCACGATTGAAACGAAATGTTTCATTATTTTACTAAATGTTTGTGTTTAGCACGAATATTTCATTAGTCACACGATTTTTGTTCATCTTACAAAATTTTAGTATCTTTTTCATCCAATCTTTTGGTATCGAGGTTTGACAGCATAGATTTATTTATATTGTGCTCAACACAATTAAATACTGGAATAATTGTGATTTTTTTGTTCGCGACCATGAAAATTCTCGTATTAAATATTTTTTTTGTGAACTGGGGATTCTCTAGCAAAAGCCGTATTTAGAGCAGAATAAATTTCTTACGTTGATTAAGAATCTATTCCGTTAAAAGTAAGAACTGCTTTTAACATCTTTCGTAGTGATGAGCACTTTGAAAAAAAAATAGATTTTGGCAAATCGATCTCTTTAATATAAAAAAATGATAGTGTCAAACATTGATCCTAAATGATCGGATGCACAAATATACGAAAACTTAGTTCGGTGAACGAAAATGAAATCGTATACGACACAGTTGTACACAATTATTGAGTAAAATAACGAAACATTTCGTTTCAATAACGAGAAATAGTTTCATTTTCTAAGATAAATTTCGTGCAGCGTACACTATATATTTAAATTTACTAAGATATTCGTTCTTTGGGTCGCCATGTTTTTAGTTCGTGAAAGGAACTATTAACAATGCACGAAAATGCCCGAATCTGCGGATGAGCCTATTCGTATATTAATATTTCGGGGATTTTTCGGAAAAAATAGTTACGATAGAGGCTCGTAAATATTAGAAAGATGTTCGTTTATTTCATCAAACAATTCGTTTCATTAATGAAACAGATTCGTAATAAGCCTAAGAAAGTTGTTTCGTGGTTTTTACGAAAAACTCATAACAAAAATAAAAACGTTTCCATAGAACTACTATCATATATACAAAAACTCAAATATTTTACGAAAGTATATCGAACGAAACCAATTCGTGGCATATTTACGAATATACTCTCCTAGTGTGTATGGGTGCAAAATATTTTTTTTCTAGAGACATGGGGATCAATTCTTTGGAAATACATTCACAACGGGGTTCACAAAAGCGACATTCAGAAGGGGGACTTAGTAGTAGAGAGCATATTAGAGACAGGGGAGCGGAAAACGATAAAAGGAGCAAGATTAACTTCCAGGCTGTTATAAGCATTCGGTTTTCAAATCCGATGCATTAGATTTTCTGACAGTCTCGTAGTAGAGATCGGAGAATGATAGAAAAAAGAGAATAAATAATAAAATTTTGGTTTTTTTCGCTATCGCATCCAGAACCCAAAAGAAATCGTTCAGCTGAGATTTGGCCCGACAATACACGTCACATGACCAGACAACATGTTCGATGTAGTGATAATCGTCGCCACAATATCAAGGACCGTCTCTGCAAGCCCAAAATGCCGGGAATGTGCTCGTAATGTATAATAATTTCATGAGACGAGAAAAATGCAAACTTCTTTGAAGTTAATTGGTCTTTCATAAAAATCACCTTTTAATGCTTTTACCTAAGCTAGAATTTGCGTCTTCTCATTATCCGAAATGGAGTAATTGGGACCCAAACTAAGATAAACTGGTATGATTTTTCCGGTAAAGTACTGAGGAGTTTCCGTCTTTACTCCAGAAAATACGAGGAGCACTTTCCACGCTTCATCGAACGGAGGAGTTTTATAGAGCTTAGAGTATTTGTAACGATGAAGTAATGGTCTATAGGTAGGCTATCAACGATCCCAAAAATATACTAAATTGGAGCTAATTCTGACACATAAACTGAGGCAATTTTGGAAAGAGGTAAAATTTTGAATGAATATTCTGAAACCAGTGGACTCGTCGAGTTTTGCTACGTGAGAGTATTCCACCTCTTATTTTGCACGGAAAAAAATTATCCCGTGTTGCCACTTCTGTTTCCAATTCGTACTGTGCCTTTCGAGTCGAACCAGATTACGAGATACTTTATTGTGAGCACTTGAGCGATGGTTTGATCCATTAATAGAAGCTTTAGTTGTACTGAATCACGCTTCCATGAAAATACAACTAGCTCTGTTTTTTTCCGTGGAAAACTCGATATCGAGTTCAACCTAGGGATGTGGTGCTGGCAGTACTGGTACCGAAAATCCCGCAAATGCCGATCCATTTTTGGTACCGAAATAGCGGTATTGAATAAATATAAGTACCGGTATTTTTGGTACTATGCAAAGCTTCTGATGGATAATATCATTAACCTAACCTTTCTGCATATATAGGAGCCTTTTTCAAACATCGACCAGCAAGGTGGTATAAGAAGATTAACGAATATAACTCCCATTGTATGCAACTGGATATTGTAACTATTTATTCGAAAATAGTTACAACGACCTTTCATCTGTAAAAGAACGAACGCCGATTTAGTACCTAACCTCGATACGAATAGGGCACATAGGAATCTGACCTGAGGTTGTAATCAGTGTTGTTTAATTGTATGTGATTTGCATGCGGAGCCAGGTAAGCAGGGATATGTTCCGTCATCTGGATTGTCACAACATGAAATGTTGGAAATACACGGGAGAAAGGGGTGGGCGTTGTGTAGTTGGTAAATCGATTGCTTTGTACGCATCGCACCTGGGTTCGACTCCCTACCCCATAGAGTTAGAAATTTTTCATGCGATTTTTCTAACCCGAAGAGGCGAATGACCTTAAAGTTAAAACCTCTATAATCGAAATAAAAAAAGCTTTCCTTCTTTCGATATAATCTTTTAAGGAACTCCAATCAGTGCACCGCGCATATCATACATCATCGTTTATGTAAACGTGAATCTTGGCTCAAATGTTATTGTATTCGATGTTGTTTTTCATGCAATTCTTCACAATGACGGTTCTAGCCTCGGATAAAATTCTGTATTACAACATTATGTCCACGATATAGCCACTTTTCTGAGGATTATCGCCATTATTGCTTTAAGGAACTATCCCACCAAGCGCACATTTGGTCTAGTATAAATTTGTTTAAAGTCAGTCGCAATGGTAATTCTCGTAGTATAGAAATATTTCACTTCTGTGGTTTTCTGATTTTACTGCTCGGCCGGAGGAACGATACTGCACTGTTTGTGCATTGGATAAGCAACAAAGCAGTATAAATTGTTTGCTTGGTTTATTGATAGCTATTACTGAGTATTTTTGCTTCGAATTTAAGTGCATATAAAAGCTTAGCAATAAAACTACCGATACTGAGGGATACAGTACCGGGGAACCGATTCTCACCAAAAAGGGTTGGTACTAGGGACCCTTGTTCAAGCATACAAATGCAATACAAATGTTGCAGATCGATGGCTTTTGAATCCTATAATCCACCATTTTCAAGTTGCCTTAGCGTGCAAAAATTGACAGGACATACATCGCTGTCATTTACATACAAATTGTACAAAGGTGTGGCTTCTCTGAAAGCATATTGATAGAATCTGAATCAAAAGCCCCCTGTATATCCAAAAAGACTGGTATCATTTTCTCTTTGCAAGGAGAGGTCATTTGAATTTCTGTTTGCAAGCAACGCAAGGTAATCATTTATCCGCTTGCCTTTCTTTTAATTGGTCGGTATTAAGTCAGACCGGACTAAGTGACAAAATTTTAAAAAACGATTTACGGGTTGAAAGTTTGAATCGCAGCATCCTTAACGTTATAATTGGAAAATACTTTTCGCCATAATTCTTGTTTATGGTTACATATTTCAAATCTGACAAAAGTCGAATGCAGCTGAAGAATTTCTTTACTCAATGTTATCATTATCTCATTTTTTGATGTTTTGCTACTTAGTCCGGTCTGACTTAACACCGACCAATTCTATAAAACATTTAAACAATATATCTAATAAAATAGTGATAAATTTGCTAAGTTTGAGAAGTGTCCGCTTCAAATAATCGAATAATCTGAAGTAATTCCAAAAGGAACGAACGGATTTTTGAAGGAATAATCTTCATAACAATGAAGTAATCTAGATAGTCTTTTTCGAGAGTGGCAAGTCATCAATGCTGTTAGAACCCCTTGGATTTACCAACCTAACTATGCGCCATTTCGGGTACGTAAAATATTACTTCGGAATTTTCCTTATTTTTAGTGATGATGTTAATTAATGCAGAATTCATTCAAATTTCAATGATCATACGTTTCCTTAAACCTTCCAACAGCCAGGGACACATGGTCGGTGATAGGTCATACCGAACTAAGTGACAGTGCATTGATTTCGAGAAAAACGCGTTTAAAGTTTGAATCGCAGCATCCTTTACATTATAATTGGAAAATATTTTATACCATAATTCTTGTTTATTGTTTCATATTTCAAATCTGGTAAAAGTGAAATGTAGATGAAGAAATTTTTTATCCAGTGCTGTCATTAACTCATTTTTTGATGTTTTGCGACTTGGTCCGGTCTGACTTAACACCGACCACATATACACCTTAAAAACATTCATCATCCTGGTTCGGCGTAATATCACATGTACTAATAACTAATCCTTCCTTGTTACTTAATACTCACGCGCAGGCACTCGAACCATTTAAGGCGTGGGGGTGCGTATGCAAATATTTTTTTTGGGTTCAATGATGAGTCAACCGATGACTGTCCCGGGCTCATCAATGGGTTTGAATGAAAAATTGCTGCCAGATAAAACACCGGTGGAAGCAAGTGGCTTTCGTTAAACGAACAGTTAATGATATCATTGAGGAAAACACGGCTCTACAAGATAGGAAAAGACGCATAAATATTCGAACAAGTGTTTACATATAAACATGGGACACTGGATGCTTCTATCTAATAGCAAAACTTACTTCGTTTTTGATAAATTATGGTATGTTTAAACATAAGCGACCAGTTAAGTTATTCGGTGGGATGAGGCTCATTAGCGTAATTATCGATTTGTGGCGTTTATGACACCTTGCTGTTAGTAGTTTTTGGTCAATGATGACACTACTGATGAGGACATATCAAATAAGGCAATGTCCTACAAATAAACATATAAATCTTTTGTATACATTGCACATTCTATGTGATTGAGATTTTCTTGAAAATCCGGTATAATTGGCATATAATTGGAATTCCCTCGTATTTAGTAGGTAAACAACGGCTCGTGCACTCGAAGGTCACGCAACCGTGCACTTGAAATTTACTGGAATGCTACGAGAGGATATTCCAATATGCATCGAGCTCGTGCCGAGCTGGCATTAATCAAGAGAAATATTTTCACGGTAAGTGAAAAATTCCTTGCATGGTTGTTTTATAAGCTGTGTACCAATGAGTAGGGGAAACAAATTGTAATTTCATTGAATAACTCATGAGAGGACGGGGAGTTGAAGGCAATCTAATGGGGTTTTTAACCCATTCATGTCCATGTTTTGTTTACAAATATCAATGTTTTTAACACTCCTTCAATTTTTTTTTGGTTTAGGCAAGATTCCCCTCACAAAAATAACAGAGATTGGTATATTTCGTGTATTTTTAGCACGCAGAAGTTGGGTTGAATAGCCACGAGAAACAGCATAATCGAGAGCACTAAACCCGGTGGTATACCATTTCCCAACAGATGCGCTGGCGATACATGCCCCTCCACAATAACTTGGATCGTCTTTTCTGTCAGTAGTGTCCTTACTTTTTCCGAAAAGTATGTGTCAGAACTCCAACCGAACCTGAAGGAATTTTGTTGTTTTGCGAGACGCCCGCTCGACTCTAATCATTACATGAAGAGTATTGCTTTTCTGGTGTTTTAAGGGGAAAACTAAATCGATTTTGAATGCCTGGGTATGAAAACACATCTACGCGATTCAAGCAACTTGATTAGGAAAAAAGTTTAATAATGAATGATCTATTTTTAAAAAATGAATTAACCAGTATTGCTATATGTTCCCCGCGTTCAGCCGTGAGGTAGATGCTGGATAGTATATGAATACACAGATCATCAAGTAATCCACCTAGTAGTGAAAGAATAGTTTTTTTCATACAATTAACATTCATATTCTACGCGTGGCATACCGAGAGCAACTGTATTTTTGAAACCTAATCTTCCAATGAAAATTTATCTTGTTTTTAGAATATTTTCGTTATACTTGTCATGGTGCATAAATTACTAGCTGCATTATTTACAAGGTTTCGAAATATCGCATAGTATAAAAACAAATAGCACAGCACTAACCATCTCTTGTGTTCGTGACAACTGTCACGATTTACATCGATGTTGCTATTTCTCTATCCATTTTTAAATTGTGTGAAAAGATGTTCTGCCAATTTGAAATATTTACTGATATCCAAGCTAATTTTAAGTATGCAATGTAACTATGTTAGTTTGAGATGACAAAACTATTTGTTGTCTGCTGTTATCGCATAAAAAGTTTTTTTTTGCATTTTAATGTTGAACAGAGCCACTCGCAGAAAAAAAATTTAATATTTCCGATCTTAGTTTATTACAAATAACTTCTTTGATTTGATGGCATTGTATCGAGCCACTTATCGGTCGGTTGAAGCCAATCGAGCTGACATTTTTTGGACCTGAGCAAACCACTTTCTTTGTTTGCTTAGTGTTTGTTTGACCAACTAGGGAACTAATTCACTGGGTAATTAATGTGCATAGGGAATACACATGGTCTTGACTGAGTGGAATGATGGCTGTTGAATCATGTATGAGAGTTGCGAATTGAAATTTAATGAGAAGAATCGAAAAGCAGGTACAAATTTGCGACAGTCGTATCAGAATAATACTGTATCGATTTTGTTGGCTATTTTCGGCAAATTTGAGACTAAGAGAAACGAAAGCAATGAAATTGAAAGACGGATAGGTATTCTAGAGCGAATCAGTAATAAACTTAGAACGGAAAAACTAGGACTAGGCAGGCTCATATGGACATGATCGAAAGGAAATGTGAAGAATTCTTTGCCTTCTACTGAGTAGGAGTTGGGCGTTGCACCCAAGTCTACCGCATGGTCTATGGTAGAATATAACTCATCATCATGTTTTACCGCCGGCGTCGGCAGAATACCAATCCGTCTTTCAATTTCATTGCTTTCGTTTCTCTTAGTCTCAAATTTGCCGAAAATAGCCAACAAAATCGATACAGTAGTACCTTGCGCCATAGTAACATAACACAAAGAATAATAATGCATTATTGTCACATTCAAAGGTTTACTATTTGTTCATTAAATCATCTATTAATAATATTAATTGGTCTCATTGTGTTGAGCACTTTCATATACTTTGGAGTAGTACATACACTATAATATTGATTGTTATGTTAACTATATTACTTCCACTAAATGTATTATAGCTTGACTATTGATGTAAAAGGTGACAAACCAAGCGTCCTTTCTTTATTTATTGCATCTGCTGCTTTTTCTGGGAACATTATTTTAAATTAAATTAGTTTCTCTTCGTTCTTATTGTCTCCAATCCTGTTCTAGTAAGCTTCTCGCGCATGTCATCGATTTTATATTCGACATACAAAGTTAGTCGTTTCATTTTTTTACGTTTTAACGACATTCAATTAGCTAGAGATTACTGGGTAGGGAAAGTTATGAAACTTAGAGCCATAGTACTCAAGTGAGAGCAAGGATGTGAAGTAAACAGATCGGAAAACTAGAAGTGGTTCATTAGAACAGGCTTAATATCGTACGGGCTTAATTTTTGCCTTCTGTTAATGAGGGTCGAGCTTAGGCAGAATAACTACGAATCACCCGAGTTCACTAACATGTGTCCTTGATAAAGGTAGACGTATCCATCTTTACCATGACAACCGGTTAGTCGTTTCAGGTATTTCAACAGTGCATATTTCATATTGTTTGTGGCACTATAAACTGGATTCTAACCGCACTGCGCACTTGCTATTCTTCTATTAAATTCTTCTCATAGACTGGTTAGCTCGACTGGTCTGTCTATCAAAGTACCATCTCTATCACTTGAAATACATGTGTTTTGACAGCTCGCAGTTTTCAGTAGCAGTTTGATCACTCGCACTTTGAAAGTGCGGAGTCCAGGTTGGTGGGAAGTGCGCAATACTGTTAAAATATGCTTCAGTTAGCATAACAACGCACGTGAATAATGATTGCATAGCAATCGGCATCTTATACATTCGTTCGCGCCTTCGTGGAGAAAGAAACCAATTCATGATTGTTATTTAATTTATTTTAATAATACCAAAGTTTACACACGATAAACAATACTTGTATTACGAAATCTTCAATTACAGGTATTAGCATATCTATTTCGACAAGTGGTCGAGACAGTCAAAATAATCGCTTTTCATCAACAATTGATAAATTCTTGGCAGCAGGCTAGGCAGACCAATATACACGATACCACATCTGAGAGTTGCATAGATCGTATTATCGAGATGAATTCTGATTCGTGTAACACTTTACCTCATCCCACCAACAAGAACTCCGCGTGGCAAACCTGGAGATGCAGATGTATCCACGGTTTCCATAACAGCGTTTGCGACGCTAACATTCCTTTCCTTCCCCGATGACTGTATGAACGTGGCCGGCGCCGTTATTGGTATTGCAAACCATAGAACTCTCGAAACGTGCACATTGAGAATGAATGGCTACTCCCAGGCCCTATTCGTTGATTCTCTGTGCAATTTCGCTTGCTCTGGCAATCACGGAGTAGCAACTACGAACTGTACGGTCATCATGCTCATGCTCACATTATTTCTTATTTTATTTGCTGTTTTCATTTTATGCATTTTAATCATTTTTCCAGTTCGTACATTTTATTCAGTTTCTTTATTTTAGTATTCTGACTAATTTCTTTCACAGATTAATTCTATTCATTTAATCCAAATTATTAATTTGAATCAAATTAATTTATTCTATTCATTTTATAATTTTTCTGTTAAATTTCATTTTAATTTTTTAATTGATTTTATTCTGATTATTAACTTTTTTTCTTTATTATGTTCATTTTATTATTTTATTGATTTGGACTAAAAGGATAAATAGAATTAAAGGAGAATTTTATACGTATTATTTATATAATTTGATTTATTTATTTCATTCATTTTATTCAATTATTTTTTTGTTATTTTAATCATTTTATTCGATTCGTTCCATTCATTCTATTCATTTTATTGATTAGGTTCATTTCTCTACATATGACGACGGCGTAAAAGCCAACTGTCCAAATTCTCTTTGATAGGAAATTCCGAACAAACCGTTACTGCCCGAATATAGTTCACAGCAGATAATGAAAGAGAAAACTTTTGTTTACTACCTACATCTGTGATTGGGGATTAACGGTTTGTCGGGAATTTCCACTCAAAGAGAATTTTGACAAGTGGTTCCTTTTGTTCGTTTCATGATTTTTGAAAGTTTTATCTAAATAATTTCTTTTATTATTTTTTGGAACTCTTTTATAATGTCGATTGCCTAGCGCTTAAATTGTGTTCGCTTTATCATATAAATCCACTTGCTTAAGCCCAACAAATCAAATATCATACTATAAACTAGGATCGGGTACCTGATTCCTTACCAAATTGAAAAAAAAAAACTACCAGTTTATTTTTGTTTGAGAAATATGCGATAAAAGCTGCTATTATGGCTCCGTTAAACTACCATATTGAGCCGTGTCAAATAAATAAATGTGTCAAATGTTTCAAATTTATCCACAACAGATATGAAATAAAAATTTTCAAGGTTTGATCAATTATTTCTGTTAAAATTAAAAAAAAAAACTATCGCGATTTTTCGACAACCCCATATTATTATTCGAGTAAATTATCATTAAAATGACTAAATGTGATAAATATTTAAAATTTTACTCAAAATAATAATAACAGCTTACTTACAGAGTTATAGAAATGTTGAAGATTTTCGTGACGTTACAACGCAATGAGATATCGCTTTTTTGAGAAAGAAGCGTTGTAACGTCACGAAAGTTAAAAGATGCTTAATAAAAAACAAAACAATAAAAATATTTTATGACACCTCATTATTCGTATGCTATTTAGAAATACATCATAGAAGATATGTTCTTGATAAAAGAATCTCATAGAGCAGATATTTTGACTTTTATAGAAATACGTTGAAAGTTCGAATTTGTGACGCGTTGTAACGTCACGTTACATTATCGGTAATAAAACTATCCTCTTCTAGTATATTCAGATTTTGTTTATTGAATCTTTAGTGAAATTTTATCTACTTTCCGAATCTGTAATAAGTTTTGATGTAGACGTTTGTTTGATAAAGTTATAACATATTTGTTGGTTGAAGAATCGTCAAATCGTTGTAACGTCACGAAAGAATGTGTCAATAGATTAAACATTTATTCAATTAACGGTAACTTAAAAATAAGGAATAGTGTTTTTCATTGTAAATTTACTCTAGCTATTACAAAACAAACACATATCCATTAAAAGAGATAGAGTTGTTTTGAATTTGAATTTGCTTTGAACAATGTTTCTTTCAATATTGTTAATTGCTTAACACATTTTATTTTAATTATCAGAAAGTATCCCCAATAGACCGGCAACAACTATAACTGGATGCACAAATCATAGGCAAAATATGAGCTGTTTCACCCACAAGAGGTTTCAAGTTTCTTTAGTAATATATATGAAAAATCGGAAATGAAAACTTAAAATCAAATAAAAAATTCTACAGTAACTCTGCATACCTTAAAACTTATGGTCACATAGCTTATGTTATAACGAACAGCTTTGTTGAAGACTGTTGCATATTGATTGGAGGTTCTCCGAGAAAGTTATTTAACTTTGAAGACCAACCGATTTTTTTGAAATTCTATGCAAGTAAAAAGTATCATCAGACTTATAGGTAGTTCATAACCGTCTTTAATTAGGGTAAGGTGGGGCAAATTCGACCTAGTAAATGGCTTTGGCTGTAAAATGCCCATTTTCCATCGGATCATGTCGTTTTATATACCAAATTATAGGTTAGGCTTCTGGGCAACTTTCTAGGTATAGCATTTTATTCATTTTTCGGGAAAATTTTGAGATTCATGCGTTGTACGAAAATGTTCATCTTTGCTGTTTTTAAAAATAGTGGTGTAAACCCGACCGCCTATGTTTTTGGTTGATTTAGTATAGATATTACCCAAGTTTTATGGGTTTTCTAGGATAAATCAATGAATGTTACGCTATTGAATTGTAACATGAAGAAAATGGAATTGAATGTCAATCTTGGAATGTCAAAATCACGAGCAGCTACACGCAGGCGTGGGAAAAATCATTTCACGAAACGATCATTTTGAAATCATCCACCAACATGCTCTTACTGTGAAACCCGATCTCGGCAACCCTTCTTGTGCAGAGTTACGCGTTCATGCGAAAGCGAGAAGCAAAACACAAAACTGAAAAAAAAAGTGACAGCGCGCGGCTCTGATTCAGTCTCCATCGCATACGTAGTGTTTTGAATGAAATCAGAAAGGATCGCAAATGAATGCATTCTTTCATTCACAAAGATTCATTTCAAAACATTCACCGGATCGTTCAAATAATAAAAAACTTGTCGTTCTTGTTTATAGACCTATGAAATTTTCACTTGGTGATCTCTTATTGTTGAGTAAGTAGTTTGAAATGTGCTGGTGAAAAAAAATAACTTCTTAAAACGATTCCGTGCATATCACAATACTAATTTCAAGTGGATTGTAGTGCAATCTACGTCTCAACATTGTTTATAGTGTACATTTGCACTATAAAGTTTACTTAACCCAACCAGAGAATACAATGTCACATTCATTTGTGAACTCAAAGTTGATTCACTTGTGAATGTTTACAGTACAATCTTCCGTTTCAATTCGCGAATGAAGAACACGATCTTCTTCATTCAACATAGTACGTGTCATTCTTTTACCTGGCTCACATCTTCGGAAGTTCATCTCTACCTACGTTCAGTTGTGTTCTTTTGGAGAGTTTTAGTCGGATCGTGAATGAACGACAGGCTGTTGTCAAAGCAATGAAAGGATTCGCCAAGAATCATGCGAATGAATGATAATTCCCATCCCTGCCTACACGTAAAGATATTCCCATTTGCATCAGAGCAATTGCTGGACGAATACTATATTCATCACCTTTTAGTGCCTTTCGTTTGTAATTATGAACCATTGTGCAAAAAAAGAATAATAATAAAAAAATATTCCGATTTTATAAACATTTTCTTAGCAAAAAAGCGGTCGGATTTACCCCACTATTTAGAGGTCGGATTTGCCCCACCGCGTCATTTTGCATTACGATGCAATTCAAAAAAAAAAAAATATGAAAAAAGTTGGACTAAATTCATCCATGTACTTCGTAGGACTTTAATCAAAGAATTTAAATCCAGTTACATGTTTTATGCTATCACTTTAACAATTAGAAATATCCTGTAGTCAATGATGCACAAAAATCGTTGTTTTGTCGTTTGAGCATCTCAATGTAGACTAATAAAATACTATCATACCACCATTATGATTATTTTTTATGCTCTACTCAACAACATTGATATTGGTTCGCGTAGTGCTTCTGATTTTCGATAACAGAGGCGGGTCGGGTTTACCCAACGATCGGATTTGCCCCACCTTACCCTACTGTTCAATTATTTTGAACGAAAATGCAACAGATATTTGAAACAAGGTGAGAATATGTTTGACGCGGTTATCCAATAGCAAAACAGATCAAAATCAAAATAGAATATCAGCATTATAACATAATGTAATGACTTCAATTGAGAAGTTAATACATATGTACATAAGTTGTTACACGGCCATGATGCCTAATTCAAATGGCGGTTCAGTATATTCATATTTCAAGTCAAATATTGCTTACGACTGGGATAACTGCCAAAAGTGGCTATAAACTCTTGTTTATCACTCCGCCACTGATTATTTATTTGAATACTATCATAACTTAGTAAAACTGATTCCAAGTCAAAAATACCTCATCAAATTCATGCGAAGCGCGTCTGAAATTGTCCAATGTTCATCCCATTTGCTTAAATATATTTTTTATGACTTTCATTTAGAAAAAAATTTACGGCTGCAGATGAACTTGTATTTCATAAATTCGAAAAATCAGTCACGAAGATAAACGCACATAAATGCGCATATCTCATCTAAACGCAACTTGGCGTGGTGATCACCACAGAGTCAAGTAAGGGTGTCAACATAGATATTGGTTTGAAGATTGGGACAAGACTATGATGATATTTCCTTTAATCAAGAGCTCCTAGTTATTTGTAAGGGGGTCCTCTTATATAATTGTGCAAAAAGTACCTAATGTTTGATAGTTTTATTTTTGAAGAAGTAAAATGATTTAGACATGTGCGCTATTCTGCAAACTGTTTGTTAAGGTTTCATCTATAAAATAAAAATTTTCCAGTGTAAGGTGTCAAAAATGGCGGCTCCAGAAAAAGGTGTTTTGAAAACTGACTTCATCTTCGGCCACGATACAGGTCGCAATTCGTCGTCTGCAAATAGAAAACCAAAACGATCTTGAAGATTACATTCCATAGAGGGGCTCCAACCTACAAAACATGAAAAAAATCGATATAGAAACAAAACTTGAAAATACAGTATCGTTTTTTTGCACGATTTTTCCACTTTGGTCGGCTGTAAAAAATCGTTAATGATCAAAATATAGCGATTTTGTAGATTACAGCGCCCGAGAATGTTGTCTTCTTTTAGACGAGCAAAATCCGAAGTTGATTTGTTGAGTGGTTCAAAAACGAGAATGCCCGCAGATTCGAAAAATCTTGTTCCGAGAAAGCCGCAATTGTGGACACCATTTTTGACACCTTACACTCGAAAATTTTTATTTAGTAGATGAAACCTTAATAAACATTTTGCAATGTAGCGCACATGTCTAAGTCATTTTACAGATTGAATTTTTTTTTAAACTTTAGGTACTTTTTGCCACAATTATATTAGAGGATCCCCTTAAATAGATTTTATTACAGACTATAATGCCATTTTCGAAACAAATCCTATTTATAATACAGATACCGCTATGGTATTTTACTATAGCAGTGACGTACACGTTATTTGGTGCGGACGCGAAGCAATAACACCAACTGATGCGTGGAGGTAGAGCTGGGGTTAATAATCCTACATCGATCGTTCAGAGCAATGTAACTTTCTATCGCATCACAGCACTGCCAAATAATAATCAATTTTATTCTGAAAAGCAGAGGAATTTGCATACGCCAACGTGTTATGTCACGTTCCGTACTGTAAATTTTATCGTTAATATTTTCTAATGTAAACAATTCCTCACTTTACGCGCTAAGTATATTTCGATGACAGATGCGGGGAGGCAGGTCTGAGAAGAACACCCACAAGATGAGATAATCGCCCTCCGGTCTTTACAACTTGCCGATTGAATTTATAGTAAACAAAGGGGAAATTCAGCGCCTGGAACAAAGAGTAATTTTCGTTCGACGTGATGCATTCCGCTATATGAGTGTGTAAGTCGCTGTCGACAATGAAATATAACCGTTTGGCCTAGTAGGTAGGATAGCCAAGTGCGTGTAAATAAACAAGTTCAACCTATCAGCCTATTTTCTCTGTAAACAGAACTTTTGGCCGTTCGGGATAATTGCAAATTCCCAAACTGCGCATTCGATCGCTAACATACCGCCCACAAGATGCAAATAAATAGAAGCATTTGCTTTCAAGTCCGATTAATATCACCCCATTATGAGGCTACGTGTAAAATCACCTTTTGATTTATACGCATCCTGATGGTAATAAATTTGTACCTAAATGCTCAGGTTGAATTTAGGTTTTTTTTTATTCGAAACATGTTTCGGTTAAATATGCAGTTATTTACGACCGGTACTGATCGTTTAGTGCCGTTTGTGATCGCAACCTGCGTGATCAGCAGCTGCCGCCGCGGAAGAGCACTGCTGTGCGAAAGATATATCATCCCAAATTTGACACCTCTGCTCAAGCGGAGCTGTTTTCCGAAAAGATATGGGTATATTGATTTATTGATTTTTCGGCACCTACTTTCATCGAGTTAAACATACGCGTATCAATAAAAGTGGACAGGAAATCCAATTTACGTTCGGTGTGGTTTTATCAATAAAGGTTTACATTTTTCAGTGCTATAAAATTGGTTTATGCTGAGATAATTAAGTCTGGGATAGTCTTGTTCGGGTTATGAATCTGACATGATGCGCATGAGACTGAAACGGTAAATCGTAAAACGATTGCCGTCAGTGACACGTAAGGAAGATCCAGGCTGATTGGTGGTAGGAGTAAGTTGTCGGATTTTTTTCGTTTATATGGACTGGTTCTGGTCATTGAAGACAAGGAGGAAGTCGAATACACGATGGTGTCGAATCCATATCTGCGAGGTGTGAAAGATAAAAGTTGGAATTAGCGAGCGAAGCGGTGCTGTCTGGAAAAATAAGATGAATCTTGTTAAATTTGCTGTAGCAACATTCTTTTCAGAACTTAGTCCGATGGATTTCCAAACAGCACGCAGTAAAACTTCAGCTGATTTACCGAACATTACGTTTGAAAAACTTTACGAAATTCAAAATGCTATCGTCTTCAGGATTTTTTTCGGTAAGAACAAGAGTCAAATAAGCGAATTGTTAGTAGCAAATCGCAGTTGTAGTAGTAAGCACAACTCGCGATAGTAAAGTTGTGGTTATTGGTCTTCCATTCTTCAATATTTCACTGGTACTCAGAGGTATTTGTAGACAGGGCACTCATAGTGATCTTCAGATCTTATCAAGGTTGGCAGGTGGCAGGACTTTAGAGTTCGGTCAGCATATGAAACTACCCTACTGGAAATGTAGCTCGAAAGGATAGCTAGTGGAATTGATGGGAATCGCAGAGCTATATTGGCATTTTTATTACAGCGACGTGGGCTTGTCGAAACGACCAACATAAAAAAGATAAATAAAACTTTTGTACTGTTAGGGTTGCCACCTCCGGTATTGCTTTGATTTTTATTGTATGCATTATATTATCACTGTAAGTGAAAATAAGAAAGATAATTTAATTGTCTACAGCTTTGTAGAAGACTGCTAGTCAATCTGGCTTTGTTAAAAGAAGCTATTAAACTTTCGGCTAAGTGATGTCTGAGTCAATTTTGTATGGGGCCTAGTAATGCATGGTTGTGTATCTATACTCGATTCCCACGAACCATTTTTTTTGTGAAATAATGGTTGTGGGGGTCGGGTAATGTTTTAAATATTTTATTTTCTTTTAATTTTTTGTTTAAATATTATATTTGAATTTGATCTGCTATGAAACTATTGGGTTATTTTCCCTAGCATAGTAGCGATATTTTGAAGTGTTGTTTTTTTTAGAAAAAAAAATCACTTTTTAAAAAACTTTTGAAAATTTATATTTATGAATGAAGTTTCATGCCTACCTTGATACTTCGTTGGCTGCAGCGTCACCTCGAAAACGCCGGGCGTATCGTAGAGCTCCATCTTTGTCGGTTTTGGGTGGCTTCTTTCTAGTTCCGCCGCACGTTCAGGGATCTCCGGTCTTCTTCCACTGCGTATAGCTAACGTGTTCGTGGCCTCCCACGAAGTCGACATCCTCTTCCTGTCTCCCTGCTGAATATTGTTATTGCAATTCTTAATTCTGACATTCGTACCACATGGACAGCCCATTGCAGTCTGCCGTATATTATCTGTTTAACAATATCCGTATTTTTGTATACTTGGTAAAACTCATGATCCCTGCGTCTGTGCCATACTCCATTTTCGCATATCCCGCCGAGTATTGTCCGCAGCAATTCACGCTCCAAGACTCCGAATGCTCTTCTACCTGCCTACCTCAACGTCCACGCTTCGTGGTCATAAAGAGCAACAGGGAGGACCAGTGTCTTGTATAAGGCGAATTTTGTTGACGTTTACAGGTTGCGGGACCTAAGCTGGTTACGTAGACCGTTAAAGGCCCTGTTGGTAGCTGCAATACACCTTTTAATCTCACGGGAACCATCGTTGTCGCAAGTCACAAGTGTACCTAGATAAACGAATTATTCGATCACTTCAAACACGTTACCATTAAGCACTACCTCGGAACCAACACCACTTGACCTGCCTCTCTCTTTACCTGCGACAATGTACTTTGTCTTGGCTGAGTCGATGACTAAGCCTATCCTCGCTGTCTCCCTCTTAAAAGGTACGGAGGCCTCTTCCACTGCTCTATGATCGATTCCAATTACATCAATATCGTCCACAAAATCCGTTCCTTTGCACACCAGCTCTCCTGATAGCTCCTTCAAGAGCAATATTGAATAGCAAATTTGAAAGTGTATCACCTTGCTGCAGTCCATCTAAGGTCACAATTGTGGTTGAGATCTTATCTGCAATCCGGATACTTAATTTTGAACCATCCCACGTCGCACGTATCAGTCTAATCAGTTTCGCCGGAAAACCATGTTCTGGCATAATCTGCCACAGCTCATTTGTTTTCACTGAGTCGTACGCCGCCTTAAAATCAATGAACAAAAGGTGGGTCTGCAAGTTGTACTCCCGGAATTTGTCTAGGATCATCCGCAGGCTGAACATCTGGACCGCCGTTGATCGGCCCACACGAAAATCAACAATACGCAACAGTAATTTGTACGCCGAGTTCAGGAAAAATAAACCCCTGTAATTAGCGCACTCCAGTCTGTGCCATTTCTTGTACATCGGGCAAATGAGTCCATCTAGCCAGCTAGTTTAAAATAAACTATAAAAGTTGCATGTTTAAATTTCCTATTTCATGGAAAGTATGAGATATATAATTCTGCATTTAAGAAAAGATCATGATGATAGATGAAAAAGTTTGCATGGTTGGATGGCTTCATGACTTATCGACTATAATAATTATCGAGATATAACGCCCCTCAATTTTAGTTATGCGCTACTCTTCCGCATTCTGTTTAGCAGGAAAGATCCTTTGCCAGTGATTACAACAGCGTCGTTGTGTCATCGACGTTTACTTCTTTATTGGGGTTGCTGGTTGTTGC
The DNA here is from genome assembly GCF_030247195.1 of Topomyia yanbarensis. Lineage (NCBI taxonomy): Eukaryota > Metazoa > Arthropoda > Insecta > Diptera > Culicidae > Topomyia > Topomyia yanbarensis. Next base: position 104,533,739 of record NC_080672.1, on the reverse strand, counting down.
TTTGGAGGCACTGGGTGTAAAATTTGTTTATGTTCAGTTGGTACTGACAACAGGTTTCGAGATATAAAATGTATTAGTTATTGTATCGATTTTGTTGGCTATTTTCGGCAAATTTAAGACTAAGAGAAACGAAAGCAATGAAATTGAAAGACGAATAGGTATTCTAGAGCGATCAGTTATAAACCTAGAACGGAAAACTAGGACTAGGCAGGCTTATATGGACGCCGACCTACCAGAAGAAGGCAAAGGATTTTTCACATTTCTTTTCGATCATGTCCATAGGCGCCTGTCTGGTCCTAGTTTTCCTTTCTGAGTTTATAACTGATTCGCTCTAGAATACATATCCGTCTTTCAATTTCATTGCTTTCGTTTCTCTTAATCTTAAATTTTCCGAAAATAGACAACACAATCGATACAGTGGATCCTTGCGGCAATTAAAACATAGTAACAATATTTCACTTCATTTACAGATGGTCGAGTGTTGCAGTCTTTGAAATCATCAAAAATTGCATCTTGAATGCAAGATCGTGAGTCGCTTTGAGATTCGTCCACTTTAGATGTTCGCATCTTTTGCTGCAGGATTAGAATCAACAATTTTTTAATATATTGTCTTATTTTGTACGGATTGTTGGTGAGGTAGATTTTTATTACATATTCCGACAGACGCTTTGTGCATTCGTTTATTGTGACCGATTCGGGGAGGCCTAGAAGGCGACCACGTACATTTAAGTTATAATAATGATCTCCCTATTCAATAAATTAATATTTCGAAGTCGACACCGGTGATAAAGTGGCAAGCCAAAGGTTTAGTTGGTTGAATCGCCTCTTTGATGTCGGTGATAGGCACTTGAATTGCTCGTATCAACGAGCAGTGCAATTCATTTCAATGCAAAAACATATCGAATGCATGTTGCCGTGACATGTAATAGGCCTTTGCGATCAAATAATCAGTTTTGAAGGTTTCCATATTTATTTGTCCGTTGATGGTCCCAGAGGTGATAAAGAACTGAATGTTTGCCACATCCACGGATCGCTTGCCAAACAAGGATTTTCTAGCGAATTTTCAAATCTTCTTTCGCATCATGTACCGCTTTATTATCAGTGGAAGTCATTTTTGCGCGGGCGTATAGCCAAGTGCAGGCTGGTATTAGAGACTAGAATGGGGTCTGTAATATTATAGCGGCACTTAACTTGTATAACGGTATTAAGGTGGCTTACAAGAAACGAAACACTGTCGCTTCACTATTCTGTTGGTCGAATAACGGTATACGCGCACACACAATAACGGAAAAAGTGATATAACCTCGACGAGATTAAGAATGCCCAAGATAACTCTGAAAGCGGATTAGCACTACTGTAAAATGGGGGAACATTGATCATTTTTTCAAGAGTTTTTCGAATAACTATCTTCAATTCAGGTACATGCAACGGTTTGCATTTTTCAAACAAGTACTGGTACCCATATATTGAAAATGTTCTAATACTTGGGTATTTTATTTCGTTTTACTTTAAAAATAAAATTACTCTGTTGTAAATTACCATTTATTGTTTTTGGGGTAACATTCATCAGCAAAATATGTGAATCGAAATGAGAAATATCGCTCCAAATTATGTGTAAATTGCATATCTGGTCAAGGCTACTGTCTGTCACGTTACAAGTTTACGCATAAATCATAAGATATATCTGCAAAAACGATAAAATTTGATTCTATAGTTTTGATGATGTGAATAACTTATGAAAAGGTCGTAATTTCACGAAATAACTCATTATGTCGAAAGAAAATCTAAAATAACTTTAAAACATCTGCGTTTTGAAGGACAATTTTTCATGAGCATTTTAAAATTCATTCTACAATTAAATTATTTACATAAAAAAAAATTAAATTGAAATTAATTTTTTTTTTTGAAATATGTTTCAAGTTTTTGTTATAAAATTGTTTATTGCTATTTTCTCCACAATGCAATTATATTTTAAACCTTTTATATTTAAATCAATGTTAAACATGTTATGTTTTTTAGCGTTTGGTATTTATGAGTAACTTATTAAAAGGGCGTACTTTTACTACCAGATATTTTTGTAAAAAAAAACAAAATGTTTCGGAAAATTTTTCTTAAGAGCATTTTGCTTTGAAATGATTTGGTATTATTATTGTATAAGAAAATTGTATTTATAACAGAAAAATACTAGAAATTTTGAAGTATACTTAAATTCGTTGTGAAATTCTTTCTTACTAATAACTTCTTAATAGTTTCTTCTGATTTTGGGCTTGCGTTAACAAAAAAATCATTGTTTTATTGTAATTATATTTTTCAACTTTTTTTGTCTTTTTTTAAACATTTCACCAATTTCTTGGAAAAATAATTCTCCAGAATTTGATATCGTATAGTTTTGCTGTACAAATGGCGATTTACGAACAATATATTTTAAAAGTAGTGCATTCAACATCTCACACGCCCATTTTAAATATTACTCTTGAATAAAAATAATTTGTTGTACAATGCAAAAAACTTAGTCTTCCATAATGATCAAATGTAAAAAGTTTCATCAGAATCGAACAGGGTCACCATTTTTGACGTAATTGAATCAAACTTGATGGAATTGCTTTATAGCAGAAAACATCTGTTACGTTACATAATATCAACTGTGTTTTCTCAAAAATTAATTAATCTTTAAGGTTTTCACAATACAGTTTCAAAAAGTAGACATTGTATGCTGTTGGTGTGGTCCACAAAACTTTTGCGAATTTTTGATCTGTCACGTTACAAGTTATTTGTTTTTCATTAAATCACAAGTAAAAATTAGCATTAATCCATGTTCACCTTAAATTTTCAAGCAATATCATCAAATTTAAATTAGAAAAAATGGAAAAATGTGGTTCCAAGCAAAAAGTTGAAAACATGGATTTTGTTTACCTTTTTATCTCCTTACGGTCTTTTAGTCATTTTCAGGTCATGCAAGAAGCATCAACAAATTTTTATAACTGACAGACATGGAATTTTTTCTGGGCTTACCATTCATTTTGTTTAAAATTAGAGGATATACATACAGAAAAAGAACAGTTTGACGCAAAATTTGATAAAACAAATTTTTTGCCAGTGGTTGGAATCCGCCTTCCCGACAAGCAGCAGTTGTAGAAGGGCGTCAGCAACAGTGAGGTGATTCTGCGAAATAAAAGTAAGTTGATTATTTTTAAACCCTCTTAAGCGAATTAGCTGAAAGTAAATAGTTACAAATTCAAACTTTATTGAAAAATTGGGGAAAAACCGACCCGGGACAACTAACGAAAAAAACCTAAGTCTACGGGTCAAACCCGTATAGGTGGCAACCCTATATACTGCTCATCGTTGGATTTAGCGAGTTTTGTTGTTATAAGAAAATTCACCAATCCTTGAATAAAGGAATACTACAAATCGCAATGTTTATGTTGTTATTTTCATTAAAAATAATCACACCCACAATTCATGTATTTTCGCTTGTTAGTTGTGTATTTATTCCGGTTAGCTGGCCATTTTCAACACAACACTACGAGGCAGTTAGTTACAATTAAATGGATTTTTTCCACCATCCTAGCGCAGTTGCCAGTCGTGTGCAGGCAATAAAACCTTTACAAACTGTTTAGTGCTCGTAATGTTTATGGCTTAGTACTTTCCACCTTACACGTTTCTGCTTGGAAGCTTGACATCGCAAACAGCTTTTAACTCGTTAAAATTCAAATTTCCTTTTTGATATCTTACTTGCTCTTTCCTCAAACAATCTCATAAACTACAAAAGATTATGACTGTTTTCTTTCTCGATATAATAAGATTCGCGTTTGTCAATCAGCTCGGACCGTTTGAGATAAAAGATAACAGATAGGCAAAGCCACCGTCGCTCGCTGTGCTCGTCTGTGATAGCTGAACCAAGGTCAGCAGAATCACGTCGGAATAGAGGGAGTTTGCAACGTTTGGTTTGGGCTTTGGGAAGAGTCCAGCCATACCATAAATAAATGGATAGTGTGTTTCAGTGTTTCTCGTCATGGTTTTATATTATTAAAGCATAGTTATTCCAAAGCGGCGGCGAACGGCAGCTACGATTCGGTCGATGGGATGTGGAGACTCTCCAGGTCGAAGGCGGCATAACTATCTATACGTTTGAATACTGATGAGCGTTGTTATAACTAGTTTAAGTTATTGGAAGACATCTGAATAATGTGTGGTGTCGATCGCGAGGAATTCGCGTATGGAAACGGCGGTAGCGGTTGCTACTCTTTAGACAGCATCCATCGATGTTATCACTTGGAACTGCGACGATTAGGTTCGTAATGTTGTTATTTATTAATAAGATTGATGGAGAGGTTAATAAATTTTGATCCATATAATAACTAAATACCCAAAGTTTAGTTGAAGAAATTTCTTTTCAATAGATTAATGTTCATCCTGCTACTGTTTTCGATATTTATAAACGATATATCATTGCTGCTACCAACAGGCATTTGCTTGTTTTATGCTGACGTTACGAAAATTTTCAACCTAACTAAATGGCTTTTCGGTTGTCTAAGTAGTTCTCAATGAAACCCAACTACCTATGACGGGATGTTGCCATAGTAGATTCTGAAAGTCGATTCCCTGTCCAAAGCAACACCAAAACTATTAAAGAGGTCAACCAACCTGCTTTTGACTGCTGCTGCAGATTTGGTTGGTATTCATGAAGAGCAGACTTTTACGATGGAAAAAATATATGCTGCATTTTTCGATATTTGAACACTTAAATTTCTTTGTGCATCATTCGTCAAACACATGCAACATTTTTTCTAGCAACAAACATTTTCTGCTGCGATCATTGAATTGTGAAGGTCAGCTTGATTGTTCACAGAGCTGCTGTTTCTGTCGTATATTTTTAAATATCCCGATCACACAACTTTTAAATCTTTTTAGAAATATGAAAGGAAACCCAAACAAAAGTGACAAATTGTATTGGCGTCTGTTTTATCTAAAACTGCTAGTTTGGCCATGTCAGATTATGAATTTTAATCCATGTCGCCGGAAAATATATTTCATGCTAGATTTATAGCCTTCCTACAGATTAAATAAACCAGATGTGACCTTAGATTCCTGCATTCCAGATATTATTGTTATTATTTTACCTTGCTATTGACATTCAAAACACAAACTGTAAATTATCTGCAAAATATCTACTGTTCCACGAAGTCCTACAAACTGATTTCACCTTGTTTTCCCTATCGTTAAACTGGTTGATTGATATAGATCGGCAGCATCTTTCGCGCGTGCCAACCATGCTTACACAATGCCACTAGTAGCCCTGCGGGTAGCAGAGAATTAAAATAAAAATTTCATCTGAGAAACTTGCTTCGAACGACAGAATCAGGAAATAAATCGGTAGCACACTGTATGAATTGTTTTGCACCACCATACAAAAACATTCCTAGCATGTTAGAAATGTTTTGCTATGGAGATGCTGATGCTACTTATCAAGTAATAAAAACTTATACAGCGTGAGAGATGATTTCTAGAAGTAAAACTCATACAATACTTGAATGGCTGGCGTCCAAAAGGGGCGCATCTTTACGAAATTGATTTTTTTTCATTTTTTCAATATAATCCACGTGAACTGTCATTTGAGAAATTTAAAGATAATATTTAGATCTTTTGCTATTAGCAGTCAAAGTTGACCGTTATCCCAGTACTAGCTGGCATCCAGAAGGGGTTAACCCCACATTATGTCGTATGGAAATTTGAGTTTTCCGAGGTTTCAAGAAAAAGTAGACTATCAGTAGGGGAAGATGGGGTAAAACGCACCCCCTAAGGAAATGTGATCATAACTCAGCTATAGAACATAAATCGGGAGAATTTATTTAATGATATCGTTTTGCCAACATTTTCCTCTGTAATCACAATCATAACACTTTGAAAACTAATTAAGAACATGAAAAATATTCGATTCTTCAAAATCATTACAAATTGCCTTTCGAAAAATAAGCAGGGCAAAACGCACCTGTTCGGGGGTAAAATGCACCACAACAACGGGGCATGATGCACTACAACAACGGGGCAGAATGCACCGCAACAACGGGGTAGAATGCTCGGTGAACAAGCAAGTAGTTTTGTTTTCTAACGAGATTTCACAAAAGTGTGCCATTAAAAAGCCTTAGGTTATGCAATTAGTAGGTTTTCAGAACAATATTTCTGTTTTCGATTAAAAAATCAGCAGAATCAAAGAAGAGCACATTTTGCCCTCGATGGAGCAGAGATATAAATTTAGCAAAAAGTGAATTTTTAGTAGATTATTCATATATAGTGCGACAGTATAATGAACAACGGTATAAGTAGAACTGGAATGCACTGATATAATAATACAAATTGCATTTATAAGAGCTGAAAATCCTTGTTGCACGAGCCACGATAATGACATGAGAAGAGCACGATATTGTCTTTTGTTTATTTCTCGAGCTGCTATTGATGTACGGTTATCAAACTTTGACAAAGTATGTTTATTTTGGCGGACTTCTGACTGGTGTTACCCTTTTCTATAAATTTTCAGTAGTTTTCGATATAAGCAAGGGGTGCATTTTTCCCCGGGGGTTCGTTTTACCCCATCTTCCCCTACACCCAAAACGGCGCGCTCAGATTTTCTGGTTTTGGGCTCACAATCTCATTTCCAAAGGCAATCTTTTTGAACATTGAGCTCTCCGCGCAGAGATGAGGAATGAAAGCTCACGAAATAAATCGATGACACACACTCACATACAAAGAAACTATTTTTCTTCTACACCTTTTGCTCCCCCCACCCAACCATTAAAAGCAATCTCATCACCATTGCTTGCTGCTGCACTGCATTTTGTTTTGTTTCATTCTTTTCTCCGTTGCTATAAATGACCTGAAACTTCTAGTAAAAAAATTCTCTTATCAGATATCCATATTAGATGCCAACAAACTACTTTCGCTAAACAGACCTCTTTAATTCCAGTGACATACACTCGTTGAGTGGTGAAATGACATATATAGTCTTCACACTAATGATGAAACAGATAATATTGTTTGGCTCAGACTTCTCAAATGAAAATCGAACACCATGTTCGCTCTAGTTCTGTGCTCATCTTAAATCCACATTTCGTGTGCAAACTCGAACGCGCTAATGCGTACCAAAACACGCACACATGTGCGTCTGCACAACCGAGCCCCATGTACGTACGCGGTGTTCGTACACACAGGTTCTTGACACTAGTTTTCTCTTTCTATCACTCATCATCACTAGTGTTGACTGATTCTGTTTTGGGTGTGCCTTTCTTGTGTACGCACACGGTGTTTAAACCTAAGTTTGCACATCGTTCACTTGGGCTCGGTGTTCGAGGCGAACCTGTACACAAAGGCAAAGCAAGTTTGAGGTTGAACGCGGGCACGAAATTTTGTACACAGGTGCAAACTTATCGATGTTCATAGGAAGACTGGTTTGGCTCCTTGCCATCGGTATTGCAGCGTCGTAATTGACGCATTTTGCTTTGTACCATTTTCCCGCTGTTTATTATTATTCTGTTTGTATGTATATGTTGGAAACTGTACCTTACTAGAAAAAAAGATTGACGGGTAGCATCAGGAATGGAACTGACAAACATCTACTCGCTAAAACGCCTTTATACCCTAGGCCATAACGACTCATGATGAATAGTTGTTCGAATGAGCTATATAAACTTCTCATCATTGCAGCGGCGACTCCAAATGGGACAGCATGGGGCGTTGGAGTTTGTTATTCAAATTATCTCTGCACCGTGTAGCTATGGGGAACGACATTGTATTGGACAAGTATAAGTTTGGTTGAACACTAACACATCATTTGGGAGCTTTTCGCTCACAGTTCGTGAGCGAAGAAATCAGATGCAATCCCGCTCCCAAAGAGTGTTTTGAGTGTACCGTATATGGATATATTTCTTTACTATAGATGCGAAAAACCCTACAGCTTTAAGTCACATAGAGTAGTCATCGATTCCGATGCCTATAATGGTTGACATTTCTATTATTTTATAACATAAAATTCGAAAATAAATGACGTGATGTGTACATTGCAAGCACAATAAACCTTAGAGGTTTTAGAGATTTGGGTATGCCATCGCAAACAAATCAAACTGGAAAAAGTCTTTTGGGCCATCAAATGCCATATCATATTGCGTTCCAATTGATTGTATCAATTCATTTCCAAATAAATAAATAAATAATTTCGATGTTTCATCTGAATGTGAAACTGAAGAAATTTGTAAATTTCCTCGCATTGTGCGTAATGCCAAGAAGAAGAAACCTCAATCTTCTCCGCCGATTACTGTGATGGTATTCGACTTCATATCCTGTTGATCTGAGCTTTTAAGGTTCAAATAACTTTCGGTGAGCGTCTACACAAATTGAACGCTTGATAGTAAGCTTTGGAAAAAATGCGTTCATCTTTGTCACCGATGTATCCATATAAAGCATATATTAAACGCTAAAAAAAGAATATCAGTCTATTTATTAGATTACCACGATTCAAATCATGCAAAATAGTTGGCGGAAAAACAATTGACCGGGTGGAATGGTGCTTTTGAAAAGTGGCGGTGATTTTTCGTCACACTGTCCCGGGGCACGCAACACAACTGCGTAGTGAAAAAACCAAAGCCACTTTTTCAAAAGCACCATCCCGCCCGGTCAATTATTTTCCCACCAATTATTTTGCATGATTTGAATCGTGATAATCTAATAAATAGACTGATATTCTTCTTTTAGCGTTTAATAAATGCTTTATAAGGATAAATAGGCGGCAAAACTGAACACATTTTTTCCTACGCATACTACCAAGCGTTCAATTCTAACACATGCTCAAAAAAGCCTTAAAGTTTCTTCAGGACGTGAAAGCCTCTTTTCAAATTAGCCGAAGAGCAGAATGTCGAGATACAGGGGATGGATCGATTGGCTGAAAACCGACTTCTCTTGTATCTCACCGAGAAAATAAATAAATTTTATTCATATAATTTCAAGACGCACACTGTCTTGAAAGAATTACCGCAAGGTCAAAATTTGGACGAAATATTCAACGAATTGAAAATGTACCTTGGCTTTACTCCTTCAAAAGTTATTCTTACGAACAGAAACGCTAACTGCTATAACGCACCACAACGTTGTGAAAATATTCAGGAGCTTTATTTAATTCATTTTAACCGTAATTTAATTAAAGATTTGTACACATTTTATGTTCCACGTGGGAACATTATAGACGACATGGAGGTCAGAAGTCAAACTCTGACTCAATGTTATAGATGCCAAGGCTTGGGTACAACACTAAAAATTGTTAGTTAGATTCCAAATGTATGATTTGTGGTTTACATGAATTCACATACAAAGGACGCTTGTCCGATGAAAAAATTATAGAAAATTTCAAATGCGCTAATTGTCGTGGAAGCCATAAATCGAATTTCTACGCATGTCCTATTCGAGTAAAAATTATAAATCTTCGTGCAAAGCAACAAATAAAAATTTACCTACCTCATCAGCTACTTTTCAGCAAAATATGTTTAAACGTGTGGATCCGTTTCAAAAACTTCTCTACCTATACAAAAATATTCATCCTACAATGGTGCGTCATCTTACGCTTCAGTGGCAGGTAACGGGGCTAAAAGAACTACCAGTACTATCACGTCTCCAATTTCAGCTCCAAACAACGTTTCCTTTGCTTAGGATTGAAAAATTGAATTTTGCCAGCAATCAATGTTTCAATTGATGACTGCAATGCTAAATTATAGCTCCATGTTTGAAACTTTTCAAACTGGATTAGAATTTGCGAATAAATCCGCCATGATTTCAAAGCTCAGTAATGTCTTTAAATAATCATTTAAATTTTTCAAATTGGAATGCTCGTTCATAAAATACGTGTGAAGCGAATTTTTCAACTTCTTGAGAGTTCTTAATGAGCATATAGCCGAAACTGTTTTAAAAGCAAATATTAAATTGAAGAGTAACCCTAATTTTGTCAATTATCGATTTGATCCAATTGTTGGATTCTGCGGAGCAATTGGCGATTTGCGGAATTAGTCATGCGACACCTATGATTCAGCTCATGAACTGGCAAAGTGATAAAGTTAGCTTTTTTCACCCGCAAGTGAGTAGTAGCTTATAACAAAAACTTCATTTTCTTCTCGAAAAAAGCTTACCACTGCCAAAATATAAATGAAACGAGTAAGAAATTTAGTTTTATTTGCAATCATTCTGAAATTACAGTCATTTGCAACTATTTGGCTCATACATTTCTTCTAAATGTAATCGGGGTATTATTGTGGTTATAAAAAATCGTTCCATAAATAAAGTTCCAACTCGAAACCGAGACCCAATCAGTACCAATGTTCATATTTTGGACTATGTAGGAGATTCAGTGAAGACTATCAGAGAGAAGGATCGGCTGTGTATGATACAAAGCTGACACTTTCCTATTAGCCGGATTTATTCTTTCCTCGCGTGATCTGGAGAGTTTCATGAATTTACACCATCTCATGAAGGTTTAGCTTAACTTAAGAGGAACGGGAAATGATGTTGCGGCGGCTGCGGTGCTCAATAAATTACGTGTTGGAGCAGCACTCAAATAGCTCTGCGAATAATACTAGAAACCATTATGATTTACACTCTTTTCGCAAGATGTTTACTCATCATCTTATAAAATGTTGGTTTTCCTTCATTTCCATAAACAATTATCAATAAATTGATCGGTTATTTGGTGTTTAAAAGTTATTGTTTTACCAATATTTACAGATAATATATGCACTATGACAGAACAGAATCAAATCAGCAACACTTTGCTTCCAGCGCTATCTGTGAGCGGTTTTAATGTAGAATCGCTAATCGCAATAGCGGTTAATCGCAGAAGCCAACATTGCGTTTTACCACCAAGGTGATCGAGAGTTTGAGTATTGAAGTTGAAGCCGATCTTGGTATCATTTTTAATACTGGAGCTTATTTGCTTTTTTTCAATGCACTGGTGAGCAAACTGATTTCTTGAAATGAGACTTAGGGGAATTGTACCTAAAATGGACACTTTAAGGTTAAATAGCTAATTCGACTCATCCATTGATGCATTGAAATCATATTCCATGAATATAGTACCTACTTTGTACTCGAACAAGAAATTTATCTTTCCCTACCCTATTCTACCCTAGGGCGTTTAAAAATAACATCATGTTAAAAAAGTCATCGGGCTTCACTTCTTAAATGAATGGTTGGGGTATTAGGACCATTTTTTTCTTCGGAGTGAACTTGCTAAAATGCTCCCTACTGGTGGCGATTCGGCTCAATTCTCTGAAGTGTTTCCTATACTTTTAAAAAAAAACTATACGCCCAATTTGGAAGAAAAACTAATGAAAACGCCAAAAATGGCACTTTTTACTAAGTTTTACTGGCTCTACTGCTCTAATGATCCAAAAATTGTACAAACTAACTCGCCAAATTTCTTCATTTGGATCTCCACAAAAAAATAAACAAATGCTGAAAAAATCTAAGACACTTCAGGAACACTTCAACAGGGATGAATTTGAAATTTTAGACAAAATCGGTCCATTTTTCAAAAAACCAAAATTCACTCCTATAATATGATGTGATGATTGAAAGAGTAGTTGATTTTCCTTCGAAGTTCTAACTTTTTTTCAATGAGTAAGAGAAACATACCGAAAGTGCTTTTTATTGTATATTCAGTCATCATTTGTCGTGTCTTCTGTTGCTCCGAACTCAGAAGCGAGATGAGCTCAGTCAATATTTGTTTTCAATGTGTCAAGTTTACCACAATTCTTTTTATTCATTACCGCTCGTACTTTTTAGACAAAATGACAGTATGATGAAGAGATTGCCAAACAAATATTGAAACACCTATTATGAACCAGTATCAACATATTTGCTTGTGTCTGTATCACAAATGCTTGTACTTATTTATAGACTAATCGTCTAAATATCATTATTGTCAAGTTCAAATATGCAACTTCCACCCAACTAATCACTTCATAGTATGCACTTGGCATAGTTTGAGCTCTAGATGACCGCATTGCATCAACCACCGACTTCGAATGCCGTCGTGCAAACTATCCGCTCCTGTTGTCGCCAGAAGGTCTCACGGTACACTACTGATTAGCTACGCCCAATAAACGTTGCATTCTCTTGCAGTTAAACAACATCTTAAATCCCAATTAAAACGTCGTCGACAGGTGCTAATGAAAATGTCTGCGGAACCTTGACACGGCAGGCCTCTGTAGAACCAGTCGACTGTGTATTAATCGGTGATTTTGTTCCTTGCGCACCGGCTCAACTGGCTCGCTGGGGTTATGTCACTTTGCCAAATTCTAAATTTGTTCGGTTGTCGCTATCAATTAACGCCTTTGTAGGAGCTCGGCGAGGTATGGACAATTTTGACTTTTGTACGAAATCCTGTTTACTTGCAACAGTTGACAGTAATCCTCTTCTTCTTTTAGCACCTTCATATATGTTTGGCGCATTGATCGGACACCTTTTGGCTTAGCGATAGGTATGTGAGTTGCCGACTGTCCCAAGGCGCCTGAAGCCAGAGACTTCGTCAAGCAGTAGCAGAATGCTATATCGGAAATTGAGACACTGGCTCACAAAACCTGTCAGTCTGGATAATAAGTTAAGCGCTTTAACAACTTCTCCGTCGGGTTGTGATTGCGGTGCACAAAAGTTAGCACACTTGTCCCATTAGCTGGGATTAGGAGGATAAATAAGGATCTTAAGAATAATATTTATTGTGGTCAAACGGTACGGAACGCACGCACGCGGTGCACTTTGATTGCGGGGGCGTTAGTTGTTTACGAATGTTTGTACGTAAACAAGGGTCTTACCAATGGCAAGGTCGTGTTGTGGCTTACCTTCGTTCGGGGCGATGCATATTTTTCGTTTGGAATGTGCATTCCGATTGAGGCAGGAAATTGAATATTGTAAGTTTGAGAAATCTGCCATTAGTCTGCTTGAATTTGTTCATAGGATCGGGAATTTTCTTCCTGTTTTAATGTTATCTGGTAGTAGGCATTCAATTAGATACGTATATTAATTGCGCATATTTTAATCTTATTAAACAAGGTATCATACGATTACAAATGCCGTTTTTACTTGAACCCCAAACTGAGTTAGGTTCTAATTCCGACAGTTGTCAGGCCATTACTTTTGATAGAAGTTTGTTATTGAACCTCTCTCAGTTCCACTTCATGCAAAAACGACACAATTCATGGACTATTTGGCTTACAATCTACGGATTGCCCATTTGACTGGCTCGTAGGTGCATAAACAAATATTATTATTGTTTAGCAAGCACCACACTTTTCGAGTTCAACAAACTTCTATAATTTGAGGGAAGTTATTTCGAAAATCAAGACTATCCGTGAAACAACAGTGAACACTATCGACGAACAGGTCCACCATATGTTGATCTATTTATAGTTTTCCTCGGGGTGCAGGAAACCTGCATTATTTTCACCTCCTTCTTTTCACACGTCGTTGGAATGATTCTGAAGCGAACCGCATGAAATGATTAGTTTTCGGTCTGGCATGCACAACAATCAGGTCAATTACTGCCACTATCATTTTCCGATTGATCCTTTTAATTATTCTATCATTTTCGGTTGTTTTACATTACTGGAATTAAAGGGGCTTGCCTGGTTCGCTAGGCGGATGTGCCAACTAGATGGATGTTGTTTGGTTGATGAGTTTATTGTATACAAGAGAAACCAAGGGCAATGAGGATGCAAATTTCATCTAATAGTCAAGCGTGTTTATAATGATCTCGGCAGTGCTTTCTGATTGGTCTGTGTGCTTTATGGAAATTAGATATTATAAATGTTCCAGTAAACTTAATTGGTGTTTCTCATTATAATAAACAACTGAATGGCTGGCGTTCAAAAGGGGCTAACCCACATTTTTTCCGAAATCGACATTTTTGCATTTTTTGATAGTTCTAAATAATCTACGTGTACTGCCATTTAAGAATTTTGAAAATAATTTTTAGATTTTTTTCTTTTAGCTGTCAAAGATGACCATGGAGGTAACCCCATTACTAACTGGCGTCCAAAAAGGGCTAACCCCACATTGAGTCTTATGGGAATTCAAGTTTTTTTTCGTTTTCCGAGTTTTTAAGAAAAAGTAGTATTGATTCGCAATCAGTAAACTTTATGTTATAGCTCACATATCGGTGAACTCGATTTAATACTGTTTTTAGGTGGATTGCATTGTACGTTGACGTTTCGGCCCAAGCAGTCGTTCCTGAAGGTAAGGGCCGCTCATACATTTGCTATGTATGGTTATTTTCTATCTAATATATAATTCTTGAACAAATGTATATTATTGAGCATATTTCTACGAACATTTCAGTAAAGGTATCATCTCTACATTGAAAGTTCACCGAGAAATTAAGAAAAACGGTACATCGTGGTCGGAAAGTTAAAAAACGTGGAATCAATTATCATCTTTCGGTATAAAGTTATGGTGTCTTCGGAAAAGTTTCTGTATGACACATAGCGCTTTATTTGGTTGAGTCACACTAGTTCGGAATTCTATCGCTAGGGCGGCTCTGTTATCAACTTTTTAATGAAGCTAGATAGAAATGTGGTGCCTTTGTAAAAGTTGTAGGTCTTATCATTTTAAACATATCTTCTGAAGATGCAAACTTTATAGGTCCTGTATGTTAGGACATAGAGAAGGTTTTAGTTAAAACATTTACTTACAGATTATGTTTTCAAAAATGTGCCATATTTCAAAACCTGTAGGACCTACAAAGTTGATATCTTCAGAAGATATATTTAAAATTACCTGATGTACAACTTTACCGTGTACACCAGCTTTCAATTTCGTTCCATTAAAAAGTTGATAACAGCGCCGCCCTAGCGACTGAATTCCGAACTAATATGAAAAGATAAAACATATCGTCAGATGTCACCCAACAACTTTGCCAAATACACCATAACTCTAAAACGAAACATAAGGAAAGAAAATGTGAATTGTGGGTTAGCCCCTTTTGGACCCTATGTCGTCAAATGAACTGCGACACACATATAAGGCGTGGTCCAGAAGAAAAAATCATCAGTTTGCCTGTTGACGCATAATTACAGTTGCCCGTCAATCACAGATCGCTCGGCCGGAGCCGTCAATATGGGGGATGGCGACATCTGAGAGACTCAATCAAATACGTGAAGTCACAAACAGAAGTGCCGTGTGTACGTATGAATCATTCGTTGCTCGCGTGCCAAACGGGCAACATCATGACTATAACGTCCGGACGGTACAATGAGCGGCCAAACACCGTTAACCACGTTCGAATTTGCACTCGTTCCTTTTTTGTGTGCAAAGCTTATCCATGCGCGCGATATGAAACGAACGCATAAAGAAATGCTATGGCATGGTTTGAGTCGTGCACACACGAAGATTTTCAAAGTGGGTGGGGCGGTTTTGGATTGATTTCAACACATTGCAGGGTGTGACATGTGGGTGCTGCTTGTGAGTTAGAAAAAATAACTTATTTTTATGCTTATGTGTGCGATGGGCTAGTAATTCTCGCGTCAAAATGATTTTGGCGGTTTGTAGGCAGGGTAAAGTTCCTATGTTGGTCCTATTTGAGCTTCTTGCCGCATTATTTCTTTAACCCTTGAACATTGCACTGGGGTACAAATCTACTCCATTCCATCTTTGGAGCCGTGTGAAAACAAGAATTTGACATTTACCGACCTGAGATAAGACAGTTTATGTATCATTGATTCAATAATTACCGTGCTTTCAACTACACAGCTGTTTTCGCAATTAAAAAATGAACAAAATGATATATTATGCATTTCTTTTGTTTGCATATTTACCTGCAAAAATTGCGATCAAATGCGTGGGGTACGTCTGTACACCAGTGCAACGTTCTAGAGTACTAAAAGTAAATGAAACGTTCTAGGGTTAATTACACAGCTTACAAGCGATAGAATGCGTATAAATTTGCATCAAGGAAAATGGCTTGCGTATGGTGCAAAACTTCTGTTTGAGCGCAGCGAAGACTCCCAGTTAAGCTCAGCCGGAAATGAACCGGAATTCTGGCTGGTTCCAGTTCGTATTCCGGCTCCAGTGACACAACCGATTCTAGTTAGAATCGGTTGTGTCACTGGAGCCCGTGTACGAACTGGAACCAGCCAGAATTCCAGTTCAATTCCGGCTGAGCTTTACTGGGCTCTAATGCTCTAATCAACGGCTTCAAATTTGTAGAAACAGGGTAAAAATAGAGTCTTAACCCTACCTGGAATAATGCACCTATTTGCACACACTTTCATCACTTCTGGATATACGTGATGCGTTTTTATCACTAAAGCTTCTTATAACCGGCTTCTCCAGATATTTCTAAAGCACGGACGGACTCAACTGGGTGTGCGTTTACTTAAACTTCTTTAGGTGTTTCCTTTTTGTAACGAATAAGGCGTTAGCGGCTCATATTGATCCCGATTTTGAACTCAGCTTTGAGACGCATTTTCAACCAAATCTATATGAACTAGTACTTAAATTGTTTAATAAAGTTTAAATTTTGAGTTTCTGGTGGATATAACCGTTTTTGACCTGGTTGGTCAGTGGGATTCGGTGCCGAATGAGGTCATGTTTGAATATCCGTATAACTGGTCAATTCATGAATCTAGTCCTAGAACTCCGAATTTTCATTGAATTTAAGATACAATAAAAAACACCAGATTCTAAGACAAACTTTATGAAATGATCAGTTCAGCGAATGTTCCGATTTTTTGGATGGTCTTTATGTGACCAATAGGGTCAACCTTTCACTCTGAAATGTTTTCGAAAAAACTTCAGAATTCTAGAACTAGATTCATGAAATAGCTAGTTTTACAAATGGTCCGCATATTCCAGATGATTTCACGTAGAATCCAGGGTCTTTGAATTAGAGTATCATAAGATGGGATTTTATATAAACTTTCAAGCATATTACAATTTTTTGGGCTCAGTTTCATTGATTTACTACATTGGCAATATTTGATCAATATTATAAGAATACTATTGAACCGCCGGAATCGGTATCGGAATCATAATCAAGGACACCCAAGATCGGTCGCATCATGTCCAAATTTAATATATACATTCTAATCTTTGTTTTGATTTTGTTCTAGTATTCTGTCAATAAAACTGTGATTTATGATGACGGTTCTGCATACATTTATGGATGCAAAACATGACCTCATTCGGCACCGATTCCCACTGACCAACCAGGTCAAAAACGGTAATATCTAACAGAAACTGAAAATTTAAACTTTAACAAACAATTTAGGTACTAGTTCATATAGATTTCGTGGCAAATGTGTCTTAAAACTGAGTTCGAAATCGGTGTCAATATGACCCGTTAACACCTTATTCGTAACTTTTTTGCACAGCCCTTCAGGAATAAGCTAAAATTTTTAGTCTATTGAAAATCGTCGCTCCCCATGAAAGAGGAAAAGTCGGTTCCGACAGCATGAAGTAACAAGTTACTTTGCGCTTGTTCGGACATGCCGTAGACTCAGGTGATTCAGGGCATTTCTAATGCCAAAAGATCTTGACTGCTACGGTAGCAGACAAAAGGTTAAGTCGCCGGTAAACTCTAAGCTTGCACATATGACCCTTCCACGCATTTCTAAACTTTATCCCTTCAACTCCTTGCTCTCCCTTAAGTACTATGGCTCTTAATATTGAAAAATATACTTCACCTTCCAGTCCCTTGCTAATTAAATGCCGTAACAACGGTTGACATATTCTACTTCTTTTCAGTTATGTCTCTGACATTACCCACTCATCCTTTACAATTTGAAAATCAACCACTTTCATGATAAAGCGGCAGGTTAAATGGATCCTTCCCTATAATCGAAGTCAGTCTCTTGGAAAAGAAATTATTTGCACGTATGTCCACTAATATTTGCCGATTCCTATTTATTTATTTATTTATTCATAATAATATAATATAAAGCAATTGACTTTATTAATGTTACAAGTTATAATCCAATTGCATACAAATCTTATGTTACTGCTCGTACTGTGCATGCCGATTGAAACAGGAAATTGAATATTAAATAGTCCGTTGAACAGTTATCAAACTATAGAATCAACTGTTTTCACTACTTTCAATATGATAAAACCCAAATAAAGCGTAATTGATCTATAGTAAAAACAAGGCAAAGATTGAACTTGTTCGTATCGTGATACTTTATACTCAAAAAGGTCTCACCAAATTGATCACTTTTGAAAACAACGGAAACCGAATGTTACCAGATTGATGTGCAACTTTTTCAATCAAAGAAGCGAACCCACCACTATCCGATTACAGAATCGATTCGGCGCGAAACTGAGTCAGATCAAAGTTCTGAAAAAGCAAAGCCACTAATCAGCAATCAATCGATTCTGTCAGAAATCCAGCGGCACTAAAGTTTGCATAAATTTTCTGCTGTAACATTTCGCAGCTCAATAGTATTCAATAAAAAGATTTCACAGTCTTCGCTGTTGTCTTCTGTTGGAGCAGCAAGCTCAAATAAAGAACCCGGTGACTATCGTTGGAAATCAATTACCATAATGGTACCATGTCTAGCCTGTGTAGCTCTGCGGATTTAGCTGCGGGAAAATGCTGTAAGATGCCAATTTATCGTCTCCACTTCAAGACAAGCTAGAGTGGAATTTACAATCCCGAAAACCCCGTACGATAAAGATGTGTTTTGACCGTAACGGAAGGGTGGAACTATAAATTAAACATTTTTATTGTTTTACCAATAAGGGTGGCCCCGCCGGTGCGTGAGCTTAGCATGTCGCGTTTGTCGGGGCTAATCTGACAAACTAGATGCGATGGATTACAAATTAAATTATGGTTTTGATGGGTCAGATGAAATTTTTATGTGTTCCGGCGAGATTTGGGAGATTTTACGATGTAATATGAACGTTTTGAATGATTGTCCAGGTAAGCTGCGCTACAAAACCGTTGACTTATGGTAGTTTTGGATCGAATTCCACAGCAACAATCGGGTGCGTAGGTAGGCAAAAGTGGCGAGTGAACACTAAAGGAAAAAATAATCGATATTAGGAAGCAGTCGAATAATGATGTGGTTCAGTATAAGCTACAGAAACGCGACGCGCGATTGGACACGGTTTCGCTTTACGATGTTGTCCTTCTACAGGACAATGTTCGACTGATTACGTAAGTGACACACACATAGACACTGTGTGCAATAGGGGAGACTGACGAGACTTGATTCCATCACCAGAAAATATTAATCGAATATACTAGTAAGTTGTGTAGTTTTATCTAAACATAAATTTCTTTCAAACAAAAAAAAAAGAAATTAATAATGTTCACCGATTTAAGAAACTTAACTGTAGTTGTTTACTACAGTATAAGTAGTAACCATGCTTCTCACATTTGACGTTCCTCAACTATAACAACAGACAGCTTCCCATTAATTAATCGGATTTTTGAGGATTTCGTATAAAAAAGTCACGTGAGAAATGCGTAATATTCAGTAACAAAAAACAATATCCAATCACAAAAAGCCAATCAATGCTGCAACCCATTTATGAAAGAATAGAGTAAAGCGCCTATTTTGGCCTCATAAGGGTGGGCGCCAGTCTATTTCATTAATTATTAATTTCATTAATTCAGTGTCTTTGCTTTGTTCTTCAGAACCAATATAATAACAAAAATGGTTTGAGAATGGTGAAATTCTTTTTTGAGCCCAGCATAAACTCGTATCGAGTTTCGCAAATATTGCACAACCATTTGAGCCAATGCGTTGAGCAAAGATGTCAGACGCTGCTGTAACTAGGGTTCGTCGTGGTGCGGATGTGGGCGGTAAATGGATTGTCCGCACCGCAACCGCAAAAAAACTAATAAAACCGCACTGCTTACCGCAACCGCACTGTATTTACCGCACCGCACCGCGCGGTAATGCGGTAAAATTTTTATGTTTTTAAAAATTATACATTTGTGTAATCATATATATTAAAATGTTATTCTTATTCACACGAAATTTAACTTTAAGACTCCTCAGAATGTAATGTTTATGAAAAAATCAACATTTGCATTTTCCATTAATAAAATTCCGTACATTTTAAAGCAAATATTATACATTCAAAAACGTTCTACTGCAGTAATAGGAAAACTTTTATTTTAGCAACCCTTCAGTTAATTGAAAAATGTAGAATAAAAATGTAAGAAATGAAGTTGCATATTTTTTTCTTTAAATTTTCATATTTTCAATGTTTGCGACATATGAAAATGAAATGGATGATTTTCGCATTTACGTAGTAAACCACCTTTCATTCTTAAAGGAATTTCACCAAAAAATAATTTATTGTCGAAATACCAGTACTTCTATATAGTAGCGCATGTATTCCAATACAGTGAAATAAAAACATGTTGTATTTCATCAATAAAAACGACGCAATATTTGACAAAAAAAATTGCTCTATACATTACATCTAATTAGGAGTACAGAATTATTGAACACTAGAAAAACTGCAAAAAATGTATGATTTGTAGCATACAGCAGAAATGATTTTTGAAAATCGGGGGTTTTACGGACAAAATATCCCAAAACTCTAACTTCCGCATTCTTCAAGAAACAGATGTATTCTCATTCAGAAACTAAGATTGCTCCCTTTAAAAATGTATGAAGTGTAATTTTCTAAAGGCTAGTTCGAAAGTTCTGGCATTTAATGTATTTTCTTCTAATATTTTCCCAAAGAGCCAATGGCAAAAACTTCAATTGAAGTGAACGGGAGTCAAACTATGTGGTATTTGGCAAAAAAAGCTTCAAAAAAGCTACAAAATAGTCTTAACTGAAAAATATTGCGACTTAATTTGGTAGAAAATTATAATAAATTTGATGGAAGTACGCGAAAAAAAGTTATGTAGCATACAATGTTGATGAAAGAATAATAGAATAATCATCTTAGTTTTGACCCCTCCTTATCTTGGACGCCTTTATACATTTGTATCCTTTACTGCCAATTACTCCAAATTCTTTTGGTTTGATGAAGATAATTGTATTCTTTGGGTTGTGTTTAAGTCCCATCATAATTAGTTCATCTCTAATTCCTTTAAATTAGTCAAAATTCACAGTTGAAAAATTGATATCGAAAACGATTCATAATTCCACGATTTCCAACAGAAATCGAGAGAAGTGATGCACTTTTAAATTAGATTTAAGAGTAAAAAATTATTGTTTATAAATGATCCAATAATTTTGTCTCTATTTGGATCTTGCATTTTATGTATTTGAAATGGTTAGTTTGTGAAGTTTTACTTAGAAGTATAAAATAACTAGTCCAAAATATGTCGTAAAAATAATAGCGTCAAAATATTTCGAACACAGCAGGATTTTCTTTTGTTATAGCAGTCTGTTTATCAATTTAGAATAATCAAAACTATCACTTTATCATTTTTTTTTGCAGTGCGGTTGCGGTAAAACCGCGCGTTAAAGGCTGTTTCCCGCACCGCATCTGCAGGAAAAAGTGTCTCACAAAATCTGCGGTGCGGGTGCGGTAAATACTGCGCGGTTGCGGTAATTACCGCAACCGCGACGAACCCTAGCTGTAACCAAAGGCTTCAATTGGGAGGGTGCTAATGGAAAAGGGGCAAAAAAGGCTCATTATCCTGCATGCTCTTTTAAACATGTTTTCAAAGAGGAATCAAGTGACCCCTAATTAGGAATCCTTTCTCCACTAATCTAATCATTTTCCATTTGTTTGTTGTTGCCCAGAAATGCTCATAGTTCTTGTCCAGTGTAATATTTCCATGTATTTTTTATGATGATTAGTGATCCCTATAAACTATCTAAAAACTTAGCTTAGCTTATCTTAGCTTAGTCGACCGCCCGTGAGTTTTCCCTGATTGAATTGCAAATTGCATTGAACCAATTGTATGATACGTGGGAGTAGTACATCATAAACAACGTGCAACCTAAAGTGACTAAGATTATAGTATGATTAATAACGTAGATGACCACGCCCATGCAGGTCAATTCTGGGATGGGGAGGAATGTTAGTTCAACACTTGCGACTATTACGACCGACCATTTCTTTGCATCATCCACAAGTGTCGCTGGATAGGATTGGTGTTATTATGTAGGGAAATGAATCAGGATTTATCTTGGTAGATATTGTGATTTAGCTAAGTGCTCACGCGCTTTGTGTTTTCATTTTGGATCAAAGTTTTGAGGTGTGCGACCTCTGCTAGAAATATGAATGTCATTCGAATAGGCATTTTAATAATTATTCTTCCGCGGGGCGTTACATATACTCCTTAGAAATGGGTGGCATGTTTCTTTTCGCTCGGGTGCTGTCAGTTCGATCGAAGATGGCGTCGAAACAGCAAGCACTTTACGAGCGTGTTGTACGGTTTTACGAAACGCATGGGCATCGTGAAATAAGTTCACGTTACACCACTTTCGAGACGAAAACGTGCCCGTGAGTATAGTTCACGGGAGCCTGGCATCCCTGAGCGTGGAGTGGTGGGTCAGTAGCGGCCGTCCGGCAAAGGTAATGACGAAGAAGAAGAAGGAAGCGTTGAAAAAGCTGTTCGACAACAAGGACGTAAGGAGTTTGCGTGACGCCGGCTGAAAATATCACTGCTCCCATAACTTTATTGACCGAACCCTCAAGATGGAGGATATCGTCTGTTGGAAGAAGACTCGGTCCCCCGAGTACACGAACGAGCATATGGCGATCGTGTAATCGCAGGGTCGGTGGATGACGAAGAACTACCGCGTTCGTGCTGGGCGACGAAAATTACTTTCCGCTCTGGAAGAAATGACAGCTACTATTCCAGCAACAAATCGACCACACCCCCCGAAGTAGAATATAAGTTTAAGCATAAATTTGACAAAAAGCCGTGATTCAAACCGAGCGGTCTGGCCATCAATCAGAAGTGTACCAGAAGGAGTGTCTTAAGAAAATTCTTCTGCCGTTCGTAGTACGTCTTCTGACCAGACAAGGCGTCTTCCCATTACGCCAAGAAGACGTTGGAGTATCTTGAGCAGAAAAAGATACCGTACGTGCCGAAAGAAAGGAACCCGACCAACTTGCCCCAGTGCAGTCCCATAGAGGATTTTTTCGGCTCCCTCAGTTCCCTAGTGTACAAAAATAATTAGCGGGTCAAGGATACGAAGCAGTTTATCACCAGGATCCGGAATTATATCCGGAAGATGCACGCTCTTCTGTGAGCATCGCGACTAACTTGTGTCGCAAGGCTAACCAGGGCCCCTTCTCCATTATTCATTGAAGGTTTTTGAAGTAAAAAACATTATGTTTTTAATATAAAATACTGAATTCGTTGATTTTTTTTTGTTTTTTAACTACAAGACTGTAAAAAATCTCCTTTTTTAACACCCGTTACTCATCTATAGCCGAACATCGGGAGTACTGCTTCTTATTAACACTTCAATGATCATTTTCAAAGTTTGCAGTACAAAGCAAGCGAACAAAGTATAAAGTATAAAATCCCAAATGATTGTGAAGAAATTCACTGGGAAATAATAATGACACCCTGGCATCTCCACTCTCCCTATCAGACACGTTTCCAAAATTGGGTTAAAAGCCAAATTGCAAACGACATGTTTATTATGCGTAATATTGCGCACTTCCCACCAACCTGGACTCCGCACTTTCAAAGTGCGAGTGATCAAACTGCTACTGAAAACTGCGAGCTGTCAAAACACATGTACATCAAGTGATAGAGATCGTACTTTCATAGACAGACCGATCGAGCTAACCAGTCTATGATAAGAATTTAATAGAAAAATAGTAAGTGCGCATTGCGGTTAGAATCCAGTTTTTAGTGCCACAAGCAATAAATATAATAAACACAACGACAAGGGCTCTTGATCCATCGGCGGCCGAGAAGAAGAATGGATGAGAGAAAAGCAATACTGGCAAAGACCGACTACCATATGAGCGGTTCAAACTCGGAAGATTGACGCAGAGTACTGCATATGATGGTTTTGAAGAAAGGACCAGGAGTGCGATTTTACGAAGTTTTAGCTTCCGATGACCCTATGTTCCCTGACAGA
The DNA here is from genome assembly GCF_030247195.1 of Topomyia yanbarensis. NCBI lineage: Eukaryota > Metazoa > Arthropoda > Insecta > Diptera > Culicidae > Topomyia > Topomyia yanbarensis. The sequence continues at coordinate 104,509,686 of NC_080672.1, read as the reverse complement.
GTCAAGTTCTGGAGTGTTGAAATGTTTACCACATTTTAGGTTAATGTACAACCGCCAGAAGAAACCTATAACGTTCCCGCATAAATAAGAATGATAAATGGATAATCTGTAATATTGTTTTTTTTTCACAATTTGGTATATTGTGATTCGACAATAAACAGACCACCAGGGTATTGTTTTCAGTTGGGTAACAATTTGGGGAATATGGGGTTAGGTTATGTTACAATATCACAACGATGATTTTTTTCGAACTTTTTTTTCGTGCTCTATACATGTACATTACCACAAATAGTCGCTTAGTTCCGAGTTTCTACTATTTCTCGTATAGTTCAAATATAGTTTTCTAGCGAAATACTACACAAATAAAAACGTAAAAATGTACGGTAGGATTTTGACAAACAATTGGACATAGTTATAGTATGCTTTTTGTTATTATACTGACCATGTTACCCATAGGTTACCATAATGCAACAATAGCACTTATTGTGAAAAAAATTCGGTTAAGGTTGAACAGAGAAAGCGCAAAAATCGAAAACGAAAAAAGCAGTTTTTTCCACACCGTATGTTAGATCTTCATAAAAATTAATCAGTAGTACTGTAACAACATTCTACATAAGCTGATTGATTTTTATGAAGATCTAACAAACGGTATGGAAAAACTGCTTTTTTCGTTTTCGATTTTTGCGCTTTCTCTGTCCAACCTTAAAATAATCAATTCAGTATAAGCGTACAGAAACTACTTTATCGACGCTGTCAAAATAATAGGCAAAAGTAAAGAACCTTGCAATTATGGTATTTTGCGCATAGTTTAACACATTTGTAACGCTCACATATAGTTTTAACTCTATCGATATTCAATAATCGAGATTTAATTATCTGCCATCTGGACAGTGTTGACATCAGTGGTACTGCCGCTTTATCCAATTGAGCTATTTACGCTATCGAGCAAAGAACTCAATTTTCTTCATATTATTGTGAGTACATCCCACCATCTTGAGCTGGGCAAATCGGAATTAGCTAGCACTGATAATTATGAGTGTCATAATGAATAACCATAACCATAGTAGAATAAAAACATACCATATAGCATATGTTTGAAACTACCATACCGTATGTGAACTTGTTCAAATATTTTTGATTAATTTGAGTTGTTAATTTAGTGTCCAACAGAGACAAGTAATCATCAGGTGGTACATGTTTTCCATTTTATGTAACAGTATAGACAGTACTACACATACACGTTGAACGTGTATTATTACCAGGTACACATAAAATTGCTGTTTGAATGTCGAACTGAAAAAAGCTAAAGCAGACAGCAAAAAACGCATAATTGAGACTCTACCAAAGGCGTCCGAAGACTACGCTACGGTCCTGTTAGTCCAGAATAAACAACGAATTAGACAAAGACTTCAAGTTCCAATAAAAATAGCAAAAATTATAGCAAACGGAACGGGGAACGGCAATGTTATCATGGGCAGTAAAACAGGCCACCTTTTTGAAGCTGTAGCAAAGATCGTGGAGTAAGCTAGATTAATTATCATCGAGAAGATAACTCCATGCCGCACCATGAAATTTGAAGCCTGCTCGATGCCACACACCTAGAAAAAATAGTGTAAATTTACGTCTCCTGACCCTGACATATACGAGCATCAAAAATGACTTAGTTTTACGTTTGATTTTAATTTTACATGACGTTTAATTTCGTTAATCATGTAATTTTACTCCACATACAGCGTTTGTTCTGAATGGTAGGAAGTGTAATTTTATGTTATTGGGCATGTAAACTATATGTTTCATGTAAAAGTAAACGGAACACGGTAATGTTCCGTCATTTCGTAAATTACGGTTTGTTGAATTGTGTCATGTTTGCAATTACGTCACCGATAAAATTCAGATTTTTTGGTGTGCAGGAGGAGTTCCGCAATATCACAAAGCTGCCGATTCCCAACCTAGGTCCAACCAATCCTGCACTAAGTTGAATAAGTTGAATCGCTGGTGACATGTCACATGAAATTTTCGGTGCTCCTGGAAGCGTTGGAATCTCTTTGTTTCTTCTCAATTGTCTAAGACCAGGTGCTGTTTGCTTCGGATTTGTGATACTCTTACTGGTATATATTTAGTGTAATATTGCATGCATGATGCGCGGCACAAACAACCGATCATGCAGACGATCATTGTCGAAAAAGACGCCAAGCAGTTTCTCCCGGTGCGATTGTCACTCAAAATCTTCGGTCACTGGAGCAAGGGGTTATTGTAACAGCCAACCCCGTCCTTCAGTAGATCCACGCATGCCAAGTTCAAATCGATAACTACACAATCGATCTCAACTTTGTGAGCGGGCATGTAAGCGCGTTCGTTCTTCATGAATGTCTTGACGCCAGTAACGTAGGTTGTTTGCTTTAGACAAAATTCCAGAATTTTGAGCTTTTCTAGGCGAACATTCGAGATATCTGGCATAGCTAAATATTTCTGCGTTTTGCGGAATATTAGAATATTTCGCGGACTATCTTTGATCCGAAAGAAGATCAGATCTGATCGAACCTAGTTCAATGTGTTTGTAAATGTAAGTTCGAAGTCTTTGGCGAAGAATCTTGTTCGACATCCGTTTTAGGATCGTTTGGGTTAATTCAGGAGAGTTTATTTATGCACCCACCTAGAGCCAGACGCAAAGTGAAAACTGAAGAATATGAAGGATGAGACATGGGTGATATAATTTGAAGAACAATCTTAATTTGTCAGTAAAGGAATAACATGGAGATCTTTCTTCACACGATATAAGGCTGGATGCAACGTATTTTAAGGAAAACTGGAACGAAGAATTTTTGAAAAACTTAATCAGCAGTAGATCATAAAAGCATCTTTGTTTCATTTGCTTGTGTAAAAAGATGAGTGGATGCAGTCTGGAATATAACGAAAATTCAAATCATAATCAACAATCCACCAATCAGTTCCTAAAATTGTCTCCTCAGTATTCTTGATATACGCTAGAGCCAATATTTATGGTTTTCCTAAAATTTCAAACCAGACTCACCTCAAAAGTTTTGGTTCTCCAAAAAAACGTCCCAATACAATATATGAGCGTAATCGAAAATCAATGTCGAGATCTGGTGTAATGTTATAATTAAACCTGTCAATTCAAAAAAAAATATTTTTTTTTCTTTGAAAATTTCTGTTTAAAAATTAAAAATAGCAGGAAACAAGTTTTTACGAGAAGATGCATGGTCCATTGTTTCATGCATTTCTAAGACATTTGGCATAGAAAATAAATTAAGAGCAGCCTTTTCAAACCCCAGTATCAACTCAAATCCAGAATTTTCCTACTTCCATAAAGACTATCTGTAAAAAAATCAGGGTGGCAGGAGATCTCGACGTTTCATTACATTCTAAGCCACTTAGCCTCAAAAATTCGAATTCGATCTTTGAATCTTCTAAGGGATGTTTTGGCCGTTTTGCGTAACGTCTTAATCGTATCCGATTGAACTAAATTTTTTGCAGAGACTTTTTTCGAGGTGCGTCCGGTTATTAAATTTGATTATCACCTGTTTTCCATACATGTCATTGGTACCCTAATGATCAGTGTTCTGAATAGATACTCTCTCCGTCGCCGTAAACTGATTTCATAAATATACAGTAAAAGATTTGTGGCTGGAATTTACATGAAATGAACGTAAGTCAAACATGAATTAAGTGGGGAGTAGGTAAGGATGCAGAATACCTACTTTTTCTGCGGCTGTAATTTTTCTGCCTACATTCTCATTTCTCTTTCGATGCTGCTGTCGTTCGCTAGGTCAGGACGTCCAGCGCTGTACGGCAGTCTGTAAGCAAAGCAGTAACATGACAAAAAATACTGCCCCCAGTACAGCCACCAGACGCGAGCGGTTTCCTTATTTTACACTTTTTAATACTTTTAATCTATTCAATATTTTTAATCACAAACTAGAGATGGGCGGGTATGGGATTTTTCGTACCCGGACCCGACCCGAACCCGAATATTATTTTTGTAAGCTTACCCGAACCCGACCCGTACCCGGATTTTATAAAAATACAAAACCCGAACCCGACCCGTACCCGTACCCGGTCATGAAAAAGAATCCGAACCCGAACCCGACCCGTACCCGACCCGAACCCTACCCAAACTCGACCCGCATCCGCTGAAAAAAAATAAAAACCGTGCCCAACCCGATCCCGATTTTCAATCAATAAATTTAATCTACTTGATTCGAAGGAGTAGGCGAGCCCAAGGATACATAGCGGTATTTTCATTTTTTAAGGAAATTCGCTTATTACGTTCGAAAACTGTTATCCATGAATTTTACAGAACAAAATGAAATGCAATATATGAAAGCATATTTTATATAATTTGAGGTAAAAAATGAGAGACCGTGTCATGTGCCTAATTCAAACGAAAAAAAAGGGACTCCGCCAACTTTCGCCTTCCGCGAACTAGGCCAAGGATCTCCTATTATTACACTATTAAACAAAATAAAAATAAAATTCTGACCCAGAGAAACTCAAAAAAGTTCTATTTTACAAAAAAAAAATGAATAACTTTCGCAATTTTCATCTCATTCAAATAAACAAGTGTTTATTTTCCTTGGATGTTAGCAAGCTTTCAGTTTCCCTCAAAAATATTTTTTTGAATTGCTTTATCTTGCCCAAAATTTTGACCAAGCGCTCATTTTTCCAAAGGAACGAGGAAAAAACTAAGAAAAAGTTCAACAAACTCGTAGCAAAGGTCAGAACTATTAGTCGCATTAAAACAGAATGCTCGGACAACCAACAATACAAGCAATTACCCTAATCTTAACATAATAATATTCCATGTCGATACACTTTAACCGTAGATATTTGTGCTTTACTAAACGTACATTTTATTCTAAAGATGAAATTTATTTCTTCACTCTAAGTCGAAAACTGTTCTACGGTAAATTTTTTGGATTATTTGGATTCTGAGTTCAGTATACGATTTTACATTGAAAATGACTATCAATTTATTGAGTTCAGAAATGCTTATCTTTCGGCATAAATCTTTACATGTGAACTAAACCAGATATGCCACAGTTCCAGATTCCTCTCGGCAACGGCATTTGACATAGAAGCTGCCACTGCGAAACTATTTTACCTTAAAATCAGGGTATATTTCAGTTTATATGGGCTTCTTTTAGTAAATTTTCGATAAGATAAATTCTTCCAAAAAACATCTAAACAAACATCAATTTTATTCTAAACACGTTAAACTTCTATCCATGATTGTTTTGTAATTTATTAAGTGATCTTACAATTGAAAAGGGTACAATTTATCTGCTTATTTTTGATTAATCGAAATAATCTTGTGTATCAATAAATTTTGTAGTAACGCTAAACGTTTTTGTTAATAAAACCATGAAAAATCTACATTTTTATGTTTGGTGGTTAATTTAGACTATTTTCCTTAAACAGGTCGATAGAAGTCATATCTTTCCCATACACTTGTTTTTCTTTTTGAATGTTGGAAAGATGAAGGAAATTTACAACTTCAAAAATGCTCGAGGAACTTCACAAAAAACAATGTTTAATGGTACAGCAAAACTTAGATTATGAACTTCCAGTTCAAAACCTATGGATAGTCCCATTCATTCAATACACGCTGACCTATGTATGTCAAAATGGGAATATAACGCTTGTTTTAATACTTTTCTACGAGGATAAGTTATCACTTTTTGATATTGGCGGGAAAAGTTCACCCAAACATTCAAAAATATTTATACGGGTAAATGCGAAATATTTCGTAAAAACCCGACCCGACCCGTACCCGGAATAAATATTTTTTTTAATGTACCCGACCCGACCCGTACCCGTTGATAACAAAACCCGAACCCGCCCCGATTTCTACGGGTACGGGTTCGGGTCGGGTATCGGGTAAAAATACCCGTACCCGCCCATCTCTATCACAAACGACGACAATGAATGCGGTTCGCTTACGCCACGACCGGCATCAACGCTTATGTGTGCGGGCCTCTCTCTTTGACTATGCAGAGAAAAATGTACAAAGCGAGAGAACAAACTTTACTACGCCACACTCTCACCGAACAGTCAGAGTACAGCAGCAAAACAAAAATGTATTCTACTGCTGTATGAGAAAATGTACTCGGTTTGGCTACCGTTCTGGCAAGAGCTGTAGCGATGCGTCACTGTAGCGGGCTGTGCGGCTTGTGCAAATGTAAATATACAGAAAAAAATGTAGTTTACCGGTACCGTTGGCATCCCTGGGAGTAGGATTGTTATTTCCATGTACACAAATTATTGTTTGAAGGTCAAACTGAAAAAAGATGGGTAGGTAATGTCAGAGACATAACCGGAGTGAAGTAGAATACACTTAGGCTGGTAATTCGAATGCTGTAATTTTCACTATCTTCTGCATGGTTGAATTAAAATCAGGTATTAGGTATTTCTGTTATTTATTTATATGCACGTACATCACTTGCGATGCGTTTATGCAAATTTCGGTCCTACCTCGAAACTTTCAAACGTCCGCACGAGACACATGTGTGGCAAAATTCAACTGTTTTGTTCCCAAGATAGTAGGGTGATGAGCCCATATTTCTATTATTAACCTACTCAATTGAAGCTGTTGGTTAGAGCAGTTTGTTCAACGCATTGAGTCAAATGGTAGCGTAACAATAGGAACTTTCGATTCGAGTATTCGTTGCGCTCAAACACGAGAATTTCACTGTTTTCAGCGCATTTGTTGTTTTTATATTGGTTCTTAACAACGAAGCAAAGCATCCAAAAAACGCTGCCCGTTGATGTCAATTTTCACGCATTCCATTAATTGTAGGCCGAGATATTAATGAATTACAAATAGACCTTGCTTAGTATGCTGAAATAGGCACTTTACCCTACAGAGTTGAGGCGAATGTCCTATAAAAAATAACCAACCAGGTTTCTTCGCAATAACCCTGCAATTTGGTGATCGAACGCCTTTGAGTATAGACGTGTTTTGACGGTCCGCAGTTAATTGTTATTTATTTATCTTTCTACCGTCGCGCGTGTGTTCAATCCTATTAAACAACGGTTATCATAATGAGCTGCAGTGTGACATCTTGTAATATCAGCGATGATCGTTTCTTGTGGCAGTGTGAATTCTGTAGAAAATGTTATCATGCAGCTTGTGTAGGAGTCCAGCGAAATCAAGAAGAATTTATTTCGCACTTCATGATTCCCCTGTGTGCAGATTGCCAGCATAATCTAAAGGTAGGCATAGACACACGAAAAGTGCTGTACCAACAGGAAAAATTATTTGAATCTATAACTACGCAAACGGACTGCAACTTACAAATAGCAGCCGACATAAAAAAGTTCAATTCAATTGTTGACTTATTCGAAAATGTTGAGCTGCAGCTTAAAGAATCAGCGGCGAATGTGAACATAAACACATCGTCGCAAGTGGCAAATGCTGTATCGGCACTATCGCAGGCCATTGACAGTAATTCTTTTAATAAGGCCGATGAGCTGGTCACGCTGAAAAACCATATCACATCACTATTCAACATATCTATGGGATCCACAAAAAAAAACACATTGAAGAGTATGTAAATGATCTCACTGCCGATTTGACCAGAGAATTGAAAAAAATCTGCAGCGAAGTTCAGAACTTGAGCACCGATTGGCAGCTCATTGTAATGAACACTATCTGAGTGAATCGCGTCCTACACGTGAAGTTTTAGACGAAGTGAAAATTATAACAAATTCAGTTGGCAGTGACATTCTCAAAGAAGTACAATCTCTTGCCGGCTCAATTAACACTTTGGATAGCAGTATACGCGATGCTTGTTTGCCACCAGCGGGCCCCAGCTTGATGGACGAATTAAATGCCCAATCAACAAAATCGGGTGACTCAGGTCACCGTTCCACTGCCGAAGCCACTGAAGGGTGGCGCTTTTTGGGTTCGAAGAAAGTGTGGCGCTCTGACTGGACGAAGTACGACACACGTAATCAGCGTAGAATTCAACAGCAAAAGATGAAAGATAGGGCGATGGCACGAAGAAAAGCTAATAAAAAGCAGTTGCATCGGGTAATAAATGATCGCAATAAAAACAGACACCAACGTAGCCGTAATACTAATGAGACAAATAAACATCAGATATCCAGAAGCAGTTATTATAACTATAACCTCAATGACAACAACAATAGCAACAACAATAGCAGCAATAATCGCATCAACAACAACAATACGCAAGGCGGTCGTCCAACAGCTGGCAACTCTCTTCCCCGGGATAAGGATCGACTTGCGGCGGCAAGGGTGCAATTCTCTAGGCCTCCGTTTGAAAATCAGCGTGGTATCAGGTTGGTTTCAACGTGGTGAAATACTGAACCCATACCCGGTTGTACATCAATTTAACTCAACTTCCGCACCAGATAGGTTTGTAACCCCCGTCCTGACGAATTCCTTTTCTCAGCGCTGTTCAGCTTGTTCCTGTGAGCATTCGTGTTTTCGTCCAACCTAACGCACTCTTCAGAGGCAGACGATGATACGTAAAACGTTTTCCCAGGTTGCCACAAGTATGAAACCATCAGCAGAAACTATTCAACAAACCAACATAATCTCCTTCAAATCGTTTGATTTAACAGTGTTCTGAAAAATTGTTGCCGGTCCAATATACACCCGGTCCGCAGTGCACTCTATAGCGCGCGCCGTGGTGAATTTATTTGAGAACGCCACACATAATAGCCGCGTCCTTAAATCCACCAGCAACTCATCGGTATTTTGATGACTTTTTGTTGCGGGAGAGTAAAGCGACGCGCTGTGACACCAGTGTGCAACATAAACAAAGCTTGCTTATGTTGCGCGAGACTCATCAGAGAGCTCAACAGTGCTCAACAAGTAACCGTACGGTGACCGTCGATGCCTTGCTCAACAGATGAGCATCTAGCGGTGGGAGATTATTAATGCTCATATACAAACACGTCACTGGCCAGCAGGCATGGCAAAAGCACCGAACGGTGCTGCACGGTGGGCACTTCTACCAATAAAAACGCCACCAAGAGGATTGAAGTTGGCACGCCGTACCGGTGCTCAACAGAAGACACCGGTCGCCGATACCAAAGCACCGGTGTCGGTGCCAACGCATGATATTTAACCACCGACAAACTGACATGACAACTAGAACGATTTCAGTGAAAATTATTGGCAAATAATTTAAACTCGGAACAGTAACTCCATCTGTATAATGAGTTACACATCATTACTTAACGTGTCTTTCGTAAAAGAACACTAATGTCCTCTAGTAAAAGTCTGGACAAGACATATTCAAACGAGCAGAAGTTTTTCGAATTCAAATGGGCGGAGCATCGTATATTAACGTTTTAAGTAGAAAGTATTGCACGTTTCATTGGAAACGTGTCGTTTAATCATTTTGAGGCGACGCATTGAATTGGCGCATTTGATAATAAATGCTGAAAACGTCAAAAAATATGCATTACCCAAGTTTAATGTATGCTAATTATTTACTTTAACTGAATTTCTCAATAAAACTGACTAAAACTGTGCTTCTAAAGTTTCAGGTTTTTGTATGTTTTTTACACAAAATTGCACCACCTTTTATTAGTGTCCTTCCATAAGAAATACATTGCGATGAATCGTGCGCCGAATAGCGCTGCGAATCTTGCTGCGACGAAAAATAATCGTCGTGTCTCCTTTGGAAAAGCACGGTATTGCGGTATTGACTGGCTTTGTTCTCTGGAGACTCCATGAAAAGTGAATCGAAAAAATTGAATCAACTTCAAGTCGGTTCCGACAGCATGAAGTAACAAGTTACTTTACGCTCGTCCGGGCATGCCACAGACTCAGGTGATTTGTATTCTAATGCCAAAAGATCCTAACTCCTGCGGTAGCATGCAAAAGGTTAAGTCGCCGGGAAACTCTAAGCTTGCTCAAATGACCCTATTCCACGCTTACTAAACTTTCTTCCCTCACATCCTTGCTCTCCCTTGAGTACTATGGCTCATAATATACTTCACCTTCCAGTGTCATGCTAATTAAATGCCGTTACAACAACTTCGGGATTTATTATCACATTGCACATCGGACCGTAGATCTTTCGCCGAAAATGCAGTGTATGTCATTTGCCCTGATTTACCTCATATTTTGTCAAATATTGTTTATATATATGTTTACAAAATTGATTCAGCTGTTTATCAAATGTTCAACAAAACTAGAACATATATTTCTAAGGTTATAGTTTCCTTTAACTATTTCAAGTATAGCCAAACTTCTTTGAGCCAAGTGCCTTGAAACTATGGTTGTCTATTTTCTCTTGTCCAAACTTCTACTGGAGGAACTCTAGTTACATAGAGTAGCTTGGATGATTATTAGAGAGTTGACTGAAAATTTCGTAACTCGTACTGTCAAACGAACGTCCGTTTGACAGTACGAGTTACAAAATTTTGCGTCGACTCTCTAATAATATCTTGCCAAATTTGAAAATACAGTGTCATGTCAGTTTGTCGGTGATTTAACCACCGTGCTCGTTGCTTCGGCAAAGCACCGACCCGAGTGTTTCTGACTTCGGTAGGCACCGTATCGAGTGTTTTTAAATTCGTAAAATACGGTAGCTTATATTTCGGTAGCGATTATCGCCGCGCTATTGTTGTCGCTTGGTAAGTGGCTCAAAACAATTTGGTGCGTTCATATGCATGAACGAGCTTGGTACTTTATGAAGAATCTGTAATGCATTATACAGTAAGGAAGGATTAAGTAGGTATGCATGTAGGAATTATAAATAGAATGAATGGATTTAAATTAACGTTGGTACTGGAGTCGAATTGTACATCTTAGCCAACTCTTACATCAAACAACCTCAGTCCGAGTATTACGTTTGAAGACCATAACTGACCTTTATTCAGTAACAAAATTAAAAAGATTCTTCTGCACTTCGAAATTTAAACATCGTCCGGTCATTTGTATTCTTTAAAAATAAGAGAAAATTCTCTTCTAAAAACTAAAAAAAATAATATTGAGACTAACTAATTAACGATTAATAGCGATTGGATTGTAACCTCCACATTTGTATTACTAAAAGTATCATTGAAAGACTAAAGTGTCAAAGTTTTCCGCTACTTAGTACTAAATAGCTCAGTTTGAAAATTTTATTCAGGTATGGAAATACATATGCGCCTAAATTGAATTGAAAAGCAAATATGAATGCGTGATAGAAAAAAAATGTTGATTTTAAATATTTTTATTCGGTCAACACCTTTCATATGTTTTGCATAATTTTAAGACTTTTGACTCCAAATTGTTAAAATTATTATTACCGTTGCTAAATTTACATTAACAGAGGAAGTCAGAAGTGTTGCAAGTTCCCAGTTTGACGGTTGTATTTTTCATTTCGAAATGCTCAAAATAATGTCCCGTAATTATAAAATTAATGAAAATATGATTTCTGAAAAAGTAGTATAAGCCAAGGTCGTTAAGTATCCTGTAAAGTATTCAGCTTTAGTCATAACTTCAAAAAGAAATTATATTTCCAGCAATCAGTGAATGGAAAGTGATATGTTACTGATTAAGAAAACATTTTAGTTTTTAACTCTAGGTAGAAAGATCAATATTTAAAATCTCTTTGGTTTCCGCATAGGTAAAATCAAACATGAAATTGTAGTATTTTAGTAAAATTTCTAAAGTTGCGGCTTCAGCTACCATCAAATGACTTCATGAGTGCCGTGTAAGAATTAAACAAAAACTTTAGGACCAATATTTTCAGTCTACCTTTCGGGCAAATGGTAGTGGGTCCAACTAGTTTGTATTGCAATTCATAGATCTTGGTTTTTGTTCAATACAAATCATCCTATTTTGTCATTCTAATAAATTCAATCAACTATACTGTTCATTTGTCAAAATTTACAGTAAAAGTAAAAAGAAACAACTTATCATATGATAATACGCAAGCGAATAAAGTCAACTCGCGTGGGAACATATCATTTACATACGCGTTTAAATTTCTATGACTTACACAAACCCAACACAAATTATACCGATGGTCTATCGACGAACCAAGCCAAATTCAAGTATCATTTCTTAAGAACGTTGTTCACATCTTATAGATGCAAAGTATGCACACATAATTTTTTTTGTTTTGCTGTGGAATAAGGGAAATTCATTCCGAATAATAAACAGGTCAGATTCGAATATCCGGGGATTTAAAAAATCTTGCCCCGGATAATCGAATCTAAAATAAAATATGTTAAATGTAAATGTATCAATTTGGCTCTATTCAATTTGTAAAATTCCAAGGTGTGATTTGTCTTTTCAGTTGCTTTTCATTTATATAATATATTGTTAACGGGTTCGTGATATATTTCAGTTTTGTATAGCTATTTGTGCATGAATTCTCAAACAAACTTAAGGTGTGTTTAATGCATTACAGGTCGCATTATCCGGGAAATCATTTGTCTGTTATTCGATTTTCTGGTGTAAGTCAATTAATTTTTCATCTATTAAAAAACTAAAGTAAATTAATGAGCTTTTCGTTGGTGTTGTGGTGTTACTTGCTTTAGCTAACTTCTCGACGTTTAAGTGAGAGGAGTCTCTTCCTGTGCGTAGTGCTTACACAAAGCATAACTTCATTGACCAATATTATACTGGGTGGTCAATATGCTTTTAGTTTTCACAAACTTTCCAACTCCTGTTTGCCATCTCCGACGGACTATAAAAAGTGATGTCGATAATAGATGCCCGACCGTATCAGCAAAAATCATCGCATATCCTTACATCGATCACTGTTTCCAGTACAGTTATACTCTCTATGACTGGTAAGTCTAGACACCCACTATACTGTGCAAGAATTGAAATTTCTTTAGACAGTCAAGTAAAATTTTATGTATCTAAAATGCATGCAGAAATTATATTTTGCCGATCAAATTGTAAAAACCCATTTGAAGCTGGCTTTTTATACCTTAAAGCAGAATAGATATAAAAAGGACAAGGTATCGGTTCAATTATTAAAAATGCAGAATATAGCAAGACAAAAATCTAGTCTTCAGATTTCAAACTGCATCACTTCAGAATGTGGTTTGGGTGATCACTTACCATCTTGTCAACTAAATTTGTCTTTGTTTTATTGAGTTTACATGCGGAATAATGAATATAGCTTATATAGTATAACTATCGAAGAACTGATAAGGACTAGGACACTAGCTAGCGATATTTATGATAACGTAGATTTTTTCTAAATTAATGCTCTATAAGCACCGACAAACTGACATGACAACTAGAACGATTTCAGTGAAAATTTTTGGCAAATAATTTAAACTCGGAACAGTAACTCCATCTGTATAATGAGTTACACATCATTACTTAACGTGTCTTTCGTAAAAGAACACTAATGTCCTCTAGTAAAAGTCTGGACAAGACATATTCAAACGAGCAGAAGTTTTTCGAATTCAAATGGGCGGAGCATCGTATATTAACGTTTTAAGTAGAAAGTATTGCACGTTTCATTGGAAACGTGTCGTTTAATCATTTTGAGGCGACGCATTGAATTGGCGCATTTGATAATAAATGCTGAAAACGTCAAAAAATATGCATTACCCAAGTTTAATGTATGCTAATTATTTACTTTAACTGAATTTCTCAATAAAACTGACTAAAACTGTGCTTCTAAAGTTTCAGGTTTTTGTATGTTTTTTACACAAAATTGCACCACCTTTTATTAGTGTCCTTCCATAAGAAATACATTGCGATGAATCGTGCGCCGAATAGCGCTGCGAATCTTGCTGCGACGAAAAATAATCGTCGTGTCTCCTTTGGAAAAGCACGGTATTGCGGTATTGACTGGCTTTGTTCTCTGGAGACTCCATGAAAAGTGAATCGAAAAAATTGAATCAACTTCAAGTCGGTTCCGACAGCATGAAGTAACAAGTTACTTTACGCTCGTCCGGGCATGCCACAGACTCAGGTGATTTGTATTCTAATGCCAAAAGATCCTAACTCCTGCGGTAGCATGCAAAAGGTTAAGTCGCCGGGAAACTCTAAGCTTGCTCAAATGACCCTATTCCACGCTTACTAAACTTTCTTCCCTCACATCCTTGCTCTCCCTTGAGTACTATGGCTCATAATATACTTCACCTTCCAGTGTCATGCTAATTAAATGCCGTTACAACAACTTCGGGATTTATTATCACATTGCACATCGGACCGTAGATCTTTCGCCGAAAATGCAGTGTATGTCATTTGCCCTGATTTACCTCATATTTTGTCAAATATTGTTTATATATATGTTTACAAAATTGATTCAGCTGTTTATCAAATGTTCAACAAAACTAGAACATATATTTCTAAGGTTATAGTTTCCTTTAACTATTTCAAGTATAGCCAAACTTCTTTGAGCCAAGTGCCTTGAAACTATGGTTGTCTATTTTCTCTTGTCCAAACTTCTACTGGAGGAACTCTAGTTACATAGAGTAGCTTGGATGATTATTAGAGAGTTGACTGAAAATTTCGTAACTCGTACTGTCAAACGAACGTCCGTTTGACAGTACGAGTTACAAAATTTTGCGTCGACTCTCTAATAATATCTTGCCAAATTTGAAAATACAGTGTCATGTCAGTTTGTCGGTGCTATAAGTCTATAGTACAGCGAACCAAACGGCACGTCAACATACGGCCGCCGTTGGATGTGCCAGAAAAGTAATGAAGTCCGGCCAAAATTCATTTCTATACATTGTGCTGTGTTAAAAGTTTTGTAATGGCACTGGTAATGACGTATAAAGCGGAAATAAATCGTATGGGCGCATCTCGATTGTGCCCTAACGCCTTTACATACGATAACGTGTTTCAAGTAATTTTGAAAATTGAAGTTCTCTGCAGTAGGTAACTTGCTACAAATGATATGAACAATTCCAGTTCCATTAGAGTAAAGCAAAGCCTCCCTCCCTTTTAACTTACCAGGACGGGGTGCTTGGAATGAATATAAAATATATACATGACCTTGTTTTAGCGAAGGGTCACAATTTTATATGAGATTAGCTCCTCTGAAAATACGTTTTATTGACCGCAATGATAAAATTAGTACTGTAATTTGACATTCTAATTGAAATTAATTATTTTTTCAAAACAACCTGCTGGTAACCGGATAAACAGATTTTTTCAGTGTCTCCATTTTGTCAGCCTAAAAAGCACTATGAGGCAGTTCATCACTATTTTAGCTAAATATTGTAATAGAGTTTGCGACATGAAATGACTCAATACTTTATTATTACGACCAGCAATAGATAGAATGTCTAAAAATTAGTAACAAAGTTTCGTATAATAAAAATTATCAAAATACTGTGAAATACTTGTGATTGATTGATTGAAAATTCGAAACGTGTGCCCCAAATGGCGGCAATAGGAATAGATTTAAATTGAGCTAAGCACCATATGGGTGTTATCCGTATAGATTGGGATCATAAAACAATAAAAAGATGTTTATCGATGGCAAAGTTCATATCTTTTGCTTTCAATTAGATATACATTTGCAAAAAGGTAAAGAAATAGAATTTTCGTTGACTAGTATTTCCAAGACGCAAAATTAAAAAAAAATCCACCATCCGCGATCTATACTTCCATCGACTTTGGATATTTTATAATTACATATCTAACTAAAAATCAAACTGCCGTGATAATAGAAGTATATTTGCTGTTCTCTTTTATTCTTTCGCACCGAAAAATCTTTTTTTCTTTCTTTTTGTGCATATGCTAGCGGGCTTAAACATTCTCGCTTTGATACGGGTGCAAAGTCAAAGAGTTTCCGAGGTGTTATCCGAAGTTGAAAGCGCTCGGCTCCGGTGCTTCAGAAATTTTAAAGCACCCGGCCCGAGTGTTTTCTGAAGCATCCAAGCACCGGATAGAAAATTTAACACCGCCACCGACACAGGTGCTTCGTTTATCGTGCATCGGTGCTTCGAATCGAGCACTGGCTTGTGGTGCTCATTTCAATACACTCGGTTGCGGTGGTAAAATGCAGCACGCGGTGCCGTGGCGTGTTTGGACATGCCTGCTGGCCAGGATGCCAGGTGTACAGATTAATCTGCGTTTCGCAGAGTTTTAATGTGCTCCATAGGGTTCGTCGCGGTTGCGGTAATTACCGCATCCGCGCGGTATTTACCGCACCCGCACCGCAAAATCTGCGGTGCGGTAAGACACTTTCTCCCGCAAATGCGGTGCGGGAAAGAGCTTTTACCGCGCGGTTTTACCGCAACCGCAAAAAAAATAATTGATAAAGTGATAATTTTGGTTATTCTAAATTGATAAACAGACTGCTATTACGAAAGAAAATCTAGCTGTGTACGAAATATTTTGACGCTATTATTTTTACGACATATTTTGGACACTAGTTATTTTATACTTCTAAGTAAGACTTCACAAACTAACCATTTCAAATACATAAAATGCAAGATCCAAATAGAGACAAAATTATTAGATCATTTAAAAACAATAAATTTTTACTCTTAAATCCAATTTAAAAGTGCATCACTTCTCCCGATTTCTGTTGGAAATCGTTGAATTATGAATCGTTTCCGATATCAATTTTTCAACTGTGAATTTTGATTAATTTAAAGAAATTAGATATGAACTAATTATGCTGCGACACAACCCAAAGAATATAATTATCTTCATCAAACCAAACGAATTTGGAGTAATTGGCAGTAGAGAATACAAATATATGAAAAGCGTCCAAAATTAGAAGAGGTCCAAATTGGGCTGATTATTCTATCATTCGTTCATCAACATCGTATTTCTATCTTCTTTGATTGTTGTGTGAATTCAATGTGATCAATGCAATGCAGTCAATTTTATTGGACTCTTTCTCAAAAAGTATGCTACATAACTTTTTTCGCGTACTTCCATTCAAATTTACGATAGTTTTCTACCAAATTAAATCTTAATATTTTTCAGTTAACCCTCCAGCACTCGCGCGAATTGTTCCCCGAATGAGCAACCGCTATTGCTGAAAGAAGATTTCACTTGAGTTTCGGAAGGTGTTTCACAAAATACAAAGGCGCGTGTGCTGGAGGGTTAAGACTATTTTGTAGCCTTTTTGAAACTATTTTTGCCAAATACCACATCGTTTGACTCCCGTCCACTTTAATTGAAGTTTTTGCCATTGGCTCTTTGGGAAACTATTATAGGAAAATACATTAAATGCTAGAACTTTCTAGAACTAGCCTTTAGAAAATTACACTTCATATATTTTTAAAGGGAGCAATCTTAGTTTCTGAATGATAATACATATGTTTCTTGAAAATGCAGAAGTTAGAGTTTTGGGATATTTCGTCCATAAAACCCCCTATTTTTAATAACATTTCTGCTGTGTGTTACAAATCATACATTTTTTGCAGTTTTTCTAATGTTCAATAATTCTGTACCGGTTGAGACCGGACTCCTGATTAGATGTAATGTATAGAGCAATTCTTTTTCGTGAAATATGGCGTCGTTCTTATTGATGAAATACATTGTTTTTATTTCACTGTATTGGAATATATGCGCTACTACATAGAAGTACTGGTATTTCGACTTTAAAATTTTTTTTGTTGAAATTCCTTTAAGAATGAAAGGTGGTTTTTACTACGTAAATGCGAAAATCATCCATTTTATTGTCATATGTCAAACACATTGAAAATGTGACAATTTAAAGAAAAAAATACTTCATTTCTTGTTACATTTTTATTACATTTTTTCAATTAACTGAAGAGTTGCTAAAATAAGTTTTCCTATTACTGCAGTACAACATTTTTGAATGTATAATGTTTGCATTTTAAATGTACGGAGTTTTATTAATAGAAAATGCAAAAGTTGATTTTTTTCTTAAACATTACATTCTGAGGAGTCTCTTAAAGTTAAATTTCGTGTGAATAAAACTAACATTTTATTATATATGGTTACACAAATGTACAATTTTTCAACACAATTTTTAAAAATATAAAAAAATTACCGCATTTACCGCATTACCGCGCGGTGCGGTGCGGTAAATAAAGTGCGGTTGCGGTAAGCGGTGCGGTTTTGATATTTTTTTGCGGTTGCGGTGCGGACAATCCATTTACCGCCCACATCCGCACCGCGACGAACCCTAGTGCTCCACAGATTTTTAAAACTGGAACGATTTTCACAGTTCTCTGTTATAATGTACAGATTCCCACAATTTTCTGTTATAATGTACAGATTTCTACAATTTTCTTTTTAAATGCGCTGACTGGCATTTATCACAGATTATTACATACACCGCACAAAGATATCAAAAAATATTACCTGGCATCTCTGCACGTTAGTTTTTTCGCAACTATCAATCCTATTGAGTTCTACAAGATGACGACACGAATGAACTAATAATGAATAAAGTTCATGTTTGACAATTCTCGGTGGTTTGTTTACTTTGTCAGATGCGTGAGTGCGAGCGCAACAATTGCTCATCTGTTACATTCGAACTCACGTAACTTCCATGTAAACAAACCACCGAGAATTGTCAAAAGAAGTTCATCCGGCTCGTTTTGCGGGGTTATGTCGGTTGGTGTAAAACCTAATACTATACTTTATTGATGTTGACATCAGCTGTTTTGCGTCGTTTGTGTTGAACTTTTGCTATCTAATTAGTGTCACTCTCAACTTTAGTGTAAATTGCAGTTCATTCAAGTTGTAAAACTGCCGAGCCCAAACCATTCATCATGATTAAGAGGCAGAGTATTATTTCGCGTTCGAAGTTCAACTTTAAGCACCAGTTAAAAGCGGTAAGTTTGATTATAATGTACAGAGTGCAAAGACTATATTTTTTTTTGTTTTTAGATAAACTTCGCCGATGATCCCAAAGTAGAAACAGCCTATTCAAGCACGCGTAGCTAACAGGTCTTTGGAGGAATTGAAATCATAAAAATCTGCATTCAGCACGTTTAAAATTTACGTTATTTCTTCAATGACTGATATCGAATATTAGATCAAAGCTTCCAGGTTAGTTGAATGCAGTATAAACAATTGTTTTATTTGCAAGCATTCCTTTGTTTCCGCCCTCAGATTACCGGGTGCATGTGCAAATGAGGGCTATTAGAAAAAGCATGCACCGCAAGAAGGCAGTCGCGCTGCATGAAAGATCACAGGCGCAGCATGTTCGACGGAGTCAATGGAGTTTTCATCAAACCAATCAGCAGAGGTGCTAAAGAGGAGGATGCTGAAGATTTTCAAGGGACAGTGGAAAGATGCAGTAGGACTATTACTTCATCTGACTGCCGGTGTGACAGATTTCGCCACTGCAAATTTCCACGAGACTAAACGACCAACCAAACTGACAGATGAGGTGATTGGACTTTGGCCTCATTCTGATTCGGAGGTACTATTGTTGTAATTGTAATTGTAAATTTATTAGCTTACGATACCCTGTTGGTTACATTTGTATACCTTATGTCAGGTCACGTTGTTGATAAATAAAGCGATTTAAATTTATTCGTCAACGATGAAATTATTGGGAAAGGGTTTGCATGATCCTTGATATAAAGCTAGTGACATTTTATTCGAAGAGGTTGTGATGTGATATGAATAGACAGAAATTCTTGGTCTTGGAATTTGTACTGTCGCGTCTTTCAACGTGTATACGCGTTAGAGAGGTATTGCGTGATAATGGTTCAAGCTTAACATCGAACAAAAAACTAAATAAGGGCTAGCATTAACAGGTTAGAGTGCCTAATGAAATTCATCCCGTCACCGCTATTAATCCCATAGGAAAAGTTTCTTAAGGTGCTATAAGTAAGTTTTGTCTCTCGGTTTAGTTGTAGGAACTATATAGATACTCAAAATATCTATCTATATATATAAAAGTCAATGTTTGTATATATATGATTTAAGGACTCCAAAACGGCTTAACCGATTGCCGTCAAAATTTATACGTAGTAGGTATTTGTTATGGTGCGTTTTTGTGTGCTATTGGTTGACAATTATCTCCTATTTCTTGGAAAGTTGCAGCAATGCGCGATGGGTATTAGCTTGTTGTCTAGCTTTGCCTTCCTCACATTGAAAAGTTCTGCAATCCCTCCGACTTTATAACCAAGGGGCCGAGTCTCTTATACCATTTGACTCAGCTAGTCGAATTCATCGGCTGCTCTGTTTGAATAAACGATACAACAAAAAATGCGACTTGAGCATAGTAGGGTATGATTTAAGATTTGATCCTCCCTCAAATTCAAACAATCCTGTCATCAATTAGCAGCTCTGTTTGGCACTGCTTTTCAAAAACTGTCGGTACGTCGATGTACGTGGCACATCTGGTGATATTCATGTACTGCCGTTATAAGCTCAATTGTCCCATATTCTATGGATTTCCTAATATACATGGGACATTTATGCGTAGAACGGCAGTGTATTTTTTGAGAAATCATGTTGTGATGCCTACGATATCTCAAGTTTCAATTCACCGATATATTTAAAATAATGAAACGTTTTTGGCTTTCACATATATGAAGGTTATGCAAATACTCGAAATTTCGACTTTAAAACCGAGGGCCGGAAAGCCGAGTCTCTTATACCAATCGACTCAGTTCGTCGAGATCGCAAAATGTCTGTATGTGTGTGTGGGTGTTAGTGTATCTATGTATGTATGTATGTTTAGCTTGGAGATCAGAAAAAAACTTAAAAATGTACAAAAACCAAAATCTCAGGGAACAGGCTTGGAATGCCACCCGACCGACTAAAACAACTGCTCTAATTGTCCAATTTACAGAGCCCCTTGACTCCCTTGTGTCATTCATCACCGCAACTCCCTTCTTGTACCATTCAACACCATCTTTTCCCGGAGACTTTTGCGGAGCAAAACTTTTAATTGCCCATTTGTTCGATTCAGTTGTCACAATTCTACACCCAAAACAGACCTTGTAAGAATCGCTTACATTAATGCAATAAATATGAGCGAAAATTGCAAGCATTCTGGTAATGTGCAAAAATTGCAAGAAGCTTCCTTGCATGTAATGCAAGAAACAGAAAAAACGAGTTTTGCCTATGTATTAGCGATGTATGTGTATTGGTAAGTAATTTGAGTTAAATAAAAAAGGCAGCTGGCATTGAAAAATTAGCCCCCCAACAGTTCATCCAACCATGCTATCAGACGATTATAATTGGATAAAAGTCGTATATAAACACTTGGATGATTTCACGATTAATAAAAAAAGTGAAAGACCGAGATTTGAACTCACGTCCTTATGCATGATTGCAGTGACTATAGACACTTTTCTATCTTAGCACATGTGGATAGAGCGTTAAAACTCGTATAATCGGCACATCCGCCATTTGATGCCGTCTCGTGTGTAATGAATAAGTCACAAAACTGCGTTTCATGATGTTGGTGAGGAATGAATAAAAAGTAGACGCAAAATAAAAACTCGCCGTGCGTTGCTATACCAACCAGCAAAGCATGTGAATGTAGTGGTAATCCTTTGACAGTTGTGTTGAAGAAACGTATGTACGTATAGCAAGAGATGAAGTGATTTTATATGCTTGCAACAATTGCAAGCATTATTTGCATTGATTGTCGCTTGCAACTATTGCAAGAGATTTTTGTTTTGGGTGTACGAGTAAATGTCCAAGAATCGGAACTACCTGAAAAAACTCAGGGGCAGTCGTACATAACTCATCATCATGTTTTACCGCCGACGTCGATGATGAGTTATGTTCTACCATAGACCATGCGGTAGACTTGGGTGCAACGCCCAACTCCTACTTAGCAGAAGGCAAAGAATTCTTCACATTTCCTTTCGATCATGTCCATATGAGCCTACCTAGTCCTAGTTTTCCGCTCAAAGTTTATAACTGATTCGCTCTAGAATACCTATACGTCTTTCAATTTCATTGCTTTCGTTTCTCTTAGTCTCAAATTTGCCGAAAATAGCCAACGAAATCGATACAGTAGAACCTTGCGGCAATTAAAACATAGTAACCTATTTGATTTTTGTTATATAACCAATTATATGAATAGGTAAAATAAATGTTCGAAAACAGGAATTTAATGTCAAGATCGCATCATTTTGAAACCGTCAATTTCGCAGGTTTAGTATCTTCGATGAATTTTACAAACGCTAAACAGCACATCATCTGATAAAATAATTTTGGCGTTTTATCCTCCAAGAAGTATTCATGGAGAATTTACTCTTCAAACACATTTAGTTCCAGACTTAATGTCTTCAGCAAAATTTTGGGGAGTGCTACTACAAACCACTTTGTTGAAGACATGAAGGTTCCATGTGTTAAGGATATTAACATATTTTAAATTATATGTATTTAATTTTAAAATAAATTTCAATGATTTTACTGTTTATCATAAATCTCTTTTGTTTTTTATAAATAATAAAATTCACATTTTGTCCATAGCTTGAGTTTGTGAAGCTCACAATAGAAATTATTTTAGAAAATAAAAACTAGATTAAGGAACACTTCGTAAATATCATTTTATAACTCGATATACTCCGTATACGTACTATTCATGCCTACAATAAAGTTGTTTCAAATTAAAGTTTCAACAAATTCTTCAAGGACAGGAACTCTGTTACAATTTTTTGAAAAACTGATTCTCCATTATTTAAAAATTTCAAAGATGGTGGTTTCGTAATTATGCCGTTTGGACAGTAAGTTAGATTTTCTCCAAACCCCCACCAAACCGAATTTTTTATTACGCCGCTGACTACTAGTAAGTAGGAACAAAGTCATTCTGCACTCGTTCACAAGAAACTTCTTCAAATACTGCCTATCTATTATAATACATTGAAAACTCGATTTGATCAGTCCCCAATTTTGTCAGCCTCATATGAAAATTTGTTTAATGGTCTCTAGCAGACGAATAAGGCTGAATTCGAGTAAATCCTGTCTTGAGCATGTTTTCCTTATCTAAAGATGCAAATATGCAAAAGTAAAAAAATCATTTTTTTTTTATTTTCGTGCTAGAACCCTATATTAAATAATCAGAAATAGTTATTAGACTACATCAAGGGAAGGGAGAATATTTTAACAGCTTCAGTTTATTATGAAGAAAAAAATGTTCCGATTTAGTCAATGTCCCCATTTTGTCAGCCTAAAATACACCGTGGAACTGATAAAAAAGGGTCTTCCGTTTTAAAAAGTGTACGATTTCCGCGAGTGATGTATTTTTGTAATGAAAGTGAGCAAAATCTTACAGAGAGTGGTCGCCATTGAAAGACAAGAGACATCTGTCCGACCAAAGGAAGTATCAATGACTAATATTTTTATATATTATAACTGTTCGAATGAAATAGAGGGAGAATATTCTTCTGTTATAATTAGATGTGGCAGGTTCCAGATGGGGTTTCGCTAGAATGATTTCACCCATTTAGTCGGCTTTATTTTGACTATCCCAATAAGATTATTGGATCCGGAGTTTTAGGTTGGTGGCTGCGGTATATTCTCAGTTTTGTAAGTCGGTAGAACTCTGTAAATATTGCGCTTCCGTTTTTTAAGGCTTATTTATGCTTCAAATGAGTAATATATCTCAAAATTTCTAGACTCGTGGAATTCTTAAGTTCTTTTCTAAAATCCCAAATAGGGAATTACTAGATATCTGCTTAAACCCACGGAAGCCAAATTTTGTCTAGGCCTGATTTCTCTAAAATATACAAATTAGCTAAATTCTGAATCATGTGATGCTTAAATTTCTAATATATTATTCTCATATTACATTATACTTTTCGTTTCGTTTTGTAATATAACTATGAATCACGTTCAATTTAATTCTTAATTTTTTTGGTCGGCTTGAGACAATACTGATAAATAAATGCAAAACACATAGTTTCCGTGTATTTCAATTATTAGTATGACGTAATTATAATATAATTGAACACAACAAATATACCCAGTCGTTTGTATCAAATCAAAAACGAACCTAATCATCTAAACACCGTGTCGGTCTTACCCCACCCAAAAACTGTCGGCCTTACCCCAACAGCGCACATTTTTGTTAAATACTCGATTTACAGTATTGAAATACTCAAACTTATCTTCAATATACACAAATAACGATATGGAGAGTAGAAAAGAATGTGCGACAAAAAACTGGTCATTTTTAAAGCTTTTGTGTTATTAAAACCTAAAAATGTATCAACTAAAAATAATATTCAAAAGCGCATCAACTTTGCTTTCGCTTGTTTTGTTTATTTTGTTGACGTTTAATGAACCCATATGGCTTCAATGTGTATCGAAATGCCTAAAATAATCGTACTAATAATATCCTGTCATTATTGTATGGTTTAAAATTTGATAACTGGGAAAAGTCGTGGGGTGTCGGGCTTACACCCAGTTCCCCTACATCAACCCTAATACGCAATAACCGCATTTAATAAAAACTAGTCTTTTCACTGTTTTAGTATGAAATGAGTTTGAATTTTAAACTACTTTAAAATTGAAACTAATTTAAAATTACTTATCAAGTTAAAAAATTTCGGTGGAGCAGGACCTCTAAGTTGCGCTAAAACACGAGAATTCCACTGCTTTCAGGGAATTTGTGTTATTATCTTGGTTTTTAACAACGAATCAAAGCTATTGATGCCAATTTGTACGCATTCCATTGATTGGTCGAATAATTAATGAATTAGTGAGGCACCCTCCTTAGTAAAAAATAGGTACATCACCCTAGTTTGGACAAATGGCAAACTGAACTCGTAGGGGTTTTGAAAATTTCTCACTGATTTTAACGTCGTATAATTGCCTCCAAGGCAAGGCCGTTGCAACGATGGCCTGATTCTAACCGAAATATGTTTTTATGAAAATTCTCGTACACGAATGTCCTTTGTCTTTATAATTATGAAGTTTAGAGGGAAATATGGTTTGATGCAATAAACTTATCATGAGACAAAGCGCCACAAGGGAGAATGGGAATGTTTAAAACATTAAAAAAGCGGATATATGAATGTTCTTGCAAGACTAAATATTATTCAGTACAGGGACCAAATAATTTGCACACAATTTGATTTTGGAATCATATTCATATAAGGAAACGCTCACGCACGAATTAAAAATTGGCTGCTCTCTTTAAATGCAAGTAATGCATGACATGAGCCGCTACCGCCTGTCGTCGCGCATCATCGCAAAATACAGAACTCCCCCTCCCCCATAAAATGCTACGTCATTTATGGATGGACCCATATTCGAACTAATGCTAAATATAACGATATTATTTTTTCTGTAATGATTTGTTGATACTCTATCGACCCAGCGTATGATATTTCAGACGTTAGTTTTTCTCGCAACAAAACATTTTAAACTGTGACCACTATTATTTTGTTTTTCCCACACTTATTTGGACATAATATGAGGGCTCCAAGTGATCCAACATAAATCAAGAATGTGCAATATAATCACTGCGATTACGGTACAGAAAAAAACTAATGCAAATAAATTTTAGGTTTATTAAAACACAGCATTCGACTGACATAAAATTCTTCTGGTGACATAACTCGCAAAACCACCAATCGATCTTCCGTTTTCAACTTTTCCGATGTAGAGCTCACTAAAAGTCATACATTAGCTGCAACGCCATCTATCATACATACTTCTTTCGGTATCTAGGAGACGGAATGACCGATAAAGTCCGAACTTGCCTCATCCGTTAGAGTTGTTTGGCCGGTGCTTTAGCTTGCAATATACTGCAAATTCGTCTGGCGTGCAGAATTGTTCCGGAATGAAACGAATGTCTTACCACAGGATCAATAAACAGTAACCAGTGTCTACCAAGCCAATCACACAATGGTCTGCAATTTTTAAATAATTTGGGAAGTTTGGCTACGACTACGAGTCATAACATTACTTACCTTCGACACCGTTGCAGTACTCGCTAAGCTCACGTTTCGTTTGATTATATTGTTCCTTGCAACTTTCACCATGCTTAAACCGACAGGATATCCGTAACGATCTGTTGTTGGATGTGCCAGATACCGTTGGTTTTCTGTCATCCGGTATCTTGGCTGACTTACTTTTATCCTGACACAGTACATTCAGTCGGTCTGGTTTAGGATGTATAATTTATCGGAAGCAATATACAGGTGACGTGTACCTTCTAGCTGAATTTGAAGTATTGGTATTTATAGCCAGTACTAGGAGCCGAACTGGTGGAACAGTGCAGAAACAACCGACCGTTTGTTTCTTGATTCTGTTTGATGAAGTGTATTTTCCATAGTGCTGGTAATTATTATCATATCGGGAAAGCCTGTGAAAAATAAAGATAGCTTGGATTGAGAAGATTTAATCATGATTTTATTTGCTTACCCGTAGCTTTAGGAGGAATTAACGCCACGACGAAAACGCAGATCTGCAGATGTATGACAGCCCGAGCTGCCAGGTCTTTTTGCGAAACAGTTCGCAGTGGAAGTAGAAAAGATCTGAATTTATTTTTGGTTACGTTGTTTGGGCGGAATATCATACGATATATAATATTAGAGAAGTTATCTAAATTGACGTTCGCCACTATTTTATTGTACATCGGTGCAACATTGGTTATTACGATTATGTTTGCTGTATCAAAAAATGATTGAAAACATCTGTGAAACCAGAAAAGAATCCGTGCATGTGGCAGCCCGGGTAGGGGGAAATTTCAATTCTCTTTGCCGCTCAAAGGTGAGAGGATATGAGTGTCGCTGCTCTCCAACATGAAATGTTGCATCTGATTTTTTGTATCACAACAGAGCGAAAGTATTTTCTTACGCTCAAAAAAATAACTCGGCGGCCATGTTTAACTCAACAATTTAGTCATCGATGACCAATTGTTGAGCAATGTTGAATTTCGAAACACGCCTAATTGAAAGAGAAAAAGAGCGCGTTCTCTCGCACCCACCCAGTTAAACTCATTCTGGAACCGGTTCTGATTTCGGAATGGAGTCATTGTGGATTCCAAATCAAATGCAATAACCGATTCTGAGTCAGAATCGGTTGTTGCATTTGATTTGGAATCCATAATGACTCCATTCAGAAATCCGAACTGGTTCCGGAATGAGTTTAACTGGGCAACCACATCGCCAGCGAACACTTGAAATTTGTTCATTTAGCCCCGAAAAAGGAGCGTTCTGTTTTTTCTGTGGTCTGTGATGTTTGTATGCATAAAACTATCGCGCCTGTAAACAGAGATGCCAGATTTGAAGATTTGTCTTCATTTAGAAGACATTTGAAATGTTGTGAAGACGTGTTTTTCATTTTGAAGACAATTTTTTCGGATGTCTGACTGATTTCTATTAGAATTCTGGCCGTTGAAGACAAATGAAGACATTTGAAAAATATACCTGGTATCCCTGCCTGTAAATCATTAAAATGATGCCTGGCGACAGTCATGGAATATATTGCTTCGAGCTGACGGAACGTAGCAACTACTACGAGGTCAGAAAGCAAACTGACGATTTTTTCTTTTGTGCTGCTTTCATACGTGCGTCGCGTTCGTTGGATAACAAAGAGGCAGTCCTAGCAACGCTCGCTGCTTGATTGAAGTATACGGACCAATCAGCGCTGATAATTACCACTTTCACAAAATACATTATTTTCGTTATTTATAGTAATCGTACATTTTAAGGAATCAAATACAATACGTGCACATATTTCCGATCAGATAGTGCAAAAATATAGCGATTTCGATCAGTACAACAGAAGTTATTCGCATTGGAAGACTGGGAAAATATTTCAACAGAGACTTTGAAACGGGACCCCTACATTGAAACGTTAGAAGTATTCTACTTCAAAAGGGGCACAAAAATAAGACTCCGCCAAGGGCGCCAGAACACCATGCGACGGTTCTGCTCATAACATAGGTTTATTGTTCGGACTATGTCACAAAAGGTTTTTAACTATGCGGGTTGGCACACAATCCGGAATAGCGAATCAGAAAAGGTGTCAGTGCTTCACTCAATACAGAATGGATAAAGGCTATAATGCAAAACTTTAAGGTTTAGGTCCAGGTTAAGTCTTTGGTACGGAGCAATACCTTAACCTAGAAACTCCTAGCATGTTGTTGGTCGCCTCTTAAGACATGGGAGCAGGTTTCCAGTGGTTCTATTCTTGGCTGGAATAGTGTAAGACAAATTTTAGCCCGTAGGACACCACAATTAAATTTAAATATTTAGAAAATCCTGAGTTATGATGCGGTAAAAACAGGCTAAAAATAATAGTACCGTCATTGCAGATGAATGATTGTTTCAAACATATGGCATTACCAAGAAAATACCATTAAATTGTGATACTGCACAAATAGAATTTCAATTCAAAATCGCAGTAGCGCTTTATTTAGTAAATTTTTCTCACTGTAATGTCTTGTAGAGATGTGGTAGTCGCAGTATATTTACTGTATTGCAATATTTTTGTGTTTGCCCTCTACTCTGATTGTGCTGTGACAAGTTTACACAACATTAATCAGATTAATTAGTATTGTGATATGCACGAGACCGAAATCTGTAAATTATGAGTAACTATGATTTCAATACTGCACATTTCTATAATTATTGCTCAAACCTTTGTTTATAATATATGTGTATCTTCGATGCAATTTAAATCAGTTTAGCTTGATGTTAGGAGATTATAATACCACCAGTATTCCAAAAACTCGAACAATCAATACTGATTTGTCTATAAATTTTCACTACGTCCGATGTGGTATATCTAGTATGTGGTATACTTCAAACTATCATTTATTGCGACTACATCCACCGTTGCGCAACATACACCTGTCTGTTTGGAGGTACCCATGGCAGTACAAGCTGAACCTGATGGTACGGAACCCTTCGCCGGGCTGCCGGTTCTCTTCGCAGTGGTCGAATACAGCAGTAGTAAAGAATTTGACCCAAACTCAACACACTGGCACCCAGCAGCAGTACGAATAGTCCTCCGAACGCGCCAATTACCTCCGTTGGGCCAAGCAGCTCCCTTCTCCATCTTGGAATATGGTAACTGTTTTTGAAGGAAACATGCATGAGGGCCGGATCAACTCTGCAACAATGCAATTTCAGTTACAATTGACCTGTTCATCTTCTGAATAGATAGGACCTACTGTAAGTAAGAACCCGTCGGTACTCCACGAGCTGCGTTATATTCTTCGAAAAAGAATGGATTCTGTGACATTTCCGTATCATACGTGAGTGAATTGCACGAGGAGTAGCACCTGCAGCTGTCCGCAGGTTCATTCAATATTTTGTGTCGTAAGTAGACTTCGAATAAATTCCGGGCGGCATTACGATAGCAGACAATCTGGCTGGCATCACAAACTTTCATATCTGCTGAACGTGGCATCGTCAGTCTCACACAACCACACAGTTTATATGTGTAGTTGGAAATGCATTCAATTACACAGTTGTTGATATTGTATGCCTTGAAATAACGAAGGTATCGCTCATTGGTAAAGTAACATTTGCGTTTATCCGCAGCAAGCGCTGCCAAGTCATTTGAAGTCCAGATAACCTGTGGCCGCAGATGCAGAATGACAGATCTGAAGGTGTTCAGGCGAAAAAAATGATTCTCCGTCATTGGGATCTCGTCTGGGGCATGAACAGCGAATTTATAACCCGTATAGGGACCCTGGAATTAAAAAAAATGTAAATTAAGTTTCTAAAGTCGGCAATAGAAACAATTACCCTACAGAAAATTTCCTGATCGATTTTTCTCATCACCAGGGTTAGGACGAACTCAGATTTTGACCCGGCACCCAATGGCCGATGTGGGAATGCGTTCAGGCCAGCTTTAGGGTGATAGCCATACTCTCGCGTCCAATCAGTTGGGGCCGCTGGACTTGGAAAGTTGATGAAATCTGGCGCAATATTTTCTATCCGGTATGTTTCATTGGGAGCTAACATATTGAAGGAATAGCAAATACCATCATCAACGAGGGTTTCTCCCAGTATACTGCTACAAGGCACGGTCTTTGATCTCCATCTGCAAGTCGTGGTTGTCTCGTGGAATGGAATGGTCATGTTTTTCAGAATCCTAAAAGTGTCTTCATTCTCATTTTTCTCGAACTTTTTCCATCGGGTTGAAAAAGGGCAAACGTGCGCTAGAACTCGCAGTTTTGTTTCACTAGAACCATTGTAAGTTAAAACGTTAGGATAATAAAATATATGATTATTTAATCAAGCACATTTTTCTCTTCGCAAAACAAAGTGTTTGTGGTGAGTGTTTACAGATCATATCTCACCTGTCTTCATCCAATTTGGAATTATTCTTCACTAGTATGAGAGCCCGAGGCAGGTCGAATACTTCGATGCGTGATTTCGTAAGTGGACAGATAGTGATTGCCGGGAATGGTACTGCTGTAATTGATTCAACATTTGGTGCAAACACAGTAACCACGGGGCTGTCGTTCCACTTCCGGAACGAAGCCATCATGGCATAGATGCACGCCGCGAGGGATGCTACAATCCACGCTGTCCACCAACATCTGAAATCGAGCCCAATTGTAGTACTCATTTTTGAAATAGTTTATGTAAATTATAATACTTTTCAAATTTGGTAGAACTTCGTATAGCAAGAAACCGTGCAGAAAATACGAAATTCTCGACACAATATTCTCGTAACAGTACACGTAATTGCCCGGGCATGTTTTATGTTCAGTTTCGTAATGCCAATCAACCACTCAATAGTTGTGTTTTGTTGTTCAACTTGTTGTAAGTTGAGCATGCAAGTGGGGTCAATTTAAAATATAGATGAGCTTGCCATAGATCCAACCCCCCAGGGCAATGATATTAGTACATGACATATTATATTGAATGTTGAATTTTTAATTGTAATTTATCATAGTCGCAAAGGTCGTACGTGTAGTTTAAAAATTCACATCAGGGTGGACTGAAAACTCGAAGGCTGAAAAATCCAAGCTGTTTTGGAAGTAAGGATTCTTGAAATAATTCCGGTTTTTCGGGTCTTTCATAGGACTAAAAAACTTTATTTTTGAACCCATCATTCACCGCCGTTTACGTTTCAAATATCTCCTGTATTTCCAAGGCATTTTTCTTATTTCAACGTAAAAGGTTTTAATTTCCGTTGTGCTGAATAAAATTCTTAATTTATGCATTATTAGATCGATATTAGTTACGAGATTCTTGTAGCTAATTTTGAAACATTTGCGATTAGTATAAATAACAGAAAAGTTCAGGTTATGTATAAGTTATATTGAGCGACCGAACATAAAAGTGGCAAAGGCAAAACATGCTTCTTAAAACCAGCTTCAAATAAATTAGAATGCAAAAATTGGAAATAAATTTCAAGCGTAAAAATCGGACAGACATATCCTACAGTATAAGAATCGCTTAAAAAATCCGTAAAACTCGGCAAGGTGGAACCTCCAGTATAAAAACTTTTTAAATATAAATAAATCGTACGCAGGAAACGTCCGTATACCACGATGTTCAAGATTAAAAGTTTGCTAAAATAACCTGCTTTGTAAAAACCGGATATTTTTTCCGGTTTTCATATTGAATATATTTGAAGCGGGTTTTACGAAGCATATCGCAAAATTTGAAAAACCATAAATTACAGTATTCTACTCGACCCGTTAAAAAGTGGTCGAATGTCCAACAAATAAACCTAATTAACTGACTAACTCAATTTCCACTGTGTTATGATGTACAAAACATCGCAATTCGTGCAACTGTCATGTCGCTATCATGAAAATACTGTGAAAAATATGATTTTTTTTCTTTTAATTAATTAATGACCACCCTAAGTCATCAAAATATTCAATTTATATCCAAAGTATC
The DNA here is from genome assembly GCF_030247195.1 of Topomyia yanbarensis. Lineage (NCBI taxonomy): Eukaryota > Metazoa > Arthropoda > Insecta > Diptera > Culicidae > Topomyia > Topomyia yanbarensis. Next base: position 104,477,976 of record NC_080672.1, on the reverse strand, counting down.
CATATCCACTGTACGACAATACATGTTTTGATCTATAATAGGAATTGAAATTGCACAACATCATCAAGCTTAATTGAACCCCATCAAAATTTAAGAAATCCGAACCATTTTGACAAAATGGTACACTTTTAAAAATATTGTGTATTCTATGGAAAAATTCCCGTTAATTGTTTTTTCTTGATTTGTAGTGCGAGGGCCTCCATACTTTTAAATTTTTAGTTGAAAGATCATTCAATTCTATACACAATATCTAAAAATTGGGCTATCTGCTCTAGGGGTTTCGGAAATACAATATTTTCAAAATAAATTTTTTGTGCATTCATATATACATCCCACATGCACAGAAACGTTGAAACCATACCATCGTCTTTGTTGTGCTATCTTATGACAAATGCCATTTTGTGGTGAACTGAGTTAGATATGCCATGTTATTGAATTTTAAAATATCTACATCGAATTGTGCTATCTTGTGACAACAAAAAAATGGACAACAATCCTAGTTTGTTGGCTTGTTATAAGCCAATAAGCTTATAGCAAGCAGATGTCTCTGATGACATATATATTCCTGTGCACATTAACCATAATCATTTTCTATGTTCTTGTCTTGGGATGATAAATTTTCCTACTATAGTTTTTTTCTGCGAATTGTTGGCTTGACTATTGAACAAATTTTCTTTTTGAGATTTCCGCTAGTTTAGGAAAGTATACTGAAATGTAATGATGGATTATGCAAGAATATTTTTTCGTCCAGTCGCCTGCTAACAATAATATTGTTTCATATATATTGTCTCTAAATTGATGATGAAACCAAGTTTTATTTTTTGATTTTCCCGAATAAACGAGGAAAATTGTAAAAGCTTTGTGTTCCAGTACCATCATTTTGTACCTGATATTACTGCTACCGCATGGAACAGTATAATATTGGCCATAGTGATCTATAACGCATAATATTACGAATCAGTTGATTCTTTTTTTATGAAATCTGATGTGCACATTTGTGACACCTCATACATATTTTATCATTAATACATGCTTATGACACGACTATGAGCGACTTTTGTTTACATTTTCAGCAAAAACTGTCAATATAGTCAACCGGTCTTTGCATAAATCGAGAGATTACTACAGAAAAGATAGAAGCATCGATTGCCCTTCCCAAAAAGCGTCTAACAATTATAAATTTCAAAATATTCAAACTCAACTTTAAAAATCGTTTTCCTCGAAAAGTGCTAATTGCGTTTGTCAAAAGATAGCACAACAGCGACGATATGCTAGTTCACCATACATCTCCATCGTGTCGCAGCGGCTGTGACTAATGAAATCGATGAGTTACTAACAAATTACCCTTCAATAAAAATCTAGGTGGTTTTAAAAGAGGCCATATTTCAGCAGCATTTATTTTTGTTTAACCGTTATGTATCCGACGCGGTACCCGGGTACCTTTTTAAGTTTCAATTAATGAAATTCCCAGGTTTTATCCATAGCTGGAAATCGAAACTTTGCGACATCTTAGAACTTCACTAAGTCGAGCTTTTGGGTTAATAATATTGTTGATATAGTAAGGGGGAGTGAGGAGGGGCTCCTGAATTTTTTTACTACGTAACAGGCCGACGTGGGTACCCGGGTACCCACAAAACTGAAATGCCAATAACTAATGTAATTTCCAACCGATTTTGATACATTTTGGTGATTTGGATTCGGGAACTCATCCAGTTTTAGACTTGGTAAAAATGAATCGGATTGCTTCATTCGGTTCCCGGATATCCGGATTTCCAGAAACATGTTCCAGTGCTGGGATACTATTTGTGAATTTCAATGGAATACTAGCAATATGGGTATCACAATTCTTGGAATCACATCAGTAGGCTATATCTCATGGCTTTTTTCAACCATTTGGTGGTTTGACCCTGTAACGGACATTCTGGAGCAGGTTCCCGTGGGGCCGTGAGTGGTTATTCCATTCCAATTCCATTTTTTAAACTGCCATAGGGTCCCGTTACAACAAATAACAGACTTCCGAGACAATTTGAAGAGTTTTGATACTCACATTGCTAGGACGTTATTAAAATTTACAAAACATACCCTAGTACTGGAACATTACTCCGAAAAATCCGGATTACCAAGAACCAGATCCATTCACCCGATTAAACTTTACAAGATCAAAAAGTGGACGAGTTCTTGAATCTAAAACATCTAAAAGTGTCCAAATCGATTAAAGGAAACCATAGTTATGAGCATTTCAAATTGTGGGTACCCGGGTACCCACGTTGTCCTGTTAAAGGTGTTTTTTTGTTGGGCACATAACAGTTAAAAAAGCATAAGGTGAAGTAAGTAAAACATTTTTATAACTTTATTCGTTTTATACATTTCTTTTCTAGCTACAATTTAACACATATTTCTTCCGCCGAAAATGAATACCGTTTGAAAATAACATAGTTTTCATTTTGCGTTGCGTTGCGTTGTGACGACGAGTTTGGTGGATTCCAAACTGACTTCATCATGCTTTACTGCTGATTATCTAATAAGAGTTGCTTAGGAAATGGTAAGTAGGAATCCATACCAATCGGACCCATATTAAAACCTAGCCATCATTGCCGGCCGCCCCCATCTCCATAGCTCACGGGGAAGGATAAAGGATAAGGTAGACAGGAAGTGTTGATGCTCCACCAACATGCTTCCGTCAAGTAGGTAGACGACTCATCAGGCTCTTCCATAGGCGTCGTGGAGTTGGTCGTTTGGAAGGGTATAAAGTCTAGAATTCGCTCCACGTAAGCAATGCGACCTGTAAAGCATAGTTTATTAGGTAGTAGTTTAGTTGGTTTTCGAGTACACTCGAAAAAGAAAAGATCTCATTTAGTATTTGCTTCTTTTTAAACTTTGGGTAGCCTGCTACCGAGAGTATCTTGTTTTCTAAACAAAAGCAATTTGAACTCCACACAGCCGACCGTGGGAGTATTGCCTAGGAAAGCTAATCTTATCTGCGTAATGGGCCGGATCACTGTTTATTGCAACAGTATTAAAAAAAATCGCTTTTTCTTTTCTACGATTTATTTATTGGGTTAAAAATACCGAATGACACGTTGTACAGACAGAATTATGATAGCTCGAGGAAAGGATTTCATATTTTCCAAATAGGATTGTTTGTGAAATACACGTATACCAACGATAATATCGAACATTACAAAGGATTGTTAACCTGATGCACGGGCTTGTTAGCAATAACGGAACTCGAAATTAGATCCATAAAAATAGGCGCCGTGAATTTTCAGTACGTATTGACCATTGATCATCGATACTAGTCAGATAGAACTCTTATTGGAGCTGATTTCCGAACAACTATTTATTGAGAAAAAAATATGAATCGAAGGTTGTATACAAACCGAACTTTCAAAAGAAAATCAAGAAACAATTTTGGGCTACCCAAAATAACCATTAGCTGTACCGAAGAATTCACTCTGTAAGACGGATACACTAGCAGTTTCACTCGCGCGTCGTTTGTTCCCCTTCCCTCCCAGCATACGATCATAGATCCTAGACAGTCTTCACTAATGCCACTCCCTCTCGAAACGAAACTGAGACAGGCTTCATTTCGTCAACCTGTCGAAATGAATGAATTGACAGTAGTTGGGGATATAACACGACCCAGTCCCGAGTTTAAGCAAAAAAGGCAAAAGGAAGCCTGTACCCCGGTTGGCACAGCGGGGAGGTAAGGGATAGGAGTTCTGTATCAGAGGTGAATGGCGACATAAATTGGCCTCTAATTGAAGGATAGTTGTTTTGGCCGTATTTGTAAATGGTGAAAAACTAAATATCATTCTGCAGTACTTGATTTCTTACATATCTCTTTAGATGGTAGTTCATTTCATCGCCGAAGGTTGATGAGCGTTCTTTTAGTTCACGTCCATCCACGAAAAACTTAGTCGAGTGAATGCTAAACGACGCTGATTTTTTGCGTTCGTAGATATGTACACATCGTGCATTCTCACACTCACACATTGGTATCTCGTTATTCCGATCCAAGCCTCATTCAAAAGCTATTCGTTTGACCTTTTTGGTGATATATAGAACGTTCGGAAATACTATCACAACAAGGCGATGCGAGACAAGACGGAACAGCTATTGTTGTTTAACCCTTTTCACGTTGTAGTTGTACGCACACACAAATATTCATATCTTGGAAACTGAACCTCAAAATCAAAAACAATTCAATAGCGATCTGTTTGAACGCTAGACTTTTCATTTAAAACACGAAAGAGAGTCTACCTTGGCAAGCGGACAGCTACGTTCGAAGCTCGTCACCAGACTCGGTGGTAGGTTCAGCTATAACATTCCTGATTAACGCCGATCCGGCTCTGGACTCGAACCTCATGAAGGACCGTGTTCAACCCTCGATTGACCTGATTGCTAGCCTATATTACCGATGGATCAGAATAGGCAACTACATACAATGAGTTGAGATAACGACCTGGAGGGGGCCACCAGCATGGAGACATCCAAAAAATGAAATGTGAATCCAAAAGGTGGGGGGTTCCTGAATCGAGTGTTCACTCCGAGATCAACTAGCGACTCCACCCAGAATAACTGGCATATAGCCTAACTTGGCGGAGGTGAGCAAAAAGATCAACGATCTTTAGGAGTTCGCGAAAGACAAGCACAATGTTCACATCAAGGTGAAGCAGGTTGTGACGAGTATTAAATCGGCCGTAGCAGCTGCTGAACGCAAGCAGAAGGCTCTCTTGACGAGATCTGACTCAACCGAAACAGCTTTTATGGAAGAGAAGAGTGAGGGAGCAAAAAGGGACCCGAAAAAACAAAAGAGCCTGCTGGAGTGCACAATGGGACGTAGAAAGAACTGAAACAAATGTAGGGAAATATGAGAAGAAAGAGAAATGCAAGCTTCCTTGGGAGAGGTACAAGAGCGCTGCACTGAGTCTATCTTTTGACCTCGCACAAAGCAGAAGCAAAAATCGCTACGCTGTAGCAGGCTATAGGCACCAGTGAAGCAAGCCAACCTTTTGTTCTATATCAGTGAAAAAACAATATTGTGCCAGTACTACGGGATAACACGATTTCAATCGCCTTATTCAAAACTCGTGTAACAACTACAGTTCATAAGGTTGAACAATTAGTTAAAGTTAAAATGGAGTTTAATCTCGCTGAAGTTACATACATCCAGCTACACCACGTCAAAAACTGTGTTTTGATAACGTTTAGAAGTTTAGCCCAGGCAGAAAACTTCATTACAATGAACAACATGCAACACGGTCGAATTTAATAACACCAGATTCAAGATCTCCGTGCATATGGATAACGACATGGTGGACGTGCATATCCATGATTTGGCCTCGTGCACTAAGGAATCATGTTACAATATGGAGAAGTAGAATCTATTACGAATGACATGAAATTTTTTCACCGGTATTCCCAACCGCGTTCGCATTGTGAGGATGCGAGTGACTAAACCAATACCTTCTTACATGACTAGCAAATGCAAACCACCGAGGGAAGCCGTAACCTATAAGCAAACAAAGCTCATCACATATCCCGGGCAGACCCCAACATACCAATTCTGTAACCATACAGCCCACTGCGGAAAAACACGCGCTGAAGAAACTAGTCAAAACACATCTACTACAGCCAACTCTAACAAGCAGCCACCGACAGATAAACCAAAAACAACGATCCAATTAACCAAAAATGCAGGTACAACGACCACGACAACCGCTTCCAAACCAAGAACTGGCCAATAAAGAAGCTAATACCGATGAAGACGGATTTACAACAGCGACCCGTAAGAACAAGAAATAAATAAGAACCTCTGATCGTGAACAGCAAGAAAGCAGTACCGATGATGACATAGACGGGAACGATAGAGCGAGAGAAGGCCGACTGAATGACCCCCAAGCGGCTTCACCGCCAAGGAAAAGGACTCAACACGCAACCGCAAGCTGCGTTAACAAGATTTAGCAGACAGACATTCGTAGTACTTTTTATCTTTACTTATTGTAAAAGCTTAAAAATGGCTCAATTGTGCTAACGCCGTGTTAATTAAACCTTTAGGAAAAAAGAGTGATGCACTGATCATCAAAACGAACGATAAGACGTCCTATGCGGCTCTTCTCAAGAGAGTGAGAGAGGACTAAGAACTAGCAGTGGGTTGTTGGGGCGCCAGTAAACCTAGAATCGCTAGGCAGACCTCAGCACCAACTAGCTGGCTGGTCGAGTAGGCTACCGCAGACTCGATCGAGTAGATCGGGACGAAGCGGGGAGCTAAATGGCTCATTGTGACAAAAATGGAAACTAATTGGTTCACGAAACAAACATCGGTATCGAGTGAAATTCCGCTGCTGGGATTCTGTCAGTCGAAATGGGGTAGTTTTACCGCCGGATAATATCCGAGTGGATCTCGATAGAAATGGGAGCTAAATGGTTCAACAAAACGGGTATCGATGTCGGCAGGAATTCCTCCGCGGGGAACTCTCAGTCGGAGTAGAGTGAGTTCACCGCCGGGGACTATACGAGTAGATCGTGATAAGCCTGGGAGCTGAATGACTCACGGAAACAGGAGCTAAGTTAGTTAACGAAAGATGCCTCCCCCCGAAGTTATACCTTGGTTGAGTTCTGTGGGAAAAAAGAGCGAAAAACACTACAATACACTACATACCAGGATTTGAAAGCATTTTAAACTTGACTAACAAAAAATACATACAGACATTGTCCCAAATCGTCGCGCTAAGTCGCTTGGTATGTAAGACAAGGATTCCCGGGGCTCGGAAAAATCTTGAAAGTTTGAGCGAATTCTATGCATTTCTTGTGTAAGAAATGAAATACGTGACCCATTTCTTTCTACATTAATCTACCATTGCGGATAATTAATATACGTGGATTTATAAGAAAGGACTCGTAACATTGCTAGGTGGATTAGAAGTGTGCTCACAATGAAAATTGCTATGATGATCCCTGTAATCAGAGTGTATGTAAGGAGAGTGAAGACAACTGTCATGATTATCTGTCAGTAATATTCCAAACGAACAAACGACCTCTCAAAATACATGGATTTGACTCGTTTGGAATGACACTGACAAATAATCATTGTTCCAATTTTGACAGTGTCGTCACTCTCCTTATATGCACTCAGCCTGTAATTAAAAAAGCAAAGCCTTGGCACTACATTCCGTGATGGAACTTGACCTTCTCTTTTGACAGACTTCGCAGACGAGTCAACAACAATGATTCTACTTTCACTGTGAATCCTTCTATGTAATTTAAATACTATTAATTAAATGTGTATGTTTGCCTAGGAAAATATTCAACAATCTTATGAATATTTAATGATTTATCCTTTGAAACAAGTGACTATCTAGTGCACATGATTAACCAGCCCTCATTTGACATCATTCAACAGGATGCGAACCATGGGCAATTTTCGAAAGCTAAACCTTTTGCTGCGCGAATACTGTTCCGAAAATTTTGTGTTTGCTGCTCGATATCTTGCCCAACGTCGATTGAGCCGTTGTGATAGGTACTGTTCACTGAGTTGATTAATCTACAAACAGATTTACCAATAAGAGTTCCTTTACAGACTCTGGTGGGCATTGTGGATCGTAGTGTCATTGGCGGCCTGCGTTTTCGCCATGCTAACAATGATCCGGAAATGGAATGATAACCCCATAGTGACTGTGTATGCACCACGATTTCTACCGATTTCCACGATTCCATTCCCGGCCATCACCATTTGTCCTCTAACGAAATCGCGCGTGGATGTGTTCAATCTTACTCGAACGCTTGAACTAGTGAAGAACAATTCGGCGCTGGATGAAGATAGGTAAGGTGCTTTAGAGGCCAGAATACTGTCTACAATTTAAATATTTTCCAGCGAAATGAAACTGCGAGTTCTATCACATGTGTGTCCGTTTTCTCGTTTTTGGATGAAGTATATTAAAAGAGAAAATGAAGATGTTTTCAAAAGTTTGAAAATCATGACCATACCGTTCCGTGAGACAACATCCCTGTGTATGTGGAGGTTTAAGTTTGTCCCCTGTAGCAGCATGCTGGGGGAAACACTTGTAGATGATGGAATTTGCTATACTTTCAACGCATTAGCACCGAATGAAACATACCGAACGCAAAACATTTCGCCAGACTTTCTCAGCCTCGCCAGTGCAGCAGCTCCATCTGATTGGACGCGAGAGAACGGATATCGTCGCAATGCTGGATTAAACGCGTATCCACATCGTCCGTTTTCTGCGGGGTTGATCTCGGGATTGATCGTTGCATTATCGGTGAGAAAAATTGATCAAGAATTTGCGTGTCAGGTAAGGTCCACATTCCCAATAAATGGTGTAGGAAGTGATTAAAATTATTTTTTTTTTATAAAATAGGGCCCATATACAGGATATAAATTTTCCGTTCATGCTCCCGATGAGATCGCATTGACGGAGGATCAATTCTTCCGGCTGAACACACTAAATGCCGTTATTTTAAATCTTCGACCCGAGGTAATCATTACTTCAAAGCATTCAAAATCACTTTCTCCGGAGAAACGCAACTGTTACTTCGCCAACGAATATTATCTGCGTTACTTCAAATTATACAATGTCGATAATTGTATTGCGGAATGCGTTTCAAACTACACTTATAAACATTGTGGATGTGTAAGGTTTACTCTACCACGATCGGCCGACATGAAGATTTGCGATGCCAGTCAGATCGCTTGCTATCGTAGTGCTTACGCGAAACTATACGATGAATACATCAGAGAGGCTGTAAACAACAAACTTCCTGGACATTGTTTGTGTTACCCGTCATGTAATAAGATCACGTACAATGTGGAAATCTCGCAGTTCCCATTTTACTTCGAAGAATTCAATGCGGCTTCTAGATTTTCACCCGAGGCATACTCCAAGTAAGTTCTCACATTGCCCAACAGTGCTGCCACTCTAGAGTATATGTTGGTTATGTTACAGAGTCGATGCTGCGGTAATGTATGTTTCCTTCAAAGAACGTCGCTATATTCCATTGTGGAGGGGTGAGCTGCTAGGTATGACGGATGTAATTGCTAAGTTCGGTGGATTGTTCGCCCTTCTGATGGGTGCCAGTGTTTTAAGTTTGGGAGAAATTTTCTACTACTGTTGCATTCGACCTCTGCGAAGAGAGCGTCAACCAAGACCTGTGATCGAAAAACGACAAGTTCAGCTGGTGTTGCCGTGGATGCCCCCAAATAGGCAGGTTTATGTTTCGCAACGTTGGATGTAAGGACAAGAACAAAGAAATAAGCACAACAATATTATGACAGAAGCACGACTCGCACGATTTTCGTTTAGTAATATCGTAATACGGATGTTGCATTATTTATTTTGCACCAAACTGCATTATTTGTTAAACTCAATGCGGTTTCATTTAGGTAAGTTCGCTTAACTTTCGAGCGGTTGACTTCCCTGGAGAAACATGCCTGTTAAAATATGAAAATATATTCAATAAAGTTGTCAGTATATCTTCGTGGTCGAAGTTTTAGTATTTTAGCTTGACATAACTTCAGATGGATTTCCTTGCGGAATTTGTGCTACATGTACAGCACGCTATTGTCTACATTGTTGCTTCTTAGGTACAACACAAATTTCATACGTTTGCGTCGCCTACTACCACCTACTTGCTCGTTTAGGGTTACCAGGTAAATATTTTATCGATTCACCGATTTGTTTTTTTTCTTTTCTTTTTTTACATTTCTTATAAAAGAAATGTATAGAATTCGCTCAAACTTTCAAGATTTTTTCCGAGGCCCGGAGGGCCGAGTCTTATATACCAATCGACTCAGCTCGACGATTTGGGACAATGTCTGTGTGTGTGTGTGTGTGTCTGTGTGTGTGTGTGTGTATGTAACGGACAAATTCTCATTCATGTTTCTCAGCAATGGCTGAACCGATCTTATCCAAACCAATTTTAAATGAAAGAACTAAAAAACAGTATGAACGCTATTAATTTGTTTTTTATTCTGATGTTTAGTTTCCAAGATATGAATGTTTGAATGTGTAAAAATGGCGTTTTTTGCAGTTTCTTGGAATTATTTGCCGAAGTTGACAATATAGATTAACAATTTATATGTTTTTAGATAGTTTTAACAAATACCTTTCGAACAAGCTATAGATTGTTGAAATCGGACTATTATCAAAAGAGATATTTAACATTAAATGCGGACGAAAGATTTTTATCATTTCCCATTGCCAGAAATATGACCAAAAACAAGTAATCTATTATTAACGCCAAAACGGCTTATTTTAGGTCAATAGTATCTTCGGAGAATTTAATGGAGGCAATATGCCCTTTCTTTTGGTATTGTGCTTTTGCTGATTAATCCCCCTATGAGTGAGATATTTTCACAAATTTTCTTGGAAGTGATTATATCGAAATGATGCCTTCAGCAAATTTGTAGCTCTTACTTTTGCGAATAACTTCACTGAAGACTTCAAATATCTATTTTGAATACTTTAAAAGTTATGGCTTGTTGTTTGTGGATTACTCTTTGTCGCCTATTTATTGTTCAATATAGTAATAATCCATTGAAATAAGCCAAACATTATTTCGATAAAACGAATTTTGTATTTCATTTTTCTATCTACAACCGCTAGAAATAATCACCGAACACTTCCAAGTTGTCTGGAAGGAACTTGATAACTTATCAGTGCAAAAATGTTCATTTGTGCGAACCTTCTGACTGCAATTTTTCTAACTCATGACCATCGGATCGATCTGAAACATATCGGAAAATGAAAAGCGAAATAAATAACTCCAAGCAATGGCGTTGCCAAGAGAAGGTTTTGGGGTTTAACACCATACAACCCCCTTCCCCACCACACCAAAAAAAAAATGGATTGAAGTTGAAAATTTATTGATGCAGACTGATTCAATTCAATATTACAATAACAATTATCTGATCCGTACATTGATATCCTGTTGTTGTAAACATCATGAGGACTTTTGATAAATTGTCGGAATGGGGTCCTGATATGTAACTGATCTATTGGTCTTGATTTCACAGTTGTCTAATTGCATCAATATCAAAATCCTGCCTGAAAACATTCCAATAGAAAATTCCAGAGTTCTGTAATCAATCATAATCCTCAGATTTCTTTTCAAATTGAGCTCGTTTTTGTAGAGATGTACTGTAATAAGGGTCTTTATTTAATAGGAAGGGAAGTTAAAATTGATTTAATGTCTATGAAACATAGAACAGCTCACCAAAAAAATGCATAACTTTCAACATTTGCTAAAATGTTTTTGCCTTTCTCATTCACTCTAAAATTCGTCAATCTGATCCCGACCGGGAGGGCCGAGTGTCATATGCCAATCGACTCAGTTCGTCGAGATCGGAAAATGTCTGTGTGTGTATGTATGTATGTGTGTGTAAGTGTGTATGTGGAAAAAAATGTGACCTCTGTTAATCAGAGATGGCTGGATCGATTTGCACAAAGTTAGTCTCAAATGAAAGGTACAACCTTCCCATCGGCTGCAATTGATTTTTTTTATTGATTGGACTTCCGGTTCCGGAGTTACGAGTTGAAGAGTGAAATCACACAGCAAATTCCCATATAAACTGAAATGACAAATTTTCAAAATCAAATTTGTATTTTTGATGCCAAATGACTTTATAATGCATGAAACATCGAGATTTGATATAAACTCGAAATAATGTTTGACAAAAATTGATTTTTTTGGGACATTTTTGCCTTTCTCATATAGAAAGGTAATCCAATCACTCTAAAAATCGTCAATCATACCGGCCCGGAGGGAGTATGCAGTAAGTGGTTGCTACTTTAAAATTAAAACTAGTTTAAAATTTCTTAACAAGTTGAAAATTTTCGGCAGGACCCGAACCTCCCGGATCTTACTATGTGATACTGAAACATCGCTTGAAACCAGCGGCGGTCAGTATCTCAAGATCGTGGCTGTCGATCCATTGTACGTATGTGCAAATCGAACTGAACATGTAATATTTAATTCCACCATTGTATTGAACATAACCAGCCATGGAATCGTAGTCTGGACAAATGAGAAAAGCACAATTGCACCACTAGGTGGATTAAAACAGGTTTTCATTTTGGGAATGCGTCGAGTTGAGACGAAAACGTAATATGATTAATATCGAGGATAACACTTTCCGAATGTAGAGAGAAATTTATGAAAAATAACGATTTACATTCGACTCTAGCAGGTTCTGATCGATTTTGATGAGAATTTGATTTTTGTTGTATGACCAATTATATGTATAGGTCAAATGTTCAAAAACAGTAATTTAAGGTCAAGATAACATCATTTTGAAACCGCCAATTTCGGAGGGTTATTATCTTCGATGAGTTTTACAAACGTTAAACAGCGCATCATTTGATAAAATAATTTTGACGGTATATCGTCCAAGAAGTATTTATGGTGAATTTTCTCAGGTTAATATTCATGACTACAATAAAGTCAACAAATTCGCTAAAAACACGAACTCTGTTACTATTTTTTGAAAAATTATTTCTGCATAATTTTAAAACTTCAAAAATTACGGTTTCGGAATTATGCCGTTTGGACAGTAAGATCGATTTTCACCAAACCCCCACCAATTGTAAAATTGGTATTGTAAACAAAATGTAAGGGTGATACTTCAATGCTGATAGGTGGGACCGAAAAAGTAAACAATCGTCAAAGGGGCGATACTATCATTTTGTCAATTTCAATAGCAAACACAAATTTTAATTTAATAATTTCAAATACTTCATGAAGTTTTGGGTTTCGATCACTGAATCATGCAATCTAGGATGTAAAAAACACAATATTTCTTAAATAGGAAATAAAACCAAGTCTGGAAATATTCACTGTTGATTTTCTTTGAATGGTGTCACTGCTAGTATCGCTTTTTTCCAGAAAAAGCGTTGATATTTAGGTCTCAGTCGCGTTGAAAATTTGAGTAAAGTATAAACTTCATTCCGATTCAAAAAAAAATTCGATTTTTTGGCTCAGTACAATATACATAACCCCTTTAGGAAAATTCAGTTTTCCCACCACAATGCATTGATTAAGGAATTTAGATATTTTATTAACAGAGCATTAGCAATAATTCGTTTGTATGTCTATTTTATGGGCCACTTTTTCGCTTTCCCATTGATTTGGTTTGAGATTTCTAGCACTGATGTTGTCCTATGCTGATTTGAGCGATTCTCTGTGTCCTGCCACAATCCCATGTAGTATGTGTTATCAAAACCTGTTTTAATCCACCTAGCGGTGCAATTATGCCTTTCTAATTTCTCTAAACTATGGCACGGAGGCTTTTTATGTTCAACATAATTGTGGAAATGTCCATTACATTCTTAGTACACTTTGCACTTATACACAATGGCATGCCAGCCACGAACTTGATGAGCTACGTGTCGACGGTGAAACACTTGAAACAAAAAAAATATCATACTCCATTAGCCTACATCAGCATTAGATCAATGTTATCTGCTTGCTAACTCATTTTGTCATGCGGGGATGGGTATGTGAGGAGGGCGAAAGTCCCATGAACGAACGACTCCCCAGCTTAAATTGGTATGCTTTGTAATATAGTGGTGGTTTAAAGATGATGGGGTTGAAAGGGAGAGGTATGAGGTGGTGGTCTGAGGGGTGATTTAAGGAGATTTTTAAAGGAGGGGAGTGAACAGTAGAGGGGGAGTGTAACCCCTCTCCGTAAACCATCCGGGATTAGGTTGACGTTTTTCAGAGTGATTGCATAACCTTTCTATATGAGAAAGGCAAAAATGTGCAAAATCCAAAAAAGTGAATCTTCGTCAAATTTTTTTCGTGTTTGCATCAAATCTCGACGTTTTATGCACCTTGAATACATTTAGCATCAAAAATAAAAATTCTATTTTTAATTTTTCCTATAGTTTTTATGAGAAATTTCTGTGTGGCCGCACTCTGAAACCCGTAATTCCGGAACCAGAATTCCGATCGATCCAAAATTCAATAGCAGCCGATGGGAAGGTTGCACCTTTCATTTGAGACTAAGTTTGGGCAAATCGGTCCAGCCATCTCTGAGAAAAATGAGTGACATTATTTGACACATACGCACATACATACACACACACATACACACACACATACACACATACAGACTTTTTCCGATCTCGACGAACTGAGTCGAATGGGATATGACACTCGGCCCTCCGGGCCGGGATTAGGTTGACGTTTTTCAGAGTGATTGCATAACCTTTCTATATGAGAAAGGCAAAAATGTGCAAAATCCAAAAAAGTGAATCTTCGTTAAATTTTTTTCGTGTTTGCATCAAATCTCGACGTTTTATGCACCTTGAATACATTTAGCATCAAAAATAAAAATTCTATTTTTAATTTTTCCTATAGTTTTTATGAGAAATTTCTGTGTGGCCGCACTCTGAAACCCGTAATTCCGGAACCAGATCGATCCAAAATTCAATAGCAGCCGATGGGAAGGTTGCACCTTTCATTTGAGACTAAGTTTGGGCAAATCGGTCCAGCCATCTCTGAGAAAAATGAGTGACATTATTTGACACATACGCACATACATACACACACACATACACACACACACACATACATACACACATACAGACTTTTTCCGATCTCGACGAACTGAGTCGAATGGGATATGACACTCGGCCCTCCGGGCCGGGATTAGGTTGACGTTTTTCAGAGTGATTGCATAACCTTTCTATCTGAGAAAGGCAAAACATCGCGAAGCATCAAGTTCTAAATGTTCTCAAACGATATAATATCCGAAGAGAGTGATAAGAGTTATAAGAAATGTCTCATCACACTGTTAGGTGGATTAAAAGCGTTTTTTCGTTGTTTTTTTACTGATTGTATTTTGAAGTTTTGAGTGCGGTTGAGCGTTTTTCTCCCGCAAAAACAAAATGGATCAAAGAGAAGGATCTCCCTCTAAAGATGAATCTTATCGCCTATCTAATTCGAAGACAGATGATGTTATCTACGATCCACCCCCCCTCACTTCACCACAATGTTTTACAGCTCTCCTGGGTCAAGGTTTACCAGGATGGATCCGCTGGTCCTTGGGTGGTATACTTTCGGCCCAAAAATAAACCGTTAAACAGCATAACTGTTTCACGGGAGCTGACAAAACGTTACTTGGCGCTAACCGAGATTAAAAAGGTTCAGTCAGATAAACTGCACGTAGTCGTTACTGACTTTAAAGAGACCAATGATATCGTTAGCAATAGCCTCTTCACGATGGAGTATCGCGTCTACATTCCTTCTTGCGATGTGGAGATTGACGGTGTGGTAAGTGATCTAACTTTCGATGTTCTGATGAATGATGGCCGCTTTAAGGACCCTAACCTAAAATCAGTTAAGATTTTGGAGTGTAAGCGATTGCACTCAAAGTCCATCGAAGATTGGAATTACTATCCATCAGACTTGTTTCGCTTAACCTTCGCCGGATCTGCACTTCCGAGCTACGTGGAAGTGAGAAAAGCTCGTCTACCTGTCCATCTGTTTATACCGCGGGTCAGGAATTGTTCCAATTGCAAGCAGCTAGGTCATACGGCCACCTACGGTAGCAACAAGCAAAAGTGGCAAATGTGGGGAACGTCATGCGGATGATACTTGCAGTAGGCCCGCTGAGATGTGTTTTTACTGTGGGGAGAATCAGCATGCACTTTCGACATGACCAACGTACATACTTCGCGCGGATAAACTGAAGCGATCCGCCAAAGATCGCTCCAGACGCTCTCACGCTGAAATGCTTAAAAGAGCTATTCCACTTATCTCCGAAAACCCATACACTCTCTTGCCAACTGACGATAACGCCTCTAACGACCCTTACCAGGGGCATTCTTTGGCTCTGCTCGGAAACACTAGAAAAAGACCTAATCCAAACTCAGTCGAACTTCCACGTAAGGGTCTTAGGCTGTCCCAAACAAGGGTACAATAAAAAAATAATCCATAAACTGTATGTGCTGAGAAGATAATACTTCCTAGTTTTGGGAAATTGAGATACAACTAGGAATTCCCAGCACTCCCCGGGGCACCAAAAATCCCAAGTGCTTCCATTTTACAGTCAGAAACTACATTAAAAATGGGATTCCTTACATTTTCTGACATTGTGGACTGGATATTCACAGTTTTCAACATCGTATCGTTCGATTGCTAACTTATTAAATGGAATCACGGATCTGATCACTGTGTTACAGTGGAACTGCAGAAGCATTATCCTCAAAATTGATTCATTAAGGCTTGGGGCGACATTATGGAACCATTTCGAATCGACTTTTTCATACAAGCTTGCATACAAAGAACCTTTCGTTTCGAGATGCGCAATGCCACCTCTGATTTCTTCACCCTCACTTAACTTTTTAACCAGGTTCACCAGTACGTTTAAATTTAGTTTAAGCGTTAAGTGAGTGTGAAAAAAGCGGCCCTAAGACACTTGCTAGATTACAATAATTGTGAAGCTTTTTCCCTATGTGAAAAATGGCCTAATTCTAACTTGCACGATTTTAACATTATCCGCTTGGATCGAGAAGACTCATATGGAGGGATACTTTTCAGGATCAAAAAGTGTTACTCCTTCAATCGAATCAACCTCCCTTCGACGCCAGGCATTGAAGTTGTCACTTGTCAAACAATCAAAGGCAAACATATTTGCATTGCTTCTATTTACATTCCTCCTAGAGCCATGATGGGATACAGAAGATTCTCCAACGTGATTGAACACCTTCCCTAGCTCCGCCTGCATCTTGGAAACTTTAACTCTCACGGTACAGGGTGAGGCTGTCTGTACGACGATAATCGATCCTCGACAATTGAAGACCTTTGTAACAACTTCAATATGACAATCCTGAACACAGGGGAAATGATACGGATTGCTAGACCACCAGCGCAAGCCAGTGCACTGGACATATCTTTATGCTCGGTTAGATTGCAAGTGGAAGGTAATATCTGATCCCCACGGTAGTGACCACCGGCCGATTGTGATTGCAATCACCAATTGATGTTCCCTGTGACCTCACACGGAACAGTGATTGGATGGGCTACGCTGCTGCGATACCCAAAACTATCGATTCGACACAGGTACTTCCCCCGGAGGAAGAGTATAATTTTTTGTCCAACTCGATTCTCAATACCGCGTTTCAAGCTCAGACGAAACGAGTACCCGGCGTGAATACTTGAAAACGTTCTCCCAACCCGTGGTGGGACAAAGAGTGCTCTGACGTATACGCGGAGAAGGCTGCCGTCTATAAAGCTTTCCGGAACGACGAGTTAGTTGCTAGCTATCGACTGTAAGCTAATGAAAAAATTAATGAAAAACAAGAAACGCAGTTACTGGCGCGGGTTTGTCGACGGGTTAACAAGAGAAACATCGATGAGCACTGTTTGGGGGCACGGCCCGACGTATGCGAAAACGAAACAGTACTAACGAGAGCGTGGAATATTCAAACCGTTGGATATTCGATTTCGCCAAGAAGGTTTGTCCGGACTCCGCCCCGGGACAGAAATTCTACCGCGCCGCGTCGCCTCACAATACCGCGAACGAAACACCGTTTTCAATGGTGGAGTTCTCACTTGCTCTCTTATCATGTAACAATAAAGCCCCAGGGCCAGACAGAATCAAATTCAACTTGTTGAAGAATCTGCCAGACTTTGCCGAGAGACGCTTGTTGAATTTATTTAATAAGTTTCTTGAGGGTAACATTGTCCCACATGATTGGAGACAAGTGAGTGTCATCGCCATCCAAAAACCAGGAAAACCAGCCTCCGACCACAACTCGTATCGGCCGATTGCAATGCTGTCCTGTATCTGGAAGTTATTCGAGAAAATGATTATAGGGTTGAAGCAAATGGCTTACTATCATACATACAATCTGGTTTCCGCAAACGCAAAGGGACGAACGAACTGCTCTCAAGAGAATTTCAAATGGCATATGCTAACAAAGAGCCGATGGCATCAGTATTCTTGGATATTACGGGGGCTTTCGATTCAGTTTCTATCAACATTCTTTATGAGAAGTTGCACCAGCATTGTCTTTTAAACAACTTTTTGCTGAACCTGTTTTCTGAAAAACACATGCACTTCTCGTATGGTGATTTATCGACATCACGATTTAGCTACATGGGCCTTTCCCAGGGCTCATGTCTAAACCCTCTTCTCTACAATTTTTACGTGAATGAGATTTGTGGAATCCCGGATTGATTGATTGTAGTGGTCCCAAATATTTTCTTTAATAAATACAATCAAGTCGACTGCGGCCAAATGTTCTACACTGACGGATCGATTCTCGACGGATGCACAGGCTTCGGTATCTTCAACGAAAATCTCGCTGCCTCATTCACACTCAATGATCCTGCTTCAATTTATGTCGCAGAATTAGCTGCCATTCAGTATACTCTCGGGATCCTTGACACCCTGCCCGCAGACCATTACTTCATCGTTTCGGATAGTCTCAGCTCCATTGAGGCCATCCGTGTGGCGAAGCCTGGAAAGCACTCACCGTATTTCCTGAGGGAAAATACGGGAATATATGAGTGGTTGGTTTGGGTCCCGTCACATTGCTCTATTGCGGGCAATGAGAAAGCGGACTCTTTAGCCAAGGTAGGCGCATTAGAAGGCGACACTTACGAAAGATCAATTGCTTCAATGAATTTTTCAGTATCTCTCGTCAGAGGACGCTCGACAGATGGCAAACTTCATGGAGCTATGGGCATCTGGGACGGTGACTACATTCCATTATCTGGAGGGTATCAACGAATGCTTGGTTTAAGGGCTTGGAGGTGAACCGGGACTTTATTCGTGCGATGTCAAGGCTCATGTCCAACCATTACACGTTTGATACGCATCTCCGTCGTATAGGGCTTGCTAACAGTAATCATTTTGTTTGTGAGAACGGCTATCACGACATCGAGCATGTTGTTTGGCTGTGCGCAGAGTACTGTGTTGCCATGTCCCAACTAATAGATTCCCTTCGGGCCCGAGGTAGATCACCCTATGTGCCTGTCCGGGACGCCCTGGCAAGCCGTGACCATCCTACATTTTTCTTATCTACATCTTTTTGAAAACTATTGATGTCCAAGTTTAATACATTTTTCCCTCTCATTCACAGTAGAACCCCTCCCTGTATCTACAATGTGGCATTACTTCACGAGTCAACGATACATATCTTCTTGATAACCGTCCATTCAGAACATCATGACACACCTCACAAGAACATCATGTTAGCATCGGAGTGCCAATAATTATGCGAAATATCGACCCTCCTCTTGCCCCTGCGATTACAGGCTGGAAACCACTAGAACAAAGTGTGCATATCCGCCACAGTGATTTACCAATCAGTGACAATGTCAATATACAATGTATCCTACTTCCTACCTTTTCCCTTACTAACATAAGAGGGGAGTAAGCCGCCCCTAAATACGGCTTTCCCATCCCTCACTAACACCTGAAATGTAATTAAAAATGAGTAATCGGCCTCGTTTGCGTCTAAATAAACATAGTTATATAAAAAAATAGTCATAGTTACTCTGACAGGTGAAAATCTGAATAATACTGCCCAAGTCACTGTTATCGTACTTGTTTCTCATTTAAGGGACTGTTCTATTTTTAACGAAATGAGGTAGGTATTTACTCAAAATACCTACCTTCACTATGAGAAATCGGCTTAGCTTGGAAAATGTTGAACAGCTAACATATCACTTATTTAACTCAAAATTTGTAAATAAATGTGTGGCATGCGATTAGATTGACCAAAACTTATCAGAATTTTTAAATATAAGCAAAACTTAATGACAATAATGCTTGTAAATCAAAAACTGTTTGGAGAACAATATATAAATGTTCAGTTATTAAAATATCAAAAGAATGCTATGAAAAAAACCCGTTTTAGCTGGGAAAAACCTTGGGTACATCACTGGTCATGTATAATTAAATGTAATTTATTAATTAAAAAGTTTATAATGAACATACCCTGAAATCCATTCATGATTGAGAAAGGCACAATTGCACCGCTAGGTGGTTTAAAACAGGTTTTTTTACAGGGAATGAAAACGCGCATGGACACTTTTGTTAATCTTTGAAAGTAACGCGCTTTTTGATTTTTTTTTGAATTCGAGATATTTAACCCTTGTCTTACAATCAATGGTTGCGACCTAGAAGTTGCGTAGCGCGAGTTGTAATTGCGTCTAGCCATGCACTTGTGTTCTAATTGTTAATGAATACGGAAATAACCATTTTTCTTTAGCAGGGCCCAATTAGTTGAAGAGATCCTATCTGATTAAAACACGTGCATGTTTTAAAAAAACCATTTCACTGTACAATTCAGTACGGATCTAGCAGCAGAGATGGCCGCACAGAATCAAGGTTATTTGCGCAGATTGTGGCACGAATATTGTCTCGGTAGTAGCGTGTACCCTTCGCGATATCTGGCTATGCAGCAGCTGACCATGGCGGAACGGCTTTGGTGGGTTTTTTGGCTCAGCAGTGCCATTGCTGCTTGTATACTGTCCGTCGTTCTGGCCTACCGGCAGTGGGCCTCTAGTCCGGTGTATATCAGCTATGGGAACAACTTGGTTCCCACCTGGGATATACCGTTTCCAGCCGTGACGATATGCCCGATGACCCAGACAAAGGTGGAATATCTGAACCTATCGGATGCTTATCGACGATTGAATGATGACGTGGAACTGGAGAATTATGAGTATTGTGCATATTGAAGATAAAGGATCAGATTTTGTATTATTATTACTTCCAGATACGTGTACCTCCGTGCGGTGACACATGTATGTCCGATGGTTGACTTATGGTACACGTTCTATGAACCGTTACGGATGGATGTTATCAAAGTTTTACAAAGTATCGCAATACCGATGGAGGATATGTTCGCCGCCTGTAGATTAAGGAAAGTTCAAGTTCCGTGCTCTGCGATCATTTCGCAATCAATAACGCAATTGGGCATCTGTTACACATTCAATGCAATTTCCAGTGATGATTTGTTCAAGAAAGATAATCTTCAACGCGAGTACAGCTATTCTAGTGCTAACATCAAGTCGGAAGGATGGACTTTGGAGGATGGATATCCGCACACGGGAGATGCAAATACTTATCCGTTTCGTCCGATTGGAATTGGTAAAAAATCTAGTCTTGGACTCGTTTTAATTTCGAGAAAGATCGACCAAGATTCTTGTTGCAATGTAAGTTTACGTCTAAAAGCTAAGAACAGTAACAATAATATATTGCAAAATTTTCCCTAGGGTCCATTTAATGGATATTATGTATCCGTTCATCGTCCGGATGAAGTACCTTTGTTCCGATCACAATATTTTCGATTGCCGCATTTAAGTTTTCTGAGTTTGAACATAAAACCGGAATTAACATTTATTTCGAAAGCTTTGCAAAAGAATAACTTTGAGAGGTAAATTATGCAAGCTGTTCATTTTAATCTAGATTAATTTTTCATCATGATAGACGCCAGTGCTATTTCAGCGGAGAACGTGAATTAAGATACTTCAAAGTGTACAATTATAACAACTGTTTGCTTGAGTGTATTGCTAATTATACACTACAGCAGTGTGGTTGTGTGTCGTTCGATATGCCAAGGAGCGCCGAAGTGCATGTCTGTGATGCTTCTGAGAAGTTTTGCTATGAGGACGCTGCCGACGATGTTGTGGCCTCCTATGATGAGTTAAATACGACAGACGAATGGCAGGAACCGTGTGGATGTGTACCGCCATGTACTACCCTTAAGTACGACGTTGAAATCTATAGATTGCCATTAGATTTTAATTCGTTTGCTAAGGCTGCTGGGAATCTATCTAGAAACTATACAGGGTAGGGTGAAAATCCCACCGAGAAGTTTTTCAAACTCTCTAATGTTTCTTTCTCTATTGTAGCATTGAGCCTGCGATGCTAAATATAGGGTTCAAAAATAACTGGATGCTTCCCCTGCAGCGTCGGGAAATGATGGGACTCAGCGATATATTATCACATTTTGGTGGCCTATTTGGACTCTTGATGGGAGCTAGTGTGATCAGTTTACTGGAGCTGTTGTACTTTTGTTTCGTTCGACCTTGCAGGAATGACATTCCGGCTGATTCAACTGGAGTTCGCCAGGTGCTACCTTGGAGGCCCTAGCTAGTATTATTAGTCTGAAGCACTTTGATTTCTAAAAAATCTGTTTTAATCCACCTAGTGGTGCAATTGTGCCTTTCTCATTTCTCCAAACTATAACTCTGTGGCTGGTTATGTTCAATATAATTGTGGAAATGTCTATAGCATTTTTAGTACACTTTACACTTACACATAATGTCTCGTCAGTGACGAACCTAAGCAACCTGTCGACGGTGAAACCCTTGGAATAAAAAATATCATACTCAATTAGCCTAATCAGCATTACTTCAATGTTTCCTTCCTGTTTCCATAACTCTGGAACCGGAATTTAGATCGACAAAAAATTAAACAGCAGGTGATGGGAAGGTTGTATTTTTCATTTAAAGCAATGTTGGGGCAAATCGGTCTAGCTAACTCTGAGAAAAATGAGTGACATTTTTGACACACACGCCAGGGGGCAATAGGGACATGAAGGACAGGAGTCTAGAGGGTAAATGAATTCCCCCTCCCTGGTTCTACTGCGAGTTGGGGAGTTTTGCTAGGATATGGTGGGCTTTGGATTAGGCTCTTCTAAACCTCTAAAAAAGCCATAACTCCGAAAGCAGCTCCGACGAAGCGAGTCTGTGCCGCTTCTGCTAAGATTCTAAGATGCTGTTCTACTCCCTGAGTAAGGAAGGATGACACCGACTTGAAATGGCGAGTGGGCTAACAGCATGGCTGCCTCCATTCCAACAAAACCCTGGCAGGTCTCCGAGCGCGTTCGAAACTCGTCATCATTTGGTTGGTCGTACTAGGTTCGGTTAGAGCATTCCCGATTAACGCCGATCCGGCTCTGAACACTACTCCACATGAAGGATAGTGTCAACCTTTGCATGACCACTCTGCTGCTTTTTGGCAGCATAGATTATCATGGGATCGCGAGAGGCGACTATGACGGAGTTGGGACCCAATAAAATGGAAAAAAAGCAACTAACATAAACGGAGCAGACACGGCGAATCCGTTCACCAAAGGTGGGTTGGTGAGGTCACCACCACCAATAGTAGCTGAAGTCTTTCAGCAATAGCAGGAGGAAGAGAAGCCGCAGCAACAGCAACAGCAGCAGAAAAAACAGCTAGAGCAGAGCGGAATGAGCTACACCCCACAAGCGCCAAAAGTAGTGGCAGCGAAGCACTTGGTGGAGGAGCTC
The DNA here is from genome assembly GCF_030247195.1 of Topomyia yanbarensis. Classification (NCBI taxonomy): domain Eukaryota; kingdom Metazoa; phylum Arthropoda; class Insecta; order Diptera; family Culicidae; genus Topomyia; species Topomyia yanbarensis. The sequence goes on along the minus strand of NC_080672.1, from coordinate 104,454,678 downwards.
CACAAGTTTGTGGACACGAGAAACAAAGTCCATAAAAACATTAAGGAGATGGTCAGAAGAATCCGGCAGGCGCTACTGTCTGCCGTGAAAGAGTATGATACGGCAACGCAGAGGGCGGATGCAGCTTAGCGAGCATTTGCGTCGGCTAAGGCCACTATCCTCCTAGCCCCTCCGAAACAGGGTAAGGGAGAGGCAGATTGGAGTGGATAACACGCCAGTTCTCATAACTCCAAAAAGGACAAGATCCTCGCCAGGAGACGAAAGACCAGGCGGGTCAAAGAGGCAGACGCTCGAGGACGCTGTTGCTGCCGAAGGAAAGCAACAGGGTGAAAGCTGGAGTACCGTTGTAGGTCGGAAGGAGAAACACGGAAAATAGCAAAAAAGGAGGAGCGAAAAGGGGAGCAGAAGAGGAAATCAGAACCCTCGGCTCGTCAGAAGGCGTATAAGGGAGAAGCCGTGCTCGTCAAAGCAAATGACGAGAATACGTACGCAGCACTGCTCAAAAAGGTCAGAGAGGACCCGGAGCTGAAAGATTTGGGGGAAAACGTGTTAAGAGTCAGGCGTACCCAAAAAATGAGATGCTCCTCGAGCTTAAGAAGAATACTACGACTAGTAGCTCTACCTTGCAGGAGACAGGAAAGGCAGAAGTTAAAGCCTTAAGCCCGGAGATGGTAATTGTGTGCAAGGACCTCGACAAAATAACGACGGAAGACGAGCTGAGAATTGCACTGTAGCAGCAGTGTAACCTGGGCAAGGTACACATGACGATCCGGCTAAGGAAGGGATACAGAGGAACGCAGACAGCGATGATTCGTTTACCGGTAACCGCTGCCAAAAAGGTGCTGGAGGTAGGTAAAGTTACGGTTGGATGGTCGAGATGCCCATTGAGAGCCGTCCCACGAGTAAATAAACAAGCGGAGAAATGCTTCAAGTATTTGGGCATTTGGCAGGGGCTTGCAGAAGTCCGGATAGATTCGGGATGAGCTGGAAATGCGGGGATACGAGTCATCTTGCGAGAGACTGCACGCAGAGGCCAAAGTGCTTGCTTTGTTGCTTTGCAATCCAGGGGATGGAAATGACGATCTGACGATTGCAGATCCGTATCAAGTTCCCTTAATAACAATAACTGGGTGGCGGATAGATCGAGAACGGCGGTGATACAAGTTATGGGCAGATTCCCCATTCAAGAAGTGATAGAAGGTTCATAAGAGGGCTTTGTGGTCACCAAAGTCCATGGCGTCTTCGTATGCAGCTGTTACGCTACTCCAAGGTGGACAATGGAGAAGTTCAGCCTAATGCTGGACCAGTTAATCGAGCAGTTGAACGGTCGGAAGTCGGTAGTTATTGGTGGTGATTTCAACGTCTGGGCTGTGTAGTGCGGCAGTACAGTAACCAACACAGGAGGGTGTTTCCTGCAGGAAGCTCTAGCAAAGCTAGAAAAAGGATTGTGCAATGAAGGCTCTGTTAGCACATTTCGGAGAGACTGGAGGAAGTCTATCATCGACGTCACATTTTGTAGTCCTTCATTGACGGCGAACACGGATTGGAGAGTATGCGAAACGTATACGCATAGTGACCACCAGGCGATTCGCTACCGTATCGGTGAACGGATAACCGATAGGCGAAGGTGGAAAACCTTCAGCAAAGACCTCTTCGTTGATGCACTTCGGCCGAACGGCGACACCGAGAACGTGGATGCGAGTGACCTAACAAGATTGATTGTGGCGGCTTGTGACGCCACAATGCCGCGAAAACTGGAACCACGCAACAAACGGCGTCGAGCTTACTGGTGGAACGAGAAGCTTAGTGCGCTACATGCTGTTTGTCTCAAAGCCAGAAGGCGGGCTCAGAGTGCAATATCGGAGCCAGATAGAGAAGAGCGTAAGGCAGCGTTTTGGAAAGCTAGGGCCATTTTAAAACGGGAGATCACATCAAGCGAGTCAGATTGCCATAAGGAACTGTGTCGAGAAGTAGACTCCGATCCCTGGGGCGATGCGTACCGAGTGGTGATGGCGAAAATGAAGGGCTCGACGACGCCAGCCGAAATATGCCCGGTTAAGCTGAATATAATCGCCGACGATCTTTTCCCGAAGCACGATCCAACTATCTGGTCACCGACATCATACGACAAAGAAGAAGGAGAAAACACGGACGATCGGTAAGTGACTAACAACAAGTTTGTAGACACATCGAAGCGCCTGGAATCAACGAAAGCCCCCGGTTCGGATGTAATACCAAACGTGGTGCTGAAAACATAGATCCTAGCATATCCGGACATGTTCAAGATGGTGCTACAGAAGTGTCTAAATGAAGGCACCTTCCCCGAAATGTGGAAGATGTATTGCTGCCGAAGCCAGGGAAGCCATCGGGTGATCAGGCTTCGTACAGGCTCATGTCTGCTGAATAATAGGTTAGCGAAATGCACGGAAGGTGAACACGGACTGTCCAAGATGCAGTTCGGATTCCGCAAAGGAGTATCGACAGTGGATGTAGTTCGGACAGTGCTCGAGAGCGCTGAGAAAGCATCTAAACAGAAGCGATGAGATCGATACTGCGCTGCGGTCACGATAGATGTGAAGAATGCATTCAGCAGCACCAGCTGGGAAGCCTGCGCTGCAGCGTTGTACAGAATGAGGGTTCCTGGCTATCTATACCAGATCCTGAAGAGCTGCTTCCAGAGTAGAGTGCTGCTGTATGAGACGAAGGGTAGAAGTCAATGCGAGTTACAGCGGGCATTCCTCAGGGCTTCATTTTCAGTCCAACTCTTTGGAACGGGATGTAAGATGTAGTTTTAACACTTCGGCTGCCGAGGAAAGTGAAAATCGTGGGTTTCGCGGACGACTTGTCACTAATGGTGATGGGTAAGACACTTGAAGAAGTGGAGAGCTGGATGAACGGGGTCAAGCTGCAAATAGTTCACCACAACACGGAAGTGTCGTTGGTCAGCAACACCAAATGGGTGAATCGGATGCAGGTCGACATCGGAGGGCACGTGATTGCATCGAAGCATGCACTGAACCAATTGGAAGTGATAATCGACGACTGGTTGAGCTGTAACAACAACGTTGACTACGCCAGCGAAGAGTCGGCAAAACGAACGCAATAGCGAGAATCATGTTAAACTTCGGCGGTCCGAGAAGCAGCTTGAGACGTCTGCTATTTACTGTTTCGTCATCGATACTCCGATATGGGGTGCTGTGCTGAAAACCAAGCGGACCATGAAAAACTGAACCAGAGATTCCGGCTGATGGCCGTACGAGTCGCGAGTGCTTACAGGACAATATCGTCGGAGGCAGTTTGCGTTGGAAGGTTCCTACCTGCGTCACTCTGGCTGAGGACGTGGAATGCGGAGAAAGGAAGGTGGACCCACCGACTCATCCCAAATGTGTCGGCTTAGGAACATAGGAAGTATGGAGAAATGAACTTCGATTTGACGCAGTTTTTGTTCGGGCACGGATGCTTCCGGAAGTACTTGCGTCGATTTGAACATGCTTAGTTACCCCGTTGCCCGGAGTATGCGAACGTGCAAGAGACACCGGAACATGTGGTCTTCGAATGCCCAAGGTTCGAAGAAGTTCGTAGGGGTATGCTGCAGAGGAAGTGTTGAAGGGCCCAGGAAAGTAGCACCAGTGACTAGAAAGTCGCCGTGGAACCACAAATCGGGTTTCGCGAGACATTCCGCCGCCGGGGAGCTCTCCGTCGGTGTAAACTAGGTCCACCGCTGGGGACCAGTTGAGTAGTATGCGACGTAGGATCGGGTTTAGGTAGTCGGGGTGCCAGCGCACAGGACGTCAGGCTTCACCGGAATCGCCGGACCTACCTCAACAGCCTATCGGGTAGCTCGTGAGTTTGCTAAATCCACCGCCGGGGATTACACTGCGTCGAATACCTAGCAGTGGTTCGTTGGGGCGCCAGTGCGCCGGAAGCTACGTTCCACTCGGAATCGTTGGATGGACCTCAGCACCTATTGTCTGGCCGTTGGGGCGCCAGTGAACCGGAAGATGCGCTCCACTTGGAATCGCTGGATGGACCTCAGCACCTACTGTCTGATCCGTTGAGTAGGTTAGGCCCACCTGAATGGCTCACGGAAACGAATCGGGTGAAATCTATCGCTCGATTTCTGGACAACCTCTCTCACAAGGGAAGTCTTCGTCGGACTAGATTAGATTCATCGTCGGGGACTAGACCGAGTAGTGAACGAACTAGATTTTAGAAAAATGCGGTGCCAAATGGCATCGGGCAGGTAACCAATGGGCTGAAGAAGTTGTGGTGCTAAAAACAAAGAAAGATCGATATTGGGATAACTTCCTTCGCCGGGGAACTCTCCGTCGGCGTAAGCTAGATTCACCGTCGGGAACTACACTGAGTAGACCGCGACGAGACACCACCAGTCGCGGATCATCGGGGCACCAGCGAACCGGACGCCCTTCTCCACCGGAATCGCCGAACTGACCTCGACACCTGGATGGTTGGCTCGGTTTCGGGAAAACTTTTAGGTCCATCATCGGGGACTAGACCGAGTAGTTCGCAAACAAGTCGGAGGCTCAACGAGTAAGTGTTCCTAAATGGTACGAGAAGGGAGCTGCGGTGCTGAATGACACAAGGGCCGAGTCGTTGTGCTGAATGGGACAAGGGAGCCTAAGGGATCGGTAAATTAGACAATTTGAAGTTTACCGCCCATATTGTCTTTGTAGGGAAAGATGTCCCGACGGCTAGCTTTCCCACTGCCATGCAGAAATTGCCAGCCTGTGTGGATGGTAGAGAACTAGTGGTGCGTTGAGAAGTCCTGCTGTAACCCTATTGAAGGAACTAACTACTAAATAGTTGAATTTGAGTGGGTGGTACGCACATAAAAAATCCCTCCCCGAAGTAATGCCGTATCATAGGCTAAAATAATGCCATAAAGTAAGCTAAAAAAGGTAATATTATTTTGCGCAATATTACGAGCTTTTTATTGAAATAAACACCAACCACACAAACTTGAAATCTCACACCATGATGAGGTGAATATAGCAATACGAATTTTACATCTAGCTAAAATACATTAAAATTTTCCAAACTCCTGCATATCATTCCGCCAAATATTCAATTGCTTATTGTCAAGTTTTTCCAGATTACTGCCAAATGGTTTAATATGCTTTGTTTGATTATCTTCCCTCTTGGACTTGCTCCACATTATAACGGGTTTGATTACGCAATAGTAGAAAATCTCCACCAGGCTAAGAATACTAACGCCCATAAACAGTCCCAAAAGTCCGCCGCAGTTTGCCAAGAAATCCGTTAACCCAAACAGCTCATTGCGTTTGACCGGTATAAATTGGGCATCCTTCAAGAACACTTGCAAATGGGACACCTGAACCCTAGAAAAGATCAAACCAAACTCCGTTGTTTCAGCGAAAATGTATGGCCACCACTTGAACATACCCTGTCAATGCTTCCTTGAACATTTGAAACACCGAAATCAGTCGCTTCCACTCGAAAGAAGCCTGCGATATCTCCGTATTGTAGTGCACCGCTGTACACGAGGGGAGACAGTTGCATTCGTCCAAATCCTTCAATCTGTGATCCTCTCGAATCTTCACTTCCAGTTCCAACAGCTCTACCGTTGCTAGGTCGTAGCATGTTTGCATACCAATTCCGCAGATTCTTACATTCGGTGCCCTAGGCATAGAGAACTTAACGCATCCACATCGGTTTAGTGTAAAATTGGTCAAACATTCCAGTTCGCAGTTGGATTGAGTGTAGATGCGGAAATACTTCAAATATCGCTCTTTATCGAAAAAACACTGCCGGCGGGTAGGCTTGTATGACACAATACTTTCGGAAGTTTCAATCATTCTGGGAGTGACTGATACAGCTACTTCTTGATTTAATGGGACCCGAAAGTGTTGATTCAATAGCTGAGGATATTCGTTTGGCATGTGTAAAAGCACTTTGAATCCCTGAAACGAGTTCTGAAAAGAATGGAACATGTAGAATACAAATTCTTCATCGAGCTCTAACATCCTACACCACAAAGATAATCCATATCGCTTTCGTTGACTTTCAGCAAGGCAAACACTCCGGCTCTCAATCCAGCCCCGAGGGCACGTCGTGGATAGGTGTTAATATCCGTTCCCGGTCGGTAGCCATCATCTAGAGACCAATTGTGGGAGGAACGCGTTTCCGCTATATACCGGGAGTCCGGGTGAAGTTGATCCTTTCGCATGATATCATCACTAGCCATCATGTTGAAACTGTAGCAGTACCCAACATCGGTTAAGATCAGTGTAAATTCTTCCGCACATTCCAGGTTCATCTGGTGCCAACCACAGCTGACGAACATTTCATCCTGTGGAATCGACAATTCTTCCAACAGTTTCACGCAATCGTCGTCGTATGTTTGGTTGAACAGTTGATCATTAAACCCGAACTCACAGATCTGCAGCATTGCATGCAGTTTTCTCATTCTGAAAAGCATTAAAAATTAAAACATTACGAACATTACTACACCACTATAATTACTCGTCCGCACTAAGAGTTTTCCTCATTTCATAATCCACGCTAAGGTGGAAAGTCTTCGTGAAATTAAACACATCCATCTTCACCTTGGTTTCCGGACAAATTGTTATAGCCGGAAAAGGAATCTGGAACACCGGGGTCGGTTTTTGAGCAAACGTGACAATTACCGGTTCGTGGTCCCATTTCCTATACACTGTATAGATGAGTCTTCCACAACCGTACAACGAGAGCAAAAATACTGCGATCCACCAGATTTTTTCGATCAGTGCACGTTCCGAACCAACGAAATATTTTACACCGTGGATGGAGGTATTGTTGCAAAACTCTCTGGCTAGTTTTTTCGATTCCTGTAGGTAGCTACGGGTCGCCGGAGCGGGAGGCGAGCTTGGTTTGAATTTATTAGCTCTGGCCGCGTACATGATTGTTGCTGGGTGGCGCGTGAGGTGTTTGCTTGCTGATGGCCATGACTTTATTTTATAATAACTTCCTGAGGGATTAGATATGCAGCCATCAGATAGCAAGGGCACATGAAATAGTGTATAATTGGATGGGGATGAGTCTTTATGAATTGTTTATTGATGGTGCAGCGCATCATGGTCGGCAAAGGCTCTAAACATTGTTCGTATATCACTTAGTGTGGACTTGGTGAACAGTGTCACATATCAGATTAAATATACAGCGAACTATCATTTGTAAAAGCATTTTCACAGAAAATCATCGGGAAATGGTTGGCACTGGTTCAGCATGTTTCGAACAGAAAAGCAGGCCTCCATTTTATTGCCACGGAAATGTGTTTCAATTAGAAACAATTTATCATTGTTCGTAATATAGGGGAAAGTGGTCGGTTGCCGGCACCCCTACGTAGCTTTTCACAGAAAGAAGACATGGACATTCTGATAAATATCATTTGTGTGTTATATTAGCACGATCTTTTTGTGCTGATTGCTGAAGCAAACAGACTCAAATATTCTGTTCTATAACCAATATTTTTTTTGAACAAGTGAAACTCTTCCTAAAAGTTTTTTTTTTATGATTTGCTTAGTGTTATAGAAAGAAGTAAGCCGATCGAAAAAGTATGCGCATTGAATATTTACGATTTGAATTTATTCTATTTTGTGATTCAACATTGAATGGCACCGAAATGTTCGCCAGAATCAGTTTTCAAAAAGGTTGTCTAAAATTGGTTGTCGGCACCCAAACATGGTCGGTTGTCGACACCTCATTTTTTGTGGAAAATGCTGAATTCTCAATAACCTAATCAATATGGGTACATTTGGAACGGGCTTTACGAATAAATACCAGAAATCGATCTTTGGACCATTCTGAAAACCAAGAAGGCTACTTCCGGTTTAGCGTTTTACATTTACATGGAGAAAACCCACCTGGTCGTGTTTTCACCGCTAGCAATACAATCTGGTATATACAATACCAGATTGTCACGACTAGAAAATTTGGTGGGGTGGCGGGGTTACCCTGTAGAACCCCTCCCCTGTTGGCTACGTGTCAGCGTGGACTTCTATCTGATTTGTGTGTAGCTTTGGTAAAAAATGGACTGCCTGAAACTCACTCAATTGCAGTGAATGCGATCCGTCAGTGCATTAGCAGTGCGTAATATTCGCACCAGTTTTTCACATACACATATTGTGGTTGTGATGAAGAATGATGTTCATAATGCCTTTGATGGTAGTTGAAATGAATAAATTTTCTTTTCCCTTTGAAACTTGATGATTTTTATTCATATTTTTCCATTATTTGTAAATTTTCTTAGGGTGCCGTCAACCGACCACATTTTTCAAAATGGTAAAAAATATCATTTTACTAGATTATTAATAAATTTTTACAAGTTGACGTAATAAATTAAATTCTTTCATAAGTTTTTAGCTAAGACCTCTAGCTTTCCATTAGTATGCTTATTCCCATATATTGTTCAATTGGAGTAATGTTGCGATCCAAACACAAAAGTGTGCCGACAACCGAACACATTCCCCTTCATACCAAGGGCAGCTTCAAGTTTCATAAACATTCTATCATAAGCAATTCGAATGTTTTTCTGTTGTATATTAATGACCTAGGTAACTTGAGGCTTACTGGAACTCCAAGACTGTTTGCTGATGACACAGCTCTTTTTTATCCCAACAATGAATGTCAATAATAGTTATTAACTCGATCGATAACGATCTAAGTGTTCTCGACCAATATTTCAAAGCAAATTTATTATCACTAAACCTTTCCAAAACTAAGTACATGATCTTCCGATCCATACGGAAAACTTTACCAACACATCATCATCCCAAACTTAGAGATTGTACAATTGAAAATGTGGACTGTTTCAAATATTTGGGTATACACTTAGATCCTACGTTATCCTGGACACACCATATAAAATTTATCGAAAAGCGTGTGGCATCCTTCTGTGGTATTTTGTGGAGAGTTAAAGCGTTTGTTCCCCAGCGAGCTCTATTGAACTACTACTTTGCATACATTCATTCACAACTTAACTATCGGTATGGGGGCGAGCAGCGAGCTCTCACCTTAAAAAGCTACAAACACTACAAAACAGATCCCTGAAAATTATATTTAATAAACCACTTTTATATTCGACTTTGTTGTTATACTCTGAAAGTGCCCACAATATTTTACCCATAGCCCACTTATGTGACGTACAAACATTATTATTCATACACGACAATCTACATAACTCCATCGCGCAGCATAATATACATTTTACAACTTTAACACATTCTCGTTCAACACGTCGAAATAGTAACTTGCAACGCATTCGAGCAGCCACAAACCTTGGCCAAAAGCGCATTCTTTTTATTGGCCCTACCAAATTTAATGCACTTCCACTTGACATGCAGAGAATCGACAATCGTACCATCTTCAAGGCTAGATTGAAACAGTACTTTAAACATAGGCTTAACGAAATATTTAATTAATGATATTGTTTTGTAATTTAATGTAAACATCCGTCAGCAGTATTTAACTTTAATTTAATTTATAATGTGGATCCCTTAACAGGAAATCTATTTCCACTGGGATTCCACCTTAGTTAATTATCTTAAACTAATTGCACATCAATAAATGTCTGTATCAGCTCAGTTTGTTTTATTTGTTTTATTTGTTTTTGTTGCCATTGTTCATGGGCTGAGACAAGTTGCGTCCACTACCAGGGGGCTCTTGTATGAGTTCTTTGGTGTGGGGGAGTGTGGTGGGCAATTAAAAAAAAAAAAAGAAAAAAAGAATAGTTTGGTATATTTTTTATGAAAGTAAAGATTCTACTCAGCTTGGCAAATCAAGGATAGGTATGCGTGTATCAAGGACGTAGCCAGACACAGCCCCCCGCAACCAAATAGAATTTTTTTGAAGTCGAATAAAAATTAAAACTACCTGAAGTTTGGAGTCCCCAAAAACCTGTAGTGAATTTATTGGAAAAAAATAAATGTGGCTTCAATCTTCAGAGCCCCAAGGAAGATTCGCAGAGAAATTTTATTTTTCAAGACTTTTTTTTGATAACTACCAACGTAGCAAGATTGCATTTTGCATTGTTTTATTGTTTTATTGTTTTATTGTTTTATTGTTTTATTGTTTTATTGTTTTATTGTTTTATTGTTTTATTGTTTTTCTGTTTTATTGTTTTATTGTTTTATTGTTTTATTGTTTTATTGTTTTATTGTTTTATTGTTTTATTGTTTTATTGTTTTATTGTTTTATTGTTTTATTGTTTTATTGTTTTATTGTTTTATTGTTTTATTGTTTTATTGTTTTATTGTTTTATTGTTTTATTGTTTTATTGTTTTATTGTTTTATTGTTTCATTGTTTTATTGTTTTATTGTTTTATTGTTTTATTGTTTTATTGTTTTATTGTTTTATTGTTTTATTGTTTTATTGTTTTATTGTTTTATTGTTTTATTGTTTTATTGTTTTATTGATTTATTGATTTATTGTTTTATTGTTTTATTGTTTTATTTGGAGCAGGGAAAAGCCCCCTGGAGCTAGGTATCATTCAAACCCTTTCTCCAGCAGGCATAAAACCTCCCCATCTTTTGTACCAACAGTTTACAAACATCCAAATGATACATTACACAGCTTATTACTACAACTAACACTAAATGAACGAAGAAATGAATGGTGCTGCTAGTGTGAATTATTCTACATCAGGTCAGCCAGGCAACGCACCACCAACGCAGAGTGAAGGACAAGGCGTACCTGCGAATGGGTCTAACTCAAACAGGTGCTTAAACATTAGCCAGCGTTCGACATTGGCAGCCGCTAACTCTACGCTGTTGGGAACCCGAGACAGAGGTGGGACAAGCATAAACTTCTCCGGCACACGTCTCATCGGCAGAAATACTGATGACAGCGCAAATCAAGGTTCCCATTACACTCCACTTCCGCCCAAACATCCGCTCGAAAGGATACAAGGCAACAGTTTCGCGAATATCTCGTACGTCGGTTCACGTTCCAACCGCGTGAGGGCACCGGATGAACGGAGGCAACAGTGGAATCAGGAGCAGCGAGGAGAGCAAGCAACAGATACAAGATGTGCAAACGTTCGGGAAGAATACCATCAGCTGCGAGACGATCTGCTGCATTATCTTCTACGTCGCGACGTAAGGAGCGCAATCCACTGAGCGCATTGACGAGAGGCGAATGTTAAAGGCTGTTCACAACTGGCCCTTCAATTTCAGAGGAGAAAAGGATACGACGTCGTTGAACGTTTTTCTGGATCGGGTAGAAACTTTCGCAGAAGGACTAAGCGACGATTCGCTGCTGACATCGATCAAGCACTTACTGCAAGAAGATGCACTGGGCTGGTACGCAAGAGCCACGGCGCAGAGACTTTTGGTATCTTGGGAGGCCTTTAAGCAAGAGATTCGTAGAGAATTTCTGCCGAGCGGGTACGCACAAATACTGCGCCTCGAAGCTTGCTTCCGATTTTAGGGTCAAAGGTTAATGACGCACTTGTTTGCCGATCTAGAACCGCACTTTTCCACTATCTGGATAACATTGTCATCTGCTCAAGGACGTTCGAGGAGCATATACGGTTGCTGGAGAAAGTCGCGAACAGACTACGAAAGGCCAACCTGACCATCTCGACAGACAAATCGAAGTTCTGTCGCAGGTAGATCAAATATCTCGGATACGTGCTGAATGAGAACGGTTGGCAAGTGGATGAGGAAGAAGTAGAAAGCATTGTAAAGTTTCCAGTCCCATCGAGCAGGAAAGAAGTCCTACGTTTCTTAGGTCTTTGTAACTGGTACAGGCGATTTGTGGCAGATTTTTCGCGGCTGACGACGCCGATCACGGAGCTAACCAAGACAAAAGCGAAATTCCGTTGGACGGTTCAAGCAAAGGAAGCATTCCTTAAACTGAAGGCAGCTCTAGTATCAGCACCGGTGTTGGCGATGCCCGAATACAGTAAACCTTTTACCGTAGCATGCGACGCGAGCGATGTAGCAATTAGAGCGGTTCTGACGCAGGAGTTTGAAGGAGGGGAACACCCGATATGCTACTTCTCACAAAAGCTATCATCGTCAGAAAGAAAGTATTCGACAACGGAACGGGAATGTTTGGCGATCATCTGTGCTATTGAAAAGTTTAGGGGATACATAGAAGGTGTGCGTTTCACAGTGTTTTTGCGATCACGCAGCGCTGAGCTATTTGCGGTCGATGAAAAACCCGACGGCGCTAATGAGTCGCTGGTTGCTGCGCCTGAATACCTACGACTTTGAAATAAAGTATCGAAAAGGTAGCTGCAATGTCGTTCCACATGCGCTGTCCAGAATAGTAACGAACATGGCGTTCTCAGCTCAAGAGATCAAGGATCCATGATATGACAGCTTGTGAGCTCGTGTAATGAGCGACGGAGACAACTTTCCAGAGTTCCGGTTGGTGGGGGAAGAACTGTACAAGAACTGTTCAATCAAGGATGAGATCGGAAACACGGCCCAAAAGTCTAAAAAAGTAGTACCACGCAATGAACGAATGAAAGTGAGAAAGAGGTTTTATGATTCACCGACTGCAGCACACAAAACCGGTTTCCTCAAAACCTGGCAGAAGATACAGAACCACTTCTACTGGCCTAACATGCAAAACGAAATCAGTCAACATGTACGGGACTGCACGACATGCAAGGCAAGCAAAGCGGCGAACACAATGATGATGCCACAGATGGGCAAGCTTAAGCAGGCTAGAATTCCATAGGAATTGATATCCATTGATTTCGTCGGTCCGTTTACTCGGTCAAAACGTGGAAACACAGTCATGCTTGTCATCGTGGATTGGGTCGTGATTGCGCATCCAATGCGTAATGCAGACTCAGTGAAGATGACAGATTTCTTGGAGCGGGAAGTCTTCCTGAAATTTTCGCGTCCGAGGATAATGCTGTCGGACAATGAAAGGCAGTTCGAATCCATGGTGTTCAAATCACTGCTAGCACGCCACAGAATCACCCACATGAACACGGCCTTTTATTGCCCAATGGTGAACAACGCCGAGTGTGTGAATCGAGTCCTCGTCACCGGTATCCGATCGTTGTTAGAAGGAGATCATCGGGAATCGGACTAACAACTCCCAGCCATCACCGCAGCCATCAACAGCGCGAAGCACGAGGCGACCGGTGTCAGTCCACACCGCGCCAATTTCGGAAGAGACATCATTCTGCGCACAGATCTTTACGCTCAGCAGGAACTAAACGCGTCGGAGGATCCCAAGACATGACAAGACACGCCCTGGACATGCGCTTATCAAAAATCCAGCGTATCCAGCAATTCATTCCTAGACGCATACAGAACAATCACGAGATATCCAAGCAGCGATACAACCTACGGAAACGAGCGGTTCTCTTCAAAATCGGAGATCTGGTGTTGCGCAGATCGTTTGGACAATCATCGAAAGCGGATAACGTGAACCAGAAGCTTGACCCAAAGTTCGTTCCAGCAATAGTGAAGGACATCATTCGAGCAAACTTGTACCTGCTGGAGGACGTGACCGTAGGGAAGAAAGGTCGAGACCATGCGAAGGAGATCAAGGAGGATTACAGACACAATGTCCAGCTATGTCGGCAGGATTCAGCTTGCTAACCATGAGTATTTTACTCCAAAAACACCGTTAGACGATCGGGACAAATCGTGCCCTGTCATGATGTGGCGAGCAAAAACTTTTCTCAAACTACCTCCCTACCATGGCAAACCAGCCAGCGTGATTCGAGCGAGGAGCAGTCTAGGAAGGCCCACGACAACTCGCAGTCGCAGCAAGAAGCTGTCGAGACGTGAGGGACGGGACAGGACTTCCATCAACAAGGACAGAAGCCTCCAGCAGGCATGCCGTTATCGGGAGAAAACGCACTTCGAGAAAGCAGAACCCTTCGGTAGGCACGCCGTTAGCGGATCCGGAGAAAACGTACATCGAGAGAAAAGAAAAATTGGATCAAAATGCCTACAATAAGTTCGCCGTTTTCGAAACCGTGCAGCGGATGAAGCAGAGCTAAGCAAGACAACAGTAGCACTACAGCAGACCGTCGCGAAGCGGAATCACACGGGACACACACCGTATAAAGCGAGGATTTCGAGTCAGACGAAGCAAAGCACCAAGGCATCAGTACAATCTGCCAACTCCAGCAGTTGACGCAACATCGCGCATTGCCGAAGGGCCAGCCGTCAGAGAAACTGACGCAGTCGTGATTCAGCTATGAGCAACACCAGCTACAACGAACCACATCAGAAAAGAAAACGTAAGACGGAAGCAACTACTAGTTCCTGGATTGGTGTCGCTGATTAAGTCAAGGTGATCTATGAAATCGGGTAGGGTTCGTGGGGATTGTCATGGCATCGTCGTCCAAAAGCAACGCGATGCTGGGGCGCGGTTAAACCTCAGCATCGGGCTCATAACAATTTGGAGACTAAATCCTCCTTGCCTGCAAGGACAACCAAAACCCACAAACCATTTATACTATCTATGTTATAATATATATGTTAATATTATACTTCTCGTTTTTTGTTTGATCTCAACCTGTGTTGATGGACAAACAAGTAAGGATTAGGTTGGCATGTTTTGCTGAAGTGGTTGGAGGGATTAGAGAAGGACTAAAAAGTCGGTTAGAGGCAATTTACCAAAGTTTTGTTGGTCGTATAATAATCGCAAACGTTTTTACCAGAAATCGCTGGTGCATTTTGATTAAGATTTGGTTAGACGAAATTGTCCTCGTTAAAGCCTCTCCTCAAGCGATTAGCCTTCTCTGACCGACTTTTTGAATAGAAAAGTTTTCCAAGAATTTTTCATGCATCTGTTGCAACGATGAATGAAAAATTCATCCGCTTCGGTAATGTTGTGTAACGTTTAAGTTATTATTAAAATTAAAATAATTATGCGCGATGAGTTGCGGCATAAACAAATTTATAAATGATGGTTCTTGGGGTAAATGATTTGAACCACGTATATGGCACCCCTATCCCATTTGTATTGAACTGACATAAGTCAACATCTCAGCGGGCACAGAAATTATGGGCCCCACTGACAGTTCAAATCGTTCTGCTTGTTTTGCTCGAAGCTTCATTTTCACTAGTCAGATACCGTACGGCATGACTCAATTTTTAGGCATTTGTTAAAAAGCGAAAATATTGGACAGCTAATTGAAGAAATGTGTTGTTTTGGGCATGTCAGTGAATAACAAAAACTTTACACCATGGTGCACCAACAAATTAAACGAACTCGACTATCCCAAATTGTGCCGAATGAAATTGATTCTGTTTATTGTGGATCGACCCTAACGTGACGTTTTAGATGTTGGCATAGAAATCATGGCGGCGTAACAGATACCTGATTTGAACGTGCACGGCACACCCTACACAAGAAGGTATGCCTCAACACGCTCGCTTGAAAACCAATAAATATACTGGAGAAAAAGTCCGGACGTCAAAGAAAAAAGTAGAGCGTCACTTGTGTTGAGATGAAAGTAGAAGCCGGAGGTGCAAAAAAGTGCTCACCGTGTGGAAAAAAGCGGGCAGCCACTGGGAGAAAATAGGAGCCAACATAGTGATAAGCGGTCATAAAGTAAGCAGGCGAAGTTTTTGTGTGGCGGACTTTGTGGCGGATTTTTAAATCCGCCACACAGTGGAGGATTTGTCTAAAAACCTGGCCAAAAGTCGAAAATTGCATGGTAGTACATTGGGTTCTAGTACATATATTGTCCTTCAGATGATGCTGCCGCATGCTTTTTTAATGCTGATTTAGTTTTTAGATCAGAGTTGCTCTAGGTTCGCTCGGAACTGTCACTTTTGTATGGACTTTGTAAATATTAGAGCGAACCTAGGGCGACTCGATTCTAAAACCGAAAACAGCACAAGTGAAGCGCTCCAAAATTTACTAATTTAAGGTGTTGACACATCCAAACAGTTGAACCCATCGCGTTTTGCTCATATTTTTTATCGAGTGCTCGAAATATCAGTATTATTCAAGTGTAGCTGGATCTAGACAAAAGTGCCAGTTTCGAATTTGGAATAATGCAGTTATGCTGAAGGTATGTACTTTATTTATATGTATTGATGTTAAAGGATATTATTTTGTTTTTTTACAGAAAATGTCAATAACTTTCACGCTTTTATAGCAGATGGTTTCAACACACATTTTTGCTAAATTATTGAAATACTTTTTTTGTCCACGTATGTCCATTATGTATCAAGGCAATTTGTGTTCCTTGAACGATTCTCCATTTGGAACATTATAGAATTCTTGCCCGAATTTGCCCGTTTTGAGTAATCTTTGATTAAGTGGAGACGGGGATGGATTATAAGATTTTCATCTAAAAATTTGAACTCGAACTTTTAATTACTGCTGCACCTCTGGTTGTCGTAGCGAATCGCACTATACTGCATTTTGATCAGGAATCCATATAATTGTGTATTTGGTGGTAAAAATTTCATCTAGATTCATAAACATGTTCAAAAGTTATCAAAAGTAGAACGCAAAAGACGAAAATAATTTTGGTCGCTCATATTGAAAACCAATGAGGCAACAGAAGTGATCACCGAAGATTCCAAATTTCAAAAATCGATTATGAATACCATGCTTAAACGTTACCAGGAAACACTGTCTTCAAATTTGGACGTATGATCATGCCAAGCAAAACAAATCTAGAGGTGGAATATATGAACGGATACTACGAGCGAAAATCAGTAGAGTAGTACAAAAGAATACTGGGATCTCCCACTTTGGTGTACACTTCAGCGTGGCGAATTTGTTTGTGAGAAGGTTGTCAGTCGTAGTATGTCAGCAAGCATGACAACAAAACGTGGTTGCTTAAAACTATACCAGAAAGCAGTACAAGCATGTCCTGACCAAGTATAACGCATGAATTTAAATGGACGCTTCATCATAATAATTGACTTTGGACAAATCCTCGGTCTAACAATGTAAATAAAACTATGAATCTTAGTGAATTTCACTTGTTTTTATTGAATTTGTCATATTTATTTTTTGTTACTGAAATTTGCATGCAAACTTGTCAGTTTTCACTCCATGTATTTCGTCGCAGAATCGGCTTATTTTCTATAATTTAGAAAAATATTATTTTCGTTCTTTGAGAAATATGTGCTTCGGAGAGCAATTGAATAATAATCGTAAAGAGAGTTTAAAAGTTTTGTAACAATGTTATATAATATTTCAAAATACATAGTTACAAATGACTAATAACATCATTTCTAGCGTCCCAGTACATGATTCTTCCTGATGAAGGCCACCCTGATTCTGTAATCCATCCGTTGATCTCCCGAAGCCTGAAACTGAAATAATGTTCTCCCCCTGCCATCTTTGTCCACTCTACTTCTCCTGACTCTCATACACAGAAGTAACACCTCTTCCCCCCCCCCCCCCCCCCAATATCTTTACGAAGCATTTAGCTCTTCCTGTCTTTTCTAGTTTTAACTATTATATTATATGATTATATGATCTCGTTGAAAATGCCCAACTCTACTACCACATAAAATAACTCTAATTAATGTCCCCGAATCTTTACAAAATTTAATCACGCCCTCTAGTTATTTCTACTTTTAAGATAGTCGTAAAAAAATTCCCCCTTAGTTAAACATTATTTGCTCCAATAATCTCATTGCTAAAATGTCAAACCATATTGCCATAAAAACTAAATGACCCCTCTAATCTTACGAAAATTATATTACCCCCTTGTGTATATGTATAGCTATAAATTAGCCTTAGTTTAATTTCAAAAATCAATATCTAATTCCCTAGTTTTAAGTAATTTAAAATGTAAAACAAAACAAAATTGGCACCTTTAAGCTAACGCAAACCTGCCTTATAAAATAAACGAATTGAATAAAAAAAATCATTTCTCATAATAGCTATATCATCTAGACACCCAAACATCTTAATGCGTGCAAATCAACAAATTCTATTATTTAACTACACACCATTTAAAAGTCGATACATTATAAACGTTATTGACATACACTGGGACCATTAAATCTTCATTCATTCATTCGAAAATTTACATTTATTTAGCTAAAAATATCGGCCATTTTGTATCCGACATTTTGAATTTTGAAAATCTGACATCAACATCGTAATATGCGACCCAAAAACCGTGGTATGTATCTTTGCAGGTCAATCAAACCCATTTTCGACTTTTGGCCAGGTTTTTAGAGAAAACCGCCACTCCGGAACAGGGTGCAATCAGCATATTTTCTATTCTCCTATCCATCGGGGAATCGTGGAGCGGGCAAAGTGAAGACTAGGCGGTTCTGTAAGGACGGCACTCGACGGAAGTTGCATGCGACACATCCTCGTGGTCAAATGACGACAAAAATTGCGATGGCTCAAAGGTGAGTGCACTCATTCATATTCCCTTTTAGGAAACCACACACTTAATTTAAATTACTGGGTACAGTAAAATTTTGCTGGGGTTTTGAACAGCAAACCGTTCGGTAATCAATTCAGTAAAACAATTTGCTACCGAACTCTCCGCAATCCGTTCTATCCAAACGTCAAAAAACACTGGTCAGTCAGCAGTTTCCTCTGAAAATGGCGACTTGACAGATGATTTGCTGTACCTGTTTTGTAAGTTTTTGACGAGGTTCGGTAAGATTGGTACAATTTTGCTGAACAATCAGTCAGTATTTTACTGGATAATGTTTATGTACCGAAAAAAACAGAAGAGCTGATAAATTCAGTGAAAAATATTGCGGGTTTCAGTAAATTATTCAAAAATTACTGAAAATCGCTAAAAAATTGAAACTATTCTGCAAATTTTTAAACAATTTGCTGATAGCTCCTTAAAAATATCACTTTACTGAGCAAGTCGTCGAAAGAAATTACTGAACAAGTTTGGGCTGGGTTAGTGTGCATACATTTTTGAGGTGATAATATAATAGATTTGGGTATAGCCAATTTTTGTTTTACAAGGGATATCCATGTTTCTATAGTACTAGTAATCAATATTTTAGCCAACTATCTTAAACAAGAGTGTATTTTCAAGTGTTCAGATAGAATTTTATAGATTGGAACATGTCGAACTGATTTATTGTTTAAACTTTACTACTTGTGTCGCAAAACAGTGTCACAACTGTTTACATGTCACATGCTCTCTTCACCGGAAACTGCTTCTTGTTTCGACAACCTCCAAATAGCATAGGGCCTCAAGGTGCAATAGTAGAACATTTCCACTACACTCAGTATGCTGGCTCCCATAAAGAGTCCCAGTAAACCACCGCAGTTCGCAATCATGTCGCTAAGGCCATTTATTTCACTTCGTTTCAGTGGGATGAAGTTGGGTTGTTTGAAGTGTATTACTATTTTGGACTGATGAACGCTGTAAAAAGGTTTATTTATTGCCGATTCACCCAATGTTGCAATCAAATACCTTGCACTTGGAGACTGTTTTTCCAAAACATTTCTTTCCCACTCCCAATGGGCTTGAGAAACCTGAGTTTGATATTCAATATCGTTACAAGTTGGTAAACAGTTGCAGTACCCTTCAGGCGTATCTTCACTCTCATCTACGGCTTTTGCCTCTATCTTTTGCACAGAGACAAGCGCTTTACGGTAACACGGATTATCCCGGAGACTGCAAATAGGTACCCCCGGAGGTCGGGGCATCGAAAACCGAACACAACCACACATGTTGAAAGTGTAATTCGTGAGACACTCGATCTCACAGTTTTGTTTGGTGTAGATTTTGAAGAATCGTAGATAACGTTCATTGGTGGAGTAACATTTTCTTATGTCCGCCGGATACTGCTGCGCTTGTCGTTCGATTGCCATTACATACGGGTTCACGGTTACTATTAGCTCGTGGTCCATAGGGATGCGGAAGAAATGATATGGCTGCGGGTACTCGTTCGGCATGTGCAGAAACACTTTGAATCCTTGGAATGAGTTCTAAACAAAATTATTGAATACATTGTTGAACTGTTAAGAAAATACAAATGCATACCCCACAAAAGTAATCCACATCGCTTGTGTTCACAAGAAGAGTCACCGCCAAACCACCATGATATCCTCCAGTTATGGTCCGGTGAGGGAAGGAATGGCTCCCAGCTCCGACAGTATAACCCGCATCCAGGGACCAATCGGACGCTCGAGTTTCCGAGTTAAAAGCATACTTGGGATCCAGTTCCTCTTTTCGCAAAATATCATTATTCGCCAACGAGTTAAAAGTGTAGCAAAATCCTTTGTCAGTTAGCGATGTTTTGAACAGATCCAAACATTCCCTCTGACGACCTTTCCAGTAGCATGCGCTGAATACTTCGAATGATGGAATAGACATATTTCTGAGCAGCGACAGCATGTCAGTATCGTTGAACGTTTTCTTACTTCTGTCATACAAATCGAGATCGCACAGCTGTAGTAAAGCCATCAGTTTCTGGACTCTGAAATAAAATCAATGGATTTATTCAATGTCAGTTATATGGCGAACCACGAACCTTTCCTTATCAATTGTTTCGTTAAGTTCCCCGTTTCGAACCAGCATGAAAGTATGGCTTACGTTAAGTTCAGATGCTTTAACCTTCGTTTCGGGGCATATCGTCACTGCCGGGAAAGGAATGGTGTATATCGAAGCTGCTTGATGGTCGAAACTTACTATGATGGGATCGATTAGCCATCGTTCGTAGACGGAGTGAATGTAGTTAAAGCAAAAATACAGTGACAGTACGAAGAACGTTATCCACCAAATTCTGAAAGAAAAAAGTTTGTATTGGATAAGAGTCCGTGGGTTCACGTAGGTATGTAGAGTTGTGACTGTAGTTTTTTAAAGTGGATATTTTTAGCTTTTGAAATGATTAAATGTATGCTGCTTTCAATGAACTGCTCCATTCATGAGAAAGCGTGTACTGTAAAGCATGCGCCATGATAAATGTTGAGAGTTTATCATCTTGATTTGGAAAATTATTTGCTTTTTCAAACATACATGAACAGTCAGAAGTATGTTCAGAGTAGTTTTGCTTGAAAACCCTTGTCAGTGTCCCAGTGGAGAGATATTCCGGGGTCAATGAAATTAAAAATGAATGGAAAATGATTGAGCGGCTCGGCTGGTTGAATGACTGATGCAACGAACAATTGCGAATTGAACATAGTAGGGCTTGATTTGCGATTTGTTCCCCCTTCAAGTGCAAACAAAGAATACATTCGTTCTGTGACTCTCGGACCGATCAGTCTATCCTTCCAGTTCGTGCAGTGGAACGACTGAAAGAATAGTGCTAAACCACTGCCAAGGTTATCTTGCGCATTCTCCGCCTTGCCGAGGTTTGAGCATTTTTCCCTTTTTTGTGTTTCTGCTAGAATACCGTTAGTCCGGCCAGTACATTAGGCAATATGCCCGTGGAAAAATGACTTCCCCTCTAAGTGAGATGGATGTCGAAAAAACCGGTTCCTTGACTCAAAGTATATCCAAGCTTGTCCACCCGGCTCTTCGTGATGTTTTTTTCGGGCCAAAGACAAGAAGTGTCTGAATCTATTACATATTTCTCGAGTTCTGACGGGGCGGTATTCGGAGCCAGTGATACTGGAGTGCAAACGTTTGCATTCAACATCAGTCGCAGCTGACGGGAAGAAAATATACGTCAACTCAGACTCTTATCACGTGATCTTCGCCGGTTCTGCTCTACTCAACTACCTCCTCTTTGACAAGGTTCGTCTACCTGTTTGCCTATTTGTTCCGCTGGTCATGAACTGCAATAATTGCAAACAATTGGGACACATAGCCTCCCATTGTAGCAATACAGCCCGTTGTGGGAAATGCGGTGGGAATCATGCGGATGATTCCTGGGGAAGGGATGTTGAAAAGTGTCTCTACTGTGGGGGAGACCCACATGATCTCCCTTCATGTCCCGCGTACAAACAGCGCGACGAGAATCTTAAGCGTTCCCTTCAGGCACGCTCTAAGCGATCTTTTGCAGCAATGCTTAAGATAGCTACGCCACCGGCCTCTACGAACATCTATACCAACTTGTCTACTGACGAAGACGACTGTGATGAACCCCAGGAGGAAACATCTTCTGCTGTGTCTAGAAGCAATAGAAAAAAGAGGAACATTTCTTCTCCCAAGCTTCGTTGTAAAGGCCAGAAGGTGTCTGTTACGAATCACGGCTACTCGTGCGCACCTAACATCCAACATCTGATCTACATATACCTACACGCACGTGATGGGTCCGCACCTCACATAAATGGAACAGTGTCTCTTCATGGCCCCCTAAAATAACTACTCAAGGAAGTACTGGTGCAAAACCGAAGCAAGTCGCTCCTGGCTCAGAAAAGGAGTTCGCAGCACTTCCAAGAACATCAAAAACCCCAATTGTTCCCATATCTCAGCCGGAGAAAGAAGCCAGCGTTGACTTAATAAATTTCTCTGACATTGTGGACCATATTTTTATAACCCTAAATATTTCTGACCCTCTTAAAAGCATCTTGATAAGCTTTCTCCCCACAGTAAAACATGTTTGATGCAGTTCACCGCTAAATGGCTTCTCCTTTCAGCGATTGTATCCCTCGATGGCTAATTCATCTAACGAGGTCACGGATATGATCACTGTTCTATAGTGGAATGGCAGAAGCATTATCCCGAAAAACGATTCTTTAAAAATGTTAATAAATAATTTGAAATGCTATCCAAAAACTAGAAAAACCAGCATCCGACCACAACTCGTATCGACCGATTGCAATGCTGTCCTGTATCCAAAAGCAAATGGCTTACTGGCAGATACACAATTTGGCTTTCGCAAAGGTAAAGAGACGACTATTTTGCATTGCTCTCAACAGAAATTCAAATGGCCTATGCTAGCTCAGAGCAAATGGCATCAGTTTTCTTGGATACTAAGGTGGCTTTTGATTCAGTTTCTGTCAAAATTCTTTCTGAGAAGCTACACCAGCATGGTCTTTCAACGAATCTAAACAACTTGTTGCAAGACTTGTGATCAGAAAAACACATGCAATTTTCGCATGGTGATCTATCGACGTCACAAATTAGCTACATGGGTCTTCCACATTTGCATTATGCGAAACATGGTTTACTCCAGAAGTAGACCTCAACTTCCACGATTTTAATATTATTTGCTTGGATCGAGAGGACTCTTAAGAAAGAGTACTATTGGGGATATTCTTTTCGACCTCCCTTTCGACACCAGGCATTGAAGTTTTCGTTTGCCAAACTAAAATTAAATTAGCCACCGACAGCTTGGTGATATCGCGGAACTCCTCCCCGAACCGAGTCTTATTTTAGGCGATTTTAACTTCCACGGCACGGCATGTGGTTGCCTTTTTGACGATAATTGATTTACGTCACTCCATGAGCTTTGCGACAACTTCAATATGACCATTTTGAACACGGGTGAAATGACACGGATTCCGGCCCCTCTAACGCGTCCGAGCGTTTTAGACTTATCCCTCTGCTCGATATCGTTGCGGTTAGATTGCATGTGGAAGGTAGTCTCTGATTCCTACGACAGCGACCATCTGCCAATCGTAATTACTATTGCTAACGGTTCAGGGCCACCGAATACAATAAATATTTCGTATGACCTTACACGAAATACTGATTCGAAGAGCTACGCGTCCGTGATATCCGGTAAAATCGAGGCCACACAAGAGCTTCCACCGGTGGAAGAATACGGGTTCCTGGCTGGCTTGATTGTCGATACCGCGATTCAAGCTCAGACTAAACGCGTACCAGACGCGAACTGTCGCGGGTATCCTCCCAATCCATGGAGGGATAAAGAGTGCTCAGACGTATACATGGAGAAGGGCGCCGCGTATAAGACCTTCCGGGACGACGGGATGTCCGGTAGCTATCGACAGTACGCAATATTAGAAACGCGAATGAAGAAAGCCAAGAAACGTAGCTACTAGCGCCGGTTCGTTGACGGGCTAACGAGAGAAACATCGATTAGCACTCTTTGGGGCATGGTCCGCGGTGCGTGAAACCGAAACAGTACTGACGAGAGCGTGGAATATTCAAACCGTTGGAATTCGATTTCACCAAGAAGGTTCGTCCGGATTCCACCCTAGTACAGAAGATCAATCGCGTCACGTCCCCTCACGATAAAGCGAACGAAACACCGTTTACGATGATGGAGTTCTCACTTGTTCTCTTATTATGTAACAATAAAGCCCCAGGACCAGAGAACACTTGCTGAATTTATTTAATGAGTTTCTTGCGGGTAACATTGTCCCTCATGACTTGAGGAAAATGAAGGTCATCGCCATCCAAAAACCAGGAAAACCAGCCTCCGACCACAACTCGTATTGACCGATTACAATGCTATCCCATATCCAAAAGTTATTCAAGAAAATGATCTTGTTTCGCTTCGACAATTGTGTCGAAGCAAATGGCTTACTGGCAGATACACAATTTGGCTTTCGCAAAGGTAAAGAGACGACTGTTTTGCGATGCTCTGATCTATCAACATCACAAATTAGCTACATGGATCTTCCACAAGCCTCATGTCTTATCCCCCTTCTCTACAACTTTTACGTAAATGACATTGACGACTGTCTTGGCAATTCCTGCGCACTAAGGCAGATTTTAGATGACGATGTGGTTTCTATTAAGGTCCCAAAGCCGTCGATCTGCAAGGATCATTGCAAGATACCTTGGACAATTTGTCTGCTTAGGCCCTACAGCTGAGTATCGAGTTCTCCACGGAGAAAACTGAGCTAGTGGTATTTTCAAGGAAGCGTGAACTAGCGCAACTACAGCTTCAATTGATGGGTAATAGGTGTCAACTTTCAAATATCTCGGGGTCTGGTTCGACTCTAAAGGAACCTGGGGATGTCACATTAGGTATCTGAAACAGAAGTGCCAACAAAGGATCAACTTTCTACGTACAATAACCGGAACATGGCGGGGTGGCCCACCCAGGAGACCTGAGTACAACCTAAACAACGGTATAGTCGGTGATGGAGTACGGGAGTTTCTGTTCCGCTCCGCTGCGAACATCCAGTTATTTGCGTATTGCCTTGGGTTACATGCACTTTACACATACCATTAGTCTCGAAGTGCTGGCGGGCATCCTTGCGCCGAAAAATATATTTTGGGACCTCTCATATCGATTGCGATATCTTGAACCTGTTAGTAATTGCAAATTTCAAAAGAGGCTTGTCGAGCTCAATTCTAAAACCCGATTTATGTCGTTGTACTTCGATTACATGGTACAAAATATCAATCCTTCTTCATATTATCCCAACCGTGTCAATCTCCGTCATGCTTCTGATTCAACTATTTTCCACGACACATCCATGAAAGACGAGATTAGTGGAATCCCGGATCACATATGTCCGCAAGTGATCCCAAATATCTTTCATAGTAAATTTCGAGAAGTCAACTGGAACAAGATGTTTTACACCGACGGGTCGAGCTTCAACGGCTCCACTGGCTTCGGTATACTCAATCAAAACCGCACCACCGCATTCAAATTCAATGATCCTGCTTCAGTTTCCGTCGCAGAACTTGTTGCTATTCGGTATACCTTTGGGATTATTGATACTTTGTCCACCGATCATTACTTTATTGTCTTGGATAATCTCAAGTCAATAGAAGCACTCCGTTGAATGTAACCTAGAAAACACATTCGATATTTTCTGGGGAAAATCTGGGAGCTCCTGCATGCCTTGGCTGTAAGATGGTAAAAGATTACCTTAGTTTGGGTTCCCTCGCATTGCTCCACTCCAGGTAATGAAGTAGCGGACTGTTTAGCTAAGACGAGCGTCTTAGAAGGTGACATCTACGTCTAAGACCAATCTGCGTCAATGAATTTCAATATCTCTCGTCAGAGGACGCTAGACAGTTTGGAGACATCTTGGAGCAATGGAGGTAAGACGGAGGCCACAATCTATCACCCAGAAGGTATCGAAGAAAGCTTTGTTCAGAGGAATGGATGTGTGTCAGGATTTCATTCGTGTGGCTCATGTCCAATCACTACACGCTAGACGCTCAACTCCGACGTATTGGGCTCGCAAATAGCGGTATCTGCGCTTGCGGCAATGGTTATCAAGTTATCGAACATATTGTCTGGGCATGCGCCGATTACTGTTCTGCCAGATCTCAACTATTGGATTCCCTTCGGGCCCGAGGAAGATATTTGGTCCCTTCAGTATACAGATTTAACTGCCCTCATTATTTTTCTTATCATTCTCAGAAATGCCCTCTTCCGCCTGTATTTTACACCAACGATGGTTTGATGCGACTCAAGCTGACACGAAACATCTCTGTCGACTGAGCCAACAAACACGGTACCTACAGCTCAAACAAGACACGCGCAACGCGGTGTGTTGCCGATCCGCATCTGAAACCGTATTATGAAATCCCCCTGCTAAAAATCTTAAATCTTACTATACAAAAACACACTAAATGACCCCCCACTAATCTTACGAATATTATATTATCTACTCTGGTATATGTATAAGTTTTTAGTTTCATTATATTAAAAATGTGATAATGATTTAAGTAATTCAAAATGCAAAACAAAGAAAAAAATGCACCCCTAAGGGGGGAGTCTGGTATGGGGGACAAAAACAATCCACTTATTTTTTATCCGCTTAATTGTTAGTAATGAACCTCTAAAATAGTCTTCCGCAATCTCGATCTTTCGGCAACATTTTTCAAAAAACTGGCAGTGCACAGTATAAACAATACACTCTAAGCTACTTCTACCTAAATTTTCAAGAGAAAATACACTGTAGAAAATGACCCATCTACAGCGTTTTTTCCGTGGTGCAATTTGATGTGGGACACCCTTTAATAGCGATTTTCTCGAAACCGCTTTTTTCAAATTGGTGAATACGATAACTCAAAAAATAATCAATGAATTGACTTGATTTTTTACAATATGTGTAGTCTGTTGATGAACAATAGAAAACTGAATAATGCTTTTTCTCCTTATTATTTTTAAGAAAATTGAGTGAATTTTACAGTAAAATATGAGATTTTCATGAAGCTATTTTCCGAAACTCGAACTGAGTAACTACAAGTCCAAGCTTTACAAATCTTATTGAATTTCAGATGATTTTATCAAGAGTTATCGTGTTGGCCGCGACACTCCTCGACGTGGAAATGGTTGGACGTCTACTCTTGTAACGCTCGTATGTGTGACTCTGCGTGACTGAAATTTGTTTTTGTTATACACAATGAATGTATAAACAGATCTTAACACTACACAAAAGATCGATTGTTGCTTTGTCTTCAGTATCGGCAAACAAAATAACTTTCAGTTTGAGCACTTTATTCCAGACGCCCCCCCCCCCCCCCCTTAAGCTAACGCAAAAGTGCCCTATCAAATAAAAGAAATGAATAAAAAAAGCTATGTTTACAATTTTATATTACTATTTTTTAATATGAATAAGTAAAATAATTCGTTCGTTTGATCACTATACATGATTTAGATAGTAAATGATGTGATTCGATATCGTCCTACATTGAAGTGCAAACTTACCTTTCGACCAGTAATTTATCCTTGCCAATCAGATGTTTTATTCCATGAATCGGTGTTCCATCGCAAAACTCAACTGCAATCTTTTTTGAATGTAGTCGTATTTTTTCATTCAATGGATTACTCGGTGTTCGTGTTGCTTTCTGGCTGCAAGGGCTCATGTTTGTGTCAGGGCAGCAGCTGCAACCAAACAATTAGTAACGATTTGTTTATTTAATATTTTTTTTCCATCTTGATCGATTGAGTGACGGACCTGTTAAGTTTAAGCTTTGGCACATTACTTTGAAAAATCATTTCTTTCTAAAATATTTAGGTAACGGTTGGCGGTAATCGTTCAAAATAGATTTGGAATAAAATCCTACTTTTACTACAAATAAGCGAAGAATGGGTTTGCTGTCCAGTATTGTTAAATAGAGTTACAAAATTGATTTTTCTTTCTTTGCGACTAATGTACATATTTTTAGAGCGACAAGTCCTTGATTTACTTTGTTCAGGTTTTTTGCAATCAAATGGAACTGCACCCGTGGCCAGCTGAATCTAATATTGGGTGAAATAAAATGATTCGCTCCCAGGTTAGAGCAGGTTACCAATCAATTGCACGTCGGCACGAATTGTATTAGAGTTTGAAAATTAGTTTATCGCAAATCGGTGTTGACGTCTATTTCTCAAAACTATCACGGAACACGCAGATTGTTGAAACTATTCTCCACGCCAGAACAGCTCAAGCTGCTAAAAACGTATAGT
This sequence comes from Topomyia yanbarensis, assembly GCF_030247195.1. Classification (NCBI taxonomy): domain Eukaryota; kingdom Metazoa; phylum Arthropoda; class Insecta; order Diptera; family Culicidae; genus Topomyia; species Topomyia yanbarensis. The sequence goes on along the minus strand of NC_080672.1, from coordinate 104,426,499 downwards.
GTGTCAACATTTACTTAACACTAAACACTCAAAGGAATTGGCACGTGATCATACACTGAGAAACCTGTCACGCGCAGAGTACCCAACTCACAACGCAATTCCAGCCTTTTAATCAAATTAATGGCCGCTACCAATAAAAACTACGAATTGATACTTAATGCTGCACTTTTGCACACCTAACAGTGATAACAATGGGGTGAGTAAATGTCCTAATGGTCCTCACACTTACCTAACGGCTTTGTGTCGGCAAAGCGCAGTATTAAACGACTGACGTTGCATACTGATTAGGCCGCTCGGTGGGAGTTCCTGCGGTAGTTCTCCAGTGCGGAATCCGGTCAGCGCTGTGAAATTGGTTGTTCCCGCGTATTTTAACCACTGCGCGATTACTAACGATGACGAAAGATTTCTGTAGTGAACCAGTTTGTTATTTTTTCCTCGAATTAGCAACGCTTGCATTCGACAGTGTGCGACCTTTATTTCTGGCAGGTTTCGAGTAATGTTGGAACGAAATTCAATGGAATGATTGAAAGGGTATGCAATGTACGCTTTACAATCAATATACTTCAGCGCTCATGATTTTTTTTTGATCCGAGCAGGTTATTAAGTTTTTTACATCAAACGTTAATCATAAGTTTATTTCCGTATTATACATACTACAACAAGATAATTCTATAAAAGAACTGTCGACATCATGACAAAAAGTAGAATTGTCATGACACCATTGGAAGAAAAAGTAAATTAACTTTAAATTATATCTAACTTCAAATTGTTTATTCATGCTTCGCGGTTACCATTCTGCTGCAAATGATTATACACACATTGCCGGCAGTACGAATATTGGTATATGAAGTCATGCAATCAAATTCTTGTATCCCGTTCAGAAAACCATTTTTCGCGGTATGTTTCTGGTCTGGAAATTCCAGGTTTTTTGGAATTTTTTTTAAAAAATTGACATGTAGCTTCGTGTCATTCTTTCCGTAGTAATAAATTTCTATCTTCGAACTGCAATCAATTGCAAATTGTCAATGCGCTCTTATATTTACGTTTTTAATGCTTTGATAGAACATGACCGTTTAATAAGATTAATGAAGTTAGAACTATTTTACTCACTATACTTTAAATCAGTATCGATTTGACTGGTTATTTTCGGCAAATTTAAGACTACGAAAAACGAAAGCAATGATATTGAAAGATTGATAGTTATTCTAGAGAGAATCAGTTATAAACTTAGAAAGGAAAACTAGGACTAGGCAGTCTCATATGGACATGATCGAAAGGAAATTTTACCTTCTGCAAAGTAGGAGTTGGGCGTTGCACCCAAGTCCACCGCATGGTCGTTGATAGAACAAAATTCATCACCATGTTTTACCGCCGATGCCGTCACTTTTATTTGCCAAATGTTAAATAAAAGTGATAAGCAACCATGTGATAGTAGGTCCTTAGTAGCATTTTGTAGTATTTGTGAGGTGCCGATTCCAACATGTTATATTTCTCCCTAAGAAGAAAATTGGGTAAAAAGAAATATATCAATAAGAAGAAAAATACCCACTTTCGATATTTTTATACATCCTATTGGAGACATCCTTTTATTGCCATTAGTATCGTTTGTTGAGTTAAAATCCCGCTACTACTCCTACTTTTCAAGTCAGCAAATCGAGTGTTTTTGTGAGCGCGGTGAGCAAAAATCCAACTGGGGACAATTCATAAATTACGCAACGTAAAAATTGCCCAACATTGACTCCCCCTTCCCCAATGTAACAAATTGTCACCAATTTCCCAAGCAACATATGTAACAAGTCGAAGAAAACTTCTCGAATATTATAAAAGCATTTTGCAGGCCAAGATAGATTGCAAACAAGTTTGTTGCAGCTAATCGAACCTTAAAATGTGGCGTTGATGACCAAAAGAATTATTTTCGATTTAACAACACCGATTCAAAATGATACTTGGTATTGGAGCCTAATAACTGTTAGTTGAAAGTAACTCAATACTGCAGTAGATACACCCAAAACTCGGTAAACTTTACGGTAATAAGAAACCACTTCCAGTCCCTTGCTAATTATATGTCGTTACAATATAAAAAAGGAAAAAAGATTGACTCACTATAAGTCGTTAATAAAAAAGAAAAAATGTACCGCGATGGGGATCCATCCAGCAGCTTTGGGTGAAAGCTGCCGACGCCGTGTTCAATCAACACACAGTGACTATATGCACAACTTGTTGAGGCAGACACAAGAGTCGATGAAATAAAACACCCCGGCATGGCAATTAGTGAGGGCAAAAACTAACTCATTCAATGAGTTTCATCGTCGCACAATGCTAAGGGTGGAAGTTTTCCGTGACTTAACTTTTTGTCGGCTCCGACAGCATAGGTCATTAAATTGACTTCACGCTTGTCCGGACATGCCGCAGACTCAGGTGATTCGCATTTAATGCCAAAAGATCCTGACTACTGCGCTGCAGAAGACAAAAAGCTAAGTAACCGGGAAACTCTAAGCTTGTTCATTGACCCTACTCCACGCTTTTCTAAACTTTCTTACTTGAAATCCTTGCTCTCCCTTGAGTACTATGGCTCTTAATATTTGAAAAATACTTCACCTTCCAGTCCCTTGCTAATTATATGTCGTTACAATATAAAAAAGGTAATTAGAAAAAAATGCTCTAATAGCAAGACGTTTCATGCTAAAACGGTCCCAACAAAAAATTCCCCAAATGGCAATACCAACACATTCAAATCTCTTCTGCATCGCACTCATGTTTCATCAATTCTTATTCAAACAATATTAACGCGTCGAATTGTCTGGAAGTGTGTAGCACTTCGCTTGTCATTGTATTGCGCATCGAGCAAAGCGAACATAATGATGATAGAGACGAGTTTCGATTTTTTCTACGCGACGCATTCCGTATTTGAAGATCGGCTCACACTCGGCTAGCTTCAAAGCACAGTCAGAAAAAAAACGACTCGGAATAGTGGTAGGGTACTTCGGCCGGTGTTAAATTGAAATTTCTTATCTATCACGGACGTTAACAGCAAGGTAGCGACTGCACAAAACATGAGTAGTCCTTCCCGTCATGTATGGGAAGCAAGACCTATGGTTTGGATCCACGTATCCGAACCGAGGGTCCAGATCCAGACACTTGTCTGGATCTAAGCACTAGGTCTGGGTCTGGTTCAGGTCCGGACTTGGTAAGGGGATGGGCTAGATCCGGGTACTGGTCCGGATCCGGGTACTGGTCCGGTTCCGGGTACTGGTCCAGGTCCGGGCACTGGTTCGGATCTGGGCACTGGTCTGGATCCGGGAGGTCCGGATTTGGGGACTGGTCCGGATCTGGCAGCTAGGCCGGATCCGGAAACCGCCTAAACTTTTTATTCCACTATCCAACCTACCCAGTAAAAAATCCGTAATTCTGGCTGGGGTCTGCCAATATTGGGGCAGATTCCAGCCTGAATTTGGTCAGAGATCCGCCAGGATTCCGGTTGGTTTAGCTCGGTACTAACACTATCATAGCAATCGACCGAATTATCCTACATCCGAACAGAGCCGAGGTTGACACATACTGAAAAAGTGTTTGATTGTGTGATGCGCATACATGAACAGCAATCGAAATTCGTCATTCCACCGTTTACTACCTTTGCGGGAATATGAGTTTAATACTGCAATGCGCAATTGCGTGGTCTGTTACCGAAAACACAATAGAATCTTACCCAAAAGTAATAGAAACATGCCCGTCGGATTTTGGGTGTAGCAGCTGTCAGTGTATCATATAATGAATAAAATACATGCAAATTTGTGAAATACTTGCCGACACTTTATCAAAACAAATTTGCAACAACGAGAAGGCGTCATCGATGCATCTCTATTCAGGGCCGGCGGAATACTTTTTTCCCAAATAGGTAGTAAGATTCGAAGTAATTTCTACTCGTATTGATGTAAGTTTAGACATGGCGTGTGTAAGTGAAAATGCAAACTCCCTAATAATAACTTGTATTCATTTGGAAACACCCTTTGTTAACGGGCTGTATGGCCGATGGCTTAGCAAAAATGTGTTTATTGTTTACTGATACTACATAGAACATTTGCACAGCTAAGTACCAATCGCTCCATTTTGCTTTCAATTTCGTTGCATTCCCTGTGATAGAACCTTCTTTGGCGGATATTGAAGCCAGCATGATAATATTGACTAATGGGGAGGTATTTCCGACGACCGACAGAGAACGATTTGAATATTTCTCCGATTACAAAACTAATACCGATAAGTCTCCTTTTCAATACAAACCATATCCATATAATACAGCGAGCTCTTAGAAGGTCTACTTCCGGACCATATCGCGTGATCTAACTAAACAACACTCGGGCGTGTTTTTTTTTTTTTTTTTTACAATGGAGAAGACCTTTATGTCCTAGCCCAGTACACGTGCTAACGGTAGGGTCCAATCTACCACACGGGGTGCACTGGGGGCGTGTCGGACTCGAATGGTGACCAGCCATTAATACCGACTAAACTCCATTGGGCTCCGCCATCATTCCTCCCAGGAACTACCTCTCGGTATTACTTCTGGGGGGATGGCTGTACTCAATGTACTCATTCACTCTCACTCACGCGATCATACATCCTGTATGAGGCTTACTTGGGTGCTCTCTCAATCACATTTTGATTCACTCTCAAACACTCCCACATGAGGCTGACTTTTGTGCTCACCTTTTACGTTCCATGCGAGGCTGACTTGTGTGCTCACCTTACTCATTCCTTGCTAGGCTTACTTTTGTGCTCGCCCTACCCATCCATGTGAGGCTGACTTGGGTGCTCACCCTATCACCTGATTCACTCTCAATCGTGCCACTCTATTGTACCTTTGTCACTCCCTCTGGCATCCCATGTGGGACATTTTTCTTAGGCCCCACTTCTGACATACCATGCGAGGCTGACTTTTGTGCTCACCTTTTTCATTCCTTGCTAGGCTGACTTTTGTGCTAGCCTCTACCAACCTGTGAGGCTGACTTTTATGCTCACCCTTAACATGCAATGTGAGACTGACTTGGGTGCTCACCCTTTCACTCCTCTGCCACGCCATGAGGCATCGATAGCTAAGTTCCAACATACTACGCTACGACCCTCCCGTCTTGGCATGAGGCAGTCCACTTATACGCCTATACACTCACTCTTCTGTCTTGCTTCGGGGTGGCTGGGTTTACCCCTTACGCGGTTGCCATTCGCTGCGCCAACCTACCTCGGCATGAACAGACCATTCACTCTCTTATTTTGCGCTTGGCCTTTTTCGCTCCAGCTAACCAATCACTAGTTAGCCGTGCCCGTTGTCTGTTGCTCGGTTCGCCAGATTACCTGTAGCCTACTGGCAATCTGGATGGTAGCAGCCGAGACTGCGTTCCACTTCTCCACCGTTTGACACATCCGCTGGATAAGGGTATCCGGGGTTGTGTCCCAGCCACAGACGTCAAGCATTGCTCTTCTTTCGACGTCGAACCGATGACATACGAACAGTATGTGTTCGGCAGTTTCATCTACACCTGGGCAGTCCGGGCAGACTGGGACCTCCGCGTGCCCGAACCTGTGGAGGTACTGTCGGAAACAGCCATGGCCTGACAGGAATTGTGTCAGGTGGAAGTGAACTTCCCCATGGGGTCTTCCCACCCAGCTCGATATGCTAGGTATCAGCCGGTGGGTCCACCTACCTTTCGAGGAGTTATCCCACTCACGCTGCCATCTGGCGACCGAGGTCACCCTGGTGCGCTCGCGGGCTCCCCTATTTCCACGTAGCTCAAAGCACTCCTCATCTTCCCGAATGACCAGCCCGACTGGCATCATGCTCGCTATCACGCAGGATGCATCGTGTGATACCGTGCGGTAGGCAGATATCACTCTGAGGCACATCACGCGGTAGGTGCTCTCCAGTTTCTGTAGGTAACTGGTTGCCCTCAGTGCTCTTGACCATGACGGGCCGCCGTACCTGAGGATAGATACGGCAACGCCTGCCAGTAACCTACGTCTACTGGCGCACACCTTTGAGCTGTTGGACATCATTCTCGATAGTGCCGCAACAGCAGTCGACGCTCTCTTGCACGTATAGTCGACATGGCTGCCGAAGGTCAGCTTGTCGTCTATAATGACTCCGAGAGACTTCAGACTTCGCTGTGAAGTGATCGCGACTTCTCCCACATGGATAACTGCATGTTGTGCCGACTTGCGGTTGTTGACGATAACTACCTCCGTCTTATGATGAGCGAGCTCCAGGCCTCTCGCGCTCATGCATTCCTCCACCGTGCTAATCGCGTGTTCTGCGGTTAGTTCTACCTCAGGAATTGACTCCCCGTAGACCTCCAAGGTTACGTCGTCGGCAAAGCCGACGATCTTGACCCCAGGAGGGAACTTCAGTCTCAGAACCCCGTCATACATGAGGTTCCATAGCACCGGGCCTAGGATCGAGCCCTGCGGGACTCCGGCGGTAATCGGAACCCTTTTCTGACCGGCATCGGTCTCGTATATCAGTACACGGTTTTGGAAGTAACTTTCCAGGATCCGGTACAGACCCACCGGTAGGCTAAGCCGGTGTAACGAGAGCGCGATGGCATCCCAGCTTGCGCTGTTGAATGCGTTCTTCACGTCAAGTGTCACTAACGCACAGTATCGAATACCTCGCCTTTTTCGTTGGATCGCTATCTCGGCAGTATTTATCACTGAGTTGAGAGCGTCCACTGTGGACTTACCCTTCCGAAAGCCAAACTGGTTGCTTGACAGACCGTCCGTACCTTCCGCGTACGGGGTGAGCCTGTTGAGGATAATCCTCTCAAGTAGTTTGCCAGTCGTGTCTATCAGACAGATTGGTCTGTACGCCGATGGGTCGCCTGGCGGCTTCCCGGGCTTCGGCAACAGCACCAGTTTCTGCCTTTTCCATCTATCGGGGAAACGGCACTCGTCAAGGCATCTCTGCATAGCTAGCCTGAACATGTTCGGGTTCGCTATGATCGCTGCCTTGAGAGCGTTGTTTGGAACTCCATCCGGCCCTGGAGCTTTATTCATTGCTAGGGATTTAGCCACTGCGAGTAGTTCTTCATTCGTCACTGGAGCCACCATTTCGACCGTGTCCGCACTGTCTCGTAGTGCAGGTGGCCAGGGGCTTGTGGCTCGAGACGGGAAGAGTACTTCGATAATCGTTGCCAACCGGTCCGGAGACCGTTCTGGGGGTGAGGAGCCCCCTTTGGTCTTGGCCATCACAATCCGGTAGGCGTCACCCCACGGATTCGCGTTGGCACTCTCACACAGGTTGTCGAAACACGCTCTCTTGCTGCTCGGGCGTGTACGAATAAGTATTTGTATACGTACCCGCCCGGGAAGTAGAGATTGATGGTGTAGCCTCTGGGAGGGGCATTAATTGCGAAATATGGGAGAACCCTTCGCTTCAGTCAATGAAAATTCTGGTATGCAAGCAATTGCGTTAGGCAACAATCGAGGAGTATAAGAAAACAACTTATTTCTCATTGGCCTCATTTCGAGCCTTTCGCCGGATCTATTCTTCCCTACATTGTTCTTTTGACCGGGGCTCGTCCAGCTGTTCGGATGAATTACCGACGTTGCAAACAATAGGGTTATATAGTTACCCATTGTAGAAACAAGGCACGGAGTGGAAAATGCAGAGAGAATCGTGAAAAATTTTCCTTTTGCGGAGAGACTCCGCATGAACTGTTAACATATCCCACATATAAATTAGACGGGGAAACATTGAAGCATTCTTTTGAGGTCCACTCCGAGAAGAAATGCTAAAGAGGGCCACGCCACCGGCCACGACTAATTTCTACGCTGACTAAAGAGCAAGATAAATTTTCGAAACAGAATCATTTTCTCTCCTGAGAGTCCTCGTAAACGCCTGAAAGTGTCCCTCGATGGGTGCTGTTACAAAACCGAAGTTATTATTTTCCTAAGTTTTACACAATGTATTTACATTATAGAAAACCTAGTTAACTTTCTTCCACAATTTTAACATTATTCTTCAGAGCCGCAAAAACACTATGTAGGAGCGTTTTAGGGATCAAAATGCGCACCTCAGCTGGTTCTAAGTAACTTCAACTTCCACGGTATGCCACGCGTTTGGCTTCACGATGATAACCGATCTATCTTAATGTATGACATTCGCGACAATTTCAATATCACCATCTTGAGTACGATGGAAATGACACGAACGCCAACTCCAACGCCAGCTCGGCCTAGCGCGTTAGATTTATCATTGTACTCGACCTCGCTACATTTTGTGTGCGCATTGATTCAAAGAGTTACGCGCCCACTATATCCGAAACAATCGAATCAAAACAAGAAATTCCTCCGTTGGAAGCGACAACGTTTTGACTGGCTTGATTCAGACAAACCGAAAAATCGTACCAGATTACCAGATCTGGTCGTGCGGCTAGTGTTATCCGATCCTGTATGCCTGTCATACACGTATTTTTAAAGCCCCGATAGATATCCGAATTAAGTTCTCTTCTCTTTTGGTTGACATGCTAACAGCTACCTAGAAATCTAATCCCAAGAGTTCCCGGCGGATTATTATGGACGAATAGGTCCCAATTGGATGCAATTCAGGCCAGTTCAGTGGATTTATGTACGTGGGGATAAAATGCATCAAATTAGCCCCATCCATATCATTCCAGTCCGTCCGATAAGGTCATGCATTGAGCTTAGCAAAACCTAGACACAAAAAGTTAGTTTTCTTTGTTATATGCCGGTATCAACCCTATTGAATTGGAACTGATGGAAAATTCTCTCTGAGAACCGAGTAGACCTCTGCATGTGGTTGTCTAAATCAACAGCAAAATATAGTCGATAATAAAAAGCACAACTGGAAGGCTCGTCTCCAATGCATTATGCAAGTTTAGTTTCTGTGTTAAATATTAAAACGATAAACGTAATGCTTTTCTGGATGCGTTTCTTTTTTTTATTGAGATATTGTTTGTGGCACTATAAACTGGATTCTAACCGCACTGCGCATTTGCTATTCTTCTATTAAATTCTTCTCATAGACTGGTTAGCTCGACTGGTCTGTCTATCAAAGTACCATCTCTATCACTTGAAATACATGTGTTTTGACAGCTCGCAGTTTTCAGTAGCAGTTTGATCACTCGCACTTTGAAAGTGCGGAGTCCAGGTTGGTGGGAAGTGCGCAATATCTGACGTTTAAAATGCGCACACTGAGATCTCGCATTTTTATACTACCGCCCTCCCCTTAAGCACACAAGCGGTTTGTTTTCCTCCCAATTTGCAGTGCAAATGATTTGTTTTCCTCCCAATTCAGGCACGTAGCCAGAGGGGGGGCTAGGGGGCTAAAGCCCCCCCCCCGAAATTTTTCAAAAATAAATTTAAAAAACCGGTGACTTAACAAAACTTGTTGCTTATTTGGTTTGAACAAATTATTGAGAAAAAGTTAAAGAAGGCTATTTCTAACCACCGAAGACAATGGTCACGAAATTCAGTGTGCTTTATGCTTTTGCTCGAGCCAGTGCGAAGCGAACAACAAAAAAGTAACTTTTATATTGTGTGCCTTGTCTGAAGAATACAAGAGACTGTTACTTTAATTGTAGCTGTAATAATCTGTCGAGATTAGTGATTAGCAGAAGCAAGAATTGGTGCTCCAGCCAAATGCGGTGATTATAAAATTATTGATCATTCGCATCCTGAAGGTGTAAATAGAGATTAGACTTTCGGAAACCGGCTCTATCCAGTTCTATCATGGCAGGCATTTAGCGCTCAACAAATTAGTGCAGACGAAACCATTCATTTCGCACAACTTAAAGCACAAGGTTGTGTGTGACAATGCTATAATTAAGATCCTTCTGTATATGGACTATGAGAAAATGAATGTTCCGCTACAAGATCGGATACCGCTTACTCGCAGATTAATGTCACATTTGGGAGAAATGGAATCTATTTGGAAGGGCAATTATTGAGGGCGAAAAGCAAGGAAGATATTCGCGAACATAAAGGCAGCAACTACGATGATGACACGGAAATGTACAATAGCGAGATAGAAATGAACTACTCCCCCCCAAGACATAGTTGGTGAGGAAAAAAATATTTCCTCGCCTCGTAAACAGGTTTCCACGTGCAATGGCTAAGCGCTTGCGCGAGATCTGTAGGACAACCACATAAACTCGTTATATTATTTTTATTGTTTACATAAGGAAATATATAAAAGACCCACGACCCAGTTTGTTATTTTTAAATGATAAGTTTTTGAATTGCGCACAATTTTGAATTTCTGTATTAGGTCAGTGCACACTGTACACTCTGTTCTCTGTACACTACTCTGCGCTACACAAAAAGTATTTCAATTTATCTGAGAACGATTGAGCCGAGAATAGAATTTTCATTTCGCGTCATTTTAACGCAATACCATTTTTATTAACGCTTCATTTCATTGTTACGAGTAATTCGTTCCGTACTAATACACTGTTAATCCGTAAATCCGTGATATCTTCGACAAACGTGCAAAAAAAATTCTTTTAAAAGTGGACCGGGCAAAAAGTGGTAAAATAATAGGCAATCACGAAGAGGGACTAAAATGTTGGGACTGATTGAATCTATAAGTCAATAAGTTGGGATAACAGTTTCGATTTCATGTCTTAAGTATGTGACAGTCTTTCGTTCCGTTTTTGCTCGTCTTGGAATAAAATGAGAGAGATAATCTTAAATAAGAGAGCAAAGAGAGGAAAAAATCAACCAATCTAAATCGACTCAAGATCACTCTTCTATCTTTACTATACACTCAACACGAGTTCTTTCCGAATTGCGCTCTGATCTTCTCATTTCGTCTTCGTTGCGTTAGGTGCAACAACTTTAATTGAAACTTTTTCCCAAATAGTGATAAAACAAACATGTAATCAGACAAACATTACAACTTTCTTCAAGAAATCATACATCTCTTCCAATCTTGATGATGATTGAAAAAAATCAAGAGCTAATTATTTTTATTCACAAACAAACCTATTACTAAACAGATTAGTGTTCATATTTGTTTAATGAATTGGCAAAGAGTTTTGCAAACGTTTTACAGGAAACGGATAATTTGCTGTAATTTAAAACAGACAACTCTAAAAGAAAGCCTCGGCAAATTAGGTGCAAGTGCGATGTGTTCTCTTCCATGTGTCGGAAGCAAGTGATGCTGAAATTATTATCTATGTTTATAGTCTCTAGTTATATTGGTGTCATCAATGTTATATTTACCAAATTTTATGTAAATTAGAAACATTGAGTGATCAGTGCTAAGTAATTTTCTTTCGATTTGTGAATAGATTCTGAGCAGTTTCGCTCAGTAGATTAAATTCTGGGTAGTTTCCATTAGTAGATTAAATCATTGAAATATATATTTGACATTGTCCAAAACCCCACGAATTCCGAAATAAAACCTTCAAATAAATAAATAAAACCAAAATGTTCAAATATAATATTTACTTAATCTAGGTAATCTTCTCAAGTTACAACGGTTTTGCAAGATTGTCAAAAGTCAATAGAGCTAAGGCATTCTTGCTTTGTAGTGAAATCAGTAGTTTTTGCACTCACTTTACATTTTGACTTTTACTATAGTTTTAGGGATCTAGGAAAATCAGTCTACGATATTTTTAATTCATAAGTACAATGATATAAAAAGTACCTAAAAAGAATCAACTTAAATAGATAAAAAGATAGTTATTCTGAGTTGCCTGATAATGTTGTCGAAGATAGTCTTTAACCCATTACCTATGAGAGTCAAATGAAAAAACATGTGTTTTTTTCAGGATTGCTTTGATTACGACATGATCAGTATCATTTAAATTGAAAATTTCATAAAGTCGAGTTAACGCAAACTTCGGATGAAGTCAAAGAGCTAGTAATAGTAGAAAGAAACCTGATCATGAAAATAGGAGTTGAACCTATTTTCTGCATCTACAAATCGCCTGCCTTATCAGAAGATTTGAAGCAAATTTCGACATTCACTTTGTTCGGACATTCTTTGCAACGGTAAACTTTGATTTCACACTGATATATTCCTATTCATGGGGACAACCTTGACGTTGGTTTCGTTCTTCTGATTAGCAAATGCGTGTAAAGTTTCATGAGACGGGTTTTTGGATATTTTTCTACTCATTCCAATTTAGCGTCTTCTACAAATTGTAAAGGTGTATCGAATGTGTAGCATTTTCAAGCAGCGTAGCATGCAGCGTAGCATTTTCAAGCAGCCCTTAATACTTTGAGCTCTTGACTATTCATTTTTGTAACTAGAGAAATTTCTAACTTGTAAATCAAAAATAATCAAATTTAATTCGTCGATGCACTATAGCCTTTCTTGTAACAGGCAACATATTATTAGAGTTTTTAGTGTCTATTGTCTTATTTTTGGAATTGTTTTCACTAAGAACTTTTCATAATTACGTTCAGTTTCCAGTGATTGTTTCAAGTCATCAGAATTAATACATTTATGCAATAATTTTTAAGCCCCTCCCGAAACAAAATCCTGGCTACGGGCCTGTCCCAATTTAAACGTCAAAACGGCACAATACCAACGCAGCTGGATAAGTCTATGTATTCAATTCGTTTATTTGATAAAGCACGTTTGCGTTAGCTTAAAGGTGCCAATTTTCTTTTGTTTTACATTTTAAATTACAACTAGGGGATTACATATTGATTTTAAAAAAAAATGAAACTAAGGAGATTTCTCTCCGGCATTTTTCGAGAAGCGAAAATATCTCCATTAAAATACTAAGGTTGTTTCCTTTAAAAAGAGTGGTGAATTGTAATTTTCTGAGTGCTACTTTATATGTTATAGCATTTAATATATTTTTCCTCCATATTTTCCCATAGTACCAATTTTAAAAAACTTCAAGAGAGGTGGGCGGGGGTCTAAAATTGTCCAAATGATGTGAAATTTGGCATATGAGCTTCCCTTGATATTTATCACAATATAAAAGGGGGGGGGGGGGGTGCTTTGAGAAATCAAAAATTAGCGATTTTTTACAATGCCCTATTGTCAATAAAACGAATTTCACTTGCTACTACTTCGCCGATAAGACGAAATTCGAGTGTATTTTTGGACATACTTTTTTAATTAATAGTAACGTTAAATACCGGGGTGGAGATAGCGTAATTGGTAAATCGATTGACTTTTACGTAGCTTATATGGGTTCAATTCCCAGCACCGCACATAGGATTAGAGATTTTTCTAAAGAGATTTCTCTAACCCGACAAAGAGGCGAATGATCGTAAGGCTAAAACTTCTATAACCAAAATAAAAAAAAGTTAAATACGGGGTGACTTTGATCACTCGAAACTTTTTTCGTAGATCGCTTATTAAACCAGAATAGTCGACCGAATCATTTTTATTTAGAATGATTTTTACTCTAGACTTATAAAATATTGATTTATTATACTTTTTGATTATATTGTTCGGTTTTTGGGTACAAAAACTACAAAAAACCGAAACTTGACTTTACCTTATTTTTACGAAGCTTCGTGAAGTGTCGATATTTTATAAAACAAATAAATCTCAGATTTTAGCAAAGGTAATAAATTACAAGAGAGTTTTTATTTTCCTTTAGATTGGGATATGCCAAATTTAGTTTTAAGAGTTTGTTTATTTTTAATATATTTTTTTGTAAAACTAGTTAACAATTATTTCAAATTATTTTAAGCTAAAATTCATAGCATTTTTTTATTGTTCAATATTCTAATATGTTAAAATGAATGAAACTTTTTGTACATTAATAAAGCACTGAAATAAAACAATTTTAGCAGTTTTAAAGGTTTTCAGAATCTTTTATTCTAGTTGGACACAAATTATACGAATATTGGTTACTCGAATTTTAAGTACATTTGAATACTTTGTATAATACCAATTAACATCTATTTAACAATGAGTATCTTTCCAGAATTAGTTTAAACAAACATTTGAATAAAAACATTGACATCGATAACTTAATGTGGGTGAACATGCAGGTTATCAAAGTCACCCCGGAATACGAAATCATTTTTTAAAAAATAGCTTCAAGCGGACAATTTTAGGTAAAATCATCCAATCTTGTTCTCCATACATCAGTACATGGTTTAAAAATATTAAACTTGAAAAAAATGTGTTGCGTCTAAAAATATGTAATGATTACTTCGAAAACTGATCAATGTCACCCCTGTTTACGGTACCACAGAAAACCGCTTTAGGCCATTGGGAATCACTTTTGCTGGTATGCGTTTTCCCAAAGCCATCGTGTGCTTTTGCTATTGTTGCGTCCTTTTTTTGTTTTTCGCGACGCGATTAACCATGATTTCCTCCGGAAATATAGGACCTAAAATATTGCTTCATAAACCAATATGTTTGTAAATTAATGGAAAAATATAAACAAACGCAAGATTTGGCAATTTTCAACATACAGTTTCTTTTTTATACGTGACGAATGAAACCACATTTAAAGTGACGTAAATAAAAACAAACTAAAAGAAAAACGTCAAAATCAAGACGGAATATTTACCTTGATGGAAATATGGTTGGCACTGGGTCAAAAAGGTTTAAATTGCAATTTTTGAAAAATTCTCACAATAAAACTATTCCACTTCTCGCCTAAATGACAGCATCAGCTTAGAGTTTCGAAAAAAAAAATAATTTCGAAAAATTAGAGGTTATACGACTTTGAATATCCACCCTTCAATATATGTGTCCAGATTTTGTCGTGAAAGTCGCCTTGATTTTGCAACTTTTTGTGTTACTAATCGATTGATTTTTATTACATCGACTTAAAAAATAATGTTTCCATTCATCACGTAATATTTTTGTGTTAAAATTAGTATCGGTACTTTACAATATAAAATTTTGAAAACTTTAAAACCAAAAAATAAAACTTTATTTTTTTCAAAAATCATCAAATTTAATCAATTTTGTTTTATTATTGTTTTGGGCTAGCAAAACTTTTTCGTTACATAGTTTGGTCCATATTATTTTTAAAACGATGAATAATCCGAAATAGTGACAAATGCTAAATATTTAAATATTCTGATAGTTAGTAATCTGTAACATAATTTGTTAAGCATTTTTTGAAGGCAACATTAAAAAAATATAGAGCATGTGTAAGAATTTGACGCTTAGTAGTATGCGTAGAAAAAAATGTGTTCAGCTTTGTCACCTGTTTATCCATATTTCAAAACTCTAAAAGAAGAATATCAGTCGATTTATTAGATAATTACGATTCAAATTATGTCACTTTTCAAAAGCACCATTCCGATCGGTTAATTGCTTTTCCACCAACTATTTCGCGTAATTTGCATCGTGGTGATCTAATAAATCGACTGATATTCTTTTTTTAGAGTTTTGGAAAGGTTTTATATGGATAAACCGGTGGCAAAGCCGAACACAATGTTTTCTACGAATACTACTAACCGTTTAATTCCTACACATGCTCAAAAAAGGTGAACCTTAAACAAGACTGCATCAGGTGTTTCAACCAGCGCACCCATAATGCTGAAAAGTTGGCGGTAGCTTACAGCTTGAGCGCTGCTGAGCATTGTTCATATCTCGACAAGCATATGATTAGGGCTCAAAACTCACATTTCAAAATTCACTTTGAGAAGAAATTCTGGAGAAATCGCTATTACCCAAGCACGGTGCTTAGCAATCAACAAAAGAGACTACTCGACAAACATATGATTACGTCGTAACAGCCAACTATCAAAATTCTCTTTGAAAGAAAATTCCGGACAAACCTTTACTCGCCAATCACAAATGCTGATAGTAAACAAAAGAGAAAAGTTTTCTCTTTCATTGGCTGCTGTGAACTGTGTTTGACCTATAACGGTTTATCCGGAATTTCCTTTCAAAGAGAATTTTGGCAGTTGGCTTTTATGCCGTACTCATATGTTTGTCGAATTTTCTTTTGTTTGTTATTAACGGCTGTGTTGAACGATTAACGGTTCGTCCGGAATTTCCCCCTAAAAAGTAAATTTTGACAGTTGGCTTTTGAGCCCTAATAATATATGTTTGTCGAGATATGGTGCATTTAAAGATACGGCAATACGATCGCTGTTTGCCAACTGAATTGAGGGACGTTATTTCAAAGCAAAGAATATAAGCGAAACTTATCAAATTACCGGAAAAAGTGATTCAGACCTGGGAGAAAGCCATGTGCAGGCTTTAGCTTCTGATCCGAGCCAGCCACATGAAGAATAGATTTCATGCAGTTGATGAACATAATGAAGACTGAAAATTCCGAACGATACCGACGATTGGAATGCATGAGGTAAGTGAATAAGCCATATTTTTGAAAGGTTGAAGTGGAGGATAAGTTATAGAAATTGTAGTATGCTATGTTGTAAGTCAAGGAACTCGTATCATCCCTGCATATTACGGTAGGTTATAATCAATCTATTTCGTTTAACAAAATCAATTATTCTGTTGCTTCTTGCGGTCTTTCAGTGTCACCGGAAGATAAAACTTCCCCTGTTGTTTGTTTGGATATGCGTCGTAACTTTGTCCCGAAGCAGTCCTGAGATTTTGTTTAGTTTGTATCGATTTCACTACTCACCCAATGACACACCGACACGCCATCTATGCAGTGGTTACCATGCGAAATGTGGTTCCATGTTAATAAATCAAAACTCTGCACGTGATGCGCCCAACGATTTGACGGGAGTTCACCGAAGACGGGTGGGTGGTAAAGTTTTTACGACTTTCAAGGTGGAAGGGAAAACTTTCTGCGTTCTTTCTGGTCGTCGCTTTGTGGGTACGTTGCGACTAATAATAGACAGCGTATCGTAAGAATCTTCGCACCAGAAGACCGCGAATGTAGCTTTTAACAGTGACCACAAAATCGGCCAATTAAACTTTCAAGGTAGTTCATAAGTGAATAAAACTTTGAACAATAGAGCCATATGAATCGATTCCAGCATAAGTCACCGACATGCGGGCGTGCGACACAACTGGACAGTCTTTATGACAGCATGCTTCATGTTGTCTCGTTTTACGATGACAAATGGCTGCGATGCTGTGTTGTCCGTGGAACCGAACCAGCTTGAGAAGTATGTCACTTTACATTATCTCACCACACAAAGCGCTCGGTTGTGGAGCATTGCTTCTACCAAATGCGGTATATGGAAATGACAATTTAGCCTGTGTACGATATGTACCTATCCAACTGAATTTTCGGATTGTTTACATTTCCCAAATTTTCTCGCTTTACAGTACGCTTGGTTGCAAAATGGAAGAGGAAACAAGACGCAATTAGCACACTAGAAATAATTACGTGAGTCAACATTTTAGTCGCATAGTTTGCTGCTTGTTGAACTGTGTGACCGCGGCTTTGAGTCGAAGTTGATCATATTAAATTTCACTTTCATTTCCTTACATTGTCAATTTAGATTTTGAACTGGTTTATGTGTTATGCGTTTATTTTCCCTTTTTACGGGTTCACAATTATCAACTAAATATGAGCAAGGGTGCCTAGCTATTCTATGCCTATTCGAAGACATTTATGCCTTCTTTTTGTTGATGTGACAGGGGTTGTCTCCGCACTGCAAGGTTACACTCGGTGAAGTATGAAATTATAGCTCTAATGGCAAATGGCTGGACTGGGTGTGTTGGATTTTCGACCTAGTCAAGCTGTGGTGTGAATTGTTAGCTACTGTAACTATAATGGCAAGGAATTTGTTTCGCTATGTCACATCTGCAGTAAGGTTGGCGAACAACAGAATTGCCTATGTGGGATCTCTGTGTAGCACCTAACTTAATGTTACAAGGTCAAATTTCAAATTGTCCGTGTTGTGTCTAACTTGTCGGAAACCAGGAATCAACCTCATGTACAATGTCTTCACATCGTATCCCTGTTTGGCAAGTGATTAAGGAAGAGATACTACCCAACAAAATAGGAGGAAAATATCAATACTCCCCAGACGGAATCAATATGTCCAGCTCAAAATAATTTAACAATTAAACTACCAACATCCCTGAAGGGATATTACAATTTACATAAAGTTTCATCCAATTAAACCCTAGTACGTTGCACTTGCTTTTTCCACCCTAGAACGTTGCACTGGGGTACAAACCTACCCCACGCGTTTGATCGTAATTTTCGCAGATAAAAATGCAAACAAAAGAAATGTATAATACATCATTCTCTTCGTTTTTTAATTGCGAAAACAGCTGTGTAAGTGAAAGTACGGAATTTATTAAATCAATGATACATAAATTGGTTTGAACAAAAAGAAAAGGAGTGAAAAAAATCGCAGTTTCGACTTTTTTCATAAAAATTGCTATAACTTTGCGAATTTTCAACCGATTTAAAAAAAAAAATTAAATGATTCTAAAAGTTGAAAGAATGGTCTAGAAAGGTATGAAATGGAATGTCGACATTTTTGAAAAAAAAAATGCAATTATTTGGAAGAGTGAAAATTTAAAAATCGGAATTTGGAAAATACCTCGAAATGGGGTGGAAATTGAAATGTAAAAAATATTTCTGACCCGTGATACTTTGGTAACACGCAACGTTACTGTTACATCTGTTACTGTGCTCAAATTATACTTGCGAGCCATTGTTATGATAAACTATAAAAATAAACAATAAAATAATAAAAATCAACGAAAATAAGAACGATTTTTTTCCTACTCCAAAATTAATTTAAATTAATTTAATAAATGATTAAAAACGATTATATAGTACTAATTATTACTTACGTGGTAAAACAACCAGTGTTTAAACTGGTTTTCTCACGCGTCACATTTCCACTGAAAGCACGAAACCTGACGAAACGCTAACGGCAACCGTAAACTGGGGTACAAATGAGAGGCTGAGAGCAAGAGTGGGTTAAAAATTCACTGCGAGCAAAAGAGGTATACGTTTTATTGAGAACAAAACCGGTTTAAGTACCAGTCAGAGCAGAAATGGGATAAAAAAACCTTAGCGCAAAAATGGGTTAAAAAGATATACCACTTTTTCCAAGATGGCGACTTCCGGTTACCACAAAATAGCGAGAACCAGTATCGATATGAGTGTCATTTGAAAGGGGGTGGAAAGAAAGAACTGAATAGCATTAATTTATATAACAGGTTTGGAAGCATTAATACCTACCAAATACCAAATTCGTTAATTTTCGGTATCTGATGACCACCCCCTTTCAAATGACATCCATATTGATGGTGGTTCTTACTATTTTGTGGTAACCGGAAGTTGAAATCTTTAATTTCAAAATGGCGGTAATTGTTAATTTTCGGTGTCTGCTGACCACTCCCTTTCAAATGACACCCATATCGATGGTGGTTCTTACCACTTTGTGGTAACTGGAAGTCGCCATCTTGGATTTCAAAATAGCGCTAATCGTCAATTTTTGGTGTCTGCTGATCAAGCTCTTTCAAATGACACCCATATTGATAGCGGTTCTCGCTATATTGTGGTTACCGGAAGTCGCCATCTTGGATTTTAAAATGGCGGTAATCGTCAATTTTCGGTGTCCACTGACCACCCACTTTCAAATAACATGGTGGTTCTCCCTACTTTGTGGTAACCGAAAGTCGCCATCTTCGATTTCATAATGGCGGTAATCATTAATTTTCGGTGTCCACTGACCACCCCCTTTCAAATGACACCCATATTGATACCGGTTTTCACTATTTTGCACACCAAAAAAATATAAATTTTATCACTGACGTAATTGCAAACATGACACAATTTAATAACCCGTAATTCACGAAATGACGAAACATTACCATGTTCCATTTAATTTTACATGAAACAAATACTTTACTTGCGCAATGACATAAAATTACACTTACTGCCATTCAAAACAAACACCATAGGCGGAGTAAAATTACATGATTTACGAAAATCAACGTCATGTAAAATTAAAATCTAACGTAAAACTGAATCATTTTTGATGCTCGTATATGTCAGGGTCAACAGACGTAAATTTACACGATTTTTTCTAGGTGTGTGTGATTACCGGAAGTCGCCATCTTGGATTTCAAAATGGCGTAAAATTTTCCATTTCCGATGTCTGCTAAGCTTTGCGGATACTATATCTCATTATGTCTAAGGCATCGAAACATTGACCAAAATTTCATTATCTATAAGTCCGAATAAGAAATATCTGATTCTTTTCTTAGCGCAAAAGTGGGTTATTATTCTATACCAGTCTTGCTCTGAAAATTTTGTCGAACCACTTTTGCGCGAATTAATATTTGACCCGCTTTTGTCTGAGGTTGTGATGAATATACCATTTCTGATCTAACAGAATATTTTAACCCACTTTTGCTCTGAGCAAAATTTTAACCCACTCTTGCTCTCAGTCTCTCAAATGTACCCCACGCCAACTTTGACACCTGCTTCCACGAAGGCTGGGTATTAGAGTGGGACATGGTTATATGGAAAAAATAAAATAAAAATTTGCTCCGAGTAACTTTTTGGGTCCCATTTAGATCCCAGAACAACTCTGCAAATTTGTAGCTCGATCGGTGAAACTATATTTTTGCACCCACGGTTTAAAGTGTTTATGGGATTTCGTATGGGAAAATTGTCTTTTGCAAGATAATTCTTCTCAGCGTCGCCCCCAGCCTCCAAAAGATAAATAGATGTCTGATTTTTATATGAAATTTGTCAAGGAAACAAAGTCTTGAAGACCACGAAACGATCCAATGCTTGTGGAAAAAGTTATTTAGCAAATACCGATTGATGTCCTGAAGATTGATGAAAATTTCACTTTTTATAGCATCACTGTCGAGTTATATACAAAATTTTTAACTTTCTCTTATTATGTACAAAAGAAGCCTTAATTTATTTCTCAAAACTCTTGCGAAGTGGCCAAAGAGTATAGATAAAAGATTTAGACACATTAAAAGAAGATCATAAAAAAAATTGCATATAATTGGAGAACGAACTGCAGTGGTGCTAGAAAAAACGAATATTTTATCAATCGTCAGATCATCAATCGGTTTCTGCTTAATAACTTTTTTCTCGAGCATCAAATCGGTTCATAGTCTTCTAGACTTTGTTTTTTTGTTAAATTTCCTATAAAAGCCACATAACGATTTATTTTTAGGAGGACATGGATGACTCATGTAGGAATTATTTTGTGAAAGGTGATTTTCCCATACAAAATTCCATGTAAACTTTAAACAGTGGGCGCAAAAATAAAGTTTCAGAGATTGAGCTAAGAATTTGCATAGTTGTTTTAGGACCCAAATGGCACCTAAAAAGTTGCTCGGAGCTGGAATCTATTTTTGTCCCACTCTACTGGCTATACCACGTATTTCCTACTCTTTCTAAAAACTTTAAATTGAATTATGGTTAGGGTCCCGTGTCGGTAAATGCCGAATTCTCATCTTCTCACCGCTCCACACAAGGCGTGGGGTACATTTGTACCCCAGTGCAACGTTCTAGGGTTAAGTTTAGACATTGCACTACACCTTCTAGAACGACATAGTGAGTTTTTTGTCGCGACTACGACTAACGCCCCTTTTCAAAATTTCGTAAGAAGCAGAAGATAGAGTTTTTGAAAGTTAGTAACATTAATTGTACTGAATGGAAATACACTATGTTTGCACTAATCAATAAGAAAAATGTTCATGAATTTTTCATTAGATTTATAAAACTGTATAAATAACATAAATAAAAAAATAATTTCCAGAATTTAATTATTAACTGTGCCATGATTGGCCAGTACTATTGGACGTGACGTATGGCGTGTCATTATTGTGCATGGAAAATTTTCCATAGAAAAAAGCATCAATTATTAACTTTTATTCATATCTTTGTCTTCATTTGGTCTATAAACAATCGGTGAGATGCATTTTAAGGGAACTGGGTCAGGGAATCTAGAAAAAATAGTTATTATTGGTTACAGTGTTGCCAAATATGCTATATCCTTTTTTAAACTTAAACTGATTTTTTCCTAATAATTCGTGTATTTTTGTTTTGAAAATGACTATATCATTGTGTTTCTCAGTTTTACACATAAAAACTTTTTATACATCAAGTTAACTTGAGCCAATCCCCAGACACAGTCATGCGAAGCAAAAAATAAAAATTTCTCAGCACCTTTCTCGTATATCTCAGTAACCAAGCAGAATGTCTAAATTCGCCGGCAAAGGATACAGCCAACGGGTACAGTCTGCTAAACAGTACACGAGAGAGTACCTTGTGGGTGGCATTGAGGATTGGCCTCGATAGTTATTACACTCGAGTTTGAGGCCCTATCATTTTGATCTGCTCTGAAATACTGGTTCGGACTGAAATTGAAGTATATGCAAGTCTTATTTAGCCGCAAATTGATTTATTGATCATATGGTAGATTACACGAATTATTTTAAAAATAAAGGCATTACCCTGATTATAATTGGTGACTAATACACAGTGGGCAAAAAGTATCAAAAACGCGACTTTAATCAATAGCATGATAGAACGTTAAGAGTGGTTATCGAATAATATATCCTTTTGTACAAATGTCTGGGGAATCGATTGCACGGATTTAAAATGACCGCAAAGTACGCTATCATGCTTGTTTTACCCTAATTCTCCTTTTGTCAGTGTTTATTTTTATTACTGGCTATACAACATGGAAGAAAACTGAATGGGGCAACCATAGTTAGTGTTTCTTATGCAAAAAAGTCCAAAGATTCTATAGAAGATAGTAGGATTGTCTTCATAAGGTCGAATACGGCTCATCCAAAGTAGTTAGTCGGTAATCCATCATTGCAGTTCATGGAATCAATGGAAGATATCTAGAAGGACCGCACATTTCAGAAAGAGGCTGAATGACATGTATTAATTCTTATATAAAACTGTCCGGGGAATCGGATGTAGATTAATAAAACGATTGCACGGTGACATTACCTTGGAAGCACACTAGTATTTTTTTAAGATTCTAGGCTGGGAGCAATTAATCCTTATGGGAAAGTTGGCTAAGACGGACACTGTGGGTAAGACGGACAGCTTGCGTTTCTCACAAACTGCAAAATTAAATAAAAATGTAATGATACGATAACGTTTCCAAAAGATTTCAAATGCTTCTAAAAGATACTGTAATAATCAAGTATGTGAAATATCAGATATACGAGCAAAACAATTTGGATATAATTATGATTCGAAAATTATGATTAAAACTTGATAATCGTTTACCTCGCGATATATTTCTAAGTGGGTATGAGGTACTGGGTATCATCAAGCCACACTAGATTCAATAGAGTTATCTAAATATAAAGACCTTGGCTCTTTTTAGTTTCTATTTGCACCAAGTTCTACTACAGGTCGGACTCGATTATCCGGGGATTTAAAAAAAATCTCACCCCGGACAATCGAATCAAACTTTTTTTGCGTTATTTTATGAATTTAATCTTCATTCGTGGAGAAATTGGAAATAAAATGATCAGGATAAATATTATGGTAAATGCAAATGTACCTATTTTGGCCCTAGTAGATTTTTCAGACTTTTCATTTATTATTAATATTAGTAGCGAGTTAACGGTTTGTATCAGTTGTTTATAGCTATTTGTGTAAGAATTTTAAGATAATTCTAGATTTTTAGTAAGGTGTGTCTTTTGCAATATAGGTCAAACTCGATTACACCGGGCTTCGATTTTCAAGGTAAATGATTCGATTACTCGAATACCAGAAAAAAAGTTACTAAGTAAACTGGGGGTCGTCTGTTTCTTGGTTCCAGTTTAATTTACGTGGTGGTGTTACATATCATAGCTAACATGTCTTTTAACCCTCATTCTAGTTAGAAGAGTGCGTGTTGCGCCCCCACAAAGAGATCCTTGTCCTTGTCCTTGTAACATCATTTAGTTGGCCAATGTTGTACCGGAATGTCAGGTAATAACTACGCGTGTAGTCTTCCCAAACTCCCCCACTCATACTTATCACTAGCAAAGGACTACAGGATACGTAGATGATGGGTTCCTGGCCGTCTCAGCGAGAAGTACTGCTGGCGCCCTCTTTACATAGCCTATCATCCATCTTTGCTTGAGCTACCCAAGAATTGAAATCACCTCCAGTGGCGGCCGGGTCTCTTGTCAGAATCTCGTTGACCATTTCTAGACCTACGTTTTTCTACCGCGTGTAAGGTCCCAAAACTATTTTTCCTTAGAACTGTTGGCGTCAAGAAACACGAAAAACCTGGTTTAATAAAGAGAGGTGCTTCTTTTGCAGTGCTAGAAGCTGCTCAATATTTTCCTTCCGATCTAGTCCTATTGCATGAAAAAGGTAATTGAGGGAAATCTAAATTAGAAAGTTTTAGCAGTTTTCAACAATACTGCCAGGTTAACAAAATATTCCAAAATTTCATTTTAACCATTAACAGAAACTATCCCTGGCAGCACTGCTTCAGCGGAACCTAATCAGATTAATTGTAATAACTTCTGTTCTACTGATAATATTTATAGCTTTTAATGCTCAAATGAAAGATCTTAGTCGAATTTATTAGCCTTACTTGTCGTTGTGTAAACCAAAAGTTATAGTCATTTAGAAACGTGGTTGTTTACCAACAAGAGGGGGTTAAAGATGCCATTAGAATTCTGAGCAGGAATCAATTGTTGAAGGGATAATAGGAGAAGAGCAATATTGTGTCAAAGTCCACTGGAACTCAGAGCAGGAGATTTACACCGGATTTCAATGAAAATAGGACCATAATTCTATCAGTATCTGGAATAAATCATAATCGTCAGCGGAATTCTATCTTGAGAAGGATTCCATCAGACATTTAAGAAGCTTTTCTCTAGAATCCTGCATCAAAATTCAGAGAAAACACCGTAGAAATACGAATAAAAATTCAATCGAAAATCTGAAATAGTTTCCATTGGGATGCTAAGAAAACTTGGATCAAAATCCTGGAAAGTATCCAAACAGAATCCTGAGAAGAAAGTCATTATTACCCCAAGAGATAGCCAGAAACCAACTAAGCAATGTAGGTATAATGACATTTTATGTGGCCTGCAGTAACTGATATGTGTATCACGAGAAAAATGTACTTTTAGTGTAAAATTAAAAAGTTGCATATTTGGCAATACTGGCGCTAAAAACTTTCTTTTTTTGATTCCTTAAACAAATCTTTCAAAAAATTATCTCGCTGATTGATTCTAATGCAAACAGTACCAGAGATATAATCCGAAGAAAAACAATTTTTAAGCAATTTGTTAAAATTTAGAGTATTCCCATGGACTGAGGGGCTGTTCAAACGACACAACAATTTAGGTTATTATATATTGGCTCTTATCCATGAAGTTAGTTTCCAAGTTTTGGTTTGTTCAGGTTAATTTGCGCGAAATAACTCGTATATAAGCTATTTTTGAGGTAGGTTAAAATTTAAGATGAGGTTAATTATAGACCACCCAATTGCCCAAAAAAATGTTCTATTGGCTGCAATAATCGAATTAGCACTATAATAAGACATTATATTTGAAATTTGATATTTTTTCAAAACACCCGGATAATCGAATCATTTTCCCCGGATAATCGAATCACGGATAATCGAATCCCCGGATAATCGAGACCGACCTGTACTGGAATTTAAATAGTTTTCATGTCAATAATCCACCTATCATTACAACTACTCAGGATTTGATTTATATAAGATGTTGATTACAATACGCCTCGATAGCGGTGTATCGAGGAGGCGAGGAGAGCTTATGTGAGCCTATTTTCTTTTCTATGCTTTTCCTCTCTTTACCAGCTCACAACCAACAATCAACCAAGGAAGAAAAAGATAATTGAGAAAGTATATGATATGTGTGGGGGTTGGCTGTTCAAGAATTAGTAGTGTTTGAAGTACTAATGTGTTTTTGTCATGTGATGATAGCTGAAGGTATCTTGTACCTGTCTAATCTATTACATGTCTCATCTATTGCCTTTTATCTCTTCTTTTCAAGTTTTATACTGCCATTCTACACCATCCTTCAGCTGGGTTAGTCAAAATCGTCACAAAATCGAATGCATACAAACGCTTGAGCTCTTCGCGACCACATAAGCACACCTACGCCCGCGATCTTGTAAACATATTTACAACTCGGTGATAAAGTGAACGTCTTTACACTCATAAATTCTCAAACGAAGTCACAAGCGGGAACCTACAAAAATGCCCGCATGCACGCGATCACGAATCGGTCACGTCCAGAAGTCTATCCTCGATCCTAGAAGCCTAGGTCCACGTCTTTAGCTGGACCTATTAAGAAAATACGCTCATACCTATTAGACAACACGTCTCGTGGCGACATGACCAGGAACCCTAGCGATGTAAGGCAACCCACTCTCTGCTAGCATCTGAACCATACACCGAAAATTAAATATCAATCTCACGGTTCGCGCGACCATTCAAGAACACACGCAAATATGTTACAAAATCATGTCAGCATACAAACGTTTTAGCCCTTCGCGATTATCCAACGATCTCGCAAACATTATAACACCCCGGTGATAAGGTGAACGTCTCAGCACTCATAAACTTATAAACGCGATCTCCCGTGTAAACGCGATCATGAATCGGGCACTTCCGGAAGTCTCCTCGGTACCAACAGTCTATGTCCATGCCTCTAATTGGACCAATTAAATGAAAATAAAGCTCTCATACCCATTGGACAACATGTTCCATGGCGACAAGACCGGGAACTCTAGTGAGATGGGGTAACTCGCTCCCTGTCAGAATGTGATCCGTACGCCGAAAACCATACTTCAGAATGACGGTCCCCGTGGCCACCCAAGAAAACACGCGAATATATGAATGGCCACAGGTATACAAAATCGAATTTATACACGCGAAGTCATATACACGCGAGCACACGCGACGAATACGTCAACATACAAAGGCTTAAGCTCTTCGCGATCATCTACGCACACCTACGCCCGCGATCGTGCAAACTTGATAACACTCCGGTAATATTGGGAACGTTTTAGTACTTACGAAGGTTTAAACGCGGTCTCAAACGCGAACCCGCAAACGCGCCATCATGATTCGGTCACGTCGCCCTCTGTTCTAGTAACTTAGATCCATACATTTAGTTGGACCACTCAAAAAATGAAGCTCATATCCAGTAGACCACACGTTCTATGGTGACATGACTGGGAACTCTAGTGGTATGGAAGAACCCACTTTCTTCTAGAATCTGAGCCGTACACGAAAAATTAAGTATCAGATTCACGGACCGCGCGCGATCATTTTAGAATATTGCGAATCTTTTCTTAAATCCACATTGCGACTTTTCAGCCATGCGCCACCGGCCCGTGCGTTGAGTTACGAGCCCATCTAGTTCGCATCAGTGCGAGTGAAAAAAAAGTTTTGACGTTTGTTTTTGTTTCGATCGCACTCGTGTGTATCCCATATAGCAAGAACTCGACGAAATGCTAGATTATCTCGAGATAGACAATATACGATGATATGCGAAACGCCCACGGTTATAAAATAGAATTTATACACGCGAAGTTACATACACGTTAGCACACGTGACATACGAACTCGCACGCGATTGAACGCCCAAAACGTACAAATGCTCGAGCCGTTCGCGATGATACACGCGATCGCGAACTCTACGCCCGCACATATTTGAACCGTACAATGAATATCACATTCAGAATCACGGCTCGCTGCAATTGGCCTTAAGAAGTGTTAAGTGGGCGAAATTGCCTGTCTCGTCTGCAATTGTAGTGTGTGATTCTGACGTGAAGCCCTTCCGAGAACCTAGCTCAACAAAATCTCAAATCCTGGTTTACGTGCAATTTGCGAGCAATGCATCCTTGCATGTGTCGAATTTACTATTTAACCTTAATGTGCCCGTCTTAGGCACCGTTCCTCTATATTTGTCATCACAATTACTAAGAAGGTTTCGACAAAGGAGCAGTGCTTACTTCTCTAAGCAACAATTAAGAGGCGCTGCAGAATCGTTCATCGTTGACACTGGAATACGTCGTTTAATGTTGACGCTGCTGGTTTCATTAGACCAGCTGCTCTGCTAAAAAGCAGCAGGTGTGGACAAGCACCAACAACAGTAAGATGAAGTAAATTGACGAAAGCCTACTTTTTTAAACCATTTAGAGCGACTTAGTGGGATGTAGCCTTTCAGCTTTAGTAGAGAGCGGAATATTCTTTCCTTAAGTTGTATCAAAGTTGGTTTGTATATTTGTAATGAAATGATCAAATTCAGTATTAAAAAGTTTACATTTTCCGTCGCCTCACCATACCCGGAGAAATAGATGTAAAACCCGGAGATCACAACCAAAATTCGGTTTCTCTAGGTCAAACCCGGAGAAGTGGCAACCCTAAATTGACATGACGTAGATTTTCTAAAACCAATATAATGACGAAACTGTATTTTGAAATAGCCGTATATAAATTTTACAGTAAAACTTTGAAAAGCATAATAGCCATATTTATTCAGCGAACATACCGACTGTGAAAGACATGTTTCTGAAAACCATGGTCGAATATTCAGATTATCATTCTTCCGAGTTGAAAACCTACAGTCTACTGGGTACACATAAAGTGACAACTTCCATTGCGTTGGGTTTAAGTTTGCGTTGATGACTCACACACACCACATAACAAGGTCCGTATAATTACATTCAATTTACTGTACGCAAACATACATCATATATGCGAACCGCAGAAGTTCTTGGCAGCGCCAGCAACTTGCAGATTTCGTACCTCCCACCCGGACGGTGTAACGTTTCTATCACAGAATGAGTTCCTTTCATATAGGTACAACAATCAAATTATCAAGTGAAGACAAAGCCCGAACGCCAACAACACTCCGGGTTGTCCCAAGACACTCGCGAATGTCTAGCATCAGCGCCTTCCGATTGCGATCATGGCTACCCCACAATGCACTAAAAAATAGTTACAACTTCTTTCGGTATGTACTGTCCGTTTAGGTAGTTCACGTATGCGCCCCAACTCAAAGTAGGCATACCGAATGCCTACCTATGTTTACAACATACGTGCGCGTGAAAAGACTTACATTGTTCCGAGTCTTTGATTACTATCAACCGACAGGTGCGGTGTCGCCGCCGCCGGCCCCCCACCCAGGTCCAAAGCCAGTTAACCCTTCGCAGGTGGAAAAAAGTTCCGCCAAGTGAGGTGAGTGGCGCGAAAAGCACTGAATGATGTTTGGAAAATTATTTACTGTCTAGCTGTCGAGCGGAAAGGAACGCGTCGCAAAAGTGCGGGAAATTAAGCTACGCGAATCGAATCGGGAACTGTGCTAGCCTATGCAGGCAGAAAATGGTTCAAACGCTGATAAAGAATGCGGCGCCAAACAATGAAAGTGAAATTATCGGCTCGCATGCGGTAGAATGTTCAGAACGATGAAAAGTGGATCCATTTCGCCGTACGAAGAGTTTGGATGAAAATTGTGTCAACTAGGCTGGCTGCACGGATCGAACGAGTTGTGCGGGCTGACAAGTGCAAACCTGATAGATTTCCATTTAGAGTATTATCGTTTTTTGATTGTGAACAGTAGTTCAAACCTTATAAATATGGTCAACCCAGCTGCCAGAGTAGTGATTAAATTTGTTGAATTAGTAAGTGCACGTTTTGAGGTTGGAGCTTCAATTACTACAAATTTCTCGTTAATATAAACTGTGTGGAAATAAAGCAGCGACGATAATGATGCAATTTATTGTTCTAATTTTCAGTTAGCGTGTGTTTCGTGTGTTATCGCTAAAATCATTACTGATCACGAAGCGCGCCGAGTTTTCGTGAGGAATCAGAAATTATCTAGGTAAGCCGACGTAATCATAACTCACGTATTGTAGGTATATTCATGTAGGTTCCTCGAATTATTAATTATGAGAATTCATAATGTGCAGAGATTGTTTCTAGTCTTTGGAAGAAAGATGATTAATCACCTGTAAATCTATGCGGTATCCTTGCATAATTAGTTGAACTAGAATTTAAACACAATTTGACATTTTGCATCTATGGAAGTGTGTCCGGAAAGCGTATCCTGAATTTCAGCTGTATCTTCTCAAAGGATCCAAAAAGGAAGTTTTGTTTTCTTACCAATTGTTGATTAGTTGCGAAATGTATTCTACTGAAATTGTACTACATACGTGATACGTCACACAAGGTTCATGTACATCAGACGAGTAAAAAACCAGGACAGTCGAAAGGGTACTGCTCAATCGACATTGCCTTTTTTCCGCATGTTTACGGCTGTTAAATAGTTCTGGGGTCTGGCAGGCAGAGTTTCAACAGTAAAAAAGTCTGGGAGTCTGGGAGGAAGAGCTCTGCCAGAAAGTCTTTCGTCGGAATTCGATCACCAAGAACTTTTTCGGATTTACACAAAGGCAGTTCTTGCTACACCACCATCAGCAAACGTTTCATGCTGAGATGGTCTGTGCAGGACCGGCGAGGAGTTTTCAGTACTAAAAACACGAAATTGACGTAAATCAAAAACATCAGCGATCCCAATCAGCTTCCCTGCGCTATGCCTGGCAATCTCCAATGACAACCATTACCTCTCGATTTGAGAGCTGCAAAACCTACCGTTGTTACCGAAAATTTCTCCGGTTAATCGATTGTTATATGAAAACTGGCGGACAGCTTGATGTGAATAATATCAGTTTGAGCCCTAGCTTGAAAAAATTGACATCCCTGCGTGAACTTGAAAAAAAGAAAATTCAATTCATACCCGTCGCGATGAATGAAAGGTTTGGTTCGTTTCCCTCGTCATTCGTTCTCCCGACACAGCGCATTCAGGTTCGGACATGTTCGGTGTCAGAAGCAAACTGAATTCTACCTATAAGAGGGATTATTGAGCAAAAGTGCACCATATATAGATTATGCAGTTTACTAATGCTCGAAAATGTAAAAGATGCCAGCTTCTGCCTTCAAACTGTCCACATAAAAACAAAAAAAAATGCTTTGGTTGGTGAAGGAATTTTTATTTCTTCTGCACTCAAGCATTCCATTCTGAATGAAGTTTCAGTCAGTTGAAAAGTTAATGAATGAGGGAGGTGGTGAATCTGAATTTTGGTTTTGGTAAATACAAGCAGAAATAAGTATTTTGAAATTTCGCGGAACTGGTTTGAGCGCGACGTTCCATACTCCCTGTTATGTAGGATGCTAGACTCGGCGGTTAGTCGCTGTTCAGCATCCAGGCGTGAAGGCATGTTAATCGTCCATTAGCTATTTCATTTATTTGACACGTCTCAATGCATTACCTGAGCCGTGGGTCTTTTAATATTATCAATGTGTAAACTACCCATGATCGCATAGTTGTCTCGTTTTCTATGGGATTTCCTATCTTTATGGGACTGATATGCGATCACGGGCAGTAAATAAAAATAAATAAATCGAATTTTATTGTATATCCATCGGATCTTGTGTACGTGATTTGTTACTTTGCGTAAAGATCTTATTTCTTGTTGAAGATCTATTTACTTCATTGCCTCTTGTTGCTTGTGGATCACTTAGTCCACTTTCTCTCGGTTTATCGTTTTCGTGCATGCTATCCTCGCTGTTAATGTTTTATGGGCTTTCACGATTACCTGATTCGAGTTGATTGTGAGGTTTACGGGTCACAATCAACTCGAATCCGTGTTCTGTGTTATTTAATTTATTATAGGTGGTGCTGGCAGTTGATTGGCAAGTAGTAGGCGCATCACAATGATCGGACACGCTGTGCGTAGGTTCTGTTGTTCCAGTAGTCGTTGATGCCTGAGCTGCAACTCCAGTGGTTTGTGATTTAGTTGCTGTTGATGAAGGGCTGTGTGATGGGTATGCTTGCAGTTGATATTGCTTCGTTAGAGGTTTGTGTACATGTTTTCTCGTAGTGTGTCTTCTTGTGTAACAACATAGGGCACGCAGGGTCCTCCATACGTGTACAGCGTGATTTGAGATTTGCTCACGCTTTTTGCATTGAATTGAAAGTTCAGATATGAAGGAATAGGTTTCGTCATTCGCACCTAAAAAAATTTCTCCAGGTTTCAAACTTAAAGGATTCCACCGTTACGTATTCCGACATGATGGTTGTAATAAATGTATTAATAGTACCCAGGTGTAGATCGTGCAGACGCATATCAATCTTATCATTGTCAATATAAACGGGTATCTTGGTCCTAACATTATCATGTTCAACGACGTATTGCATGTTGTCTTCTATAGCGTAGCTTTCCGTTTGGCCAAAGTTTTACACGTTATCAGTAACGAGTGCGGTGGACTTGTATAACGACGACTTCCGTTAGTCTAAACTCCATTTGCAAATTTGCTGTTGAATTTCGCTGTTGAGTTTCAAACATATTGAAATGAATGATCGATATCGCACCGATGAAAGTAACGGTGCTTTATTGTTCACACTGACTTGGGACGAATTTTATTATTCGATTGCTTTGCTTGTTTATAGTTTATGGCACGGTACACATAGACAGCAGACGCAGTTTATGTCACGGTACATATAGACAGCAGAGATCAAACGTTCGTTTGATTCACTGCACTATTAACAAGCAGAGCGACTGATTAGGTACTGGTATCGACCCTGTAGTAGTTCCATGATCCCTAGCTCGAGAGAGCGCTCAATGAAATTATTCCACGATAGTTGCTATTTTTCTTTTTATGGAATGGATTTCCAATAAGGCGAAAAAAAAGCCACTAGCAAGAGATCTCTAGTAGAAGCAGAAGCACCAAAACGCCGATATGTATTGTCAGAGGTACCAAAGGGAATTCTTCGGGTCCCGGATTGAAAGACGATTTAAGCCGAGAAGAAACGCTAGTAACCATTGTTTTATCAATATCGACGAGGCACACTTGAGAGATTAAAAAAACCATCGGAAGGTACAATTGAAAGATTCCACTATATTAGGCTTTGTTTGTCGCATTCCGATTGAGGATGAGTGTACGTGAAAAGCGTAGACGGAATAAATAGAAATATATTAGGCTTACAGGAGAAAAACCAGGACAAATAAAGCATTTTCGTCGACTTCCCAGGACACCAGAACAGTAAATGCAAAACCAAGACATGTCCTGGGAAACCAGGACGTATGGTCACCCTACCATCTAACAGACAAGTTTTGGAAGTATTTCTCTACAATTTGCGTTTTATGAAACTATCCGCAAAAGTAAGTACAAGAAATCCTTCAAACTCCTTCTCTAAGATGAACAATCAACCTAATTTGCGTCGATAGTGCTGCTATTCTAGCAGCAAATTCCAAGCTGAAAGCATCTAATTCCCCGGTAGCTGAGGGATGGCGCCCCCTCGATTTTTGTTAAAAGCACATCAGAGGGCTTCTTGACATGTACATGTTTCCAGTTAACAAAAAGGAAACAAATCGAATGTCGATAATTATCGGGGAATTTCGTGTGTGCCGGATTAAAACTATTCGAGCTGATTGTTTCAGATCCTATTTTCTTTCACTGAAAAACACTACATTGCAGACGGTTTAACCCTAAAAGGTTGCACTTGCGTTTTCCACCCTAGAACGTTGCACTGCACACTTAAAAATATTTACATCTCCCAAGATGCATATAAAAGGAGCGTAGCAATTCATTAAAATTTACATTCAAGAACATGTAAAAATGCGCTTTGTTCACAAATCTCCATCCCCATTCAACCGAGTTCTACATCAAAAGGGACACAATATTTTATTACACATGTCAAAATATGTAAAATTCCATTATAAGACAGCAAAATACGTCCAAATGTTGTTTACGTCAAATGTAATTTTCATTTTTTCTAATTGTGTGCGTTTTATCGCAATTTTCACAGGTATAAATGCAAACAAATGTGTAATGCATCATTTTCTTCGTCTTTTAATTTCGAAAACAGCTGTGTAAGTGAAAGTACGGAATTTATTGAATCAATGATACATAAATTGGTTTAAACAAAAAAATGTGAAAAAATCGCTGTTTTGTCCTTTTTTACAAAAAATACTATAACTTTGCGCATTTTCAACCGATTTGAAAAGAAATCAAATGATTCTAAAAGATGAAAGAATGATCTAGAAATGGTAAAAAATGGAATTCCGATATTTTCGAAAAAGTGCAATTATTTGGAAGAATGAAAGTTTAAAAATAGGGTTTTGGAAAATACCACGAAATGGGGTGGAAATTGAAATGAAAAAGATGGGTGGGTAATGTCAGAGACATAACCGGAGTGAAGCAGAATATACTTTAGGCTGTTAATGCGAATGCTACAATTTTGACTATCTTCTGATAGGTTATATTAAAACCAGCTATCTCGTTATTTCTAATGGAAGTACCGAAATATCGGTACACGTACATCGAAACCTAAAATATTTCAACAATTCATTTGGCAACACTAGAGAATCGTTCTATACTTGTACCGTTATTTCGCTATTTCCATTAGAAATGCCGAAATAACTTATTTTAATAAAATCTTTCAGAAATTAGTAAAAATTGCAGCATTCGTATTAACAAGTTAAAATGTATGCTACTTCATTTCGGTAATGTCGTTGACATTACCTACCCATCTTTCTTATCTAAAAAAGAATTGTTTTGAAAACCTAATAATTGCATAACTTAAGACGATTTAAAACTACATTTTTGTGAAATCTCGAGAAAAAACAAAATTACGTGTTAGTCCAACTAGCTTTTTGTCCCGTCGTTGTTGTGAATTATTAAAATTTTGAATATTTTTCAAAGCGTTATGATTGCGATTACAGGGGGAAATGTTGGTTGAATGATATTTATTAAATTTTCCCAATTAATGTTCTATAGCTAAACTATGATCATATTTCCTTAGGTGGCGCGTTTTATCCCATGTTTTCATAAATAATAATATGCTCGAACCTTAACCAAGTAGGTATCTCAGAGTGGAGTTAATGGAGATTTTCACTTGTGTAGCCACGATATTCGCAAACAAAATAAGTAAATTGCACATTGCGTCATTTAGCCGCACATAAAATAAGCCGGGCTTAATGTGGATACAATTAATCTGTTTTATGGAAAATGTGTTTATAGCATGATGATGCGTAAAACTTTTTCTCCGTTTGCACCGAGGACCGAGTATTTTAAGTTTCTCCTGGTAGTCTAAAAATGCTCTATAAACTCGTAAATAAACTTTCCGAAATAACTCGTATCAAATCATCAACAAAAAATCATAATTTCTGCATCCAATAAGCCAACACCAACTCCTTTACACAACGAAACAATCAGTACGCACTACGGCTTGTCGGAGGAAACACAGATAAATTCACCACGGTGCACTCTGGAACGCGCGCCGTGGTGAATTTATCTGTACAAGCACCTGACGCCACATATAATTTAAAGAACAAGAGAGCGCGGTTCTCGCACTAACCACCCCATCGCCAATCCATTTATTCAGCTCTGAAAAAAGAGCTTTCTGCTTTTTCTGTGGTGTGTCACCATTGTTTCTTCCGTGTATGCTTGAAACTGGCACGTCATTTCATTATTAGAATGAAATGCTATCAGGGTCTGACGGCAGTCATGGTATCTATTACATACCATCAAAGAATGTGAACTGACATGAAACGCAGCAGCTGCTAGGTTTACAACGTCAGAACACAAACTAACGAATTTTTCTTGTGTTCCCTTTTTATACGTGTCGCAGTACATTCGATGAAAAAGAGGCAGTCCCAGCAACGCTTGCTCTTTGAGCGCATTGTACCGACCAATCAGGAATCAGATAATTACTACTTTCATAAATTCCATTATTTTCCGCTATTTTTAGAAATTGTACATACTACCGAATTTGATACAAAATTGTTGTACATATTTCCAATCAGATAGCGTAATAATCTTATTTTTCCATTCAGTACAACGGCAGATATTCACGTTTGAAAAATCGGGTAAAATTCCGGCAAATTTTGAAACGGGACCCCTATATTGAAACGTTAGAAGTATTCTATTTCAAACATATTTCTGACCAGTAATACATTGGTAACACGCAACGTTACTGTTACAGCAGTTACTGTGCGCAAATTATACTTGCGAGCCATTGCTTTTAAAAAACTATAAAAAATAAACAAACAATAAAAATCAGCAAATATGAAAACGAGATTTTCCTCAACATCAAAATTAAATTAAATTAGTTGAATAAATGATTAAAATTATTTTATAACACTAATTGTTACTTATGTAGTAAAAAAAACAAGTATTTAAACTGGTATTGTCACGAGTCACATTTCCACTGACAGCACGAAACCTGACGAAACGCTAACAGCAACCGTACACTGGGGTACAAATGTACCCCACGCCAACTTTGACACCTACTTTCACGAAGACTATAAGCAAACTAGCTATACCACCTTTTCCTACTCTTACTAGAAACTTTGAATTGAATTATGGTTAAGGTCCCAGCACGATGAATGCCGAATTCTCGTCTTCACACGGCCCCAAAGAAGGGTACATTTGTAGCTCAGTGCAACGGTTTAGGGTTAATTGACAGAAAAATATGTTGTATTCCAAAATAGAATGTTGACTGTGCTTGGTTCTATCACAAAAAGAATCTTGTAAAAACACAAAAAAATGTTGTAAAAACTGCTCCCAATATTCAAATTAAGAATAACGCTAAATCGACCAATGTACCACGTATATAAATTCCCGGGACTCGGGTATTCCGGGAAAAGCAAAAATCCTGGGATTTCCGGGAAATAAATTCCCGAGTAGGAAGCTCTAATGGATACACGATCGTGCCACCAAGAACAAGAAGCAGGCAGAAATATCCGAATATAATGATCTCCACATGCAACAATAGATAACGCTCACAAGATGTGGACAGTTAGAAAAATACTTTTTATATCTTACATACTCCTTTAAGTATTTAAAGACTCATCGCTCACCGGAGTTAATGCATTGAACCGTGCCAAATAAAACCTTCCTAATTGTTGATGAACCAATTTATTTTGAAAGATTTCTAGTAAAAGCGCGAATGTTCTTCTATATTTCAGCTATCATCATAGGCAACTATTCCTAAGTCTAGCCATATTTGCAAGATCTCCGGTCAGCATTTGCCTCCTTCAATTTGTATTTGATACTTGCAATATATGGGGAAGAATTTAGTGCATGCATGTCCTTTTCAATAAAATCCATCGCGTTATAATGATTACCGAGGTGTCACTCGACTGTAATCCTGGACAATATTGGTAAGATTCTCATGTTCTGAAATTTTTACTTAGTTCTCGTGCCTAGCTGTAACCCAAATATTGGTTGTAAAGAGTGGTCGATTATTAATGCGGCACTTAAGATTGATTACTAAATCTGCAATAATTATCGAAATGATACCAAAGATTTACAGCAGCTCAGTAAAAATATTTTTTTCAGCTTATATACGTCGGTAAAATTTCAGGATGAGGTTGAATCAAATGTTTATAGTTATTGGTTTGGTGAATCTATTGCAAGCAAACGAAACCTAAAACCAAAACTGATAGTATAAAATCTCTTTGAACGGATTAATACTAATGAAACACAGTCACCAGCACAGGAAAAAATATTTTGTGATTTTAAATTTATTTTCATGCACATATTCGAAGCAGGAATATAAATTTAAAATTAAGCTCCACCACAAATACACACAACTTGTCGTGCTTTCCTCAACGAATTTTGCTATAATTTTACACGTTGATTGAAAATTACAGCTTCATTAAACGGGATACCAATACACTTGAATATACTTTTAATCAAATTTTGCTGTAAAATAAATGACATGTAATATCACACGAACAAAACTGTAAAATTACATACTTTTTGATGCTCCCATTGAGTGCATCGATTTCAACATAATTTTCAATCAAATTTTCGATTCAAGCTTTGTATGTTTACATTCGTATTGATTTACATGTCGTTCAAATTTCATTATTTTTTGGAGTGAACGCCCGTATCATTGCATGGATTAATCGAATTCCCTTTTCTAAACTTGCTTGTGAAGTATTCCAATGTGTATTTCATCGTCCTTATTGATTTAAATGAACCACATTCAATACATTCCATCAGTGAACCTCTTCTGTTGTTTATCGAATCCTAGAATCCATTTTGTAAATATTTTTTGTCAGTTGAGCAAGTGATTCGGAGGCGCCCCGGAAAAAAATTGTTTTGTGATGTACATCAGAACTTTTTAACGATTTTTATTTTTTTGCACTTTGGAGCCGAATGTCGCTAGCAAAAGTCAGCTGACATGTTATTGTGAAACTAATAATAATAACAATTTGTGAAGAACTCAATTAGTTACTAGTTAGTTACCTAAGGTGAAGAAAAACTGTGCCAAATTTTAAAACGATTGGTCCAGTAGATTTTGTGTTATGATGCACATCACATATTTTCAAGGTACCTCCAGAGAATCACTGTCGCCAGCCCTCAATAACTTTCAATACAAATTTAGGATAATGTTGTTAAAATATGAAATTAATGTTTGGAAATTAACTGAAAAGCCGCTAAAAACCGAAAATATTAAACTACCTTAATGGGGTACTTAAAGGGGCTAAAAAATATTGGTATCGCACAACATTTTACGGTTGTATTAGGATTTAGCAATTAGAAATTGCACTTCACTCTAAGGATTGGGTTCAAAGTTCGAAAATATGCGTAAAAATTTATAATCCATGCTTTAGTCTCAAATATAAAACAGAAAATTTTACTCTGCACACTCAATTCGATTCGGCAATTTCTCAACAGCCGTGCATTCAGCAAATTTAGAAACTAATATCTCAGTAAAGTAAGGTTCACTTTTACTGAGATCTCAGCCAAAAAATTGGTTACTGAGATCTCAGCCGTCGAGATTTCGGCAACAGATGCGAAAAAAGCTGAGATTCGGCAGAAAAAATTAAGTGCGTGTATTTTTGTATATATAAATAAAAGTGATTTTTCACACTTCAAAAGCGTTTGAAGCGTGTAAAAATTTTTCATCGACAATGTTTGGGTCAAACATTTTTATCACTGTCTAAGGCCCGGTTCTCAAAGGATTTTTTTGACGTATGAAATCAAATTATTTTATCCAATTGCATAAAGTAACTTACATTATGGTTTTTATTTATCATCGAAGTGATCTCATTGAATTCCGGATCCGATATTTCAGTTTTCATTCCAAAACATTCCTCTTTATTCTTTCCAGAGAATGGAGTCTGATACACAACATCACCTGGAGCACCGGTGGCAACGCATTTACCAATATTGTCTACGGCGGCTACACGATAGTCATCGCACTCATGCTAATCACAAGGTCAGCCATCAGCTAAAATACAAAAAAAAAATCCACATCCATAGAAATGATTCACATGTGTGACTAACGAAAATAATAAAAATTCTCATGCACTTGCTCTTGAACGACGATCAGTCAACCGACAAACGAATGGACGGACGGATGGATGGACTGACGGACGGAAGGCTGGGAACAATCGCAACAACAACGAGGGACGGGGTCCGCCCATGCACACGATCCACTAACCGAACAATTCATTTTCTCATTTTCCCACAAACAGGCGCTCATTTCCCTTCCCCGTTTGCGACGACGCTGGCACTGCTGGTAGCACGAGCTGTGCATTGGTGACGAACGGTGCATGCCAGTTCGTTGCGTATCGCTTGTTTACCGTAGGCGGTAGGCCATGCCATGCATTATAACAACAACGTTTGTTTTCGTTCAACTTCCTTCATTGAAGAAAATTGTTCAAGACTGTTGCGAGCGCCTCCGTGTAGTGTGACAAAATTTTCCGGATTTTAACGAGTATCGGTAGTGAAGCAGCGAATGGTGGTCACTTACTGGCCTACTCGCAAAAAATGTCTGGGGTGGATTGAGCGGTAGCTATCGTACGCATATATCGATAAGTACCGTGATTACTGGTCCAAAGATACTGCACTATTCTACGCTACGTGTTTATAGTCATGGTTTTTTTGCGAATTACTTCGTATAGTTTGTTGGTTCTTCCTCATTGTGTGTTTTATTGGTTGTTTTTTCATAGCACCTTGCGATCAATGATCGCTACTCGTAGTATATCGCTTTTTAATGTGATTTTTATGGGCTATTTTGCCTTATCTGTTTCAACCTTAGATAGGGAATTTGTAGGTAATGTGGAATACATGTTAAAGAACGGAACGTTTATTAGTTTACAACCATTTCATCGACGGGTACTAGTAGCAATTCTTTTAGACGAGTCTCACATTACTGAACTGAAGCGTGAATATAGGCAAGACCTGGTACTACATGATTTAAATAAGGCGAGAAAAACTTTGAAACGTATTTGATTTCATTAGTATTCAATCGTTACACGTATAGATAACTTGATAATCTGTAACTGTATTAATGTGTTCAACGATTAGTTTTCCTCCACCGTCACAATATTCTGATAGGTGGAGGAAAACAAATCGAATAGCTTTTCGGTCGGATTATTTGCATGGTGGATCGCGACAAACCGGTATTGTATGTCTCTGGAATAAGTCTCACAGTGACACCAGTGTCGTCACATTTAATTCTGTACCTGGAGTGAAAAAATCTTTTCCATCCGTACTCCCTTTTGAAAAATTCTGTACCAAATTTTTTACCAATAGAAAAGTTAATACACTCGTTTAAAAGACGATTCGGACGATACATCAGCTTCCGTCAACGTCAACGGAACGTCACCGTTCCGTGAGGGTAAGTTAAATACATATCTCTTGTGCTCATTCACACGTGCCGTAGACTCCAAAAAATAATGAAATTTAAACGACATGTAAATCAATACGAATGTAAGCATATAAAGATTGAATCAAAAATTTGATTGAAAAATACGTTAAAATCAATGCACTCAATTCGAGCATCAAAAAGCATACAATTTTACACTTTCACTCGTGTAATATTCATTTTGCAGCATTTTCGAATAAAAATATTTTGAGGCGCATTGGTTTTCCGTTTAATGAAACTGTAATTTTCAATCCACGTGTGAAATTGTAATAAAATTCGTTCAAGAAAACACGACAAGTCGTGTGTATTTGTGGTGGAACTTAATTTTACATTTTTATTCATGCTCCAAATATGTGCATGAAAATAAACTTAAAATTACAAAATATTTTTTCTGTGTACGTCAAAACGTTCCATGCCGTTGTTGTTGTATGTGAATGACTTTCAAACTTTACTTCGATATCGACTTTTTCTAAAAGTGACTTCCCAGTAGTATTTTTGATTTGAATTATTATCGCTCATCCTAACCCGTTAAAGAAAATCATCATCACTGGAATTTTCGTTTCTACGAAACTTTTCGATAACCTTCCATCACTTGTGTTAGTGCACGCTGCTCTGAAAATCTAACGAAATCGTTTTATGGCACCAGCGGGTCTCATTCCGAGCCATTTGCGCGATTTTCGACGGGTTAAATCTGTACAGAATTCTAAAAACTAACTTCTATTCCATAATTTTCAGTTCAACAATTTGAGAAATCGTGCTAACCGCAAGTCATGAAAAATAAACTGCGTTGTGGAGCGATGGTCACTACCCCGTTTACTAAAGCTATTAATAATTTTCAAATACTTTTTAATTTTTACAACCTTATTAGGGAAAGTTGTTTAATAAGCATTTGTAATATTGTGTAGGAAAAAAGCTGAAAATTTCTGTATTTTCTCAGTCTGCAACATATAAGTCCTTAAGTATACCAATTAATTTAGGAAGCCCTTTTAACATAAACTATCGTACGAATAGGAACAGGTTCACCAAAATGTTGGAAGAAGTCGATAAAATAACCCTTTGAAAACTACCAAAAAATTGGTGTAGTTCGATGCAATTGAAAGAAAATATCCTCAGAAAATGGGATGTACCTATTAATGTGGGACACAGTGAATAAAAAAAACAGTAAAGACCCGTTTTTAACAGCCTCATGGTGTGTTTTAAGCTAACATTGACTAAATCGGGACATATTTCTTTCCTTGTTTATAATAAATTGAAGCTGTTAAAGTATTCTTCCCTTCCCTTTATCTAGTCTGATAGATATTTCTGATTATATAATATAATTAAAAATGTTTTTTTTTTATTTTTGCACATTTGCATCTTTAAGTTAAGAAAAATCTATTCATGAAAGGGTTTACTAAAATTCAGCCTTGTTCATCTGCTAGAGCCCTTAAAAAATATATTCATATGAGACTCAAAAAATCGGGGCTAATCAAATGGGATCTTCACTGTATTGCAATAAATAGGCAGTATTCGAAGAAGTCTTTTGTGGACGAGTGTAGAACGACTTTGTTTCTACTTACTTAGGGTCAGCGGCGTAGCTAGAAATTCGGTTTGGTGGAGGTTTGGTGAAAATCGAACTTAATCTCCAAATAGC
The DNA here is from genome assembly GCF_030247195.1 of Topomyia yanbarensis. Taxonomy (NCBI): domain Eukaryota; kingdom Metazoa; phylum Arthropoda; class Insecta; order Diptera; family Culicidae; genus Topomyia; species Topomyia yanbarensis. Next base: position 104,384,314 of record NC_080672.1, on the reverse strand, counting down.
ATAATTCCGAAACCGTCATATATGAAGTTTTAAAATCATGGACAATTAATTTTTCAAAAAATAGTAACATAGTTCGTTTCTTTAGCGAATTTGTTGAGACTATCATTTAAAAAACTTTATTTGCAGGAATGAGTACTACGTGTAGGGAGTATATCGAGTTTTAAAATGATATTTACGAAATGTTCCTTAATCTATTTTTTTTATCTTAAGCAACTTTTTGTTGCAAGCTTCACAAACTCAAGGTTTGGATTAAATGTAAAATTTATTGTTTATAAATAGTAGACGACCATGAACAGTAAAATCATAATAATTTATTTTAAAGCTACAAATAGCCTAAAATATGTTGATACCCTGAACACACGGAGCCTTCATGTCTCCAACAAAGTGGTTTGGTTTGTGAAATTCATCGAAGATACTAAACCTCCGGAATTGGCGGTTGCAAAATGATGTAATCTTGACCTTCAATTACTGTTTGCGAACATTTATTTTACCTATTCATATAATTGGTAACACAACAAAAATTAAAAGCTCATCAAAATTGATCAGGACCTGCTAGAGTCGAACGGAAAACGCCATTTTTCATAAGTTTTACTCCACCTTCGGAAAGTGTTATCCTCGTTATTAATCATATTACGTTTTCGTCTCAACTTTACGCATTCCCAACTTCGCTTTCTATTAAAAAGACCCTAATCCATATTAGAGTACATCCATTCAAAAGTGAGCTCAATATGATAGGAAATCTGAGGATTATGATTGATTTCAGAGCTCTGGAATGAGTGTGTATTGGAATGTTTTCAGGCAGGTGTTTGATATTGATGTGATTAGACAACTGTTAGATCAAGACCAATAGATCAGTTACAGGTCAAGATCCATCAATTCAAATATTTTTTTGGGTGGGCGGCAAGGGGTGGGGTTGAATCCTGAAGCCTTCTCTTAGCCACGCTATTGCTTGGAGTTATTTATATAGCTTTTCATTTTCTAAGATATGTTTCAGATCGATTCGATGTTTGTGACTTGGATACTTTGCAGTCATCAGGTTCGCGCAAATGAAAATTTTTGCATCGATAAGTGATCAAGTTCCATGTAATGGAATAACTTGGAATGGTTCGGCGGTTATTTCTGGCTATTGTAGATAGAAAAAGAAAATATGAAATTTGTTTTATCGTAATAATATTTGGCTAATTTAAATGCTTTACTACTATATTGAAAATAAATAGGCGACAAAGGGTAATTCACAAACAACAAGCTATAACTTTTAAAGTATTCAAAATAGATATTTGATGTATTCAGAAAAGGTATTCGCAAAAGTAAGAGCTACAAATTTGCTGAAGACATCATTTCAATACAATCACTTCCAAGAAAATTTATGAAAATATCTCACTCGTAAGAATTAATCAGCAAAAAAATAATACCAAAAGAAAGGGAATATTACGTCCATCAAATTCTCAGAAGATACTATTGACCTAAAATTAGCCGTTTTGGCGTTAAAAATAGATTGTCTGTTGTTGGTCTTATTTGTGGCTAAGGGAAATGATAAAAATCTTTCGTCCATATATAATGATAAATATCTCTTTTGATAAAAGACCGATTTCATTAATCTATAACTCGTTCGAAAGGTATTCGTAGAGGCTGTCCAAAGATATATAATGTGTTTATCTATGTCGTAAAGTTCGGCAGATAATTGAAAAAACTGCAAAAACACCGTTTTTACACTTTCAAACATTCTTGGAAACTAAACATCAGTATCAAAAACAAATTAATGGCGTTCTGTCTGGGTGACGGGCCTTTCATTTAAAATTGGTTTGGATAAGATCGGTTCAGCCTTTGCTGAGAAACACGAATGAGAGTTGGTCCGTTACATACACACACAGACACACACACAGACATTATCGCAAATCGTCGAGCTGAGTCGATTGGTATATAAGACTCGGCCCTCCGGGCCTCGGAAAAAATCTTGAAAGTTTGAACGAATTCTATACATTTCTTTTCTAAGAAATGTAAAAACGTTTTTTTGGAGTTTGCGGCACTAAAATATTTTTTACGCGATCGTTTTTCAACCGATTTTAATTTTTTTGAGTGATTTGGAAAGAAAAAGAAATGACATTTCCAACGATGTTCTTTTGTTAAAAGTACTATGCGGTTTTGGGACAACAATATGAAAATTGCCATTATTTTACTATTTTTTCATTAAAAATATGAGAATCGCTCAACATTTTTATTAGTAAGCGACTTTGGTTTTTTTTTAAATTGACGAGAACATTTAATTCCGTATTCAACGACCTATTTATCGAGGGGTTTCCAACGAGCCAAAATAGTGACACTTAATCAAGAATTACTTCGCTTTTTCGAAATAATTCGGTAATCCGTCGATTACTTTGGTAATCAATAATAAGCAGGGTAATTGTCTGTATTTTTAAAATAATTCGCGTAATCAACCATGAATACTATGTAATCAGATAATCATAAAGTAATTTATTACTACAAGACTCATTCTATGTTGATTTTCACATTTTTGCTATCATTTTTTTTAATATTTTTTGGTTAATTCACATATGAATTTCTCATTACATTTTACTTGCGGTTTAGGGGAACTGTGCCTAAGACGGCCACCTTATGGTTAAATGGCAAATGCGACTCATCGATTGATGCAGTGCTCGCAAATTGTACGCCAAGCGTGATTTGAGATCATATCTCATCAACACAGTAACTGATACTAGTTAAATTTCAAACTAAAAGATAAAATGGTTGTGAAAATAAAGAACAAAATCGTCATTTCAAAAGTGCTATGGGTAAGATGGGCACCTGGCATGGGTAAGATGGACATGTGGTGTTGATAAAGATGAAGATAGGACAAGGGAAGAGTGAAAAGCTTCGCAACTAATAAATTTAGTTTTCTGTCGGTATATCACAACGTTTCGAAATTTAAAAATAGCCCAAGGGTGTACAATTTAACGGCATTTTGCAGTATTTCACCCAAGAAATATGTCCATCTTTCCCTGTCCTATTGTGTCTGTTATATCCAGAATGACACAAAATTTAAAAAAAAATTCCTTGATTATGGACGACTCATTAAAATTTCTGTTTTTCACCAGTCATGTGCTAAATAACGAGTACATCATGTCAAACCATTTCCCGAGATCAAACATTATTTGCTGGTGTTAAAAATTATACCCATTAGCGTGCCCTTGATAAAAAGTATTGATTTGCTTAAATATCTGATAATTCGCGTATTAGATAACAGCATTATCTTTCCGAATTATTTGATATCCTCTAAAAATGATATATGACCCATTGGGTATTCTCTCTTAAAAATTTGGGTAGAAGTAGTTTAGAGTGAATTGTTTACACTCTATTTTTACCGCTGTCAGTTTTTCGAAAATTGTTGCCGTTAGATTGAAATCTGCATGTGTTATAAAAAATACGCACGTGGAATGCATGGCGGTTTAAAACAAAATAAGTTCAGCGTGGCCATAGAGATTGCGGGAGACCTTTCTAGAGACTCAATACTAACAATTAGGTGGATAAAACAGAAGTCGATTATTGTTGTCCTCTACACCAGACCCCTTAACAATTGAAACTAGAAAAACACTTTTCAGCTCTTGGTAGGCGCGCAAGATATTCTTTGGAAAGACATTCACATGGGGGATCAATTCTTTGCAATTCACAGCGGGGTCATTCACAAGAGCGACATTCGGGGAATTTAGTAATAGAGTAGAGATCAGAGAATGATAGAGAAAAGAGAAGAAATAGCTTGTGTTTGGATATCTATCGCCAAACGCATCCAGAACCCAAAGGAAATAATTTATCTGAGATCTGGCGCCACAATACTCGTCTCATGACCAGACAACATGTTCGATGTCATGATAATCCTTCGCCACAAGTTCAAATATCGTTCTCTACAAGCCCAATATGCTGGGAATGGACATCCAACGTATAATGATTTGGCATGGGCTTCACTCGAATTAAATTACAACCCATATCTATCCCCTTGAAACAGGCTTTCGTGGACACTTGTGGGATTATAGAATGTTGCCACCTCCCTAAGTCTCTACTGCTCCACGAGATTTGCCTTCTTTCAAGTGTCCAGTGAAGAGAAAATCACATGTAAAATTCGTTGAAGTGAACTGATCTTCCATAAAAATCACTTTCTAATGAACTCACCTTAGCTATAGTTTGTGCCTTCTCATTACCCGGAAAGGAACAATTAGAAGGGGCCAAAACTAAGGCACTAATCTGGTATGATTTCTCAGAAAAAAAAATCAGGAGTTTCCGTGATTCCCTAAGAAAATCTAGGAGTGCTTTTCACGATCTTAAACTATCCGTAACGAAGAAATAATGGTCTACAGGCAGGGTGTCAACGATCCCAAGGATATCCCAAATCACGACTGATTCTGAGACATAAACTGAAGCAGTTTGTGGAAAGCGGTTAATTTTGATTGAATGTGCTGAAGCCAGGAGACTCGTCGAGTTTTGATGAGCCGGAGCACCCCACTATATTCTGATTATTGAATTGAAAAAAACTTGGAAAATTGATCCTATGTTGCCACTTCTAATTCAGATTTCTAATGTGGTTTTCGAGTCCAACCAGATGACAAAATATTTTACCAGCGATAGTTTGACCTATTAAAAGGAGCTGTACTTATGCTGAATAGTGCTTCCTTGAAAACACGGCTAGCTTTGTTTTGTTCAAGGATACCTTGAACCCTGTTGAAAATTGAAGCAGACAAACTATCCACAGTATCTTGCAGATCGATGGCTTTGGATCCTATTACGGAGACCACTCCATCATCTGCAAGTGGCATTAGCGTGTTAATATTTACAAGATATTCATAGATGTCGTTTACAAGCAAATTGTACAAAAGGGAGCTAAGAGGAAGACGCATGCCGCTTGCCTTTTTTAATTTTATAAGAATTGTTAAAGATTGTGTGAAATGATAAAAAAACAAGCAGACCACAGCTTACTATTTATCCGAATATTCGGTTTGAATTTTTGGTTGGTTCACATGGTTTGGATTTCTTGTACTGAGAATAATCCAGCAGAGCTAGAATGTATTAAAGGTGTATGTAATAAAATAGCGATAAATTTGCTAAGCATGAACAGTTTCCGCTTAAAATAATTGAATAATCTGAAGTAATTCCAACAAGAACTCGCTTTGTTTCTAAATAATCCAGTGTAATCGAGGAATTTTACAGTAATCGAAGAAATTAATTAGTAATCTGTTTTTCTAAGAAGTAATCTTTATAACCATGAAGTAATCTAGGTAATTTTTTTCGGGAGTGACATGTAATCAATGCTGTTGGAAACCCCTTGCTATTGATGATCAAAATCGGTTGAGAATTGGCAGCCATTAAATCATAGTTTGGATAAATGAGAAAAGCACAATTGCACCACTAGGTGGATTAAAACAGTTTTTTTTTATTTTGAAGATGCATATTTTGACTTTTCAACTTTTACTACATTTAGCTCCTTCTTTTGAATTCGGGCCTGTTTTGCCGCGAAACCAACTTGGCGTTCAGAGCGAGTGATACGTTCACCGTCGAGTCGAGTAGCGCATCTTTCAGCTTCACTCCCCAAGATAATTCACATCACCTCCATAGCTTGTAATATCGGTTGAAAATCCTTGGTTGAAGATGCTGACTGCTAAATAAGTCGCCCTCCCATGAGAGGTTTGAAATACTTTTGAAAATTTCTTAACATCCTGTGCAAGAAAAATAAAATAAAATTCGAGCTGTTTTGACTCTAGTGACAGGTCGTTAACCCTCCAAAGGTCGCGCAAAGCGCTCACTGAACGAGCAGTCGCTGGTGCCCTAAGGGCCGATTTCTTCACCCTTGCTTAACTTTTAAACCAGGTTCACCAGTACGTTTTAACCTGGATTAAGCGTTAAGCGAGGTTAAAAAAATCGGCTCTAAGACGATTTTGCTAGATTTTCAGAGTGTCGTGCACTCAGTGCACTAGCGCGAGTGACGGAAGGTTAAAGAAACCAAGGAAGAAACTTTGCAAAGGATGACTGAAAAGGGGTGTAAGTCAAGTTGGTCGGCATCTACAGATCGGTTCACGTTTCGATAAGTTTCGATATTAGCAGGATTTATGAGTAGATCAGTTACACAGCAAAGGTCAGTCAATGAGCTAGCAACGGGAGTTAAGCAGGAAAAACACGAAGTCAGAAAAAATCGTGATATCGATGTCTGGAGAAATTCCACCGCCGATGATCTCTTCGTCTCCGTGGCTCACGAAAATGGACATATCGGGAGAAATACCGCCGCCGAGCAACTCTCAGTACCAGTTTGCAGATAAATTGGAATCAGTAGCGCCGAGAAAGACAAGAAACCCTGCGAAAGTGGTTGTAAAGAGATGTGAATCATTATGATCGGAACCTCCGGATCGGTTCGTGTCTCAACAGGTGCAGTAGACCTGGGCAGTTAATGAATAACTATAAACCGCGAAGTTTGGAATGCAAACAAGAAAAAGCAGAAATAGAAAAAAAAACGATCAACTCAAAATAAAAACAGCAAGAGCACAAGCCCTATTGAAGTAAAAGTTGCCCCGGATCAGAGTGGTTTTTTAATAATTTTTGGTTGCTTAATCCATTTCAGCTATCAGTTTTGAAATTCCATACTTCTTTTGTTTAACGATTTTTATGTAAAGTTGGTCGCTAAAGGGCTAATTTACATGTTAATAATAGTAGCCAATCACATCGGATATCAGAAATGAGTTAAGCGGCTTCTTTATATGAATATCTTAAAAGATATAGACATAAAAACTTCGGTGCAAAAATGTCGCAAGATGTGGCCTATATATTTTGAAATTTTGAGCCAGATTCATAACAACTGACTCATGGGAGATAATTTTAAAAAATTGTTAGACGTATAATGATAAATTACTGACATGACATTCAATGTCTCAATTGCTTTTTCTTGATGCAGAACAAACGTAAATAATTTCTGCACAAAAAACCCAGATCTATAGTTTAACAGATTCATTCTTCTATCCAAATATGTCAAAACTACTTCAATCGGCCGTATAGTTTTTGAGATATCGCCTTTTGAAGTTCGAAGACACGAACAATTCTAATGAATTGAATTGAACAGAAATTCTCGATATCACTTACCTCAACGACATATTAAAAATTCGCTTTTCATCCGATTATCGTTAAATTTTGAGAAAAAGTTTATTCAAATTAAGAGAAAAAATAAAATAAATATTTGCAAAAGCATTACAAGACATTGGTTTATGGGGTTTTGTAACTTTTCGTGCCACTGTGCTCATGGATGAGGATTGCGAGAAATACGAGGTTTAGTCGGCAGGCTTAATAACTACAGACCAATCGCTTACTACCACGAACCAGCAGGGGGCAGTGTCTGCTGAAAATGTCTTCTCGATAACAAACATTTTCCCAATTTATTTAGATGAATCGATTAGTACACATGATTAGTCCTAGAAAAACATTTACATAGCTCGAGGGTTTCTGTATATCTTTCTTTTATAACATAAAAAATCAAAACCCTCCCTTTAAGAATTTTCAGCGCACGGACCTGATGGACGCCATCGCATGATTGGTCAAACGAGTCATTCTACTTCTTTCACCCGATCAAAACAAACATAAACACCACACATTGCATCACTGCCGATTATGAGTGGAAACCCATTTCTGCCACAATATAATACAACGCTTTCGAAAACATCAGAAGTTGATGACTCATTAAGCGACAAATATGCCGAACATCAGACGCCTGTGTTAAACCTAAGAGAAGAGACGACAACAGGCTTCTTGCTCTTCTTAATTTTATCTACCAGGCCCTGTCGTAATTTCAAAGACAACAAGCATCCATCGTTGCCAGATTCCATTTGCCTGTTTTTTCACAATTGCTGAAAATAATTGTACACCCAAAACGCGAGCTGTATGAATTACATGCGAATAAGCATGATTCTAATGAGAATTTTGCATTGTAACTGGTATAATGCATAGAAAGCGATATTGCTCCGGGACAAAAATGCATTAAATAGCGATTACACCACAGAAACTTATACAAACCCACAGTTGGGAATGTATTAGTGAATTTAACGATATCGGAGTATTAGTATTGAAATGACTCCTCACTAATACACATGTAAAGGACATCTCCACTCGGATACTTGTACGCTCTGAAAATACTAACACACGCTCAAGGACTTGTTCCATTTCGTCTTTCTACTGATCACATGCTGCATATTGGAGAGAACAGTTTATAGCATCATCAAATTGGTGGGGTGTGGGTGATGATTATGTGTTGATTTTATATCGAGCTTTCGGAGTTCTCTCAACCCTAAATTTACCTGCGATATGCGAGTTCTGGCCACTAGATAGGTTCATAAATGTTAATAATGATTAATGATTATTTAAGCGCACTATACATAGGAGAAAGTTACCTATATGGGAACATTGGGATAACAAATTTCAACATTTGTCTGATAGAAGCCGTCCGCCAATCATTTCTGGCATTCCTCATATCAACAGTACTTTCAGGTGATATCATATCAGTATTTTGCAGTAAAAGTATTTAAGTTTAAAGTATCATAAACTATAAAGGCAGTGATGACATGGTTTTACACTTTTGAGCAGCAGTGGCAGTTACTCATTTCAGTTTGTATTATTTCCCGAACATGCGAATCCAGCGCACACAGGTAACTGGCATCCCTATCTCTACATACAGAGTTTGACAATTAGGTTTTACATCAACCGACATAACCCCAAAAAATAAGCCGGATGAACTTTGTTTGACAATTCTCGGTGGTTTGTTTACATGGGAGTTACATGAGTTCGAATGTAACAGATGAGCACGCGTTGCACTCGCATTCACGCAATTGACAAAGTGAACAAACCACCGAGAATTGTCAAACATGAACTTCATTCATCATAAGTTCTTTCGTGTCGTCATCTTGTAGAACTCAATAGAGTTCTATGCAAATGTTTTCGCTCACACTACTTGGAGGTTTGTTTTCCTCCAGCTGTCATATGCAAAACTATCAGTCAATTTAAACGTTTGAAATCGCTGGCCAAAAGTATTTATGATAGTGTTTAAATGATCTGTATCACGTTGAAACTTATTTCGGAGACGTACAATACCGGCTATGCAAATAATCCGACCGAAAAGTTATTTTCGATTTGTTTTCCTCCACCTATCAGAAATTATGACAGGTGGAAGAAAACAAATCGTTGAACAAACTAATACAGTTACAGATTGTCAAGTACTCTATACACGCCACCGAAAAACTACCTAAAATTCAGTACTTTTGACTCCATTTCGTGGTATCGTGCAGGAAGGTAAAATTAGGTAAACCGTGTTGAAGGTAATTTCCATTTAACTACGGCAAAAATAATAATTCAACCTTGAGTTTAATTTACTTAAATTTAAGTTGAATTTACCTAATTTTGAGTATACCCCAAACAACTTAAAAGTACCTTACTGCACGGAAGACCCCGACTGAGTCGAATCTCTCGTTTTGTTTTTGACAACACTAATAAGTGCGAAAGCGACGCACAGCTCAAAAGTACCTAAATTTAAGTTAAAAGAACTTATTCTGTAGGTTATTTTACGGTTGCGTGTAGGTAACATCTTTTTTCAACCGATCAATGGGGGTCAGTTTGACAACGTCAAAATCGCTTGAAATGTCATCAACAAATAGCAGTATACAATAGAAAACAATGCACAGTTTTTTATGTTGACTACGCCAATATGACGCCATGTCATCCTCTTGAGTGCACATCATTGCCCTGGTCAACGATCATCGCAAATCAATCTGAGCACAAATCATTTTCTTCCACTCTTCTCTGAAGCATAGAATGAGAGAGCGATGATTTTACGGCAAAAGTCATACGCAATGGGAAAATAACGCGTATATCACACACTCTCGTAAACGTAAACTGTTCAAACGTTTAGTATGGTTGGAATTGAGCTGTTTGCAGACAAATAAGCGTAACTGTGTATGAAGACAGAGTTCTTACAAACACCACAGAGGTATTCATGTATAGAATACACCACTCAGACTCAGCAAGCAAAACCAACAAATACTTTTACATGCGGGCAGATAATATGGTAGCGTGTATTCTCAATCAATTTATTTCATCATGAATCAAGCTGTGTTGGTATAATGCAGTAACTATGCTTGGTCTACAATGCGAAGAAGGCATGATTCTAATTCGGAATATGCACGAAAGGATGTAATGCCTTTTCTGCATTGGGAAATTGTTTTGGGTGTACCTCAAATATCGATCCTCTGTCAAGAATTCACAATACTAGCTGCATTTAAAAATCAAATTTTATGTTTATTCGTGTCTTTCTTAACAATACACGTAGTTATATCGTCATTCAGGGTATTTATTCAATTTGCATTAAATGTTCATGTGTTTGAAAAGTAGCCAAAATAAATTCAGCAGCACTGTTTTTCATTCCGGTTGAAAATATTATGAACGCTCTTGACTATCAAAACGACCAATCAGAAGCTGGTTCAATATTGAGGTTAGGACTAGAGTTCCTATATATAGAGTTAGGCGGACACAAAAGCCGGAAAACTGGCAGCTCTTATTCCAGGAAGAAAACACTAGCAACCCATGCAAATGTTCAAGCTCTAGCTTAATGATTTCATTCTCGTCGTGAGTCCGAACTTTACATGTACGAATAGAAAACCAATTCGAAGATCTGATGTTATGATTTCATACTTGTGCGAATATCTCTTTGTGTTACAAAAAAGATCTTGATCTTCTCGTTTCTCTACACTCGATAACACAAGAAAAGAGTAAAATAGTTATGACCATAATTACAATACCTTTTCCATATACATCCAAAGAGAACATGTTATGTGACGTCATGCTCGATTGGCTCCGCCTTTTGACGTGTTCAATTGGCACCGCTCAGTGTCTCCGCCTAACTATGAATATAGTAACTATAGTTAGGACTGGATCAAATTGGCTACGCGATTGTCTTCTCTTCTCTTAGGCCGATGACAAGCTGAAGCGGAAAGCGAAGCGTTTGCGGACGCGTCATAGTGTTTTGCCGCGTTCGCCCCGCTTTTACTATGACAGTATTGCGCGTTCTACATGCACACACCAAAGAGATAGGTCAAACGCATTCGCTTCGCTTACCGCTACCGCATCGCAAATCGCGTAAGTATGTCATCGGCCTTAGTGTTAAACCAAAGGGGGCCGCGCCATTTTGAGGTACCTGTCTAAAAACGCTATCACATCCAATGCAATGCTAGTAACACCCACATCAAATTATTTTTGAGAACTCAAATAGTAATTGAAAACAAATTACTATCTCTCAACTTTCTAAGTTAATGGCAAGTTATCAAAAAAAATGACTTTTTGCATGAAAAATGCCAGAAAAAAATCATGGCGCTCAGTTCGGTATGGCTTAACGCAGGCCAGACGTGATTCCTGCCTATTTTATCAACAGTCAGGTTGGATATAAGACATACGTTAATAGTAGACATGCTCGAGTACAGCCAATCCCAATGATGATCATATTCGAATTAACAACCACCCGCAGACTCAGACTTAATTATAACGAACAAAAGCACCGAATATTTTGCCGGATCGTTAAAACAAAAATTAACTAATTATATTTACTTCACAGATGTGTGGACGCCAAATCACGACCGAATCTGTTCGAGAAAATCGTTCTTTCCTTAGGAACGCTATTGTTCTTCGCTGCCGGTATGTATGGTTGACCTTCATGCTCAATTCATTTGGAATTCCATTCAAACACATAAATAAATACAAAATAATTCTACCAGCGCACTTGCTTCGACATTTACGATTATCTACTAACCGTGGCATACTTCTGTCTGTTTCTTTACTCCCCTCCCAATCGCTCAGGTGGCCTGGTTTTCGCTTCGATAGACCAAGTACATCCGGACCTCCATGACAACGCAATCATTCTCGGTTGTTTATCGTTTCTGGTAGCGATACTGTTCGTAATCGATTTGGCCGATCCGTTGGCCAGAATGACCGCCCACACGACTCAAACCGACAGCTCCTCTCTAGCCGGTGTATCTCGGACGTCGGAAATCGAAAAAGATTCCTTGAAGAAGGACGTTTCCACCGACACGGAATCACCGGTGTATCTAATTACTAAGGATCGATACCGCGACATGATTGGGCCAGAGCGGGCACAATTCTACAACGAGAATGGTCACGATCATAGACAAAGTTACCACGATAGGAATGAATCTGAAAGACAGAGCTACCGGGAACGACCAGAACAGCGTCGCCACAGCTACCTGATCAGAGACGAACCGGAACGACGCAGCACGGAGTCCATTGTGGAGCGTAAGGTGCTCCCGTCGGTTCAGACTCCTGTTTTCGCCCACGTGCGGGCCCCAGAAGAAAGTCGTCGAATAGCGGGAAAAGAAATCCAATATCTGCCTCGGTACGATTACCGAGACCGGCGGGAATATCGCGATGCCGGTCCGTACTCCAGTCGACAGCAGCTTCACCAGCAATCATCTCCGAAAGCACCGTCCTATCACGACAACGAATCGTTCGTGGATGAAATATCGCCCTCGCGAAGAAGCACCTACGTCCCAGCGGACAAGTTCGACAACGAAATAGTTCAGATTAGCGCACGACCTAGACCTCCACCTCCGGCAAAGCCAAAAACTTCGCCACATGCCCATGGTTCTGGTGGTTCGGGATCCAGCAGCAGTGGCTGTCACTGCTCCCACGGGAGTTCTCCACCCAAGCGGAACGGTGTTCATCAGCCGAAAGATGAGCCCGACATCCCAATTAAGCCCGGGTATGTGGCGAATGCCGCACGAAAGTGGGACGATCGACTGCGCAGCAAAAGTCAACCAATCATAGGATTGAACACGATGGTCTAGATTGTAACAGTTTCTTTTATATTGATTAGTTTGTAGTTAAATAAACGTATTAAGTTTTCATCTGATAAAAATGCTAGGTAGTGCGAAAAGTAAAAAGTTTTTTTATACAGTACAAACAACTTTATTGATTATTCATTTGATCTCGATTTTAGTGCGGCGAGAATGTGATTCTGTGCACAGGATTTTACAAACTGTTGGTTAGTTGACATTTTAACGATTATTTATCGATGTATGATTATTTTGGTTGATGCGAGTTGAAAATATTTTTTTTTCTAGTCAACGAGTTTAAACAAACCTACAACAGGGAGTACTATAACATGACTATGTCAAATGATTGGCACTAAAGATGTTAATTGTCGCAAAATGGTGGCGGTTATCTACAGCTATCGATCGCAGGGTGTTTCAGCTTACATATAGGTGCGTTGACTAGCAGCAAGTTCCACAGGCAGGGTAGGGCGGGCACAGCTCTCCACATGGAGGGGGAACGCTGGGTGTGCAAGGATCATCTGGAAACAAAAACAATATTTCCGTTTAGTAAGAGAATTGTGAATCAACTCCCTGCTTCAGAATCGGGAAAGCCTTCCGCGCTCATGACTCGGAAAGCCTTCCGAGCTCCGAAGGATAAAGAGTTAACTCACAGCATGGCATACAATTGGGTGTTGGAGCTCCACACGGTCCGCAGTCACCTTGAGGAACACAACCGCAAGGGTCGCACACTGGAGGACAGCTTGGATCGCACACTGGACCACAGCAGGGATCACAAACCGGTCCACATGGGCCACAAGGTCCACAAGGGCCACATGGTCCGCACGGTCCACATGGTCCGCAAGGTCCACATGAGAAACAATCCATTCCACACGGGTTGCAGCCGCTTCCAATGGTGCTCACACGGCATCGTTTAGGGCAAATTGGGTTGCTCTTGTTGCCCATAGTGACAAAGCGGAAGCGCCGGGCATAGGTCGACGGGCAGCATGTAGCTTCCGGTTTGGTTAAACAGCATGGTTTTCCCTGAAGAAATAAATAGACGTTTGTAAGAATAATAAACATGAAGCCAAAAATAGAACTACCATGCATTGAGAACGGGGACAATCGTGTTGAAGACCATTACGTTTCAGGCACTCGCAGGTGTATATCAGCACTCCCCCACGCAGTTCGCGGCTTTTGCAGGCTCTGGCCGGTACCTGGTAGAAATAAAATAAATATTAGTTATTTATTGATTGGTATGAATTAAACTAGAGAAAAGGTAAGGTACAAGGGTGGACTGGCGTGCGTGAACTGCGCGAAAAATTGATCTACTTGAAGGAGCGGAAGGAGCCTGTTCAAACCACCATTTTGTAACACCTTTGTACACTTACCTTAACTCGTCTCGTTCCCACAACTGCTTCCTAGCATCGCTTGGCCGGTCTATCACACGGAGAGCATGCAGGCGAATCGGCAAAGCCAGTGCACGTTGGTATGCAGCAATAAGCCGGTGGTGGAGGAATCTGGATCTGCTGTGGTTTCGGTTGGCACACCATTGTTGTGCAGATTTCTTTCGGTTCAGTAATGGTGCGTGGAGTACAGACGATTTTCGGATCTGGCACGATGCGTTTATAGTACAGGATTTTGGGATCCGGGACCACTCGCTTCCGATAGATAATGCAAGGTTCTATGTAAGTACGTGGCTGATAGATGATTTTAGGCTCAACGATTGTTTTGTTGCGGGGAACCACGTGCTTATCGACTACGGTGCGGCAACAGTTGATAAGTTTTCGCTGTGCAATGACCCGTGGAGGCTGCTGGACGGTGATGAAACGAGGACCACATTGCACGGGGGGACAGACGCTCATGCACTGGGGCATGCAGTTTAGGTCATGTGCCGCATAGGTCTTAGGAGCGCATGGATCACAAAGGCTTCCGTTGGCGCAAGGAGGTGGACAGGAACCCTTTTATTGGATAAGGAGGGGGTTGTGATTTGTGGGTTGTTTGCATGCAAATGAAGCGTATGAAATGAGCATTTAAAGATCCCCGCTCCTCCAACTTCTGCCCCGAAACGTACCTAGTAGATTCGTTGAACCCCGCAATACATTTCTTCGTAGCGAATATCCGGAATGTTCGGTTCTTTACGGCGCAAATTCCAGCTGTGGTGCAATGTAGTGGTGCTATCGAATACTATCAAGGGACGTTTCCACCAGTTGAGATAGGAGGCGGAGCGGGGCGTCTAACAATGATTATAATACAAGGAGTTTAGTAAAGAAAATTCTAATGCTTGTTATGAGGAACAAGGTTCAATCTGTTTTTTGCGAATTTAAATAAAGAAACTCGTATTTTCAACTATCATTAGGCCGATGACAAGCTTACGCGATTTGCGATGCGGTAGCGGTAAGCGAAGCGAATGCGTTTGACCTATCTCTTTGGCGTGTGCATGTAGAACGCGTAATACTGTCATAGTAAAAGCGGGGCGAACGCGGCAAAACACTATGGACGCGACCGCAAACGCTTCGCTTTCCGCTTCAGCTTGTCATCGGCCTTAGGCCGATGACAAGCTGACGCGGAAAGCGAAGCGTTTGCGGACGCGTCTGAGCATTTTTGCCGCGTTCGCCTCGCTTTTACTATGACAGTATTGCGCGTTCTACATGCACACACCAAAGAGATAGGTCAAACGCATTCGCTTCGCTTACCGCTACCGCTTCGCAAATCGCGTAAGCATGTGATCAGCCTTAGGGTAAACTGAGAAGTGATTTAATGACCATATGAAATAGTCTATAAATAAACCAGGCATTTCTACATAAAATTAACAGCCTCTTCAACTTCAAACATTCGTTCAAGAGACTGATAGAGGCTGATGCTATTTTAAGATCACAGTTTTGAGCTTTTCCAGAGAGAACGATAGATTAAATAGTACCCTTGTTCCGTTGTTTGTGGTTCTAAATTTCAGCTAATTCTATGAAGCTAATGTGTAGGGGCTTCGTAATAAAATAACTCAATTTTCAATGAAACCACACAAACTATTCGCTCGTATCATTTGGAGGAAACAATTACACTACGAATCACATTGTTGCGATTGGTGAAATGTTTCTCCATTCGTTTACTGTTCGACCTAAAACTGCTGCACTAGGCAAACAGGCAGTTTTCAAGATGGCGCGATGCAACCTCACTGCAATGCCGGAATACGAAACGGCATTGAACCAAATACTAATACTATTTCATTTTTCGATTACAAAATAGTATCGATTTGAAACTTTTGTTACTGACTTTTCCCTCTGGCAAGCTCTTCTTCCTAGCTACGCACTGATTGTATTTCATAAGTGAACCGTCACACGACGAGGAAAACTGATCGACTACGGTTCAAATCAGCTCTCCTATTCGTGTAAGGACCCATCTGTTATTTGCGCTATGAACGAGCTGCCAGAGAATGTCAATTACACGAACATTCACTAATTAAACTGTTAACAAATTGATTCTAAATTGTTTTGCCAAATCCATAGGTGCTTCGGAATCTGGGAAGCACCAGGGATAAGCAATGTAGGAAAAAAAATCAACTTTAGTGATGATGACGCAGACACAAATAACAGAAATGGTAGCGATGCTTGGTGCAACAGGAATGGGAATAGTGATCACATTTGTGACACGAGGAACAGTGACATCTTACGCAAGGATAGCAGGGATAGCAAGGATCACAGGGAGAGCAGCACGGGTCGCACATTTTCGCTAGACTTGATGGTTTGCGCGCGGGTTTCTGGAACAGGCAAATAGAAGGAAAAAACTTGCATCAGTATCAATCCAGCTAATGAGCACCGACTGTCCTTGATTTGAGAAATAGCTGAAAGTTTTCTGCGGAATACTTACAAGGACTATCGATTTTCCTTCCACACAAAAATCCGAATATAGGTTCGTCAGCGAAAAATCCTTGAAATATTTCAGGAACTCCTGCGTAAATTCCCAAACGATCTTCAATAAAGTTGTCTTGCACTAAATTTTCAATCAAACGGCTTTTTTTTAAATGTTATAAAAAATTATAATCTTTTTTTCAACACTTTAAATTTTTTCTTCCGCTGTCCGTTCGCTTCAAGCCACAAACCGAGAATGATCCTCGGAGGGCAAGAATTTTCGCTCGTCTTGGAAAAAACTGTTATTTCCGGTTGCCATGGGCACACGTGCGCGTTCGCACGATGAGAATTCGCGCCGCGTGTGAGGAAAAGCACAGCTGCTCGATTTGTACTTGCTGCGCTAGTTTTGATGCGTCGCGACATTGAGGTGGCGCTGTAACTGCACAAGCTACGCGTGCTTTTTGCTCAGGTTCGTTTCCAATGCATGCACTGTAATCAGTCGGTAGCGCACATTTAGGCGAAACCTGCTGATCGGTTTATAGCAGAACAGGTTGAAAGATGTTTTCCCGTGATAATAAGTTTAAGTGAATTTTTTTTTCCATTAGGTCCAATTTGCAAATGAGAACCCTCTTTTTTCGCTTTCTCTTTCGATTATTACTGCGAAACCATAAAACTTTTTAAACATTTATCAGTATGTTTCGAAAGACCAAGGTTTTTACTAGCTTAT
This sequence comes from Topomyia yanbarensis, assembly GCF_030247195.1. Taxonomy (NCBI): domain Eukaryota; kingdom Metazoa; phylum Arthropoda; class Insecta; order Diptera; family Culicidae; genus Topomyia; species Topomyia yanbarensis. The sequence continues at coordinate 104,366,918 of NC_080672.1, read as the reverse complement.
TATGCATACAGTTGACGGGAGATCAGAAAGGTGACCGAGTAATTCGCGGAAGAGAAAGTAAACAAAGATAGGCTCTCTTTTGCAGATTGGACCTATGAAAAAAAGTCTTCAAATGTCCTTTATTACCTTGGTAGCCATAGGAATTCAGCTTTCGCTTTTCTTCAGCGATGCAACATATTTTTTTGAAATGTCTGTAGAAGAATAATTCAAATGTCTGTAAAAGTCTGTAGATGGTTGTGTAAAGCCTAATTTCACTAGAATGTTACTTTGAAAATGGATTAGAAATAGAATACTGTTGTGAAGGAATCAGTTTTGACGTTTGAATCGGGAGGAAAACAAATCGATTGCACGGCGAATTGGGAGGAAAACAAATCGCTTCTGGGCTTGAGGGGAGGGCGGTAGTATAAAAATGTGAGATATCAGTATATTTTAAACGTCAGATATCTCAATTCTAAAACACTCTTTTAAAAGTCTAGATGTCTGACTACGTCTGTAGGAGACTATCAAAAGCGAGGGATTGCCTTTCCTATGATGATTCTCAGGGATAGACCGTTCCAACATCAAATTATGGTCTTGTCAAATTTTGGTCTTGTCAAACTGCAAATGACGTGAAAACCCAAGATGATACCAGATAAGGTATAGGCATACGTAAAGCGAGAGTTTTGTTTTTACCGTTTTTACAATTGGCAACATCTACATTGCGTAAATACTGCTTTACTTCCCATAAAAAAGAGGTTATTAAAATAGAAATTAATTAAAACAATGTTTTGAATATAGAAACTAGTGCTTTCATCCTTTATGAGGTTCTCAAGGCGTTTTCCACCAATAATATTATTGTACACACATGCATACACCTTATGCAAATTATCTTGAATCTGTTTTGCGTTTGTCAAATCTGCCACTCTTCTTATTCTTATCCTGACACGCTCTTCTTCCGTTTGGGGCAGACCCTCGATCAAAAGTCTGTAAAATCCAGACATGTCTGTAAATCTGGCAACGCTGTATATAACTAGTAGGGGAAAGTACGTCATCATGATTTCTATAACATTGAAAATTTTTCTGATAGACATTATTGCCCGTTTGGAAGGTGAAGTATATTTTTCAATATGTAATAATAGAGCCATAGTACTCAAGGGAGGGCAAGGAATTGAAGGAAGAATGTTTAGAAAAGCGTGGATTAGGGTCATATGAGCAAGCTTAGAGATTCCCGGCGACTTTAACCTTTGTCTGCTACCGCTGGAGTCAGAATATTTTGGCATTAGAAATGCGAATCACCTGAGTCTGCGGGATGTTCGGACGAGCTTAAAATAACTTTGTACTCCATGCTGTCGGAACCGACATTTTTGTTTTATTACTGTACTTCAACTGCTCGGTAAGAGTGTAGCAGTGGCTTTACCTTTTCGCTTTGAACACTGTTCTCTGCACATTCAAAGAGAGAGGATCGCACACGAAATTGTTGATGCCGGCTGCGGTGTAAATTAACCGCAATAATTGTCGTTGTTTGTGACTAAAGATATTGAATAGATTAAAAATATTAAAAAGTGTAAAATAAGGAAAGAGAAGCAGTACCGCTCGCTACTGATGACTGTACTAGGGGCAGTATTTTTTTTGTCGTGTTAGTGCTTTGCACGCAGGCTGCCGTACAGCGCTGGGCGTCTTGCAGTAGCGAACAACAGCAGCATCGTATGAGAAATGAGAATGTAGCCAAAAATATTACAACCACGTAGAAAAGGTAGGCATTTTGCATCCTTGGTGACGCTAATTAGTGTTTTGTGGTGCGCAAAAGCCATTTGTTTGTTCCTTTAGCATTGCGTCATTTCTCCCCATATAGGGTTGCAACCCCTCCGGGTTTGACCCGAAGTCTCCGGTTTTTGGGAGCGATCTCCGAGCTTCCGGGGTTTACTTCAATTTCTCCGGGTCCGATGAGATGATGGACAATTTTAAGTTTATAGTGCTTTATTTATTTTTGTGCAATATATTTAAAAAGTGTAAGTAGTGTTTTTACCATCTCTACCAGACATCTACCAAGTATTTCGGATCTTCAACGAAAAACAAGGAAATGAATACAAAATAAACTTAGTTACATTACAACTACGCTGATTCACAGATGGTAAAAAGATATTTTTGAACGAAGATTTCAATGTGGCATCCCTATTTGTTAGCGGTTGCAAGCGTAACCTGCATGATGGCAATCTGTGCTTTCGTTGCGCAAAGACGAAGACTTTCTTAGAAACAAACTTACGCAGATCGATGGAAAGCACAACGAAAGTTTATTATTTACGTTCGATCAATTTATTTCCACTTCACGTGATTTATTTCCACTCAGCTTATCCTATTTTGATTCTGCTAATAAGTACATACTACAAAGCCTAATTATGAATGAATACACTGCCACTCGAAAAACCGTTGCAAAACGCATGTGAGTCCATATATAAAATTGTTTTCGATTCCTGTTGTGCTACATTTGTATGCGTAGTTTAGGAACGTTAAAATTATCGCAAAATACAACTAGAAAGCTTCTTCACCGGTCCGGTTTTTTACCTCACACAATCGAAAAGTTTTTAAAAGCTGATCTTGTGCTATAAAGATTTCATTCCAGATATTAGTCGGTCACGGTTTTCTGTTTTCTTTATTCAGATCTTCTCAAATAAGTTTAATCGGATTCGGTCACCTACTACAAATGAAATGACCTGATAACAAGAAGGTTTGGTTCAATATGTAACATTCGATGTTGATTGGTTATGCTTAAACTATTCGTAAAGATTATATTTGGTTTATTATTGCTCTAAATGTACTAAGAAAATAAATATTTTACATTAAGTAGTATAGTCCTACGTCTACAGTTCGTGCAACCCCATACGGGCTGCCCCTTGTAGTTTTTCTTTCATTTTAACTTTTTTTCATTCTATTGGTGAAGTTTTTAATTTGTATTAATTTATAGTTCATTGATTAACATTGATTAACATTGAACAGCCATTATTAAGTCTTTCCGTAACGATACCTCGCTCAGAGATTGGGCCATACGATTGTAGGACCCCTTGATCCCGCCAGCAATGATTTTGAATGGTAACCGCATTGGATGGAATTAAATAGTGTACCGTTTCAAACTCGTGTCGGGTATCCTTTGGAAAGACAGTCCACATTAGCACACCCCGCGTACATACAGCGTCCGACGAATCTAGGGTGTTCCCTCAAAAAAGACTTGTAGTTGACGCTAGGGTACTCTTTTGCAGAAATACTTAGAGCTATGCCACTCATTCCGAGTCATGATAAATCATTATGCTCTCTTGATGCAGGAGTGTGACTCTTTCTGAAGCAATAGCTCTCATTCTAGAAATTCTGCGATAAAGCACGGTACGATATGGGGTTGTCAGAAAATTAATCTAACTCACTACACGATCTTTGTTACAGCTTCAAGGAGGTGGGCTGCTTTACTGCCCTTGAACACATATTTATGCCGCTGGTGTTTCTACGAAACCGAGTATACGAGCGATGATATTGGCAATCATTTTCACTATTTTTTAATTAAACTCAAACACGTTCGTTGTCTATTCTTTTATCAACGTTACATTTATTTTGAAAAAATCAAAATGGGACCGACATGGCCTTAGCGAAGTATTTTGGCGCCTTTGGCGGAGTCCCAATTGTGCGCTTCTTTGTTGTTTACGTTGGCTTTCTTTTTCGATCGATTTCCGAATAATATTTAAGTGTGTACCTGGGAATGCACTCCTGTTTTGACTTATTTTATGATTTATTCTCACTTGGTTTATAAAGCAGATCAAGATTTTAGCGCGACCATAAGGTTTGTGCCCTTGGCGGAGGCCAACCAGGTCAACCGAATGCTACGGCCTTGGTTCTTGCATCCGACGCGTTTCTAGTGCTGTACACATCACTTCTTCATTCAATTTAGTCACAAAAATATCGAGGCAAATGTCCATTCATAATCTTAAATGAACATCATTGTCAAGTTACAAATTATTTGCTTCATAATGAGCCATCGTTTTTCATACAGCCTAATTTAGAGGAAGATTACCAGTTAGATTTTAAAATTATTTACATGATTCTGACCATGATTCATTCTGATGGTCTCCATTGTTTTATGGTACCTGGAATTCGCCATCTTGAATTTCAAAAAAACGTTTATAACCAGTATCCGTTGTCAGCTGATCACCACTTTTCAACGTCACCCATATTGATGGTGGCTCTCTATATTTTTTTTGAAACCCGAAGTAGCCTTCTTGGATTTCAAAATGGCGGTAATAATCAATTTTCGATGTGTACTGGCCGTCGCCCCTCAAATGACAGTCATATTGATGATGCTTTCTCTATTTTCTTGTGACCGGAAGTCGTCATTTTGGATTTAAAACAGCGTTAATCATCCATTTCACACACTAACTGACCACCATGGTGCACCGCCTTTCGAATGACACCCATATTGATGATGATTTTCACTGTTTTTTGGTAACCGGCAGTCGCTATCTTGGGTTTCAAAACGGCATTAATCATCAACTTCCGTTAACTAATGACAACCTTTTCCTTTCCTTTTCAAATGACACCCATATTGATAATGGTTTTCACTGATTTGTGATGAATAAAGTCTAAAGCCCACGGTGTATTTATTAGAACAATTTTATGCAAAAAAATTCAGCATCTCTGAAACTTCGGAATATGACAGAATGGGCTTTCCCCTTTCATTTGAAACTAAGATCAAAATAATACGTCGGGGGGTCCAGAGCAACTTTTTTTTAAAGTTTTTTTCGTAACAATATAGGTTTTACTACTGGAGATAATTCATATTTCTGTCTCGAGATGGTGCTTTATACATTCGAACAACACTAAAAGTGAGAATTTAATAGAAAATTTAATTGTCTACAAGTTTGTTGACAACTAAAAATTGAACTGAAATCATCCGGAAAAGTAGTTTAAGATTTTAACAAAGTTATATCTAAGATAGTTTCACACGAGGCCTAGTGGTTTGGAAATATGTTTTCTCGCACTTATTATATTACAAAAAAATAATTGGGTTTAGTGGCATGAAAATATTAGACGGGATTCATTACGTTGACATTTCTAATTGAACTTCTGAAAATTAGGATGTTTGACAGAGTCAGAAAACTATTTGTGCTTTTGGTTTGTAATCTTTCCCGATAGGTTCGAAGGGACTACCATTAATCGGAAGGTATTGCTTGGTTACAAGGGTTTCAGGAATCAGAATATATTGGCTCAAATGGCACGTTCCCCGTACATAGTCGGGGATTTGTGCCTTGCCGTGTGTTTTCATCATTTCCTGAGCGGAAGGAAAGGACAAGGAGGTGTGGGGAAGTAGACTTGGAAGGGTGGGAAAAACAGCACAAAACAAAAAATAAACAACAGGTAAATTAAACTCACAAGTAGTTCAACTTGCCTGCGAATAAGCCTAAAGCTCTTTACCACATTGGATAAGAAACTTTAGTATGTCTCTGAGTTTCAGTCGACCAAACATGGTTTCGTCTATATAAGGACGGCTGAAGACTCGTAATCGCAATTGCGCTAGCGCTGGGCAGTTGCATATCAGATGATATGAAGTTCCGTAGTCGGATTCACAAAGATCACATGAAAAAGACTCAGCGCGCTGAATAGTTGCCATGTGATAATTGAGTTTGCAGTGGCCGGTTAAAGCCCTGGTCAGCATGCCGCAGTGGAGCTTCGAAAAATGTAAGAGATTTTTCGAAACCACTGGGCATGGTTGTTCTAGAAACGCCTTTGTTTGGCGACACGTTTGTAGATTTCTCCAATAATTGCGGTGCTCGGACGAAGCCCAGGACCGTATTTTTTCCCTTATCCAACTTGTCGAAATTGGCAGCGCGGGCTCAGGACCAACGAAGTCAATCGCTGAACCCGCCCTGGCCAATTCGTCAGCCCATTCATTTCCAGTAATACCGCAATATCCGGGCACCCAGACAAGGTAGATAGTGTTGACAATGCTTAGTTCTTCGATTTGGGTTCGGCACGCGATCACTAGCTTGGACCGGGATTTGTCTGAGCTAAGGGCCTTGATTGCAGCCTGACTATCGGAGCAGAAGTTTATAACTCTGCCGGACAAACTCAGTTGAAGGGCCGATTGCACCCCGCACATAATCGCAAAGATTTCTGCTTGGAATACAGTACAGTATCTACCTAGTGAGTGAGATTGTTCCAGTCTCATTTCACGACAGTAGACACCAGCACCAGCACGTCCCTCCATCAGAGAACCGTCAGTGTAACAGACTACTTGCGTTTGTTGTTGTCTTTCCATAAAGCCAGACAACCACTCCTCTCGAGAGGGAATCTTAACATGGAATGTCCTGTAAGGAAAACTACAAGTGAGTGTAATGTCGCTGGGAGCAAGAATATCTTCACCCCATGTAACCATTTGTGACCACAATCGTGTATGACTGGTAGCAAGATCAACAGGATTACTGTTCCAAAGCCCAGTAACCTGCAGTCTGTATGCACATGATAGTGCTTCTTGTTTTAAGTGTATGTGTAATGGTTTGATATTTAGAAGTGCCTCAAGAGCAGCAGTCGGAGTCGTGGTGAAAGCACCAGTCAACGCCATGAGCGCCATTCTTTGCAGATGGTTTAGCTTTGACTGGACTGTCACCACCTCTCCCCTCTGCCACCACACAAGGCATCCGTATGACAGTATTGGACGTACAATTGTCGTGTAAATCCAATAGATGTATTTAGGTTTGAGACCCCAGGTCTTTCCAAAAGTTCGTCTGCACTGCCCGAAGGCCATGCACGCTTAGTTTCATTTGAAACTAAGATCAAAATAATACGTCGGGGGGTCCAGAGCAACTTTTTTTTAAAGTTTTTTTCGTAACAATATAGGTTTTACTACTGGAGATAATTTATATTTCTGTCTCGAGATGGTGCTTTATACATTCGAACAACACTAAAAGTGAGAATTTAATAGAAAATTTAATTGTCTACAAGTTTGTTGACAACTAAAAATTGAACTGAAATCATCCGGAAAAGTAGTTTAAGATTTTAACAAAGTTATATCTAAGATAGTTTCACACGAGGCCTAGTGGTTTGGAAATATGTTTTCTCGCACTTATTATATTACAAAAAAATAATTGGGTTTAGTGGCATGAAAATATTAGACGGGATTCATTACGTTGACATTTCTAATTGAACTTCTGAAAATTAGGATGTTTGACAGAGTCAGAAAACTATTTGTGCTTTTGGTTTGTAATCTTTCCCGATAGGTTCGAAGGGACTACCATTAATCGGAAGGTATTGCTTGGTTACAAGGGTTTGCTTGCATTTATGTTTTGTTACACGGGTGTTTTAGAAAGAACCAAACGTCGTATAATTTAGGTTATGATCGCTTAAGTCAGCTATTAAAATTCCGTTCAAGACGAAATGTTGGGACACACCGTTTCTAATTTAACGCAAACCACAGTAGTAACTGTCCAAAGCATATTGTGGCAGTTGGATTTTACGGCCATTTCCTATCAATTATGCGAGATATCGTTACTAAATTGATCCTAAATTATGGATATGTATTGCTTTTGAAAACAAAATATGATTTGAGTACAACAATAACCTTAGAAGTCCTCGAATATATCCAAAAAAAAATATCTTGATCCAAAAACTCAAAGTTTTTTGTTCACTGTTTGTCACATTGAGTTAATTTTGAAAACGGATAATCAGCGTTTTTAACCAAGCGTTGCAATGAAATCCGCAAAATATTGCAATAGTGCGTTAAAAGTTTCATTGAATTTGTTCAAATATAATGGTTGAAATTCAGGACAAGTCAATTTTATACGAAGGTGCTAACAGAGTAGGAGATTCATGTAAGAATAGTTATCAGTCATCCCTGAGAACAATCGAAAAAATGAAAAAGAAGACATACATAATTGGAAAGGCTGTTTCTGCGGGTGGAATCACTTACCATCATGAAAAAGAATGTTAATATCATACTAGTTTGGTCAACACTTATCTTAAAACTTCTCATCCTAAAAATATGAATGGTGCCCTGTATCAGGGAATTATAATTTTCAGCTAAAAGATGACTTTCCAAGCTCTCAAATTCCGCTGAATTCATTATTGAACTATACACAACTATTTGGCAAATAAAAAAGTGCTTGTGAATTAACAAACCACTAGGTCTTCTGTGAAACTAACTTAGACTTAGAATTCGTTAAAATATTAAACTACTTTTCGGGATAATTTCAAATCGGTTTTTAGTTGGTAACAAAGTTGTAGACAATTAAATAATCTATCAAATTCTCACTTTTAGTGTTGTTCGAATGTCTAAAGCACCATCTAGGGGCAGAAATATGAACTAGTTCCATTGTAAAATCTATGTTTTCACGAAAAAAATACTTCAAAAAAAAGTTGCTCTAGACCCCCCGACGGATTATTTTGATTTTGGTTTCAAATGAAAGGGGAAAGCCCATTCTTTCATATCCTGAAGTTTCAGAGATGCTGAATTTTTTTGCATAAAGTTGTTAAAAAAAGACACCGTGAAGCCATTTTTAGTATAACAATGGGATATTCCTTCTTTCAGGGTAAAAGTGTTAGGGGAATTGTGGGAAAAACCGACACTGTGGGTAAAACCGACACCCCACAACATTTTCTAGAAATCAAATTTTTATTCATTTCATAATGACACATTATTATTAGTATGATTATGTAGAGCATTTGAAGAGAAATTGGATTTGCGGTAGCATGCCAAATGTCATAAAAATAAACAAAACATACGACAGCAGCGTTCATACTCGTCTGGATGTTAAATTTCGTTGGTAGATTTTAAGGTTTTAACCGAACAAAAGCTTTTCAAATCACCACATTTTTCAGTAGCTATTATTATCGGCCTGTCCTATGATCAACTAGGTGCATTGAAGACGAGTTTGAGAAATTCAATATTTTTAATTGCTTTTATAAAAAATGTGCCCTGTTGGGGTAAAACCGACACCCTATGGTTAGGGTAAAACCGACACGATGTTAAGATGGTTGTGAATACTTGCGATTCATTTCAAAATACTGGGGATCTTTGTGATACTTTAATTAGCCTATTAGAACACTATAGTATTAGCAGAAATACACAGAAATACTTTTATTGTGTTTATTTCTTGTTTGTCTCTTTAAAAATCAAAAATTGGAATTTTTGCTTATCTGATTCTATAGAAGCTTTTGCTATTTCTGCAAAAAGCTCATCAAACCGAATTTCTAGTGTTCTCTTGGTTTGTCATAGACGAACTTTATCACAATGAGACAATGATCTTATGTATACCCCAATAGATCGTTGATGATCAGAGTCCGAAAAATCAAATCTGAAAAAGATAGTTTTACTAAGAAGTGTGTGTGTGTCACTTATAAGTGAATGAATCCAATTAGCAGAACGTAGAACGCTTGCAAATCTCTTACGAAATAAAATGACACTGGAGGTTGCAATTATGTGCGCAAGGATTATTTGGAAATACTCATATCAATAATTAATCCTATAGCATAAAATACTTTTATTTATAGTACTACACTGTCGAACTTTCTTCCCCTCACTACATGATGAAGCAATAAAAAGCACATATTTGCATCATACATAGTCACACTTTATTAATCACGCATATATCTTATTTTTAATAAAGATAAAGATTTTAATAAAATGGAGAGAAAATAAATTAAAGGTGCTGTCGATCTTAGCTTTATGGGGTGTCGGTTTTACCCGCAGTGCCTACAAAAAGTCACTTTGTTTTCCAAGTTTTACAGCCAATAATTTTTAATGAAATTAATTTTTTGAAGCGCTGAAAAAATTAAGTCTTGTTAAGAATTTTCCGAAGAAGAATTCTGCATAAAAACTATAATTTTATGGATTTTGTGGCAACTTAGAAAAATTGTTAAGCTTAAGGTGTCGGTTTTAACCATAATTCCCCTATGTTTATATAACCCATTTTTTGGCTAAGGTTTTTTATCCCATTTCTGCTCTTACTGGTACCTACCCAACAAACAATGAAAGCTGAACAAGCCTTTATTACAAGGGAATAAGCTGATCAGGAACTGGACAAGCCATTATCCACCATAATTGGTTTGTTGGGTACAGAGGTTTTGCCTCAATAAAACGTATACCGTTTTGTACGCAGTGAATTTGTAACTCACTCTTACTCTCGGTCTCTCATTTTTTTGGTTCAGTATATTTTCACCGATTAGTTGTTTGTGTTGATCGCTCCAGTTATTTTTTAATATTTGGCGTGATTTGTGCCGTTTAATCATCGTTTATCGTATCAGTCGATTCTGAATTTTGTTTGCGCCCTTGATTAGTTATCCTCTAGGGAAAGATATGTGAAGACGCCATCTTGAGCCAGCTTACTGTCAAAATTTTGAGCCAGTCGATCATTATTTGACTGCATTGGTGCAATATTTTTGGGTAGTAATGTTAATTTATTATTTTTGTTGATAAACATTAGACAACAAATTATAAATAGGCGCTATTGTAAGTTGAACTTTCCTGACAAGAATTATGCTGTTCAATTAAGGTTACCAACCTATATCGAAAGGTCGGATTCCCGGCGGAATCTTCGGTAATACCTTCTGATTTTTCCGGATGGTTGCGTTGCCGGCAGTGTTGCTTTTGGTTGATCTGAAGTGATGATTTTTTGTCCGAAAGCTACCGCATGGTATATTTTATGCATCTAATCTATCTTCTGTAGATTGTTTACGTTGTTCGATAGGGTAAAGAATGGTTTTCTGCGGGAAATAGATCTATGATCAAATGTTTGCCGGGAGAAAACGTTTTAATGTGCTTTTTTGTTTTCCTTAAACTCCTATAACTGCGTAACATGCGAATACACAGGAACGAAGTTTGTTTTTTGCAGTATTCTCTTTTTATTATACACATATTTACTGATTTTTGTTTGAATAATACTTGCGGAACTCGAAAAATTCAACCCATTCATCGCGTAATGAAGCATCCTTCCTTATTTCAGCTATTAGAGCGTAATTACAAGGCCGATTTGCACAAAATTTTCCTTATTTCTTATTTTTAAAATAAAAGTTATGATAATAAAGTCACGCTAAACTTGGTTCGCAATAAGTGATGCTAGTTTTATTGCGATATTTACAGTTGCTAGTTTGCCTTTTTTTCCTCCGCATATCTCTCCCTAAAGGATAACTACCCTTGATATTGTGAAGTTTTAAAGTGATTCCTGCAAATTTTGTTTTTGTGTCGTGAAAAATCCGGTGAAAATCGAGATTGTTTACATCGCCGGACCTGTGTGTAGCTACCCACAAAAAATTCACGCGCTCGTTTCGCCACCTGCACGCGGGTACACCGAGCAAAAAGCATCTGAGAATTTCATAAGTCTCGACATATGAACCAGCCTTCTGACGATGCCATTGAACGCTTTAGAATGTCATAGGCAGGCTTATGAATTCATTTATCTTTATTCATGCACTCCATAAACGTACACATAATGTATTTCATAAAACAATCTTATGACTTCGCTCCAATATATGCGTTTAAGAATTTCATAAGTTTTTCTTATGAAACCCATATGAAATCTGTTATTGATTCTATAAAATTGTATTTTGTTTTTCGTAAACGTCACTTTTGTGAAAAGTTCATAATTGTTTCTTATGAATTCAGTACTGGCCTGCACGGCCAACCAGAAGCTAATAGTTTCAGGTCAGCACTTTTTGATTACCGCTGTTTCAAACAAAAGAAGTGAGATTTTTGTCAAATTGCTACAAAATTTTAAATAATTGTTTTTTATGTTATTGAATAAATTACTATGAGCATTAAATCAGTTTACATGGTTATGATTTTTACAGAAGATATCCGATTATTTGAAATGAAATAAGTTGTGCATATAATTAGTGTCTGACGCGTATTTTATGATTATCAAAATCATTTGAGAAGTAACAATCATTATCATTCAGTTGTCTAAGCCCAGTTTCCCACGAAATATTGACAAATCGTTGCTCATTATGTACAAATTTTATCATTTAATGAGTTTTCTCTTCAATCTTCTGAAGGGATCTACACTTGGCGGTTCATTTGTCCCGAATTTAGTTCAACAAGATGCCCATACTAATGAACTCATTATGAATGACGTTCACGTTTTACAATTCTCGGTGGTTTGTTTACTTTGTCAGTTGCGTGAGTTCGAGTGCAACGGGTTCCCATCTGTTAATTTCAAACTCACGTACTCCCATGTAAACAAACCACCGAAAATTGTTAAACGAAGTTCATCCGGCTCATTTTGGGGTTATGTCGGTTGGTGTAAAACCTAATATCCTCTAAAGGTTGATTTTTACTGTTGATTTTTTGTCTACTAAAATGCTCGAGAAATGTCAGCCATGTTCTATTTTTTATATAAATGTATAATAATATCCATAAAAAAAACTTATGACATTCATTCGAACATTGTAATGAATTTCAAAAGACTGTTCTATGGAAATCATTATTTCTACTATATTTTCTGCTTATAAATATCAGCAATTTTCATAAATGGGCACCTATGGCGTTCAATCAGACATTTTCATAAATTTCATAAGACTGTCTTATGAAAATAATAAGAGATGGTTTTGGAAAATTTCCCCTCCAAATCATAAGACAAACTTATAAAATCCATTTAAAATCCTTATGTCTGAAAGTCATAAGACGTTTTTATGGAAATTCAAAGCAAATTTTGCTCAGTGTAGAGGAAAGTATTTCCCACATTACAACTTGGCGCACAGAGAGACGAAAACGAAAAGCCGGATCTAGGGCGGGTAGAAAATCAGCATTATGACAAGTGCATGCGATCACTGCGTGAAAACCGTCAAATCGGATGACGACTTTATCGAATGCATGGGATTTTGCAAAAATGTGGTGCATATGCAGTGTGAGAAACAACTCAACAAGCCGTTCTTGAAAAAACTTGCCGAAAACCCAAATTTATTTTGGATGTGCAATGAATGTGTCAAGTTGGTGAAGTTTACTCGCTTTCGCGACACCGTTTCCTCGCTTGGATGTGTTATCGCTGCTATCGCTGGGAAAACGGATGACGTCTGTGCTGAACTAAAGACAGAGTTATCAAAAAATAACCAGCAAATTTCGCACCTCGCCAGAAAGGTTTCAACAGCCACTCCAGTCCGACCGATTTTCGGTAATCTCGACCACCTCAGAAACGTCGTCGCGAGGAGGCCCTGATCCGAGCAGTATTCTTGTCGGCGGTCGAAAGCTAGTCGATAATAGCAACATTCTCACGGTTCCAACATTCACCCACTCCGTTGCTCTGGATGTATCTTTCCTGCTTTCATCCCAGCGTTAGCAAGGAGACTGTCGAAAAAATGACCAAAGAAGGACTAAACTGCAACGAGGAGATAAAGGTTATTCCGCTTGTTAAAAAGGCATTGACGTCAGTACTCTGAACTTCATATCCTTCAAAGTTTGAGTTCACCCAAAGTACCGTGAAGCAGCTCTTAACCCTGACACATGGCCGCAAGGCATATTGTTCAGGGAATTTGAGGATAGCCGTACCCAGAACATTTGGTGCCCACCGACTGATTTTCTTCCGCCCTCAGAAGCCGCATGTATTCCGCTAATGCAACCCGGCCCATCAACCCTACAGAGGACTCCGCAACGATTGGCAATGCTACTATACAAAGCTACACCGCCATTGTAAAGGAGTATCGATGCTGATCGCATACTGGGATGCAACGCAGTTGGTACAATGGAAGCCCTCGATCCCCCCGCTACAGTCGAGCCCTTGCAGCCAGCGTTCAGCAGTCGCCCCGGTCCTGTATGTGTAGATGGAGAAGGGGTCTTCCAAGCCGCCTTTCTCGGCAAGTATTATACAAATTGTAATTATACAACGGTTGAACCGTAAGCTACTAGCGTCCCGTTCCTGCTCTCCGCATCGCACCATCGGGGTTCAACGCATACTGGGACGCACCGCAGTTGGCACTATGGAAGCCCTCGATCCCTCCGCCACAGTCGAGCAATTGCCGTCAGCGATCATCAGTCGTCCCGGTCTTGTGTGTGGGTTGGGTGAAAGGGTCTTCCAACCCGCCACAAATGGCAAGTATACATCTGATCCGAACACTTCAAGCGTTGATGTATTCTTCGCTTCCAGTAATTTGCCTTTTGCTCCAACATCTTGTGACCAGATGTCAACCATTTCTCTCGCCGACGATGATCGTCACATTCTGGCGTGCGATGTAGTTGATTCGCTCTCTGTAGAACCTGACCCGTCATCCAATAACATCGAGATTTTGCTACCAGAATGTTGGTGGCTTAAATTCATCAACGGACAGCTATTTGCTCGCGACCACGGGCTGTTGTTATGACGTCATCGCCTTAACCGAGACGTGGCTCGATAACCGTACTCTGTCTCGCCAGGTGTTTGGTTCAACATTTGATGTCTTCCGCTGTGATCGCAATGCCCTCAACAGCCACAAAACATCAGGTGGTGGTGTACTCATCGCCGTTCGCCATGGTATAAAAGCCCGAGTGATCAACGATGAGCGGTGGGCGACCTCCGAGCAAGGGCGGATATCAGTGAAACTTGCCGATCGCAATCTCTTCCTGTGTGTCGTGTATTTTCCACCAGACCGAATTCGTGATTACAGCCTGATCGATGTACATCTTTCCTCCGTTTCATTCATCACCTCGATCGTTGCCCCGTCTGATGATATTTTTATACTGAGCGACTTCAACTTACCTGGCTTGACCTGGTGCCAGACAAGTCATGGATTTCTACGATTGGATATCAAAACGTCTGCGATTATCAACAATGCCACTTGTATCTTGGACAACTACAGTAGCGCAACTCTTCGGCAAATTAATAATATCATCAACGAGAATGGACGTACATTGGACCTCTGCTTTGCAAGTGCCCAGAAATACGCTCCGTACTGCTGCGCCACTCCGACACCTTTAGTCCAGCATGTGCGCCATCATCCCCCACTACATCTTGTACTCGTTGGTAACCTAGGAGTGAATTTTGAAGAAGTCTCAAGCTCTATCGTCTACGATTTTAAAAACGCTGACTACGACAGCATCGTTAGTACGCTGTTGGATATAAACTGGGACGAACATCTTAACAATGATGACAAGAGCGAAGCAGCGATGACGTTTTCTAATATTCTTAACTACCTAATCGACCGTCATGTGCCAAAACGAACAATCAGTACAAATCAACATCTCCCTGGCAATCAACAGTGCTTAGACGATTAAAAACTGCCAAACGAATTTAAAGAAATTTTTGAAGCATAAGACACTTGCATTACGAAACCACTACTTTCAACTCAACCACGAATACAAACAGCAAAGCAGACGTGTCTTTTTTAGATACCAGCGAAACGTCGAACATCAACTGAAATCCAAGCCCAAGTCGTTTTGGAAATATGTGAACGAGCAGCAAAAAGAATCCGGGTTACCATCTTGTATGTCATTAAATGGAGTTTTAGGCACCGACACTAAGGAAATTTTCCAATTGTTCTCCGACAAATTTTCAAGAGTTTTTTTTTCCGACGAGAGCCTTTCCCCACAACAAGTCGCTGCCGCTGTAAATCTAACTCCTTCTCCAGGACGAACCATCAACCGAATTTGTGTCGATAATACTGCCATTCTTGCAGCAAATTCCAAGCTGAAAGCATCTAGTTCCCCGGGCCCAGATGGCGTTCCCTCGATTTTTGTCAAAAAGTGCATCAGCGGGCTTCTTGAACCACTTCGGCGAGTCTATGTGCTATCACTCACCACTGGAACATTCCCTTCCTGCTGGAAAGCAGCGCACATGTTTCCAGTTCACAAAAAAAGAAACAAATCGAACATTGACAATTATCGGGGAATCTCGTGTTTAAGTGCAGTATCAAAACTATTCGAGCTGGTTGTTTTAGACCCTCTTTTCTTTCACTGTAAACACTACATTGCAGACGACCAACATGGATTTATGCCTAAACGATCGACAACGACAAATCTGCTCTCGTAGGGTGGATTTCCCTATAATTCTCGGACGCCTCGATCTTCAAGCTCGCGTTCGAGCTCAGCGCAATAACTCTCTTCTGCGAGTCCCGTTCAGGAGAACAAACTATAGGCGCCAGAGCGCTGTTACCGGACTCCAGCGTGTGTTTAACAGTGTGGCGACGGCTTTTGACTTCAACCTGACAAGGAATTCGATAAAATCGAAAATAATGAGTATTCCAAAATGTAATTAGTTTAAGTAACCACCATTGGGGCCAAGAGGTCTGTTGGTGACGGTACAACAAATAAACAAATAATCTTTCAATAAAAAATATTGAAAAAATACATGTACTTTTCCCTAATTTCTAAAAGTCATATTATTATATGTCAGTTCAGTTTTTTCAGTAATAAACGCGATACGTAATATTTGATCATGCGTCAGGTGTCCAAAATCCTCAGATTGTTTCCACCGTGTGCCATAGGGAGGTAAAGATGCTGTAATCGACTACAAAGTGAACCCTAACATTGAACGATGATTAATGTTTGTTATCTCCCTGTGAAATTTCATTTGCCCAAATATTCGGTGCTATGGTTGCTGACTCTAAGGAAATATTCTCTTAAAATCGTGGTGAGATCATTGTTGAACAATTGTTAACCCACCCCGATTCACTTTGTTACGCGTTCCAAAATTTCTGGCCAATTTTTTGCTAGCTAATAATAATTTTCACACAATGAAGTATGTGCCCCTTGGGCAACAATCGGCGACAGGGCACGTGTTCCCATTTCCAACAGTTATAGCTAAAAGGGAAATTTAGGATTGTTAAAATACAACGGAATTTGGCTAATTTCCCATAAACAGTGATATAAGCCTTTATTCGCAAAACCATCGTACCTTCGCGAAAGGGGTTGAATATTTACTCTTCCATCTGATATAATTTAGTAGATGCAACTAATAATCACAGTCGTGCGGTAACTCCCCTGTTATGACACGAAAATGACACATCAAACATAATAACAGAATACAAACCGTTTCTGACAATTTCGTGTGAAGATGAGAAAACTGCTGCTTCAGCTAAATATTTGGCCCGAAGAAAACAATTAAGCAATATAAAATACCTTCTCTTCAAACAACAATGCAATGGTCGGTGGTAGTTGCTGTTATTATGCGGATGCTCCACAACGCTCCAGGCGAGATTGTATTCAAAGTCTACCACACCGCACAGCTACTAAGCTGATTTGTTGCAGTGTTTTGTTTTTCAACCGAGGAATTTGTTGATTGTTCTTGTGATCATCTGACCACAGCGCGTGTCTACGATAGACAACAGTTGGGTCTGTCGCTATTGCAACTGTCTGTCCATGCTGAACATTATGCAATTTAGGCTCTCGACTTATTGTTTGTTTGTTTTTTTTTTCAACCATTTGCTAATTTTCTCTTCGTTCAATTGGTTGTACTCTATCTCTCAGAGTAAATTTCAGTCTTCACCTTGCTTTATTGGATTACCTTTAGCCAATCGCAACTGCATATCTTCATTAAAAACACCAAACGACCTTCAAATATGCTTCACGCATAACACTATGAGGATGCAGAACAAAATAAACCGGCGGATACTCGAAAGATTTGGCTCAACAATTGACGATACATCAGCACGATACCTGCTCAACCAATCGGAAAATTTCCAACGCGTGGTGTTTTTTGAAATAGTTTGAATCGTTTCCATTTTGATGGTCAAGCGTTTTGTTTCGACAATAAATATTGCGCCCGGAGGGTTTGTTTATTATCGTACAGCATTTGTTTACCTGTTGCAAATAAAATAAGCATGTATGGCAGGTGCCGTCGAATACCTCCTGTGTCAATCGACCGTGTTCCACTATTTAATTGATAAACAGTTAATTAGCTTGTGAGTAATTCGAACTTGAACTATATTTCTCGTGTATTATAACTGGTTAAACATCAAAAAACCGATGAAATCAGCCACATTATTCGAATCCACAAAACTAATTCGTGCCTGTCATTTACAGTTTTTTAATGTCACCTTGTTCATTTGCAATTTTTTTCAAATTTTATGTCTCAAGTGTACGGCAATGCATCGCCTTATCAATCCGCCAAAGCGTGCCATTGAGTGCACCGCTATTATTTGAAGCAAACACTTTAATTAACTGCAAACGAGTTTAACACAGAAAGCATACATCTCGCTCACAATGGGTTCGATTGTGAAAAAAAAGTTATTAAGTTATACATTTTCACGTTCGTCCACAAAACTGCCGTAACGAGTGGCCAGCCAATAAATGTACATCCATATCTCCATACACACAGCACCCTCACGCACCTTAAGTGGGTTCAATTCGGTAGTTTTGTGTTACACCCCTAATGGAAATGATATGCAATTAGATCTTCGTCGATGGGTTGCAATTATTTCCCCCTGTTACGAGAGATCCGAAACGTTACAAGTCGAATCATAACTGGGTCGAACCGTCCTCAGCAACGCAGCAACAGTGAACCAGAAGAGTAACCGACTCAGAAGCCATTGCTGAAGAAACGAGAAGTATAACTTCCCATTCAAGCTCAACTTTTCAATGTCAATGGCACGGTTGAAACTGTGTTGTACTTCACCTTTCTAAATCGTCCGATGAAAAAGTCAGTGCCACGAGAAACTACCGCCATTTCTTGGAGGCTTTTTTCCTTTATTGCCACTGTTTTAATTAAATGGTTCCAGTACCGTTTCCGATGCATACGCTGAATGTGTAAGTAAAGCTTGGCTGACCTCGTGCAAACAGATGCCTTTCAATTCGACACCACGGTCCGGACACCATGAAGCATTAGACATCTAAATTAATTGCCGCGGGGTTAAACCGCACTGCAGTAGCGAGTGCTTCAAAATTGGATCTGCCGCGAGATCCAATTTGAGGTTTCTCTCAACTTGTAGATTGGACAGCATTCGAATAGCCCTCTTCGGTGATAATTCAAGTTCAACGCGACTAGAGTCGCATAATGGTTCTACAGTAAACCACACTCGGTCTGGTAGGTTTTAATTATCTATGCTCCATCTGGACAGATGCTGTTAGCATGTTTCAATTGCCGCGTAGTTCTAATATATAGCGATTTTATTGGTAGTTCTCGGAAAATTGATAACCAAGTGAAACAAAAAATATCAAAATTTGAAGACTGTCATCAGATATCTTATCTATGCCAAAACTTGACATTTTTGAGATCGGGATGAGATGGAACATTATTATTCGTCGTCATTTAAAAATTCCAAGATGGCGTCGTTTCCTTAACAATTTAGAATGAGGAACTATAGTAGGTAAGCTGTGATCTGTGATCGGTCGCTTTTTCGTTCGCTCTCGTACGTTCTAACAGAAAAACCCGTTTTAATCCACCCGGTGGTGCAGTTGTGGCTTTCTTATTTGTCAAAGCTATGATTTAAAAGCTGATTACGTCCAATATAGCCTTGTGGAAATATCTATCACATTCTTAGTACACTTGGTAAGTATATATGAGTGTACGACTGCCATGAACCTGATGAGCAATATGTCAACACTGACGCACTTGAAACAAACAAAAATATAATATAAAGGTAGCTTAATCAGCGTTAGTTCAATGTTGTCTTCATGTTAACCCTTTCATGCCCAACTTTTTCCCAGTGCACGTAGGGTTGCAAAACTTTTTTTCCTTTCCTTTTTTCAAGAAACATGAAAAACCTTTTTTCATAAAGATAGGTGCTTCTCACGCAGTGCTAGAAGCAGCTCAATTTTTACCCTCCAATGCTTAATACAATTCTCCTAGAATATTTACAATAGTCCACTTGTATGGAAAACATAGCCAAATATAGTCTAAATTGGTAAATTCAATCAGTTTTTAATAATATTGCAGCATAGCGAAGATGTATGAAAAAATCATTTTCCGTCGTCAATGTAAACTATCCCTGGCAGCACTGCTCCATCGGAATCCAATCAGACTAATTGTGAAAACTTCAGTTTGAGTGCTGATCCTTGTATCTTTTAATACTCAAATGAAAGGCAATAGTCACATTTATTAGCCTTACTTGGTTTTGTGAGCAAATCTTATCTCAATCGTAGCTGTTTAAAAACGTTGTTGTTCACAAAAAGCATGGGCATGAAGGTGTTAACATATTTTGAAATGCGTAGTGTTGGGGGATAATTAGTGGGAGGGTAGGATGCGTTGGGAACAACCTAACATATTTAGGCATGTGAATGAGTGAAGGGAATGCGGGTGTGAGGTTAGCCTGAGATGGAGGGGGAGGGGGGGGGGTTGAGAGATTTGCTTCGTGTTCGTACTCATCACCCCAGTGGCGGCGCTAAGGGGGGGGGGGCGAAGGGGGCAGGCGCCCCGAGCGGCAAAATCTTGAGGCGGCATTTCCTGCTCAACAAATTTTAATATTTTAATAATTGTTCAAGTTTCATTTATCTCGATAAAAATCAAGTGCAGGTGAACGCTTGAATATACATTATTTTCGCGTCTGTTGACTATTAAAAAGGTAGGGGATCGAGACTTACGGATGCGATCGAACAAAACTAAACACATATTCCTCAGTCTCAAAAGATTCAACTGAGAGGAGTTTCCGAGCGCACTTGAAGTTGTGGGAGTATGCAGACTAATTTGCAGGAATTAAACCAGGAAGCTCTATCATATACAGCGTGTTTGGTTTATCGTTATCAAATCTCAATTATTACAAAGTTATTCAACTTTTCCCGTAAACAGCTTGTTTGTCTTTTAATGTCTCTAACTCAAAAAGCATACTTTGTGTTTTCAATCTTTTAATTTCATTGGAAAAGTGGTTCCTTTCCTGTTACGTGTAACGGGTACGTTGGTCCAGCATAGTCGATAAGACAACCATTCTAATAAGTGTTCTATAGAAGGTTAGTTTCGTGCGGTAGCGTACGTTTTTCGAACGAATGTTTTTTTTTGGAACCGGCGATTAGCAAGGGGTAAACCAACCAACATTTTTTGTTCACCGATTTCTAGACGGAAGATTATCAGCGAGCTTAAAAACGATAAGGCCGTTGGGAGGACAAGACGGACCAGGCATTTGAATAAAATTTCTTTAGAAATTGATTTATAAATTTATTCTCAGTCCGAAATATCATATTTGAATTCAAGAACAAGAAAATATTTGCATATTTTTAGACTACTCAAGCGAACTAGAACTTATTTTAAGTGTCTGTAGAAAAAAAGCCCCACCTTGGTCCACTTATTTCTCATCGTGGTTCTCGTCACAAACAAAATTCTAGCTGCCGCCATCTGCTGCTTCATGGGTTATTACAAATTTTGTGGAACATATTTTTTTTTAATATTTATGATGAAAACACCCTTTAAATGTCATGATAACATCTATCACTCTTAAAAACTTTTTTAAAAATTGTATATTTTCAAAGATTTAGGAATAAAATATTTTAATCTAGAGATTTTTTGATAAAAAAATGTTAAAATGTTATTTTCTCGAGTATTTTTTTAATATCATGATGTCATCTATATAGGTTATAAAGCAAAAGTGTCTTTGGTACATATGCTAAAAATATCAAAACAAACAAGTTTGGCGAAGAAAATTTTTTAATAAAACGTCTCTATCAAAATATCATATCATATCAAAAAGATAGAATTGATCTATATCGGTTTCTACTTATTTAGATCAAATCCGTAGTTGTTAATGCTCATTTCCATCTAAGATACTTTACTGAAGACACTAATCCTCCAGGATACTCACCCAGGGCGCTAGAGGGTTTGAGCGCCGAAAATTGCATTCTGCCCCACTGTGTGCCGCCTACAAGGTAGTCCTCGTGTTCTAATGTACTAGATTCAAAGGTGTGGCAATGCTATTGCTCTCTCGCTCGGTCTCTGTAAAGAACGTGGATATATGGAAAATATATGGAGTCGAAATTTATTACGTAATAAATTTACAGAAATTAAGCGAGAGAGCAATATAGCATTGCCAAACCTTAGAATCCAGTACATTGCTCATGTTCTGTTGAGGAGACTGCGCCTGTTGGTTGAATACTTTGTCGGCGAATATCAAAGTGGGTTTCGAGAAGGACGATCAACGACGGACCAAATGCGACAAATTCTGGATATATTCCGGTATTGCACGGCGGCTTACGATTCAGTAAAACGAAATGAACTGTGGCAGATAATGGTTGAGCAATGCAAAACCAAGGAAAATTAGTAGTATTTTTTCTTGGTTTTGGTATTCTTTTCTATATAAAAATCCAGTTAACAAATTTTTTATTGCGATTAGAGCAATGTTCACCTGTTAAAACATGTTCAGATATGTGTAAGGAACAACTTTCGATGATATGTGGGGATGTAGGGCCTATCAAATCAGAGTGTAAGTTATCTTCCTATGGAAACATAGCAAAAACACGATTTTTGATTGGAGACACCTCTAAATCATGTCCAATTTAAGCCATTTTTGGCGAAAGTTCTTAAATTCATACCTAGAACAAAAATTTGAGCTGACCTATGTATATTTCAAAACTTTTTCAATATGTGGAGAGGTCTATTGAGCATGGTTTCCCAACAAAACTGATATTAAAAAATTTGTCGACCCTTGTACCATAATGAATCATTTCACGGTGCCGCAAAATAAAAAAAGAATGTAACTTTTAAAGTGATCCAGAAAAGGTTGCAGGTCTGGTCAAATACAATACAAACCTACGTTTGATCAAATTAATATACCCTTAAAATATTGATTTATAGCATTATATTAGTTACGCGGTCATTTGTTATGTTCGTTTGTTAAAAGTATTAAGCGGTATTTTTCATAACAATCAGTTGAAAAATGGCAGTGTTTTTAATTTTTTTCTCCAAATTATAAACTTGCTCGCATGAACTTTTAAGGGGACGGTTTCATATAAAATTTTCAAAAAATTGATTTTTTTTCGCTCGATTACGTATACATTTAAAAGTATGTTTGTAAACTTTGAAGTTAAATTAGGAAAAACAACGGAAGCTATGATTATAGAATCCCATATTTCTCGCAATGCCTCACTAATCCCTTAAGAGTTCATGCAAGTAAGTATCTAATTTGGAGAAACAAAAATTAACTTTATCATTTTAACTGTATTTGGAGATAAACAGATCGTTAAATGCTGAACTAAATCTCTCTAAATTTTTAATAAAATAAGAATGTTGAGTAATTTTACTAATTTTTACAAAAAAATCGTAAAATATTGATTGTTTACAAATTGTTGTCCCAAACTGGCAGAGTATTTTAAACAAATAAACATAACTTAGCATACCGTTGGAAGTCTTTTTTTCAGAACACAGAATTTCAAAATCGGTTAAAAAATAAGTGCAATTTTTTTAGCGGCAAAGGTCCGAAAAATACGAACTTTTTTGCAATACATCAAGATTTTGAGGGAATACAGCATTTTTCATACATTATTTTGAATTGCATTTGATGAGATCTTCAACCTATTCTAGGTCAATCGAAAAGTACAATATAGCACCGTGTTATTTGTAATACTCCAAAGGCAAGAAGAAAGTGAACATTGTGATAATTTAGTAGGAAAAGTTAATATTTATATAATACAACATTAACCCATTCATGTCCGACTTTTCCCTGGCGCATATACGGCTCCAAAACAACTGTGGGGATCAAGGAGCATGAAAAACTTGATTTAGGTTCTTCTTTCGCAGTGTTGCAAGCTACTCAAAATTTACCATCCGATGCTCAATACAATTCCCCTACAATATTTACAATAATCAAATTGTATGGAAAAAGTAGTCGAAGACAGCCTGAATTGATAGGGTTTAGCGGACATGGTTGATCGCCAGTAATTCATAAGAGTTATATTTTAAAATGATTTGATCGGAGTTTTTAAATATGTAAGTTTTGAAAACACGTTAATTTTTTAAAAATTATTGTGATGTATTCAATAGAAACTTTTTAGTTACTTCGCGATTTTTTTTGTCTTTATATTATATTAAAATTTGTCTTCATATAGTATTAAAATTAATAAATTTCATACTTTGAATTTATATTCAGGGTAATTATAACTAACATCTTATATTTTATAGAGGATCTACCAATAGCGCGGCGCGAACATGTGAGCGGAGTCGTAGCGCCACCTTTCGCGAGGGTATTTATGCGCAGCACTATCGCCATGAAAATATATTGACAATAAAATGTGAAAAGGTTCATTTTCATGTAGACATTTTCTAATACTTTTATCATATTTGTTTCATATAGTTGGGAAAAAATCGAACTCTTTTAAAAATTCATTATAAAAGGGGCGGCAAATTTAATTTTTGGCCCCGAGCGGCAAAGCACCTCGCGCCACCACTGCATCACCCTGTAATTCTGGAATCGGAAGTCAGATCAATGAGAAATTTGATAGCAGTTAGTGCTGTACCTTTCATTTCAGACCAAGTTTGTAAAAATTGGTAAAGAAAGCGCTGAGAAATAGATATGACATTAACTTAGGGCCTTGGTAAGTTCACTGGGGACATCAATAACCATCGTAGGTGGCCAATGTGGTCAAAGCGACTTCGATGGGTCATTAATGATCTAGCCATGGAAATCCAAGTATGTTTTAATATGTATTGCATCATTTGGACATCATGGTGGTACCAGTGTATATGGGAATTTTCTGAGTGATCGTGCTCTCAAATCAGCTCGAAACCGGAAGTTGGATCCACAAAAAAATCAATAGCGACCGATGGGAAGGTTTTACCTTTTATTTAAGACAACGTTTGTGCAAATCGGTACAGCAATCTCTGAGAAAAACAGTGAGATTATTTGACGCATACACACATACATACATACATACACACATACAAACTTTGCTCGATCTCGACGAATTGAGTCGAATGGTATAAGAGATTCGGCCCTGTGGGCCTTTGCGTTGCGTTGCGTTGTGACGATAATTTTGGCAGATTGCACACAGACTTCATCATCATGCTTATTATCTAATAAGAGTTGCTTAGGAAGTGGTAAGTAGGAATTCATACCGATTCGATCCATATTTAAACCTCAACAGCATGATAGCTATCATTGCCGGCCGGCCCCATCTCCATCGTTCCCGGGAACGATAAAGAATAAGGTAGACGGGAAGTGTTGATGCTCCACCTGCTTAACGAAAGGACGACGATTCATCGCACTCTTCTATAGGTGCCGCGGAGTTGGTTGTTGGAAGGGTAAAAGGTCTAGCTCCAAGCAAGCGATGCAACCTGTAAAGCATATTTCATTAGGTAGATGTTTAGTTAGTTTTCGAGTGCACGATCACTCGAAAAAGAAAAGATCTTGTTTAGTTTTTGGTTCTTTTTAAACTCTGGGTAGCCGGCTACCGAGAGTATACTATGTTCCCTAAACAAAAGCATTTAAACTCCACACAGCCGACCGTGGGAGTATTGCCTAGAAAAGCTAATCTTATCTGCGCAATGGACCGGATCACTATTTATTGCAACAGTATTTAGACAGAATTCATTACTTCTTCTTTACGATATATTTATTGGGTTGAAAACTACCGAGTGACACGTTGTACAGATAGAGTAATAATAGCTCGAGATGTTATAAATCAAGGAAAGTGTTTCATATTCTCCGAATCGGATTGAATGTGAAATACACGTATACGAACGATAATATCCAACATTGACGGGAAATACAAAGAATAGTTAACTTGATACACGGGCTTGTTAGCAATAACGGAATTCGAAATTAGATTCATAAAAACAGACGCCGCGAATTTTCAGTACGTATTGATCCTTGATCATCGATACTAGTCAGATTGAAGTCTTATTGGGGATGATTTTTCAAACAACTATTTATTGAGAAAAATATTAAGCGAAGGTTGTATACAAACCGAACCTACAAAAGAAGATCAAGAAATAATTTTGAGCTGACCAAAATAACCATTAACTGTACCGAAAGAGTCAGTCTGCAAAATGGATACACTAACAGTTTCATGCGCGCGTCGTTTGTCGCCCTTCCCTGTCAGCATACGACCACAGATCCTAGACGATCTTCACTAATTACCTTCCCGCTCGAAACGAAACTCCGCTCCAATCCGTCAACCTGTCGACGTGAACGAATTGACAGCGGTTGGGGATAGTACCCGACCCAGCCCCAAGTTTAAGCAAAAACGGCAAAAGGAGGCCTGTACCCCGGTTGGCACCGCGGGGAGTTAAGAGATAGCAGTTCTGTATCAGAGGTGAATGGCGACATAGATTGGTCTCATGTTACACGACAATACAGCTTTACCAACCAAGAGATTCGACCCGCCGGGCCTCGGTTATAAAGTCGAAATTCCTACCATAACCTATCTATATGGGACCATTCATAAATTCCGTGATGCAAAAATTGTCCAAAATTTGTCTCAAATTTCTCTATCTTCCCTCTGCTTTTACGCAACAAATTCTAGGAAAACCCATATTTTTTCTTCAGTAAAAGCATGTTACGTAACGATCTGGCTTGCTCCCTCTCCCCATAGGACGCAACATGTCCCGCCCTAAAAGCGTTCCGTAATTTATGAATGGTCCTTTTAAGAAAGGCAAAAAGCACATTTTTACCTTAGGTAATATTGCTTTGTCAGCTAATCATAAGCTGATCGTCGGTGATCCATTGCACCTGGACAGTTTTGCTTAAGTGGAATTACCGAAACGATTCCTACCGTTATTCACAAAAAAGGAAGGGCCAGCAAGCTCGCAGTTTTGGAAGAAAAAGCTAGGTTGCTTCGATTGATTTTTCCCTATCACTATATGCAGCTGCTGCTGTGTGGAGTGCGAATTCAACTGAAGTTAAGTACCACC
Source organism: Topomyia yanbarensis (assembly GCF_030247195.1). Lineage (NCBI taxonomy): Eukaryota > Metazoa > Arthropoda > Insecta > Diptera > Culicidae > Topomyia > Topomyia yanbarensis. The sequence continues at coordinate 104,340,240 of NC_080672.1, read as the reverse complement.
ATTATTTTAAATTTCCATTCTTGTCTGTTCTATGATCCTGCACGGAGTCCTAGGCCCGTGTAATAATGGCTCCCCCTCCCTTTCTCGAGCTCAGGTGGAACGATATTCGGCCGTGATAGAAATATAAAAAAATCGGCCTAATAAGCTTCGGGAGGTAGTAAATAGTTTGAAGCAGGCAAATGATATTGGAGGCTACGGACCCTTACGAAGGAGTAAAGATTATATGTATCAGCAAATCGGGTGGAAATTTGTGGTGTCGTTTCCGATTCGAGTGTGAATCTGCTGTTACATGGTACAGTGGTCCAAAATGCAAAATTAGCACGAATTTTGAGATTATACCAAAACTAAACCACTTACCCTTATTATGACCTCGGAATAGTTTTCGTAGTTTGTGAGCTGCTTCTTTTCGTAAAAAAACAGAGTGGTTCTAATTTAACTAGATTAAAAATTTAACTTTTTTATCATTCTAGATAGAGCCGTACGGTTTTCAGTAAAGTTGTTGAACGACAAGTTTTAGAAAAAATTGCTGAAGACCGTAAGCTCTATCCATCATACTTTTCATTTTACAACAAATTTAAAATCAAAGCTTAGAGTGTTTTTGGCGTTTTTTATAAAAATTTGCAAATAAACATTATAATGGTTCGAAATAGAGTTCCAAAAAATAAACAAAATCAAGCATGAAAAAACTTTATCGAAGTCACTGGGACTCTACGTCTTGTACTTTACATTTTACAAGAAGTTTACCTAAAAAATAGGGCGTTTTTATTAAAAAATGGTTCTATTTATATAACTTTTGCTGTTTTGATTTTTCTCTAACCCTCCGGCACTCGCGCCGTTATATTTTGTGCAACACCATCAGAAACTCTAGCAAAATCTTCTTTCAGCACCAGCGGCTGCTCATTCGGGGAGCCATTCGCGCGAGTGCTGGAGGGTTTAGATGATTTTAAAAATGCTGTAAGATATTTTGAAAGAGAACAGTTGTCTTGATATATTGAACCTCTAGATTCTTTCGTTAGAAAGTTATGTAAACTTTTTACTACAAATGAATTAATTTTAGGTAACTATTGCAAGATATGCAAAAATATCGTATTTGTCATTTTTTGGTGATCCATGCTACAAAGCATGATATTTCATATGACAGCAACAGTATTTAATGTTAAGTTCCCTAACCGAAGATAAGGCTATTTGAAAAAGTTATATGTTAAAGTACTCATGACTTTGAAACGAAAAAGGCTTAGTAGTTGGTGAATAAAATAAATAATGCGTCCTAAAATAATCTGTCAAATAATTATCCAAAGAGTACTTCAGTGTAAAATGGAAACTACAAAAGGTATTGAAATAGAACCCCTATTTGTTAAGGAACACCCTAAGACTTACGTTTGAGCTTGTTTGTCTTCCTCAAATTTTTGTAAAATGTGTCGTTCTACAACTTCTTCGAAGACAGTCCATCTCTATTTCGAACCGTTAAAAGGTTAAATTTTTAATCTTGATAAAATTAAAAAAAGCTGTTTAAGGGGGTGCATCTGGTGTAGTGGGCAAGAAAAATCGACTTCTTTTTTATCCGCTTGTTAATATTGAGCCTCTAGAATAGTCTCCCGCAAACTCGGTGGCCACGCTGAACTTCTTTGGTTTTAAACAGCCATGCATTCCTATGCTGTACCACAGGCAGATTTCAATCTATTGGCAACAATTTTCTAAAAACTGACAGCTATTAAAATACAGTGTAAATAAGGCACTCTAAACTGCTTCTACCGAAATCTTTAAGATAAAATACCCAATAAGTTAAGTTCTACAGCGTTTTTTTCGTGATGCAATTTGATGTGGAACACCCTTTAATAGCACTTTTCTCGAAACCACGTTTTTCAAATTGGCGAACACGATAACTAAAAAACTAATCAATGAATTGGCGTGATTTTTTTATGACAATGCACAGAATGTGTAGCCTGTCGATGAACAACAGAAAACTGTATAGGGTGGGCGTAGTGTAGTTGGTAAATCGATTGTCTTGTACGCAGCGTACGTGGGTTCGAGTCATAACCACGCACATAGGGTTAGACATTTTTACATTTCTTATAAAAGAAATGTATAGAATTCGCTCAAACTTTCAAGATTTTTTTCGAGGCCCGGAGGGCCGAGTCTTATATACCAATCGACTCAGCTCGACGATTTGGGACAATGTCTGTGTGTGTGTGTGTGTATGTAACGGACAAATTCTCATTCGTGTTTCTCAGCAATGGCTGAACCGATCTTATCCAAACCAATTTTAAATGAAAGAACTAAAAAACAGTATGAACGCTATTAATTTGTTTTTGATTATGATGTTTAGTTTCCAAGATATGAATGTTTGAATGCGTAAAAATGGCGTTTTTTGCAGTTTTTTTGAATTATCTGCCGAAATCGACAATATAGATTAACAATTTATATATTTTTAGACAGCTTTAACGAATACCTTTGGAACAAGCTATAGATTTTTGAAATCGGACTATTATCAAAAGAGATATTTAACATTAAATGCGGACGAAAGATTTTTATCATTTCCCATAGGCAGAAATATGACCAAAAACATGCAATCTATTATTAACGCCAAAACGGCTTACTTTAGGTCAATAGTATCTTCGGAGAATTTAATGGAGGTAATATGCCCTTTCTTTTGGTATTGTGTTTTTGCTGATTAATCCCCCTATGAGTGAGATATTTTCACAAATTTTCTTGGAAGTGATTATATCGAAATGATGCCTTCAGTAAATTTGTAGCTCTTACTTTTGTGAATAACTTTACTGAAGACTTTAAATATCTATTTTGAATACTTTAAAAGTTATGGCTTGTTGTTTGTTGATTACTCTTTGTCGCCTATTTATTGTTCAATATAGTAATAATCCATTGAAATAAGCTAAACATTATTTCGATAAAACGAATTTTGTATTTCATTTTACTATCTACAACCGCTAGAAATAATCACCGAACACTTCCAAGTTATCTGGAAGGAACTTGATAACTTATCAGTACAAAAATGTTCATTTGTGCGAACCTTCTGACTGCAATTTTTCTAACTTATAACCATCGGATCGATCTGAAACATATCGGAAAATGAAAAGCGAAATAAATAACTCCAAGCAACGGCGTAGCCAAGAGAAAGTTTTGGGGTTTAACACCATACAACCCCCCCCCCACAACCAAATAAAAAATATTGGATTGAAGTTGAAAATTTATTTATTTAATTCAATATTACAATAACAATTATCTGATCCGTAGATTGATAACCTGTTGTTGTAAACATCATGAGGACTTTTGATAAATTGTCGGAATAGGGACCTCCTGATATGTAACTGATCTATTGGTCTTGATTTCACAGTTGTCTAATAGCATCAATATCAAATTCCTGCCTGAAAACATTCCAATAGAAAATTCCAGAGTTCTGTAATCAATCATAATCCTCAGATTTATTTCCAAATTGAGCTCGTTTTTGTAGAGATGTACTGTAATAAGGGTCTTTATTTAATAGAAAGCGAAGTTAAAATTGATTTAATGTCTATGAAACATAGAACTACTCACCAAAAAAGTGCATAACTTTCAACATTTGCTAAAAATGTTGTTGTCTTTCTCATTCACTCTAAAATTCGTCAATCTAATCCCGACCCGGAGGGCCGAAAGTCATATGCCAATCGATTGAGTTCGTCGAGATCGGAAAATGTCTGTGTGTATGTGTGTGTGTATGTGGAAAAAAATGTGACCTCTGTTTCTCAGAGATGGCTGGACCGATTTGCACAAAGTTAGTCTCAAATAAAAGGTACAACCTTCCCATCGGCTGCTATTGAATTTTTTATTGATTGGACTTCCGGTTCCGGGTTGAAGAATGCAATCACACAGCTAATTCCCATATAAACTGAAATGAAAAAATTTCAAAATCAAATTGTATTTTTGATGCCAAATGACTTTAAAATGCATGAAACATTGAGATGTTTGACAAAAATTGACTTCTTTGGACTTTGGTACATTTTTGCCTTTCTCATATAGAAAGGTTATGCAATCACTCTAAAAATCGTTAATCATACCGGCCCGGAGGGAGTATGCAGTAAGGGGTTGCTACTTTAAAATTAAAACTAGTTTAAAATTTCTTAACAAGTTGAAAATTTTCGGCAAGACCTGGACCTCCCGGATCATTCTCCATGCTCCGCCGCTGGTTTCAAGCGATGTTTCAATATCACATAGTATCTCAAGATCGTGGCTGTCGTTCCGTTGTATGTATGTGCAAATCGTACTGAACATGTAATATTCATTTCCACCATTGTATTGAACATAACCAGCCATGGAATCGTAGTCTGGACAAATGAGACAAGCACAATTGCACCACTAGGTGGATTAAAACAGGTTTTTATTTTGGGAATGCGTCGAGTTGAGACGAAAACGTAATATGATTAATAACGAGGATAACACTTTCCGAATGTAGAGAGAAATTTATGAAAAATGACGATTTCCATTCGACTCTAGCAGGTTCTGATCGATTTTGATGAGCATTTGATTTTTGTTGTATGACCAATTATATGTATAGGTCAAATGTTTAAAAACAGTAATTTAAGGTCAAGATAGCATCATTTTGAAACCGCCAATTTCGGAGGTTTAGTATCTTCAATGAGTTTTACAAACGTTAAACAGCGCATCATTTGATAAAATAATTTTGACGGTATATCGTCCAAGAAGTATTTGTAGTGAATTTTCTCAGGTTAATATTCATGACTACAATAAAGTCTCAACTGATTCGCTAAAGACACGAACTCTGTTACTATTTTCTGAAAAAATAATTTAGCATAATTTCAAAACTTCAAAAATTACGGTTTCGGAATTATGCCGTTTGGACAGTATGATCGAACCGAATTTCTGGCTACGCCGCTGACTTCAAGTAAGTAGAAACAAAGTCGTTCTACACTCGTTCACAAGAAACTTCTTCGAATGCTGAATATCTATTATAATACATTGAAACCCCGATTTTATCAGCCAAATATGAACCTATCTTTGATGAGCAGACGAACAAGACTGAATTCGAGTAAATCCTTTCTTGAGCATGTTTTCCTTATCATGAAGATGGAAATATGCAAAAATAAAAAAGTTCATCATAATCAGAAATAGTTATCAGACTACATCAAGGGACGGGAAGATTATTTTAACAGCTTCAGTTTATTATAAAGAAAAAAAATTGCTCGATTTAGTCAATGTCCCCATTTTGTCAGCCTAAAATACACCATGAGATTGATAAAAATGAGTCTTTATGGTATGTATTATTCACTGTGTTTCACATTAATAGATACATTTCATTTTTGGGGATTTTTTTATTGCATCGAACTACAACAATTTTTAGGTAGCTTTCAAGGGGTTATTTTCTAGACTTCTTCCAAAATTTGGCGAACCTATTCCAATTCGTATATCAATTAATTGGTATACTTGAGGGTTTATATGTTGCAGATAGAGAAAATACTGAGATTTTCAGCTTTTTTCCTACACAATATTACGAAAGCTTATTAATACATTTTTCCTAATAAGTTTGTGAAAATTATAAACTATTTGAATTTTTTTAATAGTTTAATTTTTTATTTAGCCGTGATTTTTAATAAATAGTGACCATCGCTTGACAACGTAGTCTATTTTTCATGGCTTGCGGTGAGCACGATCTCTCGAATTGCTGAGCTGATAATTATGGAATAGAAATTAGTTTTTAGTATCCTTAACAGATTTAACTCGCCGCGCAGATAGCTCTGAATTAGACCCGCTGGTGCCCTAAGACGATTTCGCTAGATTTTCAGAGCACTGTGCACCCAGTGCATTAACGCAAATGACGGAAGGATATCGAAAAGTTTCGTGAAAATGAAAATTCCCGTAATGATGATGATTTTCCCAAACGCTTCGTATTCGAGAGGTTTTTATTTGTTCTTTGGCATTAGGATTAGCGATAATAATTCAAATCTAGGATACTACTGGGAAGTCACCTTTAGAAAAAGTCGATGTCGAAGTAAAATTTGGAACTATGCACGCATGCACTTCAGAGATAACGTGATATCAGGAGCTGCGATTTCATTTCAACGCTTTTTTGTGAAAAGGGCGATACTTACAAATGTGAACATAAGGCTTTTTTCATACATGCGAATGAGGGTTTTGAAACGCAACAAATTAACCTAAAAATTTGATTCTACGGTATTGCTTTCTTAAACTACAGCAAAAAATACAACGGGCGAAACTGTATTTTTATTTGTTTATTTAAAGTTTCGCCCTCCACGCTCCATGCAAACAAACAGGGCGATACTTTTTTTGCTAGCAGTTTAGAGGCGAGACTGTTATTTTCGTATTTTTTTAGGATTATCAAGCTGATACCAGCTGTATATAGTAACAATGATCGCTATTGAAAAAAACACGGACGAAATCGGTGGTGAAGAACGGTAGTTATTGTAAAAAAACGTAAGGGCGATACTTCAATGCTGATAGGTGGGACCGAAAAAGTAAACAATCGCCAAAGGGGCGATACTATCATTTTGTCAATTTCAATAGCAGAAACAAATTTTAATTATATAATTTCAAATACTTTATGAAGTTTTGGGTTTCGATCACTGAATCATGCAATCTAGAATGTAAAAAACACAATAGATCTTAAATAGGAAATAAAACCAAATCTGGAAATATTCGCTGTTGATTTTCTTTGAATGGTATCACTGCTAGTATCGCCCTTTTCAAGAAAAAGCGTTAATTTCTTAGTTCTCAGTCGCGTTGGAAATTTGAGTAAAGTATAAACTTCAAATCGATTCAAAAAAAATTGATTTTTTTGGCTCAGTACAATATATAACCCCTTTAGGAAGATTCAGTTTTCCCACCACAATTTAGATATTTTATTAACAGAGCATTAACAATAATTCTTTGGTATGTCTATTTTAAGGGCCATTTTTTCGTTTCCCATTGATTTGGTTTAAGATTTCTAGCACTGATGTTGTCCTATGCTGATTTGAGCGATTCTCTGAGTCATGCCAGTATCCCATGTAGTATGTGTTATCAAAAACATCGTGAAGCATCAAGTTCTAAATGTTCTCAATATAATATCCGAAGAGTTATAAGAAATGTCTCATCACACTGTTAGGTGGATTAAAAGCGTTTTCATAAGAGATTTTTCTAACTCGAATATGCGAATGACTTTAAGTTTAAAACCTTTATAATCGAAATAAAAAAAAGAAAACCTAATAAAAAAAAAATTTCTTCCTGTTATTTTGAAGAAAAATGAGCGAATTTTACAGTAAAATATGAGATTTTTTGGTTTTTATGAATCCATTTTCCGAAACGCGAATTTGTTGGTTCATCGAATCACTACAAGTCTAAGCTTTACAAATATTATTGAATTTCCTGTGTCAGACAATTTTATCAAGAGTTATCGTGTTCGCCGCGGCGCTCCTCGGCGTGGAAATGGTTGGACGTCTACTCTTGGAACGTTCGTATATGTGGCTCTGCATGGCTTAAAAAATTTGTTTTTCGTGCACAAGGAATGTATAAATAAATTTTAACATTGCACAAAAGATTCATTATTGCCTTGCCTTCAAAATCGCATAACTTTTGGTTTAAGCACTTTACACCAAACGCTCCTCTTAAACGTCAAGAAGGGCCTTGCAAAGCACTAGAACTTTCCCAAACATATTTTACGGTTAAGTTTAGTTTTAGCAAAAAGTTAAAATTCCTGCTTAATTGAAATTCTGGACCACTGTGCATTGGGTTGGCTGTTTTAAATACCCTATGCATCAGACAGTGAAGATACCGGAGTGCAAACGGTTTCATTTAGCATCAATTGCAGCTGACGGGAAGAGAACATATCGTCGCTGTTGTGCTAACTTTTCAAGAAAAACGATTTTTTTAGTTAATCTCAAATATCTTGAAATTTATAAATGTCAGAATCTTTTCGGAGAAGGCAATCGATGCTTTTATGTTTTCTGTAGTAATTGCTCGATTTACGAGAAGATCGGTTGACTACCCAAGTAACCATAAGTATTAAGCCATTGCACTATATTGGCAATACATTTGCACTAATGTTGCATTGAAACTCCATTACAGCATTAACAATGCAATAAAGCTCTATATTAGCATCAATAATGCATAACTGCAAAGCCGACATATAGGATTATCGCTTGCTCTATATGCGTATATAAAGCTGATATAACGCGTACATGCTTCAAGGATCTTTAAAGCATGTAAGCTTAATAAGTGCATTTAATGCCATTATAGAGCAAATAAAAAGCCGGCATAATGCTATTGTAACGCTGTGGGTTTATTTATTATGCAACTCTTCTTGAAGATTATATTCGGCATATTTAATTTCAATCGAACATATGCAATATAGTCCAGGGAGCAAACGCAGCGCACTTACCGTGAAGGACGAGGCAAGGTACCTCAGTTCGAGACTTACTAAATTTTTCGTAAAACATTCATATTATGTCAGAACGAAAACCCATTAAGGATATTCATTACAATTCATTAGAAGAGAGTCAATCACGGTGTTAAACAGAACATTTTATTTTAATTTTTAACCCTTTTGCTCATCATACCGAAAGGAAACATGAGAAAGGTTTTAAAACCATGGCGGACACTGACAGCCGCTTAAGCTATTTAATAGCATTAGTAGTGCCAATATAAGGCTTTCAAATTTGACATTTGTGCGCTGGTGCTGTATAATAGCATTAGTACTGCAGAAACGAGCTGTCAATCTCTGCACAGTAATAGCACTATATTTCGCCTTTTCTGGCATAATACCAGCATTATGTCAGTATTTAGGGCTTCACAGCTCTAAAGGGCTAATTTATATGTGGATCTAAAGCAGTTATTAGGCTACGTTATAATGCTTACTGGTTACTTGGGTATAATGTGCACAGAATATTTCAGATTAAAAAGAATCACAAGCCATACGCAGAAATAAACTATGGTAGGAAAAGTTTTGCTCCTAAGACAAAAGCCTAGCTAATGATTATGGTTGATCTGCATAAGAATTACGTATGTCAGCTGTTGGCTTGCTAGGATTGTTGTCTGGTTTTATGTTGTCGCAAGATAGCACAACTAGATCACTCGAGAAATTGGCGCTTGTTATAATTGTGTTTTTCAATATCTCAGTAACTCAGAAGAATTTAAAAATTCTGAAAACGCCACGTTGTAGAGATTTTAAAATTCAGTAACATGGCATATCTAACTAAATTTAAATTAATCTCAACTAATATTTTCTATGTTCGGCTTGACTAATTTAAATCAAATTGGAATTAAGACCAACCAATTGTTTGGAATGCCTGGCAAATGAACAAATCAATTACGAAATCTAGTTTAGCCTCTTCTGTTTATTTAGCCTAAAAATCTATTCAAAATCAAATTATGTTTTGTTTTTTAAGGAAACCAGTCACCATGCCCATCGGGTAATGTAGTTTCGAAAAAAAAAACATTACCTGGATCGACGAAAAAGTATCTTTGTTACAAAAGCAAATTAACGAAAGTCTAACAACTATTTTAAACGATCAACCTTTTGTTGATGAAAATTAAGTAACAATTTTAAAATGAAAATCAACTTTCGCCATACATTTCGATTTAATTTATAAACCGAACATGCAACCCCATTGTAGTAATATCCAAAAGTTTAATCTATTTTGAACAATTCATTGCTTCGATTAGAAACTTTTGCTCATTTCGGAACCAGCGGCCCTTGAAATTAAAGAGTCCCTCACGAAAAATGCCGAGATCGCGAGGCCTTAATAGTCAGGCCTTTTTTATTGGTGATGTATATGTGAGTGTACAACTAGAGTTGCAGTAATTCAATCAAACGCCAGCGGAAGAAGAGCCATCCACAACAACAAAAAATCGCAGTGAACAGCAACGAATCAGGTCAACGGAAGCGAAATAACCTATTAGGCGTTGCAAGTTAGTCTGCGATGGGTGTGTATTAAGTTTTACATTGTTTGTTTTTTTTGTTACTGATTACATCAGATGTGTGTTGAGGAACATATGTGTGCAGAGAAGCACCACCAGCAATTCGACAAGTTGATGAGTGCAATTAAATGCGATGGATTAAGTAATGATTTGAATAAAGTTGCTTTGGCTCTCTCAAGTTCGGATGCGGCCGCGGGGGTGTGCCTGTTGTACGGAATTGTACAAGCTGTGAGCTAGTTTCGCAGGTCGAGAAGAAAGTAAGTCTCACTGAGGGAACCGCCGAAACCGAACGAAGTGATCAGCTGTATGCAATGGAAGGGTGGCACACTGATAAGTAAAAATAATTTCTGACTGATTTTTTTCGGTGGACGTACGGAAGTACCCAAAGAAATGACCGCTCGTAAGTTAGGCAGTTGCTGTGTTCGGTAACGTTTGTTAGCGTCAAATCTTCAAACGTGCGGTGGGAGCTGCTGGTTTAACTATTTTGTTGCAAACAAAAGGCGTTCAAATTAACATGAATAAGACATCATCTCTAGACGAGAAGGTATGTAACATGTAGGCTTGCACATTCTTCAACCTGAAGTATTTTGGGTTTTATACTGCCTCCAGTGCTTCACTTTTTCATTGCAAATTTGTTGCGAGTTAGCTGATTGCAAGCCAAGTAGACTGCTAAATTTTTGGACTGTTTTCAAAACATTCGTAAATGCACACCTGTAAGATACGTAAGTGCAGCTCTTTGTCTGATTTAACAATATGAAGTAGAACTACACACTATGAAAAAATCATGTACATTTACGTCTTCAGGCCCCTGACATACACGATCTTAAAAATGATTTAGTTTTACGTTTGATTTGACATTCAATATATGGTTTTTCAAGAATTATTTTTTGCCTTTCTCATATAGAAACGCTCTAAAAATCGTTAAACTAATCCCGGCCCGGAGGGCCGAATGTCATATGCCATTCGACTCACTTCGTCGAGATCGGAAAATGTCTGTGTGTGTATGTGTTTTGAAGTAGAATACTTCTAACGTTTCAATATGGGGTCCCGTTTCAAAAATTTCAGTTGAGAAATTTTCCCAGGTTTGAAATGCGAGTATCTTCCGTTCTACTGGACGAAATCGCAATATTTTTGCACTATCTGATCGGAAATTTGTGCACGTATTTCGTATTAAATTTCGGAATTACAGCGACTACTATAAATAAACCAAAACAAGGATTTTCAGAAAATCTTTCGGAAACAGCGAGGAAAACGCGCAATTTGCCAGCATATCCCACGCAGAGCCGTCAAAAAGGAGCATGTAAGCGTTTCATTACATACGGGAATGTTATATATACAGGTCACGCGAGCTTGTTTTGTATCAGTGGGTGCTCGCTTACCACACGAGTAACATGCTCGTCCGGACGGTACAATGAGCGGTATCATGTTTGCGTTCCCGTACCAAGCGTCATCGCAAGGTTCTTCGTGATAAAATCCAGGGAATCACCAAATCTGCCATTCGGCGTCTGGTTCGTCGTGGTGATGTAAAATGCATCTCCGATTTAATCTACGAATGCTGATGGTGTGCAGGAAAATGTCATCCGAGATGCCGTGACCTATACTGAACGCGCCAAGTGCAAAATCTCAATGAATGTCGTCTATACTTTGTAGCGGCAGGGACGCACATTGTATGGTAGAACTCACTTGTATCATTATAAAAAAGGCCCTTTTCAGGGCCACCACTCATTTCAAAGAATAAGTTTGCATTTTCTGTTTCATGGACTGTTTCTCCCTGGAGAGCAATTTGGGTTAAACCCTAAATTATGATTTATTTCAGTACGCAAATTGCAAATAAAACCTGAAACAAACTGGAGTGAAGTGGAAAACATTTTTACTAGGCGCATTCAAAAAAGGTTTCAATTCTCAAACATTTTACCAAGGTGCCGTATTACATTACTCTCTTTACCCTGAGTGTTCGATAATCTCCGTATTGGAAACACAATTTCAATTTTGTTCTTTATCAAAAATATGTGGTCGACCAACGAAGGGGTGGAGCTTCGAAGAACACATATTGAGGACAACACAAAAAAGGACGAGCTTACATTGTGCTGTAGTCAGGTATAAAAACTCAGCATGCTGTTGCTCACGCTCAGTTCGTTTCCAGCATCAGCATGCAGCAGTTCGTTTGCAGCATCTCCCGCAAAATTCAAACCGCCGTCCGTTTGCTGCTGTCAGAAAAGTTGGTCTTCGATGGCACCAAAACTGTTACCATATACACCAGCACCAAGTAAATTTCGAACACTGCCCAAAGAAAAGGCCCTTTTCAGGGCCATCAATTTATCGACAAAGAATGAAATTGAAGTTTTGTTATTACAAGCATCAGCTTGTCAAGAGCGTTGGATGTAGGGACGTTTCGATATTAAAATACATCGATTCTTAGAATCGATACTGGTATCGAATGCAAGTACTGATACTTTCGATATAATCGTAGTCGTAGTATCGATACTTGAAAGTATCGCCATTCGATTCCGCATTTTTACCACAGACTAACAGACATAACACTATGAGGAAATTCCCACAAAAATATCGATCCGGCAATTTTCCCAGAACACTAGCTCCACTTATTTGCCAAACACTCATTTGCTGATGGGTTACCCCTCAGGTTTGGGAACAATTTTTCACTAGTGGTCTATCCACCATCTGCTTGTTCATAGGTCAGTGGCGCCATAATTTCAAATATGGGCATAGTCCCAACTACAAATATATTTAAAATGACCGTTAAAGCGGACGAAGCATTGTTTTCGAGTGTTATGTCTGTTAGTCTGTGCTTTTACAGTAGCTTAATTCCCTGAATTAGGTAATTTGCAAACCGTTGTTTGGAAATTCAGTAGTGGGTTTTGTCAGTTAACGTTTTGCTCTGCTCCTGCGAACAGAAAAACCCGTTCGACAAATATATTTTATTGATCTGATTCGTTTGATGTTGAATCCAGTCGACGATTATGTCAGATGTCGAATGTCAGAAAAGACAAAACAATAAATAATTTGGCTGATCAGAAATTCTCATGGACTGTCAAATAATGGGCAATGTTCGGAATCGATTTTTTCATCAAATGTGTGCTCCAATTATTGTAGCAACTCAAATGTAACAACCGATTCCGCAATGGTTTAGCCTGAATAGGTAATCACATTTCACTCGGAAATAATTCCAAACTCGTTCATAATTCCGAATCGAATACTTCCAACTACTTGTTCTTTCGATTCTTTTCGATATCGTGAAGATTGTATCGATATCAGTAAAGTATCGTGATTGAAGTATCGATACCAAAAAATCGAGCATCGGAAACAGAAGTATCGATTCCGTACTAGTATCGAAAATATCGCAACGTCCCTAGTTGGATGGTAAGTGAGCCACTTGTGAACGACGGTATTGTTCACAAGCTTTCACGTAGAATGGCACAAAATCAAGTTATTTGTGATTTATAGACAGTTTAGTGTAATGATTCAATTTACAAAAATCGAACATTTTCTAACGTTTCGATATAGGTGCTCCGTTTCAAAATTTTCGGCCAGAATGCTGCCTGTTTTTTCAAACGTGAAAATCTGCTGTTGTATTGAATGAAAACCTTCGATTTTTGCGCTGATTGGAAATAGTTGTGACTAATTCTGTAGAATGTACAATTACTGAAAATAACGGATTTTGTGAAAGCAGTGGTTGGTCCGTACAATTCGATTCCAAGCGAGCCAGACTAGTTTTCGTTGGAAGGTCCACCTCTGACAATAGAAGTAAACTATTTTATTTTGAATTCAACTACAACTTCCTTGAAAACAGCACAGCTAAAAAACTTTTGGGAAAAACGCGCAAACCTAAATTTTCCACTATAATGGAAACTGCCTGTGCCCAGCCGCACTGCATCATCAAGATTGATAGTAATTCAAGCCGGGAGGAAAGAGGTTGTAAGGCAATGGAAAACGAAAATTTCATTTATATCTTACTGGAATATAATTGGCTGGTCCTGAAAAGAACTTGTTGGTTTGTGGTTTATATTGGGTCACAATTTAGGCCTGCTCGATTGCTGATAGCTGTGAATTTCTCGCAGGGCGACAGTTTCTGTTCAGTAGTGATGAGGCTTCCTAACGCCAACCGTGACTGGGGCACTTTACACGGCCTTCGTTGCTTACTGCTTGCGGGAGGCTTTCCTTGAATTGAAATTTTGTTATTACAAGCATCCGAAAGTAGCTTGCCAAGAGCGTTCGATGGCAAGTGAGCTACTTGTGAACAATATCGTAGATTTCACGTAGAATGACACAAAATAAAAAGTTATTATTTGTGTGTTTGTTTACAGTTTCGTGTTTACTAGGCGCATTCAAAAAAGGTTTCAATTCTCAAACATTTTACCAAGGTACCGTATTACATTACTCTCTTTACCCTGTGTGTTCGATAACCTCCGTATTGGAAACACAATTTCAATTTTGTTCTTTATCAAAAATATGTGGTCGACCAACGCAGGGGTGGAGCTACGACGAACACATATTGAGGACAACACAAAAAAGGACGAGCTTACATTGTGCTGTAGTCAGGTATAAAAACTCAACATGCTGTTGCTCACGCTCAGTTCGTTTCCAGCATCAGCATGCAGCAGTTCGTTTGCAGCATCTCCCGCAAAATTTAAACCGCCGTCCGTTTGCTGCTGTCAGAAGAGTTGGCCAAGCACGCCGTCTTCGATGGCACCAAAACTGTTACCATATACACCAGCTCCAAGTAAATTTCGAACACTGCCCAAACAAAAGGCCCTTTTCAGGGCCATCAATTTATCGACAAAGAATGAAATTGAAGTTTTGTTATTACAAGCATCAGCTTGTCAAGAGTGTTGGATGGTAAGTGAGCCGCTTATGAACGGCGGTATTGTTCACAAGCTTTCACGTAGAATGGCACAAAATCAAAAGTTATTTGTGATTTATAGACAGTTTAGTGTAATGATTCAATTTACAAAAATCTAACGTTTCGATATAGGTGCTCCGTTAGTTGTGACTAATTCTGTAGAATGTACAATTACTGAAAATAATGGATTTTGAAAGTAGTGGTTGGTCCGTACAATTCGATTCCAAGCGAGCCAGACAATTTTCGTTCGTCCACCTCTGACAATAGAAGTAAACTATTTTATTTTGAATTCAACTACAACTTCCTTGAAAACAGCACAGCTATAAAACTTTTGGGAAAAACGCGCAAACCTAAATTTTCCACTATAATGGAAACTGCCTGCGCCCCCGCAGGGAGGAAAGAGGTTGTAATACAATGGAAAATGAAAATTTCATTTATATCTTACTGGAATATAATTGGCTGGTCCTGAAAAGAACTTGTTGGTTTGTGGTTTATTTTGGGTCACAATTTAGGCCCGCTCGATTTCTGATAGCTGTGAATTTTTCGCAGGGCGACAGTTTCTGTTCGGTAGCGATGAGGCTTCTTAACGCCAACCGTGACTGGGGCACTTTTACACGGCCTTCGTTGCCAACCAGCTCCCTGTCAAGGACGACGTCTCTGTACAGCCAGCATCACTGCCATGAAAGCAAAACATTGATTTTGAACCGAATGATTAGAAGCTGTATTTAGTTACAAAATGTCGATTTTTTGAATGATATGATATTAAATCATCCCACAAGATGCAAAACGTCGTGCGGAATGCTTGAATATCGAGCATAGTGCCGAACATAATTATTTGTTTGGGGCTTTATAGCTATAACGCCCCATATATGTCGGTCGCTGTCAAACTCCATATGATAGTATAGGGTTGCCAGGGGGCTGTTGCCAACTGCTTGCGGGGAGCCTTTCCGCCGGTGGACTTACGAGCGGTCTGTTTGGTACAGGACATGTAGCGAAAAATGCTGATCTGCTACTTCTCTGATGCTGGTAGTAGGACGACGGTTAAACGCTCGTTTGCGTGCCTTCATTCATAAAAGTTCAACAATATTTTCAAAGAATGTTGCAAATTGTCAACTTGATAATTCCAAAAATACTCCAAATAAACTATGAATGTGCAAAAGACGACAAAATCGCATAGAAATTGCTAATTCCAGAGCAGAATTTACCGGTCTAAAGTGTATTCTACTTCACTCCGGTTATGTCTCTGACATTACCCACCCATCTTTTTCGTTCTGGGCACACACCAAATTTAGGCCCGCTCCCCACGGATCCGGCGAGCCAGTTGGATGTCTTTCGGCATGATGGTCACTCGCTTGGCATGGATAGCGCACAGATTGGTATCCTCGAACAAACCAACCAGGTAAGCCTCGCTGGCTTCTTGAAGGGCCATGACGGCTGAGCTCTGGAAGCGCAGATCGGTTTTGAAGTCCTGCGCGATCTCACGAACCAGACGCTGGAAGGGCAGCTTGCGGATTAGTAGCTCTGTCGACTTCTGATAGCGACGAATTTCTCGTAGCGCGACGGTTCCTGGTCGGTAGCGATGGGGCTTCTTAACGCCACCCGTAGCTGGGGCACTTTTACGGGCAGCCTTCGTTGCCAACTGCTTGCGGGGAGCTTTCCCTCCGGTGGACTTGCGGGCGGTCTGTTTCGTACGGGCCATGTCGCGAAAATGCTGCTCTACAGTAGTAGCTACCACTGTGATGCTGTTCAAACGACGAATGATGACCAAAACAGACCGACCGATTTTTGAAGTAGAATACTTCTAACGTTTCAATATGGGGTCCCGTTTCAAAAATTTCAGTTGAGAAATTTTCCCAGGTTTGAAATGCGAGTATCTTCCGTTCTACTGGACGAAATCGCAATAGTTTTGCACTATCTGATCGGAAATTTGTGCACGTATTTCGTATTAAATTTCGGAATTACTGCGACTACTATAAATAAACCAAAACAAGGATTTTCAGAAAATCCTTCGGAAACAGCGAGGAAAATGCGCAATTTGCCAGCATATCCCACGCAGAGCCGTCAAAAAGGAGCATGTAAGCGTTTCATTACGTACGGGAATGTTATATATACAGGTCACACGAGCTTGTTTTGTATCAGTGGGTGCTCGCTTACCACACGAGCAACATGCTCGTCCGGACGGTACAATGAGCGGTATCATGTTTGCGTTCCCGTACCAAGCGTCATCGCAAGGTTCTTCGTGATAAAATCCAGGGAATCACCAAATTCGGCGTCTGGCTCGTCGTGGTGGTGTAAAATGCATCTCCAATTTAATCTACGAATGCTGATGGTGTGCAGAAAAATGTCATCCGAGATGCCGTGACCTACACTGAACACGCCAAGCGCAAAACCGCAATGAATGTCGTCTATACTCTGAAGCGGCAGGGACGCACTTTGTATGGATTTGGAAGTTGAAAAGGTAGAACTCACTTGTATCATTATAAAAAAGGCCCTTTTCAGGGCCACCAAAACCATTTCAAAGAATAAGTTTGCATTTTCTGTTTCATGGACTGTTTCTCCCTGGAGAGCAATTAGGGTTAAACCCTAAATTATGATTTATTTCAGTACGTAAATTGCAAATATGGTCAGAAACAAACTGGAGTGAAGTGGAAAACATTTTTACTAGGCGCATTCAAAAAAGGTTCCAATTCTCAAACATTTTACCAAGGTGCCGTATTACATTACTCTCTTTACCCTGAGTGTTCGATAATCTCCGTAGTGGAAACACAATTTCAATTTTGTTCTTTATCAAAAATATGTGGTCGACCAACGAAGGGGTGGAGCTTCGAAGAACACATATTGAGGACAACACAAAAAAGGACGAGCTTACATTGTGCTGTAGTCAGGTATAAAAACTCAGCATGCTGTTGCTCACGCTCAGTTCGTTTCCAGCATCAGCATGCAGCAGTTCGTTTGCAGCATCTCCCGCAAAATTCAAACCGCCGTCCGTTTGCTGCTGTCAGAAAAGTTGGTCTTCGATGGCACCAAAACTGTTACCATATACACCAGCACCAAGTAAATTTCGAACACTGCCCAAAGAAAAGGCCCTTTTCAGGGCCATCAATTTATCGACAAAGAATGAAATTGAAGTTTTGTTATTACAAGCATCAGCTTGTCAAGAGCGTTGGATGGTAAGTGAGCCACTTGTGAACAATACCGTCGCTTTCACGAGAATGGCACAAAATCAAAAGTTATTTGTGATTTATAGACATTTTAGTGTAATGATTCAATTTACAAAAATCGAACGTTTTCTAACGTTTCGATATAGGTGCTCCGTTTCAAAATTTTCGGCCAGAATGCTGCCTTTTTTTTTTCAAACGTGAAAATCTGCTGTTGTATTGAATGAAAACCTTCGATTTTTGCGCTGATTGGAAATAGTTGTGACTAATTCTGTAGAATGTACAATTACTGAAATAACGGATTTTGTGAAAGCAGTGGTTGGTCCGTACAATTCGATTCCAAGCGAGCCAGACTAGTTTTCGTTGGAAGGTCCACCTCTGACAATAGAAGTAAACTATTTTATTTTGAATTCAACTACAACTTCCTTGAAAACAGCACAGCTAAAAAACTTTTGGGAAAAACGCGCAAACCTAAATTTTCCACTATAATGGAAACTGCCTGTGCCCAGCCGCACTGCATCATCAAGATTGATAGTAATTCAAGCCGGGAGGAAAGAGGTTGTAAGGCAATGGAAAACGAAAATTTCATTTATATCTTACTGGAATATAATTGGCTGGTCCTGAAAAGAACTTGTTGGTTTGTGGTTTATATTGGGTCACAATTTAGGCCTGCTCGATTGCTGATAGCTGTGAATTTCTCGCAGGGCGACAGTTTCTGTTCAGTAGTGATGAGGCTTCCTAACGCCAACCGTGACTGGGGCACTTTTTCACGGCCTTCGTTGCTTACTGCTTGCGGGGAGGCTTTCCTCCGGTGGACTTACGAGCGGTATGTTTGGTACGGGCCATTTATCAACAAAGAATCGAATTAAAGTTTTGTTATTACAAGCATCCGAAAGTAGCTTGCCAAGAGCGTTCGATGGCAAGTGAGCTACTTGTGAACAATATAGTAGATTTCACGTA
The DNA here is from genome assembly GCF_030247195.1 of Topomyia yanbarensis. NCBI lineage: Eukaryota > Metazoa > Arthropoda > Insecta > Diptera > Culicidae > Topomyia > Topomyia yanbarensis. Next base: position 104,321,340 of record NC_080672.1, on the reverse strand, counting down.
GAATGACACAAAATAAAAAGTTATCATTTGTGTGTTTGTTTACAGTTTCGTGTTTACTAGGCGCATTCAAAAACGGTTTCAATTCTCAAACATTTTACCAAAGTGCCGTATTACATTACTCTTTTTACCCTGAGTGTTCGATAACCTCCGTATTGGAAACACAATTTCAATTTTGTTCTTTATCAAAAATATGTGGTCGACCAACAAAGGGGTGGAGCTACGAAGAACACATATTGAGGACAACACAAAAAAGGACGAGCTTACATTGTGCTGTAGTCAGGTATAAAAACTCAGCATGCTGCTGTTCACGATCAGTTCGTTTGCAGCATCAGCATGCAGCAGTTTGTTTGCAGCATCTCCCGCAAAATTCAAACCGCAGTCCGTTTGCTGCTGTCAGAAGAGTTGGCCAAGCACGCCGTCTTCGATGGCACCAAGTAAATTTCGAACACTGCCCAAAGAAAAGGCCCTTTTCAGGGCCATCAATTTATCGACAAAGAATCGAATTGAAATTTTATTACAAGCATCAGAAAGTGGCTTGCCAAGAGCGTTGGATGGTAAGTGAGCCACTTGTGAACAATATCGTCGCTTTCAAGTCGAATGGCACAAAATAAAAAAGTTATTTGTGTGATTTGTAGACAGGTTAGTGTAATGATTCAATTTACAAAAATGTAGAATGTTCAATTACTGAAAATAACAGTTTTTGTGAAAGCAGTGGTTGGTCCATACAATTCGATTCCAAGCGAGCCAGACTAGTTTTCGTTGGAAGGTGCATCTCTGACAATAAAAATAAACTATTTTATTTTGAATTCAACTACAACTTCTTTGAAAACAACACAGCTAAAAACTTTTGGGAAAAACGCGCAAACCTAAATTTTCCACCATAATAAAAACTAGTGCCCCCGCCGCACAGCATCATCAAGATTGATAGTTATTCAAGCCGGGAGGAAAGGGAGAGGGAGGTTGTAAGGCAATGGAAAATTTCATTTATAATAATAATACTTTATAATTGGCTGGTTCTGAAAACAACTTGTTGGTTTGTGGTTTATTTTGGGTCACAATTTAGGCCCGCTCGATTTCTGATAGCTGTGAATTTTTCGCAGGGCGACTGTTTCTGTTCGGTAGCGATGAGGCTCTTAACGCCAACCGTGACTGGGGCACTTTTACACGACCTTCGTTGCCAACCAGCCCCCTGTCAAGGACGACGTCTCTGTACAGCCAGCATCACTGCCATGAAAGGCAAAACATTGATTTTGAACCGAATGATTAGAAGCTGTATTTAGTTACAAAATGTCGATTAAATTAAATTATTAAATCATCCCACAAGATGCAAAACGTCGTGTGGAATGCTTGAATATCGAGCATAGTGCCGAACATAATTCTTTGTATGGGGCTTTATAGCTATAACGCCCCATATATGTCGGTCGCTGTCAAACTCCATATGATGGTATAGGGTTGCCAGGGGGTTGTTGCCAACTGCTTGCGGGGAGCCTTTCCTCCGGTGGACTTACGAGCGGTTTGTTTGGTACAGGCCATGTAGCGAAAAATGCTGATCTGCTACTTCTCTGATGCTGGTAGTAGGACGACGGTCAAACGCTCGTTTGCGTGCCTTCATTCATAAAAGTTCAACAATATTTTCAAAGAATGTTGCAAATTGTCAACTTGATAATTCCAAAAATACTCCAAATAAACTATGAATGTGCTAAAGTCGACAAAATCGCATAGAAATTGCTTATTCCAGAGCAGAATTTACCGGTCTAAAGTGTATTCTACTTCACTCCGGTTATGTCTCTGACATTACCCACCCATCTTTTTTTTATACAATGGAGAATACATTTACGTACTAGCCCAGTACACGTGCTATTAGTAGATGCCAAGCTACCACACGGGGTGTACTGGGGGTGTGTCGGCCTCTCATGGTCACGCAGCCATTAATACCGACTAAACTCCATTGGGCTCCGCCATTGTTCCCCCCCAACGACTAACTCTCCGTATTACTTATGGGGGGATGGTTGTACTTGATGTACTCGTTCACTCTCGCTCACGCGTTCATACGTCCTGTATGAGGCTTACTTGGGTGCTCTCTCTGTCACACCTTGATTCATTCTCTAACACTCCACATAAGGCTTACTTTTGTGCTCACCTTTTTCGTTCCTTGCGAGGCTGATTTGTGTGCTCGCTTTTTTCATTCCTTGCTAGGCTTACTTTTGTGCTAACCTCTAACATACCATGTGAGGCTGACTTGGATGCTCACCCTATCACCTGGTTCATTCTCGATCGTACCACTCTATTATACCCCTGTCGCTCCCCCTGGCATCCCATGTGGAACATTTTTCTTAGGCCCCACTTCTGACATACCATGCGAGGCTTACTTGGGTGCTCACCGTTTTCATACCTTGTGAGGCTGACTTTTGTGCTCACCCTTTCACTCCTCTGCCACGCCACGGTAGCTAAGTCCCAACATACTACGCTACGACCCTCCCATCTTGGCATGAGGCAGTCCACTTATACGCCTATACACTCACTCTTCTGCCTTGCTTCGGGGTAGCTGGGTTTACCCCTTACGCGGTTGCCAGCCGCTGCGCCAAACCTGCCTCAGCATGAACAGACCATTCACTCACTTTTCTGCGCACGGCCTTTCTCGCTCCAACTAACCAATCACTAGTTAGCCATGCCCGTCGTCTGTTGCTCGGTGCGCCAAACTCCCTGTAGCCTACAGGCAATCTGGTTGGTTGCAGTCGAGACTGCGTTCCACTTCTCTACCGATTGACACATCCGCTGAATAAGGGTATCAGGGGTTGTGTCCCAGCCGCAGACGTCAAGCATTGCTCTTCTTTCGACGTCGAAACGAGGACATACGAACAGTATGTGTTTCGTCTACACCTGGGCAGTCAGGGCAGGCCCGAACCTGTGGAGGTACTGTCGGAAGCAGCCATGGCCTGACAGGAATTGTGTCAGATGGAAATGAACTTCCCCATGGGGTGTGTCCACCCAGCTCGATATGTTAGGTATCAGCCGGTGGGTCCACCTACCTTTAGAGGAGTTATCCCACTCACGCTACCATCTGGCGACCGACCACGTAGCTCGAAGCACTCCTCATCTTCCCGGAAGACCAGCCCTACTGGCATCATGCTTGCTATCACGCAAGGATGCATCGTGTGATACCGTGCGGTAGGCAGATATCACTCTGAGGCATATCACGCGGTAGGTGCTCTGCAGTTTCTGTAGGTAACTGGTTACCCTCAGTGCTCTTGACCATGGCGGGCCGCCGTACCTGAGAATAGATACGGCAACGCCTGCCAGTAGCCTACGTCTACTGGCGCACACCTTTGAGCTGTTGGACATCATCCTCGATAGTGCCGCAACAGCAGTACAAGCTCTCTTGCATGTATTGTCGACCTGGCTGCCGTAGGTCAGCTTGTCGTCTATAATGACTCCGAGAGACTTCAGGCTCCGCTGTGAGGTGATCACGACTTCTCCGACATGGATAACTGCATGTTGTGCCGACTTGCGGTTGTTGACGATAACTACCTCCGTCTTATGCTGAGCGAGCTCCAGGCCTCTCGCGCTCATCCATTCCTCCACCGCGGTGCACCGTGTTGATCGCGTGTTCTGCAGTTAGTTTTACCTCAGGGATTGACTCCTCGTAGACCTCCAAGGTTACGTCGTTGGCAAAGCCGACGATCTTGACCCCAGGAGGGAACTTCAGTCTCAGAACCCCGTCATGCATGAGGTTCCATAGCATCGGGCCTAGGATCGAGCCCTGCGGGACTCCGGCGGTAATCGGAACCCTTTTCTGACTGGCAACGGTCTCGTATAGCAGTACGCGGTTCTGGAAGTAGCTTTCCAGGATCCGGTACAGACCCACCGGTAGGCTAAGCCGATGTAATGAGAGCGCGATGGCATCCCAGCTTGCGATGTTGAATGCGTTCTTCACGTAAAGTGTCATTAACGCACAGTATCGAATGCCTCGCCTTTTTCGTTGGATCGCTATCTCGGCAGTCTTTATCACTGAGTTGATAGCGTCAACCGTGGACTTACCCTTCCGAAAGCCAAACTGGTTGTTTGACTGGCCGTCCGTACCTTCTGCGTACGGGGTTAGCCTATTGAGGATGATCCTCTCAAGCAATTTGCCAGTCGTGTCGATCAGACAGATTGGTCTGTACGCCGATGGGTCGCCTGGCGGCTTCTCGGACTTCGGCAACAACACAAATTTCTGCCTTTTCCATCTATCGGGGAAGCGGCACTCGTCAAGGCATCTCTACATAGCTGAACATGTTCGGGTTCGCTATGATCGCTGCCTTGAAAGCGCTGTTTGGAACTCCATCCGGCCCTGGAGCTTTGTTCATTGCTGGGAAATTAGCCACTGCGAGTAGTTCGTCATTCGTCACCGGAGCCACCATTTCGGCCTTGACCGCACTGCAGGTGGCCAGGGGCTTGTGGCTCGAGTCGGGAAGAGTGTTTCGATAATCGTCGCCAACCGGTCCGGAGACCGTTCTGGGGGTGAAGAGCCCCCTTTGGTCTTGGCCATCACGATTCTGTTATCGTCACCCCACGGATTCGCGTTGGCACTCTGACACAGGTTGTCGAAACACGCTCTCTTGCTGCTTTTATGGCCTTGTTAAGGGCCAGTTTCGCAGCTCGAAACACTTCACGGCGGTTCTTTCTTGGGTTGCCCAGGTACCCCACAGGCTCCGTTAACGATCGAGTATCTTTTTCACCCCCTCGATTACTCATCCGTCGGCACGGGTCGCTTCACGCCTTGGACTTGGGGTTATGACCTTTTTTGCTTTACGTGGTGACCGCTGCCCAGATCATCACAACCATCCTCCTTTACCAGGGCTTTGGACCTGTAGCTCTGGTTCTCAATAGTTCCAAGTACGTAGGTTATTACAGACAATCGAAACAACTGATCTTACCTTTCAGGTCCATAAATAGTGGTTGTCATTGGAAAAGGTCCAGAAATAGTGGTTGTCAGGCACCCACATATACTTCTACGTCAGGAGTACCCCAGGGAAGCCACTTGGGACCGCTGATGTTTCTGCTTTATTTCAACGACGTTCATCTGGTTCTGAAGATTACACGCCTGTCTTTCGCAGACGATCTCAAGATGTTTCTTCTCATCCGCTCTACTGATGATTGTATATTACTCCAACGACAGTTTGAAACCTTCGCTAACTGGTGTAACACGAAGATTTTGTTTTAACTATCGTCTACTGGATACTGAAATTGAACGCGTTAGTCAGGTGAAGGATCTAGGAATGATACTAGACTCGCAACTTATGTTTAAACAGCACGTCTCCTATACAGTTAGCAAAGCATTTCGAATGCTGGGATGCATCTTCAGGATAGCGAACAATTTTACGGACATTTATTGTCTCAAAGCGCTGTACTGCTCTTTGTCGCGGTCAATCCTGGAGTACTGCTGCGAAGTTTGGAGCCCAAACTGTAACAACGGTGTTGATAGAATTGAGTCCGTGCAACGACGCTTTTTTGCGTTTTGCGCTTCGTAGGTTGCCGTGGAGAGATCCCGTCCGTCTGCCAAGTTGCGAAAGCCGGTGCCAGCTGATTAGAGTGGAACCCCTGCTTGTTCGACGGAATACAGCAAGGGCTTTGTTCGTTGCTGATACTTTGCGAGGTCACCTGGATTGCCCAGCCATCTTGGAGCAAATTAACATAAATGTCGCACCTCGAACAACGCGTAACAACCTCATGCTCCGATTGCCATTTCGATGCACTAGTTATAGAATGCACGGGGCCATTACTGGCCTACAAAGGATTCAACGGACCCGTTAATTACGGCTGATTCCTTTATTGTTGTTTTTTTTATTATTTTTATCAAAATTTTTAACGATTTGACTGTTAGCAATAAGTTTAGTATAAAGACATAATTGGGGCTTTGAATTGCCTGTTGGTGTATATATGACAAATACATATACAAAAGTGCATTACTTTCATTCCCTTCATTCGTTTCATTCCTTTCATTCCTTTCAGTCCTTTCAGTCCTTTGATTCCTTTCATTACTTCCATTCCTTTCATTCCTTTCATTCCTTTCATTCCTTTCATTCCTTTCATTCCTTTCATTCCTTTCATTCCTTTCATTCCTTTCATTCCTTTCATTCCTTTCATTCCTTTCATTCCTTTCATTCCTTTCATTCCTTTCATTCCTTTCATTCCTTTCATTCCTTTCATTCCTTTCATTCCTTTCATTCCTTTCATTCCTTTCATTCCTTTCATTCCTTTCATTCCTTTCATTCCTTTCATTCCTTTCATTCCTTTCATTCCTTTCATTCCTTTCATTCCTTTCATTCCTTTCATTCCTTTCATTCCTTTCGTTCCTTTCATTCCTTTCATTCCTTTCATTTCTTTCATTCTTTTCATTCCTTTCATTGCTTTTGTTCCTTTCATTCCTTTCATTCCTTTCATTCCTTTCATTCCTTTCATTCCTTTCATTCCTTTCATTCCTTTCATTCCTTTCATTCCTTTCATTCCTTTCATTCCTTTCATTCCTTTCATTCCTTTCATTCCTTTCATTCCTTTCATTCCTTTCATTCCTTTCATTCCTTTCATTCCTTTCATTCCTTTCATTCCTTTCATTCCTTTCATTCCTTTCATTCCTTTCATTCCTTTCATTCCTTTCATTCCTTTCATTCCTTTCATTCCTTTCGTTCCTTTCATTCCTTTCATTCCTTTCATTTCTTTCATTCTTTTCATTCCTTTCATTGCTTTTGTTCCTTTCATTCCTTTTATTCCAGTGGTTCTCAAACATGTTCCTGAACATTCTCAGTAAGCAACAATATATAAAGATAAATAACCGACGGGAATGTTAGGATCAAAGTAAAACTTACCCCGTATAATTCACCTCCTACAATAGTCTAATTCACCGCTGGGGGTGTATTCACTCCCAGTTGAAAATCAATGTTTTATTCCTTTCATTCATTTTATTCAAACATCTGATTTTTTTTCTTCTTTTTAATAATTTTAACAATTCTATTCGTTATTGTATTTTATTAATTTTATTGGTTTTTTTTAATTTTACCCTTATTATTTCATTCATTTCGTTTATTTTTTCTAAAATTTGTAAATGTGTTCGTTTCGTTCATCTAATTCGTTTATTCATTTTTTATTTGATTCATCTTATTCGTTTCAAACATTTTATTTACTTCATTCATTTTGTTCACTTTTTGCATTTCATTCATTTTATTCATATTGTTCATTTAATTAATTTCTTCAAATTTATGGATTTTTGCATGTCATTTTTTGTTTATATTAAATTTACTCACTTAACTAATTTAATTAATATAAATACATCAATTTACTTAATTCATTTAATTCAAAATGAATTAATGTAATTGATTAAATTTATTCAATTCATTTGATTCAATTAATTGATTGAATTCGTTAAATTGATTTAGTTAATTTCATTTACCCGTGCACATGTCATCGGTTGTATGCCCGATATACAAAATTTATCGTTTTTGGTATTTCGGTAGGGCTTTTTTATACCATTTCAAATTGTACGGTCATCATGTTCATGCTCATATTACAGCATACAAATTAAATCATATGTCGCACATTTAAAACAAATGACAAAAAAATAAAAAAAATAAAATATATGATATTTTTTCAAATGGGTCTACGGGTTTATATAATTGCAGGAAGAAAGGTTCAACTTTCCTCGTGGGGTGATTCAGATATACCCACCCTTGGGGATCCATGAACCATTTGACATACATTTATAAAATATTAATAATTATGACCACACGTTACTTTTCATTGTCAAAGGTATTACATATATGGTAAAGCATTGCTTGTTCTTTTAAATTCATGCACTTAGAATACTGTATCTCAAAAGGCCTACGAATTATTGCAAGTAACAAAAAGTGGTTCATGTATCCCCACTCCCCCCTACGGCTCAAAGCACTCGACTGCTGCAACATTATCAATCTCCTACCTACAGTCTATTCCGAAATAAATCAAACAAGGAAGCTATCAGCCACTTTATGTGTTCTGTATTTCCATCTTTCCACCCACATAAGTGGCTAGCCAGCGTTAAATATTTTTTTCTTTCGATCCCTCTTTCCCACATATAAACTGTTTACTCGTATGTACAGCTTTTCAAAAAAAATGCTACCTATTTACAGAACCATCTTCACTAATCAACACTCTCGCTCGGATATACGCAAACATAATCAAATAACATAATTTGAAGTGTACAGCTCCGACCACCGCTGCACAAACCGTGCCTCCGTTGAGAGCTAGAGTGTGTCACTAAAGTGACCCACATATTTTCCGAGGGAGCATGTTCAGCCTCAACTTAGCCGCTAGCGTGTGCGCGAGGTATCGAGCTGGAACAACACTTACCCAAACCCGATGCGGGAACTGGAATGAACGGACTGACAGACGAACGAACGGATGGACGGACGGAGAGAATTGGCAGAGCCAAACTCGTAGTCGTAGCTGATTTCCAGCAAAGTCCAGAAACGTTGCATTCGGTACATACTTTCATTCACCATCACTGCACTCTGCTAGTGAGCTACTAAGCTAGTGCAAGCGCCACGGCACCGGCAGCCTAACTGTGTGGACATGCAATATCGAGCGTGAAAAGCTAGCGGTAAATGAGAAAGTACACCTTCCAATGCTCTCCACGCAGATAGATCTCCGATTAGTTGTAGGAGCTCGTTGCATGATATGTGGGTATGTTGTGGAATGGAGCCTTTTTTCGCGGATCCGATTAACGAAGCAGTTGGTGGTTTTTTTTAAACTAAGATCTAACTTTCAACTAAGCCAGACAATTTCGATAATCAGTGATTATATCATATCATCAACGTTTACTAGTTAATTTTTAATTTTTATTTAATTGGCAATTGTTGTTAATTAGATATTAACTAATAATTTGATTAGCAAAGGCCAAGTATCGTGTACGAATAGATGAATGTTAAACAACAGCTTTTGTTTAAGGAAAGGAAAATCGAAGATAAAATAGATCAACGAACGATGACCGTAATCATAATAAGTTAATAAGATTATGTGACGTGTTAAACAAACTATACATAGTAGTCAGACCAGTTTAAGAGCTAGTTTTTCCTTACTATAGCACAAGTACCATCTACGTTTACCGGCAAAAGTAGTTTGTGAATCAGGGCAGTAGAGGTTTCAAGGTAACCAGTTTGGAAAAACGATTCGATTGGTATTAATCAGTGCAATTGGAATCGATGATCGGTCAATTCTATCATTTACTACAAGGTTACTGCAAATGAGAGCCTCTTTTTGATTACACTACTGGTACATTTTGTAGAATTTTTGGTTCCACGTGCTTTGAATCAATTCAAATTGTATAGTTTTGCAGGAAGGGATCGCGTCTTCGACTCGCACCCTCACTACAACACCGTCGTACCGGTGTTTTCAGCGTACAGCTATTATGTCTTCTTGGATGTTTTATGATGATCCAAGACCTTCATTTTGGTGATATATGGCGACAACATGGAATCTTTGCTTGCGGCACTGTAGGCTGATATGAAAATCCCCAACACAAGGACCTGCACTTCTGGTACTAAAATAATCAATCATATATCATCTGACATCATATATATGGCTGACATCAACAAAGGGAATCATTAAGGTTGGACAGAGAAAGGGTAAAATTCGCAAACGAAAAAAGCAGTTTTTTTCCACACCGTATGTCAGATCTTCCTAAAAATCTGTAGCAGTACTGTAACAATGGAGGCGTTGTAACCTCTGTCGCTTCTCGTTTGTATGAAGGAAAGAATGAGATATTAGTCTTCTTAATATGTAGTCTTCGGTACAAGGCAATCGATTTACCAACTACGCTATGCCCGTCCCCAAACCGATCTGAAATCATCCAGAAAAGTTGTGATAATGTCTCATCTATTACCTGAAAATTATAATTACAGATTCTGATGTCTTAGAAATATGAAGACATACAACCCAAGTAACAATTTAAGTTTTATAGCACACTACAAGTGCAATCTAAGTGTTGATTGAAATAGTACGATATTAATATTCTTTTCATGATACTGGATGGTTTTTCATACAGAAAAAGCTTATCGAACATCATATCTTCCACACACGTTTCCGAGCTCTCGATCGAAGCAGATCGTTTCTTGTGCCGAGCAGAGATATATATATATATATATATATATATATATATATATATATATATATATATATATATATATATATATATATATATATATATATATATATATATATATATATATATATATATATATATATATATATATATATATATATATATATATATATATATATATATATATATATATATATATATATATATATATATATATATATATATATATATATATATATATATATATATATATATATATATATATATATATATATATATATATATATATATATATATATATATATATATATATTACCAGTGAAGGTCAACTAGAGGCAGGCTTTGTTCGTCGGTGCCTAGGCTGGTGAAGTGAATAGTGGACGCCACTATATAAGCTAAGAATTTTTTGTTTTCATTTCCCTTTCCCCCGATCGGTCGCTACTTTTTAGATCCCTTTTCCCTAAATATAAGTTTCATCTCTCGTTTACACCACGTGCTATCCTCGTGCCTAAATAGCCGAGGGCGAAGTAACATTGGATGGGAATGATATTCCCATGGATTTACCGGATAATACCAAAATTACTCCCCCTCCTGATTCCCCAAATCCTCGTCGCATTAAAACATACCCACCCAGTTCAAATGAATTCCGGGTGATGTATTTCCGGCCCAACACGAAATTGAATAATATTTTAGAGATTTCACGGGAGCTGACTGCTAACTACCCGGCCGTAACTCAGATAACACGTGTTAGAGCTAATAAGATACGCATATTAGTGAATGACCTCGACCAGGCAAACCAGATTGCTCGCAGTGAGCGTTTTACGAAGCAATTTCAGGTATATGTTCCTTGTAGGGGAGTGGAGATCGATGGGGTCATCGCCGAACCGGGTTTGAAGTGCGAAGACATGTTGAAGTACGGGGTTGGTTGCTTTAAGGACCCCTCATTTCAACATGTGAAGATTCTGGAATGCAAGCAATTGTATTCAGCAAAAACTGAGAATAATAAGACAACTTATTCATTGTCAGACTCGCTTCGGGTGACTTTTTCCGGATCTTCCTTCTCTAACTATGTCCTCCTGGATAAGGTTCGTCTACCTGTTCGCCTGTTTGTACCGCGGATAATGAACTGCAGCAATTGCAAGCAGCTGGGCCACACAGCCATCTATTGTGGCGATAAGAAAAGGTGTGGCAAATGCGAGGGAGAGCATAAGGATGACGCTTGCGGTAGAGAAACTGAAAAGTCTATTTACTGCGGGGGCTCTTCGCATGATCTTAAATCATGCCCCACGTACAAGCGGCGATAAAATTAAGCGCGCCCTTAAGGACCGATCTTATTCAGAAATTCTTAAGAATGGTTCGCCTCGTAAGGGTGCCAAGGTGTCATCCCCTTAAAGTGCGCCAACTACAATCAATAAATCCAACGGAAGTGATGCACTAAAGTCGAAGCAAGTTGCTCCAGGACTTGGGAATTTTAATTATAACACCACCACTTTCAGGGACACCAAAAACCCCAAGTGTCCTCTTTTTTCAAACAGATAATCAGTCCAGTAACGGACTAATGAATTTTTCTGACATAGTGGACTTAATTTTCTCAGCTTTCAATGTTACTGATCCTCTTAAAAGCATTCTGATACATTTTCTCCCTATGGTGCATACATTTTTGAAACAGTTGACTGTTAAATGGCCCCTCCTTGCAGCGATCGTATCCTTCGATGGCCAAGTCATCAAACGAGGTCACTGATTCGATCACTGTCCTACAGTGGAAGTGCAGAAGTATCCTCCCGATTATCGATTCCTTTAAATTTTTATTAAACAGTGATGTTTTCGCATTATGTGAAACTTGGTTAACTTCCGATATAAATCTCAACTTCCACGATTTAAATATAATCCATCTGGATCGAGAAAACCCTTATGGACGAGTACTTTTGGGGATTAAAAAGTGCTATTCTTTCAATCGAATTAACCACCCATCGACACCAGGCATTGAAATTGTCGCTTGTCAAGTTATAATCAAAGACCTTTGCATTGCTTCCATCTACATTCCTCCTAGAGCCTCGGTAGGATACCGAAAGCTTTGTAACATCACGGAATTCTTACCGACTAAGCGGCTCGTTCTGGGAGACTTTAACTCGCACGGTACAGAATGGGGCTGTCTTCATGATGATAATAGATCAATATTAATCCAAGATCTTTGCGACAATTTCAACATGACCATCTTAAACACGGGAGGAATGACGCGGATTCTTCTACCACCAGCACGCGCAAGCGCATTGGATTTATCGATATGCTCGACATCGCATCAGTTAGATTGTATGTGGAAGGTGATCCCTGATCCCCACGGTAGCGATCATTTGCCTATCGTGATTTCAATTGCTAACGGTTCAAGACCATCAGAAACAATCAATGTCTCTCTCACACGGAACATTGATTGGAAGAGTTACGCGACCGCGATATCTGTTACAATCGAATCCACTTAAGAGTTCCCTCCAGATTTTTGGCTGGCTTGATTCTCGACAGCGCGAATTAAGCTCAGACTGAACCAGTACCCAGCGCGAATACCCATGGACGGTCTCCCAGTCCGTGGTGGGACAAAGAATGCTCAGAACTGTACGCGGAGAAGTCCACTGCATATAAGGCCTTGCGGGAAGACGGGTTACCCGCTAACTATCAACAGTTGGCATCGTTTGAAAGGCGAATGAAGAGTCTAATGAAAGCCGAAAAAACGCAGTTATTGGCGCCGGTTCGTCGACGGGTTAACGAGAGAAACAACGATGTGCACTCTTTGGGGTACGGCTCGATGTATGCGTAACCGAAACAGTACCAACGAGAACGTGGAATATTCAAACCGTTGGATGATCGCTTTCGCCAAGAAGATCTGTCCGGACTCTGTCCCGGTGCAGAAAACGTATCAGACCGCGTCTCCTCACTATACCGCGAACGAAACACCGTTTTCGATGGTGGGGTTCTCACTTGCTCTCTTGTTATGCAACAATAACGCCCCAGGGTTAGACAGAATCAAATTCAACTTGCTGAAGCCTCCGACCACAACTCGTATCGACCGATTGCAATGCTGTCCCGTATTCGGCAGTTGTTCGAGAAAATGATCTTGTTTCGCTTCGACAATTGGGTTGAAGCAAATGGCTTACTGTCAGATACACAATTTGGCTTCCGCAAAGGCAATGGGACAAACGATTGCCTTGCGTTGCTTTCTACAGAAATCCAAATGGCCTATGCTAACAAAGAGCAGATGGCATCAGTCTTCTTGAATATTATGGGGGCTTTTGATTCAGTTTCTATCAACATTCTGTCAGAGAAGCTGCACCAGCATGGTCTTTCACCGATTTTAAATAACTTTTTGCTAAACCTGTTGTCTGAAAAGCTCATGCACTTTTCGCATGGCGATTTAACAACATTGCGATTTAGCTACATGGGTCTTCCCCAGGGCTCATGTCTAAGTCCCCTACTCTACAATTTTTACGTGAATAATATTGATGATTGTCTTGCCAATTCATGCACGCTAAGGCAACTTGCAGACGACGGGGTGGTCTCTGTTACAGGGTCCAAAGCTGCCGATTTGCAAGGATCATTACAAGATACTTTGGACAATTTGTCTGCTTGTGCTCTTCAGCTGGGTATTGAGTTCTCCATGGAGAAAACTGAATTGGTTGTCTTTTCTAGGAAGCGTGAGCCGGCACAACTCCAGCTTCTATTAATGGGTGTAACGATCAATCAGGTCTTCACATTTAAATATCTCGGGGTCTGGTTCGATTCTAAAGGTACCTGGGGATGTCACATTAGGTATCTGAAACAGAAATGCCAACAAAGGATCAATTTTCTCCGGACAATAACTGGAACATGGTGGTCAATAACTGGAACAGCAGACCTGATCAGGTTGTACCAAAGAACGATATTGTCGGTGATGGAGTACGGGAGTTTCTGTTTCCGCCCCGCTGCGAACATACACTTCATCAAACTGAAGAGAATCTAGTATCGTTGCTTGCCTTGGGTTGCACTCAACCCATACGATGAGTCTCGAAGTGCTGGTGGGCGTTCTCCCGCTAAAAAAATCGATTTTGGGAACTCTAATATCGATTGCTCATCCGATGCGGCATTTTAACCCGTTGGTGATTGAAAACTTTGAGAGGCTCGTCGAGCTTAATTCTCAAATCAGATTTATGTCCTTGTACTTTGACTACATGGCACAGAGCATCAATCTTTCTTCGTATAATCTCAACCGTGTCCGTCTAGATACTTCTGATTTTACTATATTCTTCGACACGCTAAGCCCCCTGATATTCCAATAATGTCCCCAAAACTATTCCCTTCCCTGATTCTTCCTATCCTCCCCGCATTAAAACATACCCAGCCAGTTAAAATCGACCCTGGGTGTCCTATTTCCGGCCCAATACGAAATCGCCCAATATTCTGGAGATCTCACGAGAGCTGATTGCTAACTACCCGTCCGTAGCTCAGATAATACGTGTTCGAGCTAATAAGATGCGCGTTATAGTGAATGACCTCGACCAGGCAAACCAGATTGCTGCGAGCGTTTTACTTTTTACATCCCTGAAGGAAGAGATTCGTGAAATCCCGGACAATATACGCCCGCAAGTAGTCCCCAATATATTTTACGATTAATTCCTAGAAGTCGACTGTGACAAAATGTTCTACACTGACGGATCAAATCTCGATGGGTCCACTGGCTTCGGTATTTTAAATAATACTTCACCGCTTCATTCAAGCTCAATGATCCCGCTTCAGTTTACGTCGCAGAGTTAGCTGCAATTCAGTGCACCCTTGGGATAATCTGCTCACAGAGCACTAGTTCATCATTTCGGACAGCCTCAGCTCTATCGAGGCTCTTCGTGCGATGAAGCCCAAAAAGCAATTCCGGTATTTTCTGGGGAAGATACAGGAGTCCTTGTGTACGTTATCTGAAAAATCTGACCAGATTACCTTTGTTTGGGTCCCCTCTCATTGCTCTATTCCGGGAAATATAGAGCAATGATGCTGGCAAATCGCGACCTCCTCTCTATGTCCCTTGTTTATATTTTCATAAAAACGATAAATATTCCAATTTGGCCCATCTTTTTTTATTTCTCGTTTTTAGAAGAGTCTTGTGGAGTCGATCAGCATCAGAGTGCCTTTACCACGCAATTTAAAGCGAGAGCGTCCCGATTTTCCGCAGGTCCGATGAATCACACCCATCAATCCGGGTCTTGACGTCTGGGTAGCCTGAGGCTCTAAGTCATGTCGCTGATCTCCTGTTTGCCTGAAAGTGGCAAGTTTGGTCTTCATACCTGTCCCCATATCCGCCTACTCCCTTCTGTCACAGATATAATCGCTACAACACCGATGATGGTAATAAACCACATTTGCATTCTGTATTCCTAGTATTTGTCATAAAAAAATCTTTCTCACCTTGTATATCGAACTTCATTCCTAGTTTTAAGGTAGCTGTTAAATTTGACTATGACTATGACTATGATCTACCACCTACTGTAGCAAGGCACAACCGGTAGCATGGACTGACCTTCCTGCATAATTTGTTCAAGTTTTACGTTCTGGATATCTTCAGCATATCATTGTATGAAGGGCCAAAATAGGGTGGGCTAACCCGTAAGCTTAAGCGCCTTTTGCGGGATTGTTGAGAGTCTCCTTCCAATGACATCATCATATATCTAAACGCAAAACAAGCCATTATACTGGATGTTGTCCCAGTAGGTGGGGAGAAGAGCCCGCCTTCAATCTACGAGATGTTAATAATAGGAAGTTGGCAGTTCCACTCTCCCTATCCACCATCGTTTCAATCAGGTGCCCTGGTGGTCCCACCCGATCCCAAGGTATCAAATCAGATCAATATATGTTTTCTATATAACTACTACAATGTGTCCATTTGCAAATATTTGCTACTCTATTACTACAGTTTAGTGAAAAAAAGTCAGCTACAACTACGCATGCACCATATTCTACTTTTGTTGATAATTTTAATGTGAGAGGAAAGCGTGTACTATCCGTAGAGTTCAGTAAGAGAAAAGACAGCATTAGTTATTACATCCACATAAACTTAGGTTAACATTAATATAAAGGATATGCCTGTCAGAATGTGAATTGTACACCAAAAACTAACTATCAGAATGAAGGTCCGCGTGATCATCCAAGAACGCACGCGTATATAGGAAATGCTACGGTTACAAAATCCAGTCTTGTACACGCGAAGTCACTCTAGTGATATGGAAGATCTCACACTCTTTTAGCATCTTAGCAGAACACCAAAAAATAAAGTATTAGACTGACGGTCCGCGCGCGATTATCCAAGAACACACGCGAATAAGGCACATGGTTATAAAATAGAATTTATACACGCGAAGTTACATACACGTTAGCACACGCGACATATAAATGTACACGCGATCGAACACGCTAACTACAAATGCTCGAGCTCCTCGCGATAATACACGCGATCGCGAGTCCCTACGCCCGTACATACCTGAACCGTACAATGAATATCACATTCAGAATCACGGCCCGCTACAATTGGCCTGTTGCAGTGTTTTAGTGGGCGACATTGCCTGTCTCGTATGTGATTCTGACGGGGAGCCCTTCCGAGAAACTAGCTCTACAGCTCCAGTAGGACAACTCTCGAAAAAAAATGAGTGCTTTTGACAGGTCCCGTACTCGATTGGAATGACACTGACAAATAAATCATACGAAAAAGATAGAGATGGCGAGATTTATCCAGAGGGATACAGCGTCTTTAGTTGAAACAGCAACACATTTATCCACCGTGATATCAGAATTGATCAACAAGAGAAGGTGAGCAGTTAGATAATCAAACTTCTGTACGTGTTCCTATGCGAAATGAAGCCAAATATCATTTATGCAGTGGAACGCAAAATTTGTCCAAAATTCACCATTCATCGTTAAAATTTACCTCACGTCTCCGAATTTGCAACTCGACAAACATAAACAAAAAACACTGCCAGCGAATTGGTACACGAACGCGACCGACGCGCACAACCTACCAAACAAACAAGAAACAAAATAAAGCAAAACCGAAAACATAAAACAGCTGAGTGCGTGATGTTGCCGCCGGACAGCATGATCGCCAGATCGTCGGGTGTGTTGTACAAAACAAAGTGGCGACGGGTTCGGAAATGCAGGTTTTCCTCATTCTTCGCGGGTCGCATAGTGATACCAAACATAACCAAAAACGGTCAAATGTATTTTCTAGCTTTCAATGGTATCTATACAGTGACTCTGGGTAAGATATGTTCATATGTTGGTAAGGGTACTTTAAATTAATTTTTTTGACATAACATTTTGACATAAAACAATTTCTATAATTTCATATTGTTATGGGAAATTTCAGATACTAGCATAGTAATGTGATGTTAATTTCGAGACATAAATAAAAATTTCAGTAATAAAATGCTCTCTTTCAAAAATATTTTATTTAAAACCGCGAAACTTCGTAAACTTATATTGATCACGATTAATTTTGCCGTATAGTGTAACATAAATGGCCTGTGTTAAGCCAAAAAGGACCAAGCGCCATTTTGAAATACATTCTCTAAAAATCGCTATCGCACCAACATAGTACTTGCAGCACCCACATTTATTTATTTTCGGGAACACAAATAGTAGACGAAAGCAAATAAGCGTTGCTTAAATTGCTATGTTAATGGGAAGTTATATAAAAATGCAGTTTAACATTTTTTATTTAAATTGCAAAATACTAGAAAAAAGTATGGCGTTCAATTTGGTTTGGCCAAATATGAGAAAAGCGATGATTCAGGTATTTATTTTTTCACATATTCATCGTATTGTGAATTTCTGCAGGTTTCACTTATGTGATATAATTTCATGCTCTTGAAAACAAATTTTTAATAGAAGAATTTTTTACAGAAATATTCTATTATACCCAATTTAAAGCCAGGCTAAACCTTTAATTGCCCTTTTTCAGTTCGGGATCGCTATGCGATGATACCCAAAAAACAGCCCGTTGGTAACGCCGGCGTTACCATCGCGTAACGGAGAGAGCGCACACCGAAGTATGAGCAAAAACGTGCGACTTGAGTAGTCTACAGGTGCGGAGGGGAACTCGATCCGATCAAGTTACCAATTTTCGCTTGATACCCGAGCGCTGCTGCTCCAGTCAGTGCAGTGCAGTGATGGTCCGCTTGTTTGCTCTCACTCTCAATCGCTCTCAATTGTGCTCATCCCAAATGCAAAGCGCCGAGCTTATCAGTGTGGGCTCGGGCGTAAGTATCGTGGTCTGTAAGCCAACAGTCTAGTGAACCTAACGTTACCGAGTGGATGTTAATTGCGCGAGATGGTCTGAAACAGTCTGCGCGCGTGCGTGAGTGAATCGAACCGATCTTTGATGCAGCCCAGGTGTTCGGTCTTCTGCTGGTGAATCTGAATTCTTCGATTATCATTGATTGCTTTTTTTCGTTCTGAATGGATTCCCCGAGAAGTGTCCGTAGTGTGCAATCTGCTTGGATAGCCGCGCATGAATGTGGGTTGCTCGAAGAAGTGTAGAAGCTGTGCGAAAGTAAGTTACCGAAAGAAGTGTAAGATAATAGAATTGTCTGAGTACGTTTTCTGTGCTGCGAAAACGCGATTTACCATGACATGAGAAATCTACACTTATACCCGGAGTGTGAGTAGGAAGCTCCATCGACTAACAGTTAATTAACTGTTGTTGGAAGATAGTGATTACTGTGCCCGGGAGAAGGCGCCCGGTTGGAAAGAAAACCTATACCCCATAGTTAGTGGCCGTATAGCGTGCGGGTGAAAAGTCTACGTGGGATTGGTTTGGACGCTTGACCAAACATACCATACCTATCATCAAAACAATGCTCGGGTGCTGTTGTTCGCGCTGTTTTGGTGGAAAATAATATGAAAATTCATGTGAAATACTTGCCAAGAGGGCTGTAACGATCGCCGCACAGGCGTGTGACCTTTTCACCGTGTTGTGTTTTTTTTTCTGCTTGTGGCGCACCGGCTTCGTAGCGAAGTTCAAGCGGATTCGAAGTTTCGTCTGTTTCTGGCTTTTGCTGCGTGGTTAAGTGCATGACTGTGAAATTGAGAGATAAATAGCTTTAACATAACGAAAAGATAAGAGAAGACAGAAGAAAGTTCAAAGCGGATTGGGATCTCACACGACGGCTGGTGATTCGGGCAACTGTTTTTGTGCATTGTTTTGGATTGTTTATTTTTTTACTTTTGGAGTACTGCACGGTATCAGTGAACGGCGGCTATTGTTTGTGTACCAGAAGGGTAAGTTTCAACGGAGTGGTGTTCGCCAGAGCGTTACGCTATGGACGTAGTTATATTGATGTCATTTAAATTGCCATTTTGTAAGCGATGTTTTGTTAGGCGAATGAAACTTGTTTTGTTTCATTTGATAATGCTTATTTGTATGTGAATTAAAAATTAGTTTATTTTTCATTTCAATTCTAAATTAATGAGCGATCAGCTTCAAAGGTCTATAGTTGTTGGCTTAGTTTCATTATGAGTTCGTTGGGGTGAGCTTGAAAAGGAAGTTTGAGCTTCCATACACATGATCATTTGTCGTTATTAGCAAGGATTTTAGTTTGAAAAAATTTAATGGTCAAAACGAGAAAATAGTAAAATAGATTTCAATATTTCTTCTTGGTGCAGAACGATTTTGGTAAAAACTATTTTTTCTCCATTAACCCTAGAACGTTGCACTTGCGTTTTCTACCCTAGAACGTTGCACTGGGGTAAAACCTACCCCACGCGTTCTATCGCAATTTTCGCAGGTAAAAATGCAAACAAAAGAAATGTATAATACATAATTTTCTTCGTTTTTAATTGCAAAAACAGCTGTGTAAATGAAAGTACGGAAGTTATTAAGTCAATGATACAAAAATTGGTTGAAACAAAAAAAGTGAAAAGATCGCGGTTTTGACTTTTTTCAAAAAAAAATTACTATAATTTTGCGAATTTTCAACCAATTTGAAAAGAATCAAATGATTCTAAAAGTTAAACCATGGTTTGGTTTAGAAACGGTCAAAATGGAATTTCGCAATTTTTTTAAAAAGTGCCATTATTTGACAGAGCGAAAGTTTAAAAATCTGGTTTTGGAAAATACCACGAAATGGGGTGGAAATTGAAACGAAAAAATGACCAGTAATACATTGATAACACGCAACGTTACTGTTACGGCAGTTACTGTGCGCAAATTATACTTGCGAGCCATTGTTTTGAAAAAAACTATAAAAATAAACAATAAAAATCATCAAAAATGAGAACGATTTGTTCTACTTCAAAATTAAATTAAATTAGTTGAATAAATGATTAAAAACGATTATATAATGCTAATGGTTACTTACGTAGTAAAACAACCAGTATTTAAACTTGTATTGTCACGAGTAACATTTGCACTGACAGAACGAAACCTAACGAAACCTGACGAAACACTAACGGCAACCGTACACTGGGGTACAAATGTACCCCACGCCAACTTTGACACCTGCTTCCACGAAGGCTAGAAGCAAACTGGCTATACCACCTTTTCCTACTCTTACTAGGAACTATAAATTTAATTATGGTTAGGGTACAATGTCGATAAATGCCGAATTCTTGTCTTCACACGGCTTCAAAGAGGGCGTGGGGTACATTTGTACCCCAGTGCAACGTTCTAGGGTTAAGCAGAAAATTGTTTAAAATCATATTTGCTCGTGAGGAGCACAAAACCTATATATGGTATTTGCATTTCAACTTCGTCTTATCAGAATCTGGCACGAACTTAGTGACACGAGCCGGATTGACGCTAGCTCCCAAAAACGGACACAATTTGTGTTACTGAGCAAACCCCTATTCAAGCGTGGTGTCCGGCAAGAAAATCTTGCGCTAGTTTTGTTCTGTCACTATGTTGTTGAAGTTGAAAAAGCAAATTCCATAACTAATATAGTTATAGGTTTTGTGCTCTTCACGCACCATGATGGCTTTAACCAGTTTTTTCCTTAAAGGAGAAACATAGTTTTACCACAATTGTTCTCGTAGCGTAGTGCATCTTGCATTGACTTGCTAAGCCAAAGCAAATGTTTCGATTTCATTAGTTCTCATCAGCTCAAAATGAGCTCCTTTTCTTGCGGGGACACCACGCTTGACTAAGGGTTTGCTCAGGAACACAAATTGTGTCTCCATTTTTTGGAGCTAGCATCAATCCGGCGCTAGCTTAGTCCTGTCATCAAGTTAGTGTTAGATACTGATGAGATAAAGTCTAAAAGTAAATTACATAACTAATATAGGGAATTTGTATAGTTTGCGTCGTTGGGAAATTCAATTTTTTCGGACTAGCTTAATCGATCCAAAAACAATTCTATTGTCAATTGAAAAATTCAAATGTCCGAAGAGCATGCTTCATCAAGTTCCATTAGAATATAATAATCGGTAAAAACCTTATGCATAGAACTGGGCTGGTAATTCGCATCTCGAAACGAAAGTTCATTGTAGACAAATTTGTATGAAAAGGTCGTTTCGACTTGGTTGCATGATGAGGTCTAGGGTCGCTCGGAATAAGAAACACTTAGAAAAAATTACGAAAATTTTGGCGGGACCTTCAGTGTAAAAACAGGATAAAAAAGAATTTGTACGCAGGAAAAGCCGCATATTATTACATTCAGTATTGAAAGTCAGTTAAAAGCTATTCGGTAAAAACCTGCTATTTGTGTTTGGTTTCTCCGCAGAAGGTTCTTTTTGGTAAGCTCTTAAATCGAAGAGTCCATCTTTTAGTGGAAGGGGTTTAGGAGACATGGTCAACGTATTCGAATTTTATTTTAAGTCTATCAATTAATACTACATAACTGATTTTCGAGAAATATCGTAGTGCCAGTTAAATGTTGCGATTATGCGCATGTGAAAACCCTTTTTAACCAAGTATTTGCTCCTTATTTTCTCAGATTTCCCTGTTTTTAAATTGCTAAAATTGTTTGTAATAATTTGTTACAGTGTTTGTGGACAGCTTTTCAGTTCCCTTTCAACGTTTTACATTTCTTACAAGAGAAATGTGTAGGATTTGTTCTAACTCTGAAAAAAATTCCGAGGCCCGGAAGGCCGAGTCTCACATACCGATCGACTCAGCTCGACAAACTGGGACAATGTCTGTGTGTGTCTGTATGTACGAACGACGGAGATATTAAATATTTTATATTTTTATTCCTCACTTACCAATTTTCAATTACCAAAAATGAGACCGTTGCATAAAGAGTGTTGATTCGTTGGTGTTTTAGAGGCAAAACTAAACCAATTTTGAATATCGGGGTATGAAAACACAGGTACACTTGATCGAATGAGTATGGTTCTGAAAACATTTTAATGGTTATGAATACACAGATCGTCATATAATCGTCCTTGTAGTGTGGTAAGAGCAATTTCGTACGGGTCATA
Source organism: Topomyia yanbarensis (assembly GCF_030247195.1). NCBI lineage: Eukaryota > Metazoa > Arthropoda > Insecta > Diptera > Culicidae > Topomyia > Topomyia yanbarensis. Next base: position 104,298,806 of record NC_080672.1, on the reverse strand, counting down.
TTCATATCCAGAAGCGACTGTCTTTTTGAATCCATGAATTCTAGCGAAAAATTAAAACATACTTGGTTCTTTTTAGGGAAAAGATCCTATTTTCGCCCTATTTTTATCTTCACCCTATTCACACGAATCCGTTGGTTAGAGCAGCATCTGCCATCTTTGTTCAACGCACTGGCTCAAATATTAGTGCGATAATTGGGGCATTCGATTTGAGCTTTTGTTGGGCTCAAACAGAAACGTTGCACCATGCTCAAGCCATTTTACATTTCTTATGAAGGATTTTTCCTAATCAATGTGACTAAAACATATTTATTTGCAAAAATTAAATATTGTATCACAAGCATGTTCGTGCTTCAAAAGCAGCTTATATGTCCAGGGGCATATTTTGATAGTTAGAACCTTTTCTTTGTTATGATACTGGTTTGTATAGGGTTCATTATTTCATATCTCCGGAGCGGGAATTCCGAATAACACAATTTGCAAGCTGTAATCGACTTAGTTTACGGCTTTCTTGCTATCGACAATAAAATAATACTAGACATTTCGATATATACCCTTATGAGACAAAATGTTTTAGTCACCGGATTGTATTAAATCTTTCCATAGTGTGATGGCCATTTGACGCAAAATAAATATTTTTTTCAGAAATTTTTTACTGTGAGAAAAGTTGAAAACAGAATAGATCGTAAACACTAGAAATTGCATTGTATATTCACTAACCATACTTCAAATAATTGGATTTTTACAAATATTTTAGAACTTTCTGAAACAATGGTTCTGAAATTCGTCTTATTTATTTTATTTATTTACGTTATTTAAATCATTTTTGTCGGCAATTCCATTCTATATACCTATCATTTTTTTCAATTTAATAATTTCACGAATTTTATTCGTTTCGTTTATTATATTGGTTTCGAATATTGGACTAATTTTAAATATATGGTCAGTTCATCCTAATAATTTATTTTATCAAGTATTTTTTTTATTCAGTTTGTTCATTTGAGCTAATTTCATCCATATTTTCCTGTTCGTACATTTCATTCAGTTTCTTCATTTTCATATTCGTACTAATTTCCTACCCTAATTTTACGGATTTGACGGCATTGCAAACATCATCAAGTATATTCGTGCATCAGTTTAAAAGAACCTCTGACAGACAACTGCTTTAAGATGGTTAAGATGGCATTACGCCTCGATAGTGGTGTATCGAGGAGACCGAGAGGACTTATGCGTCGTTTTTATGTTTTGTGTTTTTTCATACTCCGCACCAGCCCAAACTAACGTTCAGCCAACGGCCTGTGCACACTGGCGTGGCCGGTTGACAGGTCAGCGTGGATTGACTTATTCTGTGAGCTGTGTTTGCAGACATTGTTCAACAGCTTAATGGAAATGTTTGTGAGCACGGCTCGCAGTGGAAGTCATTGTGTGTCGATTTATCGGTCGGCTTCGTTAACGTGCTCAGGTGCATTAAAAATATAACAGTTGAACCCTATTGGAGGTGTTGTGTTGTAATAATTATAGGTTTTAGTACTTATGTACCATTGTTATGTGCTAGTCGTATGTTTATCTGCATAAGTGTTCGTCGGAGTATTTGTGACAGATAGGTCAGGAAATGGATGCAGAACTGGCATATATGATAGAATAGTGGGTAATCCTTCTTGGGATTCGTTGGTAACTTTTTACCGGTGTTCGATTCGTGCATTCGATTCGATTCATTCGGTAGGATAGAATTGGATAAATTATGATACTATAATTTACCGACACACGTGAATCATCCATTCCCGATTATCATAGCATGGAAAACTTCGAACGAAATGCAATTGTCGTTGATGGTAAATAAGTATACTTTGCTGTCATTTAGACGATTTCAAGTAGTTTGAAATCGTGTTTGTGTTCTCTTCTTCTTTAGTGATATGGAGAAACTCACTTTCTTCTAATTTTTGAACCATACACCGAAAATTAAGTAATTAAATTAAGTATCAGCTTCCCGGTCCACAAATGATCGTCCAAGAACACACGCGAATATGCGAAAGGACACACGTACAAACGCTCAAACTTACGCGATAATACACTCAATCGCGAAGTCCCTACGCTCGCACATATCTGAACCGTACAATAAATATGACAGTCAGAATCGCAGCTCGCTGCAATTGGCCTTAAGCAGTGTTTTAAGGGGTTGCCATTGCCCGTCTCGTCTGTAATTGCAGTGAGTGATTCTGACCGGGATCCCTTCCGAGAACCTAGCTCTACAGCTCCAGTAGGACAACTCTCGAAAAAATATTAAAATGCGATGAGGTTGTTCAAGCGTATACTTTTGTATGAAGACTTCAACAATTAAAATTTTAGGATTCTATATCAACTCATTTGCCAAATAATCCCAATTGCGAAATAAATGCTAAACTTAGCAGTGGAAATTTATGACAGGTTTTTGGTTTGGAAAAATTTGCTTAAGTGTACGGGTGTAAAAATGCTGAAATTTTGCCTACGTGGTTTATTAATGGTCCCGTTTTGGGTAGTGTTTTCTAGAATTTTTGCCTCCTTTAGAAAAATGTAATGCACCATGAGTTATTTAAAAAAAATTATTTTGAAAACATGGACTAGTATTAGCGATTCACAGATTAAACAATGGATTTGTTAAATAGGAGTACTCCTAAGATCACGCTATGGGAAAGATAAGGTTTCAGCGTAAAAAAACACTGCTTCGCGATTTTTTTAGAAATTTGGGTGAAGCGAATTGATCGAAACTTTTGTGCATTATACTGCCTTATTTCAATAATATTCTGTAATTTTTCCATTTAAAAATATTGACAAACGACTTGGTGACGAAGCTTTGAGCGGAACGCCTCTGTAAAAACAAGATTTGCGGTTTTAGCAGCCATTCAAAAACTACCTTATCGAGTTATTTCAAATTTTGCATGCGCATTCTATGTACTTAACCCCTACGTTGAGTTTTGGAGATAATTTTATTTTTTTTTACGCTGAAACCAACTTATCTACTGATTCTGGAAGGTGATCTATCTAAACGATTTGTCCCAAATTGGTTCCGATCTAACTACTAACCTTCTTGTTATTAGTTCCAAAATTATTTACTAATTTATCAATAATATATCAATAACATGTTATGTGAGAAAAGGATTTAATCATTAAGTAAAAATCAGCAATAACACACATGTCTATTGTTTATATTTTTTCCGATACACCGAATATGTTACAGGTGTGTGCCTTGAAAATATGTGCCAAGTTTAATAAGAATGTAATAAACATTTCCATAATTATTTTGAATATAACCAGCTATTCGATAAATGAGAATGGCACAATTGCACCACTAGGTGAACTAAAACATGTGAAATTTTGAGTCTGATTTTAATATTTTTAAGTGAACCATTTATGGTGGTTTGTGGTAAGCGGTCAAATAATTTTTGAATTTGATCATTTGAGTCAGAATTTTTGGTTTGGGGGGGGGGGGGGGGGGTAAGTCTTGATGAAAATTGTTGATTTTTCAAGAATGTTTAAATTTAATGAAAGTTTGATAAATTAGTGAAAGTTCAGAAAAAAATTAGTCTAACAGATGCCGGTTATAATTAATAAATATAATATGTCAATGAAGTCAAATAATTCAAACACAAAATGCGCTTCTGAAGTGGAATAAATGTCCAAAAATTTCTGCAATGGTCAACATCATATTATTTCGAAACCATCAACTTTGAAGGTTTAACAACCTCGAAGAAGTTTTTCATCATAAAAAGCGCTTTTTATAATAATATTGTTGGTTAAATTTCCTAGTAAATCATGGAGAAATAATTAATTGTAATTTTATGCAACTTTATTGAATATATGAATGCTACACAAATTTAATATATCGAGATGTAAAACGCTATTTAAGAAATTTCATCAAACCAGTTCTTTTTAATAAATCTTTTTATTGTAAGCTTCAGAGACTGCATTGAATACAATGTGAATTTTATTTTTTATACACAGCAGAAGAGATTTATCAATTACAATAATATCAGAATAACTTGTTTTAAAGGTTTTCACTCATATATAGTCTAACATATTTCGATATAATGAATACCGTAAACCGAGGTGACATTGATCAATTTTTGAAGTAATCATTACTTATTTTTAGACGCAACACATTTTTTCAAGTTTAATATTTTTAAACCATGTACTGATGTATGGAGAACGTGATTGGATGGTTTTTCCTAAAATTGTCCGCTTACAGCTATTTTTCCAAAAATGATTTCAAGTTGAAGTCCGTTTTCTTATTCCGGGGTGATTTTGATAACCTCCATGTTCACCCACATTAAGTTATTGATGTCAATGTTTTTCATTCAAATGTTTGTTTAAACTAATTCTGGAAAAATACTCATTGTTAAATAGATGTTAATTGGTATTATACAAAGTATTTCAATGTACTGTAAAATTCGAGTACCCAAAATCCGTATAATTTGTGTCCAACTAGAATAAAAGATTCTGGAAAGCTTTAAATCTGATAAAATTGTTTTATTTCAGTGTTTTATCTATATAAAAAAAGTTTCATCCATTTTAACACGTTGGAATATTGAACTATAAAAAAATGTTGCGAACTTTAGCTTAGAATAATTTGAAATAATTGCCAACTAGTTTCACAAAAAAATGAATTTAAAATAAACAAATTCTTAAAACCAAATTTGGCACATCCCAATCTAAAGGAAAATTGTAATTTATTACTTTTGCTCAAATCTGAGATTTCTTTGTTTTACAAAAAAATAGACACTTTACGAAGCTTCGTAAAAAAAGGTAATGACAAATTTCGGTTTTTCGTAGTTTTTCTACCCAAAAACCGACCAATATACTCAAAAAGTGTAACAAATCAGTATTTTATAAGTTTAGAGTAAAAATCATTTCAAATTAAAATGATTCGGTGGATGATATTCTGGTTTAATAAGCGATCTACGAAAAATGTTTCGAGTGATCAAAGTCACCCTAGTGATCAAAGTTACCCCGGTTTACGGTACTCGGAGTATTCATGTCTTCAATAAAGTAAGTTACAGAATGTCTTCGACTAAGTTTTTTTGCATTTTGATTATAGTTTTTTTTTGCATTTTTATTATAGGCCTTAGGGTCTTTAGGTTCTTTATTAAAGTTGTAAAAATTTCTAAACCTGAAAATAAGTGCGGAGATTGGGAATCGAACCCAGGTTAGCTGCGTTCTATTCAACCAAGTTTTTTTGAAATAGCATTTCCAAAAGTTTGCTGAAACTATAAATTCTCCAACTAAATTTGTTTAAATAATAAATATTTTTATATTATTTCTTGGCGGAATAATCGTCAAAATTATTTTATTAGTTGTAGAGGACGGTAGGGAGTTGTGAACATAGTTTTGTTTTCGGGTTATAACCACTATAAACATCGGTCGATTGTCAATAATTCATCTGATATTTGTACAGGACACCTTAATACACCCACAGGCTAAACCAATTTAAAATAATCGTAATCATCTTCAAGATATGGCATATTGCGTAAAATACATGGAATCAGCATTTGTTATTTCGGTGGGGAGTTGTAAACCATCGCTAAAAATAGGAGAAACAATTCAATAATTTTCATCTAATTTTTTTCGTGCAATTGAAATCGGCTGCAAAACATGACACTGCATAGCACAAATACATATGATTAAAAACACTTTTCATGTGATATATTTAATCGCCAATTACACAACCATGAAGAACATAAGTTGAAGCAATATTTGCAAATAGAAAAAGGAATTTCATAACAATAGAAACATTTGACAGCAGTTACTGAATTTTTATCATGTATAGCTTAACGGGTATAGATGATATTCACAACTTCCCACCGTCCGCTAATATTCTTCAAAGGGTTATTTCGCACATTAATTTTTTGCTTTTTCCTCGAACCCCAAAATCTGACGTGCACGTTTCTATTACTTTTGAGTAAGATTCTATTGTCTTTTTGGTAACAGACCACACAATTGTTCGTTGCGATATTAAGCCCATATTATCGCAAAGGTAGTAGTAGAATTTCGGTAGCTGTATATGTGGGTACATTACAAGACCAAACAGTTTTTCGAACATTTTTTTTTGCTGGATGGTTCGCTAGTGAAATGAAAATTTAAAAATCGATATGGTACCCTGCATCGGTTCTGATCTAGATCCAGACCCAGTCCCGAATCCTGAACAGACCATGGATCCGAACTAGTTCAGTCTAGACCAGTACCAGTCCCCGGATCCAGACCACCTCCCGGATCCGGACCACCTCCCGGATCCGGACCAGTTCCTGGACAACTATGATATCTTGGCTTATGGCAACTATGGGATCTTGGCTTAGAGATCAGTTATAAGATCCAATTCCCACAATATTCCAAAGTCCTCATGATGCCTAAAACAATAAGTTCTCAATGAAGTGATCAGATGATATTCTTCAAAATCATTATTATTGACTATTTAATTAAATTAGTCGGAATTAAGTATTTTTTTTCAATCCAATTATTTTTGGCTTGGGGGAAGTGCCACTTTTTGGAGTCGGCTTAGTCTCCTATACAATCTCTTCTTCGACATTTCCTCATCAATTTGTTCAAACTTTTTCAATCGTTTTGACGAGAGACACATTTGTTACCGTTCACCGAAATGAACGATTGTTTTAACACTGATAATTTTCGGGAAGGGCTTTAGCCCCTATTCTCACTCTGGGCGTTCATGTCGCCGATAACGAGCTAAACATCCCGTCTTGGAAAACTGTCGGAAACTGTTTTGCATTGCGCGCAAAATGTCTCTTTTTCGTTCTCGGGTCTTGCTTCGTGCGTACCGTGCACGTTGATGATGCCGTAGTTGAAGTTATGGTCTTTGATTCTCACTATATTCATTCTATTGCTGATCGCATTCACCTTGATCTCGAATTGTTCCATCTTTGCCAGCTTTGCTTTGTGTATTTTCTTCTTTTTCGCGGGAAAATTCTCTTTTTAATTTCCGAATCCCGGAAGGCTATTGGAAAATGGCAGCTCTTGTAAGAGTTCTGTTCAAACGATGGATTAACAAAACAAATTGGATAAAGAAAGTTCTATTGGAGCTCTAATTGCATGCGAATGTTTCCATCCACCCAGCCTAGTCTTTTGGTAACAAGTAAGCTTTGCATTGTATATCAATGATCGGAATCTTTGGCTGTCATCTAGTAGCTCGTTTGTTCGCTCGTTTGCTGCCATTCATAGTTATAATCTAGCGATGCAAATCAACAACGCTTGCACCGTTTGCGGTTATCTAACGAAGCAACGTTTCGCTTTTTGAGCAGCAATAATACCGACTGCCTAATTAAGACCTCTTTGGGGAAAACACACCACCCATCGTGGTTGATGATCTCAAATCATGATCATCTCTGATTAGCTCGACTAACAAAATTGTCGTGTTGCGTTGCCTGCAAACAGCGTGGCGGCAGCGGCGCGGCAATGCCGGCGCCTTGTACCTACTGAAAATAAACCAAAATCAACACGCTCACGGTATGTCGTGTCGAGTCAAATTGAGGGAGTTCTCAGAGCCGAGTCGCAGCGAATAACTGCGGAGAAATTATAGGGGCGTTGAGTAAACCAATAACCTCAATATTATTATACATAAAAGTTTCAGTGAGAAACTTACCAGGAGACCGGCTGCCATCGGTTGTTTTCCGCGCTTTCTGTTTGTTGTTTGGTGTTTGATGCGATACCCACGCGTGCTTCTCCTTCTCGTCTGAAGCCCTCTCTCCGCTACGTACATATTCCGGCGGTCTTACCCCGTCTCTGCGGATCGTTAGACGTTTCATGCTGTCCAAATTGATAAAATAAGTTGAATTACATTGGAGCAATTTTCTGATTAAAGTGAAGTCTTAATTCAATCAGTCATGTTTTTGTTGTGAGAGATTTTTCTCTCGGCACCTCCGTTTCCATTTGCCTTGAACTGTGCTTTGCGGTTGGGTGTTTATTAGACTAGAAATGTAGTAAAACAAAGTAGAGACGAAAGGGATAATGGAGATACGATCGGTGAGCCGTTCTGGTGGCTGGCGATGGTAGATACGGGATAGTTGATAACGGGTTTTCAATGGCGTCAAACTTTTACCGAACTTTGGTTAGTTCTACTTTCGTAAGTAACATATTGTCTTTAGCAGCGATCGCTATTCAATAAGCTGTCGAGCTGCACGGATATTCCTAACTCACCAAACGCCCTTTCCGAACGGTATAACATTTTACGTCTTCTTCGTGACCATCGCACTTTCCAACTCTGACCGGGCGGGGGTCCATCAAGTTCAATGTACCTTGGCTTGTGCAAGCAAGAGCATAACCACGACGTCCATCGTTGCCAGCGTCAACACCGCCACTACCACCATCTCAAGGGCACCATTAACCTACATCCGCTGACCATGAAACACTCGGACGAACGCACGGTACTGCACATCCACGTCGTCTAATCTAACAGCTACACAGCACCACACAACGCCGAGTTTCAACAGGCCAGTGGCCAACCGATTCGATCCGCACGTGGATGATCAAGTGTTTTGCGCTATGATTGTGCAGTCGGCGGTGATCTCCGGTTGAAAAGAAAACTTTTTATGTGGTCAAAAACATAGCTCACAAATTGAAACCGCTTTGGGCGCAGTTCGGAACAGAAAACTTTCTTCAAGATTTTTCAACAAACAATGTGTATATAAGGTACCGGGTCTATGTCCAACATTGGCATATTTTGAATAATTTGTTTTATGTGTTGAAATTAAAGCCACAAAGAATAGAGAGACTAGAAGTACGAAGTCTGCCTCAATTTTGGAGTGTTCTGTTCGTATCTAAAAATGGCACATATAATATGTACATTACCCTACACAGTTGTAAACATTCGCTGCTGGCTTGAGCGGGCGGTGTTGGTCGGCGAAATTCAACGGGAAGATATACAGCGAAAAGATTAAGATAAAAAACACAGCCTTATTGGTTACGATCAGTGCGGATGTGCTGCGGGGCAGAGATGAGCACACCACATGCATCAGGCTAGAGGCAGCTCAGTGCAGAAAAAGGGGAGCATAACAAAACAAGTACATAAACCCATTAAGTGCATTTCCCGTCTGGCTGACGATGGTTGCCTTATCTATGTACCAACAGTCGCGTGGTTGCAGATAAAAACTGAAAACAATTGATTTCTGCAGACTTTTTTTTCGCGGAAATGGTTTGACGATGCACGCTGCTTCCGAGATGCAGTGGGAATGGGATGAAGTTTTATTAAATTGAAACCGTCGTTCATTTAGACATTTAACTTCATTACTCAATTGAATGAGCATTTGAATACTTCAACAACTTTAGTTGATAGTTATGAATGGGGGTTGCTAATTACATATACTGAAGGATTCAATTAAATTAGAATTGCATCAAGGTACTTTAGTGGCTTTCAAAGTAAGGCTTTGAAGTTACAGATTTTGGGACTCATGAGACTAGTTTAAAAATCAATTCGGTCCATCGCAGCATTTCAGATCGATAGGCCCCATTAGAAAATACCGCAGCTGTAGCTGTTGGGAATTTTCTATGACGTCATCATAGTTAGGGGTTAGTAGGGTAATTTGACCTGTTTTTTGATAATTTGTTTTATAGAATTTTTTTTACAATAGAGCTATTTTCACCTAAAGTATATTGGGTATTGAGGAGTACACAAACATTTGTTCTAGGAATTTTTTGATGACATCTGTCGGAGAATTGGCTGGCTAAATGAAGTTAGTTTTTTACTAGTCACAATAATTTCTCATGTTTGGATTTTCTGTTTCCAAACAATTGACAGTTCTCAATTGACTCTTAAAAGGTACATGAATGAATATCGTTCCTATTAAAATCATGCAAACGTTATTATTGTCGACTTTTTTCCTGTTTTTAGCATAAATTTGACTAAAACATTGCCAATAATTAATAAAAAAATTGTCCGAGAGCAAAGATTTTACTCGGGAATTTTGCGAACATTTAAAAAAAGAATAAATAATCCGGCCGGAATCATGTTGACCAGTTGAAAAAGTGTGTTTTGAGAAAAACGCGTATGCGCTCCGGGCGTTCTGAACCTTGGATGAACCTTGGTTCTAAGGGTATAAGGGAACAGAAAATGTGAAAAAGGATTTTTTGTAAAAAGATTGCACCCAACTACAGACTAGGAGATTACAGGTTCTATGAATGCTTGAAGGTACATTTTTTTCAGTGTGTCCCACAAAAGGTGTCCTGTCATTTGGCCGAATGCTGTTTGGCTGAACGCTATTTGGACAACTGCCACTTTATAGAAAGGGTCAGTTGGACGAATGGTTCATATGGCCGAATTCCTATTGGCCGAATGGATCATTGCCGAATGGGCCGTTTGACCGAATGCCGATTAGCCGAACGGGCCGTTTAGTCGAATGTCGTTTATCCGAAGGCTATTTTTACAGATGCCTTTGCGCCGACTGGATTTGGTTCAAGAGTTATTTGGCCGAAAGTAATATTTACAAAAAATATTTAACTGAATAACCGTAATAGAGAAATACATAGATACGACCCAATTATTTACGAATATGGTTTGTTTGGCTAAAATTGAATAATGCTTATTTATTCTGGTATTCACATTATTTGTTACAATTTATCTGAACATTTTGTGGATATTTTCCTTCTTTTAAACATGAGCTGTTCTTTCTATACATTTCTTTAGTATCTGTCTGTCTGAGGAATATTTTTTATATTATAAAGCTCGATATATCATATCAGACGATTCCAGTCTAGCTAATTCGCAATATTCCGGGTTCTGGAATTCCGCTTTAGGATAGGTTAGATTTAACTTAGTTAATAATTCTATGCTAGATTTAATTCATCATTTTCATCTTCTAAATAGTACTTACTTTAACTGCTCCGATGTTTGAAGGGCGAACACGAAATTATTGCGACATCGAAAATGTCATGCCAATTTTCTTATAATGTTTAAAATCAAACCAAAATTTTAGGGTAGTTTACATATATTTACTTCAAAAATCAAAAAGAAAGCTAATCGATGGAGCCTTGAGTGTAAAATTGAACGCATTTTCGCTTGATGCTCTCCATCAAAGTCTTTACAATGTCATACGGTACCAGTTTCTCAGTTTTTTTTCCATTTTTTAACATGTCCTTCTCGTCTTTGACTGTCTTCTTGCTCTTCCGAAGTTCCCGCTTCATCATTGCCCAGTACTGCTCCACCGGGCGCAGCTCCGGCCAGTTTGGCGGGTTCATGTCCTTTGGAACAAAATGGACACTTTTAGAATAGTGGCATGATGCCAAATCTGGCCAAAATAGCGGAGCTTCGTCGTGCTGCTGCAAGAACGGCAAAAGGCGCTTCTCGAGGCACTCAGATTTGTAGATATAGCCATTTTTGCCATTTGTCACGAAAGGCTCACTCCTCAGTCCGCAAGAGCAGATGGCCTGCCAAATGAGATATTCGGAGGCGAACTTCGACATTTTCTTCTTCTTAAATTTGTCGTCCACATAGAACTTGCTCTTGCCGGTGAAAAACTCCAACCCCGGAATTTGCTTAAAATCGGTTTATATACGTTTCGTCGACCATCACACAGCAGCCATATTTTGTCAGCATCTTCTCGTAGAGCTTCCGTGCCCGAGTTTTAGCCGTCGATTGTTGCCGCTCATCGCGGGTTGGGAAGTTCTATACCTTGTATGTATGGAGTCCAGCTCTCTTCTTTGCATTCTGGACGTAGCTCTGCGACATGCCGATCTTTTTAGACAAATCACGGCTTGAGACGTTGGGATTTGCTTTAATCATCCGCTTCACCTTTCCCTCCGTCTTTTTGTTCTCCGGTCCCGATTTTCTTCCAGCTCCTTTGTCGTGGTCCAACGTCAACCGCTCCTGGAGACGGTTGAATGGTGAATGTTCAACATTTTTCCCAACTGCAGGTCAGGAAATTCCAGGTGTTTGGAAAGAATTTGTTCTCTCGACTCGCGTTGGTTCACTTCCATTTTCGTTGAATCGAAAAACACGACTTCGAGTTTGACACCATGTAAACAATACACATCAATGAGAAAGTGTGCAAAATTTGATTGATTTTTACCCAATGGTAAAAAAGTTATGCCCTGTTGAATGTGTCGCAATAATTTCGTGTTCGCCCTTTAATTGTTTAATTTAGTTTTTAAGATATATCAATATTAATTTTAAAAAAATCCAAACTAAATTTTACCGACACGTTCACTTCAGCAGCGAGCACATTTTTCTGATCTATCTCTTCCCCATCTACATGACATTGATGACATTTATTCTCTCTTTTCGTGGTCGATTGAGAGTTGCGCCGAGTGGATGTCGACATTGCCATAATAGGGATTTCAGTCGCAACAGTCATATTTCGATTTGTTATTCCGTAGGAGTTTTTTCTTTCTCTGTCTCTTTGCTGATGGCTATTGTTCTAAAAATCAAGCAATTCAAATTTTACAGCACCCTACTAGTGCTGTAAAATGACCTTAACTTTATCTTCCGGTGATATATTTGTCCCAATTGAAATGTTCATACGTCTTACTTATCTTTATGGAGAGAATGCGAATGGACAAATTTATTCCCTTCAACCGGACCCAGCAGTATAAACTATAATGATTCAAATTAATGTGTGCTAGTACTGTGAATATAAGGAACATTACGGATCACCCTAAGAATTCGATGAGTAACACTTATCTACAGACAAATTACAACCCACAGTCCAATACCACTACCTGAGTAATGAAAGGTTGCCAAATTTGTGGATGTTGTTGAGGAAATAATCATAACTGCAAATCAGCGATAAGTACCTCCAAATCAAAAGCCAGTATCATCAGGGTGGCGTGTACAACAGCGAGAGAGAAATCAACGATCCCCAAGACACAGTTGTCGAGAAAACAAATGCTTCCCTGCCGCGCATAAAATTGTTCACACCAAGTGCAAAATCTATCGCTACTAGTTTATTCTAATTTATTAAATCATATAAATATATACAAAATACACGACTCCGTTAAGCCAACAGATCCCGAAAGCGTTAGAAGTCTATCGGTGTGCGATTTCGCTTGCAGTGGTGGTTAGATATATATCCAAGCTATCGACTTGATGATCTTGGCAGGATCCTCTCCCGTAAGATTTTTACAGACTAGCTAATACCCATCGGGCGTTGCTACGACTTTCAACGAAATAGGAGGAGAACACAATTTGTTCCGAAGCGCCATCTGGCGGGCAGATAATCCCCAACCAATAGCACACAAACACGCTCCACAACGCATGCCTACTATGTATAAATTTTGACGGCAGTCGGTTAAGCCGTTTGGGAGTCCATAAATCATATACATACAAACATATATATATATATATATATATATATATATATATATATATATATATATATATATATATATATATATATATATATATATATATATATATATATATATATATATATATATATATATATATATATATATATATATATATATATATATATATATATATATATATATATATATATATATATATATATATATATATATATATATATATATATATATATATATATATATATACACAGGGTGTTTGGTTCATGGTTAAGAATCTCTCGGGGGGTGATAGACTGCCATATTTGGAGAAAAAAATTGTAATACACATACCATCAAATCTCAACCGTTACAGAGTTATTGAACTTTTAGTGTAAAAAATTATTTGTCTTAAAATACCTCTAACTTTAAAAGTATACTTTGTATTTTAGATGTTTTAGTTCCATTCGAAAGGTGAGAAAATTTCGCATTGAGTGATGCCCTCACATGTTTCAGCTAATGAGTTTAAATAGCATTTTCAAAGTAATTTATCGAAAATTAAACAATTTCAGACGATTTTTCGTTCATTTCTTGAAAATCATAATAGTTAACCTCATCATTTTAATAATTCAGATTGTTAGTCTTGATGAGCTGCTTAATTTGTTCTTTGACATGATACACTTACCTTTTCTTATTTTCATGATTTTGGGTTATTCAACTTGGATATTTTTATGTTATTTTCACTAGTACCAGCTCTAATTGAAAAATTACGGCACTTATTGTACTTTTTTTCTTTTTATTCGAAAGCCAGGAAAATTTTACAGTGAAAAATGTATTAATACCTTTCAGTTAAGTGAATTTAGTATTCTTTTAAAAGTAAATTAGTTTAAAGTTAGTGCTATTATTAGCATTTTCGTTAATTTTCTTAAAATAGTAAATTATAAACATCACCATTATTATCATGGAAATAATGCATCTCAGCAAGCTCTACAGTTCTTTCTTTGACTCCATTCAATTATCTCTTTTGGTTTCGACGCAAAATCGTTTTTATCACATCGTTTCATATGCAAAAATAACGATTTCGAACCCACTACATTTGTGGCGAGCTCATGCTGTGTTAACTATTAAATAGCAGCAAAATGAAAAGAGATGTAGACAAAGTGTCAAATTAAAAGTTATAGAGAACATTAAGGGGCATCAATTGAACAATAGTAACGATAAATTTTGTTGATTAATAATTAGAATAATTAAAAAAACTCTCCAAAAAAACACAAATTTTGAGTTATTTCGTTAGTAAAAAATCATTTAGTACACTTAACTAAAAGACATTTGTACATACATTGATAGGAAATTTTCTCAGCTTTCCAATGAAATCTTGTAAATAATGATATAAAGCATATTTTTTAGATTAGAGTCTTTTAAGCACTTGCAAGTCGGTTACGGGAAAAGTATAGTAATGAAATTACTAAGAAATGAGAAGAGATAGAAATATGACGTCCAAGAACAAATTATGAATCGTCCCAAAACTCAACTTTTGGATACTGGATATTGCTATTATCATACTTCATCAGTTCGAGAAAATTAGCAAAAACCTCCTCAAAAACTCTAACTTTTAACTACTTTACAGTTAAAAGGTAATTAAAACTAATTACTTAAAAGATATGAGAACACCATTCAATAGAAAATTTTCTCACCTTTCAAATGGAACTGAAACATTTAAAATACAAAGTATACTTTTAAAGTTAGAGGTATTTTAAGACAAATAAGTTTTTTACACAAAAAGTTCAATAACTCTGTAACGGTTGAGATTTGATGGTATGTGTAGAACAATTTTTTTCTCCAAATATGGCAGTCTATCACCCCCCGAAAGATTCTTAACCATGAACCAAACACCCTGTATATATATATATATATATATATATATATATATATATATATATATATATATATATATATATATATATATATATATATATATATATATATATATATATATATATATATATATATATATATATATATATATATATATATATATATATATATATATATATATATATATATATATATATATATATATATATATATATATATATATATATATATATATATATATATATATATATATATATATATATATATATATATATATATATATATATATATATATATATATATATATATATATATATATACACAAATATGCATACTACGGAAATAAAGGGTGTTGCGATTAAAAATGAAGAATGTGTGTAAGTTGCTCAAACTCTTTATTTAAAACCGACTTTATCCACCTAACAGTGAGATGAGACATTTCATACACAAATCATTGTTGGACCATTAATTAGCTTGCAGAACTCATGCGAAATATGCACCCTACTAGAGGGGGATGAGTACAGTTTCGAGTCCTGCATGAATGAAACCTCTAATAAATTGAATATATTATAGAACATCAATAAAACAAATAAAATTAAAAAATATTAATGTAAAAAAAATAAAAGCAGTTATCAAATTCATAAAATAAGAAGAATGCTTAATATAAATCAAATTAATAAAACAAATAATCATATTGGTTCAGCTCTTTAAATGAAAAATTACTACTAAATCAAATAAAAAAATTATCAAATGAAAAAAATTGGGTAAGCTAACAAATTAAATGAAATTAACAAAATGAATAAAATAAATCACATATAAATGAAACGAATAAAATTAAAGCACTGAGACCTCCATTGCAAACTAAACCGGGACTTCGTAAATTATATTAGCTCGTACAAAAGTGTTCGTTATTAGGAATTTAGTTCGTAAAATAGTTCAGTTCACATTCTTATTTCAACTTTTTTCATCAAAGCAGTTACCAAATTTAATTAATATAACAAAACAATATGGATATTTTTGCAACGGATTTGACAAGTAGATAATGAAAATGGATGTTTGGAGCCATTTTGGGATCCAAGATGGTGACTTTCAGTTGAGCAAAATTATCGATAATTCTCACAATATAGTTTTTCCTTTTTTATTTCGACTATGTTAGTCACATTTTCTTTTTTTACATTTGAACGACATTCAATTAGCTAGATATTACTGGGTAGGGAAAGTTATGAAAATTAGAGTCATAGTACTCAAGTGAGAGCAAGGATGTGAAGCAAACAGATCGGAAAACTAAAAGTGGCAGGGTCATTAGAACAGGCTTAATATCGTACAGGTGATTCGTAGTTATGCTGCCTAAGCTCGACCCTCATTAGCAGAAGACATCAATTACCAAATTGACCACCAAAAAACGATTTTTGGGCTATATTGTCTTCTGAAAAGTTTGTTTATAAAATATTCCCCATTTTATAGAGGTTTTGTAATTAGTCCTCCCAAAGCTGAGAAGCAAATTCTTGTTTGGTCATTTATGAAAATAAAAAAACTGCATTCAGAAAAGTTGTAGAGAATATATTAAGAAACAACTTTGCTGAAGAGGTTATGTATCCATATTTTGGTTTTGAAGGACATTTGTGGAGTTTTCTATGATACACCCCTGAAAATCGCTTAAAAAACTTTTCTAGGAGATTAATATTTCATAATAAAATACACAATTTTTGTTATCCATGTTTATTTCTATTTATTATATCTGTTGAATTATCGATAGTTTTAGTATCCAAAAAGCAACATTTTGGTAGGAAATAACATTTCGATCCGCAAATTTCCGTAGACAAAGCCAATATCGTTTAAAGCTATAAAACAAACACTGTCAAATCTATCTAATAATTTTTCGCATGCTGTCTCTTGCATGCAAAAAAATATATTCAAAAAACGACTATGAAACTCTGTTTTAAGATCGTTCAAAAATTGCATCACGCATGTAAGAGTAAAGGGAGGAAATATGTCGCATGTCGTTACATCATGGAGAGGAAGAGGGGGAGCTTTAACATACATTATCAAATTTCGTTTTTGTCTGGATTATAGAGTTTTGAATCTTATTTCCCATTCACCTCTTTTTTCGGACTAGAAAATTTTTTAATCCTATGTACGGCGTTGGGAATCGTACCCAGGTGAGTTGCGTACAAAGCAACCGATTTACCGACTACGCTATGCCCGCCCCATCACGAAATTTAAAGATAATTTTTTTATTTACAATTTTTCTTCCATATATATTCTCATCATACTAGTAGAAAGAAGAACTAAGTATTACATAACTAAAAATGTCTGTATACTTTTTATCTGGTCTTAACATAGGTACGGTTTAAGCAAGAATGTCGAGAATTACATCTCCAGAAGCGGCTGTAAATCGATTGAATCAATTTTATAATGAACACTTTTTTCGCACCCGCAACATTCATTCAATCTATAATTCTATTACTAAATTAGAGGTTTGGATGTTTACCGCCAGTAATAATTCGATAATAAGCAAAGTTAAAAAAACGACGTGTTGGAATCAGTGTAACGAAACACATAGTTTGGTTTGTTGGACTGAAGACACACACACGTATCATCAATCGTACGAAATTCTGCCGTAAGCGATTCACACACCACACAATCCCATTAACCACCCGTATTGTAAATCAGTTGTCAGTTCGAATTACGTTCAGCTAGGCGTATTCAAAAAAGATTTTGCAACAGCTCCGTTCCTGTCTTTCGATTGGTTATGGGTATCGTTTTTCTTCTATTGCGTCGAGTGCAACCAGTTGAAACTATCATTTGAATGTTGGTATCAATTTTCACCTCAATCGAACCGGAGCAGTGACAGCGCCGATGATCGACTTGTGGTAAGGCAATTTTACACACTCAAAAGGAGCGAGACAATTTAAGTGGATGTTGATCATTGAGTTGTAACCGAAACTTCAAACTTTACCCGCATAACGAACACACGCAATGTCTTACATGCGGAGGGGGGGGGGGGAGGGAGGCGCCTGGACGTCAAATCCATTACAGAGCACCTTGACTGGTGCCACCTATTCGCACATGTGCGAATTTGCTCTCCTCCGTAATATCTCTTTTCCTGAACAGACCCAATAATTGACCGAAGAAGACAGTTGCATGCGTACGAGGAAATGGCACTGCCGGAGAGCATTGTTGCATGACTAATAGCGGTTCGGTGGTTCGACATGAATAAGCCCTCGACCAATTTCGGGTTCCGTGTGACTCACGCGATGATGGGTGACATGTGACTGTGTATGACTCGATCGGTTGCGGTTACGATGTCCGACGATGGCCGGTGGTAGGCTGGGTAATAATTTCCCGGTTTCTGCTGATATTAGCAAGGCAAGCTCTGGCGAAACTTTACAGTGGTCATTTGTTTTGGAAGAAGACCCAAAGGACAAATGGTTATAAACCAATGACGAGCCTTTCGAAATTTGACTTTCGCTTTTATGGAATGCTGTGCGAGCACGCATCACGGATGAGATGTGTGTGGTTTTGGATTTGGTTCCTACCTGGGAGCCGCGACAAACAAAATTTTACGTTGTGGGTTCAATGACATTCAGAAAAATCCGGAAATCTGGTGTTGATTAGCATAGGTCACGTGAATAACGAGTTTCGATTTTAGTCATTAGTGGTTGTACATCTAATAGGCTATATAGTCCGAATAATAGGGAGGTCGTTTTATCCAGTGGTCGTATGCTTGAGATCTAGCTAGGACAATCTTTTTAGATTTGATAGGAATGCTCCCAACGATAAATTAAGACTTGTCATGGCAAAATGCACTTAATGCTAGATGGAGTAAGCGAAACCAGTCAAGTAAAAAAAAACGCTCGAATTAAACGTATATTCAAGCAGGCAAGAATAAAAGTCTGAATAATAAACCTTATCAACTTCAATCCCCTTTAATTATACTAAAATGTAAATGCCAGGTAAAATCTTCAAGTGCAAAATTCAGACTAAGTTCCTTTGGCGTAAGAATGTTTTATTTTCAAAAGTTGCTTATTTCATAGTAAATTTTACGTAGGGTTTTCCGCAGTGTACAGTTTATTTACATAATTAACATGTGATAATCTGATTTTCATGAGTACATAAAGTACATAAAGAAGTCACCCGAGCTATTTTCATTTTCTCACGAAATTTTTTATCAACGCTCGGAAAAAATCCTCCAATCACCCTTGTAATGTTTCAAGCTGTATTAGTGAGTGAAGGTTTCTGTCGTCACTAACTTTGTGAATGGACCATTAACACTTTCTTTTTATGGTGAAACTGGTTACAAATATAAATAAATATCATAGTATTCTATTTCACGAACAGATGAACGCGTATTGCAACATCTGAAATCAGCAAACTGCTGTGTTACTTTATGCATGTTGTCCCTGAATTTCATCCATTTCCGAAAAGTGCTTTGTATATAGGGCGATATTATGACATACTCGTTATACTCAGTAATATTTCAAGCTGTTCTGTATTTTGGTCACTATACGTACCGTAAACCGGGGTGACTTTGATCATCGGGGTGACTTTGATCACTTGAATCTTTTTTCGTAGATCGCTTATTAAACCAGAATAGTCTACCGTATCCTTTTAATTTGAAATGATTTTTACTCTAAACTTATAAAATACTGATTTGTTATACTTTTTGAGTATATTGTTCGGTTTTTGGGTACAAAAACTACAAAAAACCGAAATGGTTTAAAAATATTAAACTTGAAAAAATGTGTTGCGTCTAAAAATATGTAATGATTACTTCGAAAAGTGATCAATATCACCCCGGTTTACGGCATGTATTGTGCGTTTATTGTAAACCACAGGTTGAATCAAACAAAAGGGATAAAAATTTTATAACCATGACATTTCTAAAATCGACTTTCTGGGTATCCCTAAATCTTATCCAGGAATCATGCAGACTACAGAATCAATTTGATCAAATTCGTAAAATATCTTACTAAATGTCTTGGTAGCTTGAGTCAAAACTATAACCTCTATATGAATCGAAAACATTGACTGTTTTAGTTATTTTGGGACCATTGACACTTTAAGAAATACAAGTGGCACTTACGAAATATATACAACTTTTCGTCGATATCTTACAGACCGATTGAACGCCTTCCTGTATTTTTATTTGAATGTATCTATCATTTTAGTATCTTGCACTCTCTTTAATTGGCAATTCCCGTCGCATTTTTTGCACAAAACTTTAACGAACCGGATCTCATTTAATTAGTAATAATTTTGGGAAGTGAATGTCGGCATTTACCTCAGCAGGAGGGAGCAGTTGTGAAATTTTGGACTATAAAATGGCCATCATAACTGCTAATGGTAGGTGATGGCACTTTTCAAGCCTAATGCACCCGCGGTCTACTCCGCTCTAACAGATGTAGTTGGAGGAAATTAATATTTCATTGGTCTTTTAAGTATAAATGACTCAATTCAGCAAACGTGTTGATGCACTTTGCGGTAATTAATTTGCACACTAATTGTGCCATCGAGGTGCATGGTTGGTGAACGGACGAATTTTGAAATGTATGAAAGAGGAGACATTAAACGTTTGGAATACATTATTAAGAGTTTTTCGATTTAGCCCCTCTCTTTTTATTTCTCGTTTTTAGAAGTTTCCTCCTGCCGTGTGGAATCGATCATCTCCAGACTGTCACTATGTAACCGCCGTCGCCCTTACCACTACGGAGACTGAACCGAGAGCGGAAACTGAATCGGTCCGATGACTTTTGAAGGATTCCCCACGGGTCCGAAGAATACCATCCGCCAATTGGTTTCGCTGATCTCCCGTTTATCCGAAAGTTGCAAGTTTTGCTCTTCTCTCTCGGTCACCATCTACGCATTCTCTCCCCTGTCCTTGATACAACTGCTTCTACACCGATTTTGGAAATAATCCCCCCTCTGAATATCTTGACCAAGCATAAGTCTCCGATAAAAAATCAAATTTGTATTCCGTATTCCTAGTTTTAAGATATTTGTAATTTTACCTCTTTGTTAAAACTATTGTCCCTCATCTTGTAAATAGAATTGTATCCCTAGTTTTAAAACACCAGTGAAATTTTTCATAAATATTTGTTCCCCCTTTTGTGTACCAAACTATATTGTTAGTTTTAAGATAACTGTAAATATTTCCTAAAAACTATTACTATTGAATTCCTTGTTTTAAAATTTTTCATAAAAAAATTTTTTTTGCCCCTCTCTTGTATATAGAATCTTATTTCTAGTCTTAAGATAGCTGTAAAATTTTACTCTTTCATAAAAAAAAAATATTTCAATATTGTAACCTCCTAGTTTTAAAATATCCAAAATGTAAAAACAAAAGAATTTGGCACCGCATTTGTACCTATCAAATAAACGAAATGAATAAAAAAAAGAGTTTTTCGACTAATGGGTCGTAAAGTAGACAGCGAAAACATAAATATTGCTTTTGCCTGCAAATACAATTCAATCATTTACAGTTACGGGCAAAATAATAGGACCACTGCGGCGCTGACATTTCTTTATGCGCTAACTAGCCTCCGCGTTATGATTAAGAAGTCGTCATCTAGCGTCCGACACTAGTAATGATGTGTCAGTAAGCGTTACCAGCTATGTAGTTTGAAACGTTATGTGATGCAAATAGATTCGACATTTTAACGGGGATGTCATAAAAACCAGAAGATATAAAAATAGGACCAAATTCATTATCTGATCACAATTTCGTAACTTCCCATTTTTTTTACTATTTCAATACTGTGTATGTACATTAGAGTGACAGGAAAGAAATAAGCGTGTTGTATTGGAAGGGCTGAAATTTCTCGAAGTATTTTAGCAAAGAATTAACCCACTAGGTTTCTGATTCCATGTTTTAAGAGGCGACAAACAGCAGATGTGGTTGTGCTCCACTAGGAGGTTGATAACAGTCTGTTATCTTTCTCTGGATAAAGCCAGTCTAGAGACCGCGTGGCATCCGGCGGGTTGAAGTATCTCAGCCAAGAATTGATTCACTGGGTTCCTGCTTCCATGTCGATATGCTGGCCGCGCACCGAAAGTCGTGAGTCTTACGCTTGCTGTGTTAAGCGAATCTATAATGTGTAGTGCTGTGATCGAGTATGGTTAAAGTAGCTCAAATTCATTTTCAGCGTTTACGTACAACAACTATGATTCTATCCCGCCTTGTCCTGAAACGAAAAGCTTCCATAGCTTTGACTCCATAATCATATTTTCAAACAGGAATCTTCTATGTTGGATAGCTACTCAACCCTGCCTTCGCAGCTTTCAACAGAAATGGCATGACAAACGTCTCGTGCATGTATACTTGTGAATAGTGTTACTGACGCTTGTCTTACATCCGACCTCATCACTCGCGATATTTGTGCTATCACGGTCGATAAGACTATTGATAACATAAAAATGAAAATGCGTCTATTGTTCGGCATATTTGCCGCATAATGAATCACAACCTTCTGATAATTTAAAAAGGGTTGTACTGTGACAGAAATTGGTTTCTATTCATAATCGTCTGTGATGCAAATGTCCACCATATAATTTGAGGCAGCTCAGATATCATTTTGAGAGGCACCGAAATGACGAAAGAGTTAAGTAGCGCACATCTGCATATACTTATTGTAGGGCATTGTCCAACATTTGCACGATCTGGCATAGAAGAGATGTTAGATGTAACTCTCTACTTCAACGGTATTACGCATGAGCTGGCAAACTAGCTCGTAACCAACGAGCTCGAACCGACGTTATCTAATCATAAGTAAGTTTGATCATTTAAACGTCTAGATATAGCACCCTCTTGCGGTTCTACTACTCAGAAATTTTTTTTTGTTATTTTAAATTTGTTTTCAAGCACATGTTTGGAGCATCAATATAAATGTACAATCAAGTTCCACCACAAATACGCACAACTTGTCGTGCTTTCTTTAACGAATTTTGTTATAATTTTACACGTTGATAGAAAATGACAGTTTCATTAAACGAGATTCCAATGCACTTTAATGTATTTTTAACTCAATATTGCTGTAAAATAAATGACGTGTAATATCACACGAACGAAACTGTAAAATCATATGCTTTTTGATGTTCCCAGTTTCCATTGAATGCATCGAATTCAACTTAATTTTCATTAATTTTTTGATTCAAGCTTTGTATGTTTACATTCGTGTTGATTTACATGTCGTTTAAATTTCATTATTTTTTGGTGTGTATGTAATAATTCAATTTCGAATATGTGGTAGTTCAAAATTGGATTTAATTGTGTGGACCTTTCTAGAATGTATATTCAAAGTTTTTTTTATCAATCCGTTAATGCGTGCAGGTTATTTCCACTCCTATTCGGATTTTCGGTGAATCGGAAATTGAGTCACTTCCCACAACATCAGGAGTGAATACTGACAGTTGCGAGAAGTGCGCTCCTTCTAATCCTACAAAAATGTGTTAGATATTGATAAAAATGAAAGAATTAAAGAACAATCGCATAGATGTTCTCTCAAGCATTGCTTCGGCTCATTGTATAGTCTTCGAGTCTCAATATTTATCGAGTCCAAGCATGGTTGGAGAAAGGTCACTTTTCGATTGCGCTGAAGGATGATCTGTTAAAAGATCTTCACTGTTTCTTATCAATCCCTTTTCACTCTTTCATACCCAGTTCCAGTGGGTTTGGTTTAAGGTATGGTTTTTTTGGTTCCCTCCGGAAAACGAACCAAACTGTACCTGGCTGAAAGAGAAATTGGACGGGATAAGTGGAAGGTAGGAAACTTTCGTTTTACTGTCGAACCATATGGCCTTACCAGAATAAGGCTTCCCTTTACATTCCGTGGAATTCCAATGAATGTTTGAAGAGTACTGATGTTTTGATGAGATGTTTAAATTTCCATAATCCTAGTTCGCTGGCTGTTCGCTGGGAAGTTCTGGGAAGCAAATCGATTACAAAGAAAATGCAGCAGTATTTTTGCAGTAGGGTAAACGAATCTAATATGTCCCCCTTAAGCAAAAATAGCTATATTTCACCATTTGACACTATGATGTTCTCACTAATTACTCTAATTTATTTTTATATTAGTTAGAAATTAGTACCCGTTTAATTTTTTATTAAAATCATCCTGATACAAGTAATATTAAACATTTTTCAAAGATGCCTAAATACTAGTTTTTTCTTTCACCCAGGGCAAAATGCCCCCGGTGAAAGTGTAATATGCCCCACAACAAGAGGACAGTATGCCCCATAGCAATCGGTGAGTATGCCCCACAACAATGGGTGGGACGTTTTGGCCGGTGATGAACTGTTGTGAATACATGAATAATTTTACACACACATAGTTTTAAGGTTGGACAGAGAAAGGGTAAAATTCGCAAACGAAAAAAGCGTATGTAGAATGTTGTTACAGTACTGCTGATTGATTTTTATGAAGATCTGACATACGGTGTGGAAAAAACTGCTTTTTTCGTTTGCTTTTTTATCCTTTCTCTGACCAACCTTAAGCCAAGCTAAAAACTAAGATAGTAACTATAATATTCTAGTAAGCTACTTGAAATAGTTCTATCGAATCCGACTTTTTAATTGGTTGTAATATTATTGGAAAAACTGGGAGCTTACATCAAAGTAGCTCTTTTGAAACTTATGCGTATATTGTTGTTTTGTAACATATTAAAAATACCAAATTAACCTAGTACGTTGATTTCATGAAACGATATTGTAATCAGTCATTTTCACTTTTTAGATAATTCAGGGATCCTGAGAATCGAAGAGGGGCATTTTGCCCCTGTGGGGCATATTATACCGTTTTACTCTATCGAGGACCATTCTCTGGAATTCTTGGCGAAAAAGGGTTATAAACTGAACTATGGCTACCAAAAAGTCACGGCGAATGTTTATAAATCTAAATTGGTTTAAGCCGAATTTGAATGACAACAAATGATCGGGTGTGTTGTCGTTCTGTTATCTGAATTTCCTCTCGGGGTGTTGATATATCCGCTCTTCGAAAAGTGTCTTTATTCTCTTGGAAGTGAAGAATACTTCCGTATTGTCTATGTTGTCTGTTGTGTTATTTTTCTTATTCCTAACATTATCCCAATCCCTTCCATGCGGGAAGTTATGAAAAGAAAAATCATAGCAAGACTAAATTCTTCGATAAACATGGGGAAAATGCCAGTTGAGTTAATCGCTACTGATTCCTGATGTTTTGTAATGCAGGGACAGGCAATAGATAATGGGCTAGTTCACCTGAATTCCCACCACAAAAACACCATTTGAAATTACTTCCTACATTGATAATGAATTCCATTTCTTCCAAATGTGATACGAATCTTTGATCATTGGTTTACTAGTTGTCCATATATATGAGCATCTTAATTATAGCGGCGTCACAGAAACCACGTGCTACAAGTTATTACGAAAAATGACTGGTTTCGCATGGGCTAATTTTTTGAACGCTATCCGCAAAGAATGCCTGACATGGTAGAACTCGATAAAGGCGACTTCCGTCAGCATAACCTCCATTTTCACCTTCAGCCAATGTTTTACATCACGAATGCCTATGCGTCTTATGCATATGCAGTTAATAACCTCCGTATTTGGTTGGAGCACCATTTCTTGCTTCTGCGACTCACTCATCTCGAAAGATCACCACTAGAGTGACAGAAAAAAAATGACCCCCATCGGCCCACCCCTGAGTCGATTCCTAGTCCCATCAGGAGTGTCTGCTCCAAATTTGAGCCAAATCGAACAAGTCTAACTACCGGACCAACGTGCTTGAAGTTTGTATGGGATTTTTCGACAATTTACATGGAGAAAACCCACTTTCGCACATTTTCCTCGCTAGGTGGCACTGTATACATCAGATTATCACCAACAGTGAAACTTAAGAAGATAATTCTATTATCTACAACTTTGTTGAAGACTGCAAAGCGATCCGACTCGAACAAGAAAAGTTATTAAACTTTTAACGAAGTGATGTCTGAGTCAGTTTTGCATGGGGCCTAGCAGTGCATGATTGTGTATCAGTACTAGGTTCTAACAAACTATACATTTTTGTGGAATAATGGTTAGATTTAGCTGAATAGTATGTTCGGAAGAATTGCAGTACATAATACGAATTATGTTTTGGTTAGAAAATTTTAGTTCCACCTGTGACTGCATAGATGGCGCCAACACTAACTTTTCAATGGAGAGAGATATAAATTAGGTGTCTTCTACAAAGTTGTAGAACAAGCCTTTTGCAGTAATTCTTCCAAACATCTCGATATTGTATCTCTCTCCGTTGAAAAGTTAGTGTTGGCGCCATCTATGCGGTCACAGGTGGAACTAAAATTTTCTAACCAAAACATAATTCGTATTATGTACTGCAATTCTTCCGAACATACTATTCAGCTAAATCTAACCATTATTCCACAAAAATGTATAGTTTGTTAGAACCTAGTACTGATACACTACCATGTACTGCTAGGCTCCATGCACAACTGACTCAGACATCACTTCGCTAAAAGTTTAATAACTTCTTTCAACAAAGCCGGATTGACTAGCAGTCTTCGACAAAGTTGTAGACAATTAAATTATCTTTCTTATTTTCACTTACAGTGATAATTCGATGCATACAGTGCCATCTAGCGGTGAAAATGCGAGCTAGCTGGTTTTCTCCATGTAAATTGTCGAAAAATCCCATACAAACTTCAGGCACGTTGGTCCGGTAGCTAGACTTGTCCGATTTGCTTCAAATTTGGAGCAAGTACTCCTGGTGGGTCTAGGAATTGACTCAGGGGTGGGCCGAGTGAGTTTTCAAAAATGCTTTATTTTTCTGGGCACTCTAATCACCACGGCAAGAATAAAACTAACAGTTTCTTTTATTCTTCTAGCGAGTCACACATTATGGAGGTGTTTTTGTCACACTCAGCATACTGAGTAGGTATCGTGACCGGTGTCTCTGGTAGTTCGAAATAGCAATCTTCGTCAACATTCTCTCATGACCCTTTGCGACGCAGTGGGACGTCAACTCTTAAGGATGTTATGACTATAACTAGCACAAAGAATGTATGAATTTGTTAATTACTTATTAGTTATAAACAACTAAAACTCGAAAATCTCCTTTTTCTTTTTTACAATAAATTCGGCTGTGTCTGAACTCAAAGTCCTAAAGATCTATTTTTTGCAAATATCTTAAACATTGAGCCAAATAATAGATTTTTTACAGGATTTTTCGTAGGTTAGATTTTTCGAAAAAATTATCAAAATATACAAAATGTAGTTTATCATTATGTTAGTCTATAAAAGATTCTGAGAGACAGGGATAGCTTCTCAGCTAGCATAAAAATAGAGTATATGCTTTTTAAGGTTATTGATTACGATTCTGAGAACAGAATTTAAAAATTCCAAATGGCGGCTACACAATGGCAGCCTTTTGTTTACGAAATTGGCAAATTTTGACTTAGTCAGTATAAAATTCGATTCACGGGAATTTTTTGGGTCGCCGATTTCGATTCTAATATTTTAATTACAAAATTCGCGACACTCAGCTTTGCTTCACCGATTTCTATACGAGAAGACGTTCTGCGCACTTTTGTTACCTCCATTGATCACAAACTTTAACGTTCATTAAAGATATAATTAAAATTATTGCTTCGCTTGTTCACCCTTCTTACATCAGCGCAGGGATGTCAGATGCACAGATAAATCCGTGTTTCACAGATTTTCAATATGCTGCACAATTTTCAGAAACTGCACAGATTTCCACAGTTTTCTGTTCTAATGCACACAGATTTCTCAATTTTTGACCTTGCGCCTTATTTTTGCCTCGCGCAAAAACCAAAAAAAGGTCGCCACATCTTGTTTTGAGACAAATTTGAACGTTTTCCTTAACACTGATTGGCACTGATTTTTAAATGGTCCGCGCACAGATTTTTGAAATATCACCTAGCATCCTGCATCCGCCCCTAGCCACTGCCCCCCTCTGGCCATGTGCCTGATTCATTAGCTGTTTATGTTCAATATAATTGTGGAAATGTCTATCACATTTTTATTACACTTAGCACGTATCCCACAACTATCACAAGCTAACGAGCTTTGAGCTTGAGATTGAGCTTGTGCGATCACCCCTGGCTGCTACTCCGTTATCGATCTGGATTAGCTGAAGTTGCATAGAGAATAAGAAGATAATTATGGTTGGGAGTAGCGAAACATCTTTCAATGTGCAACTCCTGGCAATCCTAAAGTGATCGTAGAAGGATATTTTTGTTAGTAAGATTATAGAAGTTGGATCTACTTCTTCTTTACCGACGCCAGAGAGGTGACTTCACTATCTGGATTAGATATCGATCCACCAAACTCATAGACCCTGGGACCAACGGGTTTACTTCCCTTCCGAAGGAAGACGTGACCACATATTTTTTCACCTCAGAAAAATCTCAACGACCTCGGCTGGAATCAGTGGCGGATCCATGGGGAGGGTCTAGGGGGTTCGGACCCCTCCCCCCGAAATTTTTTAACTTTTTGAAATTTTTTAAAACAGTTTGAATTTTAAATTCGTTCTAAATTCGAAACCATTTCAAATCACCAAGACTAATTTTAATTAAATGAGTGTATTACATATTACGACCTGTACAATGAACATTTCAAAATTGAAATTTCGGAACCCCTCGGAAATTTTTTCTGGATCCGCTCCTGGCTGGAATTGAACCCAGGCCAACTGGAATGAGTCTCTATCACAAGCTAACGAGCTTTGACCAAAACAGTGTAATTTTTAAATATTTTAATCAGCATGAGTTTAATGATATCTCCATGCGATTATATTTTGTAATGCGATGGGAATGGGTTTGGAAGGGTAGAGGGAGTGTGGCGTTAATAGAGTGAGACGAGAGAATGCATCATGAACTTCTCATCTTATTTCGGTATGCGGGGATGGATTAAGGGAATGCGGGTAAGAGGATAGCTTAAGGGGGGTAGGAGGGGAGGTATAAGGATAAGAGGGGCGGTGCCACAACCAACTTCATATTATATATGCCATTTGATACTTGTTTGGAGAAAATTGTTTGTCTTCACCGTATAATTTTACAATATATTCCCGAAGCCGGGTCTTTCGAAATAATGGATAATATATTCCAAGAATGTTTGATTGGTCATCAGTGATCTAGACCTGCGAATCGTAGTAATTTGATGCCCATTTCAATAGATTTTTAGGCTCTGATGTATTATGTTGGTAACGGTTTCTACGAGACATGTGACCGCAACAACCAATCTGTAACTCCGGCACCAAAAATTCAGAATCGAATGAAATTCTGTAACAGTCAAAGGGATTACTGTATCCTTTATTTGAAAGCAGGTTTGTAAAAACCGGTCTAGAATTCGTTGAGAAATAGGTGTGACATTAGCTAAGAAACTTGGTGAGTTCCCCGGGGGTCTAAAGAACTGTCATATATGGCCAGTGTAGTCAAAGCTAGTTTGATTGGTCATTAGTGATCTAGATCCGCAAACCCAACTAATATTGCACCTATTTTAATATGTATTTCACCATTTGGACATCATGGTGTTACCAATTTATATGGGGATTTGCTGTGTGATTGCACTCTTTAACCCGTAACTCCGGAACCGGAAGTCGGATCAACTAAAAATAGAGTAGTAGCTTATGGGAGCGTTATACCTTTCATTATAAACTAAGTTTGTGAACCATTCATAAATTACGTAACGCTTTTAGGGGGAAGTATAACAAAATGTGACATGTTGTGACATATGGGGGTGGGGGAGTAAGTAAGAATGCTACGTGACATGTTTTTACTGAAGAAATTTTTTTGACTAATGCGTAGTTGAGGAGAGAGGGGTAAAGAATTTTGTGCCAGTCAATTTTGGGCAATTTTTTCGTCACGTAGTTTATAAATGGTCCCATATGAGAAAGGCTAAAAGGTGTGAAATCAGCCATCTCCGATAAAAGTGTTGAAGCCCAAACGAAATAATTTTAAAGTACCAGTCGGTCACTTAAATGTATATACTGCCTACTATCCAAAATCAGTCCCATGAAGATGGGAAATCCCATAGAAAATGGGTCAAATATGTGATCATAGGCAGTATAGTGAGACGCTACTACCGAGGGGTGTCAAACATCTTGACATTTTAATTTTTAAGAAGTGCTCATATTATTTTCTGCAGTTTAGATTGATATTTCAATGACATCCTATATGCGTTTTGTACATCCAATCTGAAATATCAAGACAGGTAAAACAGTAACCTCAATCCTAGCAAAAATAAAATTCCGATTTATGTTGGGACCGGTTAGCACACAGTATTCGTGACTTCATCGTAACGCTAGATTGGGTTTGTTTATGTGCAGAATGCAATTTGCTTCAACGCAAGTCTCCATAACCTACATATACGGTTTGTACATTCCCAATCCAGTTTCCGTCTACAAAACAAGTAGACACTGGTTTGTACTCAATTCCTCCAATTTCTCACCCCGTTTTGGAATCCATTGATTCGGGTTTGCATGGCTGTGCGAGCATGCACCACCGACCGCGAGCACGACTAACGATGACGGCGAAAAACGATAGAGTCAAACCCACCGATACAACATCCTATCTACAGGAGAGCAAGTGAAAACATGTAGAGTGATGTTGCTATTTTGGGTTTGTTTCTATAACCATTTCATACATTTGAAGCCGTTGGTTAGGGCAGCGAATATTACCTTTGCACACTATTCTCAGGATAGTTTTGTTATAAAATTGGTTCTTAGGAACCAAAGATATTGAAGTCAATTTATTCGCATACCATCAATTGTAAGCCGGAATTAATGCGGTAACCCCTCGCCAATAGGACCAAAATAGGCTTTTAATCTTTACTAGTATGAGTACTGGCTGGATATTAAATTTCAATCGTGATGCTTATTATCGACAGCCATTGCTTATCATTTGGGTAAATAGGGATAGATCACTGTGTGTTTGGGATAACCTGGAAAACAGATTTTATCGGTCAATCGAAAGGTTTGTAAAATTACACTTCTCCATTGCACACGTTATATGTAAGTTGGGGAATTGATGCGTTTAGTTCGGCACCTAATAATAATAATAATTCAATTAGAGGTGTTGATATTATAACTGTGATTTATTTCGTTACTGCTATCAAAATTTTACTTAGTGCGGTTGAAACATTACGAAATCATTAATTCGAACTTTATATATCCGATAACTGCCAGTTATTAATTCAATAGGACATGCCATAATAAATTAATACATGTCATATTTGAAACAAATGCTTTACTCGACCACCAGCGGGACCGATAACAACGCATTTTAAATAACTTAATCTGATTGTGGGAACATCCACCGGAAAGAAAGGTGAATTGTGTTCCACGATCAATGGAGTGAGAGCGAAATCTTTCAAGGTTCGTTAACCAGAAATAACGCACGTCGCACCGCTCATAAATACATGCCCCTACTGTGGTCAAGCTCAGCCTTTCTCGAGCAGATACGGTGCGTCGCACCGGCCGCAATGATAAATGATCTTCCGGTACAACGCCGCGCCGCCGTTTGGGAACCGAATTCGGGCGCAGCTAATTTGACAATTTGGAATCTACGTGATTTGATACATCTAGCGAAGGGGGTTTGGACGTGTTTCGGTTGGGAAATTTGATCATCGGGAAAGTTTAAAACTGCTGGTAAGAGGCAGCTTAGTTCGGATGTGTAAGATGCCTTAAATGATTATATCGAGGCAATGCTTGGAGTTCGCGATTGATGAATGTTCAGAAATAAAAAGTAAACACAGTGGGGAATGGATTTCTTTTGACATATGAAATATTTAGTAGTGTTGAGCACGATGTTGTGTAATTTCTACTCAAATATTTAGAGAACACAATGAAGAAACTCAGAATATGAAGCCTCGGGTGGCAACTGAAGAAAGTATTCTTAATAACTTCTACATGCATGAATATTTATGAAAAGATGGTATTAATTACAGTCGATCTCCGTTTCCAAGCCATTTACTCAACTGGGCAAAATTTGGTCCAGCAGTCCTGGGAGTGATGTAGTCGTCGTTTATTCGAGCCCCGGTGAGCAGGGATTGTTAGTAGTTTAGTAGCAATTGTTCTGTACACTACGAATCGGCTGCAAAGTCTGTCCAAACATAAGGTCATATTCTGCAATGGAATGTCCTACCAAAGCTGATTATCCGGCATTACGCATTGCGTCAACCTAAAACCACACACCAAAAAAATCTGAATTTTATCGTTGACGTAATTGCAAACATGACACAATTCAACAACTAGTAATTCACGAAATGACGAAACATTACCGTGTTCTGTTTAATTTTACATGCTACATATACTTTACATGCGCAATTAAATTAAACGTCATGTAAAATTAAAATCAAACGTAAAACTAAGTCATTTTTGATGCTCGTATATGTCATGGTCAGGAGACGTAAATTTACACTATTTTTTCTAGGTGTGCAATCGACCATCAATTTGCGAAGTTATTTTAAACCCTAAAAGGAACCAAAAACGTATTTCTGAATAAAAGATTATTTGACATGCCCTAATACTTATAAATACACAATTACTAAAATGTTCGCGAATCTGAAGGTTCCAATGCTATCCTAAACCCCTTCATTTGACTACAACCGGAACCGCAGCTTACCACCGATCGGCATGTAATCCGTTTCCGAATCACATCCTCTAACAGCGGCGTCGTTGCGTCGGAAATGCAATGCATCACCGCACAGAACTTCCCACTGCAGTGATGCATATCGGATCGCATCGTGTCAAATCGAATATCAATCGCTCCACCGATGTAGCCCCCCTCTGTGTGTATGTAGGCACCCACCTAAACC
The DNA here is from genome assembly GCF_030247195.1 of Topomyia yanbarensis. Classification (NCBI taxonomy): domain Eukaryota; kingdom Metazoa; phylum Arthropoda; class Insecta; order Diptera; family Culicidae; genus Topomyia; species Topomyia yanbarensis. Next base: position 104,265,868 of record NC_080672.1, on the reverse strand, counting down.
CGCAGAGCGGCTCCGTTTGAAGATGTTAACAGTCCGAAAACATGTGCTGCGGATCCGCTTTCAAATTTCGTTCGCGCCGCTCCCAATCGTTACTTGCGCGCACCCAGTATGGAACGGAACGGGCCAAGGCCCCGGGTGGACCGCGCATAGTTGAATGAACCGAAAACGCCTGGTCGCTACAATTGTGCACCGCTAGTAGCAGTACCTACATATCGGCAGTAGCAGAGCAACAATGCAATGCAACGCACATTGGGAACGATATGGGTGTGATTCTTGTTTTCCTGAATTGTGTATTTGTGTAGTATCTTTTTTTTGTCTGCGTCTCGCGGTTGTACTAAACATTGCATTAAAAATTGTTACCAGCCACGATGATCAATCGCGGCTGATGGCTGCAGTTGGATGGGTCTCAGGTTTGTTTCGTTCCAGCCAAATTGCTTTATCAGCTCAAGCAGCTTGGAAATCATATCAACTTGTATTTGTATCGTAAACAACAATGGAAAAAAAGGGAGCTAGTAAGGTTCGGCTTTCGTTTCGTTTGATGGTGCCGCTGATGCTTTGCGTAGACAAACACCGAAAGTGGTTTTTGAGAAGAGCACGGGAAATTCACGGAACGCATAATCGGATTGTTTATTAGGAGATTTGTAACGATTTGTTCCCCGAGGCCAACACATGCGCCGGTAGCTGCTGGCTTTGGAGGAAATTCAATTTGGTGGGTGATGAAAATGAGTAGCGGCTTGGAATACATCGTAACTTTTCACAGCTATTCAAAGGGAAGGAAACGGACTAAATTCGATGTAATCAAGCGGTGCCGTTTTTACTCATTGTTCAAAATAAATTGACTAGACTAATTAATGTTGCTATGATTAGAAAGTGATTATCGCATGATCTGTCAGTTTGCCGTAACCGTCATTACCCGTCAAGTGGCACTCCAGAATAAGTTTAGTACAATGTCGGTTACCGCAAAGAAAACCCGGATTTGATCACCATTGCTGAGGATAATCTGGCTAGAATCGGAAAAATTACTACTTATGTGCAGCATTGGTTCTAGCATTATTTGAGTGTGTAGAAAACCCCTTATAGGTTACATCTAAAAATCGCAATTTTTATGGTTTTTAACGTAATTTCTTTTTTGAGAAACAACCCGTTTCGTGCCGCCAATGTTCAAATGAAACTGACTTTACTTTTACTCAAAAAAGATAGGGAAATATTTTTCAACAAAATATGAACCAAATAATTACTATTCGAATATCAATGAATCGTTGTGTAAATTGAATAAAATGAATGAAATTGATGAAAGGAGTGAAATGAATAAAATGAAAACATGAGTAAAAAGAATAAAATAAATTCAATAAACAAAATGAACAATATGGATTAAAATGCATATTGTACAAAATAAACCAAATAAATAGATCTGATTTAATGTATAATAAGGAGCAACAAATAATCAGAATAAAATGAAATAAATTATTACAATGAAAAATTTAACAGCATTTAAAAGTTTTAAAAATAATAGAATTAATTAAATAGTGTCAAATCGGATTGACCCCATGCATCAGATGGAAAGCAATCGAATCTTCACTGTTTTTTTACACTAAACTATTCTCTACATTGTATTAAGGATATATTTTTGATCTAACAGCGATTGATTTATTACCTCCAATTTGGAATTAGTGTAAAATCTACTACACTTCACAGTGGTTTAAGGGACGGGTGGAAAGGTTAATTCGGTTTTCTGGATTTTTCATGGCAGAATACTGAAAGATGAGCGAGTGGCAGGACATCCGAAGGCGCCTTGTCGAAAACTTGTTTTGCGGTGTACATCATCGCTGAAAATCGTTTTTGAAATTTGGCACAGATCTTTTTCACATTATTTCCCAAGTAATATTAGGAGCTACTATTTTCGCTAGAATATCGGTTAACGTGTTATTGTAAAAATAATAATAACAATAATAATTTTGTTAAACGCTCCCTTAGTTACCTGGATTATTGTGTGAATTTTCAACACGCATTTTCTCGAGGTGCCTACTAAAGATTCACTGAGGAACTCCGATTCGTTCAAAAATCTTTAAAACAGCGACCGGCACTTTTCGATTCCGATGCAACTTTACATGGTTCACCTGAACATTTTTCACACTCAATGAGATCATTTTTATTCAAGGGTGATTTTTGAAAGGGTCTAGAAGTTTTACATGCAGGCTCTTCAAATTTTTTTTGATCATTTACTGTATTTTATGCAGCAGAAATATCCGAGCAAACAACACAAAAGTAAAAAAAATGTTACATCTTATTAAAATAAAAAAAAATTGTTAAAATATTACCTGAGAAAAAACTCATTTTTTCAAATGTTTTATCTTTTGTCAAAAAATTCAAAGACAAAGGAAACATTTTAAATGCAATTGCATCATGGTGAAACCATTATTGAAAAGTGTTTTGTAATAATAACATCTTTAGAAATTTCATCTTTATTGACAGATAAAACCAGAATTTTACTATAAAATATAGTTTAATATGCCAATTTGAATCAAAATGGTTTTAACTAATATCTTCCGAAATGTGACAGTTTTCGAGATATTTGGAATTTTGTTTCAACAAAAACAATATGCTTCATTTTTTATAAGTTATTCGCGTTTCTCCATCTTGGATTATCAACAAGCAAATTTTTAACGCTTTAACCGCGAAAAAGATATTTTAGCGAATCGTGAATAATTTACCATTAATAAAGTTTTCATAACAACATGTTTCATCATACTTTTAAAATACATGCTATTTTCAGTCAATCATACAATATTCTTATTGACTAATATCATTTCAAATCAAAATCATTATATCAAACAATTTCAAAAAAATTATGGCGTTCGAGATTTTTTTCAATTTTGTTTGTTATTACGACAATTTCATAAGTTATTCGCGTTTCTTAATCAAAAAACCTGTTTTAGTCCACCGAGCGGAGCAATTGTGCCTTTCTCGTTTCTCTAAACGAGACGGTCGACGGTGAAAGACTTGAAACAAAAAAAAATATCATACTTAATTAGCCTAATCAGCATTAGTTCAATGTTATCTTCTTGCTGACTCAAAATCCAGAAAACTTATGCCTGTCTACACGCGGTTTTCAGAGTGATTGTATAACCTTTCTCTATGAGAAAGGCAAAACGTCTTTTATGATTGTCTTCATGTAGCTTTCACAATATCGCCTTGTTATGAAATGTAAATTTGAAATTGCGTTTAGAATCATTTTTAATAAGAAAATTGTATTTTTGAGTATGAATATTATGAATTGAACATATTTGTTAAAAATTGTTTCATTTCATATTTTTGAAATTCGTACTATTTTCAGTCAAATATACAATATTCTTATTGACTATTATCCTATGTATCATTTCAAAACAAAATGTTTATAACCATCAATTTTAAAAACAAATATTTTGTGTTATTACGATGCTTCCCAATCAAAAAAAAAGGAAATTTTATAAAATGCGCATAAAATGTCCTGTAACTGTCCTTTCGACATCAAGGTTCGGGAACTATTTGAAAGCTACACGAAAACAACAAATAAATGGTTCAACTATAAGGTCTGAAGATTAAACTATATAGAGAATCTTTTATTATTGTCTTCATGTAGCTTGCACAGTATCTCCTTGTTGTGAAATGGAAACTTAAACGAAATTTGATGCGCTTTCAAATTGTTTTTGTTTTATGGAGCTATGCGAATAACGTATGAAAATGTCAACGAAACAAAATAATTGTTTTTGTTGAAATAAAAGTAATAATAGCTTGAAAACTACTAAATTTTCGAAAAAAATGTTGGGAACATTTTGATATGAAATTGAATTTAGGATTATATTTAATTAGAAAATTGTATTTTTGAATATGAATATTATGTATTGAAAATATGGCGGCGCCGGTGGTTGAGTGGGAAGCGTGACCGCCACTCATTCCAGTTGGTTTGGGTTCAATTCCAGCCGAGGTTGTTGAGATTTTTCTGAGGTGAAAAAATCTGTGGTTACGTCTTCCTTCGGAAGGAAAGTAAAGACGTTGGTCCCCGGTCCATGAATTGATGGATCGATATCTAGTCTAGATAGTAGAGTCACCTCTCTGGCGTCGGTAAAGAAGAAGTAGAATCCAACTTCTTCTATACCTACTAACAAATTCCTCCTCCCGTGATACTTGTGAAGTGCGCAGTAGTATATACGGCCTCTAGCAAAAGCAAGTATCGGACTAACATCCCTTCCCTTTTCTTCCGCGATCTACGTTCGGGCCTGGCCGGCGCCGGTATTGATCAATAAACACTTTAGGATTACCAGGAATTGCACATTGAAAGATGTTTCGCTACTACCAGGCCTAATTATCTACTGATTCCCTGTGCAACTTCAGCTAGTCCAGATCGATAACGGAGTAGCAGCCAGGGGTGGTCGCACAAGCTCAAGCTCAATATTAGGAATTGAAAATATATGTTAAAAGCTTTTTCTAAGAAAACTTTTTTTTGTGATATAAAATGAATAGAATATTGAAACGAATAAAATGAAAACATGAGTGAAGAGAATAAAATAAATACAATAAATAAAATGAATAATATGTATGAAATTAAAAACATCAATAAAATGGTTGTATAATGCATAAAATAAACAAAATAAGTAGAATTGATTTATTGCGTAAAAAAGAGCAAAAAATAAACAAAAAAAAGTAAAATAAATTATTAGAATGAAAAATTTAACAATATTCAAATGTTTTAAAAATAATTGATATAATTAAATTGTGTCAAAATATCAATTTCCAATTAATGAAACAAAAACAATTACTATACATAATAGTATGGATATCAAAATTGCTCGAAATTATTAAAATTATTAAACTGATGAGAATGAATCCAAAGAATGAAACGAATAAAATAGATGAAATGAACTGTAATGAACAAAAAGAATCAAAGGAATACTAAATGAAACAAATTATTATAATTAGTCAGACATTCAAAATTAATAATATAAACGATACTTTTCGTTTCGTTTATATTATGGCATGAAATGAATAAAATAAGTATATAGAATGGAAACTTAAAAACCTCATTTAATCCACCTAGTCACAATTGAACGCCTTTTTCATTTGTCCAAACTATGAATACATGGCTGGTTATCTTCAGTATTATGGTGAAAATGTCTATTACATATTCACAGCACGATTTGCACATACATACAGTGGATCGACAGGCACAAACTTGAGATGCTATGTGTCGACGCTGAAACACGGAGGAGAGTGCGGGGGGTCCGAACCCCGTCAAAAATTTCCAAATTTTATGAAATTTTAAATTAGTTTCAAGTTTAAAGTAATTTTAAACTCATAATCATTTCAAACTAAATTTTTATTAAATGCGTTTATTGCGTATTACGCAATGTGTTCAGTTCAAAATCTAAATCTCAGATCTGACTGGAAATTATATTCTGGATCCGCCCCTGCTTGAAGCAAGAATGTATAATATTTAAGTAGATTTAACTCAATGTTGTCTTTCGGTTTGTGGCATGTGTGTGTGAAGGGCATGAATAATCCACAACCGAAGCACCCCCCCCCCCCCGGCCCATCTCTTTGTGCTATGCCCATTGAGTTAAGATGATTGAGATGAGAGAGGGGTGGGTCTGAAGTGGGTGGATGAGATGGTCGTTTGAGGAGGATCTATTGATGTAAGGGGACATGAGGGGAAGGGGGGTTAGCTAAGGATGGTGTGTATTGTGGGGGGTAACCCCTCACCGCATACCCCTAGCTAGGCACCTGTTTAAATACAGAAAACATATATTGGCAAAAAAATTGGCCGGGATTAGGTTGTCGATGTCTAGAGCGGTTACATAACCTTTCTATAGGAGAAAGGCAAGAATGTGTCAAACCTAAAAAAGTCAGTTTTCGTCATTTTTTTTTCTTTTCGATATTACATGAAATCTCGTCATTTTGCGCATTTTTAAGACATTTGAAATCAAAAATACAAACTCGATTTTAAAGTTTTCCTTTACGTTGAGCATTTTTTAGCTCCTGATTATATGGAATCAAGAACTGTCGCTGGTGACCAATGTGGTCAAAGCGACTTTGGTTAGTCATTATTGATATAGACTTGCAAACCCAAGTAATTTTGCATCAATTTTAATAGATTTTGCATCATTTTGATATCATGGCGGTACTAGTTTATATGGGGATTTGCTATGTGACTGCACTCTTTAATCCGCAACTCCGGTACCGGAAGTCCAAACACACGCACACACAGACATTGTCCGAACTCGACGAACTAAGTCGAATGGTATGGTATACGACACTCGGTCGAGTTTAGATGACGTTGGTCATGTTCAAAGTGGTTGTATAACCTTTCTATATGAGAAATGCAAAAATTGAACACTAATCGCCGAACTTCTGGCGAATCCGTTTTCGAATAGGCTATAAATTTTATCGAGATAATGAACAATCCAATCGAAGCCTCAAACCACAAAAGGTGGTCACGATACGTAGCCGCATGGTGTACGACCAGGTACCGATGAAGCTCAATAAATGTGTCTAGATCGACGATGTATCATATGCGAAAGTCAATTTGAATCAAATCCTTTAGCTCAAATTCTACAGGTCTCTAGCTCGCAGCAAGTTTCTTGATGGATTCAAATTTTATTCAACGTTTTTGAGACGGATACCGAATTTGGAATTGTTAAAAATGGGGTTCCATATCAAACACCCTTAATTAAGTCAATAGTTAAGTGATCATTGTAGCAAAAAGCTGCGACAATAGTTCAACGGCAATAGAGCACAGCTCATCCTAAATAAGCTGGATCCATCAATTATTCCCAGTTTCTTTCAATAGACAAGCAATGGTCGAAACGATATCAACCCGAGTAATCATTACAGGCTTCAACACACCATCAAGCTTAGTTTACAATTTCATATGAGACTTTGGTGTGTGAGTATCACCGTTTCGATAAAGCTTAAAAAGTCGCAATACGCAATTCTGGGCAAATATTTTCAAATGAAATATTATAGAGAAGAAACACAAATTCATTATCTATTTACTTAAGTCATGTACATTCATTGATCTTATGTTAGTTTTCAGTTTCAGATTAGTTTCAGATCATATTGTTCTCGTTTGTTTCAAAAACATGGTCGTAGCACATTCCACTAAAAAAAAATTTTCAAAACACTTTGTTGATCATTTTTGACCAACTTCAAAACATTTTTATGTGGGTCAGGAGGCATGTACAATTCACGATTTGTCCTATTAGAACGTTTTACAATAGAAAGTTGTAGCAGCCAAGCAATGTGTTTAAACATATTTCGAATCAATACCAATGAAAAACACGAAGCAAATCTTGTATTGTATAAAGTAACTCACATATAAATGTTATTTTCTCATAAAACTATTAGATTCAATAACATCATTTACCAAAATTTTCTGTTTTGTTTAAGAATGTCCGTAAACACATCATGAATCTTGAATATTATCATTTTTCAACTTTTTATTCAAAACACTTTTATCAACAATTTATTTAAAGTAATAAAGGTTGAGATTCAAAAATTTCGCTTCGACGAAAAATTACAAAAAATGAATGTCGTTCCAAGAACTTTTCCCAAAAAAAACATTGCATTTTGATGCCTAATAATTTCCAAATGTTTAAAGCAACTAACCTGGGTTCGGATCTAAGTTCTCAAACGAAAACGACATAAGTTGCCCAGAATTGTTAAGTTTTTCTTTATTTCAATGCTGTTGCTTGGCGGAAAGGCGGGTTATTACTACCGACTGGCAGGCTTACTCAACAATCTAATTCTGATGGTGTTATCATTAGCTGCTCCTGCATCGTTTCTCAACTGTTAGCTGGAAATGTGGGTTTTGCTACTTTGTTGAAACCTCCCTAGCATTCCGGAAGACACTACAACGTGCTTCCCAGACGAAGACGCTGTGAAGGAAACCTATGTTCGTTCGGCTCTTTTTTCTCCACAGCGAGAGTGGCTGGTACATTTAGGCTCTTCGCAATAAGAAAGGGCAGCGACCTTTACACCTGAATATCCCGAGTTTTATCGGTTCACGAACTCAAAAACAAACTAAATTTACAACTAACTGTGAATTATTCAGAGCAGTTGTCAGCATTTTGTTGTTTCGCTGAAACATTACACTCTACGGTGAATGTGAGTAATTTTCCACCCAGTGCTAAATTGTGACACTGGTGTGTTAAAAAAGGAATGCAAGAGAGCAAATTTATTTGTATTTAACTCTTAAGAAAGTGTAAAAAAAATTTATTGAGTATTCAATTTAATTAAAATTGATGTCTATAATCAGGCGCTTACTCGTTTCTCTTGGGGTCTACCCTGAGGACAGTAAAAATCTCCGGACTTTGAGTCTCAACGGAGGTGGAAACCCTAGTCAAAGTTATTAGGATGTGACTATAAATCTCTAGGTAAATTCACACTTTTATCGCGATATTTCAACCTACATAACATACCATACACACCACACAACTCAATAGGGAAAACGACTTACTAGATGATTGACTGCAATTTCCTGTTAGGTATACTTTACATCTGTGGAAAACTTTGAAAAATATTGAACGAGCCCAACAACACGTCCGAGCGATTCGCCAGGCCACTTTTTTCTTGTTCGAAAATTGGCATTTATACAGCAAAACTATATTCTAATGAGTTGCATAGGGAATTAATTCTTTTGTGTGAATATTTCTTGATGAAGATTTTCAAAAACAAAAAATGTTAAAAAATGCAATCACAAAAAGATCACACATCACATCACACATCAATCACACTATTTTATGAGTTGTTATTGAGTTTTTTAATACAAGAAGCTATCAGTAAAAAAGTATTTTTAACAATAACTTTAAGTATGCTTTTAAATTTCATAGAATAGCCATATAATAATGCTCATAAGAAAAATCTTCTAAAATATTTTGATTTTCTGTTAATAAAAATATTAAGTAGTGTGCAGATGAAATTTTAAAACGGACACCTTTTTGGAGCAGGCCGTAGCATACAGCTCAAAAACTGGAAAGTTCATTTTATTTATCATTAGAGTTAAATTTTAAATATAAATATTCAATAGACTCACTTAAATGGTATTCTTCGCGTTTTCTTCACCTGACAACTTTTCTAGCATAAACTCTAATAATCATAAACCTGTAGCCATAGATCACTGTTATGGAGGTTCAAAGATAAATATTCGTTTACTTACGAATCCGAAACGTTCTTATAAGTCACAAATAATAATTTTAGAGATATTTTTTACTGATCGGAATACAACCTTTTCGTGAGACACTTGCAACTGATCTATCAAATGAATTCTGACACTGTCAGTGTCAACGATAGACGGAGCCGACGAAACTTCGTGATGACGTTTTCTCACTCCTCACTTTCCGGCAAGCCTCGTGATGTGCCCACTGGTGTAGTACCCAGCGGCGGTGCCAACAAGTAGTGAAATACGCCCTTTTCATAAGTCATTCACAACTATCAAACATGAAAAAGAATTGTTTTGAATATAATTGCAAAGAAAAAAAAACAAATGCAAAAATTGTATTATGGAAAAAATAGAAGATTTTCTATCAAAAACTTTAAACATACTTTTAAAATTCATATAATTTACAACTTTGAATAATTTACTTATATAATGTACTTCAAAATGTCATTTCGATTCAAAATGATCTTGTTTTACTTATTTAAATTCATTCTAATTTTGTCTTATTTTTTAATTTTTTACCTTTCTCGTATTTTTTCCTTATTTTCTAGCTTTTAGCTTTCCGTTTTAGGTAGTTTTATTTTTTCCCATTGTTCATTTAACATTGTTTTATTTATTTTTTACACATTTTCCATAAGCTTTAATTTGTTATTATTATTTCTTCATTGTTTCCATTTAATCTATTTTGAAAGCACTTTTTCTGTTGACCATTTTCCTATACGTTTACTTTGAATTTCTTTCATTTTTTTCAAATTGAATTTCTAGTGTTTTTTCTATACTTTTAACAATTTAATCCATTTTATTCATTTTCTTCGTGTTAATTTCTCCATTTTGTGTGTTTCTATAGTATACCATGTTGGCTTTTTTCTACTATTTTTTGTTTTCCATTTGGTCTGTTTGCTTCGTTTTTGTTCAATACTTTGTATTTTCTTTACTTTTTCGTCTTTTCATCATTCCAATTTTCCAGTTTTTCAAAATTTTCTGGCTCGTAAATTTTTCTAAATTTTTTATGGTTATTTTATTCTTGTTTTTTATATATATTCCTCTAATTTTATGCATTCTTAACGTTTTATTTACTTTTTAATATTAATATCTGTATTCCTTCTAGCAGTTTTTTTATTTTCATTGATTCTTAAAATTTTCCCTACTTTCCTACCGTATTTTAATTATTTTCACCATTTGTTCAATAATGTTCGACTTCTTTGATCTTTGCATTATGTTTTTTCTAGTTTCCTGTTTTCTTTTTATAGGTTCTGTTTTGGTTTTTCTCGATTAAACATTTTTTGACAATTGACATTAATTTGTTTATTTGGTTGATTTTGTTGTTTTTAGCTTTTTTTGTACTTTTTTTTAATATTTAGTTTTACTATTGTTTATTAATTTGTTTAGCCGTTGATCGCCGTTTAGATACTATTTTTATTTTTTGTAATCACTACATTTTTAATCTTTCTCCTTACTTTTAAAAATACTATTGACAAAAATGGCGCATTTCAAAGTCACCAAAATTGTCGAAGAGGTATTAAAAAACTCCCAAAGTATGAAAAGCTCTACGTTTTTTTTTCTTCGTTGGCACTACAAACAACTAGAGTAAAAAACTGGACATTAATATAAAATTTCAGTGTACTATATATAATATCAGTGAACTCCAATGAATTTCAAACATTAATTTTTTTGTACTCAGGCAATACACAGTGGTGGGGGGCCGTACATTGGACCCCCCTGGCCCGTATTTTCTCTCTGCGGCCCTGCGTGACAGACAAAAGTCTTAACCATATGAAAATTCTTTCTTCACCAAAATTTTGTACTTCAGTGTGTCCTGGTGTTAACACGAAAAATGACATGAAAGCAATAAAAACGGTCGTTCTTTAATTTCAATCACTTAGCTTAAGTAGTAACTCCACAGTAAAAGGATGAAGCCTTTAGAGATAAAACTAATACTTTTTAATAACATCGGTTCGATTTAAAATTGCGTTTTACTACAGTCGTGATTCGCTGGTTGGTCACTTTCTAACTGGACCGCTTTTTAGTTGGACCTCCGTTAGCTGGACCATTGTCCAACTAAAAAGCATCTGAACGGCAAAATCATGAGATGAAATGCCAAATTTACTTTGACAATCTATTTATCAATCTTTTACACTACTAACGTCTTCTTTGGAGAGTGTTTGGCATTTGTCAGTCGGCCCATCTAGCGAATCAAATTCGTTAGTTGGACAGATGCTGTGGCCCACCCAGCGAATCACGACTGTACTGCCTTCAAATATACCAAAACTCACTCACAGCAAATACAACGCAGCGTGCGCCGAAAAGGAAAATTCAATTTTATTTTCTGCCTAAAAATTCCAAGTTCAGTGGCACGTCAATCGTGTTTTGGCAAAACTAATCAATTCAAACAATTAACGATTAAATGCTTCACCGCCTTCGCAGTCTTTTTGATGATGGATTAAAATTTGTTTTAGTTGTAATATCACAGAATACTGATGCTTTCCATTACTAATTTGATACATAGTCGATTTGAATGTGTTTGGAAGCGTTCACCAAAGACACGTATGCCAACAAACCTGCTGAGAATTGTTAGAGACACCGCGCTAATTAAATTGAGCAGTCCGTGAGTAAAGCACCTTATGTAAATTCCGCTCGAAGAAGCCAAAGCAAATTACTGTATTACTGTAGACTTTGTAATGAAATCGAGATCGTGATACGCGAGTTGGGAAAAGTTTTATCGCTTAAAATTCGCAGCTCTGTGAACTGCTCATTACCATTAAACAATGAATAATTTTCGCATCGATGATGCTGCGAATAAATATCGTCTCTACTAACGAGCCCCACGTTTTATTTAGTGACGAGCATTAATTTTGTTTTACTCCATCATCCGTTTTTCTGACAAATTTCCCGTGCGCTCAATTGAGCGCGAAAATCCAAACCATTAACGAAAGTGAGAACACCCCACCCAACCTCCACCTTTCCAGCACATTTAGCCTAAAATGAAAATTTGTATGACATTGACATCGAATCTCAACTGATTTTGTGCCCGTCCGTCACCTGCGAAAATCAGATTTTATGTGTCGATTTCTCATTTTATTGTTTCTATACCTACCTCTCTTGTTCCTTCTCACATTTCAGACTGCGTCAGGCCGGTGTGAATAAGTGCGATGCCTCCGATGCTTCCCGCTGCTGCTTCCTCCAACCATTTAGTACCGGTAGCTCACGGTGCGTCATGATTCATTCAAAGCTCGGATCAAGCCTAATGGAACTGGTTTTTACGGCTGCAGCATAGACTACAGTTACTGCTCTACCTATATACATACCCACCGCCCCGACCGGCAAACGGGGAAGTGACAACATCTTGAAGGTCGCGCCACCGGGGAACTTGAATAAGGTAAGTTCGGGGGAAGGGGGCAATGTTGGGCGCTTCTACAAGCTGAGTGCCTTCGACTTTTTGGATTAGAAGCATAAATTACTGTCTAAAAAATGATTTCTTCTCATTAAATTGATAAAGTGGATTTAGTGAAAATGAAAAATGTTTCGATTATTTAGTCCAGCATTGTGCTTATGATGACGCACAAGCATGTTACATACTTGCATCACACCCATCCGCATACGAGCGAGCGTGTGCTGAATAACCATATGCTTCCGTCGGAGCTGCCGGGCGGCGGTTTGATGAGATTGAGATCGAAATTGGAAAGTTTAGTCAGGGGATCCCTTACCCGAATAGTAATCAAATTGATCGCTGCTCGGCGATGGAGCGGTTAAAACCTTTCGTTGACTTAAACTGTAGATCATGCAGGTTGTTTTACGATTATTTCTCGCTGAAATGATGGGTGTGTTTTTTTGGTTTGTCATTTCGATGGTTTCACTTTCGTTTCGATTTTCACCGTTTATTTTCGGTGCGATTAACATGCACAGGCGATGTATTTGATTTCTCCAATTTGCAAGGCTTCGCATGTTGTCTGAACGTTGACAAATGAGCATATTTATTGACACCCGATAGTTAGTTTGTGAGACTGATTTTACTTATTTCGTTTACATTGGCGGTCTCAGTTCCTGCTCGTAATGACTATACCATTTTTGAATGACCAGTGCATTTTCGCACCTTTCTATTCTGTTTTTTTTCAATGAGTTCCATTTTGTGGTTCAACGACCGCTACTGACCACAACAATCTGAGAGATTGTTGATATTTTTAGTGATTCGTAGGATTTGTGTTTCGATTTGGTCTCATCAGAACCTGGCACTGACTTAGATTGACGATAATCACAAATTAGGTACACTATTTCTGCTCACTTGTGATGTCCCACAAGAGAAGATATTCTGTAACTTACAGCAACTTTGGAACTAGTTTGGATATATTGTCTAACTGTCAGCAAGTTGGTGTCAGTTACTGACGAGTGGAACACGGAACAATCAAATCCAACTTTTCTACATCAATTGTCAAAACTTAGGAGAGAGGAACAAATCGGTATCTGATTATTTGAAAGACTGCATGTCGGACAAACTTATACACAATATTTCATGGGTCGAACACATTTCAATCACCCCTTTTTAATAGTAGGTTTAAAAAGCTTCAAAAGCCTGGCCTGTAGTGTATAGGCACTATGACTCACGTTCGTGCCTAACCACTAAGAACATTCCTTACTCTTTTTTCGCCCTCCTTTCCCACCGAATTACATCAAGGTATTACTTTGTGGGAGGACTCGTTGTGCTTTCGTCGCAACTCTTTCTTCTGCTTTACTCGGAGCCTCCCTTGATTCATGAAATGACTGTACCTTTGAGCTTTGATTTCACTCTCGACTCTTCTCTTGCTTCTTGTCTCCATCTATTACGTCACCATTTAGATCTCGTCCCCGTGATCCTTTTAGATGCGGATTCCATGAGCCATTTGGTTCCTGTCTCCGTGAGTCATTCACCATTATCACGATCTACTAGTATAATCCCCGACGGTGAACTTACCCTACTCCCCGACAGAGGGATTTATGCCGACATCGATACCCGCTTGCTTCTGCCATTTAGCTCACAGCTTTATCGAGATCAATTGTGATATTATTCGGCGGGGAACTACCTTACTCCGAGACTGAGAGTTCCCCGGCAGCGAAATATCTCTCGGTACCGGTGTTTGTTTCGTGATCCATTTAGCTCTCATTTTTGTTACGATATAGTCGAATCTTCGACGGCGGCGAATCTACCTTACTGTGAGTTCCCACGTGGTAGATTTCTTCCGATACCGATGTTCGTTTCCATGAGCCATTAAGCTTCCTGCATCGTCTAGCCCCCCGCGGTGTACCTAGCCTGCTCAACGGGTAGGTGCTGAGGTCTGTCCCGCGTTTCCGGGTGAAGTGTAGCTTCCGATTCACTGGCGCCCCAACGACTCACTGTTACACTGCTGTTCGGTGCGGTCTACTCGGTCTAATCCCCGGCGGTGAATCTAGTCTACTCACGAGATACCCGATTGTACATCGCGTACTACTCAACTGGTCATCAGTGGTAGACCTAGTCTACATCAACGGAGAGTTCCCCGACGGTGTAATTTCTCCCGGAACTCTAGCCGCTACTTTGTTGATCCCTTCGCCACTTTCTCTAAAGCTCGAAGAGTATACTCGGAACCACTCTGTTGACAGCATCCTAGATATGTTCGTCGTGGCACATATCTTCGACGATAATGTGAACTGTCACACCAGACATACCCCTTCGAACTTCTTCGAACCTAGGACATTTTTTTTTTTTTATTCATTTCGTTTATTTGATAGGCACAAATGCGTTAGCTTGGCGGTGCCAAATGGTTTGTTTTTACATTTGGATATCTTAAAACTAGGAGGTTACAATGTTGAAATATTTTTTTTTACAAAGGAAAAGAAAGTTTACAGCTATCTTAAGACTAGAAATAAGATTCAATATACAAGAGAGGGCCAAAAGATTTTTTTATGAAAAAATTTAAAACAAGGGATTCACTTTGATATACAAGAGGGGGAGTAATAGTATTTTACGGTTATCTTAAAACTAACAATATAGTTTAGTACACAAAAGGGGGGAACAAATATTTATGAGAAATTTCACAGAAATCTTAAAACTAGGGATTCAATTCTATTTACAAGATGGAGGACAAGAGTTTCAATAAAGAGTAAAAATTATAGCTATCTTAAAACTAGGAATACAGAATACTAATTTGAATTTTTTAACTAAAACTTATGCTTGGTCAAGATATTCAAAGGGTGGCTTATTTCCGCATCAGTGTAGCAGCAGTTGTATCAAGGACAGGGGAGAGACAGGGAAAGAAGAGCAAAACTTGCAACTTTCGCTCGAACGGGGGGGGGGGGGGGGGGAGGGGGATCAGCGAATCAAATTTGCGCCTCAGTATAGTAAGTCGTCGAGTACCGGATTGGCGGATGGTATTCTTCGGACCCGCGGGGAATCCTTCAAAAGTCATCGGACCTCGAGTCGCTCTCGCTTCAGTTTCCTTCTATGCAGGCGTAGTGGTAAGGGCGATGGCGGTTACATAGTGGCACTCTGGAGCTGATCGGTTCCACAAGGCAGGAGGAAACTCTAAAAACGAGAAATAAAAGAGAGGGGCTAAATTGGGATATTTATCGTTTTTATGAAGGTATAAATAAGGGACATATAGGGGAAATCACGAGTTGCCAGCATATCTCGGACTGGTACATTGGGTGGTCTACCTCGGGCCCGAAGGGATTCCTTTAACTGAGACCTGGCGTCACAATACCCGGCGCACACCCAGACAACGTGTTCGATGTCGTGATAGCCCTCGTCACAAGCGCACAGACTACTCTCCGCAAGCCCAATACGCCGCAAATGCGCATCCATGGTGTAGTGATTGGACATAAGTCGGGACATTACGCGAATAAAATCCCGACCCACATCCATCCCCCCGAACTAAGGCTTCGTTGATACCTTTGGGATAATCGAATGTAGCCATCGTCCAAGTTCCCCATTGCTCCACGAGGTTTGCCAACTGTTGAGCGTCCTCTGACGACAAATACTAAAAAATTCGTTGAAGCAGATTGGTCTTTCGTATATGTCACCATTTAATGCGCCCACCTTTGCTAGTGAGTCGGCCTTTTCATTGCCCGGGATAGAACAATGAGAGGGGACCCAAACAAAGGTAATCTGATAAGATTTTTCAGATAACGTACACAAGGACTCCTGTATCTTCCCCAGAAAATACGGTAATTGCTTTTTAGGCTTCACCGCACGAAGAGCCTCGATAGAGCTGAGGCTGTCCGAAACGATGAAGTAGTGATCTGTGGGCAGAGTGTCGATGATCCCAAGGGTGTACTGAATTGCAGCTAACTCTGCGACGTAAACTGAAGCGGGATCATTGAGCTTGAATGAAGCGGTGATAGTATTGTTGAAGATACCGAAGCCAGTGGACCCATCGAGATTTGATCCGTCAGTGTAAAACATTTTGTCGCAGTTGACTTCTCGGAATTTATTATAAAATATATTGGGGATCACCTGCGGGCGTATATGGTCCGGGATTCCACGAATCTCTTCCTTCATGGATGTGTCGAAGAATACAGTAGAATCAGAAGTATCTAGGAAACGGACACGGTTGGGATTGTACGAAGAAAGATTGATGCTCTGTGCCATGTAGTCGAAGTACAAGGACATAAAACGGGTTTGAGAATTAAGCTCGACGAGCCTCTCGAAATTTTGAATTACCAACGGGTTCAGAATGTCGCATCGGATGAGCAATCGATATGAGAGTTCCCAAAATCGATTTTTTAGCGGAAGAACGCCCGCCAGCACTTCGAGACTCATCGTATGGATCGAGTGCATGCAACCCAAGGCAATGCGCAAGCAACGATACTGGATTCTCTCCAGTTTGATGAAGTGTATGTTCGCAGCGGAGCGGAAACAGAAACACCCGTACTCCATCACCGACAATATCGTTGTTTGGTACAACCTGATCAGGTCTCCTGGGTGAGCACCCCACCATGTTCCAGTTATTGTTCGGAGAAAATTGATCCTTTGTTGGCATTTCTGTTTCAGATACCTAATGTGACATCCCCAGGTACCTTTAGAGTCGAACCAGACCCCGAGATATTTAAATGTAAAAACCTGGTTGATCGTTGCACCCATTAATAAAAGCTGGAGTTGCGCCGGCTCACGCTTTCTAGAAAAAACAACCAACTCAGTTTTCTCCGTGGAGAACTCAATACCCAGCTGAAGAGCCCAAGCAGACAAATTGTCCAAGGTATCTTGTAATGGTCTTTGCAAGTCGGCAGCTTTGTGCCCTGTAACAGAGACCACGCCGTCGTCTGCAAGTTGACTTGGCGTGCATGAATTGGCAAGACAATCGTCAATGTCATTCACGTAAAAATTGTAGAGCAGGGGACTTAGACATGAGCCCTGGGGAAGACCCATGTAGCTAAATCGCGATGTTGTTAAATCGCCATGCGAAAAGTGCATGTGCTTTTCAGACAACAGGTTTAGCAAAAAGTTATTTAAAATTGGTGAAAGACCATGCTGGTGCAGCTTCTCTGACAGAATGTTGATAGAAACTGAGTCAAAAGCCCCCTTAATATCCAAGAAGACTGATGCCATCTGCTCTCTGTTAGCATAGGCCATTTGGATTTCTGTAGAAAGCAACGCAAGGCAATCGTTCGTCCCTTTGCCTTTGCGGAAGCCAAATTGTGTATCTGACAGTAAGCCATTTGCTTCAACCCAATTGTCGAGGCGAAACATGATCATTTTCTCGAACAACTTCCGAATACAGGACAGCATTGCAATCGGCCGATACGAGTTGTGGTCGGAGGCTGGTTTTCCTGGTTTTTGGATGGCGATGACCTTCACTTGCCTCCATTCATAAGGGACAATGTTACCCTCAAGAAACTTGTTAAATAAATTCAACAGGCGCCTTTTTGCAGTGTCAGGCAGATTCTTCAGCAAGTTGAATTTGATTCTGTCTAACCCTGGGGCGTTATTGTTGCACGATAAGAGAGCAAGTGAGAACTCCACCATCGAAAACGGTGTTTCGTTCGCGGTATCGTGAGAAGACGCGGCGCGGTACGTTTTCTGTACCGGGACAGAGTCCGGACAGATCTTCTTGGCGAAAGCGAATATCCAACGGTTTGAATATTCCACGTTCTCGTTGGTACTATTATGATTACGCATACGTCGAGCCGTACCCCAAAGAGTGCTCATCGCTGTTTCTCTCGTTAACCCGTCGACGAACCGGCGCCAATAACTGCGTTTTTTGGCTTTCATTAGACTCTTCATTCGCCTTTCTAACGACGCGTACTGTTGATAGCTAGCGGGTAACCCGTCTTCCCGGAAGGCCTTATATGCAGTGGACTTTTCCGCGTACAGCTCTGAGCACTCTTTATCCCACCACAGGGTGGGAGACCGTCCATGGGTATTCGCGCTGGGTACTGGTTTAGTCTGAGCTTGATTTGCACTGTCGAGAATCAAGCCAGCCAAAAACCTGTACTCTTCCTCCGGAGGAAGTTCTTAGGTGGATTCGATTTTAACGGATATCGCGGTCGCGTAACTCTTCCAATCAATGTTCCGTGTGAGGTCATATGAGACATTGATTGTTTCCGATGGTCTTGGACCGTTAGCAATTGAAATCACGATAGGCAAATGATCGCTACCGTGGGGATCAGGGATCACCTTCCACATGCAATCTAACTGTAGCGATGTCGAGCAAAGCGATAAATCCAACGCGCTTGCGCGTGCTGGTGGTGTAGGAATCCGCATCATTTCTCCCGTGTTTGAGATGGTCATGTTGAAATTATCGCAAAGATCTTGGATTAATGTTGATCTATTATCATCATGAAGACAGCCCCATACCGTACCGTGCGAGTTAAAGTCTCCCAGAACTAGCCGCGGTGCCGGTAAGGATTCCGTGATATTACAAAGCGTTCGGTGCCCTACCGAGGCTCTAGGAGGAATGTAGATGGAAGCAATGCAAAGGTCTTCACCTTTGATTAAAACTTGACAAGCGACAATTTCAATGCCTGGTGTCGAAGGGAGGTTAATTCGGTTGAAAGAATAGCACTTTTTGATCCCCAAAAGTACTCCTCCATAGGGGTTTTCTCGATCCAGACGAATTATATTAAAGTCGTGGAAGTTGAGATTTATATCGGAAGTTAACCAAGTTTCACATAATGCGAAAGCGTCACATTTTAAACTATTTAGTAAAAATTTAAAGGAATCGATTTTCGGGAGGATGCTTCTGCTGTTCCACTGTAGAACAGTGATCGAATCGGTGACCTCGTTCGATGACTTAGCCATCGAAGGATACGATCGCTGCAAGGAGGGGCCATTTAGTAGTCAACTGCTTCAAAAATGTTTGCACTATAGGGAGAAAACGTATCAGAAGGCTTTTAAGAGGATCAGTAACATTGAAAGCTGTGAAAATTAAGTCCACTATGTCAGAAAATTTCATTAGTCCGCTACTGGACTGAGTATCTGTTTGAAAAAAGGGGACACTTGGGGTTTTTGGTGTCCCTGGAAGTGGTGGGTACTCCTTGTTAGAATTAATATTTCCAAGTCCTGGAGCAAATTGCTTCGGCTTTTGTGCATCACTTCCGTTGGATTTATTGATTGTAGTTGGCGCACTCTGAGTGGACGACACCTTGGCACCCTTACGAGGCAATGTAGGGGAGGCTGGATTTCTCCTCTTCCTGGATTCCCCTGGGTTAACCAAAGATGTTCCCTCTCGTGGGTCGTCAGATTCTTGCTCAACGTTAGCCAAACCAGCATAGGGATTTTCGGACAGGACAGATGGCGAAGCATTCTTTAGCATTTCTGCATAAGAACGCCTTGAGCGTTCCTTAAGGGAGCGCTTAATTTTATCCCCGCGCTGCTTGTACGCAGGACATGATTTAAGAGCATGTGAAGGGCCCCGCAGCAAATACACTTTTCAGTTTCTTTGTCGCAAGAGTCATCCTCATGCTCTCCTTCGCATTTGCCGCCACGTTTCTTATTTCCACAATATGTGGCTGTGTGGCCCTACTGCTTGCAATTGCTGCAGCTCATGACCCGCGGTACGAACAGGCGAACTGGTAGGCGAACCTTGTCAAGGAGGATGTAGTTGGGAAGAGAGGACCCGGCGAATGTCACCCGAAGCGAGCCTGATAGAGAGTAGGTAGTCTTACCTCCCTCGGTGTTTGCGGTATACAATTGTTTGCATTCTAAGATCTTAATCTGTTCAAGAGAGGGGTCCTTAAAGCAGCCAACCCCGTGCTCCAACAGTTCTTCGCATTTCAGGCCCGGTTCGGACACTACCCCATCGATTTCACAGGCCACACAAGGCACGTACGCTTTAAATTCCCGCGTAAAGCGCTCACAGCAAGCAATCGCGTTTGCCTGCCCGAGATCATTCACTAGAACACGTATCTTGTTTGCCCGAACACGTGTTATCTGAGTTACGGCCGGGTAATTAGCAGTCAGATCTCGAGAAAGTTTTAAAATATTAACCGGTTTCTCTCCGGTCCGAAAATATACCACCCATGGCCCAGAGGAACCTTCTGGGTACTGCTTTATACGGGGAGCAATGCGAGTATTAGGGGGATCAGGGACTTCCATGATTACATCAGATGGTATTTCGCCCTCGGCCATTTAAGCACGAGGGCAGAGCGTTATATAAACGGGAATGTGTCTTATTATTTGATTACAAGGTAGAGTAAAAGTAGGGAAAAGGAAAGAAAGCAAACGAGGGAAAAAAAAATAAAGCAAAACTTATCTGCAAACAACGTCGATTGTTCCGCACCAGCGAAAACAATGTGCTGGATTTACTTTCGGCACCAGCAGAACGGCAGCTAACGAACGAACAAAGGATGACCTTGACTCACTAAAATTTACACACCGAACACCACTGTGAAATATAACGATCCGTTCCGTTCAAAGGTTGGGAGACGTATGAACCTAGGACATTGTAAGACTTCGTGTTCCGGTGTCTCTTACACGTTCACGTACTCTGGGAAAAGGAGTGACGAAGCATATCTAAACCGACGCAGGTACTTCCGGCAGTATCCAAGTTCGAACAAAAACTGCGTCAAATGGAAGTTCACCTCTCCATGCTGCCTATGCACTCAAGCTTGGGATGAGTCGGTGGGTCCACCTTCCTTACTCCGCGTTATCCTACTATTGCTGCCACTTAGCCAACGAGTCCACTCGGACCAGTTTCCTTGCATTACGTGCATTTCTCCGCTGGTAGCATTCCACGTCTTCAGCCAGAGTGATGCAGATGGGAATCATCCCGGCAATTACGCATACTGCCTCCGACGATATCGTTCTGTACGCGCTCATGACACGAACAGCCATGAGGCGAAACGTGCTTGTCAACTTCGTGCGGTTCCGTTTTGAGTTCAGCGCAGCATCCCAGGCCGGTACGCCATACCTCAGTATTGAGGATGAGACACTCGCCAGGAGACGTCTCGTGCTGCTTCTTGCTCTTCTTGATGTTCGGCATGATCCTTGCCAATGCGTTAGTCGTTCTCGCGGCCTTCTCACATACATAGTAGACATGGCAGTTGTAATTTAACCGATCGTCGACCATCACATCCGGGTGCCTCAGCCCATGCAACGATGAGATTTAGTGTCCGCCAACGCTGATCATGACGTGCTGAATTTTTTACGGGTGGTGAGCCAGCTACAAGTTTACATCAGCCATCCAAGCTCCCGCGATGCCTACTGTCTCTGCCGCTAACATCTCCAGTTCCTGGAGGGTCTCGCCGGTTATCATCCGGACAACGTCATCTGCAAAGCCGACGATCTCGACTCCTATGGGCAGTTGCAGTGTTAAGACTCCATTGTATATTATATTCCAAAGCATTGGGCCTAGTATGGAGCCCTGAGGTACTCCCGCCATGACCCTCATCGACCTTTGCCCATGTTCGTCTCGTAGATCAATACTCGGTTCGGAAAGTAACTTCTCAGAACCTTGCACAGATAGTCCGGAGTCCGCATTCTGTGTATCGCTAAGGTGATCGTTTCCAGCTAGCACTGTTGAACGCGTTCTTCTCGTCGATCGTAACCACGGCGCAGTAGCGATTACCCCTTCTCTGTTGCAGCAATGCTTTCCCCGCGCTCGTCGAGATCCCTTTCAGGAATCCGAATTGCCTTTGCGATATTCCTTTGCCACTTTCAGCATAGTTCGTCAACCTGTTGGGGATGACCCTTTCCAGCAGGCATTTTGGACTATACGATGCTGGATCTCCTCGTAATCTCCCTGGTTTTGACCGCAACACCAGCTTCTGGATCTTCTATGTGTCCGGAAAGTAGCCTTCGTCCAGGCATTTCTGTAGGACTATCCTGAACACGTCCGGAAACGCCAGGATCGCGGTCTTCAGTGCCATGTTGGGGACACCGTCTGGACCGGGAGCTTTCTTCGCTTTCAGCCCTTTCGCCACTATGAGGAGCTCATCGTTGAAGTCGCGTTTGTCACCAGTATTTCTACCATCTGCATCAACGTACGGTGTAGGCGGCCATGCGGTTGCGTCATGCATCGAGAAAAGACCCTTCACGATAATTTTCAATTTGCTCGTGTACATTTCAGCTGGCGTCGCCAGCACGACACGATAAGCGTTGCCCCAGGGGTTGGCTTCTACTGCATAGCGTCTTTGTAGCAAGTAGACTTACTAAGCACTATGTCGCCTTTAACCCTCCGGCACTCGCGCGAATGGCTCCCTGAATGAGCATCCGCTGGTGCTGAAAGAAGATTTCGCCAGAGTTTCGGAAGCCCTTGCACAAAATACAACGGCGCGAGTGCCGGAGGGTTAAAAGCGGTCCTAGCAGCTCGGAATATCACCTTACACTCCTCTCTGACTGCCCCAGATCTTGTTCTCTGAACGCGTGTTCTGGCTTTCAGGCTGGCAGCATGGAGGATGCTGAACCTTTTGTTCCACCAATACGCCGGACGCCAACAGGTCCTCGGCTCCATTTTTCTCGGTATTGTTACGTCACACGCCATCGCTAATGTTTCCGACAGCTCGTCGACACTCGAAATTGAAACGAGGCTGTCAGCACGAAGTGCTTTCACAAAAAGATCCTTGTCGAAGTTCTTTATTTTCCACTTCCTCTCGCCAGTCCTTCCTCTCCTTGTTACAATGCAATTCCGCCGACCAATGGTGTAGTAGATCACCTGGTGGTCGCTATGTGTACTGCTCACTAACTCAAGTGCGGAAAAACCAGCAATTAGAACTCCCCCGCCGCGCACCTCGATCCGCACGATACACCGCGTAAGAATTCCCGAAGAGCTGCATCGACGTAATACGATCATCAAGCCAAGTTTCCGTTAGAACTAAGATGTCGTAGTCGCCGTCAAGAGCAGCCAAGTACAATTCCTCGATTTTCGTCCTTAGCCCTCTAACGTTTTGTTAATACAATCGCAAACCATCGACGCCACGTGCCAAGCGTCCCGACAAATTGCAAGGACGTGATGTATCCGATGGCAAGCTGGAAACCAGAAGGTTTTCAGGAAGCGGATCGTCATTTAAAGCAAAATACTCGCCTGAGAAGTGAGTTGGGAAGATCCCCTCACGACCTCCGACGGAGGGGCCGGGACGACTAAGCTGGTCGCTGGCTGGTAGCACGACTGCGTCGGAGCGCTCGGGGGCTTCCATAGTGCGGCATAACAGGCGTCCCGGTGATGGCAGCGCAGCGTGAAGTTGGAGGAATTATTCTTCGTTAAAACAACGGCAGATTGTTCGAACGAGTTGTACCAGAGGGCATGCTAGAAACCAGAAGATTTTCAGCTATCATTTAAAGCAAAATACTCGCCTGAGAAGGGAGTTGCGAAGACCCCTCTCACGTGAAAGCGTTTAGGCGGAATCCCAATGCTTTTGACGGGGATGCGGCGGAAGAGTTGAATCTGTCCAAGTCTTTCGTTCAGAGAGCCAAAGACCGGGAGCAACTGGATACCTGCAAAGTGTAGAAGACACCCAATCTTGACGAACGGCAAAATACGGTGGGAAAGTCACGGACCTGGAAACTGTACACCCAGATGCTGTCGAAGCCTTATTGTCTGATCATGGATGATGATACTTACATCAAGGCGGACTACCGACAGCTTCTGGGGCTACTGTTCTTCACCGCTTAGCACAAATTTGATGTTCCGGATGAAGTAAGGAAGCAGAAACTTTCAAACTTTGCCAATAAATGCATGATTTGTCAAGCAATCTGCTCATGTAGCGAACGGAGTACGCCGTTCGTGACTACCGGGACTGTAAATGGCGAGATCTACCTCAAGGAGTGTCTACAGAAGCGTCTGCTTCCTCTGTTGAAGCAATACGTGCGTCCTAATATCTTCTGAGTGGATCTAGCTTCGTGCCACTATTCAAATGTTGTTCTGGAATGGTGCGAAATGTGCTAGGGGAGTTTAAAGATATTTCGCCAATTGATCTGCGAACCAATTAAAATAGTGTAATTTGCAATTACTACCCATTTAAGCCAAAAATCCCAGGATTCTCCGGAAATAAATTCCCGGGATGCAACCTCTAGGGTTACTGCATACTCAATTATCACGTGGCAACTGTTCAGCGCGCTAAGTCATTTTCATGTGAGTGATCAGACCTCGGAACCTCTTATCATCTAATATGCAACCGCCCAACAGTAGCGCAATTGCGATTTCGAGTTTTCGGATGTCCTTACATAGCCTGAAACTCGAAGACATACTAAAGTTCCTTATCTAATGCGCCCAAGAGCTTTAGGGTTTCTCGCAGGCTAGAACTACTTGTGAGTTTAACTGTTTGTTTTGTGCCGTTATTTTTTCCATCCATCCAATTCTACTTCCTTCCTCCTCCTTTCGCTTTCCTTCCGATCATGGAATGATGAGTTGACACGGCAATACACAAATCCCTGACTACATACGGAGAGCGTGCCGTTTGAGCCAATATAGACGAATTTCGCGCCAACTCGAACAAATGTTGGCAGCACTTTCTCAGATTTTAATGAAGCTTTCTGTGAACTTTGTCACAAAAAGCCACTTTGCATACTTTGTTTTTCCAAAAATGATCTAGACTGTCTTTTGAAAAGGGTCAAACTTTTTTACCAATTTTTTTCAAATGGCTTCAGTCTAAATATGACAAAAAAAATGTTGGAGGAGTGATTTTCACAAAATTAGTCAAATTTGTGAATAAAAATATTAAAAAAAATTCTTCATCGACTGCTACACTGGAAAAAATCGATTTTAAAAATTTCAAGTCAATGTACAAAAAACCGCATCTTTGGATGAAATTTTGTTCCAAGATAGGTTCCCTACCTATGGGCACTTTCAAGGAAAAAAAGTTATTTGAAAAA
Organism: Topomyia yanbarensis; assembly: GCF_030247195.1. Taxonomy (NCBI): domain Eukaryota; kingdom Metazoa; phylum Arthropoda; class Insecta; order Diptera; family Culicidae; genus Topomyia; species Topomyia yanbarensis. The sequence continues at coordinate 104,240,423 of NC_080672.1, read as the reverse complement.
AATATTCCTTGTCCACTTTGAATTTAGCATTGCAGTCATCAATCGAAACATTGATTGCTGCAAAAAATAATTTTCCTTACGTAATGTAACCTAGATCGATTAGAGCAAAGGAATCGTTGTGTGAGGATAAAGGTGAAAGCGCTGTGGTCATTATTCTTTTAGCCATGTTATCTGCCACTTCAGCATAAAACCTAATTTACACGCGGAGAGACGGGTCATCATACAAGAGACTGCACGCCGAAGCCGAAATGCATGCTTTGCACCTCAGAGGAAGGAAGCGACCATCAAATGTCATGCCTGCAAGAGGGTGACTGCAGGCCAACGGTTATGGAGATAACTTAGATAAATCTGATTCACTTTGACACCATACAGCAACTATGTGTGATGTAAAAATGCGAAACGGTCATATTTGAGTGCCTATGCATGCAAAACCTTTCGCTGATTGAAACCACTAGCCGACCATCGCCGCACAGTCGCAACGAACCGATTTGATAGTGGAACTGACGAAACTCTTCATTCCATCAGTTATATATTTGTTCCTTAGTGCACTACTTTTCATGTGCCATCCCAAATCAACGAATGGTTCAATTATTGCGAACGCAAACTATTTGACTTCCTCCACACGTTCCACTCCGGATTGTTGTTACATCACTTCCTCACCCCCTTCAGTTCGATTGCATTCTCCGCTAAACGATTGCCTATTGCCATCAACAAGGGCTCCACGGTACGGTTGGTAGGTAGGTATGCGCAATAAGGAAACCGCGACCCGCAATCGACAACAAAAAAACACGATTGCGACGGTTGGGCTTTGGAAAAATTTGAAACATGTTGGATTGTTACATCGTGAGGTGAAGTGTTTCATGTAATGTTTCTACATATTTGCCTCAATGAACATAATTTGTTTCCGATAATCGATTAACTTGTGATTTCAATTCTGAGGAATTTGTGATAACTATGACCGGTACAGTTTTGAAAAGTCCGACAAGTTTTATTCAGTCATTTTCAAAGGTTACTGAATCATTCAAGTTACTGTCTATAAATTCATGTAAGTCACATGCCACAAACATCAAGTTGAGAAACAACGCTGTTAAAGATTTTCTTTTGCATTGAGTCTTATGAATAAGACAAACTAGTTTTCGTATTTTAAGGCGGTTAGTTACAATTGGGCATTGTAATTTAAGGGTGATTCACAATATCCAACGAATAACTCATTTTTGGCAAAGCTGCATATGAGATTGATATGTTTGCTGGAGAATTGGTTTGAAGATTCGACCTTTTTGTTTTTAAAAAATTTCGACGGCTTGTAAAATCTGTTTACTGCGTCAATCTTTTTTGCGAACCACTCCAATGCAGTGTTCTATTTACTCTTATTATCGTACCAACTGTTATGTTGTCTTTGATTGACTCAACGGCCGCCACAGCCGCGTTTCAGTTTATTGTCCGGCTGGTATCATTTTGTTGTTTTATTTGCCAATATGGCACTGTTATCTGTGCATTGAAAGCTATTTGCGCTCAACGCAAAGGCCACTCCAACGGGGCACCTTCTGTCCATCTGGGCCATCTGATGGGGTGGTGGTGGACGTTAGCCGGAGCAATAGAAAGCCTTTCAACGAGGCCGGTCCCGCTGATTGAATGATAACTGGTTAGCTAATTGATTGTTGTATGGCTCACAGCTCGTACGGATTGGTTTAACTCAATTTGCGATTCATTTTTTTTATTTCGCTTCTTTCGATCGCCTGACCGGACCGGTTGGTTAGCGCATCTTCGAAACCGATCACAAACGGTTGGAAGTAATTGGATAACATAACATTTGATCCAGTTTCATAATTAATTGAGATATATGCTTTTGGGTGATGCGTAATCACCCAAAGGTAAATTTGACCCACTCCGATTCAGCTCCATCGGCTTCTTTGAATCGGTCCTATGTGTAAATGTCTTATGACATGCTTATAATGTGTTTTCGACTGCACCGAATGCATTCGAAACAGCAAAATTTGCATTTGCATTCGAGTGCTTGGAGCACCGGGGATTACTCTGTTCGACGGTGTGATATGTGTTAAGAGGAATTCAATCGTTTAGAGACGATGATACCCTGATAATATACTATAATATAATATAATATAATATAATATAATATAATATAATATAATATAATATAATATAATATAATATAATATAATATAATATAATATAATATAATATAATATAATATAATATAATATAATATAATATAATATAATATAATATAATATAATATAATATAATATAATGTAATATAATATAATATAATAAGTTCAGTGTATACAAAGATTGTGAGTAAATATCTTGTGTTTGGTGATTATTTTAAGGTTCTCCCAGAATACCTAACTAGATAAAGCTCATGTTTTCTAAGACCCGTGTACTCAGTTTAAAATTCTAGAAATGTTGTTTACATATCTTTAGTCTATGATCACCAACTTAAAATTTATGAAATATAGGAGGTTAACAGTAGTGTCTTTAGGCATGGGCCAGGGGTTTTGGAGGCCTCGCACATATTATGGATATAACAGCATACGGCGTTATATGAGGATAGAATAAGGGGAGTCTCATTTTTTTATCGTGAGAAATTTATTTCAGATGATTCTTGGGTTATCATTTATTTATTTATTTATCGCGCACATCAACAGGCCGCCCTCGGCCCCAATGATGGAAACTTAAACTAATTACATCTAAAAAACTGCAGGAATCGATTTCTTAATGATATCCTAGACAAATGAAAGTCGAACAGGTGCGACACACGATTGAAGAGGCGTTGTAGTCCCGTGATAGCGGCATTAGCTGTTTGAAAAGTTCGTTGAAACGGCACTCTCAGAAGAACGTTTCCGCGTAACGTTCTGGACCTTGCTTGGATGTTGACTCGCTCTAGTAAATCTGGAGAATCGATGCGTCCTGACAGAAGATCAGAGATGAATAAGGCTCTTGCAGTTTCTCTACGATGCTGAAGGGTAACGAGCTGGATGAGTTGACACCGACTCTCGTAGACGAACAGGATCGCGCCAAGGCAGGCGTCGAAGAGCATACCGTATAAATTTTCGTTGAACGCCTTCAATTCGATCGCTGCTGTTCATGTGATTCGGGTTCCAGACTGCCGAACTATACTCCAGCGTGGAGCGCACTAAAGAGCAGTATAGGCTTTTGAGACAATAAATGTCTTTAAAGGATTTAGCCGTACAGAAAATGAAGCCCAGGCTTCACGAAGCTTTACCAACAACATGCGAAATGTGATTCTTAAATGTAAGTTTCGAATCTAACAGCACTCCAAGATCCTTAACGCAGCTCACCCGGGAAACAAGAGCTCCAGACAAGTTATATTCAAACGCAATGGGATCTATTTTTCTGGAGAACGATATCACAGAACATTTCGCCGGATTCAGAATCATTCGGTTGTTTTCACACCATCTGCTGAAAGTGTCGAATTGCTGCTGCAAATATTGTGCGTCCGTTCGGCTCCTAATTCTGTTGAAAATTTTTAGATCATCTGCTTACGACAACCGTGGCCCTTTCAGCTGATAGTTTACATCGTTGAAATAGAGAATATAAATGGTCCGAGATGACTTCCTTGCGGAATACCAGACATTGTGGAGAACAGTTTGGAGTATGCATCACCTATGTTCACACTGAATTCACTTTCACGATTCGTCGTACTCTTAACTGAGTACTGATCAAAAATTGATGCTGAAATTAGTTGTACCGTTCATATTCACAAATTCGAATAATATAAAATATACTTCGCATTGAAAGTAATTTTCGAACCATATAAACATCAGAGACCAGGTTTAATGCACTAATGTGCAATTTACATTTCTCAATCATGAAATCTATGATAGTAAAAAAAATTATTACAATGTTATTTTACTTGACAACAGCATTCTTTCAATGTTTTTACATTTTAGTTTTGTTCATTCAGCCATTTTTGAGAAAATTATGTTGTATTTCTGCCACATACGTACACCCAGACATTCCCCGATCACGATAAATTTAGTGAAATGGAATATGAAACTCGATCCTTGGAACCAGTGCATCAAACGATTTAAAATAAATATTGATAGTTCAGTGTGGCCAAAGGCATTTGTAACACGGGCAGAAGGGGATTCTTGCTATAATTTGGAAGGCAACATCCCGGATAAAAATTGTAATACCAACGGCCATATTATTACAATTAGGAAGTAAGTAAGTTCGGTTCGCAATCAAATCTGGACACTCAGGAATTTATATTACAGAAAGTAAACACAATATTTACATTTCACATTATATTTTTATCGTTATTAGGAAGTTATCTCTAATATTTTACTTTTTGCTTTCTTTTAGTAGAAATATATAGAATTCAAAAAAAAAATTGAGGCCCAAAGCACCGAGTCTACCTTACTGCATTACTTCGAGGAGGAGTTTTTTATGTGTATGGTACCCATGCTAGTCTAACTACCTATTAGTTCCTTAAATAGGGTTAGAGAACCACTCTTGGACACACCGCCAGTTTTTACCATTCATACAAAATAGATCATTTCGGTATGGTAGCACGAAAGCTAGCTGTGGCTCGTTAAGCCATTCAGCTCCTGACTTGTTCGTGAACTATTCGATCTAGTCACCGACGGTGGACCTAGCTTACTTCGATCGGGAATCCCTCGGCAAGAGAAGTTCGCCCGAAACTTCACTGCCCCGACGACCCGAATCTGGTGGTTTGTCGCGTTCGGTGCTACTCGGCGTAGTCCCCGACGATCGAGCTAGCCTACCTCGATGAAGAGTTCTCCAACGAATGAATGTTTCCCCAAAACCGTCGACGGACGCGTTATTCTTGCTGTCCGACAGAGTACCGACGTCTGTCCAACGATTCCGGATGGATGATTGCGTCCGGCTCACTGATGCCACGACGATTCAAGCCGGCGATTCGCTACGGACTACTCGAATAGTCCCAAACGGTGCTTCTTTCCTACTCCGGCGAAGAGTTACCCGGCAGTAGAAAATTTTACGAAACCGATGCCACCTGGGCAGATGCCGAGGACGGTCCTGCGATGCTGGGTGGAGGGTGATTTTCAATTCACAGGCGTTGCCGGTACTACTTGACAATCTACTCGAACTAGTCATCGGCGGCCTAGCCTACTCAGAGGAAGACATTTCCCGACATTGAAAGTTCTCTCTCAACCGTTATCTCAGTGCTGGTCGGTCAAGTGCCGTGGTCTGTGCTGCGATTCCGGGTGGTGAATGACATCCAGTTCTCAGGTGTCCCAACGACATATCGTCGACGAAACTCAGTCAAGTCTCCGGCGGTGGATTTAGCCGACTCCGGTCGCGTCCGTTTAACTTCTTTTTGTCTATTCAGTAGGCTGACTTGTCGACGGACAAGGTCGGTACGACGATTCCGGTTGAAGTGTGACTTCCGGTGCATTGGTGCGAAAATGAGGGAAGAACATTGATTCAGTGCAACCACGGTAATAATCCAACATAGTCAATTAGCTATCTATCACGAAAAAAAAATCAAAATTGTCGTTTTTGTAGGTTCCCGGAATACAGTTTTATCTGGCCATGTCCATAACAAAATCAAGTTTGTTTTCGTCGACAAATGCGATCGGAAATTGATGATTTGGCCTGGAATTTCCAATTGTTAATTTTTTCATCACCAACGAAATGATGCACTGTATACTACCTTTACCCTGTAAAGTTCTGGCCATATTCGGCAAGCTGCACAACTGACTTTCGGAAAAAAATGGTCTCTTGAGTTGACCGTCGTTGACCAATGTCGAGTTTTCTCGTGTTGCATCTAGCACATCTTTACTGCACGTGTCCAGCTGAAACTTTCACCACTGATACACGTGTATTTTTTTTAAACGAATCGTTATCGAAACATTCCAAATCCGGTTACAATAGGTGCTTCTACAGAGTTAATAAAGCAGTGTTGTGCAATTTCACGATGGTCTTTGAATTGTGATGGAAATAACCGTACCACTGCAAAAATGACTGTCATTTCATTACTAGTTTGTGAACTGAGTGTTCCATTTAACTACTTTGGCATCACTGTTTGCTATATTCCGGTCGGCAAAAGAGCTGAAAGTTTCTTTCAAATTTTTAGTTTTTACAAACGCGATTTATTTTGTTTTTGGTTTATCTATTTTTCTCGTTAATCGGTCGTACAAGTGTGTTGAAGTTTGTTGAATCAAATCAGATTTATATCAGATATTGTTGATTTGTGAAAGTGACAGTTTTGTTTGTGCTTTTATTTTTGTTTTTACTTGACTTTATCACTGCGCACTACGTCCCGTCCATTTTTTTTCGGCAGAAGAGACATCTTCTGGTGGATAGCTGAGTTATCACACGTTGTGTGAAAGTTCGCTTCTGTTGACGCACGTTTGCATACCCGTTAATTATTTTCCTGCACATGTTGTACACCTGCTAGGCGTTATTTTTTATTCAAAAGCATGGCTTGTACCAGCTGATCGAAAGTGGTTAATGATTATGAATGAATCACATGTCGTAGGTACTGCGGAAATTCGTTCCACATAACATGTGTCAAGATGGATTATGATATTCGTGACGTCCTGGGAACCCACCCACGGAACCTATTCTGGATGTGCAACGGCTGTGCTTACTTATTTTCGATGGATAATTTCCGTAGAACGGCTTCGTGTTATTGCGAAAATATAGAGCCGCACAACAGTTCCCTGAAATCTTTAAAGGATGACATAGCAGATTTGAAAGATGCTGTGAAAACCCTTTCGGTTAAAGTTGACTTAAAAGCGCTATCTCCAACCGTAACTACGCCTTGGAATCGGATTGCAGTATACAACGCAGTACCAAATACACCTAAGCGCAAGCGTGAAGATGACCGGCTAAAAACCAAAATCACTAATATTCATAGAACCAAGACTGCGTTTGGTACGATAATAACAGTTTCACCAACTCAAAAACTATTATGGGTCTAATTGTCAGCATTTTACCCAAGCACGACGGATGATAAAATTTCGATCCTAGTGAAAGATTGCCTATGGAAGGATATGCTATCAAAAATAGTTCGTCTAGTTCCTAAGGACAAGGAGGTGACATCTCTGAGCTATTCAATATTTAAAATCGACGTGCGAAAATCATAGAGGGATAAGACCCTCTCCAAACACACCTGGACAGAAAACATCTACTTTCGTGAATTTGTGAATAACTCAACAATCCAATGACCAATTATTAGGATTGCTGCAGTGAGAAATTCATCGACTACTGTGCTGTTCCGGAGAAACTTGTCTTTCTAACTTTATTTTCCTACCTGACGAATCGGAGGCTCCTCAAATTCGTTAGTTGGACAGAGGTGTGGCCCAACCAGCGAATCACGACTGTAGTCGATTGAAATTTCACCCTCCTTACCGTGCTCTCTAATGACTTGAACCGACTAAATAAGGGGCACTTTGTTTGTCGCTGCTAGCACCAGGACGCCCATTGTACAGTACTACTGAAGCCTCCAAGCGCTCCGACGCATCCGATCCCTAGAAACCTCTTGATTCATTGCACACCGTCGCGAACAACACCTATTTTCCTGACCGTCTACTACCAGAACGTTCATGGAATGAGAACAAAAACGCAGGCCTTCTTGCTTGCCCTAACTTCCTGCGACTACGACATTATCGTTCTCACCGAAACCTGGCTACGATATGAAATATTGAGCGCCAAGCTATCAACGAACTACGCAATCTACCGATGCGATCGGAACGCTTCTACCAAACATCTAAGGCGCGGAGGTGGTGTTCTTATAGCGATAAAAAAAACATAGTTAGATGTTTCTTTATCCCTATAAGAACACCACCGTTAATCGGGGGAACATTGAACAGTTTGTACCGTAAAACGGGGGAACATTGATCAGTTTTTCGAATACCTTTCTTTAAATCAGGTAAACGTAACAGTTTGCATTTTTAAAACAAGTACTGGTACCCATAGATTGAAAACGTCCAAATTGTTTAGTAATTTATTTCGTTATACTATAAAAATAAAATAAATTTGTTGTAAATTTTCATTCGTTGTTTTCGGGGTAACTTTGATCAGCAAAATATGTGTATCAAAATAATAAATAACGCTTCAAATGTTGTTTAAATTGCATATCTGCAGGCGATTTTATGGACCGATATTGCGTCGTCTCGTAAGAAAACAAACTTGTCTGAAAGGATGCTTTATGGAACTTTTTCGGGAAAATAGTCTATATTAAATAGTTAGCAAATACATTATTGGACAAGAATATTAACGGTTTCTTAAAAAGTGATCAGTTCAGTTGAAGTTGGTCGATTTCATTAATATACAAGAAATTGTTTTAACAGATTGAAACGATGCAAGAAAGTTGTATCATTTTCAATTTGATTTGTGTTCATAAAAGATACATTAAATGACGTAATAATCGTTGCCGGTAGATGCTGAACATGTTTAGAATATGGTTTGTATCTTGTTTCGATAGTTTTGTTAGAGAGAATCATCTTATCGTACGTTACTGAAAAAAGTCTCATTTGATCAAACTTACCCCGGTGTTTATGGTACTAACAATATTTGGATGTGAACGTTTGGAGCAAGTTGTCATACGCGTTTCACTGCCAGGTAGATCGTTATATGAGAATTTATCTGAGGCCGAACAGTGATCCTGACGTTCACTCCTCTGCTGTCCAAAGCATTCTGGGCAAAGTTAATAGGCGCGACAATGTACTTGTAGGCTGCAGGGTGTAGGTAATTGCAATCTCCCTCATCTCTGGTGGATTTTCGATGACGATTATAAGTGCTACCTTCCTGAAAATGCGGAAAAAAATCGGAACAAGAGACGGCCATCACAGAAACGTTGGTCGCTGATGGCTTGTATTAATCCTAGAACGTTGCACTTTGCGTTTTCCACCCTAGAACGTTGCACTGGGGTACAAATGTACCCCACGCGTTTGATCGCAATTTTTGAAGGTAAAAATGTAAACAAAAGCAATGTATAATACATCATTTTCTTTGTTTTTTAATTGTGAAAACAGCTGTGTAAGTAGAAGTACGGAATTTAATGAATTAATGATACATAAATTGGCTTGAACAAAAGAAGTGAAAAGATCGCGGTTTTAACTTTTTTAACAAAAATTACTGTAACTTTGGAAATTTTTAAATCGATTTAATAAAAAAATCAAATGATTCTAAAAGCTGAAAGAATGGTCTAGAAACAGCATAAAATAGAATTTCGATATTTTTGAAAAAGTGCAATTATTTGGAAGAGTGAATGTTTGAAAATCGGGTTTTGGAAAATACCACGAAATGGTGGATATTGAAATGAAAAAAAAAATTCTCACCAGTAATACATTGGTAACACGCAACGTTACTGTTATAGCAGTTACTGTGCGCAAATTATACTTGCAAGCCATTGTTTTGAAAAACTATAAAACATAAACAGTACAACAATAAAAATCAGCAAAATGAAAACGATTTTTTTCTACTTGAAAATTAAATTAAATTAATTGAATAAATGATTAAAAAACAATTTTATAATACTAATTGTTACTTAAGTAGTAAAACAACCAGTATTTAAACTTGTATTGTCACGAGTCACATTTTAACTGACAGCACTAAACCTGACGAAACGCTAATGGCAACCGTACACTGGGGTAAAATGTACCCCACGCCAACTTTGATACCTCAGCAGGGCCGGCGGAACACCTTTTTCCCGAGTGGGTAGTAAGATTCGAAGTGATTTCTCCTCGTACTGACGAAAGTTCAGATATGGCGTCCCAAGCAACACTTGCAACATGTAATGGCCGCGGTTTGTTGCATAACCATAAACTTTTGCTGGTGCGCTTTTCAAGTTGCTAAATCAGTTGAATAATGGTTCATGTACGCTTCTTTTCAACGAATTTTGTTGTAGAAACTGCTAGTCAACAAACGGTGCTGCTTGGGGTGTGTAAGTGAAAATTAAAATTCCCTGATAATATCTGGTAGCTATTAAGAAACACTCTTTGTTAACAGGGATGTTTGTCCGATGGCTCAGCGAAAATGTGTTTGTTGAATACTACACCCAAAATCCAACGGGCATGTTTCTATTACTTTTGGATAAGATCCTATTGCCTTTTTGGTAACAGACCACGCAATTGCGCATTGCGGTATTAAACTCATATTACCGCAAAGGTAGTAAACAGTGGAATGACGTTGTAGAATAATTCGGTCGATTTCTATAATAGTATTAGTATCGAGTCAAACCAGCCGGAGTTCTGGAGGATTTCTACCCAAATTCAGGCCGGAATCTGCACCTGCTAGTCCCTGAATCTAGTCCATCCCATTTTCCCTTTACCAGGTCAGGACTTGAACCAGGCCCAGATTTGGTGCTTAGATCCAGACAAGAATCTGGATCCGGACTCTCAGATCGGATACGTGGATCCAAACTATATGTATTGCTTTCCGTACATGACGGGAAGGACTGTTAATGTTTTGTGCAGTCGCTACCTTGCTGTTGACGTTCGTGATAGAAAAAAAAATTTATTATTTCAATTAATACGACCGAAATACTTTGAAGCTAGATGAGTGTGAGCCGATGGGTATCTCCGGCGACGGGACATCCTTTCAGGCTTAGTGGAGGTCGATTTGAATATTTCTCCGATGGCAAAAATAATACCAATAAGTCTCATTTTCGATACAAATTATTTCTAATACAACCGACTCCCGGATGGTCTACTTCCGGACCAAAGACAAGCCATTTAACGTCATAGATAAATCGTGTAATCTAACTAAACAACACTCGACCACGTACGAAAACGTATTTTGTCTGCGTACCCGCCCGGGAATTAGAAATTGATGGTGTAGTCTCCGAGAAGGGCCTTGATTGCGAAATAGGGGGTGGCTCCTTCCAGATCCCTGTGCTTCAGTCAGTGTGAATTCTGGTATGCAAGCAATTGTGTTCAGTAAAAATCGAGGAGTATTAGAAAGCTTAGTTTCCATCAGCCACATTTCGAGCCTTTCGCCGGATTTGTTTTTCCAAAATTTGTTCTTTTGAACGGGACTCGTCTACTTGTTCGCCTTTTTGTAACTGAACTGAAGAACCCATTGTAGAAATAAGGCACGGTGTGGAAAATGCGGAGAGGATCAAGACATTGGCTCCTGGTCTCGGAAAGTCCACATGGAACATCCAAAACTTCAAGTGTCTCTATATTTCAGTCATATTATTTTTCTAGGTTTACTTCCGACGGAGATCTTCCTCAATTTTAGCATTATTCGCCATGGCCGAAAACAATATTGAGGGGCGTTTTGGGGATCAAAACGTGCTATTATTTCAATCGGATTAGCCTTTGCTCGGTACCAGGTAGTGAAGTTGTCGCTTGTTAAATCCGAGTCATAGGCAAAGATTTGTTGATATTCTTTCCATATACATAGCACCTTAACTGGCTCGAGAAGATTTCAACTCCCACGGCATGTCATGGGGTTGTCTTCATGCTGATAAACGATCTATCTTACTGCATGATATTCGCGACAATTTCAGTATGACCATCTTGAATACAGTGGAAATGACACGAATACCTACCAGCGCGGCCAAGTGCGATAGATTTATCGTTGTACTCTATTTCATTAGTGTGCCCAATGATTGAAAGAGCTACGCGTCTACTATATCCGAAACAATCGAATCAAAATGAGAAATTCCTCCGGTGGCAGTGTGCAACGTTTTGACTGCCTTTTTTTACACTGAGATTAAAGGAAACGAATCCCTGGCGCGAACAATCGTGGACGGTTTCCCACTCCGTTGTGGGCAGAGAGTGGCCAGAATTATATGCGAAAAGGTCCTATGAGGACTTTTTGAACGTCAGATCGCCCAAATTTTTCCGAATATACGCGACATTAGAAACGCAAATAAAAAACTTGATGCAAACTGAAAAACGCGGTTATTGGCACCGGTCCGGCAACGGATTAACGAGAGAAACAATATTTCGTCTAGCAGCTGGGCCCTACGTCGTGTACTCGATTCGACCTTTGATCGGAATACACGGAACTAAGAATTCTTTATCGGCGACAACAGCATTCCACGTAAATTCACATTCAAATGATAGACGTTTCGCGATGAAATTATAATAATGTATATAAAAGTAATAATTGTTTTTCAAACACACAAATTTCTCTGACAGAAAAGATACTCGCGATAAGCATTTTCCCCACAAAACTTATGGTTTTATACGACCATGTCTACATCGTTACAGTTCCAAGTAGGCGCTTCGATCGATGGAGCATGGAAAGCACTTCTAATTTTTCCCGGAGAGAATATGGCGATCCTTGATTTTTTCTATTGAAATCGTTCCGGATTGCCTGATACAAATATTAGTTTGAGCTCATTCGCATTCATCTATTCCGGGTAATAAGAAAAGTGACACTTAGATTAGAATGGTAATGAGAAGGCGGACACTTAGGCATTAGAAGGTAATATTTGTGAAACATCGCGCAACTTCAACGAATTTTTCAGTTAGATTTAGAGTTATAGAGCGCTCGAAAATTGGCATATTTTGTGGGATAATGGAAGTTTAGGAAGTCCAAAGGCATCAACAAACCTTGGTTAAAAAAGATGGATGAACGTCGTGACTTCCTTCGGGTGGCATCTCGGGTCATGTCCAATCATTATACGTTGAATGCGCATCTCCGGCGTACTGGGGTCGTAAAGAGCGTTCTCTGCGCTTGCAGTGACAGCTATCGCGCCATTAAACATGTTGTCTGGTCGTGCGCCTAGTGTTCTACACACCAAAAAAAACTAAATTGACCGTTGAGGTATTTCGAAACTTACCACAATCTAACAAACCGTTAATGACGAAATGACGAAATATAACCGTGTTCGGTTTAATTTTACATGAAAGATGTACTTTCCAAGCGCAGTGCCATAAAATTATACATTTTAAACAAACGCCATATGTGGAGTAAAATTACGTGACCCGCAAAATTCAATGATAAGTTTAATTAAAATCAAATGTAAAACTGTTTCATTTTTGATACTCGTATAGTAATGGTCAAAAGACGTAAATTTACACGATTTTTTTCTAGTTGTGTAGTGCCAGATCTGCGTTAAATGAATCCCTTCGGCCTGGTTCTAGTCCGAGATATGCCGGCTATCCTCGAAATTTATTTATATCTACTCTTTTGGTTGACTTACTAAAAGGTACCTGCAAATGTGATCCCAAGAGTTCCAAGTGGATCCAAGGATGCCAGTTGGCGATCCGGTTCATGATGTCCTGATAGTGATCTTCCGTTTGCCACAAAGCTACAAGATTAATTTCTTTTTTACCTTGTCATTTTGTCTGATTGTTCTCTGATGCGGTCTCTGCTACTGATGTTGGGATTAACAATTATTTGCCTTCCTTATACAAAGTCTACTGATTGTCTAGTGATTCTCCTTGCTTCAATTTTTAATCAAATGATTGTTCATGTTAAAAATTACAAATTGTTTATATTGCCCTTAAAAATATTTCTAACTGCATCCCATAGTCTGAATAAAATTGTTTATTAATATTTTTTGTCTATCGATCTGAACCCATTGTTTAATGATGTAGATGTGTCAAAATGTATTTCCATGAGTATAAATATAATAAATAATTCCGAATTTCAAATAAATCCTAATTATTCTCAAGAAATTTAAATTGTAATGTAAAGAAAGTTGTATCTGAATAAAAATATGCAATTGTTTTACATCGAGGATTTCCAACGCAAAAATTTTGTGCGAAAAAAACACATACGTGGTTAATCTCAGGTTTTGATTTGTTGCAAAATTTCGAGTGGGTAATTCCTCCCTCGGTAATTTTCGAGTGGGTAGTACTACACACGCATTCCGCCGGCCCTGGACACCTGCTTCTACGAATGCTATAAGCAAACTAGCTATACCACCTTTTCCTCCTCTTATTAGGAACTTTAAATTTAATTATGGTTAGGGTCCCAGGTCGATAAATGCCGAATTCTCGTCTTCACACGGCTCCAAAGAATGCGTGGGGTACATTTGTACCCCAGTGCAACGTTCTAGGATTAATAAATCACAGCAAACTACAGTGGATAGGGTATCAATACGGATTGTTGGGTATCGGTAATGATGAAGGTAATAATGATGACCTTAGTAAAAACATTTCTCAAAAGTCCGGATTTGTCAGCCGAATTCCGATTCCAACAAAATAATTGAATCTGCCCTGTGCTGAAATCGTGCGATGCTTGAAACTTGAATATTCAATTAATGAGAGAAAGGTTTAATCAATCTTCATTAGTTTTAGGTTATTACAACTTTGACCCATGTTTTCACTAACTTCAAACTTAAGCAACAACAAAGATTACCAAATGAAAATTTTTGTTATGAACACTTTTCCTTTATCTCAAAATCTAAACATTGAAACGAACCGCACGATTTCTCCAAAGACAAAATGTTTCTTCCCCAACAAACAATCTTGCACACCTAGGGCCCATATGCAAATAACCCATTCACTGAGGAGAATTGATTACCTTTCTCCATCGGCGTTTGAGCACCTCCACGTGGTCAAATTCGAATCTCGTCAACCGCGAAGAGGATCTAAAGCAACGATCACACAGTGTGGCTGCTGTGTGCGGTACTACCGCGGTGCTGATGATGACCGTAAGCAGGTAGAGAGAGAGGGATACTAATTTGCAAATTAAGTTCGTTAGTGAGACCCGTGGCAGTTCAGTGGCAAAATTTTCTTCCACACTCTGTTTGCGTCTGCCGGTGCTTTCGCTGTCATCTTTGAGTACGGCTACCAAGCGGCGAACAGAGCGCGGCTCTGTGGACGTACCGAGAGTTTTTTTCGGCTGTTTGTAGTTTGTTTTCCATTTCATTCACCTTGAAAAGCACACACGCGCGTCGCTGTCCGCTGGGAGGGAACAAGAAAGCCGAATCGAAAACAACAAACAATGCTTTGTTGACGGTGAAGTTTCAACAAAAGCATCGGCGGGGTTCACTATCTTTTTGTTGTACTGTTGGTTTGTTTATGCCCCAGAAATTATCAGCCATCGTGACGTATCAAGGAAAGTTGTTGATCTGTTGAGTTCGCTTCATTCATGGCTTAGGTGTTGTCAGACGGGACCGGCGGTTAAAAGAACTGTCGTCTACAAGACAATCTTTGCTATCAGATGACGGTCTTGGGATGTTTAACTCACAACCAAGAAAGTATCTATCGGTTCCCAATAACAATTTTTGTATAAATAATCTATATATCAATATACAAACTGTATCAACGGAATGTCTAGTTCCATGATCAATGGAGCACCACGATTTTATGTGATTAAAAGATTTGAAAAAATTGAAACCCCTTAGAGTCCAAAAATATTTCGGTGCAATTAACAATTTCCATTTTACCATGATTTTTAATGGTTAGTTAACCATCAATGTAGTCATTAAAAATTGTTTTCCTTTTTTTTGTGTCCCGAAACAAATCTCACCACTTACCATTAAAATCGCATAAACAAATGTGTTACAGGCGGCTACACAACTATCAAGCATGACACATTAGGGTGGAAGAAGCAAAACATAGTTGATTCAGATCATCCCAGAGCTCTTGCAGATAGCCACGTGGTTAACCGACTGTCTGCCCCTGCCCACACCTCCAGCGAGGTAATGATCATGCGAATGGAAAACCTTAATCAAAGCTTGAAACATCACTTGTTCGGATTGGCTCAATGTAGGCTAGATGTTTTGCCTGGTTGCTTGGTATCAGATAAGAAACTAGCTGGTTGAAATGCTCTAATTAGCCGGAGGAAAACTGCCCATCAGTGGATGGCTATAATTTAACGAATGAAAACGTCCACAGAAGCGGCGAGGAAAGTTTACCGTTCACAATTACTGACCGTTAGTTTCGGGGAAATGGAAGACAGTTTGTTGCTTTGGTTTCTGTACAAGCTATGGTTTGGGAAATCGAAAACTGCATGTGCAATGTGCATAGGGTTCTTTAAAGTTTTTAATGAAGATCCACAGCGAACCTAAACGACATGTGGATCGAAACGGTTGTAGATATATACTTTTATGACCATTCGATTGAAAATTACGGTTAAATCAATGTACATAACAAGAGCTTCAAAATCATTCATTTTTAACCAACGTGTAAATTTTTAACAATTCCGTTGAAGAAAGCACACACACACATATCGTTATTTAAATTCAATATCATGAAGAGAAATGGCTACTCTGATACCTCAACATCCTCTCATAGAAGGTTATTGCCAGAGGTAAATTGTAGTGATTAAAGCTGCTCATAGTGATTAAAGTAGGCTGGGGGAGCTCTGGGCACGAAGCCAGTCCTTTTCCTGTACACTCTGGTGAGCTAGCGGCACCCATTGTTGAGTATCTAACAATGCACCGAGTAATTGCAGCCTTCGATAGCAGAATACACATGAGTAAATCGCAGAGTTGTGAATATTTAGCAGCTGCTTTCAGAACCCTGTTATCCGGAACAAATTAAGAAGAGAAAAGAAAATTTGCATCAATTATTAGTCTCACGGCATCATGATAAGCGTAATGATAATAGTGTTTGATTACAAAAAATACTACGCATTGTTTTTTTTTCTGCAGAAGTGTCTTGGCGAAACATTTCAGTGTCGATTTCTAAAATACGTATACCTGTAACAAAAAAGGAACTTCCATATTTAGAAGAACGATGACGGGGAATCGTGAATGTTTGTGGTTCTCGAGCTTCTGAGAGGCTGCAATTTGTTGATGGTTCTTTTACGGTCGTAAGCTTAAAAATTATTGACAGCATCTCATTTCTGCGAACTTTTCGCACTAGTAATAAAAATTCATTCCAATATGTTTCAATATAATTTAATTAGCATTTAACAAAACTTCGATTCAACCTATATTAAAAAAATTATTGAAATTCGAGTCTGGTTCGAAGTAATTTATTTGTTATCCTCGAATGCGGTTATTAAATCGTGTTGGCAAGGTGATACATGAGATTACATCTGAGCTGCTTCTATTGTTTCTGCCTTCTTCTGAAGCCAATCTGGCCTTTTTGGTTTATGCGCTACCGCCTCTTTGTCTCTTTTTCGGTCATAGCAGTAACAAAGTCATCATTGGTCAAAATAGCTAATTTTAGCAGTCTACTACCAAAACGCGGGCCACTTTTCCGCGGCGGTGCTCTTAGAATCGGCCGAACGACTACTTGTCATCTGAAAGCGAAAATTTAACTTCCGGCAATTGATGTGGTTCCGGTGTCTCTTTGACTGAAGATGGCAGGTAGTCGGCATCTTGAAATACATCAGCATCAAGTGGCCAAATACCGCGCATCGAGAATTCACTTTTAATATTTCACTCCGTAGCTCAAAGCTCTAGACTTCTGGTGATAATTTAAGGAAGTTCGAAGATTGTCATTGGTCGACCGGGATTCATCAACATCCAATTCGAACAATGATCGTAAACAACACACTTGAATAGACTGAATACAGCGACGTCCAATAGCTGCAATCGATGGCTGTTGTGTGAAGGCAACGACAGAACAAATATGCCGTTAGCTAGGGTGACCATATTATACGAGGAAAAAACCAGGACGGTCGTAAGGGGCCCCGCCTTCTCGTTGATGCAAAATAAATTTGACGATGCGTCCTGATCATCCTGGCAGTTTTTTTTTCAGGTTTTCGGCATTAAAAAAATTTTGAGTTCAATTTCTGCAGATAGTTGAAGCCAAACGGGTCTTTATTTCGTGAGAATGAGCTCACCGAACACTACTTCAGATTTACACACCTGCGGCTCTTTCTATACCAATCAACGAAAACTGGATGCAGATGTTGGAGAAATCTATAATTGAGCGAATCAGACGAAATATCTACAGATCATCCGCGAAGGACAGTCGAGAAGTCTTCAGCACTAAAAGTACATCATTGAAGTACAGCGAAAATATAAACAGTATCAGTTGCCTTCCATGAAGTATTTGTTGATGTTGAAGTACCTAAATGTAGGTAACTGGAAATCTCTCTCGTGAAGTAGGATCGAAACAATTACAAAAATTGTTATTGACAGGGATGCCAAAGGTACTGGTAAACTACATTTTTTTCGGTATATTTACATTTGCACAAGCCGTAGAGCCCGCTACAGCGACGCATCGCTACAGCTCTTGCCAGAACGGTAGCCAAACCGAGTACATTTTCCCGTAAAGCAGTAGAATACATTTTTGTTTGCTGCTGTACTCCGACTGCTCGGTGAGAGTATGGCGTAGTAAAGTTTGTTCTCTCGCTTTGCACACTTTTCTCTGCGTAGTCAAAGGGAGAGGCCCGTACACGAAAGCGATGATGCCGGTTGTAGCGTAAACGAATCGCATTTATTGCCGTAGTTTGTGATTGAAAATATTGAATATATTAAAAATATTAAAAAGTGTAAAATAAGGAAAGAGAAGCTGTACCGCTCGCGTCTGGTGGCTGTACTGGGGGCAGTATTTCTTTGTCATGTTACTGCTTTACTTACAGACTGCCGTACAGCGCTTAGCGTCCTGCAATAGCAAACGACGGCAGCGTCAAAAGAGAAATGAGAATGTAGGCAGAAAAAATACAGCCGCAGAAAAGGTAGGCATTTTGCATCCTTGGTTATTGATTAAAAATATCTGCGTTTTAGAGACCATTCTATGCAGCCAACATATTCTTGACGAAAATAAACAAATTTCTGATTGCTATATCATGGTTCGATTTATCAGAAGCGGCAGATTAGTTGTTGGTTAATCACGACATTCCCTACTCTTTATTATGTAGAATATCGTAGGATGCTTAAAACAGAAGGTAAGCCGCTGCCACACATCAGGTTGTGACGCCATGTTGATCATCCTCAAGGTATTGCTGTCAACGAGCCTTACGAGGTACCATAATTTCAAAATATTTTTGGAAGAATATTCTCTGATCATTACATTGAGAACCGTATTTCAAGCATCATGAGGACTTTTGAAAAATTTTGGGAAGTGAATTTTGTAACCTATCTCTTAGCCGAAATCCCATAGTTGTTAAATTTCTTCAATGTTAATTAAAATAACTGCCTGAATTATCATGAGCTCATTTTTGAAAAGATGCTATAAATATGCTGTAAAATATGGATTAGAGACAACTTGAATGGGTTGATTGTCTATGACAGTTTCAATAGGTTGATTGTCTATGAAACATACACACCAAATTCGGTTCAGCAATTTCCCAACAGCCATGTAGTCAGCAAATTTAGAAACTGATATCCCAGTAAAGTGAAATTCGTTTGCTGATTTTTCGTGAAATATTTTACGAGTCTCAGCTATGAAACGTCACTTTGACTGAGATCTCAGCAAAAAATTGTTTACTGAGATTTCAGCTGTTGAGATTTCGGCAAAAGACGCGAAAAAAGCTAAGATTCGGCAGAAAAAATTAAGTGTGTAAACTTGCTCACCGAAAACTTGCATACATTTCATCATTCGCTGAAAATGTTTTTTTAGATTGCGTAGAGTTCAGACAAAAATTAAATATGGGTAATAACAAGAATAACCTCTCGGAAACTAGTTGGAGGATTATAAAAAATTATGTTTACAGGTCAGGAACGGCTTTTATGACCATTTGATTTTTGTTGTATTATCAATTAAGCAGGATTGGAATTATTAAATATTTCAATATATTTCAAGATAGTGGCTATTAATGGGGTATATTTGAGTGCTGAATTGAATGGCGTGCTAAAATTTCGTGTTGAATAATGAAGAAAAGTAAAATAAATGTTCGATAAATTTTTAACGGTTACGATCACATTCATTCGAAACTGCCAAATTTCGATATTAAATAACATTGAAGATCTTCAAACAGTAAAACTACCCATCTTCTATTAAAATAATTTTGGCGGCTAGGGGACGGGTATAGCGTAGTTGGTAAATCGATTGCCTTGTACGCAACTCACCTGGGTTAAATTCCCAACCCTGCACATAGGGTTAGAGATTTTTCTAAGAGAGATTTCTCTAACCCGAAAAGAGGCGAATGAATCCATG
This sequence comes from Topomyia yanbarensis, assembly GCF_030247195.1. NCBI lineage: Eukaryota > Metazoa > Arthropoda > Insecta > Diptera > Culicidae > Topomyia > Topomyia yanbarensis. The sequence continues at coordinate 104,220,480 of NC_080672.1, read as the reverse complement.
GTTAAACCCTCTATAATCAAAATAAAAAAAATGTCGGTTAATCCTCCTAGAAGTACTTAAAGAGAATTTACTCTTCAAGCAAATTTAGGTCGAGATTTAATGTCTCCAGTAAAGTTTGTCGAATATATGAATATCCCATATAGTCAGAGTAACGAAATGTGGCAGTAGAAAACCTTTACAAAAAGTTATTCTGCTATTACTTTATTTGATAAATCTCTTCTGAGGTTTATAAACAATAAAATTCACATTGCATTCAAGTTATGAGTCTCTGAAGCTTACCAAAAAGATATATTTAATAGAACTGGCTTAAACAGATCCCAATTATCCCAAAAAAGGACTAGGGGTTTGCCCAGAAATATAAAGAGTGTTTCCGTTTTTTGGGAATAGCATCGATTCCGCGCTAGCTTAGTCCTGTCACTAAGTTAGTGTCGATTTCTGATGAGAAGTCTGTCTAAACGCAATAAACTATTTTCTCCTTGGTGCGGAAAAAATAGTTTTTACCTAAATGTTTTTCCACTAAGTAGAAATATAGCCTGTTGTTTTATATCTCGATATGCTGCTTTCATGTAGCCTGCATATTTTCAACAATTTTTTTTTAATAATGACATTATCAATAACTTTGCTGAAGGCGTCAAGTCTCTTACTATTTTGAAGAGTTCATTCTCCATAATTACCTCTATGAGAATTAATCACTAAAATGTTTATATTGAAGTCTTGTATATATAAATCAAACAACTTCCATGTTGATTTTCATTGATTGTAGCCTGGAACGACATCAGATAGATTACTTATGTTTCGGGATTTTCAATAAATTATCAAATTTATTAAATTTTAGCATTTTTCTAATAAAATTGCAATTTTCATCAAAACCCCCACCCAAACCAAATTTTTGGCTACGCCACTGTATTGACGTCTCGCTTAATTCTCTTTTTACGAACTGGAAACATGTTTGCGGATTTCTAGCAGTCCATCTTAAACATGCCACTGGCAAGAGATGCTAGTATGATTGAAATAAGCGGAGTCACCCAAACGTAGCACAGTGGCGGATTTCCTTAAAAACCTGGCCAAAAGTCGAAAATGGTTTTGATTGACCTGAAAATGTACATACCACGATTTTTTGGGGCGTAGATTACGATTTTGATGTCAGATTTTCAAAATTCAAAATGGCGGATACAAAATGGCCAACATTTTATTATAAATATAAGTAAATTTTCACAAATGAATGATTTCGATGGTTCCAGTGTATGCCAATAACGTTTATAATGTATCGAATTTTAAATGGTGTGTAGTTAAATGATAGAGTTTGTTGATTTGTACGCAATAAGATATTTGGGTGTCTAGATGATGTAGCTTTTATGAGAATTGATGTTATTAGTTATTTCAAACTATGTATTTTAAAATATTATGCATCATAGTTATAAAACTATACTATACTACGACGAAATGCATGGAGTGAAAATTGACAACAAGTTTGCATGCAAATTGTAGTAACTAAAAATGAATATAACAAAAAAATGAAAACAAGTGAAATTAACTAAGATTCATAGTTTTATTTAAATTGTTAGACCGAGGATTTGTACAAAGTTCATTATTACAATGAATTATTACACTTGGTCAGAACATGCTTGTACCGCTTCCTGGTATAGTTTTAAGCAACCACGTTTTGTTGTCATGCTTGCTAACATACTACGATTGACAACCTCAGTCAATCGTATATATTCCACCTCTAGATTTGGTTTGTTTTGCATGATCAAACGTCATAGTTGCCGGTAACGTTTAACCATGGTATTCGTAAACGGTTTTTGAAATTTGGAACCTTTGGCGATCACTTCTGCTCACCCCGTTGGTTTTTAATATGAATGACCAAAATTATTTACGTCTTTTGCGTTCAACTTTTGATAAGTTTTGAAAATGTTAATGAATCTCGAGGAAATTTTCACCACTTAATACACAATTCTTCCTGTTCAAAATGTAGTATTGTGCGACTCGCTATGACAACCGGAGGTGCAGTAGTAATTAAAAGTACGAGTCTAAATTTTGAACTGAAAATCTTATAATCCATCTCCGTCTCCAGTTAATCAAAGATTACTCAAAAACGGGCAAATTCGGGCAACAATTCTATAGTGTTCCAAATGGAGAATCGTTCAAGGAACACAACTTGCCTTGAAACATAGTGGACATACGTGGACAAAAAAAGTATTTCAATAATTTTGCAAAAATGTGTGCTGAAACCGTCTGCTACAAAATCGTGAAAGTTATTGACATTTTCTATAAACAAACAAAATAATATCTTTTGACATCAATACATATAAATAAAGTACATACCTTTAGCATAACTTTTCATTATTCCATATTCGAAACCGGCAGTTTTATCAAAATCCAGCTACATTTGAATAATACTGATATTTCGAGCGCTCGATAAAAAAAAGATGAACAAAACGCGATGGTTTAAACTGTTTGGATATGCCAACACCTCAAATATGGAAATTTTGGAGCGTTTCACTTACAATAGCATGTGGCAGCACCATCTGAAGGACAATATATGTACTAGAACCCAAAATACTAACATGAAATTTTCGACTTTTGGCCAGGTTTTTAGGCAAATCCGCCACTGTGCGTAGATGTGAATTATTAAAAGTTGTAGAAGATTGAAAGATGATTTAAACCAAGAAGCTCAACTATTTATCGTTTCATTAACATCGATAGCGCTCAGATTTTCGTCCTCGTCCAGAACCGGGTCAATTTGTTTGCGTTGTGATTAGAATGAACCATGCGAAGATTTTGCCTTGGAAGAGCAAAACAAGGACAAATCAAGCATTTCCCTCGAGGTTCCAGGACACCAGGACAGTCTGTCAAAAACCAAGACATGTCCTGGTAAACCAGGAAGTTTGGTCACCCTACCGTTAGCCCGGTGAAATTCGAACGCGGCCAATGATCGATGCGATTCGCAATTATCAAGCAATTAGGTTCTTTACTGACACAGTAAACTTCATTTTTCTTGACAGATCAATAGTCGGGGCTGGTTGGCCGAGTTTTGCTTTCGGAATTTCTGTACTCATTTTGGTTAGACTTTTTGAAAACCGGTTTGCGCTGTCATGAAGATACAATCCTTGAGCACATATGTAATTTTTTCATTCATGAAAAAATCAGGGAAAAAGTTATTAGCAAACAAATGCGCAAAGAAAAATCGGCCAACCAACCCCTGGGTTGGCCGAGTTTGGTAAAATAAGTTAAACACGTCAAATGTATCAGTGGAAAACTTTTAATTCAAAAAATATCGTTTTTTCGTATATACACCCAAAACAATTTCCCAATGCAAAAAAGGCATTACATCCTTTCGTGCATATTCCGAATTAGAATCATGCCTACTTTGCATTGTAGACCAACACAACTTGATTCACGATGAAATAAATTGATTGAGAATACACGCTACCATATGATCTGTCCGCATGTAAAAGTATTAGTTGGTTTTGCTTGCTGAGTCTGTCAAAAAGGTGGTGTATTCTATACATGAATACTTCTGTGGTGTTTGTAAAAACTTCTGTCTTCATACACAGTTACGCTTTTTTGTCTGCGAACAGCTCAATTCCAACCACACTAAACGCTCGAACGGTTTTCGTTTACGGGAATGTGTGATATACGCGTTGTTATTTTCCCATAGCGAATGGTAAACCAGTAAAATCATCGCTATCTCATTCCATGCTTCAGAGAAGAGTGGAAGAAAATGATTTGTGCTCAGATCGATTTGCGATGATCATTGACCAGGGCGATCATGTGCGCTGGATACGCATGTTTGGGAAATAATACAAACTGAAATGACACCATAGAAAATTTGACAGTTGATAAATTTCCCATAGTGGGTTTCGTCGGTGAACAATTCTCGTCACCTTATTAATCGCCAGATTTAGTCTGTGTAAATCTGGTTCCAGTTTTAAACTACCAACTAATCGATCGATTTAATTGGTTGAAGTAGACCGATTTCAGCAGATTTCGTCGGCCGTATTTAATTGGGTGTCACATCCGTAGACGCCCATGTTAAACCCCCATAAGATTCGGTGCAACAATCGACCGATTAATTGCTGACATAGTCGGCCGATTGTGCCGACGCAAACCGATTTAGTCGATGGGAAAATCGGGAGGATTTTCTATGGGGGAGTAACTGCCACTGATGCTCAAAAATGCAAAACCACGTCATCAGTGCCCTTATAGTTTATGATACTTTAAACTTAGATACTATTACTGCGAAATTCTGATATGATATCACCTGAATGTACTGTTAATATGAGGAATGCCCGAAATGATTGGCGGACGGATTCTATAGGACAAATGTTGAATTAACTTCTTAGCCCAATGTTCTCATATAGGTAACTTTTTCCTGCGTATAGTGCGCTTAAATAATCATTAATCATTACTAACATTTATAGTCTAGCCACAAGATGCTAGAACTCGCATATCGGGCTGAGAGAACCCAATATCAACACATAGTCATCACCTACACCCCACCAATTTGATGATGCTATAAACAGTTCTCTCCTACATGCAGCATATAATCAGTAGAAAGGCGAAATGGAAACAGGTCCTTGAGCGTGTATTAGTATTTTCAGAGTACACATGTATCCGAGCGGAAATAACCTTTACATGTGTATTAGTGCGGAGTCATTTTAATACTAATACTCCGATATCGTTAAATTCACTAATACATTCCCAACTGTGGATTTGTGTAAGTTTCTGTGGTGTAATTGCCATTTAATGCATTTTTGTCCCGGACCAATATCGCTTTATATGCATTATACCAGTTACAATGCAAAATTCTCATTAGAATCATGCTTATTCGCATGTAAATCATACGGTTCGCGTTTTGGGTGTAGGTAAGGAAAATAAAAACCACTCTTCACTTTTTAGTGTTTTCAACCTTTTTGGACTTAGTTTTGGCAGCTTTAATGAATTTTTTGCCAACTCTCGCTGATTTTTTCCTCCGCCAGCGTACGCTTACGTTTGATTTCATTTTTCTGCTCCTCCAATACTGCTTTTATTGGGGAATCGGTCAAAGTTTGAGTCGATCGGCATTTACGACCTTGCCACTTCTTCGAATCAGATCGTGCACTCGCCTTGGGAAGAGGTCTGACGTCTTCAGAGAGGCTTACATCTGCAGCAAATTCTATGCTAATGGACGAGTTTTGTTCGGGGTTGGATCGATCTGTGACAAATCCTGCCTGAAAATCCTCAGGAGGAAAAATTTCAGGATTGAAGGGGCTCACGCCAAAGACTCTGAAACCAGCTTGGCATTTAATTCATAAAATATCGGAATTAACTTTTTGCCTTTCTCATATAGAAAGGTTATGCAATCACTCTGAGAAACGTCAACCTAATCCCGGTCCGGAGGGCCGAGTATCATATCCCATTCGACTCAGTTCGTCGAGATCGGAAAAAGTATGTGTGTGTATGTATGTATGTGTGTGTATGTGTGTGTATGTGTGTGTGTATGTATGTGCGAATGTGTCAAATAATGTCACTCATTTTTCTCAGAGATGGCTGGACCGATTTGCCCAAACTTAGTCTCAAATGAAAGGTGCAACCTTCCCATCGGCTGCTATTGAATTTTGGATCGATCGGAATTCTGGTTCCGGAATTACGGGTTTCAGAGTGCGGCCACACAGAAATTTCTCATATAAACTATAGGAAAAATTAAAAATAGAATTTTCATTTTTGATGCTGAATGTGTTCAAGGTGCATGAAACGTCGAGATGCAAACTCAAAAAAAAATTTGACGACAATTCACTTTTTTGGATTTTGGCACATTTTTGCCTTTCTCATATAGAAAGGTTATGCAATCACTCTGAAAAACGTCAACCTAATCCCGGCCAAATTTTTTTTTCGATTCGCATAGGGTTTCTGGATTTTAACAGGGGCGTAGTTGATGGATTACGGAGAGGGGATACACCCCCCCCCTCTACTGTTCGCTCCCCTCCTTTAAAAATCTCCTTAAATCACCCCTCAGGCCACCACCCCATCTATCCCTCATACCCCTCCCTTTCAACCCCATCATCTTTAAACCACCACTATATCACAAAGCATACCAATTTAAGCTGGGGAGTCGTTCGTTCATGGGACTTTCGCCCTCTTCACATACCCACCCCCGCATGACAAAATGAGTTAGCAAGCAGATAACATTGATCTAATGCTGATTAGGCTAATGGAGTATGATATTTTTTTTTGTTTCATGTGTTTCACCGTCGACACATAGCTCATCAAGTTAGTGGCTGGCATGCCATTGTGTATAAGTGCAATGTGTACTAAGAATGTAATGGACATTTCCACGATTATGTTGAACATAAAAAGCCTCCGTGCCATAGTTTAGAGAAATGAGAAAGGCACAATTGCACCGCTAGGTGGATTAAAACAGATTTTTATAAGCAATTTCCGACTTTTAATGATTTTAATCTCTTATTTCTATTTGATAATAATTTAAAATTATTTTTATTACTTATTTCTCGTGTATATTTTTCTTTATAATCATCAATATTAGCATAGTATCAAATTTTGCTTTGAAAAAGGTTGGCATTTCACAAATATTACAAATTCATAAAAGGCACTCGGCCAACCAGCTCCGGTCACCCCTACTGTTTACATGGACTTAGCAAATTTTTGGACGACTAGATTCGCTCGAAACAAATCACATAGTCGATGTAAACAGTACAATCGAATTGTCAAAAATAAATACTCGAGTTCATATGTGACGGATATTCATTCATTCATTCAATAGGAGCACTGGCGAATCTTCTGAAGCTCGAGTGAATTTTTTGAAATGTGTCAGGAATTGAACGAATATTTCAGCATTCATCACCCCAACCTTTTCTTCACATTTCTTTCCGCTTATGCTGCCTACTTCTAGTTTTCCGTCCTAAATTGATAACTAATTCGGTCTAATATCCATCCATCTTTCAGTTTGAAAACATTGTGATCATCTGGCGAAAAGGTCAATGCCATTTTTACTCTTCTCTCATCGATTAATCGAACACAGTTAAAAGCTCCACCAAAAACAAAATGTCAGATGAAAGATATTATCCAAAAAGTTTAGAAACACAATAGTTTCTTTGAATCAATTTAATTTTGACGCAAATAAGATTTTAGGTACAGAGCAGATAAACGTTACGTTAGAGCGCTCAAAAAAATGTTCCGCTGGTTCACAAACGCGATGACTGATAAACGTCAAATTTCATGTGTTACATCAGAGCTAAATGTGACCTATGAAAATGACGCTTTTCATAGTATTAGCATAGCTGAGAAACAGCTAAGGGTCCGAATTGGCCAGCGGTCCGATTTGGCCCGCTTTCCCCTAAATACAACACGTATAGTTTAAAATATAGTTAACCCTCAAATGCAAAATGCTGTTATAAAACAACATTGCGAAAAACATCTCAAATTAACACAGTGATTTATTGAAACTATGAGATAATTTACACAAAATTTAAAAAAAATGATTTACGCCTTTGAGGGTAAATACGACTTCCAATTGATACCAAAAATATGTATTGCACATTTTTGAAAGACAACAAGAATGTTACCAAACACGGGACCCATTTGTTGCCAAAATCGGAGTGTCCCAAAAACGGAATCTTACTGTAGTATGAGTTGATTGTTCTGTTATATGTCAGAAATATACCGTATATTTTTGTAAACTAATTTATTCTTTTTTCTATTTCAATAGGTTAGTCGACTTAGAATTCATAGTGGGATGTAAACCGCAACACTCTGTAAGTATAGTAGAGTCCCGATCAAAATTAAATAAGGAAATTATAGCAAGTCGCGCTAGTGCACTGAGTGCACGCTGCTCTGGAAAAATAGCTAAATAGTCTTAAGGCATCAGCGGCTGCTCGTTCAGTGGGCCGTATGCGCGACTTACGGAGGGTTAAGATATATTATGCTTTCGCAGTTGAGTGATTTTTGCAGTGGAAGGTTTTAAGTGAAGGCTTGACACTTGAGAGATAGCGTTGAGTGATTATAATGGGGTAACTCTTCGGAATTTCCGTAGATATCAGGAGCGTCAAAATTTGACACTCTTTTCAAAGACTGGAGCATTGTTGCGAAATGTTATACTGATAGGATTCGATAGTTCCGGCGTAGCAAAAACCTCACCTAATAATATGGAACACTTTGTTGAGTGTGGGAAAATTAGTCTCAAGATACCTGTGTACTTTAGAAGAAATTCAGTCGAGGTAAAACTGCACGATCTGTCTTCTGGAATACTCGATGTTGCAGTATGGTGAAGATCTTTCCGTTAAGAAGCATAAATGGAGGATTTTTTTTATCAGGTCCTCGAATGCTGAGTTGTTACTCTGGAATCTGGATCCGTATGTACTCAGATAACACCGTGTACTTTTGATGACCCTCCCAAGTAGCTACTTTATGCGAACAGGAAAATCCAGTGCGACAGTACTCAAGACAACGCCTATTACAGTGAAGACCCGTTTTTATCAGCCCCTTGGTGAAATTTAGGCTGATAAAACGGGGTTATTGACAAAATCGGGACATATATTTTTCTTTCTTTTTAAGAAACCTTCACCTACATTATGATCGACGCTCGTCACTTTGAGGCATTTTCTAAGAAACGCAAGTTGCTATCGGAGTCTGTCGGCTTTGTACCCGGGCGATCTGCTATTGCTGCTATTCACACATAATCAGAAACTGAAAACTGTGTATTGGATTTATTTCAAGAGGTCCGTCAATTGAAGCAACAGGACGCGGCTATCAACGTACCGATTGCTGGTAGATCGTACGAAGTTACCCAATCGTTTATACACTCAAGATCTCCTTCAGACCAATTTTCTCCGTTCTCATCAATCCAATTGCAGCATGGTTCCTGAAACGTTTCTGGTCTTGGTAGTTTGTTTAACTGTTTACCTAGCTCCCCCACTAACCTCTGCTGGCTATTCTTCACGAGAGTGAAAAATACAGTTACTGCAATGAACATCGCGGATATGGTAAAAAAATCGCTCGGAAAGAACCCAGCTGTTGTGAAAAAACTTGTGCCAGACTGGAAAAAGTAGCTTCGATGCCATTCATTTCGTTCAAGGTTGGATTAGATTTGAAACTGAGAAATGCTGCATAATGGCCGTCAACTTGGCCGAGAGGGACGGGAATTTCACGAGAAATTTAACGCATGGGAACCTACCTGTTTTTGTGTATGGTAAGTTATGTAAATTATGATAAGCTGTGTGTATTGTGGTGAATAGTACTTTTGTAAATAGTTTAAATATCTGTATGGCGATTTGCGTCAAATATGCAGTTGAATAAATAAATAAAATAAAAAAACGGAAGTAGACAAAACCGGGGGGCTGATAAAATTGGGGGTTGGTAAAATCAGGTCTTCACTGTATTACAGTCAGTCCACCAAGCCGGCTGAATCCTAATAATTACCTTCTCTTCCGATGTAGAAATGTAGTCTACGATCATTCTACAAGGTTGACTAGTAGAAACCAATTAGCATCACAAACCTTTTTGTTCAAGATTTGCGGCTCGGTGCATGAAATTAGCGGTGACCTACCACGAACTGACTTCGGTCGGGCGTTTTGAAATCCGGATTTTCGTTGTGTATGCTACTTTCTAACCATCAGAAATGAAAATAATTGCCTCTGCTAGAAGCATGTAACGACACAAACTGATTCATCCATCAGTCATATACAGTTCACAAATATTTCTTTCTCGGTATTATACAGCCCTTTGAGAAGATGTTTCGTTTGCTCTAAAAAGCTCAACACGAATGATAATGAAACAAATCTGCAGCGGACCTATATTTAAAAAGTTTCACCATTTAAGTGTTCGGTTGCTGCACCATAATAATGGATCTGACCGAAATGAGCTGAAAATTTTCACCATTTACGAGCAGTTTTCAAAAGATTTTTCAAATAGCAAATATGCATATTTTCGACAAAATGGCGTATTAAATCCATTCAGTTCAGCAAAAGATATAATCGCCTAGATTGAAATGTAAGTCGTTAGTCACGACAAAATTTAGCGGCCTAAAATAAGTACAAATTAAATACACTAGCAACCCACGTGCGCGTCGTTTGTTCCCCTTCCCTGTCAGAAAACAAACACAGATCCCACCGGAGCGTCTTTAATACCGCTTCCATTCGAAACGAAACTCAGTCAGGCTCCAATTACAACCGCTGTCAAAATATATAAACTGACAGCAGTTGATGCCAAAACCCGACCCAGCCCAGGTTCAAGCAAAAACAGCATAAGGCAGGTCGTACCCCGGTTAGTACCGAGGGGAGAATAGCGATAGCAGTTCTGTGTCAGAGGTAAATAGCGGCATAGCGTGGCCTCATGTTGCACAATAATACAGCTTTAACAAACACTAACAGTTAACACATCTAGGAAAGAAATAAACAAGAAAGAAGACGCCATTATCAGAGTCACTCGAAAACACAAAAAGCACCAAACATGTAACAGCGAAAATCAAAGCTCTAGCGACATGGACACAAGCGCAAGAGAGGGAGAAGGCAGACGGAATGATCAGCAAGCGACAGGGGTTAAATCTGACCATTTCTCGCCACCTAGAAAGAAAATTAACACAAGAAGTGGAAAGCAGTGCGCCAGGATGGTCGACAGAAATAATATTCGACTATTTATTTTTTTTTAAAATTATTTTGAATTGTGAATAAAATTGTGTTTTTGAAATTTACACGAAAAAAACAATTGTTTCCAAAATCGTGATAAAAGTTCTATGAATTCTGGAACAATAGCGTTTTTACGTTACGAAAACAGGACCTTGAATAAAAATCATGTTTTATAATTATGTTCAAATTGCTTTCAGTAACGCACGCACGACGCTATTATTAGAGGATTTTTTTTGTTTTGTGAACTTCAGTAACGGTTTCCGCTATGTTGTCACCAAATCGATTTTCTGTACGTGAACCAGTTCACAACTTTATGAACATTACTCATAAAGTCAAAGGTTGATTATTGATATGATTCATAGATTTAGGACCATTAGTCAGTGAGTTCATGATTAAACAGAAATGCATGAAGAACGCAAACAAGTATTTTAGGACATTTCGCAAAAAAAATGATGATGTTAGCTGCGGACACACGATTTTTGTCAACACTGACCATTTAAAGAGTTTTATTGCAGTGCAGTGATTAACAAAGTCATTGATAAGATATCGACGATTTCTATTGACTCATACCATAGAGATGATAAATTGTTACTTGTTCCGTATCAATCGCTCCATTCGCAATCAAAATGTATCAGATTCGATCAAGCGCCCATGAACCTTGACAACTTACACGATGCCGTATTGCTTCTATGAATGTGGCGTTCTTCCAGTGTGAAACATGATTGACCGCTGACATTATGGTCCATCAAATTCAACTACATAGTGGGGGTTGATTGATTCATTTAGGAATGGTCAGGATCGAATACAACTGGTCTATCTCTGTCCGTAATCCGGTTATTTCCTGATGAATTGTACGGTGTAGTCGTTTAGCTGCATTATCTATCTCGCACGTAAGCCGAACCATGTCGAACCATCAAGACTTTCGCGTTAAATCGTATTCAGGGTTGGCAGCACTCTCTCAGATTTTAATGAAACTTTCTATACATGAGAACTTTGTCACAAAAAGCCACTTTGCATACTTTGTTTTTCCAAAAATGATCTAGACTGTCTTTTTAAAAGGGTCAAACTTTTTTAAACATTTTTTTTGTAAATGGCTATAGTCTAGAAATGACAGATCCTGCAAAAAATGTTGTAGGAGTGATTTTCACAAAATTAGTTGAATTTTTGAATAAAAATATTGAAAAAATTCATCATCGACTTCTACACTAAAAAAAATCGATTTTAATTTAAAGTCGATTTGCAAAAAAACCATTTTTGATTTGGATGAAATTTATTTTCAAGATAGGTAATTATGTTGCCTACCTACCGTCACAAATTCAAGTTGGGCACTTTTAAGGAAAAAAAGTTATTTGAAAAAAACTTTTCCTTGTCCAAACTGAATTAATTTTTTCAGTGTATTTTTATCGTAAACTGAATCAATGAAAGCTATAATCATCTCAGAATCCAATTTCCCAACTGCTAGTTGCCAAACATGCAAAAAGTATCAGTAACAAATTTTGTATATATTCATAACAAACTTGAATGAGGGCACAGATAAGCCTTTTAACATCATAAAAATATGCGAGATTTAACTAAATACCACTTGGCCGTGTACGAAAATATATCTTGTCTATGTACCCACCCGGGAAGTAGAGGTTGATGGTGTAGTCTCCAACAGGGGCCTTAATTGCGAAGTATGGGATTCGCTCCTTCAAGAACCCTTTGCTTCGGCCACTGAAAATTCTGGTTCGCAAGCAATTGCGCTCAGGAAAAATTAAGGAGTATATGTAAACAACTTATTTTCCATCAGCCGCATTTCGAACCTTTCGCCGAATCTGCTCTTCCAAACTTTGATCTTTTGGACGAGGCTAGTCTACCTGTTCGCCATTTTGTGCCACGGGGCATGAACTGCCATAGTTGCAAACAATTGGACCTATAGCGACTTATTGTAGAAACAAGGCACGCTGTGGAAAATGCGGAGAGAATCATGAAAATTTTTCATACTGTGGAAAAACTCCGCATGATTTCTTGACACATGCCACATATAAATTATGTGCAGACAAAACGAAACATTCTCATAAGGAACGCTCCGATAATGCAAAAGAGCGCTACGCAACCGACGACTAATTTCTACGTTTCCTTGTACACTAAAGAGCGAGAGTCTGACCATCCCATTGTAGGAACATCTTCTAATGTGCCTATAAGTTTCCGAAAGAGGAAAATCAGTTTCGTAAGCTTCCTCAGTAAAAGCCTGAGTGTGTCCCTTGAAGGGTGCTGTTATAGAACCAAAGTATGTGGTTTCTGGTCTCGGTTTTCTTAGAAACTAGCAGGAATTTCCACATGGGACATCAAAACCCCAAGTGTCCCTACATTTCAGTCCATGCATTTTCCCCTAGGTTTTATACAATGCATTTGCATTATGATTAAAGGTCAGACGAAACAAGTATCCGACGCGAACAACCTTGAACACTGCTTAGAATTAAACACGAAAGGGACTTTTGAATGTCGGATCGCCCGAATTTTTCCCAATATACGCGAAGCTACAAATGCAAATGAAAAACTTGATGAAAGCTAAAAAACGCGATTATTGGCACCGGTCCATCGATGGATTAACGGACAGATCATCAGAGAAACAATGTTTCGCCTGGTGGCTAGGCCTACGTTGTGTATTCGATTCATCCTGTGATTGAAATACACAGACCGTTTGTCATATGATGACAGCTATGCATCGCTTTTATGCTAAATATTATGGCAGCAGTGGTGAGTGCAATCAGAAAAGAGGCTGTGCTGTTGTTCTCCCCACAAAATTGGTGGTTTTATATTGACCTATCAACGACCATGTCCATATCGTTACAGTTACAGGAGTTTGATGGAGTATGTTAAAGCACTCTTTGTATTTCCTGGGGAAAACATGGGAGTTTTAAAGTACTATATCTGAAAATCTGAAAAAGCATATTACCTTAGTTTGAATTCTTTCGCAGTGCTCCATTCCGGGTAATGAGAAGGCGGACACTTGGATTAGAATGATAATGAGAAGGTGGACATTTACGCATTAGAAGGTGATATTTATGAAAGATCGCGTAGCTTCAACGAGTTTTTTAATATTTCTTCTCAGAGGACGCTCGAAAATTGTTAAATTTCGTGGAGTGATGGAAATTTAGGAATCCCAGAGGTATCAACAAACCTTGGTCCAAGAGAAAGGATGAGTGTCATGACTTCATTCGGGTGATATCCCGGGTCATGTACAATCATTATTCGTAGAAGGCCCATCTCCGGCGTATTGAGGTCGTGGAGAGCGGTCTCTGCACTTGTGGTGGCGGTTATCGCGATATTAAACATGTTGTCTGGTCATGCGCTAAGTATTCTAGTACCAGATCTCCTTCAAGGGAAGGGATTCGTTATCCCGTCGGTCTCGTTCCAGTCCAGTCCGATATGATATACCAGATTCTTTACTGATACTTTTTGCATGTATCAGGCAACTAGCAGTTGGGAAATTGGATTCTGAGGATATTATGACTTTCACTGGTTCAGTTTGAGCAGGGAAATTTTTTTTTCAAATAACTTTTTTTCCTTAAAAGTGCCCAACTTGAATTTATGATGATAGGTAGGGAACATAATTACCTATCTTGGAACAGAATTTCATCCAAATCAAAATTGGTTTTTTTGGAAAGACTTTAAATTTTAAAAATCGATTTTTTTCAGTGAAGAAGTCGATGATGAATTTTTTCGATATTTTTATTTAAAAATTCAACTAATTTTGTGAAAATCACTTCTACAGCATTTTTTGTAGGATTTGTCATTTTTAGACTATAGCTATTTAAAAAAAAATGGTTAAAAAAGTTTGACTTTTTTCAAAAGACAGTCTAGATCATTTTTGGAAAAACAAAGTATGCAACAAGTGGCTTTTTGAGACAATGTTCTCATGTATAGAAAGTTTCATTAATATCTGAGAGGGTGCTGCCAACATTTGCTCGAGTTGGCGCGTAATTCGTCATAGAACATATTTTTATAAATAAATGCATTGATATATTCAAGCAAAACAATAAACCTAATCTAAATAGTTGAATTTATCCAACCTTAGCCCCGAGGAATGCTCAATTAATTACGGTACACCATCGGATCCCATCTCGTTTCCCTCTCGCCATATCAGCTGATTCACGAAACACCAACGATAACAAATTGATAATAACCTGATGATACTGGCTATCAGCAGGAAATTTGATAGTGCATTGTTTTCCCTTCGTCCCAATAAAATCTGAAGTGCTTGTCTGCCCTGTGGTTTGGTTCCACCGAACCGTGGAGCGTACGATACGATATCTAAATACTTTGTCCGTCGATGGATGATTTTTCTCGCTGCTAGCTCGCACCGACTGGAGTTGATTCAGTGCTGTTTTACGTTTTCCGCGGACAAGGCCAGAATTTGGCGGACATTGGCTCGCGCGATTGTTTGGAAAGTTTCAAACTGCGGTAAATATAATTGAAGTGAGATCACTACCAGAAAAAGCTCACCTTGCCCAACGAAGTGACTTCACTGCACAGATTAACGCCTAAGTGCATCCGACTGAGAGGGCTGTTAGTAGACGCAAGGGGCAAGTTTAACCAGTGAAACTTGCAGAGTGATTTCCCGTAGAGATAATTCTTTCACGTTGTAATTGTGTTTTCGAAGCAAAAGGCCGAAGAATTCAGTGCGAAACAAATTAAAGAACCCTTCTCCCGTGCCTCAGATCAACTCCGGTGTCAATCAAATCTATGTTGCGCCACTTGACAGCAGATTGGTACGTGTTTGCCTGCGTGTACTTTCTGCCAGTACAAACAAGAATTTAATATCAAACGAAGAAAACAACTTGTCTCTCACCTGCGCTACTTGAGGTCTTCCAGCTTGACGTTGTTGGTTGGTTGGAGAGACTTGTCGGGGAATCTCTTGGTCGCCACGCCACGGTTCAACAGCTCGCTCTGGCACTGCTGGGACGGGTCTGGAATTAATGAATATGCTATTATTACACCGGATGACGTCCTAGGAAATTTAAGGCACAACAGAGGGTGAACGTGTGACGAGCGGGACTTCCGACCCCGGTTTCTAACAGGGACAATTCCAGAGCTGTGAAATGTTTGTTGTATGATCTGCTTTGACGTGGCGTACGTGCCGTTTGGTTTGGTTTTACTCTCGAAAGGGATAGTAGCCGGGTTGCCGGTGTGGTGACTTGTCAGCGAGCGTTGGAATGTGGTAAGTGCGTTGTAGAATTTTGTTTTGAATATCAGGGAGGATTCACTGTTGTCGGTGAAAAATTAAGGAATGTAAGTTGTCATAGATTGTTTGACAATTGAGGTAAAAATGAAAATTTTAATATGTATTTTGTATTTTTCGGTACTAATGTCAATGTAGTCAATTAATGAATTATAATCCTCGACTAGGAGAATGATACCCTGGGTGACCTATCCCGATCAAAATGCAATAACAAGATTATAACAGAACGCAATTTTTGAAGTATGCTTTGTTATTAATCTGGTCTCGTTAGTAGTTAAAATAACAGAAAATTATAACAAGTAACAAAGCGAGATATAGTTTTGAAATGTATTCTGTTACGTGTTTTGGATCGGGATGGCATCCGTTGATTTGTGACTTATTTTGTTCTTGCTTCCATGTAGTAAGACACGACAAAACATGTTTGAACAAATAATAACTAATTACACGTGTAAACATTTTAATGGTTGACTGGGCAAACACTCGCGTTGGCATACTAGTTACGTTAAAGAAAGAAACGCTTTTTGCAGCATATTTCGAACGACACTTGATAAGATTTGTACATGTATTCTACGTGATACTATTACAGTAATGCTTCGATTATATCACGGTCGGTCTGTATTTTAGCGTGATATATTTGAAGCGTGATATATTCAAAACAAAACAAAGAAATATATTCAAGCATTAACCCATGTGTTTCTATAAACAAAAAGTAAGAAAAAGTTAAAGTTAGTCAAAAAGAATAAATCATAGTAGAGTGATGAGCCTATTTTTCGATCCAGTTCCCGTTGTTTCAACATCTATAGAAATAGTCCCATCTCCAATTGTTGATGTTATCCTTTCAAAAAAAGGTAATCAATTCAAGAGAAAATACATATCTCGGCATACCTACCATATTGTGCGTATTTTGGTTTTCTCATTATTTTGTTAGATTTTCCTGCGGATGACTAGCAACCGAATAAAAAAGAAATCGATTTGTTTGCCCAATACACCAGACCAAAATATATTTCTGCACTCCTAGACATTGCAACAACGTTTTTGGTAAAACATGATTTCAAGATAATTCACGTTTAAAGTTTCGCGTCGCGCCCTCCGTTCATGTAAAGGGACAAGATGAACAGCGCTATAACTTTGCTTCTACTGCTTAGACCTCTAAAACAATTCAGATACTTTCTTAAGAATCTATACTTTAAGATAAAAAATAAAACAGCTCGACTTTTTGACCGATCTCACCATATATAAACCCTTAACGAAATAGTCCGAAACCCAATAATAGGCTCATTACCCTACATGTAGCATAAGCAAATCAATTGTAAAAAAATTCCGAAAGTGCCAGGACACAACATGTGGCTTAATTGGATCAAAACTTAGTGTGCCTTGTCTGTTTTTCAAAAAGCGTGATATAATCGAGACAAAACCGTGATATAATCGAGGGTGATATAAACGTGTATTGATATAAACGCATAGTGATATAATCGAAACATTACTGTATTTAAAAAGGATATGTGTCTCGATTTCCAGAGCCGTAGCAATCCTATTTTGCGTGAGGGGGCGCAATTTTTTGTTATTAAATTTAACGTATATTTAAACTTTTTATGTTGCAATGACATTCAAATAGCAAGGGACTGGAAGAAAATAAGTATTTTTTTTAATATTAAGAGCCATAGTACTCAAGGAAGAGCGGAACGGTCCTGACTCCTACAGTAGAAGACAAAGGGTTAAGTCTTTAGGAAGCTCTAATCTTGCTCATATGATCCTATTCCACGCTTTTCCAAAGATTATTCCTTCACCCTTTCGCTCGTTACAGCACAAAATTGACTCACTCTTAGTCGTTAATAAAAAGGAAAAGAAAGAGAATCATTGCCAGAAGATCCAACTCTTGATAAGCAACTACTACGCGATTTGGTCTTTATTATCGATGAAGCGGTTGCGCAGTATCGCGACATGGACCCAATGTCGCGCCCAGGAATCCCGAAAATGCAGTATTCTTTTGAATTGAGATGGAAATTTCAGATCATGAATGCTGACGTTCTTCCGATGCACCTGGAATTTGTGCAAAACATGAAAGATCTGCAACTAATAGTATTCTAGGCTGCAGTGGTGTCGGGAAGATGATGAGGATACCGACTTACACGTAGAGGAGACCCGCCTCAAAATCACCGGGAAAGGCAAGTACCTCCATGGGAGAGTAGGATCTCGAACAAACGTGCCGATATTGAAAGGCTATTGGCGTACAGAGACGGCAAAAGATCGGCGAAATTATGCCGTCATGTCACTTTCATCACCACATACGTAAGGACCCACTATAAACAGAATACCATCCTGACAGAGTAGCAGAAGGTGCATCCCACACATGACTGCATAGATCAAGCCATCGTCGATGGAATCATTGTTGAACAAGTTGTGTGTTACCAACCTTGGTATGGCCTAAATC
The DNA here is from genome assembly GCF_030247195.1 of Topomyia yanbarensis. Lineage (NCBI taxonomy): Eukaryota > Metazoa > Arthropoda > Insecta > Diptera > Culicidae > Topomyia > Topomyia yanbarensis. Next base: position 104,202,203 of record NC_080672.1, on the reverse strand, counting down.
GATTACAAGAAAGCATACGCGGTATTTTTTCCTCATCAAGGTATTGGAGATGTATAAAGCTAATCCTGTAGCCGTGAGGTTTTTGCAACAGTCGATGGAGAGGAAAACGGCGACTCTGCAGTTTAGAAGTGGGAAAGACGTGTTGCAGTCTAAAACGTTCAGTAGGACACTCAATCGAAACGGGCATGGCTATCAGATAAAGTATGAAGAAAGCTCGCCGGAAGAGAATACTCATACCTTCCACATGGACGATTTCAAGATCTATGATGACCCGACAAAACGACTGGGTGTAGTCATCAAACTAGTCGAAAAGATTAGTGACGACGTCAGCATGGCGTTTGGCTTAGATAAATTCCGACTATTAGGGCGATTAGTCGACACTGGAGGCTGCGAGATCGACGAAGGCGTGATGATATGGGACATGGTTCTTTCCTGAATACGGGAAATAAGGACAGCAATCAACACGTTTGCTGTCCCCGCGTTGACCTACAGTTTCGGTGTTCGGTGTCATCAAAATGGAGCCGGACTGACCCGGAATATCTTGAGAGAAAATTGAGGAAGGCGTTTAGGCAAGCGGGAATACGTCATCCGCTGTCGGCACTGGAGAGATTTACATTGCCAAAGACAAGGAATAGTCGACATCCAGGCACTATGCGTAGCGCAGGTGTTACAACTGCGAGAATACTTTGTAGAAAGTGCTAACCGACATGGATTATATCAAGCAGTTACTACTGCGCACTTCACCTAGCACAAGCGAACTACAGCCTTAACTGCAATCTGCAGACTGCGTAGGAGAAAACAGTTTTGCATTAGACCTAACAGCACATGATATCAGTAGTCGATTTCCACGAACTTTTGTTTTGTGAAATACTGGTTGAGTTTAGCTAAATAGTATATTTGAAAGAATTTGAGAACATACTACGCGTCATCTTTTAACTAGCAAATTTTAGTTCTTCATTTCACCACCAGGAGGGCGCCAACGATAACTAATCATTCGTTTTCGAGCTCTCCATCGAGACAGAGGTTGTTTCTTCTAGTCCGTAGTGCTGTGTGAGGCGATAAAGAATAGTTTTAATCCGCATTCAAGGTTATTTTGCCAGTTCGGTTCGGTCCTCAGTCTTTTGTTCGCGTGTGAGGATTAAACAATAGCCAGCTGTATAAGCTGGATCGGTTCGTCGTTGGACACCAGTTTAAAGCTAAGTGGTTTTTGTCTTTTGTAACACATTTATTGCTTTCTTCCGTCTGCGCGGGCGCTGACCCCGTGCGTTGACGTTTTCTATGGTTCCCTCTCCGGATGGTCAAATGGAAGTTGAATCGGGTTCAACTTCTAAGGCTCCCCCCCCGGCCCAAATGCTATCCAGAACTCTCAACTGGTCCATTTGTGGTCTTCTTTCGGCCCAAGACTAAATCACTGAATCTTCTTCAGATTTCTAGAGACCTGACGGAACGGTTCTCGGCTGTGACCGAAATTTCAAAGGTCCGCTCGGACAAGATAAGGGTGTTGCTAGCCAACTCAAAGCAGGCAAACGATATTGCTTGCTGTGAGCACTTTACGCGGGATTATAACGTGTATATTCCGGCTGTAAGAGTACAATCCGAAGGCGTCGTAACCGATGAGAGTTTGACGTGCGAGGATCTGCTGAAGTACGGGGTCGGCCGATTCAGAGACCGCTTACTTCAGCCAGTTAAAATACTTGAGTGCAAACGTTTGCACTCAGTAGTAGTTGCGGGGGATGGTTCAAAAACGTACCCCCAATCAAACTCTTATCGGGTGACCTTCGCTGGTACCGCTTTGCCAAATTTCGTCCTCTTGCACAAGGTTCGTCTGCCTGTGCGTCTGTTTGTGCCGCGGGTCATGAATTGCACAAAGTGTAAACAACTGGGTCACACAGCCACCCATTGTAGCAACAAGGCCCGCTGTGGAAAATGCGGGGAGAATCATCTAGATGATTCGTGCAGTAGGCAAGCCGAAAAGTGTCCTTACTGTGCGGAGAGTCTGCATGATATCTCGGCATGTCCCGCGTACAAACTACGCGGGGATAAACTGAAACGTTCCCTTGCGGGACGATCCAAACATTCTTTCGCAGAAATGTTAAAGAATGCTACGCCACCATCCTCAGCAAACATCTATACTCACTTGCCTCCTGACGAGGGCGAGACTGGTAACCCACAAGAGGGAACATCTACTAGGGTGCCTAGAATTTATAGGAAGAGGAGGAACACTTCCTCTCGTAAAGTTCCTTGTAAAGGCCAGAAGGTGTCCCTTGAGGGGGCTCCGAAAGTCACATCTATTGGAAGTGTTGCAACCAAACCGAAGCAATTAGCTCCTGGTCTCGGAGGATTAAGCTCAGAGAAGGAATTCCCAGCACTTCCAGGAACATCAAAAATCCCAAGTGTTCCTTTGTTTCAGTTCGAGAGTAATCACAGCACTGGAATTATAAAACTCTCGGACATAGTGGACTGGATAATAAAAACTTTCAATATTACTGATCCTATTAAAAGTCTTATGTTAGCTTTTCTCCCTACAGTGAGAACATTTTTGAAGCAGTTGACTGCTAAATGGCCCCTCCTCTCAGCGATTGTATCCTTCGATGGCTAACTCATCGAACGAGGTCACGGATTTGATCACTGTTCTACAGTGGAATTGCAGAAGTATCATCCCGAAAATCGATTCCTTCAAAATTTTAATAAATAATTTGAGTTGCGAAGCATTTGCATTATGTGAAACTTGGTTAACTTCTGACATAGAACTCAACTTCCACGACTTTAATATTATTCGCCTGGATCGAGACACCCCCTATGGAGGAGTGCTTTTGGGGATCAAAAAGTGCTATTCCTTCTACAGAATTAACCTTCCCTCGATAACAGGTATTGAAGTTGTCGCTTGTCAAGTAACAACCAAAGGCAAAAGCCTTTGCATAGCTTCCATATATATTCCCCCCAACACCGCGGTTGGGCACCGACGGCTACAAGACATCTTAGAATCCCTGCCAGCACCGCGACTAGTTTTAGGAGACTTTAACTCTCACGGTACAGCATGGGGTTGCCTCTATGATGATAACCGGTCTTCCTTAATTCAGGATCTTTGCGATAACTTCAATTTGACAATTTTAAACACGGGTGAAATGACACGGATTCCTGCTCCTCCAGCGCGCCCGAGCGCCTTAGACTTGTCCCTTTGCTCAACATCGCTGTGGTTAAATTGCACGTGGAAGGTAATTCCTGATCCCCACGGCAGCGACCATCTGCCGATTGTAGTCTCAATCAATAACGGTTCAAGGCCATTGAAATCAATCAATATTTCGTATGAACTCACACGAAATATCGATTGGAAGAGCTATGCTGCCGCGATATCCGACAACATCGAATCTACCCAAGAACTTCCTCCGTAGGAAGAGTACAGCTTTTTGGCTGGCTTGATTCTCGACAGCGCGAATCAAGCTCAGACTAGGCCAGTACCCGGCGCGAACATACAAAAACGTTCTCCCAATCCCTGGTGGGATAAAGAGTGCTCAGACGTGTACGCAGAGAAGGCCGCCGCGTTTAAGACCTTCCGGAACGACGGGTTACCCGCCAGTTTTCGACAGTACGCGACGTTAGACAAGCGAATGAAGAGTTTGATGAAAGCCAAAAAACGCGATTTTTGGCGCCGGTTCGTCGACGGATTAACGAGAGAAACATCGATGAGCACTCTTTGGGGAACAGCCCGACGTATGCGAAATCGAAACAGTAATAATGAGAGCGTGGAATATTCAAACCGTTGGATATTCGATTTCGCCAAGAAGGTTTGTCCGGATTCCGCCCCGGCACAGAAGATCTACCGCGCCGCGTCTCCTCACGATAGCGCGAACGAAACACCTTTTTCGATGGTGGAGTTCTCACTTGCTCTCTTGTCGTGTAACAATAAAGCTCCGGGGCCAGACAGAATCAAATTCAACTTGTTGAAGAATCTGCCTGACTCTGCCAAGAGACGCTTGTTGAACTTATTTAATAAGTTTCTCGAGGCTAACATTGTCCCACTCGATTGGAGACAAGTGAAGGTCATCGCCATCCAAAAACCAGGAAAACCAGCCTCCGACCACAATTCGTACCGTCCCATCGCAATGCTATCCTGTATCCGGAAGTTGTTCGAGAAAATGATCCTATTCCGCCTCGACAATTGGGTCGAAGCAAATGGCTTACTGTCAGATACACAATTTGGCTTTCGCAAAGGCAAAGGGACGAACGATTGTCTTGCGTTGCTCTCAACTGAAATTCAAATGGCCTATGCTAGCAAAGAGCAGATGGCATCAGTGTTCCTAGATATTAAGGGGGCTTTTGATTCAGTTTCGATCAACATTCTTTCAGAGAAGCTGCACCAGCATGGTCTTTCAGCGACTTTAAACAACTTTTTACTAAACTTGTTGTCGGAAAAGCACATGCATTTTTCGCATGGTGACTTATCGACATCACGATTTAGCTACATGGGCCTTCCCCAGGGCTCATGTCTAAGCCCCCTTTTATACAATTTCTATGTCAACGACATTGATGAATGTCTTGACAATTCCTGCACGTTAAGGCAACTTGCAGACGATGGCGTGGTGTCTGTTACGGGACCCAAAGCTGTCGATCTACAAGGACCATTACAGAATACCCTGGACAATTTGTCTGCTTGGGCTATTAAGCTGGGTATCGAATTCTCCACGGAGAAAACTGAGCTAGTTGTATTTTCAAGGAAGCGTGAATCAGCACAACTACAGCTTCTATTAATGGGTCAAACTATAGCTCAGGTCTTCACAGTAAAATATCTAGGGGTCTGGTTCGACTCGAAAGGTACTTGGGGATGCCATGTTCGGTATCTGAAACAGAAATGCCAACAAAGGATCAACTTTCTTCGTACAATAACCGGAACATGGTGGGGTGCCCACCCAGGAGACCTAATTAGGTTGTATCAAACAACGATACTGTCGGTAATGGAATACGGATGCTTCTGCTTTCGCTCCGCCGCGAACATACATTTCATCAAACTCGAAAGAATTCAGTATCGTTGTTTGCGTATCGCCTTAGGGTGCATGCAGTCGACCCATACGATGAGTCTCGAAGTGCTGTCGGGCGTTCTCCCGTTGAAAAATCGATTTTGGGAACTCTCATATCGATTGCTCATTCGATGCGATATCTTGAACCCGGTCGTGATTGAAAATTTCGAAAGGCTTGTTGAGCTCAATTCTCAGACCCGTTTCATGTCCCTGTACTTTGACTACATGGCGCAGAATATTAACCCTTCTTCTTACAATCTCAACCGTGTGCATTTCATAAATACTTCTGAATCTACTGTTTTCTTCGACACATCCATGAAAGACGAGATTAGTGGAATTCCGGACCACATACGCCCACAAGTGGTTCCAAACATTTTTTATAATAAATTCCGAGAAGTCGACTGTTCTAAGATGTTTTATACTGACGGATCAAACCTCGAAGGATCCACTGGCTTCGGTATTTTCAATCAAAAGTTCACCGCCTCCTACAAACTCAGTGACCCTGCTTCAGTTTACGCCGCAGAACTAGCTGCCATTCAGTATACCCTTGGAGTCATTGAAACATTACCCGCAGACCATTACTTCATCGTTTCGGATAGCCTCAGTTCCATTGACGCTATTCGCTCGATGAAACAAGGCAAGCACTCCTCGTATTTTTTGGGGAAAATACGGGAGCTACTGAGTGCTTTATCTGACAACTCTTTCCAGATTACCTTGGTATGGGTCCCTTCTCATTGCTCCATTCCGGGCAATGAGAAGGCAGACTCCTTAGCTAAGGTGGGTGCCTTAGAAGGAGACGTTTACGAAAGACCAATTTGCTTCAGCGAATTTTTCAGTATTACTCATCAGAGAACCCTCGAAAGTTGGCAAACTTCGTGGAGCAGTGGAGAGCTGGGAAGGTGGCTACATTCGATAATCCCTAAGGTATCGACGAAACCTTGGTTCAAGGGGATGGATGTGGGTCGTGACTTCATTCGTGTGATGTCCCGACTCATGGCAAACCATTACACGCTGGATGCACATCTCCGGCGTATTGGGCTCGTGGATAGTGGTATCTGCGCTTGTGGCGACGGCTATCACGACATCGAGCACATTGTCTGGGCGTGCACCGAGTACAGTTCCGCTAGGTCTCGGCTAATGGATACCCTGCGGGCCCGAGGAAGACCAACCAACGTCCCGGTTCGAGATGTGCTGGCAAGCCGCGATGTTCTCTATATGTCCCTTATATACACCTTTGTGAAAACCATCAATATACAAGTCTAACTGCCCCTTGTTATCTCCTTATCATTCTCAGAACGCTCTTCCATCTGTATCAAACCATCTGTATCGAATGAGCCAACAAACACGGGACCTACGGCACGAACATAACACGCTTAACTCGAAATGTAGCCGATCCACATCTGAGCCGTACTACGAAATCGTCTGGAAAAACCCCTGCCATCTTGAGGAGGACCACCCGGCGTCCCAGTACATGATTCCCCTGATGAAGGCCACCCGAGTTTGTAATCCATCCGTTGATCTCACGATGCCTGAAACTGAAATAATTTTCTCTCCCTGCCATCTTTGTCTACCCTCCCTCCCCTGACTCTTATACCCAGAAGTAACAGCCCTACCCCCCCCCCCCCAATATCATCACGAAGCATTTAGCTCTTCTTGTCTCTTCTAGTTTTAACTATTATATTATATAATCTCGTTGAAATTGCCCAACTCTACTACCCACAAAAATAACTATAATTACGAATCTTTACAAAATTCAATCATGCCCTCTAGTTATGCCTAGTTTTAAGTTAGTCGTAAAAAATTGTCCCCCTTAATTAAACATTATTTGCTCCAATAATCTCACTGATAAAAATGTCAAACCATATTGCCACAAAAACTAAATGACCCCCCTAATCTTACGAAAACAATATTATCCCCTTGTGTAGATATATAAGATAGCTATAAAATCGCATTAGTTTCATTTAAAAAAAATCAATATGTAATCCCCTAGTTTTAAGCAATTTAAAATGTAAAACAAAACAAAATTGGCACCTTTAAGCTAACGCAACGTGCCTTATCAAATAAACGATTTGAATAAAAAAAAAAAAACGATAACTAATTAGTGGAAAGATATAGAAATGAGGTGTCTTCTACAAAATTGTAGAACAAATCTTTTCCAGTAATTCTTAGTAACATGTCCATATCATATCTCTCTTCTTTAAATTAGTGTTGACGCTCTCTTTACGGTGAAATATGCAACTGAAATTTTGTGGTCAAAAGATGACTCATATGATGTACTAAAATAGTTTCAAACATACTATTCAGTTAAACCCAACTATTATTTCGCAAAAAAAATAAAGTTCGTGGGAATCAATTAATGATTCACCACCATGTGCTGTTAGGCCCCATACGAAACTGTCACAGACAGCATTTCATTAAAAGTTTCTCCTAAGGAATTTAAATTGATTTGCAGTCTTCGGCAAAGTTGTATTTAGGTAAAAAAAATATCTTTCACTTGCGGTGATATTGTGACGCTCGGAGTAAGCTGAGGTAGCTAGTACGCAGCAGCCTGACATAATGAGTTCGATGGTCTCGTACGGTAAGTAACACATCCGGAATATATCCTTGACGTCTCACAGTGGCACCTGTTCATACAAAGTTGTGACAAAATTATAAAAATTGGTCTATGTGGCTACAACTTGGGATTTTAGCTAATTTTGGGTCTCTGAATCCATTTCTGCTATCAGTTTTGATATTCCATATTTAATTTTTTCGACTACTTTCATATAAACCCACTTGAATGCGTTGGTCGTTAAAGGGTTAATAGAAACATTAATCATAGTAGCCAATCTCATCGGATAGCAGAAATGGTTGACAAAACTAGTAAAAATCACTATTTTTCAGTAATATGATGATGTTTAGGCAATTAACTTCTAAGGAGATTTATGAGCTACAGGGCGTATCCATACTGGTATTTTCAAAAACATAGATATACCAACTTCGGCGCAAAAAATGCGCAAGATAAGGCCTATATGTCTTGAAACTACACTAAATTTTGAGTCAGATTCATGATAAGTGACCCATGGGAGACCATCTCAAAAATTGGAAGACGTATTAAGATAAATTAAGGTTGCTAATATTTTGCACCAACAATTGGTGCTGGAACTTGGTCTTTTGGAAAAGATTTGCCGAACTACCGTTTTCTGCTGCGATATATTGCCCACTGGGTAGTAGACCGCCAACACAAACATGCGCAAGATCGCGTTGTGATAATTTGCTGCGGTGAAATTTCGGGCCGTTACTAATTAGCACAGTATAAACTATACAAATAGATCACTTTATTGTTTTTTATTATTCCTTATTTTTTTCCTTATTCCTTCCTTCTTTCTTTTCTACTATTTAAGTGTGAGAAAGTGTGTAAGTATGAGGTTCGGCGGAAAACGCGTGGGGGGCAAAGCCCCCTCTTGCCCCTTAGGTTGCTACGGCTCTGCCGATTTCCATTCCTTTCGATCGTTAAGTATTTCTCGATATGTGCCGTTAATATCCTTAAAGTGAATTCCACCATTGTAAACAGGAATTATATTTTAGATATAGCGAAGATCTTTTCAATGTGGGATTATTGCGGCTTTAATTAGAAAAGGAAGAAAATTAGCAGAATACAAAATTTACAATTCAAACAATACTCTAGTCGATAGCTTTTTCTAGAGTCATGAACTCGTAAATTCTAGAGATTTTATTCAACCTGAGATTTTGAGGCTTTTGTTGCAGTATAGATTATTTACAATAAAAAACTATTTTCTACCCTGAATTTCTTAAATTCTACACCAATAATTTCAATAAAATGCTAATGTTTTTTGGGAAAAATTCAAATAGAACTTAATCAACTAATATGACCTACAATTGAATCCTCTCCAAAGTTCATGCATGTACAAATACACCCAGGTTTTTTAACGTAGGACTACGTCTTTCTTTACTACACTGGGTATCATTTCAATATTTTCAAAACGGAAGCTTTACGTACACATTGAATCTTAATAGCTTTCCTTCTACTAAACGAATTGCTAATCTTGTTGCATAAGTCGGACGGAAAACGTTCAACGCTTGCTACCGATACGTTGTTTGCTATGTAAAACTTGTTTATATAGTTCAAAAATTACTTTTAATGCCAGTCAACAATAATGGTAGAACCTATCAATATGTAAGTTACAGTTTTTTTCCCAAATCAGACGTGTGTTAGACACAGTGCAGTGCAGAACGGACGTGCGTGCTAGGTGCATATGACGACCAATCAAATCGGCTACCATCGTAGAGAAGAAGAAAAACGTTGGTGGAGGTGGTGAGAAGGTGAAATTTAAGGGGGTTGCCTTATAAAACGCTTTATAAATCGATAACCATTGGTCCTACAAGTTCAATTCCTTCAACAAAATTCTTTATTACGAGTATTTCTAAAACTTTTTCGAAGACACCAACTTTCTACCTTATCAGAATTTTTTTATTTCGATCATAGTAAGCCATGCCTAAATTTAATTTTTATAAGATTGTGGAGAATATTCATACGAATATATATATATATATATATATATATATATATATATATATATATATATATATATATATATATATATATATATATATATATATATATATATATATATATATATATATATATATATATATATATATATATATATATATATATATATATATATATATATATATATATATATATATATATATATATATATATATATATATATATATATATATATATATATATATATATATATATATATATATATATATATATATATATATATATATTTATATTGTGAATATATCTAGTAAATTATGTTCACGTTTTTGGCGTTTCCGACTACTATGCTTGGGACCCTTACGAGGTAGTCTAGGGGAGGCTAAATTTCTTTTCCTCCTGGACTCGCCCAAGTTAAAAAAAACTGTTCCCTCTTGTGGATCTTTAGATTTTTGTGCAACGCGAGTCAAATTTTCGGAAAGGACAGATGGCACAGCATTCGTTAGCTATTCTGCATAAGAGCGCTTCGAGCGTTTCTTAAGGGTGCGCTTAATTTTATACCCGCGCTACTACGTAGGGCACTTTTCTGTATCTTTGTAGTACCGTGCACCCCTTCTTATTGCCACAGTAAGTGTGACCCAACTATTTGCAATTGCTGCAGCTCATTACCCGCTGTACAAACAGGCGATCAGGTAGATGAACTTTGTCAAGGAGGATAGAGTTAGGAAGATAAGATCCGGCGAAGGTCACCCGAAGCAAGCTTGATAGAGGGTAGGGTCTCACCTCATTGATGTTTGTGGTATGTAATTGCTTGTAGTCCAAGATCATAACCAGCTGAAGTGAGGGGTTCTTAAAACAGCCAACCCCGTGCTCCAACAGGTCCTCGCACTTCAGGCCTGGTTTGGATACAACCCCATCAATTTCTACGGTAATTGCTGGTACGTACACTTTAACCTCCCGTGTAAATTGACAGTATATTCTGTTTGCCTGGTCGAGGTCACTCACTAAAACACGTTCTGGTTTTCCCGAATATTGGATCACACGTGTTACAGCCGTGTACTAAGTAGTCAGGTCTCGAGAAAGTTCCAGTATATTAACTGCTTTCTCCCCGATCCGGAAATGCACCTCCTATGGCCCAGCGGAATCTAGTGGGTATACAGAGGGTAATGACAGTATTAGGGGAATCGGGAGCTTCCATGTTACTATCAGATGGCATTTTGACCTCGGTCATTTAAGAACGAGGGCAGAGCGTGGTGTAAACGGATTTTTTTTTGTTTGGTTACAAGCTAGAGGGAAAGCAGACAAAAAAGAATGAATACGAAGAAAAAGACTGTTCCGCCATCTATGAAAGTTGTCCTTCAATGTCAGCTTCTTTCTCCGAACAGCCTAGATAAGCCGTGTAGTATCGGTAGTGGTTGTTTCAACCGGCTAAGAATTACGCTACGGACTACATGTTCCAGTGGTAAAAACCCACCAAACAGGGAACCCCAATTCCGTAGTGTCATGCGACCCGTGCTATGGGTAAAGCTGTTGAGGGGGTTTAAAATATTCTCGAGCGGAGCCTGGGAAGAGTTGTACGAACTCCCCAGTATGCTGAATTATGCAGCGGAACGTTCAATTATATACGTTCACTCTACGCACCGAAGTTTTTTCACCGATGATCCACTTAATTTTGCCGAATTTTTGTTGGCTGGGGGTTTGCTGAGGCTCTCGGTTGATGGTAGTTCGGTGAAGTTTTGCTGAGTTACGATTATCAAATTTCGATGTGTACAGACGAACCTGCCCTGAGGCCGTGTGGTATCTGGCCCAAAATTGAGCCACTGGGTTTCTGCTCCCATGTCGTAGAAGGCGACTGAAAGTAGAAGAGCCTAAGTCAAGGTGTAGTTTCGTGCCGAGGACTTAATAACTGGAGGGTCTAAAATTTGCCAGTCGCGTACGGAGCATTTTGGGTTTTGTCCTTACTGTGTTATGCGAATCTCTGACACAGTGGACTATTATTTTCTTCGCAAATCGTGGAAAATAAATGAGCGTGTCCCATTTAAACCTGATATGGCTCTGTATATGCGTTAACATCCCAACTCGCTTGGTGTCCTCTAGTTGTGGTGCAATTTATGTTGAAAATGAAATGAACAGTTCTCTAATCAACAATGAACAAATCAAATCTCCAGCATAAACGTACAGCAACTATGAATTTATCTCGACTCATGCAGGAAGGTAAAGCTTCCATAGCATTGGTTCAAGAACCGTATTTCCATAAAGGAAACTTCAATTTTGGAAAGTTACTTAACACTGCCTTCATTGCTTACAACAAGACAGGAATGACTAACCCACGTGAAATGCCTCGTACTTGCATTCTTGCAAATAAGGCTGTTGACGCGTGTCTCATATCGCAACTCACAACTCTCGATATCTGTGTTGTTACAGTTACACTGATTGTCGGTAACGTAGACCAAATATATATATATATATATATATATATATATATATATATATATATATATATATATATATATATATATATATATATATATATATATATATATATATATATATATATATATATATATATATATATATATATATATATATATATATATATATATATATATATATATATATATATATATATATATATATATTGTTCAGCATATCTACCGCATAACGAGTCATCTCCTACTGATTATTTCAAAAGTCTTGTATCATATTGTAGCACAAATGGGCTTCCGCTGATTATCGGTGGTGATGCGAATGCTCATCACATCATTTGGGGCAGCTTAGCCATCAATCTGAGAGACTCTGAACTGATGGAGTACATAAGTAGTACAAATCTTCATATTCTGAATGTGGGAAACCAACCAACTTTTGCAAGGTTTGGGAGGGAGGAGGTGTTAGACATAGCTCTGATAGAAATGGACACACTGAGCACAGCCGTGAATACAAATCGATTTGCTCGTAAATGATTGATTTTGGAACACTTGTATCATGTAATAATGACGTAATTAACAAGCTAGACTACACTCCAGCGCATTCATGTTTGTACCATCAGTTCCGCTTCCTGCTACATCCTACCGCTTTCCTTGTGAATCTTTCGGATTTCTTATCGGGTAATGTCGTGCAAAGTGTTTTGAATTTCAGAAAAAATGTGGGTTTTCGTATGGTGTTAGACTGGTTTGAAATCATTCATTTTTTTAACAGTATCACAAAATCTTAAAGCTTTAGCTTTTCTAAGCTAAGCAATGCTAACACAGCCGACTGTTAGAAGTTCAAATTGCCATTGTGTAAAAGTATTAATTTTCTCTCGGTAGCGGCTGCCTACAATTTAAAAAAAAAACCAAAAATAAATAATATACTTTCTTGATCGCGTAACCGTGTACTCGTAGACCAGCTAAACAACTATATAGGAAACTAAGTCGCATCGCTGGCTTGGATCGAATGCTAGACCTTATACCCTTTTCCAACTCAACATCTTTGGATACGTCTGAAGCATCGTCGTTTCATTAAGTAGATGAAGCAAGCGAAGTCTACCCTATCGTTCTCCGTGTACGATGAAGAACGGGCAGGCCAACGATGATGACTATCAGGCAGTTGAGGTTACCATATGGGTGGTATTAACTCCTACTCATCATTTCCTAAGAAAAAAAAAATCATTAGATAATCACAAGTGAAACATGATGATGGTATTGTGCAATCCACCAAAATCATCGTCACAATGCAATGTCACGAAATTTTTAAATTTGCATATCTAAGAAATGTAGCAGGCCTTGATCAGGAGGTTCAGAGAGCAAGATGTTTGTCTTATTAGCCACTTGCTCGATGATCGAGCCCCAGTCGGGAAGGAATCTTTGTAGTCAGTTCTTACTGAAGATTGAATTAATGCTGATTTCATTTAAGCCTTCTAGTAGCCCTAGAGTAGCTCTAAGTTTCGTACCATATTAGAAATATTTCGAAGGAAAAATCCGAGTGCTAGTGCCAATGCTAATGAAAATTTACGTTTTCGTAACGGAAAAATGTGTGATTGGGATGGTCTGAGTGGAAGAAGAAATGCCTTCGAATTGGAGCCCCATTTGCCCTATATTCATAAAAGGGCCAAAAACTTGAGCATAATAACTATCGAGGCATACCGATCATTAATGCCGCATACAAAGAACTCACTCGTGTTCTGTTTAGCAGAGTGCATCCGTTGCCTGAATCCTTTGTTGACGGTTGTCGAGAATTCAGGTTCGATCAATGACTTACTTAGATGTTTACCTTTCGACAAATTTTGTATAAATCCCGAGAATACAACTTGCGGAATCACCATCTATTGACATATTCCACGCACTTGTATCGCTTACCTCATCAAAATAAATCTGCTAATATAAGTAAAAGTTGTTCTGAAATATGTTAGTATAGGTTTAAGGCTCCCAAATCATAGATATATAGAATTTTTTTTAAAGAATTTAATGACGCTCGCCGATAAAAACCAGTAATACATTTAAGACTCATTAATAATTGAATAGATTTTCCCGTACCACACGGGTATGTTCGTAATAAATTTAATTTGGAGAAATCCTAAATGCCATTTTATTGTATACATATTGTACAAAGATTTCATCTTTGGACGCAGATTTTTTGAGTGAATGGATTGCCGGATAAAAGGGGGGCAAAAATTGACCATTTTTACGTTGTCCCCTAACGCAAAAATCATGTTTTTTTCAATTTTTCACGAAAACAATGCACGATGTCTATGAAATATTTTCAGAATCTATTAGTACTCGTCAATACCTTTCTAAATGTGCTATTTGTATATAACAAACTTTGAAATCGTTCTTTCACAGGGGTGCACTGAAGTGTTGTCCCCTAACGCTTTCCGTTACATTACGGTAAATCCTTCTGCAGAGATACTTTGGTAGCCTACAGAACAGGATATAGACATAAAAGATATAAGCAACCTATTTCAGAAATAGCGCAGCCATGCAATGCTATGAGTGGCCTAAGGGGTGGAAAGAGAGGGGGGGTTATGCCATTAAGGGGAAAGCCTACCTTATAATATCGCAAAATAATCGAGTTTTTGTTACCTCTATCAATGGATAAACTATCTACGAATGAATCAACAATTTCAGAACAGGATTCAAAGATATGGAATGGAACGCAATATGCCAAACAAGTATGAGAGCGCATGGAAGAATTTGTTCATAGGGAATAATACTCACTTGCCTCCTTAAATATTCTTTATATTTAAAGGGATAACACTGTTCAACACACGATCGGGGAGCAGAACGAAAAAACTGGCGAATGTTTTGGGTCCCAGGAAACCCCTGGTGAAGAAATTTTTGAAAAAAATTGGAACCGGGCTTCACAGTTTAAAACCAAAGTTTGTATGGAGAACTAGGGGTGTTCAAGAGGCAAGATATCAATGAAAAATGTCATCTTAAATTTTCGCATAAAGTCTTACATAAAATGCTTATTACATCGAAAAGGTAATCTATGTAAGTGTTTAGCTCAATCGGACATCATTAAGGAGGTGCGGCGTTTGAATATTGTTTTCATAACATAAGAAAAAATCCAAAGGAGTAGGGCAGACGAGCCCTTATTCATCGCATTAGTCACGATATCACACTATTGCGCTGATAACTCGGCTTACAGTGATTGGATTGCGCTTAAATAGGTGTCAACATCTTTGCTTCGTTCCTAAGAAGCTGATCAATAAAAAATCTCGCTTACAAAGTGTAAAATACTTGCGTTTGAGCGAAGCGAAAAGTCGAGTACAACGCATCCTTATTCATCCTACCATTTGAGCTAATGCGCTGAATAGAGACAGCAGACACTGCTCTAACTAATGTGTTCAAATGGGTGGGATGAATAGAGGTGCTATGATGAATTAGGGCACAGTAACCCTACATGAAATGTTGAAAATCGAAAAAAAAATTGTGTCGAAATATGTCTAAAAATAGCATGAAACATCAGCATCTAGTCTCAAAACAAACGAAAACCGCTGAAAACAAATTATAATTTTTTTTTAGATCCAAGGACTTGGAAATTTTTGAAAAAAATATTCGAAAATCGAAAATTTTACTGTAATGCCCTACGATTGAAAAACAAATTACCATCGAACTGGGCTTGGTAGCAGCACAAATAAAAAGATGGCAGGGATTTGGGATTCCAACTAAATCTCCGTGAAAGAAGTTTTGAAAAAAAAGGAACGGGACTTCACAGTTTAAAACCAAAGTTTTGTGAAATTTTTAAAAATTTGCATCTTTTAAGTGAAAATGGACATTTTTGATCGAATTTTTCCAACGTACTGGGCTTGGGAACAAAACAAATAAAAAGATAGCGGAGATTTACGGTTCCAACTAAATCACCGTGGAGAAATTTTTGAAAAAAATTGGAACGGGACTTCACAGTTTATAATTATTGACCACTTGGAACAAACCACGGTTTGTCTTTTCGGCATTGATTTTCTTCTACATGAACCAAACATCATAGTTTAACACAGCTTTTTAATGTTTTTATAGCACGTTCAAAGTTTTATCGAGGATACGCATTTCTCAGATTTCGCAAATAAAATATACAATTTCACGAAATTCTCCAGTTTTCTATCATTTAGATAATTCAGTGACAAGCCGGTCAGCTGACCCATAAGACCGCAATTGTGTGCAGATTTTTAACATTTTTTCATACTGTAATATATCTAAATTTTAAAAAAGCTGCGTCTTTCCCTTCTTTTCCAAAAATCGCGTAAAACGGATGCATTTTGATTAATTTCCGCAATCATAACTATTAAGTGCCTTCTTGCAGATCTATGAGTAGAAACGGTTGAACAAACGCCAGAGGTTGAACTGGAAGGGCGATATTCTATTTCGAAATATTTACTGCAACCGTATTACTGGTTTTTCGCGAAATCATATACAATATGTAAATATCATAACTGCTAGACTGATTATAATCGTTTGACAGTCTTACCTTTGCTGAGTTGCTTCAGTGTCACATTTGTTTATTTTTAACGCAACAAGAAAATAAATATTGAACCACCCTAATGATGTTTTTTGATCTGCCCTAATGAACAGTCAATTTTGTTTTCAAGATTTTATAATGTCAAAAAACAAAGTCAGCACATCAAAATTGCTTGAAAAAACTTATTTGGTCAACAAAATAAAAAATTGTTGATTCACCCTAATAAACAGTTAATTTTATTTAATATATTTTCCGATGTCAATAATGCATTTAACTTACCAAAACTACTTGAAACTTTTTCGAACCATTAGAACGTGGCGATTGTGGTCTACAATCTCTTCTATACCGGGCCACACTGTGGTATGCGGTGTGGCCTGTTCTCAATCCATATTAATTTGATGTCTAAATATCATTTGTCAAATACACATGAAGGTGAAACTAGAAATACATCTAGTTTGGCATTTCAATTCTTTGTTTTGAGTTATTCACATGTCTAGAGGTAATAATCGGAGACTCCTTCTGTGTCAGGTAAAGCCAAGGAGGGTATATGTCCTTCCGAAGCAATTATAGATTCTGCACACCCTCAAAACAAATCTCAATTGCAGTCTGTCGACAAAAACAATTCGTTTGATTCTACCATCATTGCAATCCTGCCTGGCAAACAACTTCAATGTCTAAGTGGAAAGTTAGATCGCATCGCTTCTGCTCGCTCAGAACGCCTCCCACTACAGACTGCTGCTGAACACAACAGTTTAGACGCCGTCACCGAAGATTATCTGCACAGTAGTCGACTGGAATTTCACCCTCCTGACCCGGTCGTGCTCTCTAACGATTTTAACCAACTAAATGAAGGTGCACTTTGTTCGTCGCTGCCATCACCGGGACGCCCGTTATACAGTGCTACGGAAGCCCCCGAGCGCTCTGACGCAGTCGCGCTACCAGCCAGCGACCCGCTTAGTCGTCCCGGCCCTGCGTTTGGAGGTCGTAAGGGGGTCTTCCGAACTCCCTTCTCAGGCGAGTATTTTGGTTTATATGACAGTTCGCTTTCTGAAAACCTCTTGGTTCATAGCATGCCGTTGCGTACAACACCTGATTTCCTGTCCGTCTACTACCAGAACGTACGTGGAATGAGAACAAAAACGCAGGCTTTCTTGCTTGCGCTCACTTCCTGCGACTACGACATTATCGTTCTCACCGAAACCTGGTTACGTGATGATATATTAAACACCGAGCTAACGACGAACTACGCAATCTACCGATGCGATCGCAACTCTTCTACCAGTCACCTACGTCGCGGAGGTGGTGTTCTCATAGCGATAAAGAAGCATCTAACTGGGACTATACTAAAAATACCTGGATATGAATGTTTGGAGCAAGTTGTCGTACGCGTTTCACTGCCTGGTCGATCGTTATATATTTGTTGCATTTATCTAAGGCCGAACAGTGATCCTGACTTGTACAACCTTCACTCTTATGCAGTCCAAAGCATCCTGGACAAATGTAATAGGCGCGACAATGTACTTGTTGTAGGTGATTATAATCTTCCTAATCTTCGGTGGATTTTTGATGACGATTATAAGTGCTACCTTCCTGAAAATGCAACCACGGAACAAGAGATCATCACATCACATCACAGAAACTTTGGTCGCTGGTGGCTTGTATCAAATCTGCTCTGTTAGCAACGTGAATGGACGGACCCTCGATTTAGCTTTCGTTAATGACACGGACGTGTTCGAACTGATTGAGCCTCCCACATCTATACTGAAGGTTGACCCTCACCATAAACCCTTCGTTTTAAGATTTGATATGCGTTCTGACGACGATGAAGCTTTTGATACAATTAACGACGACTTCAATTTTGACTTTACTCGATGCAACTTCGATGAAGTCTCAATGGCCATTGGTGCACTCAATTGGCGTGAGATGCTGGTTGGAAATGACTTAGATCAGGCAGTTGTGGCGTTCTATGATGCCATATATGAGATTCTTCGCCGTAATGTTCCTAAAAAACGTGTCAGCAGAAGAGCAGAATATAAATTTCCGTGGTGGAACGCTGAGCTTGGTCGCCTACGCAACGTACTCCGGAACCAACGAAAGCGATATTTACATCATAGGACCGACGACAACAAAACTATTCTTCGTCAAACCGAACTGCAGTATGAAACAGCCCGGAACAATGCATTCGGTGAATATCTGAATCAAGTTCAGCGCAGCCTTCGAAATAATCCTTCGACATTCTGGACATTTATAAACAGCAGAAAACGTTCCGTGGGTGTACCAGAAAATGTCTATCTTCGAGACCAAAATTCACAGTCCGCTGCCGAGTCGGCGAAGCTTTTTGCAGATCACTTCCGAGATGTATTTACCAGCCCTCCTGTCTATCCATCGCAACAGTACCTTGAAACATTGCCAACGGATAATATCAACCTTCCTCTTCCTAACGTAAATGATTCTGATGTAGCGAGCGCTCTGTCCAGCGTTGATACTTTGGAAGGGCCTGGTCCGGATTGCTTGCCTCCTGTGTTTATAAAGCATTGTGCCCGAGCACTTTCTGCGCCAATAAGTATTATTTTTCAGCGTTCAATCTCGGAAAATATATTCCCAACAGCATGGAAAGAAGCTGCTATAGTTCCTATTCATAAGGCTGGAGATAGGCACAATGTTGAAAACTACAGAGGAATCTCGCTGCTGAACTGCCTAGCTAAAGTTCTGGAAAAGTTTGTGTACAATGCGATATACGCTGCTTCTTCCAACATAATCAACGAACGACAACACGGATTTATGAAAAAAACGCTCCACTACTTCGAACTTGATGACGTACACGAGCTTTTTAGTTCCAACTGTAGAGAAACGTCAACAAGTGGACGCTATATATTTTGATTTCGCAAAAGCATTCGACAAGGTGCCCCACAACATTGCTATTTTGAAGCTGGAGCGACTAGGCTTTCCTGAGTGGGTTACCAGATGGCTGCATTCTTACCTCTCACAACGATCTGCCTTCGTTAGAATTGGCACTACATGCTCAAGCGCATTCGTAACGCCAACCGGTGTGCCTCAAGGAAGTCACCTAGGCCCACTGATCTTTCTCTTATTCATCAACGACCTCTGCACCCGCATCAACTCTGCTCTATGCTGATGATCTGAAAATCTTTCGTTCAATTGCTTCAGCACTGGACTCTGCTGTGCTCCAAGACGATATAACCAATATAGAGGAATGGTGTTTGCTGAACGGTATGCAGATCAACATTGATAAATGTAAGATGATAAGTTTCGGACGCTCGGCAAATATAAGGCGTTGCGAATATACTCTTCAAGCCTGTGTCATCGAGCGGGTGGATTCTATCCGTGACCTGGGAGTGTTATTCTACAGAAAACTTCGTTTCGCCGACCACACCACTGCAACAACGGCGAAGGCTTTTGCAACATTGGGTTTTCTAAAACGGAACGCTGTCGATTTTGTGGATTTCTACGCACTGAAATCTTTATACTGCGCACTGATCCGGAGCACTTTGCTAGATTTGCCAACGCTGGAGTCTCGCCGCACGTTCTTGCAAAGAATGTTCATGTTCGAAAATCGAAAATTTTACTGTAATGCCCTACGATTGAAAAACAAATTACCATCGAACTGGGCTTGGTAGCAGCACAAATAAAAAGATGGCAGGGATTTGGGATTCCAACTAAATCTCCGTGAAAGAAGTTTTGAAAAAAAAGGAACGGGACTTCACAGTTTAAAACCAAAGTTTTGTGAAATTTTTAAAAATTTGCATCTTTTAAGTGAAAATGGACATTTTTGATCGAATTTTTCCAACGTACTGGGCTTGGGAACAAAACAAATAAAAAGATAGCGGAGATTTACGGTTCCAACTAAATCACCGTGGAGAAATTTTTGAAAAAAATTGGAACGGGACTTCACAGTTTATAATTATTGACCACTTGGAACAAACCACGGTTTGTCTTTTCGGCATTGATTTTCTTCTACATGAACCAAACATCATAGTTTAACACAGCTTTTTAATGTTTTTATAGCACGTTCAAAGTTTTATCGAGGATACGCATTTCTCAGATTTCGCAAATAAAATATACAATTTCACGAAATTCTCCAGTTTTCTATCATTTAGATAATTCAGTGACAAGCCGGTCAGCTGACCCATAAGACCGCAATTGTGTGCAGATTTTTAACATTTTTTCATACTGTAATATATCTAAATTTTAAAAAAGCTGCGTCTTTCCCTTCTTTTCCAAAAATCGCGTAAAACGGATGCATTTTGATTAATTTCCGCAATCATAACTATTAAGTGCCTTCTTGCAGATCTATGAGTAGAAACGGTTGAACAAACGCCAGAGGTTGAACTGGAAGGGCGATATTCTATTTCGAAATATTTACTGCAACCGTATTACTGGTTTTTCGCGAAATCATATACAATATGTAAATATCATAACTGCTAGACTGATTATAATCGTTTGACAGTCTTACCTTTGCTGAGTTGCTTCAGTGTCACATTTGTTTATTTTTAACGCAACAAGAAAATAAATATTGAACCACCCTAATGATGTTTTTTGATCTGCCCTAATGAACAGTCAATTTTGTTTTCAAGATTTTATAATGTCAAAAAACAAAGTCAGCACATCAAAATTGCTTGAAAAAACTTATTTGGTCAACAAAATAAAAAATTGTTGATTCACCCTAATAAACAGTTAATTTTATTTAATATATTTTCCGATGTCAATAATGCATTTAACTTACCAAAACTACTTGAAACTTTTTCGAACCATTAGAACGTGGCGATTGTGGTCTACAATCTCTTCTATACCGGGCCACACTGTGGTATGCGGTGTGGCCTGTTCTCAATCCATATTAATTTGATGTCTAAATATCATTTGTCAAATACACATGAAGGTGAAACTAGAAATACATCTAGTTTGGCATTTCAATTCTTTGTTTTGAGTTATTCACATGTCTAGAGGTAATAATCGGAGACTCCTTCTGTGTCAGGTAAAGCCAAGGAGGGTATATGTCCTTCCGAAGCAATTATAGATTCTGCACACCCTCAAAACAAATCTCAATTGCAGTCTGTCGACAAAAACAATTCGTTTGATTCTACCATCATTGCAATCCTGCCTGGCAAACAACTTCAATGTCTAAGTGGAAAGTTAGATCGCATCGCTTCTGCTCGCTCAGAACGCCTCCCACTACAGACTGCTGCTGAACACAACAGTTTAGACGCCGTCACCGAAGATTATCTGCACAGTAGTCGACTGGAATTTCACCCTCCTGACCCGGTCGTGCTCTCTAACGATTTTAACCAACTAAATGAAGGTGCACTTTGTTCGTCGCTGCCATCACCGGGACGCCCGTTATACAGTGCTACGGAAGCCCCCGAGCGCTCTGACGCAGTCGCGCTACCAGCCAGCGACCCGCTTAGTCGTCCCGGCCCTGCGTTTGGAGGTCGTAAGGGGGTCTTCCGAACTCCCTTCTCAGGCGAGTATTTTGGTTTATATGACAGTTCGCTTTCTGAAAACCTCTTGGTTCATAGCATGCCGTTGCGTACAACACCTGATTTCCTGTCCGTCTACTACCAGAACGTACGTGGAATGAGAACAAAAACGCAGGCTTTCTTGCTTGCGCTCACTTCCTGCGACTACGACATTATCGTTCTCACCGAAACCTGGTTACGTGATGATATATTAAACACCGAGCTAACGACGAACTACGCAATCTACCGATGCGATCGCAACTCTTCTACCAGTCACCTACGTCGCGGAGGTGGTGTTCTCATAGCGATAAAGAAGCATCTAACTGGGACTATACTAAAAATACCTGGATATGAATGTTTGGAGCAAGTTGTCGTACGCGTTTCACTGCCTGGTCGATCGTTATATATTTGTTGCATTTATCTAAGGCCGAACAGTGATCCTGACTTGTACAACCTTCACTCTTATGCAGTCCAAAGCATCCTGGACAAATGTAATAGGCGCGACAATGTACTTGTTGTAGGTGATTATAATCTTCCTAATCTTCGGTGGATTTTTGATGACGATTATAAGTGCTACCTTCCTGAAAATGCAACCACGGAACAAGAGATCATCACATCACATCACAGAAACTTTGGTCGCTGGTGGCTTGTATCAAATCTGCTCTGTTAGCAACGTGAATGGACGGACCCTCGATTTAGCTTTCGTTAATGACACGGACGTGTTCGAACTGATTGAGCCTCCCACATCTATACTGAAGGTTGACCCTCACCATAAACCCTTCGTTTTAAGATTTGATATGCGTTCTGACGACGATGAAGCTTTTGATACAATTAACGACGACTTCAATTTTGACTTTACTCGATGCAACTTCGATGAAGTCTCAATGGCCATTGGTGCACTCAATTGGCGTGAGATGCTGGTTGGAAATGACTTAGATCAGGCAGTTGTGGCGTTCTATGATGCCATATATGAGATTCTTCGCCGTAATGTTCCTAAAAAACGTGTCAGCAGAAGAGCAGAATATAAATTTCCGTGGTGGAACGCTGAGCTTGGTCGCCTACGCAACGTACTCCGGAACCAACGAAAGCGATATTTACATCATAGGACCGACGACAACAAAACTATTCTTCGTCAAACCGAACTGCAGTATGAAACAGCCCGGAACAATGCATTCGGTGAATATCTGAATCAAGTTCAGCGCAGCCTTCGAAATAATCCTTCGACATTCTGGACATTTATAAACAGCAGAAAACGTTCCGTGGGTGTACCAGAAAATGTCTATCTTCGAGACCAAAATTCACAGTCCGCTGCCGAGTCGGCGAAGCTTTTTGCAGATCACTTCCGAGATGTATTTACCAGCCCTCCTGTCTATCCATCGCAACAGTACCTTGAAACATTGCCAACGGATAATATCAACCTTCCTCTTCCTAACGTAAATGATTCTGATGTAGCGAGCGCTCTGTCCAGCGTTGATACTTTGGAAGGGCCTGGTCCGGATTGCTTGCCTCCTGTGTTTATAAAGCATTGTGCCCGAGCACTTTCTGCGCCAATAAGTATTATTTTTCAGCGTTCAATCTCGGAAAATATATTCCCAACAGCATGGAAAGAAGCTGCTATAGTTCCTATTCATAAGGCTGGAGATAGGCACAATGTTGAAAACTACAGAGGAATCTCGCTGCTGAACTGCCTAGCTAAAGTTCTGGAAAAGTTTGTGTACAATGCGATATACGCTGCTTCTTCCAACATAATCAACGAACGACAACACGGATTTATGAAAAAAACGCTCCACTACTTCGAACTTGATGACGTACACGAGCTTTTTAGTTCCAACTGTAGAGAAACGTCAACAAGTGGACGCTATATATTTTGATTTCGCAAAAGCATTCGACAAGGTGCCCCACAACATTGCTATTTTGAAGCTGGAGCGACTAGGCTTTCCTGAGTGGGTTACCAGATGGCTGCATTCTTACCTCTCACAACGATCTGCCTTCGTTAGAATTGGCACTACATGCTCAAGCGCATTCGTAACGCCAACCGGTGTGCCTCAAGGAAGTCACCTAGGCCCACTGATCTTTCTCTTATTCATCAACGACCTCTGCACCCGCATCAACTCTGCTCTATGCTGATGATCTGAAAATCTTTCGTTCAATTGCTTCAGCACTGGACTCTGCTGTGCTCCAAGACGATATAACCAATATAGAGGAATGGTGTTTGCTGAACGGTATGCAGATCAACATTGATAAATGTAAGATGATAAGTTTCGGACGCTCGGCAAATATAAGGCGTTGCGAATATACTCTTCAAGCCTGTGTCATCGAGCGGGTGGATTCTATCCGTGACCTGGGAGTGTTATTCTACAGAAAACTTCGTTTCGCCGACCACACCACTGCAACAACGGCGAAGGCTTTTGCAACATTGGGTTTTCTAAAACGGAACGCTGTCGATTTTGTGGATTTCTACGCACTGAAATCTTTATACTGCGCACTGATCCGGAGCACTTTGCTAGATTTGCCAACGCTGGAGTCTCGCCGCACGTTCTTGCAAAGAATGTTCATTTTCGATATGTTGTCGAACAATATTGACTGTCCCGACATTCTCTCAAGGATTCATTTATTTGTACCCCCTCGTGATATAAGGAATCGTCCGCTTCTGTGGATTCCCAGGCACCGCACAGTATATGGCCAGAACAATCCGCTAGACAGATGTTGTAGCAGATTCAACGAAACTGTTTTAGCTTATGATTTCCATACCACTAAATCTAATTATAAGTTTATTCAATTAAGTGTTTTGAGCATACATCGTAGGATTTTTCAAACGACAAGCTGTTAACAGTTGCATAATACGTGCAAACGTTGTCCCCTAACGCTGGAATGTGTATTTGTGTATTTCAAGCCGGCGCACGATTCAGTGAAACGAAACGAATATTATCTGTTATCCTTGAACATGAATTTTTGTAGGAAATTGATTAATTAAGCTGATTCGTATGGCGTTGGATGGGTTTAAATCAAGCGTTAAAATAGCCGGAGAGACATCTGACTCATTTGAGGCATCAGATGGATTGATGCAGGGCGATGCACTCTCTAGTCTATTGTTCAATATAACGCTCAATGGTGCGATGCGAAGATTTAATGTGCAAAGGAACGGTACCATCATCATGCTTCTTGGCTTCACGGACGACCTCGACATCATTGGCGTTGATCGCAGAGCAGTGGCGGAGGCATTTGCGCCTATATAACCTCTGACAAGACAGCTGATAGAGAGCGGGCAGTTCGAACGATGTTGGTTCAGAGGTGGAAATAGATGGGGTACGGTACGAGGTAGTCGATGAATTCATATATCTTGCAACACTAGTGACTGACCCGTTTCATGGAACCTAATTTGATTGCGAACTGTATACTGTACACGCTCAAAATTTCACATGGCCATCAACGCATGAATCTAGAATCACGAACGATTTTTAGATTTGCAAAACCAGCAACTATTTCAACACATCTCTTCTCCACCGGTGGTGGCATGTGGCTTGTGTACTAGATCACGAAATGGGGCCCAACACAACAGCTCACACCAACTCGGTTTTGTTCCCAGCTGAAGGTAAGCTTTTAATTCATTTATTTTTCCAAATTAAGCTATTCCATCACGCAATTAGCTACTTAACAATTAAATCAGCTGTCCGATGGCTGTTGCACATAGTTACCCGCTTGCTATCATGCCATTATTTATCGGCTGTTTAAAATTCAAACAATCCAAACAAGCCAAAATCGAGCACACGTTTTGCCGCCACCACCACCACTGCCATCACCTCCAGCCAGGTTGACCGATCATGTAGCCAGAATGGGGCGGAGAACGTCATCGCATGATGAGAGCGAACTGAAACCCGTATGCACACATATCTGTTCGTAACAAGCATTAACATAAATTAACGCCCGAAACATCGGACTGCCCGCCAAGCCAATTCGTTTAAGCGAAAATCCGAGAACATCGGTTAAATTTGCTTTAGCGCACAGGCGTGCATGTTCAGGTTTTCGTGCATTGTCTGTGGCAAGGTTTTTAATTTGCTTTATCGCTTCGTCGGAGCTTTTGTAGAATGCTGTCTGAAATAGTCACATGAATGGCTTTCCGATTAATTCTGCTGATTATTGAATTTGGAAGCAATTTGATCTCAAACAATTTTTTTATCTCATTAATTTGCATTTGGAGTTTTAATCTTTAGTTTGAAGCGGTATTTCCATTCGGTGGTTATTCATTGAACATCATGTTTAATTTTTTACTAACGCAACTTCAGGATCGTTAGACAAAATTTACCACAGAAAACCATTTTTATTATCATTCATGTTCATGTTCCTATGCACGGCTAATGAGGATGATCGATACCAATTGGTTGAGAAATTTTTTTAATCTGGAGCCTACTATCTGAGGCATTTTTTCACCTTTCATTAAAATTGAATTTTAAACAGTAATTAATCAAACTCATTTCATTTTACACTACACCCACCATCTGTCAACGTCAGAGTAAAATTACTGGGTTTGTGCTTTGCACAGGGATGTTGGTTACATGTTACTTTTTACACAGATGTGAAAGTGAGGCGATATGCATGGAAGCTTTTGACCGAGGGTTCGATATGCAATAACAGTCATGTGTTGTATTTTCCGTCATGGACGCTTAATCGTAAATAACCAAAAATTGGATGGGAGCTACTTCCAGTTTGACTCCTGATCCAAAGGTCTTACGTTTGGTCCTTGTGAGTCAATACAGCTTGAAATGAAAAACGTTTCGGACTATTGTACAATAGCATCCACAAAACTAACTATTTGTATACTTTGTACCTGTATATTTAAAACTGCTTGTTTCGGAGTTTATGGACAACCAGTTCAGGTAATAGTGGCCGCCACAATTATTCTTATCACGTTGTGGATTGTTTCCCAAAAACGGACACGTATCTTTCACAAGTTTTTTTTAGATATTTTACAGAAATACTCTTGCGTCCGTGACTATGGAGAATAATGAACATTCTTACTCTCGCGAGAAATAGATCTGTTTTTTTCAAACAAAAGGTGACAGAAAATTCGTGGACAAGCGAACACTGATCATTTGTAATAAATTTACAGCAAATACAAAACACAGCTGGAAGAAAATCTCCGCTTTGTTAGTCGCTATAATTCACGAAAGCTTTCAGTTTTCGTCGTGCCATTTCTAATGGTATCTTACTGACCAATCATTGTGAGTGACAGAGAGTGCAGTGCAGAAAGAAGGGGAACGAAAGTTTGTGAACTTGCAACACCACCCAGAAGAGAAGACCAACTTTTTTCGCTGAATACTCCACCTCTGACACATTTTCCATTATTCTACTGGGGTTTTGTTAGCTGTTAAAGCTATAAGTAATAGTTTTTCATACTTTTGTGGTTAGTAGAAGATTACAAACACCAAAGATCAACACTTTTTTCCTTGACTCTGGAGTGTGTAGGAAAGTGTGCCCTGGTACGGTGGTACCGGTATGAGGTCCAAGTCCATAACCCATAAGCTCATTGCCATAACTGTTGCCACTTATGCCGGCGTAACCCGTTCCAACTTAGCTCCAACAAGGCTGGAAAAACGCAAGGCACATCCTGCCGTTTTGGAAGATGATAATGACGATTGCAGCATTCTGAGGTCCGCAAAACGACGGAAAATGACTACTAAAAAAAACTTCCAGAAACGAATCAAGTGGTGAATTAATGGCTGCATGCGAAGCGCCTGTGAACACGTCAAAGTTACAGTCACTTAGGCCAGTTTCGCATGTTGCGAAAAACAGTGCAGTCTTGAAAATGGAGCAATTTGTTCTGTTCAAACCGAAAGTTGTTCAACTAGTGGAAATAACAAGGAAAGACGTTCGTGAGAAGTTGGATCCAATTGTCTTCGATGTCAAAGAAGTGTACTACCGTGAAAATGTAGAAGCTACTATACGGTTTGGATCGAACGAGCTTGCACTGAAAATGGCTCACGATGTTAAAAATAAGTTTTCCGAGGTTTATGAGATTGAAAAGCTGAAACCTCTGAAGCCAAGATTCAAGATAATAGGATTATGTGACGAAATTACAGAAAACGAAATAATCGCCAAAATGAAACAACAAAACAATTTGCCTGAAACGGCTGATTTGAAAATTATTCGCGTACAGAAGTCCAAACGAACTGAAAACACAAGAGTGGTAGTGTTTGAATCTGATCCCTCGACGTTCCACTGTCTGATGAAAGCGCAACGGGTCAATATTGGCTGGGATCGCTGCCGAATCTTCGAGGTTGTTGATGTAATGCGCTGTTACCGCTGCTCTCAATATGGCCACAAAGCAGCGACATGGAAAAATTTAGTATGCTGTCCAAAGTGCGCAGAAGAACATCCAATAAACTAGTGCAGCTCGATTTCGAAAGATGTGTTAGCTGCCAACTATTTAACTCAGAGCAGTAGCTTGATGCCGACAAGCTTGATTTTATTCATCTCTCTTGGAGCTCTGAATGGCCGCTGTACCAAAAACGCTTGAAGAAAACCAAACTTAGAATTGACTACTCGACATAGCAACCAACGAAGCTAGCCATCCGCAATCGAAATGATGATGACTGCACGACAGTTTCTCCAGGTAAAGCCAAAGAGGATATATGTCCTCCCGAAGTTACCTATGATACTGCACCCCCTCAAAATAATTTTCGTTTCCAGTTTACCATTGAACAATCTACTTCCGGCTCCGTAGCTGATATTCATCTAGCCATCCACAATCCGTATAATGATGACCGCAAGACTGTTTCTCCAGGTAAAAGTCAACTCAAAATGTACTACCAGAACGTGAGAGGACTACGCACAAAGATCGATGAGCTGTTCGTAGCTGTATCCGACACAGAACATGATGTCATTATCCTGACAGAAACATGGCTGAACGATGAAATCAACTCGCTGCAGCTATTCGGACCTAAATATTCGGTATATCGTAACGACCGTGACCCAAAAACTGGTGGTAAAAAAAAGGTGGTGGTGTACTTATAGCTGTTTCCAATCGGTTAGCATCTAAACAAAAGAGTTATGACAATAGAGGTCTAGAACAACTCTGGGTAAACATTAATAGCCATGGTACTAATACATGTGTGGGCGTCGTATATCTTCCTCCGGACTCCGCAGATAACATAAACGTTATTCAAAATCACATTCAATCTGCACTCGACATCGCCAATTCGCTAAAACCCCAAACCCCTCTTTTGTTATTCGGAGATAACAACCAGCCTGGTCTTGTCTGGAAAAGCACTTCCTTCGGCTACGCCTATGCCGACCCCTCTGACTCATCCCTTTCGAGATCTAGCAGTGCTTTACTAGACGGGATGTCTCTACTGAACATGCTGCAAATGTGTACGATTAAGAACGGACGAAATCGCACGTTGGATCTTCTGTTCATAAACGCAGACGCATACATGAACTGCCATGTGTACCAAGCAGATGAACCACTCGTTAATATAGATTCCCATCATCCGCCCCTCTTAGTTGAGCAGACCTGTCCACGACAGGTTATTTTTGATGAGATGCTGGAAGATTTCAAATATAACTTTTCAAAAACTGATTTTCTTGGACTCAACAACTCACTGCAAACTATTGACTGAATTACCTCGCTTAACAGTGCAACCGATGTAAATGATGCAGTAGAAATATTTTCGTCGATACTAATACAACTGTTTGAAATATATGTCCCAGCACCGCGTCCTAGACAGAAACCACTTTGGTCCAATCGACGACTCCGAGAACTTAAACGACTGAGAGCAGCCGCGCTTCGTCACTATACCAATCGACAAAATCCCAATACAAAACGTGAATTCATTTACGCCAGCAACAATTACAAAGCTTATAACCGCTTCCTTTATTCTCGGCACGTGCTACAAATGCAATCTGACCTTGAGCGAAACCCCAAACGTTTCTGGTCTTTTGTTAACGGGAAGCGCAAGGAGAGCGGACTTCCTTCCAGTATGACTTTAGCTAATGAAAGTTCTAATACGACTCGTGGCATTTGTAATCTGTTTGCAAAACAATTTTCGAGTGCATTTGAAACAGTTCCGACTACTCCAGTACAGGTTGAAATCGGACTACGCGATGTTCCCAGTAACGTGATGAATCTAAGTAGCATCCGTTTTTCCGAAGAAGATATTGTTGCTGCCATTGAAAAATTGAAATCCTTGACATCGGCTGGTCCAGATGGGATTCCTGCTATTATTTTAAAAAGATGCGCTAGAGCCCTTTCTGCTCCTCTAAAACTGATCTTTAATCAATCGTTGTCGCAAGGGACGGTTCTTCTGGGTTGGAAAAAGTCAGTTATGTTTCCAGTCTTTAAAAAAGGTGATAAGCAGGACATAGAAATTAACGAGGTATAACCTCTCTCTGTGCGGGGTCTAAGCTGTTCGAAATTCTAGTAAGCAATGTGTTGTTCCGGGAAGCCAAAACATATATATATCGACAGATCAACATGGGTTCTTCCCAGGTGGATCAACATCAACAAACCTAGCACAGTTCACTTCACATTGTATTAAAAGTATGGAAGGCGGAGCACAAGTAGATACTATTTTTACTGACCATAAAGCAGCGTTCGATCGTGTTGATCACTCGCTCCTACTGGCGAAAATAGAAAGGCTGGGTGCCTCACTCAACTTCACTAAGTGGCTGGAGTCATACCTTGTTGGCCGTACCCTATCTGTCAAACTAGGAAATATCGAATCACATAACTTCATAAATTTATCAGGTGTACCCCAGGGTAGTAATCTCGGACCCTTGCTGTTCTCCTTATTCTTCCAAGACGTTTGTTATATCCTTCCACCAGGATGCAAACTTATCTATGCAGATGACCTTAAACTGTTCCTCATTGTGCGATCTGAGATTTGTAACTGGTGTGCTCGAAACCGGTCGACTCTCAGCGTATCTAAATGCTCAGTAATTAACGCGTAAAAAATCCAATCTTGTGGTGTTATACTATCTCAGGGAAAACAATTGAAAGAGTGTCAGTTGTCAGGGACCTTGGAATACTGCTGGATTTTAAATTGACGTTCAGAGATCACTATTCCCACATCATTGCGAAAGCCAACAGGAACCTTGGTTTATCATCAGAATAGCCAAAGAGTTTACTGATCCATATTGCCTGAAAGCACTGTATTTTTCTCTCGTTCGCTCTGTCCTGGAAGCTTCAGCTATCATCTGGTGTCCGTATGCGAGTATCTGGATTAACAGGATTGAATCTATACAAGCTGGATTTCTCCGATTTGCTCTTAAATCTCTGTCATGGCGCAACCCGATAGAGCTGCCACCTTACATTGATCGTTGTCGTTTGCTTGATGTGGACACCCTTTAAAAAAGACGAAATATCTCCAGAGCAGTCTTTGTAGGAAAAGTTCTAACAGCTATTTCACCTGCCCCAAATATACTTTCACAGGTAAACGCACCCCCTAGAAGCTTAAGATCGTGGGATTTTCTAAGACTCGACTATCAAAGTACTGATTATGGACAGAACGAACTCGTAAGGGCAATGTGTAGTGTTTTTAATAGTGTGTATGAATTTTTTGACTTCTCTGTTTCATGTGATATTTTTAGAAATAGGCTTAAGCGGTTGACTTAGTGCATTAGATTTTGATTTGTTAGATGTATTATTAATTAAGTAATGTAATGTAATTTAACGTGCAATATTGTTTAATGAGTATGTGTGAAAAGATAATGAGATTTTTACGCGCATTTGGAGGGTGTCACACTAACTGCAAATGGGCTTTTCCTCATTCCATATTCCATATTTCATGTAGACCATGTAGGTCAGATGGAAAATCAATAAACAAATAAATAAATAAATAAACTGTAGCTAGAATCTGGCGCGAAGTCTGTGTACTAAATCAGATCTTGGCCACTTTGTGTAGTCAAAATTTTGTATTGGAGAAGGAGCGGATATTCTTGGCGCTGGTCAGCTATTTTTGTCCGCGTCTCTTATCATCTATTTTATAAGTGCTATCTTTGAAAATGAACCACCTTGGTTATGCAACTAATTTTTCCAATCTCATTGTAAATAATTAAGTAGTCTTCACTTTATTACATTCAGAATTGCACATATTCTGTCGCATGTAATTTTAAATGTTCTTTAATTTGATGGCATTGTAAGGAAACACGTATCCGGTGGTTGATGCCAATCGAGCTGACATTTTTTTTGGACTGATCAAACTAATTTATTTGTTTGTTCAGTGTTTATTTGACCAACCAGGAAATTAATCAACTGGGTACTGTGCGTGAGTGAAATGATGACTGTTGAATCATATATGAGGGTTGAGAATTGACAGTTCGCGAGAAGAATCAGAAGCCAGTTACCAATTTGCAGCAGTGAATCAGCACGAATAACATATGCTTCATTGTCATATTCATTGGCTTACTTTTAGTCCAATAAATCAATTAAATTAAATAAAATTAATTGTTCTCATTATATTGAATACTTTCATTTGCTTCGAAGTATTGCATGCACTATATTGTTGATTGTCATGTTAACCACATTTATTCATGAGTAGGAAAATATGCTTATTAACGTAAAAGGTGGCAGGTTAGTTTCTTTTCGTTCTTATTGTTTCCAATCTTGTTCCAGTCATTAGTGCAAAAATTAGAGTCATCGATTATATATTCGACATAAAAAGCTGGTCTTTTCTGGTATTTCGGTAGTGCTTATTTTATACCGTCTTTAAGCACTACACTGATAGAATATATTCATAAATCGCTGCGAATTAGATTCGTACTGACAATTTTCATAAAATATACGAATTTTTTTTCGTACATATGATGAATCATTCGTATTCGTAATTATTCGTATATTCAATTGAAACACTTTTATTTTTTATTACGAGTTTTTCGTGAAAACCACGAAACGGCTTTTGTTGGCTTATTACGAAACGGCTTCATTAGGTAAACGAATGGTTCACTGCTATATACGAAATTCTTCGTAATATTTACGAGCATCATTCGTCAAACCGTCAACGTCAAAAGAGAGGTAGAATATGGGTCAATAATTGTTGATCATCACGACGATCTCGGTCTGACTATTTAGTAACCGTGTCCTCCGGTTTCAGGAAAATTTCCTGAACCTCTTTCGCTTCCAGTTGATTCATTATCCGGAGCAGTACGGATCCAGTTGAGCCATCGCGAACTGCTCGTTGGTTTTGTATGAAGAAGTTTGAGTTTTTCTCTGCTGGAGCCATGTCAAAATAATATGCTATTAAACACGAATACTTTTCTAAGATGAACGAACTGAATTCGTGCGACCAACAAAATCGTTCGTAATATGCACAACCGTTTATTAAAACAAACGAAACATTTCGTTTCATTCCGGAAAAATATTGCTGTTTTAAACAATAACATTCGTGCAATGTACACTAAATATGTAAAATTTACGAAAACTTTCGTACATCAAGTGGCCATTACTTCACACCACAATCTTTCTAGTCCTCAATAGAGGTGAGAGGTTGAAATAAAATCGATTTCGCCAGTTAAAAAAATCGTTGTTGTCATGGATCATTGTTGTGATCCTAAAAGAACGATTGAAAAAAATATGGTAATAATTGCGAAAACTTTTCTAAGATAAACGAAATGAATTCGTGCAACCAACAAAATCGTCCGTATTATACGCAAACAATTATTAAAATAAACGAATCATTTCGTTTCATTTACCAAAATGATGTCGCTATCAACGACAACAATCGTGCAATGTACACTAAAGAAGTAAATATTACGAAAACTTTCGTTCATCAAGCGGCCATTTCTTCATACCAAATCGATTTTGCCAGATCGGTTTTTTAAATAAAAAAATCGGTGTTTTTTTTTTTTATTCATTTCGTTTATTTCGTTTCAGCGAATCAAATTTGCGCCTCAGTATAGTAAGTCGTCGAGTACCGGATTGGCGGATGGTATTCTTCGGACCCGCGGGGAATCCTTCAAAAGTCATCGGACCTCGAGTCGCTCTCGCTTCAGTTTCCTTCTATGCAGGCGTAGTGGTAAGGGTGATGGCGGTTACATAGTGGCACTCTGGAGCTGATCGGTTCCACAAGGCAGGAGGAAACTCTAAAAACGAGAAATAAAAGAGAGGGGCTAAATTGGGATATTTATCGTTTTTATGAAGGTATAAATAAGGGACATATAGGGGAAATCACGAGTTGCCAGCATATCTCGGACTGGTACATTGGGTGGTCTACCTCGGGCCCGAAGGGATTCCTTTAACTGAGACCTGGCGTCACAATACCCGGCGCACACCCAGACAACGTGTTCGATGTCGTGATAGCCCTCGTCACAAGCGCACAGACTACTCTCCGCAAGCCCAATACGCCGCAAATGCGCATCCATGGTGTAGTGATTGGACATAAGTCGGGACATTACGCGAATAAAATCCCGACCCACATCCATCCCCCCGAACTAAGGCTTCGTTGATACCTTTGGGATAATCGAATGTAGCCATCGTCCAAGTTCCCCATTGCTCCACGAGGTTTGCCAACTGTTGAGCGTCCTCTGACGACAAATACTAAAAAATTCGTTGAAGCAGATTGGTCTTTCGTATATGTCACCATTTAATGCGCCCACCTTTGCTAATGAGTCGGCCTTTTCATTGCCCGGGATAGAACAATGAGAGGGGACCCAAACAAAGGTAATCTGATAAGATTTTTCAGATAACGTACACAAGGACTCCTGTATCTTCCCCAGAAAATACGGTAATTGCTTTTTAGGCTTCACCGCACGAAGAGCCTCGATAGAGCTGAGGCTGTCCGAAACGATGAAGTAGTGATCTGTGGGCAGAGTGTCGATGATCCCAAGGGTGTACTGAATTGCAGCTAACTCTGCGACGTAAACTGAAGCGGGATCATTGAGCTTGAATGAAGCGGTGATAGTATTGTTGAAGATACCGAAGCCAGTGGACCCATCGAGATTTGATCCGTCAGTGTAAAACATTTTGTCGCAATCGACTTCTCGGAATTTATTATAAAATATATTGGGGATCACCTGCGGGCGTATATGGTCCGGAATTCCACGAATCTCTTCCTTCATGGATGTGTCGAAGAATACAGTAGAATCAGAAGTATCTAGGAAACGGACACGGTTGGGATTGTACGAAGAAGGATTGATGCTCTGTGCCATGTAGTCGAAGTACAAGGACATAAAACGGGTTTGAGAATTAAGCTCGACGAGCTTCTCGAAGTTTTCAATTACCAACGGGTTCAGAATGTCGCATCGGATGAGCAATCGATATGAGAGTTCCCAAAATCGATTTTTTAGCGGAAGAACGCCCGCCAGCACTTCGAGACTCATCGTATGGGTCGAGTGCATGCAACCCAAGGCAATGCGCAAGCAACGATACTGGATTCTCTCCAGTTTGATGAAGTGTATGTTTGCAGCGGAGCGGAAACAGAAACACCCGTACTCCATCACCGACAATATCGTTGTTTGGTACAACCTGATCAGGTCTCCTGGGTGAGCACCCCACCATGTTCCAGTTATTGTTCGGAGAAAATTGATCCTTTGTTGGCATTTCTGTTTCAGATACCTAATGTGACATCCCCAGGTACCTTTAGAGTCGAACCAGACCCCGAGATATTTAAATGTGAAAACCTGGTAGATCGTTGCACCCATTAATAAAAGCTGGAGTTGCGCCGGCTCACGCTTCCTAGAAAAAACAACCAATTCAGTTTTCTCCGTGGAGAACTCAATACCCAGCAGAAGAGCCCAAGCAGACAAATTGTCCAAGGTATTTTGTAATGGTCCTTGCAAGTCGGCAGCTTTGGGCCCTGTAACAGAGACCACCCCGTCGTCTGCAAGTTGCCTTAGCGTGCATGAATTGGCAAGACAATCGTCAATGTCATTCACGTAAAAATTGTAGAGCAGGGGACTTAGACATGAGCCCTGGGGAAGACCCATGTAGCTAAATCGCGATGTTGTTAAATCGCCATGCGAAAAGTGCATGTGCTTTTCAGACAACAGGTTTAGCAAAAAGTTATTTAAAATTGGTGAAAGACCATGCTGGTGCAGCTTCTCTGACAGAATGTTGATAGAAACTGAGTCAAAAGCCCCCTTAATATCCAAGAAGACTGATGCCATCTGCTCTTTGTTAGCATAGGCCATTTGGATTTCTGTAGAAAGCAACGCAAGGCAATCGTTCGTCCCTTTGCCTTTGCGGAAGCCAAATTGTGTATCTGACAGTAAGCCATTTGCTTCAACCCAATTGTCGAGGCGAAACAAGATCATTTTCTCGAACAACTTCCGAATACAGGACAGCATTGCAATCGGCCGATACGAGTTGTGGTCGGAGGCTGGTTTTCCTGGTTTTTGAGTGGCGATGACCTTCACTTGCCTCCATTCATAAGGGACAATGTTACCCTCAAGAAACTTGTTAAATAAATTCAACAGGCGCCTTTTTGCAGTGTCAGGCAGATTCTTCAGCAAGTTGAATTTGATTCTGTCTAACCCTGGGGCGTTATTGTTGCACGATAAGAGAGCAAGTGAGAACTCCACCATCGAAAACGGTGTTTCGTTCGCGGTATCGTGAGAAGACGCGGCGCGGTACGTTTTCTGTACCGGGACAGAGTCCGGACAGATCTTCTTGGCGAAAGCGAATATCCAACGGTTTGAATATTCCACGTTCTCGTTGGTACTATTATGATTACGCATACGTCGAGCCGTACCCCAAAGAGTGCTCATCGCTGTTTCTCTCGTTAACCCGTCGACGAACCGGCGCCAATAACTGCGTTTTTTGGCTTTCATTAGACTCTTCATTCGCCTTTCTAACGATGCGTACTGTTGATAGCTAGCGGGTAACCCGTCTTCCCGGAAGGCCTTATATGCAGTGGACTTTTCCGCGTACAGCTCTGAGCACTCTTTATCCCACCACAGGGTGGGAGACCGTCCATGGGTATTCGCGCTGGGTACTGGTTTAGTCTGAGCTTGATTCGCACTGTCGAGAATCAAGCCAGCCAAAAACCTGTACTCTTCCTCCGGAGGAAGTTCTTGAGTGGATTCGATTTTAACGGATATCGCGGTCGCGTAACTCTTCCAATCAATGTTCCGTGTGAGGTCATATGAGACATTGATTGTTTCCGATGGTCTTGAACCGTTAGCAATTGAAATCACGATAGGCAAATGATCGCTACCGTGGGGATCAGGGATCACCTTCCACATGCAATCTAACTGTAGCGATGTCGAGCATAGCGACAAATCCAACGCGCTTGCGCGTGCTGGTGGTGTAGGAATCCGCGTCATTTCTCCCGTGTTTAAGATGGTCATGTTGAAATTATCGCAAAGATCTTGGATTAATGTTGATCTATTATCATCATGAAGACAGCCCCATACCGTACCGTGCGAGTTAAAGTCTCCCAGAACTAGCCGCGGTGCCGGTAAGGATTCCGTGATATTACAAAGCGTTCGGTGCCCTACCGAGGCTCTAGGAGGAATGTAGATGGAAGCAATGCAAAGGTCTTTACCTTTGATTAAAACTTGACAAGCGACAATTTCAATGCCTGGTGTCGAAGGGAGGTTAATTCGGTTGAAAGAATAGCACTTTTTGATCCCCAAAAGTACTCCTCCATAGGGGTTTTCTCGATCCAGACGAATTATATTAAAGTCGTGGAAGTTGAGATTTATATCGGAAGTTAACCAAGTTTCACATAATGCGAAAGCATCACATTTTAAACTATTTAGTAAAAATTTAAAGGAATCGATTTTCGGGAGGATACTTCTGCTGTTCCACTGTAGAACAGTGATCGAATCGGTGACCTCGTTCGATGACTTAGCCATCGAAGGATACGATCGCTGCAAGGAGGGGCCATTTAGTAGTCAACTGCTTCAAAAATGTTTGCACTATAGGGAGAAAACGTATCAGAAGGCTTTTAAGAGGATCAGTAACATTGAAAGCTGTAAAAATTAAGTCCACTATGTCAGAAAATTTCATTAGTCCGCTACTGGACTGAGTATCTGTTTGAAAAAAGGGGACACTTGGGGTTTTTGGTGTCCCTGGAAGTGGTGGATACTCCTTGTTAGAATTAATATTTCCAAGTCCTGGAGCAAATTGCTTCGGCTTTTGTGCATCACTTCCGTTGGATTTAATGATTGTAGTTGGCGCACTCTGAGTGGACGACACCTTGGCACCCTTACGGGGCAATGTAGGGGAGGCTGAATTTCTCCTCTTCCTGGATTCCCCTGGGTTAACCAAAGATGTTCCCTCTCGTGGGTCGTCAGATTCTTGCTCAACGTTAGCCAAACCAGCATAGGGATTTTCGGACAGGACAGATGGCGAAGCATTCTTTAGCATTTCTGCATAAGAACGCCTTGAGCGTTCCTTAAGGGAGCGCTTAATTTTATCCCCGCGCTGCTTGTACGCAGGGCATGATTTAAGAGCATGTGAAGGGCCCCCGCAGCAAATACACTTTTCAGTTTCTTTGTCGCAAGAGTCATCCTCATGCTCTCCTTCGCATTTGCCGCATCGTTTCTTATTTCCACAATATGTGGCTGTGTGGCCCAACTGCTTGCAATTGCTGCAGCTCATGACCCGCGGTACAAACAGGCGAACTGGTAGGCGAACCCTGTCAAGGAGGATGTAGTTGGGAAGAGAGGACCCGGCGAATGTCACCCGAAGCGAGCCTGATAGAGAGTAGGTAGTCTTACCTCCCTCGGTGTTTGCGGTATACAATTGTTTGCATTCTAAGATCTTAATCTGTTCAAGAGAGGGGTCCTTAAAGCAGCCAACCCCGTGCTCCAACAGTTCTTCGCATTTCAGGCCCGGTTCGGACACTACCCCATCGATTTCACAGGCCACACAAGGCACGTACGCTTTAAATTCCCGTGTAAAGCGCTCACAGCAAGCAATCGCGTTTGCCTGGCCGAGATCATTCACTAGAACACGTATCTTGTTTGCCCGAACACGTGTTATCTGAGCTACAGCCGGGTAATTAGCAGTCAGATCTCGAGAAAGTTTTAAAATATTAACCGGTTTCTCTCCGGTCCGAAAATATACCACCCATGGCCCAGAGGAACCTTCTGGGTACTGCTTTATACGGGGAGCAGTGCGAGTATTAGGGGGATCAGGGACTTCCATGATTACATCAGATGGTATTTCGCCCTCGGCCATTTAAGCACGAGGGCAGAGCGTTATATAAACGGGAATGTGTCTTATTATTTGATTACAAGGTAGAGTAAAAGTAGGGAAAAGGAAAGAAAGCAAACGAGGAAAAAAAATAAAGCAAAACTTATCTGCAAACAACGTCGATTGTTCCGCACCAGCGAAAACAATGTACTGGATTTACTGTCGGCACCAGCAGAACAGCAGCTAACGAACGAACAAAGGATGACCTTGACTCACTAAAGTTACACACCGAACACCACTGTGAAATATAACGATCCGTTCCGTTCGAAGGTTGGGAGACGTATGAAAAAAAAAAAAATCGGTGTTGTCAAATATCGATCCCAAAAGATCGAATGAAAAAAAAATATGCTAATGAATACGAAAACTTTTCTAAGACGAACGAAATTGATTCGTGAGAAAAACGAAATTGTTCGTAATATACACAAACGTTTATTAGAATAAACAAAACATTTCGTTTCATTCACGATAAATAATGTAATTATCAACGATAACATTCGTGCAGTGTGCACTAAATAAGTAAAATTTGCGGAAACTTTCGTTCATCAAGCGGCCATTACTTCACACCACAACCTTTCTAGTTCTCTATAGAGGCGAGCAGGTTGAAATAAAATCGATTTTGTCAGATCGATCCTTTTAGTTTAAAAAATCGTTATTGTCATAAATCGATCCTGAAAGATCGATTGAAAAAAAAAAAATAATATTCCAATGAAAACGAAAACTTTTCTAAGATGAACGAAATGAATTCGTGTGATCAACGAAATCGTTCGTAATATACATAAACGAAACTATTCGCTTCATTCACGAAAAATAATGTCGCTATAAACGATAACATTCGTTCAATGTACACTAAATAAGTAGCATTTACGAAAACTTTCGTTCATCAAACGACCATTTCTTCATACCACAATAAAATCGATTTGGCCAGATCGATTTTTTTAAAATAAAAAAAAAAAAAAAAATCGGTGTTGCCAAACATCGATCCCAAAAGATCGAATGAAATAAATATGCTAATAAATACGAAAACTTTTCTATGATGAACGATATGAATTCGTGAAACCAACGAAATCGGTCGTAATATGCACAAAGGTTTATTAAAATAAACAAAACATTTCGTTTCATTCACGAAAAATAATGTCGATATCAACAATAACATTCGTGCAGTTTATACCAAATATGTAAAATTTACGAAAGCTTTCGTTCACCAAGCAACCATTCTTGTTCATGAAATGAACGAAACGTACTATTAACAATGCACGACAATACTTCGTTGCAGAAAACGACGAATGAATTCGTGTATTTCAGGTTCAATTTCATAATATTTACGAATTTATATTATCAGTGTATAACATTCATTAATAGCCTCAAACTCAGGGTCTTTAAAGAGTTAAATCGAACGGCGATTGGCTTAACATAGCATTTATCAAATATGACCTTTTTCCAAAAACTCTAGTTCACTCAGAAGTATTTTGAAGTTTGTACGTGAAAATATATGAAAAATAGGCAATAGAAACAATAAATTCAGTACAAAATCCCAATGCCATCTTGTGCATCCCAAAATCTGCAGATATATAGCTTAAGGTGTAGGGATCAACATGACCGAACACAGCAAATTGATCCGATTTTGCAGTAAAAAGATATTGTCATATACAGTTATGTTTTGCCTCTCTCTCTCTCTCGCACAGGCTTAGAATAGGAATTTTCAAAAAAATCGGTTGATCTTCAAAGTTAAATAACTTCATCGGGTAACCTCCAATCAATATGCAATCTTTAACAAAGTTGTTCGTTATAAAATAAGCTACGCGACCATAAGTTTTGAGGTATGCAGAGTTACTGTGGAATTTTTTATTGGATTTTAAGATTTTATTTCCGAGTTTCCATATATATTACTATAGAAACTTGAAACCTCTTGTGGGTAAACCAAAGCTATCGGAAAAAGTTCATATTTAGCACATGATCTATGCATCCAATTACCATTTGAATTAGCAGTGTTCCAAAAAAAAAAAAAAAAAAAAAAAATCAAAATTGTTGTCGGACTAATATATACCTTTCCAACGAAAAAGTGATGTAAGGTGGTTCTAAATTTATTAAAATCAGGAAATGAACTTTTTAATGGTTCGAGATAGCGTTTCGCGTCTTTCAGAAAATTAAAGAAAATCATATCAAATACTTTATCGAATACACTGAAATTATATGTGTTGTACCTTCCATTTTACAAGAAATTTATCAAAAATTGGAATTGATCGATGGCTTTCTTAGTATTTTTGGAGATTTATTCGCATTAATAAAAAAAAAAAAAACTAGATTTTTTTTTCTGAGCAAATAGAAAAAATGACTTATAACGAAAAACGTATCTGGTGAAATTTATAAAACTCTCTCGTTGATATGCAGTCCCCTGAAAAAAGAGGACGCCCGACAAGTTTGAACAGCAGCATTCGGCTGATTTCACAATTCCGTTCAAGATTTGCGGCTCGGTGCATGAAATTTAGCGGAAACCAATCACGAACGAGTTTCGGTCAAATGTTTTAAAATCGCTTTTTTCGCTATGTATGCCGCTTTCTAACCATCGGAAATGGCTTCTGCTAGTAGCACGGAACAACAAAAACCAATTGATTCGCAATTCACCAGCTCACAAATCATATTCTTTGGCATGTTTCTAGGAACCGAAAGGTACCCATCTCCGGCCGTTTCTAAGATACTAAGCGCGGCGCACCACGATGGCCCTTGTCTATGGAAAAATCATTGTTTAAAGAATGCCCCGGTCCATTCTTGACCGTTTATGTACATGTGAGCGTCTGTGAATAGTTTCTTGTTTTTTGGAGATGAGATAATCGTACGGAAGAAAGAATATGTCGGACATGTTGAGAAGCGTATGGGAATGAGATTACGAAAACTGAAGAAACGATATCTTTACTGAAAAGGAAAAAAGACTTTAAAAAATCAGTATCGAAAATCATGTACCTCGGAGTAACATCGTGGCGAAATTATCTAAGAAGTAATACAGCTTCTACCGTTCGAGTGGTGTAATTTTTGTTAAATAAGGCATGTGCTTTCGGAAGTCGTCCATATCAACTTCAATAATGTACCGAATGTTGTACTGATAACGTTCACAAATTTCACTGAGACAGCCATGTATTTGAACTTCATCTATATTACTACTTCCATTTCGATGGCGTTGGAGGCAGAAAGCTGTATATGGGGCATTCCACGTCAGATTTACAACCTGCACTATCTGGGGCAGCGTGTCATTCTAAAATCTAAAATCTATCGATATCTCGTTTTTGCGTCACTATTTGGATCACTAATAACATTGTTATTTTTTCGACGAATTTTCGCTTTTTACCAGCAAAAAATCGGAATTAATTAAAATTACGATTTATTGCTGTACTGTTTTTGGATTTCATTTATTTGTATTTAATAGTACCATACACGAATTAATTTATTCCAAACAGAGCCGTAAATAGGAACATCTACGTGACTCAATCAGATACGGAGAGGTTATATATTTTCATAGTTATACTGTGTGTCCGTTTGTATCAGTCATTGCTCGCTTTTCGATGGAGCAACAGCTGGACAATAATATAGGGACGGTGCGTGAGACACGTTATGAATCTTCAGCAGTGTTGACATGACAAATTTTGCATAGACGAACTCATTCGTGTATGCAAAGCTTAAAATACTTACACTCACACTTTGCAAATATCAAGGAAACGGGTCCGATAAGTTCGAGTCGTGTACATACGATGATTTGCTAAGTAAGTGGGCTTTGGATTGAAATTGAAAACTGCAGAATGCGACGTGTGCGTGCTGCTTGTTTGGGTTGGGACTGAGACAGTTCAATTTATTTGTTTAACTTGTCTGCGCGTTGGGTTAATGAGGCACTATGTTTTTTGGTGTTTGTATGCACGTATAGCGATGAGCCTATGCGCACACACATTAGTATTTCGGATATACGTCAGGCGTTTTTATCACTAAGGTATCTGGCATGTTTCTCTAGGTAAGTCAAACACATGGGCAGACTTAATTGGGTTTATGTCTACTTAAATGCGGGGGTGAGTCGAAGATGGTGAGCGCGGTTTTAAATTATGTTAGGGCAGTTTCAGCATTGATTTTTGTTTTAAAAAGGTTATTACTAAAACGATCTTTAGTAGACAACCTAAAATATTGCCATCCGACCAAGATAAAACATCGATTGGTTTTTATCACAGGTGTACATTTGTATTTTGTATTGTCAAAATTCATCAGGGCATATTGAACAGCGTAGCATTTTATATAGGAGGTTCAAAGGAGAACATTCCCGTTTAGTTTTATTATTTAAAACTTTGTATATGTATATGCCGCCGTTTTCCTTATTGCTTCATTTGAAAACACGTTTAGAACTTCTGTTATTTTATTGTTGACAACAAATAAAATGAATTATAAAAATATGTTAAAAATTATTGCTAGGACAACTTTTTTACTGGTAGCTTCTCCGTGATACAAATACGCTAGAAAAATCGTTTTCGGTAAAGAGTCTATTTTGGCCCAAGTAGGGAAGGTGCCGTACAGTTTCATTATTTGCGCGGCCTACAATCGATGGAATGCGTATAAATTGGCATCAGAACATCATTGGTCGAAGAATCAATATAATAGCAAGAATAGCCTGAAAATGATGAAATATTTCTGTTTGAGCGCACCAAATTTAGAACCGAATGCACCAATTATGGCAGACGCTACAACGGCTTCAAATGGGTTTGGTGATAATAGAAACAGGGTGAAAATAGGTTCATTACTTTATTAACCTGTTTTATTCACTCTGATCAATTTTTCCGACAGTCAGTTACGGGAACATCTATTTTGTTGATGAGAATTTAAGCCCCAAACTGACTTTCAATGGACCAAGTTTTATCGAAAGAAAATAAGTCCTCTATCTCTAGGTCTTCCGACAACATCCCACTACTGATTGGTTTAAGTTCGATATCAAACAAAAAGAAAACTTTCACAAAGTTTCCGGCCCCGTTATCTCCGGCAGCAGCATATTATGAAAGAGAACCAGAAAATTGCCTCGGAAATATCCCGAGAACCGATAGCTCCCACCGCAAATTATGTGATCGTCGACGAAGATGATTTCGTTTCACGGAAAGGAATATCAACAGTTTCGCAGTGTCGGACCTCCTGGGACATCATTGGCACGTGACTTATTTGCATTTTTTGTGCCCGATTCGTTCGGTCGAAGGATCCTCACCCGCACCGAGGAACGTGATTTATCTGTTCGATTAACTGGTGTTCTTTTTTTTTTTGTGGCTTCGATTTCGGCAGCGCGGGGATGACTGGAATCCGATTAACTTAACCGCGAGTCATTTACTTTTATACCAGCTCAGCAAAGGACGACCGGTTGTTCGTTGCGTGAGATGGCTGATAAGCGCCAGCCCGGCAAGTGAATAGGGTGTTTGTTTTATTTTATGAGGTTCAGATAATTTGCACTGTCATCGTTGACTTTGGAAGAGCATGCATATTTTAGGATCAATTTAGGTAATGTCCTGTTTTGGGTAATTGGGTGCGTGTATTTTGTATACATATTGCAGTAATATGGGTTGGTCGCAGGAGGCACATTTTGTTAGCAGAAAATTAATAGATGGCAGTCATCACTGAAAACTAATAGTTTTTTCGATTGTGTGAATAACTATTCGTACAGAGCTACATATAAACATTCACACACATGGTAAAAGTATCTATGTATTTATTAACTCATAAAGGTTTATTTGAGATTCATAGATACAAAAATTGGGATAGTTGCCCATCTTCCTCGAACACTAATTATTGTACTAGCATTCGGTAAATTTTAGTAAAGTAAAAGCTCCTTTCCCTCTGCAAACAGCAGAGTTTTTACCGGTATTGATAATGACCCATTCTACACGATCGAT
Organism: Topomyia yanbarensis; assembly: GCF_030247195.1. Lineage (NCBI taxonomy): Eukaryota > Metazoa > Arthropoda > Insecta > Diptera > Culicidae > Topomyia > Topomyia yanbarensis. The sequence continues at coordinate 104,157,237 of NC_080672.1, read as the reverse complement.
ATTCATACTGTTACCTACTTCACCTACTCGGGTGTGGAGAATATGTGGAATTTCGCACTGTCAATTTGCTCAGATATGCAAGAAAGATTGATATTACGAAACTCCATAACTTTCATCGCCTACGTAGTACCCATTAAGGCGCGTACCTCATTAGCCTTTCACTGATTATGACACAATACAGTGGTCTCGTCTTTCAACACCACATTTACCGCGAAAGAAAAGAGATTGAGCCAATAGTGAAGGTGTAGTGAAGTTTTCCCACCTTCCGGAAAGGTAGAAAACCACTTAATTTTATTAATAGACATCTTTCTTCCCGCTATCACCTAAACATAATTCTACCGTCAAAGAGCTGTATCTTACTTTGATGGAATGTAATGATGGGAAGATAACTGTGCTAATATTTACAAACATGTCGTCGACGCGTCGCGACGAGACAATGTCATTATCGCCGGTAGGCAAACAAGTTATACCCGCGGAATGATGTGACATTCGTCATGTCGTGTTGCTGTCGGTAGTGGAGCGTGAAACGTGGTGCACCTAAACCCAAACTTTTGGGACAATCAGTCTTATCGGTAAATTTTTGGCGGTTTGAGGTAGACCTTCGGCACTACCGATTGCAGAATTTTTAGATTTTGATTCAATAGACTTCCCAGCCAATTCTTAACTTTTCAAATTTGGCCTGATACTGCGTCAGTGACGGAGCCCTTAATAAGCCTTCATGGTCGGGATCAGGGTTGTAAATACGATACATTTTTCAAAATAATTTATCGGTGTTACTCGATAACTATAATGTTTCGTCATCGGAATTTCGCTAACTGTAGCACTGTTAATTGTTGATGAATTTGTGTCATTCAAATGCCAATCGATTCAGAAAGGTCCGTCTTAAAAATTGATTGCAAATTCAATTTGGTATTTCAACTGTACACTACTGAAAATGTTAGAAAACAGACAAAGTCTTCGCATTTGTTCTTTTTTAATCATTTCGTTTATTTGATAGGCACAAATGTGTTGGCTTGGCGGAGCCAAATTCTTTTGCTTTTACATTTTGAATATTTTAAAACTAGGAGGTTACAATGTTGAAATATTTTTTTTACAAAAGAGAAAAATTTTACAGCTATCTTAAGACTAGAAATAAGATTCTATATACAAGAGAGGGGGCAAAAGATTTTTTTTATGAAAAATTTTAAAACAAGGAATTCAATAGTAATACTTTTTTAGGAAATATTTACAGTTATCTTAAAACTAACAATATAGTTTAGTACACAAAAGGGAGAACAAATATTAATGAAAAATTTCACCGGTGTTTTAAAACTAGGGATACAATTCTATTTACAAGATGGGGGACAATAGTTTTAACAAAGAGGTAAAATTACAACTATCTTAAAACTAGGAATACGGAATACAAATTTGATTTTTTTTTTTCGGAGACTTATGCTTGGTCAAGATATTCGGAGGGGGGATTATTTCCAAAATCGGTGTAGAAGCAGTTGTATCAAGGACAGGGGAGAGAAGGCGTAGATGGTGACCGCGAGAGAAGAGCAAAACTTGCAACTTTCGGACAAACGGGAGATCAGCGAAACCAATTAGCGTCTCAGTCTAGTAAGTCGGATTGGCGGATGGTATTCTTCGGACCCGCGGGGAATCCTTCAAAAGTCATCGGACCTCGAGTCGCTCTCGGTTCAGTTTCCGTAGTGATAAGGGCGACGGCGGTTACATAGTGGCAGTCTGGAGCTGATCGGTTCCACACGGCAGGAGGAAACTTCTAAAAACGAGAAATAAAAAGAGAGGGGCTAAATTGGGATATTTATCGTTTTTATGAAAGTATAAATAAGGGACATATAGGGGAAATCACGATTTGCCAGCATATCTCGGACTGGGACATTGGGTGGTCTACCTCGGGCCCGAAGGGAATCCTTTATCTGAGACCTGGCGTCCAAATACCCGGCGCATACCCAGACAACGTGCTCGATGTCGTGATAGCCCAAGACTACTCTCCGCAAGCCCAATACACCGCAAAGGCGCATCTAAGGTGCAGTGGTTGGACATAAGTCGGGACATTACACGAATAAAATCCCGACCCACATCCATCCCCCTGAACCAAGGCTTCGTTGATACCTTTGGGATAATGGAATGTAGCCATCGTCCAAGTTCCTCGCATTTGTTTTGTTAATTACGTGTTGTTAATTAAGATTATCGCTGCTGCTGCTGCTTGTAGCATAGCTGTTACATCTCTCATTTGACATGATCCACGTCTGTATTTACTGGAAGGATTTTATTGTTCGCAGCTCCAAGCGATGATGGCGCAACAGAAGCGAGGTAGCGAATTACTGTTTTATACCGTGCGTACGAGTCGTGCCGGCTAAGTTTGTATCGTTTCATAGGATTCTCGACCTGAGCCACAAGACTTAGACATCAGCAAACTGTCCTTATTAGAACGAATAAATACTGGAAAAAGAATCGAATTTGAAAATTCCTTTTATAAACTTGTTTTAACTATGGGCTTGTTAAAGATCAATTCTGAATCTTTACCAGTGTACAATAATACTAAAAGAAAATCTTCATTAAGTTATTACTAATCTGCAAACCTGAAACTTTTGATATCCCACATGAAAATCAGTGAACCAATTTCAGTTTAGAACTGCGTTTTAAATGCATAGATCAGCAAAATTACTCATGAATATGGATACTGTATGGACTGGGGAAAAATAGTTTCGAATCCAGTAACGCCTAAGACACGACATGGCAAGAGTTTTAAACTAAAACGAACCCCCGCTCAAATTGCTATTAGGGAGAGTGGAGAGTAAGTTCTAGTTTTACAATTTTTAGTTTTATATTATAGAACTCTCAAAACTATGAATTTAGAACTGAACCACTCCCTTGGTTCAGTTCTAAATTCATAGTTTGCCCTTGGGTCGTTACTTGACTTGAAATTATTTCCACCAATCTATCGAACTTGAGTTTACGTACTGATGAGGCAGCAAGGGGAACGGCAGCGTATACCCGTTTTAAAGTTCACAACAAAACTGTTTGAGATAATAAATCGTCGCTGTTGTGCTATCTTATGACAAGCGCCATTTAGCACTTTTCGAGAAAAACGATTTTTAAAGTTTGAGATTGAATATCTTAAAATTTATAAATGCTACAAGCTTTTCGGAGAAAACATTCGATGCTTCTATCTTTTCTGAAGTAATCTCTCGATTTGTGTGAAGATCGGTTGACTACACTTACAGTTTTTGCTTAAAATGTAAACCAAAGTCGCTCGCATACGTGTCATAAGTGTGTATTGATGATAAAATATGTATGACGTGTCACAAATATGCACAGAAGATTTCATATAAAAATGAATCATAACTGATTCGTGAAATTATGCGCTATAGATAGCTGTGTGCGATATTATACTTTTCCATGCGATAGCAGCAATATCAGGTTACAAAATGATAGTATTGGAACACAAAGTTTTCCCAGTTTTCCTCCTTTATTCGGGAAAAACAATAAACAAAAGATGGTTCCATTAACAATTTAGAGACAATATATATCAAACAATGATTGTGTTGATAGGCGACTAGACGAAACGAATAGTCTTCTTGCATAATCCATCACTACATTTCGGTATACTTTCCAAAACTAGTGGAAATCTCAATAGGAAATTTGTTCAATAATGTTGAAAATATAAGCCAACCATTCCCAGAAAAAAACTATGGTAGGAAAAGTTTTGCTCCCGAGACAAAAACCTAGCTAATGGTTATGGTTTATCTGCATAGAAATTACCTATGTCATGAGAGACATCTATTGGCTTGCTATAAGCTTTTTGGCTTATAGCAAGCCAACAAACAGGGTATGTTGTCTGATATTTCTTTGTCATAAGATAGCACAACTCGATCACTCGAGAAACTGGCGCTTGTCATAATCGTGTTTCGCTATATCTCAGTAACCCAGTAGAATTTCAAAATTCTGAAAACGCAACTTTATAGAGATTTTAAAATTTAGTAACATGGCATATCTAACTCAGTTCACCCCAAAATGGCGTTTGTCATAAGATAGCACAACAGCGACGAAATAGCTCTGCTGGGGGTGTGGTTGTGTCCATTCTGCTTCCATTTTGAAACTCCTGTATGGAATACTAATGCTTACCAACCTGTGATAACATTAAAAGTCAGTCTACTTTCTACTTCTGCCGCAGTCAGACGTACAATCGAGCCAAGTGAACAACAGGCCTCTCGATCTAGTGTGCATTGTCTCGAGAACAAAGGAAACATCGGATTATTCTTGTCATCATGAGTAAAGTTGACGCTCTACTCCGACCCAACGCTGCGGTCGTTGACTTTAAATATTGTTTAAAACGACCGAGTTTTAGTGAAGTGGAATACCTTCTGAAGGTGAAAATGCAACTTAGACTTACGGAAGTGTTGTACCTTCAGTATCATCATCTTCGCAGTGCAGTGTTAATACCATTCAACACACAGCACAAGCCGAGCGTTTCGTTTTGAAGGACAACTTAAAACACGTGGTTGAAAGTGACAAAGTTGGAATTAAGATTCTCGTATATATTGAGAATGATTATATAGACGTAAGGTTATATGACCTATCACCTCGTACCCCTCCTGAGCCAGTTGTAAAATGCATGTCGCAGTACGGAAAAGTAGAATCCGTTACACCTGATACTTGGAGAAACTTCTTCCCGGGTACTCCTAACGGCGTTTTTGTAGTGAGGATGCGGGTTGAAAGGCCTATACCCTCTTACTTGACAATAAAACTCAAAACTCACGGAACTACAATTATGCAAACTACGCAATGCACCCATGAGGGGCAAACTCCTACGTGCAAGTATTGTAATCAGACAGCTCATCATGGACAACCTTGCGCGAAAGATGCAGAGGAAGATGCATCTCAACCGATTGCCAACTCATCTACGGCAAACCAACCCAAAACAGAGTTTTCAATACCAATGCCTGAACCACAAACGGTGGCCAAATTTGTGGCAGCAGTTGCACAGACCATAATGACAACCACAAAAGAAGCATCCAGTACCGCAAAATCAACTGTAAGCAACATTGGCAAGGATAACAATAACAGTGATGGATTTACGCTGGTCAACAATAAGCATAAGCATAAGCATAAGAGATCGCCCGTAGTTGCTACTCCGTTATTGACCAGAACCAAATTAGGTTGCAAAATGTTCATTGGAACAACATGCTTGGGAATAACATGATGAGCCACATTGTACAATCTATTCTGATCCCTGCATGCTGATCAATACCGACGCCGGCTACGTCCGAATGCAGATCTTCTGGGAAAGAAAGGAATGTTAGTCCGATACATGTTGCTACTAGAGACCGAGGGATCCTCTGCATCTCCACATGTATCACGGGAAGGGGAGAGTTGTTAGTAAATGTGTCAATAGCGTTATCATGTAATAATTGCTCTGGGCAGCCGGCTGCCGAGAATTTGGGAAATTTATTTGTTGTATTAATACGATTAGAAAAATGAGCACCTTGAACTCCGGATAGCCGGCTATAAGGAGCACTGCTTATATTTTTAATAATATTCAATCACGCTACGAATTTGTTCGTGATTTCTATCGTGTCGGTGCTGATTTTACCCGGCGATCGTTTGAATAAAATGCGGAATCTTAAACAGAAGGTTCATCAGACTTTTCCATAGGTGTCGCGGAGTTAGTGGTTTGGAAGGGTATAGGGTCTAGGATTCGCTCCAAGCAAGTGATCCGACCTGCAAAGCACTAGGTAGGCTCGAAAAGGAAGATCTTGTTTAGTTTTTGGTTCTTTCCAAACTCTGGGCAGCCGGCCACCGAGAGTATCCCACGTTTACCAAACAAAAGCAATTCCAACCCCACACAGCGGACCGTGGGAGTATTGCCTAGAAAAGCTAATCTTATCTGCGTAATGGGCCGGATCACTATTTATTGCGACATTATTTAAACTAATTTTGCTATTCCTTCCCTACGATATATTTTTGGGTTGCAAACTACCGAGTGATAACACGTTATACAGACAGAGTTATGATAGCTCGAGATGTTATAAATCTACGAAAGTGTTTCCTATTTTCCTTATTGGATTGCTTGTGAAATACACGTATACGAACGATTATATCGAACATTGAAGGGAAATACAGAGGATAGTTAACCCGACGCACGGGCCTGTTACCAGTAACGGAACTTGAAATTAGATTCACCAAAACAGATACGGCGAACCTTCAGTACGCATCGATCCGCGATCATCGACACCAGTCAAATCAAAGTCCAATTGGAGCCAACCCCCGAACAACAATTCGTCTTTACGGTATTGTCTTCCTGGTCAGATCATCATTCCACTTAAATAAGGCCATGTGTTTTCCCTAAGCACATTGAATGCTCTGTGGATCAGTTCCCCCGTTGGTAAAACAAACCCCAAACAAACATAGAAATTAGTTTGCTCAGTCCAAAGAAAAGTTGGCCGACCGGCGGATACGTGTTCCCTTACAGTGCCATCACATCAACGAACGCCCAAAATTTATATGCGACAAAATATCTGCAATCCCGAATATAAAAGAATCAAAACCTCTACTCATTTGCAATAAAATAAGAAAGCAAAAAAAAAACAGTTGAATATCCAAGGCGGCTAATTTTCAAAGATAGCACCGCCGATGAAACACCCAATAAAAAAATAGGTGACAAGGGACGCGGACGAAATTAGCTGAGCACCGATCGGCTGGTTTGCCACCTATTTTTCGGGTTAAGATTTTTGGGGCGACACCTGGTAGTCGCAAGTCGCTGGTGAAACACCAATTATTTGATTATGCCAAATTTTCTTATCGCCGTATTTTTTCACTTTTCGGATCGAACTTTATTTTCCGAAAAACCATTTTTCACTATTTTTAGCATGTACACTGGAATGAGGAATCAGAATATATTGGCTCAAATGGCACGTTCCCCGTACATAGTCGGGGATTTGTGCCTCACTATTTTTAGCATGTACACTGTGTTGCTAGACGTTTTCTGTGCACTTTTACTGTCCTTGCATCGGGAATCGACGGCCCGTAATGCGAGGAAAAGATTTTTTTTTCATTTGCCGAAATTAGATTTTCACACTGTCACCACTCGCGTCAGTCGAAAAATGCTTTTATAAGCCACTTCACTTTATATTATCGTTCAATTGCACCGTTATTCACACTTTCGATAACCGGGAGGCAGTAAACTGTGACGAAAATGATTAAAATTAACCGACGCGAAGGGAGCTCTACGAGAGTCAACCGCTCGCGACGAAGATGCACACTCGAATCGATTTACGCTGGTCAACAATAAGTGCAAGAAACAGCGAAAAACATCTTATCGCGGACACCAAGCCGGCTTCGACCTGGACGTGACAAACAAAAAAGAATTAAATGACCCCCCAGATGCAGATTGCCAGCAAACCCTGTGAAAGAAGGTCTCCGCTCGCAATAAAAAGTTGCGCGCATGAGATCCAATATTAGAATAGTATTTGTTTATATTTTTATTTTTACATTTGTAAACATATAAAAGACCCACGGCTCCGTTAAGCTACCGCTATGAGCCGTGTCAAATAAACGAATTATAAAAAAAACAATAAAAGCCAATCAGTGCTTTCTCTTCGTCAGATGGCATTAATTTCGGGTTAGCAACCAAATATCGCTATAGATTAGCTTCACAACTTTTTGAAAACAAATCAAAACTGAAACTGCTATAACACAACTCAATCTTCTCGCCCATCAAAATTATAGACGGTAATCTCTGTTGTTTGTTTACCATTTATCTGAATGTCTCATTCCGGGTGAGCACAAGACCTGTCAAAAGCACTCAATCCGAAGGTCCGGCAGCTATCGGTTTTTTAGTTAAACATATATGTAGTATATAGTACATCCAGTGAAGATTTGTGCATGGAAAATTTCTTTAACCGACAATAAAATTCACTGAAAAAATGGAGTTATTATGAAAATGTTAAAGAGTGCTTCACTGGTATATGTTTTCTAAATACACAAAAGGACAAGGCTGTGCTAACCAACGGGTGTTCAATGAAAAATAAAAAAATTCAGTCATGTAGCTAAAAAACAAAAAATAAATTTCAGCGGATTCAGTATTTTTATTAAAAACAATGTTTATTCTTCAAAAAAGCATCGATGAATATTGGATAAGGGGTCCTGGTCAGCCGTACGACGCAACTTAGTCGCAATGCTCTCACAAGAGCGCTGGATGGCACTGACGTCTATCTTCCGGATACAATTCCGGATCCTGGTGGTCAACTGCTTCATATCCTTGGCCCGCCAATTAATTTTTTCCACTAGGGGACTGAGGGAGCCGAAAAAATCCTCAATGGGACGGCACTGGGGCAAGTTTGTTGGGTTCCTTTCTTTCGGCACGTACGGTATCTTTTTCTGTTCAAGATACTGCAGCGTCTTCTTGGCGCCTTGTCCGGCCAGAAGATGTACTTTCCATCCGCATGATGCTTCTTCAAGAACGGCAGAAGACTTTTTGCCTTTCTCATATAAAGAAAGGCTATGCAATTACTCCAAAAATCGATTTTTCAACAGAGGCCCGAAGGGCCGAGTGACATATACCATTCGATTCAGTTCGTCGAGATCGCAAAATGTCTGTGCGTGTGCGCGTTTTTTTAATAGTAAGGTTAAAAAAGCTTCAAAAGCCTGGCCTGTAGTGTATTGGCACTGTGTGGGACTCACGACTTACGTTCGTGCCTAACCACTAAAAACATTCCTTACTTTTTACGCCCTTCTTCCCCACGGAACTACGTCATCGTATTACTTCGTGGGGGGAGGGGGGTTCGTTGCGCTTTCGTCGCACCTCTTTCTGCTGCTCTATCTCGGAGCCTCGCTTGGTTCATGGAGTGGCACGACCTATCCACCATAGTTCCCCGACGGAGAAATTTCCCCCGACACCGATACCCGCTTTCTTTAGCGATTTAGCTCTACTAAAATCTTCCTGCTTTACCGCTTATCCTACTCCGATTGAGAGTTCCCCGACAACGGAATTTCTTTCGTTACCGGTGTTTGTTTCGTGAGCCAATTAGCTCCCCTTTACGTTACGATTCTGTCGGGTAGTCCACGGCGCCGAATCAGCCCTATCGTGAATTCCCCGGCGGCAGACCGCTCCCGATACCAATGTACGTTTCTGTGAGCCATTAAGCTCCCCGCCTCGTCTACTCGGTCTAGTCCCCGGCGGTGGACCTAGCCTACTCAACGGCCAGCCAGCAGATGCTGCGGTGTGTGCGCGTATGTATGTGTGTATGTATGTGTGTGTCAAATAAAGTCACTCAATTTTCTCAGAGATGGCTGAACCGATTTGCACAAACTTAGTTTCATCTGAAAGGTAATGCTCCCATAAGGCTATTGAATTTTTAGTTGATCGGACTTCCGGTTCCGGAGATACGGGTTGGAGAGTGCGGTAACACAGCAATCCCCATACAAACTGGTAACCTTATGATGTCCGAATGACATTGTACCTTTTCAAATACTTTCAACATTATTTGGATTTGCGGGTCTAGATCACTAATGACCAATCAAACTAGCATTGATAACATTGGCCATCTATGACGGTTCTTGATCCCCTCGGGGAACTCGCCAAGTTCCTAAGCTAATATCACACATAGTCTCTAGCAAACTCTTTACCGATTTTTACAAACTTGAGTTCACATGAAAGGTATAATACTTCCATTGACTGCTATTGAATTTCATTTGATTCTGACTTTTAGTTTCGGAGTCACAGGTTGGTTATTGCGGTCACATAGGAATTTCTCATAAAAACCGGTACAATCGTAATAGCCCATAGGTGAAAAACCTATTGAAATGCACATCAAATTACTTCAATTCGCAGGCCTACATCAATGATAGCGATTATTGGAACACATTGTCCACTATGGCTAATTCCGGAAGTCCCGGCTTCGGCACATATTCCAGAACTAAAGCCACTTCGATGATAACTGAACCAATTTTGACTAGCCTTGTCTCAAATGGAAGGTATAATATGCAGTTGGTTGTTGGACCCCCCATCTACCCCTTCCCCTTCTTCCTCTCAACCTCACCCCCCCCCCTCCTCTCAGACCAACCTCCACCTGCATTCTCTTCATTCATTCCGTATACCAAAATAAGTTTTAAGGGGATCCCAGCGCATCCTCTTCCTCCAACTAATCATGCCCCTTTTCTTCCCCACCAACCCACATTTCAAAATATATTAACATGAACGCAACATTGAACTCACTCTGAATAAGCTAATAAAATATTATATGTTTGCTTGTTTCAAGTGTGTCAGCGTCAGATTCGTGATAGTCGTGCATTTATTGAAAATCGAAATAGTAAACTTGCGCCTTTTGATTTTTTTCCTATTTTCAGCGTGCGGAACTAAAGCGCAACTGGTGTAGATGATGCGCAATTTGATTCTCTAACATGTACACAAGAAACGCTTCAGTTGCACATTCTGCAAATAGGTAAAAAAACGAAAGGCGCAAGTCAATTTTTCGATTTTTAACTGCAACCAGAAATGCTTATCAAGTGTAATGAGAATGTAATAAACAATTCCAAAATGTTATATTGAACGTAACCAGGCATTAAATCATAATTGAATAAATAAGAAAGGCACCATTGCACCACTAGGTGGATTAAAACAGGTTTTTTTTAAATTTATGTCATTTCCTAGAATGTGGGTCTTCGAGAGCGGAAAGTAATTTTCTTCGTCCAGCACGAATGACGTCCCGCGGTAGTTCTTCGTCATCCACCGACACTACGATTTCGCGATCGCTTTCTGCTCGTCCGTGTACTCTGGGGACCGAGTCTTCTTCCGACTGATGATGTTCTCCATCTTCAGGGTTTTGTGAATCAAGTATGAGAGCAGTGATATTTTCGGCTGGCGTCACGCAAACTCGTTCCGTTCTAGTTGTCGAGCAGCTTTTTCAACTTTTTCAAGACCTTCTTCTTCTTCGTCATTATCTTCGCCGGACGGCCACTACCGACCTTCCGCTCAGGTCAGGGATGCCAAAATCCAGTAAACTGTACAAACGGGCATGTTTTTGTTTTGAGAGTGGTGCACCGTAAACTTTTTTCCACGATGACCATGCGTTTCGTAAAACCGTACAACATGCTCGGCGAGTGCTTGCTATTTCGACGCCATTTTCGATTGAACTGACAGTACCCGATCGAAAAGAAACATGCCACCCATTTCTAGGGAGTCCGGAGAGCAATTCTCTTGGAGAGAAAGAAAATTTACGCTCTTTACTTTAATTACAGAAAGGTATTGAAATCATTTTCATTTTTTATTGACCACCCGTTATACCCTTTATTTAAGACTAAGATTGTGAGAATCGAGTCGGCAATATATGAGAACCGTGATGAATTTCCGGAATCAACTACAGTTCTCAATGTAATCAAAGAGACTTAGATTTATATATTCCTTGTGTGGACGTGAGTTTTTGTTTTTTTCCTCTTTTAAGGATTTTTTATGAACGTGTCCACTGGAATGCAGACAAAGAAAGAATGACCGGACGGTGAGAATGAAGAAACGGTGAAAATTCACCTTTATTGGAAACACTGAGAAAAGATATGTCCTCAAGCAGGAATCGAACCTGCGATTTTCACCGTTTCTTCATGCTCACCGTTCCGGTCATTCTTTCTCTGTCTGCATTCCAGTGGACACGTTCATAAAAAATCCCTAAGAAAGGAAAAAACAAAGACTCACGGCCAAACAGGGAATATGTAAAATTCCATGAACGGCTGGATTTGTCGTTAGCTTCTGCCGATAGGCTTTGAGGGCAGTTATCAACATGCCCCTCCATAGCTCATTCACTGCCAACTGTCTGGTGGCGACTGAGTTAGGAAATATGGGCAAACAGTGATAATAAAAATATCTCAAGGTCCACTGGATCTTAAAATAGATAACGAGAGAGATTTGGCCCGATCGGTGAGAGGGAGAGGTGACGATCTGCTTATAGGAGACATTGGGGGTCGATGGGTCAATTAGGAGGTATTGGAGGCTGCAGCGGTGATCACAAAAACTGTTGGGAACATGTGATGGCATCATCACAGTTCCTCGATGGCGGAGTGGTTAACGCACCCAACTAGAGACTGGGAGATCGCAGGTTCAATTCCTGCTTGAGGACATATCTATTCTCAGTGTTTCCAATAAAGACTTAGATTTGCAATTAGTGATCTGGACCACAAATTTCAAGCAATTTAGAACCCATTTAGTTTTGCATCATTTAGATATAATGATTATATCGGTTTATATGGGAATTTCGCATGTGACCGCATACTTCAACCGGTAACACGGGAACCAGAACTCCGATTCCGACGAAATTTAATAGCAGTCAATATGGATGCTGTATCTTTCACTTGGGATTAAATTTGAGAAAATAGAGTCAGATATTTCTAAGAAGCAGATGTGAATTCAATTCAGGAACTTAGCCACTTTCTTCAAGCTTTCGGTTCCGCTGAAGGTGTCCAAAGCGGTCAATATGGGTTTGATTTGGAACCAGTGAGTTAAATCCAAGCAATTTTGAACACATTTTATGAGATATTGAATTTTTAGATAATATTCTGATACGGCAGCCATAAGTTTGCGCCCCTAAAACAACAAAGATTATCCATAAAAAATTATAAAACGATCCATAAAAAAGTTGTCCATGTTCCATAAAACAAAACCGAAAATCCATGAAACAGTGTGAATGATCCATAAAAAAGGGCGATTTGATCCAAAGATTATGTAAAATTGAACCATAAAATGGTCGCAAAAGAGCACTAAAATAGTAATAAAATTTAAATTAAAATTAAGCAATGCCCCATAAAAATATTGGAAATGTTCCATATTGCGACATAAATTAACTGACATTGATCCATAGAATATTAACAATGTACATTAAAACACGTCGATATGCTCCATAATATCGACAAAAATGTTCCACGGTATTACAAGAATGGAGCAATAAAATGTTAGAAAAAGATCCATAAATTTGATGAAAATGTCTGCTAAATAATTTTTCTTGGTCCATAGAAAATGTAAAAATAAGCATTAGAAATGCTATGTATTGATTCATATATAGAACGTTAAATTATGGTTCATGGATATTTACAAAATGATCAAAAAGAAACAGAAAATTTAAAACGATCCATTAATATGTGCTTATGCGCTAGAAAAATTAAACTTAATGAACTCATGCGAAATTATTGCTATTCGAACTAATAATAAAGTTTATTACATTTGGTTGTAATGTCAAACTACAACAAACAGTGCATACATGCAATGCATACAACTACAACAAACAATGCATACACTATAGTTAAACTTAAGCTTCCGTATCCCACTAGTCAGGTAACTGACCTTAGCTAACCTGAAATCATTATGGGAACTCTTTAAACGGCAAGTATCTATGACATTAGTGCGCGTGCACGGGAATGATCAAAGCAAATTGATGGACTTTTCATTGACAATTTCTCTAACTTCGCGTTGATAACTTTCCGTGTTCGAAATGATCGTTTTCACTCTGAACTAGAGCTTAAAAAAATTGACATCGTTGCCTGAACTTGAAAGAAAACAAAATTCAATTCACGCCCGCAGCAATGAATGAAATTTTTGGTTCGTTTCAATCGTCATTCGTTCGGCCGACGCAGCACTTTCAGGTACGGACATGTTCGGTTTCAGAAGCAAAGTGAATTTTATTTCTATTCTAGCTCTGAGAGGGATTATTGATCAAAAGTGCACCAAATATAGATTACGCAGTTCCCTTATGCTCGAAAATGTAGAAGATGCTAACTTCTGTCTTGAAACTGTCCACATAATAACAAATGAATGCTTTGGTTGGTGAATGAATTTATATTTCCTCTGCACTCAAGCATTCGATTCTGCATGAAATTTCAGTCAGCTGGAAAGTGAATGAATGAGGGAGGCGTTGAATCTGAATGGCGGTTTCGGTAAACGCAAGCAGAAATAGGTAACTGATTTTGAAATTTCGTAACACTGCTCTGAACATTCATCGAGTAACGTCGTACAATTTCCTACCTCAAACCCATCTCCGTCACGAATCTTCATCGTGACGTACTTTTGATTACCGCTAGAAGTTCTCCCCTGAGAATCAACCACTCCTGCGTGCAATTTGAATTCATAAAACTGCGTGAATTAACATGAACACACAAGAGTGTCTATCTTCTTGTTACGCATAAGTACCACCCCAGTACCGAACCAGGCAAATATGTAGGTACGTAGTTTTCTTTGATCTACTTCATCCACGCGCTGATCTAGAACTGAAGCGTGTCGGACCGGGCTGGGGCGGCACCATTCAACAGCTTCACTAACGATATGACCCTGCAGTGAGTGAGGTGATAACTACCTTTCCGCACTCGGCAGCAATTTTCCCAACAGGTGCTTGCGAGATGTCAAGTGTACTGCAAACGATGTTAGTGTATTTCAGTGTGTAGTACCTATGTTGTTATCTCGACGCCTGCCTCCGAAGACGGTCGGTCCGCCCCGTCGTTCAGCCCGTGCCCGGCGTCTTCGTCTGGGATTGGCCTCGTTCACACCGCTACTCAGTGCCGAGGCCGTGCGAATGGGCGATGCGAAAATAGCGATAAGATGCGGAGCTGATAAGGAGTGTACGTACACACACGCGCATATACGCATAGCACAATATTCAGTACGCACTTAGCGCGCTGCTGAAAAGATATGCTAAATAGGGCCATTAAATAGCACACGACCAATGTGGCCGATCCGACGACTGTAAGGCGGATTTACGGGGGGGTTGATTTATGGACGAGATACGATGTGTGGCTATAATATTATTAGTGTAATAACAGTTTGTACCTACTAAACGCCGCTATCGGTTTAGCAGGACAGGCATTTGAGGTGTATAAATAGTAAATATTATTGTTTGCAACAATTACGATGGCTCTTTTTTATTATGAAAATGTTCCGAGTATTGGTTACAATTGTAGTCAAATAGTAGTTCAATGTGCTCAATTATTTCTTTGTCAGTTCTCTGAATTTGTCACACCGAAGGAATTTTCCTCTATTAAACTATTTGCGAATTGAATTGATTGAAATAACGACCATACTCGGGCGGATTCATAAGCCAATAAAGCGAGTTCAAATTTCGACATATCATCACAGCACACTCCGCTGGATACCACAACAACAAAAGCAGGTTCAAATATTTAGCTCCGTTGGAGCAAACCGCAAAGTATGTCCACAACAAACACCGCAATTGGAGTTAGTTTAATAAAGGATATGTGGTGGCACTTTCCCCGTATTAAAATTACTCGGTAGTTGAACTGACTTTAATTGTGCATTGAACGGTCGAAACTGGTACCGTATTAATTTGACATCCGGTTTCCAACTCATTTCAAAAGTTAAGGTTAATCGTGAGAAGTATGTATAGTTTTCTAGGTTGTGGTTTGCTTTCTACCGCATTGTAAGAAGATGTGCTTCGATTGTTCGCTCAGTTTTTAGTTAATGCCATTGAAGTGCGTATAAGTCCGGAATAAAAAAATGCCCGATCGCAATGTAGTGTAGGGTAAATGCTTAGTTGTTCATCTCAACCTCAATATTTAATTAATTGTCTGATAATTAAAATTTAGGCAAGGAAATTTTTTTAGATAAAAACATATGTCTCGGAGACTCTAAACAAATATGTCACTCGCGAATAATCTGTATTTTCGTGCTAGTGATTGTCATAATTAGGAAAAATTAAGGTGCTCCATAATTTTCAATTTATAAGAGGTTCAAACGACGAGAGCATACTGTGTTTTCGGTTTGCTCAGAAGATTTGTTTTTGTATTTACAATGATGCATAAGCATACCGAAGTTGTTGCTCTATTATGTTTTTTTTTACAATATGTAAAAATAAAAAAATTACATAAAGTTACTGGCTACTGCGTCTTCAGATCCTTTTTTGTGGTTATTTATTAGTTGTGTTGTACACTCTTCTTGGGGGTTATCGTTCCCGTTCATGTCTTTATCGGTACTGCATTCATGCTGTTCACCGTTGGAAATTCTAACTTGTTTGTAGCTATGTGCATGTCGGTTCCTCGAGATTAAGCTCAATATTCACTTTTGGTAACCGAATGGTTGGCGTTCAAAAGGGGCCAACCCACATTCTTTCCCAAAATGACATTTTTGTTTTTTTAATAGTTCTAAGTAATCCAAGTGAACTGTTATTTGAGAAATCTTAAAAATAATTTTTAGATGTTTTGCTATTAGCAGTCAAAGTTGACCATGTAGGTAAAACCCTAGTACTAGCTGGAGTCCAAAAGGGGCTAGCCCCACCTCGTGTCTTATGGAAATTCGAATCTATTCTAGTTCGTTTTCCGAGGTTTTAAGGAAAGGAGTCTATTGATTCGCCATCAGTAAATGTTACGTTGTAGCTCACATATCGGTGAACTCGACATAATACTGTTTTTAGTTGGATTGCATTGTACGTTGACGTTTCGGCCCAGAGAGTCGTTGCTGAAGGTGAGTGCCGCTGACATACTTACTATGTATGGCTATTAACTATCTAATATATATTTCTTGCACGAATGTATATTGTTGAGCGGAATTTTTCGAAAATTCCAGTGCAAGTGTCATGTCTCTTCATTGAAAGTTGTTCGAGCAATAAGGAATCAAGATAAAAACGGTACATTGTGGTAGGAAAATTAAAAATACGTGAAATCCATTATTATATTTCATTGAAAAGTAGTTGTGTGTACCTAGCGCTTTATTTGGTTAAAACATATTAGTTCGAAATTCAGTCGCTAGGGCGGCGCTGTCATCAACTTTTTAATAAAACTATATAGAAATGTAGTGTTTTCGAGAAATTTGTAGGTCCTATCATTTTCAATATATCTGCTGAAGACGAAAACTTTATAGGTCCTGTATGTGTCGAGGTAAAGCATGTTTTGTTAAAAATTTTACTTACAGATTATATTTTAAAAATGCGCCACATTTCAACATTTGTAGGACTTACAAAGTTAGTATTTTCAAATGATATAATTATTATCACCTGACATAGAACTTTTCGAAGACACCATCTTCCTATCTCGTTCTATTAAAAATGTCGATAACAGTGCCGCCCTAGCGACTGAATTTCGAACTAATATGAAATGAACAAATAAAGCGCCAGTTGCCATGCAACAACTTTGCCAAAGACACCATAATTCTGAAACGAAAGATAAGGAAGGGACGTGTGTATTGTGGGTTACCCCCTTTTGGACGCTAGGTACCCCCGGGGTTACCCCTCGAACTACGAAAATATTCGTGAATTGAAAGGTAGTTCATATAATTATCTTATTTTTTTTACACAACATTGATCAATGAATTACTAATAAATTCGTGTATTTTAACAATAAAAACAATTTTAATTTGGAAATGCGAAAGTTTTTTTCCATTTCCTGTAAAAAATGCAAAATGTGGGTTAATCGCTTTTGGACGACAACCATTCCACATCACCTGTTCCATCTCATTAAATAAAAGTCGGATTTCTTGAAGTCAATCGAAATTGTGATTTCCTGTAGTATGGACACTTTTATTTTTTGTGACTGATTTATCCGGAAGCGTTAAAAAAGTACAGTGTGTGCATTGAATAAGGATCAAAGCGATGGGTAAAATTGATTGATTGCCTCATAAATATAGCAGTGGCGCAGCGTTTATAAGCTTCTTATCTGTGCGAGGTGAGAAGGTAGGCTGAGAAGATTGTGCTCTGTGTTCCTAATAGACACACAAAAAATCATGCTCAAGCGCGCTCTGTCTTTCCATTTTCCGAAAATGGTATAGCCGAGGAGTCCTTTTTTGTCTTCACGACATTTCAACGCAATACCATCTTTATTGACACTGAATATAATTGTTATACAAGGGATTGTCCGTGGAACATACATACGAAACAGCACAGAGACCTCAATAAGTAACTCTGGAGAGCGACTAATATGTTGTGACTGGTTGCAAGTAATGAAAAACGTTTCGTTTTCATTTGCTCAACTTGTCCACACAAATCTTTAAATTACTCGTGAAAACGTGGCTATAAAGTGCAATGATGCGTTTTGATTATTGAACACGTGGTGTTTGCTGTAGAACAAAAAGAGAAAGAGAGATTGTTAGAAATTCGCAAGAAAAGAGAGGAAAAGTTTGAATCAATGAGAATCGACACAAAAGCACCTTGTTCCTCTTTTCTGTATACTTAATACATCACGCTCCGATTCCCTCATACCGATTTAAATAAAATGACGTTTTTAAAATCATTACAGATATTTGCTATTCGTACGGCTTTTAGGTGTACCACTTTATTTGAAACCATTTCACAAAAGGGCAAAATTTTTCTTATCCGTCAATCAATCAAACAAACATTGCAGTTTTCTTTAAGAAACTGAACATCTTTTACATTCTTGAGGGCGGGTGCGATAAAAAAACGAAGAGTTGTTTATTTTTAATCAAAATCCATATTGTTGAGATTGTTTTAATTTCTCAAAAATATGCACTTTAATAAAAAATGATTCAATTTTTGAAAAAAAATTTTGTCCTCGCTTTGGAAATTAGTCAATTTTTATATTATATCCTTTCCGATCATTCTGCTGATGTAGTTATAGCATTAATAACGATCGATTACGATCGCTTAAACGCATACACTTATGTAGTCAGCATGGTAAAAACCCTGTGAATAAACAGTATCGCTCTCATTCGATTAACCGTGATCAACCTACCAGGTCGTTGCGTGAAAGAACTCTAGTAATATTCACAGGATCCATGTTAATGAGTTCATTTCATTGTCCATGTTTTACTAACAAAAACAACTACTAATGATGAGTAATGCCAGAAACTCAGCCAAAAGGTCGATAAGACTACTCGATGACATGTGAATCAAATGATGGCATATTAAACAGCCAAATGAAGCTGAATAGTTTTCCATACACACCGTAGTAATGTATGGCAAAAGTTTGACAGGAAACGGATAAATTTCAGGAATTTAAAAATAAGGAAACTATATGTAAGTATCCTTCAAAAACGA
Organism: Topomyia yanbarensis; assembly: GCF_030247195.1. Taxonomy (NCBI): domain Eukaryota; kingdom Metazoa; phylum Arthropoda; class Insecta; order Diptera; family Culicidae; genus Topomyia; species Topomyia yanbarensis. The sequence continues at coordinate 104,138,260 of NC_080672.1, read as the reverse complement.
TAAGTGATCTTGAAATGGTTGTGCTAAACCATATTTATAGATTCATGTCAATTTGATCTTGTTTTTTTGAAATATTTTTTAAAGTTTAACTCAAATTAGAACTAATCACTCTACAAACTGACACTTTCAGAGTGTAAACATCACTCTTTTGATTATTTTTTGTTCTAAAAGGGGACAAAAATATACATCGCAAAAAAGTAGTTTCCCTTCAACATTTCTAGATCGTTGAGGCCTGGGTAAAAAATCGATCAGAATACAATAACAAGACTATAACAGAATTCAATTTTCGTAGTAAGCTGTGTTATAAATCTGTTAGTAGTAAAAATAACAGAAACTATAACAGATAACACCGCGAGATACAGTTTGGAAATGTTTTTGTTTTGTGTTTCTGATCGGGAAGGTCATGTTTTGAAAATTTCACGCATTCTCTTCAAGTTCCAAAAGATTTGCAAGATTGTTTAAAACCAAAGAGAAAAGCTCTCACATATGTTTTGTAGCAAAAATAATATTGTTGGGAGGCACACTTTTTAATACAGAGTGATTCATCATGAGCTTTTTTTAAGCTTGCAAAAAACATGAATCGTGAAATATTTACATTATGTGACATTTATTGTTTGAAAAAAACAAAAAAAAATTCTTTCGAATGTTGACCATGGCAGTGCTTGAGATGATTCATTCGAGTGGTCCAATTTTTGATTACACGTTCAAATACTTCAAGTGGTATATGGCTAATTAATCTTTGCCTCCAATGCTTCAATCACTGCAGACTTATCCACATAGACTTTTAATTTCACATAACCCATTGAAAAAATCTAGAGACTTGATATCGCACGATTCAGGTAGTCAATTGACAGATCCACGGCGAGATATTAAAGGTTCTCCGAATTTTTCGCGCAATAGTTCCAATGTTACATTAAGTGCGTGGCACGTGGTACCGCCCTGTTGGGATCAAATATCATCAAGATTGCGAGCTTCAAGTTCGAAGAATATCAAGGAATTCGGTTCAAAGATAACACCGCGTCATAATCCTCACTAAACCGTTATTTTTGTGGATAAAGTGTTAGCTCTTGCACCTCTTCGGCCCTCCCCTAGATTGACGGGTTTGACGGTATTGCAAACATCATCAAGCATATTCAGTTATAAAAGGACCTCTGACAGACAACTGCTTTGAGATGATTATTGCATTACGCCTCGACAGTGGTGCATCGAGGATACCGAGAGGACTTATGGGCCTTTTTTGTTATGTGTTTTTTCACACTCTGCACCAGCCCAAACTAATGGTCAGCCAACTGCTTGTGCGCACTGGCGTGGCCGATTGGCGATTGACTTTTTCTGTGGGTTGTGTTTGCAGACATTGTTCAACAGCTTAGTGACAGTGTTTGTGAGCACGGCTCGCAGTGGGAATCATCGTGTGTCGATTTTTCGGTCGGCTTCGTCAACGTGCGCAGGCGCATTTTGACTGTTGAACCCTATTAGTTGTGTTGTGTTGTAATAATTATACTACCGCTATAAGCATGACCGTCCCATGTGCTATGGGATTCCATATACATATGGGACAATTATGCGTAGAGCGGCAGTGTAGTTTATAGTACTAGTGTACAATTGTTATGTGCTAGTCGTATGTCTATCAGTGTATACGTTCTTCTGAGTATTTGTGACAGATGAATCATGGAGTGGATACAGAACTGACGTATATAATAGAATAGTGGGTGATCCTTCTTGGGATTCGTTGGTCATTTTTACCGGTGTTCAATTCGTGCATTCGATTTGATTAATTCGGGAAGATCGGATTGGATAAATGAAGAGAGCCATTAATTTACCGATGCACGTGAATCATCCATTTCCGGTCAGCATAGCATGAAAAACTTCTAACAGAATGCAATTGTCGTGAATGGTAAATAAGTACCATTTGATGGCATTTAGACGACTTCAAATAGGTGGATTGCACGTTGTATGTGTTCTCTTCTCATAACCATAATTAAAACAACAATTCATAGATACGGGCCTGACGGTACTAAACCCAGGATTTTTACGCGGTTTTTTGCGCGGTTTTTTACGAGGCTTTTTTTAAACGGATTTTCCAATTAACGCGGTTTTTCTACGCGGATTTTCCAATTAAGGCGATTTTTTTACAAGGATTTTCCAATTAACGCGGTTTTTGCAAAAATATTTTAAGTCCTTTTGAATGCAAAAGACTTAGTCTTTTTTTCTGAAAAAAATTTCTAAGTCCTTTTAAATGCAAAGAACTTTGGCAAGTTTTTATTTTGCGCGGATTTCGCCATTAACACGGTTTTGGCAAAAAATGCAAAAGACTTAGAAGATTTTCGGAAAGATGGAAGAGACGGGTCTGGAAGATTCCTTATGGCCCGCACCCCAACAATATGGTTATTTTCGGAATGGTCTTGAAGAGTAGGTTCCAGAAATTGATTTTTGATGCCATTTTAAAATCTAAGATGGCGACTTCCGGCTTAGCGAAATTCGCTATAACTCAATCAATATGGGTATTTTCGGAATGGTCTTGAGGAGCAGGTGACAGAAGTTGATTTTTGACGCCATTTTGAAATTAAAGATGGCGACTTCCGGTTTAGTGAAATTCGCTATAACTCAATCAATATGGGTATTTTCGGAATGGTCTTGAGGAGCAGGCGACAGAAGTTGACTTTTGACGCCATTTTGAAATCAAAGATGGCGACTTCCGGTTTAGTGAAATTCGCTATAACTCAATCAATATGGGTATTTTCGGAATGGACTTGAAGAGTAGGTGCCAGAAATTGATTTTTGACTCCATATTGAAATCAAAGATGGCGATTTCCGGTTTAATAAAATTCGCTATAGTCCAATCAATATGGGTATTTTCGGAATAGTCTTGAAGAGTAGGTGCCAGAAATTGACTTTTGACGCCATTTTGAAATCAAAGATGGCGACTTCCGGTTTAGCGAAATTCGCTATAACTCAATCAATATGGGTATTTTCGGAATGGTCTTGAGGAGTAGGCGCCAGAAGTTGATTTTTGACGCCATTTTGAAATCAAAGATGGCGACTTCCGGTTTAGTGAAATTCGCTATAACTCAATCAATATGGGTATTTTCGGAATGGACTTGAAGAGTAGGTGCCAGAAATTGATTTTTGACTCCATATTGAAATCAAAGATGGCGATTTCCGGTTTAATAAAATTCGCTATAGCCCAATCAATATGGGTATTTTCGGAATAGTCTTGAAGAGTAGGTGCCAGAAATTGACTTTTGACGCCATTTTGAAATCAAAGATGGCGACTTCCGGTTTAGCGAAATTCGCTATAACCCAATTAATATGGGTATTTTCGGAATGATCTTGAGGAGTAGTAGACCTTTGTCTACTACTCCTCGATGTTTGGCGCCATTTTGAATTCCAAGATGGCGACTTCCGGATCAGCCACATTCACTATAACCCAGTCAATATGAGTGTTTTTGGAATGATCTTAACGAGTGGGTTCCAAAAATTGATTTTTGACGCCATTTTCAAATCCAAGATGGCGATTTCCGATTTCGCGAAATTCGCTATAACCCAATCATTATTGGTATTTTTGGAAGTTGAAGTTGTAGTACAAATAGTTGTAATTAAACAGTTGAATTTACTTAAATTTAAGCAATATGTTTAATTTGAATAAATTCAAACCCATAACTCACACCACATACGTCTCTTTCTTCTCTCTCTTCCATTCTCATCGCACTTTCCTGAATGAACACATAAAAATATTTTGCATTTTGCTGGTTTATGATTAGATCTTATATTTGAGGGCGATTTAGATGATTGCCCAAATTTTTCATGCGAGAATTTCTGTAAACTGGAAGTCGCCATCTAGAATTTTAAAGTGACGGCAAACATTGTCTGCTACTCGTCAAAACCATTCCGAAAATACCCATATTGATTGGGTTACAGCGGTTCGCTAAACTGGAAGTCGTCATCTTGGATTTCAAAATGGCGTCAAAAATCAATTTCTGGCACGAACTCTTCAAGACCATTCCAAAAATATCCATATTGATTGAGTTATAGCGAATTTCGCTAAACCGGAAGTCGCCATCTTTGATTTCAAAATGACATCAAAAATCAATTTCTGGCACCTACTCCTCAAGACCATTCCGAAAATACCCATATTGATTGGGTTATAGCGAATTTCATTAAACCGGAAGTCGCCATCTTTGATTTCAAAATGACGCCAAAAATCAATTTCTGGCACCTATTCTTCAAGTCCATTCCGAAAATACCCATATTGCTGGGGTGCGGGTCATAAGGAATCTTCCAGACCCGTCCCTTCCATCTTTCCGAAAATCTTCTAAGTCATTTGCGTTCAAAAGGACTTATAATATTTTTTGTAAAAACCGTGTTAATTGCGAAATCCGCGCAAAAAAAAACTTCCAAAAATATTCTAAGTCTTTTGCTGAGAGTTTTTTTTGCGCGGATTTTCGAATTAACGCGGTTTTTTACGCGGATTTTCGAATTAACGCGGTTTTTTACGCGGATTTTCCAATTAACGCGGTTTTTTACGCGGTTTTTTTTACGCGGTACGTATCCCCCGCGTAAAAAACCTGGGTGTATGTCCTATTGGAACACACAATGCTCGTTTTAAACATTTCCTGTACACTTCTTTGTTGGTTTTGTAACATCCCCCTCAAACTTCAAATTCAATTAGTAGAAATATTGTTCCGAATTCCTGCTATTAATATATTTTTTCTTTTCTTCTAGGTAAGGCATATGAAGTGTTCTGAGGCAGTTTGTAAGGTATTTAGTATTGACACAAATTAAATCATATTTATAAGAAAACAGTTTGTTTGAGTGGAAAGAGTATTTATTTGCATTGATTTTGATTCACACTTTCCATGAAACACGATAACAATCCAACCAACATTAAAAATAAATATCTAGCTTATGGAAGTCATCAAACCAAGCAGATTTTCGTCACTCACTCGTACAATTTTCTTGCCCTTGATAGTAGCACCCTGCTGTGTGACGAGTCAAGCAAACACTTAATCAATTGTAAGTGGTTTTTTTTCTTTCGCTCAAGCGGTGCCAGCGTCTAACTCAACCCGTGCATTGTGTACATGTATGTTGTACTAACGCCCCTAATGATCGAAGAGAACTCCAAACATGCTCTCCGGTAGCGTGCTTAGACTGTAGTCACATTGCCGGGCCGACACAAGAAACCGCAGCAAAATGCGAACTTTATGAAAACAAATGATTAATTAAGAGGTGCATACACGGAGGGAAAGACATAAGATCTTCATTTTTCTTCTCGCTGCACGGTCGAAGCCGTTGCGTTGTTGTTGGTAGAGTACGCCAGCACACGGGTGGGAATGTTTGCAATAAAATCACGGAAGAGTAAATTTAAAATTTTCTAACAAATGATAATTATTTTAATTGGTTGCAATCCTCGGAGAAGATGCACCTCTGCTAAGCTTCCTGATTTTTTCAGCTGATGAGATATGATTAGATTTGAACATTTGCATACAGTAAGGCCGCTGTATGCATTTCGTGTCAAATTGTGAAGAGATAAAGTTAGCTTTACCATTCTAGTTTCTATTTGGATTGTATCATATATTCGAATAATGAATAATAAGTTAGAAATGTTTCAAGTTGACGCAAGAAGGTTTACGTAATTTATATAACATGCTTCCTTCCCAGGCATGGGTTGGTTTGAGTAACACAACCGCGATAGTATTTTGGTGCAAGGCGTAACATCTTAAATATCAAATTAGAATGATGATTGTGACTGAAAGCTCCTGAGATAATTTGTGTCTAATGCAAGCAACAATAATAATGATGAAAGGCTTCAGAGACCAAGTAATAACATTGCAATGCAACAGTCAGATAATTATATCAATTAAATTTAAAATTTTGGTAGGTTCGATGAATTGAATTGTTTTGTTGCTATTTATAGATTAGGGATTTTATTATACGTACCAAATAATAATACAGAAGACTAGTGTCAGCTTGTTGCAAAGCTTTAAAACCACTTTTTGTATTTAGAAGATTACGGATGATTAAACAAATTACATTCTCAACCTGAAACATGTCATCTAAACGCCTTTGCATCCGTCGAGTTCTTTTTATTTACGTCTGGACACAGGATTGCTAATAAACGTCCTTTATCCTCGGACACAGGATTGCTTATAATATTTTTCCCGTATCGACTGTGTGATATCGGGTGGTTGACACCCGAAAATCAGATTCATAACATATTGGGTAAGCATACGAGTCTCGGCTATATAATATCGAGCTGAAATGGTTGCCGCCAGTGATTGGTTATTGTTGTTTTTATATTGCTGTCCCTAAACCGAATAGTATTTTTAATAAAACAATATAACGTAGCATACCTCTGGAAAGGCCATTTCTCCTTCTTTCTTGAACACCTAAAAAATTGAAAATCGATTGAAACTGATCGCGTAGCAAATCGTTTAGTGACAAAATTCGTGTGTGGTGAAGATGAGTGAAGGTAGAATCTCTTTAGAAAAATTTCTAACCCTATGTGCGGGGTTGAGAATCGAACCCAGGTGAGCTGCGTACAAGGCAATCGATTTACCAACTACGCTATGCCCGTCTCCCAATGATCTATCGATTGCCTTGTACGCAGTTCACCTGGGTTCGATTCTCAACCCCGCACATAGGGTTAGAAATTTTTCTAAAGAGATTCTACCTATTGATGTGCGTATGTACGACCTAACTCCGCGTACTAACAATCAGTCCATTACAACTATCATGTCGGAATACGGAGTGATGGAATACAATTAGTTTGAAGCCTGGAGAAACTTTTCCATGTATTTCCAACGGCGTTTGTGTCGTATGAATGCGAGTGACGAAGTCTTACCTTCTTAGCTGAATTTTCAATGCAAAATAGAAGGCGTTACCACCTCTCAAATTACGTTGTGCACATATGGAGGATAAACCCTTACGTGTTTGGCTTGTAACAAGAAGATACATTACTGTGCGGGCATAGAGTAATTGGTAAATCGATTGTCTTGTACATAGCTCACCTAGGTTCGATTCCCAATCCAGCACATAAGACTAGCGATTTTTCTAACGCGAAAAAAGGCGAATGACCATAATGTTAAAACCTCTATAATCGACATAAGAAAAAGACACTACCGAAGAACTTGCACAAAAACCTCTAACAAAATAACTTCAACTGCAAGCAAAGCCAACACACAGCTTTTTCCAGCATCAAGTAAATCACAAACAAACGAAGTTGCTGTTCAGTCACCAACAAAGGGTTAAACAACAGAACACACGCACCGCATTTTCGATCGATGTGATAAGCCTACTTCCTCAATATTAGAGATGGTCGGGGTTCAATTTTTTCGAACCCGAACCCAACTCGAATCCGAGAGCTTGAAAATTGAAAAAACCGAGCCCGACCCGAACCCGATAATTCCAAAATTTAAAAATTCGAACCCGACCCGAACCAGAAAATGTATAATTCGAGAACCCAAATTTAAACTCGACTTGTTAATACGGAGAATCAACTAAAGATCCCGAAGATTTTTAAATTTAAGCACCCGAGCTAGATCGAAGGCTCATCCAAAAGACTCATACAAAATGATTATAGAATCACTCGAACCTGAAGTAGCACCGTACGCGTACAGTTATAACAGCCTATGGCAAAACGAATTACTGGTGAGAGGTATTGGCATTTATATTTACCATTATTGAACGTCGCATTTCTATTGTTCTGAGAAACTTATAAATCATCGATACCGGAGAGTAGGATAAATCGGCGGCTAACGCATGGGGAAACAAGAGGCATAATGATGACATATTCACTAGGGTGGGACAAAAAATAGAATCCAGCTCCGAGCAACTTTTCAGATACCATTTGGGTCCTAGAACAACTGTGCAAATTCTTTGCTCGATCCCTGAAACTATATTTTTGCGCCCACTGTTTAAAGTTTACATGGGATTTTACATGGAAAAACTAACTTTCTCAAAATAATTCCTCCGGAAGTCGCCCATTGCTTCCTAAAAATAAACCTTTATGTGGCTTTTATAGGAAATTTAACAAAGAAACGAAGTCTCAAAAACCACGAAACGATCTGACGCTTGAGAAAAAAGTTATTAAGCAGAAACCGATTGATGCTCAGACGATTGATAAAATGTTAATTTTTTCTAGCACCACTGCTATTGGTTTTCCAATTCTATGCAATTTTGTTTTGATCTTCTCTTAATGTGTTTAAATTACTTATCTATACTGTTTGGCCACTTCGCAAGGGTTTTGGGGGATAAATTGGGGCTTCTTTTGTACATAATAAGAGAAAGTTAAAAATTTTGTATATAATTCGACCGTCAGCAGCAGTGCTGCTATGAAAAGTGAAAATTTCATCGATCTTCAGGGCATCAATCGGTTTTTTCTTAATAACTTTTTCCACAAGCATCAGATCGTTTCGTGGTCTTCTAGACTTTGTTTCCTTGATAAATTTCCTATAAAATTCAGTCATCTATTTATTTTTAGGCGATAACGGGCGACTCTTGGAAGAATTATTTTGCAAAAGTAGATTTCCCCATACGAAATCCCATGTAAACTTTAAACCATGGGCGCAAAAATATAGTTTCACCGATCGAACTAAAAATTTACAGAGTTGTTCTGGGAGCTAAATGGGACCTAAAAAGTTACTCGGAGCGAAATTTTATTTTTTTCATATAACCATGTCCCACTCTAATATTCACACAACCTTGCCCGTTGTACTTAACCAATATTTCTATTTTTTATCGAAAACCATTCCTGCAACAGTAGTTTTGTATAATTGATTACATATGTTAAATTAAGCACTCTCAACAGACAAGTAGTATTCGACAGTTTACACGACGTCACCCGCGTTACTGGTTGGTACGATCAAGCTTAAACTTGTGTCGATGGGTGTCAATCAAGATTTTCTGACGCGTTCTTGATGTCACATCATTAGCTAGTACGGTATGCGCGCCAGTAGAGATGCTTCGAAATCTCCAATGGAATTCTCGGAACGACTCCAAACTTCTACAAATCCGCTCGTAGCTTGAACAGCACACAATACTTTTACGTTTAATTCCTTAAAATAGTGGAACTTCATGCATTTTCATGAAAGAATATGTACCACTGATTTGATAGTGGCACTATAGTATACCATTTCCATATGAGTGCCATCGTTGATAGATTATCTCTACTGCCCGTAGATTTCTATTTGCTTGAACCAATATATTTTCCGACAAATTTACTTTGACTTGGTTTATTTATGATTATCATGAAATATAAATCGCACAGATTTTAGACGCGAAACACTTATTGTTGAATGCTCTCTCAGGAATACTCGTTTAAAAAATAAAATAATTCGGGCAGTTTGCGAATCTGAAGAGAAGAAATTTTGTACATGTTTAAAAAATACAGTAGTTTAGCATCAGAAAATATAACGAATTCTAAAGGTGGTGAAATTTAATACAGTTATATGTGTCATCCATTCGTATCAGGAAGTAAAGAAAAGTAAATAAAGTTAGTTCTACAAAAAGAGACTGGGTAGTAAATGTAGACGTAAACAGCGTCAAGAAATTGTAAGGTGTGATCTGTTCAAAATCCGAACCCGACCTGAATATGAAAATTCCAATAATCGAAAAACCCGAACCCAACCCGAACCCGAAAGATTAAAATTTCAAAAACCCGGTTCCGACCCGAATCCGAGCAATTCAAATTTGAAAACCCGGAACCCGACCCGAATCCGAGAATATTAATACACAAAACCCAAACCCGACCCGAAACCCGTCGGATTCAGGTCGGGTCCGGGTTCAAACACCCGAACCGGACCATCTCTACTCTAAAATAACAACCAGTACCAACAAGCTATAAAGTAAATGATGAAAAAATAAATACACGATCAGGAATCACTAGCGACTGGCTCAAATGGCACGTTCCCCATGTTGATCGGAAAATGGGCCTTAAGTAAATGATGAAAAAAATAGGTACACGATAGTGACAACATCAATAGCGAGGACACTTTTTGCGGTGTCCGACCATTAGACTGAAGGTCACTAAGCCGAATGGACATTAGACCGAATTGGCATTAGGATGCATGGACATTAGGCCGATTGAACATTAGGCCGAATGCATATTAGGCCAAATTGACATTAAGCCAATTGGACATTAGGCCGAATGGACCTTCGGCTGGAAGGATCGTAGGCCCTATGGACATTAGGCCGAATGGACATTAGGTCGAATGGACACTAGGGTGGAAGGATCGTTGGCCGAATAGACATTAGGTCGAATGGATATTAGGCCGAAGGGTCATTAGGCCGCATGGACATTAGGCCTAATGGACATTTGGCCGAAGGCCAAGAAACCGACTGTTTAACAGTGAGGGGCAAAAGAAGTCGAAGTTTATCCTGTCGAGCTTTCGGGAATTCTCGGATATTATTTGCTTTGCTTACTTATCAGTTACAGGTAATCTTCAATATAACGTACACTAGATATAGTGCCACTCGATATAACGCACACTTTTTTTAAATTTATTTTACAGGTCCAAATTTTACTTCAACTACACATGTATTCCATATTTGAAAAATTCAACACAGAATCATAATTGATACTAATTGGGTTTTCAATGAGTATGTTAGCAATTTGCTACTTCATTGAAGGCTTTCCAAAGCGATTTTTTTTCAATTTCATTTGCGTAAGATCGTAATTTATTGAAAACAACCATTTATCTCAATAAATAATGCAAGCTCAGGTAGTTTTAACTAGAAACATGAAAAACTAAAATTAAAGATATTGGTGTGACCATTGTTGGTTGGTTTCTGGACTTCGGCCTAATAATCAGTAATTGTTTTAACCACGAATAAGCGATTTTTGAGCTATGGTGTTTTCAGCAAAGTTTGTTCATAACATATTTTGTATGTTATAGAAGTATTAGTATCGGGATTAATCGCGCTAAAACTAAAAGTTAATCCGTTAAAGTTTTTGGTCATTTATGGAAAGAATAGCAAAGTTGGGAATTTTAAAAGAAACATGTTTATTGAAGAAACTCTGTGTCTATCTGTAAATGTTAGAATACTTTTGTGAAGTTTTCTTAGAAACACCCCTTAAAATCATTTTTTTCAAAATAACTTTCCGTTGTGCTTTTTTAGAACTTCAAAATGTTCTAAAATTTCGTCCAACATAAGAATATACACAAGTTTTCCTATTAAAGTTTAGCTCTATCTCCTACGCATGTTGAGTTATTGAAAGTTTTAGTGCCAAGAAGAAACATTTTGGTATGAAATAACTTTTTACCAGCAAATTTCTGCAGGCAAAGACGTATTAAAATGAATCTGTAACGCAAGCGCTGTCAAATCCAGGAATAATTATTCGTCGCGTGCTGTCTCTTGCAGGGAAAAACAAGTATTCAATATAACTGTAATACTCTATTATGAGGCCGTTCATAAATAATATCACGCATTTATTTTCACCCCACAGCAATAAATATCTAGGAATACATCCAAGTTAGCGTACTCGAGAGAGTAGGCTTTTTTCATGTTATGAACAATATCACTTTCACTTATGGTTTTTTTCGTTTTTGGCAGTGCACTACACTGCTACATTCATTAAAATTTGGGTATAATTAAGAGGGTCCTCTTATATAATTGTACAAAAAGTACTTAATGTTATGTGTTATTCAATTCGTTTATTTGATAAGGCACGTTTTGAAAACATTTGTGCCATTTTTCTTCATTGTTTTATATTTTGAATTTCTTAAAACTAGGGGGTTACACATTTAAAAATTATTTTGTTTTTATAAAATGAAACTAAAAAAAATTTACAACTATTTCATAAATATACAACAGGGGATAATATAATATTCGTACGATTAGGGGGGGGGGTCATTTTGTGTTTTTTGTAGAATAATGCACTTTAGGATTTTTAGAAGAGTTATTGGAGCAATTAATTATTAACTAAGCGGAACATTTTACAAGCATATTAAAACTAGAAATAATGAGAGGGAGTGGTTAAATTTTATTAAGATTAGGGGGGATTAATTAGGGCTATTTTTAAGTAGTGGTACTGTTGGGCATTACTTAACGAGATTATATATTGATCAACTAAAACTAGAATACAGGGGGACATAAGTTTTGGGAAGATATTCAAGGAGAGGGGGGGGGGGGTGAAATCCTACCTCTGTGTATCCGAGACAGTGATGAGAGAGTGGACAAGGCTGGGAGGGGGAAGATATTAACTTTCAGTTTCCGGCATCGGGAATCAACGATAAGGATTACCGATTCGGACGGATGCGTCATGTATTGGGACGCCGGGCGGTCTTCTTCGAGCCGGCAGGGTTTCTCCAGACGATTTCGTAGTACGGCTCAGATTCGGAGTGGTAACACACCGCGTTGCACGTGTGATGTTGTGCTGTAGGTCCCGTGTTTGTTGGGTCATTCGACAGAGATGTTTTGTGTCGTCTTGGAGTCGCATCAAACTATCGTTGGGGTACGGTAAGCGAAAGAGGGCATTTCTGAGAATGATAAGAAAAACAATAGGGGCAGTTAAATCTGAATATTGATGGTTTTGGGAAGGTATACATGAGAGACATATAGAGGAAATCGCGGTTTGTCAGTACATCTCGAATCGGGACATTGGATGATCTTCCTCGGGCCCGAAGGGAATCCAACAGTTGAGATCTGACAGAACAGTATACAGCGCATGCCCAGACAATATGTTCAATGTCGTGATGACGGTGCAACAGGTGCAGATACCGCTATTTGCGAGCCCAATACGTCGGAGAGGAGCGTCCAGCGTGTAGTGATTGGACATGAGTCGAGATATCACACGAATGAAATCCCGACCCACATCCATCCATTGGACCAAGGTTTCATGGATACCTTGGGGATTATCGAATGCAGCCACCTTCCTAGTTCACCATGAAGTTTGCAAACTTTTGAGATTTCTCTGATGAGTAATACTGAAAAATTCGCTGAAGAAAATTGGTTTTTCATATATGTCACCTTCTAAAGCCCGCCTTAGCTAATGAGTCCGCTTCTTCATTACCTTGAATGGAGCAATGCGAGGGAACCAAAACTAAGGTAATCTTGTACTATCTTACAGACAAAGCACGAAGGCGCTTCCAGATTTTTCCTAGAATATATGGAATTGGCCTTCTAGGTTTCATTGATCGGGGAGTATCGATTGAGCTGAGGCTATCTGAGACTATAAAGTAATGATCGGTGGGCAGAGTATTGATGATCTTAAGGGCATACTGAATATCAGCAAGTTCTGCGACGTAAACTGAAGCAGGATCATTGAGTTTGAAAGAGGCGGTGAGGTTTTGATTGAATATACCGAAGCCAGTGCAGTGCAGTGGAGCCGTCGAGGTTTGACCCGTCAATGTAAAACATCTTGTTGCAGTCGACTTGAAATTTACTATGAAAGATGCTTGAGATCACTAGCGGACGTATGTGATCTGGGATTCCACGAATCTCGTCTTTCATGGATGTGTTGAAGAATACAGTTGAATGAAAAGCAGCGTGGAGATTGACACAGTTGGGATAATATAAAGAGGAATTGATATTCTGTGCCAAGGACATAAATCGGGTTTGAGAATTGAGCTCGACAAGCCTCTCGTAATTGGCAATTACTAACGAGTTCAAGGTACCGCATCGGATGAGCAAACGATATGAGAGGTCCCAAAATCAATTTTTCAGCGGGAGGACGCCCGCCAGAACTTCTAGACTCATCGTATGTGTTGAGTGCATGCAACTCAAAGCAATAAGCAAACAACAATATTGGATTCGCTCTAGTTTGATGAAATGTATGTTCGCAGCGGAGCGGAAACAGAAACTCCCGTACTCCATCACCGACAATATTGTTGTTTGGTACAGCCTGATCAGGTCTCCTAGGTGGGCACCCCACCATGTTCCGGTTATTGTACGGAGAAAGTTGATCCTTTGTTAGCACTTCTGCTTCAGATACCTAATGTGACATCTCCAGGTTTCTTTAGAGTCGAACCAGACCCCGAGATATTTGAAAGTAGAAACCTGAGCAATAGTTTGACCCATTAATTGAAGCTTTAGTTGCGCTGGTTCACGCTTCCTTGAAAATACGACTAGCTCAGTTTTCTCCGTGGAGGACTCGACCTAGCTGGAGGGCCCAAGAAGACAAATTATCCAAGGTATCTTGCAACCGTATCGAATGACCACGGCCAACGATGCGTGAACTTCGCAGCTTCCCGTGGCATGGTAGTCCGAAGTACCTTCTTCCCCCGCAAAGATATCCACAAAGCCACCTGCAGATCTCCTGACCAACGCACCGAAAACCAAATAGATCGCGTTCTAATCGACCGGCGTTTCTTCTCTGATCTCACCATCGTTCGCACCTACTGCAGTGCGAATATAGATTCGGACTATTACCTAGTTGCAGTATGCATGCGCTCAAAATTCTCGACGGTGTACAACACTCGTCGTAGTCGGACGCCAAGGCCCAACATCGCGCAACTTCAGAACGCCGGGGTTGCCCAAGACTACGCACAGCAGCTAGAAGCAGCACTACCCACGGAAGGACAGCTGGGCGCAGCTACTCTTGAAGATGGCTAGAGGGAGATCCGTTCCACCATAGGAAGTACTGCTATAGCGGCACTAGGTACAGCGATTCCGAATCGCCAACAGTAGGAACGAGATCGCGAAGCGATGGAACAACTGTATCGCGTAAACGACACACGGAAGTTCTACGAGAAGGTACGCGCAAAGGCTACGTTCCGCAAGCCGATATGTGCATGGACTTAGACGGCAACCTTCTTACGAACAAATGTGAGGTGATTGAGAGGTGGAAGCAGTACTATGACGAGCACCTCAACGGCGAAGCAGCAGAGGACGAAGGCGGTATGGCAATGGATCTTGGAGCAAGCACAGACGACGATAGGCTGCCGGCCCCTGATCCAAGAAGTCAAGGAGGAGATCGGTCGGCTGAAAATCAACAAAGCTGCCGCTGTAGATCAACTACCCAGCGAGTTATTAAAATACGGTGGTGAAACACTGGCTAGAGCGCTGCACTGGGTAAACCCCAAAATTTTGGAGGAGGAGACTCTTGCGGAGGAGTGGATGTAGGGTTTCGTTTGCCCATTCTACAAAAAGGGTGACAAGTAGGATTGCTGCAACTACCGCGCGATCACACTACTTAGTGCCACCTACAAGGTCCTCTCGCATATTCTTTACCGTCGACTGTCACCATTTGCAAGGGAGTTCGTGGGGCACTACCAAGCGGGATTCATGGGTTTCTCGCGCCACCACGAACCAAATATTCGCGATTCGGCAGGATCTGCCGAAGTGCCGTGAATACAACGTGCCCACACATAATTTGTTCATCGAGTTCAAATCGGCATATTACAGAATCGATCGAGATCAGCTATGGCAGATAATGCACGAGTACGGTTTTCCGGATATGCTAACACGATTAGTAAAAGCGACGATGGATCGGGTGATGTGGCTTGTTCGATTATCAGGGACACTCTCGAGTCCCTTTGAATCTTGAAGACGGTTACGGCACGGTAATGGTCTGTCGTGTCTGCTTTTCAACGTTGCGTTAGAAGGTGTAATAAGGAGATCGGAGATAGACCCGAGTAGCACGATGTTCAGCAAATCCGTCCAGCTTCTGGCTTCCCCGACGACATTGACATAATGGAATTTTGAGGCGATGTCGGAAACGTACATCAGACTGAAGACTGAAGCCAGCAGGATTGGACTTGCCATCAACGTTTCGAAGACAAAATACATGAGAAGAAGAGGTTCTAGAGACGTCAATGTTAAGCTCCCATCCCGAGTTCGAATTGACGGTGACGAAACCGAGATGGTCGACGAATTCGTGTATTTGGCCTCACTGGTAACCGCCGACAATGATACCAGCAGAGAAATTCAGAGACGGATCTTGGCAGGAAATCGTGCATACTTTGGACTCAGGAGAACGCTCTGGTCGAACAAAAATCGCCGCCGAACGAAGTTGATTATCTACAAGACGCTGATTAGATCGGTGGTCCTCTACGGCCACGAGACCTGGACTATGTTCGTGGAGAACCAACGCGTCCTTCAAGTTTTATGGTGGCGTGCAGATGGAAGACGGAGCGTGGCGCAGGCGAATGAACCATGAGTTGCATCAGCTGTTGGAAGAACCATCCATCGCGCATACCGCAGGACGTCGTAAGCATGTCGGAAGACGACCTGGTGAAGATGGTTCTTGAGGGCGACCCTTCAGGTACAAGAAGACCCGCACAGCGAGCACGGTGGATCGAGCAGATAGAGGACGACCTGCGTACCCTTCGAAGACAGCGAGGCTAGCGACAAGAAGCAATGGACCGAGTGGAGTAGAGACGCCGGGCCGTGCTCCAAAGAGTGTTGTTTTTTCTCTTGTTAGCGCGTCGACGAACCGGCACCAGTAGCTACGTTTTTTGGCTTTCATCAAACTCTTCGTGTGCGTTTTCGCCATCGCGTACTGTCGGTAATTGGCTGGCAGCCCGTCGTCCCGGAAGGTCTTATACGCGGCAGCCTTCTCCGCGTACAGGTCTGAGCACTCTTTGTTCCACCAGGGGTTGGGAGGACGCCAGTGAGAGTTCGCGTCTGGTACGCGTTTAGCCTGTGCTTGAATTGCGGTATCGAGAATCAAGCCAGCCAGGAACCGTACTCTTCCTTCGGAGGAAGCTCTTGAGTGGAATCGATTTTGTCGGATATCGCGGACGCATAGCTCTTCGAATCAATATTTCGTGTGAGGTCATACGAAACATTGATTTATTCGGTGGTCCTGAACCGTTAGCAATATTAATTACGATTGGCAGATGGTCGCTGCCATGGGGTTCAGAGACTACCTAATGTTTGATAATTTTCATTTGACGAAAATGACTTAGACATGTGTATTCTGAAAAATGTTACATTCTGCAAAATGTTTCTTAAGGATTCATCTATAAAATCTAAATTTTCGAGTGTATGATGTCAGAAATGGTGTCCAAAATGGCGACTTTCTTGAAACAAAATTTTTCGAATCGGCGGCATTCTCGTTTTTGAACCATTCAATTAATCTATTTTGCTTTTGGCCCGCCTAAAAGAAGACAACATTCTCCGGCGCTGTAGCCTACAAAATCGCCATGTTTTGATAATTAACGATTTTTTCACAGCGAAAAAAATCATGCGAAAAGACGATACTTTATTTTTAAGTGGCCGCCATTTTGTTTCAATACCATTTTTTTTCGTGTCTTTTTTGTTGGGGTGCCTTTATGGAATGTAATCTGCAACACCGTTTTGGTTTTCTGCTTGAAAGACGACAAATTGCGAACTGTATCGAGCCCGTAGTTGAGGTCGGTTTTCAAAACACCTTTTCCTGGAGCCGCCATTGTGGACGTCTTTTTTGACACCTTACACTCGAAAATTTTGATTTTATAGATGAAACCTTAATAAACATTTTGCAGAATAGCGTACATGTCTAAGTCATTTTACTTCTTCAAAGATATATCAAATATTAGGTACTTTGGCACAATTATATAAGAGAACCCCCTTAATCGATCTCATTTTCATACTGCACCGGAGTAGCACCAGGTAGGAACGAAAATAAGTTTGCTAATTTAGAATATTACATGAATTACATCACTTGCTTCATAGTTCACATAAATTGTTCATATATTTCGCATTCTCATAGATCAATTCACTTTTACCATTACTCACGTTTTATGTTATGTACACTAGTATACACACTTGGTAATATTTATTTTTGGCAGGTATATGTCTAAACACTTCTATTTGCAAATGCTGAACACGATCACCACGTTTTGCCTTTCTCAATAGAAAGGTATTGCAATTGCTCTGAAAACCGACTTTTTAACGGAGGCCCGGAGACCCGAGTGACATATACCATTCGATTCAGTTCGTCGAGTTCGGCAAATGTCTGTGTGTGTATGTATGTGTGTATGTATGTATGTGTGTGTGTGTGTATGTGCGTGTGTATGTGACCAAAAATGTCACTCATTTTTCTCAGAGATGGCTGAACCGATTTGGACAAACTTAGTCTCAAATGAAAGGTGCAACGTTCCCATAGGCTGCTATTGAATTTCTAATGGATCCGACTTCCGGTTCCGGAATTACAGGGTGATGAGTACGAACGCGCAGAAAATGTCGATTTTAATAAATTCTGCAATGAATGTATAAAGGTGAAAATTTTTCCAAAATATGACCACATCTGCTTCGATTTGTAGTATTAGGTCACTAACATTCATTCAAAGTCTATTTGGCCACATTGGCCACCATCATCGGTTCCGGAAGCCCCGGCGGAAGTATCTAAATTCAGAATAACAGTCACATCGGTTTCTCGGAGATGGCTAGACCGATTCGACTAAACTTGGCCTCAAATGAAAGGCATTGCGTCCCCGTAAATGGCTATTTAATTTCATCCCGATCCGACTTCCGGTTCCGGAGTTACAGGTTGTGGCGTGCGATCACTTAGCAAATTGTGATTCAAACCGATACTCCGATGAAAGCAAAAAATGTAAAAATTTCGCTAAAATGTCTCTCAAACAACTTAAATTTGCTGTTCTAGGTCACCGATGGCCAACCAAACTTTCGTTGACTACATTGACCACCATAGACGGTTCCGGAAGTGCCCGGGAAAAGCGGCCATCTTTCAAAATTTACGAACTCATATCAGTTTCCCGGAAATGGTTGGGCCGATTTTCACAAACTTAGTCCCAAATGATAGCTATAATATCCCCACAGATGTTTATAAAATTTCGTACGGATCGCTTATATGGGGCCGGAAATATAGACTAAATCGTCCGGTCACATATGAAATTCCCATATAAGCCGGAACTCAATTTTTTTTCAAAGGGGGGACCCCATGAAATTTCAGAAATCGAATTCGTATTTTTGATGCCAAACATCTTTAAAATGCATGAAACGTCGAGATTTTATGTTATCTCGAAAAAAAATTTTTTTTTTATAAAAATCGACTTTTTGGGACTTTGCCGATTTGGCACCTTTTTTCAGTTCAATATTACCGTGGCTGTTTTTTCTTTTTCAAAATTTTAGAACTCGTATAATGATTTATTTTCCTGTATATAGTTGTCATGTGATGTACAATAATAAAATGTAATATATGCATTTAAAAGCTTTTAATGAATATAAACAACGCACACATTCTCGTGATTCATGATTGAGAAAGGCACAATTGCACCGCTAGGTGGATTAAAATAGGTTTTTAACCTTGAACTTGGTCAATCATACCATGAAGCCATAGAGTCAATCAATTTGCCCATTTCCAACCAAAATGTAATTGGAACTAATTTTAGGCTGGGCCCGACAACAAAGAAGCTTTTCCGCTCCGAAATTATTTAATCCAGTGCCTCTCCATCACCGGTCCACCGCACGGGCTGACGGTAATTGAAAGTGACAGATATGGCAAGCGTTCTGGCTGCAAATTAATTGTTTCATTATGCTAATGACAATACTTTCCATTTCACGTGCCGTGATGATGCGCTCTGCTCGGCTGGTCAGCATCAGATTTATACGCACATCGCTCTGAAACGTGCGTACACTACCGAGCAGCAGTAGCATCTGTGTTTCACCTATAAATAGCCTTCCAGCTACACATTCTACTTTACGCAATATCACTATGCGTTGGCGTCGGCCCATTCATTGATGATTGGTAGAACCCGAGCGTACCACCTCAAACGAGCATAAAATTAGCATAATGATAAAATGGAAATAATATATGGCTAGCCAGCATTCACAGCTGGTAACTAATGGGTGCTGTGGTAAGTCGTACTTAAGGTATCTGCCGATTATTCGGTTTCACCGTATGATCAACCAGATTACCGAAACAGTTAAATGATGCGTGTAGCAGTCAGAAACAATTTCAGTGTTCTGAGATGAAGAAACGAACCGATTACAAGCTCTGCATACGGTAAACAAGAACAGGCACCCTATCCTGAGAGATGCTTTTGTTTCTACATTTATTCTACTGGTTCTACAAGACCCGCACACCTGCCGTAGAAAGCATATTTTCCACTCGAAGCAGTCTGTACTTAGTTGTGTAAACACATGTATAGCTGAGCATCTCCCGCTTTCGATCGATAGGCTGAGAATCATTTTAAAAGTGTGGTAATGAATAAACATTTTCCATTTTCCAAAAAAAAAAAAAGCTGGAGAAAGGAAGCAGTAACTGTTCAAGCAATGATATAGTTACACACAAATCACCCCGAAACATTCTAAGCTCAACAAGGGTTAGTTTTTGAATAGCAAATTAAGCACCACAACCCCGGTAGGGCGTAGAACCTCCTTTCGACTCCGGCCCCGCTGGCCCGGGCATGTACGCCACTGTTAAACACAAATGTTTAAATAATTCATGTTTATTTTTACTATTCTCGATTTCACTTTTCATTTCATGCTCCAACAATGAAAAGCTAATGCTCTGCTGGTTGGTTGGTCAACGGGTCTCTATGCCGCCGTAAGGGTGTACGCGCGGGTGTGTGCAAGCGCACTTTCGGTGAAGCGAAAGCTGCTAAATAAGCCAACCGGTCAGAGGAAAATAGGTCTCTGGTGCAGTAATGGATGCGGTGGTGCTGGTGGTGCATGAGCGCGACTGACTCCGACTTTGAAGCTGCTGTGGATGACACAATAATTAGTGCCAGTTCATTTTCCGGTTCGTTGGCTTCGATGTCAGTGGAGTTGGATTGCATTTTTTGCGGTTTTCGTCGCTAGTGATGTTCTAATTCAATTTATGTACCTAGAGAGTCTCGAGTTGTGAGATGCAAATCGGGTGCGTTAACCTTGGGACTTTGCACTCGCTCGTGTGTTTTGATTAGCGACAATCTGACAGAACCCAGCTGCGGATTAGTGCTTCTAAGTGAAGCAATGAATTTCATTGTACAGTAACAGTGTGTATGTGCATTTGCATGCATAGCACCGCTACTGCATTCACCTCGGTACTGATTTAGCGGTAAGCTATGTTGATACAAACAACAGCTGTTTAATTGACAGACCGTGCTGGAAAAGGGAAAGATATAATTATGATTCGCGGGGCGTTGTACTTTGTGACCGACGGAACGATATGCATGTCGTTGATGCGGTGTGGGTTTTGAGAGGATTTCGTCATATGCTTCGGATAGTGATACAAAAGTGACGAAATATGCTTGTATAACTGTACAACGTTTTGAAGCAGTTTGTCTAACTTTCAAGCCATACACAAATATTGATCGAAGAATATAACTAATCCTTTTTATCTCATATAGAAAGGTTATGTCATCACTTTTTAGATCCCGGCCCGGAGAGACGAATTCCATATGCCATTCGATTCGGTTCGCCAAATTCGTAAATGTTATGTGTATGTATGGGTGATTTTTTACTTGGCGGTAAAACTTTTACGCCGATCCCAGCACACGTTCAGTAGTTATACCATATTACCGATTTCGTCCATCGTGTGCCAGAGTGAGGGACTATGAACAGAGAAGATAACTCTGAACCCTACTCCTTTAAACTCCACCAAGGAGTCCGACATTTTCCTGATTCCCCGGATTCCATTGGGTATGACTACCTCTGGGGGAGGCGTGCTCATGCACTTCGCTTGATTCCAGGTCTAGCTGGTCGTGCTAGTTCTCTGGTCTCATAACTGCCATATCAGACCTGCACGGCATGATATTCTACATGCACTCCTCTCTACGTTGACCAGTTGGATGCCTGGTTGATCCATCGCTTCCGGTTCACTGGTGCCCCGACAATCCTATACTGGTGGTTTGGTGCGTTCGGTGCTACTCGGCGTAGTCCCCGACGGTGGATCTAGCCTACCTCGGCGGAGAGTTCCCCGACGAAAAATGTCTTCCGCAACCGTTGACGGGCGCGTTATTTTTGTTGGGATGCAGTCCGGCAGAGTGCCGAGGGTTGTCCGGTGATTCCGGGTCGAGGATTGCGTACGGTTCATTGGTGCCCCGAAGAATCAAGTCGGCGATTTGTTACGGACTACTCGGAATAGTCCTTGACGGTGGATCTTTCCTACTCCGACGAAGAGTTTCCCGGCAGTAGAAGATCTTCCGAAACCGATGCTAACTGGGCAGATGCCGAGGTCGGTCCTGCGATTCTGGGTGGAGGGTGACTTCCAGTTCACAGGCTCGAACTAGTCTTCGGCGGTGGGCGTAGTCTACTTCCGATGTTGGAATTTCTCTAGAAACCGTTGTCTCCATCCTGGTCGGTTAGGTGCCGAGGTCAGGTGCCGGTTCAAATCTACGACCTACGAGTTCTCGCCGACGACCTACCGTCCACGATGTGTGTGCTCTCCCTAGTTCACGGCGGTGAATCTACCCTACTCTGGTCGCATCCGGTTGTCTACTTTATCTCTCTTCCGCAGACTGACTTGTCAAGTGCCAAGGTCGGTTCGGTGATTCCGGTTGGAGTGTAACTTCCGGTTCATCGGCGCGTCGACGACCCGAGGCCGTATACTGCTACGTTGCTGGTCGTTGCTCCTCTTGCCAGCTTCGTTGAAACGCTGACATGATCTAAACTACTGTTCTGTTCACCGCGTCCCATTATTCTTTGTCGTCGCAATATAGTTCATTCACCGACGTTTTTCATTTCGTTTTGCTCGTGCATGGAACGCGGACATTCAAGGACCACGTGCTCGGATGTTTCCTCTGTATCGCCACACGCGATGCAGAGCGGCGAACTCGCGTGGCCGAACCTGTTCAGATACTACAGCCATGACCAGACTAGAACTGCGTCGTGTGGAAGTTCACCTCACCGTGCGCTCTGTTCACCCACATCGATAGACATGGAATTAGTCGCTGGGTCCATTTATCGTTTGCAGCGTTATCCCACTGATGTTGTGTCAGCTCGGGTTCGTTTACGGACTCCTCTCGTGTCTCGATCGCTATAACACTCGCTATCTTCTTTGAGTAGAAGGTTTATGGGAATCGTTCCAGCTATCACGTATGCTGCCTGTGACGAGATAGTTCGATACGCGCTAGACACCCGCATGGCCATCAGCCTGAACGTGCTGTTCTGCCAAGATATGTTCCGCTTCGTGTGCAATGCCGTTGCCCAAGCAGGTCCTGCGTATCTGAGCATCGATGTAGAGACACTCGCCAGTAACGTATGCGGAATGAAATTTGGACAACGCTTCCAGCATTAAAACAAAAATGCAACTGGTTGCAAGGCATCATACTAAACGTCATACTCTAGGCACACTTATTTTAAACATCCAGTGTTAATTTCGACCCGATAGGAGATACCATGTGAACAAAATGGCAGCGAACGCCCAATCTGGCACCTAGCTATTATGCCAAAAAAAGTTTTGGCGCATTGGAGGATTACGACATACTTTTTGTACCAAAGGCTGATTAATCTCCAAATGTACCAAAATTTCGCCCAAATTAGGATTTCTGGAATAATTTGAAGCAGAGAGTATATGCCAATAATTTTCGACCTAAAACAAACAAACGTGATAATCAAAATTAAGAAAGAAATTAAGAATATGCCAACATCAATTTTTTTGACCCCTTTGCAAAAAGTTCCTGTAAACTATCATAAAGCTTCTTGAATGGGCTCAATTTTTTTCTACATTAAGTTAATAAGCTGACAAATGTTTTCATACAGAGAGAACATTTAATAAATGGTTTTCTACAAAAAAATTGCCTTTTGAATTTTGTCCAAATTTTATTTCGCATACGTTAGTCGATTTTACTGCTGCTGATCGCCGAATTTTTGGGCATGATCCCGCATGCGTGGCGATGTGGCTACTAAAGCTTAACCGGTCATCTCTCCCAGTTGTCTAACTTCCGGCTTTGAGTTGATGATACACTCTCCGACCGAGATTATTGCGAGCTAACTTCTCGCGCATCCAACCTTCCACAACATTTATCGCCTCCGTTGCGAGTACTTCTACTTCCTCTAATGTTTCGCCGATTACTACCAGTACCACGTCATCCGCAAAATCTACAATCTTCAAGCTCCAGGGGGGTTCAGCTTCAGCTCTGCCATACGTAGCATTCTAAAAAGTTGGGCCGAGTATGGAACCCTGTGGATCGCCCGCTGTTACGGTTTTACTTTTTTCCGGCGTCAGTTTCGTAGGACAGTTCTGGAAGTAGCGTCTTAAAATCCTACAGAGGCACTCGGGAACTCTCAGTTTGTGGAGCCAATTGGCGATTGCGGCCCAACTAACGTTATCGAAGGCGTTTTTCACATCCAGTGTAACCACTCCGCTGTAACGATTTACTCTTCTCTTTTGTTTCTGCGCAGCCTCCATAGTTTCATTTGTATGGCATCCGCAGTGGATTCTACCTTTCCGGAAACCGATCTGCATATTGGATAGGCCATTCTCTCCTTTTGTGTATGTTGTAAGCCTGTTAGGGATTATTCTTTCAAGCACCTTGCCAACTATATCCAACAGGCATATTGGCCTGTATGCTAAAGAATCTCCAGGGGGCTTGCCTGGCTTCGACAACAGCATCAGCTTTTGTCGCTTCAAGATGTCGGAAGTTACCATCGTCGATGCACTTTTGCAAGACAGTCATAAACATATCCGGGTTCGTTAGGATTGCTGTTTTCAGGGCCACGTTGGGGATACCGTCTGGTCCCGGGGCCTTCTTGGTTTTGAGGGTTTTGCTACCACTATCACCTCCTCGTTGGTTACCCGAGCTTCTCTTGGCGGTCATACTGAGTTCCGTATGGCGTAGGCGGCCAGGCCGTCGGTTCATGCTGTGGAAAAAGCGCTTCTACTATGACTCTCATCCTCTCCGGACACCTACCCGGTGGTACTACCGATCCTTTTATCTTCACCATCGTAACTTTAATAACGCCCGACGCCCCACGGATTTGAATTGGGGTTGCGGTAAAGCTCTTCTAGGCAGGCTTTCTTACTGAGCTTAATTCATTGTTAAGTGCGGCCCTTGCCGCCTTATACACTGGTCTTTGAGCATCTCTTTCAGCAACGTTGTGGGCTCTCTGCATTTTTTTCCGGGCTTGGTGGCAACATGCACGTAGGTCGGCCATCGCCGAATTCCATCACAAGCCTGGGCGACGACTGTAGCGATTGCCTTCTCTTGGCATGGTTATATCGCACGCTCTTGCTAATGCCGTTGTAACTTCATCTGCATTGAAGACAAGGTAGCACAAAACGCAAGGCTTTTCGGACCTATCCGCCTTCCGTTTTGTGCTACCGACGACTTCCCGTTTGGTGTATTTATCCGCGTGTCACTATGCGTTTCTTAGAACCACCTGTCCTCGCATCACCTGCTGAAACTCTTGACCTCTTCGGTGTAGAGAGGGACACGGTTTCCGTCCCCTGGGATTTGTCTTTCGCCTCGTAAGTTTCCCCCACTTTAGGTGGTACCACTGTTTGCCTTATTTACAAGAGCTTCTTAACTCCTTTCAGGTTACTTCCGCTTTCTGCTCCAAGGTTCTCCATTCCATGACGGCCAATCCGAGATTTTTTTGTATCTGCAGGACCAGTGTTCGGATGTACTTGTGCACATTACTCCTTTTATCAACAAACTTGTGCAGTTCGTCTACCAGTTTTTTAGCTACTGCTATACTCGGCAAGCTTAGTATTTTCACCCAGGCGCTCCCATCCTGCTTTTGCTGCTTCTGTTGAAGCTGCGGCTGCTGGTGCTGTCGAGACTGCTCCTGGTGCTGAGGCTGCTGTTTCTCCTGGTCGCGCTATTGTTGCACTGGTTGGTTTGCCGAGGTGGTGAACTCGTTGAACCGCTTTTGGCGAAGAGATTCGCCGCGTCTACGTCATATGTGTAAGTTTCTTGCAGGAAAAAATGTACAAAACCCTACTCAGCAAACGGGCTTGGGCTTACCATTACCCGACCCGATAAACACCACTGCTCTTGCCTAGAACCCGATTCCTCCCTGGCACTACCTTACTGCATTACTTCGTGGAGGGGTATTATGGGCATAGCACCCATTCTACTTCAACTACTTAGAAATTAGTTTCTTTAGTAGGGTTACAGCACTACTCCTCGACTCATTACTAGTTCATCACCATTCCACACAGCCCATGGCAGTCGGAGAGCTAGCTGTGGGTCGAGACTCACTGATCTTTTCCTACGAAAACAATCACAGGGTCGAGGTCAGTTCGGCGATTCCGGTGGATTAGGGCGTCCGGTTCGCTGGTGCCCCGACGACCTGCTACTGGTGGTATCTCGTCGATGTCTACTCAGTCTAGTTCTCGGTGGTGAATTTAGCTTACACCGACGGAGAGTTCCCCGGCGAAGAAAATTTTGCCGATACCGATTCTTTTTTGGTTTTCGCATCACAACTCCTAGAGCCCTTTGGCTCCCTGTCCGGTGATATTTAGCACCGCAAATCATTCATGCTCTTTGGTTCCCCTCACGTTCCATTTCGCTCTATTTCCTCGATGAGCCATTTAGCTCCTGCCCTTATTTGTTCACGAACTAATCGGTCTAGTCCCCGGCAATGGATCTAGACTACTCCGACGAAGAATTTCCTGGCGAGGGATCTCCCGAAATCGAGTGGTAGATTTCTCCTGATACCGATGTTCGTTTTCGTGAGCCATTTAGCTCTCCGCGTCGTCCTGATCTACTCGATCTAGTTTTCGGCGGTGGCTCTAGCTTACTCAACGGGTCAGCCAGTAGGTGCTGAAGTCTATTCAACGATTCCGGGTGGAGCGTAGCTTCCGGTTCACTAGCGCCCCAACGACCCACTGCTAGCTGTGCAACGCGGTCTACTTGGTTTAATCCCCGGCGGTGGATCTAGCCTAATCATAGGCTACTCGGTGGGGTGCAAGTACTTCCGGAAGCATCCGTGCCCGAACAAAAACTGCGTCAAATGGAAGTGCGCCTCTCCATGCTTCCTAGGCACCCAAGCCGACACATTTGGGATGAGTCGATGGGTCCACCTTCGAGGAATTCCACGAAGGTCCGTCCGAAAATCTCTAAAATCGTGACCGACCATCATAGATTCCGATAAAACTTTACAGGTTCAACCGACTAAACATTTGCCACAGTCAATAAGATTATTTTGACTCAAGCGTAATTTTTTAAAAGGGCGTAAACGTTTCTACGTGCTATAATTTAATTTTTTTTTTCGTTTACACTATTTTATACAGTTAAACTATCTCAGAACGAGTTACAGGTAATGAATACTTCTGCACGAAAAAATATGCACTAAAAAAAATTTATGATAAAAATTTAAATTACAAAAAACCGTTTTTTCTAATTTTTTATATTTTGTCAACAAAAATCTAAAGTGAAAAGAAGCATTTTAAATGTTGTTCATTTCATGATGGAGAAATAATCAGCAAAAAAGTTTTTCTGACAATAACTTTATACATGTTTTTAAATTTCATACTAATTGACATACAAAACTGTAATTTTATTACAGAATATAATTCTAAGTATCATTTTAAATCAAAATGCATTTAACAAATATCTTCCAAAATGCGACAGTTTTTGAGATATTTGAAATTTTGCTCAACAAAAACAATTAATTCATGTAATTATGCCCTTTTTAAAAGTTATTCGCGTTACCCTATCATAAATTGTCAAAAGTCTAATGTTTATCGTTTTAAAGACATAAAAGAATCTTTTGCAGTGTATTTGGATCATAGAGAAGCTTTTAATAAAAAAGATTTTCTAATAACAACTTTTGACAAATTTTTATAATTCATGCTATTCGCAGTCAAAAGTACAATTTTATTTTTGAATATGATTCTAAACGCCATTTCAAATCAAAATGCTTATAACAAAAATTTTCTGAAATGTAGTGCTCGAGATAATTTAAATTTTGTTTTAACAACATAATTATTTTGTTTTATTACGACCTTTTCAGAAGTTATTAGCGATTTTCCATCAACAACAATTAGTTTTTCGTAAGGCCCATAACATTTCCTATAACGTTCCTATAGACATCAAAGCGATATTGTAAACCATTTGAAAGCTACACAAAAAAAAAATTCAACTATATAGTAGGGTGGCACAAATTTTAGAATTCAGTAGAACCGATCTAAAACTATTCGCTATACGACCTCATTCAACCATGCAAAATGTTGATTTGTTAGGTTGCACTATATTTTAACACAAATGGTTTAAAGTTTGTATGTGATTTAACATGGATAAACGATCCACATTATTTAATACTTCATAGGCACGTTCCTATGTATTCTAAAAATATATGCTATGTTAATTCCGGTAGATAAGAGTACCGTGTGCAACTTACCCGAAGAGTGTAATAGGATGCGAGTTCTGGTTAAAATGTTATTCTTTATACAATGCGTAGGTGTCTACATCGTTGGTGCAAATTGAATTCATCTGGATACTCTGGCTGATACTTCAATCAAGTTAACCGTGATGTGGTAGCCATAAACCGAATTAGGCAGCTATCAACATAGGTGGTTTTATAGTTCAGATGCGAGCATCATAAATAGACAATCTGAAGAACATGAGTTCGGTTCTTAATTTTTTAATGTTTTAATTTTTTTTTGCTGCCTGTGAAGCGGGAACGTTATTATGTAGAATTGTTATTTTCAAATAAAATAACAAGGGAGATCGTAACCATTATTTCTGACGTGTTATTTTCTTTTAGCAAAGTTATGTTCTAACGTTATATTCACGGTGCTACTCCAATCTTAATCCCTGGATGATTCGTTCAAAAGTTTTGGTTAAATTCAAATAGTGCTTCATGGTCGGAGACACTCTTGCTGGCGTATAGTGACAGATACTGCCCGGTTTACTCAATTAACCTACCTTCAGTTTACGTGGAACTCTATAGCAGTTCCATTTTCAGCTCCCCAGGGATGTGGTGAACATCAGTTGAGCTTCAAACTAACGGGAACCTTTCCCGCTTCAGTCTCGTTTTAATTTTAATTTGCTCAACGTATATTATTGTATGCAAAAAAATACATTAAAATAATTCTGATACAATTCGATCCAAAGTCCTTTAGATCACATGTTTCGGATGATACCATCTGGACTATATTTCTGCTTAACACCAACGGTATAACTGGTGACTACAACAAATACGTCAAGGTTCACTTGATTGAAGGTTCAGCTCGCCGGGTAGCCAGAGGCAGCACTATTTTCATAACTTTCAGGGTATCAAAAGTTTAATTTTGGAATAACTCATGAACCAGTTGTCATAGCTATGAACTGTCTTTAGAAGAAGTTGTTCTACTTGACTGCATCTATAGAATGTAGCATACAATATATTTTTCAGAGGCACCAGGCGGCATATTTATGAATTTAATGAAAATGTATTATTTTCTCATAGTAAACTCCATACAAACTTAGAATCATTTGTGCTAAAACATGCTCCAACAGATTTGATTCAGATTTGGCGTAGGAGTTCGTTGAGGAATTACGATTTTTTCTAACTTGGTTCTGCGGTATTCAATTTTTTCATACATCCTCGTGCCACCCTACTATATAGTTTAATCATCAGATCCTATGGTTGAATCATATTCGGTAGTGCCGCCTTCTTATTGCAGTGATTTATACTAACCTTACCGAATCAACCTAAACCTCTTGTTCTTCCCAGCACTCATCCTTACGCAGTCACTTGCTGAGGTGTGCTGTACATATCGTAGCCTGCCGAGACGCGAAACGATCCAGAGGTGCTTACCTTAATGACCTACATGTCTTAACAACTACCTTCCAGGGTTTCTTATCGTTCTTGGCGCGACTTGTTCCTATTTATCTGGTCCTATTTAGCTGGTGCTGAGAGTTCCCTGGCAGCGGAATTTCTGCCGATACCGATTCCCGTTTTCGTAAACCAATTAGCCCACAGGCACAAAGACAGTTGACCGGCGGTGATATTTTGCTGGATAATCTAAAATATTCCGATTGTTTCTGACTTCGTATTGCTCGTTGTTTTTCATCCTTAGCTAATGTTGTAAGCTCGTTGACCGACTTTTTTTCTGCTCAGGAAAATTTCAAAAACAATTGAAAGCCTTCATTGGAAGAAGTGTTAACCCCCCCCCCCCCTCCTCATTCTTAGCACGCCCTTTGCGCACGGGCCTGCCTCTATGTTATAATGTATCTATACCAATTCTCAACTTATATCAATTTGAAACTTTACACCAGTTTTTAAATAAATTGCGTTCTAGAACGTACTTTTGTAATCTGTTGTCTCATTTTTCAATATATCCTTAAAATCCAGGGGTGATTTCTTGTTAATCAGGTAATAAGCAGTAAACCACCTTCATTTATCTGTGAATTTCTGATTTGGCTCGATTTGTCTTTATATTTCCACCAATCCCTTTTGAAGCACATCAAACAATAGGAAAACTGACGTTTTTAAACAGGCGATGGCAACTATGTTGCTACCGCTTTGACCCTTTCATATCCAACTTTTTTCTAGTGCATGTAGGGTTTCAAAACTATTTTCCCTTGAAAATGGTGGGCTTAAGAAATACTAAAAGTCTTGTTCATAAAGATAGGTGCTGCCCTGGCAGTGCTAGAAGCTGCTCTATTTTTACCTTCCACGGGTCAATACAATTCTTCTAGAATGTTTACAATAGTCCAATTACGTGGAAAAAGCAACCAAAGACAGTCTAAATTGATAAGTTTGATCAGTTTTCAATAATATTTCAGCATAACGAAGATATATGAAAAATTCATTTTCCGTCGTCAACGTAAACTATCTCTGGCACCACTGCTCCATCGGAATGCAATCAGACTAACTGCAATAACCAGTTCTAAAACTAATCATTGTAACTATTAATATTCAAATGGAATGTAATAGTCACATTTGCTTACTTATTTTTGCGAGCAAATCTTGCCTCAATCGAAAGTTATATCTGTTTAAAAACGTTGCTGTCCACATACAACGTG
Source organism: Topomyia yanbarensis (assembly GCF_030247195.1). Lineage (NCBI taxonomy): Eukaryota > Metazoa > Arthropoda > Insecta > Diptera > Culicidae > Topomyia > Topomyia yanbarensis. The sequence continues at coordinate 104,107,493 of NC_080672.1, read as the reverse complement.
TGCAGGTTAAATTCACTTATTTTTATCTTTGTAATTCTTGCCACTCATAAACCAAGTTTTCAGACAAAAATCGTTACTTTTACAAATTTTCATGACCAATATATAGGATGTAGAGTATTTTTTCAAAATCCAGCTAATTTTATTGTCCATAAGAAAATCGTCGTGTATTTTTTCAAAAAAACTGCACCAATTTGAAAGTTTTCACTGTAGCTCAATAAAAAGCAATAAGAAGAGTTGCCAGACTCCTAACAAATAGATTTCGTAAGATTAGAACACCTAATACTTCATATTCCTGCGTTACGAACGAAACAAAGGGATCTAGGTGAGTCGAGTGCTATCTCTATGGTAGAGGTTTAATTACACTGTCCCGAAAGCTTCAGCGTCAGATATTGCCGTGGTGTTTCAATCTGTGCTAGACCTCTGGTTTTCTGAACAAAATATCATTGAGTACATTAATTTTATATTCATTCTAAAATATTTTCTTTCCTGAAGTGATCCGGTAATTCATTCTTTCGACACGATTTTGAATCCATACTGAATTTATAAATTTAACCTGCCCAACACAAAGTTGAGTTTCCTTCCACTGTGTAGCGAAACAAGTATCCTACGACTAACGAGCTGATGGATATCTTTCGTTTAAAGAAGACGAGCTGCATTCATGCTATCAAGATTCAAAATTAAAATGAACTGCCTCATTACATCCTATTTAACACAGCAGTGCCGATGCCTATTTTGGCTAGTTAAACCGCTCAACCATGACAAACACCACTGTTTCGAAGAAGTCATCCAGAACTGCCTTCCATCAATGCACGGTTGAGTCATTAAGCAGTTCGCATCAATCACTTCAATAGTTTAAAATTTAGAGCTTAGATTTCCTAGCTAGCTTAGCGTTCGGCGCTTTCCGTTTGCCGCGAACGACAAATTTCCTGTGCGAACTGAAGCAGCAACTTCCAATCGCGAAAGTACCCACCCACATGAACCGTTACCGTTTCCATGTCAAACATTGTTGTATGCAATTTGCATACCCAAGAGCCCCTTCCCCCGTCCCATCATTGCTTCGGCACGGCATTTGTATCTACTTATGTGTAACGCTATTGGCAGCTCGATTGATGTTGGACACATTATAATGCACGGTCAGTTTGACAGGTACTGTAGATACGCGAGAATTTTTCACTTTCACTATTGCTTTTGTTTAGTGTTCCTACCGCTCTGCAGGTTGTTGGGGACTATCAATAGAGGGTACCTACTGGTCGTCTCGCTCGAGTAAACTCGCTGCTTCGTTTTGCTGGGCACGTTGGCGTTTACGGGAATGGTGGATGGGTGGGTGTGGTGGGTGATGTAGATATAAGCTGGGTACTGTACTGACTGAGGCGGATGTTACATGATCGGACGTTGTTGCAGTACCAGAAAGTGGTGCATTCCACAGGTGAGAGATTTTATGTTTTTGGAGGAAAGAAAAGGTTGTTAAAATTATGCCATAACACTTCCACTAACCTAGAAATTTTTTTTCACCAGAGTGACTTACGATGACAAAAGTCACGATTCATGTTGTGCGCTAAGAAATGATGTAACATGAGTTGCACTGTTTGTTTAACGACCTTTTTAACTGCTTCATTCGAGAGACGTCGTTCGGATGTTATACCTAATTAGAGCACCCCGTTTATCTATCTTTGAACATACTCCATCTCAACTAGAGTTATGTTGGTTAGATTGTGATTAGGTGTGACGAGAATTGCATAATTTACTGGTGTTAGAAGAGATGTTGTAGTAGGTTTGCACTATTTTCCACGATCCGCAGTTAGAATTCAGTTGCAGTTGCAGTTCTTAATAAATTCCAGTTTATGAAAGTAGACAATTAAGTCCAACAGTATCGTGACGTTGTACCAAATTCAGCTATGTCAATTAGTAAGTGGAATGATCCGAATTTCCTCTCTATGGGGTGGCGTGACAACGCCGTCATTTTAATGGAGAATAAGATAAGCAGAGATTAGCAGGAAGCAACAGAAAAAGTCGTCGGTTTCTTATCCATTTCGCCATTGATTAAGAAAACGGGACGAAGATTTCAGTAGCAGATAATTTCAGTAGTACTATTTTTTATGGCATCGAATATATAATCATTGACCTTAATAATATGAGAGATAATCAATATAGAAGCAGAAATATTCGTATATTCGTTGAATGAATAATAAAATGCTTCATTATTTCTTTCATGAGTTGTTCTTCAAGGTTATATATGTTCTTCTTGGACAATTACACCATGCATGCATGTAGGATCTAATCTAAGTTAACCCTTTCATTCCCAAATCGTTTCTAGCGTTCATGGGGTTTAACAAAAATTGAAGAACCCATTTTGAAAACCCGTGCTGGAGGCTGCTCAATATTTACCTTCCGATGCTCAATACAATTCTCGTAGAAAATTTTCAATAGGGAGAGTTTTTTGGTGTACTGTGACGAATTACCAAAACGAAATATGCTACGAAAAGATAGTCGAAGACGGTCCAAATTGATGCGCTTTAGCAGTTTTCAATAACAATGAGTAATAAAAAAAGATATATCAAAATTCCATTTATCAACGCTAACTGAAAATATCTCTGGTAGCACTGCTCTAGCGGAGTTCTATCAGGCTAATAGCAATAACTTCAGTTCTAGGGACTTTTAGCGCGGAAATGAAAGGTGATCGTCCCAGTTACTAGTCTTACTTGGTTTTGTGAGTAAATTCTGCCTAAATCAGAAGTTATAGATCTTTAAAAACGTTGTTGTTTATAAACAGCATGGGCATGAAAGGGTTAATGTGCGTAATTTCTACCCTAATACATTAGAATGTTTAGCTTATTTTAGTCATGTGCAATTTATCGGTTGTTCGCATTCGTTATGCATCTTTTATATGAGTGAAGATTTCTTCAAGTATATACAATATAATAAAATGTTGATCGAATTTGATCAGCTTCCAGAGTAATTCTACAATATAAAAAATTTCAAGCATTTGAGCTATTACGACCCGAGGCCGTCAACGCCAAAAGTGTTCTTTACAATTATACTTCAATATCATAATTTATGCCTAACGTCCTTTATGCCAATCGTCCATTATCCCTAACGTCTTTATGCCTAACGTCCATTATGCCTAACGTAAGTATGCCAAACGTCCTTATGCCTAACGTATTAATGCTTAATGGGATACACCCCGTTGCAGCTATATATTTTTGTTTTGCTCTTGCGATTCCACTTCTGAAATTCCGTAAGAATATCCAATTTAGAAAAAAAGTATATAGAACGCTACTTTCAGTCTACCTTCTCATCTCTAGCTGTCAATAATGCAAGCAACCAATCCGACATGCGGCTTTGTTGCTTATCCACCGTATAAACCAGAGCATAGCTAATTTGCAACAGGTTTGTTTCAACTTGAAGAAGGAAAGAATCTCAAATCGTGCACTACTATGCCTAAACCGCAGTTGTTAGCTGCATCATTCATTCAAGCTTCCCAGCCGCTCAATCATTTTTCATTCATTTTCAACTTTATTGGTCCTGTGAATATCTCTCTACTGGGGCACCGATTAGGTTATTCAAGCCAAACTACCCTGAACATACTTCATACTGTTCATGTACTCTTGAAAATAATAAATATTTTATCATTTAACTGAAGTTTGCCATTAATAAGCTGACCAACTCTATTGAAAAAAATCTGTACACCATTCTGCAACGAAGCGCTATCGCTCACCTCCATCAGGCACAGTCCGCGTGGTGTTTGGTTTTTATCGTCAGATTTAGTCAGCTCAGCTATTACAAAGTAGATGACGGCTTTGGTTGGTGAACGAAAAAGTATAAAATTAATATGAAGGATTTCAGTTTCGTCATGAAAATCCCGTCAACTTCAAGGAAAATTATTGAGCAAGGCATTGAGTTTGAATCTTGGGTGCGGTATATTCAACTAAAAGTTTGCATTTGAAAATGAAAATGCGCTTCATTGGTGTAAACAGTATAATGTCGTTACCGCTGGATGGGAAGTGAAATCTAGTGAACGAAAGAAAAAAGGGGGTTTGCCGGGAAATACCATTGTTATGGACTTAGAACAAATTCGCGTTAGAACTACTATTCGGAAGATGGAAACATTGCTGTAATGGATCATGGCGCTTAAGTCCACGGAAGTCTTCCATATAGAATTTCACCACATACCTAGTGCAGTTCTGAAAACGTTCAGTAATTTGGTTGAGGCGTTGAGCTTCATCAGGTACAACAACAAACATTTCGTCGAACATAACAACGTTAGGATCAAGATATATATGAAGAAGATTTTTCGTTCTGGCGCCGTCTAATACCGAACACCTTCATGTGAAGGGTTAAAAAAAATTCGGAGAAACTTCGTACCATGTATTTCCAACGAATTTCCTTAGATATTATTAATACGGGTGTTCAAATCTATTCTTTCCTAATTGAATAGGCGTACCATTTTTCACAATCAGCCAATGCAGACACCGCAACATAGCTACACCGGTAGATCGACAAACTTCATTATGTGGCGTAGCTAATGCTCCTCCGCGACGAAGAAGGATCTCCACGCACAACAGTGACTTAAGCGCACAAGATTCGGATGGTCATTGAAAATATATAAAAAGATCCTCGGCTCAGTCAAGCTAACGCATTGAGCCGTGAAGTTGAAAAAAGCGACTTTATTCAATAACTCTAAGCTAAGTAAGAATCTCCAAAATGTGTTTTCTTCATGTATAATATACTGGGAATCGATTTCATGTATTTAGATCACCCAAACTTGGTTTTAGGGATTTTAGAAAGGTTGCGTCTGGGCAAGTTTTTTTTCTAAAATTCAGTATTGAATGAATGAAATCTGTTTGTTTATAACATTATAGAAATTTTAGATTTACGTACCAACAAGAAAAATAAGTAAATAGCGAACTCGGTAATTTTAATGCAATATTCTTTTGAGTAGTGTTATGAAAAATATCTTTTAGCGAAACAAAACGTGCGCATGAAAAAAACATTCTCCAAACAAATGATTCATTTTTTTTGGTTTTTGATGTTAATACATACCTTATTTGACACTTTTTAGTGGTATCCAACGGGGAAAACAGATCGAAATGGTGCGTAAAGCGAAAGCAATTATGTGAAAAATTCCCCCACAAGCAGGATCCGAACCTGCAACCCTTGGGACTCCAGCACAATGCACAAATCCTTAAGTCTTAAATAAGGGGTTTACACTTAAGGCGAAAACCAACAATAAAATTAATTATTTGATTTATTCGAGCGGTGGGTTCGCTCCCGTAATAACTCTGTAAACTGAGCAGAGCAGAGATCGAAAATCTTCATTAGCTCTGTCACCTACTGAAGAACGATGGGTAAGGAGCCAAAATTAGACACAAGACAATAATAAAAACCCGGGCCTTGGTATCTAGCAAGGAAAATTAAATAGATCAAGTGTGTTGAGTGCCAGCTGCAGTTGTGTGTGTTCTCGCTTTAGAGACAGGGTACGATCACTGTCGCCAATGCGATAATGTGTTCTTTCTGGGTTTGTGCATTGGGCAGAAATCCCAAGGGTTGCAGGTTCGAATCCTGCCTCTGGAGGGATTTTTTTCACATAATTGCTTTCGCCTAACGCACCATTTCGATCTGTTTTCCTCGTTGGATACCACCAAAAAGACATTCTCTAAGGTTAGAATAAAATGGACTGATTGATTTGTTGTCGAAGGTTCCCTGCAGTTGTCATGGTTTTTGGATGCATAGTAGATAATAATACCAAACTGAGGCAGAGGAAACAAAAATTTATTCAAAAATCAAGGTCTATCGGAAAGTTGAGATTAGCAAGCATCCTGCAACGCAAAAAGTATATGAATCACCGTTAAATACAATAGTTCATATTGGTGAATTTACAGGCTGGAAATGTTTGCTGGAATTCAGTCGCGCGGTTGGCAGAAACTTAAGTGACGGTTTTTAATCAAAAAAGAGTAAGTTTTTTCGGGTATGCTATGATCACACTATAATATAGCTCGTTAATATTTTCTCGAATTGTCATACGAGGAAAGAATAAACTATGCGCAAAAGAAATGAAATCCGCACATGTTCAGATACAAGGATCGCAAAAGAGTTAATAACGGTCAAAACTGTACAATATTGAAACCTTGCAAGAAACGTTTGTCTTTTGCATTTCCACGTAAAATTTCACGAAAAAATCAACGTGAAAATATACGTAACATTCTACCAGAAATTCCACCTGAGAATCCATGTGAAACTCTACTTGGAATTTCGCGTAAAATTTCACGAGAAATACCGCATGCATTTCCACGTGAAACTACACGTGAGAATACACATGCAATCTTACGAAAAATTTCACATCAAATTTTACGTAAATTTCCATGCGAAATTCCACGCAAAATCCCACATGAAAGTCCATGTGAAATTCCACGTTAAACTCGACGTTAAATTTGCTTGAAATTCCACGCGAAATTAAACATGAAATGCCAAGTAAAATTCTGCATGAAATTTTACGTGAAATACCACGTGCAACTCAATGTGTAATTCCATTGGAAATTACACGTGGAATACCTCAAAAAGTTCCAAATAAAATTCCAGGTAAAATTCTGCTCAAAATTCCACATGAAAGTCCACGCAAATTTTCGAGCGCAGAATTTCTATGTTAAAATCCTTTGAAATTCTAAGCAAAAATCTCACATTAAATTCCACGTTAAATAGCACATAAAAATTCACGTAATATTGGACTTTAGTCTCATCTGAATTTCTACGTGAAATTTCACGTGAAACTACATAAAGGATTCCATGTAAAGTTCCACGTGAAATACCAGGTGAAATTTAGCTTGAATCCCTCTCTCAATGAAAATCCACGTAACGCTCAACATTCAATTTCATGGGAGATTCCACGTTGAATTCCACATGAAGTTCCATGTGAAGTTCCACGTAAAATTCCGTGTGAAATCCTATGTAAAATTCTACGTCAACTGTGAAATTTCAAGCGATGTTCCCTGTGAAATTATATGCGAAATTCCACTTGAAAATCAACGTGAAATTTCATTCGAAATTAGCACAAAAACTTTTGCGGAATTTCACGTGTAATTTAACATGACTTCCCTCGTGAAATTCCATGTGAAATGTTGCGCAAATTTCAGGTGGAAATCTGCGCGAATTTTTAGTGAAGCACCAAATTAAACGCTAATTTTACGTGAAATCCCACGTCAATTTCAATGTAAAATTCCTCATTAAAATTCATATGAAATTTCGCGTAAAATTCCGCATGAAACTTTGCGTGAAACTCCACGTGAAAGCCCACGTAAAGCTCCATGTGGAATTCCATCTGGAATAACACGAACAATTCCATACGAAATTCCACGCGATATTCCATGTGAAATCCTATGTGAACTTCAATAACGGCCAAATTCTGCACTTGGATAAAAACCGGATTTCGTTGAAAACCAGTTTTCGACTAATTGGTTACCAGCAACTTGAAAACTGGTTTTCAGCGAAAACCGGTTTTCATCCAGTGAAGAAATTGGTCGTAAGAAATTTAACGTGAAATTCTACGTGACATTACACGTACATATTAACGTGAAATTCTATGTGAAATTTAAAGTGAAGTTCTATGAGAAACTCCACGTGAAAACTCGTGTGAAATTTTGTGATCCAGCCGGAATTGCATGTGTAATTCCACTGGAATCCCACGTCATATTCCATGTAAAGCTCCATGCAAATCCCACGCGAAAATTCACTTGAAATTCCGTGTGCAATTTCATGTAAAAGTCCACGTGAAATTTCTTGTGGAAATCCACGTAAAATTCCAAGCTTACTTGAAATTCCACTATAAATTCCACTATAAATTCCACGTGAAATTCCAGGGAAACTCCATGTGATATTCCAGATGAAATTACCCTTGGAATTCTATGCAAAGGGTCATTTTAAGTTCCATGAGAATTTCCAAGAAAAATTTCATGTGAAATTCCGCGTGAAATTTCACATGGCACTGTACATAAAATTCCACGTGAAATTCCAATTTAAATTCCTCGTGGAATTTCTTATGAAATTCAACGTAAAGTTTCACTTTGCATTCCACGTGAATTACCAAATAAAATTTCACGTGAAATTAAACTTGAATCCCACGTAAATTTCACGTGTTACTCCATGTAAAATACCACACGAAACAGCATATGAATTTCGAACGTGCAATTCCAAGTGAAAAATCTCGTGAAGTTTCACAGCAAATTCCATGTAGCATACTAAATTCCATTTTCATTTTAACTCGGATCTCACGCAAATTCTAACCCGAAAAGTTTTATGTGAAATGTTACGTCAAATTTCAGGTGAGATTTCACGCAGATATCCACGCGAAAATTTCTCGTGAAACTCCGTGTGAAATTTCATATGATTACGCGGGAAATTTCTTGGAAACATATGCGCAAAATTCCTCAAAAAATCCCAAGTTCAATACTATGCGATATTCCACGCAAAATTTCATATGGAATTATGTAAAATTGCCTGAAATTACATATAATTTCATGTGAAAATCCACGTGAAATTCCACGCGAAAATCCATGTGAAATTCCACTGGAAATTTCATTGGAAATTCAACGCGAAATTTCATATAAAGTTCAACGTTTAATTCCACGCGAAATTTCATGTGCAATGCCACGGAAAATTTAACGTGGATTCCATGTGAAAACCCACGTTGATTCTACGTTAAATTTCATGCGAAATTCCACGCAAAATTCCATGTGAAATTTTATGAAAAATTTAACGTTCTCATGAAATTCTATGCGAAATTTAACATGAAGTTCCATAAGAAATTTCACGTGAAATTCAAAGTGAAATTTCACATAAAGCTCTACTCTCTTGAAACTTCGCATGAAATTCCACGTGGAATTCAACCTGATTTGCGCGTGAAATTCTGCGTGGAATCCCGCGTGATATTCCATGTCAAGATCCCTCGCAATATTTCACATGAAATACAACCTTAAATTCCACTTGAAATCCATATGAAATTCCACGTGAAATTCTACAAGGAATTGCATCAGAAATTCCGCGTAAAATTTCACGTGATTCTACATAAAATGCTTCGTCAATCCCATGCGAAATGCTACGTGAAGTCCAACGTGATATTTTACGCTACACCTGAAATAATGCGTAGAAATTTACATGAATTCGACGTGAAATTCCTCGTGAAATTTCAAGTGGAATTCCACATAAAACTCCACGTGAATTCAGTGTGAAGTCCATTGTGAAATTTTACATGAAATTCCATGTGGAATTCCACGGAAAATTCAACGCGGAGTTTCACGTAAAATTTCTCGTGATGTTCCACGTTGAATTTAACGCTATTTCCACGTGTAATCCATGTTAAATTTCAAGTGAAATTCAGCGTGAAATTTCACGTGGAATTCCACTCGAAATTCAAAGCGGAATATCTCATAAAATGTCATGTAAATTCCAAGTGAAGTTTAATGCGAAATTCCTAGTAAAATTTAACGTGAAATTGCATGTAAAACTCCATACGAAATTTTGCCGTAAATTCCTCGTTAAATTCCACGTTAGATTCCACGCAAAATTCCACGTGATATCCTACTTGAAATTACACGTGAAATTCCATGTGAAATGCTACTTGAAATTCCAGATATGCAATATAAAAACAAACTATTTCGCGTCTTTAGCAGCAATTTCAATATTTAATTTTAATTAATTGGCATTATGTTATAAAGAAGTTGACTCTTTCAATTCAATCATTATTACATGTCTTATATTGTAGTTTGCGAAAATAACCACTCGTACTATATTTACCAAATGAAGATTTTCATAGGGATGCATTCCCATGTACTACTCGTAAATTAATAACCACGTCCGACGTCCGATGATCGCTTCTTTCTTCGGTATAATACAATATGATTTCCAAGATATCGCTTGATTTGTATATCTAAGATTGTATCCAAACCCGCAACAACATAAACCAGATTAAAGTTAACATGTGCGAAACTTGCCAACAACAAACAAAAATCAATAACAGCTAAATTCAACGTAAATATGCTACCCGAAGCGACTCGCTGGGAACAAAACGTGATTCGCGTTGCTCTAATCCGATTACTGGATGTCCCGCTTCTGTTTCAGCCGGTAGGGTGTTGGTGTTTCCTTTTTCCAACCTGTACCCTGTACTATTTTCGCGACCAAAGTATTTACAAATGCTTTTGCCACCTGTCTCACATCGACGTCGAAGTTTCAGTCGTTAATTACATTTTCAGTAGAACATTAGAAAGCAATTGGACACCAGTTGACCGTTGCGTTTCGTCCCGGTCGGAACTGCTCTGACCAGTGAAGAAAGAATATCAGTACCACCATCCTCAATTGCATGGGATTAAAAACAGACTTTCCGTTCGTTCTTCCTCCGACAGGAATATGGCCTACAATGGACTGTCGCAGCACGTGGACTTCCTGAGGCTGCCCAATCCGAGCGAGCGTTTCGAGTTGCTTGATCTTATTGGCGAGGGAACCTACGGCGAGGTGTACAGTGCCAAGGACAAGCACAGCGGGCGCAAATATGCCGTTAAGGTGAGCAGAATCGTTAGGGACTTGAACAAGCTAATTTATCATGATTTTCATCATTTTGCAGATCCTGGAAACGATCGCCGACAACATCGAGGAAATTGAAGAGGAATACCTAGTACTGCGAGACCTATCAAACCATCCAAACATTCCGGATTTTGCTGGGCTTTTTCTGAAGCGTGGTCCAACCGTCGAAGATGACCAGCTGTGGTTTGTACTGGAGGTGAGTTTTGTGCACTAATTTTTAACTTTCGTCCCCTGTTAATATGTATGAATCCCCGATTTGCTGTTTTTGGGAGCACAGTCTGTACAGCGCGTCAATGGGTTTTTTTTCGCGGGGACATGGTTCGGTCATTGACCGAAACACTGCACGGCGTTGTTTTTCGTTTCTCGCTCAGCTACCCAACTGGGTTATGGTAGCTGCAGCAAGTTAACCGCCTGTCGAGCTGCAAATAACTGCAAACCTCCAGCGGGCAGCGGGTGGTCCCCGTGAAATTTTGTTGCATATTCAGTAGATGATCATGAACTTTCAGCGCTGAGTACCTGCTTGAAGATATCAATGAAACCTTACCGACGGGGAGGAAATCGATTGCTTGCACGGATCATATCGGTTGAGCAGCTTAATCTGGCTAAAATTATAAAATTTCGCTTCCCAGCAATTGCGACGGTGACGGTGTGTACGTATCTGTAATTCGGATATAGTTCGTTATTTTGGTTTATCGCTATTTATTTGTTTTTCGCTTTTATTTTACTTTCTGAACCGCTTCAGATAATTATTGGTGCAGTTTCTCGGCACTGCATATAAAGTGGCCAAAATGTGGCTTTAGGTGCCGTTTCCAAATAGTGCTTAGTTGGGAGGATTTTGACTCTGTGAAATGTTCGGTATCGAGACTGTTAATCAGGAGCTGAAAGGGTTGCAGCCTGTTGGATATCCAACCATTGCACTTTGTCGTCTAACTGATAAGTGTAATAGCAATAGGAAATGCGCAAGAAACTGCTTTGGAGCTCCAATCAAGAAGATATTATAGTGTCAATAGAATGCGTTGTATAAGTTGAGTCAAAATTTCTCAAATTAGATGGTATTACAATTTTGATGAAAGATCCAATTTTTCACTAGTATTTGGCATTACAAAATCAAATCCAGATGAATTTAGCGAAATATTTTTTAAACTATTTTAACCTTAATATCGACACTTAAGTTTTTAGCCCGCTTATTTAAAAAAAATTCTGCGGGCGCCTAATTGGCCGATTTTATTGAACAATCCACCGATATCGAAATAAAGTTTGAAGAATGCACGTATGCACTTTAGAGGTAACGTGATATCAAGAGCTGCAATTTCAATTTGCAGTCGCGTAGAAAATTTGAGTAAACTCTATTGAGAATATGCACTTCAAATATAGGCAATATTTTTTCGATGTTTTTGGCCCAGCACAACATGTAGGGATATTAAAAAATTTCCTACATAATGCATTGATAGACGAACTTAGATATGTTATTAACAAAGAATTTGTAATAATTCGTTTACTGTGTATTTTATATGCCATTCTTTTGCTTTACCTTTGATTTGATTTGATTTAGGCTTTGAAATTTCTGGCACTGATGTTTTCGCTTACTGATTTGAGCGTTTCTCTGAGTCTTACCACTATTCTATGTAGCAATGATAGTCGGGTTCGGGTTTTTGGACCCGAAACCCGGACCCGACCCGAACCCGACGGGATACCAGCATGTATCTCGGGTTGAATAAACGCAATGCTTAGTAGCCGCACTCTGCTCGTCACTGTGATAGGCTAAGATACGGAAGTTGAGTATTTGCGGTTGTCCTCAGGGTGGCGTTCTGTCACTTTTGTTATGAAGAAATTCAATGAGCTTGGATCTCCAACCTACGGGTTTGCTGACGATTATCAAATACTAATTACTAGACTTTGTATCGGAACAATCTTTGACTTAATACAACAGACATTAAGAGCTGTCGAACAGTGGTGTCGACAAGTTAAATTATCAGTTAATCCAAGCAAAACTCCAGTGGTTCTTTTCACGAAGAAGCGAATAACAACCGGGATTCGTCCCTTACAGTTCGTTAATTCTGAGCTACAGTGTGTAGATCAAGTCAAATACATTGGAGTTATATTGGATTCCAAACTGAATTGGTCTGCTCACATTGAGCTCAGAGTCAAGAAAGCGTGCATTGCCTTCGGGCAGTGCAAACGAACTTTTGGAAGGACCTGGGGTCTCAAACCTAAATACATCTATTGCATTTACATGACAATTGTACGTTCAATACTGTCATACGGATGCCTTGTGTGGTGGCAGAGGGGAGAGGTGGGGACAGTCCAGTCAAAGCTAAACCGTTGACTGGTGCTTTCACCACGACTCCGACAGCTGCTCTTGAGGCACTTCTAAATATAAAACCATTACACATACACCTCAAACAAGAAGCACTATCATGTGCATACAGACTGCAGGTTACTGGGTTTTGGAACAGTAATCATGTTGATCTTGCTACCAGTCATACACGATTGTGGTCACAAATGATTACATGGGGTGAAGATATTCTTGCTCCCAGCGATATTACACTCACATGTAGTTTGCCTTACAGGACATTCCATGTGAAGATTTCCTCTCGAGAGGAGTGGTTTATGGAAAGACAACAACAAACGCAAGTGGTCTGTTACGCTGACGGTTCTCTGATGGAGGGACGTGCTGGTGCTGGTGTCTACTGTCGTGAAATGAGATTGGAACAATCTCACTCACTAGATAGATACTGTACTGTATTCCAAGCAGAAATCTTTGCGATTATGTCGGGGTACAATCGGCCCTTCAACTGAGTTTGTCCGGCAGAGTTAAAAACTTCTGCTCCGATAGTCAGGCTGCAATCATGGCCCTTAGCTCAGACAAATCCCGGTCCAAGCTAGTGATCGCGTGCCGAACCTAAATCGAAGAACTAAGCATTGTCAACACTATCTACCTTGTCTGGGTGCCCGGACATTCGGGTATTACTGGAAATGAATGGGCTGACGAATTGGCCAGGGCAAGTTCAGCGATTGACTTCGTTGGTCCTGAGCCCGCGCTGCCAATTTCGACAAGTTGGATAAAGGAAAAAATACGGTCCTGGGCTTCGTCCGAGCACCGCAATTATTGGAGAAATCTACAAACGTGTCGCCAAACAAAGGCGTTTCTAGAACAACCGTGCCCAGTGATTTCGAAAAGCTCCTACATTTTTCGAAGCTCCACTGCGGCATGCTGACCAGGGCTTTAACCGGCCACTGCAAACTCAATTATCACATGGCAACTATTCAGCGCGCTGAGTTTTTTTTAAGTGATCTTTGTGAATCCGACTACGGAACCTCATATCATCTGATATGCAACTGTCCAGCGGTAGCGCAATTGCGATTTCGAGTCTTCGACCGTCCTTATATCGACGAAACCATGTTTGGACGACTGAAACTCAGAGACATACTAAAGTTTCTTATCCAATGTGGTAAAGAGCTTTAGGCTTATTCGCAGGCAAGTTGAACTACTTGTGAGTTTAACTTACCTGTTGTTTATTTTTGTTTTTGTGCTGTTATTTTTCCTACCCTTCCAATTCTACTTCCCCACACCTCCTTATCCTTTCCTTCCGCTCAGGAAATGATGAAAACACACGGCAAGGCACAAATCCCCGACTACATACGGGGAACGTGCCATTTAAGCCAATATATTCTGATTCCTGATTCCTGAGGGGGAGGTGTTTTCACGTCGGTCTTCTACGCGCCGACGAGTGCTTCATCGACAATCGGTCCCATGTTGACAGTTCCTAAAGTGACTCTAGCAGGAGTTCGAAATTCTCTGGTGTGTCCTGGTACAGCACCGGTTTACTCGTACCCAGGAATGACTGTCACACTGTCGAGTGTAGCCGACAGGGTTCCGGCGATGCCGTATGTTTCTAGTAGTTTTTATGGAAACCAGGAACTTCGATTAATACCTTCAACTTCGATTAATACCGATCCACTATACGTCGTTCCAAAGAATCCTCTTGTCTCTTCTACTGGCCAGTGGCAGTATAACGGTGCCGTACCACGGAGTCCAATCTTAATACCAAACTTCCGTATCCCGGGCCGAGACCGGAAATTGTACCCTCGATAGTACCACTATCTTTAGGATTCCACGGGAATGGGAACAGTCTTTCAGTCAGTGTAGGGCCGAATAGTGCGCAATTAGCAGCTCGACAAGTAATTCCACGCGAATTGCCGAGGTTTAGCGGGGATCCTCAGGAGTGGCCTATGTTCCACAGTTCTTTCAAAAACACGACGGAGGTCTGCGGATATTCCGACGCTGAGAATCTAGCCAGATTACAGCGTAGTTTGGGAGGGGCATCGCTGGAAGCAGTTAGAAGCCGCTTACTCCTGCCAGCATCTGTACCCCACGTTATGGAAACGCTATATAAGCTCTACGGTAGACCAGAGATTTTAATAAGTTCTCTACTGAAGAAGGTGAGGAATGTTCCGCCGCCAAAGTCGGATAACCTAAGCTCGATCGTTGCCTACGGATTGGTGATTCAAAATCTTGTCGATCACATCATTCTGTCTGATCAACAAGCACATTTTTGGAATCCAATGTTGCTTCAGGAGCTGATCGATAAATTACCCACCTCACTGAAGATGCAATGGGGTACATTCAAGCAAGCGTTTGCAAACGTCAACTTGGCGACATTCAACAGTTTCATGTCGGGATTAGTAAATCTGGCTTCCGAGTTGAGTATCGATGTGAGTTCTGTCCAGAACTACCACCAGCCACAGAGAGCGGAAGAGTCAAAGCCGAAGGTGAAGCTTTTCATTCATGCGAACGAACCACCAAGCGTATCGAAGGAGTTTGCGATAAAAGGACATACGTCAAAAGCGTGCTCCTATTGTGAGGAAGACAGTTATCTGATCCTAAACTGTCCTCGCTTTAAATCATTGGACATCGGAGGCCGATGGAAGGTGATGCGGCAGAAAAACCTATGTCGACTGTGTTTAATACCGCATAGTAAATGGCCGGGGTAAACGGGTGTCGCGTTCGACATCATATGCTGCTGCATAGTAATCGTAACGATACTTCCGACTGTGCAAGGTCTGGAGAGATTGTTCACCAAAATCACCATTCTACGAAATCATTTTCACTGTTCCGCTACCTGCCAGTAACACTGTACGGAGACGGGAAACAAGTAGAAACATTCGTATTCCTGAACGATGGATCGTCATGTACACTACTCGAGGAAGGAATCGCAGCACAGTTGGGCGTAGAAGGAGAACCTGATAACCTGTGGTTGAGTTGGACCGGAAAGATTAGCAGGCACGAGAAGACTTCAAAGCGACTGAGCGTGAAAATATCCGGTAATTGACATAGGGAAACGTTTCAACTAGCCAACGTGCGAACGGTGCGGGAATTAGGCCGGGGAATTGGACTATACAGAGCTATCGAATACGTTCCCGCATCTTCAAGACCTTCCTGTGGCCACTTACACCGATGCAAAGCCCGGCATGATCATCGGACTTGAACATGTACGGTTGTTAACAAGTTTGAAGACCCGTGAAGACAGCAACAACGAACCAGTAGCAGCTAAGACTCGGCTTGGTTGGTGCCTATACGGGAGAAATAACTGAAGGCTCAGTTGAGCAAGTGCACGTCTATACCTGCGGAGAGATGAAGAACAGTGACCTACACGATTCGATGCGTAAGTTCTTCGCAGTTGAAAATGCCGCTTCGGTGCAACAGTTGAAATCCGAGGAGGACAAGCGAGCACGCAGTATTCTTGAGGCAACTACGGTACGAAAGGGAAGTCGAATGGAGACGGGTTTGCTTTGGCGAAAAGAAGACGTGAACTTCCCGGATAGCTACCAAATGGCGATCAGCCGTTTGAAAGGTTTGGAGAAACGACTGGCGAAAGATCCCGAGCTGCGTAGGAAAGTCAACGACCAAATTGAGAGTTACGAAGCAGTATGTCTGCAAAGTATCATCTGCAGAGATAGCGAACGCGAACCCTCGGCGGCTGTGGTACCTCCCGTTAGGGGTGGTGACGAATCCCAAGAAACCAAACAAAATCCGACTGGTGTGGGATGCGGCCGCGAAGGCTTGTGGAGTTGCTTTCAACGACATGGATCTACTCGTATCGCTAGTGAACGTCTTGTTGCGATTCAGGGAAGGCAAGATAGCAGTATGCTCAGATATCCGAGAGATGTTCCTGAGAATTCTTATCCGGGGGAAGACAAGTGGTCACAGTGCTTCGTATGGCGTAACTGTACGTCGGGTGAAGTTCAGATATACACAATCAACGTCGCTATGTTCGGGGCAACCAGTTCTCCGTGCACGGCTCAGTTCGTGAAGAACAAAAATGCTCTCGAATACGCGGAATCATACCCCAGAGCGGTAAACGCTATCATCTATAACCGTTACGTGGATGATTTCCTTGACAGTGTCAACTCGGTAGAGGAAGCAGTACAGCTTGTCCAACAAGTACAGTTTATCCACGCAGCAGCGGGCTTCGAATTCGGCAAAATTATGTCCAACTCGCAGGAGGTTCTTGATCGTCTTGGGGAAACTAGTTCGCCGGACAGTAAGTCACTAGTATTGGACAACGAACACACGTATGAGCGCGTCTTAGGTGTAATGTGGGTTCCATCAGCGGATCACCTCACCTTCGACCGGTATGGGGTAGTAAACGTTTTGGGCAGTAGTCAAACAGTTCCAACGAAGAGACAGGTGCTACGAATCGTGATGAAGCTGTACGACCCTTTGGGATTTGTGGCGCATTTCGTAGTACAGGGAAAAATCTTAATGCAAGAGATTTGGAGAACGGGAACAAATTGGGATGAGCCCATATCAGAGCAACTGTATGATCTGAGGAGTAGATGGATCGAGCTGTACGAGACGATTGATGAAGTGCAAGTACCGCGTTGCTTCTTTGGGAATTCTACAACGCCTGAGGTGGACGAAATCGAGATTCACGTGTTCACCGAGCAGCTTGCGCGTGTGTAGTTTATCTGAGGATGGTACACAGCGGCGGTAGTTGGTGTAGCAGCAAAAACTAAAATCGCGCCACTTCGTGCCCTCTCAATCCCGCGTTTGGAGCTACAAGCTGCCATGATGGGTGCGCGCTTGTTGCAAAACGTTTGTTCGGCGCTCACTCTCAACATACATAAACGCTACCTGTGGACGGACTTCAGTACAGTTCTGGCGTGGCTTCGCTCGGACAGTCGCCGATATCACCAGTTCGTCTCATTTCGAGTCGGCGAAATTCTTTCACTCACCAGTGTAGATGAGTGGTACTACGTACCTTCGAAGCTCAACGTAGCCGATGATGCCACCAAGTAGAATTCAGGACCATCGTTTGATCCGGAGAGTCGATGGTTTCAAGGCGGGTTCCTACGAAATGCGAAAGACTAGTGGCCAAAGCAATCGAACAAGGTAGATGAAGTAGATGCGTCAATCGAAGAAATACAAATGTACATCTGTACATCTGACGTCGGAGGTGATCGTAGACATCGAACGCTTTTAAAATTGGAATCGTTTAGTTTGAACGATGGACTGCGTTCATCGGGCGATAAGAAGTTGGAAGCAGATTGGGAATAGTAAACACCGAAGACAAAATCCAGATCAAGAGGATTTCGTGAAGGCAGAAGAAACCCTTTGGCGTCAGGTTCAATCGCAGGCATACAGTGAAGAGATTCATCAACTAAACATCGATGGCAGTGTTTACAAACAGAGTTCACTGCGTTCGCTGCTCCCCTTTTCCGACGAGCACGGAGTCATGCGGGTACGAGGTCGGATTGGAAACGCGCCGCATATTCCGTACGCGGCAAAGTATCCCGTAGTATTGCCGAGGGAACATCGCATAACTTTTCTTCTGGTGAATTACTACCACCAACGGTTCCTTCACGCCAACGGAGAAACGCCAGAAGTTTTACATTCCGAAGCTTCGAACGCTCCTACGCAAAGTTGGCAGAAGTTGTCAGTACTGCAAGGTACAGAAAGCTGTTCCAGTGCCGCCGCAGATGGCGCCACTTCCGAAGGAACGCCCCACCCCATTCGTCCGGCCGTTCACGTACGTTGGTGTCGACTACATGGGGCCCTTCGAAGTCAAAGTCGGCCGCAGTCTGGTGAAAAGATGGATCTGCTTGTTTACCTGTCTTACGGTACGGGCGGTTCATCTGGAGCTAGCACACAGTCTTTCAACATCGTCCTGCGTGATGGCCTTTAGGAGATTCGTGGCCCGACGGGGTGCGCCGCTGGAGGTTTTGTCCGATAATGGCACTAACTTTGTCGGAGCCAATCGCCAACTGTCGGAAGAAAAACTGAAACTTCAAGAGATCGTCGTAGACTGCGCCAACACATTCACCAACGCACACACTCAGTGGCACTTCAACGTTCCTGCAGCCCCGCACATGGGGGGACCCTGGGAGCGCATGGTCAAGTCAGTGAAAGTCGCAATGAAAGCTGTTTCTGACAGTCCCCGTCATCCTAGCGACGAAGTATTAGAAACGATCATGCTGGAGGCCGAAGGTATTGTGAATTCGCGACCGTTAACCTATGTTCCCCTGGAAGCTTCAGATCAGGAGGCTCACACTAAACCACTTCCTGTTACATGGCTCGAACGGAATCAAGCAACCAGCAAGCGAACCTGCGATCACAGGAAACGTTCTTCGGGACAGGTGGAAGCTGGCCCAGCACATTGGAAACGAATTCTGGCGAAGGTGGATCCGGAAATATCTCCCAATGTTGACACGGCGGGCGAAATGGTTCGATACAGTCCCTGGAACCTGGCGATCTAGTCGTCATAGTCAACGAACATGCGAGGAACCGCTGGGAACGAGGACGCATCCTGGAAACCTTCCCGGATAAGTCCGGACAGGTGAGACGCGCGACAGTACAGACTAATAGAGGTGTGTTCTAGAGACCTGCTGTAAATCTCGCTGTTGTGGACGTCGTAAGCTGTAACCAGAAGTCGGATGAAGCCGCTGCGGGACCGGCAATGGTTCACGGGTCGGGGGATATCGCCGATACCCCTTGTTCCGGCGTCCTATCCTTCGCTAACCTAACGTCACGACCGGGCAGTGCGAGCACTTTGACAGATGATCAACACAATCGGTCGATTAGTCAGCACAATTGCAGTGATTAAGTTAACAAGTTGAAAGTACATTTAGTTTATTATATTCGGTATCCTAAGGTGAATTAGGAGTATTAAGGTACGAAGCAATTATTAATTAATCCTATTATCCTAGAAATTATAAACTAAAACTTACCTAGATTTATTACTTACCACTAAAACCTAACCTAAACTTACCGTTAACCTTTGTAGAATACACTGGAGTGTCCTTCCACTGTAAAACAGGAACCTGAAAAGATAGGGAAACACTGTAAATGTAAGCAAACATACATACAAATACTTACCAGTTACCACTAACTGGTAATCAACTAAAGGAACGGTGTTTGTTCTGACTTCGGGAACATAAGATATTTCAGTTTTCGTCAAGCCATTTGCCGAAATTCGGACTTTTTTCTGTTTTTTGGGCTCATCGAGTAACATTGTCTAAGTCTAAGCTCTACAAACTGTATTGAATTTTCTGTTTCAGACAATTTTAACAAGAGTTATCGTGTCCACTGCGGTGCTCCTCAACGTGGAAATGGTTGGACGTCTACTCTTGGAACGCTCGTATGTGTGGCTCTGCGTGACTGAAAATATTTTTTTTCGTGCAATGAATATATAAATAAATCATAACATTACACAAAAGACAAATTGTTGCCTTGCCTTCAAAATCGCAAAACAAAATAACTTCCGGTTTGAGCACTTTACATCAGATCCTCTTAAGCTTATAAGAACTAATGAAATCGAAATTTGGTTCGACTCGGCAAGTCAATGCTACATGCACTATGCTATATTCCTCTCATGGAGAAAAAATATAGATAAAACCACTTTTATGCATCAAGGGGAAAAACCTGCAACTAAATTAGTTATGGAATCATTAGCATAGATCGACATAAGGAACCAACATTTATTTCTATCCGAATAAAAAGAAATCATTTAGTACAGAGCAGCTTGAGTGGTATACGTGATTGAAGAGAAATGGAAAGTTCAAACCCACTCCTAAAGGTTGACTGACTACTACAACCCTTCGACCGCGACCACGACCTTCCACCAGCAGTGAATGCAAGCGCGATTAACCCGCCCAGGAGGTAAAAGCCAACGATTAGCGGATCATTACTGGCTGCGCACAAGATTGCCTCAACGTGATCCCAATCTTTTCTCGGTCGGCGGTGGTAGTGGTGGTGAATCGCAATGGGGTTTCAGTGCGAAAACACTTTTGAATGATATGTTCATCTAACTTTGTCAATCATGATTATGCATTTCGCGAACCGATTTTTCCGCCAGAAAATGTTTCTCCTTCCGACATTGGAAATTAATTGTTCAGCTTTATCACCTGTTTTTCGAATTAATGCGAGTGAATTGAAGCGGTCGGACCTTGCATCATTCAAGGCGCCGTGGAAAGCATCTTAGACCTGCTGGCAGCTGGTTCGCAGGGGGCCCCCATCTGGGCCCGTACATAGATAAGCCGAAAATTGTAAAACAATTTGAGAGCTGATGCCGGTACGGTATCCTCAGTTCATTTCTTTCCGCCGGTGGATTCGGAAGTGTGTATATTTCGAACATCGCGATCATAGTCGATGCGAAGCCGCGCGTTTGTTTTTTTTGTATAGTTTAGGTGTAATAAAGTAGAAGGCCTCGCAAATGCAGTACCGTGTGTCGTGCGTCGTTATCGTGGCAGTGGAGACTCCGGCTTTCCGATACTTCTGGAAGGGATCTTCCCGGTTCGAGACACCGTTTGGATCTGACAAACAACAGGACGACAAACCGTTACCCAGTCCGGATTCGAGCGCCGTCGTACCAGCTGATGAACTTGTAAGGCTTGATACCTGTGCATACTTTCGTCATAATCAGTTCAATGTGGGGTCGGTTTATTGTACCTTTGCCGAGTATTACCGAGACCGGGCCCACGTTCGGTGTATGAAAGTCACGTGCGTCCACAGACAATACCGTACCGAGACCAGTCAGGGTAGTGTGAGGTATGATTGCGTGGCGATGGTAGTTTACACGTTTACCTACGTGTACATTCGGGTGACTCCCGATGGTAAGAGTAATGGTTCACTTTGGTGCTGCACGATGGATGGACCAAGCCAAGGACAGAAAGAACTAGGAATGGAACAGGTATTTGGTTGTCGCATCTGAGGACGTGCTCGTGTTGTGGGTGTGCTTGGATGAGGAAGGGATTTATTGCTGCAGGTGGTTGTCATGTCCTGTGGGGTTGTTTTCGGGAAGTACGGGACGGGGATGGTTCCTTCTTAAGCGATTAAAAAAAGATAAAATCATCGAAAATGGCATTTCTGGTAACTCTGTCACAGTTAGAAACGCACAAGCACAAGTACAAACAAGTCACGAGAGATTGTGCAAACTGGAACGGTTTTCCGTGCAATTGCCGAAAATCTGATTCAATTTTTATAATGGACTTTCTTTTCTCGCAACTTTTGATTTGAAAAGTAAAAAACAAAAAAAAACGTTTGAACGTCTAGAACCAAAAATTGGTTTTTCATTAAATTAGGTTTTTTTCATCTCCTCTAGACTCAAAAAACAACATCTAGTTTAAAAAGACTATTTAACCTGAAAATCTGCCAAACGGTAAGTGATTTCTGGGTTTCTACTTTGGATTCCAAGAGGATTTTCACAATATAATAGTATATTAATTTTATTACCTTACTAGCTGTAACCCGGTGCGCTTCGCTACACCTATCAGGACAAAACGAAATATTTTAAATATACTAAAAATAACAAATATTTTTGTTACAAAGAAGAAACTTATTGTAATTCTCGCTGATAGACAATGTTCTTAGTTTGACCACATGGAGCACAATTAAATAAATTGCTCTGTTTTCCTACACACAATCGTTCCAAATCCCTTGGTATCATTCGAATTCGAGGTAGCAGTACATCTGCTCCTTTATATTTTCTAGTTACAATGGTCGCATAAATGAAATTTTTCAACCAAAGCACAGTTGTGGTGGGTCGATGTTGCGCAGTAACTAATATAATAGGCACACAAAGTTTCAATTGCAACACATGCGGTGCACAGTGTTGCAAAACGACGTTTTCACGATCAAAATTCAATAACTTTTGAAGGATGGATTTTTTCGAAGAAGTTTCTAGATATAAATAGATGCACCTTTTGATATAATAAATTGAGTGAATAATCCCCTAAAAGTGCGATACAAAATGTGTTTCCCCGAATAATTTAGCTAGAAGCTCGCTGTCTTCAGTAAAGTTCTAGAAAATATTATTGTGAAAAACTTTACTGAAGATACTAAAGCTCTATATAGTAACAGTAGCAAGATATGTAGGTTTGCTTGTGATAGACCCTTTAAAAACAGTTTTTCGAATATAACTTTTTACGATTTCTTTTTATTATTAAAAGTGTCTTCTACAAAGTTGTTAAAAGCGATAAAATACACATTTTTTTATAACAACGATGAATCTGTAGCTCTCGAAACAACAAAGTTATTGTCTATTTTTGGGTCAATTTACACCTTAACCAACTTCCTTAATCGCAAAAATTCGTAGAAAGAACTTTTTTCTTTCGATTAAATATATAAACCTTCGTCTGACGGAGACTGCTGGGTAGGTTACGTATAAAACCAATACTCCTGAAAGCATGGTGGATCGAATGAATTAAATAATTCAACACGATAATCCATAGATTTATATGGGTAACAGAATTTCCATCGATTTTATTTTGGATGGAGTAGTGTATGAAATTGAAGTCAATATACGCAATCGATTAATTCTTCAACACTGTTATTTTACAAAATCATGTGGAAATATGGTGCAATTTATTGTTGCATCGATTAACATTTTCCCAATCCATATATCTAACTTTTTTAGTGAATTGACCTGCGAAGGTGACTCTAAGAATCATTCAATAAAAGAATGCACATAGTTAATTCATAAAACATTTATGAAAATATTGCTTAATTAAATTGGCGATACCGAGAGTGTTAGTCTATTCAGTCCATAATGCAACATCATTATGGACTGAATAGACTAACACTCTCGGTATCGCCAATTTTTTTTTGTGTGCGATATTTTTTTCAACTCTAATCCTACCCCCTTAAGCAAGAACTGATTTCATTAGTATAGGTGTCGACTAACGGGTAAAATTTGACAAAGATCGCCGACCGCGCCACTAAATATTCGATTGGTTCCTTTTATGGGTCATCGTGAATTCGTCCTATATAACAGTGTTGCATTCTTTCAGCATTTTTTTTACACCCAAATTTTGATTGATATTGTAAGTAATGTTTTTCGCAAGCGCAAGATTTAGTGGCTATTTTAGGGCAGAGCTGTTCGTCCATCATCCAGCAATGTTGATTTAACTTCAGATGAAGCGATCGCCAAAGTTTCAATTTAATTTTCGACAAATTCATGCAATTCATCAGTATTATATTGTCATTCGCGTAATAGGTCTCTATCAAATAAATTTTTGCCGCTCCATTTAGGGTGTGGAGCCCATTTTCGCCATGTTTCTATTGTCACCCTACCCATTTGAAGCCGTTGGTTAAAGTGTCTGTCATCTTTGTTGAACGCATTGAGTCAAATGGTAGCGCAACATTAGGGCCACTCGATTCGAGTGTTTGGTGCGCTCAAACACCAGAATTTCACTATTTTCAGCACATTTGTGTTATTATACTGGTTCTTAACAACGAAGCAAAGCTGTTGATGTAAATTTTTAGGCATTCCATCAATTGTAGGCCGAGAAAATAATGAATTAGTGCGGCACCCTGCTTAGTATGGTGAAAATAGGCACTTTAACCTATGTGCTGGTAAACATACATGCAACAACATTTTATATTTTTGAAGTAATTGATAGATATTGCATCAGAAACCCTCCCTCTCCTTCAGATTCCGAAACCAACCATCTTCTTGGTGGAAGAAATACTTATGCCAAATCATGTATAATATATATATATATATATATATATATATATAGCTAAAAAAAGTTCTTCAGTATACATCCCCCCCCTCTCCCTTTCCTCGGCTAAGGCACTTCTCACCCTCCCCATCGTGCATAAAAACCACTCCATGTCCATTTCCTTAGTGGAAGGAATACTTATGTCAAATTTGAATTCATCGCTAATAATCACATTGAATGAATAGATAAGGATTACTTCAGAACACACTTCCCCCCCCCCTCCCCCTTTCGACGTCCACTCCCATCAACCATTGGCTCAGTGGGAGAAATACATATGACATATTCTAATGAATATGGAGATACAAATAATTCTTTCCCTAAAAAACAACCCCCCCCCCCCTTTAACTCAGTGTACCCCCCCCCCAAAAAAAAACATACCATGAGCATCTTCTTGGGGGAAAGAATACGTATGCCAAATTTCATCAAGATCGGACATGTAGTTTAGAAGTAGTTAGCGGACATACATACAAACATACATTGATTTTTATATATATAGATTAGTAATTTGAGATTTACGGGACCATCAATAAATTACGTAACGCTTTTAGGAGGGGAGGGAATACGACAAATTGTGACATGTTGTGACATATGGGGGAGGGGGAGTAAGCTAGATCAATATGTAACAGGTTTGAACTGAAGAAAAAAATTTCAAGGAATTTGTTACGTAATAGGGGAGGTGGATAGAAACATTTGTGGCAATTTGTTAAATATGGGGAGGAGGGAGTTTTTGGGCAATTTTTGCGTTAAGTAATTTATGAATGGTCACTACTTTATTTTAATAAAAATTAAAATGGACCCGCCAATGTATCTGATGAACAATAGAATCCATTAATTCCAAGGTATAAAAAGATCAAGAGTTCGAAAACACAGATATCAATAGCTCTGAACATTTTCGAAGATTATCTAGATCACAACAACATCAAATTTATGCACTACGAAAACGAAAAATCTTACAAACGAATATTTTCTATTCTATTCTATTCTATTTTTTTCCAACCCTTACACAGCCATTATTGAAAAACACACTTGAAAACACTGCAGTTATTCTTTAGTAATTTTGTCAACATTAATATTTGAAGCATATTATAATGTGTAGCAAATATTGAAACGGTCAGGCCTACTGTGCAGAGTTTGGGGTGAAGATGTTTCAATATTATACGGCAATTTATTTATTTATTTTATGAACAATCCAACCAGCAATCGTTTTGAAACTTTAATGAGAAATAAGTATTCTATTGTATCGGCCGTTTCAGATTATACGGTGTTAAAATAAAAGGTTGGAAGTGGCTTGGCTAAGAAGATTAATGTCACTTCTTTGGTCCTTTGTGATGGGACATCTTGCAATAGAATATGTTCCAAGAATAAAATTACAATTAATGCACAAATTGAAGAACTCAGAAACTTTATAAAGACAGAATCATTATTTCGAGCACATCCGAAACGAAAAAAAAATGATAACGTCGAAGAAGTTATGAATTGTACATTTAACCAAAACATTATTACTTTGTAAGTTCAAGTATTCTATGGGAAATCAATCCAGTTTTTAAGACCCAAAATTCTAGTGGAACTAGTAAATCTTGAAACTACGGAATCATGAGTCAAAATGAATTCAGCGAATCTAGAATATCGACAACTAAATAATTCTGAGAAAATTGTGCTCAAGATTATTGAAAACTAAAATAACAAAAATATGTCCAGCAATCTGTTAAGGGGTTATATACAATGTTGTGGCGAAAAATTGAGCTAAGTTCGTCATTTTTTTAAAGCGCTTTGTGCAAATTTTATTTGAAAAAGCGAAAAACAGATCGTTGGTAGCACTATCGAAGATAGAAAAACAAGCTGAATTGAAAAAAAAATATTCAGGGTTAATGGAGTTATGGCCGATCCCCCGAAGCGTGTTTTTTGGCAGAGGTTTGCGGTGAACGCTCTCCAAGCCGGTTCGCTCAACTGAAATCCAAAATCTAAAAGGATTATTGAAGAAAAATGTATTGCGGTGTACTTGAATGGATCGACTTCCTAATAAAAATTTGTTTTTCTTGCAAATAAAACATGTTGACCAAAAAATTGAGTTTCTTGGTGTTCCAAATTTTAAACAATATTCATTGCGAAGAATCGAAAAATTTTTGATGAAAAAGAAACCATTCAAGTACACGAGAATATAAATACAAACAATTCAAAAAAAATGTATGAAGATCGGATATTATATCGGATCGGATATCGGATATTATAATTTTAGAGATATCACGTTCACCGCAACGGTACTTTTCAAAAAATTCTATTCCGAGATAATTGCGTTTAAAGTTTTGTGTTTGCTTCATTCGTGGAAGAACCGGTGCGCTACAAACGACTGTAATTTAAAATATAGTGCTCCGATCTGGATGAAATTTCGCACAGATATTCTCCAAAGTATGTACTTTTAGAATGCTTAATAATTTTTTTTTTCAATTCTTTGAGTTGCAACTTTGTATATAACCCCTTAATTCAAAATGCAAAAATAAATTGAAGATACTTCAGGATTTGATCTCTAAAATACAGAATTAATGCAGCCTAATATATATTAGATAAGCAATCTAAAAATCAGTAAGCTAAAATTCAGCGGATTGACAGGACTTCTATAATTTTATGTTTCAGAGAATAATAATTGAAATATTGAAATAAGTAAATCAATATTCAATAGAATTAAAGAAGCATAGATAGTAGATTTTATGTTTCAGTTTGGAATGAAGAATGAAATCTCCTGAAACAATACAATATAGTCCTGGTATTAAATTATTTTGGAATCCAAAATACAGTGATAAATTCATTTGGAAACAAAGAAGACAACAAATTTAACAACCTCCATTCAATCTATTTTCGAAACACAAGCATCTTAGGACCATTCATAAATTGTGAAACACTTTGAAGTGGGGTATTTTGACAAAATGAGATATTTTGTGACATATGGGTGAGGGGCAGTATGCTAGAATGTGACATAATCTTTTAAAAACTTGTTTTAATCCACCTAGCGGGGCAACTGTGCCTTTCTCAAACATGAACACGAGCATTTTTGCGTTGTTTATATTCATTATAAGCTTCCAAATGTATATATTACATTTTTATTATACATGACACGACAACTAAATACAAGAATAGAAATCATTATTCGAGTTCTAAAACTTTGTAAAAGAAAAAACAGCCACATTAATATTAAATTGAAAAAAAAGGTGCAAAATCGGCAAAGTCCCAAAAAGTCGATTTTTATAAAAAAAATTTTTTTCGTGATAACATAAAATCTCGACGTTTCATGCATTTTAAAGATGTTTGGCATCAAAAAAACGAATTCGATTTATGAAATTTCATGGGGTCCCCCCTTTGAAAATTTTTTTGAGCTTATATGGGAATTTCATATGTGACCAGACGGTTTAGTCTATATTTCCGGAACCATATAAGCGATCCGTACGAAATTTTATAGATATCTGTGGGGATATTATAGCTATCATTTGGGACTAAGTTTGTAAAAATCGGCCCAACCATTTCCGGGAAACTGATGTGAGTTCGTCAATTTTGAAAGATGGCTGCTTTTCCCGGGCACTTCCGGAACCGTCCATGGTGGTTAATGTAGTCAACGAAAGTTTGGTTGGCCGTCGGTGACCTAGAACAGCAAATTTAAGTTGTTTGAGAGACATTTTAGCGAAATTTTTACCTTTTTTGCTTTCATCGGAGTATCGGTTTGAATCACAATTTGCTATGTGATCGCCCGCCACAACCTGTAACTCCGGAACCGGAAGTCGGATCGGGATGAAATTAAATAGCCATTTACGGGGACGCAATACCTTTCATTTGAGGCCAAGTTTAGTCGAATCGGTCTAGCCATCTCCGAGAAACCGATGTGACTGTTATTCTGAATTTAGATACTTCCGCCGGGGCTTCCGGAACCGATGATGGTGGCCAATGTGGCCAAGTAAACTTTGAATGGATGTTAGTGACCTAATACTACAAATCGAAGTAGTTGTGGTCATATTTTGGAAAAAAATTCACCTTTATACATTCATTGCAGAATTTATTAAAATCGACATTTTCTGCGTGTTCGTACTCATCACCCTGTAATTCCGGAACCGGAAGTTGGATCCAGAAGAAATTCAATAGCAGTCTATGGGAACGTTGCACCTTTCATTTGAGACTAAGTTTGTCAAGATCGGTTCAGCCATCTCTGAGAAAAATGAGTGACATTTTTGGTCACATACACACACAGACGCACATACACACATACATACATACACACATACATACACACACAGACATTTGCCGAACTCGACGAACTGAATCGAATGGTATATGTCACTCGGCCCTCCGGGCCTCCGTTAAAAAGTCGGTTTTCAGAGCAATTGCAATACCATTCTTTCTATTGAGAAAGGCAAAAACATTAAAGAATATTTGTTACGTACTATGGGAGGAGATGATAAGGAAATTTGTGATAATTTGTGACATGGGGAGAGGAAGGAGTCAATTTTGGGCAATTTATGCACTACATATTTTATGAATGGTCTGTTATGATTGCTTACAGGATAGAACTCAATTGTATATAAGTTGAATTGCTTCCTTCAAGAACCATATTCCCCCATTCGTGCAGATAGAAGTTCAGTTGAGTTATAAAACAGCAAAGGATGATAAAGCAGAATGGTCCTAAAGTGTAAAAAATTGGTTTCATTGATTGCAACTTTTGATGTTGAATTTCTACAAAAAACCGCCAGAATTTTGGTTGGTTTGACACGATACTAGTACTATATTAGAAATCGACCGAAATATCCTACAGAGCCGAGGTTGACACATAGTTAAAAAGTGTTTGGTTGTCTTATGCACACACATGTACAGCATTTTGGGTAAATGCTATGTAGAAAAAGCTTTGCGCTTTGCATCTATTAACTGCATCCGCATAATGTTTTCCGCATTTAACAGTACAATGACAAAACTAGAACGTAGTAATTTAGCCTCAAAAATTTATATTATTAGAGGTTGAATAGTGTCTTGGCCAAGAGTGAGAAATGATGGAGTAGTGCGGCTTATTCACTATTCGAACTCCAGTAGTAATCTCCATGCTCAACTTATTGACAAATAGAGAATTCAAAGAAGAAGCATTCAAAGCCTTCTTTGTTAAGCTGTCTTAGAGAAAACTTCAAAATTACTCGTATCTGTAAATATATGAGGCTCAACTCATTCTAACGCCAGTTGTGAGAGTAGTGTTGAGTTTGTGTCACTGCGGTTAAATCCATGTTTGCCCAAATACTGAGGTTTTATATTTAACCTTTTACATTTTCCATTTAAAATCGCATTTAATCAAAATTTTAGTTATCTTTAGGGTGGGTGCTCCTATAGTTGAGGTGTACCAATAGT
This sequence comes from Topomyia yanbarensis, assembly GCF_030247195.1. Taxonomy (NCBI): domain Eukaryota; kingdom Metazoa; phylum Arthropoda; class Insecta; order Diptera; family Culicidae; genus Topomyia; species Topomyia yanbarensis. Next base: position 104,077,553 of record NC_080672.1, on the reverse strand, counting down.
TGCAGTCGTGGGTTATACGCCTAACTAAGGTACCAACCATCAACAAATATTTTTTTATCGATTCATCGCACTAAAATTATGCGACAATAAAACTGTTATCCTTGAAATTTGCTCAAATAACTATTGAAAAAAATAATTTTCTTAGAATTTTGAGCTCCCTTGCACCTATAGTTGATGTAGTGTACCTATAGTTGCAAGTCCCATAAGAAAGCAATGGGATTTGCAACAATAGGAACCGAAATTAGCGATTGCACCACTATTGGTACATGTGTTCCTATAGTGGTACAAGCGGTTTTGAATACATAAATTGGTTATTAAGCCATCTTTATATTTTTCCTGTGAAGTAGGGACTGAAAGCTTTTGTTTAATGTAATAACATTGCCCATAGGTCTATTAATCGATTTTTTATCAAAAGTTTTCCTTAAGCATGCGACTATTGGTGCATCCACCCTACTCAGCAACAAAAGAATATTTGTCTGTTTTGATTTCGAATTCGCAAAATCGATGTAGTGCACAAGCCTCTGGAGCAGCTGAATCATTTTATCTAAGAACCAATATTTTCCAACCAAAACCTGACCCATATTATATAATAAAATTCTTCTAAACAAATTATTCAGCTAAAGCTATCCAGTATTTCGCAAAAATATAAAGCTACTAGGAATCGACTACTGATACACCACCATGTGCCAATAGGCTCCATGACAAAATTACTGAGACATCCGCTAGGTAAAAGTTTAGAGTTCTCATAACATTATTTTCACTAAAAATAATTGTGTTCAGCAAAATATAATAATAAACAACTTTGCTGCAGAGATGCAGAGAGCATGCGTCCCTGAGCGTGCAAAAAGAACCCATTTTTTCTATTTTGTCAACAAAACCCAATTTTTTATATTTTGTCAACAAAACCCAAAGACAAAAGAAATATTTCGAATGTGATTACATGATGGAGAACTTATCGGTAATAAAGTTCTTGTAACGATAATGTTATGCATGTTTATTATACATGTTTTTACTTGCGTTTCCTCATTATAAAATATCAACAATCTGATGTTTATCGTTTTAAAGACGTAAAAGAAACTTTTTCAGTGAATTTGGGTCATGGAGAAGTTTTAAATAAAAAGTTTTCCTAACAACAACTTTCGAAATAGTTTTATAAATCATACTATTTGCAATCAAAAATGCAATTTTCTTTTTGAATATGACTCTTAACACAATTTAAAATCAAAATGCTTACAACAAAAATGTTCTGAAATGTAGTAGTTTTCGAGATATTTTACATTTTGTTTTGGAAGCATAATTATTTTGTTTTATTACGACCTTATAGTAAGTCAACAACAATAGGTTTTTCAAAAGATCCATAAAATTTCCTGTAACTTTTCCTTTGACACCAATGCGATATTGTTAACCATTCGAATTCTGCGCGAAAACAATCAAAATATTTTTCAACCAGAGGGTCTGATGATTAAACTATATAGTTGAATCATATTTTGATTGTTTTCAAATGGTTTACAATATCGTCTTGATGTCAAAAGAAAAAGTTACAGGAAATTTTATGGGGTTTTTGAAAAATTAACTATTGTTGATGAAGAAACGCGAATTACTTATGGAATGGTCGTAATAAAACAAAATAATTGTGCTTCTAAAACAATTAAGAAAATTTTTCTTATGAGCATTTATATTTGAAATGGGATTTAGAATTTTCAAAAAGAGAACCGTATTTTTGACTGTAAATAGTATTAATTAACAAAATATGTCAAAACTTGTTCTTAGGAAAACTTTTGTATTTTTTGCTTCTTCGCCATTCAAACACACTGAAAAAGATACTTTTACGTCTTTAAAATAATAAACATTAGATTGCTTACGTTTTATGATGGGAAAACGCAAATAACTTTAAAAAAGAGCATAATTGCACGAATTTATCGTTTTTTCAAGGCAAAATTCCAAATATCTCGACAACTATCGCATTTTGGAAGATTTTTGTTAAATGGATTTTGATTTGAAATGATACTTAGAATCATGTTCTGACATACAGTTTTGTATGTCAATTAGCATGAAATTTAAAAACATGTATAATGTTATCGTTAGAAAAACTTTTTTACCGTTAAGTTCTCCATGATTTATCCACATTGAAAATGTTCCATTGCTCTTTATATTTTGTTGACAAAATATAAAAAAATTTAAAAAATGGCTTTTTGCAATTTAAATTTTTAACATAAGTTTTAGCTTTTGTAAAAACAAATTTCTGTGTTTATATTTTTCGTACAGAAATATTCGTTCCTTGAAATTCGTGCTCAGATAGTTTTGCTGTTTAAAATACGGTAATCGAACAAAACATTTTTTAACGTGATGAACGCAGAAACGTTTGCGCTCTTTTGAAAAATTGTTGTTGTATCAAAACATTACAATTGCTGGAGAAAATCATGGAGATTTATGAACCGGACACAGTTGTTAAGTTTCGTTCGAATCGGCATTGGTCATATTTTGCGATCGGCCGGGTTTTCGTGGAATCCTTCTAATTTAAAAATTCATATCTATCTATCTATCTATCTATCTATATATATAAAAGTCAAAGTTTGTATGTATATGATTTATAGACTCCTAAACGGCTGAACCGATGTTTATAAAAATTTATACACAGTAGGCATTTGTTATGGAGCGTGTTTTTGAGCTATTGGTTGGCGATTATCTGCCCGCAAGATGGCGCTACGGAACAAATTGTGTTTTCCTCCTATTTCGATGAAAGTCGCAGCAACGCGCGATGGGTATTAGCTAGTTGTTTATATTTCCTTTTCTTACCTTTATCCGACCCTCTAAATGTGTGATGCAATTTATCAACAACCAAACTCATAGTAGAGTTCTAAAGGCATTTTTTAATTAAATGTTTTGGCATACAAGACACTACATTTTGAAATTCTTAAAAATCGCCAGGAAAAGCTATTTTAAAAAAGTGATGTGTCGTAAAAAAGTTCACAAATATCTATCAAAGTAAACAGATAGGCGCATGGTCTCTTCAGCATAGTTGTTTCTTATTATATGCAATACAATTTTGCCGAATAAAGTTTTTTTATCTTCATGAATGACCAAACAAAAATTTGTTTTTCAACTTTAAGGGGACAAATCACCAAACTAATACATCTATAAAACGGGAATGGTTTATAAATTAACTTTGTTGGAAACATTATAGCTCAAAAATCGATTTCGATCACGTTTTTGTCTATTAGCAAACACTAAGGGTTCACAGTTGCTGGAGGCCGGAAAAACCTAATAAAGTTATGACTGATTGATATTTTATATTTTTCCTAAGCTTCCTATATTGTATATATTTTTAAAATTTTATGACTACCGAATACGATTTTAAGCAGCGATTTAAACGTAGCTATGTCAGGATATTTTATTGATTTTCGTATCCTAAAATACAATTTATATGTTCACTTCAAATGCATGTTGACTCAAATTTAGCACAACTACACGGAAAAAATTCCGTACGTAAATCTGTGGAAAAAATCACGATTTCGAGAAATATATTGCTAAAACCGTGACCAAGTTCCTGAAATTATGATGAATAAACCTTGTTTTCACGAAATCATTTGTAGGGGTGACTGGGGCTGGTTGGCCGAAGGGGCAGATTGGCCGAGTGCCTTTTATGAAAAGGCTATTATGCGCAGTAGCGACATCTATAGTGATTTTGGTGGGGTATTAGGTCACCAATGTACCGACATAATTTCAGGTGTTTTGATGGTGTCGTTTGTACAGGAGAACTTTTGTTCTTTTTTCGGCACTGGTGAGTAAATTTTTGTTTTTTAAAAAATAATATGTGTAACGCGAATCAATTTACATCCGATTTTTAATAACTTTGTACTGCTGGAAAGGGTATTCAAAACCCAACAAAATGGTACAACGGTTACCAGTGTAACCTTATATTTGTTTGTGTAAATCGTGAAGAGTAGATTTTATTTTCTTTACCTATATACGAAAAAAAGATATTTTTTTAATTAAAAGTTTTCCACTGATACATTTGACGTGTTTAACTTATTTTACCAAACTCGGCCAACCTACCCCAGCCCTGGGGTTGGTTGGCCGATTTTTCTTTCCGCATTTGTTTGCTAATAACTTTTTCTCTGATTTTTTCCATGAATGAAAAAAATAGATATGTGCTCAAGGGTTGTATCTTCAGGACAGCGCAAACCGGTTTCCAAAACGTCTAGCCAGAATGAGTACAGAAATTCCGAAAGCAAAATTCGGCCAACCAGCCCCGGTCTCCCCTATTTTTAATAAGCTAACTAGCCTCGAATGTTTGGCTAGTTACATTCGAATGTTTGGTTGGGTTACTGTTGTTCCCTAGACATTTTTAGTATGATTTTTGTTAATGATTTGGGAATGCACAGCCGACGATGTTCATGATTTTAGGAGAAGCTTATTCGCGATTTTTGTGATTTCTCATCATGTTACCGTGCTATTTTATTCATGTGTTTACTACCCGATTTTTCTGTCAGATAGCAAGATTTATGTTCATGGTTTCAGAATCTTAGTCACGATTTTCGAAATTTCTTTTCACGTTATCATGATGTTTAATTGTAGAGCTTATGTTTGAATTTGACACGTGGAGTAATATGACACATGTTTATGGTGTCAGCAGTTTTATCATATTTGTAATTTCTCCTATTTTCTGATCCTTATCACGATTTGTTAGTTTTTGGTTACTATCGGTCTTCTTACTCGTAGCAACGTGACAATATGAACTGGATCATAAAAGTATGACTGATTCGCTGTATCTTGTTCTGTGAACTATAGCACGAACACAGGTTGCATGAAATTGAAAATGATTTGGGATGTCGTCTAAAAATCACAAGCAGGCAAAGCAGATCGTAAATCATGATATAGGAATCATGAACCAGTTCACGAATAATATTTCATGATTTTGTGAACTATTTTGCGAGCACGGATATTGGATCGTGTCTAATATATTGGGAATCATGATCCAGTTCATGAAAACATAAAAATATTTGATGATTTTGTGAACTGTTTCTCTAGCACGAATGGTCAGTCGTGAGTATCCTACTAGGAATCATGAACCAGTTCACAAATACATGACTAATATTTCATGATTTCGTGTATTATTTCACAGGCACGCATGGTAAATCGTGGCTATTATGCTAGGAATAATGAACCAGCACACAAATATATGATCGTGACTAATATATTAGGAATCATGAATTAGTCCACGAGGGTTTAATGGATTCGTGCATAACATTCCGAGTTTCGTGAGATAGTTCACGAGAAAATATCCACAAAGTTTTGATTTTGGGAACTAATGTTCTTAAATTTTAACATCATGATCAACATTTGGTGTTATGAACAATGTTCATAAAGTTGTAAACTAGCTCACGTATTGGTAATCGATTTAGTAATGACACGGCGGAAACTGTGACTGAAGTTCACAGAACGAAAACAAATATTTCCACTAATAAAAGCAGGCGTTACTGAAGGGAAATCGAACATAATTATTAAACACAAGATTTTTGTGCATGATCCTGTTTTCGTAACGTAAAAACTTGGTTGTTCCTGAATTCATGGCACTTTATTCAGCATTTTGGTAACAATTTTTCTGAGTAGTTTCATTTTGAAGAGAAATGAGGGAACTTGGTTTTCAATTGCAATATATTCGCCAAGCTTGTTTTGAACTATGACTTTGTTGTTTAAATATATAACGCCTTTTTTTTACAAATGTACAATCATGCGAAATAGTTTGGAGTGGACAAATATTGTACATTCTAAGGAAAATTATTTCTACTTTTCGAATATCAAGGTATTGTTCTGCGCCTCACTGCGTCAGGGGATTTTAAAAGATTTTTACCGATATGGAGGCGCATAGAGTTTTGGGCAAGATCATTTAAAAATCTACAGTGAATAAACATTTTATACAATGAGTTTTGAGTAGTGTGCTCCATTTTTATGAAGTTGTTGATGTAGGTGATCAGTAAACAATATCTATATCTATACAACAAAGATGGCGGACGTAAGACGGCACATCACTTAAGAACGGCATGATGGATCTACGTGATTTGTTTTTTTTATTTTGTTGATATCGCGAATGCTCGTAATTAATGAGATCATAAATAATGTTTTGGGCAGGATGAAGTTTGCAGGGTCATCTAGTCTTTCATAAAAAGGGGATCATAATCATAAATGTCCCAAAATTAGCCTAACTTGTGATTTTCAACTAAAATAAGCAACATTTTAGGATTTGTCAGACTTTTGTTTGAAGAACCTCCGCATGCGTTGGTTCGGTAGCTGGACTTGTCTGATTTGATTCAAATTTGAAGTTGATACTCCTGGTGGATATAGGAATCGACTCAAGGGGGGCCAATAGGATCATTTTTTCGTGTCGATCTATTGGTCTACCTCCATTTGAGTTCGCAGCTACAAATTCCTTGCCAGATTATCAGTTTCTGGTTGATTTGGCGAAACCAAGATGAGTTTGAAGATATCACCTTATGTAGCCAGATATATTTTCCCAGGAACCTGACTGAAATCCATTTTAAGGAAGCATAGGAGTTTCTTTATTAAAAAAAATAATTTTCTCCTCTTTGCAACTTTCAACTGTAATAAGAGCCATCTGCGAATTTTTGCGATTAAAGGAGAGGCTTAAGCAAATTTACCTATAAATATTCAAAAATTTACTTTATCAAAAAAGTGTACTTTATCGCTTTGAACAACTTTGTAGAAAACCCTTTTAATATAAAAAATATTAATGTAAAAAGCATTATTATAAAAAACAGTTTTTAAGGGGTATATCGCAAGTAACGTTACATATCTCTCTGTCGCTGCTATATAGAGCTTTGGTACCCTCAGTAAAGCTCTTTGAAAAAATATTTTGTAGAACTTTGTTGAAGACCTCGAGCTTGTAGCTAAATTATTTGTCTTTTGATGTCGATCTCACTTTTAGGGGAATCAATTACTCAATTCATTATTAGTTTTAATCACATTGGCCACCTATGCCCCAGGAGAACTTGCTTGTTGCACCCCCCTTAAACACTATCTCCCCTTTCCCTAACAACCCCGCCACCGCCCTTCAGACAACTCTCATACCCGCATTCCCTTTATCCAGATTTCATATGCAATGTGTCATCTACTTCTTGCGCTATGATTTTCGAGGAAGTGGTAATGTGCCTATTATGGCACACTACGGCGCTTAGCAAATCTATGTGCACTGAGTCAACAATTACCTTCGTGTAGCTAGTTATTCCGTCACAACTACATTAAACATTGTACTGATGCATACCTTTTTTACCATTTCTGATTAATTCACTTCAAAAGCACTCGTTTAACATTAGGATAGGCCTATTGTTTTTATAGGATGCACTACCACAATCAAAACAAACTTTTTGCATCCACCACACAGAAAATAACCAGCAGTGTGGCCAAACTAAATCATGAACTGAAAACATATTGTATAGTAATTTCGGAAAATATAACAATAGCAAATCATTTCAAATTATTCAATTGACGATTTTATTTTCATCCGGACATAAAATTTGACTCGGGACAATTGAATGTTTCGTGTGAAACTAGTCATCACCAGTTGTTAGCCTTCGTATGATTATTTCCGCTCTTCTTCTAACAGCTGATGAGGGTCTTTCATGTGCGTGATATTTATGTTTGTTATAATCGGCTGAAAAAAGTGGAATAATTCGTTTTACCATTCATTCGTTGGTGTTTATGATTTGGATACCTGGGCATTGCGATTCAATCGGATTGTTGTATCGTTGAGGTGAGAATAGATGCACAGAATAGGACATTCATTTTTATTTATACTGACTATAGAATCTATATTCTATATTATAGATATAATTCTGTTAATGAAGCATTATTCAGATGTTTGAGAAGAAGTACTGATATTTTATTCTGCGAAAGGTTATAGATAATATTACTCGTTGAAACGTGGTACAAATTCTCCCTAATAGTGTCAAAATAGCTCATTACTCTTTGTTGCGGTTCGCGTTTTCCCCACAATCCACAAGGCAGAAGTTCCGTCAGCGAGCAACTGAATAGAGCCGTATGCTTTCTGCTTTCTACCGTCCAGACAAACTGTCTGTTGGATTTGCCACATCCAATAAGGCTTTAACCCTGGCTGAAAAAACGGAATCGCAGCAGAACGCTGAAAGTTTTTTTTGCGTATGACGTACATACTGTGACCCAGTTGATTTGGTTGGCAATTTCGTTTTTTGATTGTTTCACACAATACGTTCTTTTCCCACTTGTTACCGATCGTTAGCTCTTGTTAAGTAGATCTTAATTGTCCGAAAATTGAATAACATCTTTACTGCATAATGAGCCGGTCTCATCATATGGTTTGCATGCGAAACCGGTAATGCGCTCTCTCCGTTACCTGTTGGTGTGTTTTTACTGCTTTCGCTCTCTTTCTCTTGCGCAGAATGGATAAAAAACAACCTTCACGTTTCTTTTCTGGAAGGTATTTTTATGAATCATTTGGTTCGCTATGTTGTTTCGTCATTTCCAGAACCGCAAACCACGTAGGCAGTGATTCCACACATGATCTATGGCACATTGTACCGTTCAAATGATCGGTGGGTGGAAATGGAAATGCAAAAAAATCAAAGGCAGTTTTTGTTCGAGAACTTTCCGGAAGTGTGATGCATCCAGCGCTTAATTTATGAATTTGTTTTTTGATGTTTTCTATGTCTATTCACGTATTCCGTTATTTTGTTTTGGCTCGAATCAGTTAACGAACCGACCGGTATTGCGATGTTTGTTGTATTGTTGCGTTCTTGGTTCTGACCAGTGTATGAGTTCTATGCTCTGCAACATTGCTATATCGCTTTGATTTATGAATTGTAAAATATGACATATGAGTCTTGGAAAGCGGTCAATTAAGAAAAAAACACTAGTTGGATTCTAGTATCATAGCTTTGCTTTCATAGCTTTTAAAATGACACGTATGTTAGATAGAATGTTCTGCAGGAATGTTGTTGATTGAATTGAAAAAACAATTCTGCTGCTAACATTTTTCGTTGTTTTTTTGGATGTCATCAGTTGAATCAGTCATTCAGTCGATAACGTCCCAAAAATAAAGTTTTATGTAAGATAATTGTGATAATTGTGCAACGTTCAAAAACAACGAGTGACAGATTAATGTGAATATTTATTCTACTTACTTCAAGTTGACTACAATTCTCCGAGAAGCTTCGGCAAGCCCATACAGCCCATATAGCTTCAAAGTTTTGTGATCGATTGGTCGAATTTCTAAAAATGTATCAAAATTTGTCAACATGTGCTTTGTCAGAAAATTGGAAAACTGAAAGTGCTTCTCTAAGGTGTTCCAGATTTAAGAAATTTCTTTTTATATCGAATTAAGCAAAAATGTCCATTACAATTTGGGGTTCATTCAGCCAACTCCATTTCTGCTATTACTATGTGTCCTGGCACCTACATCAAAGTGAGCTTATCATTGCTTGTCAGATCCATCAGATTTTTTTGACAGACAAAAACGAGTTTAGAAACGCATTTAAACGAATCCAAATCTCTTAGCCAAGTCTGGCTATTTGACGAAATGACCAACGCCCTTTTTCTTTAGGTCACGCCAAAGGCGTTGTTTATGTTATAAAGGCCCGCACAGATTGAAGCCAAATCTACCTATCGAACAGTCAGATGGCTACCTATCGTGCAAAGTAAACAAACATTCTTCTTTCGGAGAACATGCAAGAAAAGTATTAGTGTTGAGAAAAATTATATCATGGCGAAATATTTCTATCGCCCAAACAAGACACTGTATTCAGTTGATTATTATTTTTGTAATAATGTAAAATAAATTACATGGAATAGTATTATCAATAAAGTACTATAAGCCACGAAACAGTAGGTTTTCAATTCACTCCACTGTGTAACTCGGTTGAAGTTACTCAAAGTTACAGCAAAAACTGTTGGTGCTAGGAACAAATTAGAGGGCATCATTTTAGGCAGTGTTGTGCATTCCTCTGTACGTGACTCTATAATACCACAGACACTAGGTCACTTCTAGACAGCCAATTTCTGGCACAGATCTCAATTGTATACCTGCTCTTGAAGGAGTGACGATGTAGAGCCTAGAGCTATGTTTTTATAGGGCATTAAAAAACTTTCAAAATTGCCCTGAGACTGCAGGAAAATGTATATAAAAACCCTAGCATCTCAGGGAACGGATTTGGGCTTGCCATCAGCCGAATCGCTAAAAACCACTGCTCTTGGCCAGAACGTGATTTCTCCCCAGCACTACCCTACGGCATTACTTTGAGGAGGGGTTTTTATGTGCATAGCACCCACTCTATTTCAACTAGTAGTTAACTTCTTCAGTAGGGTTATAGCACTACTCCTAGGCACACCACCAGTGCAGACCATTAGGGTTGTGGTACCGGTAATACCGGTACCGAAAATCCCGGGAATACCGACCGATTTTTGGTACCGCAATACCGGTACTGAACAAAAGCCAGTACCGGTATTTTCGGTACTATACAATTTTTTATGACAAATATGTTAACTCTGCAGGGGGATCTGGTTCGAAATATCGGTCTGCAAGATAACGTTTAATAATATTAATTTTCGTTCTAGATAAATCGTTGAGATATCATCTTTGTGTGGGAATGAGGTGGGGCCATCATCATAATAATTCTGTAAGTTAAAGTTTTATTAGCGACATTCTGATTGGTTTCCATTATTCACTTATCTATAAAAGAACGAACAGCGATTTAGTAGCTAACAGTTTTAGACTTGGTGAACTGCTTCGAATGGGGCGATTTTTAATTATTGGTGATCTGAAAATTCAGCAAAACTCCATAGTTTACAGGAAAGCAAGGAGCCTTGATATGCATTAGAGAATAGTAGGCAAACGACATAAAGGTCGAAACCAACTTTCAGAAAAGCAGGAGAGGAAATGCGATTAACCTGCTCGGATTTACTGCCATTCTCGCTATGATTTACTGTTGTTAATAGGGTTTCATACATTTACCATCTGTTCAAGTCGACGAAAGTCGCACCACTTAGCAGTTATTGATTTCAAAGTGGCCTAGATTTCGAAATAAAAGAAGGTGCTCTATACGAAAAATATCTTCTGTGAAATGAGTCTTGCAATCCCGAAGCAATTAAAAACAATAAACATGTTTTTTGATCAGCGCAAATCAATCATCTGAGAATAAGATCAGCAGTTTGAGCATTCAATTTCAGTTTGAAGCTTTTTTCGAATTTTTTAAAAAAATATTCGAGTACCGGTACTTTACCGGTACTACCGGTACTGAGGGCTTCAGTACCGTAGTACCGGTTCTCGCCAAAAAGGGTCGGTACTGCGAACCCTACAGACCATGGTAGTCGGAGAGCTAGCTGTGAGTCGAGATTCAGTGCGAGGACAATCTCCCTTCTGGCAGTATACAGCACCACTTACTCTTTGAGCTCCCGACTTGTTCGCGAACTACTCGGTCTAGTCCCCGACGGTGGACCTAGCCTACTCCGACGGAGAATTCCCCGGCGAGAGAAGTTCTCTCGAAACCGAATTAACCAGCCAGGTGTCGAGGTCAATTCGACGATTCCGGTGGATCAGGGCGTCAGGTTTGCTGGTGCCCTGACGACCCGCGACTGGAAGTGTCTCGTCGCGGTCTAGTTCCCGGCGGGGAATCTAGTTTACGCCGACAGAGAGTTTCCCGGCGAAGGAAGCTCTCCCGATACCGATTCTTCTTTGGTTTTAGCACCACAACCCCTTTAAGCCCTTTGGTTTGCCTTTCGTTCCATTTCGCTCCACTTCCTCGATGAACACTTCAGCTTACGACTTTACTAATATCTTGTTCGCGAACTACTCGGTCTAGTCCCCGACAATGGATCTAGCCTACTCTGACGGAGAATTCTATGGCGAGAGAGGTTCTCCCGAAACCGAGCAATGGATTTCTCTCGATGCCGATGTTCGTTTTCGTGAGCCATTTAGCTCCCCGCTTTGTCCCGATCTACTCGATCTATTCCTCGGCAGTGGACCTAGTCTACTAAATGGGCCAGCCAGTAGGTGCTAAAGGCCATCCAGCGATTCCGGGTGGAGCGTAGTTTCCGGTTCAGTGGCGCCTCAACGACCCACTGCTAGCTGTTCGGCACGATCTACTCGGTCTAATCCCCGGCGGTGGATCTCCCAAGTAACAATTTAAGTTTTATAGCACACTACAAGTGCAATCTAAGTTTTAAGAGAGTCTTCTAGAGTGCCATAAAACCTCAATTGTTACTTGGGCTAGCTACCCGGTAGGGTGTCGAGGTCGGTCCGGCCAGTGAAGCCTGACGTTCGGTTCAATGGAGTCCTGGCGACCCAAAACCGGTGCTACGTCGCGTACTACTCAACTGGTCCCCGGCAGTGGACCTAGTCTACACCGTCGGAAAGTTCCCCGGCAGCGGAATTTCTCTCGAAACCCGAGTTGTGGCTTCACAGCGACTTTCTAGTCAATTGCACTACTTTGTTGGTCCCTTCGCCACTTCTTCTGCAGCTCGAAGAGTATACTCATAACCATTCTGTTGACAGCGTCCCAGGTATGCTCGTCGTGGCACATCTCTTTGACGATATTGTCAACTGTCACACCAGGTATACCCTTTCGAACTTCTTCGAGCTTAGGACATTCGAAGACCACGTGTTCCGGTGTCTCTTGCACGTTCGCATACTCCGGGCAAAGGGGTGACGAAGCATGTTCAAACCGATGCAAGTACTTCCAGAAGCACCCGTGCCCGGACAAAAAGTACGTCAAATGGAAGTTTACCTCTCCATACTTCCTATGCACCCGAGTCGACACATATCGGATGAGTCGGTGGGTCCACCTTCTTTTCTCCGCGTTGTCCCACTCATGCTGCCACTTAGCCAACGAGTTCGCTCGGACCAATATCCTTGCATTACGTACATTTCTCCGCTGGTAGCAATCCACGTCCTCAAGCCAGAGTGATGCAGATGGGGGTCATCACGGCGATAACGCATACTGCCTGCGACGATATTGTTCTGTACGCACTGGCGACTTCCACGGTCATCAGCCGGAAAGTCCTGTTCAGCTTTTCACGGTTCCGCTTGGTTTTAAGGCAGGAACCCGTTCGTTGCCTTCGCCGACTTTTCGCAGGCGTAGTAGAAGTTATTGTTGAAGCTCAACCAGTTGTCGATTATCACTTCCAATTGCTTCAGTAGACGCTTCGATGCAATTACATGCCCTTCTACGTCGATCTGCATCCGCTGAACCGCTCTGCAGTTGCTCACCAACCACATCTCCGTCTTGTGGTGGGCTATTTGCAGTTTGACTTCGTTTATCCAGCTCTCCATCGCATCTATTGTCTCCGTCACCAATACCTCCACTTCTACAACCCAAGTAGCACTTGAAACAAGCAACGACAGCGATTGGTTGCATAAGCTTAAGCTTTTAGACGTGCGCTTTTTTGGTTGCTAAACCAGCTCAATAATCGTTGCTATATACCTTTATGTAACGAATTATGTTGCTGAAACTGCTAGTCAACAACCGGTGTTGCTCGGGAAGTGTCTCACCCATCATCGTTAGTGACACGTCGTCCGCGAAACCCACGATTTTCACTTTCCTGGGCAGCCGCAGTGCTAAGACGTTCCAAAGAGTTGGACCGACAATGGAGCCCTCAGGAATGTCTGCTGTGACTCGCATTGACTTCTGTACTTTGCTCTGGGAGTAGCTCCTCAGGATCTGGCATAGATAGTTGGAAACTCACAATCTGTGCAACGATGGCCTGGCGCTGTTAAATGCATTCTTCATATGTATCGCGACAACAGCGCAGTACAGATCGCCTCTTTGCTTCTATTTAGATGCCTCCTCAGTACTCTCGAGCACTGTCCGAATTGCATCCACTGTCGATGCTCCTTTGCGAAATCCGAACTGCATCTTGGACAGTCCACGCTCATCTTCCGTGAACTTCGTCAAGCTGTTAAGGATGATGCTTTCCAGAAATTTTCCGAGTGTATCTAGCAGACATAAGGGCCTGTACGCGGCCGGATCGCCCGGTAGCTTCTCTGGCTTAGGCAGCAACACCAGCTTCTGGGGAAGTTGCTTTCATTTAGACACTTCTAAAACACCATCCTGAACATTAATTGGCTCGTGCTTCGGGAAAAGACCCTCGATGATTGTATTCAGCTTATTTGAGACATTTCGGCTGGCGTCATCGTGCCCTTCATTTTCGTCATCACGACTCAGTACGCATTGCCCCAGGGATTGGTTTACTTCTCGGCACAGTTTCTTGTGACATTGGTTTTAAAGCGGCCCTAGCTTCCCGAAACGCTGCCTTGCGCTCTTCTCTTGTCGTTTTTCATTGAAAAACACCGGGGCGGTGGATTGCACTGGTTTTGCACCTTCTAGCAGAAGTGGGAATGAAACACGTCTAGTTGCCTGCTCTTCTGCTAGAAAGTGCAACACCAGTACAATCCACCGCCCCAGGGTTTTTCAATGAAAAACCCCATCTATCTGGCTTCGATATTGCTCTTTGAGCCCGCCTTCTGGCTCTGAGACAAGCAGCGCGTAGCGTACTAAGTGTTTCGTTCCAGAGACATTATCATAGGCTCTATATAGTCTAGAGCTATGTAGAACCTATGGTAATGACCATAGTGTCTTGTCCCACACCACAGTCTTTTTTAGCCATCATTATAATATTTTGGAGTGCCTTCCAGAACCGAATGGTCACCGTTTATTCCTTCAGACAACCTCGAATGAAAAAATGGCTCGTAATATCTTCCGATAAGTACCGGTAGAGATAATTTTAATGTGGACATTTATTGGTGCTAGGTTTCACGTTAATTTCTAGGAATTCGTTGGGGCCGATTTCATTGCCGATGTAATAGCCACAAGAGTCACTCTTTGAACCTCTGATAGTTTCATACATGAATTTGTGTTTTCTAATTAGGGCACCAAACCATTAAAGCATGTACAATCACTGGTCTGATAAGTGATGTGTGAAGCCAGTGCGTAATTCTTGGTTTCAGGCACCATTTATCCCCAAAAAAAATTGGTCAGGCCATCATGTATTTGAAGGTTTTGACGTAGGACTACGTCTTTGTTTTCGATATGGGGATGCACTCTGCAAATTCTACAAAAATGGTATGTAACGAAAAGTGGTCCAATTTTAAACGCATATAATTCAGCCATCTCACGATAAATTTTCAAATTTTTTGCACAAATCGCCCCAAAATACTTCTAAGAATAGATTCCAATAGATAAACCCAAAGATTTTTGATATCATAGCATTAAAAAATTAAATAATATACAACCTTGTCTAAATATCGCGCATTAACACACAGAAGATAGCGCTTCCCAAGCCCTGTACGACAGATTGGTGTACCTAGCGCGCAACGCTTCTATGAATGACGTCATCATCGACTATTTAAAGAACGGACTTGGCCAGACACGCTCAGTTCCCTGTTGAACGGCTGGCGAAGTAGATCACTGCGCTGTGTTTTTTACAGCCAGTGTAGCTGAGTTAGAAGTCCGTTACACTGGCTGTGGAGGGACGCTACCCTGTGTCGTCCAACAGGCGACCGCTCCAACTGCTTCCTAAATGCCGCTGTAATGTAGCCAGTAAATTTTTGGTTTAACTAGCACATGTATTTTCTATTTGCGCTTGAAATTAAGTAATGTAGTGGTAGTAATAAGCTTCCCATTTTGGTTTAAACGCAAGGACAGTTTTTAAAACAGGTTTTTAATAATTAGTTTAGCTCATCTAAGCAATTTTATCAATTCTGTAAATTAAAAGGAATTTTACGGTACTTGGTGAATTTGGCCCCATTTACAACTGGTATAATCAACCTGCACAAAGTGTTGCATAACACCAGGGCTGTTTTTTGGAACAAAATGTGTTATCATTCAGCCCTTCGCTATGCAAAATCACTAAATTATGACAGATGGGCTAAGCGCGGCCGTTCCTTTCAATCGGGAAAGGCCGCGTGGAATTTTGGTGAAATGCGCTAATAGTGTCGTGGTGGTACTAGTTGTCTCTTTCGCTCTACCCATCATCTTCAGCGTTGACTCATTTTGCATTGTACGCTTGGGTTCAATGTTTGTGGCGAATGTGTTGGTAGGTAGGGGAAGTGGCGGTAAAATGAACACGTTAAGCAGTCATTATTTTCTAACTAATAAGTGAATGAGATATTACAATCACCTTATGTTTCTTGTTAGACATGTTTTGTACATATCTGGTAAAAATACTTCGTCATAAACACATTTTTTCAAACATGTTTCTTGATTTCTAAACATGTCCAATAATGAGACATGTTAGCGAGTGAGTAAAATGAACATGTGGCGGTGGTAAAATGAACAGCTTCTGGTGACCTGCAAAATGTCCTGTATGTATGCAATGCGCAGCGTTGGGAAGCATTTTCCGATCAATGCTAATATCCCAACAAATCATGAGCTTTGCATACACACAGGGCATTCTGCAGAAAAAAAAAATTGTCACGGAAGAATTGAATTTTCATGACGTAATATTAACCATTTTACAATCCTGTGGCATCGAAACACATCTACAAACTTGGGGTTATCCATGGGTGTTTGAACTTTTAGGATCTGTTTGAGAGCAACTAGAAAGCTTGTTCTATACATGAGATGTGATTATATTGTCTAAAATTTGTTTTTTCTTTACCGGTCCGGGTGTTTTTTTCCACACACTAAGTACTAAGAAAATAAATATTTTAAATTGAGTAGTATAGTCCTACGTCTACAGTTCGTGCAACCCCATAGGGCTGCCCCTTGTAGTTTTTTCTGTAGTTTTTATATGCCGAATCCGCCGCAGTTCACTATCTATTATTACTGTAAATCTATTGCTTCCTTAGCGAATTCGATAGTTGTTCCATCCAGGTGATTTTCTTGTAAATGGAATCGCGACGCTTTTTGGAGATTTATGCTATGGTTCTCGATTGTAGGGTTCGTCGCGGTTGCGGTAATTACCGCAACCGCGCGGTATTTACCGCACCCGCACCGCAAAATCTGCGGTGCGGTGAGACACTTTTTCCCGCAGATGCGGTGCGGGAAAGAGCTTTTACCGCGCGGTTTTACCGCAACCGCACCTCAAAAAAATGATAAAGTGATAATTTTGATTATTCTAATTGATAATGAAAGAAAATCTAGCTGTGTCCGAAATATTTTGACGCTATTATTTTTACGACATATTTTGGACTAGTTATTTTATACTTCTAAGTAAAACTTCACAAACTAACCATTTCAAATACATAAAATGCAAGATCCAAATAGACACAAAATTATTTGATCATTTAAAAACAATACATGTTTACTCTTAAATCCAATTTAAAAGTGAATCACTTCTCTCGATTTCTGTTGGAAATCGTGGAATTATGAATCGTTTTCGATATCAATTTGGTAAACACGTGATCAAACGTGATCACCCTAGTGAGAAATGTTGGTGTTTACCAAATTTTCCTCCTTAGGGTGAAATATAGCATAGTGCTTTCGCATAGGCCTGCTAAGCCAAGACAAGTCTCGGCTTCACTGTGTCTCATCGGCATAAACAGAACTTCTGCTCGGACGGAACATCACGTTTGATCAGTCGTTCGATTGAAACACAAAGTGTGTTTTAGTTTTAATGGATTTGCGTCAAGCCGACGCTAATCTATTCCGACAAAAAGTTAGTGTCGGTTTCTTATGAGGCGAAGCCAAAACGCAACTGTGTAAGAAATAAGGATTTGTGCCCTCAAGTGCAAAGACTGGTTTTACCAACAAATTTTCACCCTAGTGAAAAATTTTGGTGTTTACCAAATTTTCCTCCTTAGGGTGAAATATAGCATAATGCTACATAACTTTTTTTCGCGTACTTCCATTCAAATTTACTATAATTTTCTACCAAATTAGGTCCTAATATTTTTCAGTCAAGACTATTTTGTAGCTTTTTTGAAGTTTTTGTTGCCAAATACCACATAGTTTGACTCCCGTTCACTTCAATTGAAGTTTTTGCCATTGGCTCTTTGGTAAAATATTAGAGGAAAATATATTAAATGCTAGAACTTTCGAACCAGCATTTAGAAAATTACACTTCATTCATTATTAAAGGGAGCAATCTTAGTTTTTAAATGATAATACATCTGCTTCTTGAAGAATGCGGAAGTTAGAGTTTTGGGATATTTTGCCGTAAAACCCCCTATTTTTAAAAATCATTTCTGCTGTATGCTACAAATCATACATTTTTTGCAGTTTTTCTAATGTTCAATAATTCTGTGCCTAGGGTTCGTCGCGGTTGTGTCAACATTCAAGAACTTCACTTTGTCAGAAAATGTAGGGCCATCGGAAGCTAAAACTTCGTAAAATCGCACTCCTGGTCCTTTTTTCAGTGCAGTACTCTACGTCACTCGTTCAAATTTGCACCGCTCTTATGGTAGTCGGTATTTGCTAGTATTACTGTTCTCCCATCCATTCTGGTAGTCAAACGGTGGGATAGCAAAATTCTTACAAGTTTCCTATCTCATGCCTCCACGCGAGTCTAAGTCTATTGATGATATTTGGTCCTTAGACCGCAGAATGAGAGGGTGCGAACAGATCTAGTCGAGAAAACATTGCCGTAAAAATGAATAGTTGATCGGAAATTAGCCCCAATACGACTAATCTGACTAGTATCTATGAACACGGGTCAATACGTATTGAAAATTCGCCGCGTCTGTTTTTATGAACCTAATTTAAAGCTCCGTTATTGCTAACAAGCCCGTGCATCAGGTTAACAATCCTTTATATTTCCCTTCAGTGTTCGGTATTATCGCTCGTATACTTGTATTCCACAAACAATCCGATATGGAAAATAAGAAATACTTTCCTTGATTTATAACATCTCTCGCTATTTTTGCCTGTATAATGTGTTATCACTCGGTAGTTTTCAAGCCAATAAATATATCGTAGAGAAGAAGTAGCGAATTCTGTCCAAATACTGTTGCAATAAATAGTGATCCGGCCCATTACGCGGATAAGATTAGCTTTTCTAGGCAATACTCCCACGGTCGGCCGTGTGGAGTTCAAATTGCTTTTGTTTAGGGAACATAGTATACTCTCGGTAGCCGGCTGCCCAGAGTTTAAAAATAACCAAAAACTAAACAAGATCATCTCTTTTTCGAGTGATCGTGCACTCGAAGACTAACTAAACAACTACCTAATAAAACATGCTTTACAGGTCGCATCGTTTGCTTGGAGCGAATCCTAGACCTGATACCCTTCCAAACCACCAACTCCGCGACACCTATGGAAGAGTCTGATGAATCGTCGTCCTTCCGTTAAGTAGGTGGAGCATCAACACTTCCCGTCTACCTTATCCTTTATCCTTCCCCGTGAACGATGGAGATGGGGGCGGCCGGCAATGATGGCTATCATGCTGTTGAGATTTTAATATGGGTCGGATTGGTATGAATTCCTACTTACCACTTCCTAAGCAACTCTTATTAGATAATCAGCAGTCAAACATGATGAAGTCAGTGTGCAATCCGCCAAAATCATCGTCACAACGCAACGCAACGCAACGCAACGCAACGCCTAGGGTTCGTCGCGGTTGTGGTAATTACCGCAACCGCGCGGTATTTACCGCACCCGCTCCGCAAAATCTGCGGTGCGGTGAGACGCTTTTTCCCGCAGATGCGGTGCGGGAAAGAGCTTTTACCGCAACCGCACCGCAAAAAAATAATTGATAAAGTGATAATTTTGATTATTCTAAATTGATAAACAGACTGTTATTACGAAAGAAAATCTAGCTGTGTCCGAAATATTTTGACACTATTATTTTTACGACATATTTTGGACTAGTTATTTGATACTTCTAGGTAAAAATTCACAAACTAACCATTTCAAATACATCAAATGCAAAATCCAAATAGAAACAAAATTAATAGATGATTTAAAAAAAAATAAATTTGTACTCTTAAATCCAATTTAAAAGTGCATCACTTCTCCCGATTTCTGTTGGTAATCGTGGAATTATGAATCATTTTCGATATCAATTTTTCAATTGCGAATTTTGACTAATTTAAAGGAATTAGAGATGAACTAATTATGCTGGGACTTAAAAACAACCCAAAGAATATAATTATCTTCGTCAAACCAAACGAATTTGCAATAATTGGCAGTAAAGGATACAAATGTATGAAAGCGTCCAAAATAAGGAGGGGTTCAAATTTGGATGATTATTCTATTGTTCGTTCATCAACAACGTATTTCTATCTTATTTGATTGCTGTGTAAATTCAATGTGAATTTTTCTACAGTCAATTTTAATGGACTCTCTCAAAAAGTATGCTGCATAACTTTTTTTTGCGTACTTCCATTCAAATTTACTATATTTTTCCACCAAATTAAGTCCTAATATTTTTCAGTTAAGAGTATTTTGTAGCTTTTTGAAGCTTTTTTGCCAAATACCACATAGTTTGACTCCCGTTCACTGCAATTGAGGTTTTTGCCTTTGGCTTATTGGTAAAATATTAGAGGAAAATACATTAAATGCTAGAACTTTCGAACTAGCCTTAGGAAAATTACACTTCATACATTTTTAAAGGGAGCAATCTTAATTTTTGAATGATAATACATCTGTTTCTTGAAGAATGCGGAAGTTAAAGTTTTGAGATGTATTGTCCGTAAAACCCCCTATTTTTAAAAATTATTTCTGCTCTATGCTACAAATCATACATTTTTGCAGTTTTCTAATGTTCAATAATTCTGTACCGGTTGAGACCGGACACCTGATTAGATGTAATGTATAGAGCAATTTTTTCGTCAAATATGGCGTCGTTCTGATTGATGAAATACAATATGTTTTTATTTCACTGTATTGGAATGCATGCGCTACTATATAGAAGTACTGGTATTTCGACTTTAAATTTTTGTTGGTGAAATTCCTTTAAGAATGAAAGGTGGTTTTACTACGTAAATGCGAAAATCATACATTTTATTTTCATATGTCAAAAGCATTGAAAATATGAAAATTTAAAGAAAAAAATATGCAACTTCATTTCTTATTACATTTTTATTCCCCTTTTTTCAATTAACTGAAGGGTTGCTAAAATAAAAGTTTTCCTATTACTGCAGTAGAACGTTTTTGAATGTATACTGTTTGCCTTAAAATGAACGGAATTTTATTAATAGAAAATGCAAAAGTTGATTTTTTCATAAACATTACATTCTTAGGAGTTTCTTAAAGTTAAATTTCGTGTGAATAAAAATAACATTTTATCATATACTGTTACACAAATGAACAATTTTCCAACACTATTTTCCAAAAATATAAAAATTTTACCGCATTACCGCGCGGTGCGGTGCGGTAAATAAAGTGCGGTTGCGGTAAGCGGTGCGGTTTTATTATTTTTTTGCGGTTGCGGTGCGGACAATCCATTTACCGCCCACATCCGCACCGCGACGAACCCTACTCGATTGTACATTATTGCCATACAACGTTTAGAGCAGTTTAAATACGGTCAGAAATGATGCCAGTAGGCATTGTCCATTTGAAAGGATGACCTACTCTGGTCCCAGCTTGAAATTTGAGTTCCCTTCTCATTTTTATTCGCCGCTGTCCATTTGAGACTGGGGCTCTAGATGAGACTATTCCGTACTGGGGTGTTGTAGTTGTTGTCGCTATTGTTGGTATTGCTTTTATCTATGGTTTTGATTGTTATCCTATTTGTTCCTATAGATCGAGCAGGATTAGACTAGGGATGAAGTCTTATATTGATAGGGGGTTAAGTGCACATCATGCTCCGTTAGTTGTTTGAAATTTATAAGCCCTCAAACTATTGATTGTTCGGCACTGGTCGCATGAAACCTTGTATTCCGACTCAGGATGGAGTTTAAAAAAGTCCGATAAAGCGCGGGATAGAGCACGGAAGGGGTTGTTCAAATTGCTAGCTTTACCTGTTTGTTTAGCATATTCGTGCAGATCATTCACTTACAAACTAGGTGTAGGGTTCGCCACTTGGAGCCATTCTAGACGGCATTTGGGTACCACACAATCGGTGATCCTTGAACTCTAAAGTATGTTGAAAGATCAGATGTTATATTTTTATTCAGCATCGGTATGTAGATGGGTCGGCTTTCCCGGAATTCGTTGTGCTGAAAAATTGTTATAAATAGGAAAATTTACTAAAATTTGCCTGCAAAATAACCTTTCAATTAGAAAATTCAATTCAAAATATTTGTATGTTCTATAAATTCGATTCACTTTTGTCATTACTTTAGACAATACTTCGCGTTGGACATTCTAAATTTTAAAAGTCTGGGAAGAACAAAATATGTCAGGAAAGCTAGTGTAACCAAAAGCCTTTATATTCAAAAATCTGTAAATATCTGCAACTAAACTAAAAAATCTGCAAATATCTGCGTCATCGAAAAAATCTGCAGCTTAAATTAAAAGTCTGCGATTTTGCAGACTTGTCTGCAAATCTGGCATCTCTGCACTAATGTCAAAATAGTAAATATCGATGCAACCGCGCCGGCCAACAAACTTTCAGCAATCTACATGCGGACCTTATGTGCAAACTTGGATTAAATGGTTATTCATGAATACGAAATTGAGTGCGATGGTGATTAGTACCGTATTTTTATTCGAATGTTTTTCGAAAACAAATCGGACTAACCACTGAGAACTGACATACAAGTAAAGCAGGCACGCAGCCAGAGAGGGGGCTAGGGGGCTAAAGCTCCCCCCCCGAAATTTTTCAAAAATAAATTTAAGAAGCAACATGTTTTTCGGTAACTCGTAAAAAAAATGTATCTTGTTTGGTTTCAACAAATTAATGGGAGAATGGTGAGGAAGATTGCTATTTCGAGCCACCGAAGACATCGGTCACGATATCTACTCAGTATGCTGAGTCTGATAACACACTCCCTTTGTGTGACTCGTCGGAAGAACAAAAGAAACTGTTACTTTAATTCTTGCTGGGGTAATCCGTCGGATGATTGAATCGCAGAAGCAAGAAGTGGTGCTCCAGCCAAACGTGGAGGCTATTGACTTCCGGAATTTTCGCATAACCGAATTTCATGATGGGAAATATTTGCTGAAGGTGAAAATAGAGGTTATGCTTACGAACTTCGCCTTTAACGAGTTCTACCTTGTCAGGCATTCAGTACTTATGTTATTCAACAAATTAGCCCAGGCGAAAGCAGTCATTTTGCAACGTGGTTGATTCTCATATATATGGATTATAAAGGACACATCTAGGAACTAGACGGGCAGGGTCAGCTAGGATTTCGTCCTAGCTGACCCTGCACGTACAAAACGTAATGCGATAGTATCATTATACACGTTACATCTTTGCACATCCATAGTCTCCAATACGATTACCTGAAAAACAAACAATTGCCAAATTTGTGGCTGCTGTTCATATAATATTGACGGCAAAAACTGCGTCTAGTATCTCAAAATTAACAGTCAGCATCATCATTGAGGAAGTCGACACTGGTGGCCCGTAAGGGGACAAAACAAAAATGAAATCAGATATTCGCGAACATGAACATTGCAGTTACCACGATAATAATAGTGGAAGTGTGCAAGATAGATATGAACGACCACCAAGACGCGGTTGGTTATGAAAAATATTTCTCAGTCAGTAAACAGGTCAATCGCACGAGATCTGTTGGACAACCATGAGCGTTTTATCATTTTCATTGTTTACATCGTGGAAATGTATTAAAGAGTCGAGGCTTCATTTAGCTAATGGATTGAACCGACTCAAATAAACGAATTATATAATAAAAATTTAGAAGTTTCATAGAGAACTGAGTACAAAAACTGTCCCAAAATTAACATTTATCGCTAGTGATGGCATCTAACAAAACTCATTTTATGCTAGATTTTGGCCTGAATAAAGAAAGTTAGTTAAATCATACGCAAATTGGATTTCTGTAATAGATTAGAGCACTGTACGCTTAATATAAACGTCAGGCATCTCACTCAAGCGTGCAAAACAAAAACATTTCAATTAGCTGATGACATAGTTGTATCCGAGACGACAGGTTTTTTTTTTATTTTCGCATCATTTTAATGCAATAGTATTTCTATTGACACTCAATTTCATTTTACGTGGGGAATGCGGGCCGTATTGAAACACTGTTAGTCTGGAAAATCGAACAAAAAGCAAGAAAAACGTGAAAAAGTAAACAAGCAAAAAAGTGGTAAACCAGCGGTTTTCCTGAGGTGTTCATCAACCCACGAATCGTATATTACTAATTTTGTTGATATACAGAAACGTACATAGTAGCGGTAGGACTAACTGACGTGATTTTACACTTACTTTCCTTCGGATGTCAATTGATCAATTTATGCCAAACCACATATTAGTTTAATCAACCATAATAAACTAATTGTTGCAACCACCAGCAGCATTATAGTCGCTTTCGATGGTTTCTAATTAATGTCTATGTAAGTTTGAAAACGACGTGTCAATAGATTGATCAGACATCAGTAGGTTATCACGGAGAGCGACTAAAATGTTGTAACTAGTTGAGTCTATAAGTCAATAAGGTGGGATTATTGTTTCGATTTCATGTTTTTATTATATTACAGTCTTTCGTTTTATTTTTGGTCTTTATGGAATAAGATGATAAGACATCACGGAAAAAAAGCAAAAAGGAATCAATAAATTGAAATCGAGGGTAAGTAAGTGCGATGTATTCCCTTCTATGTGTCGAAATTAAGAGATGCTGAAATTATTGAGCTTGTTCACATTTATAGTTTCTAGTTATGTTGTCAGCAGTGAAGCATTTATTAACATTTTACGTAAATTAGATAATAGTAGTAACAGTGTTAAGTGATTTTCATTCGATTTGTGAACAATTTTCTTGAATAGATTAAATCCCGGGCAGTTACCTTTAGTTGATTAAATCATTGAAATACATAAGTCATTCCACGTCAGTTTTACAACCAAAATTTCAATTCCTTCCAAAATGTTTTCTTACATTATTTAGCTAAAAATAATTGACATTTTTTTCAAGTTATTCGCTTTTGAACTTTTGAAAATTGAAATTGAACATTTTTCAATCACTGATAACTCGGAAACGACTCGATATATGAAAACAAATATTAAATAAAAAAGTGGCGTTTTCAAATAAGCTTACCAAAAAAAAATCGCAATTTTTTTGTTATATAACTTATGAAATTTGCAATTACTTGAAACAAATTGAATTTTTTTAAGGTTGGACCAAATTTTTTATTTATTATTTTCTTTAAGTATTAAAATCATGTTAAAAAGATTGTGTAAAAATTTGGCAGTGGAATTCAGTGGAGGTGGAGAGGCAGTGGAGATTTTACAATTAAAAACATAAAACAAGGCAATTTTACACTAAACGCCCAGTGAAAGGCCTGTTATAACTGAAATATCTCGTAAAACACTTCGAGTTCCATTCTGAAATTTTCACATAATCTTCTTAATATAGTTATGTAATCAAAATAAATTTGATTTCGGGGACTTTAAAAAAATATTTGCTTTTAACATTAGAATACCCCCAAAAAAGTCTTAAATTTGCAGAATGCGAGTCATTCCACGATTTACAACTATAATTTTAGTTCTCTCCAATTTGTTTGCATTCTGAAAATTATAGACACGATTTTTTTTTACTTTGGCTGAATTTGATACTTTTTCCAAGTTATGAGTTTTTGAACTTTATAAAATACTAGCTAATACCCATCGCGCGTTGATGCGACTTTCAACGAAATAGGAGGAAAACACAACTTGTTCCGAAGCGCCATCTTGTAGGCAGATAATCCCCACCAATAGCACACAAACACGCTCCAAAACAAATTCCTACTATGCATAAATTTTTACGGCAATTGGTTAAGCCGTTTGGGAGTCCATAAGTCATATACATACAAATATTGACTTTTAATAATATAGTGATTTTTTAAAATTTTATAAACTTCATAGAATTGGACATTTTTCATTCCCTGATAACTGAGAAACTATTAGATTTCTGGAAAAAGCATCAAATAATAAAAGCTGCGTTTTCGGAAGATCTCGGCGGATTTTTTTGTAATATTTGTTTTTGTTAAATAATTTATGTATTATGCAAATATTAGTAACACATATTTTTTTTTCAATTACAATAGGCCTACCACTAGGCGTTTGGTGTAAAATTGCCTTGTTTTAAGTTTATAATTGTAATATCTCGCAAATTATTTTGATATCCACTCCCAAATTTTTGCACAATTATTTTAACATGATTCTTAATATTTAAAGAAAATAATAAGTAAAAAAATTGGTCCAACTTTAAAAAATTCAATTTGTTTCAAACAATTGCAAATTTCATAAGTTATATAACAAAAAGAAATTGCATTTTTTTCAGTAAGCTCATTGAGTACACAACTTTTTTATTTAATATTTTTTTTCCATATATCGAATCGTTTCCGAGTTATAAGTGATTGAAAAATGATCAATGTTATAAACTTCAAAAGTTCAAAAACTAATAACTTAAAAAAAAATCACATTCAGCCAAAATAAAAAATACGTGTCAATTATTTTTAGTTAATGAATGCAAGAAAAAAAATTGGAAGGAATTCAAATTTTGGTTGTAAATCAGACATGGAATGACCCATATATTTTGATCCTATTGATCACCGAAGATCCTCCTTCCTAACTGGGGTATGCCAAAAAATTATGTTAGCATGATGCATTAGAACTGGTAATAGTTATAGGACGTCAGATCAAGAAAATAGAAGTTGAACCTTCTACAATTCGTTTGCTAAATCAGAAGATTTTGTGCAAATTTCGACATTCTCTTCGATCGAATATTTTAGGGATATTTTTCTACTCATTTCGATTTAGCGTCTTCCACACCTTTTAAACGTGTAGCTTAGAACACCTTGCGTTTTCCGTCAAGGATTGTCATATTCGGTTAGCGCATAAATACTGAGAACTCTAGAATATCCATTGTTGCAACGAGAGTAAATTGTAACTTGTAAATGAAAATAAATAATAAAAATCAAATAAAACATCAATAATTCGTTGATGTACTATAGCCTTTCTTGTGTCAAAGAACATGGATTGTCTTAGATTTGGCTTTGTTTTCATTAAGAACTTTTCAAAATTTCGTTTAGTTTCTAGTGCAGTTTATGCAGGGGCGGGTAAAGCGTAGTTGGTAAATCGATTGCCTTGTACGCAGCTCATCACGGTTCGTTCGTCAATCCCGCACATATAGGGTTAGAAATTTTTCTAAAGAAATTTTCTAACCCAAAAAGAGGCGAATAACCATAAGGTTAAAACCTCTATAATCGAAATAAAAAAAAGCTTTATACAATAATTTTTAAGCCCCTCCCGAAATAAACTCCTGGCTACGGTCCTGATAGTAAAGCTTCAACTTGTGTAAGAAATTAAACTGTCGCTTTGAAATGACAAAGGGACTTGTATGCAAATTTGAATGCAATGATGACTCACGCATGCGAACATGTATGCTATGATGATTTTCAACGTATTTTAATTAAAATGTTTACACAGGGTTTCCGGGAAAATATGTTCTAGCTTATATGTCTGTTCTCTGTGTTCTAACTTATATCTGTTCTCTGTGGTATAGCGAAACATACCAGATCGTCAGTAAATGGAAAGCGGAACTTTCAGCTATGTCATTTCCAAAATCATCAGTTGACCCACAGTAATTCCACCGAAAACAGCTCCCCATAAATTTTCTGTCCATTTATGTACCATTCCATTAACATAAACACCGCCATAAATACTTTGTTATCATCTGCTCACAAACCGGAGACGGACAGTCCAACATCGACCGGAGAGCTATTGGATCCAAAATCAGTGAAACATTTGTATATGAATAAATATCTTAACCTCGCTATGCACTCCAGAAACGGCAGCTTCATCAACAAGGAAAGTACTCTCTTCCTCTCTACGGTCAGTCGGTCGGTCGGCATCAAACCGAACCTGGTCCACTCACAAAGTCCACCCTGATCCATTTGCTGCCGCCAACCGTGCGACGACGTGAGCTTCGCGTTAGTTTTTGGTAATGGTCCAGTGCACTCGAATAATTTTCCACACACAAACATACACCAATGTGGGTCCGTCAGCGGTAAGCACTTCAACCTACGGACCGCTTTTACTTTGCAATCACCATCGGTGAAGTAGTAAATAGATGAACTTTCTACATCCAGTTCGCACATCTCTCCTGCCAAGTCAACAAGGGGTTCCACAAAAAAAAAATGACTCAGATATTTGATTTAATTTCAACGCACACCGGAATGTATATCAATGGAGCCCTTCTCTCGTTGGACGGGTGCCAACTTTCATAGCCAAAATCTAATGCAACAAATCAAGATTTATGCTCTTTACGCTATGGGGGAGATTGAGAAAAGTTTTTTTTTAATTTATTTGTTCAATTATACTAAACGAAATTCATTACTAAATTATTACATTTTATGCGAACCCTTTACATAGATGAGTGCTGGGTTGGTCTGCACGTGTGTTGAACTTTGCCTCAGTTGGTATTGGGGGGAAACATACCGTACAAACATAAAGTATTTACTTTTTCTTGCGAAAAACTCTTTTGGTTTGTTCAATCATCAAGCAGGCAAATAAATTGGATAATTTATTATCCATAAGCTTTTACACTTAGTTGTAAGTGTAAAACACAGAGTAAATGGGTTTCGAGTATCATTAATAAGCATTCATTGATCGTATTGGAAACCTATAGAAAAAACTCTATTTCATTGCTAATTAGCAAAGTCTTGGGCTGGTGCTGAACTTGACCTCAGTGTACCTACAGGGCAATTATAGTCTCTTCAATGATCTGACGTTAGGTACTGTCTCCAGTGACTAAATACTTTATTGTTCAACTTCGTACATCGATCATGGTTTGGAACATCCAAATTAGTCATTTTCCATACTGATGCTGATTATGATGACAACGAACCTATCGTTACTAGAAAACCTGTCTGATCTGGCCTCAAATATACGACTCGTCACTAAAAGTTATTCAAACATCGTATTCAATTAAATTAGTTATGGAAGTTACGGAAGTATAGTGATCATATTCAAAGCGTTCAGATAACCATGTTGTTTGGGAGAAGTCTAAAAAGGTCTTATCCGAATGTTTGATTGCAATTAAGACAGATGGTGGAAAACAAACACTAGTTGGATAATAATTGACTCCGCAAATGCGTAACTGGGCTGCTAGTATTGCCAATCTTCCACTCACTTCAACTGCTTCATACGTTGATCTCATTCCCCTTCGACAAACGAGTTCGTTGAACTGGGTTATCGCACGATGAACTATTGAAATCGGTCGTTATTTCGTCGACTAATTACTTGATCGATTTTTAATTTAAATCCGATCGAATGTCGCTGATGAAAGTTTTTTTTTTCATGATGCACTGTGATTAATTTTCATCAGTTGTTGACGGGTTTTCCGTTGCAATTAGTCGACCGTTTGGATTTATTTGTAATAGACCATTTAATATTTCATCAAGACGATTGTCGCCTTTTGTAAATGTTCCAGAGCAGCAAAGATCAGTGCAACTAATCTGCAGACGAATTTTGCCAGCTCGCTCGACTTCGACTAGCAAAAATCAACTCAATCCACGTAACTGTTTGATGAGTAATTTCTTATATCATTTTTGAGATATTCAAAAACATGTATTTTGTCAACGTTAAGATATCGGTACAAATACAAAAAATAGAACAATAACATTTCAAAATGTAACACAAACTACATTGAAACTCTGCTCATCTAATCCTCAGTAACCGGCATCTCATCCTATCCCACTATCGCGCAGGTGTTGAGTATCACCGACTTCTGGATAGCAGCCGGCTCCTCTATAACTTCAGCGACTCTAGTCGTCGAAATAACAACAGCAACAATTCCCGGAATCTCATACGACCTCCACATTCTCATCAACTCTACGGCCAGTGGGCGATATATGGCAATTTTCTCACCGCCAGAAACTACCAGATTATAGTTCAATGGAACGGCGACGTCGATTATGGTGACTTGACAACGACCCTGTCATAGATCCGTATATTTGGGCTGTTATGGTGTACGAATTGATCCGATAGAACAGTGCGACCCTAGCACAGCTTGAAACGGGCAGATCAGGCACAGGCAGGTATCGGTAGTTCAGCACAATCTCCTCCAAAAGACCACGTTGCAGCGACAATTACTGGTGCAAAATATTTTGTGACGCTCGGTGTAGGCTGCGTTGGCCAATACGCGGCAGCCTGCCATAACGTAGTCCATGGTCTCGTGCTGCGAATGACCAATCCTCGACGTCTTGGTGCGAAACATACCTCCTGCAAGTCTTCGTTGACATTTCCTTGTCCTGAATCGCTATCAAGCCGGCCTCGTTCACTGAAGAGAATTAACCTCACTTGAGTCACAGATTCGATGCAACCTTGTTGACGTATGGCTGCTCCAACTGGTGAAGGTGGGTGTAGTTTTCTGCTTCCACTGCGCTGTCTGCAGATTGCAGTTAGGGTTGTAGATCGCTTTCACTAGGTGAAGTGCGCTATAGTTACGGTCCGTAGAATAAACTGCTTCATATACTCCATGTCGATTGGCATTTTCCACAAATCTCGCATCTGCGCTACGCATACTGCCTGGATGTCGACTGTTCTTTGTTCCCTTTCATCCCGTGGCAAAAGGAAGCTCATCAGCGCCGACTTAAGATGGCACATTCCTGATCCTCAATCTTCTCTCAAAATCTCAAAACTCAGCCCGGTTCCATCGGATGACGTCGAAACTGTAGGTCAACATGGTGACAGCAAATGTGTTGATTGCTCTGACCAAATTCCCCGTAATCAGAATTGGAGATACAGCTCACTTGACTCAACAACTTATCTCGGGGCTCAAGATTGATGTCGGTGTGGCGAATCCCGGGGAGCTGCCGGTATCCGAGATACTTATACTATTCACCACGAACAATGTCCCACCTTCATCGATCTCGTAGACACCAGTCTCGATCAGTTGCCCTGATAGTAGCTGAACAGATCTGTATTTGCACTAAACAAAACCCCATGCCGGTGTCGTCTTTCGATTAGTTTGATGACTACACCCAGTCGGTTCCTCGAATCAGCAAAGATCTTGAGATCGTCTATGTAGAAGGTATGTGTCACCTCTTCTGCTGAACTTTTTCTATACCTTATCTGATAGCCATGCCCGTTTCGATTAAATGTCCTACAGAGGGGGATTATCGCCAAACAAGTGCTTACGTCCACCTCTCCATTGCCTGTCGCGGGAACCTCACGACTACAGGATCAACTTTATACGTCTTCAGAACGTTGATGAGGAACGAGTGCGGTATGGAGTCGTATGCCTTCTTGTAATCGATGTAGGTCATATTAAGGTTCCGTTGGATATACATTGATTGTCCAACAATGATTGCATCGATGATGGCTTGATTTTTATAGTCATGTGTGTTTTTCTTGCATCCCTTCTATCCCTCTCGCAGGATGCTATTCTGCTTACAATTGGCTCATAAGTATGTGGTGATAATGGTGCTCAACTCCTCGAAAGGTGGACCCACCGGCTGATAAAAGGTGGACCCACCGGCTGATACCTAGCATATCAAGCTGGGTGGGAAGACCCCATGGGGAAGTTCACTTCCACCTGACACAATTCCTGTCAGGCCATGGCTGTTTCAGACAGTACTTCCACAGGTTCGGGCACGCGGAGGTCCCAGCCTACCCGGACTGCCCAGGTGTAGACGAACCTGCCGAACACATACTGATCGTATGTAAACCCAGCCACCCCGAAGCAAGACAGAAGAGTGAGTGTATAGGCGTATAAGTGGACTGCCTCATGCCAAGACGGGAGGGTCGTAGCGTAGTATGTTGGGACTTAGCTATCGATGCCTCGTGGCGTGGCAGAGGAGTGAAAGGGTGAGCATCCAAGTCAGTCTCACACGGCATGTTAAGGGTGAGCACAAAAGTCAGCCTCGCAAGGAACGAAAAAGGTGAGCACAAAAGTCAGCCTCATGTGGGAGTGTTTGAGAGTGAATCAAGGTGCGATAGAGAGAGCACCCAAGTAAGCCTCATACAGGACGTATGAACGCGTGAGCGAGAGTGAGCGAGTACATCAAGTACAGCCATCCCCCCAGAAGTAATACCGAGAGGTAGTTCCTGGGAGGAACGATGGCGGAGCCCAATGGAGTTTAGTCGGTATTAATGGCAGCGTCACCATTCGAGCCCGACACGTCCCAAGTGCACCCCGTGCGGTAGCTTGGACCCTACCAATAGGACGTAAAGATCTTCTCCATTGTAAAAAAAACCGGGTAGTACATTATTAATGTAGTTGAGGATCCATTTGGGACAGGTATAAAGTTTTGGTCTGGTCCAGGTGCCACCCAATTCCTAAAGTACCGCGTAGCCTTGTGTATATCAATGAATGGTTTCGACGGTGACCGCTGACATCTCGTGGATTTCTTCATCTGCCCATTCCTCCTCGCGCTTAGCCAAGGTTTCCCTTCGTGATGCTGTACCTACCAAATACCAGTCCAAAAGCTAGTGACTGCACCGATATCCGGTAGACCTTCGCATCGGGTTTCTCGTGGCTAATTTAGTCATAGAACGCTCACTCGTTATCACTGAACATCAGATTTTGTTGTCGACGCTTCGCAGAGTTAGTGTAATGCCTTAGCCTTTTCAATAAGACACTCAATTGTTATACTAGTGTGTGAAGGTTCTCCGTCAGCTGGTGAGCTCCCAGCAGGCGAAACTCAGTAGGTGCAAAGATCACAGCCACACGACGATATGATTTAACCGATCTTTTGCCGTCTCTATAAGTGGTCTGCCTTCCAATAACGAGATCCGATTTTCCATGGAGATACTCGCCTTTCCCGGTGATATTGGGACGGTCGCCTCTAGTTAGCCGGTATCCTAAACATCATACAGTCGCCACAGCATCACAGAATACTATTAGCAGTAGATCTTCCAGGTTCTGCACAAATTCCAAGTGCATTAGAAGAATGCTGCCGTGCATTACCTGAACTGCGCAGATCAACTTAAAAGAATACTGCAGCTTCGGGATCTTGGGGACCGACATTGGATCTGTGTCACCATACTGCGCAACCGCTTCGTCCACATTGAAGATAAAATCACTTAGTAGCTGCCCAACAAGGGGCGGGTCTTGTGGCAATGATGGGCTTTCAGTTGTAGATGCCTCCACCAGCGCAACAAGTTCGCGACCCTCATTACTGAATTTCGCCTCAATGCATCACTTGCTATATAATTTCTTCTACTCAGCTCTCGGCAAACTCTGGGTACGCCTAAACGAACATCTAGAATATCTGAGGTCGTTCGCTCATGTCAGTCTCAAGCGCTGTGCAATGATAGTAGGCGTGGATCACGAATTTGGTCATCTCTGTTATCCTACGCCTCTGTAATCCAGCAAGAGGTGAGCAAAACCAATGAACTAATATCTCTAGTCTGAACGAGATCAGTAGGTTAAATAAAATTCTCTCAAAATCAAGATTTTCAAATGAACTCCTGCAAAACCAGAAATTGTGTTTATTTGACGGACGAAAAAGATGTTCTCAAATGCCTCTTCGACGCATACTTTCCAGGTTGTATCGCTCGGCAACTGAACTATGTCCACGGATCTCAGTCTGGTGATTCGGACTCGTGAGCGTTAGCACCCGCATTAATGACCACTGAATCGGTCAAGTAGGTAGTTGATAACTTGGCTCCATACAAAGCGTTTGGAAAAGATGAAATTTTTCCCGTTGCTGCTGCAAAAGGGATTTGATATTCTCAAGCATGTCTTGAAAAAGATTATGGTTTCCAGCCTTGCTACCGGTCTGTCCTGAAAGCATAGCGAGAAATAACTATTAGATTTATTCCCAAAAAAGGCCGGTCATGCTATGCAGAAGCCAAGACTTTTATGCTTATCATCTTAGGTTTCTTCTGAAAGCTCTAAGTCATCGCGTCAGGAACCATGTACCCTTCCAGTTTATTCTGGAAGCGACGCGCGGCCAAAGAATATCTGCATGTATCTCGGGTTGGATAAACGCAATGCTTAGTAACCACATTCATTGCTCGTCACTGCGCCAGCCAGAGACAAGGAAGTTGAATATTTGCGGCTGTACTCAGAGTGGCGTTCTATCACCTTTGATATGGAGTTTGTTTTCCGACGGCTTATCGAGGAAACTTAGTGAGTTTAGGTATCCAACTTTGGCGTTTGCTGACGATTTCCAAATACTAATTACTGAGCTTTGCATTGGAGTAATCTTTGAATTAATACAAGATACATTAGGAGCAGTCGAACATTGGTGTCAACAAGTTGAATTACTAGTTTCACGATGAAGCGAATAACAACCGGGGTTCGCCCCTTGCAGTTCTTTGATTCTGAGCTACTGTACGTAGATCAAGTCAAATACGTTGGAGTTATATTGGATTTCAAACTGAACAGGCCTGCCCACATTGAGTTCAGCGTCAAGAAAGCGTGCATGGCCTTCGAGCAGTGCAGAAGAACTTTTGGAAAGACCTGGGGTCTCAAACCTAAATACATTTAATACTGTCATACGGATGCCTTGTGTGGTGGCAGAGGGAAGAGGTTATGATGGTCCAGTCAAAGCTATACCATGGCGCAAATGGTTACATGGGGAGAAGAAACTCTTGCTCCCGGCGATATTACACTCACAAGTAGTTTTCCTTACAGGACATTCCATGTGAAGATTCCCTCTCGAGAGGAGTGATTGCCAAGATTGGAGAGACAACAACAAACATAAGTGGTCTGTTACACTAACGTTTCTCTGATGGATGGACGTGCTGGTGCTGCTGTCTATTGTTTTGAAATGAGATTGGAACAATCTCACTCGCTAGGTACTGTATTCCAAGCAGAAATCTTCGCGAATATGTGCGGGGTATAATCGGCCCTTCTACAGAGCTTACCCGGCAAGGTTATAAACTTCTGCTCCGATAGTCAGACTGCAGCCAAGGCCCTTAGCTCAGACAAATCACGGTTCGAGCTAGTGATCGCCTGCCGAACCCAAATCGAAGAACTAAACAGTGTCAACACTATCTACCTTGTCTGGGTACCCGGACATTCCGAGATTACTGGAAATGAATGGGCTGACGATTTGGCCAGGGTATGTGCAATGGTTGACTTTGTTGGTCCTTAGCCCGCCCTACCAATTTCGACAAGTTGAATAAGAGAAAAATCTGATCCTGAGCTTCGTCCGAGCACTGCAATTATTGGAGAAATCTACAAACGCGTCGCCAACCAAAGGCGTTTCTAGAACAACCGTGCCCAGTAATTTCGAAAAATCTCCTACATTTGTACACTGCGGTATGCTGACCAGGACTTTAATCGGCCACTACAAATTCAATTGGCACATTGCAACTATTCAGTGCGCTGAGTCATTTTCATGTGATCTTTATGAATCTGATTACGGAACCTTATATCATCTGATATGCAACTGCAACTGTTTTCGAGTTTTCGGCCTTCCTCGCATAGACGACACCATGTTTGGACGACTGAAACTGAGAGACATACTAACGTTTCTTATCCAATGTGGTAAAGAGTTTTAGGCTTACTCGTAGGCTATTTGAACTACTTGTGAGTTTAACTTACCTGCTGTATGTTTTTGTGCTGCTATCTTTCCCACTCTTTCAAATCTACTTTCTCCCTCCTCCTCATTCTCCTTTCCTTCCGCTCAGGAAATGATGAGAAAATATTGCAAGGCACAAACTACATACGAGGATCGTGCTATTTAAGCCAATACATTCTGATTCCTGAAGTCCACCTGTTACAAGGAGCTGTGCAAAGAAGTAGATGCTAGTCTCTGGAACAACGCTTACCGTGACGCGATGGTCAAGATCAAGGGCCCAACGACGCCAGCTGAAATGTATCTTGCCAAACTGAAAATTATCGTGGAGAGTCTTTTCCCGAAACACGCTTCAACCGCTTGGCCGCCTGCTCTGTATGTTGATGCAGACGGTGGAAATGCTGGTGACAATCGAGTCTCTAATGACGAGTTCCTTATAATGGCAAAAGGGTTGCAAACGAAGAAAGCTCCCGGTCTGGACGTGGCAGGTTCAGGATAGTTCTACAGAAATGCCTGGACGAAGGCTACTTCCCGAATAGATGGAAGATCCAGAAGCTGGTTTCCCGAGCAAATTGTCATGGGTTCAGACCCCATAAAACCCATTAAAAGACCACAAATATGGTTCGTGCCTAGTTTCACAACCATGAAAACACCATAAGATGGTCTCAATAACTCATAAATACACTAAAATATAGTTTTTATATGGAATTTACCGGACCATGGTGATGGTGTTTTCGTGGGTTGATCCCATTCAAAACGCTATGAAAACATCATGCAGTGGGGGTGAAATTGGACCTTGACCATGGGGGTATTATGGGTTTTTCGTTTGCTCGGGATTGCTGCTAAAACCAGGGAAGCTACCAGGAGATCCAGCGTCGTATCGGCCTATATGCCAGCTGGATACTCTAGGTAAACTTCTGGAAAGGGTCATACTCAATAGGCTGAATGTTAGAACGGACTATCACAAAGGCAGTTCGGATTCCGCAAAAGGATCTCGACACCAACCGCACAGTGTAGAGAAAGCATTAAAGCAAAGGAGAAGCGGTAATCGCAACTGCGCAGTGGTTACGATCGACGTGAAGAGCGCGTTTCTTAGCGCCAGCTAGGGGGCTATCCCCATAGCGCTGTGCAGAATGCGAGTCTCAGAGTTCTTCAAGGTTCTGACAAGTTACTTGCACAACCGAGTACTAGTCTACGAGACGAACATGGGACAGAGGTCTATTAGGATCACGGCGGGAGTTCCTCAGGGCTCCATACTCGGCCCAACGCTCTGGAACATAATGCACTTCGGAGTATTCACAATGGAACCAGAAGAATGGAGATCGTTGACTTTGTTGATGACGTTGTCCTGACGATAACCGACGAGACCCTCGAGGAAGTGTAGATGTTGACGGCAGAGACAATAGGCGTCGTGGAAATCTGGATGGCTGATGTTTAGTTGCAGCTTGCAGCTGACTCACCACAAGACGTAGTGCTGGTCAGCAACCGAAAAACTCCAGCGTATCGCGATCAGCGGACCCTCAATCCCATCGATGCGTGTGCTGAAGCACCTGGGTGTGATGGTCGACGATCGGTTAAATTACAACAGCCATGTCTACTATGTATGTGAGAAGGCTACGAGGACAACTAACGCATTGGCAGGGCGGACTCGTTGGCAGCAAGAGGAGGAAGGAAGGTGGACTCATCCCAAATGTATTGGCTTGGGTGCATAGGAAGCATGGAGAAGTGAACTTCTATTTGACGCAGTTTTTTCCGGATGCTTTCGGAAGTACCTGCATTCGTTTGGACATGCTTCTTCACTCCTTTGCGCGGAGTGTACGAATGTGCCAGAGACACCGGAACATATGGTCATCGAATGCCCTAGGTTTGAAGAGTTTTGAAGGGGTATGTCCGGTGTGATAGTTGACAATATCGTCGAAAAGATGTGCCACGACGACGATATCTGGGATGCTGTTAACAGAGTTGTTCCAAGTATACTCTCCAAACTGCAAAGAAAGTGGTGAAGGGACCAACAAAGTAGTGTCACGGACTAGAAAATCTCTGTGAAACCACAATTTGGATCTCGGAAGAAATTCTGCTGCCGGGGAACTCTTCGGCGGTTTACATTAGGTCCACCGCAGGGGACCAGTTGTATAATGCACTACGTAGCCCTGGGTTTGGGTCGTCGGAGTACCAGCGAACCGGCCGTCAGAGTACCAGCGAACCGGCCGTCAGACTCCGCCGGAATTGTCGGCCTGGACCATGAGTTGGTTAGATCCACCGCCGGGGATTGGAGCGAGTAGATCACATCGAACAGCTAGCAGTGGGTCGTTGGGTCGCCCGTGAACTGGAAGCTACGAACCACCCGGAATCGCTAGACAGGCCTCAGCACCTACTGGCTGGCCCGTTGAGTAGGCTAGATTCACCGCCGGAGACTAGACCGAGTAAATCGAGACAAAGCTGGGAGCTAAATGGCTCACGGAAACGAACATCGGTATAGAGAGAACTCTACCGCCGCGGAATTCACGGTAGGGCAGATTTATTGCCGTGGAATATTTCGTGACAAAAATGGGAGGTAATTAGCTCACAAAACAGACATCGGAATCCGAATAAATCGGAATAAAACTGGGAGCCCAATGACTCACGGAAACATGAGCTAAATGGCTCATGGAACCAGCAGCTAAACAAAAGAATTGATAATATTTTTTTCTTGTATCGAATTCCTCGTCAGATTAAAGTCATAGTCACACCGTTAAAAATACGCTGAAGCCCGGTAACAGCGCTCTGTCGACCATAGTTGGTTCTCCTGAACTGAACGTATCACATTACGTACTAAAGCTCTCTAGTTCACTCTAAAGAAACTCAGCATTTGTGGAAAAAAATCATGTCGTCGGTGAAAGAAAGGCGGGGTCATTGTTATTTGATGTTGACGTCATTAAAGTAGAAGAGGGATATTACTGGGCTCTCGTCGGAAAAACGCTTGAAAATTTGTTGGAGAACAGTTGGCGAATTTCTTTAGTGTCGGAGCCAAGCTAGTAAGCCGGATTCATTTCGCTACTCGTTCACATACTTCTAGATCGACTTGGGCTTAGATTTTAGTTGACGCCCGACGTTTCACTGGTGTCTTAAAAGGCGCATCTGCTTTGTTGTTTGTGTTCGTGGTGAGTTGAAAGTAGTGATTTCGTAATGCAAGTGGCTCATGTTTCAAGATTTTTTTTAAATGCAGCTCGTTTAGCAGTTTGTAATCGTCTAAGGACGGTTGATTTCCAGGGAGGGTGTTGATTGGTACTAATTCTAGAGAAAATTTTCAATAGGACGTAAGTAACATTGAGAGCCTCTCTTTGTTTACTTTCTCTTTCGTTTATTACGACGTCATTACAACACTTTGTACTAATTTTCCAGTACATATCGAAAGCCGACAAAGAGTAGAGTAGTAAATTTGGAAATGGCCGAGTAATGAACAGAAGAGAAAGACCCCAAAGAGAATCTCTCATTGTTACTTACGTCCTATTGAAAATTTTCTCTAGAATTGTTCGTTTTGACACATGACAGTCGATTAGATAGCAAGTACACCACCACCTGATGACTTGTGGCTGTTAAGGACGTTGCGGTCACAGCGGCCATAACAACAGTGGCGAGCAAATAGCTGATGAATTTAAGCCGCCAACATTCTGGTAGTAAACCTCAATGTTGTTGTAGGATAGATCAGGTTCGACAGAGAGCGAAGCCATGTTGCCATTTTAAGCGTGTTGGACGGTCATTTCGTCAATCCCACAAACAGTTTTGGAATGGTTCATGGTCGCTTGGTCGACTAAGGTGGGAGATTCGGGGCATCCCGAATTAAAAAGCGTCGCGTCCCAGAATGCGACGATCGTCGTCGGCGAGAGATGAAGCCATTTCATGAATCGCGTGAGGCTACGAGATAGATGTGGAAAATTCGTGAGCTAAAGAAAAACGTGCAACGAAAGCACAACGAGCCCCCTACAAAGTAATACCTTGATGTAGTTACGTGAGAAAGAAGGGCGAAAAAAGAGTAAGGAGTGTTTTAGTGGTTAGGTACGGAAGTGAGTCGTGAGCCCCATTGCTTTAATAATCAATCTTCCAGAAAATGCCAAACTGTATTACTACTCCAGACCTCCCTTCATCTACTTTTAATAAAATTCAATTATCCCATTGATTTTATTGGTAGCTCTAGGATAGCTATTACATTGCTTCTTTTAGGTTCTCGGTAAAAGAAATATATCAAATTGTAATCCTCTTCTTTTAACAATTTCAAAGTGTAAAACAAAAAAACATTGTTAAAAATATTGAATTATCATAAATTGAGAAGATAATCTGAAAAGTAAGGTGTTTTCTATGGACTGGATATAGCCTAGTGATAGTTAGTCAACCGATTCTTCTACTTTCTTTTCAAATAATTGCTATGTTATTTGATGAATTAATCGACTGATTCCGACCACCTTTATTTTTTATAGTTTATTCAGTACTTTAAAAGTTCTAGTTTGAACTACTATTATTGAGAAATTAAGGAATGTACTTATATCTTCAGTTAAAATTCGATTTTAATGATCAAGCATTTGTAAATTGCTGATTTTGAAATAAAAACTTCGACAGACTTTCCATCGATCCTATCACAAATATTAGAGCTTTCTTATTAACCAGCTTGATTCCTTGTCTGACTCAAAATCGCTGAAAGCACAGCACTCGCTGTACAGACTACTGCTTCGCTTACAACTCACCCACTCACGCTCAACCAAATTTTAAATTTTGTCTTTCCCTTCTCATTCCAGCTCTGTACCGGCGGTTCGGTCACCGACCTCGTCCAGGGCCTGCGCAACCGTGGAACACGGCTTTCCAACAACCAAATTGCGTACATTCTCCGGGAGACGGTCCAGGCGTTGGTGTTTCTTCACGAGAACCACTGCATGCATCGGGATATCAAGGGACACAACATACTACTAACCGAGAATGGTCAAGTCAAACTGGTCGACTTTGGCGTCAGTTCGCATCTGGCAGCCACGATGGCCCGGCGGAACACTAGCGTCGGCACGCCCTATTGGATGGCACCGGAAGTGATTGCCTGCGAACAGCAGCTGGATCAGTCGTATGATTCGCGATGTGATGTGTGGTCAATTGGAATTACGGCGATCGAGCTGGCCGAAGGAGATCCACCACTGTGTGAACTACATCCGATGCGAGCTCTGTTCCAAATTCCACGAAATCCGCCCCCGAAGTTAAACCACCCGGAGCTGTACTCGGCCATGCTGTCGGATTTCATTTCCGAGTGTTTGGTTAAGGATTTGGAGCAGCGACCTTTCTCTAAGGAACTGGTGACTCATCCGTTTCTTAAAACGGTTGGACCATATGTAGAGCAGGTTCGGCAGGAGTTGAAATCAGAAATTCAGAAACAACGTTCGGATGGTAGAGCTCCTCGTCAGGCAGAAGCAACCACTAAATATGGCAAGCTCAAGTCAGATCGGAAGTCGAAACCGCAGAAGATGTACATGGATGACCTGGCGGCGTTGGATGTTCTCACCGAGGAAACGATAGTTGAGCAACTACAAAAGCGATTCGAAACTAGCCAGATCTACACCTACATTGGCGACATATTGGTGGCAGTCAATCCATTCGCTCAACTAGGACTATACACGAGTTACCATCAGAAGAAATACGCTGGAAAATCACGGTCCGAAAACCCGCCACACATTTTCGCAGTAGCAGATGCCGCTCACCAGGCCCTCGTTCACCAGAAGCTGAATCAGGCGATCGTCATCTCAGGCGAAAGTGGATCTGGTAAAACGGAAAGCGCTAACCTTCTTCTGAAGCAGCTTGTATATTTAGGCAAAGCAGTTACCAAAAATTTGGAAGAAAGAATACTTCAGGTAAATCCGATCATGGAAGCATTCGGGAATGCACGAACCGGAATCAATTCGAACAGTTCTCGCTTCGGCAAGTACCTGGAGCTTACGATGGCCCGCAGTGGTAAGGTGAATGGGGCACGAATCTTCGTTTACTTACTGGAGCAGAGCCGGGTGGTCAAACAAGCTGAAGCCGAAGGAAACTTCCACATTTTCTACTACATGTACGATGGTTTGCAGGCGGAAAAGCGCTTGGAAGAATATTACCTACATCCGTCGTATCGGAAGACTCATCGTTACCTACAGGAAACCGTAACGTTACCGAAAACCAACGTTGACCGTTGGAAGCAGCTTCTGGCTAGTTTTAAGGTGCTTGGCTTCCGCGACGATGAAGTCGACATGGTGAACCGAGTGCTGGCTGCCATATTGAACCTGGGTGATATGGAGTTTGGAGAGATAGATTCCAATGATAACACGGACAGCCGTGCGCGGGTCATCGATGTGGCTCCGATGCACCGAGTGTCGAAGCTGTTGGGCGTGGAATCGACCGATTTGTTGGATGCATTGACTTCGAATTCGGTGGTGACGCGTGGTGAAACCATTACCCGACACAACAATGTGGCCGAAGCTTGCACTGCTAGGGATGCCATGGCGAAGGGTTTGTATGGACGGCTGTTTGATTGGATGGTTAATCAGATCAATTTGCTGCTGGTACATAATAAGCCGAATAACAGGTGAGGACCAGGGGGTGGAGGTGGTTTGAGTTTAGTTGTATGTTTCATAACTTTTGTATACTTCATTTCTTTTAGCCCGGAGCAACTAGCAATTGGGCTGCTGGATATATTTGGATTTGAGAATTTCTCTAAAAATTCATTTGAACAACTGTGCATCAACATTGCAAATGAACAGATTCAGTACTACTTCAACCAGCATATATTTACGTGGGAGCAACAGGTAGGATGAAAATAATTATCTTTAACTTCTTATTTAACCTACTTTTGGATATTTATACGCGTAAATATTCTGAGACAGAGTGTGCATGGTAATGCCATTTGGTATTATGTATAGAAAATTGTTTAAAATTTTCATATTATTGCTTTCTGGCTGAACAGCTTAAGCAATAGTCAATTGTAGTCTGAACCTCATATTAATATTGCTTGAGACCATAAACTAGCAACTATCTGCAAATTTAACGTTGAACTCAGGATGGAACCCCGTGGAAAGTTTGCTGTTATCGTAATCTGTTTTTGGCCTTTTTTCGGCATGGTACATAGATCAGTGTCTTGTTTTCAAAGCAGCTTTCCAGAATCCAGGTATAAAGCTGTGTATAAGCTATTCGTTCGTCTCGTCGATTTCCTCACCATATTGAGCGGCGGCTCACCCGTTGACTTATATTGCGGTAACAATGCATCGCTGATCATCTTCAACATTTCTGAATACGTTTTAGCGGGTAGGACTGGAGCTCTAATATTGGCGATCGCGACATACGCATTCGCTCATGGGCTAGCATCAGAACCACGGCACCACTCATTGCAACACGTTTGTTTTCTTACACAGCTTTCGCTCTTTATGGTGACTCTTGTGGCACTTGCGGCTTTGAATTCTTCTGTTCGCTCTTCTAGAGTTCTCCATACAAAATATCTTTTCGTTCCTTTTGTCACTTCAAGATATTTTGTATGGAGAAGCGCAAAAGTTTCATTCCACCAGTAATCCGGTCAATGACAATTTTCCGGCTTAAACTTGTTCGGAATCTTTGTATCACATTCTCGTAGTTGCAACGCCATCAGCTCCGAGTTCATGTCTCTAACCGGATTTTGTCTTGAGGGGAAAAACTTTCTTTAATTTCTATACGCTGTGACCTCATTCAAATCTGTGCTCTTAGGGTGCATCCTTCAAACACTCTTCACTACATGCTCGCCGTCATATTGAAGATCGATTCTCGACCGCATTTACGAAGAATGCGGGAGATACCTAAGCGGGCAAGATCTTCTTGCAGCATCGCTAATAATAAACTCCATCTCTAGTAGACTCACACTCTCAAACGAGGCTTCCACAACCTCTGCTAGCGTCAGGTGCTTTTCAATAATATTTCATCTTAAATCCTGTGAGATGCATCCTATTACAATTTCGTCAATTGGCATAATCTCTTCAAAGACGTTTCGGATATCATTAGAACATTTTTAGAAACTGCGATCCTTCAACTGCAGACGCATGCGTAATACGACGTGAGAGAAGCGTTACAGATTACCTTGCTTCATGTTTCTCAGTTTTTGTCGCGCTTGCGAGGCTTAAAGTACGCCTCTAGCCTGTCAACAGCCACATTATACCAGAGTTTCTCAATCATGACCAGCGAAAAATCCTCTGTGCCCTCCAAATTTTTAAACACTTTCTGCAATTGAGGACCACCAAACTGTAGCATTTTGGAACGCATGATCAGTAAACTGATACCTACTAATCAAAATAAAACTCCAGATGATCTTTCCATTTTTGCCATACTTTTGCCAATTTGCTCACATTTGAACATTGGAATCTACTTTCATTAACCTGAAACGACAGATAGAAGATTTGTTCATTGATCATTAAATGATCATCATTCAAAATCCTTCAAACAAGAGAGTGAAAATAATCATTAATAAAGATTATTCAATTTCTTATATAAAAATATGCGTAAAAAATTGTACGGATTAAGTAGCTCTCTAATTATTGTTGTTGAAAACCTTAGACAAGGATATTGAAGTTTTAGGATACGCTATTTGCTATCAACATCACGCGTTCAATATATTGACGTATTGGTGTAATTCCCATCAATCTCATTTTTTTTTCAATTTGTTTATTTGATAAGGCACGTATGCGTTAGCTTAAAGGTGCCATTTTTTCATTGTTTTACATTTCGAATTTCTTAAAACTAGGGGGTTACACATTTCAATATTATTTTGTTTTATATAATGAAACTAAAAAAAAAACTTTACAGCTAACTTATACATATAAAACAGGGT
This sequence comes from Topomyia yanbarensis, assembly GCF_030247195.1. Classification (NCBI taxonomy): domain Eukaryota; kingdom Metazoa; phylum Arthropoda; class Insecta; order Diptera; family Culicidae; genus Topomyia; species Topomyia yanbarensis. The sequence goes on along the minus strand of NC_080672.1, from coordinate 104,033,210 downwards.
ATAATATAATATTCGTAAGATTTGGGGGACGGGTCATTTTGTGTGTTCTTTTTATAGTAATTCACTTTATGATTTTTAGAAGGGAGATTGTAGGAGAAATTAATTATTAACTAAGCGGAACATTTTACAAGCTTATTAACTAGAAATAACTAGAGAGAGTGGTTCAAGATTAGGGGGAGTTAATTAGGGCTATTTTATAGTAGTGGTACTGTTGTGCATTTCTTAACGAGATTAAATATTGATCAACTAAAATTAGAAGATAGGGGGGCACATAAGTTTTGGGAAGATATTCAAGGGGAGAAGGGGGTGAAGTCATACATCTGTGTATCAGAGACATGGGAGAGAGGGTGGACAAGGCTAAACGGGGGGGGGGGGATATAAACTTCCAGTTTCCGTCATCAGGAATCAACGGCCAGGATTACAGATTCGAACGGATGTATCAAGTATTGGGACGCCGGGCGGTTTTCCTCGAGCCGGCAGGGGTTCCTCCAGACGATTTCGTAGTACGGCTCAGATACGGATCGGAACCACACCGCGCTGCGCGTGTGATGTTGTACTGTAGGTCTCGTATTGCTGGTTCATTCGACAGATGTTTTGTCTCGTCTTGGAGTCGTATCAAACCATCGTTGGGGTACGGTAGGCGGAAGAGGGCACTTCTGGGAATGATAAGAGAAAAGATAGGGGCATTTAAATTTGGATATTGATGGTTTTGAGGAACGTGTATATAAGGGACATGTAGAGAATATCGCGGCTTGCTAGTACATCTCGAACCGGGACATTGGGTGATCTTCCTCGGGCCCGAAGGGAATCGAATAGTTGAGATCTGGCAGAACAGTACTCGGCGCATGCCCAGACAACATGTTCGATTTCGTGATAACCGTTGCCACAAGCGCAGATACCGCTATCCACGAGCCCAATACGCCGGAGATGTGCGTCCAGCGTGTAGTGATTGGACATGAGCCGAGACATCACGCGAATGAAATCCCGACCCACATCCATCCCCCTGAACCAAGGTTTCGTCGATACCTTAGGAATTATCGAATGTAGCCACCTTCCCAGTTCACCATTGCTCCATGAAGTTTGCCAACTTTAGAGGGTTCTCTGATGAGTAATACTGAAAAATTCGCTGAAGCTAATTGGTCTTTCATATATGTCACCTTGTAAAGCGCCCGCCTTAGCTAAAGAGTCCGCTTCTTCATTACCTGGAATGGAGCAATGCGAGGGAACCCAAACTAAGGTAATCTTGTACGATCTTACAGACAAAGCACGCAGGCGCTTCCAGATTTTCCCCAGAAAATATGGAATGTGCTTTCTAGGTTTCATTGAACGGAGAGCCTCGATTGAGCTGAGGCTATCCGAGATAATAAAGTAATGATCGGTGGGCAAAGTATCAATGATCCCAAGGGTATACTGAATAGCAGCAAGTTCTGCGACGTAAACTGAAGCAGGATCATTGAGTTTGAATGAGGCGGTAAGGTTTTGATTGAATATACCGAAGCCAGTGGAGCTGTCGAGGCTTGACCCGTCGGTGTAAAACATCTTGTTGTAGTCGACTTCTCGAAATTTACTATGAAAGATGCTTGGGATCACTTGCGGACGTATGTGATCCGGGATTCCACGAATCTCGTCTTTCATGGATGTGTCGAAGAATACAGTTGAATCAGAAGCATGAAAGAGATTGACACGGTTGGGATAGTATGAAGAAGGATTGATATTTTGTGCCATGTAATCGAAGTACAAGGACATAAATCGGGTTTGAGAATTGAGCTCGACAAGCCTTTCGAAATTTGCAATTACTAACGGGTTCAAGATATCGCATCGGATTAGCAATCGATATGAGAGCTCCCAAAATCGATTTTTCAGCGGAAGGACGCCCGCCAGCACTTCTAAACTCATCGTATGTGTCGAGTGCATGCAACCCAAAGCAATACGCAAACAACAATATTGGATTCGCTCTAGTTTGATGAAATGTATGTTCGCAGCGGAGCGGAAACAGAAACTCCCGTACTCTATCACAGACAATATTGTTGTTTGGTAAAGCCTGATCAGGTCTCCTGGGTGGGCACCCCACCATGTTCCGGTTATTGTACGGAGAAAGTAGATCCTTTGCTGGCACTTCTGTTTCAGATACCTAATGTGACATCCCCAGGTTCCTTTAGAGTCGAACCAGACCCCGAGATATTTGAAAGTTGAAACCTGAGCAATAGTTTGACCCATTAATTGAAGCTGTAGTTGCGCTGGTTCACGCTTCCTTGAAAATACGACTAGCTCTGTTTTCTCCGTGGAGAACTCGATACCTAGCTGGAGGGCCCAAGTAGACAAATTGTCCTAGGTATCTTGCAATGGTCCTTGCAGATCGACGGCTTTGGGACCTGTAATAGAGACCACACAAGCTGCCTTAGCAGGAATTGACAAGACATTCGTCAATGTCATTCACGTAAAAGTTATAGAGAAGGGGGCTTAGACATGAGCCCTGGGGAAGACCCATGTAGCTAATTCGTGATGTCGATAAATCACCATGCGAAAAATGCATATGTTTTTCAGACAGCAAGTTTAGCAAAAAGTTGTTTAGAGTCGGTGAAAGACCATGCTGGTGCAGCTTCTCAGAAAGAATTTTGATAGAAACTGAATCAAAAGCCCCCTTTATATCTAGGAAAACTGATGCCATCTGCTCTTTGCTAGCATAAGCCATTTGAATTTCTGTTGAGAGCAACGCAAGACAATCGTTCGTCCCTTTGCCTTTGCGGAAATCAAATTGTGTATCTGACAGCAAGCCATTTGCTTCAACCCAATTATCGAGGCGAAGCAAGATCATTTTCTCGAACAACTTTCGGATACAGGACAGCATCGCAATCGGTCGATACGAGTTGTGGTCGGAGGCTGGTTTTCCTGGTTTTTGAATGGCGATGACCTTCACTTGCCTCCAATCATGAGGGACAATATTATCGTCAAGAAACTTGTTAAATAAATTCAACAAGCGTCTCTTGGCAGAGTCAGGCAGATTCTTTAACAAGTTAAATTTGATTCTGTCTGGCCCTGGGGCTTTATTGTTACATGATAAGAGAGCAAGTGAGAACTCCACCATCGAAAACGGTGTTTCGTTCGCGTTATTGTGAGGGGACGCGGCGCGGTAGATCTTCTGTGCCGGGGCGGAATCCGGACAAACCTTCTTGGCAAAATCGAATATCCAACGGTTTGAATATTCCACGCTCTCATTAGTACTGTTTCGGTTTCGTAAGCGCCGGGCCGTACTCCAAAGAGTGCTCATCGATGTTTCTCTCGTTAGTCCGTCGACGAACCGGCGCCAGTAGCTACGTTTTTTGGCTTTTATCAAACTCTTCATGCGCGTTTCCGCCATCGCGTATTGTCGGTAGCTAGCTGGCAGCCCGTCGTCCCGGAAGGTCTTATACGCAGCGGCCTTCTCCGCGTACACGTCTGAGCACTCTTTGTTCCACCATGGATTGGGAGGACGCCCGCGTGAGTTCGCGTCTGGTACGCGTTTAGTCTGAGCTTGAATCGCGGTATCGAGAATCAAGCCAGCCAGGAACCCGTACTCTTCCTCCGGAGGAAGCACTTGAGTGCACTCGATTTTGTCGAATATCGCGGACGTGTAGCTCTTCCAAACAATATTTCGTGTGAGGTCATACGAAACATTGATTGTATTCGGTGGCCCTGAACCGTTAGCAATATTAATTACGATTGGCAGATGGTCGCTGCCGTGGGGATCAGAAACTACCTTCCACATGCAATCTAACCGCAGCGATGTCGAGCAGAGGGACAGATCTAAGACGCTCGGTCGCGCTGGAGGGGCAGGAATCCGTGTCATTTCACCCGTATTCAAAATAGTCATATTGAAGTTGTCGCAAAGCTCATGGAGTAGGGTAGATCGATTATCGTCATGAAGGCAACCCCATGCCGTGCCGTGGGAGTTGAAGTCACCTAAAACTAGCCTCGGTGCGGGGAGGAGTTCCGCAATATCCCAAAGTCGTCGGTGGCTAACTGAGGCTCTAGGGGGGATGTAGGTGGAAGCAATGCAAAGGTCTTTGCATTTAATTCTGGTTTGGCAAGCGACAACTTCAATGCCTGGTGTCGAAGGGAGGTCGATCCGATTGAAAGAATAGCACTTTTTGATCCCCAAAAGTACTCCTCCGTAAGAGTCTTCTCGATCCAAGCGAATAATATTAATATCGTGGAAGTGTAGGGTTATTTCTGAAGTGAGCCATGTCTCGCATAGGGCAAATGCATCGCATTTCAAATTATTTAGTAAGATTTTAAACGAATCGATTTTCGGGATAATGCTTCTGCAATTCCACTGTAGAACAGTGATTAAATCCTTGACCTCGTTCGATGAATTAGCCATCGAAGGATACAATCGCTGAAAGAAGGGGCCATTTCGCAGTGAACTGCATCAAAAATGTTTTTACTGCGGGGAGAAAGCTTATCAAGATACTTTTAAGGGGGTCAGAAATGTTTAACGCTGTAAGAATACGGTCCACAATGTCAGAGAAATTTATTAAGCCAGCACTGTTTTCTTTCTCTGGCTGAGATATGGGAACACTTGGGGTTTTTGATGTTCCTGGAAGTGCTAGGAACTCCTTTTCTGAGCTCAGGTTACTGAGACCGGGAGCGACTTGCTTCGGTTTTGCACCAGTACTTCCTTGAGTAGTTATTTTAGGGGGACCATGAAGAGACACCTTCTGGCCTTTACGACGAAGCTTGGAAGAGGAAATGTTCTTCTTTTTTCTACTACTTCTAGGCACAGCAGAAGATGTTCCCTCCTGGGGTTCATCACAGTCGCCTTCGTCAGTAGACAAGTTGGTAAAGATGTTTGTAGAGACAGGTGGCGTAGCTATCTTAAGCATTTCTGCAAAAGATCGCTTATTTGTACGCGGGACATGAAGGGAGATCATGTGGGTTTCCCCCACAGTAGAGATACTTTTCGACATCTCTACCACAGGAATCATCCGTATGATTCCCACCGCATCTCCCACAGCGGGCTTTATTGCTACAATGGGAGGCTGTGTGTCCCAATTGTTTGCAATTAGTACAGTTCATGACCCGCGGCACATAGAGGCGAACAGGTAGACGAACCTTGTCAAAGAGGAGGTAATTGGGCAGGGCAGAGCCGGCGAAGGTCACCCGATAAGAGTCTGAGTTGACGTATATTTTCTTGCCGTCAGCTGCGACTGATGCTGAATGCAAACGTTTGCATTCCAGTATCTTCACTGGCTTAAGCATGGGGTCTTTGAAACAGCCAGTCCCATATTTTAGCAGGTCCTCGCAATTCAGACTCGAATCGGAAACGACCCCACTGACTTCAACCCTGCTAGCTGGAATATACACCCTGTACTCCCTCGTAAAGGGCTCGTAGCCAGCAATATCGTTTGCCTGAGCTGAACTGTTAACCACCACCCGAAGCTTATCAGGGCGAATTTTCGATATTTCTGTCACGGCCGAATACCGATCCGTCAGAACTCGAGAAATCTGCAACAGATTCAAACACTTTTTTTCTTTGGTCCGAAAGAAGATCACAAATGGCCCGGTGGCCGAGCTCGGATATACCTTGAGCCGGGGAGCCGATTTTATTTCGACGTCCATCTCACCTTGAGATAAACCGCCGTCAGGGGAAGTCATTTTTGCACGGGCCTATTGCCCAGTGCACGTTATTAAGGCAACCAAGAAGGGGAAACGAAAACTAATACTTAGCTTGTATATGTAACGCTATCCAGACGGCTTACTAGAAGAACACTGTTTCACTTCACTTACCGGCTAACGGTACTTAGAAACAGAAACACAAAAGAAGGGAAAAAATACTGAAACATCAACTAGGCGTAGAGTGTGCAAATAACCTTGAACGCGGATTAACACTATTTGTCGCTATAGAGTGTACGGACCGATGACAAAAGACTTCTATCTCGACTGAGTGCTCGATAACGAATGATCAATCTCATTTGAATGCAAATCGTCATTTCTATTTTTTGTTTGCTCCATCAATTCTTTTGTAAATAGACTCTAGTATTGACGAACATTTGAGCATGTAAGATCCACCTATAAATTTCCATTTCTACTAAGAACTACTACCGATCATGCTTCCTGCATTGAACGGCGCAATGTCATTCCTTGCTGCGCACAGTGGGACGAGCCTGCACGAAAAAAAAATTGTTCCCAAAATCGTGAATAATGTGCCATGAATTCTGGAACAATCACGTTTTTACGTTACGAAAACAGGACCATGACCAAAAATCATGGCTTTTATAATTATGTTCAATTTCCCTTCAGTAACGCCCGCATAACGCTTTCATTTGTGGAAATATTTGAATTTGTTTTGTGAACTTCAGCCACGGTTTCCGCTAAGAACTAGTTCACAACTTTATGAACATTATTCACAAAACCAAAGGTTGACTCATGATTTTTTCATAGTTATAGGAACAATAGTTCACAACGTCGAAATATTCTGGCTATTTTTTCATGAACTCTTTCACGAAATTCGGAATTTTATTCATGAACTCATTCAATTCTCGTGAACTAATTCATGATCCCATTATATTAGTCCCAATCCAATATCCGTACTCGTGAAATGGTTCACAAAATCATCAAATATTATCCATGCATTCGTGAACTGGTTCATGATTCCTAATATATTAGTTACGATTCAATATCCATGCTCGTAAAATAGTTCATGACATCATGAAATATTATTAACGTATTCGTGAACCGGTTCATGATACCTAGTATAATAGTCACAACATACCATTCGTTTTCGTGAAATAGTTCACGAAATCATAAAATATTATTCATGTATTCGTGAACTGGTACATGATTCATAACATACTAGTCACGACACAATATCCGTACTAGTGAAGTAGTTCACGAAATCATGATGTATTACTCATGTATTCGTGAACTGTTTCATGTTTTCTAATATGTTAGTTAGTTTTGTTCCATACACTTTTTAATGAAATTCCCAGTTGCTAGCGACGAGGTACGAGCAATCGATACAAAAACATATTAGAACCTCGAACATCGTTATTCATTTGATAAGGTTCATTGTGATGTCCCGAAAACTGCACTGAGAATCTCAAATAGTGTGCGTGAAACAGTTCACAAAGCCAGATATCGCGAATGAGTCTAATTTTGAGGATCCAGTTCATATTATCACGTTATTTCGAGTAAAAAAAACCATTAGTAACCAAAAAGTAATAGATCACGATAAGGCGAAGAGAATTTACGAAGGCCATGCTAAAACCGCTGATATCATGACCATTAGTTACATTACTCTTTGAAAGTAAGCTCTAAAATAAAATATCATGATAACATGAACAGAAATTACGAAAATCGTGAATAAGATCCTGAAATCATGAATACAAATCACACAACTAGTGTAAAAGTATCTAAAATCGTGACCAAGATCCTGAAATCATGAACATGAATTGCTCTAATCATGAACTTTAATCTTGCCAACGTCATGGGAATTCACAAGAATCGCGAAAAAGCTCTTGAAATCATGAACAACGTTTGACTGTCGACTGTGTATTCGCAAATCATGAACAAGAAGCACAACAAAAACTAAACAACAACTGTAACCCAACCAATCATTCTAATGTAACGCCATGTATATATTCGGGGCGAATTGGTTTTTAGAAAACATAAATAGTTTCATGAATACGAGGTTGATTATTCATAATTTCAGGAACTTTGTCACGGTTTTCGTAAATCGTCCAGTTCATGAAATCGTGACCTTTTGTTCATGAATTTATGAACGGATTTCTTTCCGTGTGGACTTAAGTCCGTATATGAAGGTTACAAGATATTCTCGCTAGTATTTTTCTTGTATCATCTGAGCAGTGAGTGAGATTTTTGCGAGATTTTAGGTGATTTGAACGTAAAATGATTTTTGACAGCTTTTTGAAGAGCATAACTCAAGTGTTTTTGGATAAATCGATCATAGGAACTACCTACATCCGGTTATTTTTGTTCTTCGAAGAAACGGTTAATTTTATGCATTGCATTACTTCACCAATCCATATGATTAATTTACATCAATGTGATTAAATTACCATGTGATTGAATTACATCGTAAAACCGCCAAAAATAAGTCACTAGTTGGTTCAATTATTGTGTAGATAACTATTTGTCATGAACTGTTATTGAATTCGAAGTTCTAATGCGATAACAACAACGACGCCCATGAATACCCACGATCACGCTATACTCATTCGAAAGTTTTTAATTTTCTCTTTAAAATGAGTCTATGCTAGTTTTGCGAAAACTTACGGTAAGCAGTCAAAATTCGAAAAAACTGTGAATGGAGACGCATGGTTATTACTGATATTAAATTTGAATATTCACTTTATAATAATGTCACGAATACATGTACATCTTGCAAATAGCAGGAAGAGCATAATCTACGAGGGTTTTACTGGTGATTAAGAGAGAGAGAGAGAGAGAGAGAGAGAGAGAGAGAGAGAGAGAGAGAGAGAGCGAGAAGTCGAATGGAAGGTGTGGTATCTTAGAAGGTACGGTATTCAGAATGTTTAAAATTCAGTAAATATTTTCAACCTATTTAAATAAGTCATTAAATGTTTCTGGAACTATTTTTTGATAACTTACACTGTATCTGTCAAATTAAGTAAACACATTTGAGTTATATGGTAAAACTATTTTGAACAGAATTACTGATTAATGATATTACTGATTAATCTTAAGGCTAATCGATATTTCCCAAACAAAATAAGATCATTCGTAACCATATAGGTGAAAAAAAGGTTTTTAATTTGTTTTTTTTTGTAAGAAATAAGCGTAAAGTTACTTAAAAACAAACCTGCAAAAAAATTCGTTAACCATCCTGTTGATTAGTGAATGTAATTAAACATTCCACTAAGACGTTCAAAAGTTTTGTTTTAAAAATTTAAAAAAAAATGTGGTTTTCATATAAAGTAACCCAATATTGAATTTAACGTTCCAAAATTATTCGATCACATCTTATTTGACCGTAAAAACTAAATAATCGTTTCTAAAGATCCATAATGAAATGTAAATTAATTCGTTTCAACATTTAAAGCATAATTTTCATTGAATGACTCAATAAACTCGTAAAGACAAGATACTTACTTTCGAGCAACCTCAATAAGTAGAAAAGTTAGTTTCTTATATTTTTTACAACCCAAAATAGGAATCAAACGTACAAAAGTTTCTTTGAAAAACATGATGAACCTTCACAACAAAATAATTATTTTCGAGCCATCCTAATGTACAATAAAAGTTGTATTTAACAAGTGTTAATATCAAAAATTATTTAGCGCTCCAAAATTACTATGCAAGCATTTTAAGAAGATTCGATGAAATATATATTTTTGAGACACCCTAATGAATAATGAATAGTAAATGTTTATTTTCAATCTGTTTTCATTTCAAAAACGAATTCAGTGCACCAAAATTACATAAATCCGTTCTATTTGAAACGATACGGCAAAGTTTTGACTTTAGTCCACTGTTGACTTTGGCCAACGGATTAACAGCAGGGTATTTCCGCGATTGTAATCTCCAATAAAACACTCGGGTTTCGTAGCGGGAGATTATAATTTTTCATATTGAGAAATTAAATAAATCTTAGTTTAGTTTAACTGTACATTTTAGCGTAGTATAGGTTTAGATTAGTTAACTTTAGTAATCGTGTATATAATGAAAATATATCTAGATGTAAGTTTAGATAAGTTAAGCTAAATTTTGAATGCATATTCATATTTAGTGTGTATGCATTGGAATTATTGGTATAAGTGTATTTAATATTTACTCACGTTTAGTGCCTACTGTATTTCGTTTATCCGGTTACGATATGGAAATTCTGGGGGGATTTAGGTCGAATTTTAGCAAAATATAAATCACGGATTCCCGCTAGTGGGTAACTGCTATCGCTATCCTAATTTTAAGAGTAGTCTGTAATATACATATTTATAACAAATTGGCATTAAATCCTTACCGACTTTAGTTGTATTTATACGGTAGTTTCTAGGCACTAGACTACACTAGACTAAGTTAGATTTAAGGCAATTATGTAGCACTAGATTAGGGTAGTTTAAAATCAATTTTCTGGGAGGTTCAATACACTTGTTTACGCGATCAAATTGTGATAATTGGTTACTCACTGCGATCAATGTCGTATATACAGGTCTGGCGAAGATGGCACTTTGGTATTCGTAAGATGAATCTTACATGAGTGATGTGAGTGATCACAGTATAAATCGACTTTCTTTCGTCATACCGGTCGTTCCGCTCCTATTTAATCGTGTGACCGCTATGACGTCGACCCGTTGTGCTTCTGGATTGTTTACATATTTTTGGTTGCCAACACCAGCAAACCGTGTGTTCTGCCACACCTATATATACCTCATTGCACTGCGATGACGTTTCACAGTGTGTTTAGACTAGAGCACTCTAGTTACAGTGTGGCCAAGAGGCCATGACGTATCCAAACGAACATGGAATTTGACGTATATACAATAGAAATACAAATTTCATGTTCGTTTGGATACGTCATGGCCTCATGGTTCGTTTGGATACGTCTGTTACCTCCAGGTATGCTTCGTTGTTGGCTGAGTTTGTGTGCGAAGACCAATATGTTGGAATGGAAGGTGCGCATGTAGGCCGAGTACGGTCGGCTAACATCCACCTTTTCTATTAAGTCGTGCCACTGTGCTACGGTGTCGCTTGTTCAGGTTCCCTGCACTGAAACAACGAAACAGTAGGACATGTCCGGAAATCGATATCATTAAATCTGCAGAACTTGGAACCGCAAACACATCGGCACAACTCCTTGTGTCGCCTAGCAATTGATATCCCGCAAGTCACAATGCAATGTTACGAGCCTTGAGGACAAGCCCGATGTTGCCGCTACGTGTTGCGCACAGATCATCGAGCGTACTCGTATTGGAGATTTGATCTTGAACGATGACTTCTGCAGTGTCAAAACGGCATCTCCCAAACGCGTAATGCCTGTCTTGTGGTTGTATAATTCTTCACATTGCACTACAGAAGTCATCGTTCAAGGATCAAATCTCCCATACGAGTACGCTCGATGACCTGTGCGCAGCACGTAGCGGCAACATCGGGCTTGTCCTCAAGGCTCGTAACATTGCATTGTGACTTGCGGGATATCAATTGCTAGGCGACACAAGGAGTTGTGCCGATGTGTTTGCGGTTCCAAGTTCTGCAATTTATCTTGTTTTTCCTATTCCTGATCGCATGTCATGGTACGACGCTACGAACCTTCATTAAGTGTTAACTTTTTGTAACGAATAAGGTGTTAGCAGGTCATATTGACCCCGATTTCGAACTCAGTTTTGAGATACATTTTCAACCAAATCTGTATGAACTTGTACTCAAATTGTTTGTTAGACTTTCAATTTTCAGTTTCTGGTAGATTTTACCGTTTTTGACCTTGTTGGCTAGTGGTAATCGGTGCTGAATGGGGTCATGTTATGTAGAACCGTCATCATAAATCGCAGGTTTATTGACAAAATACTAAGAATAAACACAAATAAAACAAACATGAGAATGTATATACAAAATTTGTACATGATAACACCGATCTTGGATGTTCTTGATTACGATTCCGATGCCGATTCCGGCGATATAATAGTATTCTGGTTGCAGTTGAAAATCGAAATATTGAACTTGCGCCTTTTGCTTTTTTCCCTTTTTACAGAGTGGGCAACTAATGCGCATCTTGTGTACATGTTAGAGAATCAAGTTGCGCATCATCTACACCAGTTGCGCTTTAGTTGCGTACGCTGAAAATAGGAGAAAAACCGAAAGGCGCAAGTTCATTATTTCGATTTTCAACTGCAACCAGAATATTTATTATAATATTGAACAAGCGACAATGTGATCAATCAACATGTAATATTCTTGAAAGCTTATATAAAATCCCATCTAAAATGATATTGATACTTTGACTCAACTATTGAACCTGGATTCTTCATGAAAATCATACGGAAGATCCGGAACATTCGTATAACTGATCAACTCATGAATCTAGTCCTACAACTCGGAATTTTTTTCGCGGATTTTCCGGAAAGTTTCTGCGGAACCAATAGGGTCTTTGTTTCGGCCACAAATACGATTTCTTTGCAATAATAAATCTGAGAAAAAAAAATTTAAGAGAACCAAAAACCTCCACATCCAGTTCCGGAAGGGTTTACGTTACCAATAGGGTCTCCACCACAGTCACAAGTACGAATTTATGTGAATGATATTCCCAAAACAATATTCGAAAAAATCCAGAGTTCTATGACAAGATTCATGAATTGGTCAGTTCCACGGCTGTTCCAGATCTTTCGGAAGGTCATTATGTAGCCAAACAAAAACATATGTAGGTAATAAGTTGGCTTATTGTGCCCTAATTCATCTCAGCACCTCTATTCATCCCATCCATTTGAACACATCAGTTAGAGCATTGTCTGCTATCTCTATTCATCGCATTAGCTAAAGTGGTAGGACGAATAAGGGTGTGTTGTACTCGACTTTTAGTATCGTTCAAACGTTGTTACACTTCGAGATTCTGCCGATGAAATGCCAAAACTTTTTATAGTGCACAATAAGAAGAACGCAGCCTGTTCTAAAACAGTATGCACGATCTTCCTTTCACACAAAACGATGATAATTATATCGTTCTCGTTCTCGCACCGCAACAATGATCTTAGACGATCAAGCCGTCAGGAACAATCGAGGTAGTTTTAAAAGACAAGTGGTGTTGAGTGGAACTGATTGTGAGCAGCCATCAAAAGAGGAAATTGGGATCGCCGGATCGTAAATTGATCCGTATTAAAACCGTCCATCGACCACTGAAGGTAACGATACTGCGCATTATAACGAAATAGTGACTAACTTTTGGCACCTTTCCATAAAAAGGGTTGAAACGACCTTCCTATGATCAACCACGTGCAACTTGATCATCGCGAGATCGGGACAACAGGCTTATGCACTAATTGCAGCTTTTCGAACCTGTGCCGGACAGATTAGCACCGTAATACGGAATCAAGATCTCGTGCGAGTCGAGTATCACTATTCGCTCGACCCATTAACGCCAAAACGGTAATTGACAACCATTGTTGGCACTGAACGAACCCTAACCTTATTTCCACACTTTAGAGGCAGGCCGAAAGATTCAAAGCTCTGGAGCAGAATCACCAAATAAATTGCAAGCGCCTGCGAGGATCGAGTGAAGCATCATACAATACAAAAAAGCCCTTCTCCAGGTACATAGAATTGCCAATGTGAGTGTCCAACGTATCTCACTCAACACAACATAACCTCGTCAGAGGGCTTTTATTTGCAGCTCGAACTTTCATCTTCACCAGTGCGACGGCGATCGTACGACGGTCGGGGCTGACCAGCAATAGCGAACTAGGCAGCGATTACGAAGAAGGGCGGTCCACAACCACACCACTTCCCTCAACCACGTCATTCGCTCTGTCGAACTACTCGAACGATAAGGACGGTAAGTCTGCATGCGCGTGCGAGAAGTCGTGCAGCGACGACTACGATACCCGGTGCGGCAGAGTGCATCGTGACAAACGGCAGGGAACCCGAGCCGCTGACGCGACGCTACATGGTGCAGCTGTGTGACCGGACTGTGCTAAAGTGCAGGTGTGAGCAACATAGTCGATCAGTTGTAGGACACTGCAGATGCACCAATTCAGTGGCAACAGAGGCAGAGCAGCAACACGGGGCCCCCACCGATGCCATGCAGTAGTGTGAATAATTTAGGGAAAGAAGGAAGACTGTGTGTATGCCAAATAGAAATAAGATTGTACCATGAGCAGAGTGTTTAACATTAAGCATAGTTTACCCTACCGCCCTACCTTACATGAGTAATTTTGTTTCGAATGAGCTTGGGCTTTGCTACCTTATTTTGACTACTGGCCCATGACACGCCTCCAGAAATCATTTAAGAATTTTAGCATTGTCCCACTATTGCACTTTCGGATTTTGCCTTGTTTTGTCTCTGTCAGAAAGAAAGTAACAACGTGAGTATTATACATTTTCTATGTAAGATTTTTAAGTGTACTCCTTCTTAAGAACGAAGCAGACATGATGATACCTATTTAACCGCAATCCAATCACTTAAGCCGAGTTATCAACGAAATAGTGTGACATCTTGATTAATGCGATGAATAAGGGCTCGTCTACCCTACGAACTCATTGAAATGAGGATTTAAGAAACACTAAAAAAACACCAGGTTCTAAGACCAACTTTGTGAATTGATTAGTTCAGCGAATGTTCCGGATTGTCCGGATGGTCATTATGTGACTAATAGAATCAATTTTTCACTCGGAACTACGAATTTAGGCCAATTCAACGTGAACAAATGTTTTCGAAAAAAAACTTCAGAATTCTAGAACTAGATTCAAGAATTAGCCTGTTTTACGGATGTTCCGGATCTTCTGGGCGGGTAACATTTACGTAGAATCCAGGGTCAGTATTTGAATTAGCGTATCGATATCATTTTAGATAGGATTTTATATAAGCTTGAATATTAAAAAAAAACTTTGGGATCAGATTCATTGGTTGACCACAGTGTCGCTTGTTCTGTATTATGAGAAATACTATTGTACCGCTCGAATTGGCATCGGAATCGTAATACGGAACACCCAAGAACGGTCGTATCATGCACAAAACTATCATCTGCATTCTTATTTTTGTTTCGTTTGTGTTTACTATTAGTATTCTGTCATTAACCCTGTGATTTATGATGACGATTCTGCATATATCTTATGTATGCCAAACAACCCCAGTCGGCACCGATTCCCGTTGGCCAACCAGGCTAGAAACGGTACTATTTACCAGAAACTAAAAATTCAAACTCTAACAAACAATTTGGGTACAAATTCATATATATTCAGCTGGAATTGTGCCTTAAAACTGAGTTCGAAATCGGGGTCAATATGACCCGCTAACATCTTATTCGCCCTGCAGGAATGTCCGAAAATTCTGAACTCTATTGAAAACCGTTGCTCGCCATGAAAGAGGAAAAGTAAAAAAAATCACAGCTTCTAGGTGCAAAATTGAAGAAGATATCACAGTTTGAAAATTCATTTTGGTTCATATTGACCCAAGCACCTGAAGAAGGTTATGCTTGCACGTTTGAGCCTGTTCCCCAATATCATATAATTTCTTCTTAAAATTCTTTCTCTATCTTGAGTGCATTATGCTACCGTTTTATGCACAATAGTCCCATGTATATAGTGAATCGCATAGAACATAAGACAACAACGCGAAGAGCGGCAATACACCTTTTAGGATCAACTAGTCTTTTGCTGATTGAATGTCAATAACCTTATGATTTCCATACGTGCTAAAAATTATACGATATTCCTATGAAATTCGCTGTATTTTTTGCCTGAGTGTATGATTTCATGTTCCATATGGCATCTTTGATTTATCATAAGACAATATGATACATACACTTTTTTTTTACTTTTCTATGCATCATACGATAAATCTTATGAATTTCGCTGTACATTTTGCGTGAGTGTAAGTAAGTTGGGAGTGTTGACTACAACCATGCATCGAGCTAAATACGAGCAGGACTGTCGACTTAGAAGAAGGTAGTGACTCCAAATCGTAACTGTACAACTGTGATGCTGACGATCCTGTTCTTACTGTTAGGATCGAGTGCATCGATATGGGTGAAACTGCTGCTCAAAAATACAGCTGCGATTGATTTCAAATGCAATAGGTTTCGACCATAAATGCGCGAAGTGGAACATTTGTCCACATAAAAATTTGGTTTATTACCTCTAAGGGCAAAAATTACCCAAAGTTGACCCCCTTCATGTTACAAATTGTCACAAATTTCTTTATGCTCTATTACGTAACAAAATTTTTTATTTTTTTTTCTTCAGTAAAACATGTTACTTAACGTTCTCGTTTATACCCCCTTCTCCATATGTCACAATATGTCACATTTCGTTATATACCTCCTCCCTTCCCCTAAAAGCGTCACTAGATTCTAGATATGGTATTGCTTTCGCATAGGAAGATGGTTAAATATCTTTTACCGGAACAACTTGAAGCACAACATTGAGTTAAAATGTTTAAAACAAGCTATTCGTCTGTATGAACACTAGCGCACTCAATATAAGACTAAAAGATTTGCCATCACGCACTACTGAAGTGTCTTGCAAAATTATTGTTGCAGTACTGAGAAATGCCGTTTGAAATATGGCTTGAACGAAATCACATCAGAGCACAAAACTTTATTTAGAAAATTGATTTAGGTGCTTTGAATTTAGTTTGTCAGTAACTGGCACCAACTTGGGGCGAGTTAGATACTAAACCCAAACACTTCACACAACTGTTGTGAACGCCTAATGCACCAGGCTGATCTCAAGTGATGTCTCGAGAAGCAAGCACATAATATCTGATTAACCCTTGTTTTTTGATATGGAACCAAGCGTCTGGCAAGAGTTCTGAGAACTGATTGGATTTAGTATCTAGCTGGTGCCGATTATGTGCTGGCGAGATAAAATCCAATTTTTGAAAGAATTTCTTCTCTGGCAATAAAAACCATTCATGTAGTGACCAAGCGATTAACCTGTCTTATTCTTTTCTCCGTGACCATAGTTTAAAGTGTTCCCTTTTCAATAAAATTGCTAAAATCAATGAAGTACATGATTAACAAGCCGAAAGCCCGTTGAATGGATACCTAGCGGTATTTGAACATTCATAAATAAAAATATTTATTTTTCACTAAAGCCCTAAAATGATCAAGTTGTTTGTTTGTTGTTTAGACATATAAAAATTAAAAAATATATGAAAAAAAAATTAATGCACAAAATTTCCGTGATCTTCTTCTTCATCACAGGAGTACATGGCCGAGGGAATTCCAGTAGATATGGTAGAATTCGCCGATAACCGCCCCGTTCTGGACATGCTACTGAGCCGACCGCTAGGCTTGTTGGCCCTTCTTGACGAGGAATCCCGTTTCCCAAGATCCAACGATCGATCTCTTATTGGTATGTATTTCGAATTTCAATAAAAAATCTGACTGAATAGCATTCCTGTTCAATTCCACACGCAGAAAAATTCCACAACAATATCAAGTCCAAATTCTACCAGCGCCCAAAGTCGGACGCCGTGTGCTTCGCAATTCACCACTTTGCCGGTCGGGTTGTCTACCAAGCGGATGGTTTTCTGGAAAAGAATCGTAACTTCCTACCGGCGGAAATTATCCAGTTAATCCGGCAGAGCCAGTACGATATGATTCGTTTTCTGTTTCAATGTCCGATCACCAAAACAGGCAACCTCTACTCGGCTATCCAGGATACCGGATCCCGGCAGAATGTGTCAAACTTCATTAAGGTTGATACCAAGGTTGGTATATTTTAAAACTCTTAAATTACCCGGTTTTACTAACACAAAGGTTTTTTTTGCACGCAGGAAAAGTTCAACTCCCGCGGACTGGCTTCGCAGTCAAGAGCTCAGCAAACGGTAGCCACCTACTTCCGCTACTCGCTGATGGATCTGCTTCAGAAAATGGTCACCGGTGCACCACAGTTCATCCGATGCATCAAACCAAATGACATAAAGGCGGCCAAGAACTTCGAACCGAGCAAAGTGTTGAAACAGCTGCGTTACACCGGAGTGCTGGAAACGATTCGGATCCGTCAGCATGGATTTAGTCATCGGTTGGCGTTTGCTGATTTCTTGAAAAGGTTTGTCTTATTTTGAATGTACGGTCACTACAGGTGAATAATTTTATGTTATCCCCCTCAGATACTACTTCCTCGGCTACGGATTCGAGGAACGCGTCGTCGCTAGCCGGGAATCATGTCGTTTGCTTTTAGTGCGTCTAAAAATGGATGGATGGGCGCTCGGGAAGTCCAAGGTGTTTCTCAAGTATTACCACATCGAGTATTTGTCCAAACTCTACGAGGAACACGTAAGAATTTAATCAAGCTGTTTGTAAATTTCGTTAGCTTGAATGTGTGATATTTCGCAGGTTCGCAAGATCGTATTGGTCCAGGCATGCGTACGACGTTGGTTAGCCAAAGGTCGCATCAAACGGGAGAAAATGGCGCGGGTGGCCCTCAGTGCAGTTACCTTGCAGAAGCATGTCCGTGGCTGGTTAACCCGTCGTCGCATGAACAAAATGCTACGTGAGAGACAGGAAAAGGAACGCATTGAACAGGAGCGAGCTGAAAAAGAACGCATTGCGAGAGAGAAAAAGAATAATGGTAAGTTCAAAATTCGACAGCAGGTTTTGATTTGCTAACCACATCAAATTACAGAACAAAACAAAGCCAAACAAGCCTTAGCTAAGGCGAAGATGATCCATCAACATTCCAACCACGAATTGATTAAGCCTTCAGAAAAACAAAGCGTTGATATACACAACAAAGAAAATGAAAAAGCGGCAATTGTAATCCAAAGCTACTACCGCGGATACACGATCCGGAAGCTGAAGCTGACCCCTGAGGTCGAAGCCAAAACCAAATATATCCTCGGAATCGCTAGGAATCGTGTCGAAGCGCAGCGAATGATGCAGAAGGAAGGCTTCTCCAAGGAGGACGCCGCTCGCATAATCCAAAGGTACTATCGTACTCACAAGAGCAAGAACAATAACAGCAACAATCGGGAAAGTAGCCGACATAAGGCACCAGCACCGCAACCCAGCAAACCCTTATCCACCAAGGATCAACAGGTGGATTTGATTGCCTTTTCGCAGAATGTGCACATGTTGAACCAGGAAGTGCACAAGAATCTACGGGCCACCAAACCCGGAGTGCCTCTGGATGCCATAGAGAAGCTACCCAGCGAATACAAGCGCCCGCCGGGTTTTGTGCTTGTCCCGGGACTGCTGGGGACAGTGCCCGGAGGGGAGTTCACCAAGTACAGTTCGTTCCGCAGTGCGGGAGATTGTGATCACGAGATGACCAAGGAACTAATTCAGAGGTGAGTTTTTTCAACTGATTGTTTCAACCAAGCCAAACAAGCTAACCGTTTCTTCAAATTGCCAAGTCCTTCACTGTCAACCGAATTCGATGACATCTCCCCGTGGGATCTGCCGTTTTACGAACTGGAACGCAATCTCCGCTCGCAAAGGTTTTTGCATCTGTTTCTGGTTTTGCTGCTAGCGTCCATGCTGTTCACCTGGTTTATCCTCTGGGTTTATAAATGGGGATGAGTGTGTGCGAGTGAGAGCGTGAGATTGCGAGCATGCGACCAAGGTTGTAGTTTTTGTTTCACCGATTGTAGTTTCCGCTCGGCGCTAGAGGTGTGTGGTAGCAGTAAGCTAGAAAACGGATGGTGAATGCCGACCGTGGAGTATGGCCGGCGAGCGGGGAAAGCTTGAGGTCCGTGGTCCTTAGGGGTGGGATGCCATTTTCTAGAGATAAATACATAATTTGATACGGGATTACAGGGGTTAAGCAATGTCAAGACCAGTTTCAGCTGATTTTCAGCTTGTGGGAAAGTTAGTTGGTCCTAAGGTCAGAATGTTTCGGCTGCCTAAAAGTCATGTTGAAAGATTCTGGTCTCCACTGAATATATTTTTATCGAAGGGTTGAATATGTAAGAAAGGTTCCTAGTACCACCCGTTGTTTGGCGAGAACCGGTTTCACGCTGCTGAAGTCCTCAATACAGGTAGTACCGGTAACATACCAGCTTTGCCAGGTGTACCTGAACGAACACGGCAACGCTCGATGCAAAAATAAACTTCCGTTGACATGTCGACTCGTGTAAAGAGCGACACCATCCGTTACTCCATTTAGTGGTGTCTGTTATCCGTTCGAACTGTAACACGCACGCCGTCCAACCGAGGCCTTCCGTCATCTTCCGCATTATGCCTGTCACGCTGGATAATGGAAATTGCACAGTAGACACGATCGCGTTCTTAGATGAAGGATCACCATACACGCTGGTGGAGAAATCGATTATGGGCTTTCTGGGAGTTCAGGGTGTGACTCAACCGCTTCGCGTGAGATGGATAGCCTGAGTTTCACGACTCGAAGGACTCTCAAAGAGTAGACTTTTACATCTTAGCGCGAGGGTCAAATCAACGCTTGAAAAGTACACACACGGTGGAAAGTTTAAAGCTTCCACAACACACACTAAATTTTTCGCCTACCAGTTTCCGAATTTTAGCAAGCAGCTCCCAAGATTCGAATTGCGCTGAAGGATATACACTTGTATACATTGATCGAATCACAAATAAGTCAACTAGAAAACCGATAGCGGTTAGGTCTAAGCTTGACTGGACTGTCTACGGGCCGGCGGGCATACACCACACGGACCTGCGATTAGTTGGACTCCATTAGTTGACACCATGCCGTATCGAATCAAGAGCTTCATGACCTCCTGAAGAACCACGATGGGGAAGTCAGGGATCTCCGTAGCCTTGCTCCTGGGATGATTGCCGAGTATTTAGGGTAGGGAGTAAAGCTACGTCGGCAGAACTGCACGCAGTAGTAAGATTTGGTATGTTCGTACATTGTGTACAATTCGAAGAAGAAGGAGCAGCGTTTGGTTTTGGATGCCAGAGCAGAAGTGAAAAGAGTATCGTTCAACTCGAAGCTGCTGAAGGGTCCGGTAGTGGTCTGTAGTGTAGTGTAGTGGATTCGGTGCAGACATAAAAGAAATATACTATCATCTGAGGATCCGCGAGGTGGATAAACGCATACTAAGATTCTTGTTCCGGAATACTCCCTAAGCGATCTCAGAGGTCTACGACCTTCGGCTCTACCAGCTCCGTTGAAATACGTGAACGCGAAGGAGTTTGTAAGGCAGTTTACGAAGGCAGCGGAAAAAATCGTAAATAATCATTACGTTGACGACTAATTCGACAGCGCAGCTGAAGAGTTCCTTCAGGTCATGGGGAAGTAGAAAACAGACCAGTGCGTACGTTTCAGTGAGGACACAAAACGAGCCGTGAGCGAGTACCAGGTACTGTCTGAAGCACCACTAGCGACGAGGTCTTGTTTTCTAAGGCAAGCGACTGCTAACGAAGAGCATCGTGATTAGCTGCGTCATGAGTTTCTTTGATCCGCTAGTACTACTTTTTACGAGAGACTTTAAATCCAGGAGCTGTGACGCAGAGAATGCGATTGAGGCCAACAATTGATCAAAGAGGGTGCTGAGAAATGGAATCAGTAAGATTGTTGAAAATGTAAGAGGTTGAAAATGTCCGCATTCCTCGGCATTACTTCCGCGGCAGGCGTAACTTGGAGCTCAGTAGCGTTCAACTTCGTATCGTCGTCGAT
This sequence comes from Topomyia yanbarensis, assembly GCF_030247195.1. Classification (NCBI taxonomy): domain Eukaryota; kingdom Metazoa; phylum Arthropoda; class Insecta; order Diptera; family Culicidae; genus Topomyia; species Topomyia yanbarensis. Next base: position 104,011,946 of record NC_080672.1, on the reverse strand, counting down.
GCCAGCGAGGGCACATACGGGGCTGCGGCGTACCTTCGGATTGAGCTGGTTGACGGTCCGATGTGTTCGCTAGTGATGGCAAGATCGAAGGTCGCACCACTGAAGCATCTCTCGATTCCTCGTCTGGAGCTGCAAGCATCAGTGTTGGGGGGAGACTTGCAAGTTCTGTCTTCGAAATGTTGTCCTTTGAAGTAAAGCAGCGATACTTCTGGAGTGATTCGAAGACTGTACTATTGTGGATTAATTCTGACCACCGGTACAAGCAACTCGTTGTCTTCCGGGTTGGAGAAATCCTCAGCCTTACAAAACTGAGAGAGTGGCTATTAGTTCCGACTAAGCTCAACATAGCAAACGCTATAACGAAGTGGAACAAAAATCACTCTATGTGTTCTGATGCGCTAAGGTTTCGAGGCCAGGCTTTCCTGCATTTTCCGGAAGAGATATGGGCATGCTGTGTTCCGAAAATTTGGCAGAAATTTTCAAACTAATTAAGCTGTGAAAGCTCGAAAAAAATATCTTGTATGGCAGGCTATTTGTTTCTGTGGCTTGACCAGCCACATTTGCACCGTAACCGACAGCATCAACCAGAATATTTATGTGCAGGAGTGTCTGGAAAAACGTTTGTTGCTTATCTACAACCAACGTTATTGTTCTGTTCGGTTTTGGCCGGATTTGGGAAAAATATTGAGCAATCGTCAAGCGGAACCTCAAGGAGACGCGAAAGCCGTTTTCGAAAAAAAACACGATTTTGAGATATACGCCTTCAAAGTTTTTTTTAAAATGAGTTATATTTGACCTAAATAAAGTCATGTATTCTGGGGCCATACTGACTATCTTCGGTGGTCACAATAGCGTTAAGAATGTCAATTTGATGTTGTCAAAGTGCCATTCTTTCTTCTTTGTTAGGCCGATGACATGCTTACGCGATTTGCGATGCGGTAGCGGTAGGGGAGACTGAGGAGACTTGATCCTTTTTTTTTTATTTTTCAATCCAACTCCGTGAAATGATAAAAAACTATGTATTTTTTAAAGTTTTATATTGTTTCTAGGGATGACTGATAATCATAAAAAAAATTACATGGAAATATTATACCGGACATGAGCTATTAGAATTTCTGGAAAACAAAAAAAAATATGAAAAATTCTTAGATTAATGGAGACTCGATCCCTAATTTGGGGACACCTGATTCCTTTTTGAAAACGTGTTTAAAAGAGCATGTAGGGTAATAAGTCTATTTTTACTCTTTTTTTACTATCACTCTACCCCTCTGAAGCCTTTAGTTTGAGCAGCGTCTGCCATCTTGGCTCAACGCATTGGCTCAAATTGTATTGCGATAATTGGGGTACTCGATTTAAGTTTTTGCTGCGCTCAAACAGAAGATTTTCACCATTCTGAAAACAATTTTGTTATTATATTGGCTCTTAATAAGAGGCGAATGTCTTTAAGGTTAAATTCTCTATAATAGGAATAAAACATAATTGTCTCTTAATAACAAAGCAAAGAAGTCGAAATAATAAAATTAATAATGAAATAATGTGGTACCTTCCCTAACAGGGCAAAAATAGGTACCTTATCCCATTCAAGGTTATAAATGGATTGCGGTATTGATTAAATTGTTGTGATTATATATTGTCATTTATGTTACTACATATTACGCATCTCTCGCCTGATTTTTTTACGAATTCGCCGACTCTCCGTGCAATTATTTGAAAGCTGTCTTTATTGTGGTTGAGGAACGTCAAATGAGGGATGCAGTTTCCGTACGATAAAGCGTTCATTTTTGACAGTTTTTTGTTATTTTATGGCAACAATGACTTCAAATGCTCTGGCGTGAATTTGGTTATTTTCAGTGGTGTGTATGAAGCATGGCGAAGGGGATCAAATCTCCACGAATTTGAAGAGATCAAGTAGACCAATAGCATCAATTTCAGCAAACTTTAGTAAAAATATAGTTGAACAAAAAAATCAGCTCAATAATAACATATTCATACAATTGACATTCTCCTGTAATTCCGCATACAAAAGTTTAATATGCAGTAGGTAATTTTATCAATCGTATAAAAGTTTGAAAATTTTAAAAATAAATCTTCATTTCTTCTGAGATTTTTTTTTTAAATCGGTACAAATTCGGTTACACATGTCAAATTTCTGTTTTTTTGCTTTAAAGAAATTTATGTTTAGATAAAACTACGCAACTTTCTAGTATATTCGATTAATGTATTGTGATCCACCTTTGAGTTACAATGATGGAATCAAGTCTCCCCTGGGATCAAGTATCTTCAGTCTCCCCTAAGCGAAGCGATCGGCCTTAGCCTCTTGCACGTTCATCCTTAACGATTGTTACGCGTCTCTCGTCCTGCTTTGCGACAAACTAACAGCTTGAAAAATCTTCAAAACTGCAATAATTCCTTTATTTTTTGGCTTTGATACATATGTATCAGTTTTCGCTAGTAGTTGGTAGGGGGAAGTTGGCCAATTCAGACGTAGTAAGGGTTTATGAGCAATGGAACTGAAACGTGTCAAACGAATCACAAATAAATATTTTTTCCTAAAAGCATGATCAATTGCGCACATTTTTTAAGGCGATTTTTTCCGATCTTTTACCGTATTGTGTATAAACGGTTCTGTGCAAAATTACATGATAGGTCCGAATTACCCCAACCCTGTTCCAATTCGGTCCACCCATTTCTTTTCGATTTCTTGCAATAGAAATGAAGTAGTATGCCCACTATGCTTGTTATTAGGAAGCTACGGTACGACTGCTTTAGATACTTCGAAAAGCAGCAGATATGTGAAAATACACTAACGCCACACAGTGGCGGATCTTCTAACAAAAGTCGGACAACACGTAAAATGTTGTCTAATTTGGTTGAAAATCACAAGTTAAGCTAATTTTGAGGTGCTGAATTCATCTTTGATGTCAAAAGTCTTAAAATATTGGATGCATTTTTCCATACAGTGTCACTGAACCTTTCCTATGACTATGATGCCATTTTTATGATAGATTTTCCGTTACGTTTCATCAATATCAACAATATCATAAAAACGCAGCTTTAAATCCATTCTATAACGTGTTGTTTTACTATAAATTTGCTAATTATCTTGCACAAAACCCCATGCGTTTTCATAGCAGTAACAAAACTTAAAAATCTCCTTAAACCCGTTTGCGCACCTAGGCGCAGAACGAGACCATGTTATTCGAAAAGTAGAGGTAATTTCCTATAGAATGTATAATTTGTGACCGAATTGTTTCCTCTGATGGTACAGAATGCATTCGGAATAAAAGTATTGTTGATCTGACCACCTCAAACATAATTAAACAAAAAAGTCATAGTTCCAAGCAGACTTTGTGCGTATATTATAATCGCAAACCACGTTCTTTTGTTCCCCTATAAACACAACTAGTTTTACACTGTTAAAATCAAACCTAAATCAAAAGAGCAACATGCATTTGAAGTGAACATAGAAATTGTAGTTTCGTAAATGAAAATCATTAAAAAGTCCGGACATTGCTTCGTTTATACTGCTGTTAAAAATCCAGTTTATATCCAATGATCATAAAATTTTGAAGATATATCATCCAATACATGATTAAAATTAAGGAAAAATATAAATTATCAATATTTCAAACATAACTTTTTGAGGTTTTGTCCGGCCTCCGGCCACTGTGCGTCGTAGAGAGAAATACTGAACCGGAAATCTAACGTACGGGCCCCTACCACTGTATCTTGCTTGAGTACTAAAAAATTATTTCATTGGAATTCACTGATATTATGTATAAAATGGAGAAAATAAAAAGAAGAAATATAAAATGGAAGAAATTATTAAAAGAATGAAAAAAAACATAAAAAATGAAATATGAAAAAAAATCAAACAATGGACTAAAAGTAAAACGAAGAAAAAGTGCGCATAATGGCAAAAAATTATAAATCGAATGTTTTTAGCAAAATAAATATAGAAAAAAAGATAGGTGGGTAATGTCAGAGACATAACCGGAGTGAAGTAGAATACACTTGGGATTGTTTATATAAATATGTAGGTTATCAACGGGATTTTTCGGGAAAGGGAAAGACTACTAATTAATTCTTCATTACAATAATGGTGTTTCTGAAAAGGACCGTTTATGTTCGCTTTGGCAAATGATGCGCTAACTTCTGCTCTCTATTTCCGGATTGAACTGTTGTCCATGGGTGCGATACTGACATGATTGGTGTAGCTGTAGCGTTATAAACCGTTTATGGTTTCTTTCTGCATCGTATAATGAAAATATTTAATTTCTGGATCAATTAAAGAAAGTTGGCGTTTGGTCACGGGTTTCTAACAATAATATTGTATTGCGTCTACCACCTGCGTTTCGAAACAATATTATATTTGTCAAGTTTGTTTGAACATTTGAGCGGAAGGCGCAACGCACTGATCTACCTTAGACGGTCACCGCACACATAACTCATTGCTCAGTCTGCTAGTGATGTGTAGACTGGTCAAATTTGAATTTATTTTTCGAGTTAGTTAAAAAATATGGGTGGGTAATGTCTGCGACATAACCAGAGTGTCGTGACTACACTTTGGAGCGTTAATTCAAATCTAATGCTATTGAACGCAATCACGTTTGAATGGGAAATTTTCAAATGATTCGTTATGATAATTATGGTCAAGAAATTAAAAATTAATATTTCCATCGTCAACTATTCTTCTTCTTTTCCAATCTGCAACATTCTTTGAAAATATTGTTAAAATTTTATTGATGAAAAGCTGAAAATGCGTTTGACAACACTGCCCACGAAATGGATGGTGGGGGAAGGACGCGTATTTGTTTAGGTTATGCTAGTATTAGTAACAGCAAGGAATGAAAAGGAATGGATACGAGCGAGCAAGAATTTGATAGTAGTGCGGATTCGTGCCACTATACTAAATATTGGTCGGTCGGTTTTCTCATCATGCGTTGTACATCAGAATAGCAGAAATTTTCGCGCCATAGCCCGTACCAATCAGACCACCCACAAGCAGTCAGCAACGAAAACCATCCGCGAAAGTATCTCAACCCCTGGTGACGTTGAGGAGCCAAATTCTACGGAACATGAATTGTCACCCTGTGAGAGATTCGCTGCTATCGGAAATGAACGTAAATTTCCTCCCACGATAAAACAAACCAATAATCCTTTTCAGGCCCAAATTAATTATATTGCAAGAATTTTTAATTGAAACTTTGTAACACTTCGGTTGTCAGACATTACATGCTCGTCTTTTGACATTAAAAATGTCTTACTCCACTATCTGGGGGTGGGTGTCATTCTAAATTTTGAAAATCTCCTATGTAACGAAACTATGTAAGGTTTGTACGGTTATAACTTCGCAATTAGTTGATGGTTTTCAATAATTTATACACCAATCGATTCAGAAACACCTGACTTTAATATATAGTTGCTAATAAGTTTGATGTACTATATAAGTATTCTGTGTTACTATGTTTTAATTGCCGCAAGGTTCTACTGTATCGATTTTGTTGGCTATTTTCGGCAAATTTGAGACTAAGAGAAACGAAAGCAATGAAATTGAAAGACGGATAGGTATTCTAGAGCGAATCAGTTATAAACTTAGAACGGAAAACTAGAACTAGGCAGGCTCATATGGGCATGATCGAAAGGATATGTGAAGAATTCTTTGCCTTATGCAGAGTCATTGCTTTCGTTTCTCTTAGTCTCAAATTTGCCGAAAATAGCCAACAAAATCGATACAATATCAGTATTCTATTGAAATACTGTTGAATTGAAATTGAAAAATTTCACGAAAAAGGGGGAAATATGCTTACACCAGGCGGCTATTCCGAGCAGAGCCGTCAATACAAGCATTTAAGAGGTCAATCAAACAAGGGAAAGTTATAAATATATGTGCTGATCCTTTTTGCCTTATCACTCGATACTTGATGGTCGACGAGTAGTGTGCGGACGATTCTCATAAACAAACGGCCAATAATTGCCGATGTATTGTACGTAACAAACAGAATCTTGCGGGAAATAATCAAAACAATTGTGTAGCAGATTCCGTAGAGGATACGATTTGTTACTTTTTGTGTGTAGTCCCAAATAAGTCGATGGCATCCCGAGCAGAGTCTGATAACAAATTGAGAACTAAACTTGATGTTGTGATGTAGTAGGGAATGATTGCTCAGGTTGTTATCGTTTTGGTCGTTTTAACGGTTTAAAGATCAAAATCGAAAGCAGAAAAATTGCACTATGACATCAAACAGAAAATTATTCATGCTATCAGTGAAAGCAAATTTAAAACTCATTGAGATGGTGAAATATTTCATTGATAACAAAATAGGTAATTAATTTGATATTTGCCAAAGAAATAGAAACAAACATTTTTTTCTAAAAATGTAAGCACATCAAAATGAGATCAAAATATGATGTCATATCTGAAAAAGTTTAAACTGATATCAAAATAAGATTTCAATTTGATGCTTGATATCAAAATATGATGTCTATTTGCTGTAATTTTGATGTTGGACTTTGCTCGGGATTACACGAATAATATGGCTGGCTCACAAAAATGGTCACATTTTTAATGTCATCGTGGTCCTTTCTTCTACACAACCCTTTAATTTTTTTCTTTATTCATGCAAGTTATACATACGTACAAATCTTATACAAGATTCCCGATTATTTTTCTGACTGATTGGTTTAAACATTGTGTATTTTGGTTAAGTACAATGAAAGTTACAAACTTTCGAAACGCGACCTTCGGTTTTTTCCGAAATTTTGAAATGGGGCTTCTATTTTGAAACGTTAGTCGTAGTCACATTAATAGTTGGCGAAAGAAAAGATTTTCAAATTTAATTCTTTCTAATGGAATGATAGCGCTTAAAAGGGCTAATTTGTTTGCCGAAGAAGATATTCTCCGGGTGGGAGATGTTTGTTCCAATTGTTCCTGCTTTTTAACACGGAGCTGCACAAATTAATCCACGGAGATGAATCATAATAATCAACTTCTCTCTCGGTGTTGACATCTGACAAGTGGACTTGCTGAAAACGACTGAAATGACAATTCTTTCTGACCAGATTTTCGGCTTAGTTCATGAAATTAGCGGGAGCCAATCAGGAACGAGCTTCAGTCAGATGATTTGAAATCGTTTTTTCCTGTGTGTATGCTATCTTACATCCAACAGAAATGAAAATGATGGCTTCTGCTAGTAGTACGTTTCGACACAAACTGATTCATCCACCAGTCGTGTACAGCTCACAAATATTTCTCGGTATTGTACAGCCATCCGTTCGCGCCAAGCAACCAAATACGAATGTTGATAGAAACAAGTCTGCAGCGGACCTATATTTAAAACTTTTCATCATTTAAGTGTTCGGTTGGTGCACCATATTGACGGCTCTGGCCGAGATGAGCTGAAATCTTTCACCATTTTCGGTAGTTTTTGAAAGATTTTTTAAAACACAGTATTTTCGTTATTAATACATGTTATACATTAGACCGGCAACTTTTTTGAACTTTTTTCGGAACACTCCTAAATCAATTGGTAATTAGCTCTACAAACCATCTGCCAAATATGAGATTTTTCCTATAGCTCTAGTTCACGAGAGTTTAGAAGTTTCTATTGTGAAATATGTGGAAAATCAGAAATTAAAAATCAAATTCCAATAAAAATTTCCACAGTAATTCTGCATACCTCAAAACTTACGGTGGCGTAGCTTATTTTATAATGAACAGCTTTGTTGAAGAATGCATATTGATTGGAGGTTCCCCGACAAAGTTATTTAATTTTGAAGACAAACGGAATTTTTGAAATTTCCTATTCTAAGCATGTGCGAGAAAGAGAGGCAACACATAACTTTATATGAGAATATCTTTTTACTGCCAAATAGAATCAATTGGAAGTTTTCGGCAATGTTGATCGTTACATCTTAAGCTATATATTTGCAGATTTTGGGATGCTCAAGATGATACTGTCATTTTTTACTGAATTTTTTGTTTCTATTGCCAATTTTTCATATATTTTCACATACAAACTTGAAAACTCTTGTGAGTAAACTAGAGTTAGCGGAAAAAGCTCATGAAGCCAATTACCCTTTGGTTTAACAGTGTTCCGAAAAAAGTCAAGCCGGTCTATTATACATACTCCAAATTTTAATACTACATTGCGGAACATATTTTCGATAAAATTGCCTTAAATCTCAAATCATACTATGAAGTATGATGGAAGTTATTAACGTTCAAAATCTGACGCGACTATCACAGCCGATATTTTGAAACGGGCCCCCATATTGAAACGTTAGAAGTATTCTCCTTCAAAATAAAAAGTGAAAATTTAAATGGAAAAAAGGAAAAATAACAATAATAAGCAAAATGAAAGCTTAAAAATATGTAAAAAATTTATAAAAGGGCATTATTTTAACAATGGAAAAAAATAAAACTGCAGAAAAACGGAAAGCTAAAGTATTAGAAAACATGGAACAAAATACGAGAAAGGTAAATAATGGGGTAATAAGACAAATTGGGATGAATTTGTAAACAGTAAAAATTCTTGTAGAAATGCAAAAAGGATAAATAAAAATAAAATATGTAGAAAAAAAGGAATTATAAAAAGGGTACATTAAGAATAAACGGAGACAAAGGGACAAATTTTAAAAATTGGATGAAATGACAAAAGAAACAACTAAAAAAGCAGGAATTAAAATATGAAACAATAATAATGAATGTAGCATTCCTTAGAAAAAATGCAAAAAATGGAATAACAGAGAAATGGCTGCTTATTGAAATAAGTGGTAGTAATAAAAAAAATGCAAAAATAAAGAAAGTGAAAAGTCGAATAAAATAATAATATGGTAACAATGGAAGATAGATGCGAAAGGCAGAATGCAAAAATTACAGCAAAACTAAAACAAATACCACAGCTTAAAAAATTAATTAAATTTAACAAAATTAGAAACAAATCCATGTGGAAATAAAAAATTAATGAAATAGCGAAACATGAATCAAATTTCAAATAAGGTTTGTGGTTGGCTTTTACGCTGTGCTGGTTTCGAAAACATCACGATCCTATAAAAACATGAATTTTCCCGTTATCTGTGTTAGATGTGGAAACTTTGAAATATATTACGAGAATGTTGTAATTGATTTCTAGTAAATAGTACAAAAAATAAACCGTTACGTTCAGGAAGCAAAAGATATTGACGTTCAAAATCTCACGCTCCTGTAGCTACCAAAATTCTAATCAAACTTGAATTATTTACCAAATAAATTAGAGTTCATTGCATTGGCCAATACGTATGTTCCATTCGAAGACGATAAACTTTCGGTATCAACTTGAATCTGAATATCAGTTTTCTTTTGGATTTTGTAACCAACCCATGGATTTTAATATTCTTTAAGTTTTCGAAGTAATTTCGAATTTTTTTTAGTATATCAAGAATTTTGTATGACCGATTTGACCAAATTAGCTCTCAAATAGAGGTAGGGTTACCGCCTCTTGTGGTACTTTGACCCGAAGAATTTTATTGACCAAGACTTTAAGACATATGGGTATGTGCTAAAATCAATGAAAATTTCGAATTGACAGAATTTTGGAACACTCTCATCGCTTTCTATTATATAAATGGTTAAAAAATGTTTGCTCTATTTATTTTATGTAACTTGTAACAAAACGAGGAAAAATATCATATTTTCTTCAGATTCACCGCAGAGTGTAATGTTAGGGCAAAGCACACCACTGTTCTGTGCCGTTCACGTTTAGATGTATTTTTTTTTTCGCATTTGTAAACAGTTTTGTTGATTTAGTTGGTTGTAGTACTTCGCTTCCACGGATATCCACAAAGAGTCCGTAAGCACCAACCATTCTAGCTGTGAAGGATAACCCGAGCGAGCATTGCTCCGCTCCACAGCAAACAAACACGGGGCGGGAAATTACACTGCAGTATCTTTTGAGATTATTTGTGAGCGGCTTATAATCTGTTGATCCATTGAAGCGAAGAACCTAAAGGGAATAAGTAAATCTGAACCCAAATGATGAACATTTTTTATATATGTTGGCCAACACCGAGAGGGGACCTCCTTTCCGGTTAGGGCCTGCAACCCGAGGATGATTTTTATGATGATCGTGTATTCGATGATTTATAAAATTATGCCGAGAGTAAATATTTCACTGGATTATTCCGGGTTAAATCCGAATTACCAGAACGAAGCCCCGGAATTTGCCTCCAAACATCGATGTGTGTCAACCTCATATAGAAGGTTTAGAAATTTTCCGTTTCTTTCTTTTCGACAATAATCCAGCAGTTTCGATGACAGGAAATTCAATAAATAAAAAAAAAATCGATCTCAAAAATTTCGAATCGTTCGACCAAATTGAGTGGATATAATCTCTTAAATTATGCTGAAACGTTTTGAAATAATTCATAATACTTTTCAGCACAAACATTTTCCTACTGTTATGTGACAATGCTCTATTCATTCTCAAGCAGCTTATTAGAGTCTGAAAGAACGAGCTCTACGAATGTCTACAATTAAACGCATTAAACGTTTGGTTTTTTTATATTTTATAATATTATATTAGGAAACGACGTTATCCTTTTAAGCACTCAATTATTGGTTTGGTTTCATTAGAAACAATTTTACTAAATCTTTCAACAGCTAGTAGATGGCTAATCAAAATATTAGTATTAAATATATTAGTTACAGTTTAATAGAGCAACCAATAAATGTTGTAACCCTACCTAACCCGCCATGCCCCCCACCAATCCAGAACTATCGCAATCATCCGACCATTGACAGGGCCGTTTTTCCAAACCAACTGACTTCACCTATCATCAATTTTCCAATTCAATTCCAAACCTGCCTGCT